>NC_062217.1:15659100-20459100 GCF_902686445.1 Sciurus carolinensis | reverse complement strand
TTAATGAGGCTATACTGCTAT
Source organism: Sciurus carolinensis (assembly GCF_902686445.1). Taxonomy (NCBI): domain Eukaryota; kingdom Metazoa; phylum Chordata; class Mammalia; order Rodentia; family Sciuridae; genus Sciurus; species Sciurus carolinensis. The sequence continues at coordinate 20,459,079 of NC_062217.1, read as the reverse complement.
GTCTGGCTCTTTCTTTTCCTATTCAAAGGGAATAAGCCCAAGAACTACTTTAAATTCTAGTAAATGTGAAATTTTACTTCCCCACTGTCATTCAGGTTATCATTAAAATAGTTTGCATCTCTTTATTTGTAACAAGAGGCAGAATATGTTGCAGAGATATCTGTAAAACAAACAAGAACTATTCATATATAAGCATGGATGACACTATACAATAAAAGGAGGTGCCTCACATAACACCTCCATTTAAATGTGGAGAATTGATGACCATTTCCATTTTAATAGCAGTTTGGATCATATAGCACTGAACATGATACTTGTCATGGATAGTTAAGGCTACTTGGTTACTTGGAATACCATATCATGCATCAAGGCCTAGCTATTCTAGCAGCCAGCCAAGTTGAATTCTCCAAATGATTATTGTTTAAGAATTAAAAATCATTTTCTTTAATTCTTCTAAGAGTCATCAATGCAACTTTCTTACCTTAATCTGTCACCATCTACAGGATGTATCAGATACATAAGAGCTGTTGTATCTAGTGGGACAAAGGTCCTGCTGGTTCACTTGAGGGCCTTTATTTTTGCTCTGGGTTACTTTCAAAATTGGCATTCTTGGTGGTAGATTGGAGAAGGGTTATGAACTACCATATAAGTAATTATTTTAACTGAGGATGCTCATTAAACATTTTTTTTTCTGTTTCACAGTATGAAGAAGTGCAAGTTAGAGCTATATTTTCTATTATATAAAGATTATAACTCAGCTCTACAAAAATTCTGACATCAAAAAAAAAAAATCAAATGAGATGACAGATCCTGGAATATTATTGGAATTTTTCTCACTCTCCGAAAATCAGGAATCTTAAAATTTGTCTAAGTTGCTTGCAATTCTCACTTATCAAATTCAGGTAGTTTATATCAATATAAAGATGAAACATAATATCCTGGAGAAATTTCATTGTTCTCAAAAATAATTTATGATAGAAAACGTGTAAGGTGCTATACTTTTGAATTAAAATAATGTGATTCTACTACAATTCTTGTCAGGTGGGTCAGGTGGAAGGAAAGGGTTTCTGGTGATACATACTATTAAAATTTCTTTCTTTCCTTTTTAATATTTGACTGTCTTAATTTTTTTTCCAGAGATTGTTGGTTTGTACTAGTAAAAAAGTCCAGTTCTGCATCTATGGATTTAACTAGCGATAACATTTTATTAAACTAAAAATAATGTAGCAATTTTCCAAGACTCAAATTATCTTTGCATAATAAATACAAGTTAATAAATACAAATTCAGTCTGAGGGCCTGAGATCCAGAAGCACTAAAGAGAGAGGACGATTAATGGTCAACCACATTACCATGAGACCTGAGAGTCCCAGGAGTACAATATTTGGACATAGTTCCCCATTTTCCTAAGTAGAACCAGTAGTTACTTCCATTTGGATTTTCCTATCATACTAGTCATCACTCAAAAGTTGGCTTATTTGTGTTCTGTTTTAATATTTTGTAGAACAGAGTTTGAAAGCAATACAAATGGCAATTTAACTGTAGAAATTTAAATTTTAAATTGACAGATCAAATTGCATTTAAATACTGTAAAGATGATGTTTTGAAGTACAGACCTACTGCTAAGTGGCAGTTAAGATATGAAGCACCTCACATAGTTATCAGTTTGGCAGTGAGGACACTTACCCACTCTACTAGCATTTTTCAAGAACATAGTCCCAAAGTTTTACAATACACTTCTTGAAGTCACTTATCCTATCTAACTGGAGATTCGTTTCCTCGGACCCACATATCTCCAGCACTTCCTATACAACCAGAATAGTTTCCAGTAACTGCCATTCTCTTTTCTGTCTCTATGAGATCAACCTTTCAAGATTGTACACGAGTGTAGTCATTTTGTGGTGCCTTTCTTTCTGTGCCCACATTATTTCTCTAACATAATGTCCTTCACATTCAGCCTCGATGTCATAAAGGACAGATGCTCTCTTCTGTATTGCTACGTAGTACTCTGTTATGTGGATATGCCACAATAACCATTCTATGACATATGTCCCTGTTTATTTTGATGGACACTCTAGCTGATTCTGCATCTTGGCTATTGTCAATAAGACTGCTATGAACATAGGTGTTCAGATATCCCTTCCTCAAATTGACTTTATTTCCTTTAAATGTATATCCTCGTGGCAGGATTGATGCCTCACATGGTAATTCTGTTTCATTTCTTGGGGAGCCTCCACTTTGTTTTCCCTACTGGCCTCACTATTTGTATTCCTACCACCTGTACACAATGTGTCTTTGTTCCTCAGGCTCACCAACATTGACCATGTGTCTTCTCAGAGTCCTTCTGACAGGCATAGGTAATATCTCATTGAGACTTTAATTGCATTTTTTTTGATCATTGGTGATCTTGAACTTATTTTTTTTAATACCTTTTGGTCACTTAGATAACTTCATTTGAAAAATAGCTGTTCATGTTCTTTAGGTCCTTTGATTAAAAAAAAAAAAAAAAAACACTTTTAAACAAGCTGTTTGTTGCCTTGTCTATATATTTAGGATATTAACCCCTTGCCAGATTATGTGTTTACAAATATTTTCTCCCATTCTGTCTCTCTGCCTCTGCCATGCAAGGACACAATAAAGAGTCAGCCACCTACAAACATGGAAGCAGAGTCTTGCCAGACTCTGGATGTATTCTTACCTGAGTTTTTGTCTTCTGAGTGTCCCAAAGTGTGAGAAATAAGTATTTATTGTTTAAACTCCCCAGTTGTTAATGTACTGTAGCAGACTTGACTTCTATAAGTAGCAAATAACCATGTCTACCTTGTCTTGGGTGGTGCTGTACTGCCAAAAAAAAAAAAAAAAACCACCAGATCAGATCGTATGAAAAACAAGCAAAGCAAAGAAAAGCAAAACAAAACAACAACAACAACAACAACAAAAAGTTCTTTCTACTGCTCCATAAGTTAGAATGAAGAAGTAGAGAAATACCTATCAATATTTAAGGGAATCATTTCAAATTGTTTTTCAAAAAACAATGTTTAATCTACATGCCTGTGTTGGGAAATTGCAAGATGATTGAATGCTATTACATAAGTATTCAACTAAAGATGCTATAAAATATAAAATAAGTGCAAAATGAAATCATGAAAAATCATAAGAAGGTAACTATTTTAAAATGTCAAAATTTAACAGCATAGAAAATCTTAACAATATCCTTCATTGGTAACCTAAAGTTCTAAAAGGGTAATATCAGAGTAGAAGAAGGGGATCAAGAGAGAGGGAGGAGGGAAGCACATGGGGAAGTACTGGGTAACAAACTCTGCCAAATTATGCTATGTGTAGGTATGAATATATTACAGTGAATTACTACAGTGGAGTCCAGGTAAAAGATTGGGGAGAGAGAGGAAGGAGGAAAGGGAAAGTACTGAGGAAGATAAGTAGCAAATATGTTATGTACATGTAGTACTATGACACAATGGATCTCCCTAGTATGTATAATTTTTTTATAAGGCACCAATAAAAATACTTTAAAAAGACAAAGTAAATAAAAATGGTATCATGAAAACCTATAAAGGAACAAATGAAAGAATACATAAATGAAACATCGTGAACAAATCATGTACATTTATAAGACTGAGGAAGATTAAAATTATGTATAAATATGTGGGATAATTTTCATCAATCAATTAAAAATCTGGTGAAATAAGGAATTTTATTGGAGAATCTAATTAACTAAAATAGAAGGCAAAACAAATTGGACACAGATATAGCAAAAATATGAATTTAAATAAGATGCCAAAAATAAAAAAAAACATATAAAAATGAAACTGGTTCAAAAGTTTAAGAAAACATTTATTAAACACTAAAGGATTTATCGTGCACTTTTATTATTTGCTTCTAACTAGGATAAAGGACACACATTTTACAATATTTATTTCAGTAGAGCATCCTTGCTATAAAAAAAAACAGACGGTAAGCATAAAAAAGCATCCTTGCTATTAATAAAAAAAGAACAAAACAGAAAAGGTAACCATAAAAATAGAAATATATGGAAAACATAATAGTCTAAGTATCCATGAGATATTAAACATGTATGATATGGTTGGGAAATGTGCTGTCTCCCAAAATTCCATGTGTAGACAATGAGAGAATGTTCAGAGGTGAAATGATTGGGTTATAAGTGGTGTAACCCAGTCAATGACTTAATCTGTTGATATGGGTAATCTTCTCGATAAATGGGTGGATATGACTGGAGGAGGTAGGTCAGTGGAGGCATGCCTTTGGGGTTTATAATTTGTCCCTGGTGAGTGAATCTTGTCTCTATGATTGCTGGTTGCCATGTTCTGAGCTGCTTTTCTCCTCCTTATCCTTCTTTCATGATGTTCTGACTGACTTTGGACCAAGAGGTATCGAGTTGGAGGCCTCCAAAATCTTGAGTCAATTAATTTTTCCTCCTCTAATTTTTCTTGCCAGGTCTTATGGTCAGAGTGATGAAAAAGTTAATTAAACAATATATATTTAACAAAATCATTGGCATTGTGTGAGCACACACAAACACATTAGAAATGAACTTTTCTGCTCAGAACAGTAAGAATAAAATAAATAAGAAATAAATATCTGCGAAAAGAAAACTTACTATTGTAATAATCAACCTAGCTATTGTCATTAACAAGAGTTTTTTTTTAAGTTGAAGACCTATGTAATCTGTATATGTATACACACACTCACATTTCTCTATTTACATATTATGTATCACATTAAGCAGTTTGTTTTAAATTATCTAAATATTGTTGTTGCTATTATGGATGTGCCCTCTCGTTATATGTATATATTCACATATCCTAATGCAGAAATGTTACTTTGTTTCTCTTGTATATGAGGAGACAGGTTGATCAATGCTTTGGAAGATCCCAGCAAATCTTTTCTGCCTATATTTAATCTCTTTGTATATGAATCAAGTATCAACGGTGTTTTGACCTTGTGACTTATTTTCACCAAAATAAGCACTTTAAATGCTTTTAATAGCACTACTTGTAATAGCTCAAACTTGAAAAATAGATAAATAAATGTGCATCAATAGAATGAATAAATAATGATTTAAAAAAATTTATTTTGGTACCAGGGATTGAACCTCGGGGTGCTTAACCGCTGAGTCACATGCCCAACATCCTCCTCTTCTTATTTTGAGGTAGGGTCTCACTAGGTTGCTTACAGTCTCACTAAATTGCTGAGGCTGTCTTTGAATCTGAGATTCTCCTATTTCAGCCTCCTTAGATGCTGGGGTTACAGGCCTGCCCCACTGTGATCAGCAATAATGATATGTTTAAATAATGGTATGCCATAAAGTAATAAAATGAAAATTACAATTACCTGAAAGAATATAGTGAATCTCAGAAACATAATAAGCAAAAAATTAGAATAAACAAGAAAATAGTCCAAATACTACACTATGGCTTTAATCAACCCTCTGATGTAATGACGGGTTCTTTTCATGCCAATGTTTTTTTTTTTTTTTTTTTTTTTTTTTTTTTTTTTTGTTGTTGTTGTTGTTGTTGTTGTTTTCCTGAGTAGTGAACATGTGCCTTTTGGTACAATCAGACTTTTCATGCCTATACCTACATTTAAGTAAGTATACTTTCTCAAAATGCAGTTGAAAAAATGCCATCCTAGGTCATCTTCTAGATTCATTAAGAAAGTCAATTTATTTGAAGGAGCATGCTTAGTAGTTTAGAGAGTCCGAATGAAGTCAATTAATTTTGATTATGTATGTCTTTCCCCAAAGTATTACACTTTGAGGATTTGATGATACAAAAGATATGTTTATTCTGAGGAAACCATGATTATTTTAGCTAGTAAGGGAAGTGAGAAGATGGCTATTATTTGAAAATAATAAATATATCATCAATGAATAAGTTGCCAAGAATATGCAAATTTATCTTAATGAAACATTCTTAAGACAAAATTATAATTACTTTGCATAACATGATTTTTTGTAATAAATATTCATTTAGATCACTTACTTAAAATATTGACATTGAACTATATAGATTAGAAAGTGACATTTCAGCTGGGCACAGTGGCACACATCTGTAATCCTAGTAATTCAGGGGGCTGAACCAGTAGGAAGAAGGATCACAAATTTGAGGCCAGACTTAATAACTTATTAAGACCCTGTACCAAACAAACAAAACAAAATAAACTCAAGAAATGAAGCCGAGATTCAATAAGCGAGACAGAATCAAATTAAAAAGACAGCAAAGTAAAAGGTGTGTGAAGAGAGAGTCTATAGAAGCTTTGCCAGGTACTCTTCCAGAACACATAAAGAAATCAAAAAATTTTATACCCAAAAAGAAGAAAAAAATAACCTAGACAATAAATGGACAAAAGAAAGAAACCAAGACTTCACAAAAGAAGAAACACAAAAGGCCAGTCAAAATATGAAAAAAAGTTCAACATTCCTAGCAATCAAGGAAATGCAAATCAAAACTATTCTGAAATTTCCTATCACTCCTGTCTGAATGACAATTTTCAAGAATAAAAATAATGATAAAACTGGTGAGGACCGAGGGGAAAAGGTACAATCATACACTGTTGATGGGACTGCAAATCAGTATAACCACTTTGGAAAGTAGTATTCCTCAGAATACTAGGAATAAACCCACTATGTGACTCGTTTACCCAAGTCCTTGGTATTAATGGCATACGATAGTGATATAGTCACGTTAATGTTTATAGCAGCACAGTTCACAATTGCCAAGATATGGAACCAAACTCAGGTGCCTGAAACCGATGAATAAATAAAGAAAATGTGTTGTATATACATAAAGGTATTTTACTCAGCCATAATGAAGAACGAAAGTGTGGCATTTGCTGGTAAATGAATGAAACTGAGAACATAATTCTAAGTGAAATAAGTCACAAACATTTGACAAGAGTCAAATGTTTTCTCTTATATGCAGAAATCTGAGCAAAATAGGAAAACAAACAAACAAACAAAACAGAAGGGAATCCCATGAAAACAGAAGGAAGATTAGTGGGTTGGAGGAAAGGGATTGAAGTGAAAAAGGAAGGAGGGAAGAAGAGAGGAACTGTGAATCAAGTTGACTAATGCTTTGTATACATGCTGTGTACGTATTTGAATATACCACACTAAATACCACCCTTATATATCTGTAAAGCACCAATATTTAAAAATAAATAGTGGCAGTACTGGGGTCGAAATAAAGCAACCTGTATTCCCTACATGCATGATTATGTCAAATGAACTTCCTTATTATTTATCAATATAATACACTAATAAAAATGGGGAAGAAATCTACTCTAAATTTTTTTAATCAAAAAAAGGAATCAGGGCCATAGCTCATTGGAAAAGCATTTCTGTGTTCAATACCAAGAATGACGCAAAATAAATAAATAAAAATAGAAAGTCCAGGAATCAATGGAATATTGGAACATAATGAAACTGTAGGAGTCCTGCAGATGAATATTATTTTTTTAAACAAATGTGAAATGTATGATTCAGGGAAATTAAATGATGAGCTGAAATTGAAAATAATGATGTATAAACACTGTGAATGTAATCAATGATCTTTTATGTTCCTTTCTGTCATCTTTTGGCCTATGTATCCTGTATCCTCTTGATGATTTCTTCAGGGGGATCTGAATTCTCCACTCTTAAAATTGGCAAAGAGTTGATTCTGTTGCCTTACCCTTCAACTCCAATATTTCCTTTTAATGACCAGTCTGGAAATCATGTTTGTTATGATGCCTGGTATTTGCATAAATAAATGCCATGTTTAATATTTCCAGATTCTAAAGAATAGCCAGGAATTTTGCATGGATTTATGCCACTGTAAGAAATGTTTTTACATGTTAGAAAAAGGCAATTAACAGGAAGTTTAAAAGTCTTCCTATTTGAATGCCATTTTATTATTTATTGGTTGAATAGTTTTCCTTGCTTAAATGTTTTATAAACTATCTTTTTTGTTTCCATTCCATCTCTTTTTTTGACATAGGTTCTGAACTTTATTGTTTTAGTTCTATCAGCATCATTATCTTTTTCCCCCTTCCAGTATCCAAAAGAGCACAAGAAATTCATGATTGAATTATTCCTGAGTTTAAATCCTGACTTTATCCAAAAGTATTTCTACTTAAAAATTTCTTGTGAATCACTTTTCTCCTGAAATCAGAAATGAGTGGTAAGGGAAAAGAACCAATGAGTGGTAAGAGAAAAGAACCAATTTTTCAAAAAGTTAATTGTGCTAACTTCATATTAACTTTTCTGTAGGAAATGAACTAAATATCTTCAGAAAAATATCTATATATGTATATATATCTAATATATATATATCTAACATATATAATATGTGTTATATAATGTATAATATATATTATATACATTATATATAAAAATATATATATATGTATATTAGGACTAGAGATCTAATGAGGCAGTCAAGAACGCCAGAGAAAATATAAGTCATTTAACTGTAGATGACATTTTTGCCCTTTGCCAGGTTTGCAGTTTGCTTGTGTGCTGGTATGAAATAGAACTTTGAGGACCTATAGAGAAAACAGGAATTAATGTGCTTAAAATATATATAAAATTAAAATGTTCTCCATGATGGCAGAAAGACAAAAGAGTGTTGACTGCAATTAGATAACTTAAAGATTCCAAAACTACTGTAGGGTGTTATCAATATCATAGTTTATAGATGTATGCTCTGATCCCTTGAGTATTCACTGAACACAAGTGAAGAACTATCAATGGAAATTACAAATATTTTCAATTAAATGATCAAATTTATAGGATTCACCTAAATCAAATCCATATAGGTTAAAAATCAGTTATTCCATCTATATTATATTATAGATTATATTATAATACCGGTGTGTGAGCCCAGCATTCTCTGTCAAAAGTCCAAGCACAGCATATGTAGGATTTCTCCTAAGGGTCTCATACAGTTAAAGTATTGTATTGATGTGTTCTTTTCTAGGTTTGGTTTGTTCTTCCAACCACATTGATGTTGTTGATGGCATTCATCTTCTTGTAGTCATATGGCTGAAAACGAGACTTAAGAGTCAAAATCACTGTATTAAAGTTCAATTTCAAGATCTATACTGAACTTCTTTGTATATCATAAGTAATCATAGAATTAAGTTAAAAAGTCTCAGTAACATAAAGTATAAATCACATGGAGATATATCTAATGAAAATGTGCAAGGTTCTACATGGAAAATGTGTAAATATTGCTAAAATGTTAAAAAATGACAATGTATTGATAATTTGCAAGATTTGACACAGTAAAGAGTTAACTCTCCCTGATTTGATCTATGTATTCAGTATATTCTTAGTCAAAATATCAGTCATTTTGTATCTGTGACAACTGACCCAGGGATTCAAAAATTTATGTGGAAATTCAAAGACTTTGAGAATTCAAAATAGGAAAGTGAAGTAAGATGAATTGGAGGATCAAAAGGCAAGACTCATTAAATTATTGCCTTAGTTAAGAAAGTAATGTTTTGCAGAAGTATAAAAAATAGGTCAGTACAATGTAATAAAGGATCAATAACAAGCACAGACATACAGATTCTTTATTAAGAAAAAATGGAGATTTAACAGTCCATGGACAATGACCAAGCCTTCAGAGAATGGTACCACATCAGTAGCAGCCATGAGCAAAACTTAGTATTATTTCCATCAATTTCAAATGCAATGTTTATTTTGATATAAAGTATAAAACAATAAATTTACTAAAAGAAAATATGAATATTATCATTAACAGTCATTTAAAAAGCATACAAAACTTCAAAAATTAAGTGTGATAACTTGTGCTCAGTTAATATTTAGAGTGTTAATATTTATCAGAAAGACACCACCATTTGGTACCTGAGAGAGCTATCAATGTAAGCAGATGAGGTTTGTTTATTTTTCATTGCTGCATTTATTCCATTTTATTAATAGACTTTTCTATTGTATTCATTCTTCTATTGGTATTTTTCTTCTCTTTTGAGACTATTATGATTAATAATAACATGAATATTTTTATAACAGGTATGAATGTATATTAGACATCTCTGTAGGGGTATGCATATATAAAATTTAAGGTAATGGAGTTAAGGAGTCTGGCAATGAAGTTTTACAAATTACACTCCTTCAAGCAAAATACAAGACTCTGTGCCTTAGGAAACTCATTTTTTTTTTTTTTCTACTCACCACATGTCCACAAATGACCATGAAAGTGGTACAATTGTAGGTTTTAGGGTTAAACATGAATTTTAATGAGTAGGAAAATTCACTAATATAGAATCTGCAACAAGGAGAATAGAATATAGATAGAGAAATATCAACATATAACTGGATGTTACATATTCGTACATATGAGATTTTTTTAATAAACATGGCCATTTCCTAACAAGCACCCTTTGCATTTTGAATTGTGAAGTGGATCATCAGTTCCAATCCTGGACAGAGACAATGAAGCTCATGTTAGTTCACTTTGTCTCTTCCTTGTGACTTGGAGACAACAAATTTGGGGAAACAGAACAAATGTTACCAGTTTTTATTAATGTAGTGCTGACTTCTAGCCTACTTGTGAACCACAAGTTTTGTCTTTTTAATTCCACAATTTATGAGAAAAAGAAAAATTATCTCCCAAAAGCAATACCCAAAGCTACCATAATGTTCCCAATCACCTATGTTTCTGATCATGATATGGTATAAACATATTTTTCCATGGAATTTCAATTGCACACAGTTCTCAAATTCCACAAGTTGAGGACATTTGACACCTTCCTTGTGTCCACTACCTCTCTCTTAAAGAAAGAAGAGAAAAAGAAAAGGAGAAAGACATGTAACTTCCCCTTTTTTTCTTTCTATGTTTGTCCTGTAAGATTTGCTCTGAGTCAATGCCTTCTAAAAGATAAATGTAAGACGAATTATTTTCTCAAGACCTTTCCCAACAAGACTGATCATCTATCAATAATGTTGCTGTACAGTATTGTTTATAAAGTAAATCTGAAAACGTAAGAGCTATGTTATATTCTTCAAGTCAATGTCTTTTATAAAAATTATGTCATTAGAACAAATGAATAATTTCAAACTACTTCACTGTGGTGTTTATTTGTGTGTGTGTGTGTGTGTGTGTGTGTGTGTGTGCATGTGTTTCCTTTCTCTATAAATTTCTCTGTGAATTTACATATATATTGAAAAATGCTGCCAAAGTTTCTGTAAACAATCAATACATTTACTTCATAAATTTCAGTGCCAAGAAAAATTATTTTAAAAAACTGTCTTCTTCATGAGAGCTACTCTATTTTCTTCTACTCTTGCATTTGTTTTGATGACCAAAACCTCAATTTACCATTTCCAAAATAATATCTTAAAGGTATCTTCCCAATATCACATTATTTGGAAGCACTTTTCACATAGAAAAAATTTGCCTAATGTATAAAACTAACTGTTATAACCTTGGATATAACTTCCTTTGTATTTCACCATACTATTCACTGTATGTAACATCCTGAAGCATTAAAAAATATCTATTAATTTGCTTTACATTGCATGATTTTTAACTGTCTCTATTCACAAAGCTCTCAAGTGTTTATTATTTTGGTAACAACATTTACCTTTTATATAACACTAAAGATTATTCTAAAGCATCTGAATTATTTAACATTCCTATTCTGAACCAAACAATGCCCTTGGTTGTCCTCCTCTCATTTTTTTCCATATGTCTCACTATTACCACAGATATTTGATGCAATCTAGATAGCTCTATAGAGTAAAATAGAAGTTTAACACCCATTAACTTTTTGAAAAACCTACCAAGATAACTTTTACTTGTCTGTGTACCTTCCATAACTACATTGTTGAACTGTGTCTCGTATTTCTAGAGGGAAGCTCTCCTCAAGTAATGAAGCTCTGTTACAGACTGACTGGCCTCCGTAAACGTCTCTCATATCCTGTCATAAAAAGTTACTTTTCAGAGTAGACTTCTCTGAATTCTGAAGCGAAAAATTGATCACCCTCTATATCTTCTCAGTACTACTTTATGTTTCTTTCATCTAACTAAAATGAGAGAGAGAAAGAGGTTATTGGTTTCCCTCAATTGGTTATAAACTGCATCAAGGATATTTCTCTACCAAGTGTGTCCATGCTCAACTTGGAATCTACACAATACTTACTATGCAAATGTGATTACTGCATAGAATTAATCCTAACTAAATAAATGTTTTTGCTTTTTGTTGAAAAAAAATTACTGAAGTAAGCTCCCCTAAATTCTAACATTCTCAGTAAAACAATTCTCAACTCTTTTCTCTTTTATTTTCATGTTCTTCAAAATTGGTAAATCTATGTATACCACACAAAAATATTGGAGTTTATTATCTCAACACGTGCACTACCATTTGGGATTCTGAATATGTGTTCTAAAATACTTGAATGTAGAGTATCCATTTCACTGGAATCTCATAACTGGGAGCCCAGCACCACTCTTCTGTGTAATGCACTAAGTTATATACCAGGACCTGATAAATTTACCCTCTTTTGATCTCAGTAATATGGATCTCACAAACACACACAAAAGAGACTCATTTTTATGAAATAATTCCAGATTTCCAAATACTACTCAGTACACTCTGATCTCCACACCATTTTTACCATCTCACACCTTCTCCTGTCCCTGCTGCCAGTAAATTTCAAGGCACTAGAGCACAACACAAAACATCATCCATATTGTCAGATCTACAGAATTTCGGAAGCCTTAGGGTGGACACAACCTACTGTAGAGTAACAGGGTATGTGCAGGTATGTGTGTGTATTCATCTGTGAATGCACTCATATGGCTGTCTAGCTTTGAATGATAGAGCAAATGAAGCAGGTGAACTCCACAGTGTTCCAGGATCTAGCCCTTGGCTAGGTATCAGAAGACATAAATAGGAGTGGGAAATGACTTCTTGCAAGATCTGGGACAGGATTTAGTCATGACTTTAAGCAAAGACCCATGAAGGCTCAGAGGCAGGCTGTCAAGGTGGGTACACTCTGCCCTGACAAGGTCAGCTCTGCTCTGTTCTCTTAATGGTTGAAAGACTACTGCACTTCAAGCTGTCCATCTTGGAGAAAACTGAGTTTAAAACTCTCTCTCTCTCTTTCTATCTATCTCTATCTCTATCTCTCCTTAAATTTCCTCTCCACTTAGTGGATCTTATCAGTGGTGTGATATGTTAGAAACAAACATATTCTCTACCTCCCATGATTCTTTATTTCTACAGGTATCTTTTTGACTCTTCATTTATTTCTCCATTTTGACTTACATAATTGTTGGGATTAGCAAAGGAATTGTGAATGTTCGATCAAACTTTTTAAGACATATCTCTTTTAGATCTTGCTAACTGAAAATAGAATTTCTTAACTCACTCTTTGTGTCAAGTTTACCAGGATGACCCTCCCTCACAAAAGCATTGTGGCATGTCAGCGATTATTTGAGAGGAAATATATCAGTCTGTTCATTGGTTCAATGTTGACAGTTACTTCTCCAATCTACTTGAGCTATTTATCTTGTCTTCTATCTCCATGAATCCATTTTTAATTTTTTTCCTTAGATAACAGTATATGGTAGAACAAAATGAAGGGGTAGTATACGTTGATCATTCAGAATCTGATTGAGTAAGGTACAGGAGGAATACAAAATAATGTAGAGCTAAACTCTGTCTGCCATTTCTTTAAAACATCACGAGAAAGGCTATGATTGAACAGAACATTAAGAACATGGGTAGATTTTTTTTTCTCAACAAAACTATAGGTGGAGAATAAGAAATACAAACTAGAAGCAACAATGAAACTCGCTCTCATGTCCTGAGAAATGAAGTACATTTAGTTTTGACAAAAATCTGTGTTTCAAGTTGTTGAAACAAGGTAGACAGTGGATGAGGAAGACAACACACAAAGGAAAACCTATCCCTGAAACACTGATATTCTCTGAAGTGTAGATCTGGAATTTCCCCTAAACTTCTCTGTGCTGAAGGTTTTATACCCAGCCCATGGCATTAGTGGGAGATGGTGGATCATTTAGTAGGTGGGACCTGGTGAAAAGTTTTAGGATATTGGGAACATGCCCTTAAATGGAAGAGTGGGTCCCAGGTCTTTTCTTCTCTTGCTTTTGCTTCTCACCATGAGTCTAATGCGCCTCCTTTGCCACACATTCCTGCCCGCCAGCATCTAAAGAAGCAGGACAAATCAGTCATGGACTAAAACCTACAAATCTATGAGGCAAAATATATTTTTCACTACAAAAATTGATTATCTTAGGTATTTATTATGGTAACAAAGAGCACGTTAAGATAATCAATATATTAGAATTAATGCATATTAAATATAATGACAACAATAGAAATTTTAGGACCCACTAGTGACTACTTTAAAGCTTCACTCTTTCATGGCAATATACACGTTGCATTCTGCAAATTAAAAATATAGTGTTTATAATTATAAAGGGACATTGCCTCAGAGGGATTGCAATCCTTATGTAGAATTTAAAGGCCTAGATTTAAAGGATTATCTGGGTAGAATAATTTTTACTGACAGTTGAATAGATAATTAAGCAAATCAGTGGCACTAAGTTCCTGAAGAAGGGCCAGTCACTTGATGCTCATTGTCGCAAAAAGGTAAATAAAAAATTATGGAAATAGAGTAGACCACTTTCAAAAAACAGAAGGTGAAAACAAATCTAAGCCAAGGTCTATTAATTTTGGCTATTATACAAATCACTTCCTTCCAAGGTAAAAACCTAGGAAATGTTCATGAAAAGAATTCATACCTGTTACAGGATCCTGAGTGGGGAGAAGTAGGGAATAAATGCATGTAAATTCAACAAAATAACTTTAAAATCTGATTTGAGTGATAAATATATAAATTATTATAAAATAAATTTACTAGTTAAGAAACAGAAGAGAATTGCTTGACTAGCTGAAACATCAACCAAACCAAATGAACAATGATAAGCAAACGGTAGCCACAAAAGCTCAATTTCAAACCTTAAACACTAAAAACCATCAGAGATTCGATAACTCAGCATGATAAAACATAATCCCTAAGGGAAAATATTCTTTTGTCTGTATTGTAAATATTAATGCTATGCTAATGAGCACTATTTTAGTTCACATACTGAATCTATTTTCAAACAAATTAAAATAGAAATATTTTTCAAGATGACTATTAAATATAAATATAAAAGTGCATTTTGGTTTTTGCTATTTATATTAAGGATCTATTTTTCTCCAGTTTTCTTACATAACCTTCACAACAAAGAAATGTTTCATATGCATACTTATTTTAATCCAGTAAACATAATGTGTTAGGTAAAGAATGAAACTTTGAGGTCTAGGTTTTTTGAATATTAATATTGAGTCACTTTGGAAAATGTCTCCATCTGTTCAGTTTTCATTATGCAGGATATGATATTAGTACCTGGACACATAGTTTATTCAATTATTCATATTTCTTACACAAAGTTTTAAACATGATATGAGATATACCAATTTCTGCAGTTTAATTTACATAGTCTTCTCTTGTAAACTAACTTCCTCTATAGCAACATTGATTATTTTATACTTTTCTATTACTTTCACTATATTAAAAGATTTATTAGTATGAAAAAAATTCTTAATTCAGATTTTAATTTTTAGTCACCAGCAAATAAAATGGGACATGAGAGCTATTCAAAAATTGATATTGGACTTTTGTTATACAATAATGGAGCAAAGTAATATCATCATTAGGCTGTTTTCAAAATGGTAGTCATTGGTATATTCAATTTGTTTATAATGGTGCTTTATTATACAGTCATGACTCATTACTATGTGGACTCTTAAAGATAGTTAATAAATTTGTAAAAAGTTTAATGGAAAGATCTAAGTAATTTACATATGAAGTAAAATATTCTAAGTTAACAATTTGGTTTGATAAATATTAATTCTATTAATATATATGCTATTAATGGAAGATAAAATTGCTACCCCAAATAAATCATAATTTGACTTTGAAATCAAATTTTATCTTAACTGTGTTTTATTTGCAAAAGATTATGCATATGTTACTTATTTGCTATGTACCACAATTTTCATATTCATCCAGAAAAATAATTCATAGAATACATATAACTACATAGTAGAAGAAGAATCTATTTTTCTTATTCAAGTAACACAAAAATCTTTAAAATATGTATATATGTGTCTATGGGCATGTATTTCAAATTTGCTATATTTTTAAAAAGTTGTACAAAATTGATTCAAAATAGATATTGAAAATTTCAAGTGTATGATATATATCTCAATCCTAACATTAAGAAAAAAGCACCTAAAAAAGAATTTAAAATTTGAAAGAAAATAAAAAATATTCAAATCATCCACAATTTTATAGGAAAAGGAGTATAAAAGATTAAAATCCAGAATGGACACAAAGAAAAAAAAATTTAAAGTATACATAAATCTGACTATCTGAATAATCACATTGTATATTACTAGACTATACATACAAATGGAAAGTTAACTATCACAAAATGAAAAAGTACAGAGACCTGACCATATGCTATATATGTATATATATATATATATACATATATATATATATATATATATACTATGGATAAAGAATGCTCTGAAAATCAAAAATAACTGAAAAACAACTAAATAGAAGAGAAAAGGACAATCATCATGTTATACTCCTATTAATAGTGTTCAAAAATATATTTAAGCAAACTTGACTTTAATACCATATTTTCACTGAGTAATAGAACTTGAAAAAACATAATAAGATCAGTTGAATAACAAATTGAAACAAATTAAATTATAATTGAATTATTTGGGATACAGTGTACCAATTGAGTTTTGATCTGTACCAAAGGAAAGGGTATAGAATTCAAAAATCACTCTTACACAGGATTGCTCTTATGATCTGTTGATAGAATTATAAAGCACACACATTCATAGAGACACAAACACAAACACACATAAATACAATACCCATGACAAGGCAGAGAGAATGAGCCTTGTTACCATAATTCAGCAGTTGCACTCTTGGCATTTAGGAAAACAATCTGCTTATACAGAGTGAGCAAACTATAGGGACTTGTCTTCTGATTTTGTGATTTTATGTTTACTGTTGTTGAGGATTTTTTTTAATTGACAAATGCCAAACTACTAAGACTTCCATTACATATCAGTCTATTAAGCTTTAGCTACCAAAGTTTTTACATTAAACTTTACAAATACTTGCTCACTTATTACTTGTTTTCATTTTTAACTTAATAAATTTGGTTTTTCCTTTTTCTTTTTTCCAGAACTGGTGACTAAACCCAAGGTTATTCTTTTCCTAGGCAAGTGCTCCACCACTGAGCTTTATCCCCAAATTTTCCATAGGTTGACATGACATTTAATATTAAAACAAATTGTACAATTAAAATTCTTTTTCTTAACCATACTGTAAAATAATGGAAAGATATGCAGTCAAAAGAAATATTGGAAGGCAGTACAGGATAATGATTAAAAATTCACAGAAATCATTCCTGAAATAAGTTATCTACTGCACTTTAATGTATAACTTTATGCAAGAGATTTATGAGTCTATTATGGCGTTTGATGACATGCCCACATATTAAGATTTCAATAGTTTTTTAAATTATATATTATTCTTCTGCTATCCAAAACAAATAATTTTTGTCTTCAATGTGAATATAAAATAGGTGGATATGAATTAAGTATTGCATAGTAAATATTCTCTTATGCACATTTATTTATTTAAGTTAATAAGATTAGATAATTACCTAAAATTGAAATATTCCAACATTGTGCAGAATTTGAAATTGTGCTTTCCCAATCACTAAGTTGAACTAGGAATGGAAATGGCAGAACTTGGGTGAGAAATTCTCAGTCTGACTTCCTCAGTTCCAATCCTAACTCTGGCACTTAGTGGTACTTTGGGATTGAGGAAGTTAAGCACCTATCCTTAATTTATTTTATATCTTCTTACAGTGGAGTCCATAGTCTATTTGATAGGATTGTTATGAAGATTATGTAGCATTTTCCCACCAGGATATCAACTACCAGTAGCAGTGACATCAAAATGAACATTTTTCTCATAACCTCTAGGCTTCTTTTTTTAAAATTTGGTATCTGATACGTGCTGATCATGTCCCTTTTGCTATCTATTTAATTATCATCTCAAACCTTCTGAAGTTGATCAGAAACAAAGTGTGTATGTATATAACTACCAAAAACATGGATGAAGAGAGCAAGGGAGTGTTGGAGCAGCTTTAAAATTAAGGCCACAAATCTGTAACTAGCCAGCACCAACTCTGGGTGATTCCCATCACATCATAATGCTCATACAGTGTTGTCATAATTTTAAATGGGCCTGGTGATTTGTATTTGTACTTGAAATCCACGGTTGTATAATCTTATGAGAAATTAAAATAAGGTATTTTAGAGACCAACATCCTATGAGGCAAGAGAAACTGTGCAATGGCTATTTGTTTGCTGCTATTATTAAGAGTCTTTATTACCCAATTTCACTGTGAAAAAGTAGAAAATTAAAACTTGTCTAAAACCATGAAACAGAGGCTGAGCCAGTATCTCAATGTACTGTCCGATATTTTATTCTCTTCTAATGATGTTGCATGGTCTCATATCTTCAGATATGGTCTCCGGGTAAAAATGCAGAATTCGTATGCCCTTGACTACATTAACATCTTATTGCATCTCGGAAGATACCTCTCTAAAAAATGCCATTTTCAAAACTTTGTTTTTTTCTTACATTCCTAACAGCCAACCCATGATACCTGATAAGCTAGTAAATCACTGCTGGATGGAAACAACTGGTAAACCTTTCCTCTGAAAAGGAATTTGTTTTGATTACTGACTCTGTGCACTCCCTTAAACCTTGTGCAAGGTGACTGCTTTAGTGGTCTGATATAACCCACCTCCTACCTTCTCCTGTGATTCTACTTTAAATATATTTTCCCAAGGGATATCAGCAAAAGGGATATTTTTGTTCCAGATTGCAATTAGAATATAAACATGTCTCATACATTGTCTTGAAGATACATAGTTATGTGTAGTTTGATAATTTAACCAGTGTTATTTACACTCCTTCAGATTTTCAACACCTAAAATAGTAAAACATTTAATGAATAATTATGAGATTTTTAAATATGTTTAACATAAGGAGCTTATTATAGCAGTGTGTATATAAGTGTATACAAAATTTATGAAGTATTTAAATTTCTTTAATTTAATCACTCATAATGATAAAAACTGGCATCACTAAATGATTATATTTATCAAATAGTACATTTACTATGAATAAGAGTTCTGAAAAATTAAATCATAATCAATTTGTACCTTTGAATAGCTTAAATAAGTTTAAAAAATCACTATTAGTTTCATTACATAATTTGTAAATTGTAGAATATTATCATTCTACCCATAGTACAATTACACTGGGGACACAACCTAGTTTCATCTCCTTGGATTTTTTAATCAACTATTGGAAAACTTTGAAAAAGTGGAATATGAGAGTTACTTTTTTAATGTGTGACATTGGAAATTTAAGAATTAACAGTTATGAAGGATTTGCTTTATAAGCTATTTCTTATAATATTTTTAAATAATATAAAATTACCCTCTTATATGGTGATTTTTTTGATTAATATTGGCAAATTTTCTTGGAATATACACACTATATTTACTGATGACTAACAGAGAGGAGTTCATTTTGAGGACATTGAACTTCTTTTATGTTTTTAACCAACATAATAAATCAATATGGGAGAGAGAAATGTTGGTCGAATCATTTGACCATGAAATAATGGGAAACATTTGGGGATATTTGTATAATTGAATATTACATCACTTCTAAATTAACATAAATTATAGTTTTGATATTCTGAAAACATTAAAAATGGCTATGTTGTAATATTTAGTGCAAGAGTACATAAAATGTGGTATTATACATAATACATATTTCTGAAAATGCTTTAGATGATTAACAAAATAAATTTTCAGTGTTTAAAGATCTTTGTAGCAAAAAGATATAATCAAAAAACTTCCTTGAAAACAAGCCATTATACAATACAGTAGGAAGGAAATTTTTTAGAGAGATTTAAAGAGAGGAAATTGAGAATAATTATTTCAAGTGGCAACTATAAACATAAAATCTTGATAAGTTTAAGAAGGTGATGTTTACTGAAACATATTATCACTTGGAGATTAGACATACCTAAGTTAATATTATATTCTTTGAAGGAACAATTATTTTGTTGTTTTTACCATTAAGAAAAACAAAGATTACCTTACATCAATAAATATAATTATTTTTTACATGTCACTCACATATACATCTCTAATCAATGAGTTAATATTGAATGTGAGTTGATTGTTAAAGAATTAATGTAAATAAAGATGAAAACATATATGTTGTTTCAATGCTAATTCCTTTCAGCCTTCCATCTCCATTCTCCCCCATATAAGCAAGGTTCTCAACATTATCTATACTCACAGATTCTTAAATTCCTCTCTTGGACTAATGTCTCACAGCAGAATTCAAGATATGAACAAAGATATTAAAATGATTATCAAAGAATGGCCACTCAGCAATTATTTTGTACACAGAATTGTATTTTTAAAATATGAAGCAGAAAGAACAGAGGTAAAGTTTTGTATTCACCAAGATACATTGGAATAGCACAAATGAACTCCTCACTAAAAGTTCAGTCCAATTCTTCTGGCTTATTATTTCCACATATTCCTCTCATTTCACAAAAATGAGATAACAGCCTGAGAATTTGATTTTGAGAAATTTTACCTTTTATTTACTTTTACAGGTATCAAATGGGAAGGAGAATCTCCTGATATTTAAGAACATTAGTTTTCAGTCACACCTATAGGTTCAAAGCCATAATCTACCACCGCCCAGTTATTGGACAATCTTGGAAAAATTATTCTACATCCTTGTCAGTTCTCAAACTTATAAAATTAGGGTGTCATGTTCTAGGGTAGAGGATAAGTTGTCGTAACAAAAAAAAAAAATGGAAAGAGTTAAATCAACATTTATTTTGTACACCTTATTCCAACTGATATTGATTGTATTATTAATCAGAATTGGAAACATCTTGAAAATATAGTAATTATTTCCCATAAATTATGAGTACTGGGAAGAATGGAAGAAAAGTGAAACACAATAGAGAAGTGAAAAAAATTGCCTACATACTTAAGAGCAAAATTAATGCTGCTTAATAGTTTGGTAAAATGATAAAACTGCAGCTCAAAAACAGTTCCCACACTTTTCAAATGAGCTATGTTGTTGCCCATTTAAGATATGTCGGCTGCATTCCCTCATGACTTCACTCAGTGGAAATAACAGACAAGTTTTTAGAAAGTTTAACTTGTTAGCACAGTGAAACTATGTACCATTTTATTAAAATACACATTTTCATGGAAAATTATGCAGAAGAATAACAAGGCAAACTATCTGATTAGATGGATATTTATATAAAACACTTTAATTTTTTGGTCGAACAGAGAAAAACACATAGAAAAAGTTTATACACATAAAAGGAAATAAACACACAAATAGTAGATTTATTTAATTAAAAACATCAAATTTTGGATCTCATATGTTAATCTGAATAAATATAAGAAAGAACTCATAGTTAAGGAGTGCTTTTCTTAGATAACAAATCTGCATTGTGAAATTACTTCAAGTGATTATTAGTTTGTTTTAATATTATTTTCAATGGGATTGTAATGATATTTTCTAAATTGATACTATTCTTAAATGTGCAATTGAAATTTTTTTTACAGACAAGGTGAAAGCATGTTTTGAAAATCTTATATTCTGTATTTACAAAGAATTTCACCAATCTATAAATAAATAGTCAACAAACAGATGTTCCTGTATTCTTCGAATTTCCTTTTCCATTTTGCAAATGTGAGAAATAATCTTACATAAAATAAATTTCTAAGTTTATCATGAGAAACATTGTATTTTATTCTTAAAAAGCAATTTTATATCTCCTAGGTGATTTCGTTCCATGAATATTTCATAAAAATTTTTTTTGGAGTCAGTGTCGAGAATCATCTGCTATGTGTATGATTTTAAATTGAAAAGTTGACATAAAAGAGAATATTTTACATTATCAGTAAACAAGATAAAATACAAATGAAGGTTCATTTTAGAATATGATAATTGTCCTAAATTAGTAATCTTAAAGTAGAAGAATATTTTCTGCAATGTTTATCTCATCTTTGGTTTTATAATATCTGTATATTCCAGTGGCACAGAGTTGACCCAGTGTATGATACTTTAGGAGATACTGCTCAAGAATTTGTCTCAATTATGCTTTACCTACATTACAAAGTCCTCAAAAATTGTTAATGGATCTGTGAACTGTTTAGTTGCAGTACAGACTTGTGAAAAGTTGATCTAAGTTGAAGAGATAATGATGACAAAGACAGATAATCATGGGAATAAACATATACAGATATTTGGTAGAAGTCATAAATGAAGCCTTCAGGTCTTGGATTTCATGGGAGAATTTACTTCTAATTTGATCTTATTGCTTATTATTCATCAATTCATGCTTTTTGTTTCTTTAAGATCCATGTGGGTGAAGTATGTATTTCTTAGTAATTTGTTCATTTCTTCTGAATTATCAAATTTGTTGTTCTGTAATTGTTCATAATAATTTTTCACAATCCTTTGTAGCTATATGATGTCAGTTCTAATTTAATTCTTTCCATCTCTGATTTTATTTGTCTTCTTCATCCTTTTTATTGTAGTTCCTCTCATTTATTCTCACTCTTTTACAGTTTTTCTTAATGATTAAATTATTTTTTTCTAGTAGTGTGTTTCAATTCTTTGCTTTTATTATTGGTTTATTATAATTTTTGCTTTGGGTTACAAAGAAGCTTAAAGAAAACATCTATTTTAAAATGCCAGCAAAATAACATGATAATAAAAATAAGAAATCAAAAAAAAATAAAATATACTAGCAAGAAAACTCCAGACTAGCACTCCATTTTTCCCCATATTTGAACTTCTGGTGTCCCTTTTTATACCTTTCTGTGTTGCCTAACTCAACATATTCATGAAGTTCTTGTTATTTTAACCATTTTGTTTTTAGTCTTCTTACTAAAAATATGAATGCTTATGATATTAGAGCATTCTAGATTTTTCTGTATACCCTTATCAGTGATTTTTATACTTCTTATGTTCTCTTCTTACTCATTAGCATTTCTTTCTTTCAGTTTGAAGTACTGTCTTCAAATTTATTAAAAACAGGACTGAGCGATATATCCTCTTAACTTTTATTTGGGAATGTCTTTGTTTCCTTCATTGCTAAAGGATAGTTTTGCTAGATACAGTATTCTTGATTAGCAGAGGTTTTTTTTTTTTTTTTTTTTTGCTTTGTTTTGTTTTTTTACCCCAATACTATGAAAATCTCATGCCATTTTCCTGGCCTTTAAAATTTCAACTGAGACGTCTATTGTCAGCCAAATTGGAATAAGCTTATGTGTTACGTTTTCTTGAAACAATGAGAATTTTTTCTTCATCTATAAATTTTGAAAGGTTGATTTTAATATGTCTTAAATCAGAATTGATTTGGTAAGTCTGACTGCTGCCTATGACTTCCTTTTATCTGGATATTTGTATCCATATTTAGATTTGGGAAGTTTTCTGTTATTACTTATTTGAATAATTTTCCACCCTTTGGCAATCCTGAGTTCCTTTTGAATATAAATAACTTGAATATTTTTTTTCTTTTAATGTTGTCCCAAAGTTTCTCAGTGTTTCCTTCATTATTCTTAATTTTTCCTTTCTCATCAAACGATATGTTTTCAAATAGTTGTCTCTCAGACCACTAGTTATTTCTTCTTTCTGATCTATTCTTGCACTGATTCCTTTTATCTGATTTTTAATTTAACAATATATTTTTGGGTCAGTTTTTTCTTATTGAAACCTCTCTCTCTCTCTCTTAAGTTTCTCTTAGAATATTGCATCATTTATCTGTGTTCTCATCAAAGTCACTGACTTTCCTAAAACTCTTTTCAATTCTCCCCTTGAGAGTTTGTGCACATTGCTTCCTATGTTGTCTATTTCTGCTACCTTGTTTAACCATTAGGTCAAGCTTCCTCATTGTTGATGCTTATTGTTGTGCAATACTTTCTGGAAATTGAGGATTAAGTGAGGTACTACCATGGCACCCCTAATCTGAATTGTCCCCAGCTAATATGGCCTCATAGTCCAAGACCGCTGCAGCAAGACACAGGTGATGCTAGCTCAAATAGGATATGACTAGGCTAGGACTGCAATTCTCTACCTGACACAGGGGCTCTTCTAGAGACTCTGTATGTAGGTAGATCTAGGGATGTAGACAATTAAGATCTGCTCAGCATTAGGTTTCACCAGTCTGATACTGAATTTCAAGGCAAACTCTTGTACTTATTACACTGTTCTACCACCAGTGATTGGAGTAATGCCCCATGCTATGCTGGTTTAGGTTGGGGTAGTGTTGGTGAAAGCAGTCCCTTGGCCACTGATGCTGATACTTAGTCAGACTGATCATGAATCTCACAAAAACCTGCACAGCTTCGTGATGCACCCTCAGGTTTATATGGCAGCTGGTGATGGACCAGGCCAAGAGTCAAATCTGTCCCACCACAATGCAGCTCTCTGCCTCATGCTACAGAAGGTTTAGATGCTTTGTCGGTGAACTTTGGCCTTGATATAGGAGCCAGTTTTCTGCCTGGTCCTGGGTTTCACTAGCAATGATCATCGAGACAAAGTTCTATCATGCTCTGCTCCTCAGTGAGTGGAGTTTTGGTCC
This sequence comes from Sciurus carolinensis, assembly GCF_902686445.1. Classification (NCBI taxonomy): domain Eukaryota; kingdom Metazoa; phylum Chordata; class Mammalia; order Rodentia; family Sciuridae; genus Sciurus; species Sciurus carolinensis. Next base: position 20,434,199 of record NC_062217.1, on the reverse strand, counting down.
CCATTTCTAATGTTGGGAGAGGGGTGGTAGAGACAGTTCATTTAGCCACTTGACTAAGGTAGACATAGTATCTGTCTATAATCCTACTCTGGGTTCAGAGGTAGTGGGGCACTGCCTGGCAGTGTTTCATGGTACCAGGCCAGGTACTGAATTTCAAGTCTAAGAGTAGGACTTAATTTTTTATTCATCCCTTATATGGGAGGTGTCTCTCTCTCCAGGCTGCTGGAGTTGGGGCAGGGTAGATGTTGGCAACTCTTTCCTTCTTTCCTCAATATATCTCTTCTTCTTATATGAATACCAGGCACTGTGGTCTCCAATTTGGATTCTTTAGCCTTGTGACAGAAATTCCACATGACTGACTATTCAAATTCGTATCTCTGTTGGAAGATAACTACTGGAGGATCTTATTCAGCCACCATCTTGTTCAGCCTCCAAAATCATAACTTTTAACATGTGAATACTAGTTAAAATTTTTAGCAGTTATGAAAAGCAGCTTCATTGAATATATCTTCAAGTTTATTACTTTTTAAAAATTTAATAATTTTAATAAAAGTAAATTGAAATATTTAATAAAATTTTCTATAAAATGATGGGCTTATACTTCAATGCATTATTAGAAGATAGTAGAAACTGTAGGAAATGGGATCAGGCTCCTTGTGTGCAGGCCTTTCTCCTCTTTCTCTTTCTTTTCTGACTGTCATGAGGAAAGCAGGTTTGCTCTACTACCTGCTCCATACCACGAGGTTCTGCCTGACCACAGGCCCAGAAACAATGGAGAAAATTGACCAAGTAATTATGAATTGAAACTTCTGAAAGGAGGATCAAGAATTAAACTGACTTCAAGTGATATTTGAAGGTGTTTTGTCCCAGAAACAGAAAGTGGACGAACAATATCACCTATAATGTTTGTGATTATTAAGTGATTAATGGATATTGCAGTTGAAGGTGTTTGATTTCAGGAAACATGACAACGTTTAAGGCTAACACACTTATGAACTGAGAAAGATATTTAAATAATACTCTGTATAAAACTTATTTTCTACAGCAGAGTAGTCTGTCAGAAACCAAACAACAAATAAGTATTTGGTATTCAGGAGTCATCCTGTGTATTTTGTTATGGCAGGGACTAGGAACATAATGTGAAATCAAGCAAGGTGAATAAAAAATTCAGAGTATCTGATTATATTCTGTGAAAGATTAGAATAAAATTGTTGTCTCATGAAGGCATAAAAGTTAAAATATGCTCACACACAGTCCAGCCTAAGCTCTATTTTAAATGCTTTACAACTTGCAGAGCACCTGTCTCCTCCCATTCTGAAGTAAGTGATTAAACCCTAAGCATATTTCTCAGAAACAGCTGTAAAATATGGAAGAACTCTGAGACAAGTACAAACACCATTTACATTTTGATGCTTAAAGGAAGGTACTTTGTCAGTGTGGAATATTAGAGGTGAAAAGCAGGCATAAAGCCAAAATCTCTATCGTCTTAAAGACTCATGCCTGCTACACAATATGTTATACCAGATTGGAGTTACAGCATTAAATGGCCCCAATTAACAGAAGTTGTTCATTTTACTTTGAAATTTTAGGATAATGTTTCCAAATAAAGTGGCCATGCATCATTAATAAATATTATGTTAATTAAAACATCTAATGTTGAAAAAAAAATAATAGCAGTTGATATATTTATTGATTTGTTGACTTTCTACTCTTGCTACTATTACTCTGGTTGTCCTTAATCCACTTTGGTAGTTATTTGTACTTTTAACTATCTTTTACTTCTTAGAAGCCATGATTAAAACAATCATTTTTTTGGAAATGGGGGAGTGGGGATGTAGGCCTGTGTACCAGGGATTAAACTCAAGTGCACTCAACCACTGAGCCACATCTCCAGCCCTATTTTGAATTTTATTTAGAGACAGAGTCTCACTGGGTTGCTTATTACCTCACTGTTGCTGAGGTTGGCTTTGAACTCTCCCTCCTTCTGTCTCAGCCTGGATTATAGGTATGCACCACTGCATCCGCACAACAATCATTCTTAAAATCTTTAATTATGTAAATTCATCATAATTGTAATAGTTAATACAAATCAAGCAAAGAAATATAGGAAACCAAACTAATGTCAAATATGTAAATTTGAATCTCACGATGAATTATCTGAAAATTGTAACAAATCAGTAAAAAGTTACATTATACCATACAAAACCCATGCATTGGTAAAGTAAGGATTACAATAAACATCAAAACCCATATGTAGAAACAAAACATTTTCCAATAGTTTTTAGAGTCTTATTCTAAATTTTATGTATAGCAAGTTGGGCTGTGAGAAAAACACCAAAAAAAAAAAAAAAAATAGAAAGAAAATGAAAGAAAAAATGAAGCCGTGGAATCATAATTGAGCTAAAAGCATTCCAAAATAGAAAGTTCAAACTGCAAGTAAAAATAGTAAAAAAAATAAAATAAAATAAAGATAATGTTTAGAACAAACAGTGAAAATATGAAAAAGACTTTAAAAAAGGAAGGGAACTCCAAAAAATAGCCATTTTAAGCCAACATTTCTGGGGAGAAAGGAAGAAAGTCTTGTCTTGGATAGATTAAATAAGCTAAAAAAGTACTTTGTGATATGAAAAAAGCAATGTGGATCAACAATTTAAAAAACAAGTAAGGAAACACAAAAAAGAAGAAATGAAAACAAAGAGTAAGAATTGAAATTAAAAAATAAGCATTAAAAGTTTGAATATTCGGTAGACGAATTCAAATTTTAATTGCAATGTAACCTAGAAGAATATACAAGGTAGGTAAATTCCAGAGAATTTCATTTTCAAAGTTTAATAAAGCCTAAGAGAATACCAATGAATAATTGAATGAATTAAGTTAGAAAATACAGGCTGTGAATGAGCAATTGCATTAGAGTTAGAGATTTTGACAAAGAGCTAAATAGAAATATTGGAAATGAAAATTTTAATAAGTCAGATAAAACATTTAGTTGAAAGCTTAAATAACAGACTAGATTAAGAAGAAGAGAGACTATCAAAGCGTGAGATGAGTCTGCTAAAACATTACATTCAGACAACAATAAATAAAAAATAAAACCCTAATAAGAAGGAATAAAGAGAACACTCAAGGACATCAGTTAAAGATCAAACGTCCACATAAGCAATATTCCAGAGGGAGAAGAGCTATGTGCTGATGGCATAGAAAAGCTATTCTGTTAATAATACCAGAAAATCTCCTAAATCTTGTGGAAGACAAGGACATCCAGGTATAAGAGACATTTATGACCCCAAATAGATATGACTAGAAAAGAAACTTTCCATGATGTACAAATAGCCAGAAGTTCAGGATAAACAAAGAATGTCAAAATTGGTGAGAGAAAAATGCTAAGTCATATTTAAGGAAAAACCCATTATACTAACTCATATCCTGGTGAACTATACACTTAAGTTCAGCTTAACAAATTTAAGCCCAGTCAGAATGGCATGGAATGATATATTTCAAGTACTGAAAGAAAATAACTGCCAACCAAGATTACAATTTCCAGCAAGGTTATACTTCAGAATTGAAGGAAATGAAACCTTGCAAGGTAACCATAAACAAAAGGAATTTATGACCACTGGATCAGCATTATAAAAGATGCTTAACAGAATCCTATACTTAGGACACAAAGTAAGGTGAACACAATCATGAGAGCACATGAAAGAATATATCCCAGTAGAAGAGTAAACATGAAGATTAAAAATATGAAAGAATTAAGTATTATTAAAATAGTAAACTGTCAGACTTCTAAAATGCTTAGGACAGGAAGTAATAAACATGAAATATTCGAAACAACCTGAAAAAAACAATTTTTAAAAATTGTTCTGAATGTAAGTAGTGTTAATTCTCCAATTAAAAGACATAGACAGCTGAATGAAAAAAAAAATAATAACATGCTGAATACAAGAAACTAAGAAACTCACCTTACCTACAAGGACATACTCAGACTGAAAATGAAAAGGTTGAAAGTAAATATTCCAGAAAATAAAATCTCGAAGCAAGAAAGAGTTGTTGTATTTATATCTGACAAAATAGATTTTAAGACAAAATAGATTAAAAAAGACAAAGAAGATCACTCTGTATTGACTAAGGGAAAATACATCAAAAATATATAAAATGTAATACATATACATAATGTAATACATAAAAATATGTAATAATGTAAATATATATCATATATACATCATATATATAATATATTATGTAAATATATATCATATCTATAATGTAAAATAAATATTTATAAATAAATATATAAATCTATTTATATATAAACATGTATGTATACAAATGCACCAAGCATCAGAGCACCTAATTATGTGAAACAAACACTGCTATACTTAAAGGGAGAGATAGGGTTCAATACATTAAGAGTGGGTGACATCAATAGTCCACTTTTACTCACAGATATCTGATTCAGACAAAAAAAGGTCAACAAACAAGCATTGGTTTATGAACCTATACATGGAATGGATTTGATAGACATCTACGGAATATTACATACAAAAGTTAGAGAATACACATGCATTTCATCAACCCATGGAACTTTTTTTAAAATGGACCATATATTAGGCCACAAACCAAGTCTTAATGGGTTCAAGAAACCATATATCATTTTTTAAATTTTATAAAATGAAATTTGAAATAAACAGCAATAGAAATGACAGCAATTATACAAACTTATGGAGGTTTAACAACACACTATTGAGCAAACAGTGGGTCATTGAAGAAGTCAGAGGGGAAATTTGAAAATTTCCTCAATCAAACAAAAATGGAAACACAGCATACTAAAACTGGGATACAACAAAGGTAACATTAAGAGGAATGTCTATATTACAAGAGAAAGGGGGAGAGAGAAAGAGAGAGAGAGAGACCTCACATGAAAAATCAATCATGCACCTCAGTATTAGAAAAACAAGAGCAAACTAAAACCAAAATCAGTGGAAGGAAAGAACTAATAAACCATAGCAGAAATTGATGAGAGATTAAAAGAATAACATGAAGCATCAATTAAATAAAGAGCTGTTTCTTTGAAAAGATAAACAAAAAACAAAGTTAGCCAACCTAGCCAAAAGAAAGAGGGAGAAGACGTTGCAATAAATACCACTGAAATTCACTGGATCATTAGGGAATAGTTTGAAAACACATACCAATAAACTGGAAAACATTGAAGAAATTGACAAACTTCTGTGCACATATAACCTACCAAAATTGAACCCAAATGACATTTAAAATCAAAATTTATCATTAACAAATAATGAAACTGAAAGAACAGTAAAAGTTCTCCCAAAAAAGAATAGCCTAGATTCACTTCTGATTGGTACAAGACATTTAAAGAACTATCAACAAAATATTCTATAAAATAGGAGGGAAAAGAATACTTCCAAACTCACCTGTGCAATTAGGGATACTCTGCTACCAAAACAGAAAAGAAAACAATACAAGATGTAAAATGCAGACCAGTATTTCTAAAGAACATAGATGCAAATGTTTTAAAAAATACTTGCAAATTGAATTCAACAGCATTTAAAAACAGAACATGATTAAGTTGATTTAATTCTTTGAATGCAATGATTGTTCAACAAATGCAAATCATTAAGAGAAATATAGCACATAAATAGGAAAAAGAATAAAACACCTTAATGATCTCAGTAGATGCCAGAAAAGGCATCTTTGATAACTTCAACATTCCTTCATCATAAATGTCCTGAAAACCTTAGTTAGAAGGGTCATACCTCAACAGATTCCATGCTATGTATGACAAAGTAAAATTATTCCTGTGTATAAACAATGTAATTCTATTCATAAAAAAAATCTTAAAGTCTCCACCATAAGATGATTAGAATTGATAAAAAAATTCAGGAAAGTAGCAGAATACAAAGTCCACTTATAAACATCAGAAGCTTCTCTGTACACCAATAATGAACCCACTGATAAATCGGAAAAGCCTTTCCATCCACAATACGCACACCCACACCCACACCAACACTCCTAAGTTTATGTCTGTGAACACATTCTACACTGAAAATTGTAAATAAGACTTCTAAAAGTGATAATTACAAAGTAAAATGATTTCTGTATAAAATACATGGAATACTTTTTGCTATAGAAAAAGAGAATATGCTAAATTAAAATAAATAATTTTTACAAAAAGTGTACAAGAAAAAATGTAAATAGATATATTTTAATTATACAAAGGATGAAGGAAAGGAATTTTTATGTCATAGCAAAACTGACTAAGGAGCCTGTAAGAGTTTAAAAAAAAATCTTATTTCAAATATATTAATACAAACCTAATATTTGGTTTTCTTTTTTAAAATAGTAAAATTTTCTTGGATCACTGATCTGTTCTTAGTGGCATATTTATACAATGGAATATTACTCCGCAATGAAGAATGATAAAATTATGGCATTTGTAGGCAAATGGTCGAAATTGGAGAATATCATGCTAAGTGAGATAAGCCAATCTCAAAAAACTAAAGGTCGAATGATCTCGCTGATAAGCGGATGAGGACATATAATGGGGGGTGGGAGGGGCTAGCATTAGGTTTAGGGTTAGGTTTAGAGTTAGGCTAAGGACAGCGGCAAGAATGAAGGAAAGAAGGACTGTGTAGAGGGAAAAGAGGGGTGGGAGGGGTGGGGGGAGGGGAAAAATAAAATAAACATCATTACCCTATGTAAATGTAAAAAAATAAAAAAAAATTTAAAAAAAAATAAAAAAATAAAGTTTAGAAATTTTTTTTAAAAAATCAACTCAAAGTGGATCGAATACCTTAATATAAAACCTGAGATTTTGAAAATATTATAAAAAATAAAGGAAAACTAGAAGATACTGATATAGGCAATGATATACTGGATAAGACTCCAATAGGAAAACAAAAGCAAAGATTAACAAATAGCATTACATAAAATTTAAAAACTTCTATGCAGCAAAGAAAGTAACCCAGTGAAGAGATAACTTATAGAATGGGAGAAAATCTTTGCCAGCTATTCATCTAACAGAGGATTAATATCCAGAATATATATAAAGATCTACAAAAATTAAACAACAAAAAGTCCAAGTAATAAATTGGCAAATGATCTGAATAGACACTTCTCAAAAGAAAAAATGCAAATAACCAATAAGTATGTAAGAAATTACGTGAATGGTATGAATCTACATCGTGCACAACCATAGAAACAAAAAGTTGTACCCCATTTGTGTACGATGAATCAAAATGCAGTCTGTAAAAATTAAAAAAATGAAAAAACAAAAAAATTTAAGAAAATGCTTAGTAACTTTAGCAGTAATGGAAATGCAAATTCAAACTACATTGTGTTTACATCTCACCATAGTTAGGCTATTATCAGAATAAATAAATAAAATAAAAAGACATACTAACAAGGTTGTGGAGAAAAAAGGAGCCCTTATATATTGTTGGTGTGAATGTAAATTAGTACAGACTCCAAAAACCAAAATTAGAACTACAATGTGATCCAGCTATACAACTCTCAGGTATACATCTGAAGGAACTGAGTCAGTATCCAAAAAGTTACCTGCATACCTGTGTTTATTATAGCCCTGTTCACAATAGCCAAGATATGAAATCAGCAGCCAAGGTGACCATCAGATGAATGAATAAATAAAGTATTTTATATGTATGCAAATGAGTATTATTCAACCATTAAGTAAAAGGAAATCCTATCATTTGCAGGAAAATAGATTGAACTCTAGTTCAATATCATACTATCTTCTAGATATTATGTTAAGCAGAAAGATCAGTATCATGTTTTTTGTCATATCTGAACATGAAAATAAATATATAAATAAACAATAAATAAGTAAATAAAATAAAGATGACCTGGAAGTAGAAAGGGGAACCTTATTAAGACTGGGAATGAAGATGGGTATGAATGAAGGGGTATCAAGAGAAGGTAGAAGAAAGGAGGATAGGACATGAGCCAAGTATAATATATGAAGGTAAAGAAATACCACGGTGAAACCCATTAAATTGAACAATTAATATGTATCAAGTATAAGAAAAAGAAAAAAGAAATGAAGCTTAGGAAATCTCAAGCAGGATAAATTCAAAGAGAAGCATGGCTGGGTATATTATACCCATTGACTGAAAACCAAAGGTGAAAAGATAATCTCAAAAGTAGCCAGAGAAAATTTTCATAACGTAGACGATTTCCACACATTCCTCAGGGGAGAAATTTATTGTTTTTTTTTTTTTTTTCCCTCTATATTTAAAGTTCAAAGCAATTGAAGTTGAACTATAAAAATTCCACAAATTCTAAGTAGCGGCCATATACATTTGTTTTCACTCAGGAGAGGCTGTGGTGGTAATAAATTGAAGGTAAGAACAGGGTTATAAGTTTCTTCTGTAGATCAAGAAACAAAGTCAGGATTCCACTTCCCAAATGTAAAATATGGAAGAAGAAATAGACGAGGCATTTTCCATGTTCAATAGAACTTACTGTTTAGATTCACAAATTACAAAGACCGAGACCCTAGTAAGTAGTTGTGGAAAAACATGTGGATCCATCTATATGTCTTTGGGCTTTTAAAAGATTGAATAGGCAAGAACAAAGCTCTATGTCATTCAAAAGAATATTAAGGTTTGGCAGTGTAATTTTCTGTGAGATTACAGGGAGTGATGAGAAGTCATGAAAGAAGAAATCTAGAAACAGTCATAATTATTAAATAAACTAATACTATGATAATTATGCTACTCATATTTCCCTTGCACTCTTCATTAGTGACAATCAGCATAAAGTGGGGTGAAAAGATGGATATAAGTCTTGAAAAAGAAGGCCTCCTTTATTGTTTTACCAATTTCTGCTGTATTCTTATTATTTCACAATGAATAAAGTATTTTTGATATAGTTCTGTGAGTATTTCTTCAAAGTCATGGTTGGACATTGTTTTAAATTAAAAAGATATTATGCTCAGGCATGAATTTACTTCATAACATACTTAATTTTAATAATTTAATTATTTAAAATTTTAACTTAATAGTTATAAAACAATAATTTTATAAATTCAGGTTCTTGTCAGAAAATTGATCTCTCATTTCAATTGAGTAAAATCAATAAGCTGTTAAAATTAGGAACACTGATATTTTAGTCTGTTATTTACCAGTCAAGTCTTTGATTTGAATCATTTAATAATTTTCAGTTACTTCAACTTAACTTGAAATTTCAGCTTAGTTTATTTTCTAAAATTATGTAATATATAATAATTTTTTGCACCTCTATGACATGTTCAATATAATTTTTATTTAACCATACAACATCATATTGTCCTACTTTATTGCATCTTAGAAGCTTTATCCATTCCTTCAAAAGTCTATTAGCCATCCACAGGAAGTTTAGATTTAATATTATTTTATTTGATTCATGATAGCAATGCTGATGTCATAAAACAGGGTTGAATTCTGCTTTTTATTCATGCTACACACCTTTCAATTAAGACAATATTCATAGTTCCAAAAGGCAGAATATTACCATATTTAAAATTTCCTCATTGTATCTTTCTCATGAAATATGAATTCCCAATGTGGTAACATTTAAATTGATATTTTGTGTGACCAGAAACAAATTTAAATATATATGTTATATATTTAATATATATATTATATATAACTATGTATAATTTATTACATGTATTCAATTTATATACATACTTGAATGTAATTCTTTCAAAACATAAACCATGCTTTACTCTATTTCTCCTCTTTCCTTTCTTACTGGGGTTGGTGTCCCCAGTTCACAGAGATTCTCTTGCTGACCTTGGAATTTGTCACCATCATAGACATGGTTCAAAACCTCAAAACGGATTGCAAACTTAGAAATGCTCCTTTGAAAGCTCATCATACCATAACCCTGCGTTTTATTTATGTTCATGCATTCAAATGGGAGATAGTCTAAGCTAATATTACAAGGTACCATGATTTCTGAGTTCAAAATAATCATGAGAATTCCCCAGGAACAATTTCAAATTTTCAGGCTAACACAGCCCAATTCACTGCTGAACTTTACCTTTTATTCACACCAGAAGAAACTATATGAAGCTAAAAATAAGCCTGTGGAAGAGGGACAACACTTAGTCTGTCTTAATGGTGTATCATATTCCTCTCTAGCATGTTTGCTAGAGTTGTAAGTGAACACCATAGATGATACTTTCCAATTCCCTATGCTAAAGGTTACTGGAAGAATATCCAGTCACTTATGAGTTTGCCTATTGTTACCGTCAAAGGCCTCAGCTGCAACTCAGAGATGTACTTAGAGAATGAGGACTCTCTGTGGCAGCATGTTTCGCCCAGTAACAAATTCATTTTGAGGAAAAATTGCCACTCTCCAGTTGATCAGGGGTCACAGGTAGAACAGAGACCACAGAGCATCATAATCATTCCCCACAGGTGAAGGCCCAGTTTGAGTGCAAATGGCAATGGTAACAAGACAAAGAGCTTCACCACTAAAATTCCATCAGAGAAGTTATTACAGTGTTTGGCTTTATGGATTCTGTCAAAGAGAAATGACTTCAGCTGCTGCAGACTGCTAGCTGTAACCCCTGCCAAGTTCTGTAGAGAGGCCAGTGGAACAGCTTGTCGAAATTTCAATAGAGGCTGACTCAGGGAAAAAAATAGCAGTACCATATAGTGTTCATCTGAGCTGCAGCATGACTTTCAGAGAACCCAATATAGTCTGCACTTATTTCCTGGTATAAATGCAATCTGAGCGATATCCACTCTATAGTTCTCCCAGGTATATGGCTGAGTGCAACTTCAATCTTATAAAACCTACCTAGTAAGTATTTAACTCTAAAGATAGCTATTTTCACTACCATAGGAGGAGTAGATTTTTTGCTTGTTTAATTAGCAAAGTTATTCTTTCAAAAACAATAGTGTGGTCATTTATTTTTTTCTGTGTGAATTTCATAAAATGGAATTCCTTACTAATTAAAAATAGATGAAAGAGCACTATATAAAGGGATCATATTTAAGTATTCCTTAAATTAATAAGGTCATACCTAGGTGTAAATTTACAAGGAAGAAAATAACCTTCGGTTATGGAAACCATATATCATCTTGAACACAAAATATTGACTGTTTAGAAAAGGCATGTGTTCATATACCCACTGAAAAATATTATTCTTCAGACAACAGTCAGACCCATAGAAGAGAGAGACAGTTTGCATTTTGTTAGGATTAACAGAGTACATAAGTCCAACCATCTCAATGAATTAGAATGTTTTCTTTGCAACTTAGTATGTCTATGTTCTTGATCTTATCTTCAATTTACAAATATTTACAAAGTCAACACTATATTCAATATTTTACCAAGAAAAAAACCTAAATTGTTTTACTTTTCAGGAATTTATTATCAGTCAATGTGCTCAGAAAAAGAAAAATATATATCCACACAATTAAGAGACTTAAAAAAAAAACCTTACGGCTTAATAGGTTACAATCTTATGAAGAAAATTTGAAGCCAGTGCAAAAATCTCAACCACCTTTTACATAAAGCTTCTATGGAGTAATTGTAACTAAATAAATTAGCAAATCTGCATTTAATTATTGCTATATGATTAAGGCACACCATATGGAAATATCATCCAAGCTGAATTTCTTTATCTATTTTGAAACAACAGGCAAAGACTTTAATATGTTTCTGGGAAATAATGGTGTAGGTCCTTTTGGTTGTTAAATCATCAATTCATGTGTCCTTTGATGTACGGGAAAATTAAAACAGGGAAAAAAAAAAAAAAAAAAAAACCTCATCAACTAGCATTTCTATTTTGTCTTACTGGATGTATGTAATCACTTGAGCTTTATCACAAAACGATTGCAGGTTGTCACATTGCATCTTATCAGACTTAGATGGAGCAAATATGGAAAGTTGGGACAAATTTAAATTTCTGGTTCTCAATACGGTTGAAGAGTATAGTGCACCAATGGCAGTAACTGCTGGGTACTCCACATGAAAATTAAAAATATAAAACAAACTCAGTACACTTCATCTCTTTGACCTTAATTACAATGAAACTCTCATATTTCTTAAATGTGCCAATGCCTGCTCTTTGCATTGGTGGAATTAAATTCAGATATGCTAACACTATAAAGAGTAAGCCAATAACTTTAAAATGACAGCAATAATAAACTATCCTGATATTCTAGCTGAAAAAGTTTCCACAAATGACTGAAAACAGTTGATAATCCAATTCATTCTAACAATCCAAGTGGAAGTCGTTTATCAGTTCAACTCTAAATTGGTAACTTAAAGTGATAATTTCATCTGGGGTATTAGGGATTTCCTGGAGGACCTCAGCATATTTTTCCCATCAATACATTTTACAGCATTCCTAATACTGACCTATTCCAGCTCCCAAATCCTTCATTACCTCCCTTTTCCAGCAGCACAAAGAAAACTGTAAGCACTTAGTAGTATCCTCAAAAGTTTTAAAAGAAAATTCCATTTATTGGCGATGAATAAGAATGTCTACTCTGTTCCTTCACATGGTAGTTTTTACTAGATAAAAGTGATGTTGTAAAAATTATAATACATATTATAATAAAGAGTCACTTTGTTCATTCCAGCTATGGATGAGTGCACAATTGAGTTTTACAAAGCAAGAAGAGAGAAAATTGATTTTGGTTTGCTAAGTTGTCTTTTTCAATTGTTTTGGACCCATGACCTATGAACTAAAAATACTAATGGGAGAAGCCTCCTATCAAAATATTAGTTTTGTCTTTGATTCTCTCCAAGAATTCTTATCTTTAGAAGGAATGATCCCATGATTGTTTGAGTCTTGATAATAATTTTAATTTTCTCCAATGAGCAAATCTTCTGAGTGGTACTAAGACCCCTGAAAGGTGAACATGCCTATCGTGTTCATACCCTCAAACGTTCATTTTTTCTGAATTTTTCCCCTTCTGATAACAATCAGAATAATGGTAGTACAAATTGCTGTTGTATAGATTATGAAAAAAACAGTCCTGTTATAACATTTCTTTGAAAATGAAATTTGTTCCAGGACAATTAATAAAATATTATGGAACAATTTAAGAATAATTCAATGTGTTTCTTTAAGTGTGCTTTCATCCATGTTTAAAAAAAAAAAAAGGAAAAGAATTAACGAAACCAAATTAATTGGGTAGCATTAATTACAAAGAATGTCCACATAAGCATGCATTGCAGACATGTGCAAGTGAGGTCAGTTTGCCATTTGTACTCTGAGTCAGGCTAACCCATATGTACTGTTAAAATGTTCTAGCCTTTATTGAACCACTTCACCATAATTTACAAGGCACAGCATTCATTTGAACTCAATAAATATCAAAAGTATTTTGTTTTAAAAACTGGGTACTAGAGATATTGTGTTGTTGTGTACCTAGTTCACATGACTTTATTTTGAAGTTTTCTCTAATCTCGTTCCCTTGGTGGATGTACCTGTTTGTTTTGTTCCAGTCACTTGCTGTTTTGATTACAATAACTTTATACTACTCTTTGACATCATGGAGTTTGGTTCAGCCTTTTTGTTTTGCTTTGTTTCATTTTTGTGTTTGTGTTTTTTTGTTTTTTCACTCTCAAGATTTCTTTTGCTATTTAAGATCTTTCCATATAACTTTCAGAATTTTTTACTATTTGTTATCTATTTGTTTACTATCTGTTTCTATTCTATAGATATCATTGGATTTTGATAGGGATTGCATCAAATCTGTAGATTACTTAAGGTTATATGGAAATTTTAATAGTATTAATTATTTCTTATTTTTAGTTATACATGACAGTAGACTGTATTTTGGCAGAATATACACACATAGAGTATAACTTATTCTATTTAGGTTCCCATTCTTGTGTTTGTACAAGATGTGGAGTTGCCCTGGTCATGAATACACATTCAAGGCTAGGAAAGTATGACCAGTTAATTCTACTATCTTTCTTATTTGCCTCTTCTCTCCCTTCCTTTTGTTTCCCTTTGTCTAATCCAACGGATTTTATTATTCCCCTCAACCTTCCTTGTTTCGGGTTAGCATCCACAAATCAGATAGAACATTTGACCTTCGGTTTTAATTATTTATGAGATAGTTTATATTAGTACTTTGGCACTAAGTTCTCCAAATTTGATGCATATTTCACACTTATAGTCCACCCAATTTGTATTGGCGCTATTTGAAATGTTCTATAAATATCCTATTGAATGATAATGAGTCATATTTGCTGACATTTTTGTTCATTCTGCACTAATTGTTTCTATGCCACATGTGGAGTCTATGCAGGATGAAAATGGAAGGAGTTCAATCAAGCAGAGTCTTTTAGGTCTGACCCATGAGAAATAATGGTACAAGAAATCACAAATGTTAGTAATGAAGACTTAGGACTACTCTTACAAGGCTCATGACCCTCTGTGTGTGCATGTGTGAACCTGCACCTACACATTTATTAGTAAAGTGAATTATTTAAACAAATGAGATGAATGAGGAAATACATTGGTTACCTATTGCCAGATGACAATTTCCCTGAACTTAGTGTTTGAAAATAAGAAATTTACTATCTCACAGTTTTTAATGGGTCAAGAAACCAGCGTGGGCTTAGCAGGATATTTCTGAAATAGGGCCTTCATAAGGCTGCAGTCAAGCTATGGACCAGAGCTGTAAGCTGTTTCATTTGTACGATTGTCCATGGATGGATGGGGTGGAACTGCTTCCACGCTCTCATGTGTGGTTGTGATTAGGTGTCTCTAATGTCTTCACAGGGATCTTGTGGCATGGGGATTGGCTTCACGGGCTATTCAAGAAAAAAAAGAGAAAGTCCAAGACAAATGCCAGTTGTTTGATAATGTGATCTTAAAGATTTCACCCATTATTTCTTCATTGTATTTGTTAGAAGCAAATTAAAAAAAAAAAAATCCAGCCTACTCTCAAGGGAATAGGATTTCAGAAAGACATGAATCCCAGGAGACAAGGATAATTGGGCCATGACCTAGGTGACCTACCATAGACTTCCCTCGGACCCTTCTGACTCACATTCCTTGCACATGCAAAGTATACAACCCTCTGATTCAGGTCTCCCAAAGCCTCTTCTTATTGCAATATTAACTCAAAGCTCAGAATCTTGCCATCTATGTTAGAGCTAGGTGCGATTAGTCTCAACTGATCCAGGATCCAAATCATAGCACATTAAGTACCAGTCCTCTTGATCTTTACCTGTGAAGCCAAAGAGGCAAATTATCTACCCACAACATATCTAATGTACAGTGACGGAGATGCCTACTCCCAGCATGTAAACTTGTGGGGATCCAAAGGCCTTTCCTCCTTTGACACTAACTAATATTTCTAGCACAAGCTAGAAATGTTTCTGCACATACAACATTTTAAGGACTAAGTTTCTTGGATATCATCTTGGGATTCCCTCCAATATAAAGCAGGCACACCCACAAATCTCTTTGAGATAAATCTTTCTCAAGAGTGATGTTTTGAGAGCATCTTGAGGCAAAAAGTACCACCTTCGATTATTCTGATTTTTGAAAAATGATTTTATAGGCACATTCTGCTTTTTTTTTGAAGGTACATTCTGCTGCCAGTGTTCTGGATATGATCTTTTCTATAAAGCCATTAATTAAACTTGGCAACGTTTGCTCTCTGACAAAAAGAATTTTCAAAACCATTAACTTTTGGCTCCTTTATAAAAGTCCTTCCTTCAATTTATCTTCCTTCTTATAGGTGCATCTTTACTCCAAGATATATTTATTTTATCTTCAACGTATATTATGAAGCATACAAGACTTTAGAAATCTTGAAATGAGTAACTTGGTAAATCAATGGTGTCTGAAATTATGGCCAGTGGCATTAGCATTGGGCTTTGATTAGAAATGCACCTTTACTTACAGAGAGTGAGTTATCTCCTTACCATTTCTTTCCTTTGCTTATGTCAGAGTAAATCAGTACTCTCCAATTTATAAGGCATAGTGGGATTCAAGGGTAAATATCATAAAACTGATTGTCAAGAATGCTATTAATTTAGGCAAAATGATTTATTTCAACTTTTAACAACCAGCTGGGCTCATGAGGCAGGAAATCAAATACAGATTTGTAGAATTGTTGAGCTATTAATATTGAGTGGATTTGTCTGAAGACCAGCAGGGATGATAGTTCTGGGGTGGCTGTGTGGGTTCAGGGCAGTCAGCTAGGCTGTTGTCCAGGATACAGTCGATATATCACTGGAAATAATTTACATGTATGGTTCCAGTAAACTCAGGTTTTCACAAGTTACTTCTTACAGGAAAATTAAATGACGCACCTTCCACCAAATAGCCTCGGCTTTATCGCGTAAATTAAAATAACATTTTCAGCAAGGAAAAGCCTATTTCAACTACAAAGATTTTCAAACTGTCTAAGGAAAAAGGGACAGCATGCACCAGCCAGTCCAGAGTCAACTGAAGTTACCATAGTATATAAAGCTGATTACCAAAGATAAATATACTAATATTATATGGATTTCCAACACTTAGCTTTGCCTAGCAAGAAGTAAATTTGTCTTAGTATCACAATATAAAAATGAAAAGCAAATGAGAACTAAAGAAGAGTGATAAACATCTGAAATTG
This sequence comes from Sciurus carolinensis, assembly GCF_902686445.1. NCBI lineage: Eukaryota > Metazoa > Chordata > Mammalia > Rodentia > Sciuridae > Sciurus > Sciurus carolinensis. Next base: position 20,417,574 of record NC_062217.1, on the reverse strand, counting down.
CCATAAATCATCCTTACTGAATACCTTAAAAAAAAAAGCTGTTCATATAGTTTCACATAATCTATTCTTTCTGTGTGAGCATAAAACACATTATTTTACTAGTAAAAGAATAATAGGGAAATTAAAAGTAAACACAGGCCAGGGTCGGTGAGGAACGCCTGTAATCCCAGTTGCTCAGGAGGTTGAGACAGGAGGATCCTGAGTTTAAAACCCAGCCTCAGCAGAAGCAAGGTGCGAAACAACTCAGTGAGAACCTGTCTCTAAATAGAACACAAAACAACAAAACAAGGCTGGGGATGTGGCTCAGTAGTTGAGTGCCTCTGAGTCCAATACTTGGTACCCATTCTCACAAAGAAAAGTAAACACAGAATATTTAGTTAGCATAAAGGAAAAAACTATTCACAAAAATATCAATTCCTTGTCTCTATAATTTGAAATATCTAAATTCTAAATTTTGTGAACTACAAATACTTAGAACTCTAGATTTTAATCTCTATTCTAGATGGCATTACTATCTGGACAGTGCTAGTCATTTGCCCCATTTCCCTGGTGTTATGTGACTAGCTGGTTAGCAACATTTAATTATTCCAAATCTTGTTTTAAATGTATGTACATAATTATACATGTAACAATTTGTGGAATTTGCATAAAAGGAATATTTTTTAAAAGAGGTTGATATGTGAGGCAAGTTCAAGCAGAACAATCATAATTGGTCTTATGAAAGTCCAGAAATTACAAATGTATTCAAATTACAAATGTATTCAATTGGGCAAAGTGGAACAACAACAACAAAAAAAGGCCATTTTTATTGGGCATACGAGAATCTCATTTTCAGAATGAGATCAAGCTTCCTCATACTAGGTAGAGCAGAAATGTGCAGGGTTCTGAACTAGTGAAGAGTATTGAATTTGCTCTTCCAGGGACACTTCTGTTTCATCATATTTCTCATCAGGGCTGAGTGACAAGCATGTTAATTCAGATGAAAGAACCAGCCCTGCCCGGAACAGGGAAGGTGGGGCAGAAGGGAATAGTTATTAAGTGTGCAGTGTTTCAAAAACGGAGAGATCTTCTGGTTACTTGAATGTGCACAGCAGAGAAAATATGTTATTTTTCCTTGGGTCTCTCAAAAAGATACTTGGCAGTATCAAGACTACTCTGTGTTATTAATGAGATACTGCAGGGTGAGAAACTCAGAGACAAAAGGTGCATGGCAGCCCATAAGCATAAGTATGGGTAGGTGGTTCTTTTTTGCTTTTTAATCAGGAGTTCTGTTAAGAGGAAATATTAGGTGCTATATGGAGTAAGCACCTATTCAATTCATGACCATGTTACTAAGGAAAAAAAAAAAAAAAAACTGAATAAAAAGAAAAATAAAGAAATTTCAAGTATTAAAACTGTGCCCAAAGGAGAGTGTGTCTATTCAGAAATGTATAATATTTAGAAGTGACAAGACTGAAAAGTTCAAAATATGCAGAAAACTAAGATTTAAATGCCACTTCAAAGAGAAAAGTGTATAGAGACTTACGCTCCACTTTCCAAAGTATTGCATCTTAGTGTCATTAATTAACTTCAAAAACGTTGTTTCTTATAATTTTTTCGTCTTCTTTTTCTTCTCTGTTCTGGGTATTAAACCCAGGGCCTCATACATGCCAAGCACATGCTCAATCACTGATTTATAACCTTAGACCTTAAAATGTTTTCTTGTTATTAAAACAAATTAACTCTTGATGCAAGAGTTTTCTCAGTCAAGTTTTAATTTCACAGGTGGTGGAGTCTAGACAGGTGCCATGGATCAGGAAACAGCCTGTCAAAGCCAAAACTGTTAAGCCTAACTCAAGTTCAAGTTATATGAACTTGTACATCTCCCATCACAGTTCTATGACAATATATTGTAGTTTCCTGTGGGTAGTAGAAAATTAGACCCTTAAGAAACCTGAGAAACGCAGATCTCTAACCTCAGTTCAAAAGGATTATAGAAATTCTGCCATCATCTCAGAAAAACCAAAGCAGCAAAGCCTCTATTTCGATGGAGAAAGTCTTCTGAAAGAAATTAAAACCCCATTGTGAAATCTTTTAACTATTAACTATTTTAACTATTTACAGGAATGGAAATCAACAAACCATAAATGAATAGGATGTCCGATTCAGAATGATTATATATTTGGAAGTTATAAAAGAAAAAATACCTAAAAGAAAAAATACCGTGAAGGTTTGAAAATCACGAAGCCCTCCCCAACCCTCACTCTCCCCAAATTCTCTTTGAAGATCAACTAATAACACAGTAATCCAAAAATAACTTAAGTTTAATTAGAAGAGTGACACATTAAACACCTATCTCAAGATTTTAATTTTCCCACTATTGAGCTATATGTAGTTTTCCAACGTCACCAAACTGAAGACCATAGGTTAAAATGAAAAAAAAAAAAAAAGAAAAAAGAAAAATACTATAAAATTTAATTTGGGCACGTGCGCACACACACACACACACACACACATGCATTTTTAAAACTGATATTGGAAGGACACCAAAGCAGAGAGAATTCCCTGGGCTCAGATCCAAAAGCAAAAGTATGACAACACTAAAGAGTTGAGAAATGGTCACTTTTTTTTTTCATCTATAGTATTTAGAATAGGACTGTGTATTTTAAAATTATTTTATAGAGATTGAGTTAGCTTTCACTAGTCTTAGACATGCTGAGGAGACTTTTTAAAAATTAAAAAATTTTAAAAAAGGAGTAGTTCACAGGATTCTAGAAAAGATAAGAATTGACAGACATCAATGATTTTAGCTAGGAAGGGTACAGCCTCATAAATAGTATGATGCACCATAAATAGTTCATTGTAAAATATGCAGTCATTTATTGATTTAAAGTAAACCATCTGAAGCTCAGCTTCTTATCCAAAACAAAAATAAACCCTTCTTAGGATATAACTTCGAAGTCTTGAGGTATCTCCATAATATATCTTTTTCAATATCTGATACTTGTTAAAAAATAAGTATGACAGTTTAATAGGGAGATATAAATGAAAAAAGAAAGCACAAATTAAACAATAAAATATAATTATATCTCTGATTGACAGGTTTGAGGGATTGTCAGCAGAGTCCTTTGATAATGATAATAAATTACATTGAAGAACTGGAGAAATTTTCGAACTGAAAAATATACAGTGCATAATGAAGAAAAAATGATAAATGGAACAAGAATTTAAACATAGTTGAAGAGATAATTAGTGACTTGCCAAATAAGTTAAAAGAAAATATCCACAATAAAGCCTCTATTCTTAAAAGCATAAACACTACAGTTAAGTTTAACATTCTTAGTAAACATGAAGAAAATGAAATGCACATCAATAATAGTGTTTAGTATTCAAAATTAAAATCAGATTTGAAGAAAGATAAAACTGAAGATGAAGCTTCAGAAAAATAGATTCTATGAAGATGAGAAAAATGATGGTGTACAGAGATATTGTACACATAATATACCTGATTTGGATTTTGACATGACAGTGTCTTAACATTACTCAGAAAAGATCTGTACCATAATTCAGTACCAGTAAGTTGTGAGTCTCCTATAAAGAGTAACTTACAACAGTTCATTAGCAATATGTATAATAGCAAATAAATAGTCAAGAATTTTCTTTTTTCTATCTCAAACTAATTGGATCCAGTAGTAATTATCACAGAGTTTAGTAAAGACAGCTTTCAATTGTCAGTCTGTTAGTTCTCAGTTTTTAAAATTGATGTTTGAGAATGACCATGTTTTGCAGGGCTTAGTTAATGTTTCTGGTTACCATGAAAGAGGAAGGAAAGATTTTAAGTCATTAATGCTAGTTTGAATAAGATAGCTATGTGAATAAGCATTCTCATTTTATTAAAATGAAAACATTGATTCAGAATGTTTATTACTAAACTAAAAACATTGTTTAAGAACCGAATGAAATCTAAAACTACGGATTTTTGCTCTTAAATCAAATATTTGTGATTTATTTCTTTTGAACAAAACATTTTTCAATTTTATCAAGACAGCATTATTTTTATTTTAAATAAATTAAGATGACTAATTTGCATTTTTGTTTTATATTTTTGTTATAATTTAATTTATAAATGTTGAGCTTTTGTTGTATGAGAACTATAAGCACAAAGAATATATACCCATTTTTATGTTGGTTCAAATTAAGAAAAATTAAAATAAAAATACATTAAGTTAAAAAACATCTGTAATTGTATTACCTTAATGAAAGTTGAGAGAATATATAAAAAAAATAAAATTTGAAAGAAGAATCACTGCCTAAAGAAATCAAGTTGAAAATCATTGTTAATCTGAAATAGACAAATGAAAAATTGTACAATGTCATATCAAATTATAATCATAGAAAAAGAAAGAGAAAATAAAATATTAATATTGATCAAATATGAAGTACATATTATCCCCACAATAGCAGTGGTATTTCTTAAGATCTCTTAACAAAAATAACAGAAGCCAGAAATTCAGTGAATGAAATTTTATAATGCTGAAAGAAAATGTCATGTTAGAATGCAATATGTTGAGAAAATTAGCTTCAAAAACAGAAGATATGAAAAGACATTTTCAAACAAATAGAAACCATAAATTATCCTTTAGTAGATCTGCATTAAAAGAAGTAAAATATATATATCTCTCTATATATAGTTTTTTGAATCAGAAGGAAAATAAACTAGATAAAATCTTAGATGTGACACAAAGGCATAAAGGGCAAGAGGTAGCAATAATATTAGGGTATATCTAAATAAAAATTAACTCCATAAATTATCATTGATGACAAAAACACTATAATTAAAACAATAACATATTTTGGATTAAAACATTAGTACAATCCAATGAAATTATATTCTTCTTTCCCAACTCTTATTATGTGTCAGCATCCACATATCAGAGAGGATTTTCAGCCTTTGGTTTTGGGGATTGGTTTATTTCACTTAGCATGATAGTCTCCAGTTCCATCCATTTACCAACAAATGCCAAGATTTTCATTCATCTTTATGGCTGAGTAATATGTCATTGTGTATATATGTGTACCACATTTTCTTTATATAGAAGTTCATTGGATTATACAAAGGGGAATGAAGGGAAGGGAGGGGAGATAGGAATAAGAAAGGGTTGAATGAATTGGACATAACATTCCCATGTTCATATATGAATGCATGACCTGTGAAACTCCATATTATGTTCAACCACAAGGATGACATCCTAAGTAGAATAAATTATACGCTATGTACATGCATTATGTCAAAATACACTCTATTATCAGGTCCATCTAAAAAGAACAAATAAAAAAAATCTCAAAATCATAAGTAGAAAAATATATCAGAAGGAGATATGTTCAGGGGAAGTGAAAAATAAAAATGTTAGAAAAGTTTTGAAATGTTGGACAAGTGGTGTAAGTACTACTCTATGTAAAGTAAATAAATGATGTTTGCTAAACAGCCACTAAATAAAGAATCTATGGGGGACATGTGGAATAATAATGTAATTAAAATAGGTTTAGAAATGGAAGAAAAATATATACAGCAGAAAGGAATAACAAAATGAACATATTAAACAATAAATATTAAGAACTCAAAAGGGAAAGGTTTTCACATTGCATTAAATTACTTCTGCTTGTAATAACAGATTTTAAGTGTAAAGAATACTGAAAATTTCATTAGTAGATGTTTGAAAAGTACTGTTCTGAATGGTAGATTTTATTCCTTTTTGTTAGTCGTATGATGTTTTTCCAATGGAGCATCAGGAAAAGTCTCTCATAGCGGCAAGTGTTTCCAGAGAACATCTTAGTTGATTTTACTCCCTTCACATTTTTTGGCAAAGACATTTCCAGGGTTGGTTTCTTCAGGAACAGTTGTGTTCAGCCTGGGCTCTGTGGTCTCTTCAAGTCAGGCCTGAGGGTTTTCAGTGTGTTGAGTTCAGTCCCTGTGTATTAACCTAAGTGTATGCTTCCATGTGCATGGGGTGCCCACACAGCCTGGGTCAGGACCTCCCCAATACTGTTACCTGGAGGATGTCAAGAGCACAGAGATCACAGTGCATCTGCTGCCCAAGATGGCAAGATGGGTGCTGTTACCAGGCAATGGTACTTGGTTCTCTGGGTGTGGCTGAGGTCTTAGGAGGGAATCATTTTCTTGAAAGAATCATTTCTATAACTCAGTCCCAGATTTTGGGTTTTTGTTCTTTTTAATATTTAGCTATAATGGGAAATCCAAATGAAGCTAGGCTGTATGTTTAATAAAAAATATGAAAGTCCCATGTAGTAAACCTATATAATTTCATTAAGAATAGAAATTCCAAATAAATATGTAATTTTCTCAGTGAATACTTTGAAACATGCAATACAGAATGAACATCAGTTTTCCTCCAATTGGCTGACAGAGTCAATGCAATCTCAAAAAAAAATTTGAAAACTTCTGGATACTGAGACCTTGTTATAAAACATATGAATGGCAAAGAATATGCCAGTCAAAAGAAAAAAAAAAAAAAAAAGAACCAGAAAAGTCATGAAGATAAAGAAAAACAAACTTGGAAAATTTATTCTAATAGATAAAAGTAGTGATTTCAACAATGCAGTATTGATTTTAAAAATGCCCTATTAAATATACTAATTGAATAATAAAGATATGTGAAAACATTTCCTTCACCATTATGGACAAATGACAGTAACAGGGCATTGAAGAAAAGAGAGACTGAGAACAAATCAGAAGACTGGAGGCTTATAGTGAGTAGAAATATTACTTGGAATACTTGGGCTGTTTTACATAGGAGGATACACCTGAACCAAGTGCTCAGAAGTGGGTAGGGAAATTCACCAGAGTGAAAAAAGCTTAAATTATTTCAGGTGAAGAACATGAAAAAAAATGGGATGATTTGGAATATTTGAAATGTGATCCAGAGCAGGTTTTATGGTAGGTGATTGTAGAGGAGAATAAAGTACAAAAACACAAATCATGAAGGTCTCTTAGTATGGTGAGGCATATATATTGTATCTGAGAATATGAAATACCAATAAATTTTAAGGATGTGATTTTTCATGTTAAGACTTTAATTTTAGGAAAATAAGGAAGGTCATTCAATCTGCAATATGCAGTAGGAGATTTTCCTGTGCAGATTTGAGGAGAGGAAGGGCACAAAATATTTCATCCTTCTTTTTTTTTTTCTTTGGCGCGGGGCTGGGGATCGAACCCAGGGCCTTGTGCTTGCAAGGTAAGCACTCTACCAAGTGAACTATCTCCCCAGCCCGATTTTATCCATTTTTAAATGTCTTTTCTTGTCTTGGTAATAAAGTTGCAAGAGTTTGACATTTTTCCAATTTCTAATTGAAATAAAAATCGGGGGAAAGCACTGTAATGCTAAAAAGAAACAAACAAACCAAGAAAGCATGATGATCTTACTACCCCAAACATTTTGTTGGAGACATTGGTGTATAAGACAAACTTTTATTAATTAATCCAAGTATCCTCATTAGCTGGCTTAATACCACTTATACTACCAAGCATTCTTCACTGTTCTCTTCAATCTATGCATTATTGCATAGTTAGCATCTCATGTCTATGTCACCTTGGTATGTGACATCTTCCAGAGAAATAAGGGACAGACATAAGAAGGCACATCCACCAATGAAGAACATGAAATTATTTTACCTTAGCACTTTAAGAAAAAAAAAAAAAAAAAAGGAAAATGTCCCATTTTCTGAAAAACCCCATGCTTTGAAATATTTTTTCTCTTGACCAGAAAAATAGTGTGTTTCTGAAATTTTTGGTGTTTTAAAATTTAGCAGTACAAACACCTCAATACCAGATAATTTACTGTGCATCCTGACGATTTGATTCAATTTCATCAATAAGATATAAAATGAAATGAAGAAGGGTATAAACACATGGTCGAGTGGGTCTATTTATCTTACTACTCCTATAATTCAGACTAAAGCCATTAGCAGTCATCCCTTGGTAGCATTGGTTTTAAGGTCATTCGTTTTATAATCAGACCTTATAAAAATGCAAAACTCACTCGGTAGGAACAGGAGTGTGGAACAAGAGTATCATCAGCAGGAAACAGAGCTCCGGGAAGAGTATTTGATTCAACACAGGATTTGAAGTTGAAAACATACTTACCCACTCAAGGAACAGCTGATGCATAACAAGAATATTTTCCCTGTGATCTCTATTTTTCACTGTTCTTTCTTTGCCCTGACTCTCTTTACATTTCTTTGATGATTTCCCCTGGTTCTCACCCCTATCTCTTATCTCTTATCCTCTGAAAAAGACTGAAATTGGCAGGCTTACTGGGGAAGACATAATCTACCTTAGGTTGTCCTTTAAAAGCTACAAAATTCCAGGGTTTAAATTGTATACAGAAAAGCAATCAAACACATCAACTGGAAACCACCCCTCCCTGCGAATGAATAGACTTCTGCAAACAGCATGCTCCACTTACTTGACCAGCAAGGGCTGCGGAAGCAGAGGGATGCTGAAATAGCCTGTTGTGTATCCCTTGAAAGGGTGTTTACATCCATATAGAAAAACGGTGTGTGTGTGTGTGTGTGTGTGTGTGTGTGTGTGTGCGTGCGCGCAGGCACAGCAGGTTGGAGAAGTTAAGGGCTTTTCCACCCTCAAAACAATACTTATTCTTTAAATGTAGAAAAACAATCCGAGAATCTCAGAATGTCTTTTGCACAACACTAGAGCTATTCAATTTAATTGAAGGTTTAGGAGCTTATGGGAAAAAGGCCAAATTGGTACAATCAGAAATTGGATTCCAGTGTAATTTAGTATATATGTAGTCTTTATTAAAGATCTGCATGAAGAGCCTACATAACAAATGTTTCTCTCTGATGTCTGTCATATAACCAACAATGCTAGAGAGACTGCCTAAATTTAGAAGATTCATTTGACATCATCTGTCTTAAAACACAGTATATGATTGCAAAGCTTACTTATGTGTGTGTGTGTGTGTGTGTGTGTGTGTGTGTGTAACTAGAAATTGAATCCAGGGATACTCTATCACTCAGCTACATCCTTAGCCCTTTTTTAAATTTTATTTTGAGATAGTTTCTCTCAAGTTGCCAAGGCTGGTCTTGAATTTGTGATCCTTCTGCCTCAACCCCTCCCAGTACTTAGGATTATAGTCGTGCATCCCTGAGCCTGATGGCCTAAGAGACTTTCAGAAAACCATAAAGTGTACCCCAAAGCAAGATGTCTCCATCCATAAAAAACAGTGACAATCATTGATTTGTTTTTGCCTGTAAGAACTTTTTTGAATTATGATATATGTGTGTATATATATATATATGATTATTGAAGTATAATATGCATACAAAATATACAAATTTTAATTGTACAACTTCAAAGTACTCCATAGGAACAGAACACAGGTTATGAATTATAACATTTTCAATAAGACAGAAGTTCAGTTTCTCAGTTGCTTATTCTGGATACTTAATTAATACACTGACTTATGTTAGCATGCACTGGTTTTGGCTCTGTTTAACTTTATGTCAGTTAAACCAGAGCAATTTGAGTTTAATTTTGTACTTTGTGTGGTTCATCCAGGTTTTTATATGGCATCAGTCTGGTAATTCTCATTTCATCTGCAATTCATGGCAAGAATGTGCTGAAATTTATTAATGCAGCCTAGATGGATATCGTATCCTTATTTTTGCTAATGATTATGAGAAAATGTAAGGTGGCTATTAATGTATCTTTATACACATTTATTTTCCTAACACTTTGTTCTGTTTTAAATTTTATAATATCTTAAATTATATATTTATAGCATTGATTTTTTTCAACCTTTCTTCTTTTTGTTAAAGACATTCAAGGTTATAAATTTTCCTCTATACACAACAAATTCTAAAATACAGACATTTCCAACTTGTGTTAGTTCAACGTAAGATTTTTTTGGATTTATCAGTGTTGCAAAAGAAATACACAACAGGTTAACACCATACCTCAACTTTGGAACTGGTACCTTTCCCAGGGCTAGAGTGAACAGTATAACTCTCTCTCCTGTGATACTGGGCTGTGGCAGTGAGCAGCAGCTCACAGTCAGACACTGATCAGGAGCTCACCCTTGTGACCACTGCCACTGTCCCATAACACACGGCATATTGTTATAGTTCAAAATTCAAAATACCATGTCTTCTGAATATGCATAGATTTCCTGCTCTGGAATAATTGACAGATTGTAAGTTAAAACATTGTTAAGTGAGGGATCATCTGTACTGTGTTGATGAGTTATGCTGTTTGGTAGGTCAGGTTTATTAAATATATTTTTATTTATATTTTCAACTTATGGTCTTACGGGCATGTAACCCCATGTGTAAGTTTTAACAGTTATCTGTATGATATCATTGTCCCTCAGTATCTACTGGGAATAGGTTTGAAGAAACCCTGTAGATACCAAAATCAGTGAATCTTTAAGTCCTTAATGTATACTGGCACAGTATGCATGTATCCTATGCGCATACTCCTGTGTGCTTCAAATGATCTTTAAATTACTTATAATACCTAATACAATGTGAACACTATGTAAATTGTTGTTATACTACATTGTCTTGGAAATAAAGACAAAGAAAAACTTCTACACATGATCAACACAGAGGCAACATTTTTCAAATATTTTTAATCTGTAGTTAATTGAATATGAATGTGTACGTGTTTTGAATCTTACTCTGGCTCAGCATGGATTTGATCAAGTAACCTCTATATCAACATAACCTCATTTCCTAGAGGTTTGTTGGTCCACCATTTACCAAACCTTGTCTCTGATGTAAAAGAACTAGAAGATCTGAATATTAAAATATGCATATCTATTGGAGGTGTAGGAATCAGTTAAGATAGGTAGAATATTAAGAGGCCAAGATCTTGCAGAGAAAGGAAACAGAGGAGAGAACACATGATCTTCTGTTCTCTAGGAAATGTAGTGTTTCTTGATGTAAAGATAAGCAGCAAGCTGCTGTCCAGGAGCAAAAGGCCCAAAAAACTTCAGTCAATGTCCCAAGGTTGGAGAGAGACAATTAGAATCCAGGTACTCAGAGAATGAGAAACATGATATTAAAATGAAAATGAATCCTTGATATCTCCAGGGCTACGTGCAAAATGCCAAAAATCAGAATGAGATAAATTTTAAAACCTGGAAGCTACAAAATAGTTCACACGTCTGTGAAATAATGAGATGAAAATGATTTTTCTGTTAGCTATCAATACCAAGTATATAAGTCAATCAAGTGAAGAAGAATAAAACACTTTAAATCAATGTTCAAAAAATGTGCATTGCCAACACTTTTCATTAGAAGATCATATATATTTTATCAGGCATGGCAGTATACACCTGTAATACCAGATAACTGGGAGGCTGAGGCAGGAGGATCACAATTACAAGGCCAGCATAGGAAACTTAATGAGACCCTGGTTCCAAATAAAATAATGAGGGAATGTAGCTCAGCTGCAGAACACCCCCTGGGTTCAATTTCCAGTACAGAAAACAGAAAGAGAGGGATTATATTTGCTTATCAAGAAAGAGAAAGACAAAGTGATCCATGAAACAGAGAATTTGTCACAGAAGAGAAAAAGAAAATTCCAGGACAACTAATGAGCAACAGATCAGAGAAAACAAACATATACAACATGGGAGCTGGAAGGTTCCAGAATTTTTCTCTGTTGGAAAGTCATAGAATGAATGTGTGATACATGGAAGTATTTTTGTTACCATATGATTTCATGTTAGTATGTTTGGGGACATGAGTAATAATTACATGAAAAGCCAGAGAAAATTTTAACTTTTAACATCCGTTAACCCTAGAAGCAACAAAATATTATTCATAAACATTTCCTATCCTGGTTGACTACCTTGACTTAAACTAAATAACATAAAGTCTGACTATTCACTTAAAAATGTTAATACGGAGTACTGAGGTATGTAGATAGTAACAGTTTCAGAGGTAAATATCAAACTTCCATTATATTGTTCCTTAAAATTCAAACTCTAACATTGACAAATCAATAAGTAATTCTGCAAGTTTATCTACTTAGAAATAACAAAAGTTGAACTTCTTTGTGTCTTGAAAATGTTTTGACAAATAATAGAGAAGAAGAAAAAAAGGAATCTTGTTTGAGTAAATACATTTTACTTGGTATCTATATAAATTATTTGAAAACACTTGCTTTTTTTTACCTACGTGTAAAATTCATGGAAGTATATTTTCATACAACCACTCTACACTTTGTGTCCAGAATTTTTGTACATCTATTCTGTGGTTTCATGGTTTCATTTGTTAGTAAATATTTTCAGTCCAGAGAACTGCAAAACAATAGAAAATAACTTTACAAAAAAAAAAACAAAAATTCAGGGCTGGGACTGTGGCTCAGTGGTGGAGCACTTGCCTAGCATATGTGAGGTACTTGGTTCAATTCTTAACACTACATAAAAAAATAAGTAAATAAAATAAAGATATTGTGTCCAACTACAACTAAAAATATTTTTAAAAAATCATGTCTACTCTTTTTCAGAGGCTCCTCATAGTAATATTTAAGAATGTAATTAGAAAAGGATATGATGGGAAATTTTATGACATATATAGTCACAATAAAATTATTGAAAAAAAAAAGAAAATATAATTAAGAAGGCATACAAGTTATTTTATATATACATATATATATATATACCATATATATTCTCTTTGATCTTATTTTCTTTGGTGATCATACATATTTTAGTTAATACTTATACAAAGAAATTATTTTTCAGATTTTTCTGATAAATAGCCACTAAAACTGTATATCTATTCACTCTATCTGTGGAACTATTCCTAAAGAAAAGTATCAATATTAAACTTCCTGAATAACGCAACTGTTGTAAACTCAGGGAATATTTTTTTCTAAACCATTGTGTATGTGATGATTACTCAGAAAACGTGATCATTATAATTTCATCAAAGATGATTTGATTTTGCAAACTGCTTACCAGATGTACAGGTAGAAATCCTAGGACACACTCGCTACTTACTTTGTCAGTTATGCTGTGTGGAAAGAGAAGAAAGTCATTCTCCCAAACTGGAAATAATTTGCTTCATCCCATCTATAATCAGCAAGGAAAGTTGACACCACCATGCACAAATCCCTCAAGGTAATCTGACTTCAAAATGAAAATATTTCACTTTAGATTTCAAAGTCATGTTTATTTATTTATTTTCCCTAAGAGGGGCTGTTGCTTCACCAATTAAAGGAGCAAATAGGTTCTTAGCAGACCGGTCTTGGACAGAGAATCCTGGCAGTTATTGACCGCTGCCCGAAGCAATGACAGGTGCATCAGGGTATTAGAGAAAATTAGAGGTAGGAAGCATCCTGTAACACTCCCTGTCAGACTTTTGACCTGGGAAATTTTAATGCTTCCACCCTGTTTAAATGGGTTTGAAGTTTTAATCCAACAGAGACAGAGCCGCATCCTGTGGTCCATTGAATGGATTCATGCTGCTCACTTTGTGCAAGAAATCTTTTCATTTCTCTGGAGTATTCTTTCTCCACATGAGGGGAAACCATCATAACTGAAGAAATCAGTTCCCATTTAAGAACATTAACACATAAAATGGACATTTATATGGTTTTTCTCACTTGGTTCTATTTTTACATCATTCAATAGACAGAGCTCCTGGTTTAAATAGAATCAGTCAGAATTGGAAGCTTGTGAGCTACACAATTAGATTATATTTTCTTATTGTGTGGAGATATTACATACTTTATTTAAATAACTTTATGGTATTTCCAGATATGAATATGAAAATCTATGTAAGGTAATTAGATAAACATGTAAATTTCCTGACTCTTGTGAATTATGATGATATATTATCTTTTTGTGAGAAAGTAGGACATGGAATATGTAAAAATTTCATTGTTAGGTTCTCCCACTATTCTTTATTAAGGACTTTTGGCTGAATAACATTTATTTATTCATGTTTTATTTTATTTGATCCCAAATTGTACATAATACTAATAAATTATCTCCATTAACTTAAAATTGATCAGTGAATTAAATACACCAGTTAATAGCACATTCTGAATCTGTTCCTGTGTTTTATTTTTTAGTTAGCATTGTAAATAAAGAAAAAATAAGAGGAAAAAAATTCTTTTAAAAAATAATATAATTCAAAATATGAACTACTTCCTATTTCTACATGTCATACACATGCCAGTTCATTTCCTATACATAAAAGTTTATACCATATTAAATGCCATCATATCTCTGAAAGCATAGGCACATTAATTTTATTCAGCAAATTTTCATTGATGATTTGCCTATAGAGAGTATGTACTGTAGTCTCTGTACTTGATCAGGATTCAGATCTAATGTCATCTTTAACACATGTCCTTTGTATCAATTATAAGCAATTTGTGTATATATCCCAAATATAGATTCTTCTTTTTAATTCATTGAACCTCAGATAATGTGATTTGTAATTCTCTTAATTTTAAAATTCATTGATATTTTTATAGTGAAATTAAACAAGAATAATTGGATCAATAATCCATGGTCACTTGAGAAGAAAAAAACAAGCAAACAACAATAAAGCAATTTCTCTAGAAAGAGTTAGATGGAAGTTTTTTCTCCTTTTTTAATGGAGACTAGTAAGTCACACAATGTCATTCTGCCACCTATCATTGGGCACTAGGGCCAGCTTATATTTAAAGAGGGTCACATTGGACCATCTTGATGGAAAGAGTATCAATTGATTTACTGAGTAATCTTAAACAATCACAGCTAAGCTTCTGACGCAAATCACTTTTATCCCTCACACTTAGTACACTCATACCTTTCCAAGATCCTCAGCAGTCATGAGTTTCAGATATGAGCCCAGGATCCTATCATCTAATTACACTGTCAGGCACAGATTCAGCTTCTTGGGTACAATATTTTGGGAACTGCTCCTCGAATATCATTTCTCTTCATCTGAAGTCCTGTCAAGGTATCTACCCCTGTCGATCTCAACCTTCAAGATTGGGGTCAATATGTGTAATCACTGTAAACACTCCAATTCCAAAGGGGAGAAAAGAGACAAAAGCAATCAGTGATCAGTAGCAATTCTGAAATCCAGCCAAGCATGTGTCATTATTTAAATCCGTGCTCGATTCTGCCTGGGAACATTCTTCATGAATCTTGACTCCATTCTCTAGGTTTTGAGCTCTAGCCTTTGGATTAACCATCCTTTAATATAAAATGTAGCTTATGTTGCAGCAGAGTTCTTTTGTCATCCTGTTTCCTGCCTGTAGATGTTTGTGGGTTCAAAGTATCTTTTTCATTTTGTACTTACCTCTTCTCTTTTTTTATCCAAATAACTGTGGTCTCAGCAATACCCCTATCTTAAACATTTGATGAGTTTCCCATAAGTCTTATTGGAATTATTACTTTTGGATTTCTTAGGAACCTAACAAATTAGTAGAGACACATGTGCCATATCCTTACTGTATGTACAGAACTGTTGTGTGTCTAAATGCTTTATAAAATACCACTTTAAATTTTCCTGAGAACTTAGCAAGGGTTAGGGTCACACTCTTAGTTTTATATTGAAACAATGTTTTTCTGACAGCAAGCTAGCTGAAAACCATTTTTAATGTATGAATGATAGTTTTATTTTTGAGTCCAAAAGTTTTGGTTTTGTTACATATAACATTGTATAGTTCATCTTTCAGTTATCTTTTTCACTAATCTTTCCAGGGCTCATAAATATACTATCTTATCATCTCTCTTGAAGATACTAATAATCTGTTTGCTACATGAATATTATAAAAAACACATACATACTTATACATACATATATGCATAATTTACCTTATGCCTTTAAGTTTGTTTTATTTACCCAGTTTTTTCATGTTGTTGGTTTTCTGAAATATTTTTCCATGTTGTTGGCTTTCAGTTTAAGTTAAAAAAAAAACACAAAACACTGCTCTCTTGTTAAGAATTATGTTTTTAACATGTCTGATCTAAATTGAGAGTACGGGGGTGGAGGGATAAACTGGATGTGTTTTGTATTAAATTATATATCAAGTTATAATCTCAGAAGGAAGATTCCTTGACCATCCTGAAAGTCAAATATTACTTGAGTTGCTATCTAAGGTTTTGTCTCAGACATGGAAATTAATTCTGCACCAACTACAACAATAACTAATTACCAAGCTAATCTCATCCAAGTTTGAATGTATGAGCCAGGAAATTTGCAAATAAGGAAATGATACACAATATTAGCTTTGTTTTATTTTTAAGAGCTAATTGATCTTATTGTTACTGTTAGTACCTTCTATTGCTAGCCCCTTCTTTTTTTTTTTTTTTTTTTTGCTTTTGGTTGCTTCTTCACAGTTTCCCTGTAAGGGTTATTTATTTGTTGGCTCTATCTTATGGTTGAATTCACTGAACTATTTTTTTAAATTTTTATGTATTAAAGTAAACAAAAATGGAGGCCAGGTTTCAAGACTGCCCGAGCAGATGAAGTCAGTGAGCCCTCAGAAGTCACCTTAACTTCGCTAGATTTACAAACTTAATCAAGAGTAAATGTGGACTATTTCTTGTAATCCCCAGTGTTAAAGAAAAAGGAAACTGAAGGCCAACAAATTTGAAGCTTCAAATTTACTTACAGTTATATAACTAGGAACTTTCCAACAAGAAATACCAAACAAGGCAACTGGACAACTACAAGCCGTCAAAACATTTACTTTGCTCAATAAAAACCTTCACCTTGTGTTCCCTGGTTTGATGCCCTGAGCCAGTTTGGAGATGCCCATTTCGTGAGTTGCCATGTTGTCAAATTAACTCTGAAATTGTATTGTACCCCAGTTTATTTTTAGGTGTAAATTTTAACATGCATCAGTTTGAGTTCTCCATGAGCGGGTGCAAAGACTGAATCAGAAGTGCAGACAGTTTCTTGGGGACTCTTGTTAAGCATGAGATGAGAGGAAGTAGAAATGGTAAAGAAGAGCATCTGAGCATGATTCGGGTCTGATTCCTGTGAAGAGCGAGAGTAAGGAGGAAGAGGTCACGGGAAGCTGCAGATTGCTCTGTAACTCTGAGCAATCTTGGGCAGCTCCGCGGAGAGGTTCAAAAAGATTGCCTGGTAGAGGAATCCTGCATTTGAGAGGGTAGTGCCAGCTCTGGAACTCCACACATTCCCAGAGATTGACTGGGAGCAACCAGGACAACCTGTCTTGCAGTGAATCCTGAAGGTGCAGCAGCGACCACAGCCCATTCCGCTCTGCACGGAAGTTTCTTTCTGCAGAAGAGCTCTGAGCAGTGTACTCCCAGGCCTCTGCCAATGAACATTTCAGGAAATTCTTCAAAAGCTAGGGACGTTGATGTGATTTTCAAGCAGAACCGAGTATTTACTAACTTTCCTCTACTACCCTTTTAAGAACTGAATAATAAATGTAAGACGTATTAATTGTATTGAAACAAAAATGTGAATACATCAAATTGTTAATTTGATACAAATTCCCATGAAAGAGATTTTATGTATAATCTGCTATCACATCATTAGTGCCAGAAGTTTCATTCTCCTTATTAATGCATGGTTTTCAGATGTGGAATCTAACAATAAAAAATACTGAGAGTAGAGGAAATGATTTCTAATGCCTCTAATAGGAGAAAAATGACATATTTGAAGTTGGCAGTGTAATACTTATTTTTTAAGGAGATGATAATTCAAATGTACACCAATGAAAACCATAATTCTCTCCCTTCTATTCTAATTTTGTCACTGAACAAACATTTCTATTCTATATTTTCCCTCACTGATTACTTTCAGAATACAAAGTTACCTACTTTGAATCAGTATGTACGTATTGCTAATACACAGATAAAGATGCTTAAATAGTGTCAAATCAAGGTGTAGAATTGTTTTGTATTTACATCTTTCCAAATAAATTTTTATTTCCCTTTCTGTTGTATTTTTTGAAACTAATTGCAACCTATGAAGCTCAGCTGCTGACAGGAGGCAAAGCAGTACTTCTAATTTGAGGGGAGGGATTTTTTTTTTTTAACATCATTGAAATTTAACAGTTAAGATTGCATTTTGGTCATGACACCTTTTCTTTATTATTTTTTTTTTCTTTCACTGTTCTACTTAGCATTTGAATTACTTGACCTAGTTAAAAAAATTTACATTTACACTTCCAAAAGTATAGTTTTCTCTTCAAACAAAGCTTCATTACCTTCTGCATCCACACAATAGCTCTACATCGTATGTATAAAGTACAGTCATATAACATAAATAAATTTTAAAAATTTACTAAACTATTAGCAATCCTTAAGTTGTATGCACTCAAAACACAGACTTAAAATGATATAAAACAAAAGACAACAGAATTAAGTAATAAAAAACAAATTAATAATCACAGTTTAATGCTTTCATATATCAATAAAATAGCTAATAGAAAACTTTTATAAACAATAAGTGTATTTGTAAAAAAAATCTTAAAATTAAATTTTTATATCATTCTAAAATTCACGTCAATACGGTTCAAAATAAAGTCATAATTAAATATGCCTGCTGCAGAATATGCTGTGATGCTGTGGTGAGATGTCCTAAGAGCTGGACGCTTCTATATCATGGCTTCTGTGGACGCTGGAGGACAACGATTATTTTCCACATAGGTGGAAAGGAAGAGCCCTTTTCCTCAGTTGGCTCAATGCCAAAGACCCAAGTAAGATCTGACTCTTAGGATGACATGCATATTTATCTTGACATTGGCTGAAAAGATATGACAAGGTCTAGAATTCGACTGTTTCTGAATCTCTGCTACTCATGAGTTTAAACACTGAACCCAGATCTAGGACCCAGTGGGTTAGAGGAAGAAATAGGTTTGGTCACCCAACATTTAACACTGTCAGTACAGTCTACTGCCAAAATACTTTTAGGTAAGAAATGGAACCACCATAACTGTAGGAGAGGGACCCTAGAGAACAGGGACAAGCAAGGGCAGGAAAATGCAGGAAGGAAGACATGTGTTGGGAGCTCAGGTGATCCTGCAGGGCATATCTAGAGCTTGCATGCCCAAATTTCACTGTAAATCATGCAGGTAGAATAACCATGGATGAGGAGATGTCGGTAGCCAGAAGACAAGTCCTCCTAGAAGCATTCCACCTACACTAGTCTAAATGCTAGGGAAGGGGCAAGAAACCTAGAAGAATGGTGTAGTGGATTAAGTTTTAGTTATTTCCTTGAGATCAATTGCAGTGTTGGACTGTGGTTTGTCTCATAAATTATTGTATTACAGTTTCTCAGAAATAAGATCAAGCAGAATCCTATCCCTAGATAAGTTAAACAAATGGATTTGAGTTGGGCAAGGAAGAGATGACTGTGCAGGAAGTTGGTTTCCACCAGATCTCCTCTGCTGAGTGGATAAACATAAGGGCGATACTAAAAGCCCCAATCCCACGCAAATACAGACTCCTCTTTCATATGCATCCCTTGACCCACTTTTCAGTTTACATAAAATTGTTTCTTATCAATCTTTTCTAATAAGTGAATATTTCTAATAAGGAATACTTCTTATCAGTTTTGTTTCTTATAAGGAATGCTAGTAACTAAAATTAAACTCCATGCTAAGTACATTGCCTAGGTTCTATCAAAATTCCTGCTTCAGTGGATTGATAAATTAAGGATAGTTGGGCCTGTATTCTTTTTTAAAAACTGAAAACTATGTGTCAACATGGGTCTGAATATTATTTATGTTTATAAAGTTTCATTTAAAATTATCTAGTCATTTCCTGGATTTCTACTACTACAAAAATTAAGAATCTCCACCTGGAGATTTCAGAATTTTATGGAATAGGCATTATTTAATTGGAATAATTGTAGGTTTATAGATAAATTGCAAAAAAAAAGTTATAATAAGTTCCAACCTATTACTCTTAATGTTACTATCTTACGTTAAATGAGAAGGGGGCATTTGTAAAAATTAAGAGAATATACATGTATGTTACCATTAGCTACACCCTGGGATTTTAGGACTTTTACACTAGTGTTCTTTTTCTTTCTCAGAATGTCTTCTTATCTACTAGAATTTCAGTCTTTCCTTGTCCTTGTTCTTATGTGTTTGTGTATGTGTGTGTGTGTGTGTGTATGTGTGTATGTGTGTATGATCTTAAGAATTTTAGATCATAAAAATTTAGAGACAGTCTCTAAATTTTGGTTTATCAGTGCATTCCTCATGAGTGGATTTAGGATGATGATTTTTTTTTTTTTTTGTCATATTCAGAATTAAACCCAGGGGTTCTGGACAACTGAGCTATCTCACCTGCCCTTTTTAAAATTAACTACTTTTCTTTTTTAAATTTTGAGACAGGGTCTTGTTAAATTTCCTGGGCAGGCCCAAATAAATGGAACAGTTAATGCTCACTTTATGGAGGGAGTATCAATTTACACTGTATGAATCTTTTGTTTTCTATTAGGGAGATTTATTTTAACATACCTGTTTATTTTGTTATTTTTATTAACATGGAAACTTTTGTGTTTATTTTATATTTGTTTGATAACCCTAGACTATGCTATATATTTTGTTGCTCACATTTCTCCCACTTTGACTATCTGGAACTAGTCAGAATCATTTCTAGGGCCCTTTGACATGTCCCCATTCTTTGTGTTTTAACCATTTCCTTGATTTCTGGCTCTGGAAGGTGTTCTAGGTACCTCTTTTATTTCCCCTGTCTCAACTTTAAAATCAGTTATTTCTCCAAGGAACTTGAGTTCCTTTAATTTGAAAATAGCATTTGAAGCCAAGATCTGGTCAAAGGGAATGCTCATTGCTTCTTGTGCGATGGACTTCAAGTAGCAATGTTTCAACATATCTTAACCAGTGTGTGCACATAGGTCTATATTTTTATTATTCCTCCATCTTTATCTGTACTAAAGATGTCATTCCTTTTTTATTTCTAGCTTATAGATGTGATAAATTAAGTATAGATAAATTAGGTAACTTGCCCAAATTCGACAGATAATAAATGGTGTACCAGCTCTAAGTGCAAATTTCAGTACATTTCTCATTTTATTTTGCAATTGTTTGTATATCTTCAATTTGTCTTTATTGTAACTAACTCTTTCCATTCCTCCAAAATATATTTCTTCTGTGATTGCATCACAACATTAGTCATTACAAATGCTTCAGATTATCTGTCCAGGAAAGATATATTAGTGGGATTCTTGACTCCATTTAATCCATCACACTGACCTTTAGCCAATAGTCACAAAGTCTAAAGATAATTTTAATAGTCTCAGTCTGCCACTTTCTCTTCGTCTTTATCCCTGCTGCTCTTGATCAGGCCTATATTCTTTTTTCTCATGAAATGTGGTGACAGTCTTCTAGGTGAATTTATTTCTAGTCATGAACCCCTGGAAGAAATTTGGAATTAAATAAGTGTGAGTTTCAGTCCTCTATCTACCCCCACAAACTGGGTGATTAGAGTATATTATTTCCCTTCATCTTTTGTTAAATGCCTTAGATTGATGGTTATAGAAACTCCATATGAACAGTTTTAAAGCAAAAAGGAATTTCTTGACTCATGGAAGTGGTGAACATTTCATTTCCCAGATGAGGGGATATGCGGGTTCAGCCCAGAAAAATGGAATCAAGGACTAGACGTGCCTCCGTCCTTCCTGCACCCTGCATCTCTTTTCCTCAGAATTGCTTGATCTACCCCCTCCAGGGTGATTTAGTTTTAATACTTACTGGTGAAAGATTAATTGTTTACCCTTGATATCTCTAATCTTTAATTCAGGGAAAATATACTACTGGGCCATTGAGGTAGGAGTTGATCTCCAGTACTAACTTGTGTAACTCTCGCTATTATTTCACATTCCTAAGCATTATCCTCACAATTACCAAACACATATGTATATTGTATTTTCATCTATTTTTTTTAATTTGAAATTATGATGCTAGATAATATTTACCATCAATATTTGGCCTAATAATTTGCTTGTTTTCACTAAATATTATATTTTTATTTATCCCCATTGTTACATTTAGTTCTTTTATTCATCTACAGTATGTTATGCTATCATGTAAGTATATCTTAAAGATATTAAATTCCCTATTTTAATATTCAATAGATTCTCTATGAATTTTCTAGGTCTAGATTTTACATTTAGGTCTAACTATAGATCAGTTGACCACCTTCTACTTCCAGTGCCCTGTGAATTTATGTTATAGATTATCAGGAACAGTTGCAGTTTATCCTGGCATGATATTAGTCAAGATTTCTTTCAGAATCAAAACTATTCCATTTTAGACAATTCAATATAACATTATCTTATTAATGAGACATTAATAAAAGAATTTTTAATCTGAAATTAATAGGTGACATATTTTTTAACAGAATCATCTTTATTCTAAGACAGGATACAGTATTATCTAACTTGAGCAAAGAAGTACTAGAACAGATGATGGTCATTTTTAATATGACATATATTTGGTATTAATTAAAAACAATAACAAGAACTAAATGCCATGTTTAGTCCCTCCAAGTTATGGTTTCTATGAATTGTAGTTCTACATATTTTGTAGAAGCTGGTAGGTAAAGTTTGATGTTGTTAATACAACAAGAAAAATATTTTAATAAGAACAATCAATCTAGAGATTATTTTAAAATTAAGCACTTGCTTTTATAGGTAAAATTAAAGAACACATGGTTTTGTGGGCACCCACAAATGTGGGGTGGATCTTCTTCAAAATAGTGGGTTAATGTGAGATCAATAGCAATACACACATTCTGAGAGGGTATGAAAACTACGTATAATTTATACTATAAAAATTTCTGGAAAGAGCAGAGCATCATTCCACACTTTCTAAAAGTGGTGAGAAAGACCCAGTAAGAGCAATTGCTTTGGCTTTTCCTGTGGCTAGGGAAGAGGACAGCATGAGACTCCACTACTGGTCTCTGCTAGTGAGGTTTGTATTTCCTGCTAGTGCCTAAGGAGGGAGAACTTGTCTCTCTTCTTGGTTTGCACAGATGACAAAAGAGGGGGAAAGATGGAATCAGAAGTTTTTTTCACACATTAAACAAACAGTCTATTTAAAGAGGAAAAATTTACTTACAATGTATAAAAGATTATTAGTTTTATTTTAAACTTCTAAGTTAAACAGAAATGCAAATAAGTTATAATTGCTAAGTCACCTTGAAAGAAATACAGTTATAATTTAACATTACTTCTACTTTGATTAAAACATTGTATTAAGAAAAGCAAATGGAATGAACAGTATGATTTAATTCCTATTTTGTGGCTTTATCACCATTTCAACTACCATCATCTCACTATGTCTTCTTTTAAGAATTCACTAATAAAATGAAGTAGTCCCAATTTCCCGACCTTAGCAGCTTGCCAACTCTGGATTGTTTTGTTTTTTTTTTTTTAATTTATAGAACCAAATAGAATATTAAACATGAAATGATCCTTATAACAAAATGATATTTTCTAAAAAATATCATTCTGTAAATGATGAGGAGAAAAGGGGAATTTTCAAGCCAAAGAATCCCTTACTCTATTCAGAGAATCTATTTATATAAATCTTATATTAGGAAAAAAATGTGAAAAATTATTTTCTGAAAATGTCTCTATTAAAAATTAGTTGTAGTTTTTAGATATTTAACTTCAATGATTAATAAATTTTGCAAGATAAAAAATTTTTAAAAACTTGCTATGCCACTACATGTATTTCATGTCTTAAATGTATAGGGAGAGTTTAAAACCATAAGCATGTTATCTTCATACATTAATGCAAGTAGCTATAATATAAATATTCATTTATTGATTCTTTATTTTTGTACTAGAAGTCTTCATACCATTTATTTTAATCATATCTCTAATCTCAGAAAAACACAATTTCATCCATTTTGAGCAGACCAAATGCCTTGGAGTATCGATATAAAAGTTGAACCCTAGGGATAATTAATTTGTTATGTATTAGTTAGAGTATATTAGGTTGAAATAACAATAGGCCTAAATAGCATAAGCAGTGAGCATAGTGATGTGTATTTCCACTCTGCTGTCAAACCTGTCTCAGGGTAACTGGTGCATCTTCTCCATGGGTGGTTCAGAGACAGAGGTTCATTCCATCTTATGGTTCTGCCAATTACTGTGAACTTATTATCACATTCATCTTGTCAAAGACAAAAAGAAAAAACTGGAAGCACAACTGCTTAAAAGTATCTCCCTGGAATTTCATAATATGTTATTTCATGGCATGGTCAAACATAAGGAGAGATAGAACTTTATGTTAAGGAAGCAAAGGAATCATAAGTTGAGTAGGAATCCACCACAGACTGCTGATCTTACATACATGGGAGCTAATGTGTGTCTCAGAAGTAGAGTACAGAATAGCAGCAGGACTAAACCACAGATTCCATGAGTTGACTGATGAAGTATGTAACATAAAAACCTTTCTCAAACAAGGTTTCCGCAGAAATTAACCACACTGAACTGGAAGAGTGTCTCAGTAACAGCAATGAATATCACTTATCATATGAGGACTTAGAATTAATGATATTTTATTAATAGTGATTAATATTCCTTGATAAGATAGAGTTGATATTATAAAGAAATTAGTCTCATATATTGTTCATATATTAAAGTATAAGGTGTTAAGTTTCTATTTTCCAATTTTATTTCATCTTGTTTTATATATTGAAACACGATGTGACACGATGTGACTATTCTACAGGACTCGTGAATATTTACACAGAAAAATAAAATATGTATTTTAAACAATCCATTAGTATAAGGTAACAAGACCATTTTTATTTTAGGTGAACCCTCACATTAAATAATTAAATCAGGCACTACAATTCCAACTTCCCGTAGTGGTGCACTGAGATGACATGTTTTACTTTTGTTTGTAGTAGTCATTTTGACTGCTAATGCATGGTAAAATCAAGAGTTTTTATAGATAAAGCAGAAAGTGTGGTAAGAAAATGTGATGAATCATTACATTATTTGCATTAGTCCATCTGGAAGGCAATTTTATTGATTTATGCTTTCCTTTAGAGATATTTAAATCACAGCATAATAATCTCCTCAGGAGACTAAGTTGTTGGTGAAGATTCATTTTAAAAAATAAATATTTACACAATTTGGAATTGTGTTGGTGTAAAATGTAATAATATTGATGACCTTAAAAATTAATTATTGAAATGCACAATTCCAAACAAAAACATTGAGATTGCCAGACACAATGTTCTAGTGAAGTAGCTGATAATTTTTAAGCATGTATTTTTTACCTTGTGGCATAATCAATCACATTAGAGCTAATAGGAAAAACAAACTCCTGGATGTTATAGCCTTAGGATGATCATTGACTAAAACTCTAGTAACAATTTCTACAGTTTTCATTAGTCAACGTGTTTACGAGTTAAAGATGAGTCAGTCACAGTCTGTCTTAAATTTTTCTAGAGAATCAGAAGAGCCATTGCTGATATGGGAAGTGTATAATGCACACTGATTAACTTATTCTACAGATAGTAATAAAGCTTCATATGACAAGGACCAATGGATAATAAGCAATAGTGGGGACTGCAAATTTCATCAGTTCTCGATGAAAGGAAAATATGTGACTTTCTGTTCCTACTTCCTCCTGCTGCTTGGAATATAGATTCTGGAGGAGTCTGGAGTTGGACCAGTCATCTTTGACCTGCAGTGATTCTGGGGATGGAGATAACACATAGTGAAGAAACCTACCTCTTCCCTCTTCTGCATAAGAGAAATAGTCACTTGTCACTTATGAAGTCTCTCATTTACAGCAGAAATGAATCCTGATCAATGCAGTACATACCATTTCTTGATAAGACAGCTTTTAGAGCAAGTAACAAATTTTACTAATTATTTATTTCATTTTATATGAACTTTTATTAAAACAGTGTAAAAATAATTACTAAAACAGAAAAAGAGGGAGAATTGAAGGAAAACAAGTGTCATGCACAAAACATAAGACTTTCCCTTCACCATTAGTGACTTTTTAATAAACTGCAAAATTTCTGAAGAGTTAAGTAAATATTTTTATCAGGAATTAGTAAGTGTATATTAGGACCAAATAGAAAATGATATATTGATTAAAAGGAAATTGTTGATAATTTGATATCTTAATTGATTAAAAAGAAATTTTTGTGTCCCTGGGTTTAACCATCAGTTAATCTGTCATGAGACTAAACCTATAAACAGTGTTGTCCCGCACTAACCTTTTCCTCAGTGCAGGAATAAAACTTATAAATGCTTATTGATTCCTTCAGAGACTGCCAAATAGATACCAAACATACGTTGAAGTCACAGTATATGATAACAGAAGAGATTTATAAAATTTCAATTTAAGAAATAAAAGTGCACTGGTCTCATCAGTGTTTCTTTTTGACATATTATGTCATGAGTTATACATTATGAAATCCCACCAGCTATTCTTACTTTTAAATATTTCATATTTATTTTTAAATCTTCACATTTTCTAATATTTAACTATGATAGTAACACATTCTTGAAGAAACAAGAGCTAAGGCACAAATGAAAGCAGAGAATTCACTTGCAAGTTTAAACTGAAGAAAATAAGAATCTGGCAGAATACTGTAGAACTGTCAAAAGGAGGGAGAGATTGATCATAGTGGATATGAGCTTTCCAATTACTAGTAGCATCATTCTAGTATTGTCCAGGAATAATGTGACAGTCTTAGAATGGCAGAGGCAAGGACAGAAATGTGTACTTACACATGTACAGATATGTGTAATCACTAGAATCACCAAGTTTAGGGTATTAAGGACAAACATGTATATTGTCAAAATATATATGAGATATGATGTAGATCAGGTAAACTAGTTATTATGAAAAATAAATAATGGTTTGAAAACTAACTTTATATTTATCCTCCTTATTAAAGACATAACTGAATTGTTGCATAAAATCAATTGATAAATACTGATTTACTAACATTTTAAGCATAATAACATAAGCTCTTACTTCATTTTACCAACTACTGTCAGACTTGGGGAATCTGCTTTCATCTGACACATACCAATCGTGTAATGCAATATAAGAACTAAAAAGACCTTAATGAACATGGAATAATGTGAGAAAATCATCATTATTAAAAAAATTTTTTTACAAACTTATGGAATGTATTTAACAAAAGTGGTCAAGCAAAGATCTGGAATGAATTACAGTCATCCATTATGAAACCAAGAGAGGGTTTGTTTGTTTGCTTGTTTTATTTTATTCCTTCATGCCAGGTATGGAACCCAGAAACTCACACACGCAGGGAAAACCACTGAGCTCCATCCTCAGCCCAAAACTAGCGGATTGGAACTGTAAAATTCCCCAGTACAAGACAAATTGTGATAAAAATTTCACCTTTCTCAGTCCCCTATGTCTTTTCAACTATTTGCTCTCTCTTTCCACTAAATAAAAAGTTATCTATCCATAGGTCTTTTTAGATGACCACCCAGACTTTTCAAAAGATAATTTCCAATTGTTATCTTTTCTTTTAGCTTAAAAATAAATATAATACTTCAAAGTATATTGTGAAGATAAAGAATTGTGCAATGTGTACAAAAACAATAGTGGGTGTACTTCGTGGGAGGGGCTCAGGTATTGTTAGATTCCCTTGTTTTTCCTTTAGTATCAAAAACATATTGAGTTTAGGCTTGCAAACAAACAAATTATTAAGGAATAATGACTTAAATGAACACTAAGATGTGCATTTTTAAGAAAAAAATCAAATACACTGATAACAAAAGCTCTGAATTCAGACTATGTAGGCCAAGTCAGGGCTTGATCACAAGCTAGCATTCTGGTGCTAAAAATATTTTAATTTGGTGTCCCAACTCATTTCCATATTTAAATTGGGAATAGTGATAAATTCACTGATATATTATTAAAAATTAATTAAGATGATTAGTCGGAGGAGTTAGAATGTTTCTAACATATACAGGTATTATTAGCTAATTTTAGTAGTACTATTATAAGCATAAGGAAATAGTAGCTATTGAAAGAGAAACAATAAATATTATCTACATGATAGTAATTAAGAACTAGTGGATATTGGAGGAAGGGACAATAAAATAATATATATTAATTTTGATCTTAAGGCCAGAATCCATTCTACAATATCTCCAGGCTAAAATAAGAAATTCTCTCTCATTTCTTGAGAATCACAAGACACTGGGTTCCAGCATTTTCAGTAGTATCTTTTTTTCTTTTTCATTGTGTGCAACAGTGTCTGAGATTATTTGCTGTTATGTGATAACAATGCTGTTATGTGGTTTACTGATTTGAGAAATTTCTGCTAATTCATCGCTAGGACATAGTGTCTATGATGCTTCTCTTTAG
Source organism: Sciurus carolinensis (assembly GCF_902686445.1). NCBI lineage: Eukaryota > Metazoa > Chordata > Mammalia > Rodentia > Sciuridae > Sciurus > Sciurus carolinensis. The sequence goes on along the minus strand of NC_062217.1, from coordinate 20,389,205 downwards.
TATTGCCAGTGATAAAAGCAGCATTAAATGTAAATTGAAGAGTTTAAGAAAACTTTTTCTTAATCAGATTATTTGTAATTACATGTTTCCTATTGGAACACATAATCTAGATCCAATAAACCTCTTTTTCAGACATGTATAAATATCATCTTAGTAAACTCAATTCTTTTGAGGGAAAAAAGAAAATTTGCAGATGAAGATTTATAATGTTTTTCTATGACTTAAAAATCATTCTAGGTATAAGAATTTAAGCTTAGAATTACAGATTTGGTCAGGTATCATCTGTTTCTTATTGAAATCTTTAACTTAAAATGCTCAGTCCTTGAAAGCAAAATAAAACAAACAAGCAAGCAAAACTTTAATTGCATTTATGTATGTATCAATTCTCTTGGAAACCAATTTAAGCAACAAACAATTTGGTGCTTCCATTTGATTCTTTTGGATTTAGGAAACTGGCTCAACACCAAGCTTTAACACATGCACACCCATCCTCAGAAATGTAAAACTCAGGAATGCAAGGAGAGAGGCCTGAAGTCATATAGCAATGGAAGAATGAAGACTTTGGAGAGAAACTGAGAAGCAGGTAAGAATGGGAATTTTGAGAAATAGATAAATAAAATACAGTTAAGAAAAGTATAAATCTTGGGGAAAAAAGTATAGAAGCACTGAATTTTATGGAAGGCATCATTCATTAAACTTCACCTTTCATGAGGTCGTGAGCAGTGACTACTTCCTTGAAAACAGCCAAATAAGCAGTCTAGAAATCATACCAGGCCTCTCAATGGCATGCCTTAAAGGACTGAAGGTGGTATTGCTTTGGACAGTAAGAAAATATTTTTGAAATCTGTTTATGCACTAGTCTTCTTGTTTTCTTTTTCTCTCATAGCCAATCATTTGCATATTCAGTCTTTCCCACTTCCGTGAACTCTGGAATGGTCCCTGGTCCTGAACTGGACATTTTCATCAACTCCGTACGGCAGAGTGTAGTTAACGTTTGTTGTCTGTAAAATAGGCATGAAGGCTTAAAGCCAGAAACTTGGACGTCAGTGAGGGTTTTTTCCCTCCTAAGGTCATGAAAATAAAATTAAAAAGGTCAAAACAGAAATATAAATTAGGAATAAATAAAAGTACAGATGAAAAAAATACTAAATTTGGATCACTATAAGCTTACAAAAAGTTAGCAGAACAGGAAGGAATTTGGAGTAATAGTCAAGCATCCACTAAAGAGTGAAGCAATTCTGTGGATTCCTCAGGGGCCGCTCTCCAAAGGTGGAGCTCTTCTGAGCTCTGTGGCAATGGTGAGATGATCTTATGACGACCTAGGTCTCCTCCAAGTCATCACATCCTTGCTCCATGTGTCCTTAGATTCCTTTCTAGGGTTAAGTACTTTGTTAATCGGATAGTCTTACTGTTAATGAGAAAATGCTTGCTGAGATCATTTTACAAAATCACTAAGCACGCTAAGTGAAACCCCATCCTTACTGTGAATGTCTGCATTCCCTGGTGCAGCTCTCCAACTCATGGTTACAGGTCAGCTTAGACCAGCTTCTTACCTCTGACCTTTTCAGATATGGATCAGCACCCACCACTGTGCTTTGGAAGCAAACTATTGAGTCATTTCTCTCCTTATACAATCTCTGGGCTTCAGATGTAAAGAACTTCCCTCCAGCAGGTAAAGTGGGAGATACATACAATATTGGGACAAAAAATTTTTAAAGAAATCCTCACACTAGAATCTCTTATTATTTTTACATTTTTCTTCTGCCCTGAATATATAATACTTAAGTTTTGAACACCATTTATCAGAACTTTTGGTTGTTGGGGACATATGGACTTCAATATAAGAAAACGAAGTAAATATCTAAGTAAAACTTTTAGTACCAAGCATAAATATTATTGCTAGTATCTAATATTTCTTTTTAAAAACCATATAAACTCACATTGGATAAATCATTTATTGCAACTAATGTGACAGATTCTTTCCATTTACATATTTATATTGATCCTTATTCCAATTAGAACTTTTCTCTTTAATGAAATGATTGTTTCTGTGTCACTTTTTATATTCTTTCTCAAGACAATTTTTTAGGACTTTTGGTTTTCTGATGAATTTTGTTTACCATTAATTAATTAATGGTACTGTGGTTTGAAGCTCAGGGTGCTCTACTACTGAGTTATGTACCAGTCCTTTATATTTTTTATTTGGAGATCAGGTTTCACTATGTTGCCAAGGCTGACCTCAAACTTAATCCTCCTCCCTCGGCCTTCTAAGAGGATGGAGTTACAACCTTGTGTCACCTTACCCTCTTCCCTTTGTTTCTTTATTATCTCTGATCTCTATCAAAGTCTTACATCTAATATTTTTGTTATTTTAGTTTTCCTCTTAATAATCAAATCTGTTGTTTCTTTCTCTGAATCAGTTACAACACACATTTTTAGTTTTCTGGCAAACCTGCCATACATTAATCTGTTCTCTTCTGTTTGTTTTCATTTTGAACTACACTCTTTTTTTCTTATCCTATGTTATTAGCTACTCTGTTCTGATGAATGTATACACCTGTTTCCTAGGAACCAAATTTTTCACATACTCTATGTTTGAAACTAAAAATTACATATCTAAAAATGTTATTTAAATTTCCATTTTGCAGAAGATTTACCCAGCATACCATCCTCAAAAAGGGATAACATATTCTTAGATTCCCAAGATTTGGTTGTCAAGAAATTTGAACAGATGTCAAATATGAACAACAACAACAAAATGTGCAGCATGTTCTGCTGAAAGCATTCTTTGTCTTTCTTTTTCTATTTCTATGTCTAGTGTTCATTAAAACTACAACCTCCTGGATAAAAATTACAATATTTTAAAAATTTTAACTCCATCTCCACCACCAATATTCCCTTTCTCTTTTGAATGCTAGATGATGTTTTAAAAAGAAACAGTTCCCTTTATCTGGTATAAAGCTCGAGACTTTGAATACAGAGATTGATTAAGCCAGATATGGCATGTCTTCCTCACATTTCCATGCTCTGTGTTTTTCAAGTTGTGACACTGAAAGTTTTAGTCCGTTTTCCATAACTGTAACAAATACCTAGGATAACCAACTTATAAAGAGGAAAGGTTTATTGTGGCATAAAGTTTGGGGGCTCCATTCAACAGATGCCTCTGTTGCTTTTGGGCATGTAGTGAGATAGCCCATCATGGTGGGGAACTCACAGTGGAGCAAAATTTTTCATATTAAGATGGCTGGAAGCACACAGGTCTTTGGTGAACACTAAAATTCCAACATACAGAATTAGAAAGAGAAAATAATTTTATTTATTTTACCTTGTATTGCTTTGCTCTCAAATATTCCTATTCAACATATATTAGGATCATTTGTATTTTCTCCCTGTTCCCTACTTTATGGTTTATTTTGTTTCTTCATGTATGTAATTTTTGCCATCTTTCATATTAGTATTTGCTGAAAATTCTCATATTGACTTCATTATGAACATACTGTTCCCAACTTAAAATCAGATATTTTTCATTTGGTGACAGTCACTTGGTTTACTCACCTTTAAGAACTCCTGCCTAACTTTGTAAACTATGAAAGTAAGATATATTGTATTATAGTGTGTAATTAATTTCTATGTAATCTTTAAGCATGGAGTAGGGTTGTATTAGAATTAGTCTATAAAATTGTATATACTGTTAGAGTTAATCAAGCTTTCCTATTATAGACCAGACATGTAAAGTTGGTAAAAAAGTAAGTAATATATGTTTAGTATACAACCAGATACATATTAGGGGAAATGCACAATTATTTATTTTTTAATATTTGTTTAAGTTTAAAAGTTGAATGGTATTTATTTACTGTACATTTGTTATTGGTTTGATTTCCATCAAAGAAAGCAAAATTAAAAGAAGCCTCATTTAATTTAGCATATTCCCCACATCAGAAGTCAACTGAAAGTTGATGTTATGAAATGCCCAAACTGTGATCTCTGGTAGTGTTATGATGCCCCAAACATCATTTACCAAAAAATCCTATATCCAATTAAGTATCAACACAAATAATAAAGATAAATAAATAAATCCATATTTTTCTTCAGTTATCCACCAAATGATCCTATCACCTAGCAAATTTTAATGGACTTTGAATGAAAATAGAAGGGTACAGTAGTCTCTAGCATTATATCCCAGAAATGCTCATGTATCAATTATAGTGACTTATTTCAATTACCTAGTATAGTAGCCAGTAGGAACAGCTGGCTCTTCAAATTTGGGTTTAAATTTTTCAACTTTAAATAAACCAAAAATTCAGTTTTTCAGCCTCATAAAAACATTTGAAGTGGCATACAGCAAGTGACTTGCATACATTAAATAGCAAAAACATAGCAGAGATTTCTATTGAATGGTTCAGATCTAGGTCCCTGTAATGCAGCTGGAATATGGAATCAGGTACACTCCTCAACCTTCTGTCTATAAGAATATCATGTATCCCAATCATTTAATCCTCTCAGATCTCAATATCTTTGAGAGTTAAATGGGCATAATATCTGTACCAATGAATTTTTGTGGGATATAAAGCAAAAAATACTGCTGAGGACTGACCCTGACATTGAACCAGTCCTGAATGAAAATTTGCTAACAGTAAAATAATGACTACAAGCAGTTTGTTTAAATGTGAAGCCATAACATCTATATATTCATTTTAGGAAAACAGCTTGTCAATATACATATATCTTTGTCTTTGCTTTTACCTGCAGGGGTTGATAGATTTATTGCATTTAACATATATTTTGAACATGATATTTTTAGGTAGGTAAGATTTTATAGTTTTAATTTTGTCTTTTGACTTGAGCCGACTTTTGCATAAATGGATAAAATTCATAAATAATAAATTTCAGAATAAATATTTAATAAGAAAAATATTAAATTTTCTACTATATGTGTTTAGATATATCTAGAATGAAAAAGAGATATATTATCCTAGCACTCTGTAGACACAAAACAGAAAACTTGAATCATGTAAAATTTTTCTTTATTAAAATCATCAATGTTGCTCAGATCACTTATTTATAACAGTAGTTTGAAAGGTATTAAATGCAAACTAATTCTTATCTAACTAATAGAAAAGCAACAAATTCATCTTCAAAAATCTGTGGAAGAAGAAAAGCAATTGAATGAGTTTTGCAGCATATGACACAGGATTATGAAAATTGAGATATATTGACTGCCTTATAGAATAGAGAAGCAGGATTCTCTCTCTCCCCCTCTTTCTCTCTCTCCCTGTCTGTCTCTGTCTCTTTCTCCATAATAGTTTCTTTCTCTCTCTCTCTCTCTAAATATATATATTTTTAATATATATTTTAAATATATTATATATATAAAATATATATATATACAGAGAGAGAAATAAATATATATATTTAATAAATATATATATTTATATATTTATATATATATTTATATATATATTTAGAGAGAGAGAGAAATATATTTATTAAATATATATTTAATAAATATATATATATATTTAGAGAGAGAGAGAGAGAGGTAGGTGGGAGTAGGGGGAGGTGTAGGAGTAGAGGGAGAGAGAGAGAGAGAGAGAGAATAAAAACATAAAAAGTACTTCTCCAATGTCATTCAGAACCTTAAGTACAGGGAAAGGGGATGAAAATGTGAAGCAATTTTCAGATGTAAATTGTTTAAATTAGCCCAGTGTTCAAAGCAATTCCAGGGTGTAGGTATTGGAAGAATTCATCCACATTTTTCAGATAGCAGTAAGATTCAAGTTACTAAAGATCAATAAGCATTTTGCTAGGAATCAAATATTGGGATGATAGAGTCAAGAAACCATTCAGGAAGAGAAACCGCACACAGTTCAATACAGACAAATTAAGTGTTGTGTCTGAGTATGGTAAAAGTATCTAATAGTTAAAATGAGATCAGATCCTTAAATAAATCTGGTAAAGTTGATGTCAAATATTATAATGAAAGTCTTTCAAGTCTTTGAAGATTGTCAAGTGTGGACATGACTCAATTACACTAAACATTGTTTTAAAATTAAATTTAGTAAAAGGATAGAAGATGGGAGAGTAAACAACAAAATGGTAGAAAGTTCTGTTTGGTCATATTGAACTAATTCAGAAGGTGAGGGTCTGGCCCAGGACCGTAGCTGTGAGGAATAGAAGAGAAAAAAGTATTATTTATTAATAGAATTTTAAAATTCATTATAAATGGAAAAAGAGATATGTTGGTAATAATGTAAGGTTTTAAAACTATTTCTAAATGATATGTGGAATTAAATTTTAAACTACTATATTAATCCAATATATTATTATTTGAACCTTTAAACATTACTTTTAAGAAACAGTATTCATGAATATAACTCAAAAAGTATATCTGGAAAGCTGTGCAGTTCATTAAAAGAAATACTCAAAGGATTTACAGAAAATGAATCATGGTTACTCAGGAAGGTAGGTTATCGAAAGTACACACATTTGGCAGTTTAGCAAACAAACTGAATTGTGGTAACGGATTTTTCAATCATTTTTAGAAATGTAGAAATGTATTTTTGAGAGTTAATTACTGGCTCATGAAATGGTTAATAATTAGAAGAACCTTTTGGGAATAAACATTATTCAAGCAATAAACATTAACTTTGTTCCAAATTTTATGCTAGTAATATATTTTAAAATCAATCCATAAAGTAATGTTGGAATATGTCTCTACTTAATATTATTTGTGATTTTCATTTTAAATAATGATAAATCTTATTACTTATAAGTTGTTAGTTGGTATTGGCAGATAATTAACCATAGCCTACTTTCTTTCATGTCTAATACTAAGTTCCATTTTGGTAAAAATGGAAAATATATGAGGTGTGTGTGTGTGTGTGTGTGTGTGTGTGTGTGTGTGTAAGAGAGAAAGGAAGAGAGAGAAGAGAGAGTTTACATGTACAATGAAGTTATTTCCTTAACTTTCAAGGCCTAGTTCAATAGTTTCCAAGAATATAGTTGTATAGAAACTATATTTCCAAAATATTTACACAATAGTCATGATCAGTTTAATACTGTACTGATGGAATTTCAGGGGACTTAATTTAACAAAATTACCCCTCTCCAAATATCTGGGAGATGTTTCTCTCTGGGATATTTATTTTCTAAACTCCTCTCTTTTGCACTAAGAGGAGTTTTCATTAGAATATTATCCTGGACATCGTCATATCTCTTCCCTGACTTCCTGTTATGGTTTAGGTATGCAGTGACCCCAAGAACTCATGTGTGAGACAATCAAAAAACTTTCTGATGTTAAATGATTGGGTTATAAGCACCTTAATCTAATAGTACATTAATCTACTGAGGGATTAACTGGGCTCTAACTGTAGGCAGGTGTGGCATGACTGCAAGTGGTAGGGTCAATGGGGGTATGCAATTCTGATTTTTATTTTGTCCCTAGTGAGCAGCCTTTGCTTCCTTTTGCCATATCCTGAGCTTCCCTCTTCCATGCCCTTTCCTCATGAAGTTCTGCCTCATCTTGGGCATCTTGGGCCCCAAGCTATGGAGTGTGCTATCTATGCATTGAGACCTCTGAAACTGTGAGCCAACATAAATTTTTTCTCCTCTAAGTTTTCCTTTTTATGTCTTTTGGCTACTGACACACAAAAAGCTAACTAAAACAGTTTGGGGAAAAAATATGATCTGATTGATGACTTTGGTAAGATGAATAAAGAATACATGCTCAAGTCTTACTAATTATCTTCAGATATCTTAATACCATGTTTTAATTTTTGCAGTTTACTCTCAACAAAGGAGATTAGCTAGAGACCTGGGGATATAATTGTAATTCATAAATATCCACAGATCTTTGTCGCATGTTGGAGTATTTTTATTATTATAAAGTGCAATTTCAGCACTGTATGGGGGAAAGGCATTATCAATCACACCTGCTAAATTCCAACACATAACACTTAATTTTAGAGCAAGTAATCTGTTCCCTTTACATGTGACTCTACTACTAGAATGTACAACTAGTATAAATAATCATTACAAAAGCTTTAAAAGGACTATTATTATATTGAAAAAGGCAAATATCTGAGAGTTAACAACCTGGATTCTAGTGTAGTGTTTGTCAACATGTAGTGTCTTTACTTGTCATATATATTTTATGTTCTCTAATTAAAGATGTTCTGTAATGTCTTGTAAAATGATGGGGTTAGATCAGATGACCACAGCATTTTTTATTTGGAGTCCTTTACAAATTGCAATGAAATACTTTCTCAAAATAAAAATGAAACAAATCCCCACTGCAAACATTAAATGAATAAGTAAAAATAATGGCAACAATGATTATTAAAAACAGACCAGTATTATAATGGACAAAAACTAACATCTTAATGCACAGAATTGCATGGACCAATTTTTTTTTTTTAAATACTATGTACATTTTGTTCGACAAAAAAACTCCTTGATCTTCTGAAATATGAAGAAATTCATCCATGATTTGAATGTTAGTAAAGAACGAATGCCTTTCTAACTAAAAGGAGTACATTTCATAGCCAAGTAAATGATCCTGAAAATAGCTTTACACCAATGGCTTCTAATTGAAATTTAGGATAGTAACCTTAATTTCACCAGCTGTTCTTACTGAAATGGAAAGCCTTATGAAAAACACAAATCTGCATTCAGGGACTTACAAACACATGTTGTAGATGGTCAAGCAAGATCCTAAAACAGCAGACTTTCTGTATTAAAGGCAGGATTATTTATTAATTTATTTTAGTGCATACTACTACTTCTTTATATACAAAGAAAAATTTTTTATGGCAGCATGATTTTATGTGTCCAAATATTTACACATTAATATTAAAGAACCATTAGTAATGATTTGTAACTCAAACAAGCATAGTGTATCTTACTCTACTGTTTAAGAACCAGAGGCTAAAATGTCAATCCAAGTAATGCTCTTTTAAAATTATATTCAGATTTTTTTCTATTTACTTGTTTCTTTTCAGAACTTATAATAATGTAATTGCACTGGATCATTTGTCTAAGAAATTATTTTGCTATTTTCTGACCTCACTTTATATTGTCAATATTTCCTAAGAAAAAAGGAATTAGAATATATAAGACAGCCATATAATAAAAATAAATTTAAAAAAAATAAAAAATCTTTAATACAAAATTAATAAGTCACAGTCAATAACTTGGCTCAAAAACTTGGAGGTGATGCTGGACCCTGAACATGCCTCTCATTTTGTCTCCCTCATCATCTCATATATATTTATCTGTGTGACTGATCCCATGTCTTAGGTTTCATTAGATCTTCTACTATATACTGTCTCCCTTGTTCTTTCTTTAAGGAAATGAGCTATCTTATTATTCATTGAGAAGACAAAATACAATAGTGCACCTACCCATGACTAAACCCTATACATCCCTATATCTCTTCTCTTAATTTCCTCAGGGAAAGTTTTCTCCTGCCCAAAGCTTGTACTTACGGTGCTTGAGATGAGATTTTTTCTGCAATTTCACCTACTTAACACCAACAATTAATACTTTCTTTCATGCTTTTAGATTCTCTTTCTCTGCTCTATCATTCATGTCAACAAATACATTCTACTACTTCTAAAATAAATCAACCTGTCTTAAAAACTCACCTCCTAGCTGGTCACAGTGGCCCAAGTCTGTAATCTCAGTGCCTTGGGAGGCTGAGGTAGGAAGATCTTGAGTTCAAAGTCAGCCTCAGCAAAAGCAAGGTGCTAAGCAACTCAGTGAGACCTTGTTTCTAAATACAATAAAAAATAGGGCTGGGGATGTGGTTCAGTGGTTAAGTGCCCCTGATTTCAATCCCTGGTACCTAAAAATAAAAACAAACAGAAAAACAAAAAAACTCACTTCCATTCATTTTAGCTCTAATCCTATCTCCTCACATGATGATTTCGACTTGTCTATAACTTCCTTTCCCTCTCCTAATCACTTCCCATCATGTCCACTCATACATGTTGGAAGATCATTGATCAAAAGCATTTCTCTCTTAAATAAACATTGAGTTCCACGTTACCAAACCCAGCAGCCATTTGTCGATCCTTAAATTGTTAAACTTAATTGTTTGTCATAACCGAATTCCTCTGAGATTCAGTGTCATCTTTACCCCTCAGCAACTCTCATCGCTGTCGGTGTCTTATTCTGGGTCCTCCTTTATTACCCAGCTTCATGGTTTTATTTTTCCCGGGCAGTTTCTGAATTCACTTTGCTTCTCTCTATATATCCTGCTCCTGATTAATTAAATCCATCTCCATGTACTAAATCATATCCATATGCTTACATGATTAAATCCAGATTACTTTCTAAGCTCCAGATGCATAAGGGGACTACATATATACACTGCTCATTTCAAAAAGTAGTCTAGTGCAGTACCACAGATCCTGCCATGGAAAGATTTCTGGACAACTCTCCTTGCGCTCAGAATAAAATCTAAATGCTTCAACATGGACAAAGTTGTCCTGCTTGTTACATCCTGGCCTAACTCGGGGCCTTAAATATCGGCTACTTTGAGATTTCTACTTTTCCAAAGATGAAGTAGACATGCTTTTCCATTTAATTTTTGCTAAGTACAATGAAAACCCCTGGACCTTAGGCAAAGTTGGAAATAAAACACCAAGGGATGCAAGGTAAAACACAGAAGTCCATTGCCTGGTTTGCCTTGTATATCCCAGACTTGGAAATGCAGAAACCAGCAACTCAGACACCCACCAACAGACTCAGAAAACCAAAGAAACAGAATCCTGAGTGAAAGCCTATTCTTGCTAGCTGAAGGACCAGGAAAAATAAGATCATGTGAAAACTCATGAGATAAATATTCTACTCCAGCTCATCTTCCTGGAGAAACTGTGTTCTCATTTCCCCCGCACCCCAGGCCAGCACATGCCAAGAGAGGAGGAGCTTCAGCATCCACTCCCACAAAACAGGAGGGGGCGCTTCAGCCTCCCCATTGTGATGGTGTTAGAGAAGGTCAAGCAGTGAGCGAGGACCATCTCCTTCCCTGGCTGCTAGCAAGTCCTGCTCCTCCACGGTGTCAGTGGAAAGCCCAGGATAGCCTGACTCATGTTCCCACCTGTACTACTCCTCCCATCTGATGTGGTATGAGAAGCTTGTGGACAGGCAAGACTGTCACCATGCACAACAAGGTGGACTGCAGCATAGTATCTGGGGCTTTATGAGAGCAGAATTCTCACCACTGCACTAACGTGCTGAGGAAGGTCAAGCAGGAACCTGGAATTCTGCACTTGGTAGTAATGAGGCAGCACACTGGCCTCTCCTATTGGAAGGAGGGATGGAGAATAGAAAAGCAGGTGAGCAGGAGGATGAAAAGAAGAGAGGAAATATTTAAATAGTGGGGGAGATGGCAGAGGTAAACACTGAACATACATTATGCATAATTCTAAGGATCTTATTGTTTTGTCTTTTCTTTCCTTCTCTCTTTTTTTTTTTTTTTTGTTACCACAATTAGTTTATTCATTTTTCTCTTTTTTACTTTTTACAGATTGCATTTTGATTCAGGTACACAAATGGGGTACATCATTTCGTTGCTATGGTTGTACATGATGTGGATTCATACCATTGGTGTAATCATACATGTACATAGGGTAATGATGTCTGTCTCATTCCACCATTTTTCATAACCCCCACCTCATTTTCCTCCTCTCTTAGGAGGATTAGGACAGAGTCTCAGGGCTTTTTTTTTTTTTTTTTTAGATTCAAAAGAGTATCAGTAAAGGAAAGAAAAGAAAATGTGTTGTGTTAGTTCAAATTTGGAGCTCTTCCTTCATAATGAGCACCAAGTCAGGATCCAATTCTAAATTCACATATGACATCTAACTTTGATTTGTCAGTATACATAGGTTTAATGCTTTGAGAACTTTTTTCTTCTCAATATCTCCTAACAGATTGATATTCTTCTGAAGCTCAGTAAGCCAGATTATGTGTTTATTGGGGATCATACTTACTGTGTTCGAATTATGGATCAAAATGTGATTTTTTATTTTTTTGGCTCTGTGATTTTTGTTCATCTAGTTACCTCATTGTCTCAGTTTTCTTAATAGTGATAGGTGGTAATAATATCAATGTAAAATGCATAATCCTATAGCAACCTAAAAAGTGAAAATTACTGTAAATTATGTTACCAGGGTCCAATATCATTCTTAACTGAACAACTGCATTACCACTTGTACTGCATTCTTAGTCTTTCTTCATGCTCTTCTTCCACTACAACAGTACAGTGCGTGTGTGTGCGCGCGCGCGCATGCGCACATGTGCGTGTGAGAATTGGGGAGACAGAGAAAGAGGGAAATGAAGGAAGATAAGGGTGGGCCAACAGGGAAAGAACTTTTCTGCCATTGGATGCGTAAGCTAAATATCACTTTTCTTTGTGAAGTTAAATTTCTTTTTAAATTCTGCTGTCATTTCCTTTTCATCACAGTACATGTTACTCATAGACGTATCACTTATCACTCTCTGTTCATATTTATAAACCTGAGATTGATATAGGAGTAAAGTGGTTCTTTAATTAAGACTTTTCAAAACTGCCATAAAGTGACCTGAAAACTGAGGGTATTAGTTGACAAAGTGAATACAAAATCATTGTAAAGTAAAACTCTATTACTTTGGGGCTTGGTGATCAATTTACAGGAAAATTAAGTCATCTGCATTTTTTCATCTGCAAAAATGTTTCCACTAATGTAAGCAATGTTGCTACTTATGAGCACAAGAAGTCCAGAGCTAAAGTTTTGTGGTGCCCCTGACATAGAGAAGCAAATCTCGGTTTCCATCTAACATATTGAGTACTCAATCCCATTAAAAATTATGGAATCTAGCTATCTGTGAGACAAACTCAGTTTTGATGCCTTTGTCATGGTTTTATGAGTTGTTTTCATGAATTTGGTATTTCTTTAAGGCACTTCCTGCCCAGTACTTTTAGAAGCATATATATATATATATATATATATATATATATATATATATGTACACTTGTACATATATATGTATGTATGTACATATATATATTTATCAATTGGGCTTCTTTTTTAATTTTTATTTGTTCTAATTAGTTATACATGACAGCAGAATGCTTTTATTCATTTTGATAAATCATTTGTAAATATAGTATAATTTCTCATTTTTCTGATTGTATATTTTGTAGGATCATACCAGTCATGTAGTCATTTTTGTACATGAGGAAGTAATGTCTGTTTTACTCTACTATCCTTCCTACTCCCATACTCCTTCCCCTCCCTTTGCTCCCCTCTACTTAATCTAAAGTAATTCTATTCTTCCCTACCCCTGCTTATTGTGAAATAGTATCTACATATCAGAGAAGACATTTGGCCTTTGGTTTGGGGGATTTGGCTTATTTTGCTTGGCATGATTGGCAAATCATTTTATAGGTCTAATGAGCAGGTTTTATAAATTTATTAGAAAATCACAGTAGTCAGTAGCTTTATTTTCAGCATTAAAATATGTATTTATCTTCCTGTAAAATAAATAAAGAAAACTGCTTTGCAAACTGTTCCATATATGATATGTAATATTTCACATGCACATACACACATACACACATCTGATTTTTAACATTTTGATTGTAAATAGTACTTCAGTTACCCTGGACAAATTAGAAAAGGGCACATTTTATAAGTTAATCAATATATAATGTCATATGCAATCCAATTAAATGCCAAGTAACTTAATAATAAGCTGTCCAAAGTCTTAAAGAAGTTCTACTAGATAAATGAGGTGGAAGAATTGATTTATAAAAAATTCATAAAAATTGATTTAAAAAAAGAACACAGGAATACAGAGACACATTTTAGTACTCTCTGCAATAAATAAACTATCACAATCATTTGCAAAAAATACTTTTCAAAATATAATTGCATAATACCTATTAAATGAATGTTCTTAATTTGCTTTTATATTTGTTGATATTTGTTACAATATACTAAAAATACTCATCAACACTGAAGTTCCGATGCTTTCCTGTGGTTTTCACTTGGATTTCTCATAGCCCTGTTCAAGGTGAGACACACCTAGTCAGTAGTGACTATGAGTGAAAAAAAGGAAGAAGTAGGAAATCATTCACAAATGTGAGAACTTATATTTGTCAATATCAAGGTGACAGATATTTCACCTTGAATATGTATTTTTCTTATTTCAAGAGTATTAAAATGTAAGCCATAATTCTTAGCCAAATGACTGTAGAAAACAGTTGACTGGTCAATGCAGTTTGCTGACTGACTTGCCTGCCCCTCATTCTAGGTTGATCCATAAATGCTTACAGTGGTTCCTGAGGAGTAGGTGAGAAGTCTGTGAGAAGGTAACAAAAAATCAATAAAGAGCAAGGGTCTAACATGAACTAGCACTGTATGCAAAGCAGGAGTCCATGAACTTCCTAATTGATAGTTAATTTTAATCATATGTTTATCTTATAGTATCATTCTCTCTGAAATACTTTTATTAAAATGCATTTTTATTTTTGGTTCATTGAGGACTTGCAAAAACAGCTTCAAAACATAAAATACACCTTTATTGTAAATATTTACTTATCTGTATGTAATTATTACACTGGATATTTGACTTTTCTATAGCTCATATATAAGTTGAATTTTAAGTTAATTCTTTGATTAGCTCTTAACACAAGAGTTATTCTATTGAAAAGACACCTTCAAATTTATTTGGGTGAACAATGAATGTGAGGATTGGACAAAAATATGATAATTTACATTAAAATAAAATCTAGGCAATTTGAACTATATATATATGGTAGAGAAGTTCCATGTTAGATGTGTTATCTTTTATGTATTCAAATACAATTAAAGCAATGTCAGCTAATAAATTCAAATTGAATTTGACTTTTACAATAAAAATATGCATCAGAAATATACTAAGTAACCTGGATGCACAAAATGACAATTTACAATTGTCACTTTTTCTGGGTAAGTTAGTTCCTGTTTTTCCTGACCTCAAAAACAAAAGAAAACAAAACAACAAAAAGCAGCTTCTTTCTTAAATAAATTCAGGGTCATGATTTTGGTAGTTTATATCTTTGTCTTTTGGCTTCTATTACTTTCTGGTTCTACTTTTCATCACTTTCTTTCAGTGTATGTTTAGACCTGTGTAAAGTAAAAAAGTGTGCTGGAAGACAGATTTTTCTATTGCCTTCTCTATCAAAATTTCCCATGTCCCTAATGAATGATACATAGTCATGCCCCATAATTCTTACTAAGGTTATTTATTTTATTGTGTGTCTTTAATAAAGACAAATAAAATAATTACTATAAGATCTCCAAAAATTATGTTGTTTTTAATTAAACAAAAAACTCTAGGCCTTAAGGTGTTTTACAATCTAAGTAAACATTTATGAAAAGATCATACATCTAGTCCATGTCTTCAAATATCTGGAATCACTCATTGCAATAAAGAACTGCTAGGGCGATTAGGTTTTTTTACAGTCAGTTTTACAATGAAGCAAATCCTCAGCATTTCCTTAGCATACTGAAAATCTGAATCCTCTCTGATTTTGGAAGTAAGTTTCCTGTTCCTTGATGTAGCTGCCACTTGGCAGGATGCTGAGCCCGTGCTATATAACAGAAGAGATGTGCAGTCTTGAGCACTCTTTTTCTCAGTTTTCTTGGCATCAGACAAGTGGCCACGGGCTCAGATGTTTCTGAAGCCTTCTATTTTCCTCACCACCATCTCCCACCTGTCACAGGATCTCTGCCTGACACGCAGTATCTACAGAACATCGGGTGCTGAGGGGACTCAGCATGTTTTCAATTTTGGCTGTCAGCGATGTGCTGAGGAAAGGACACAGTGACAGCCCAGCAAACACCGGCATTCTATTTGTTCTGTTTTCACAAGCTTCCTGCCTTATGAAGTCGTTAAATTTTTGTCAGTGGGCATGTCATCACTCCTCACACAACAGGGACACTGCTGTGAGCAGATTAAATAATTATTTTTGAGAGCATTTCCACCACTCTCAACAACAGTGTTAAAATGTAACTATGTGCTACACACACCTATGTGTGTGCGCTTATTAATGATGTTTTTGTGTGTGTGTGTAAAGAAATTATTCATGAGGAATTTCTGAGAAGGTGTCATGTGCCTTCTGCAGTCAGTGGTTCTGAGTCATTGGTCTGAGGCAGCATCCCCTCTTTCAGTCCTGTTTGGCTCTTGCTTTGTTGGAGACCTTCCTACTGAGAACTAGAAGTGGCTGAGTTGGATAGACTGTTGAAGGGATAAAGGCCTTTCTCCTCTTTGCTTAAGCTGACATCCAAAGTGACATTTCCACCCCAGTAACCCCATACATACACCCATATATGTAAGAAAAAAAAAGTGTGTGTGTATGTGTGTGTGCATGAAGGATACTGTTTGCTGGGGAATTTAATTCACATCAAGTAGATCGCACCTCATAACTCTTCTTTTCAAGCATTAAAATTTACTGAAATTCGCAAGTTGCTTTTAAGGTGATTTCTCACAGTCATTATGTAGTCATAGTAATGACAATTGTGTGCATCTATATACAAAGTTCCAATTTAATTGTCACAAAATACTTATTGGTCTAGCTCATGTTGGGGCTACCATCATCTTACATGACAAACTCTTAATCTATTGTGTTAACACTATTGTTTATAATACCTTACCTACAGTATTAAACACGCATCCATCTATACTCATTAGCAGAAACTTTAGAATCCCAACAATCATTCCAACCTATGCTTTCAGTACTGTCTTATATATCTAAACCTTTCTATTGCTGTTCCTTAATCATACCTGGCACTTACAATCCCTTTTAAAACATTATTTCCACTCTTTATTCTGTCCATCCAGTTTCCAGCCCCCTTTACTTTACTTCAGGTGTGAAGTGTACTTACCATGTGTTTTTCAAAAAATCTTTAAGACAAATGTCTTCTGAAATTGTGGCTTAAGGAAATCCATAGACCCTCTTCAGAAAAGCAACAATAATTGATGAAAGATAGTAAAACAAATAAACCAAGGAACAACCATTTGAATTCTTCGGAAAGTGTCCTAAGAACATAACTCAAATGGAAACACATTAAGCAAACTCTACAAAATCTCAATAAGAACAGTGAAAGTTCTTTCTTTGCACATGAACCATGATCCCTTCCCTCAACTGTACGTGAAGAAAGGATTCTCTCTTCCGGACAGGTCCCATTTAAAGGTAGCAGTACCTCCCCAGGATAGACGGGAGAGCATTTCTCATTTTCCACCTTAATGTTTCAAGAGTCAGAGCAAGTCTGAGTTCAGGGACTCCTTCCTGTATAGGCTCCCAGCTGCAGGATGAGAGCTCTGTACCAGGCACAGAAGGCTAAAATATGTGGGGCCCCAATCACCCTCATTTCGGCTCATTGGTAGCAAATTCTGTCTCTAAAGAAACAAACCAAGAAGAAAAGAGACTACTCCTCCCATTCAGAACTTTGGTCATAAGGCAGGGGTGTCACTCTGGATAACATGTCTTTTCTGGACCAAACTTTGTAGTAGTGACTCTGAGGTTTCTCTTAGAGATGGAGGCTGGTCATAACAGAGAAAGGTCTCCAGATCTCCCCAAGTCACCTAACTTGAAACAGACTGTAGGAAATTCCAGCACAATGGTGGTATCAAAACAATGAAGATTTTGGTGGCAAGCAATAGATAAGTGACTGTCCACTGTCAGTAGCTCTGTGTAAGGAGTAAGCTTAGATATGGTCCAGTTAATTTAATAAAAAGAACCTTGGGCAAGACAACTAAGGATAGCCTTCCTTGGGTCAGAACAAATCTGAAAGACTTAAAATCCAACAATTTTTCAGGTATTAGGTAATCCTGTTCAAATGTCCCAGGAAATAATTAAATATTTTGACTGATTTACCTCTTATTTTCATAAAATTATAATTACATAATTGTCAGTCTCTTAAAACTTATAGTTGTATAAAGTAATGATTTAATTATATTTTATCCTGAAAACATTATACAGATTGTATGTCTAAAAATAAAACGACAAAAGCAAAAACTTTTGGAACTACACATTAGATATGGTAAATAGAAAGATCAAGATTGTATTGAAAAGATTAGAAAATGAAAATCCATGAACACTAAGAATTGTTGAAAGATAGATATGAAATGTACTAATATAATAATTTAAGATAAAATAGCATGTATAAATTATATTTTCTAAATTAGAATTATATTTGTTTTTTATTTATGTAAATGAAAGAGGTGACACTATTTTTTGTTCAATGTTTATGGTTTGAAATGATGACTCACAGATGCTTGAAGTTTCTTAATTTTTTGAACACTGGAGAAAACACTTTCCAGGAGAAGTGATAATAATCACATAGGTGTAGTATATTTAGCAAGGCATTATATAATGTTTTTCATCTGACATACATCTGGAGACACAAATCAGCAAAACCTTCTGCTTACTTTAAGTGATTATATATAAATCTTAATTCATAGAGCTTCTGCTACTAAAGGGATAGAAAAACAAAATCAAACTATGTGAGAAATTAGGTACAGACCTATAAAAGAGATAATAAAGTAACAATGTTTTAAAAACCCTTATGTCAAAATAAACTCTACTGTCATGTACAACTGAAAGCACATTCTTTGAATTCAATAGTTCTTTTTATAATTCAATAGTTCTTGTTATTCATTAAAAATATACATATAGCATAAAAATTACAGCACAACAGAAATGCCTTGAAATATGAAAATAAAGAGTAAGATGTGACAACTATTTTTCCAATTATATTTAATTCTAAATAAACATGATTACATTTATAACTTTCTTGGTTCTTATCCTGTTATCAAACTTAAACTATTATATTTAGATGTGAAGATTTTGTATCTCATGGATGAAGACAGAATTATTCACTGTAATATAAGATGGTGATACTTTAGCAACAAAACTCAATGGCATCTTTGCATCATTGATTGCAAAATAATTATACAAGAAGGCAAATATCCCATTGATCTTGGTAGATATGAAACCAATATTCTGTTGTGTAGAGTCATATTAATGTCAAACTTTTATCAGTGGGACTGTGGACATCCCCTCCATGTAGGGTGGTACATATAATAGACCACCTCCATACTTTCTTCCCTGCTCTGTGGGAAAATTACTATTTTTCAATGCATACAGGGATGTCAGGAGCAAAAACTGCATAGAACCTAGAACTGTATAGCAACCAGTGCTCATAAGAGAGATAATCATTCTACTTTGTGAAGGGCAAACAGCATGGGTTACAGTTGACAAGAGGAAACATTTGGAGAAAGAGATGTAAGATAAAGGGTTATCTAAAAATCATTTGGGCTGGGTCAGGTGGTGCATACCTATAATCCCAGCAACTTGGGAAGCTGAGGCAGGAAGACAGCAAATGCAAGACCAACCTTAGCAACTCATTGAGACTCTGTCTCAAAACAAAATACAAAAAAAAAAAAAAAGGCTGGGGATGTAGCTCAGTGGGAAAACGCCTCTGGGTTCAATCCCCAGTAATGAAAAATAAAAAATAAAAATAAAACAAAATTTAAAAAAATAAAACTTACTTGGGTACTTGGGTTCTTTTGGACAATGACTTATAAAATCTGCTTTCCCTGTCTCTGACAATTGAAGACTTTTCCTAAGCTTAATTACCATAATGATCAAGTCCTTCCTCTGGACTGAGGAATGGATGAATGTCATTCCTCCCGGTTCTTCAGTGCCAGGAACAGGTAGCTCATTTTCCTAGACAAGAACTCTAAAAAGCCTGCACACCAATTCTAGAAAACTTTGTGCCAAGCAGTCCATGCCTTTCCCACAGACAAGGCTTTCCTTATTGAAGAAGGAATTGTAACCAAGAAGGAGTCCTCCAACTGGAATTCAAACCTATTATGGTTTAACTTTTAAAAACCAGAACTTACATTCTTGCCTTAATTTTTGATGCTGCACAGATTCACAAACTTGATGGCTTAACACAACATTCCTTCATTATTCAGAATTTACATTGGTAACAGACGACACAGTTCAACTGGGTTCCCAGCTGAAGGTCTCAAGAGACTGACACCAAGGTGTCTACTTGACCTCATTCTCATTTGTAAGCATGAATAAGGAAAGATCCTCCTCCAAGTTCTGTGGAGTCCCTGGAAGATTTCATTTATCTATTCCTCAACTCATGGAGAATCCCCCCTCACCACAGACATTTCAATATACTGCTGTGCTCGAGGCTAGTAATAAAGTGACCTCTCCTCAGGTAGAACTTGTGCCCAATTTAGAGGGATTTCACATGATCAAGTCAGTTTCACACAAAGCTGTCTTTTTATTCATTTAAAATCAACTTATTTAGGACCTTAATTACATATGGAAGTCCCTTCATCTTTTCCTCTAACACGCTCATCACTGGAGAAATTCTTCCCAAGTCCACCTACTCTGCCCAAAGGATGGGATAATATAGAATGTGAACAGAAAGTAGCAGGGATCTTAGTGGTCATCTTAAAAGTTGGTTTCTTAGTCCAACTTTTGCTAATCACAACATATCTGAGAACAGACAATTTGTAAAGAATAGGGGTTTTATATAGCTCATGGTTATGGAGGGTGAAAGCCCCAAAGCATGATGTTGACGTCTTCTTAGCATCTGGTGAGGGCCTTCCAGGTGCATAATGATATTACAAAGGGTGTTAGGGGTGAGAGAGAGAATGCCTGCCACAGAGAGTTTATTTCATGTAACAGCTGCTCTTTCAATAACTCATTAATGTGTGAATCAATGTATCCATTCATGAGGACATAGCCCTGCTATCAGTGACTCTCTAGAGCAGCTCTGTCCCTACAACAAGTCTTTACCTGGGTTCTCAGATTGACCAGGATATCATACGTATGTGCATGCGTGTGTAATAAGAAAAACAGTGTTTATACTGTTTTTGTCTCATGTCCATCTGCCTTGCAGATTGGAGAGGTATTTAAGTATAGCAGATCTTGACTCTAATTGTACATGTTTGCCTGGTCACTCTACTACACACTTGTGGGACAAGGTTTTTTACCTTCTTTGTACCTTTTCACCTTTATATTAAAAATAAAGAAACAATAATAAATTTTCATATGGTGATGATGATCAAAATTGAATTGGTAATTATATAAAGAGAAGATTCGTATATTTCTGTGCTTCCATATGTAGCTTATTTATTTTTGTTTTAAATGGAATGACTGCCTTTATGGATTCTAACTATACATTTCCAAATAGAAAAATCTGACCTTCTATAGTTGATGATTAAATGAACAGATAAGAAACCCAGCTTACTTAAATGGAACAAAGAGTGCATTTAGATTCTCTTATAGGCTTATCTCCACCCTGACTACAAGGAAAAAATAAAAAAAGTTAAGCCTAAGATATACCAGAAGCAGAACCAAAGTTTTAAGATTTTGCTTGCTAACTTTAAAAATAATAATAGTATCCTATTTGTGTACAATGAATCAAAGTGCAGTCTGTAAAAAATTTAAATAAATAAATAAATAAATAAATAAATAAATAAAGCAATTCACAGAAAAAATTAGTAATAGTTATAAAGACCACACATTGTTAATAGATTAGTCACATAAGTACTTATTTGAGTTTGGCATTATCTAAGTGTTTAAAACAAATTACACATGAGCATGAAAAATAAAAATCTCAACATACTCTCATGGAGAATTGATATAAAAATTCTTTTTCTGAGCAGGGTACTGACTAAGATCTGGGAATTTAAAGATGTCATAAACACCTATTGGGGATAGCCTCATTTAATAGGCAATACTTTATTGTTACTTAATGTTCTAAATTGTGATTCTGACATATATTGCTGTAACTGCAAAATATTTGAGTTACATAATATATCACTTTTTCAACTGGGCAGACTTAACTTCAGTCATAATCCAGTACATCCTATAACAACATAGTATAATAGCTTCCACTCAAAATACAACCTTTAACTCCAAATCTGAGGAATTTATTCTATACCATGCCATCTATAATATCCTACTGAGCAAAAAGAGTCAAGCTGAGGCCCTAATTCAAGACTTTCATGTTCACAACTATTTAAATAATAGTGTATTAGACAATTATGAAATGTTTGATATTTGATGACAATTGCTTCTCTAAAATAATGAAAACTTAAAAGTAGAAGAAACATTCTAGAAAATATGTATTCTTGTTAAAAATAAATATGAAAAAAATCCATAAAGCATTTTAGCTGAAAATGACCACAAATGCTGTCTTGTATCATGTGTTTGTTGCAATACCTTTGAATTTTTGTTTGCCTAAGGCTTTGATCTCAATACATAGTATTGCTTTCTCATATACTTTTTTTTTTAAGTTTAGCTCTTCATAAATTATTTTATTATATAGAACCCATTTTTGTAATAAAAGACATGTTTTAGGAGAAAAAAATTACAGCTATACAGGCATTTTTCTTCAAAGAACCTCATGTATTAGTCTTTAATGAAATTTTATGATATGGAAGAGAGAGAGCATCATGTGAGATAAGCAGCAATATATCTTCATTAAACATTGTTGAGGAAGGCACAGTCATTTCCAATTTGTGTACGTATCACTAAGCTAGAAAGAAAATCAGTAATGCATAATTTGTTTTGCTGATGGATATATGAAACTTATGTAATCAGGAGAGGAAAATGTTGCTTGGTTTCTTTTAAATACAGAGTTAAATACAAAAGCGATTTTTATACATCTTGTATTTTAATTAGTGTCTGTTATTACTAGAGAATTTTAATAATGTTTTTAAAATTTTGAATCTTACCTTAAGAGTGACTTTAATTAACTGATTTTGATAACACTATTAAAGTGTCTTTCAAAAAGTTTGTAACAGGTGGCTGGGTGTGTTGGCACATGCCTATAATCCCAGTGACTGGGGAGGATGATGCAGGAGAATCATGAGTTCAAAGTCAACCTCAGCAAAAGCAAGGCACTAAACAACTCATTGAGACCCTGTCACTAAATAAAATTCAAAATAGTGTTGGGGATGTGACTCAGTGATGTGTGCCCCTGAGTTCAATCCCTGGTAATACCACCCAAAAAAGTTACAATAGTTTATTTTAAATCTTTCAAGTTATATTTGACACTATGTTCAGACAGCAATCTTCAACCTGCAAATGTTTATGTATTTCACAATCATGGTTTTTAAGTCGTATATTTTCACTCATATCATTCCTCAACTCTCCTTAGGTTAAAATTTATCTCTTAAAACTTCAATACAAGTTGAGCATTCCTGATCCAAAATTTGAAATTCAAAAAGTTTCAAACTCTAAAATTTTTGGATGGTAGTATGAAGTCACAATGGGAGCATTGATGCTGGACCCCAAAGTGTGAAGAGTGGGCATTGCAGAAGGAACGATGGATATAAACTGGGAGAGGGCAAGGTGGGGTTACAATAAACAACCAAGAAGGAAAACTAGAAATGGTGTCAGACTCTTACCACCTCCAGCTTCAATGATGTTGTTACAGGAAAAGTTTGGAAACTTGGACATGGACCTACATGTGCCTCAAGGTCAATAGTCAGATAAGAAGGTCAAGCCTTTGAGGAGCTGGTGTATCTTGCCAATGAGGTGATCTAGCAGATGGATATTCCATGTGAGTTCAAATTGTATTCAGTACTTCTTCACCAATCTTCTGATTATGAAAACATAGATCTGCTTCATTTTCACCTTCCAAGTCTCACATAGCATACCTCCTAGGGCAGCCATTAGCTGGAAGTTTATGAGAAAGGAAATATTAGGAAACACAATTTAGCAGGGCAAATGATTATGTTATAAAGTCAACACAGTACAACTCTATGTCACAAACTCAGGACCCAACAGAACTCTTAAAACCCTATGCAACTTCCAAATAAAGACAATAATGGAGTAATGGTTACAACAGATACAATACAAATATTCACACACAACTGAAAACAAATTTACTCCTTCCTAAGAGAATATAATAAATCCCTTTCCTGTCTTTGTTGTCTCTTGCTTTCCAACTGACTCATTTTATTCAACATTTGCTTAAGTATTAGATATAAAGTTAATGACTATTAATGTGCTTTATTGTTGCTGGTAGGGGCAAGATAAAGGTTAAATTATCATACACACATAGGTATATTCACATCAAAATAAGAAAAAAACATATTTGTAAGTATTGCAGATTTTGTTTCTGCAACTGCACTGAAAGCTGATGTTTTTAATTAGGTCTGATTAATACCCATTTTAAATACCTTTGTCTTGTAAGCACCTCAGTGGGAAGCAGTTCACTGCATGCTGGGGTGACTCAAGCCTCAATCCCTAGAGAAAGAACCACGTTGTGTCTCACTGGGTAATTGCAGATTCCCACTGACTTCAGTCACAGGATATGTGAGGATTAAGAAGCACCAGAGATTTTCTACATCGAAGACACGCTTCCCTTATACCTCTTGCATGGTAGTAGTTCCAGTTCTACCTCAATTGCCAAGATCAATTGCTAGTAGAGTGACTCCTTTCTTTGTGCGTCAACTTACTGATATTTACAACATAAAGTGTGCCTGTGGCAACCTCAACTTCTACATGAATGGTACTCTGGGTGAGGCATCCTCAATTTGGAAATAAGAACTCAACATCATCAAGACCAAAAGCTTCGGAAGATGGAAAACAAATATTTTTCCAGTTGACTACTAAGAGTAATAGGAAGAAAAGCCCATCCAATTTCCACCTCTTCATTTTTAGACTCATGAATTCTGGCAGTGAAAGAGAACCATATATTGATCACTGATTTACAGTGTATTTCCCAATTGGACAACATTGACCCAATTTCCCACAATATTTATACCAAGCAGTCGTTTTTACTGAATCCTGCAAGGGCCATTACATAATTCTATTAGAAAAGTTGATTCTGAGTGATGGAGAACATGGTAAAACCAGTGAATTCTGAATGTGAGCTTATTTTTACAATCCAGTTGCTGTAAAATGAGTCCATTCTCAGAAACAATGCTGTATATAACACCACAAAATGAGATAAGTCACTGTGCCCTCAGATAGTTATTTTGTCAGCAGCATTTAGGGAAAGGAGACCAACCCTTTTTCTATTTTAGTAGGAATAATTCTTCTAGTTCTGCTAGAAGAAAGTTTTCATGATGAACCTGGTCAAACATGTCAATCTACCTCCATGTATCTGGGTGATAGCCCTGGGGAAATCTGTCTTCGTGTTGATTCCTCCTATTAGCAGATGGGACACTCAATAGTAGCTGTGGCCATAATAGTCTTGGTGAGTGGAAACTCATGCTTGTTAGCTCATATTCAATTTATATCCCTGTCACCACGGGCACTTTATTTCCCAGACTATTGTACACTGTTAGAGGCAGCAGAGGTTAAAGACTTCCTGATAGCCGCAGAACGTTCTAGTGTTCTAATTATTAACTCTTCATTGACTGAGTTTACCTAATCACTGAACTTATTCATGTGACACAAGTCTCTTCACATTCTCTGCTCATCTGAGATGACTATCCACATATTCTTCAGAAATCTTTTTTTTCCCCAAATTTCTAAGCATGTTTTTCCCAAGATTCTGACAAGTCAAACTATTTTTCACAGCTAACATATCAATACCTATCTGTAGATCTAGTCATTTCTCCTTCCAGGTGAATGAAAAATCAATTCCACTACTTTAACATTCTCTGCCAAAATAATTTATCCTTAGTAGTGTTCTTAAGAACCAGCTGGGAGTGGGATGAAGGAGTGTAGTTCTCTACTTTTTGGTGGTTCCAGCACATGATAAGGAACCATGTGTAAAGCAAACCCACATGTTCCTGCTCAATTTACCAAATGTAATTTTCCATGATACCATGTGTGGAGTGGAGGAAAAAAAAAATACACCAGAATCAAACCCATGGGTGACTATATCTCCTGCTGTACAATGTACATATGTTTTTGCAATGTGACAAATGTAGAACTTGTATATCCTTCTTCGATTTGATTACAAAACTTTTTGTGCATGCCTAACTTTGCACCATTTTTGGTCACATACCCATATTTCATTAAGGGCAGTCAGTTCACAGTGGCCTATGTGCAAGTTTTAGTACAACTGTAGTAAATTAAAAGCTATTTTTCAATTGGAAGGTATTTAACTATAGCAAATAGAATGACTATTGTTGAGATTTTAAGATTTGTTCCATGATCTGTTAATATAAGCTTACTAACCAGATCTGATTGGTCAAATGGCACTAGTGGCAGAAAGATTTTCATGGCTACTTGACTTTTGCAGAGACTTATTTTCTTCTGGGACTCAAATAAATACAGGGATCTTCGATTATTAGGTAAAATAGCATATGCAAATGAAATACATGTTGCTTCCAAATCCAAAGAGATTTACTATGAATTGTGCCTTTTTGTAAGTAGGAAGAGGACCAGAGGAAGCAATGTGTCCAAGAGAGGAGACATATCAATATGTTTAGTTTCTAAATAGTATATCTTGACATACAACATTTTGCCATTAGTAGCATATTTTTTAAATGTATTTTTTATTCTAGTTATAAAAGACAGTAAAATGCATTTTGACACATCAAACATACATAGAGTATAACTTCTCAATGATCTTGTACATAATGTAGAGTAGCACAGGTCATGTAATCATATATGCACATAGGGTAATAATGTTCAATTTATTCCAGTACCATTCCTGCCCCCATGCCCTCTACCCTCCATTCAATCTCCTCTGTCTAGTTCAAACTACTTCTATTCTTCCCCCTGCCCTCTTATTGCAAATGAGTATACACAGGGAAAGCATTAGGCCTTTGGTTCTTTGGGGTTGGCTTATTTTGCCTACCATAATATTCTCCAGTTCCATCCATTTACCAGCAAATGCCATAATTTCATTCTTCTTTAAGGCAGAGAAATATTCCATTGTGTATATATATATATATATATATATATATATATACCAGTTTCTTTATCCATTGATCGGTTGAAGAGCATCTAGGTTGATTCAATAATTTAGCTACTGTGAATTAAGCTGCTATAAACATTGATGTGGCTATACTAGTGTAGTATGCCATTTTTATGTCCTTTGGGTATAAGCCAAGGACTGGGATAGCTGGGTCAAATGGTGATTCCATTCCAAGTTTTCTTAGGAATCTCCATACCTGCTTTTGATTTACGGGAGTTAATTTTTTTTTTTTTATTGTAAACAAATGGGACACATGTTGTTTCTCTGTACATGGCGTAAAGGCATACCATTTGTGTAATCATAAATTTACATAGGGTAATGTTGTTTGATTCATTCTGCCATTTTTTCCCTTCCCCCCCACCCCTCCCACCCCTCTTTTCCCTCTATACAGTCCTTCCTTCCTCCATTCCTGCCCCCCTCCCTAAACCCAACTCCAACCCCAACACTAACCCTTCCCACCCCCCATTATGTGTCATCATCCACTTATTAGCGATATCATTCTTCCTTTGGTTTTTTGAGATTGGCTTATCTCACTTAGCATGATATTCTCCAGTTTCATCCATTTGCCTGCAAATGCCATAATTTTATCATTCTTTATGGCTGAGTAATATTCCATTGTATATATATACCATATTTTCTTTATCCATTCATCAATTGAAGGACATCTAGGTTGGTTCCACAATCTGGCTATTGTGAACTGAGCAGCTATGAACATTGATGTGGCTGTATCTCTACCTTGTATTCTATCAGATCATAATGGATTGAAGTTACAAATTAATGAAGGAGTAAAAAACAGAAACTACTCCAACACCTGGAGATTAAACAATATGCTACTATATGATGAATGGATAACAGAAGATATTAGGAAGGAAATTTAAAAATTCTTAGAGGTAAACGAGAACAAAGAAACATCATATCAAAATCTCTGGAACACTATGAAAGCAGTACTTAGAGGAAGATTTATTTCATGGAGCACATTTAATAAAAGAAGTAAAACTCAACAAATAAATGACCTAACACTACAGCTCAAAGCCCTAGAAAAAGAAGAACAGACCAAGACCAAAGTAGTAGAAGACAGGAAATAGTTAAACTCAGAGCTGAAATCAATGAAATTGAAACGAAAGAAACAATACAAAAAATTGACAAAATAAATAGTTGGTTCTTTGAAAAAATAAACAAAATTGATAAACCTTTAGCCACACTAACAAAGAGAAGACGAGAGAAAACCCAAATCACTAAAATTCGGAATGAACAAGGAAATATCACAACAGACACGAGTGAAATACAAAACATAATTAGAAGCTATTTTGAAAATCTATACTCCAACAAAATAGAAAATATCGAAGACATCAACAAATTTCTTGAGTCATATGAATTGCCTAAACTGAACAAGGAGGACATACACAATTTAAATAGACCAATTTCAAGTAATGAAATAGAAGAAGTCATCAAAAGCCTTCCAACAAAGAAAAGTCCAGGACCAGATGGGTTCTCAGCCGAGTTCTACAAAACTTTTAAAGAAGAGCTCATTCCAATACTTCTCAAAGTATTCCAGAAAATAGAAGAGGAGGGAACTCTCCCAAACTCATTCTATGAAGCCAATATTATCCTGATTCCTAAACCAGACAGAGACACATCGAGGAAAGAAAATTTCAGACCAATATCCTTAATGAACATCGACGCAAAAATTCTCAACAAAATTTTAGCAAATCGCATACAAAAACATATTAAAAAGATAGTGCACCATGATCAAGTGGGTTTCATCCCAGGGATGCAAGGTTGGTTCAACATCAGGAAATCAATAAATGTAATTCACCATTTCAATAGACTTAAAGTCAAGAATCACATGATTATTTCGATAGATGCAGAAAAAGCATTTGATAAAATACAGCACCCCTTCATGCTCAAAACACTAGAAAAAATAGGTATAGTGGGAACATTCCTTAACATTGTAAAGGCCATCTATGCTAAACCCATGGCTAATATCATTCTAAATGGTGAAAAACTGAAAGCATCCCCTCTAAAAACTGGAACAAGGCAGGGATGCCCTCTTTCACCACTTCTATTCAATATTGTCCTTGAAACTCTAGCCAGAGCAATTAGACAGACCAAAGAAATTAAAGGGATACGAATAGGAAAAGAAGAACTCAAACTATCCCTATTTGCTGATGATATGATTGTATACTTAGAGGAACCAGGAAATTCCACCAGAAAACTTTTAGAACTCATAAGTGAATTCAGTAAAGTAGCGGGATATAAAATCAATGCACATAAATCTAAGGGTGTTAATTTTATATCCTAGTACTTTGTTGAATTAGTTTATTAGTTCTAGAAGTTTTGTGGTGGAATTTTTTGGACCCTCTAAACATAGAATCATGTTATTGCCAAATAGTGATAGTCTGCATTCTTCTTTCCCCATTTGTATCCCTTTAATTTCTTTCTTCTCTCTACTTCCTCTGGCTATAGTTTCAAGGGCTATGTTGAATAAAAGTGGTGAAAGAAGTACCCTGGTCTTGTTCCTGTTCTCAAAGGGAATACTTCCAATTTTTCTCCATTCAGAGTGATGTTGACCCTGGGTTTAGCATAGATAGCTTTTACAATGTTAAGGTGTGTTTCTACTATCCCTAGTTTTTTTAGTGTTTTGAACACAAAGGGGTGCTATATTGTATCAAATGCTTTCTCTGCATCTATTAAGATGACTATATGATTCTTGTCTTTAAGTCTGTTGATGTGATGAATTACATTTATTGATCTCCATATGTTGAACCCAACTGTGCATCCCTGTGATGAACCCCACTTGATCATGATGCACTATCTTTTAATATGTTTTTGTATATAATTTGCTAGAATTTTATTGAGAAATTTTGTGTCTGCATCCAACAGGGATATTGGTCTGATGTTTTCTTTTCTTGATGTGTTTGTGTTTAGTTTTGGTATCATGGTGATACTAGACTCATAGAATGAGTTTGTAAGTGTTCCCTCCTTTTCTATTTCATGGAATAATTTGAAGAGTACTGGTGCTAATTCTTCTTTGAGGGTCTTGTAGAACTCAGCTGAGAATCCATCTTGTCCTTGGCTTTTCTTGGTTGGTAAGCTTTTGATGGTGTTATCCATTTCATTACTTGAAATTGATCTGTTTAAATTGTGTATATCCTCCTGATTCAGTTTGGGTAGATTATATGTCTATAGAAATTTTTCAATGTCTTCAAGATTTTGTACTTTATTCAAGTATAAATTTTTAAAATAGTTTCTAATTATCTTCTGTATTTCAGTAGTGTCCATTGTGATATTTCCCTATGCATCACAAATTTTAGTAAATTGAGTTTTTTCTCTCTTCCTCTTAGCATAACTAAGTGTTTATCAATTTTATTTATTTTTCAATGAACAACTTTTTTGTCAATTTTTTGAACTGTTTCTTTTCTTTCAATTTTATTGATTTCAGCTCTGAATTTAATTATTTCCCGCTTTCTACTGCTTTTGGTAGTGATTTGTTCTTCTTTTTCTAGGGCTTTGAGATACAACATTAGGTCTTTTATGTGTTGATTTTCTGTTCTTTTAATAAATAAGTTTAATGCAATGAACTTTCCTCTTAGCACTGCCTTCATGGTTCCCAGAGATTTTTATATGTTTTGTATCACTATTCTCATTTACCTCTAAGTATTTTGAAATTTCATCCCTGATTTCTTCTCTTTTCCACTCATCATTCAATAGTGTATTGTTAGTCTCCAGGTGTTAGAGTAGCTTCTATTTTTTATTCTATCATTGTTTTCTAATTTCATTCCATTATGATCTGAAGGATGTAGGGTGTTATCTCTATTTTTTGGTAATGGTTAAGAGTTGCTTTATGGCATAAGATATGGTCTGTTTTAGAGATGGAATCATGTGTTGCTGAGAAGTTAAGTGTTTTTGCTCATTGATGGATCAATTATTTTGTATATGTCTCTTGAGTCTAAATTATTGGGTATTATTTAGTTTCATAGTTTTTGTTTAGTTTTTGTTTGGATTATATATCCAGTAGTGAGAGAGTTGTGTTAAAGTCACCCAGTATTATTATTTTGTAGTCTATTTCATTCTTGAAGTTAAGAAGTTTTTTAGGTTTTTTGTTTTTTGTTTGCTTTTGTTTTTGTTTTTGGATGTGCATAGATGCTTCATTGGGGCATAAATATTTAAGATTTTCATGTCTCGTTGAAGGATAATTCTCTTAAACTGTATGAAATATTCTTCTTTGTCCCTTCTGATTAACTATGACTTAGCATCCACTTTATCTGATATGAGCATAGAAACCCCTTCTTGTTTACATGTTACATGTGAGTGATATGTTTTTTCCCATCCTTTCACCATCAGCCTGTGGATGTCTCTGCCTATGAGGCAAGTCTGGAGACAGTATATGGTTGGGTCTTGTTTTTTAAATTCAATCAGCCAGTCTATGTCTTTTGATTGATGAGTTTAGGCCATTAATGTTCAAGGTTATTAATGAGATATGATTTGTGTTCCCAGTCATTTTGGTTTATTTCTAGTTTTTAATTTGAATTAGCTTCTCCTCTGGTTGATTATTCCTTTAGTGTAGTTCTTCCCTTTGCTGTTTTTCACTTTTTTTTTTTTCATTAAATCTTCACGGAAAATTTTGTTGAGAATATCCTGAAGGGTAGGTTTTTTGGTTGCTAATTCTTTTAATTTTGTTTATTATGGAAGGTTTTATTTCATCTTCAAATATTAGGCTTAATTTTGCTAGCATTCATGACTGGCATGAGAAATCAGCTGAGAACCAAATTGTTTTCCCCCTATATATAATCTGATATTTTCCTCTTGAAGTCTTTAAAATTCTATCCTTATTCTATATATTAACCATTTTCATTATAATGTGCCTTGGTGTGAATCCATTTTTGTTTTGCACATTTGGGATCCTTTAAGCCTCTTATATTTGATTTTCCACTTCATTCTTTAGATTTCAAAATTTTCTGATATAATTTCATTGAAAAGGTTGTGCATTCCTTTAGTTTGTATCTCTGCACCTTCATGTATACTGATGAATCTTTAATTTGGTCTTTTCATGTTATCCCATAATTCTTGGAGGTTCTTTCTATTCATGGTTTCCTAACATCTTCTCTCTGTGGTCAACTCTATTTTCAAGATTATATATTTTGTCTTCATTGCCTGAGGTTCTGTCTTCCAATTGATTCAGTCTGTTGGTGATGCTTTCTATTGAGATTTTAATTTGGTTCATTGTTTCCTTCATTTCAAGAATTTCTGTTTTTTTTTTTTTTTTTTTTTTCAGAATCCATCTTTATTGAAGTGATCTTTTGCTATCTGTATTTGCTCTTAATCATCCTTTACTTTGCAGATCAGTTTAACTATGTATATTCTAAACTTCTTCTCTGACATTTCTTCCACTGTGGTATCAATGGATTCTGTTATTGGAGTATCTTGGTTTCCTTGGGTTGATTTGTTCCCTTGCTTTTTCATGTTGTCTATGTGTCTACCCATGTATGGATCTGAGGCACTAGAATTTCTACCCTGTGGACTTATAGTGTACTTGAAGTTTTCCAATACATTGCTGTTTAGAGGGAGACAAATAATAACAACAACCAAAGCAAATAATTTACAGCATTAAACCAAATATTTCCTACTATGATTTCTACAATGTTTATTATCACAATAGACATAAATGATATGATCAATTATTGCCTATAATAAAAACAGCAAGTTTGTGAAAGGGTTTACATTTTCAAATGGTGGACAGGGAGAGAATAGAAGTGATATAGGATAGATGATTATGAGGGAGAAGAAGAGAAGACAGAAGTAAAAGATTAAAAGAAGACAGAAAGAGAGAACAATAGAGATTCGCTGTTAGCAGAATAAATGTGAGAACGAAGGGAAACAGGTAGGTGAAAAAATATGCATAAAGCAAAACATTTTTAAAAATAAAAGTAAGGGAATACAAAACAAGACTAAAATATACTAATTATCAAACATCCTAGTTACATCCTTGTAAAATAACTGGCTTTAAAAATATTAGAGATGAGAAGGAAAAAAAAAAAAAACATAGGAGAATGTATAAATGACCATGTACCTCATGGTACATGGTCACAAAATGTACCATTGGGTACATTAGGGTCACAAAAATTAAACTGTGAAAAAAAAAAAAAAAGAAAAAATCTTGATGAATATTTAAAGACTTCTTTCCATGGGAGTTCAAAATAGTCTCAGCTTCTCTTCTCAGCAGTTTTAGATGGGGTCTTCTGGAGTGTGATGCTCTAGCCTCTGGATTGCTAGAGTGAGTGGTAATCCCTTAGGCAGAGTTCCTGGAGGCAAGATTTAGGCTTAGGCAAGCTCCAGGCTCTTCACTGAATGCTAGTTGATCTGAAGATTTTAAATCAGTGCACCTCCAGTGTCCAGTACTTGTTGGGCCACATTGGAGGACTTTCCCCTGGGATCTCCACTGGGTTCCACCTGTGTGGTGGGGGAACCAGTTCTTAGACTCCTATGTTACCTCTTGGGTTTCGTCTCCAATCAATTTTTCCAATCCTCATCCTTCCAAGTTCCCTGCCAGAGGCTTCAGTCCCAGTCAGCTCTGCAAGCAGTTCGGCTGGAGGGGGAAGGGCAAAGCTTGGTGGGTTTCCACTACCAGTTTTCCCCTGTGTAAACCTCTCTCCACATTTGATTTTCTTCTGCTCTCCTCACGTAATCATACTCTATGTTGTGCAGCGTGTGTTTAATGGACCTGAATTTGGGGCCAAACTTGACTTTTCCAGAAATGGGCTTCCTCCATTGTTGACCCCAGGGTCACAGCTGCAAAATAGTTCCTTCCTTTGTCCTCCACAACATTGTGCAGCACATCCTTGGTCTCTGAATGCTCTGTACCCAGACACAATTCGGTCCTCCCAAAAATGTAGGTTCCTTTAATTCCCTCATCCCTCTACTCTGCTCATGGAGGGACTGCTCGGGCTGGAGCTTCCACTCCAACTGTGGCGGCTGCTGTGCCATTGGGAATTTTTTTCTAATTGTATTATACCCAATCTCCTGTGTCCCTGGTCTGCTTTAAATGTACAGTTTTATGTTCCTTTAAAGTTCCCCTCCTCTTTTTTTCTTTTCTTTTTTTTCGTTCACCCACCTTGCAGAGAAGCTGGCAGTCTGCTTTTTTTTTTAATTTCACGCCATGGAGCAGCCAGGAACATGACCTCCTCTATTCTGCCATGTTGGTCCTCTCTCAGTCCAACCCATGCCCTATGGATTTGACTTCCACTTTGGATGAACAATT
Source organism: Sciurus carolinensis (assembly GCF_902686445.1). NCBI lineage: Eukaryota > Metazoa > Chordata > Mammalia > Rodentia > Sciuridae > Sciurus > Sciurus carolinensis. The sequence goes on along the minus strand of NC_062217.1, from coordinate 20,354,999 downwards.
TGTTATAGCTACAGATATACAAGTGTCAAAGTTTTTCTTTGGCCCTTCCAGCTGAAAGTCACCTGCTTCTGATAGACATTGCTAATAGGTATAAAATGAAAAGAGCATTCTCCAAATCAATAATAGCATACCATTTGCCATTAGGTATGTTTATTTGATCTAGAAATACATTCTCTTCCAATTGACTTCAGAGATAGTCAACACTTTATATTTAAAATAATCCATTTATAATTTGAATATGGAGTGTGGGCCCAAAGACTTATGTATTGAAGGCTTAGCTCCCAGTGCAATGTTCACAGCTTTTACAAAATAAGTGTGTCATGAGAACTCTAACTTCATTAATACATTAGTTAATTTAATGGATTAATAATCCATTATGGGGAGGTGATGGAAACTGTAAAAGGTGGAAACTCATTGGAGAAAGTAAGTCACTGGGGGCAGGCTCTGAAAGACTGTTTCTTATGTTGGGCCCTTGTTCTGTCTCTCCACTTTGGCTTGTCGCAAACCTTTATTCCATATGCCTGATTCCTCACATGTTCCTCGGTCTTCATAGATACAAGTTTGAGAAACTCATGTAAAATTTTCATGTGCATTACACTTCCTCATGAGTCTCAGGTCTCAAAGGGAATAATGAAAAAGGGAATAGAACTTGAGGAGAATCAATAACCCTTTGCAAGGAAGTCAATTTTAATTCAGAACATTATATATTCTTTAAACAAAGGGAAAATTTTTACCAAATGGGAGTAAAAGATTTCTCCTCCTGGTAAGGAAGCCTGTTGTATTATAATCTGCTCATTTGCCTTCATCTTAACCTTCTTTAATCAATTCTGCCACTTTAATAATATTATAAATCCTAATGATTTGAGAATTCAATTTGTGCTATAATTCAAGTAGCTTAAGGATTTATTCTTCGGCTTGATTTAAAGAAACCATAGTACCACAGCTACCAGAGATAAGGATTTAGTTAAGGCAGCCATAGACTGTTTCATAGTCCCTATAACTAACACTGGAATTTAAAACCCTGAAGTCAGATTTTCATTGTTTTCGGTTCTTCAGTGCAGTTAGAAGCAATCAATCCACAGAATATGTCTCATTTCATTGAAAAGGTTTGAAGGAAAAGAATCTTGGTAGCTCAAAACTTTTCCCTACGGATATTTCATTGCAATTAGTCCCAGGTGATTGCCTGCATAAACATTTTGGTACTGTATGTCCCTTTAGAAAGGTGGTCAATAATAAAATCTTTAAATTAGATTAAAGAAGCAACCCCAAGGAACTAGGAACTAATTTTCAGCACTTACACATTAGTATTTTATTTTCTGGAATTACCTTTGGTACTAAAATCTTTGTCAACCAGTGTTCAGCCCCCAAAGCGTAACCACTGAACACAAGTGAAGGACTTATTTAAAGGTGTTCTCTTTATGTTTGATGATGGAACTTGAGATCTTTAGGACAGCATTCAGGAAGAAAGACTTTATACTCTGTTTACTTTGTTGTTGTTAATAACTTTATCAAGGGAAGTATGATTCTTACTTTTTCTTTTTAAATATCCCATGTGCAATTATTTTATACTCATTTTGTAAATCATTCCTTTGTTTCAAATTATCTGGGATATATTCATTTTAGGAAAAAAAAATTAATTCTCTTATATCCTTTCGTATTTGCTTTTACCTCTTTGCTAAGCTTGAGTTGAATTCCTCTTCTGCCGTCTTTGTCTCTTTCCTCCCTTAGGCATGTTTACTAGTTTTCCAGATGTCTCCAGGAAGGTTAAGTGGTCTGTACTCCTGAAGAAACTATTTCATTCTTAACTCAAAGTCTCTGCTCTGTGGAAATGTGGAGAGCATCACACATTCTGTAAACACCTCTACAAGTTTTCTGTGCTCCTTCCAGAATTCTTGATGTGCTTTGCTGGGTTGTGTATATGTGTGTTTATGTGTGTTGAGGAGAGATTTTATTTTTATATAAACACATCCCCAAACATTCAGTCCATGTTGCCATTTCTTCATGTGAACTTTCATATGAAATTTCATTTCATGGGATAACGAGCTCGACCACCATCCTCCAGGTACTGAGAGAAAGTTGGTTTCCTAACTGGCCCCCTCATGAGACACTTTCATCTGTGTGATGAGTTAAGTCAAAGACAGCAGTTTTTCTATCAGTGTTAGATAAAATGTGACCATCACTTCGAAATATTTTAAAACTTTGATTTAGAATTTAGTAGGACATAAATAAATTTTCAAGAGACTTACCTATGATTTTGTTACCTTGAAATTGTTTATGAGAAAGTTTCAGAGCTAAAAGAATATAGAGTATTATTTCAATAAGTTTGCTTATTAAGGGAAGTAAAAATCTAGTGTTGATGTAAAGAGGAAAAGTGGTTAAAAGACTGAGTTTAGAAGACCAGGAGGATTAAATAATACTATAAGGAGAGAGAAAAGATACATTGAGAAAAGCAAGCTCCATTTACCGAAATCTTACCATGTGTCAGAATGTTAAATTTTAAAAAAATTATTAATATAATCTTCATCTTACTGATCGTTACTACCTTCATCATTATTCTCATTTCATAGTTGACAACCATGAGTAAATAAGGAATTATATAATTAGTCCAAGGTCACACAACTAATACACTAACATAGGTAGAAATTATTAGACTTCAGAGTACCTGAAATTTTCATAATGCCTCCTACACAGGAGAACAGAGGTGAACCAACTATCATTTGCTTGATAGAGACACTCATTTTTATCACTCACATACATGTTACATACATAACAGGCCCGACTGGCCACTCATCAAGGTCAACTAAAGTAGAAAGAGTGTGGGCAGGATGCTTAATCAAGGTTCTATAACAGTTTTACATTCAGCAGCTCAAAGGAGATGACAATCTCATTCTTAAAAATATGTAAGGAAGAAGGGAAGTTCAAACAAAAGAGGGAGTAAGAATTACAGAATTGAAACAGGTCAGGGAAAAACAGCAGACCAATTTCATCTTGGTCTCATGACATTTACTCTACGATATATATCAAAATTCCAAAGTTATAACTATGACTGTGTGTGTGTGTGTGTGTGTGTGTGTGTGTGCGCGTGTGTGTAATGTTAATTTTCTTTTTAAGGAAGGAACGTGAAGGACTTCTCACATGCTTTCTGTGGCAGTCAATCCACTGGCATCAAAGATGCCCTTGAAATAGCTGGGCTGGCTAAGGTGTGAAAAAAGAATGGGTAATAGTACAAAACCAGAGTTATATGAAAGTGAGACAGATCCAAGCAAGGAGCTTGAAGGAAAGTACTGAGGCACAGTGAATCATGGTGAGAAGTCATATAACATAACTCCCTACTAATGAGAATTGAGACGGTCCACCACCCAAGCAGTGGGGCTGCTGTCGGAGATGGGGAAGCTCAATGTGAACAAAACCTCCATGCTGTGAGTGAGGAAAAGAAGTACTTTTTAAAAGAGGTACTGTGAGCCATGATCAGTGATTATGAAGCCTACTGTCAGTTTCTCTATCTATCTATACATCTAAAGAGGGAGCGAACAAAGCAAATGTTATGATACACTGAAGATACTTCAGTTATATTTAAGAATTAATTACTAATGAACAAATTAAAAATAGTACCATTTGAAAAAAACATAATCTTAACTTTTTATTACCTTTCTCTACAGGCTATCATATTTGGATATCCATATCTCACTGATCCTTTTGATATGTTTTCTTTAGAATAAATAATGTGTTTAAATTCTTATGTATATACACATACACACACATATATATGAATCTGTCACCTGAAATGTATATGCTTGATATACATGATTATATATCAATATATATACACATATACACATATGTATCAATGATATATGTACATATGTAGTTATATACTCTTTATATATTTTTTACCTCAGAAGTAATTCAATAAAATCCATTCCTGTTTCATTTTATGACTACACATTTCCCATCTTATTCTTTGTATCTCTGTCTGCCTGCTTATTCTCATGTTTTAACCAACTATGAAAATATTTCTTTTTATGAGTTCAAATTTTAGTGTATACTTTGGTAACTATGCCCTAAATATCTAAAAATACATAGATGACTTTCATAACAAATATGAATTCCATGTCTTACTAGAGTCATGGAATGGTAAAGTCATCCTTGGTTCCTCTTTTAATCAAATCCAGAGTTCTTGCCTGTTTCTTTGTATACAAGTGAGGCATGAATATAACTGTCTGGAGAAATATCTCCTAGTGCTTGACCTTGGTAGCTTCTCTCCTTCTAGAGACACGTAGGTCTCCATCTATGGACTTTCAGAAATGTTTCTGTTTTATTTTGATTACACTCCCTGAAGCTGAGTGCTGACCACAATACTACTGCTTCTCACTGAACTGCAGGGCTGGATTCCTACCAATATGCTTCTCTAGGCCAAGCTTGTCCCATGTACCTGGAACTTTGTCACCAAGCTACTCGAAATGTTACTTTTTGTCTTTGAACAGGACACTCAACGAGATTTAAGAACTTACCTGTCTCTCCTTACACATCTGTGGCTTCTCCTCATTTCTCTTTTTCCCATGGAAGAGCTGAAGTCCTTTCTAAGAAATCTTAAGATCCTACAGCAACATATCTTTGGCCCACAATCTCAAGACCTTCTCTAAGTTTTTGATTTTCCTCTATTCCTTTTATCTGAAAGCTAGCGATATTTCTTCTGTTGCTTCAATTATTTATTTTTAAAGTGCTATTATATTTTATCTACTATATTTAAATTATTTTGTCAATTATTCAAACTATTATTTATGATATAGTTTGGATTTTTAAAGCATTTAAAACAATAAGAAAACATTTGGTTGTCATCAAAGCAGTCAAGTAGCATTTTATTATAAATACAATAGATACTATTAGGCTCCAATTTTTGTTATTGTTATTTTTGATGTTATCAAATGCACTAAATACTCATATAAACATAATTGTCAGATAAGCTGAAGAAAACATTTTTATCTAGTTTCTTCTTTTATGCCATTTTTAAGTAAGAAGGTAAAATTTTTTGAAAAATGGCATCATTTATATATATAATTCAAAATTTTGTAGATCACTCAATATGCAGAAAATAAAATCAAAAAAAGTTACAATATATATTAGTCCTCTTACTATTCCAAGATTCTAATACTATCCCTACATAGATAAAAATTACTATTACCTTCTTCAAAATCTAAATTTCTTTTACGGAACAGTTCCACATCTGTGAATTTAAACTGAGAGCTTAATCCATAACACTGCCATCCACTACTATAAATGTATGCTATGGGAGACATTTAAAGTAGACATTCTTATTTTTATTTTACTTGTGGCACTGGAGATTAAACTGAGGGTCACTTTATCATGGAGACACCATCCTAGTCCCTTCCATTTCTTTCTTTTTTTTTTTAATTTTGAGGCAGGGACTCACTAAGTTGCCCAGGTTGGCCTGGATCCTGCCTTTCTCCTGTGTCAGCAAACCAAGTAGTTGGCACCATAGGTGTACATCAATCAACACACCTGACTTAAAATATGCATTGTTTATAATTCTTATCTGTTGTTTGAAAATATAAGAAATTAAAAACAAACCAAAAATCTAATGGAATAGTACAGGTAAATTTTTATTATGCAACATAATGAGACAATATCCATGAATTGGAACTATTATTTAGGTTATTATTTAGGTTATTATTAGTTGGTTATTAATGAAGGGTACAGTAATTACAGATATAAAATTATAGCAAAAAATTGCTTCTGTTTAGTCAATTTGGGGAAAATTTTACAAAATTTGGTAAAAATTGAGCTTAAAGGTTAAATTATGACTGCCTAGATAGCTAAAAGACCGGAGAGTTTTAGCTCCCTAAAGGTACACTTTTACATTCCAAGGAAGGATAAGACCTGGGACTTTGAAGACACCACTGACTTTTAAAGCTGAAGAAAAGTTTTCTAGTTTCCTGGAGGATGTGGTTGTTTGTATTGGGAAGATAACAAGTCTGGATCCTTTCCCTTTGGCATTTCCAGGAGATCTGTTGACACTAAGAAGTAGAAGATTTCTTACTCAGGAGGAGAGAACAAGTAACTGATTTCATTCTTTGTTACTTCCTTGCATAGCATTGACACCAATATATTCAAGATTTCATTCGGTTCTCAGTAAGATAGACAAGGGATGATTCCTGGGTCAAAATGATGCTGACATGGTGATTACAATAGATAAAGAACAATAATATGCTCTGTTCCATAACCCTCATGTCACTATTTAGGATGGCATTATTAAGTATAGATACTAAAACCCAGGATGTACTACTAGTAAATGAAAACCTTCTTTTATAGAAAGAATGAGGCCTGTTTCAGTGCTTTTGCTTCTTTAATCACAATGAATTTAATCAGCATCTACACAGAAAAAAAAATTACTCTGGTACTCATTTCTTACATTTTGAAAAGTTTTTTTAAAAATAAAATTTACCACAATGTAATTTATATATTAAAATACATTCATTTACCTAAAAAACCTTGTATGAATGCAATTATATAAATGTAGTTCGTGGTGTCTTTTTTTTCCACTTAGCATGATGCATTTGAGGTTCATTCATTTCACTTGTTTGGTTTGTGTTTTATATAAGCAGCAATTTTTACTTTTTGATTGCTGAGAAGTATTCCATTATATGGATATACCACCATTTGCTTCTTCAGTAACTTGTTGATTAACATTTGTCTTATATCTTTTAAAGAAATCATTGAATATTCTTGTGAATGTCTTTGTGTGAACACGTCTTTGTATTTCTAGAAAAAAATACTTTAGTGCATTACTGCTGGGTCATTTGTTGAGTTTATTTTTATGTAGTTTGAAATTGTCAAATTATTTTCCAAAAGAGTTTTACCATTGTACATCCATCCAGCTACTAGTCAGTCTTTCTAATTTTAGCATTCCTAACAGGTGTGAAGTGGTATATCCTGATGGATTTAATTTGTACATCCCTGATAAACAATGATGTTGAACACCTTTCTATGTTTTTATTAGCGATTGTATTTCCTTTTGGTAAAATATCTCTTCAAATCTTTTCCCTGGTATTGAATTAGATTTTAAGAAATGTTTCCTTTTGAGTTGTAAGTTTTTTTTTTTTTTTATTTATATAGCGAGTTTTTCAAATATATGAACTGGAAATATATTTTCCCAATCCTTTCTTTTTCTTTCTTTTTTTTTTTTTGTTTGTCCTTTCATTTTTATAGTGATGCTTTCTAGTTGGTTTTTAAGTTTGGTAAAGTATACTTATTTCTTTTAAATAGCTCATTTTTCTGTTATATATAAGTAAGGTTTATCTACCCTTAGATCATGAAAATGTTCATCTGTGTTTTACTTAAGAAGTTTTATAGTTTAATATTTTATGTCAATTTATGATTCATCCAAATATGATCCATTTCTAGGTAGCTTTTATGCAAGATTTAAAGTAACTTTATAGATTCATGTTTTCTCTCATTTTTCCAACTTCAGTTCTTTAAATATTATTCTTTCTGCTATGAATTTCCTCTTCATATTGTCAAAGAGCAACTTAGGGTGTACATGTGGGTCTGTGTAGGACCATGTAATATATTTTACTATTCTACACAATACAACACCTGAAGATTCACACTAAACACTGACACCAGATGGTATAATCCTTTAAAGATTTTTTTCAAACTTATTTTTTCTATTCTAGATCCTTTGAATTTTTAAAATAAATGTTATTATTTTATCAATTTCATTAAAAACTACAATTTTGATAATGATAGTATAGAAAGTATAAATCAATCTGGTGAGAATTACAAGATCCCTGTGTTAAAATTAGTAATCCACAAACAGGTTCTTTCGCTTCATTTATTTAAGTCCTTTTAATTTCTTTTCTCTCCCCTTTAGTGGATTTCTTAAAATTTTCAACATTATCATAATTTTGTCTTTCTTTCCAATCTATAATCAATTTTATTTTCTTTCTAGCCAGAACCTTAAATAAAATATTGAGTGGAAGTGAATTGTATACATATATGCCATTTATTAGTATGGCTATTTTATCTTGAAAGTAAATTTAATTTGCCCATAACAGATATTCAAAATTTTGAATTAAATAAACCCAAATTTATTTTAATCTGAATGTCTTCTAAAAGCAGATATATGCAAATATATGTTCCAAATTGCCTTTGTCAACTATGGGATGGTTTGTAAAAATAACATATTTTGCATTTTGAGCATTATATCCAATCATTCATAGTTTAAGTAACATAGGCTTGGAAGCCTGTTTTGTCTACTTGTTAATTAATTAAGAAATGTGCTAACACTAATTGATGAGTATAAAATTGAATGTATTTTGTATTTTTAAAAAAATCTATTTTTTTAGAGAATCTTAACAGCAAATTTTTCATTCCCTTTTTGGGAAGTTCTGAAAGCAGGTAATTTGACTCTATTGCTCCAAAAGCTAAAATTTGAAGTGTTTTTGAGTGAGTGGCCTCTTCTATAACCCAACTAAGATTGTGAAAGAATACCCTTTATGACCTTTCGAAAAGGAGCAAAAACTAAGGGACAGTACATGTTATACCTGATGTTTTTCAAATAAAGACCTTTGTCATAATGCCTTTGTTAAGTTGTGTTCTTATGCGTAGAATCCTCAGTTTTACTTTAGATGTCTGTGAAACTTCAGATATATCCATGAATTAATATAATTATTTTTTACAAAAATTATACTCATCTATTATTAATATTTCTGTCACTACACAGTCTAAAAATAAAAAGAATAATAATAGTGTTTCTCCATGTTAGTAGACATTATTTTCTATACATATTATAATATTTATCTTAAAATTGTTATAACAATTTTGAAAAACAGTTGTACCCCATTTGTGTACAATGAATCAAAATAAATGATTAATAAATGAAAAATGCTGTCAAATTTTTAACTGATATTTTTTATCTTTCAAGCATATTTGCTCAAAAAAGTGTTAGTAATCAATGTACTTATTTCATTTTTAGTAATACTAATATGATGTACATTTAATTTTTCTGAATTTTATTGAGCATCAGACTCATTCAAACATATTTTTGAATGGTGGTGATGGGTATTTTTTATGCTGAGTTTAGCTTTCCATTTGTGAAGACAATTCCTTCATTCTTTCAATCACTTAATTCCACATTTACATCAAGCATGATAATTCACCATGTGCTATACAGTATGAGTCATTGCAGAGAACCTTATTTCTCACAAGACAGCATCTAATGGCCTGCAAACAAGCTATGGCTGATGTAATAATTTATAATTTAAGAAAATTATGCTTAAGCTATAAAACCAAAGTATGCAACTGAAAATCAAATTAACATTAGACAAAATGAATGATTTCTATGAACAAAATTATTACAGATTAGAATTAGTTGAGAATAATTTGTGGAAAAGATAAGTTGGATGAAACTTAGATAAATAGGTCATAAATAAAGAATAAAATTAAGGATGGACCTGGTTATTAGACATTTAGTCTAAAGTAGTAGAAAACAACATGTACAACTAGAGAAAAACAGTTGTACCCCATTTGTGTACAATGAATCAAAATAAATAAATTGAATAAAAAATAAAGCATTAGAAAACAAATGTTTCACCATCTAGCCACTTACTAGTCATTTAGTACAAAAAACCATCTGTTGTGTGTCTTTATAATATGGAACTACAGTAGGAATATTGGTGCATTCTGCCATGCTGGAGACCGAGGCTAGTGTCCACAATGCTTGTGGTGATAGACTGGTGGAAAGGAGTTCTGGGTAAGAATTAAAAGTGGATTATGAAATGAGGGATGAAGCATATGTAGACAAATCCTGATTTCTCTTGCAATCACTTGGCCACTGCAGATTGAGAAGAGCCATAAATAACACGTAATGTATTAGGAACAAGTATAGGTGTTCCAATAAGAATTTATTGGAATTGAAACTTGAATTTTGCATAATTTTAAAATATGATGTATATTCTTCTCTTAAAATTTTGCTTCATTTTGAACTATAAAAATAATTTTTAGTTTATACATAAATGGACAGTGGGCTACTTTTGACTTACTGCTTACTGTTTGCTGGACCAGTAAGAGTAGTCTATAAAGGCATAAAAAATGACATGCAGCCAGGCACAGTGACACATAGCTGTGTTCCCAGCTACTCAGTATCCAAGGCAAGAAGATTACAAACTCAAGATCAACCTAGGCAAATTAGTGAAACCCTGTCTCAACATAAAAATGAAACTCAGGACTGGGAATGCAGCTAAGAGAGCACCCCTGTGTTAAATCCTGTCTCTCTCTCTCTCTCTCTCTCTCTCTCTCTCAACACACACACACACACACACACACACACACACACACACACACATTGTGCAGTTTGCCATTGCTCTCAAATTAGCTGTATATATACATGGTAAATAAAGACAAATTTTATTTGCATATTTAGAATTGCATGTAGATTCACAAATCCATGTAAGTACCTAAATCCATAATGTAAAATAAGCTTTAAACATAAAAACCAGTGAATACCAATAATTATAATACAGAAGAAATATATTGATTATAATCAGTCTCCAAGAAGTCTATACCTAACTCAATGAAGACTCAAGAAGTTTGTGTTTCACATTCATTTCTTAAAATTATTTATTACTCATACTAACTCAATAATTGTAATTCACATTATTAGTGTTCTGTCTGACTGGGACATCAATAACCACATCATTCTGAATCACTACAAGACTGAATGTATGAGTTTGAGAGATATCTGTGGGCACATTACAACTCCAGTGTTTTAAGAGTAAGGTATGAGAGTTCTCAGCAAAATAAGTAGTGTGTACACAAGTGAGATTCTTGAAAACTCAGGATCCAAGGAAGAAAAAAGCACCTCACTGAGGATAGCAAGTACTGTGTATCTCATACCTTTAGCTGAAAGACAGATGTGGCCATGCTAACAGAACACCCACTGAAGGTTTCAGGGAGGGCACTGTTCCATAATAAATTGAAGTTGCCTTAAATACCACCCACACCCTTCTCTGTTCCCAAAGAATTCTTGCACTAAATAATGTGATTGTGATTGAAAGCTTGAAAAATAGTATACGTTTATGTTCGGACTTACATATCCCAGCATCAAACTTTGTAACTATGGCACCACCAATTATAGGCTCGGATTTTTCTGAATTATTTTTTTAAACCAATCTTACTCTATCTCTGCAATGACACCCTTGGGGTACACAGGACTAAGGTGCTCATTACATCAATTTTATTTTTCATTTCTGTACTTACGGACATATATCCTGCTAAAGCAAAAATGTGAATTTAATCAGATGCAATACAGTATCTTTAAAAAGATAGCATGTATCCAACACCTGTCAGCTCATCAATGTTTGGTCTACTACTCTACAAATTACTACATAGATCATTCCTGACACCTAAGCTGAGGTAGAGGATAAAACTCAACTTGTAAATTTTATATGACTCACAAGCAAAACATATTCATAGATGATCTCAGACTTTTTGATTTTGGAACCCCTTCAGACACTTAAATAGTAGTGACAGTGTAAAATAACTTTTGTTTATATCAGATATATTATGCATATATACATGCATAGCATATTAAAACTGGAAAAATTTAAAACAAATAGACACACAACAATATATTCTGTAAGTTATCAGAATGTTGATGTCACAACAATATTAAAAATATTAACAATGGAGTGGAAAAAGTTGCATAGTTATTATTTTTAAAATAGGTTTTGCTTTATGGATGGATGCCCTGAAAGGTTTTTGGGACGTTCATAGTATCTTGTACTATACTTGAATTGTTTCAGTAAATACAAAAGCAAAGCAATAATTCCATGTGTGTGAATATTTTTTTTAAGTAAAACTATATTATTCTATACTTTCTGGAATGGAGTGAAGAATGGGGTAAGGAACTTCCTTTTCTATTTGGAACTGTAGAAAAAAAAGTAAAATTTCCATTTTTTGTTGATAGAGTCTACAAATTTTCCTTCTACTTATGAGGAATAGAAGACATATTAGAAAAGTCAAAGGAAGTGGGATTTCATGAAGTTGAGAGAGATAAGGGTTTCTCCTCTGATCTATGAATGACCCCAGGTATAAAATCAAGAAATCTGAGTGGGTTGTTGATATATTTGTTTATATTATATATCATTGAATTATTTTAAAGTATATCTGAAACATTTAAATATCAGTGATTTTTATGTTAAATTTTATTTTGAAGCAACATTTAATATTTCAATATTGTTAGTCTATTTTCAATATTTTGTTCCAGTTTTTTAGTCTTTTTAACAATCTGTAAAACACAAAACCCTGGGAGTTTAGATATAAGGATGAAATAAGCTAAAATAAATCATGCTATGATTTGATTTGAGTATTGAAATGATCAACTGTTATGGCAATTAAATATGTGAGTATACATTCAATGTAATTAGAGTAGCATTTTAAAAAATGTAGAATGTGATAAATAGTGGTAAAGCATTCAACTAATATATTCTTATTCTCTTTCAGAAAGTTTAACAGTCACTGCATGGTTCATTTAAATATACATCAAGGCTTCAAAACCATTTGATGAATATTTCAATTGAAATTTTACTTATAAGACAATATTTTGCTTCTTTAGTGCAGCAAATTAAAATATTTGACATAATTTAGTTATTAACTTTAAAGGGAGACAAGACATGAAAACAGAATTTTGTCAATATTTCCTAAAATAGCATTTAATATACCGTTTTCTAACTTACATATTTATATCAGTTAACACAATCTATAACATAGCTCTATCAGTTAACACAATCTATAACATATTGTTTCGCTAACATTTTCTCCTTTGTGGAAGTAGGATGGCAATATCTATATATAGGAAATTTTTACAAAATTTTTAGTGCTCAATATGGCTGAGTGTGAAAGGAGAGACGGCCTGGGAGCCACAGACACAAGAGAAGTTTATTCCTAACCACCAGGGAACATTTGACTCAAGATGCACCTGCCTCTTTGACAAGTAAGAGACAAATTTGAAAGTAATTTCTATTTGGTTGTAAATAATAGTTTATAAAGCCAGAACTTTATGTGTGTGATTTGTTTCATTAAAATTATAATATCAAACCATTAGACATTTTTCCTTTCAAGGATCAATGGGAAGTTTTTACTTACTCTGCTTATATGATAACCGTAGATAGGGAAATCTATGGCTCTGCTATTTCAACAACATCTTTAAAAGCAGATTTCAGGTTAGTCACCTGTCTCTTGTCATATAACTCCTGTAAGGTTTCTAGTTTATTATGCAATTATTTCAATGCATTGCCAATATAACACCTTTTGGACTGGGTTTTGTTTTCTCACACAGATTGATTTTTCCATGAAAGTCTCTTTTATTCCATTCTCCTGGAAGAATAACAAATATTATTCTCTTTTTTCCAATTTGAAAGTGCTATGCATTGTACTTCATATTTTTTTCCTGAAATCATATTATTTTCCATATTAAATTTCATTTTATTATATAATCTTAAAAAGTAATGTGTTAAGATAATAAATTGGGCTGATCTGACTGAATGTAAAATGGGAAATCATTCCTTTACCTGTGGGTAGTGTTACAGGGCAAGGGTCCACTGCAGAGTTGAAAATACCACAGTGGTGTAATTCTTTTGATTACACCTAAACAATTTCACCCATGCTCAGAGAAGCAGGCATGAGTTTTTTTAAAAAAGGAATAGGGAAAGAGAAAAGGGGATGCTGTCGAGGGAGAGGGTGCATTCTCTCAGAACACACTCCACCTGTCTTCCAGTTTTGTTGGGGGTTCCAGGGAAGTGTCCAGAGAGTCCTGCCCTGGTCCACCTTTTGACTTTTGACAGACAACAGGCTGGGATCACTTTTAATTCTCTACCACACATGGTAAATATTCAGGACAACTCTTGGTCGCTGTGGCCTATGCTGACTGGTTCAAATGGGAACCTGTTCTTAACAGATTTTATGGTTAATGGGAATCATTCTTTATCCCTGAGTTCTGAACCTGGTCTATTTAAGGGTTACAAAATATCCCAGTCCCAGAGTAACATATGTTCTTCTCTGCTTTTCAAGTCTGCATCTTTCCTGCAGATAACAAGTTGTTGGCTGAGGAATTCAATGCATTCTGTTGACTCTTAAGACAGGCAGAGACTCAGGTAAATTGTTTTTAAAATGAGCATTCAGGGCTCAGCACAGTGGGTCCAGTTTTTAGAATTATGCCTTCAACCTTGCATTCCCATTACTCATGCCTGCCTGTCACCTATCAGGTAGGAAATTCCACTTCATTAAGGCCTTTATCATGCAGAGGTGGAGACATTATTTGTGCTAAGATGGAAAAAATATTAGAGATGAAGGGAAAGAGTAAGTGTAAAGACACTGAGGTAAAAATATATCTGCCGTTTCATGGTAACAAATTCTGAGGGGGAAAAAGCCTGCAATGAGATCAGAAAAGTGATAGAGGAACAAACTCAAAGGATTTTGAAAGCCATGATGTATTTTGGCACAAAGATTAGAGGGATATATAGACTCAAGAAAAGGCAGACAGATGCAGGTTTATTAGGGACTCTGGGACTCCACCTACCATTAATGAGATTGAAAACATAGGAAAGGACCCCAAACTAGGGAGCATGGCCATCTTTCCACACGGGGAGTACCCCTCAGGTAATGGAGAGCAAGGAATCAGAGTGGTCATCTTGCAAGTGTCAGGAATTGAGCTCTACCAACAATCTGAATAAACAAGGAAATGACTCTACTCTGAAGTCTTCATAAAGGAACAGAGCCTGCCCACAGCTTGGGGTAACCCAGTGAGACCCATGTTAGACCTCTCGCCCACAGCACTGTAAGACAAAAATTTGTGTTATTTAATTTTCCAATTTCATGATAATTTGTTATGGTGGCAATAGAATACAAATACATAGATCTTAATAACATTAAATTTCTAATGATTCAAAGATGTTTCCCTGTAAAGAACTCTGACCATGTAAAATTTTGTTTAAAAGATATATCCCATTGTCCAGTGTTGGATACATTTTGGAATCAGAGTAACAAATGAGTTTTGAATGAATGTGTTAGCAAAACACTCAGAATTTTGGGGGGGATTTCCCCAATGCTTTAATTCGTTAATCATATATATGTACGTGTGTATATAAATATGATATATATGATATATGTGAAAATTTCCTTTGGTTATTTTAAAAATATTTTTAATTTTACTTTTTCATTTTTTACAGACTGCATTTGACATAACATTAATTTATATTTTTTCATTGTCAGTTTTTCAAATATTATGGTTAAAATTTGCTTTATAAATGAATTGCACTACCTTCTTTACTTTTGTCCTTTTAGAAAAACATGTACAAGACTATAATTTTGAAATTAGATTTCAAAATCTATAAAGGTTGAGTGAGTCTAGTGTTGAGCTTTTGTGGATAGATTTTATTTTTACACTGATATGATTACTTTGATGTTACATTTAGGTAGTCTCTCATAAATGGTTGGTCTGCTCTCTCTATATATTAAAACATATAATGTCTAAATTGGATTTATAAAATGAATGATTTTTTTAATATGAAGATATCCTATAGAACAGAAAAGCAAAAATGAGAAAGTAGTTGAATATATTTAAACATGATAATGTTATTTGGCAGAATTCTAATGGGATATTTTTATATATATAATTTATATATTTATAACTTTACTAACAAATAATGGTTTAACCAAGTTACACTTGTTTATCTCAATTAATTATTGTAAATACTTCTGGATGTATGGAGAATTGTACTTGGAGAAAGAAAAATGGTCCTGGTATCAAAGCCTATATTTACTTCCATGATGCATTCCAAATTATCACAAAAAGTGGTTTACAACTACTATGTAATTTCAGGTTCTATATGTTAGAAGGCCACAAATCATCTAGATGAGTTCTCTGTTCAAGACAACTAAAAAAATATTTGCATGTAAAATCCTTCAAATTGTTGGGAGAATTTATTTTCTTCCAGTGGTAGAATTAATGGAAGTTTTATTTTTCAAAGTCAGTAGTAACTACAACAAGGTTGTACTCTCCGAACTAACTTTTAAAGGTCTCAACAGATTAGGTAAGACCCACCTAATAGAATCTCTTTTGATTACTTAAAATTAACTGATGATGTATTAATTACATTAATTATGTTATGGATTAATTTTACCTTTATGTATATGCATAAAATGCATTATTACTTAAAGTATTAGAGCAATTGATTATTAATTATTTAAACAATAAAGGAAACTTGCAATGCACACAGACTCACGGATAAATCTTTCTCTCACCATGCCAAGTAATATAGGAAAAATTTAAGCAGTAACATATTGTATAACTCTGTTTCTATGACATTCTGAAAAATCCCAAACTATGGAGGCATAAAATGGATCATTAGTTATAAGATTCTGGAAGTTGAAGATGAACTGACAACAAAATTATATAGAAAGATATTTGGAGAATGCTGAAAATATTCTTGTCTTGTTAATGACTGTAGAATGGTATGTATTGGTCAAAGTCATGGACTGCATACAAAAAGAGTAAATTTTACTGAGTAAGTTAGGGTTTTATCAATCTTCCTGGCAATGTTTCTACTGAAACAATTTTCTCAGTCTTTGTGGGACTTACATGGATTTCACTGAGTTTACTTCCATTACCACGGCCACACTCATAAATCTTTTTGAAGGTAATCCCTTCTCTCTCTTGGCAAAGGTCGGACATCCTTCAAGTGGTTAGATGTGTTCTGGACTGAGGGAGGGGGTCACAGAGATGCACTTTTACAAACCTTTTGATAAGGTCCTTCATGTGACTGGACATTCTACACTTTTCAACTTTCTGAGGTTTCAGGAAACTATTCCAGTTACATTTGGTCCCTCTGATATTATCCAATTTCACTGCCATGTTTCTGTATATATCTATTTATATTTCTTGAAACTCATTTAACTGTCTTTCAAGTATCAGTTTCTTATTAACCCCCTTCATGACCTTCAAATCTTTCCTTTAAACATTCATTGGATAATTGGATACCCTTCTCATTATTAGTACTTTTCCTTATTTTAGGTATTTTTATGACTTTGTCTTCCTATTGATGGATTTTCTGACCTCAGGTTTTCACTTTCCTGTATTTCTGCTCAACCTTTTCTAATATGCTGACTGGGCTACTTTTCATTTCTTAAGATCAACATTAAAGTTGTTGTGGTTTACATTGCTCCTTTAACTTTCAACTTTATTGAAACTTATAGTTTATCTTTCTGAATTTGTTACATTTTCAAATATATGCATTATATGTTATTTTTAGAGAACATAGCTAACTCAAACATTTTCCAGTACTAATTACTTTTTTATCTTTTTTCCTTTATTTACAACACATTGGGCTTTAGATTTTTTGATTTTTTTGAAGCTTAGTTATTGAAGATAACCTCATAGACTCAAGATCTGAGAAGTTTCTCCCTGGAGCAATTGTGGGCACAACTGCTGTATTTTGCCAAGGTATCATCTGCTCTTAAGTTACTGAATCATTTGTATTTTTCTTCAAATATTTAATCCTACTCCAACTTTTAGTATTTATTAATTTTCCTTATAATTTCTTTTTTTTAAAATATGTCTAAATATGTTGCTTTCCTAAGATCATTTTTTATTTTTATTCTGGTGGTTTTTCTACCTAAGATGCATATTCAGCTTCCATCACATATTAAAGCTCTACATTAATATCTTCAGTTTCTTCTTTTGAATTATTTCTCTGATGTAATGAGATGTAAATTGTAGAACCATAAGCAATAAATTGATTTTGTAAACCTTTCTAGATCTAAATATGGGTCTTTGTCTCTGGTGCTCTCTCTCTAAGTATTTTGCCAATGATTTTTTCATATTTTATCTTTATCTCAGATGGAGACATACTGTTAACATGATATGACAGAGACTCTCATCATGAACACTAGAATTTTTATTATTTTCCATTTACTTATTTTCAATTACGTTAACTTAAAAACAAAACAACGAATAAATGGAAGAATAATAAGTTCATATAATCAGAGTTTTAAATTCTTGTGTTTTTGTTTCCTTAATTCAATATGAAAATTCCAAACTTTCATGCTCATAAGAACTCCTCTATCACTGTTATACATGGTGCCTTATAGCTGATGCTCTATGGAGTGTTTTCCCAAATTCAATATTCTTAAATGGAGACCTTAAGAACCTAATAAATACATAAATCACACAAAAAATACATACACAAGTACAATTTTCTTAATTTTAATGAACTTGGTTGTTCCTTTAAATAACCTCTAGATCAAATGGGAATGTGATGGTTCATAATGGGATACCACAGTGGCAGCAATGAAAATAACAGCTGAAGGACTGAGAGTAGGAAAAGAGAATGATAAATATCACCCTCAGAAACTTCCAAAGCTAAGAGGTGAAGAAAATCTACCACCCAGGTTTACCCACACTGACATAGGTTCTGGAGGATGTGCTCCATCACAGTGTGACAGAAGAGTGACATTCTCACTGGTGAACTCACTAGGATAACTTAAATCCATTTAGCATATTTGACTTTCAGGAAGGAATTTGCTATTGCAAATAACCACTTGTGATTTTTAAAATATAAAGAATCACTGTACTAAAAAGGACATTATTTATACACTGGAGCTGTGCATTCAACTAAATAATATTAATGGCAGAGCATATGTGTGGTAGTAATCATTCTTATGGAGTCTTATGGAGTCTTTACAATTTATTAGAGCTATTTAGGCCATTGCTTCTTGTACAAGAGATCAGACACATGACCCATTAATTTCATATCAATCATTTACACAATTGAAAGAATTAAAGAGAAACAACAGATTTAGAAGTGTGCCAGAAATTAATATAATGAATACATTGTCTTAAATTAAAATCTCCTATATTATCATTTTCTTACCTTTTTCTTTTTATCAAAATAAATCTGAAATGTGTCAAGTTGAAGTGATAAAGTCTTTATATGTGCAAATTTTCCACTTTTTACACATAAAAATTTTATTTTTACTCTTTTAAAATTCTAACTTTCTTTGTATACAGTTATGCTTGCAAGTCTGATCATTTCTCCTACTAACACAAGGTAGGACTGACCCTTGATTTGTGCCCCTTTTCTATGTCCCAGTATACTATAGCTGTTAGTTCCTGAGCTTCCACTGAAGAATAAACTTTGCTCATAGTTTAGGTTAAATGAGGAGAAATTAATTTACTTATATTTTTAAAGCAATGATTATGTCTTCAAGAAAAAACTAAAATTTACTTCCATTCATGTGGAATTAACACAATCTCTTTTAAGATTAAAAATATTTTAAAATAAGTCTTTAAAAATAAAATGAAAAAAGTCTTTAAAAATAAGTCTTTTGAAATACCAAGGAAGCCGTCAATCCTGAAGATTTTACATAAAGTCTCTCTTCATTGTCTGCCTGAATATATATTTTTTAAAAAGTCTTTTCCTCAAAGAATTATTTTTTAATGTTATAAAAGAAATAAAGTCAGATTATTTACTAAATATAATGTCAAATGGAAAATAACAGAAAAGAAGATAATACAGTACATAAATAAACCTTGAATAATAGCAAACTAGGATTTGAATACGTCAGAATCAGACTTTCTTCAACAAATGCTTCATTATATATTGCAAATTTATCTTGTGGATTTCAGAGAAAATAAATCAATGCAGTACATGGTATGTTACTGACTTCAGTGACATGGATGGCTAATGGTTGAAAATCCATGGGGAATAAGCAACTTTACATATTTGTTAATGTTCACATACTTACTGGAGGTTTTGTTTGCTTCTTTTTTCCTACTGAATCACAAAGAAATAATTTTCATGTCCATTCTATAGAGAAAAGCAAATTCTTTTGTAAAAGACAGTGAATGCAAAACACTTTTAAGCAAATATTTTCTAATTGCTAATATCATAAACAGTCTTACTTGCAGATGAAGAAATCAGTTATCAAAGAATTATTTTATACCCATTTAGAAGCTGATCTCTGTCTTCCAAACTTGGAACATACTTATAATTAAAGACTCATTCCTTTCAAAATAAATTAGTACTTACCCAATGTCTATTACATACCAATATCCTTAAACTAACACTCTAGGCTACATCAGTGTGACTCTACTTAACTATTATTTCAGCACATTTGGATAATTTTTTGCTTTTTACAGATTGGTTGCTGGTGACTAATTTCAGAAATAGTTATGAATACAAAATGCCAGACTTTTGGACAGTGACAGCATAAAACTCAGTAGGGGTACTAGTCAGCTTTTTGTTGTTGTGATAAAAATACTTAACAAGAAAAACTCAGAGGAGAAAAGGTTAATTTGGGGCCACACTTTCGGAGACCCCAGCAGATAGTCAGTTGACTCTATTGATCTGCACCTGAGATGAGGCAAAACATCATGGCAGAAGGATGTGGCAGAGGAAAGTTGTTCAGTTCATGGCAGTTGGGAAGGAGAGAGAGGGAACGAGAGAGAGAGAGAGGAAGGGAAGGAAGGGCAGAAGGAGAGGAAGGACCAGGGACAGGTATTGTTCCCAAGGCCATGCACACAATGACCTACTTCCTCTAACTTTGGCTCAGCTGCCTATAATTTTCACAATTTTCCTCTAAATCCATTCAAATTAATAATCCATCAAATTGCTTAATCCATTGACGAGATCAGAACCCTCGTAATCTAATTCTTTCAATCCTGGAC
This sequence comes from Sciurus carolinensis, assembly GCF_902686445.1. Lineage (NCBI taxonomy): Eukaryota > Metazoa > Chordata > Mammalia > Rodentia > Sciuridae > Sciurus > Sciurus carolinensis. The sequence continues at coordinate 20,334,256 of NC_062217.1, read as the reverse complement.
ATTGCTGCATTGACTAATACATTAGCTCTTTGGGACATTTCAGATTGAAATTGTAACAGTGTGGATATGGAAATTTTTCTGTTGTTTGGAATTGGTTCACTAGCATTACTTTCTGGGAGAAATAAAATATCTTAGAAAAGAAAACTGAACATATGATAAAACTAATTATATAATTTTATACCTATAATAATATGTGAGCCTTGGATTTATTCATTTTTCTATCTAAACATCTCTCTATTCTTCAAAATTATATATTCTTTTAAAAACTCAGAATGTTATCATACTCTATAAGTGGTCTGTGGAGTTTTCCCTCTCCAACCATTAGGAATTAAGTCATATGAACAATTTTCTTTATAATATGATTTCTTTTTAATAGCACATTTTTCATAATTTTAACCATGAGAGAACTGATTTGCCATTAAGACTATGTACTCGGCTATAAAAAAAATTAAATTCCTTAAATTATAATGTTAGTAGATTTATGTAGATATCATTTTTGTTTGTTCACATGAAAAACTGTTTATTCTTGTGGTCTGTTTAGTTTCACCCTGTTGTAAATTCTTGAAGTGATAAAAACCAAAAGAACTCAAAATGAAGAGAAGATACGTATGTCATAGAAGAGTATTATAATAATATCAAATATCATTCAATATTATATAACATGTTCCTGTCAATGTGTTAATAGAGTATGGTATCTATACTGAGAGTTTTGGATTAAAATCATTGGTTAAAAGAGAGAGGAGGTATATATACTGTTATTCAAAGACCTGGAAGAAAATCACCACTGTCGATAATAAAAAAGCAGAAAAATCCCTTTACTTCTTGACCAATGAGAGGCAGGCAGCTTGCTTGCTGCACAGATGAGCAAACTCAGAACTGCTGAGAGCTGATGCTAGCTGTTATAACTGCAATGTGATAACAGTGCAATGGAGTGTGATGTGTAATACATATTCCCCATTTCTCAGTTTTATTTAAAGAATGATTTCTGTTTTATACATCTCCTTTTTCTTCTCCTGTAGGTTTTTCCTATCTGGAGGGACAGGAAAAGGAGATCTTTTTGGGACTATTGCTGTTACAATTTGGCACGAGTAACTCAGCTCCACCTTACATTTATGATTTGTCTACACATAATGTATGTATGTCCTGATCTGATCCTTCATGCCATTAGCTTTACAGGGGAAGGCTTCATGTAGAAAAATCTATAGTTCCTCATGACTTTCTGTGATTCTGTGGGTAAATCAGTAATTTTGAGAATCAGTACATGTAAGCCTGTTATTGAGCCTCGTTCGGCTTTGTTCTTTGGTAGTAGCCACAATTTGAATAAAGGTGACACATCTCCATCTGCCTATTTTTTAAGTTACTGGTTCAGAATTTAGACTGGTAGAAATAAGATTAGACTAACTTGTGTAGGAGCAAGGACCTTCCCTTTGTCTTTCCATCTCCTTCCCTCAATATGCAGGACCCACTTGCTGATTCAGACCACCCAGTCTGAACAGCAAGGTTTAGCCCAGTACTTATCAGAATAACTCCCTTTGGTCATGCTTGGCAATTAGAGGTCTTCAAAGACAGGCAACAAGTTTTTCTTTAGGCAGAAAGAATAGAAAAGATGCTTCCCCAGTTCTCTGAAGCAAGTTCACGACTTTATTATAGGGCATTCTGCAGTCCTATATCCCTGATCATGGTGTAGGGTGGGAAGAAAATGAACACTTCAGGTGAACATTGCCCACCACCTTCAATCTCCTTGTACAGTGGGGAAAAGTGCAACCAAACAGGAATTGGATCTGGTACTGGGAACCATGGCAGGAAGTCTTCTTGAACCAATCAGTTTTCAAATGGTTATTATGCATTGTTCTCTTCAGAACAAACATGCCATGCTCTTAGGCATATACAAGGTCTTTGGCTACAACTCTCAGTTTCCCCAGAATAATAAGAGCACAAAATAAGAATATGCTTGGCACAGTACAATGGAACCAGAAGGATCAGTTTCCTATCTGGGAGTCTTGATAACAAGAACATGAAGCATGAAACCTGTCATTCAGCAAGCTTTCTATTAAAAAGTTTTGGTCCTTGTGTGCCTAGAGAGTTTCAGTGATGCTTCCTGTGAAAAAAAGTTGTTACCCAAATCAAACTACCATCCTGCTCGGAATATGTGGGAGACAAACACACAGCCAAAAAGTTTATGAATCTTGGAACAGTGTTTGCTATTGTATAAAAAGGCTCATTACACATTTAAATATAACTTAATATTTGGAAGGTTTTTTTAATTCATATGGTGCACCAACTGTTTATTACAATTACTTTCACTTTACAAAGTTTTACTCATTAAAATTATAAAAATGTATTTCTTTTTTTCTATGACTTTTCTGGAGTATATTCAATTAAAAGCAGTCACTGAATAAAATACATTTAAATATAAAAACATATATATTTAATTGTTCTCAAAAAGAGTGATTGGAAGTAATGCCAAATTATTATTGATAGTATCATTTTTTGGCAATGGTAAACATCAATAACAATAATGATTTTTGGTTATATTATGAAAATATTCATTTTCATACCTTGCTCCCAATGTATATATTGTTACATAAATAATAGACAGGCTTTTAAAAAGGTAAAAAAAAATAGTTAGTAGCCAGGTATCTAATTAAAAAACAAAGAGAAAAATGCTTTCTTTTTCATTTATTTAATTTTTATGTATTTGTTTATTATACCATGGGGGATTGAACTAAGACTTCCATTGCAGCCCTTAATAGCATGCTTTTTGTGTCTTCATAAAATGAAAACATGAAGCCAAATTTCAATACCAATAATATATGCTTGATCATAATATTGTGAAATAGTTTGTAAGAATAAAATAAAAAAGTGCTTGAATGTAATCTATACATGTGTATTTTATAAAAGGCACAAGTTAAATTCCACTTTAAAGTAGGTTCATAAATAAATGCTAAAAATGAGCACATTCTTGATTCCTGATTGTCAATGTTGAAAATTTAAAAAATTAATTCTTATATACCCATAGAAGGAACATGACCCTAACCTCAGGAACATTATTGGGATTACAGATTAAGAAATAGTATTTAGGAGGTTGGGGATGTAGCTCAGTTGGTAGAGTGCTTGCCTTGTATGCATAAGGCCCTGGGTTCAATCCCCAGCACCACCAAAATACCAAAACAAAACAAAAGCAAAAACAAAGAAATAGTATTTAGGACATAAATATGTCTGAATCTGTTACAATTAAGATACCCATGGTGTATCACAATCACATTTCCTGAAATTATTTCTTAAATGGAAGCAAAATCAGACAATACTCAACGGGCTGTTGCATAGATAAAAGTGACAACAAGGGAAAGAATCATACTACAGCTACAAAACCGTGAAGCCATTAAAAACCTTCAGCTTTGTGTGGGATGGTGGCACACTCTTGTAATCCCATCCACTCCAGAGGCTGAGTCAAGAAGATGGCAAGTTTAAAAGCAGCCTCAGGAACTTAGTGAGGCCCTGTCTCAAAATAAAACGTAAAATGGGCTGTGGATGTGGCTCAGTGGTTAAGTTCTCCTGGATTCGATTCCTGGCACCAAAACAAACAAACAAATAAATAAACAACCCTTTCAAGTGGTACCGACCTAAATTATGCCAACAGGTGAGTTTATGTGAGTGTACTGCAGACAAATGTGTATAAAATATTTTATTTTCAAAGTTGGATTGATTTTAAGCATGTTTTATGGACAATTAATCTGATTATCTATCTTTGATGAAGACAGGTTTCATCTTGAAAGTTCTGCAACAAGTGCTTTGATGTCTACTACTGAATAATTACAAAAGGGCTACGATTTAGTGGATTGAAAGGAGTGGTCCCTGAACTCCAGGGAGTTTTAGGATGATGACAAATTTCAAACCAATTTAAAAGATGCTTTACAACCTATTAAAAAAAATAACAATTTATTATATTGGTCATTAAATTTCCATTTCCTTTATTTATATTAATATCTCTACACAGCATGTTTTGTCATTGAATATTTTATTATAGTTCATTCTGTTTTTACTAAAGATAGGAATATTCTTTAATACAATATCTTTTTTTTTTGTTAAAGTTTCTTTTTGGTGTGGAGAATGAAATTAGAGCCCTGCACATAGCAAGACCATGCTCTACCACTGAGCTGTACCCGGACTCCAATCTTTTTGCCTATTTTTTTTTCATTATGCATAATACTTTTATCCTCATACTAAAAATTTGTATTGTTATGCAAATAGAGTACCAATGATCTATTCAGTCAGTAAAAGGAATTTATAAATATCTGAGTTAATAAGACATTTAAAATTTGACGAGAGGTATAGTTTAGCTATGAATATTCAGAACTGTCAAGTTGAGCATACTAAAGAGTTCAGTACATAACATATGTTGAATCTCCATTTCTTTAACCACCTTAAAATTTATTAAAATAAATGGCTGTGATTTTTCATCATTCTGTTTCATATTAGGAAGTTTGATTTTCATTTTATTCATCCTGCCAGTTATTAAGAAATATTTAACTTTGAAGTTCAAATATTAATTGATATTAATTTCACAATACTATATCACATCATTCGAATTTACTGATGGACATTAATGTCTTTCCTTACAAAAAATTAGTTGAAACATACAACTTATTGTCAGATATAAAGAACCCTGAAATAAATTTCAAAACAGAGACAAAAAGGAAACATGCCCAAAAGAAAACTAATTCATACACACACACATACACATACAAGGAAACTCTACTAAGATGACTTCATTGATTAAAAACTGCTGAACAGCTGATGATCACATATCAGCATCAGGATGTCAGGCAAGATTTTTGTAACATTCAAAACAGTCATAGTCCCCATGTTCTCTCCAGTATTCCTAGACTTCTCATGATACAATTCTGCAATGAAATAATAATCTTACCCATTCTCCATCCACTCACACTGCAATAGTTCAAAATTTCCCCACAGTAACAGAATGTTACAATGGTTTCAAATTGGTATACATTGTTCTCTCTTAAATCACCATCAAAGAACCAAATTGCAGTGAATCTGATACAGAAAATAGTGAAACAATCATTTTGAACATTCAATGATCAAAAAAATGTACCTTCTAAAACAATTATTTTCTAAAAAATAATGTGGAGCTTGGTGAATATTATAGAAATTATTATTCTTTAAACTGAACAATACAAAATACTCTGTAAAGTAGGTCAAGTATACTTGAAAATTCATTTTTCAGTCAACTCCACCACAAGTGGTAATTCCATTCAAATTCTGATATTGTCTAAGTTGAAAAGATATTGCCATCGTTTACTCTTTTCTGTATAAAATACACATTTCTGTATGGTTTTGTGAAATAAAAATTAGGGATTTAAATAAATTTAGCATAAATTCTTCAACAGATGTGAAGTTCTTTATTGTTTGTAACATTTGGTTTATTTCACAGAAAAGAGAGTTAAGCAACATAGAAAATGAAGATATTATTCAACATTCTTGGTTTGAATTGAAACCAACTTGATCGTGGATCATTTATTTCTTAAGATTTGATAGTCTCCAGTGAAGGAGATCTATAGCTCACACGCTTATTTTCTTAATATATTTATTAAGTACAATCTATTGTAGGAAACTTTCTCTCAAATTTCTTGTGTTATATTAAATAATATATTTCTAACAGATACAAACTTCTTACTTGAAGAACATAAAGGAAGCCAAATAAAGACCTTCTCCTAACATTGAAACATAGATTGCACACATACACACACATACACACACACACAGTCACACACTCACACACTTAAACATATTCACTCCTCTGAATGTATCTAAAAGCTGATAAAAATCAAGCCTATTATGTTAAAGAAAAAAAACAAACAAACTAGGAGATGTCTATAATATTTTGTATAAGAGATGATATTATTACCAAATATCAGACTATTCCAGATTTCTTCAAGATCAAATGGAACTCATGTTATTTCCTGGTAAGACTCTGTAAAAAGGATTCATAAGACTCAATTAATGATTTATCAATAGTAACAAACCATGTATTCATTGACAAGAACTTTCATTCTAAGAGTGACATGCCTGGAACATTAAAAATATAGGAGCCTATAACTTTGGCTGGGAGAAAGAGAAGGCAGAACTAAATTATAATAATTACCAACATTTTCTTAATTTTAATTTCCCCTCTACTCTATTGGTATGAATGCTAAACATAATTCACCTATGCAAATGCATAAGATCATATTAAAACTGCAGCTTTAAAATTCAAGAATCCAATTAAAAACTATCTACAAGACAAGAGATGATAAGGGATGATATAAGAGATGTTTTCAGATCTTTCTGTTTTTAACTTTTATATTTCTATCAAATTAAATCTCCCAAAACTCTATATTTGGTTTAATACCCTCTAGCTCCCTGTAGTAATCCGTTGGCATGACTACGATTCCATATAATATGGATTTGAATCGATGAAATTCATTATAAAGCATGTCTATTTTATGCATGCTCTGCAGAAATAAAATTGAGGGTAGTGTTTATTATGTTACTTTATGACTTTTATAAAATGACCTGTGTGCTACATTTTTTTCTGTAAGTCTTCAATGCCAGGAAACTTTTATCTCCACAAAAAACAAAACAAAACAAATCACATAAAAATATGAACAAGGAAAATACTGAAAAATTTTTTTTCACAACAAAGTGAAAATGAAACATTTTATCATCTTACTCTCCTCTACTTTTAAAAACAGAAAACAAGTTAAACTCCTAATATGACTAGTTTGCAAAACTTTAACTGCAAAATTAGTTATCTATACAACAATGACACTTGATTTATATTTTATTAAATATGAGATACATTTATATTTTATGTTATTTCTTCTAATGTTCTTTATATCAGAGAATCTTGATTTGTAAAGATATAATCTGTATTTTCATGAAAATGTGCCTTTTTGCCAAAAAAGTGGTAGCTCTTAAAACCATATTTTATATTCTTAGATCTCACATTATCTTGATAGATTACACAGTGAATACAAGAATTCCATAATATGCATTTTTATATTTCTTGTGGCTAATTCATCTTTTGAATATTTGAAACAATATCCTATTGATTCAAAAAATACAACATAGAAGCATATAATTTTTATTGAAATATTTCAGGAGTATTTTAAATTTCTTAATTAAGACATTTGGGAAATATATTATGAATAGAATTTAAAATATTCTAGTTTATTCTAAATATGATGTGGTTCATTCCATATTTTCCATAATATGCCCATGTTTTTATAGACCAAAAACTTACTTTGTTTGTTTAGGTATGTAGAAGCATATTTACCTTTTCTTTAGTTTTAAGAGAACACCAGTCAACTAGGAATAGACACATACCCATACACACACATACATGCATGTATATAAAGTTTAATTTTCATAAAAATAATGCACTTATTGTACCTTATAGGTGAACACTCTCCTTCCTTACACAAATGTATCCTAAAATTAAGGGAAAATGAGCAGTCTATTGAAATATATAAAACTGTCAATTTGTTCTGAAAGAGTGAGATATTGAAAATTTCATTTGGTTCAGTCTAATGAAAGATCCTCAAATACATCTTGTCAGTTCTGTGATTGCCATTCTTGTTAAGAAAGGTTACATACATAGGAGATTAAACAAAAATTTTTAGCTAACCGGAAAAATTAAAGAGCACTGCTGTAATTACGAAAGGGAGGATTCTGCCACTGCATGTGTCACGCAAATACCACTACAGTGCTGCCTCCACTTCTACCAACACACAGTGGACTCCATCTTGAATCACTGCAGCAGCCTCCATATCCACCTTCCATGTGGTAGCCTCCACCTTGGGACACTGGACAGGGCCTGAAGACAGACATCTCAGCACCACCTGCCACACTGCTGCATCTCTGAACATGGTGCCCAACACCACTGCACAGCCTGCCCTTGCTGCCACTCCTCTGAAAGTGGTTGCCTCCATCTTGAGACACCTCTGCCAACATCTTGGGTTACCTCTGCTACTACCACTGCCACCTTAGTTGGGGCAGATTCCATCTTGGGACACCAGTTGGAATCTAGAAGCCCAATAACAGGGGTGGAAACTGTAATTCCTCTGATTCACAAAGCCAAAAGGGAAGACACACAAACAAAATGAGAAAAACAAGGGAAGAAAGTGTCCCAAACAAACCAAGATGCTACATTAGTAGAATCTGTTGACGGCACAGTAGAAGAAATGTCAGAGAAGGAGTTCAGAATATTCATAATTAAAATGATCTGCAAAGTAAAAGACAATATAAGAGAGCAAATGCAGGCAACAAAAGATTACTTCAATAAAGAGTTAAAAGATCAAATTCAGGAAGCAAAATATTATTTCAACAAAGAGATAGAGATTCTGAAAACAAACAAACAAACATAAATCCTTGAAATGAAGAAAACAATAAACCAACTTAAAAACTCAATAGAAAACATCACCAACAGACTGGATAACTTGGAAGACAGAATCTTAGACAATGAAGATAAAATATTTAATCTTGAAAATAAAGTTGACCACACAGAGAAGATGGTAACAAATCATGAACACAGCTTCAAAGAATTATGGTATAACATAAAAAGACCAAATTTTAGAATTAATAGGATAGAGAAAGGCAGAGAGATACAAAAAAAGGAATGAATAATCTATTCAATGAAATAATATCAGAAAAGTTCCCACACTTGAAGAAAGAAATGGAAAAGCAAATACAAGAGGTTTACAGGACAACAGACATACAAAATTACAACAGATGCACACTGAGGCATATTATAATGAAAATGCCCTGCATACATAATAAGGATAGAATTTTAAAGACCTAAAGAGAGAAATATCAGATTACATATAGGGGGAAACCAGTGTGGATATCAGCAGATTTTTGAACCCAAACTCTAAAAGCAAGAAGATTCTTGAATAATGTATTTCAAGTTCTGAAAGAAAATAGATGCCAATCAATAATCTTACATCCAGCAAACTAAGCTTCAGATTTGATGACAAAATGAAAACATTCCATGATAAACAGAAGTTACAAGAATTTACAAATAGAAATCCTGTACTACAGAACATTTTCAGTAAAATATTCCATGAGGAGGAAATGAAAACTAGCAATGAATGTTAGCAAAGGGATACACTACACAGAAGGAAAAGTTAATCAAAGGACAAACAAAGTCAAGTTAAAAATCAAAAATAAGCCAAAATGACTGGGAATACAAGTCATATCTCAATAATAACCTTGAATGTTAATGGCATAAACTCATTAATCAAAAGACAGATACTGGCAGATTGGATTTAAAAAAAAAAAAAAAGGCCCAAAAATATGCTGCCTGCAAGAGACTCATCTCACAGAAAAAGACATCCACAGACTGAATGTGAAAGAATGGGAAAAAACGTATCATGCACATGGAGTGTATAAAAATGTAGGGGTTTCTATCCTCATATCAGATAAAGTGAACTTCAAGCCCAAGTTAGTTAAAATTGTAAAGAAGGATATTTCATACTGCTTAAGGTAATCATACATCAGCAAGACATAACAATCATAAATACGTATGCCCCAAATGATAGAGCATCTATGTACATCAAACAAACACTCTTCACTTTCAGGAACCAAATAGACCACCACACAATAATACTGAATGACTTTAACACACCTCTCTCACCACTGGTTAGATCTTCTAAACAAAAATTGAACAAAGAAGCTATAAAACTCAATAATACAAACAATAATTTGAACTTAACAGACATACAGAGAATATTCCATCCATCAATGAGAGAATACACATTTTTTCTCAGCAGCACATGGATCCTTCTTCTAAAATAAGCCATATGTTATACCACAAAGCAATTCTTAGCAAATACAAAAAAATAGAGATATGACCCTGCTGCATTCTATCAGATTATAATGGAATGAAATGAGAAATCAATGATAAAATAAAAAATAGAAGCTACCCCAACATCTGGAGACTAAATAATACACTAATAAATGAAACAAAAATACCAGAAGACATCAGGGAGGATATAAAAAAAATTCTTAGAGGTAAATGAGAATACCAATACAACATATCAGAATCTCTGGGACACTATGAAAGCAAGGAAAGTTCATTGCATTGAGCTCATTCATTAAAAAATAAAAATTCAACAAATAAATGACCTAAGATTACACCTCAAATCCCTAGAAAAAGAAGAACAGATTAACACCAAAAGTAGTAGAAGACAGGAGATAATTAAAATAAGAGCTGAAATCAATGACATTGAAACAAAAGAAACAATAAAAAAAAGTGACAGAACAAAAATTGGTTCTTTGAAAAAATAAACAAAATTGGTAAACCCTAGCCACACTAACAGACAGAAGGAAAGAGAAAACTCACTAAAATTTGTGATGAAAAAGGAAATATCATGACAGACACTACTGAAGTACAAAAGATAATTAGAAGCTATTTTGAAAACTAATACTCCAACAAAGCAGAAAATCTCAAAGACATTGACAAATTTATAGAGACCTATGATCTTCCCAAACTGAATCAGGAAGTCATATACATTCAAAATAGATCAATTTCAAGCAATGAAATGGAAGACACCATCAAAAACCTTCCAGCCATGAAAAGCCCAGGACCCAGGATTCTCAGTGAATATCTACAAAACCTTCAAAGAAGTAATACCAACATGCCTCAAAGTATGCCACAAAATAGAAAAGGAGGGAACCCTTCCAAACTCATTCTTTGAAGCTAGTAACACCTCGTACCAAAACCAAAGACCCATCAAGGAAAAAAAAAAACTTCAGATCAACATCCTTGATGCAGAAATTCTTAACAAAATTCTGGCAAATCACACTCAAAAACATATTAAAAAGATAGTGCACCATGATCAACTGGGTTTTATCCCAGGAATACAAGGTTGGTTCAACATCCAGAAATCAATAAATGTAATTCACCACATCAACAGACTTAAAGTTAAGAATCATATGATTATTTCAATAGATGCAGAAAAAGCATTTGGTAAAACACAGCACCTTTCATGCTCAAAGAATAGGGATAGTAGGAACATAACTCAACATTGTAAAGGCTATCTATGCTAAACCCAAGGCCAACATCATTCTAAATGGAGAAAAATAGAAAGCATTCCTGCTAAAAACTGGAACAAGATAGGGATGCATTCTATCACCACTTTAATCCAACATTGTCCTTGAAACACTAGCCAAAGCAATTAGACAGACCAAAGAATTTAAAGGTATATGAATAGGAAAAGAAGAACTCAAGTTGTTACTATTTGTCAACAACAAGATTCTATATTTAGAGGATCCAAAAAACTCCACCAGAAAATTTCTAGAACTAATAAATGAATTCAGCAAAATAGGAGAATGTAAAATCAATATGCATTAATCTAATGCATTTCTATTCATAAGTGATGAATCCTCTGAAAGAGAAATTAGGAAAACTACCCAATTCACAATAGCCTCAAAAAAAAAAAAAAACTTGGAAATCAATCTAACAAAAAAGTTGAAAGACCTCTACAATGACAACTACAGAACTACTAAAGAAAGAAATTAAAGGAAAACTTGGAAGATGGGAAAGATTTCCCATATTCTTGGATAGGTAGTATTAATATTGTCAAAATGGTAATACTACTATAAGTGTTATACAGATTCAATGCAATTCCCATTAAAATACCAACATCTTTCCTCAAAGAAATAGAGAAAGATCATGAAATTCATCTGGAAAAATAAGAGACCCAGAATAGGCAAAGCAATACTTTACAAGAAGAATGAAGCAGGAGGCATTGCAATACCAAACCTTAAACTATACTACCAAGCTATAGTAACAAAAATGACACAGTATTGGAACCAAAATATGTAAACCAATGGGGTTCAAAGAGAAAACACAGAGAAAAACCCACATAAATACAATTATCTCATCTTGGACAAAGGTGCCAAAAACATACAATGGAGAAAAGATAGAATCTTCAACAAATGGTGCTGGGAAAACTGGAAATCCAAATACAGCAAAATGAAATTATATCCCTATCTCTCAACCTGCACAAAACTATCGCGCTCCCCGCCCGCAGAGAGACACGACACCTGGTTCTTTTCAGCCTTTTTATTGCGCGCACCCCCATCCTCTCAGTTCTTTCTTTGTTCTCTTCTTTCTTTGTTCTCCTCTTTCGAGGAACTTACACTCCAATATATACATTACTGTAACCAATCAGCATTTGAGCATGAGGGGAGAGCATGAACAGATACAGGCAGTAAATGCAGACATGCAGTGATCATGCACTGTCCACGAGGGAACTCAACCAATCCCTGGAACTTCCTCAAAATAATGTCAGTTGTTTGTGCAAAAGTTAACTGCTCTGGCTCACTGCCAGGCGCCATCTTAGCCACACCTAGGGCCAGGGGTCCCAGGTACCCCGACAGTTCCCCCTTTTTTATTATAAAATTAAAGCTCGGGACCGTGCCTGTCTTAGGCGGAGTGGTCAACCACCGTCCTTACCCGTCATTGGATAACTGTAGAGCATACCACAGCTCCTGTCTTAGGTCGGTACGGGGTCACCTCCTTCCTTACCCGTATGACTACCGGTCCAGCATCGTGAGCCATACTTGTGGGGAACTGCCGGCCTCTAGGGCAGTCATGGCCTGATGAAAAATAATCTGGTCCATTTGTTGGGTGGCTCGTAGTTGTACAACCAGGCGGGTGAGGAAAAAGATACCAAAGAGGAGTAAAAACCCCAAAGTACCAAGGCTTGCCCACTGTTTACAAAATTGAGAGCAGAAGAAACCATTTAGCCAGCTCAGACATAGAAGCAATTTGTACCCTAGTAGAATTAACTTTGACAATTTTAGCCCTAAGTCGTGAGGTAAGATTATCAAATTGAGACGACCAAGTAGAAGTAAGATAGGCTGACAATTTTTTAGATAACCCAGCTGCGGTGCTGGAATTATCATATACAATGGGGGTAGCACAAACAGCTCTTAAAGAGTAAACACATCCCAGTCCCAAAAGTTCTTGTAATATGTCCACTTGTTCTTGTAGTAAGTCCACTCTTTGATTTATAAGGAGTATGCCTGCTGTTAGATGTTGGTTTAGGGTCTCTTTAGTCTGTAAGGCTGCAGCTGTATTTTCGGCCAAGTGATTGACTGCTGTTGCTGTAGGTATGGCAGTTGCTAGTGCTGCTGTTGCAGAAACCACTATTGCAGTGACCATAGTCGCTGTGATGCCAAATTCTCTCCTGTTTCTTGATAGTAACACTGGCAATTCTGCATCTGTAACAGAGACTGGGACTGGTAGGAAGGTAGGAACACACATTAAGTCTGCCAGCAGGAACCCTAGAAGCATTTTAACATTGAGAGATAGCACAAATCTGAAGTACAATTGAGAGAAGCAGTTGTTTTGTTACATAGTTGAACTATTCCTCCTAAGAGACTAAAAAGAGGTTGTAAGTTAGTTTATTCCGTGGAAACACACAAACTGAGCCGCAGTTCCAGTAAAGCACCGGGTTACCCTTATTACCCAGAGTTAAAAAACCCCAAACAAAGAGACAAAGAGAAAGTTTATCTTTAGGGGACCTGAAGGTCTCCTCTATTCCCCTTTTTTGTTTATAAAGAGTATTTTTGAGGGTGAGATGTGTATGTTCAACAATACTTTGTTTTTGTGGGTTATAAGGTACATCTGTGGTTAGAGTTATTTTAATTTTAGTGAGGAATTGGTTCTTACCAATTTTAGTTTTTAAAGAAAAATTTAGACTTTATAACGTAGTACAATCTTTAACAGTTGCTTAACCATAATTGTATAAACCCCTATTTTTAAGACAATTGTTTTAAAGAATAAAACTTAAGAGACACAAAGTTAAGAATGAATTGGTGTTTTTAAGAAAACTTTGTTATTTTACCATGTCATTTTACCATATAGATTAAACTTTGGCTTATATCAGAACATTAGTATTTCACCTTAGGAAAAACCTTAAATAGCTTTAGCTGTTTTACATACATACAACCAACTTAGTTACACATAGACTTGTTGAAACTTGCCCTTTATTACATACAGACTTTCTTATCCAGAAACATTTTCTTTTCCTTTTTATTAAATACATTTTAAACCCAGAACCTTTTATTTTCTCTTTCCTATCTGTTGACCCCTTTTTGTTCACATTCTGAAACAACTCTTATGAAATTTCTGAATTTAGATAAATCATTCTATTTTAATAAGATTAAATATTCTGTTGTTTATAGTACTCTTAATTGAAACACAGTTGAAGCTTTTGGGACCCTTTATATATAGAATTCCACTTGTTAGGACATAACTTCTAGTAACCTTGCTTTTAGTTTAGTGATGACACAAAGCAAGTTTAAACCCTTTTTATTTACCAACCTATGAAAACACCAATAATGTTTAAGTATGTTACCCCATGTAATTTAAGGAGTTAAAAGTACTTGATGTTATTTAACAATTAGCATTTAACTTTGTAAATTAACCAGACGTCTCTACAAACTCATCTGAGTAATCCCATACATGTTAACTCCAATTTATTTATTTTATAAAAACCAAGATATCAGACAAGTGTCCTGAACAGGATCTGTTGCCTCTTTCCTGCTGAAGAAAAGTCCTAGAAGCAATTGATATTAGACATTGTTTAACATTAACATTTCATTAGTTTGACCACCTGGAGACTTGCAAGTTATTTTTAAAGACATTTTACTTTCATTAGTTTACCCAATTTGAATTGAACCTTTTAAATCACGTGAATAAAAGTATTTGGATCCATTTTTAAATTTTAATTTTAAGAGCGCTCAGTTTTGACAAAACATGACATTAGACAGCACAACATAACACATAACACAAAATCAAAGGCCTTGTAACTTTATAGGTAAATGTTCATTGCAATGAAACAGATGTTTAAAAACTTCAGTTGAATAAAAAATAGAACTGATCAAAAAGAAAAAAAAATCATTAACCTAGGTATGTAGGATCAAAATTATGAGCTCAAAAATACAGGATTAAAGAAAAACAAAACAAACGAAGAATCCTAGAAAATAAGTTAGTTAAGTTTAAAACGGACACCTTTTTTTTTCTTTTCTTCAGGTTACCCCCCCCCCTTTTCCCGCTGAGACTGCTGTAATTTACATTCCATTGCAGGCTTTGACAAGGCCAGGCAGAGGGGAGGGAGGATCATCCAGGACTTTTTAACCCTTTTTTTCCTGGTTGAGAAATCAGGTTAGGTTTGAATGCAGAAAATCATGAAACAATTATCTCCCAATACTTGTGGGGACTATGGCTACTATATTATGTTCCCACTGTGGAATATTTAATAGCCCCTCATTTAAAGACCACGGAGAGACCTTCTCTATGGTATCAAGGAACGTTCGAGCTGTTTTTTGCTTTTAGTGGCATTCCATGACCTTTTAGCAACTCCCTAAGAGGCTGTTGCATTCCAGTCTTAGACAGTTCCGTTCCTATGATTAAATCTTACAGCACTAAGAGCTCCAAGCACACAAACAAGCCACACAACAAACACAAAAATAACACACCACACACACAGCTCTGATCACTGCTCAGACTCAAGGTCTTAATATGAACATTATGAACTGTTCCCTTGCCTGGAACTTCCCTTTTACTTTATACTGGATCCCTGCACTGACGGACTCAAGGTCTTAAAATGAATATCACCGCTCGGACTCAAGGTCTTAAAATGAATATCACTGCTCGGACTCAAGGTCTTAAAATGAATATCACCGCTTAGATTTACCTTTTAATTACTTCAGCTTGTTGCAATGCTGCGAACGTCGAGACTGTCTCACTATCTTATCCTCGGACTATTTATGTCTTGAATTGAAAAACTTACTCTCGGACTATTTATGTCTTGAATGAAAACTTACTCTCGGACTATTTACGTCTTGAATGAAAGAAAAAAAGAAAAAAAAAAACTTACTCTTACTTTACCTGTAAGGCTCCCGGGTTTCGGCCCCACCTATCGCGCTCCCCGCCCGCAGAGAGACACGACACCTGGTTCTTTTCAGCCTTTTTATTGCGCGCACCCCCATCCTCTCAGTTCTTTCTTTGTTCTCTTCTTTCTTTGTTCTCCTCTTTCGAGGAACTTACACTCCAATATATACATTACTGTAACCAATCAGCATTTGAGCATGAGGGGAGAGCATGAACAGATATAGGCAGTAAATGCAGACATGCAGTGATCATGCACTGTCCACGAGGGAACTCAACCAATCCCTGGAACTTCCTCAAAATAATGTCAGTTGTTTGTGCAAAAGTTAACTGCTCTGGCTCACTGCCAGGCGCCATCTTAGCCACACCTAGGGCCAGGGGTCCCAGGTACCCCGACACAAAACTGAACTCAAAATGGATCAAGGACCTAGGAATTTAGACCAGAGATGCTGCTCCAAAAAGAAGAAAAAGTGGGCCCAAATCTTCATCATGTGTTCCTGGAACCAGACTTCCTTAACAAGAATCCTAAAATGCAAGAAATAAAATCAAGAATCAATAAATGGGATGGATTCAGACTAAAAAAAATTTCAGCAAAGAAAGACAATAATCAATAAAATAAAGAGAAAGCCTACAGAGTGGGAAAAAATCTTTACCACATGCACTTCAGTTAGAGAACTAATCTCCATAATTTATAAAGAACTCATAAAACTTAACACCAAAAATAAAAATAACCCAATTAACAAATGGGCTAAGTATCTGAGCATACACTTCACAGAAGAAGATATACAATTGATCAACAAATATATGAAAAAAATGTCTAACATCTCTAGCATTAGAGAAATGTAAATCAAAACTACTCTAAGATTTTATTTCCAAGTTGAATGGCAATTATCAAAAACATAAGCAACAATAAGTGTTGGTATGGATGTGGGTAAAAGGCACACTCATACATTGCTGGTGGGGTTGCAAATTGGTGCAGCTACTGTGGAAAGCAATATGGAGATTCCTTAGAAAAAAATGAAACCACCATTTGACTCAGCTATCCCACTCTTTGGTTTATACTCAAAGGACTTAAGATCAGCATACTACAGTGATGCAGCCACATCAATATTTATAGCAGTTCAATTTACAATAGCTAGATTGTGGAACCAATCTAGATGCCCTTCAACAGATGAATGGGTAAAGAAACTGTGGTATATATACACAATGGAGTATTACTCACCTTTAAAGAAGCATAAAATTATGGCATTTGCAGGTAAATGGATGGAATTGGAGAATATCATGCTAAGCGAGATAAGCCAATTCCAAAAAACCAAAGGTCAAATGTTTTCTCTGATAAGTGCATGCTGATTCATAATGTGGGGGGAGTGGTGTAAGGGAAGAATAGAGGAACTTTGAATTGGAAAGAGGAGAATGAGTGGAGGGAGGGGGCAGGAGGGTGAGAAAGATAGTGGTATGAGATAGACTTCATTACCCTATGTACATGTATGATTGCACGGATGATGTGACTCTACATTGTGTACAACCAGAGAAATCAAAAGTTGTGTACAATGAATTGAAATACATTCTGTTGTCATGTAAAACTAAATAGAACTCATAAAAAATAAAAATTAAAATAAGAAAGGGACACTTAATATTTAATCTTAAATAATGCCATTATCCCTCCTGAGTGGTCTCTTAGTTCATACCCCTCCTGTGGTTGTTCTAATGTAAACAAGTTTTAATTCTTCTATACTTTGTGGAATTAAGAATATTTTAATACAGTGCTTGATTATTTAAGCAAAATTATTATTCTCATGATAGGTTTTCCATAAAATACAAATGTACTAAAACTTTCAAATAAGTCAATGAAATTACCATTTTTAGTCTTTTATTTCTGATTAACATTTTCATACTTCCCAGAAAATTCACATTTTTAATGGTGTTTAATTTTCAAAATTGCTTTGTTCTTCTTCCATATATGTCACTATGTATGTTGTGGAGACAAATGAAACAATGCTAGTATTCATTCTTTCACAAATATGTCATCAATGCCACAAGTGTTCATCTTTCTATTATAAGGAAAGAGGTCATAGAATTTTGTCTTATTCTTTTCAGGCTACTATCACAGCCAACCATAAGTGGGTACTTTTAAGCAATGAAAATGTATTTCTTACAGTTTTGGAGACCAGACATATATAAGATGGAGGTTTGGGTATCTGGTGAAGGTTTGTCCCTGGTTGACAGAAATAACACTTTCTTGAGAGGAAACAGCTGTGTCCCTGCAGTGTTTGGCCAAGGGGGTTCTTGGGTCATTGTCTATTCATGAGGGCTCCATCTTTATAATTTAATATTCCCCCAAAGACTTTACCTCATTATCGTATATCATGCTTGGGTTTTTGGCATATTATTTTTAAGGAACACAAACATGGAAACCACAGTAGTCACCAAGAATTTCAAAAGGTTTAAGCCAAAGCAGATTTTGCATATGGAGCTCCATAACTCACGTATGCAGAGCAAGTGTGTCTTCTTATAATTGTGTGACCAGTATTTTTCATTGGACTCTGTGCCCTAAACCAGGTTCATACCCAGAGTATACTTTGACAGTTCCCACAAAGACAGACTGTCCCTTATGCTTCCAAGAGTTCGGGGATCATTATTACATATTATGACTATAAATATTCCTTATTGATAAGTGATGAAAAAAATGACTGATTATTTTCCCTGTATGTAATTCATGAACATGAACATCAATATTTTATAATTATGGTCCTAGTGGATGTTAAAACTTGATAAGTGTTCAATAAATATGTATAAAAACAAAACATATTCTATGAACAACTTCATCATTATTGTCAAAAAGAACCATGAGTATATATGTCAGTTTTAATCAATCAGTAAATTAATATGTCATATGTCATATACATTGCATATGATGTATGTTATATTCATACATTGGAGGTTGCTACATCAAACAACAGTTTTCTCTATGTGAATTTTGGTACAACCTGATTTATTTTAGCTCCATATCACCACAGAAATTTTTTTACTTTGCATTTTTGGCATAAGTTCCTTTCTGATCAAGAAATTGAGGCCCAATAATAAAAATTCCTCCTTTAACAAGAATCTTACAAATATGTCACCCAAATCCTGGGTGTGCACTACTTTTGGTTGTGAGCCAAGGACCCATGTGAGGCTGCCTATGAATTCCACCTTGGAAACAGGGTGCACACTGGCACTTTTAAATGCTCATTGTGCTTTCGTCTTAGATGATCTTTCAGTCCATGCTATGTCTTTTACCAATCTGAATTGAAATACTTTCAAATGTAAATGCTATTTATAAACTAACCATATTATTTACCAATGTAATAATCTTTTGCTCATAAATGAAACATTAAAATGAAAATGAGAAAAATTTTAAGAACAATAGTTACGGTTTCCTCTGTGTTACAAACTATGCCAAGTGCTTTATATTTATTTAATATTTTTAGTCTTATAGTAATCTTAAAGACAAGGAAATTATTTCATTTATTAGAGGAAAATGTGATGTATTGAGTGGGAAGAGGGGAACTGTTTTCACATTTATTTTCATATGACTTGAAAGCACAAGTCTTTCAAAACAGATATAATATTCTAATCAACAGATTTAGTTTAATTATAGTACACATTCTGATAAAACAGTGGTAGAATTTTGCAACATGACCCAATTTAAGAGTGAGAGCTCAAAATTAGTTTTATTCTTCTGATGTTCCATTCATCAACTACTTAATTTCACAAGATTTGTTTCTTTAAATCATTTTCATGTTTGTAATTGAACATTTTGGGTAGTTTGGTAGAAGCACATTCTTGATGCTTTTCTTTGTCTCTTCTCTAATTCCTTATTTTTGTTTCTTTTGATTTTCCCTAACTTATATTCAACATTGACTATGTCCTTGCTTAAGCTCCAGGTATAGTCCCATCCAAGTTGTTATTGCTTCCGCTCACTTATCTGCATTATCTATGAATGCTTCAACTTATTTTCTAACAGTTATAATTCAATAGATCTTTCTTCTCTATGTTCCAGAACTTTACCTGTTTCTCTTTTTGCTTCTAAATAAAAATTTACCAATTCCTAAAAAAAAAAAGTTTTTTGGTAAGCATTTTCTCCTGTAGTTATAAAAATAAATCAGTAGAATAAAGATTCGTAAAGCCCCTATTGACAATTCTAATTCCTAAAACAATAATTTGCTTAACCTTCCGCCCTTCCAAGGCATCCCTGGTGCTGACCAAATATGATTCAGGCCAAAAGATTTATTATTCCCTCTTTCATTCTTACCAGTGCTAAAGCTGCTTGTAATGCTCTGTTTGGATACAGAATTAAAATAAAATGAAGTTAAAGGTCACCACTGATATCCATATGGAAGGCAAGAACGTACCAGAAATATTAATTTTCAAAACATAGCATTTCCTTATGGACCATCTTCTAAGGTTTCATCTGCTGTTTGCTTAAACAAGTTCCTAAAGTGACGAAACCAACTTAAGGAGATAAGGATGACAGCATGTACCACACTCTAGACAGGTGTGAACACATTTCAACACCACTTCTCCACTATCACTTTCTGATACTCTTAAGATTAGGAGCATGAGTATCAGAACATTATTCCTCTTTTATGTGTGTGCACTGGTGTCCAGGATGTGACAATTCAAGGTTTTGCTTTGCTTGAAGGCTTCTGGAAGCTTTTAAAAGTATATAATTTAAGTTTCAGTTGATGTATTTTAAAACTGTGATAAATATCTGTCACATATAAACACATAAGGTACAATAGTAGGGGCCAAGTCAGATAATCATAATGTGTGTTATCACAGGAAATATAAAGCAACATTTTTTTTTCTTTTTTATTTAAACCTTGGACCATAATAACATGATCACAGGATATGGTGTAAGTCAGGAAAATATGAGTTTAATATTCTAGTAGGCACAAAGTGTATAACCTAATATTATCAAGTCAAATTAAATTCTCAATAATGACTTAATTCATATAACTTCTGTTGCTCTTAGTATATTAAGTTGTTAACCAATTGCATTGCCAAATGATTAAAATTTTTCATAAATTCAGGGCTTTACCTTACTATATTTGTGTGGATATCACTTACTACAGTTTGTGTGGATGTATTCTGACTTTGAGAAAATGAAAATAATTCTTTATGTGAAATTTTATTATATATCATTATGATACAGATATGCTTTAGCTGAACTTTTTAAAATTTGGAATATAATACACAGCATCTTTCCACTAGAAGTAACACAGAGATAATAAAACCTAAGTATTGCATCTTACACAAATGTAAAAAGAAAAAAATATTGTGCATACTACTGGATTGAACTGTGTTCACTTTATTTTTTCTTACAGACAACATTTAGGATGTCTATGTAACTTTATATGTGCATAATATCAAATGAGAAAGTAAAACACAAAGATAGTTTCCAAAATAATCTCATGAAAAGGAGATTTTGGGATTTTTACTGCTTAATTTGATGTGTAGTAGTCAAAATTCCTCAACTATTACTTCTAGAAACACTGGAAAGACAGAAAGAAAAGAAGAAGATATTTTTGTTTTTTTGTTTTTTTGCAGAGCTACTAGTTCAAGCTATTTTAAACTTTGTATTTTAAACTATGTATTATCAAAAATATCATTGTCTTCACAATAGAAATAGGGATCTATTAATTTCATTAGTTTCAGTCATTTTTTCCCAACCTTGACTATTATTAATAAAGCAGTTAGCTGTATAAAGCTATTGCCTTCACTGTTTATCTCTATGAAAGATTTAAAAATTGTGTTTTAGAGTAAATAGCTATTTACAAGCAACACTTGAAAAGCACATGCTGTTGTTCAAACCTGGGATTGTTTCCACATTTCTAGTTCTGGCCTGTCAACATTTCATTACTCTGTTATTTTAACTTTTATATGCATTGAAAATAATATATATTGGTGTCATACTTTAGATAGGCAGTGTTCCCCAAAAGTTCATGTGTGAGACAAGTCAAGAATTTTCAGAGGTGAAATAATTAGATTTTGAGAGGTGCAACCTACTCAGGGATTAATCCACAGATATGGATTACCTGGGCGGCAGGAAATGTGGATTACCCTGCAGGAAGGTACAGTGTGACTGGAATAAATAAGTCACTGGAGGTGTATATTTGGGGGTTTACATTTTGTCCCTGGTGAGCAGAGTTCTCTCTGTTTCCTGGTTGTCATGTCCTGAACTGATACCCTTCCTATTGATGATTGCCCACAGCTATGAAGTCAGTCCACAGTGGACTGAACCTCTGAAACCATTAGCCAAAATAAAATTTTCCTTCTCTATATTATTCTTGTCATTTCTTTTGGTCACAGTAATGCAAAAACTGACTAGAACAGAAATTGATACCAAGAAGTGGGATTATTACTCTGACTAACCCAACTGTATTGTTGAGAAGCCTTTGGAGGACATTTGCTGGGCAAGGAGGATGGATTTTACAAAGTTTAGATTCACAAGCTGGAAAATCTTTAGAAATGTTGTAAGTGGAGCTTAATAGGCAAATTCTAGTAGGTGCTCTGAAGACCAGAATGAGAATTGGATTATGGATGTAAAGACTGAGTTCATAATGTTTCAGAGGGGAAGGAGGACTCTGTGGAAATTGGACTGGGGGCCACTAGTGTTACATTCTGGCAAAGAAGTTGTCTATAATCTTGCCCATGTCCTGAGACTTAGCGAGACTGAATTTCAAGGATGTGGACTAATTAAAATGGTGGAGGAAATTTCAAGGCAGCACAGCATTCAGGAAGTGGCATGGTTATTGCTGTTGATTTTTGACTATGTTTACAGTGAGAATCAGAGCAGAAGGGAAGCTGAAAGATTTGTAAAATCTATAGTTTGGCCAGAAAAGTATGAGTGAAACTGGGGCTAAGCAAATTGTGGTTGTTAAGGAAATTACAGTCTCTAAATAAATACTTAGTATTTTACCCCCAAGCAATAATAAAGATGGCTTGAAGACATCTCAGGAATTGGCAAGACCATACCCATCTTAGACTCAAAGGTGTTAAAGTAAAACTTCCTTTGAGAAGAATTCACATGGCCACCCTCCTTGCACAGGAGAGCCTAGGACATTTTTTCACTGCTTTTATCTACTCAGGCACTCAGAAGCTGCTGAAGCTGTGGTTCAAGGAGGCTTGGCTACTACTCAAGAGGGCAGCGGACATTGGTGTCAATCACAAGGTGCTGGTTGTACAAGAATGCATGATGCTGGAGTTACGGAGTCTTTGATGTTCTTACTGAGATTTCAAAGGAAGGCTTAGGAGGTCAGGTAAAGTGCAGCAGGGTCAGTCTAATCCCGAGTGGAGTGGTGCCTAAGCCACAGAGGAGACCCGCAAGAATAAGAAATGGAAATTATGTGGGACAGCTGCTGAGGAAAGCTGCAGGAATCAAGAAACCAGAGAGGCAATGTGGGCTGCAGCAAGCAATGCCATGGGGTGAAGATACACCAGATATTTGGAGAGAGCCTTATGATGCCATGATCCCAGAGGCGGTTATGGAGCTACAGGACTTGCTTGCCTAGATGGATTTTGGTCTTGCTTTGGTCCCTGCCTTTTTTCTATGTAACTCTTACATTTGTAATGGAAATGTTTGCTTAGTGTCATTATGAATTAGATATTTGTGACTGGCTTTTGACCTTGGCTCATAAGTAGGAGTTGGCTTTGAGTCTCAAATGAGATTTTATATTTGACCTTTGAATAATGCTGTAACTCTTGAGACTCTGGGGACTCTTAAAAATGGACTAAATGTATTTTCCATTGCAAGATGAGCATGAACTTTTGGGGGTCAGGGCGAAGAGTATTATTGTTTAGGTAGGAGGTGTTCCCTAAAAGCTCATGTGTGAGTCAGTTTAAAAAATTTCAAAGGTGATATGTCAGATTGTGAAAGATATAATTTAGTAAGTGGATTAATCCACTGACATGGACAACTATAGCCAGGTAGGGTATGGCTGGAGGAAGCAGGTCACTGGTATGTCTCTTTGAGGTTTATATTTCTTTCCTTGGTGAGTGGACCCCTTTCTTTGCTTCATGGTTATCATGTCCCGAGCTACTTTCCTCCACCATTATCCTTCCATTATGATATTCTGCCTCACTTCATGCCCAGAGCTATAGAGATGGCTGATGGTCAACTGAATCTCTGAAGCCATCAACCAAAACAAACTTTTTCTACTCTAAATTGTTCTCGTGGTTTCCTTTGCTCACAGCAATGAAAAGCTAATTAAAATTGGCATTTAGGAATGTGGGTTCTTATTGATGTCATAAAATGCTTTGTAAGTTTCTTGAATTTCTTCCTCCTTATGAGACCTTTTTTCCTACATGCTAAAATTTCCCTTAGTTCAAATGAAAATGATGACATATTCTATTAGAGGGTAAAACTGAATTTACCGAATAGTTTCCATCTGAATGCTGTGCTTTCTAATTATGGTACTATATTATTGATATGTGATAAAAAGATGGAGTTTCATTCTTTGAATATTATCTTTAAGTACATTAACTCTCTTATGGTCTTAAAAAAAGATTCTTATATATCCAAAGTTATTAGTATTTTAAAAATTGGATAGATTACTACTTCAAAATTTATTTTGGAAAAAGTCATATAACACATGAATATATTAAAATTACAGATGAACTTATATCCTTGTATAACAGATAAATGTCTTAATTTCAGATAAATGTCTTAGTTTAATGATTCCCTATCACAATAATTTATTCTTTAGCTAATTTAATTAAGAAACATGATCAGTCACACTAAGACATGAACAATAGAAATACACCTTAATTATTTTTTTAAAAAATCTTAAAATGTTGCCATTTGAAGTATGAAATATTTGTGATGTGGCTATGCATGGTGATGCATGCTTGTAATTCCAGAAATTTAGAAGGCTGAGGCAGGAGGATTCCAAGTTCCGGGTTGGCCTTGGCAAATTATCAGACTTTGTTTCAGAATAGAGAAAGCAAAGGACTGAATATGCAGTCAGTGGGATAGCACCACTTGGTTCAATCCTTAATATACAAAACAAAACAAAACAAAAACTTGTAATATTGACATTTACTTTAGAAATAAGTTTCTTACACAATTTGGAACTTTAAAAAAAGAGAGAGAGAGTTGTACCTTTGCACCTTCCTAGTCTGATAGTGGTTAGAATAATAAAATTTCAGTCTCTACTAGCTAGTCAGGAGTCTTGTTTCAGGAAGATAAAGAAGCTATTATCCTGTAAAGACAGCTGCTTTGGTTGAATGGGTTTGTGCTTCGTTTATCATAACAATAGGTGATAAGGCTAATAAGAAGTTGTGTGCTGCTAATGATGGTGATAAGAAGAGACAGGACATTACTCTTCAGCAAATCTAGATATGATCAAACATTGAATTGGCTAATGCTGCAGAGTAAACTGTCCACTTTCAGAACAATAGCCAAAGAAAAAAGAAAAAAAAATATTTAACTCAGATTACCTTTAGGAAAAATAAGTAGGAGTCCGATTATCTCCACTTTCTAGTTTACTTTTTTTAATATTAAAACATCATTTTCTTAATATGTTTTTTGATAATTTAAAATTTCTTGTCAACATAACAGCACACATCTATCAATGAGCTTGTGTTTTTGGCAGGAATACATAAAACTCAGCCTGGAAAGGAAGACACTGGACATTACTAAGTCATTTGAAAAGCCGTTTAAAGAAAGTACTGGTTGAGCACAAGGAATCACTACTCCTCTTCATAAAGGAAGTGGCATTTGAGATTTGATATTGAAGACTGAAAAGATTCACTAGGTAAGTGATGAACATTCCAGGATAGGGAGTAGGAACAGCTAAAGCAGGTGTGAGGATGAATGGATGAGAGTAGAGTGCAAACTATGGGCTACAGAGCCGGCACAGGGCGAGACTCTATTGGTGAGTTTAATGTGCAGGTATTTCCTGTATGATTCACTTGCTCTTTATGGTGCAGTATAGTGCTATACTTGTCCACAGAAGAAATTTGCCTCCCACATCCATTTGTTTTCATTCTGTTGGGATACATCACAGATTGTTTGAAGGAGTAAATCGTTTCTTGCATTACTGTATCTTACTTTAGCTGAATTTACACTCCAGCCTCCACTGCAGTCTGCTATTTGAAACCACATGTTTTTGTGAGCTCACAATTTCATCAGGGAAAACCACTGAAATGAATATCATGCAAATGGACTTGAGCAATCCTTTATATGGCCAGAATAGTAATTTTTACAAAGATAGATGTTTTTGTTCTTTGAATACATGTTAATAAATTAAAAGTATTGGATATGTTCAACTATTAAGCCCGAACATATTTTGGATTGCCAGATCTTGCTTTCTAAAAAGGAAATGCAAGAATGGCAGAGTAGAAAAGAATTAGAAATAGGAAAATTCCAAGTATCCATTATATTCTGCTCAATTATTTTATATCTGCTATTACCTCTAACATTGAACCTCAAACATTTTTTAAATATATTTTGTAGTTGTCAATGAATCTTTTATTTATTTATATATGGTGTTGAGTATCAAACTCAGGTTCTAGGCACACATGCCAGGCAAGTGCTCTACCACTGAGCTACAACTGTAACCTCTCAAACATTTTTTTTTATACAGGAAAAATCATAAATAATTTTGCACACAAACTCAGTTGCTTAATTATATTTTATATTGTTTCATTATACTGTTCTATTGCAAATATCACAAAGATATTTCAAATATGTATGAAGAAGTAATGATAAAAGTCATTATTTTAAAGTTTGAGGCTGATGGTATCAACTCCTAACTTTGTTTTAGCTATTAAGTAGACAGACCTGGTATGCAGAAAATATTTACAATGAATGGCCTATTGTAAGCACCTAAAAAAAGGATAGTTCACCTCATTATCCCTTCTGCTGGGATTCAGATTCTTACTGACTGAAATGTCCCTTGGTAGTAGTTGGATGGACCAGAGAATTTTTCTCTTTACTCTCAGCATTTTTTAAGCTGGGGCTTCTGATATTGCAAACAAATGCATACTATTACAAAACAATTTCATACTTAAACAGTACAATAATGGGAAGGATAGCTATATTCTAAATTAATTTATTAAAATCAATGGTGCATATGAATAGGTATAAAGTTAATGCAGAGATCCTGGTTTTGTTATTATAAACTTTGCTTTGCAATGCAATTTTCCATATTTCAGCACTCCATTTCCAAATTTAAAAGAAAGTTCTCATTCTGTCAGGTTCAGTATACATGAATTCAGAGTTTATGGCCACAAGGCAGTTTAAGCTGTACTTGTCATTTTTCTTGTGTTTAATGAAAAGAAAGTTATGTTGTGCTTTGCTTCTTTCCCAGAGGTTACATTTATTGTCACTGCCATTCAAAAAGTTTTTCTTTCAAAAACCTGAGAGAGAGTTTTTTTTTTTTTTTATTCTTTGGTAGAATTAAAGCATGTCTTTTGATAGAGACTAAGGAATAATGATGAGAAAATGTGATTTTTAAAATGAAAATAAAATATGTGGACGTGTCTCTCTGACAGACTGGATAAATGTAGACTACAAGTAACGTATTCTTGCATTCAATTTATAAGTTCATGACTACATATTTTGTGGAAATGCATTCACATCATGTTTTAATTATCTGTAGTTTATAGAGATATATAGATATATGTGAACATATAGTCAGATACTGAGTTTCTACAACCCCTCAATTTCATTTTAGAAAAGCAATGGACAAATAAAAATTAAATAATAAACTTTATTCATAATTCCATATTCTAGAGATAACTGCTGACAACATAGTTTAAATTTTTACTTTAAATTGCATTTTGTTATGAAATTATCATATGACAAAGGCATATTATATGTAAAATTTACATCTGGTTTTATTTTAAAGTTATATTGTGCCCAAATATCATTGAAAATTCTTTGTTAATAATAATTTTGAGTGTTGCATAATATTGCCCTGCATGCGTATTTAGTTTAGATCAAACCCTGTAGAGATATCCAGTATTTCTCTTTCCTCTTTTTATCATAGGTATCAGCAAATTCTATTGGGTATAGAAAAGTATATTCAGAATCAATGTATCTCAACCCTGTGTATTGAAAAAAAATCTTAAATTAGGCAATGTTATTTCTACCCTTGAAGCCCAGTGATTTAATATTGCCCAAGAGAAATAAATTAAATAAGTATATATAAACTAACAGAAAATTACTGAAAAGTAGTGTTTTGAGGAAATCATTCAAAGGAATGTGAGAACAAAATTATAAACCTAATTATAGAAAAAATGAGCAATAATGGGAAGGCCTAGGACATCCTGCATATGAGTAAATTCATGTTCCTGGATTAGCAAAGGGAAAAATAGAAAAATATCTGTAAAGACATAATAAAGCAAACCTGACAGGTAAGGACTGAAACTGTGGATAAGAAGGCAAATGGTCTTCCAAGAGAATTTGTGTCAAATCAATGATCACCCTGGCAAGGGAATCTGTAAACTCAAGAGTATGGGCCGCAACCCCAGCAGGGACCTTAAACACAAAGAGGAAGTCCTTGACCTCTTGGGATAAGCAATATTCGCTGACCATCCCAGGGGAAGATCAAGTCCCAACCCTTCTTTCTGACCAGGTCACTGTGAACAGTCACTCCACATACCTGAAACCCTCTTCTCTGACTTTTTAAATGGGTTTAATGAAAGCACCAACTTAAACGGTGTCTTTCAGTTAATAAATTAGATCGTGAGTAAAGGAACTGAGGATTCTTGGCAGAAATTAAGCACTCTCTAAGTTATTGTACACAAACCTGCAGGAACTTTAAAGAGTGCAGCACTTGTGATTGCTTGATATTTTCTAGAAAAAGAAAGATGTTAGATAAAGTTCTCATAGAACAATATGAATATGAACCCACACACCCAGTCCTGGAGATGGTAACAAAGGTATTAAATGAACTATAATAAGATGAATTAGCTATGCACTTGGTGGTAATAGTATAGATACCAATATTACAAAGATTGACAGTAATGTTTATGATATAGCTATTATTAATATTAGATACTGAGAGTGGGAGGACTTTTATAACCCTAAATTTTAGCTTTTTTGTACTAGGGAGTCACTAGATACTGCTAAATGATACAAAAATATGTAAGTATTCCAGCCACTTAATATTTTTTACATAATTGTTTTCTGTATTATAAATGGGCTTTTGAAATCATTATTTCTTGTTATGAAGAAATATTTACTAGAAGTTCACATATATCTTTTGCTTTGCATATTTTTGCATATCCTTCTCCTGATAAATTTAAACAGAATTTAATGTAATATATTTTAGTTTGAAATAATAATAAGGATTTAATTACTTTTTAAAGAAATACTGCCATATACCTATCAGTGAACTCCATACTATATGTTTATGTAATACCCATATTCATATCTATAGGTAGATAGAACTGGAGAATTTTTAACAATTATTCCTTGTGGGTGATGAGATTTGTGGTAAGTTTTCTGTTTTGATTTTGTTTTTGCTTTTTTTTTTTTTTAAATTTCTTGATGTCTTGAATATTTGTAAAGCACAACTGCCATTTCTTTATATTGGACCTATAAGGCCCATGCATGGTATGCTGCTAATTATTTCATTATATGAATATACCAGAATTTATTAACAAATAGTGCTACTGATGAACACTTTTGTTACATTAATTAAGTTAGGATTTAGGCAAGTTTACAGTCCACAGGGATACTGGACTTAGGCTACTAGCAAGCTCTACAATGTTGCATCATTACGGGACTTGCTCTGGAATTTTATTTTGTAGTTAGGTAGAGAAAACTTAGAAATAACATGCTCTGCTACTGGGGTGATTTCAATATTTGAAATATCTATAGTATGAAAAAGGCTGTAATAAATAATCTTATAAAGATCTTTTCATACAAAATGTGAATGCCTTTCTGATGCTTGTGTAAGTAGGAATTGATTGTTTTTTAATAGGCTATGCAGACTGCTTTAGTAAGTTTTTTTGCTGCTGTGACCAAAGGACCCAACAAGAACAGTTAGAGGAAGAAAAGTTTACTTAGGAGCTCACTGTTTCAGAGGTTTCAGTCCATAGATGGCCGACTATCGGGGATTCCCTTGCCCGCAGGAAAGAACTCCCCGACAACATGGAGCTTTCCAAGATTCTTTATTGTTCTATTGCTCCCCCTCAGGGGAGCACACAAAGAATATATATAGTAAGGCAGCCAATCAGAAAGCTATACAGACAAGGCACGAGCTACATGCATGATCCCAATGTGTAAGTGTATGGGGCACGAGCAGATCACGCGCTGCACACGAGAAACAGGAGCCAGTAGTTAAGTACTTCCTCATACCGGTGTCAGCGCGACTCCTGCTTATCGCGTCATAAGTATGTGCCATGGACCCTACGTTGGCAAACTGCCAGCCGCCATCCTGCTTAGCCTGGGGCTAGGGGTCCCGGGAACCCCGACAGCCGACTCCATTCCTCTGGGTCTGGGTGAGGCAGGACATCATGGAGGAAAAGCATGGTGGAGGAAGCAACTCAGAACATGGACAATCAGGAAGCAGAGAAAAAGTCTAAGCTTAGCTCACAAAATATATGCCCCAAAGACACCATCTGCAATGGCCCACCTCCTCAAGCCACACCCTAACTGCCTACAGTTACAACTCAGTTCATCTCCAGCAGAGAATTAACACGCTGACTAGGCTAAGGCTCTCATAACCAATCATTTCACTCTAAATGTTCTTAAATTATATCACACATGAACATTTTGGGGCACCTAGTATCTAAACAATGACACAGATGTTCAGATATTATTAATAATGTCAAAGAGATTTCCCAAAAGTTTCTACCACCCTATACTCACAACTAGAGTTGCCAATGTTTTATTTAGAATAATTTTCCTTATTTTCAGAAATGAGAGTGGCTATAATTTACTCCTTGTGAAGAACTTGTAAGATTGACCTTTGCTTTGTTTTATTTGTCAAGGTTATGGTGAGAGCATGAAAATAATGGAGAAGACCTTCTCTACAAGAGTTTCTATAGTATCAGTCATATTTCCAATCATCTGTCTTGTCTCATTACTACATTATCTAAATCAAGTGTGTATCCGTCTTGTTTGTTTAATTTTTTTTTTACTTTCCAGTTTTATCATACTTATATACTCATAATTTCTAAATTAATGCTATATGTTTTTATGAAAATATAAATTATGATATTTTCACCCCTGCTAGAATTTTATTTTAATGACCAGCAGATAGAAAATGCTCACATATCTTTAATTCTGTCAGGGAATTTCATGTTTAGTTTTCTCTTCTTTCCCTGTGCATTTTGAGTTCAGGAATCGACAAAATTCTCATGGGGAAGTAGCACACCAAACTTCAGGTTCACCTCTCTGAGGTTGCTCTTTCTACAGGCATTGATTCTCCCAAATCTGAATGTAAAGACAATTCAGAGCTGCAATTTGTGTCTCTGCCATCCAAAAGAGACAGCTACAGACTGAGCCAAGGGTGTTGGCTAATTTTCATGCTCAACATGTATTCCAAGGGAAAGTACATCAAAGTGGACCACCCCAATGTTTTTCTATTCCTTTTCACTTCCTTCTGTAAGACTGTTCGCATAAAGCCTTGCTCTACTTAGCTTTATTCTGATGACTTCAGTTTCCAGTCTTTACAGCTTCTTCTAGTAGGAGTCATTTTTATACAAGTTATGCAGAAAAAATTAAATTTAGAAACTAGAAAATACATTTTAAATTATTAAGTATTAAGTTTAAAAATGCATAAATTTTCTGATACCCCATGTGGAAA
Source organism: Sciurus carolinensis (assembly GCF_902686445.1). Classification (NCBI taxonomy): domain Eukaryota; kingdom Metazoa; phylum Chordata; class Mammalia; order Rodentia; family Sciuridae; genus Sciurus; species Sciurus carolinensis. The sequence goes on along the minus strand of NC_062217.1, from coordinate 20,302,483 downwards.
AAAAACAGAGAAATATATTCCAAATGACCACTTCAACGAAAAAGTATATTATCTAACTATTAACTCTCCAAAGCAGTATAAAAGGTAATTTCTTTTATTCTCATATACTTATGAGTTCTTATAATATTATTTATTATATGTATGTGTATGTATATAATATCATGTTTTATTATGCATTGTTGTCTGAATAATTTTAATGTAATTAAGATTAATCAGCCAAAAGTTATAAAATGTGAAAGATGATTCCCTATTCCAACCCATTAGAACCTACTTTACATTTAAGTTATTTTTACTATCTTTTATCTTCAGAATCTATATTGTTTTGGGTGCAAAAAGAAAGCTAACTTTTATGTAATATGACTTTACATGTATTTATATGCAAGAGAAATTGCAGTTTTAAAATCCTTTAATAATTTCTTGTTTGTTAATATTTCATGTCCCTGAATATATCACTTAGATCAACAAATTTATTACCACTTATTGTTTATTCCATATCATCTGCTGTGAAAACTCATTTATACACCTGATAGGATTTTCTTCACAATCTTTTCCAGTTTGAAAAATTGTAAACCTACCAAGACAATCTTCTCTTCTTAATCACATTCTCTACTATAATGAATTAGTACACTTTAGAGACAGGGCTGATTCCAAAGCTGAGGCAGAAAATGTAAAAGTGAGCCTACCACAACTTGTGCCAAAAAGAAATGTGTGTTCAGAAATATGATTTGATTTTATTCACAGATCAACTCTATAAAAGCGATTATTCCCGTTAATGAAACTGAGGCTCAAGTGCCTTCCCTAATGGCTGGTTTAATTCCTGTTCTGATTTAAAATTTAGTGTATTCCCTCCCCATCCATTTACTCATCCATTTATTGAAAGCAATTTATTGAGTATATTTTGTGTGCCAGGAATGATATTATACTTTGAAAATATAGATGGTTAGGCTGTTCCAGAGATATTCAGAGGCAATTTGTTAATTTTGAACTTTCTTACAATATATCATTGAGGAGATTTCAGGGACTACACAAGACCCAGGTCATCCATAATATCAGATTGCCAAAAAATATAAGTTGAGATCTGCTATAACATTATTGAACTATATGGTCTTGGGTTTTATGTTTAGGAGAATATTTTATTACAGAATAAATGTTATATAAGGTAAACCTTATGTGACTGATGCAGATTCAAATAAATCACCACAGAGGCTAAACTATAAAATAATAAAATACATTATTTCAATTTTAATCAAAATTCTAAGGGAATTAGATGTATCTTTTTACTAATATAGCTTAAAGATGTGCCATGGATTTTAGGTATACATTAATAAGCCCTTTAACTGACACAAGATTTTAAAATTTATTGTTCAATTGCCAAAATTCATAATGATAATTTATTTTATAAGAAGTTTAAAATGATACTTACATCTATGTAGAAATAAGAGATAAACTGGCAATCCTATAAGAATATGTATTCTATCAAATGTGGAAACACCATTAAACATTATAAAATATTGCCATGTTGATTCTATGCTACACCTAAAACAATGCCAGCCCACACTGAATATAATTCTAATAGTGAATAATTGATGTATAATATCTACAGAATGTAAGAAGACATTAATATATTAGTTTCTACGAATTTATCTCCTAAAATCTTATCTTCCTTATATTCTTCAAAGTCAATAATGCCAATTAAATATTTGATAGAGTTGATTTTTATAATATAATTATATTAATAATTATATTAATTAACTATGTCAGTGTTCCCTGTGTGTTTTCTCCTTCTGCTCACCCCATTTCACACTTGCCTTTCTCACCCACAGGACTAACCCTTGTGAATTATAAAATTCAAACCTCTTCCACGGTTGTACCAAGGAAGAACACTGACCCAGACCAGTCCAATGAAGTTCATTTGGTCAGAATTTTGAATTGGGAATAATAATTCATTTTATTGACTTTTGGTTTATTTGAAGACTTAGAAAATGATGAGGTAACATATTTTGAGGAGGAATATTGAAGAAATTAAATTCAGTTCACAGAAAAAGAAGAATGGAGTAGAATCAGAAGAGCAGAGATGCCAGTCCATACAAGCTACAACCAAAGCACTTCAGAGAAAATCTCCCAAGTTCTTAAAAGTTTCCTCTTCAGGGTTTCTGACCATATGAGTCCTGGTGGCACTTTATGATCTTAAGTTCTGTATGACACTTCTATAGTCTTACGGTACATATCAGTATCTGCTTCATCTCCATGGAAATAAATTGCTGTTACTTGGAAGAAAACACTTGGCACGTATAAGAAGAGAGTAGTGAAAAATACTGAATGAATTCTTATCTAATAATGATTCCTAAAAATCACAAATTATTATGCTATGTTCTAATGTTGCTAACATGGATACCAGCAGATTAAATAAAATAATAAAAGTTATCAACACATATTTTTCCTTTGAGTAGACTGTATTGTTTGATGCCAAATATACTATTTCTTAATCCCAAAATTATTATCTTAATAGTTTAGTTTCAAATAATGAATTCTCTCACTTTACAGAAAAAGGCATTTTCTAAATAAATTTATTCAGATAAAAATCTTGATGCAATGATACATTTGAAACAAAAATCCATACTCAAATAAGTCAAATTATGACATGAATTCCACTGGTACAAATTAGGCCAGTATCATAGAAATGTTCTTACATTTCTCAGTAAAATAAATATAATCTCATTACAAAGTAAGATGAATTAGATAACATACAAGATACAACAGTAAAATAGAGCATATACTTAGGCAACAATAATATTAATATGCATGGAAAACACTGTATTGATTAAATGAAGTGTATGATTTGTACATTTCCTTTCATTGTTTTGAATAAAACTTCCTTTCATTATTTTTTAAATAAAATCATTGCTTGAATAATTTCTTCACATTTTGGCTGCTTCTCAAACCCTCAATTTTAATTAGTACTCTATAACCATTCATACTCTATCCTATTAAGAAATCCATTAAGTCTCTATAATAGTTGCTTTAGAGATAACATTAAATTTACTGGAGTTTTAAATAATAAATTCATGTGATGGGATTTTAATGTGCAATTTAAGAAGTTATTAATGTTTGAAAGAAGCGGTCATTGCTTCTGTGTTCAATCAATACAAAGTACAAAGTTTTTGCCCTACACTTAGTTATTGGTTTTACCATTCCTCATATTCATGAGTACCTTTAAGTGGTATTCACGGAAAGGGACATCTTACTTTGGTAAAAGTTCTCTGCTGAAGTATTTATCCCCATTTATCTCAATTAAAATGTGCCTGGCATCCATTAGTCCTTCCTTTTGTAAAATGTGATGATGACTTTCTATTCCATCAGTTCCATGACCCCAAAATACAAAATGTGCATAAGAAATCGTTAACCTTTACATAGAACATACTATTTATATGAATCTGGGGGAGACTCTGAATAATAAACTAGCTTGACACTAGGAAGTTGAATGTAAGCACTAGGATCCCTGCAAGTTGCTTGTGTTATATTATCCATCCTTGCCACAAACTCTCTCTCAACATCTGCTTCTTCATCTATAAAATAAAAATTCCCGAGTAGACTGAACAAGCTTCCATCCATAAAACACACTTATTTTAAATCACCTATGAGAGTAGATTTTTTAAAGATGTTACAAGAGGCCCACATAGTGAGTTCAATCATATTCTGAACTAATTTGTTTGTAAGCCATTAATAAATATTTACACACCAAACAAATGGTCTCTGATTCACAATGGTTCAACTATGAATTTTCAACTTTGCAATGGTGTGAAAGCATATACAGGCTATAGACATCATACTGTTAATTTTAAATTTTGAGTTTTCCCCAGTTAAAGATGTGTAATACAATACTGTCTTGCAATACTGGGCTGAAGTAGTAAGGAGCAGCCTCTAGTCAGCCGGGCTCTCAGGAAGGTAAACAGTACAAGAGTTTCAACTGCAATGTGCCAATGGTCAGATGTATTAATGCTTTTATTGTACTGAGCATTTTCAACTATGATAAGTTTATTGAGACCAAGCCTAATCATAAGCCAAGGAGCATCTGTAATTGAGATAATCTATTTTTATTAGATTGTATCCTAAGCTTTTTTATTATTTTGCACAAATGAGAAATTTAAGGGTAATTTGATATTCATGAACTGAAAGATCTGTCTAACTTAAAACTCAGTTGATCTGATTTCTAATTTTATCAGTTAAAAGATAATTGAAACTAGACAGAAGGGATAGGCAAGGAAATACAGAGATGTTAACTTAAGGCAAGATCCTCAGTAGATCACTTCTATTCAAAAACAAGAATTTTTAAAACCTTAAGCCTAGACGTCTTTGCAATAGAGTAGAGAAAACAAGACAGAGAGAAATGGCAGATCGGTTTGAAATCTAAGGGCCAAGACGGAAAACTTGGAAGTCATTGTGAATGTGTTGGGACTTTATAGTAGGGGCTGTGAAGGATTGTAACAATGATACTCATCATAATAGTTGATGCCACTACAATTATAATTATGTCAATTCTATAATATGTGATGTCCTGGAAAATTACAAAGATATGTCAGGGAGTTCTAATATGTCCTTCATCTAGTTGCTCTTACATGATCATGATAATTAAATGAAAATAAGAACCAAATATGCCAAAATAATATTTAAAGATTATTCAGGATTCGTAAGTTTTTGCACTTATGCCACTTGCTGTTCAGTTATATCATTTGGGATATCATGTTATGATGCCTCGGTCTCCTCTAACCTGACTCCCAATATCAATAATTTACCTTTTCAATTTTACTCTTTATTCATTTGTGTAGTTTTGGAATTTAAAAATCCAGATCCTGAAAGAAACAAATTAGCCCACAAAGGGATAGCTTTTATGTTTATTCTTTTCATTTTTACTTAACAGTCAAAATGATCCTTTCCTATGTTACTTAAGTAAGCTCCTCTTTCTCCAATCTTTTTTGGTAACATTATCTCATACAATTGTCATATAGTTAGTTTCATTTTTCACCATTTGTGTTTCCTCCTGGGATACACCAATAACCTGGTTGATTTTGTTTTAAATTATCATGAAGTTTACTCTTTGTTATGTACAGTTCTATGGGCCTTAACAAATGTATATAGATCATTATTATTTTATAGATCTCTCTATCTTTCCTTGAGAGAAACGGTTGGAGCAATGACATGAGCTGTTTGTAAAACCAGTAGCAATGAGAACAGCTAAAAAGTTTTTCAATATGATTAATATTATAATCTCCTTCAGATAGTTCCAATCTCCTTATTTTTATGAGGTAGAATTTAAAATAAAATTAATTTAGAATAAAGATCTCATTTTTTAGTTTGAACATTAATAATTTTAAGAATATATGTTAGGTTAAGTCTCATGTTACCTTTAGCTTATGATATGCTGTAATTTGTGATGTATTTAAAAGTTGATCAAATATGCTTAGCTGATCAATATGGTGAGGGAGATGAGATGAAAAAAATAATTTAAGAATAGCTACAAGGATTTGATCTTAGGTAAATGGTGGCAACAGTTAAAAGTGTCACTGAATACCCTTACAAGTCAGGCCAACATGTGTTTTCTTTTTTTTTTTTTTTTTTTTTTTTTTTGCGGTACTGGGGATCAAACTCAGGACCTTGTGCTTGGGAGACAAGCACTCTACCAGCTGAGCTATCTTATCTCTCCAGCCCTAACACGTGTTTTCTAAAATAATGAAACAAAAAAAAGGTGACAAGGACAAAAGGAATGACACACAATTTCAATATTCCTCTCTAGAGGCTTATTCTTCTAAATAGATATGTAATATCATTGCAACTACTTTTGTAGCTATTTGTTATCTTAAAATATTCCTTGTATGTTTTAACTACACAATATAGGAGAATGAACTTGCATACTATTAAATTCCATTAATGCATTTTACATCAGTGGATGGTCTCTTGTTTTTACTCTAACGAAACTTGTTCCTGTAATTTCTGTAAATTAAAATGATTTGTTAATTTATCACTTTATCAGATTCAATACTTTGGAAAAGATAGCATTATTTTCTTAATTTTATTGTGGTCTGTTTGTTCATTTTAACCAAGGCTGAATAAGATATTTGAGTTCATAATTTCTACCTCCATGATAATAAATCTGAAGGCATCAGACGACATTGGCATCAGAGGTCTGTCTGTAATCCAGTTAAATGCCATTCTTGGTTTTTAGCAGGACACTGTTTTTCTAGTCACTTATCATCTGCATCTATTCAGCTTGCATACCTGACAACAAACATTTCTGCTACCTTTCTTTTTCTCATAATTATCCATTCTCTCATCAACATAATTTATCTTGAGGTTCACTTTTGATTGTATCATGAAGATTTGCAGTTTTTCTTCAGTGTGTCCTTCCTTGAATTAATTACTTATAAACTCTTTGATTTTTATTTTAAAAAATTGACTTCATTCTTTTAACATGATGAGTTCAAACAGTGAACAAAGAATAAACAAGAGAGACATACATATTCTGAGCTCTGATAATATGGTTTTCACGTGAGAATTTGAAATCAGTAGTTAAGGATAAGAGTCTATGTAACTAAAGCCAATGTATGAACTCTGAAACAAAAATCATGGTAGAATTTACATTGATAATTCAGACGTATCTGTGGATCAGTGTGGAGATCACATATCAACATGACTATTTTTGAAGAAAGGGTTGAGATTGGACAAAACAATAAATGGTTCCAAGAAGAAGAATCTTGCCACAGTAAATATAATGAAAAGTGGCCGGAGGTCAGGAGGACTAAAGAGAACAGAGTCACTCTTGGTAGTTTTCGTATTCTCTGTTGTATATAGATTCACAATGTTTTATAAAGCTTTTCTAGGGAGACTTCCTCCTTCTAATTAAATAAAACAAGACCTATATCTGAGAAGTATTTTTTACAAGAAATCCAGTAAAATACAGCTCTTTTTTTTTTTTTTATTGTATACAAATGGGATACATGTTGTTTCTCTATTTGTACATGGAGTCAAGGCATACCATTTGTGTAATCATACCTTTACATAGGGCAATGATGTTTGATTATTTTTTCCCTTCCCCCCCACCCCTCCCACCCCTCCCACCCCTCTTTTCCCTCTATACAGTCCTTCTTTCCTTCATTCTTACCACTCTCCTTATCCCTAACCCTAAACCTAACCCTAAACCTAATGCTAATCCTTCCCAACCCCCATTATATGTCCTCATCCACTTATCAGCGAGAGCAATCATCCTTCAGTTTTTTGAGATTGGCTTATCTCACTTAGCATGATATTCTCCAATTTCATCCATTTGCCTGCAAATGCCACAATTTTATCATTCTTCATTGCGGAGTATAATTCCATTGTACATATATGCCACAGTTTCTTTATCCATTCATCAACTGAAGGGCATCTAGGTTGGTTCCACAATCTGGCTATGGTGAATTGAGCAGCAATGAACATTGATGTGGCTGTATCTCTGTACTATGCTGATTTTAAGTCCTTTGGGTATAGGCCAAGGAGTGGGATAGCTGGGTCAAATGGTGGTTCCATTCCAAGCTTTCTGAGGAATCTCCACACTGCTTTCCAGAGTGGCTGCACTAATTTGCAGCCCCACCAGCAATGTATGAGTGTTCCTTTTTCACCACATCCTCGCCAACACCTATTGTTGCTTGTGTTCTTGATAATCGCCATTCTAATTGGGGTGAGATGAAATCTTAGGGTAGTTTTGATTTGCATTTCCCTTATTACTAGAGATGTTGAACATTTTTTCATATATCTGTTGATTACTTGTACATCTTCTTCTGTGAAGTGTCTGTTCATTACCTTAGCCCATTTGTTGATTGGATTATTTGTATTCTTGGTGTAGAGTTTTTTGAGTTCTTTATATATTCTGGAAATTAGTGCTCTATCTGAAGTATGAGTGGCAAAGATTTTCTCCCACTCTGTAGGCTCTCTCTTCACATTCCTGATAGTTTCCTTTGCTGGGAGAAAGCTTTTTAGTTTGAATCTATCCCAGTTATTGTTTCTTGCTTTTATTTCTTGTGCTATGGGAGTCCTGTTAAGGAAGTCTGATCCTAAGCCAACAAGTTGAAGATTTGGACCTACTTTTTCTTCTATAAGATGCAGGGTCTCTGGTCTGATTCCAAGGGTCTTGATCCATTTTGAGTTGAGTTTTGTGTAGGGTGAGAGATAGGGGTTTAATTTCATTCTGTTGCATATGGTTTTCCAGTTTTCCCAGCACCATTTGTTGAAGAGGCTATCTTTTCTCCATTGCATATTTTTGGACCCTTTGTCTAGTATGAGAAAATTGTATTTCTTTGGGTTTGTGTCCATGTCCTCTATTCTGTACCATTGATCTACCTGTCTATTTTGGTACCAATACCATGCCGTTTTTGTTACTATTGCTTTGTAGTAGAGTTGAAGATCTGGTATTGCAATACCCCTGCTTCGCTCTTGCTACTGAGGATTGCTTTAGCTATTCTAGGTTTTTTATTCTTCCAGATGAATTTCATAATTGCTTGCTCTATTTCTGCAAGGTACATCATTGGGATTTTAATTGAAATTGCATAGAATCTCTATAGCACTTTAGGGAGTATAGCCATTTTGACAATATTAATTCTGCCTATCCAGGAACATGGGAGATCTTTCTATCTTCTAAGGTTTTCTTGAATTTCTTTCTTTAGTGTTCTGTAGTTCTCATTGTAGAGGTCTTTCACCTCTTTTGTGAGATTGATTCCCAAGTATTTTATTTTTTTCGATGCTATTGTGAATGGGGTAGTTTTCCTAATTTCTCTTTCTGAAGATTCATCACTTATGTACAAAAGTGCATTGGATTTATGAGCATTGATCTTGTAACCTGCTACTTTACTGAATTCACTTATGAGTTCTAAAAGTTTTCTGGTGGAATTTCCAGGTTCCTCTAAATATATAATCATGTCATCAGTGAACAGGGATAGTTTGAATTCTTCTTTTCCTATTCGTATCCCTTTAATTTCTTTGGTCTGTCTAATTGCTCTGGCTAGAGTCTCAAGGACGATGTTGAATAGAAGTGGTGAAAGAGGGCATCCCTGCCTTGTTCCAGTTTTTAGGGGGAACACATTCAGTTTTTCATGATTTAGAATGATATTGGCCATGGGCTTAGTGTAGATGGCCTTTATAATGTTAAGGAATGTTCCCACTACCCCAATTTTTTCTAGTGTTTTGAGCATGAAGGGATGCTGTTTTTTATTGAATGCTTTTTCTGCATCTATTGAAATAATCATGTGATTCTTAACTTTAAGTCTGTTGATACGGTGAATGACATTTATTGATTTCCGAATGTTGAACCAACCTTGCATCCCTGGGATACAACACACTTGATCGTGGTGCACTATCTTTTTAATATATATTTGTATGCAATTTGCTAAAATTTTGTTTAGAATTTTTGCGTCGATGTTCATTAAGGATATTGGTCTGAAATTTTCTTTCCTCGATGTGTCTCTGTCTGGTTTAGGTATCAGGATGATATTGGCTTCATAGAACGAGTTTGGTAGGGTTCCCTCCTCTTCTATTTCATGGAATACTTTGAGGAGTATTGGAATGAGCTCTTCTTTAAAGGTTTTGTAGAACTCGGCTGAGAACCCATCTGGTCCCGGACTTTTTGTTGGTAGGCTTTTGATGACCTCTTCTATTTCATTGCTTGAAATTGGTTTATTTAAGTTGTGTATGTCTTCCTCGTTCAGTTTAGGTAGTTCATATGTCTCTAGAAATTTGTTGATGTCTTCGAGGTTTTCTGTTTTGTTGGAGTATAGATTTTCAAAATAGATTCTAATTATGTTTTGTATTTCAGTCGTGTCTGTTGTGATATTTCCTTGTTCATTTCGAATTTTAGTAATTTGAGTTTTCTCCCTCTTTCTCTTTGTTAGTGTGACTAAGGGTTTATCAATTTTATTTATTTTTTCAAAGAACCAACTATTTATTTTGTTAATTTTTCCAATTGTTTCTTTTGTTACAATTTCGTTGATTTCGGCTCTGATTTTAACTATTTCCTGTCTTCTACTACTTTTGGTATTGGTCTGCTCTTCTTTTTCTAGGCTTTGAGCTGTAGTGTTAAGTCGTTTATTTGTTGATTTCTACTTCTTTTTTTGAATGCACCCCATGAAATAAATCTTCCTCTAAGTACTGCTTTCATAGTGTTCCAGAGATTTTGATATGATGTGTCTTTGTTCTCGTTTACTTCTAAGAATTTTTTTATGTCCCTTCTGATGTCTTCTGTTATCCATTCATCATATAATAATGTATTATTTAATCTCCAGGTATTGGAGAAGTTTCTGTTTTTTATTTTGTCATTTATTTCTAATTTCAATCCATTATGATCTGATGGAGTACAAGGTAGTATCTCTATCTTCTTGTATTTGCTAACAGTAGCTTTGTGGCATAAAATATGGTCTATTTTAGAGAAGGATCCATGTGCTGCTGAGAAGAAAGTGTATTCGTTCTTTGTTGGATGGTATATATGTCGGTTAAGTCTAAATTGTTGATTGTGTTATTGAGATCTATAGTTTCTTTATTCAATTTTTGTTTGGACGATCTATCCAGTGGTGAGAGAGGTGTGTTAAAATCGCCTAGTATTATTGTGTTGTGGTCTATTTGAATTCTGTAATTGAGAAGGATTTGTTTGACATACATGGATGAGCCACTGTTTGGGGCATAGATATTTATGATTGTTATGTCTTGCTGATTTATGATTCCCTTAAGCAGCATGTAATGTCCTTCTTTATCCCTTCTGACTAGTTTTGGTTTGAAGTCCACATTATCTGAAATGAGGATGGATACTCCAGCTTTTTTGCTGTGTCCGTGTGCATGGTATGTTCTTCCCCATCCTTTCATCTTTAGTCTATGGGTATCTCTTTCTATGAGATGAGTCTCTTGCAGGCAGCATATTGTTGGATTTTTCTTTTTAATCCAATCTGCCAGTCTGTGTCTTTTGATTGATGAATTCAGGTCATTAACATTCAGGGTTATTATTGTGATATGATTTGTATTCCCAGTCAATTGACTCATATTTGCTTTTGACATGATTTGTTTTCTCCTTTATTTGGCTATTCCTTTAGGCTAGTGCCTCCTGTTGCTGATTTGCATCGTTGTTTTTCATCTCTTCCTCATGAAATATTTTGCTGAGAATGTTCTGTAATGCTGGCTTTCTTTTTGTAAATTCCTTTAGCTTTTGTTTATCATGGAAGGATCTTATTTCATCATCAAATTTGAAGGTAAGTTTTGCTGGGTATAAGATTCTTGGTTGGCATCCATTTTTCTTTCAGGGCTTGGTAAATGTTGTTCCAGGCCCTTCTAGCTTTTAGGGTCTGGATTGAAAAATCTGCTGATATTCTTATTGGTTTCCCTCTGAATGTAATTTGATTCTTTTCTCTCGCGGCCTTTAAAATTCTGTCTTTATTTTGTATGTTAGGTATCTTCATAATAATGTGCCTTGGTGTGGGTCTGTTGTAATTTTGTATGTTTGGAGTTCTATAAGCCTCTTGTACTTGGTTTTCCATTTCATTCTTCAGATTTGGGAAATTTTCTGATATTATTTCATTGAATAGATTGTTCATTCCTTTGGTTTGTTTCTCTAAGCCTTCCTCAATCCCAATAATTCTTAAATTTGGCCTTTTCATGATATCCCATAATTCTTGTAGATTCTGTTCATGATTTCTTACCATCTTCTCTGTTTGGCCAACTTTGTTTTCAAGATTAAATAATTTGTCTTCAGCGTCTAAGGTTCTGTCTTCCAGTTGTTCTATCCTATTGGTTATGCTTTCTATGGAGTTTTTAACTTGGTTTATTGTTTCCTTCATTTCAAGTATTTCAGTTTTTTTTTTTTTTTTTTTTTTCAGTATCTCTAACTCTTTATTGAAATGATCTCTTGCTTCCCGTATTTGGTCTTTTAACTGTTGATTGGTGCGATCATTTAATGCCTGCATTTGCTCTTTCATCTCCTCCTTCAATGCCTGCATTTGCTCTTCCATCTCCTCATTTGCTTCCCTGATTGTTTTAATTATGTACATTCTGAACTCCCTTTCTGACATTTCTTCTGCTGTGCTGTCATTGGGTTTTATTGATGTAGTATCTAGGTTTGTTTGGGACATTTTCTTCCCTTGTTTTCTCATATTGGTCAGCTGTCAGTGGGACCCTGAGATATTGCAGATTTCCTCTATTGGCTTACAGTGTCCCGGTAGATTTCCAGTGTATCACCTCCCAGCCTTCAGTAGCCTGATGTCTTGGAGGAATTTGATAATGCTGTGCATCCGAAGAAAGCTGCCCCTAGCCCCCTACTGGTTCCAGGGTTTGGAGTTGGCTCTGTGCGGAAAGGCTCTCACTGGGAACCTGCACTGTGCAGCTGGCCGTGTGGGAGGAGCCCACTGCCGGAGTGTGGAAGGCTACCTGGGGAAGATTCTAGCTGCCCTGTCCTGCTCTGATAAGCCACCCCTATCTGTGCCTGCCGCCCAGGCCAAGTTTCGCCCAGTGGGGAAGACTCACCCCTTGACTCTATTTTTGTCCAAGTCTCTCAAAGCCTCCTCTTCTTGAGTCCTGGGTTCTGGAGCGACTGGAGATGTAGTCACCCTCTAGGCCGCCCTCTTGGATCACCCTGTGGAAAGAGCCTGCGGCCGGAGTGGGCAGAGCCGCCTGGAGAAGTCTCTGGCTGCCCTGCCCTGATCCCAGAGGCTGCTTGCTGATCGAAGCTCTCCGTTAGTTCGGGGACTTGTGGCTGGCTCTGTGTAGAAAGGCTCTCACTGGGCGGTCTGCTCCAAGAAGCTAGCCTTGAAAGGCACCTCTCACTGCTGGGGTCCAGGTTGCTTGGGGAAGTCTCTGGCTGCCCTATCCTGGTCCCTGAAGCTGCTTGCGTGCTGGAATATGCTGTGCTGGCTCCGCGACTTGGAGCTTGTTCTGGTCAGAAAGGCTCTCACTAGGGGGCCTGCTCTGAGAACCTGGAGAAGCTGGCTGTGTGGGCAGGGCCCACCGCCGGAGTGCGCAGGGCTGCCTGTGGAAGCTGCCCTGCCCTGCTCTGATAAGCCACCTCTATCTGGGCCTGCCACCCGGGCCGAGCTTTACCCAGTGGGCAGACTCACCCTTGGCTCTATTTCAGTCCGAGTCTCTCAATGCCTCCCCTTCTTAACTCCTGGGTTCTGGAGCAACTGGAGGTGCAGTCACCCTCTAGTCTGCCATCTTGGATCCACCAAAATACAGCTCTTTTAATGGAAAAACTAAAACTAACTTGAAGCTCTATCTAGCATATTATGATTATATTTAATCAAACTAGAAAATATAACCTCATATATATATATATATATATATATATATATATATATAAAGTAAATCTCTTTAAGGAAATTATAATTATCTAAAAAATAGTATATTACTATTAATATTGAAAAATCAAGAAATTACTTAGTAAAATAGTGTCTTGAAAAATTACTAGTTTAGTCAGGTATGGTTGTGCTGTAATCCCAGCAACTCAGGAGACTGAGATAGGATGTTTCAGACCAGCCTGAGAAACATGTAACCCACTGTCTTGAAATTTAAAAAATAAATAAATAAATCAAAGGACTTAGGATATGTCTCAATGGTATAACACCCCAAGGTTCAAGCCCCAGAATCACATTTTAAAAAGAAGAAGTTATTTGATTAGATGAAAATGCCTATTAGAATACTTAAGGAGTGTAAGAAAATAATTGTTTTCATTTCACATTTTTAAAATTTATGATTTGTAAGCTTATTTCTCAGATGTAAGTCATAATTTTTTTTTTTTTTTTGGCGCTGGGGATTGAACTCAGGAGTACTCAACCACTGAGCCACATCCCCAACCTTATTTTGTATTTTATTTAGAGACAGGGTCTCACTGAGTTGCTTAGTGCTTCACTTTTGCTGAGGTCAGCTTTGAACTCGAGATTCTCCTGTCTCAGCCTGCTGAGCTGCTGGGATTACAAGCGTGCCACACTGTGCCCAGCCATGATGCACTTATTCATAACAGTATGATTTTGTATTTTTAAAACACTTCCAGTTATCTAGAATTTCTTAGCTATTTTTTTGTATATAATTTGAAAAAAAATGACTTTAGTTATTTGGGTATTTTGTTTTTGTTTTTGTTTTTGTTGTAGGCGAACACGATACCTTTATTTTATTTTTATGCAGTGCTGAGGATCAAACCCAGTGCCTCACACATGCTAAGAGAGCACTCTACCACTGAGTCGTAACCCCAGCCCTGTTTATTGATGTTTACAACTAAAATCTCTTATCATTATTATTGACTATAATCTTACAAACACATGGGTATTTATAAGCACTTGAGATACATATTCAGTCTGGGCCGTTTGAGCAAAGTTTTGATTTTTCATTCAACTAATTTGCATTTATCATCCATAATGTTCTATACATGTGCCACCATTCTTCTCATATACTGATTTATTAAATTTACAACAAAAAATACTATAATGTAGATGTCATAGTTAAAAATTGACATACTTGGGGGCTGGAGATATAGCTCAGTTGGTAGAGTGTTTGCCTCATAAGCACAAGGCTCTGGGTTCAATCCCCAGCACCACAGAAAAAAAAAAGAAGAAGAAGAAGAAGAAGAAGAAGACATATTTAAAGTTTAAGTATTTATGTCTAAAGTACATAGTGAATAAATTACCAAGACATACAATGATATAACACCCATATAAGATGTAGTACATTTTCAACTATATCCCTACTGCCTCCAAATGAAAACCAATTAGACTATCTGGGAAGAATTTAGAGCAAAACAGAGAGCATGAGGATTTTCAGGCCATCCATGGGGGCTCTCTGGAAAGATCAAGAATGCCCATGTGTAAGCCTCCTCCTTCTGTGCTATTCTTCTTGGCATTACAGATGTGTTAAAAATCATGAGACTTGAAATATTCAAACAACCACGGCTTTCCAGAGATGATTTGGATTTGAAATGAAGGAAATGTTGAGCGTCAAGGGAATCCCCCTCATTCAAACTTCCTAGTTGTGTTAGATCGACTGTTAGTAACTAAGCTAGTTCTTAATCCAGTTAGTTGGATATTTTGTGATTCTGAACGCTGCTGTACAGCCTATAGTTTTCTAAGTATGATACACAAATACAAAGATTGATTTCCATTTTCAAATAACTTAACACAGGAAGATTAGAATAAAAGTAATAAAACACTGGAATGATGGGAATAGAGTAGAATTCAAAATGCAATTGAGAGATGGAGGTAGGAATGCACAGATCACCTGAGGAACTACAAGAAGTCTATCCAAAGCAGGTAAAACCTGTGCTGAAACTTAAATCACAAGGAAATGCTTACAGATGGGCTGGGGGAGGAGAATGTTTAAGACAAAAGGTGTCTTTGTGGGACAAACAGAAATATACCAGCATAAGGTATTTTTAGATGCAATAAGAGTTCAAATATTATTAGATAGTACCATCTGAAGAGTTTGGATATTTTCAATGATAATTCTTTGAAAAGTATTAAATAGTGGAAAAATGAAATCAGATTTCTGTTTAACTATGACATTTACTTTTTGTATCTAATATTTGTTGAGTGGCAAAAAATATTTGAAGCATGATGAAATTATGTTTTCAAGTAAAGGGAAAACTATAAAAGGAATATGTTTAAGACTGATATAAAGGTCATAAACCTTATGGGAAACTTTGTGATTTAACATAATTCTATTATCTGCATAAATCTGCATTGAAGAGTTCTATTAAATTTTTTGACATGTCAAAAGAAATGCTTTATCACTTTCAAGCAGTATTGGGCCATATTTGCCAATAGAATAGATTGATTGCATTCAAACAGAAAAGAGAAACAGATTTATTTGCTTTCAATCTTTGTCTAATTTTGTTTTTCTGCCTCTGGAGCTTTGCCCCAGATACAAAATATTTTTAAATTGTTTAATTCTTAGTGGTTTATTTCTCCTTTATACATAAAAGAGGCATATATTTTCTAGTATGAAATACAGTGTAATGTGAAAAGAAAATATTAACATCTCTTCATTCTTTTCTTGATTGTTATATTTATGTAAACATTAGACTCACTACTCTGCATTTTGAGTAACACAATGAGAGAGGCAAGATTCCTGACACATTAGAATTATCCTTTTGGATAGAAAATATGAAAAAAAAAATGAAGCAGTAAATCAATAATTAAATATAGAGCATTTGCATGCTATGAAGGGAAATACTTTGATTCTGAGATACGGAATAACTAAGAGGATGGCCTTTCAGTAGCATGTTTCAGCTGAAACCTTCAGGATGCTAGTGCCCAGCATTGCCAGGTGGCAGTGTAAAAAACGTTTGGCAGGAAATGAATAACAAATGCAAAGTCCTTGAAATATGGAAGCATGTGGCATTTTTTTTTTTTTTTTGGTATCATTAAAGGTCATTATGATCACAAAATAAGGGAGTTCTAAGCTAAGAAATAACTGAATTGGGTTAAATTATGTAATGATTTGAATGTCATGGTAAAAATTATTATTAGGATTCTCCAGAGAAGGAAAAGCAATGGAATATCTATGTAGCTGCCTACTTCTCTCTCTCTTTCTCTATCTACTTATCTGTCTAGGTTATGTTAATGAACTTTTCATCACTATAACCAAAATATCTTACAAGAACAACTTGGTGGAGACAAAGTGTATTTTGGTTCACAGTTTCTGGTGTTTAGTCCATGCTGGGCTGACACCACTGCTCTGGGCCTAAGGTGAGGCAAAACATCATGGCAGAAGGGTGTAGTGAAGGAGTCCTGCTCACCTCATGGTGACTGGGAAGTAGAGAGAGAAAAAAGGCAGTTGCAGATGAACCCTTATAGGCCTGTCCCCAGGGCCCCACCTGCTCCACCATAGTTAGTACATAGTCCCTTCAAATTATGATGGATCAGGTTACAGCTGCCATAACCCAATCACTTTACCTCTCAACTTTCCTGAATTAACACAGGGGTTCTTGGGGAACACCTCACATCCGGAGCATAAAACTATCTATCATTCTAAGAGAAGATGACTTCTAGGCCTTGGCTCCCACAATTTGGGGAACAGGACATCCATAATTAAAGTCTGCCATCTTCAAGCTGGAATACCAGGAGTACCAGTCAGAGTCCACATTCCGAGAGAAGTCTGCCTCAATTCAAGTAAAGAATGAATTTATCCTTTCGTCTCCTTTTTATTATATTCAAATCCTTGAGCTTGAATGGCATCCATCCACACTGGTGAGAGCAAACTGTTTTACTCAGTCTACCAATTCAACAGTCAATATTTTCTGGAAACACTGTCAGAAATGATGTTTTATCAGTTCTATGGAAATTCTTTAGCCCGGTCAAATTGACACATAGAATTAACCATTAAAAAAGATTTTACATGCTAAGTAAAATGAGAGACCATTGACTTTGACTTGAAAAATAACAATTTCTTTTTCTTTTTTTTTTTTTTTTGCGGTGCTGGGGATTGAACCCAGGGCCTTGTGCTTGCAAGGCAACACTCTACCAACTGAGCTATATCTCCAGCCCACAATTTCATTTTTAAATAAGATTTATCTACATGCTCAGTGGAAAAACTGGAGAAAGCAAAGGGGGAGGACATATAGTAAGACAGGACTATCACAGAAACCAGAGCTGGCAGTACCTTTCCTAAGGTTGTGGAGATAGAAATCAGGGGAGCTATGCATCAGAGGTATAATTCAGAAGTGAAGTTGACAAGATTTTAAGACTGATAGCAAAACAAGTGTCTGTGTGTAGCTGAGGATGAGTTCCACATTTGGTTATACTGATTTTGTGGATAAACTCATCTTTTTCCTAAATTATGTAATTTTTAATCTGCACAGTTGCACTCCTCCAGGAAAGACAACAGCAACAGCAAGAGATGGCATATCTACCACTGCACAGTAATCAACAAAAAGACCAATGATAACCCCAAACACTGGCTTGAAAATAGACATTGAGGCAAAATATATCCTACAGAGGAATACAAATGATTTTTCTGGTTTTAGCACTTAAATCACAAATCAGGAGAGGTTAGCAAAAATTGAAGATTTTTTTCCTTGAAATAATAATGACCTGTCTCAGAAAGCAAGCAGAAAGAATTTTGACAAACTCTATTGATATCCCATAAAATTTTAAAACTGTGGAGTTAGGCATGGAAAAAATGGAAGACTCTTCTCTTAGAATCTCATTACCCACTACAACAGTGAATTATGAACAGTTTTGGATTTCATCATTCAATAGGATGTGAAATCTAATCCACTGCTATTGTTTTAAGTTTACTCATCTCTGATTTCCCTTTTGTAACTCCTGATATTTGTCACTATTATTATTTTTTCTTTCCTTAAGTTTGTTTCGCTATTTACCATAATTTGAGTTAGGTGATTATGTTATTACTTATATTCAGTACTGAGATTATGAAGCAATTTAGTATCCTCTCAGTGCAAATTTGACCAAATCAAAAACAGTTTTTGTGTACTCTTCCCAGAATTAATAGATTTTATATATTCTATTAAACATTTTTAATTTTATCCTTGTCAATGATGATATTTGAGAATTTTTAAAATTTGTAAATATTTGTACTAAAATATTAAATCTTTTCATTGTCTTAATTGATTAAATGTTTTCCTTTATTATTTTTTCTATTTTGATTTCTTGCAATATTGTTTCCTTAGAAAAAAATCACTTAAGAAAATGGGAAGGTGTGAAATAATCTGTTGTTATTCAATATTTACTTGGATTCTTCAAATGTCTATAAATCTCAGGAATAGGCACTGTCAGGGAGAAGAGAGATGGTGCTACTTCTGCCATCTAGTTATATTGAGGGTTTGAGGGCAGTTTCTAGAGAGTTCTGCCCTGGTATACCTTTTGACTTTTGATTGACAGCAGGATGACCTCAGTCTTTCAAGTCCCACTAAGCATGACAACTCTAGGTCACCTGGTTTTGTGCTGACTGGTTCTAATTGGAATGTGTTCTTGTAGATTTTTTGATTAAAGGGAATCATCTTTATCTCCTGGGTTCTGGAATCTTGTCTGTGTAAGGTTTACAAAAATAACACCTTCAGGGTAGCTTTTGTTCTTTTTATTAGCATTTCAGGCCTGCATTTTCCCTGCAGATAATAGGTTACTTGATGAAGGATGTAACATGTGGTGTGGACTGAAGCAAGGCAGGACTGCAGGTAAATTGATTTTTTTTAAAAAAGCCAAGCATGTGGGGTCAGCACAGAGGACCCACCTCATGTTCTACCACTGAGACCCTTTTGTTCCCTATCATATTAGCTCCTCTCAGAAATAAGACATCCAAGGCAGGGCTTTTCCTGAAAAGAAATTTTTATAACTACTTAAGTAAATATTGAATAATTTCATGAATCTATTCACACAGAAAATTAATTATATTTGGGAAGGAAGGGTAGAAAAACACGTAGTTGTCAGTTTATGCTTCTGTATTATTTTATCTGTTGTCCTATTATCATCAGAATAAAGTTATAAGGTCCTATGGAACTCAAGAGTAAGTTTAGTAGCTGCCTCCAGAATACAGTGAAAATGTACATATTAATTTAAACATAACCCTTCATTAATAAGATGTACCTGAGTTTGAAATTTTAAAATCTTACGTAGTATCAGTACTTTCAGGACTAACTCTTTTTAAGTTCTAACTAGTTTTTAACAATTAAAAAATACTACAATAAAAACCAAGATACAATCAAAAATACTTTAAAATTCAAAATTCCATTTTAACTACATTTCATGGTGCTGTGACATACTTGAGCAATAAGAATGATTTAACAAATAACTATTCTAAATATTAGGTTCATTAGTTTGTTTATGAACTGACTCAGATTTATCATGGGAATTTAATTTCATGATGCACTAGTTTAGAATCATTCATATATCTAGACTTACTGTGTATTTTAGAGACATTAAAAGGATGGATAAATTGAATATGCAGATCATAGACTCATAGTATCTCTTTTCCATAAACTAGTAGGTCTTTAAAGATCACATAAGTAAATAATTTTATTTTTATTTGATAATATATATAACTAAGCGAGATATTTTTCCTTTATAATCTACATCTTTCTCAATCATAATTCATGTTCATTTTTTATTTGACATAAATAAATATAGAGTAGAGGATTTATTTTGTTTGTGTAGCAATGTTTCTCTCCTCCAACAGAAGATGTGATGTTTATCTTAATCAGGAAATTCTTAGAAACTCTAACCTTAAAACAAACAATTAACACAACATACTGGAACCTATAGCAATTTTACATATTTAAAAAAAAAATGATAAAGCAAATGCAAAATAAAATTCTGTTTTTCTTGAAGAATAAAATATGCAATTGTTAGTAAAAGATGAAGCTGCAGCCTGCAAAACATTAGCATGAGCCCATGAAACGACTTGGTGTTACATTCCAGGAATAACCCAGCAAGTGGCAACTGCCAGAATTCCACTTAAATTAGGGCTTAAAATAGTTATGACTGATGAACACACATATATAAATTTGTGGACTTATATAAAAAGGTGATAGAAGGAAGAAGAGAAAGTCAGGAAAAATTGAGGGTAGATACCAGGCTGTATACCACATTAAAATACCAAGATGAAAAATTTAAGCTACTGAGCTGGGCTCTTGGGGTCCCATTCCAAGGCAAAAGAAAAGACAAACATATTATATATATGACAATAAGCCATGGCTTAACATGTACTTAATACATATTATTTATGAAGTACAAAATGTTATGCATGAACATCTTTGAAATAAATTTCCAAATTGTATCACACAAAATAATACTAAGAAAAACAATAAAACAGATCATTAGAATTTAAATGCATTCTCAAAAAATGTAGATATTAGATGTGGCTTTAAATGAATCTTATAAAAATATGCTTTGTATAGAAAAATATAAAAAACAAAATAACCTACAAAACGTGTCAATTATTAAAGATGACATAGTCACGAGACAAGAATATATGTGTTTGTGTACATGTACATGTATACATACAATTAGTTTGCAAAAATTAAATATATTTATTAAATAAAACAAAGTAAAATACATTAACCATGACAAAGTGGAAGAAGGAGATTTAAAGATAGTACCTATAACTACCAATAAATCAGCAGAGACAGTATTAAATTTTAAAGTTAAAGATATATATTTAGTTACTTAAACTTACACCCCATAGGATTCTGAAAAGAACTTTGAAAATATGGAATAGTAGTTACATAATTGAGGAATTTGTATCTACAAGTTTTACATATATATATTACTGAGTTTTTATATATATGTACAAACACAATAAAATCAGAGTTATATTTGAATAATCTTTTTCAGTCCTTCCTGGAAGCATGTCCATACACAGATGTATAATCATTCAAAAATCTTGGTGACAGTTATATTTTATGAATACAAGCAAAGCAAGCAAATTAAGGAAATTTTCTTTTTAAAAGTTTGCAGTAACAATATTGAAAAGAATTGTATCTAAAAGAAAGTTATTCTCAGATATAAGAATGGATAAGTGAGGCTGAGCAGATTTCTTGGTACAATGTGTTAAAATATGAGATAACTGAACTGACAAGACAAAATTAATATCTATATCAATGTCTTTGAAAAATTAGAATTAACATATTGGGAATACAAGAAAATGATTAGTAAGATGAGACAATACTGTTTATTGAGGAGATGGACCTTAATAAGATTATACTTTCAGAAAAAAATTAAGTAAAAAACAACAGATAAATTTACACATATAGTTAATAATAAATATATTATTTAGCATACATTTATATACAATGATAAATCTTACATGTATAGTATGTAATATAATGTTAAATAGATTTTCTGTTCATATGTATGGATTTGCATGCATGTTAATATTTGTATATCATATATCTATATATTTTTTTTTTCAGTACTGGGGGTTGAACCTAGAGGTGCTCTACAACTAAGCTACAATCCCAGCCATTTTTATATATTTTGAGATATTTTGGATATTCTAAGGTGTCCATTCTGGCCTTTTACTTGTGATTATTCCTGCTTCAGTCTCTCAAGTAGTTGGAATTACAGGCATGTGCCACCATGTCCAGTTGTACACATATGACAACAGGACACTGATTTGAAAACTATAAATAGAATAAAGATAAGAAAATAATAGTATCACAACTATGTAACAATAAAAGTAATAGAACAACCAGATTCATGAAAATTACACACACATTGTTTAGTGCATCAAAGTTAGAGAAATCACAGATGCAGTTTTGAAATATAAACTAACCTACATGTAAATGTACTACACATCAAAATTCATGGAATGAAAGAAAATAGTATTTGAAGAGAATGACAGAATTTTAGGTATACTTATTAAAATTATATCCTTAACATATATAAGAAAAATATGTTAGTGGGAACTATAGGTTTAGGAAACAACTTTTACAATTTAAAGCTGCTTTGAGTGCAACTCAAAGGCAGAGCACTTGCCTCGCATGTGTGAGTCTCTGGGTTTGACCTCTAGCTCCTAAAAATAAATGATAAATAAAATGAAGAAAATTAAAAATAATAAGTACATGACTTCAAATTAGAAAAAAAATTCAAAGAGCAAAAAAAATGTGAGTCAAAAAAATAAATGTTTATCATATCAAAGGTGATATTTATATAGCTAAACATGAAAAGACAGACTAGGAGAGCTTGAAGTGTCAGTAAAGAGAGTAGAATACATTCTTTAAAACCTCCAATGGGAAAAACATTGAAAACCATGCAAATACTATCAATAATATTCCCAGAGAAGGAGCTGCAAGAGGCCAATAAATATGAAAATTAATGGCATCATAGAAACACAGCGTAAAACTGTGAAATACTTTGAGGATGCAGAGAAAAGGGAATTCGCAAGTGCCTGGTGAGTCAACATATGAAGCAATTTAGCAAAGCATAATAAATGTTTAAATGTAATATGTGATAAAATGTGTATGGCCAACATATGAAATTGCTAAGAGAAATTGTTATGAGATCATAAATCTATTCATGAAACCAATATTAATGCAACAATTGTTTTCTGATTTAAAAATATAACAACACATTCAATTCAGTTAAGAACTGAAACCACCTGCATCTGCATAATTCAACAATGAAGACTGAGAGCTGAGGTTCCTTGTGTCAACATAATTTTTAGTTACAGGAAATCCCTGCCCATAATGATAAAACCATAAATCTATGAATAATTTCACTCACTGTTGCAGGAAATATCTGCAATCCTATATATTTGAGAAACAGATTTTTTTTCATTTGGGTAGCATCTCTTCTGCTCAAAAAGCTAATTTATCATACAAAATTTTACTTACAGACATACTTTAAGTCTTTGGCCCCTCAGTGTCTACCAAAACTAAACTTTTATGTCACCAGTTTTGTCCAAACTCAATTAATTCTCCACTCTGAAAAATTCACTTAAAAATAGAATCAGAGTCTCTGATGATGAGGTACTGGTAAAATTAGTTTTAATTTTTTAATTTTAGTTTTAATAAAAAATATAACTGCCTATATTTATGGGATATAACATGATTTTTGATACATGTGTACAATAAGAAATGAATAAGCTAACTAAAATATCTATCACCTCACATACTTATTTGTGTGTGGGTTTGGTGAGGACATTTTAAATCTACATCTTCAGCAATTTTTAATTGTACACTCCAATATTATTAACTGTAATCATCATGCTGTGCAATAGATCCCCAAAACTTATTTTTCCTGTCCATTTGAATCTTTGTACCCTCTGACCATCATCTCTCCCTCCCCCTTGCATTCCCTTCCCCCAGACTCTGATAACTATCACTCTCTATGAGTTTTAGTTTTTTTAGATTCCACAACTAAGTGAAATTATGTAGTACTTGTCTTTTTGTACCTATCTTATTTCACTTAGCATAATGTATTCCAAATTCATCTATAGTTTCACAATTGACAGAATTGTCTTTTTCTTTGTGTTTAAAAACACAAATTAACTTCTAGGATATACACAAAAGATTTGAAATCCTTATGTCAAATAGATATCTGCATTTCCATGTCAGTTGTAGAATCATTCACAGTAGCCAAGA
Source organism: Sciurus carolinensis (assembly GCF_902686445.1). Lineage (NCBI taxonomy): Eukaryota > Metazoa > Chordata > Mammalia > Rodentia > Sciuridae > Sciurus > Sciurus carolinensis. The sequence continues at coordinate 20,278,398 of NC_062217.1, read as the reverse complement.
TGTGGCTTCAATCTAACTGTCCATCAACATATTAATGGATCATGAAAATGTACTATATACCCAATGATTTCCAATTCAGCCTTTTTAAGAAAGGAAATATGATTACTTGGAACAATATGGATGAACCTATAGAATGTTAGTTTCTAAAACTTATCTAATTATCATGAATAGTACTATTCAGGATCCAATACAGTTCAAGAGTCACTGGTATCAGAAGATTAAATTGGGTGGAGGGTAAAATAAAAGTAGTAAACTGCATAATAAGGAATTGTATAGACACTGAACAAGATGCAGAAACCCCAAAAAATCAAACCTTTTCTGTACTTCCTCTCTCATTTCTAAAAAGCTTTCAAACCCCAGTTAACTTCACCTGGTTGTTTAGTGGCTCTTCCTGCTGTTAGTTGTTACCTGCCAAAGATACCTATGGTTATGCTATGCATATCTTTATAGTAGCTCTTACAATATCATTATGTTCTTGTTCTTATCTCCCTCCTTTTGGACCATTAACTCTTTGAGGAAAAATATCTTATCAAATCTATCTTTCCCATGACATAGTCTGGCACATTAATGTTTTTTGTGTTTGTTAAGTTATTTGATATGAATGAAAAGTTGCATGATTTCTCAACAAGTGAATGAGTAAAATCTGGAATTACGTTTGTTTTTCTTAGAAGTTAAGTTCAATGGTTCTTATTTTTCAGTAAGAAGGAAATCTTTCTTAATTTTCTTGGAGAATAAGGCTATTTCAAGTAAATTTGGAGGTAGTCAAAATATTTCTTAAGATTGAGCTAACTTTGCTTAAAAAGAAGGAAGAGGAGAGAGAGAGAAAGAGAGAATAAGGTTTATTTCATTAAAAACTGCCATTATCAATATGTAGCAAATCCAACTAATTATAATGCACCAATTAAAAGGGAAAAAAATGTAACACAAATGCATACACACATCATTTAAAATTTCTAGTTCTCTTGAATGAAAAGAAAGCATCATTACTCCAATATAACTGCTTTTCCCTGATATATTCAATAACAAAATATGATTGTCAGGTAGGTTTGATCTCAAATTTTAAGGGATTATCTTACTCTTTACTATTTAGAGTTGTGATTTTCAAGAAATGAATGGAGAATGATGAGTACAAGTCAGAATATCTGAATTTGAGCTCCGGTATGTGTGTGTGTGTGTTTGTGTTTGTGTGTGTGCGCACGTGTATGTTCAGAAAATAATTTCACCTTATTAATGTACTTTACAAAGTTTCTTAGTAAAATCAAGAGCTGTGTTTGGCAAGTGGTAATTGTAAGGAGTAAGGGCCTGCCGCAGAGCAATGGCAGCTATAGAGGTCCTCTGTGACCTGTTCTTGCAATCACTTGGGAAAGATTTTAGACTCAGAATAACAGGTCTGAGTTTATTTAAAATGAAAGGAAAAGGGAAAAAGGGGACATTCTCATGAGAAAGAATGGGTACTCTCAGGGAGAAGGGTGGTGTGCATTTGTTGCCCTATAGTTTTATTAGGGTCTCTTATGGTTTTGATGTGAGGTGTTCTCCAAAAAGCTCATGTGCAACACAATGCAAGAAAATTTAGAGGTAAACGATTGGGTTTTGAGAGAACTAACCTAATCAGTGCAGTAATCCCCTGACAAGAATTAACTGGGTGATAATTATAGGCAGGTAGGGTGTGACTAGGGGAGGTGGGTCCTTTGAGGTGTGACTGTGAGGTGCACACTTTGTCCCTAGCCTACCGTAGGTGTCCGTGCTTCTTGGTGCCATGTCCTGAGCTGCTTTCCTCCATCACACCCTTTGGCCATGATGTTCTGCCTCATGTGTGACCCAGAGCCATGAAGATGATTGTTTACCAAATGAGACCTCTAAAACCAAGAGCCACAAATAAACTTTTCCTCCTCCAAAATTGTTCTTGTCAGGTCCTTAGACAGTAAAAAACTGACAAAAACAGGGTCTCAAAGAAGTTTCCAGAGAGTTCTGCCCATGTTCACCTCTTGACTTTCGCCTGACAGCAGGATTGAGTCAGACTTCCATTGCCCACTGCACGTGGTAAAGGTCTGAAGCAACTCTGGGTCACTGTGGGCCAGGCTGATCAGTTCTCAGTATCATATCTTCCTGAATTTTGGAATCTGGTCTCTATAAATCTCATAAAATGAACACTTCAGGGTAACTTGTGACCTTATCAACAGGGAGGTGCCTAGCTTTAGGCCTAAATTTCCCCAACAGATAATTGTTGGGAGCCACGAATGAATTATGGTCTTATTTGAGCCATCTCTAAGCAGAGGTGTGCCCCTTGGAGAACTCTGGGTGTCATCCCTCTGATTTGAGACCACTCCATTGCCTTGACAATATCCTGCTCAAAGAGATATCTGTGATATCACAGAATTTATTGGTTTGGATGGCCCAAGGTTCAAACGCAACTCCTGGGAGATGGAAACAAATACCAGTGCCAAGGGCCCAGCTGCCTGGAGTAGGAAGGCTTACTGCACAAGTGCCAAGTCTCCAAACAGGCCAACTTCCTGCAGCCTCTCACTTCTTGTTTATCTTGAAAAGGTTTTTCTCATAGTAAATCCCCCTTTGATGTGTTTCACTATAAATAAAGCATTCATGGACCTTTTCCCTTTGTTAGGATCAGATCCATCAGGTCTTTTCCACCCATTAGGCCCCTACTTTAGCTTTATTTTTTGTGTCCTTTCTCTTTATTTCTTAATACTAATTTTTCAGTCTTTTATTTCCAGCCAGCCCACACCTCTCTGCAGTGTACTGATTTCCTTACTGCATAGGTGGCAGCAAGACATAACATGTTTGCTGAGCAACATAAAGTATCCTATTGGCTTCATTCAAGTACAGCTTCAGGTAAGTTACTTTATAAAAGAAAGCATGTGATGGTCAGCACCGTGGGTCCGGTTTACAGAATCATCCCCACAAACTCATATGCCCAATGGTCATGTCTGTGTGTTAACTATCAGTGATCACTTTTAGGTGTTACTATAGTTTTGTAGCAGTTATAAAATTTACCTTATTTCAAATAATAAAGTGTGAGATACTTAATGAAAAAGTTTATAAAATTTACAAATTCAAATTAGGTTTAAAATGCTCACCTTGTCTATACTATAAATTCATTACATTCAATTTATTTTCCATTACCTTTTGTTTATAAAATTAGTGTTTCCTCTAGGAAATTAAAGGGGTAAAATGACATAGTTACACAATTACATGATTTATATATATATATAAATCAGAAAGCCGGTGAAATGAAAAATGTAAGTCTGACAAAATATTTTAAATATGTTTTAATGATAGTAACACTACTCTTCTGGGATTACAAAGAAGTGCATCTGTACATTAGATGCATTTTAAAGTATCCCCTTTCCCTACCTGCTTTCCTCTGGCTCATACAGACATGCTAATGAGAAAAGGAGAAAAGGAACTACTTAGTAAATGTTCTCATAGTAACTTAGGTATTTACTTTATTACAATTTATTTATTACAACGGTGATATTTATTTCATGAACCTAATTATATTCCCTCCAAATATTCTTGATGTTTAATAACTTCAAAAGCATTCTTTCCCAAGAATAAATCATTCTTATGGATCTTCCCCAGTGTCTCCCATCTATTCTCCATTGAAATTGTTACAGATATCATTGTCATGAAAAAATAATAATTTGAGGAAGAATTGGTAATTTCTGCTTTGCAACATGAAAAAAAAACATATTTTCAAATGCTCTTCACACCTGTTTGGGTTGTTTTAAATCTGCTGACAACAAGCTTTATTCAGTTGTTACTCTATTTCAATTGTTATTTTGTAGCTTGTTAGGCATAGCCTTTTATTTTAGTTGTGAAATGTTTTGCATACTTCCCAACAGGTCAGTTAATAAGTTTATATTTTCTAAAACTCAAACATATGTTTCCAAATGCAATTATTTTGATTATACTGATAGTGATTTATACAGGCTTACAAAGGTCGCAAGTGACTTTCTGTCCATTGACAAATCTGTTTGTCACCTAAGCAGATGTCTTGATGTTTCATAATTTTCCCACAATTGATTAGAAGTATAAAACATGGCATCAATGACATTTATTAGTTCAACTATGAAACAATGAACTAACATTTCTGTTAAAAAGTATTTCTCAGAATGGTAATTATAATGAAATAGTAGAATCCAAGTATCCACACTATTAAATTAGGATTAAAATTTTGAATGGATTTGAAAAAGCAAAGATCATTATTGTAGTTTTTATTTATTGATATGCAAAATAATATTATACAGTTTTTTTGGGGAAAAAGTTTAATCAAATATTACTTCTTGATTTTCAAGGGTCTAATTTTATCAGAGAAGAAATGAAACATTCAACTTCAAAAATAATAATAGTAACAATAATAATAATAATAATTAAAAATTGAAAGGGCTGGGGATATAGTCAGTGGTAGAGCACCCTTGGGTTTCATCCCCACTAAACACACACACACACACACACTCACACACACTCACTCACTCACAAAATGTCTTTCATACCTTTAATTTATTAGATTTTGTGTAATATATGAAATGTCATTTTCTAAATATAAGCTCCTTGTTTTTATTCATTGTATCACTTTCTCTCTCACCTATAACGAGATGTTCCTATATGCTTTCATTTCCTATATATGCTTTTAATTCTCTATTTATATGATTAATTCACAGCCATCTATCATATTCCAACTTGGATTTAATTTTCACAAGAAATCTGTTTCCCATCTTTATAATGAAAAATTACTTTAGAGAAACTTTGTTTCTTCTACATTTAACATGATATTTTCATTTTCATCACTTTTCTTTATTTGATTATATCATTCTATGGTTTTCTCTGAGGATGATAAAAGCAGGTGTCATTCTACTGCTGTCTCTACTGAACTGGCTTGAAACCCTGTTTCCACTGAAGCCCTTATTGAATTTGTTCTTGATTTCTTGAATGTGTATGTTTCTAAGCAATTTGTACATGTTTAATGTCTTTGTCCCCCACCACCCAGGAACATAAACTCTGAATTTTTACGTTAATCCAAAAATTGTCACCTATTTGCTTTAATTGACACCCATGTGAAAACAAGCAAGCAGGACACAACACTATCATATAACTTACCTGTTAAATTGTAAACTTTAGCAATTATTAGTTTGTTTTCATTTTGAGGATGATAGTGCATTATATAAGGCATTAGAGAATGATGTTTGAAACCAAGATCTGGGTTCTAAGTTTGCTCACTGCTACCAGGATATCCTCAATTCTAGACATCTCAGAAGACCAAACAAGGATTACAAATTTGCTTGAGTACATGCTAACTCAAGTATACAAATATTTCCTTAATTCATTTGTACAATTGTCAAAGGGCTGTAGGGAACTAGCATAGACCCTTTATACCCTTCTACCTTTTCCCCTATGAAGACGGTGTACCTTTTCTCCCGAAGATGCAGAATTTTGATCATCTTAGAGGCAGAGAGGGAAGTACTCAATAAACATTGAATATGCCAGGACCTTGACCTTGGACTTTCCAGTCTCCAGAACTATGAGAAAAAATATTTCTTAAGTTGCTTAGGGTCTCATTAAATTGCTAGACTGACCTTGAACTTGCAGTCCTCCTGCCTCAGATTCTGGATTTGCTGGGATTACAGGCATCACCACTGGGCACAGCAAGACAATAAATTTCTGTTCTTCATAAATTATCTAGACTGGGTTTATGTGTTATAGCAGCAAAAAGTTACTAAAACAACCTATTAACTCTCACAAGATATTGGGAAACAACATAATACATATGTAATAAAATAACTTATGGATGTAATAAAAGAATTTAGTTAACATTTCTGATAATTATATTCCTATGCATCTCCTAAGTTATCAGGCTCATCTCACTTAAAAACTTGGTTCATTGTTTGAAGACCACATACATAGGTTGTATAGAATCCGACGACAGTGAATTCAATATTTTCCACTCAGAATACTGCCTATATTCATGTAGATTTTTAAAAGTTCTAAATTTCCTAGTATGAAATTCCTGTGGCAACTATAATGTTACGGGGGTGTGACCTTTCTCTAGAGAAAGAAAATACTATGCGGAAGTCATTTTGTCCTCTGTCCTGCCACACAGCAGGACAAATAAAATAAAATCATAGTGTAATTTACAAGCTAGACATAGTCAAAGAAAGCTTTAAAATTTACTCATTTCAAAAAATAACAGAAAGCATGAACCTTAATTGTAGACTAAAATGTCAACTATTTAGTTGTTGAATAATTTTACTTTTCCATAAGTACAAAATACACACCAGATGCTCATCTATAAATAAAGGCAAGCTTGTGGTGATTCATCTCAATAACACTTCCCGTAGTCACCAGTGTCCTCATTTGTAGTACTATGTAGAACTCCTACTGACCTTCCTTGCTGTTTTCCCTGAGGTACAACTTGCAACCTCAAAGTAAAACTTTTAGGTAATGGGAACCAGTCAGCATGCTACCCATCTGTATGACCTTGGTTGAAGGAATAAAGCCCTTTTCTTCTCTATTCTTGTTCACAAATTTAAGATTATGTAACAAGAGAAGTATAAATCATTTTTTGCATGTGAATCATTGAAGAAGTTGGCCTGGAAAAAGCAGCTTAGTAGTGATAAATGTATCTCTCTCTTTGATGTTTGGGAAAAAGAGCAAACTGCAGCTTAGAGGTGTCCTGTTTTGTTTTGTTTATTCCTGGACACTCATGGGACCTAAAGTTACTGTTTCTTTTTCACAGAGGGGCAGAATCTGTCAAGAGAAAATTAATGGAAGCATACTGGTACTGTATAATTTATAAGACCTAAGAGGAGTCTTGGAAATTGTTGAGTTCTTAAAGTTATTTTGCAAGTTTTGTTTGCCTGTTTGGTTGGTTTTTAAATTTTATTTTATTTCATTTTATTTTATTTTATCTTATCTTATTTTTCTTTAATAGAAGATGGAACTATTGAAGAAAAATGATAAATCTAAAATTGTGTCATAAGGGGAGAATGAAAAAATAGTATTAGAAAAAGAGAGAGTACAAAAGGAATCATCTCTACAGGTTCAAAAAAATTAAACTCTACTAAAACATTCAATAAAAGTGAGCATGGTGACCATACCTGCAATCCTAGCTACTCAGGATACTATGGCAGAGTCATCGAAGTTTTGAGACCAGCCTGGGCAACATAGTGATACCAATCTCAAAATAAAATAAAATGACTAGAGATGCAGCTGAGTTGTAGAGTTATTACCTGACATGTGTGAGGCCCTGGATTCAAAAAATCAGCACTAAAACAAAAACAAAAACAACAATAAAAAAAGTGAATTATTCAGAACTTATGAAGTTACAGTAATGAGTTTAGGTTTTCCCAAATAACTAGTTTAAAAGAAACTCTATAACCAACTTATAAGACCACCCATGGAGCTCTTAAAAACATTTGTACTGATATACTACTGCATCATTTGATAAGATCAGGAATAAATATCTGAAAAAGAGAAGCCCATCTAGTCACAGGGTGGGTTATATAATGAACTTGGAATTCCACTGAGTAGTCTGAAAGATGAGAAAATTTGTAAACAATATACTATATTATGACTCTGCACTATTAGTTCACTAAGAATAGCCAGATTCAATGGAACTTGCTCATCATATTTAAAGTTTTGATCTGTTATTATGTGGAATAAGCCAATGATTGGCAACTGATTCAATTGAGCTACACATTCATTCAGCGTTGTTTGGCCACACTGAGAAATAGAGACTGCGAGGAAGAATGAAGCGACTTCTCTCTTCAACAGCTGACTAGGCATTTCTGGTGAAAGACAAAGGGACTAATTTAAATAACTTTAGCTCTTATAATTTTTCTGATGCTTACAAAATTTGAGTCAAGTGCTACTGTTATCCTTATGCTAGGATAGTAGTTACATCTAATATTTGCAAGACCCAAGAATGGTTGGGCAGTGTTTTACAGAAACAGTTATTTCAAGCACTTCACTAAAGAAGTTCTGTTTAATAGTATTGTGCCAGAGTATCAAGTCCATGTTAATTGTGTACTAGGGCAGAGTAAATGATAGGAAATTAATATGTGTTCAGATTATTACAAAAGATTTTCATTTTAATTTCTCCATGTACAGAATATCCTCAATTATTTAGTAGGAAGTTTGTTTGTTTGTTTGTTTGTTTTAGATAATACTCTAAGATTAGGAAAGTGGATAAAATATTATTCCTCTGGCCAACGATTTTATTTTTCAGTTCAAAAGTTCCTTTGAAAATATTTGAAATCCAAGCCTCCTGGCAAATACTGATACTTGAAAATGTCTTCATATATTCAGTTATTTGAATTACCTTCAAGAGTGTAGGTATATACTGAAATTTTATTTGAATTTTAGGGGTTCAGAAAAGAATGATCAACAGTTTTGGGAAAAGCAGATTCTAATTTAGCACATAGTGATTTTCAGTTTTGTGTGTCTGTCGTGAGCAGTGAGTAAGAGAGGAATCAAGTTTGGTTCCAACAAGTGGATTTTATTCATGCAGTGCACACTCAGCTTAACATTCCTAATAATAGCAAGTCACAAAAACATTGAAGATTCACTCCCTTGTTCACCTAGAGTCCAATCCTCATGGATCGACTCTATGTAATGTCTCTTAGCCAAGAAGTCAGTCAATAAGACCAAGGGGATTCTTCTCAGCTGTAGCCTCTCTCAGCTCCTCCAATGTTCTTCTGATGTCCTCGGGTATCCAATAAGTCGGAGGCTGGGTGGCAGCTGTCGCCACAGGAGACATGGTCAGTTGTCTGGCCTCGGTGACAATGGTCGATCAGCAATCAGTGATAATATGGACAGCAGCCAGGACAGTCAAGAGACAGAGCGACGTGGAGTCCTCTGGTCACGATGCTGCTGACAGTTTGCTCCAAAAGTCCAGGGGTTTAAGTAGTGATTTTCTGCCTAGTCATGCTCTGGTCTTCATTGATAAAGACCAGAACACGACTATACTAGGAGCCACCGCTCAAATCATAGATAAAGGTTCATATCGGCATTGTTCAGGAGTGTCATCCACACACACACACAGTAAAGTTGTCACCAGGCACCTGTTATGATTTTAGTTTTACAAGTCCAGGCAAATACCAAATACAGCTTATTATTACTACATAATACACAACTATAGCAATTTCTATTATTTCCTTGTCTTATTACAGTGTCATAGTAAAACCATGTTGGATATATAAAGATCCAAGAAAAAAAATCAAGAAAAAGATGACCTGTCATATTTATTATTCAAACAAATGAATTTAAGAAAATTTAAAATGTTTAGAAGCCATGAGTATTTAAGGCAGCATGTAAAAGAATTCCCCAAGATTAAAAGGAAAAAAGAAAAAAAGGAATGAGAATAATCTCCTCCTACATAGTTACTGCTGGAAAGCCATGTGGGATTGGAAGGCCCAGTGAGCCCCAGAAAGGATTTCCTGTGCCATCTCCTCTCATATATGTCATTGTGCAAGGGTTGAGAAGTCTCTAAGAAGCACCACTGTATTTCCCTTTAGTGATTCTAACGTGTGTTTATTCAACATATGAAATGGGTATGGGATGCAGTATATCTCTGTGGAAAATTTTTTTTGACATTTTCTCATGGATGCCTCACTATAAAATTCTGTATTTGTCAGCTTGACACTGAAGATAACTGGCTCATTTAAACATAAAATTAGTCACCATTTTATTCTTCTAGTATGCGAAGTGATTTTCATGTAACCTCTTTTTAGATAGTAAGTAAAATTAAATATCCTCTTTGTTCGGTAAGGTTGTCACCAAAAAAGTCCATTTTTATCCAGATACGGAGGGACAATGGAATAATTTCATAGAATTAGATAAGGGTGGAAGGATAGAGATAGAGAAGTAAGGTCCTTTGCAGAAGGGTTGAGTATCCCTTGTGGCCCAGAGGCTACAGGAAATGCTGAGCAGCAAGTTCATTAGCAATGCCAAGGAAACTGACAGCCCTAGAGTTCTCACTGATGTCACCATATGCTGAGTTGGTGTTTGTGACGAAGAAGGAACATCCTGATCAAAATGTTTTTCAACAAAGTGGACATCCTCAGCTGTAGATTTGATAACCTCTTCAACAGTGAGAATAGAAATATCACATATAACATTTTTCTTTTGGGCACTAAGTCGTAAATGATGTCAGTGGTACTTGGTTCTCTGATGATTCTGAGCACACTATAGCTAGTGGTGGATTTAACATCTTCAGAAGTTGAGCTGGAAGTCATTAAAGAAAGCTGATGTGATGATCACAGCATCTGCAGTTTCTCTAGAAACCCTTTTGTACTTTGCTTCATTTCTGTCATAACCGTAGTACATTTTCCCTAAAGGAAAATCTACCTACACCTTTTCTTAACTGTAAGTATTCCTGAATTATTCAACACAAGGAGCAACCACTATTCTATGTCTAATTGGACAATGACATTGTCAAATCTGCTTCTAATTAGATGTTGAGCATCAAATACTACTTTGGTGAGGGGCACTGCTTTCTAATCAATAATTCTGTGTCAGAAAATGCAAGAAAACTTGCAGTAATTCCAATTCTCCCTTCCCTTTTACTCTATTGTTACTTATCTTTGCAGGAGCATATTATTCCAAGATCAGAGACAAAAAACACATCTATTTGACATGTTTGCTGAGAAAAAGAGGACTATTTTTCTGTTTGGAGAAATATTTAGATTCTGACATTGAATGAGATAATTACAAAAGAAGGAGGAGGAGGGGAGAAGAGGAGGATAAATGTGTTTTTTAGTACCACTCTTCTTGGGAATAGTAAATTGAAAAAAAAAAATAAAGCACAAGATTCTCAATTTTATAAACCTGAAACTCTCAGATATATTTCACAGTTCTGACTGACTTCAGTAACCCAGGCTATGATACTTAACTACTTCTGAGATAAAACCTTAATATACCATTTTGGAGAGGTACCAGGGATTGAACTCAGGGGCACTCGATCACTGAGTCACATCCCCAGCCCTATTTTGTATTTCGTCAGGTGTGGTGTTGCATTTCTACACTTTCAATGGCTCAGGAGCCTGAGGCCGCTGATCGTGAGTTCAAAGCTAGCCTCAGCCAAAGTGAGACACTAAGCAACTCAATAAGACCCTGTCTCTAAATAAAAATAAAATACTATCTTGATGCAATCATCTCATTTTATAATACTAAATGCAAGATACCATGCTTCATACTTTAAAAGTCATGTGACCAGATACTAATATTATAATATTACAGATGAAGATAGAGCTAAATTCATATTTAGGTCCATACAATGCCAGATAATTTCTCCTTTCCTTTTTCTATAGACTCCTGCCTCACTCTATGAATATTTGTGTCTCTATTTAGGTACCAACTGAGTTAGCTGACTTAGTTATCAGCTTCGTCTAGGTACTGACTTACTTACTAGATATACTGTGTACATTCCACTAGCATCCCAAGGAGCTTCTTTTCACAGAGATATGGAATTTTACCAGCTCAGCAGAAAGTACCAAAAGAGGACAACATGGGATGAAGAAAAGCAGCCTCATGAGCACAAGACAAATTGTGTGTATTTGACTTTTTAAAAATCAGGTTCAAAGTATTCCAAGAATAACAGGTATAACCAAAGTTATGTGCATGTTTTTATAGGTATGTGTTTAATAACACCATCATAAATCCATTTAAAAAAATCACATCTACAATGCCTCATCCTAGTATGCCTCAGATTGTCCATCAATTTTACTTAACTCATTCTCTGCATTTATTCCAAAGAATTCAATCCAAATTCAGTAATTTTCCATTTTAAGTAGTATTCTAAAAGGAATCCAAAACTTGAAGCATATTCTATGATATGACCTTCCATTCCAGTATTTTATATTCCCTTATACCACACCATATCCTATCACATCACATTACAGTCAAGACATATTATATATTGCTGCTCTTCCTTCATGGACATGATTTCAACTCTGCTTTAAAATAAATAAAGAGGCAGGTTCAACAGGCTATACATTTTTAGATCTCAATGATTATAGACAGTAAGCTTCATGTCAGATAATAAAGTGAATGAAATCAATAGTGTAGTTGTTTTACATTGGAGTTACTCATTTATTCATAAAATGAAAGTATATTATGATAATTTCATTAGAAATAATAGTATTATTTTGCATTTGCTCGATTGATTTTCCTTTATTTCCTGTTTTGTTCAATTATGCTTCAAGTGATCTTATAATACATGGATATATTGTTCCTTAAATTGCATTTAGAAATGTGAAATTTCAATAATGTAAGTTCTTAACATTCATAGAAAATGTGACCAATTTTCAAAACCATCTCTCACACTGACACCCACATCTTTCTTATTTGAGTCTTTGTGCACAAGCTACATAACAGACTTCTATCCCTACTTAAAAAGAAAAAAAAGGCAGTATGTGACTGAGAACTTCTGCTCCCACAAGCTTCAAATATACTTTTTAAAATGCCCTCCATAATAAATGTGGACTTAAAGATTTATACAAGTGTTGGTTTAGCCAACACTGAGAAATTTCAGAGCAAATCTAACTTAACTATTAACCAACACAGCTTTTCCTTCTCCAAGTAGATGTGTTTTTTGCTAATGTCAATGCTTTGCAGAATTGTTGTCAGGTTAAAAAAAATATAAAGGCTCTTTTTCCTCCTTTTCTTGAAAAGAGAAAGCAAAAATTTTGTTAATTCTTAACCCTCCCTTTCAGTTAATGCTCAAATTTTACATTATTATATTAAGGAACCAGTTCTTTTTTATTTAATCAATTACAATTCATATCTGGGTTTGATAATTGCTAATCCATGCTGTCATGATCAAGGCCACTTATAGACAGAGGGAAATAACACTGCCACTATGAGCTTTTGTTTGGGATTTTTATTCTTTTCTTTTCTTTTTTTTTTTAATAAAAAAACACACACAGGGCATTTTTGGTTTTACAAAAACATGTTGTAGATAAACACTTATTCCTACTCAGACATTATCAGCTTTTAACAGAAATGAATTCTTGACACAGTGTTTTGTAGGTAATTAGGCAATTCAGTAATCTGCAGAAGCAGAAAATAAATGAGTACCTAAGGGTGAGTGGCCGATATTTGAAACACTAAGCATTTCTCTTTTGAAATGCACAGTCTATATTCAATATGGGAATTAAAATTAGTCACTTCCAATAGAACTGGCAGAAAATACACAAACTCATTAAAAATCAGAGAAATGTAATCCTTGTATTAAACTTTCATGTTCAATATCCATCCATTCATAGTCTTGAAGGCATCAAATGGGAGCAATCATTGTAAATTATTCTTTCTAAACACTTCTAATATTAACCAATAAAAGCAATATCACAGTAATATGCTCATTGCCTTGTATTTTTATTCTTTGTGATGTGTGCAAAGACAATACATGGTTTTCTCTGGGTTCATGATTATCGACTCTCTTTGAAGTGATTAAATGAGAACACAGACTAGAAAAAGAAAGGTCTATCGGTGAACATAGGGTGGAAATTTTTTAATGGTGAATAATCTAAGTGCAGTCTGTTGCAGAGTGAGAGATAGTCACATGATGTAAAGAAGACTCAGAGAAAGACTGGTATCACCGTAACCAAGAAAGAAGAGCATTTCAAAAAAGAGGAATTTCTTATAAAATTCCCAAGTGATCAAATACCATAAAGAAGGATATATGATTCTTTGTTCTAAACAAAAAATTTAGATGGATTTTGCCTGTAGTATTGAGGGAAGAAAGGTACCGGAATTAGAAAGAGTTCATTTCTCTTTCATTATGTCTGACATAATCAAAAGTGAGGCATTACTTAGGAAGTAAGGATACACAGTGATATTTGTTGTGTTATTGTGTATGATGTTCATATGGTTTTTGTTTTTAATGATAGAAGTCCGCATAGTATAATGTCTATACAGTGAACAATTTCCATAAATGCTTTTGGACTAATATTTACAACCTGACAGGCAGTTATGGCAGAGGGAAATTTTTCACTCTTCCAGTGGAGAAAGGAAAAACTGTACATCAAGTTCCTAGAGAGTAGAAAAGCAATGTATTTAGACAGACAAACAATTCAAGAGAACGGGAAATACGGAATGAAGGTTATAGTTAGGGTTATAGAATTACAGAATATAATTTTGATAGCATGCAAAATAAGAGCATACATATCTATCTCTTTTAAGGGGTGTTGTGTTTTAATTTGGGAAGTGATTTTGGGGATAAAAGGAAGCAAAGATCATAGAAAATCTGTTTTCATAATTGGTTTTGATAGAAGCAAATTATATATATATATATATTTTTTGTTTAAGGGGAAGTAGCCAAAATAAAGGATATTTATAAAATTATTGGAGACAAGATTCCAAATCCCACTGGCACACTCTTGTGTCTTTCCCCTGGGAATCCCCCTAAGAGGGCTGACATAGTTCATGGCCAGCATTGATTATATATGGTTAACTTGTTAATTTTGTGCTAAGGTCTTTATGGAGAGATGATAATCTAGGTCTTAAGTGCTTGTACATATTCTTAAGGGTATTCAGTAAATGAGATATAAGGAGACAAAATTATTATCTCAGTTCAAAGGCATTGATTACTGAAAAGGAATTGAGTTATTTTACAAATGAAAAGGAATTTTCAGGAAGGGAAATGTGTACACGCAGGTAGAAATTTTGGCCTGAAAAACTTTTTTTTTTAGTCTAATTTCATGACAGTATTTCTAGTTTTTCTTGTAAAAACTAGAAAGTAAAAACTAGAAAGTTCCTTTTTCTTTTTCTTCTCAGTGTTAGGCAGGAGAAGGATTTCTCTGAAGAAGAAATGGATGCTGTGCCACATAGGGAAGAGGTGGTCCTAAAGCAGGATGCTCACGTGCATGAGTGCACTTTGTAGGCACGGAGATTCATGATCAAGTAGGATGAAAGATGTGGAGTTGAGCTGTTCCTGTGTTACTGGTCATGCTTCCCATAACATTTTTAAAGGACTCTATTCTTCAGGTCATCTAGTTGCAGAGCTGCACCCATTCAGAAGAAGAACCACGTTTTCTAATTTAGAGAAAAGTGACTTATAGGCTAGAAGCAAGCCTTGAACAAGGGCAATCCCTCCTGTCTCATGTAAAACATCCACTTTTTCTTATATGTTAGCCTTTCCTTTAAATTTACTAGATAGCTATTATGGGCAACATCCACAACATTGCTACACTAGGTACTAAGTATATATTTAAATTCAATATGTAATATGAATTTGAAATAAATAAAAGAATAAGTTATAAGAAAAGATAAAAGAATATAAGAAATAATTAAAAGCTGAACTAGAAGAATGCTACTTGAAAATATTAGGCATATAGATATGTAAGAAAAAAGTATAATCTTTGATAAACATTATTCTACAGTGGTGTACACACATTTTAAAAATGAAATAAGTACACCATAAATATATACAATATGGATTCACAAATTAAAGAAGTCAGATCAGATAAAAAGAATATTAAACAGAATAAAATAGCATATACAGACAAATGTTACAACATCTGTAGTACTTTGAGCAACATTGAGCAAGATAACTGCTAATTAATTAGTCACTCCCATCTATTTTCTTGCAAAATTATCAAATATAGGCTCTAAGCATCCAAAGCCCTCATGGTACAGGTGTTCAGGGAAGAGATCTTTATACTTTATCCTTTGTAGTACATTTCCAAATTGCATCTGTGTATTTAGAATTGTAAGGAATTACTCTCAGGGGTGTGGTGAAGAGGAATTAATTAATCCTTTCCAGAACATGTGAGACCATTTGCCTGCCGGCCCAGGAACTTCCTAAATCTAATATGCAGGCTAAAATGAAGCGCAAATTTAATGTTCTTTCATGAAAGCAAAACCGTCTTCACTAAACTTTTTTAAAATGCAATATTGTGATTTTTAAGAAATATCTTAAAATATTCAAAAGTAACTGCAATGTAGTTTAAGTTACATAATATATTAATATGTTTTGACATATTGATATCAAAAACATATTTATTTGGAAAAGATATTAGTCATGCAGAGGGTCAAAATAAATGGAAAAATATTTGTATATATAGTATAAAATGAGGGCTATTAGTTTGTGTAAAATAGTAAATATTTTGAGAAATTATTTTCTTTCGTGTTTTTCTAATTGTTGAAAACAATGTATAGTTGCTCAGTGCAGCACATTATTAGTAATTTCATTATTAATTTTTGAAGCATTTGTTAAATATTTTATGTATGTGCATTTTTGTGTAATGATTCCTAAAATTCTAAAAGAAATATTTTGTATAGAATTATAATACTTTTATGAGATTCAAGAATAATAAATTTTTACAGGAATTTTTCTGCAACTTTTATAGGATTTACTGCACTATTCTTTTCAATTACAACATTCATATGCATTACTCTGTGTCTATTTCACTTCTAATTAGTTTTATTTGAAGTTTTATAATCACATGCTAGTAATTTTCTTTTATTTACTATTTATTCACAACAGATTCTTAGTAAACCAAGAGACAGATACTTTGCTAATAAATATAGCAAAAAACATAAAATTTAGGCTTTAAGAGTATATTGATTTTTCAGTTCTCTCCTAGATATATGTGTTATTTTATTAGTTTTTAAACATTGAAGATAATTTGTAAAATTTTCACTCATAGTGTTCAAAATGCAACAAATATTCATGTTAACTGTGCATTTATATTACATATGGTTTCCTGTTGGATTCATTTTGCTGTGTTGAAAGATTAAGGCAATACAAAATTATTATTTCTATAAAGATAATAAAAAAAAGACATTGACCATCATCATAATATCCATCCACAATTGCTCATTGAGTATCTATAAATATGTGGTACCCTGTTGGCATTTCATAAACCAAATTATACAGCCTTATCCTGGCACTGTATAAACTATGATCAGTGATCAAAGCCTGCCCTTATAATCCTGCCAACACAAAACAAGGAGTCAGTTTTTATAACACACATAAATACCAATAATGATCACCAGCAAGAAAAAATCTTCAGTACATTGAAAGACTAATGCTATTCGATCTTTATGAATTCCTTAATTAACTTTATGAATCCCTTAATTAACTTTACTGGTCACTTTGAGATGAGAAAGGCAAAAATATTTTAGTTGTGTAAAGGATGTAAAATGCTATATATCTTCTTTCTCTTTAGCCAAAATGCTGACTGGTAATCAAATAAAATGTACACCTCAACAAAGCTTTCTAGAATTCTTTTCCCATTTATCTCTTGCAATTGAAAAGAACAAAAGCCAGGCTCTAACACTCTCCTGCATGAAAAATGGCTGGCTTATTTGACTTGTCAGGTACTTTGAAAGAAGCTGAGCACTTAAAAAGGTAAATAATGAGCACCTCTTACAAAACTAAGGAATCTTGATAAGTGGATGCTTTTGTTGACACATGTAGTTCCTAATGTTTTCAAAACTCATAAAACAGTCCAGTAATGTTGACTAGAGAAGATAAGTATATTCTCAAAAATATATACCATCAGACATTATTAAGACTTAATGAACTAAATCTAAAGTCAAAAAGAACAGAAGCATTTGCATTTAATAATTATGTCAACTACTTCAAGTCAAAGTTATTAGGTAATGTGTACATAAGAATATGTTTTTTTAGCTCACACATCCATAGGACACCTGAGAACTAAGTGGATTTACCCACTCTGGTTCTACCTGATAGGTGATATAAGTTTTTGTTTGGAGAATGAAGTCCTATTACACATGCACAAAAATATTGATCTCCTTCAGTTCTTATATTCTTCTTTCAAATCAATTAATTCAATAACATTAGTAATAATTCAGTTATTTAAAACTGAGGAAAAAAACAATGTTATAAATAAACTGTATACTATTCCATTATTTTATAAAAGTAAATTTCATTTAAAAAACTCTAACAAATATATTTAAATTTTTGCTATTTTCTAGCATATAAGCATTGTAACTCACATTTTTAAAAGAAAATTTACAATAATTAAAATGGAATTTTACGAAGGAATCTACATGGTATGTAATTTTCTCTTAGTAGAGAAATATATTCCCATCGTACCCAAACTGAAAGATAGCCTAACCAACAATAATAAAGTCCCTGCCATAATTTCATTCAGAAGCAAAATACAAGAGCAAAACACAAAGGTAGTAGGCAACAAGATAAAAATCAGTTGTGCCTAGAAAATAAGAGAAGATATTTCCTGATTGTCAGGAATAGGATATTATGTTGGAGCAAAACAAACTCCCTGAAGGACTTGGTCAATGAAGTCTCTGTAGAGAAATTGAACTTTGATAATTTGCATAGATTAAGCATTTTCTTTAGTTTTTAACAAACATATAGTTTAAGGAAGTGACACAAATGAGAACGGCTTGGGAAAACACAGCACAAGCCTTTTGGCAGAATATCAGCAGAATAAGAATGAGCAAAAGGAGACAGACACGAATATAAAAGATACCACAGGCTGAGTGCTCCTGAATAACTCAAAAGAAGAAATTTGTGAAATTACATGGTTATATTATTCAGATATTCTCACATTTTCAGTGTCAATATACCTAAAAGATTGCCATTACATATATGATTTGTGAAATTCATTTCTTTATTTTATTTCATTGAATATTGGCAAAATAAAAATGTATAAATAGAGTTTTTGGGGGGAGTACTAGAGATGGAAATTGAACCTAGGGTTGCTCTACTGTTGAGCCACATCTACAGCCCCCAGTTATTTTCCTTTATTTATTTCCCAGTTATTTATTGAGACAGAGTATCCCTAAGTTTCTAGACTGGCCTCAAACTTGTAACCCTTCTGTCTCAGCATCCTGAGTCACTGGGACTACAGGTGTGCACCACTGCTTCCAGCAAAACTCTTGTTTATAGGGTATACACAGACACTATGCTATATGTATACATTGTGGAAGAATTGTTTCAAGAAAAATATTCTTTACATCAAATGTTTATCATTTATTTCTCCTATCTAATTGAAAAATTGATAAGTAGTCATTTTAAGCATTATTAAATAAAGATTTTATCAGAGTCTAGACTTAGGTTCTCAGAAAAAGTGTAATTCCAATAAATGAACCTATATAGTTCCCAAAAGACATATGAATGTCACATAGGTTATTCCTTAAATATATATAGTCTACTAGGAGATATGAAATGTGTGTTTAGGAAATACAGTGTGCATTTAAAGTGATTTTACTAAATACAATGATATATTACTATCTATTCAGCTATAATACTTGTTTTGAAAACATGATTGATCTACTGTATCAACATGATTGATATATTAGTGAATAATTTGAAGAATTTGAGCATAATGCAAATTTTGTTTGCTTAGCCATGATTTTTTCCATGAAAAACAGTAAATGAATACACAAAACTATACTGCATTTAAAAAGACATGCACAAATAGACAAAATAAACATACCGACACAACAATTCAGTATAACACATTCCAGTTAATGTAAATGTCCTTCCACAAACACAATGACTCACAGGCTGCAGACAGTCCAATGCCCAATTCACAGGCATATTTCAGGTCTTTCTGAAGATGAAGTGCCATTTTAATATTTATCCAGTTTTTAATCATAAAATGTTCATAAAACTGGGGTACTACTTTTAATAAATCCTTATATTTTGCTCTGCTGGTGTCAACTGAGGAAGTTTTTGAAGATTTTGTTCCAACCCACTTTCCTATAGGCCTGTAGATATATTGTACAATTTTTATAATATAACACTGTCTGTGATTGAAGATGATGCCTTAAAAACTTCACCATATTGTAATTTTACAAACCTTGGATGGTTTAAAGAAATTAAAAAAAAAAAAAAAAAAAACTAGGAAAAGTGAAGGGGAGACATTTCAATAGCTTCAGTGATAGAAAACAGGGAGGAAAAGAAAAAGGAGGTGAAAAAACAAGCATAGGAAGTATGTTGAATAGGTTAGGCAGGAATTACCCTTGGTAAAGATCATGTTAATTAAAAATTAAAAAGTCTCTATCAAAATACCTTGAGAAAAAAATATTTTGGTATCTGAATCAACAGAGTAAATTATTTCTTTTTCCTCAAATCACATTAATAAAGCAAGGAAAACCAGATTAGATACTGTTAGTGTTCTAAGGAGTCCTTTAATAAGCCATCCTCAAGATCTCAAAGACGGCAGACATTTTAAAGTTTAATGGTGTAAGACTGTTTATAGAGATTCAAACATATGGTAGAAAAGATAATCTGTGACTTCATTGTGTTAAAGGATATTACTAGCATCCCAATCGAACAGTTTTTTTTCTGTCTAAAACCTAGTTACAGAAATGCTGTTGAAATCAGTTTTCCCTTATTTTCTAATGAGTTGAGAAAAAAAATATTTACCAAATGCTCATTTTTCTATTTTTATAAAAGTTAGACTTTTATCTTTTGAATATTATATTTTATAAGCATTTATGTTTTCTTCTGTAGAATAAGTATAACTTGGAACTTTATCTGTTCAAGAATTAGAGAAGAAGAGTTATGGTTTTGTTAGAAAACAATTTCATCTCTAACAAGATATAAATCCTTTATAATCTCAATGTTATGCTAATTTAGCAACAAAAATACTTTGGTAAGACAAAAAAACTGATTGGATCACAGATCAATCATTTGGATGATAGATTGAAAAGAGGAGGCCAAGAAGAGGACACAGGATGTTTGCATAGATGAGTTACACAAGAAACACAATTTGCCTCCAATTCAAGGAAGCAGGGCTTGTAGCTTAAGCCCTGTTATGGTCTTATTTACCTTAGAAAATGTGCTGCCTTCAGTTCTTACTGTATTTTAAAATATATAATATATATCCATTATATAGGTCAAATATACAATTATATATATACTTACTATATTTTATAATCCAGTTATTACTATATTTTATAAGCAAAGTGCGAATTCAAAATTTGTAAAATGTAACCAAAACAAGATAAGAGGCAGTCCTAGAAATTTACATAAATCTGGTGTATTATGAATTGATATCCTGAACCTTCCTCTGATTCTTTCACATCTGACAAAAACATTTAAGCCTTGTCATTGTGAACAGATTAATAGCTTGCTTGTTTTGTGAAGGCAGTTAGGTCCCATGTTGACACAGAATTATCAAATTATTTTAGTATTCTAATACATTTCACTACCATTTAGAAATAGACTTTCTATCTCGTTTCCTTTGACCTGTCAAGGGAAAAAACCTACCTACCTCACTTTGCAACACATTTAGGAAAAAATATTTGGAATGATCTCATTTAAATAACAGCTTTGAAGCATGTGAAAAATATATTTAGGAGTTCCATGTGGTAGTTCCAAAGTGGAGGCAGCCATCTTACCCTACTTCCAAAGAGCATTTATAAGCAAGAAAAACCAACATTAGTTTTGCAGTATGAGCTCCAAATTAAAAGAAGCATGGGAAAAGTCCTCTGGACATTGAGTATTGATTTATTTTATAAGCTGTTTCTCATATAGGCAATTTTACTGTGGAATTTTCTGAAACATATAGTAATATCGATTTATATATTTACATATAATTAATTATTACATATAGATAATCTTGCAGGAATATTCCTACTATGTTTAAATGAGAAGGAAATTAAAATGATTTATTCTCTTAAGAAGAAATACAAAGACAATAAATTTATTAAGTTGAAAAAACTAAATAATTTATGGCAGAAAAATTGTTAAACTTTATCTTTAAATAAAACATGAATGTGACTTCAGTTCATTTGCTTTGTATCAAATATAAAAGGAAAAAAAAAAAACTAAGTGCAATATGGACAGTGTAAATACAATTTGTTAATCTTGTAATTGAGATACATTGTGACCCAAATTTATGTTAGAAAAGAACACTCCAATTTAGCAGGCATTCACTTCATTTTTTTAAAAAAGATGCTTTTAAGAATACTCTTGGACACAAACGAAAAATTTTCCCTAGTTCATTGACATATAGAACAAACAGAACATTGGCATGGGTGAATGCAGCTACAAATAAGAAGCCCAGCTTGACTTAGGCTGCTGAAATAGTGATTGTACTGGCAAGACAGTCTGCATGCTGTTTTGAGTTGGGTGCCAGGGACACCCTGAAGCAGGATACTTTCCATTTTAGATGTTAGCTCTTTCTTTAGTTATGAAATGGCATCTGTGCTGTAACAGAATTTGTGGTGAATTTATATTCCAAAGACCTAGATCTCAGGGGGAACACTGCAATTCACTAGTTAGGAAATGTTAGGTAGATGATACCACGTTTTGATTGTCTTCACCTGTGTAAAATGGTGTATTTATACTTGCAATGCTCCAGGGCTGCTGGAATAATGTAATGAAATAATTATTGAAAGGCAGGTAGAAATGTGAAATGCTACCTGCTAACGTCCTCAACTGTCTCCTTGCTTTCTCTTTTCCATCACACTATCCTCCTTACTATTCCTTGACTATCCCAAGCAATATACAGCAGGGTTGGGGCATTTGCTGTTCTTTTTGATTCAAATGAAAGCTCTTCTTCCAGATCTTTATACCAAACTTCTTTTCTCAGCTGTTGCTTTTTTTAGTCACTTTATCTAAAATTGTCTCCCACCCTACACACTCCCCCTTCACATTTCCAGCCACTTCTCATACTTACTTTTACTTATAATATGCTAAGTGGTTTTTTTATTCATCACTTTCCAATTGAATGTAAATACCAAGATAACAGTATATTCTGCATATATTTGTATATATGAAAAAATAGTATATACTTTGCATATTTGTTGGCTATCAGATTTCCAGAGAAACCAGTGGCAGGGAGACAATAAAGTCTGGATATTTTATTTAGAAATCAATGACTGCTATATGTATGCTCAATCTTCCTGTTATTAAAAGTAGAAGAAAAGAAATTCAAATTGATAAAATGAGGAGCTTCCTCTTTTTATTTTTCTATAAGTAGAAAGTAAAAGAAATTAATTAAAGAAGGAAAGCACAGAGAATGTACTGCCAAGCGAGGATGATGAATTTTATTTTTGTCATGCTGTCCTCACTATCGGTCTCAACTTCCTGGAGCTCTGAATTGAAGAAATTTGTCATCCTGGCTAAAACAAAATTACTTTACTCAATTGAAACACTCGCCTTAATGACTGGGAAAGTTCAAATAAGTGATGATCTTTGCATCCATGTTTGGCAAATCAAGATTTTTTTTTCAATATAAGACATACATATTGTAAAACATTACATGGTTTAATATAATGCACTAATATAATCATTCAAAAGCTGGTCTCTTTGGTTTGTTAACACAGTGTCAATCTAGTCCTCCTTTAGAAAAATATCTCCACTTACTCTTGCTCACATTAGAGCCTTTTAGAGTCCTTAGAAATTCCATAGACTATTGTAAAAAGATGAGCCAGTGAATACCACAGCTTATAAAATATAAAAGTAGTTGACCCAATAAAGAATATGTGTTCTCAGAATCCATTTAGAGTTTTGGAACACTTAAGTCGTTCAAGCAGTTGAAATTTATAAAATAATATATACAGCACCCAGAGCAAGGGAAAGCTTTTTGCAAAGTTTAAACATTAGGCTACAGATGTGGTTTTGTTAAAAATGAATTCACAGCATGGAGAAAAAAAAACTGTTTGCAAAAGACATATCTGAATAAGGACTGCTATCCAAAATACACAAAGAACTCTAGAAATTCAATAATAAGAGAGTATACAGCTTGATTAAAAAATGGGCATGAGAACAAACACTTAAGCAAAGAAAATAAGCAGATAATAAGAATACATTTGAAAATATGCTCTGCATCATATGTCATTAAGGAAAAGGCAAATGAAAACATCAAGATACCACTATACACCTATTATAGTAGCCCAAATCCAAAACACTAAACAAGTGTGTAGAACAAAAGTGACTTTCATTTATCACTGATGGATATAAAATGGTACAGCATTCTCGAAGATAGTTTGGCAGGGGTAGGATTATTATTATTGTCATCATTATTATTATTTTTTATTATTACTTTTATTTTGTAAAACTTAAAATACTCTCATCATGAAAACATTCATAATCCTTAGTGTTTACTCAAATAATTTGAAAACTTATTTCTACATAATAACCTGTACCTACGTGTTTATAGAAACTATTCAAAATTTCCAAAACTTGAAACCAAATAAGACATCTTTAAGTTAGTGGGTAAATAAACTGTGGTATAGCCAGATGATGAAATGGTATTCAATATTAAGAAAAAAGTGAACCAATAAGTCATAAGTCTAAAGATGCCAATCTGAAAAAGTCATGCACTATATCATTTCAACAATATTGTCATATAATAAAAGGTCAAATTATGGAGCAGTGGTGGCTGGGATTACAGAATAGAACCAGACACAGATATATTGGTGGAGTTGAGGGAAATTTTAGGATGCTCAAATTATCCTGTATAATACCATAATTATAGGTATATGTCATTATATATTTGTCAAAAATTGTACATGTGCAGTACCAAAGATGAAACCTAATGAAAACTACAGACTTTGGATAATAAGGACAAGTTAATTTTGGCTAATTGTTGGGGATATTGGTAGTGGGGCAGACTGTGTAGGTATGGGGCGGGAAGTGTAAGGGAACCATCTCTACCTTCCGCTCAATTTTTCTATGAACCAAAATTGCTCTGAAAATAATGCCTAATTTTAGAATTTCATCTAAACCCCATTTTAAATGCCTATGTCAGAGATACTATATCAAGTGGAAAAGTTAACCAAGAAATAGTTTTTTTTAATAATCCAGTTTTAATTTCACAAAGAAACTTTTGTATCCATTTAGACCTCATGACCTCATTAATTCAGATTTCTTCATTTCAAATGCATGATATTCAAGCCGGACTGAAGAATACTTTTGTAGTCCTACATGTTCCCTCCCCGTAAGAGTTTCCTAAGGGGGAAAACGTTGAATAGAAAAATTTTATTATGTTCGAAATAGTCATCTATTTTCAATTATTTAAAGTACTTTAACTGGATCATTTACACATGAATGGCTGAAATGGTAGATTACAAAGCTCTTACCTGTACAAAAGTGATAAACTACAATTTCTTAAGCTTGAAATATTTTTTTTAAATTGTAAGTCAATAGAAATTCTTGGCTTGTAAAATTATCTCTAAAGATGACTAATTTCTTAAATGTTTCTAATTTCTGCTCTTACAGCTTTTCAAACAAGTTTTGAAGTTTATGTGGGTAGGATATTTGTAGTTATTTTTTACAAAATGAATTAGTCCTATTTTATCTTAATGTTAATAATATGTAGTTTAATATATATTATAAGTATATGCTTATATACTTTATTATGTATTAAAATATTAAAAATCTATTAAAATAATAAATATTTATGAATAACAAAAAACAAATGAATCAGATTTTCAGATATGCATGCATTCTATAGTAGTGGTCAATTTT
This sequence comes from Sciurus carolinensis, assembly GCF_902686445.1. NCBI lineage: Eukaryota > Metazoa > Chordata > Mammalia > Rodentia > Sciuridae > Sciurus > Sciurus carolinensis. The sequence goes on along the minus strand of NC_062217.1, from coordinate 20,252,963 downwards.
TATTCATAAAATTCAAGCAAAAGAAGGTAAAACACAAGTAGATCTTTTTAAACAAGCATCAAGCAAATCTAAATGATAAAAACAATGCACTATACACATTCACTTTCAGTGATATTTATACATGAAGTATCTTAAAATATAAATCCTATGATATCAAAATTTATCTTTTCCAATTGGATATTACTTAACTAAGCTTTGCTATTGCTTATTTTTCCCCCAAAACACTTTTTTAAAGTTCAACATTTGAATAATCTGTTTCAATGCCAACTTTTTGTTCAAAAATATTTCTAGGAGAATCTCACTTCCTATTTAGTTGCCTTTTTAAATTTTTTAGTAAGAACTAATTTATTTAAACCAGTACATGAAAACATAAAAATTAGACTTTCTTAATTGGGTAATGTGAAGCTTTGATACAAATGTACAGTATGATGTTTAAATCAATTTAAATATATCTATTTCCTCAAACATTAATCATTGCTTCATGATAAACTTTCAAAATCCTTTCTTCAAAAAAAAAATCCTTTATTCTAGTTTTTCGAAATGTATGGTACATTATTGTTCTGTATAATGTATAATGATACTACTGTTCAATAGTATACCAACTTTTAAACTTCACTTCATCTAAGTTAAATATTTAACACAAATCTGCTCATTATATAGTTCAGCTAACTTTTTTAAGAAAAGTGTTTAATATTTTTTAATGAAAATGAGTATCATGTTCTAAAGTAACTTATTTTTCTAACCTGTATTCATTTTACATAATAAAACTGTCTTATTTTCTTAATTCTATATATTTTTCTTCTTGGTATGTAACCACATTTTTCTTTGATGTATAAAATTTTGTTTAGTTTTATTTGTTTATTTTGACTTATGATTGAACTAGAAATGTCTTTACTTTAAACCATCACCAATTTCATTGACTTATACCAGCTGATTGTAGATAGGTATTAGAACATGATTACTTGTATGCGTTTGTTTTATATATATATTCAGATATAGCTATAGATATATATAGCTATATATAATTATATTGTATATTATATACTACTTATATTGTGTACATTCAGATATAGCTATAGTGATAAAATGGAAGTCATTTGTTAACAGTTTCCAAAGTTCTAAAAGATAAATTAATTACTTGTTATTGGAATTGTCTTTATTTAATGTTAGACACAATTTCAAGAATGGAAAAGATCATATGGGGTGCCTCTTGATGATACAAAATTAAGTCTACAGTCAGTAAAAATTCAAATTCCAATTTTCTCTATCCTAGTTGCGTGACATTGATAAGGTACTTAACCCTTTTGTCAGATATATTTTAATGGTCTTTACTATACTGCAGATTCCAGATGATTACATATGTAAATACCTTAACTGCCTATCAGTATACTCAATAAATTACAATTTGAAATTCAGATAAATGAATATAATACAATGAATAAGCAGGAACATTCTTACCAAATTTGCTCAAATAATTTCAGCCATTTGCAACATTATTTGACTAGGTCTTATTCATAATTTATATTCTAAAATATATTATTATATTCCTGAAAATTACTATGGTGATATCATACTATACAGATTATATCTGAAAAATACAAACAAACATATTACTAATATTTTTGTAAGTAAAATATTACTTGAAAATAGCCCAATTTAAACCTTGAATATTTCATTCATGAAGAAATTTTAGTCTCATATAGATTCCTGATATTTGGATTAAAAGCAATGAAAATAAGCATTTAAAATGTAGAATGTGTATATATAGACAATATATAAGGTGCAGGAAATGACCCCAAGAAAAGATTTAAAAATAATAATAAAAAGAAGAAAGAAAGGTGGGTACATTAACTTATGAACAATAATATTCTAGGAGCAAGATATACGGAAAATATTTTGTGCAAGACTCTTAAAATTCCAGGTAGGAAAACTGCCTCTCAATACACCAGCAAAAATTATACAAATAGAGAAAACAACTAACTCATATAATCTTTGTATCATTTATTCAAACTTTTAATCAAATTTATCAAATAATCAATGTGTGCTTCCAAAAACAAAACCACACCAAGAAAATTATCTCAAATCTCTCAATCAGTTAAGAGAACCAAATATACAATATTTTTGAAAAATTTAAACATTCTAAAGTTTTGCAAATGTTTGACTTTTTAAGTGCTGCTGGTGGTGCTATAGTGTCTTAATCTCACCCTCCTGAGTGAATATATGAAGCTTCTCTTCTTCATTTGCAGTAGAAAATGAGAATGTGATCATCCTTAGAATGAAATTCATAAAATGCCTTCTAGCAAAAGAAACTCAAACAGATATACATATAACTTAACTTTAAATAAACAGTAGAAAGCCTCACATTCTGTTCTGTCAGCAACTTCTTGCAATCACATTAACAATAGAATATATATGGCTCAGCAAATTCTACACAAATATGAGAATTATGAATGTGTTTTGTGTGTATGTATCTGTAAGTAATTTATAATAAGTGCTAGAGTTTTTATATTATACTTCTGTAAATTATGTAGCAGATATGATTAAATACACATTTAAAATACATAAAAATAAGTTTATATATATGTTATATATTATGCATATAACATACATAACATATGTAACATATATATAACATCATACATTAGATTGGCACACATTCAAGTAAAAAACTGATGTTATTACGTATATTTTCATCTCTAAATAAACAATATCAGGTATCTTTTTGTCCCCAACTGTGTAGGAATTTAAAAATCAAGCATGGACACTAGGGAGGTCAGCTGATTCTTGGTGCTCCTTCCCTAAGGAAGAATTTCCACAGTGATGCCTGTCATGATACTGCCTAGCACAATCTTCGATTACTAGTCTATGAGATCAGAGCATTCCCTTTATATCTTCATTATGGTACTTGCCACATCGAATGCAGTTATTGAATGTCTCTTCATTGCTCTGTTACTGAGGAGAAAGAACTTACTATGCACAATCTTACATTTTTAAATGATGCTTTCCAATTATTGAGTACTTATTTTGAACCCACTAATTCGTCTATCTATCTAAATGTAAACAAAGTCTCTTTAGTAGTTGCTGGATTACAGTTTTACTCCATGTTTTCCATACTGGTGGCAATAACACCTGACTTATATATCTTGAGACTATTCAGTATGAATGTTAAAAAAATCAAAACAATTTAGAAAAAAAAATTGTTTTAATTCCCTAATTCCTTTTCCTCCATGTTTATTCCTGTTAGTATTTTTTTTTAATTCATATAAATAATTATCAAAATGATTTTCCTTATTTTCAGGAAATATTTGTTTCTTGTTTCTTGGAGTGATTTTGCAAATTCAAGTATTTGGATAAAAATTTAGGAGATTTAGAAAAACAAAACCAAGATGAAAACCTTGGTATAGAAGATGATGGAAAATATTGATGTGCTAATTATTGAGAAACCCCAGAGATTGATAATAAGAACCAAAAACTCCATAATTTTTTTCTAACACTTTTCAGATTAACATAAGGTTCTATAAGGTTAGATTAGCGTCTCATAAACACAGGGACAGCTAAAATTGCTAGGAGACATTGCCATGGGTGGTAGAGAGTTTATGTTAAATGAGTTGTGATGTTCAAATAAAGGTTCTGGTTTAATTTTGTTCTCTTCTCTCTCTAAAATATAAAAAAAGACAAGACTTGTGTTGATTACCTGCTTTTTGTAGTAATTGCAAGACAATTTCCTTTGAACAGTGTCTGTCTCTTAATCACAAGTAACAGCAGGTACTGAGCAATTGATATGCCACACATTTTACTCTGAACAACACCCACAAAATAGTTACATTAAGTAAAAGACTGAAGAGTTCTAAATTAAATGATACTTTTTTTTTTTTCCACTTGATTTAACAGGTATGGCAAACCTAATGGAAATGCATTTTAACTTTATATATTTCAATGAATATAGTTTTTTGCTGCAGGTTTGTTCTTGTTGCTGTTTTTAATTACTGTTTTTGGAAATTGTAATTTCAGAAATGTGGAAAGTAAAATCAAAATGTCCATTCATCATCAAAAGTATCACGACTCTTTTAGTCTATATAGCAGCAAAAGTTTAAATCCCTCTTAATCAAGAAGCTATGGGAGAAACAAAGAAATAATCTTTTTTTTTTATTGTAAACAAATGGGATACATGTTGTTTCTCTGTTTGTACATGGAGTCAAGGCATACCATTTGTGTAACCATAAATTTACATAGGGTAATATTGTTTGATTCATTCGGTTATTTTTTTCCCTTTCCCCCACCTCTCCCACCCCTCTTTTCCCTCTATACAGTCCTTCCTTCCTCCATTCTTACCACCCTCCTTATCCCTAACCCTAAACCTAACCCTAACCCTAACGCTAACTCCTCCCACCCCCCATTATATGTCCTCATCTGCTTATCAGCAAGATCATTAGTCCTTTAGTTTTTTGAGATTGGCTTATCTCACTTAGCATGATATTCTCCAATTTCATCCATTTGCCTGCAAATGCCATAATTTTATCATTCTTCATGGCGGAGTAATATTCCATTGCGTATGTATGCCACAGTTTCTTTATCTATTCATCAACTGAAGGGCATCTAGGTTGGTTCCACAATCTGGCTATGGTGAATTGAGCAGCAATGAACATTAATGTGGCTGTATCTCTGTAGTATGCTGATTTTAAGTCCTTTGGGTATAGGCCAAGGAGTGGGATAGCTGGGTCTAATGGTGGTTCCATTCCAAGCTTTCTGAGAGAAATAATCTTGACTTAATAAGATTAATGAATAAAATAAAGAAACAATAAATATATGTAACAAGAGGCATGGAGAATATTTTTGCAACATAAATACCAGACAATTCTCTTTGTCAACATATAGAAGAATTTTTTAAATTTGACAATAAAAATTCAATAAGAAATTGATTTAAAAATTAAAAATAAGAATTTTAACCTCATAATTCACTAAGAATATTCAAATATAAGTCTGGATAATATTAAATACTATTTTTACTCATGTGAGTAGAATGTAGAAATGATCAATAAAATACATTGGAGGTGATCACATTCGAACACTATAAAAGGGATTTTTTTGAAAAGTTTAAATATGAAATTGGTTAATGTCAATGAAAGTTTTGAAAGCACATACTCTTTGAATCAGCATTCCCAATTCCATATCATAGAAAATTAATCTGCTATGAGAATATATTTTCAAATATACATTATATTATTACATTGGAAAGCAAAGTAAAACTAACCAAAAAACATCAAAATCATCTAAATGAAATTCTGGCCATATGTTTGTCTAATGATAAGTAAATTATGACCCAATGGTGTCAAAGAAAAATTTCACTGGACAGAGTCAAATAGAGAAGGGTAACTTTATCCAAGATTATTGCATAGGGGTCAAGTCTATTACAATAAGGGAGAGATTGAATTCAATTGCACCGAAAGAAAATTTGAGAGAGCAATTAGTGCTGGTGTGAACTAGTCGTCTAAAAATACTGAAGGACATTGGAATTAATCACCATGATTAGGCCCCCTGTGATTGCATAATGGTGTTTATTAAAATTAGGCTTCTACACACACACACACACACACACACACACACACACACACACACACAGTGTAGGTTGATAGCCGCTGTCTTTCCTGATGATTACTTTTCAATGGAATGACGCGTAGGTCCAAAAGAAAGCAATTCTTGTGCTATAAAACTGACTAGAGCCTGAGAAAAGACATTCATCTCAAGGGGAGAGATGAAGAATTTACATATGTGAATTTGTAAAGTAAATGTTCTAAGAAAAGGAAGGATGTGGATCAATGGTCAGAAAGAACTTGTATGCTGCTGATAAAACTGAAAGGGTAACTACAAGTAGAGAAGAATATTCTGAGGACTTAGGAGCTTGCTTGGATCCAAGTACCGCTCAGAAGTATGCAAAAACAGAGCTAAGACCCACAGTGATAGAAAAACCCAGAGAATAGGTCACATAGATCTGGACAGACAATCTGAGAGGAAAGAAGAGAATAATATCTAATAATGGATTGAAAGAAAAATGAAGGAACCAAATATCACAAAATATGTAATAAGACCTTGTGAGAACAGGAACAGAACAGACACAATAATTGGGAAAATTAAAATGTTATTGTACCCATCCCAGCCAATGGTAGAAAATATTTTCCCAAAGTACTCAAAGCTTTCAATTTTCTTAAATTTGAGCAATTGAAAGGACTAGCTATTGCATTCCTTTCAATTATATTTTTAGAGAAAAAAAGATAAAAGATTTTGAAAATTATACCTCAAAAAAGTGAATGCAGAAAAATAAAGCAACCATCTAGGAGAAAATTATAAAATGAGATAAATAATATTAGGAAAATGATACAAGCAATGAGAAAATATAAACCAAAATCACAAAAGCTCAGAAATAAGACACTCAGTTAACAGGGGAAAATAACAGGGGAATATAGACTGTTTGCTCAATAAATATCAGGGACAGTTTTCAGATATCAAGACTAAACCAGAAGGAACACAAGAAAACTCAGATATCTTGGAAAGTGTTTGTTATGAACTGAATTGGGTCTCCCTAGGAATTCATACATTGAAGCTTTAATCCCCACAGTGCCCATTTTTGGGAGGCCTGTGGAAAGTAAGTGAGTTAAGTTAAGTCATAGGGTGGAGACCTACTCCAGTTGAATTGGTGTCCTTATAAAGGTCAAAAGAGGCAGGAGGGGAAGGGAGGGTTCAGGCATAGGAAAGGCCTTAGGAGGTCACAGGGAAAAAACAGTCACATGCAAGCTGAGGAAAGAGTCTCAGGAGAAACCAAACCTGCTGACAACACCTTGATCTTAGACTTGTAGCCTCTGCAGCAGGGAGAAAATAAATTTCTCTTGCTTAAGCAAACCAGTGTGTCATGGCAATTGGTATAGCAATCCTGGCAGACAGTACTTGAAAAAAAAATAAATATTTTAAAATTCCATATGAAATAAAAAGATGTACATTTTCGAGGGAAGATTTTAGATATTGAAGTTAGATAAAGAACACCAATTTCACAGATGATATCTATTCTAAAAAAGACAATGAAAGCAATGGAATAAAAACTACTAACCACCATATTCTCAAAACATTTTAAATTAAGAGAAGAAGTAAGCTTACCTTTTAAAAGGGTTGCTTACCTGAGGACATTGGCACAAAATAGACAACTCTGAGTCAAATAAGGCAAAACTATAGTACACTTAGGCAAACACAACAAAAAAATGATTTGATGAAGTACTCAGTATATTTTGAGTACATTCCCTTTCTTATTATATATTCAGAGTTATTTTAGTTTGCTTATAACTAGGGCCACAAGCTGATAGATACCCTTTAAAAACCCTTTTCCTTGCATTCATAATATACTATAACATGAATGACTGGAAGACAGGTTATTGATCAGATTAAGGTCAAGGGCATTACGTCAAGTCTGTTTCCAGCTAAGAAAAAAAGTAATAATAAATATTCTCCACTGTCAAATAATCATCTTTATTTATCATTTGGGTTTATAATCTGAATTTAAACTGTGAAATTAAAGAAAGATTGAGATTAGAATCTACTAAATCCCTGAATTTATTCATGAATTGTGTAAGTAAAAATACAGAGCAAAGGCCTTATAATAGCATCAGACCTGAAACACAAAAGATAAACTCTCTGATACCTTTTCCTTATAAAAGTATTCTGCAGAGGAAAATACTGCAGCAACAATTTATTGCAATGAGTACACATAAGAAGACTTGTGAATTAAAGCTAATGAAATTATATTACAAATCTAATTTTCTGCAACTTAGTTGTCTTAGGTCAGCTTCCCCAGAGAAAGACTTGCACACAGGCGGTTCACTGGACAGTGTAGGAAGTGGGGTCGCTCAGAGGTAGGACTAGGGATGCAGTGTAGTATCAGATGTGTGCCAATCAGTCTCAGGGGCCTATGGGACTGGGATGATTCTTGAGAATTGTCTTGCGTTGAGGGAGAGCATCGAATGCTCAAATGTGGACTGTTCTAGAGTGACAGGGTCACTTGCATAAGAAGGCTGTCTTTAGTCAAATGCCATTCCTCAGGATCATCTCACCTGAGCTCTCAGCTGCCCATATTCCAAGCTGTAGGGGATATAGTACCTCAGTATTCAAGACTGAATCTCTCTTTTATTTTTTGTGGCACTGGGGATTGAACCTAAGGGTGCTCTTACACTGAGCTATAGCTTCAGCAGCTTTCAGTTTCTAAATTTAATATCATCATCATCATCACCATAATCACAATCACCACCACCACCACCATCATCATCACCACCACCACCACCACCATCATCATCATCATCATCATCACCAGCATCATCAACATCATTTCATCTTTTTTCCATAGTGGGGATTGAATCTAAAAGAGCTGTACCACGGAGGAACCTCCACAGTCCTTTATTTTCTTATTTTGAGACTGGCGCTTGCTGAATTACAGAAACTGGCCTCAAACTTGAGATCCTCTGCCTTTTGGGTATCTGGGATTATAGACATGCACCACCACACCTGAATCAAGAGTGGATCTCAGTAACATGTTAGGGAATGTGTTTTAGTCCATCCACTGTATTGTTTTAGTCTGTATTCCTCATATAAATAATCCTAGGAAGACGTCCTGCAAAAGAGTTACTCTCTTTTTCTGGGCACTTTACACAGTGAAGGCTAGAGGCTGTAAGACACTCGTCATCTGTCTTCTACTAAGCATTCCAGATTTTTATGTCTATCCAGATGGCTTGACTGGTGAGGAGAATCAGACCCTCGGCTCCAGGGATCTAGAAAAGATCTTCTTTTGTTAAAAAAAAAAAAAAAAAAAAAAAAACTGCTTGCGTTTATGAATACTAAAAACATCCGATAAATCATCTAAATGCCAAAGATAGTTTCCACCCTCATTTTTCTTTTCATCTCACACTTTGCCCTTATTCTTTCTTTCTTTTTTTTTGCTATTGTGCCCAAAACAATTCTCAGCAGACCTACTCTCTTAATAAATACCATGTGAATGATAGAGTATTGCCAACTGTAGATATAACACATGGAAGATAGGTTGAACTTCATCCTTGTGCTTTAATTAAAATTTTATCCCTGTTGAACAGTGACTTCCCACTTTGCCCTCTCCTTTTCTCTGCTTGTATGTGTTTGATAGTTTTATATATCTCATTTAAGTGGAATCCTGTGCTATGTATTTTTCTCTGGGTGTTTTATTGCCCTTCATATAAGGAAGTTGTTATGTAAAACAATATGGCAGTTCTTCAGGAAATTTTTTAAAAATCAGGATACCATATTATCCCCAAATCACACTTTTAGGTTTTTATCTGAAATTATTGAAATAAGTATCTTGAAAAGATATTTTCCCTCTCATAGGCACAGCAGCATCATTCACAATAGCAAGATGGGGCAATCACTTAAAGGTCCACGGACGGGTGAATAGATAAAGTAAACATGGTACAGTGCAGACACACGGTCACATACTACCAAGTTTAGAAGAAAGGAATCCTGACACACGTGACAACATGGGTGAATCTTGAGGACATTATGCTAAAGTGAAAACGTTCTGCTGTCACTTTTAAATAATACCTTCACTCTTTCAAATTGACATGGTCCACTGCACCTGCCAAAATCATGACTCCTCCTTACCTGTTCATCTCTTAAAATAGCAAACCCAAAGTCACTTAGTGGCATTGATAGCTTACCATTTCCTCTCTTGAATTTAAGACCTCAAAACTCAATAGTCTCGAGCTATAGACAGGAAGCATGAATTATCTAAAGTCCTGTGGGAGGCAGACATAGGGCGACTTCTATCTTTTGATTCTTGAATTACTGTTTTCCACCTATTGAGGACCAAAAGTTATATAATCATATTTGATGTCTAGCTCACGGTGTTTCCTGAAGGATAAAACTCCATCTACACAAGGCACCATCTTCAAACTCTTACAAAAGTTCAGTTTACTAATCTTTACTCTTAGGTGCTGGCAGTTCTGCATGGTGCAGTAGGTGACATGGTCTAAATCTCTAGCTACCTTCCTTTGCTCTTACCTGGGCCTTGGTTCATTGTAATATGAAGTGGCCTCCTACATCAACAGATGAAATATTCTTCTAAGCCCTTAGATAACTGTGTTGCTTGTGGAAATGTAAGCAGGATAAGCAAAGCCATATGGATAATATGTGTCTTGTATAGTCAAGATAAATCACTCTCCTTGCAGAATGAAAGAAGTAGCAGTGGTTAATAAGTTATTGCCATCAGGTCCCCTCATGTGGTGGTGCTATCCTGAGGTGCTATCAGCATAAGTTTCATATTAACAGACTGTATTTCCAACAGCAGCATAAGCTCCATCAGTATTTGTGAAGTAACATCACAGTGTTGGGCCAACTCAATCTGGGTCCTGTGCATTGTGGCTACATTGTAAGTGTTCATTCTTCCACCATTGGACTGGACAACTCCATTTGGTTAGATCATCTACCCACTTAGTTTTATATTGCCTTTTTCATAATAGATATTCTTTGGCAGATGCAAACATGTGAAACAAAGATTTTTACATTTTGTATGTTCCTAATAGATCCAGCACATGCTGCTTTCCCAAATTGACTTGTCCTTAATATGCCAGTCTTTCTTCAGGTTTCTGACTAAATAGATAAACCATTTACCTCTATCCATAGCCTCTATTCCCCTCCCCACACTTATTTCCTTTTCTACATAAAGTGGATTGCTATGCATATAATCTAATAGGATCTCACCTTTCTCATGTCTTTTATAGCCTTTCTTGAGAGAGAGCTGTAGTACAAAAGTAGTCTGTTGTTAAAGTATATTAACAAACTGACCATGAGAGTACCTTTTCCTCTCTACCATCAGGTCAAAGCAGACCCCTTCATGTGACCATAGGTGTGAACTGAGGGAGTGCAAATCTGCAAAAAGAAGATGACAGTTAAATCAGTGCCACGTCCTCATGCAGTTTACTTCTTTGTGCTTGTTCTTGTCAAAAGCTGTATGTATCACATCAAAATTATGATGAATTGTATGGGTTGTTTATACCTTAGGAGTTTATGCCTCTGATGGTATATAGCTACTTAGAGGTACTTCTGAGTACAGGATCATTTATATTCTTTTTCATGCTCCACTTTTCACAAGGCTCAGTAACATGTCAGCAACTGTACACAATTCTCTATTGCACAGGACATCGCCCTACCCCAAATCCTCAGAGGCCCACATTGTGATTGTCCATCGATGTTTGCCATAACCACCTACATTATATTTTCCAGACAACGCTACTTGTACTTCAACCTTGGCTGACTTCTCTTAGCCTCACAACACAAAGGAAGGTATAATGTTGCAAGACATGAAATATGATACTTCCAGAAGAGAGTTACCTCTTAGGCAGCATGCTACCTTCTTAGTGTGCCGTGCATGAGATATAATAATTTGTCATTTACTTTAGTCTGGATGTACTAGCATGATCAAGGTTACAGATTCCCCCCAAACTATTTATGGTGCATGTCCCAGAGACTTCCTAGACATATCTCGTATCATATGAAGCATAGGTTTTACCAAGTCCTGAAACTTACTTCGTTTTTTGTACAGTTTGATTGCCATATCATTCTTTTAAATGTCCAGATATATTCAAAGGTGACTTTGAGCAATTTAGCAGAAAGGAGAATAGCTTACCTAGCACTGTGTTGACATGACACTCTGCCAACATATTTTAGTTTTTTAGGAAAGTATAAATATCTGTAATTCTCTCAAGAATAATGGACTTTTTAAAAAATTATCTTTCTATGGTGAAAGACTGTGGCAGGACTTGAGACTTGTAGTCTCAAGGTTTTTCATGTGGCTTTTTAATAAGAGCCGAAACTCTACTACTTATGAAGCTTGTGTTTTCAGGATTGTCAGTTTGTTCAATTGTAACTGGATCAGGATTCCATGTGCCTCTCATCTAAGAGGAGATCACAAATGTATATTTGGTTTCCATGTGTCTGCTAATATGGACATCGATGGGTAGTGTCCAGTACTACCCATTCGATTTCTGTTGTTTGTTTTAATAGCAATAGGGCCACTTTGATGAATAACCAGGCCATTTATTTTGCATACAGTAGTCAGCTGTTGCAGCGTCCTCTCTCTGGGACTCTCCTTTGGTCAATGTGTTCTGTGTCTCATAACTTTCTTCAACCTGGAAACCATCAAGACTGCCATCAGCCTCCTGAGCATTCATCTTTGATTTCTTTAATAGTATGATTGGAACTGGAAAAGAAGTTTCTGATTTTCATGACTGATTTTTATTTAATCAATTAACCACCATCATCATTGCACTGTCCAGAGTATCAGTATCAACTTTGCAAATACTACTGCACCTGCACCTCTCTAAAGCCACTGTCTTTCATTCCTCCTCAGTCTATTACTGACTGGTATCTCATGGAACTTCACCATCAAAAAAAAAAAAAAAAAGGTTTAAAAATTGCAGCTTAGTGTATGTCCAGGAAAATGGAATCCCTACCACCAACCACCAGGGATGAGATGATTATTGTCAGATTCTCAGTAGATAACTTGACACAAAAATTCCATTGTACAGTCTGCTTCCTTGGAATATATCAGACATCAACTCTATGACTCCTTTCCCTAATATGAAATAAATGGAAAGATGAGAAAATTAGACTCATATTCTTGTTTTCATTAGAACTTAAATCCATAGGCATCCTTTATTCTTCTTGAGAGACAATAAAAATTTGACATAGATAGCTAGTGTGAGGATTCGTAGGCACCGAGGAAGGGATTAGCATGGTAGGGAAAAAGAATATGCTTTAGTTAACAGCTTGTGTTTCAGTTAATACCTTTAAAATAGATATGTTGCATATGGGTCTTCATTTCTATTCTCAATAAGTTACCTATCAATAACCTTATTTTGTGCTAATTTATATTTCTTTCCTTAATTCCTTTCAACAGTCTAATGGTCAATCATATGGCCTTAACCACTTTAGTTGAAATCAACTCATGGTCTAATTAAAATATTGGCTGAGATATTTTTCATCATTGCCAAAGTCACTGTGATATTTTTATTTGCTCTATGGCCATCACAGAACTGAAAAAAAACTGTTGAGTAAAATATGTACAAATTTAAATTATTAATTTAACACATATAAAGCATGTACATCTATTTACCTCTATGCAAAATTCATATTGGGGAATATTACAAATTTAAGGCTGAAGATAGCACAAATATGTAACCAAATGTATAGAAGAGCCAGTCCCAGCACTTAAGTTCTTTATATATTCTAAATATTAACACAATCTATGGGAAGAATAGCTTGCAAATATTTTCTCCCTTTCTCTAGGTTCTCACTTAATTGTTTTAATTGTTTTAATTAGTCTTAATTGTTTCCTTTGTTGTCAAAAGCTTTGTTAAATTGATGCCATCTTATTTGTAAATTCTTGATATTATTTCCTGAGCTTTAAGAGTCCTATGGAGGAAGTCATTGCCTAGGCCTATAAGTTGGAGTGTTGATCCTATGTTTTCTTCTACAGAGCTCTATGTGGAGATTCTTGATAGGACAACAAATAGAACCACTCTGCAGTATTTATCCTAAAGAATTCAAGTCATTATAATATAGTAGTACATTTATACCCATTTTTATAACAGTACAATTCACAATAACTGAATTAGGGAAACAACCTAGGTGTCAGGCAACAGGTGAATTAAAAAATGTGGTATATATACACAATGGAATTTTATTCAGCCATAAAGAAGAATAAAATTATGTCACTTGAAAGGAAATGAATGGAATTTGAGAGCATTATGTTAAGCAAAATAAGTCAAACTCAGAATGTCAAGGGTTGTATGTTTTCTCTAATATGTGGAAGCTAGAGAAGAAAAGGAAAAAGAAAGTGGGGGAAGAGCTCATGAAAATGAAAGGGAGAGCAGCAAAGGGATCAGGAAGACAAAGGAGGGAAAGAAAGAGGAAATATGGGGAATGATATTGACCAAATTATATTGTTGTATCATGTGCATGTATGAATATGTAGCAACAAATTCTATCATTCTGTATAATTATAAAGTACCAATAAAATGGGGTCAAATAAATAAATAAAAATTGAAATATGATTTTCATACTATAAAATTAAAAATAAAAAGAAATAGCGATTACCCAAATTTCAGCAAATCTGTATTAGCAAGAATTAAAATGAACATATAAGTGCTTTATTTTTAAGGATCTTAAAAAGCTTAAAATTTAATTTAATTTAGTTAATTTGAAAAATTATACAATACTACCAATACTAAAGAAATTAAAAATAAAAAAGCATACTCACATGATTAAATATGTACTTATCCTTTTAATGACATGAAAAGGACTAGTTTGAATAACTGATTAAAAAGAGATGGTAAGTTTTCCCTTGTTTTTTCATGTGGTCTTTTGTCTGTGCCTGTCCATGTTCATGTCCAAATTCTCTCTTCTTGCAAAGACACCAATGATATTGGATTAAAGCCCATCCTAATGACTTCATTTTGACTTAATTATCTCTTTACATACTCAATATCTAATTACAGTCCTATTCTGAAATACTGGAGGTCAGGAATTCAACATATGAATTTGGGACTTAATTAACTTTTCCAAGTTCACATAGAAAAGATGTTATTCTGTGATTCTAAAAGTTATTTTGTCCGAAATATGTTAATTAAAGAAAATAACATAGAATGTCTTCTTTACAAAGCTAATAAAATTCATTATTATAAAAAATGTCATCATGAATCACAATATATGAAAAAATAAAGTGAGTATCTCTTCCTTGGGTCAACATCACACAAATATTTGGCTCAGCTTTTTCCTTCTGGAAGTAGTTATCTACCAAACAGGTACACATTGATGTGAATCTGCTACTTGGAAGGATTTTCCTATCAATGTCTCATTATTCCAAAAACCATGCCCTCATTTTAACACATTCACTTCCAATATCACTTTTTTTCTTCAATATCTTTTGATATGCACCATTGAATATCAAATAATTGCATATATAAATAAAGTCTATTAGTGACTGATATCACAGATTATATATGGTTTACAAAAATATTGCATGATAAAATTGATGCTGTTTTTGTCAAACTCATCTTTTTTTCCTCTTTCTTATTCTCTGGTCCATACTTTTTAATTATCTTCATGTCTCCCTTCTATTCCTGTCCTGAACTCCTTCAAATATCCTTTCTCCTTCCTTCATCTGAATTAAGAAATAATTCCCAGTATAATGGACAAGGCTATCATTTAGGAAGAAAATTGGTTTAATTAAGGGGATGACTCCAAACTGCAACTTACTGACAACTATTTGTTTTTTGTACACTGAGGCATTTTTAACAAAAATAGTTTACTATTTGTAACTTTCCAGGGGGAGTATCAAATGTAAACTTAAGATTCTTTAATCATCTCAATGAATTATGATATTTCTGGTAACCTTCCATAAGAACACTTTTCCACTACTTCTTTGCTAATGGAACCAGGGTACTTTTTAAACAATGGTGTGATCCTCCTTGATGTTGACTATGATTAGTCTGAATACATAGACTAGGGAGAAAAATGTGATCCAGCATTGACCATTGAGATGCCAGGAGACCTACTTTGTGTTGGCTAATGAAACAATGAGCCTTAGGATAACACTTAGGAGACTGTTCTAGTAGATTGCCTAAACCTAATAATTCACTTACCTTTAGTCTAACACATTGAAGATTGATCTAGTAGTTTGTTAGTTTTTATTTTGTTTTGTGTTTTCTTGAGCAGAAATAAACTTAATTGCTTTAACAAAATTAGTTTATTCATTCATTTTTAATAAGCATTTTTGTGGTCTCTAGTTTGGGAAGAGTAACTTATAAAACGATTTCAATGCAAACTTTGTGTCTTTGGGCAATTTCATGGAATTTTTTTTTTCTGAGATATTGAGTAGGTATAAATTTAACATCACAAGGATTCTTCAAACTATTTTCCATCTTCACCAGTAATGTTTAAATGTGCTGCTACCTCTCCATCCTGACCTGAACTTTGAACATTCAGCTGTTTCACTGTTTTTTGTTCTTCAAATTTAGTCATTCTACTTGGTCTTGGTAAATATAGTACCTCATTCTGAATTTAGCTTACATTTCACTGACAATGGACAATGTAAAATACATTTCATGCACCAATTTGATACCTCTCATTAGGTTCAAATTACTTAACCTGTTTTGAACTGAGTTATTTGTTCCTATTGTTGATGTATGAAAATTCTTTAATAATTTGTATGAAAGTTCTGCACCATGCGTGTTCGTCATCTTCACATTACTAACACCAAAATACCCAAGGCAATGAATTTATAAAGAGAAACATTCTATTTGGCTCATGGTTCTGGAAATTCCAGTTAAAGATTAGCTAGCCCCATTTTTTTTGAGGCTTCTGTTGAGGGTGCCAGATATAAATGGTAGAGATTGTATGATGGAACCGACTACAGACAAGTCATGAAATATAATAAATACCATGACTAACAGGCTGGGGCTCACAATTCCTTTCATGGGTATATTCCCAGTGACTTAAGGACCTTCTACTAGACTTTACCCCTGCGTAGCTCTACCGACTTACACACTAGTACTGTTTCATGGACCA
This sequence comes from Sciurus carolinensis, assembly GCF_902686445.1. Taxonomy (NCBI): domain Eukaryota; kingdom Metazoa; phylum Chordata; class Mammalia; order Rodentia; family Sciuridae; genus Sciurus; species Sciurus carolinensis. The sequence continues at coordinate 20,236,334 of NC_062217.1, read as the reverse complement.
AGTCTTTAACACTTGGATATTTGATACAAACTATAGTATCAATACACACATTACAAATATCATTGCCTCAATCCATAACTTTTATTTTTAATAGTGTTTTGTGAAGAACAGTGAAAATTTACATTATAAAACTCTTTTATATTTCAAGTTTTTGTTTCCTATCAATTTTATTTTCATATAATCACATGTCCTAAGATTTATTTTATTTATTCACTAGTTTTATATTTTCATTATTATATTTAGCTCTAACAGCTCTTGTACATTATTTTTATATTATGGAATTCATGAATTGAGTTTTTTAAAGTATGGATATGCAATTGATTCAGTATGACTTGTTGAAAAGAAACAGTTCCTCTACTGAATTGTTGTTTTACAAATTCAATTATCTCTAATCACATAAAGATGTTTTGATTCTCTCTTCCAATAATGTGTACTTCCATACTTTTGCCAATACCCTAGTTATGTTTCTTTTTAATTTGTTCTAATTAGTTATACATGACATTAGAATACATTTTGACACACTGTACACAAATGGAGCACAATTTCTCATTCCTTTGGTTGTACCTGGTACAGTCACACCGGTAGTGTGCCTAATTATGTTTTAATTTACAATTTTACAATACATTGTCAAATAAGATAATACAGATTTTGAGCTTGTCTTCTTTATGGTCATATCTCTATTGACAATTTTAAATCTTACACTTTTCCATATATATTTTAAAATCAGATTGGGTATTTCTAATACAAAACCAAACAATACATAAAACTCAGAAGTTTTAATTAAGATTGCCTGAATAGGTAAATCAGTTGAAATCTTAATATTGTTTCATCTGATCCAGTTTTTCCTCAAGGACTTTAGGATTTAAGCACATAAGTTGTGTCAATATTTTAAAGAATCATTTCTAACTATTCTGATCACTGATAGTAAATTATATGTATGTATAGTTTGTTTATACATGCACACATGTCTTATTGCATATGCCAAATGTTCACTGCTGAGATATAGAAATATAAATTTGTATATAGAATTCTATTCTTGGACCATACTAAATTCATCCAACTTTAATAAGAATTTTAGAGATTTTTCAGAAATATTTGTACATTTGCCATCTTGTTAATATAATGGAGTTTTTTTTTTCCCTTTCTTTTAAATACATATACCTTCCAGAAAAATGTTTAAGAGAACATTCCTATTTTAATCTTGGGCATAGAGGAAAACCATACCAAATTTACCATCAAATATAAAATTAATTGTTTGGTTTTGTAACATTTCCTCCAGATTCCTGAATAAATTCTAAGGTCCCATTTTTACTTTTACAGTACTGTGGAGGCACCATTGCTATTTAGTATTCAAGGGCCAGAGGTGCTGCAAAAATGTGGTCCTACTGATCTAGTTCAGATCAAAAACACATGAGATTTTTCTGGGAGATAATGAAAACACAGGTTTATAATATCTGAGAGATAATGAAAATAGGAAATTTCAGTGTCTTCTAAAACTACATTTTAGCATAAAATGAATATATTTTCTGCAATATTTCATATTTTCTAGGAAGTGATATGCTTCTCCATAATATAAAGTAACTGAAATTCTGTGTTTCATCAAGACCTTAATAATATTTTCTTTTGGTTATTGGATTTCCAATGACCACCCTCTAATTTTTCAACATTTTATCCTGCACTGTAGGAAGGTATACTGGGACTGAAATATTTGTCAAGAAGAAATATATGAAAGAAGTCTTTCAATACAATTTTAAAAACTCACTATGTTAAAAAGGAGCAGGAAATGCACTGAGTCTTAGCATCATAGCAAAATATATTCAACTTTCATAATTTTATTATGGATTAATGATAAATGTGTGCAAATGTAACAAAAAATTGAGTTCATACAAAAATGTTCCTTGCTCAAATATATTATAGCAAATATTACAGGCAGGGAACAACAATAAATGGGAATATGTTCAGGGTATCTAGTGAAAAAAATCACAATGAACACAACATTAATCTTATAAGTATTTTAAAGAAACAAAATAAAAAGTTTATAAATAGTAAAGGGCATGCTTTGAGAAACAGCAAGAAGCAAGAAATATGAGTTGAATTTTAAAAAGTAATACACTCTACAGAATTGAGATTTGTAAGTCATTATCTGGGAAGAAATCAAAAAAGCCTTTAGCAAAATGTATGTCTGCATTCCAAAATCAAATATAAAGTGGAAGTGAATTGTTACAAGAGTTAACAATAAAACAAAAAGAGAGAGAGAACTACTCTTTCAGGAATTAGCTAATATTCACCCAAATTGCTGAATCTAATATTGGTCATCCTAATATTAGAATAATGTCATTTTAATAGGTTCTTCACATGATGTTAAAAATGAATGTTGAATTACTGACTTATACTGTAAGGAAACAAACAGGTGTATTTAACCAAAGGGAGAGTGGAGGTGGGGAAAGAGGAAGCATATTTCACAAGAAAATGTTTATTTCTTTCACTGAAAATGGACTGTCCTTATTCATTGTTTTTCATCAAAGATGCAATTCTCTGTCTCTCTCTTATTTATGCACATTCTCTGTATGTCAGCCAAAATGGGCACTAGGAAATATGTAGCAATGAATGGCATCTGGACTACATTGTGGCCTCACTTGTCACCAGATGCGGTTAGAAAGCAACTGCTAATTTCCCATTTTATGTCAGATTAAATAGTCACTAAATATTCTGTAAAATTCATGATAAATTGCAATAAGGAAAACATCCTTTCAATAGTTTTGATTTCTATTCTTTGTTGGCCTGAGTGCTTCACAAACCATTGGCATTCAGACTTAACAGATGTCTTAACCCTCAGGGAATTTCAAGAGCATCCTAAACTATCATGACCCCTGTGAAAATTCAAATACTTTGTATTGTTAACTTGTTTTCCTTCTCTTTTATTGATACTTCCTTCGAAGTCTTTCTAGAATGGAGAAACCAGATAAATAGGCTACATAGACATAAAAGAGATAGATGGACTGATGTTTGAGAGTTTAATAGATGAATAGACAGACTATATGTCCAGTCCCACCCTGGCTGATACACATAGACATAGACACATCAATATATATTTACATATCAGTTATCTGGAGGCAACTATGAATTACTTCTAAGCACAATTAACTAAAGATGGTAAAATAAACTTCTTAAATATGAAATAGTATCTTAATTATATTGAATCACTTATATTTAGTGTGGCATATTTAGTATGGTATTGGGCACTGTAAATGTTAAAAAATAAAAATCAAATTAACAAGAAAGTAAAATAAAATAGAAATAAATGTAATGTAAAATCACATTTCAAGTGATATTATTGTGGCTATTTTGCACAAGGGCCCCATTAGTCTCCTGATGAACGGATGACTCTCAACACAGTAAGGAGTACTCTGTTAGTAAATAACTGGTTGTGGATATCTTCTAGTTCACTTTGTTATGTTTTTTTAAGTCATAAGAACATAACAGAAATTAAACACCGTGAAGTTAGATGGCTATGATATTATTAGTTGCCTACCATATGAGTCGTAAATTGTACACATTAACATTTTCATAAAGTTTTATTACTTTCAAGTATTTATTCAAGTATTTATAACCAAAGTCACCTAAAATATATTGTTAGGTAATACACAAGACACTTGCAATGGCACATTAGTACAGCAAGCTTCAGTTTTTGGTATTTACATTAACGAATTTTGTGAGCACATTCTCTCTGGTCTAAAAGCTATTCTTCAATAAAATGATAGACTGGCAGAGAGCATTTTATATCTTTGATGTCTTTGAACTCTAACATTCTATGCACAACTTAGATATAATTGGATTTCCGATTTACCTGAATGTATTTAAAAAAGCTTCAAAGAAACAATAATGATCTTTGTTAACAATATCACCAATTAATTTACAATTATCACCAATAACTGTCCTCAAAACTGTCCAAATAATAAGAGATAACAAATTAGTGATGTTTGAAAAAGTAAAGGTTCTTTCTGAACCAGTGTTTACAGATAAATATTATGAAATAAATTTTCAATCATTACTGTCCAGAGATTTATAACAATGAAATGAACATTAATTTGCCTTCAGATGAAGGAAACAGCAAAATTGATTCATATGGGCTTTGTATATGTGATTATACACTTATTGTGACCTTTTATCAACATAATTATTTTATAATAACTGGATTTTTATAGGTCTTAATATCAGTGGATTTGAAAATATATCTTAATATTCATATATAATATATATTTTAATATTTCATGTTTTGTCAGTAATATAGATAACTCAGTGTATTATGAACTACATTTGATCAAATCAAAAGTTTGCATCCTATACTCTTATACAAAATTTTATTTATACCACAAACTACTGATTTTTGGAGTACTTTAAAAGGCAACAAATATTAATATTAAAATTGTTAAAAAGCAAACATGTAATTATTGGAATCAAACAAAATTACTTCCACATGCACAAATAACCACACAGGTGTACACACTCATTTAACTTTAATTTACCTGGTAACCATTTAGCTTTTTGGTAACTAAAAATTAATAACTCTATTACATGCAAAAGTTACCAAAAAAAAAAAAAAACACTAGATAGTTCACTACAAGATATTTCGTTTAATATAATAAAATTTAGAGAATCCTTCAACCTTGTCAATATTTTCCATAATGTACCCTACAACCATTACTGATAATGCCCTACATTATATAATGTCACTGCAAGAAATGACACTACAAAAAAATAACACTTTAGAAGGTAATGAAAAAGTGTGAGAATTATTCATTCTACTTCATTATTCATACTATTCTAGATTCAAGATTGCATTAAAAACACACATTAAACATTAAATATTCAGGTTATTGAATTTTGAAAAATTTAATTATAAAGACTTATTGAGCCTCATACTTTTTGGAAATTATTGAGAAATTAGTGCCATCATTTTTTTCTAGTTTTATGATGCAAATTGGCAAATTTCTTATTCTAATAATTCTTTTCCTTCATGCTTCATGTATTCATAGATTTAATCATATATTAAACAAGGATTATAGCAATTTTGCCTGGACACTTTGTCTCTTATCTCTCTTTGTCCTTTAGTTTATTTTAGATAAAATGATTAAATTATCCATATCTTCTCCTATTTCAAATTGATTATGCTATTACTCAAAATAATGTGATTCTCTCCAAATTTAAAGTGTAGAAAGAATATTGACAACTAGGCAGTCTTTCTGAGAGTGGCTATTTTTAAGACCAGCTATGGTCTTAAATTCTGAGAGTTCTCATTAATGGCAAAGGAGTTTGTCCTATTAAAATGAGTGTAAATCACGATAATTTTCGTTGACATTACCAGTTGATACAAGTAAAATCTGCATCATATGAAGTGCAATTCTCTTTTAAAATGTAGACACATACCATGCTTTAATACAGAGTTTTTATTGACATTAAAACCAAATTGTAAAAAACAAGAACTAAATACACAAGTCTGTCATCAACTAATGAAAAGTCCAATGGATGTTGAGAACATTATAGACATGAGAATATGCCAATTAAAAAAATGGTAATGATTAAAAAACCAGGCCAAAGCAACAACAAAACCTCCTTGTGTATATGTATGCATGAGTCTATAGAAATGTAAGAAAAAGAAACACATTGGGAAGTTAACTAACCAATTCACTGAAATGAAAGTAATTCTATATATTTTTACATTAGCACTGCTTTGCTTGCTTCACTGGAATCAAATTTAACATTAAAAACTAACTTTAAAGAAAATAATCTTTCCGTAAGTCAAAATGTTCAGATATTACATCACACTCATTATTTTAGCTACCCTGTTAATATATCATTTTTTGTATCTGTTGATGGATAAATGAATGAAGACAATGTGGAAATATGTACAATTGAATATTAGTCAGTCTTAATATGGAAAAAGTGCCATTTGCAATAACATGTTTGAAAATAGTGTGCTAAATTAAATAAGTAAGACACAGAAAAATTAAATCCTGCATCTCTCACTTATATGTGGAATCTAAAAATGTCACCCTCAGAAGCTGAGAATAGAAGGGTGGTTATCAGGAATAGGGGAATGGAGAAAATGAAATGTTGGTTCAGGCTATAATCTTCTGGATATACATTAAGTTTTGAAGCAGTAATACATGGCATGGTAACTAAGATTAATAATCTACTGTGTACTTCAGATTTTCCAAGACAGTAAACTGCAATATACTTATAGAATAGGAAAGGTATGTGAGGTAATGGTTTTGTTAATTACTTTGATTGTCATAATCATTTAACAGTGTATCACATATATAAACCATTATATTATATATATACCTAGAATGCGTAGAATACAAATTTTATTTGTGAATCACACCTAAAAATTCTGAAAAAAGGACTGGGGAAATAGCTCAGTTGGTAGAGTGCTTGCCTTGTATGCACAAGGCCCTGGGTTCAATCCCCAGCATTGCAAAAAAAAAAAAAAAAAAAAAGCTGAAAAAAAATATGTAACAATGTCATCACAAACCATTACTAATGGAATTGCAAATCATTACTAATCCTATTCTTTTTTAATGTAAAGCTATACCTTAGAATCCTACACAAATCATCTCATTAGACTGATCTCATTCTGTTTTAGGACAATGTCAATTACTGTTCCATTACATTAATATTGCACTCTTGTAAACAGTGTCCGGTTGATGGACATTTAACTTGGGTCCAGATATTTTAGTATCAAACATAACATTGCAGTGAAAATGCTCCCAACTCTTCAGTGAACATGCTTCAGCATTAGTACCCTGGTAGTGAATTTAAGTAAAAATTGTACACTCTAATGGTTGATCAATGTCAAATTTTCCTCTGAAAATACTGTGTAGATGTGTGTGTCTCTCTAATTCTTGCAACACTGCTAGTAAATGTGAAGGGTTCTTAGTTTTGTAAAATATCTTTAATTACTAATAAATGCAGCATGTTTTCCAATTCTGACTTTTAATTTATTTGTCATTGTTTATGAAATTCTTGTTCATAAATTCCCCTCTTTTTTTAAACAGACCTGTTATACTTTTTAGAGAAGATTAATATATCTTCATAAGTTAATTATTTTGTCATATTTGTCTGCAATTTTTACTTTTTGTTTCACATATAAATTTTAGATTACTTTATGTGTAAATACTAATCACTTGCTTTATGACTTCTGCATTTTGTTTACATTATGAGATCATTATTGGCAATTTCTGTTTTCTGGATTTTTTTTAGACAACATATATTTTAATAGATAATATATATTTAAATACTAATCACTTGCTTTATGACTTCTGCATTTTGTTTACATTATGAGATCATTATTGGCAATTTCTGTTTTCTGGATTTTTTTAGACAACATATATTTTAATAGATAATATATATTTAGATGATATAGAAAATATCATATGTATGTTTAAAAGCACTTGACAAGAAGACATCTATACTATATAGATTCTTTTTCTGTATAAGCTGAAGTATAGAAATGTTTTGTGTAAGGAGAATTAGGTCCTGGCATATTTATTCACTAATAACTAGCAACACGACTTTCATTATTTCTACCCATTTTGCCATAAACATATCTTATATCTTAAGTTAAAGTGTTTTGTAAACTTTAAACATCGTAGAGCATTCTAACTACATTTGTCTTCTGTTTAAATTAATAAATTATTAATTACTGGATTCATAATAAAACTTCTGAATAATTATTTGCCTTCATTTTTAATGAATGTAGAAAAAGTAGTCATAAATTTTATGCTAATTTTTTCTGTATTTGTAATATTTAGATCAGACCAGCACATCTTGGTAACTAATTTCATCCACATTAAATCATGTAAACACTCTTCTTGGCACTTTAAGTATATGTGCTTTGCACTCTATAAATTTAAACAACAATTTATCTAAATTATGACTTTACACTTCGTCTTCTCACTTCCTAATTCACATCATTCCTGTCTACATACCTCCACACTGATGAATGTATTCTTAACCACATATTTATGTGGTTTATATTCATGAATTTCTGTTAATGAAAACAATTAATGAATTGTAAATAATATGTCTTGCATATTTCTCTAGACATAAAACAGTTCTATATTGCTGTAAGAAATAAAATAAGTAGATGAATAAAATGAAAACTACTGTAAAAGCACCAGGAACAACCCTGGGAATATCCTAGAACAGCTAAGAGATTCTAAGGTTGTACTTGAGAACCAAATTAAGACCAGAAACCAGACCGTTTTAGGAATTTCAGACACATACATGTATAGTTCCTTCAATTTCCTAGCGCAAAGTGTTAACTAGCACAACACCTGTGTGTTTTGAATTAGTATTCCATATTAATAGAAAGCGAGCAAAAACAATTATCATTGAGCATAAGTCTCTATCTTCAAATTGTCCCTTGCTCTTTTTTTATTATGCAATTGAGGAGTAGTACTAGAAGCACTTTCTGGTGTATTAAAGCTAATTCCAGAAAAGAGGAGCTTGGAATTAGACAGGCAGCCAAACCAAGGTGTACTCAGGGCATTTGGGTGTCAGGGGATTCCATGTTTGCTCTGAGGATTATTACCTATAATACTAATCAACACTATGAAAGCAGTACTTAGAGGAAGATTTATTTCATGGAGCGCATTTGATAAAAGAAGTAAAACTCAAAAAATAAATGACCTAACACTACAGCTCAAAGCCCTAGTAAAAGAAGAACAGACGAACACCAAAAGTAGTAGAAGACAGGAAATAGTTAAACTGAGAGCTGAAATCAACGAAATTGAAACGAAAGAAACAATACAAAAAATTGACAAAATAAATAGTTGGTTCTTCGAAAAAATAAACAAAATTGATAAACCTTTAGCCACACTAACAAAGAGAAGACGAGAGAAAACCCAAATCACTAAAATTCGGAATTAACAAGGAAATATCACAACAGACACGACTGAAATACAAAATAATTAGAAGCTATTTTGAAAATCTATACTCCAACAAAATAGAAAATTTCGAAGACATCAACAGGTTTCTAGAGACATATGAATTGCCTAAACTGAACGAGGAGGACATACACAATTTAAATAGACCAATTTCAAGTAATGATATAGAAGAAGTCATCAAAAGCCTTCCAACAAAGAAAAGTCCAGGACCAGATGGGTTCTCAGCTGAGTTCTACAAAACTTTTAAAGAAGAGCTCATTCCAATACTTCTCAAAGTATTCCAGAAAATAGAAGAGGAGGGAACTCTCCCAAACTCATTCTATGAAGCCAATATTACCCTGATTCCTAAACCAGACAGAGACACATCAAGGAAAGAAAATTTCAGACCAATATCCTTAATGAACATTGACGCAAAAATTCTAAACAAAATTTTAGCAAATCGCATACAAAAACATATTAAAAAGATAGTGCACCATGATCAAGTGGGTTTCATCCCAGGGATGTAAGGTTGGTTCAACATCAGGAAATCAATAAATGTAATTCACCATATCAATAGACTTAAAGTCAAGAATCACATGATTATTTCAATAGATGCAGAAAAAGCATTTGATAAAATACAGCACCTCTTCATGCTCAAAACACTAGAAAAAATAGGGATAGTGGGAACATTCCTTAATATTGTAAAGGCCATCTACGCTAAACCCATGGCTAATATCATTCTAAATGGTGAAAAACTGAAAGCATTCCCTCTAAAAACTGGAACAAGGCAGGGATGCCCTCTTTCACCACTTCTATTCAATATCGTCCTTGAAACTCTAGCCAGAGCAATTAGACAGACCAAAGAAATTAAAGGGTAACGAATAGGAAAAGAAGAACTCAAACTATCCCTATTTGCTGATGATATGATTGTATACTTAGAGGAACCAGGAAATTCCATCAGAAAACTTTTAGATCTCATAAGTGAATTTAGTAATGTAGCGGGATATAAGATCAATGCACATAAATCTAAGGCATTTTTATACATAAGCGATGAATCTTCAGAAAGAGAAATTAGGAAAACTACCCCATTCACAATAGCTTCGAAAAAAATAAAGTATTTGGGAATCAATCTCACAAAAGAGGTGAAAGACCTCTACAATGAGAACTACAGAACACTAAAGAAAGAAATTCAAGAAAACCTTAGAAGATGGAAAGATCTCCCATGTTCTTGGATAGGCAGAATTAATATTGTCAAAATGGCCATACTACCAAAAGTGCTATACAGATTCAATGCAATTCCAATGAAAATCCCAATGATGTACCTTACAGAAATAGAGCAAGCAATTATGAAATTCATCTGGAAGAATAAAAAACCCAGAATAGCTAAAGCAATCCTTGGCAGAAAGAGTGAAGCAGGGGGCATCGCAATACCAGATCTTCAACTCTACTACAAAGCAATAGTAACAAAAACGGCATGGTATTGGTACCAAAATAGAAAGGTGGATCAATGGTACAGAATAGAGGACATGGACACAAACCCAAATAAATACAATTTTCTCATACTAGACAAAGGAGCCAAAGATATGCAATGGAGAAAAGATAGCCTCTTCAACAAATGGTGCTGGGAGAATTGGAAATCCATATGCAACAGAATGAAACTAAACCCATATCTCTCACCATGCACGAAACTCAACTCAAAATGGATCAAGGACCTTGGAATCAGACCAGAGACCTTGCATCTTATAGAAGAAAAAGTAGGTCCAGAGCTTCAACATGTCGGCTTAGGACCAGACTTCCTCAACAGGACTCCCATAGCACAAAAAATAAAAGCAAGAATCAATAACTGGGATAGATTCAAACTAAAAAGCTTTCTCTCAGCAAAGGAAACTATCAGCAATGGGAAGAAAGAGCCTACAGAGTGGGAGAAAATCTTTGCCAATCATACTTCAGATAGAGCGCTAATCTCCAGAATCTATAAAGAACTCAAAAAACTCTACACCAAGAATGTAAATAATCCAATTGACAAATGGGCTAAAGAAATGAATAGACACTTCACAGAAGAAGATATACAAGCAATCAACAAACATATGGAAAAATGTTCAACATCTCTAGTAATAAGAGAAATGCAAATCAAAACCACCCTAAGATTCCATCTCACCCCAATTAGAATGGCGATTATCAAGAATACAAGCAACAACAGGTGCTGGCGAGGATGTGGAGAGAAAGGTGCACTCTTACATTGCTGGTGGGGCTGAAAATTAGTGCAGCCACTCTGGAAAGCAGTGTGGAGTTTCCTTAGAAAACTTGGAATGGAACCACCATTTGACCCAGCTATCCCACTCCTTGGCCTATACCCAAAGGACTTAAAATCAGCATATTACAGAGATACAGCCACATCAATGTTCATAGCTGCTCAGTTCACAATAGCCAGATTGTGGAACCAACCTAGATGTCCTTCAATTGATGAATGGATAAAGAAAATGTGGTATATATATACAATGGAATATTACTCAGCCATAAAGAATGATAAAATTATGGCATTTGCAGGCAAATGGATGAAACTGGAGAATATCATGCTAAGTGAGATAAGCCAATCTCAAAAAAACCAAAGGAAGAATGATATCGCTAATAAGTGGATGATGACACATAACGGGGGGTGGGAAGGGTTAGTGTTGGGGTTGGAGTTGGGTTTAGGGAGGGGGGCAGGAATGGAGGAAGGAAGGACTGTATAGATGGAGGGGAGGGGTGGGAGGGGTGGGGGGGAAGGGAAAAAATGGCAGAATGAACCAAACAACATTATCCTATGTAAATTTATGATTACACAAAGGGTATGCCTTTATGCCATGTACAGACAGAGAAACAACATGTATCCCATTTGTTTACAATAAAAAAAAAAACTTTAAAACAAAAAAAAAATACTAATCAAAATATTTTGAGTACATTGTCTCTGTCAAATGACACTTTGAATACAATATCTGGTTTAATCCTCAAAAACCACCCTGCAAGGCAAGTAAGATTATAATAATTCCTGTTTTATAGGTAATGAATCTAAAATTTAGATTATTTCATTAGCAGTGTTCTAATATGTTCCCATGTGTATAATTTTCCCTTTATTTTCATTTATTTATTGAAGGATTTCACTCTAAGATGTACTCTCTACTTACATCTGCATTGTACACCCAGGATTACATATGCTTCTGCTTTTTATCTACATTGCTACCCATATGGATGTGTGTACAGCATGTATAACTGTATCTATTCATATTTTACCACAAAATAATAAAATTGTTTATAATTTATTTTGAGAATCAACAATCACAAAATTTAATAAGGAAATACTTGAAAACCTTTGAGTATCATATACCAATGTCTGTTGCTTTCATATAAGATAATGTCAGGCATATGTCAACAGCAAATATGTGTCCAAAATTGCAAATAACATTAAAAAATATTGAAAATTCTGTTTCTTATCAATAATGTGTCTGTGTTGATTTTAGATTGATTCTTAATCTAGGAAATACAGATGATAATTTTTTCAAAATCTTACCATAATCAGTATAAAATAATGAATATAAGGATATGATGGTAAAAAAAAAATTAATTTCTTCCTGAAGAACCATGTCTACAAGCAAAGCTATGCCGTATTTGAAGATCATGTAAGTTAGCCTTACTGTGAGTTAATGTAAATGTAGAATGGGATTGCTAGATTGCTAAATGTGATGGTTAATTTTGAGTCACCTTGACTGAGCTAAGGGACACTCAGTCTGCAATTATACCACTAGCTTTCCTGGGTCTCCAGTTTGTAGACAACAATCATGGCAATTCTGTCTCTTCAATCACATGAGACGGTTCATAAATCTCTTTCCATATAGGTACATAGAACCTACTAGTTTTGTTTCTTTACTTGCACTACATGATAATAATCTATACTTCTGATTGTGACTTCATGTTCAGAATTTTTTTTTGAATGAAAATACAGAGAAGGCTGGGTCAGGGGTGTGTCCCTGTAAAATTAGCTTTTTTTCATGGTACCCTAAATGTCTAATTTCTGTTGAACCAATTTGAATGAGAGTGGAGGATGAGAGTAGATTTTCATTTGGGGATTTCTAGGGGAGATAAGTTAGTATAAATTCTAACTCCAAATTCCTATGATACTCACCATACTAGCTTGAATATAAGAGAAAATTAGTTTTGTATCCATTCATCTGGTAAAAGCATCTAACACTTCTGTCCTACGAGACAGATGTGTATTTCCCACCTCTAACCTTAGGTATAGGCTTTTGTGGTCTTAATCTCAAATCTTCATTATATGACTTCTCTCATATATCATCATCTTGTGTGTATGATGAGTTATATCTGTTTATCCTCATAGATTATGTGCTGTTTTTAAAAAGCACACATGAATAAGGTAGAAACTATATTTTTCATAAGAATATTGCATTATTCCATGGAAAGAAGTGGCATATTAATATCAATGATGCCTATGTACATATTTATATATGAATGCACATACACACAAATAGTTAAACTCACTTTAATTGCACAGCCTAATACTTAGGACAACTCAGAATTCTTCAGTGATTTTTCTAAGCTTCATGATTTCCTTCATCATGCATTTTCTGCTTCCATAATCTGTACCACAATAACTATCCCAATGGAAAAGCCACTCCTTTGCTAATTCCCACAGAGAACTCATTCGAACTTTGCATTTCCTGACTTTAACTTTACTGAGATTTTGCCATTCTTGGCTTAGATTCAGCACAGTTGGTGAACCTCCAGAACCCGGCAAGTCTCGCCATGCTTCTCCTGCTATCCAAGTTGACAACGCATCCCCGCAACCTACTGCATACTTTTCCCATCCAGAGGATTATCCTCACATCTAAGCCTCACGCAGGGTAGATTTATTTGCCCAAACCCTTTTAAGATTATTTTTAAATCAGATTCTTAAGAAAGACTTTGTAATAGATGTTTCGAGAAACTATTCTCTAACTTGTTGCAAGTGCCTATACGGCCACGTTTTCTGTTCTCCATTTTTGTTCTTCCTAGGACAATAGAAAGGGAAAAGCAAAAAGATTAAGGTCATCGTAGGTGGCAAATTTTACTTTAAATCAATACTGTATTTCATTAGGTGGTGTTATTCTGAGGCTGATGTAATCTCATGGTTTCTTTGATGCCTGACCCTTCTCACGTCACCTTGCTGGAGATGTGAGCAATTAGATAGTAAAAATACTTTTGTTAGGAGAATATTACTTTTAGGCAGAGCAGTAGACAGATGAAGTGGTCTCTCCCCATTAGCATATATATAGTAACTCTGAAAATTGTCACAAATATGCAATTAATCAGAGCAGGAAATCCCCCCCTTCAACCATATTTGCACTAAGGCAACAGGGTGCGATTAGATTTTTCTCCAGCTTTGTTGCCAGAAAGGTGACTTGAGGTAACCCAAACCTCCAAGGATAAATTTTATAAGAATGAGATGGATAGTCACTTTTTTCCTGATTTATGATATCATTTTAATTTTAGTAGGGATATACATGCCCCTAAATTCACTGTATTTATTTGTGTAGATACATTGTTTTTTTTTTTTAAATACCAAAAATTTATTTACCCTTGGGCAGTTAATGAAAGGTATATATTTAAAAAAACTAAGAAACCTGATTCAGTCATCTTTTTTTTTTTTTTAAGACTCTCATAGAACTAAATTGCTTTTTCCAAAGTTAATCGAATTAAATGTTTTAAATCTCAGGCAGTATGATAATATGGAATTGGAAAGTTCAGTCTTTTTAATCAACAGTGTCACATATACTACCAAACATAATAAAGAAATAAACATTCCCTAACATGATCCTGTATTTTTTTAAATAATAAAAAAATGATTCTGTTTTATTTGTTTTTTACATTCTGGGGAAAATGTTATAGTTTGTGGCCAGCGATTGTCCTTTTAAAGGTGTCATTGTCAGAGCAAATTAATTCATGGCTCACACTGTGCTCTGTCAGCATCTATTGTTATCCTTTTTCCTTCCTCCCTGTCATTCAGATTAATAACATAAGTGGTGCTATATGCTTACAGCTTTCTTCTCCTTGTCATTTGACTCAGAATCTCCTTTGCGTGAGTAATTTTTCTTCAGCAGATTTAAATGCACTGCAATATATCTATGTTAAGTTGAAAGTGCTATACAATCATTTCTCTTCTGACGATTCTTATTAAAACTTGTTTAATAGACCTCTTCATGTCGTAGATTTTTATTTCCCAAACACTTCATTTTGGAGTGAATCTGGGTCTTAACATCCATCTTTGGCCATTTTTCAGGACTAAAATTATTATAACACTGTTTATGACACCTTTTAAAATGAGCTTTGTGTTAAAAATAGTAAATCACTAACATAAACAATACGTTTAATTTTCTTAAGATTTGTGCTTACAAAATTCTTACCAGCTACTTAAGGAAATCACAGAATATGAATCAATGTATAAAACAGTGAAATTATTCCATACTTAATCTTATGTGCAATCAAAGACATGTAAAGCTTAAATGTGTAGATGTTAGGTTCAAAAGAATTTCAGTGCTTGTTTCACTGGACAAGGGGAAAAAACAAACAAACAAAAAAAAAACAGAAACATTAGAGTCATTTTTACTCCTAAGCAGGTAGCTGGTAAAGCAAGATAAGATTTATGGAAGACTTACCGGCTAAGCTTGCATTTTTAAGATGCTGATAAAGTTTTAATATAGCACACAGAAGCTACTCCAGCATTTTCCAAGCAGATTATTTGCTGCAAGAACTAGTTTTGAAGTCAGGTTTCTGCCATGAGGCCTCCAGTTGGTGCCAATGTAGCCATTGCTGCAATCCAGAAATTAACAAATCCAATTACCACCACTCAAGAGTTCAGAAGGCTGGTGGAAGTCTTGATAATTTTGTAGCTCCCTTAAACCCATAAAGTTTGTTCTTACACACTAAAACATGTATAAACTATCATCAGCTTCCACTGCAGCTTGGGGAAGCTTCTGCCTCCCTCTGCCTTCCAAATTTGATATAGGCTTATTTTTGGGGAAACAATCTAAATCATATCTGAATATCAGTGAAGCAAATCTGTATATGCAGTTTTTAGTCTTTCAGTTCTTGCAACATGACAAAAGCAGAACAAAAAAAAAAAAAAAAGAATACTGAGGGTCAGTAGAGCAAGTATTACTGACACACACACTTTTCCAAAAGATATCCAGTTTCAAGAGAGAATTTGGATAGAGTCATAAGATGTGCACATATTTCATTTTCTTGCTTTTCTTTCCTGGTTACTTTCTTCAAACTTGTGTAAGTCTCCCCCATACAGTAAGGGATTATAAATCTGAGTATCTAGGCCATTTAATCAGGATCCTGAAGAGAGGGAAATGAGACATCTATTCTTTATTTTTCAGTATTTTACTCCAATAACTCCAAAATTTTCCTGTTTTTCCAAAGTGGGGAAAATGCTGAAGACATATTGGTCACTCTTGTACTTCCTCTGAACCACTTGGGTGTGTCAGACAGAGATTGAGGCTCAGAATATTCACTTCCACTCTCATCTAATCTCCCACCTTTGAGTATTGGTTGAATGTATGTCTTGATTCAAACAGGACAATATGGCAGAATTGATGCAATATCGCTCTGTAGTTATGATATGTTATATAGAACTTGAATTTACTAACCAACTTGCTGGAGAGTCTCTCTTCCACTTCATTGCTAACTGAAGAATCAGGCATCCATGAATTATTCAGCTGTGTGGAGATGAATACTACCAATAACCTGATTGAGTTGGAATGGGCTCCTATCCCATTCAAGCTTCTGAATGAAAATACAGTCCCAACTGAAATTTTGACACTCCTGCAGAGGACTCAGCTAAGCCCCACTCATACTGGTGACCAATAGGAACTGTGAAACAATAAAGTTTGATGTTCAAATAAAAAAAAATTATTTAGTCTAATCAATGAACATTTATTTCTCTCATTTTTGTAGATGAAAGCCCAAGACCAAAGACCTCACAAATTCAGTGTCTGGTGAGGGCACTTTTCCCAGAAAATTGACAGGTATCTCCTTCCTCCTTCTTCACATGGCAGAGAGAAAATCATTCAGTCTCTTCTTTTATAAAATTATGAATACTTATACATGTTGATTAAACAAAAATAATGGGATTCAGTGTGCTATTTCCACAGATACGTATCACACAAAGATCATGTTCATCCACTCTCTAACCTATCTCTTCTGCACCTCACCTGGCCCCCTTCCACTTCCAAGTAGTCCCTTTTATACTTTTGGGTCAGTTTTATTTCTTTTATTTTTTCATATATGAAAGAAAACACCTGATACTTGCCTTTCTGGGCTGGACTTACTTTGCTTAACATAATGTTCTCCAGTTTCATCCATCTCCCTGAGAAATGACAGGCTTTCATTTTTTTTTTTTATTTCTCCATATTTTATTGGTGTATTATAGTTGTACATAATGGTGGGATTTGTTGTTACATATTTTTACATGCACACAACAATATAATTTGACCAGTATCATTCCTTAGCCTTTCCCCTTTCTTTCTCTCTCTGTCCATGATCCATTTCTTCTACTGATCACCTTTCAATTTTCATGAGAATATCCCCTTTAGGATTTCATTTTTTATGGCTGCATAAAACTCCACTGTGAACATATACTATAATTTTTTTATCCATTCATTTGTTGACTCATATGTAGGTTGATTCTACCTCTTGGCTACTATGAATAGTGCTGTAACAAACATAGGCATGCAGATATAGCTTTTGTCTCATGACATCTGAAGGAAATGATAACCAACCAATGGAATAGCTGGATCATAAATGTAGTTCTTCATTTACAAGAAACTTTCACACTGTTTCACATAGGTGGCCCTTCTAATTTACATTCCCAACCTCGGTATACAAATGTTCCTTTCTCTTTACATCCTTCCCAGGATTTACTGTTTTTCTTTTTGTATATAATAGCCATTCTAATGAGGGCAAGATGGAATCTGATTGTGGTTTAGATTTAGATTCTCCTGATAGCTAAAATTATTAAACATTTTTGTATATTTATAAATCCTTTGTATTTTTTCTTTAGAGAAGTGTCTACACAGATTATTTATTCACATTTTGATTGCATTAATGTTTTCTTCTTGTTAATGTTTTTGAGTTCTTTATGTTCTAGGAATTGATCTTCTGCCAGATGAATAGCTGGCAAGGATTTTCTCCCCTTCCAGTGGTAGTTTCCTTAGCTGTGCACCTTTAATCTTTCACATACGAAAGAAGACACCTGAAACTTGTCTTTCTCGACTGGGCTTATTTTGATTATTTTGTTTAAACTGAAGCAATCCCATTTGTCAATTGTTGTTTTTGTTTTCCTGAGCTATTGGGTTTCCTATTGCCTGTGCTTGAAGTATTTCTTCTGTTTTCCTATAGTAATTCCAACATTTTGTGTATTACATTAAGGACTTTGATTCATTTTTAGTTGATTTCTATACAAGGCAAGAGATAGGAGTTTAGTTTAAATCTTCTACATGTGGATATACAATTTTCCCATCACCATTTGTAGAAGACTGTCCTTTCTCCACTGCATAGTTAGCACCCCTTTCTAGAATCAGATGAATAAAGTTGTGTAGAATGATTACTTGCTCCACTAGTCTGTCCCTTTGTTCTTTGTGTTGTTTTTTTTTTTTTTTTTTTTTTTTCCCCAACACTGTGATTTCTTGTTACTGTAGTTCTGTGGTAAATCCTAAAATTAAGTAGTTTTGAGGCTTCCAGTTTTATTCTTTTGCTCAGGATTGCCTTTTCAGTCTGGGTTCTTTGTGCTTCCGTATGAATTTTGTTTTTCTTAACTGCATATTTATGGGGTTTTTATTCATGACTTTCTGTTAAACATTAATTGTGAATAATAGAATGAGTCTTGCTCATTTCTCTAGACATAAAACAGTTCAATATTGCTATAAGAAATAAAGTAAGTGGATGAATAAAATGAGAAATAAATGATGAATAAATTGAGAATGTCATTGGCATTTTGATGCTTTTTATTGTTCTTTTAGTCTCTGCTTTATTTCTGCTCTGATATTTATTGTTTCCTTTTTTAACTGATTTTGGATTAGATGTGTTCTTGCTTTTCCTAGAGATTGGGAAGCATCATTAGGTTATTTATTCAAGATCTGTCCACATATTTACGTAGGCACTCTTCACTGTAAACTTAGTACTGCTTTTGTTGTATTCTACAAATTTGGCTATAGAGTTTCAATTTTCATTGGATTCATGGAATGTTTAAAAGTCCCCTCTGACTTCTTCAATGACTTACTGTCCAGTCAAAAAGAGTAGTGTCTGATCTCCATGTGTTTGCATAGTTTCTGCAGTTTTTCTTGCTGCTAATTTACAATTTCATTCTATTGTGATCAAAGAAGATAAAATATATTATTTCCATTCATTTCTTTCTCTTTGTTGTTTTTTGTTTTGGTAAGACTTGCTTTGTACTCTAATATATGGCATGTTTTAGAAAAATTTCTAAAAAAAAATATGTATTCTACTGTTGTTGGATGAATAGTCTGTAAATGTCTATTAAGTTCAGGTTGATCATTATTGCAATTATGCTTTGATGCTTTTTCTTGATTTTTGTCTTGATGATTTATTAATTGGTTATTGTTACTGTTTGGAATATACTCCCCAAAAGCTCATGTGTGATACAATGCAAGAATATTCAGAGGTGAAATGATTAGATTATGAGACTAAAACCTGATCAGTGGATTAATCCACTTGAATGTACTAAATGGGTAGTAATTGTAACCATGTAGCACATGCTGAAAGAAGTAGGACACCAGAAGTCATCCTTTGGGTTCACACTTTTGTACTTTGTCCCTGGTGAGCAAAGTTCTCTCTGCTTCCTGGCTGTCATAAACTAAATAGCTTTCCTGTTCTATACCCCTCTGCCATGATGTTCTGCCTCACTGTGGGCACAGAGCCGTAAAGGCAGCCATCTGTGGACTGAGTATGTGAAACCATAAGCCAAAATAAACTTTTCCTTCTCCAAATTACACTCGTCAGGTGGTAGAGTATGTGAAATGCACCTTCTGTGGTGATTCTACAGTGGAAATGGTAAACTCTATCTGGTGCACTGTTGATATTAGCTCTTAAGTGTTATTCTGATTCTCTTGTCCTCTAATTGAACAATGGGTCTTCACAGTGAGAGTCAGGAACCACAATCACAGCTCCACCTCTGTTGGATTCACCTACAATTTTGTTGGCCACACACGATCTGGCCTATTGTAATTATGGTCAATGTAGGGAACCATATAAGTGAAAATTTTTTTTCTCTCTCTCTGCTACTGTGAAAATATATACCCAGAAAGGGTCCTCAGACTCCAGCTATCTTGTTCACCTAGGCATGGATTGACAGCTGGGAGTTTGTGTCCCCCTATTCTTTAAATAGAAATGTCTACCAAAATTCTATCATGACTTGGTTGTACTGGAGTTGGGGATAATTCCTCTCAACCAGGCTGAGTCTGTAGCTGAGAATCAAAGCACTTGTCCAGCATGTGTGAAAACCTGGATTCAATCCATAGCACAAAAAAAGAAAGGAAGATAAAAAGAAAAGAGAGAGAGAAAGATAAAATGAAAAAATAGAAAGTTGTAAAATTTAAAATAAGAAAAGCAGAGAAAGAAGAATCAAACACATAATATAGATATATATTTATCTATCTAAGAGATATATGTATTTATGGTCATTGATGAAGTTCTTAGAAATGTGAACAAAGGCAGATGATAGTGGGTTATGTCAATTTGAGCTTCTCTCTAAGTCTTCTTGGATTTGCACCCCAGAAGCAGAGTTATGGCCATAGGATTTGTATCCTGATTCTATTAGTAAGGATATTTTCCAGATACTGGACTGAAGCAAATCATGGAGGTAATTGAAATTCTTCTCAGCTAAATTTTATACCTTAACAAGTTAGAGCAGAGTGATAGTCTTGTCAAGCATACATACCACCAGATCTATTTAGGCTGTGTGCCCAAGAACAAGGTGACAAAGGCCATAGTGATGGCCAGTACCTGGATGCTTCCAAAGGTTTGGACCAATGTAACTACAAAGTTCTGTGCTGGATTCAGCAGATGCGGGGTCTGAATATCCTTCTGCCCTTGATACTGACCTCTGTGAAAACATACACAACCTAACACACCTCTAGTATCAGGGGTTAGGTTTGCTGATTTGCTAATTCCAGAAGTTGGTTTCCTTTATTTCCCTGTATGTAGTAGCCTGTGCTCCCCCACAGCATAGAACTCTCGGCATATTTGTCAAAATCAACTAGTCCCCTGAGCCAAGAGAATCTTGTGAGGCTACCTCTGTCCAGACACTGCAGAGGTATTACTGGTGCCCCAGAGATGTGACTATCAGGGGTTTTGATTCTCAGAGCAGTACAATCTTAGACATAAGACTCCATCAAAAAGGCTTCTGGCAATAGCATCCTGAGAGTTTACTGAGAGATGTAGCAAACTCCTCTAAAATTGAGCCTGCTGTGCAAACTCTAGGTCTCATATTTGTTTAGGCTGCATGTGTACAACGTGCAAACTTCAAATGGGGTTTTATCTTTCTTTCTCTTTCACCTTTACTTCCTTGGAAGGGAGACTTCTCCTCCCCTAGCCATGGAGCTAAGTGCAAGGTGCTAGGGGACTTCACTCTTTTGACATGTTATTGTCCCTGGTCTTGGAATTTCACCAGGTAGCCAACTTCTGTGTTGATTTCCAGTGCTCACCCAAGGCCACTTACTTCCACATGCAGTTACACACTTGCTACTTTGGTTTGTTCACATGGAACAGGCAAGTGCTGGCTCTATTCTTCCATCTTACCTGTTCTCTGTGTGATGTCTTAAGATGCTGCATTTGTGGTGATTTCTTGCACAGAAATCTAAAACTAATACATGGGGATATGTAGAACTGCAAATACTAGAGAAAAAGAGCCATTTCAGTAGCAAATATCTTCAGGATGGACGGTCATCTAAACACAGTAAGTAAATAATTTATTGTACAATACCCTAGCTCTTGACATTATGGATTGCACTTCCTAAACTTTCTCTCTATTTTCTCTTCTCAGGGCAAAAGAAGGGTCAGATATTTTGACAACATTGAAAAGAATAATAGCATGTTCTTTTCCCAGAAGAAATGAACGTAGAATCATTTGGAGAAGCACAGATTTAAGTGTGATATTACCACAAAATATTAACTCTCTAACATTAATGCTATAATTACTTTCTCTGTGTAATTTAGTGTTCAATTTAATGAATGAATTACACTTTGCTGATACCATTAAGTAAAAAAATGTTATGAATTATGAAAATTTTGACTATAAAAAGTATCGATGTATTCAAAAATATTTGTGGGTATTGAAAATAATAACTACATTGTGTTGAAATTTTATTTCATCTATATTAATACTTTAAATGTGAAAATAAAAAAAGGACAGAATCATCTCTATTCAAGATGGGAAAGGATAGGTTAAGAAAACTTATTAAGTGGTTTAAGATCATAAAACTAGTAATTGATGTTATTTAAGTTCTGAAGCTCATATACTAAGTAGAAATTCTGATCTTTTGTTCAGATATCACACCTTTAGCAATTTCCTTTTAATATTTGTAAATATTTCTTAATTTTGAAGAAAAGATATGTAATAAAAGGTTCTTTATGATATAATAAATTCATATGTTTTCTAAGTAAATGAATTCAAATATAGATTGTGTTCAACTCAAGGTTTTAAAATATGATATTCTTATTTGAATAGTATGACATTTTGTTGTAAAGTATGCCAAAATACAATTTTTAGACTATATCCACAGAGGACCCTAAAAGGCTCCATCGAGTATGAAATTACATTAAATTAAGATAACAAAAAGAAACAAATACAATTTATTTAGCACAGTGCAAAGAACCTAATTATGAACCTAAATGACATCAATTATGCTTAATCATATTTACTTTCTGCATGTTCAGTAGTCTGAGTAATGTGGTGTTTTGCTCTAATAATGTTATTTTGCAGTAATTTACTTTTTTTCCCCCAGTGTCAGGATATACTCTTGCCTACACACTTGAAAATCAGTTTTGTTTATTCTTTACAACATGAAATTGAATGTATTTAATCTCAATTGATCCTGTGTTCTGAAAAAAATACAGTTTAAAAAGGAAGCAAAAGTTTTCTGATCAACTCCATCTTTCAACTCTAATTTAAACTGTTTTTGTTTGTATGTTGGTCCTTTGTTGTTGGTGTGGGTGCTGAAGAATGTTTTCAATTGTTTGCTTCCAGGCTTTTGTGAACCTTGACTATGCCTAAAGAGAGATTACCTAGCGTGAAGGCTAGTAAAACAACCTTATTTGACTAGAGTAGACTTTGATTACAGAACACTCCATGTTGTATAGAGTGTTGCAAAACAGTCTGGTGAAAGATGTGTAACAACTACTTTTTTCCAAAATCTCTTACAGAAAATCACAAAGATTTTAAAAATTGTATTATATTCTTGTCTGCTTAATTCAATATAGAAACAGATGAGTTTTACAATGTGCATTGAAGCCATATAAAGCTGTACACATTTTTCTAGGTGACATGTAATGAAACCTGCCTGTGGAATTAAGGCATGGAACATGTTAAACATAGCTGAAAAGTACAGAATGTTTTTGAAAAAAATATAATGCAAGTTGTTTTCCGAAATTTTCTACATATAGATGTTGCAAATTAATCTCAATGATGTACAGTAATACTCTTATACTGCAACAAAATATTTTAATATATTTGGAATTGAAGAACAGAATAATATACCCACAAAATAAAATTAGTTCAACTTTAATGTGTGAATTATGTCTAAATGGAATGATTCAGGTTAGAGTCTACACAAATGTTTAAAATGATAAACTGCATAATTACTTTGCTTGGCAAAATCATTTTAAAATTTCTCTTGAGTTTTGACATATTTGAAATTTCCTCCCCCCAAAAAATTAACACTTAAAGAAATTATAGACTATGTTACCATGTGGGTAATTAAGATTTAATTTCACTTCATAGTTCTGTGTAGAGATGCCAAATTACATATATATACATAAATTAATATATGTATTAATATATGTATGTAATGTATATATATATATACATATAATTTTAGAATATATATGCTTAAATTAATCCTGGAACTTAAGATGCACCATAGGGAGTATAACATATAAAGAGTGAATTGTGTCATCTTATATATTAAACATTGGCCATCACCTATCTCTTAACAATAACTAAAGGAATAGGCTTTCAAAACATAAAAATATTATTGAGAATTTTAAGGCACCACAATTGGTATACGATATTGGGTTGTTTAGAAAGAAGTACTGAATTTCTTTTCCATTTTATATATAATATTGGTACTATTGAGAGTGCTTTGACAGTCTTATAAATTTAGGGACAAGTTTATTAACATATGTTATTCTATACTTGTTTGTAAGAAAAGTTAGTTAAAATAGTTGAGTACATTAATGATTGTCTTCAATTATAGTAATTAGTTACTATAATACTAATTATTATAATACATTACTATATATTTGATCATATGTAATATAAGATTATCTGCAATAGCAATGAGTCAATGAAATATTAATGTTCTAAACATGAGTTTTCCTTTAACCTATTAATTTAAATTACTAAAACTAGGCTCCAAACGATAAACTGAATAGCAGTTTAAACTCTTACCCTGGTTATTTGTAGTATTATCAGTTATGATTTTGACTTGCATCTTCCACCCTTCCTTTTATAATCTTGACTGTGCATTACTCAGGGGCTACACCCTCAGCCTGTGGCTTACAACTATTGGACTGGCTGGTGAAAAAGATGTATGAAAACATCTATGTAAACACAAACTCAGGAATTTTTATTGAGACATAATAAGAAATTCTACTAAGTGTAATAGGATATTGAGTAGCAGAATCACATTAATGGTGATACAATAAAAGCATCATTCATAACAGTTTCTGGAAAAATTCTCTGGGATGCCTGGCATTCCGTTCCAGAATCTATGAGCCTCAGTGGAAAACCACAACTAACTGTCCTCAAGCTCTGGAGAGGGGATTGTCTCTCTTTGGTAATAAATTCCTCTTTTCTGTAATGACCAAGCCTCTTACAAGAAAAGTGAAACAAAAATCACACTGATACTGAATTTTGAAATCTCACTGTATCCAATTATCTTGTGAATCTTGTCAGCAATGTGTGCTATGATGTCCTACTAAATTGGAAGTGTTGCTAATACTTACAGTTCCTATATAATATTTGTTTGAAAAATAAAATGCATTGGAAATACACTGAGCAAAGAGTTTTGGAATTGCAGATTAAACACAGAATTTTAAAAAAAAACTTGTTTATAAGGTCAAATTAGTGGAAATCTAGAGAAGTTTACTTTGAAGTGAATGCTTTGTCAGGCATGTTTATCTGTTATCTCTTAGCACAGCAGTTGTCAAACAATAGGTATTCTGGTCACTGTGTTGCAACAAAAGGGAAAACATTCAATTAGCATTCCAAGGAAATGTTTTCATTGCTGCCAAGAATTAAGACAAATGCACAATACTGAAAATAATTTTTCAAGATATTTCTAAGGCATTCTGTCTCTGCTTAAAAAGGAGAGAAATCACTATCAAACATTAATTTGCTAATTTCAGTTTATTTTGCTACTCATGACCATTATAATTTGACATTCTAGTGAAGCTGATTAGTCTAGGTGGCACAAAGCCAGCAAACTCTATGACTTCCAATTTCTTCTAATTTAAATGTGATTTCTTGGAATTTAAGTAGTGAATCCTGATGTGCATAATCCCGGATGGTGCATTCAGAAAATGGTACTTTTAGAAAATCAACCCATCTACTGAACTGCATTTTGAAATTTAATTCTGTCATCCCCTTTGTTTAATAGTTAAGAATCAGATTAATGTGAAATGAAATTCATGTTTGACGATTGATACTATGGTATTCCCGAAACCTAAAAATCAAATGTTATGATGCAGTTTATCAGGATCTATGGATATTGCATTTTTAGGAATGTAGCAATATGTGAGCAAACATAAAAAGTCCAGCAAAAACAGACACGTATCAGGTAATGCATATAAACATTTAGGAAACTTCTGGTTTAGTAAGTGTAAAATAAAAGTTAATTATTATTATTTCTCAGTTTGTCAATATACAGCTTGGTTATGACTTTAAATTTCATGTTTATATTTTTCTGCAGTGAAGAAAGATGTTTTGCTAAAATAAAAAAATCATACTGTTTCAATGTATGAACATTTTCCAGTGTTTCTTTAAAGAAGTGCTTTTTTAAAAAAAAAATGATTTAATCTTCTAAATATTGAATAAATGGAAGTCTGATCTCACATTGGATTTGAATTCAGGCAAAGGCCATTGAAATGTGCTCTGGTACATAGAAACTGCATGACTTTGAATTAGACATATAATTCACTGAGTCTCAGTTTCATCATACACAAAGCCAAATAAAAAGATAGTACCAACTAAAAACGATTACTATGAAGACTGTATAAAACAAGAAAACACATCGAAGTTCCTGAGCATACTGTCTCTCACAATAAAGAATCCGTTAGAATTGTCTGCTCTTAGATGTTCACTTGAAATATTCTTTCTGTGAACCCAGTACATTTCAACTCCTGTCCTTGCTTTATTTTTCTCCATAGTTCTATCACTTTCTAACAATTTATATATGTTAAAGTTAATTTGGTTTGTAGTCTGTCTCCTCCTAATAATATACAAAATCTATAGGGCAAACTGCTATGTATTGTGATCCCTGTGGAATTCTAACTACCTAGAATAGAGTCTGAAACACTTAAAATATTGAATAAATCACCTTTGAATCAATGAATAGTACTTGCTGACTTTATTACCATTATTCAAGAGATCATTACATTAATTTTTATTTATTTATGTTTACTGTTAGCAAAGTCATCCAAATTAACTACTTGTGTAATCTGTAATGACAATCCTTTTTTAACTACTAAAAATTAAAATGTTTTTCATTAATAAGAGCTGAAATCAAATATAACCCATTATTTTTAAACTTTTAATGTAAATAACAAATTTTCAAGTCCTTTCCTTAACTTTATTTAAATTTTTGTAGACTAAAACATATGAATTGCAATACACAACAGCAAATATTCATGTGTACTAAATATTTGCCAGCCTTTCTTTCAGTTACTGGAGACATGACAAGGAAAAGAATTCCTTCCCTTTGTGGAGTTCACATTTTACTGAAGGATTTGTAAAACAAACAAATTGAAATACAAAGGAAAGCAATGTCAGGAAGTAGAAGTGATGATACATGAAGTTACATAAGGGGATTATCCTGAGAAGTCTGTTTATTGTATGGAGGATGGAGTGCAGAGGAAATTATATTTGGGGAGAAACCAAAATAAAATGCAGATGTTGTCCCCATGGATATTGGTGGAAATGCTTTCGAGCACAGCAATCAACAGTTATAGAGGTTCCAAGGTAAAAACAGAGCAGTTGAGAATATGAATAAAAATTATCTTGCTCATAACTGATAGAAGAAAATAAAGTTAGAATATTACATAGGCTAAGTAATTTGGATTTTTTCAAGGTGTCAGAGAATCTAGTATGTCTACATCCCAATGGGAGTTAAGCAAATAGAAAATATTATAAAACATAAAAGAGAACTAATTTAATGAATACCATTACTGTTTGATGCTGATGTGACTCTATTAAACCAGTGAAAGTTTTGATTTTAGCTGGAAACACTGAGAGATGATCTGAATAGGGCATATTGATACATATCTCTCCGTGTATGTACACAGATGGGTCAAAGTTCAAGTATTTTTGTACATTTAGGACAATAACAGTGGTGATGAAGATGATAATAAAGATATTGATTATGATGGTGATAAAGTATTACTCTACTTCTAGGTAAATGTTTTGGTGAATGTCTGTGTAAGTTACCTTTTAAAAGCAGAGAGCCACAGAAAATGCGCCCAAACTTAGTAAGCATACAACATTATGCCATATGAACTTACTGTCATCAATTTTCACAATCCTACACTTGCAATTTTTCTTCAAAATGCATAACTATCCTTTATTGCAGGGATAAAACCAACGTTCACTAAAATCTATTTATATGAATAGGAATTTTTGAAAGGAATTTTTTTTTCCAAACATACAAATGTCTATGGGGGAGGTATATCTTCTTCAGATCCTTTTCCTCATCTTTAAACTTCATATTAATAATGCTGCTATTGCACATTAGGGTGACTACACATGGAAATAATGTACTGTACACCTCAAAAGGTCAAGAAAGAATTTTGAATATTTTACCATAAAGAAATGATAAATGTTTGAAAAGGTATATATGTTTGACCTTATTTAAATCTCATACAATGTATATGTGTATCTAAACATAACATTACCTTCACTAATATCTATCATTTTTATGTTTATTTAGTATGAGTTAAAAACTTATTAACATGCTTAGAAATATTTTGAAAAAAGGAATAGTTGTAACAATTCAAAATATGAAGAATTATTTTTAATGTTGTCATTTTTCAATCCTTCAGTATTAATAAATATTCATTTCCACTTACTCTGTGCCCAACTTAAAGGAGTTTGAAAAGAAATATTCATCTATGTCTTATATTGAATTTGGGAATATTTACAAGTCTGAACATTTTTGGATGCCTAATGACTATTACTTCCTCAGTGATTTATATTTGTGATCAGTTCCCTTTCATTATTGTACACTTTGAAGCATTCCCTATAACAAATTGGAATCTCAAATTTGGGGCCCTTAGAAATCATCTTGTATGATAATCCCCCATGAACATTTTCCCCATGTACTGTGAGAAAATAATTTGAAACTCTATGTAAGTGATGTGAAGGAATAGGGTGAGGTATACCGTTTCCAAGAGCTAAACATTGCATTAAGGAGAGATCTATTATTTAAAATGTCTTTGTTTAATTGAAACTAGATGTTCTCATTCCACTGATGCTAGTTTTGCTCTTTGGAGTGTCACGCAATAAATCTAAACTCCTTTTCTTTTGAAAGCACTTTAATTATTTGAAGACATAGCATGCCCCTGTATGCATAACTCTTCTCTTTTCCTATTATACATCACAGCACTTTTAACTTTTCTTCATCTATCTTGTTTCAGAGACATCTCATTATTCTGATTTCTTTTCTAAGAATCCAGATTTAAAAATTGGTAATTATTATATCTTAAAAGGGCAATTATTATATCTCAAAAGGATCTGAAATGGCAAAAGATAAACTAAGACTGCAATCATCTTCAAGAATTTTAGTCTAATTTTGTTTTTTAAAACATATAACACTTATTTTGTAGCATGAGCATAACACATTCATAAGCTATAAGTTTACCAAAAATTTTAAAAAATGCAAGTTTTAGCCAAATTTAAAAATTCTGCAATAAGCAATGGTATAGCAAAGTAGAAAAGCCCAACTATCAAATACAAATAATTCTTTATCCTGGGTAATTAATTTTTAAAAAAATATGGTAGAGTATATGTAATATTTTACATGAAGCAAAATTGACAACTCAAAGTTAATTAAAATTCTATTTATTACACTTCTCTAAATCTTAATTCTTTCATGGATAAAATGGAGACAATAATGGAATATAACCAGTAAGATTACTGTGACACCGAGATATATCACATAACACATTATTTTGCAAGAATAACAAGTAACTGTTTAGTATTTTTGTCATTGTAATATAGTCTACATAACAATTATACTACAGTACTAAATATTTATGTAGAATGTTTTAGTGCGACATCACAGAAATATAATTTATGTAAGTCAAACTATGATTTCAGCAATTTATGTAATTAAGTAACTCCACATAGATGTGATTATTATACAAGTTCTTAAGAATAATGGTATTGTACTGATACAAAAATTTTATTTTGGGAATTGAGAGTCACAAATGGGCTTGTGTTGACCTCTAAAACTTGTTAAAAGCTTTTATTATGAAATAAGTGTTCATTGCTATCTGCTGCATTACAGACATGTGCTAAGTGCTGAACCTGCAATAGTGAACTAAACAGACATTAGTTTTCTCAAAATCAAATTTCAATACTTTCTTTCTTTGTTCTGGAATACTCAAATAGCATTAAATCTATTGTCCTTAATTTGTTTTTAATTATTTTTATTTTATTTATTGTTATATGACCATCATCATCATTACAGTACATACTAGGCAAAAATTCTACAACTCAGTTACCCCCAAAATCTTATTTTTAATATTTAAATTTTTTTCTTTCAATTCTTCCTTCTGTTTGTGCTTTTTCCCCCCTCCATCTGCTTTTCCCCCTCTTTTCTTATTTGATATCTCTATTTACTCTTTTCATGTGTATCTATTTATTGAGTACACATTCATCTCTAGAATTCTATTTGTTATTTTTTTAAAATTCCCCCGTCATTTTCTTTCTTGTTAGAAGGACTCTTCTATTATATTTTTAATTCTTTTTTTCCCCTTGGACACTTAATATAAATGTAAAGTTCTTTTAGATTGTTTCATGACCTGATTTTTACTCCAAGAGGAGGCATAAGATATTTAATTCTAGCTGAATGAGGATGCATATGTTGGAAAATAATTCATAACCATGACAAAAAGGGAAAGTGTAATCTAATACTCTGAGGAGTCAAAGGCACTACAACCATGACTTGGGGTCAGATTTAATCATTTTGATTCCTTTCTCCAGGTAGCCTTCCATTGCCTCTTCATTCCCAGGATCCTTGCAGCAGTTAAAACAGGCAGTGATAAATCTAACCAGTGGTCCATACCAAGAAGAATTGTCTTCTTGTCAGTACTATGCTATAGAAATAAAGGGTGGATTTATTTATCCTCAAGATCTCTGATTCCTAGTTTTTTCAAAATAGTCATGGAGACCTTGCAATAAGCTATCAGGGCTTTCACCAGCTTCAGCTTCTACAGGATTATGTAGGACCCAGGGCTTCCTGAACTCTGTGAGGATTTAGTATGAGAAGACTACAGTGGTTAATTTGAAATGTCAACTTGATTGGATTAGAGATGCTGATGATTAAGAGTCTTCTAGGTGGGTCAGTGAGGGTGTGTCTAGGAATGATTGGAATGTGGGGTAGGAAACTGAAGTGGAGATTTTCCCTAAGCGTGGGCAGCACCGCCCAATAGGATGTTGACTTGAATGGAATAAAAGTTGGAAGAACAAGGAAGCAGATGCAGATGCAAGTTCAGCTCTTAGTGAACTGGTTCTTGATGACTGTTTCCATCATCTGAGGATATGGAACTCTTCACTTCTTCACTCTTCCGAAAAGGACTCTGCCAGGTAGTTTACAGAAAGAAGCACTGGTCTCAGACTAGAGCAGCACTATTGATCCTTCTTGTTCTGGGGCTTCCACCTCTTGGACTGCATAGCTGCTGGTTCTTCTAGCTCTCTAGCTGCAGAATACCACTGTGAACTATCCAGCTTTGGGTCATGTAAGCCAGTCTAATAATCCCCTTTTTATAATCATACTTCCTGTTGATTCTATTCCTCTGAAGAACCCTAATACAAGGTATGTGTAACATTGTGTCTTATTTATGAGCATAATATAATTTATCTGGATTAAATTGTTGTCAAACAATTGTTCTCACTCAATTCTTGCTCAAGGACTATCTCAAAGTAAAACTATTTCACCAAATTCTATTGCTGGTATAGTGGTCATATAACCAACTTCTGATGAAGAAAATATAAAAACATACATGTTTTGGGATACGGTGAGACATGTGAAAATATTTTTCCTTATGATGAAAGTATGAGAATTCATGAATTGAGGTCATTTTCCATCCTTTTTTGGAATAACCATATAAACTGTATGCTTGGAACATTTCTGTGATCATGAGTAGAAAATTGAGATATGAAGAGGTAAATGAAACCAGAACTTGAATCTTTTTTAAAACCAGGTATGCTTACTTACATATTTTTCTGCCTGGAAATATTTATCTTTTAGTCTAGTTGTTCTCATGAGATAGGGATTAAACAGAAAATTCCTTTACCTGATAAAAGGTATTTTAAAAAAAAATTCTATATATAGTTTAGTTTCCTTCAAAGTTTGGGAAAATGACAGAAGGTTAACAAATACTCCATTTGATCTTGACCAAAAGTCATCGCTAGTGTAATAAGGCAGTAAATAAATGAATCAGTGAATGAACAAATAAATGATTAAATAGCTTAAGTATAGAAAAGGAGAGTGATGTTCTTGAGTTTTTAGATTCTGAGATTCTTCATTCTCAGACGAAATGACGGCACAAAAAAAAGAAAGAAGGAGTTGGTGGTGTAGCTCAGCAGTACTAGCATGCACAAGGTCCTGGGTTCATTCCCAGCTACACACACACACACACACACACACACACACACACACACATACACACAAAACAAGAACAAATGAAAGAAACAAACGTTGACAGAGGAGAAAAGGAAACTCTTGCACAGTGTTGGCATGTAAATTAATATAGCTATTTTGGAAAATGTTATGCAAGTTCCTCTAAAAGCAAGACATAGAACTACTATTTGACCCTGTAATACCACCTCTAGGTATATATTCGCAGGAAATGAGATTAGTTTGTGGCAGAGATATCTGCAGTCCCATGTTCAAAGAGACATTATTCGCACTAGCCAAAATAGAAAAATAACTCCTAAAAATGGATGAATGGATTTAGAAAATATGTATTTAGTAAATACACAATGGAATATTATTCAGCCTTAAAAAATAAATGGACTTCTTATTTGGAATAACATGGATGAATGTAGAGGACAAAAGTGAAATAAGTCAAACACTGAGAGAAAAATACCACATGATTTCATTTATGTGAGGAACCTGGAAAAGTCAAACTCTACTAGAAATAGGAAGCAGAGCCTGGGAAGAGGGCAGATAGAAGTTGATACATGGGCATACAGTCACATAGGACAGATATGATTTGGTGTCCTGTTGAATAACAGAGTGAATATAGTTAATAATGCATTATATATACATAATATAACTAAGAGAGGACCAGAAATGCTCTCACCACCAAAAAAGAAAGAAAAAGAAAAGAAAAGAAAGACAAGTATTTGACATGATGGATATGGTAGTTATTCTGATTTAATCATTTCACTATGTATACAAGTATTTATATATCATTCTGTACCATGTATATATAGTTACTATTAATTTAAAAATAAACTAAAACTAAAACAACATATTTTAATCAAAAAATTCTTGAGAAATCTACCACTTTTTATTTATATATATTTTAGATCAATATTTGCATTATAATTTAACCCTTTATCTTTAATATATCTATATCCTTATAGATAAGATGTGTTGTATGTGAACATCATATGTCTATTTTGATTTTTTTATCTGGTCTGGTTTTGGTGTCTTTAGTACCTTTGTATTTAATATAAATTATGGAATAATCAAAATAAGTTATATAGAAATTGTAAAAATTTTCTTCATCTCTTGTTTTTATATTCCAGTGTATCAGTTCTTTGTAATGACCTTCTTTCCTATCTATATCTCATTGTGTTAACATCTGTGATGTTTTTTTTAGCCTGAGAAATTTATTTTAATCTGAGAAATTTAACTTAGTGTTCCTTATAGTTTATTTTTAATTATAGACAGTTGTCACCCTGTAATTTCTTTGAAAGTGCTATTATTTTGGCCTCATTTTATGGAAAGATATTATTTCTTGGTATGTATACTAAGCAATACATTTTTTAAAAGTGTGTATTAACTCTTTAATGGTGCCATTCTTTAATATTCTGGATTTTGTATATATAATTGATAAAAAGTTATCATTAGAGTTACTGTTATCTTGGCATAATATGACTTTTCACTGGTTTTTAGATTTAATGGTTTTCAGAAGTTTGATTACAATATTCCAGGTGAATTTTCTTTATTATTATTAGGTATCTTGTTTGGATTTCACTAAGGTTCCTAGAACTTTAAGTCAATGTGTTTTATTCATTTTGAAAATTATTAGCCATTAGCACTTTTAAAACTTCATTTACACTCATCGTCTCCCTCTTCTTTTGTGACATTTATTTCTATTTTTGAATAAATTTTATTATGTATATTTGAATAAAGCATAGTGTAGGATAAATATATAATGAATTATTATGTTTGTGCAAATTAACATATCCATCAGGTTAGACTTTTTAAAAACTTTTTTTTCCCATTAAAGTGAAATTCACAACATACAAACTAACTATCTTAACCACTTTTGACTCTACAATCCAATGGAATTGATTACAGTCACAATATTGTACAGCCATCACCATTATTTATTTCGAATCCTTTTCCTCACCCCAAGCAGAAATTCTGTACTCACTAGCAATAATGCCTCCTCCTTCCCCTTCTCCCACTACCCCAGGCACTCCCCAGTTGACAGTCTATCTTTACAAATTGTCCAAGTAAAACCATTGAACTTTTGTTCATAACTGTTAGGCTTATTCACATATCATAGTTTTCAGTTTCTCAAAGTCTATGATGATGTAACATATATCAAAAACTCTTTCTTTTTCATGACTGGAAAATATTCCATTGTATTTATATATCGTATTTTGTTTGTCAAATCCTCTTTTCGTAGGAATCATTTCCAGCTCTTGGCTATTGGGAACAATGATGTGACCATTTATCTACAAGTATCTGTTTGCATATGTGTTTTTAATTATTTGGGGTTTATGCCTATAAAAGAGATTTCTAGATTCTGTGATAATTCTAAGCTTAATTTTTTGATGAACCTTCAAAAATGTTTTCCATTGTTAACTGCATGATTTTATTCTCATCAATCACATAATAGTGTTTCAATTTCTCTGCATTCTTGACAACACTTGTTATTTTCTGTTTGTTTGATATAGTAAATTTGAAGGGATTTCATTGTGGTTTTGGTTAGACTTTTTAAAAACTTTTTTTTGGTTTCCCTAATGATTAATGATATCTACTTTTTTTACTATACATGTTAGAACTTTGCATATTTTCTTTGTAGAGCAGTCTACTCTGGTCTTTTGTTGATTTTTCAAGTTAGGGTTTTATTATGTTGTTGATTTGCAGTCATTTCATACATTCTAGATATTACATTCTCTTGAAGTATACAATTCACAGTACTTTTTCTCATCTGTAGGTCATCTTCCCATTTTCTTTTTTTTATTTAATTATTTAAAAAAAATTTTTACAGACTGCATTTTGATTCATTGTACACAAATGGGGTACATCATTTCATTTCTGTGGTTATGCATGATGTAGATTCATACCATTCTTGTAATCACACATGTACATAGGGTAATGATGTCTGTCTCATTCCACCATTTTTCATAACCCCCTTCATCTCATTTCCTTCAACACCAAAAACACAAAGAACTCAATCAATAAATGGGCCAAGAAACTGGACAGACACTTTACAGAAGACAACATACAGGTGATTAATAAATACATGAAAAAGTGTTCAACATCTCTAGTAATTAGAGAAATGCAAATTAAAACAACTCTAAGATTTCATCTTACTCCAGTTAGAATGACTATTATCAAGAAAACAAACAATATCATCAAGAACACCATCTTCTTGATAGTGTCCCTTGTGATGCATAAGTGTTTGGTTTTGGCGATGACCAATTTATCTATTTGTTGCTATTGTCTGCTGCTCATGTTTTTGGTGCCATATATAATGATCCATTTGCAAATCTCCAGTCATAAGATACTTACCCCTCTGTTTCTCTCTAAGACTTTTATAGTTTTGGACCTTATATTAGAGTTGATAAGTTGATTTATTTTTTAAATGGAAGATAACACATGTCCAGCATCATTTTTTCAGGTGCAAATTCAGTTATCCAAGGATCATGTATTGAAGAGACTATTATTTCCCCAGAATGGATTTGATACCCTTTTCAAAAACAATTAATTAGCCATGGAGGGAGGGTTTTATTTCTGAATTATCAATTCTATTCTGTTGACCTATACTTGTCTATTCTTATGCCAGTATCAAACTGATTTGAACACTGTACCTAGGCAGAAAGTTTTTAAATGGGTAAGTTTGAACATGCAACAGTTGTTCAAAATTGCTTTGGTTGTTCAGGCTCCTTCCAAAATGAGGTTTTGTTATGCAAAAAAGTATTAAAATGCAGAAAATGCTGCTGGGATTTTGATCAGGATTCCACTGAATCAGTAGATCTGAGTAGTACTGACATTTTGACAAGGATAAGTCTTCAACTCCATGAACTCAGCATGCTCTTTTATTTATGTTGGTCTTTAATTTTCATTACCAATATTTTATAGTTTCATGTGTAATGACTTTCATAATCTTGCCTAAATTCATTTCTAACTATTTCATTCTTTTGGATGTTATCATGAATAAGATTGCTTTAATTTCCCTTTTTGATTGTTATCTACTGATGTATAGAAACACAACTCACTTTTTTGCATGTAACTTTTATTCTACAACTTTTTAAAAATTCATTTATTAGTTCTAGTCACTTTCTAAAATATTCAATTTAGTTTTCCATGTATAAGATCATGCCATGTATGCACGATTTTTTTAAAGTTCGTCCTTTACAATTTTTATGACTTTTATTTCTCTTTCTTATCTAATTGCTCTGGCTAGAACTTCCAATACAATGTTGAATGTAAGGGGTGGAAGAGAGGACATTCTTGTCATGTTCCTGACGTTAGGTGAAAATCTTTGATGCTTTCATAATTGAATTACTGTAGCTATGTGAATTCCATGAGTGCCTTTCATCATGTTGAAGGATTTCCATCTATTCGTAATGTTTTGAATGGTTGTATCATAAAGTGCTTTTGCATTTTATCAAATGACTTTTCTACATTAAGATGATTATGCATTTTTCTTCAAACTACTAATGTGATAAACTAAATTATATTCATTTTCTTGTGTTGAACCAGTGTTGCAATCATGGATAAAAACTACTTAGGGTGTATAATTCTCTTCATGCCCTGAAGGATTCTATTACTTAGTATTTTGTTAAAATTTTTTTCTGCATGTTCAAAATATGTAATGATGTTTAATTTTCTTTTCTTTTCCTTTTTTTATTTGCCTCTGTACATAAGGGTAATGCTGTCTTCTAGATAGACTAACATATTCCCGACTCTTCTAGTATTTTTGGAAGATTTTAGAATGTGTTGATTTTTATTTAAATACTTTGTAGAATCCACAGGTTTTAAATACTGATTTTAAATGTGTTGATGGCACCACTTCAGAAAAACTGTCTCTACCTCTCCAAATTTGTACCCCAGCTATACATGTCACCTGAATATCAGCAAAACCTCTAATGATTAAAAGATACAAGGGGAAAACAGTAATATGTTCTAATCTGATCACATAGCTGTTAAGGACTTCCTTGGTTTTACATTTTTCTTTCCTTTTTTGTCTTGTTTTTTCTTTTTTGGACAGGAGATTTAACTTAAGAATGCTTTACCATTGAGCTACATTCTTTTCTCAATTCTTTTTATATTTTATTTTGAGATAGGTTCTGGCTAAAATGCTGAAGCTGATCTGGAATTTGTGATCTTCCTGCCTCATCCTCTTAAGCCACTGCTATTACTGGCCTCTACTACTGTGCCTAACTTCTGGTTTTACATTTTTATCTGTGACATGCCAATAGATCTGAAAAACAGATAAGTGCAATCACAATATTGGCAGGGTATGTTATTTCTTGGAGTCTTAGAGGGAAATTATTTCTCATGCTTTTTAGTTCTCCTTGGATGCCAATAATCCTTAAAATTCCTTGGTTTATGACAATGTCAACCCTATCTCTGCCTTGGTCTTCACAGGATGTTAGTCCAGTGTTTTGGCTTCTCCTCTTATATGAATATCAACCATGATCACATTGGAATAATAATTCAAGTTACTCCAATATGACTTTATCATAACTAATTGAGTCCGTAATTATATTCACATAGGGTCACATTCTAAGGTTCGAAGAATATGGATTTTGGCGGGGAGGTGGACACCATGCATTGCAGCACAATTACTGTGCTGAATGAAAGGTAATAAAACATAAAATATGTGAAATATATATTGTTTATTGCTAATTTCCATTAAGAAAACAAAGCACAAAAAGGAAAAGGAGTGTTTTCATATTGAATGTAGTGTTCAGACAAATTACACTTAAGAAAGACTTTGAAGGTTGTGGAAAAATGATGTTGCAGGACTATAAATGCAACCACATACTATAGCAATTGATATGTATGTGAGTAGTTCTTAGAAATTGAAGCATAAGTTTCATGTTTTTAATAGCAAATTCCTAAATATATTAACTATCTTAGTAAACTTTTTTAAGCTTCTTGTAATTTGTAGCTTAATAAAGTAAATCTCTGAAGGGGAAAACAGATATTGAATGGTCAGCATTCTTCTCCGCATTCCCTTACCTCCAGAATTTTGATCTCAAGACCAAACTGCTTTGACAATCCTAAATTGCAATTTTTATCTCCACTTTGACTGTCTAAACAATTCTGACTTCTCTTTCAGAAATACTTTTCTGTCTTGCTTCTCATCAGATATACCCATAAGAAGGAATATAGTGATTGATTACCCTGTGAACAATGGTCTGCTCCTACTTTCAGTATCCTAAACAGTAGAATTTCTCTTCACCTTTCTGATGTCCATTTCTTGACATCTCCTTTGACATCTAATATTTTAACATCTCTAAAAGCAGGAGGCATCTTAAATTTATGATATTTTGGGGTGAAGTTGGATATGTGAAAACTACCCCATCCACCCTGCATAGTCCTCTTGAACCTAGGGATACTGGCTTGCCATGGATCCTGGCTTTCTGATGATTGTCAATGAATTGAAAGTAATAAATTTATTTGCCTGTATTGTTTTGCAAGTGTTCGATTCCATGGGACAAGACCCAAGAATGCAAATGCTAAAGATAGGCTACTAGGCAACTGGGTCTGCTTTGAACCCCTGTCAGTCAAGAACACTACAGAGCAAAGACAGCAGTCTTGGACAAACACCCTGCTAGGCTTTGGGAATTTAACATAAATTGATGATGTGTTAGGGTCCTTCCCTGGGACTGGTAACTAATGTGCAAGAACCCTTCCTGAGTACTAAAAATGGCAGATGGTATTTCTGCTTATCGGTGGCACTATAAATTGGATTGAATAGTAAGTCATTTTATGCAGAAAGGTGCCAAGTAAAGTAGTATTAATAGTTTCACATTCCTAAAGCAAATAATCATTTTCAGAATAATAATTGCAATATAATAATTTATCTTAAAGTCATGAGAAAGATTTTAATGGAAACCATGGAAGATGCACACATGCAGATAAAACTTTGATATATTTTATTATTAAGATTTGTGCAAAAATATGCTCTATTACATACTGAGCAAAGAAACTCAAGACAGGAGAATTGGATAAATCTCACAGAAGAGATG
This sequence comes from Sciurus carolinensis, assembly GCF_902686445.1. NCBI lineage: Eukaryota > Metazoa > Chordata > Mammalia > Rodentia > Sciuridae > Sciurus > Sciurus carolinensis. Next base: position 20,196,965 of record NC_062217.1, on the reverse strand, counting down.
AAAGACATTTTAAAGTAATGAAAGGCTGATCACATATTGCTCAGGATCATCATTAAGACATGAATATCAATTTGTCAGAGACATCCTGTGCCTTAAGCACAAGGTGCATACCTTTGAGATATATGTGAATCTATTGAGAAAAAGATGAAAAGATGATTTCAGAAATGAGAAAGTGCCAGCATCCAAATTTATAGAATAGGGGGATATCCATGTCTTGGAAGAATATTCTGGAAAAAATAGATGAAGCAGTCTTTTAAAAAAAACACTACTTTATAAACATTTTTTGATATCACAAAGCATTGTGCTGTGAAAGAAAGTTATTGATGACAATATTTAGAAAAAGTTTAGAAAAGTCAGACTCAGAATGCTAACGTTTCACACTTCTTTTACATACACAACACTAATACGCTAAAAGCTACCTAAATATGTCTAAAACTACTATTTAAATAGTATAAAATTTTTAAAAATTATCTTGTGTTAAGCCACCCTATCTGTGGAGTTGTTATAGAAATAAAAGTGCCAAGTATATACTACAGTAATTCTTCCTTATCCAGTTTCGATTTCTGCAGTTTCAGTTATCTGTTGTAAATTGCACTTGGAAAATATTAGTGAAAAATCCCAGAAATAAGTCATGCCTGCTTTAAATTGCTACTCTGAGTAGAAGGATGAGATGTTTCGTCATCCTGCTACATCCTGCATGTGCCATGAATCACCCCTTTCTCCAGTGTATCCACAAGGTACATGCTTCCTGCCCTGTGGCAGGTAAAGCAACATTCACAGAACTTTCACTACAACACACTGTCATTATTGTTCCATTTTATTATCAGTTGAAGATTTTTATGCTAATTTCTCACTGCTGAAACACAAACTTCTGGTTATCAAGAATTTATTATCAGTATTACATGGTGTCCATGTGTTTGTTAATATACTTCTGTTTTTTCACTTTTCTCCTCTTTTATTCTGAAATTTTTTTAATTCTCACAAATGTCTGTGAGTTACTTCAGATGAAGAAAGTGTCTCATAGTATAACATTGATTTAAAATTCCAAACAGAATTTGCTTTTACCAAAGTCTTTATTTTCTAAAAAAGCTCTATATCAATATTGAAAGTCTCCTATCCTCCCTAACTTACTCCTTCCTTCCTTTTCTCCTTCCTTCCATTGCTTCTTCCCTTTCCTCTTCACCCTCTCCTTCTATCTCATTTCCTTTCCTAGACAAAAGAGAGAGAATTTTCAAATTACTTGCATATTAATAATTATCTCAAATACCTTTGGTTCATTCACAAGGTGCAATAATAATACTGAAACTTTTCTCAATTGTTTCAAATTTATTCAAGAGGCTCTCATTTATTAACAAATGAATTTTACCAAGAACTTTCTGCATAATGAAAGTTCCAGAAAATTAAATTGAATAATTCAGGTCATTACCATCTCAGTTATATTCTTAAGTATTAATCTTTACAAGTTAATTTTTGGGAATAATTGCCAATGTTTATTTATTCATTATATTGAACTCCATTTCTCTTGACAGACATGGATAAATACGGATAGATCTTCCTACAATCCAACTATGAATTTTGAGAAGCTCAATATTAAACTTATTTACTCAATATCTCCTGTTAAAGAAAATAATATAAAATGAATAGATATTTTTATTGAAGCATTAATCAAAGAGAAAAACCATCCTTGGTTAAGTAGATTACAATTCATTTTTACTTACCAGCATTCAGTATAATTTTTCAGATTTCTATTTTGTCATGGCCAACATATATTTGAGCTTAAACAACCAAGGTTATCTTCAAACACACCATAACATTACAGTAGAGACAATCTGCCAACTACTTAAATTGGCCTAGTGTGCACATTTAACAAGTTTCTATTTTATCTGGTGAGGCTTGCTCCTACCCATTATTAGAAGCAAGTGCCTGGACATTATGTATGCTTAATTCATTTTTTGGTATTATTTCAGTTGCACAGAAGCTGCTCTGTGAAGATAAACTTTGGACATCCTGACTTATAATATGTTCTACCTTATTTTGTATTATCTTTTATGCCTACAGAGATTTACATTCATTATTATCATCAAATGCCTGCAGATTACCTTTGAATATCTAACAGTGACATGTGCTTTTGATACATTATGAGTGTGAGATTTAATAGTCTTGGGAAGCTTAAATTGTATTAAACTTTTATTAACTAAGGATTTTCTCTATATAATTGAATAACTCAAAGCTCTGACAACTAACATGACTTAACAGAGATTAAATCTTTACATTAAGTTAAAAATAACTTTCATATTCTAAGTTAAGTAGGTGGAAATAAACTTTTAGTAAACATTTAACATTTATTATTTGGAGATGTTTTTACTTATAGTACTCAGGGTCTAAATGATCCTGCAAAAGTATTAATTTAAGTAATTTCATTCTTTGAAAGTAGTTTTAGACTATAAATGCTGATGCATTGTAAGAAAAACAAATTCATTATTTTATATTAAAACATTTCTTACTATTTTATGAGCAAATACTATTTTAACACTTCAATGCTATATTTTTAACTCTTTTTTGCAATTATCTGTTAACTAATCAAGATTGCCTTACTATATTCAATGTCATTACTTTCCTTTAAATACATAAGTCCATTAAAATACATAAGTCAGGATGTATTTTAATTTTAAACTGTCAGTATAAAACTATTAAGTTCTTTTCAAAAGTTTAATGTTTTTAATGGGACCATTAATTTCTGATATTTCATATTAAGATGAAATTTTACCTCAAGATAGTAGAGGTATTTATTAGTTACTAATCAAAATGTGGTGATATTATTTCAATACTTAGTTTGAATTGGGAATTGCATGTACTCATGTATATTACATATATATATAAAACTATGAAACAATGATTCTACTTATGTAATTTTTTTAATGAATTGAATTTTCCTTACATGAGATGAAGTCTTCCATTTTTGTTTTCATTTTTCTTACTTCTAAATCTTCATGTATCTTTTTTAAATTTTATGTCATTTGTGCATATTATTTATTCAGAATTGTGAGTTTCATCATAGCATAGTTTTATGTACATAAATATTTCTGTTTTTCTTACTTTTGTTCTGAGCTTCCTTATAACAACCTCATAACTAATCACTATAAGCATAGGCATTGATATCAGACAGCCCGAGTTTCATTCTTTTTCCAACCAATATTTATTCATCTGTATAGTTTGGAACACGACATTGTTCTTATAAAATAAAATATCATGAAAAATGAATAATTAGAGATTCTAATTAAAGATTTCAAGGAAGAGTTTTGGAGAAACTACACACAAGTAAACCATTACTGCATTAATATACAATAAGTGCATTACATATAAAAATTAATGTTTTAGAACATTGAGAGTTTGCTATCTGCTAAATTGTTCCATCTTAAACTTATAATGATGACGGTGCTGAGGAAGATCATCATGTAATGTTTTCTGTGAAGCAATGACTTCATACCTACTGCTAATTCAGTCTTTGTGTTACCCTATTGTTATGATCATTTCATAGAAGTTAGAGATGTAAAAAGACTACATCTCACAGAGATTACATAATGAAGCTGATTTGATTAAAATTGCTATTTCCAAATGATGAATTTTTCACACATCTTGAATTATATTCGGTATTATAATCATGAAAACAATTATGTATATGTGCATAATATATATACTCAAACAGTATTGCATATATACCGCACTCTAGATTCTAAGTGTAATGCGGAATTTGAAGATCCTCAGTGTGTATAAGAACATAGTTTTTGTGGTGTGGTGGCACACTCCTGTAGTCCTTAGCCTCTGGAGGTTGAGGCAGGAAGATTGTGAATTCAAAGCCAGTCTCAGCAAAAGAGAGGTGCTAAGCAACTCAGTGAGACCCTGCCTCTAAATAAAATACAAAATAGAACTGGGGATATGACTCAGTGGCTCAGTGGTTGAGTGCCCCTGAGTTAAATCCCCGGTTCACCCCCACACCCCAAAAAAAGAATATAGTTTTGCTATTCTCTACACTATAACCAAGTCATCACCCATTGACAAGGACATTTTCTGCTATACTGGAATGAATGACTGGATAGAATCCTAGAACAATATCTAGTAAAAGACTCACTTCAGATGTGGGTATCTCCAGAGAGAATCAGGAGATGAGATTCACACACAATTCATAGTTATTTAAATGAGACCATTGAAGTTTAAGCAAGGGAATGGAGGTTGAGAAAAGAGGAACAATCAAACCAGAGATAGATTGTTTTCTTACATGTAAATCTTCCAGTGATAAGCATCCCAGGGCTATTTTAAAATTGGAAATCTAAAAGAATAAGTATTTAGAATTTAGAAAAGCCTGTTAAATATTAGCAGGTATTTTATTTACAGCAGAGAGAATGTTCAATCTTTTTGGGGGAGAATAACAAGGATTACATTAGCACTGGAAATAAATAACTAGAGCATTTTACTGGCATAAAGTATAAAGCAGGGCTGGGAATGTAAGTTGGTAATCGAGCACTTGTCTAGCATGCATGAGGCCCTGGGTTCAAGTCCCAGTACTGCAAGAGAATGAAGGAAGATGGGAAGGGAAGAAAAAAGAAAGAAGAAAACATGAACCTGGCAAGTAAGGCCTAAATGACATTAGCAAGATTAGAGCACAAGATTGACATACTTACTACAGGTTTTAAGGTGCATAAAGAAAAGTGAAAATAGGAAACTTAGCAAGGTTGACATGACTATAGTGTGAAAGATGAATGAGGAAAGGCAAGATTAGGAGCAGGAAGAGCAAACTATGGGTTATATCTAAAATGTGATCCAGAGCAGATGCTAGATAGGTAGATGATAGACAAACAGATGACAGACTGATAATTGATAGGTCATAGACTCCATCTCTAACAGCTCCCATCTCTCTACAAGTATAAAACAAGGTCCCAATTTCTTCTATAACCTAGTTATAAATACCTGAGCTCCAGGCAGCATTTTTATTAAAAATAATTTCACTAGAAATTTCTATCCCCATAATTTTTGAGAGTTTTCAAAGGTTTAGTCTCATAAGTGTTCAGCAAAAATTCTTCCAGGTTTTTCTTGAGCCTTCTCATTTTTTAGAAACTTGATGATTACTTGTCATCCAAAAGGCAGAGTCAAAATCTCTCTCTCTCTCTCTCTCTCTCTCTCTCTCTCTGCCTTTCTCTGTCTCTCTCTCCCACTTTTGTTTCCTCATCTGAAAGTAGAGGAGCAACTAGTTTCTTTCACAGTCCTCAATAAAATAACAAATCCTCTCCTAATTCCTCAAAGCACAAAATTATAAATGGATGTGATTTCCAATGACTATTTTCTTATAGTCCAATGATAAGAAAAGTGCAATAAAAAGCAGTAGTTCTCCCATGGTTGCATGCCTCAGAATCATCTGGAGAATATTATAAAACAAAGAATCCTGTACACTTCTCAAAGCAGTTTTGATTCAGCAGAACTAGGGTGACTACACACCCCACCCCCAGCCGCACGCCCTCTGCACATTACATTTCTAATAAGCAACCTGGTGGTTTTTCTGGTCTGGAGATCTTCTGTGAGATCAGGACACAAAGAACTACTGCCAAAGCTGAGCCGTTCTGTAGTCTCCTTTATAAGACTGTCATTTTCTCTCACTTTAATCTGAACTTACGTTGGATAGCACTCATTGACCCCACTCTAAGGATAACCAATCTTCCTTATTACTCAGATTCTTAGGGGAAAAAAAAAAAAAAGAAGAAGAAACCAATGTTTTTTTTTTTTTTTCCTGAGAGCCCCCTTCTTACATTATATAAAGATTATATTCTTAATTCTTCAAGTATTGACCATGATTATTACTTCATAAAGATGAATTTTAGTGGACAAATTCTAATAAATTCCTTCAGTAAAATCCCCTGTTCTAAAAGATGCACTCTATCACTTTGGTTGAGTTAGATACTACAAATATTTTTTCATAGGTTAAATAAATTCTAGTCTGGGACTGACCATATTTTTTTTACTTTTTTTATTGGTGCATTACAGTTACATATAACAGTGGAATTCATTGTGAAATATTCATAAGTGCCTATAACATAGTTTCTTCCATTTGATTCTCCAGCACTTTTCTTTTTTCCTCCCCTCATCCCCAAACTTCCTCCCTTGGTTCCCTGCTATTACTCTTCTGATCTCCCTTCTATTTTCACAAGATTCCCTATTTTTCCTTTTTTTTTTTCTTTCTAGCTTTTAAGCACTTATACATAAAGATTAATTTACTTAATCTTAATAAATAACTTATAAAGTAGTCCACACTATTAACCCTCTTTTCAAATTTGGAAATTGAAGTATAAAGAGATAAACTAAGTTGCACAGAATCTGTCCCTTCAAGGGGTGTTTAGAGAGCAATACTTACCAAAGCCGCCATACAGGATTTCTGGGTCAGCATGGTCAGAGTAAATCTGGAGATGGTCCTATGGGTGCTAACAGGGCATAAATTTAAAAAGAAGAGGGATGAAGGGATGCAGGCAATCATGTTGAAATTGACGTCAGTAGCAACATGGAGGGTTGTAGAAGAAAAAGAGAAAGGAACCCAGGGGAACTTCCTGAATTTTTGTTTAGAGTCATCTCAAACATTGTGTGGCTTGTAGTTTTGAATATTACAACTCTATTTTGATTTATTTTGCATCTGGGTGTAGAAGAAGAGAGTAAGGTCTTCACTGTTCCAGAAAAACAGGATACTAGCTCTTCCCTCTCCGCTACTCCTTTATCCCTGGAGTATTTTTGTTTCCCCTCTGTACCATCACAGTGACAAAATACCTGACATAATCAACTTAAAAAGAGAAAAAACTTCCTTTGAGTCCAAAGTCTCAGGGGTTTCAGTAGATAATTAGTTGATTCCATTGACTGTGAGCATGTGATAAGACTGAACATCATTATGGAGAGCATGAGGAGGAAAAGGCCTATGTACTTCACTGGCAGCTGAGAAGCAAAGAGAAGGAGAGAAAAGACTGGGGTCCTTTAATAGCATGTCACCAATAACCTAACTCACTTCAGTAGGTCCTACCTTCTACAAGTCCACTATATCCCAGTAGTTGCCACAGGCTGGAGACTGAACTTAGCACATGAGCTTCATGGGCTCACTCCAGATCCGAACTAAAACGCCATCTTTGACAACATATTTCCAGTCATTTTGCCCTCATTTACTTTTGACATTGTCTTATGTGTTGTTCAAATTCACTATTTTTTTTTTTATAGTTCAGAATTTATCTAGTATGTCCTTAAGTTCTTTCTGTGAGTTTATAATTCAGGTATTGTATTTTTGATTCTCAAATTCCCACATAGTTATTTCACAATCTAATTTTCATCTCTCTTTGATAACCTTTCTTTTATTTTACCATTATATTATTGAATATATATAATACAGGTGTTATACAGGCCTCCATCTGCTAATTCCATTTTCTCTACAAGTTCTTAATATTTTTATTGAATAATTTCTTCACTTTTATTGTCACAGATTCTTGCATCTTGCAATCAGAGTAATTTGTGATTAGTTGTTGGGCATTATGAACTTTCTGCTGCTGAATGTCTGGATTTTATTGATTTTAATAAGAGAGTTTGGTTTTGGTTTTTGCTTTTTTTCCTCATCAGGTAGTTAATTTACCTTTGGATCATCTTGACTCCTTTGTGGCATATTTTACAACTTTGTTCATGCAGGTCTTAAGAATGTTTGGACCCTCATTTAGTACTACCTCTAACATAACTTTTATGTGGTCTTTACTGAATATTACTCAATGATGTTTCTCATATGTGGCTCTTTAGGCCCTTTAATCCTAATGAACTTGAGTTTTCCAACTCTCCATTTCATGGCATGGTTCTGGCATGGAGTCACCCAAAACAGTTTAAATGTAATATTTGACTAAAACTTTAAGGGCCTTGAATATAGCTTTCTGAAGCACCTGCTTACATAGTTCTCTCCTTCTCTGATGCCTTGCTACATAAATTCTATTCATCTCACTATTCTGAGCATCAATCTTTGTCTCCTCACTTCAATGAGACCGTGGTATCCTCTTTGTCCTTCCCCCTCTGCATTTCTCTTGGGGATGTGAATCCCTACAAGAAATCTGAGACAATGATGAATTTCACATTGTGTTTCCATTCATTCAGGAATGATAATTTTCTGCTTCCAGTTCTTCAGACTTTAAAATAAATATGTCAAATGATTTTCCAATTTTAAAATTATAACTTATTATGTCATGATTATGAATGAAAATCATACACCCATGTGCATGTGCACAACATTACCATGATTTCTCATGGTAATGAGAAACATCACTAAATGTTTCATTTCTGTCATTTTGAGCATCTGTTATTTCCTCTTTTATTCTTTTCTACTTGAAGAACACCCTTTAATAATGTCTTATTATGTTTTTTCAGGCCAAACAATCTCTCAGCTTTTGTTTTACTCATAATGTCTTTATGTATCTTCATTACTGATTGCTGTGATTACTTTGAATAATGTGCAAAGATTTGGCATCAGTTTCTCTTTTCAGGTCTTTAGAAACTGATGGGTTCAAATTATCCTTCTTTGAACAGTGAACATATAAGAACATGCCCATTCTGAGACCACCAGGCCTGAGTAAAGTTAAAACCATAAGGAAAAGCACAAGATCAAGGGACAATCTGTGGAGGTCAGGGGCTGGGGTAGAAAGGAGCAAAATGATAATAAATATGTGAATGAAGGCAACTTCTTAGAAGAGAATCATTATAATGGATCAAATAGTATCCCTTTCTCCAAATCAATATATTCCTGAAATCCCAGAATGTGGAATTTTTTTGAAATAAAGTCTTTGTAGGGTCTGGGGATATAGCTCAGTGGAAAAATGGTGATTGGCACGCTTGAAGTCCTAGGTTCAATTCCAAATATACAGTCATTTTTGATATAATTAATTAAGAATCACAACATTAAATATCCTTGATTAGAATGGGTCTTAAATCTAGTTACTGACATTCTTATAAGAAAAGGAGAAGAAACAGAGAAGAATATCATGTGAAGACAGAGTAGATATTGGAATTTTATGGCTAAAAAACCAGCAAAGATCAAGGATTGCTGTGAGTCACAGGGAACAATAAGGCTTTCCCCCTAGATCCTTCAAGGAACCATGGCTTTGATGGCACCATGATTTTGAACTTCTAGTCTCCAGAACTTTAAGAGAATAAATTATGTTGCTTTAGGACAGTGGATTGTGATAATTAGTTATGGCAGCTCTAGGAAACTAACATTGTCCTCCTGCTCAATAAGACCTGCAACACTGACATTTAGATCACAGATGAACCACCCAAGTTTCTACAAATTTTTTATAAGAAATTTTGAGCAAATTACAATAGTTGTTTTGAACTCTAAGTTTTGAGAGAGTTTCTTTTGCCTCAACAAATAGAAATGAGTTCCTTCTGTATTAGTAGCATAAAATACATGGAACTGACTTTGGGATGAGGAGAACAGAAAAAATTTGGAAGGGATTAAAGGTACAGTTGGCAAAGATGTCAATGGCAATAAGAATGAAGGTTGGAGAAAGAAGGTGCTTGTAGTAAGGGAATTTTTTATTGGAAGATAGAAAGTCACCTAATTAACCTGGGGAGAGTAGAATGTGAGCAGATGGCTGAAATCAGCTACAGGGTTCTTCTCACTGACTGTGGGAAGACAACTGAGGATGAAGAAATAATGAAATGCTTAATAGAATTTTTTGGAAATATAGAGAGTCTAAGTTGCAAAGATCAAGAAATTCTGAAGCAAAGTAATGGCACCAGGCAAATATTAAGTCCAGAGCATAATAATTTTTTTTAAAGGTAAAGAAATTGAGTGGAACAAATAACTTTGTTCAAAGAACAGGAAGATTTGTAACAGAGTCTCATAGATGGTCTCAGCCAGATGAAGTTTTCCAAGGATCATATGAGTAAAAACTTATGGACCTGCTCTATTGAGTAATAAGTCTTCTAAAGGGGTCATGTCACCATAGATTTTTCAGGGACTCTAGGTATAAAGAGGCTTGTTTGAACTGATTTGTGTGTTTGGTTTGCTTTAGAGGAGTACATTACAATTTGATATTTTGGAAGCTGCCAATACTAAAAGAATTATATGAAATTGAACAGAAAAATGGCAAAAGTGTTGAAAAAGAAAGGAGCTCTTTGTACCCACCACCAGTTATGGATAAGATGCAGGCTGAAAAAATTATGTAACTAAAAAATAGAGGACTCATTAATAAAAGGAAAAAAAAAAAAGGATGATTTAGAGAGTGGGAGAAAGAAAACAAAAGACAGAGCCAGAAACCATCGCAAATCATTTCGAGGCAGCAGAGCTGGTCCCTAATTAAAGAACTGGCAATATGTGCTGGGCAGGAATTCAGAACTGCTTTGAATTGGTGGCTGCTGAGGATCCCTTCTTTCCCTTTCTTTTGAGAGGGAGTGTCATTACTCACAATTTCAACTCAACATTTTCATTTCAAATTTAACATTCTACGACTTTTCCTTACTTTCTATTAATTGATCCTTGAAGTTTTTTTTTCTCTATCACTTAAAAATCTTAGTTTCAAAACAAGGGCTTAGTTATTCATAACTTTAATCTATTTTTGTATTATAAATGCATCAATATCTTCAGACTTACAGTAGCACTATTGCTTCTAAAAATAAAGTTTCTTGGTGAAATTCATTATTTCTCTGCAAAGGCTTTTGGGCATAAGATATATCCCAGTAACGATTGTTGTCTTCAAAATTATTTGAAAAATATTGTTTGCTGTGCTCTTTTGCAATTTTGTTGGGAATAATGACACATTAACTAACTCAGGCTGACTCCTTACTCTCTGGCGGGTGAGCAAGATCAAGGCTCAAAGGCGGTTTCAAAGGTTAATGACGATAAATCGGACCACCGTCAGGGATTGGTTAACAACAGTTCCGCGAATGTGATCAGCTGGTGCTTACCATATAGTCCAATGGGACTCTCGCCTGCGTGAACCCCCCTGCCTTGCTGACCTTTAAGCTGATTGGTTCCCGCCTAGCCTCCACCCTACATAAAAGCTGTGTGACTTCCTCAATAAACGAGTTCCTGCTGTGACTGGTCTCCCTGACACGTCTGATTGTCTTCCACCCGGAGGGCTGCTTGCCTGCGTTCAGTTGGCCCTACCTTTCCCGGACTGGCCTTGTTGGGGAGTGTCCCCGTCCCTTGTAACTGGTCGAGAAAAGCAAGGGGGCTAAAGACCCCGACACAATTTGACTTAGAGTTAGGAAAGTTTATCTCTATGCAGTTTTGGGATTTGCTTTTATACTTGATTAATGCTCATTTTTCAAATAAGTAAATCATTGCAAGGGGCAAAATCAAGATTATGTTTAAAAATATCCGAAGTCTCAACCTCATTCCTATTGTCTCTCTACAGTTCCCACTCAGTCTATGCCATCAAGGAAACCATTTTAATTAGTTTCTAGTTTACTTTCTTATAGACTGATAATCTAAAACCATGTATGCACATGAATGTGCATGTTTATGAATACACAAATAGTTTCCGGTCATTACAGATGCATGTGTTCTTATTTATCAAATATAGAACATCTCTATCTATGTATATGTAATTAGATCTACATTTTTTTTCTAAAGGAGCTCAACAGGGTATGCATGAAATAAATATTTTGGCATGTGCTTAACACTATAAGAGTCTTATTTTCTGGTGATGAGATTATTATTACTTTCACATCTAAATCTATGTGACAACCAGTTTGTAATTTTGAAAAATTTACTTTTTGGAAAACTCTATTAATCAATATTCCATTAGAAAATAAGCACCATATGTATATATATATATATATAGAGAGAGAGAGAGAGAGAGAGAGAAAGAGAGAGAGAGGAGAGAGAGAGAAGTGCACTATTCTTAAATGTTTGGTTTTTCCATATGCAATAACAGCCTGAAAAGACTATATTGAAAACTTAAAAAGCTTTGATATACTGTGCTATTTCTATGTACTATTAATTCATTCAAAATAAAAACTAAAATATTTGATTCACTTAAAAGTGACCAAAAAAACCTATTCCGTGTCAACCTAAGAACATATTTTTAAGGAAAAATAACTACACTTTCAAAAACCAAAATGGAAATTAAAGAAAGGAGTAGAATTGCTCTATATTTTTTGCTGAACTTTTAAAATTTTCTGCAGACGAATGGCAACTAGATTTCCATATCTCTGCAATCATTGAATCAAATGTGTTATTTTTATGAATGTATATGGAAAAATTCGACTTCCCCAAGATACATAGCTGAAAAAAGAAGGAATATTATAATCATTTTCGGATACTTTTGGATATTCTTTTTTGGTAGTACAACAAATCTTAACATAGGTGGCAGTTTTTTGAAGTTTAATTGAAATGTGGAATCTTACAACAATAGAACTTTTTGTATTATTTTATATTTGAAATTCACTTACCTATCTTAAAGTTTTTTTTTTTTTTTTTTTTTTTTTTTTATTTATTTACTTATTTTTTTTACGTTTACATAGGGTAATGATGTTTATTATATTTTTCCCCTCCCCCCACCCCTCCCACCCCTCCCACCCCTCCCACCCCTCTTTTCCCTCTACACAGTCCTTCTTTCCTTCATTCTTACTGCTCTCCTTAGCCTAACTCTAAACCTAACCCTAAACCTAATGCTAGCCCCTCCCACCCCCCATTATATGTCCTCATCCGCTTATCAGCGAGATCATTTGTCCTTTAGTTTTTTGAGATTGGCTTATCTCACTTAGCATGATATTCTCCAATTTCGACCATTTGCCTACAAATGCCATAATTTTATCATTCTTCATTGCGGAGTAATATTCCATTGTATAAATATGCCACAGTTTCTTTATCCATTCATCAACTGAAGGGCATCTAGGTTGGTTCCACAATCTGGCTATGGTGAATTGAGCAGCAATGAACATTGATGTGGCTGTATCTCTGTAGTATGCTGATTTTAAGTCCTTTGGGTATAGGCCAAGGAGTGGGATAGCTGGGTCAAATGGTGTTTCCATTCCAAGCTTTCTGAGGAATCTCCACACTGCTTTCCAGAGTGGTTGCACTAATTTGCAACCCCACCAGCAATGTATGAGTGTTCCTTTTTCACCACATCCTCGCCAACACCTATTGTTGCTTGTATTCTTGATAATCGCCATTCTAATTGGGGTGAGATGAAATCTTAGGGTGGTTTTGATTTGCATTTCCCTTATTACTAGGGATGTTGAACATTTTTTCATATATCTGGTGATTACTTGTACATCTTCTTCTGTGAAGTGTCTGTTCATTTCCTTAGCCCATTTGTTGATTGGATTATTTGTGTTCTTCGTGTAGAGTTTTTTGAGTTCTTTATAGATTCTGGAAATTAGCGCTCTATCTGAGGTATGGTTGGCAAAGATATTCTCCCACTCTGTAGGCTCTCTCTTCACATTTCTGATAGTTTCCTTTGCTGAGAGAAAGCTTTTTAGTTTGAATCTATCCCAGTTGTTTATTCTTGCTTTTATTTCTTGTGCTATGGGAGTCCTGTTAAGGAAATCTGATCCTGAGCCAACAAGTTGAAGATTTGGACCTACTTTTTCTTCTATAAGATGCAGGGTCTCTGGTCTGATTCCGAGGTCCTTGATCCATTTTGAGTTGAGTTTTGTGTAGGGTGAGAGATAGGGGTTTAGTTTCATTCTATTGCATATAGTTTTCCAGTATTCCCAGCACCATTTGTTGAAGAGGCTATCTTTTCTCCATTGCATATTGTTGGAACCTTTGTCTAGTATGAGAAAATTGTATTTATTTGGGTTTGTGTCCATGTCCTCTATTCTGTACCATTGATCTACCTGTCTATTTTGGTACCAATACCATGCTGTTTTTGTTACTATTGCTTTGTAGTAGAGTTGAAGATCTGGTATTGCAATACCCCCTGCTTCGCTCTTGCTACTGAGGATTGCTTTAGCTATTCTAGGTTTTTTATTCTTCCAGATGAATTTCATAATTGCTTGCTCTATTTCTGCGAGGTACATCATTGGGATTTTAATTGGAATTGCATTGAATCTGTATAGAACTTTAGGTAGTATAGCCATTTTGACAATATTAATTCTGCCTATCCAGGAACATGGGAGATCTTTCCATCTTCTAAGGTTTTCTTGAATTTCTTTCTTTAGTGTTCTGTAGTTCTCATTGTAGAGGTCTTTCACCTCTTTTGTGAGATTGATTCCCAAGTATTTTATTTTTTTCGATGCTATTGTGAATGGAGTAGTTTTCCTAATTTCTCTTTCTGAAGATTCATCACTTATGTATAAAAATGCATTGGATTTATGAGCATTGATCTTGTAACCTGCTACTTTACTGAATTCACTTATGAGTTCTAAAAGTTTTCTGGTGGAATTTCCAGGTTCCTCTAAATATATAATCATGTCATCAGCGAACAGGGATAGTTTGAGTTCTTCTTTTCCTATTCGTATCCCTTTAATTTCTTTGGTTTGTCTGATTGCTCTGGCTAGAGTCTCAAGGACGATGTTGAATAGAAGCGGTGAAAGAGGGCATCCCTGCCTTGTTCCAGTTTTTAGGGGGAACGCTTTCAGTTTTTCACCATTTAGAATGATATTAGCCATGGGCTTAGCGTAGATGGCCTTTATAATGTTTAGGAATGTTCCCATTACCCCAATTTTTTCTAGTGTTTTGAGCATGAAGGGATGCTGTATTTTATCAAATGCTTTTTCTGCATCTATTGAAATAATCATGTGATTCTTAACTTTAAGTCTGTTGATATGGTGAATGACATTTATTGATTTCCGAATGTTGAACCAACCTTGCATCCCTGGGATAAAACCCACTTGATCGTGGTGCACTATCTTTTTAATATGTTTTTGTATGCGATTTGCTAAAATTTTGTTGAGAATTTTTGCATCGATGTTCATTAAGGATATTGGTCTGAAATTTTCTTTCCTTGATGTGTCTCTGTCTGGTTTAGGTATCAGGGTGATATTGGCTTCATAGAACGAGTTTGGTAGGGTTCCCTCCTCTTCTATTTCATGGAATACTTTGAGGAGTATTGGAATGAGCTCTTCTTTAAAGGTTTTATAGAACTCGGCTGAGAACCCATCTGGTCCTGGACTTTTCTTTGTTGGTAGGCTTTTGATGACCTCTTCTATTTCATTGCTTGAAATTGGTTTATTTAAGTTGTGTATGTCCTCCTCGTTCAGTTTAGGTAGTTCATATGTCTCTAGAAATTTGTTGATGTCTTCAAGGTTTTCTGTTTTGTTGGAGTATAGATTTTCGAAATAGCTTCTAATTATGTTTTGTATTTCACTCGTGTCTGTTGTGATGTTTCCTTGTTCATTCCGAATTTTAGTAATTTGAGTTTTCTCCCTCTTTCTCTTTGTTAGTGTGGCTAAGGGTTTATCAATTTTATTTATTTTTTCAAAGAACCAACTATTTATTTTATTAATTTTTCCAATTGTTTCTTTTGTTTCGATTTCGTTGATTTCGGCTCTGATTTTAACTATTTCCTGTCTTCTACTACTTTTGGTATTGGTCTGCTCTTCTTTTTCTAGTGCTTTGAGCTGTAGTGTTAACTCGTTTATTTGTTGATTTCTACTTCTTTTTTTGAATGCACCCCATGAAATAAATCTTCCTCTAAGTACTGCTTTCATAGTGTCCCAGAGATTTTGATATGATGTGTCTTTGTTCTCGTTTACTTCTAAGAATTTTTTTATTTCCCTCCTGATGTCTTCTGTTATCCATTCATCATATAATAGTGTATTATTTAGTCTCCAGGTATTGGAGAAGTTTCTGTTTTTTATTCTGTCATTTATTTCTAATTTCAATCCATTATGATCTGATAGAGTACAAGGTAGTATCTCTATCTTCTTGTATTTACTAACAGTAGCTTTGTGGCATAAAATATGGTCTATTTTAGAGAAGGATCCATGTGCTGCTGAGAAGGAAGTGTATTCATTCTTTGTTGGATGGTATATTCTATATATGTCCGTTAAGTCTAAATTGCTGATTGTGTTGTTGAGATCTATAGTTTCTTTATTCAATTTTTGTTTGGACGATCTATCCAGTGGTGAGAGAGGTGTGTTAAAATCGCCTAGTATTATTGTGTTGTGGTCTATTTGATTTCTGGAATTGAGAAGGATTTGTTTGACGTACGTGGATGAGCCAATGTTCGGGGCATAGATATTTATGATTGTTATGTCTTGCTGATTTATGCTTCCCTTAAGCAGCATGTAATGTCCTTCTTTATCCCTTCTGACTAGTTTTGGTTTGAAGTCCACATTATCTGAGATGAGGATGGATACTCCAGCTTTTTTGCTGTGTCCGTGTGCATGGTATGTTTTTCCCCATCCTTTCACCTTTAGTCTATGGGTGTCTCTTTCTATGAGATGTGTCTCTTGCAGGCAGCATATTGTTGGATTTTTCTTTTTAATCCAATCTGCCAGTCTGTGTCTTTTGATTGATGAATTCAGGCCATTAACATTCAGGGTTATTATTGTGATATGATTTGTATTCCCAGTCAATTGACTCATATTTGTTTTTGACATGATTTGGTTTCTCCTTTATTTGGCTATTCCTTTAGGCTAGCACCTCCTGTTGCTGATTTGCATCGTTGTTTTTCATCTCTTCCTCATGGAATATTTTGCTGAGAATGTTCTGTAATGCTGGCTTTCTTTTTGTAAATTCCTTTAGCTTTTGTTTATCATGGAAGGATCTTATTTCATCGTCAAATTTGAAGGTAAGTTTTGCTGGGTATAAGACTCTTGGTTGGCATCCATTTTCTTTCAGGGCTTGGTATATGTTGTTCCAGGCCCTTCTAGCTTTTAGGGTCTGGATTGAAAAATCTGCTGATATTCTTATTGGTTTCCCTCTGAATGTAATTTGATTCTTTTCTCTCGCGGCCTTTAAAATTCTGTCTTTATTTTGTATGTTAGGTATTTTCATAATAATGTGCCTTGGTGTGGGTCTGTTGTAATTTTGTATGTTTGGAGTTCTATAAGCCTCTTGTACTTGGTTTTCCATTTCATTCTTCAGATTTGGGAAATTTTCTGTTATTATTTCATTGAATAGATTGTTCATTCCTTTGGTTTTTTTTCTCTAAGCCTTCCTCAATCCCAATAATTCTCAAATTTGGCCTTTTCATGATATCCCATAGTTCTTGGAGATTCTGTTCATGATTTCTTACCATCTTCTCTGTTTGTTCCACTTTGTTTTCAAGGTTAAATATTTTGTCTTCAATGTCTGAGGTTCTGTCTTCCAGGTGTTCTATCCTATTGGTTATGCTTTCTATGGAGTTTTTAACTTGGTTTATTGTTTCCTTCATTTCAAGGATTTCAGTTTGGTTTTTTTTCAGTATCTCTAACTCTTTATTGAAATGATCTCTTGCTTCCCGTATTTGGTCTTTTAACTGTTGATTGGTGCGATCATTTAATGCCTGCATTTGCTCTTTCATCTCCTCCTTCAATGCCTGCATTTGCTCTTTCATCTCCTCATTAGCTTCCCTGATCGTTTTAATTACGTACATTCTGAACTCCCTTTCTGACATTTCTTCTGCTCTGCTGTCATTGGGTTTTATTGATGTAGTATCTAGGTTTGTTTGGGACATTTTCTTCCCTTGTTTTCTCATAATGGTCAGTTGTCAGTGGGACCCTGAGATATTGCAGTTTTCCACTATTGGCTTATAGTGTCCCAGTAGATTTCCAGTGTATCACCTCCCAGCCTTCAGTAGCCTGATGTCTTGGAGGAATCTGATAAAGCAGCTCATTCGAAGAATACTGCCCCTAGCCCCCTACTGGTTCCACGTTTTGGAACTGGCTCTGTGCGGAAATGCTCTCACTGTGGGCCTGCACCGTGCAGCTGGCCGTGTGGGAAGAGCCCACTGCCGGAGTGTGGAAGACTACCTTGGGAAGACTCAAGCTGCCCTGCCCGGCTCTGCTAAGCCACCTCTATCTGGGCCTGCCACCCGGGCTGAGCTTTACCCAGTGGGCAGACTCACCCGTGGCTCCACTTCAGTCCGAGTCTCTCAATGCCTCCCCTTCTTAACTCCTGGGTTCTGGAGCGACCGGGGGTGCAGTCTCCCTCTAGGCCGCCATCTTGGATCGCCCCGTGAAGAGAGCCCGCAGCCGGAGTGGGCAGAGCCGCCTGAAGAGGTCTCCGGCTGCCCTGTCCTTATCCCTGAGGCTGACTGCAGATCGAGGCTCTCCGCTGGTTCTTTGCAGGAGTACACTGCACTGCAGCAGCTCCAGGACTCGGAGCGTGCTCTGTTCAGACAGGCTCTCACTAGCGGGCCAGTTCTGTTCCGAGAACCTGGAGAAGCTGGCTGTGTGGGCGGGGCCCACCGCCGGAGTGCGCAGGACTGCCTGTGGATGACTCTAGCTGCCCTGCCCGGCTCCGATAAGCCACCTCTATCTGGGCCTGCCACCCGGGCCGAGCTTTACCCAGTGGGCAGACTCACCCGTGGCTCCACTTCAGTCCGAGTCTCTCAATGCCTCCCCTTCTTAACTCCTGGGTTCTGGAGCGACCGGGGGTGCAGTCTCCCTCTAGGCCGCCATCTTGGATCGCCCCGTCCTATCTTAAAGTTTGATGGATCTTTTCCTTAAGCATGCTTTCTATCTTCATGTGTTGGTCATTTGGAATATATTGTTTGGTTGAGTTATGGAGATATTCTAAATGTTGACACATTTCATTATTTGGTATAAATTTTTGCCAGTTTCATCAGAAGAGTCTTAAATATTGAGAGTCTGTCAAAGTTATAGTGATGGGAGCCAACTTGATAAAATTATAACTTTTTCTCAAATACTGGATTTTGTAAGTGGGAACAAGTACTATCAGTTTTTTAAAAGTGATTATTTTACACAAACTGCCCAAAACCCTAATCAATTTGAATAGCCATAGTTTCTCTGTCAGTTCATCTTCTAAATAAAACTAATATTCTATGCAAAAAAAGAGCAGTCACTTTAGTTCATAACTCAATCACAAAAAATGCTTTTACTGAAAACCATCATTGCAAATTTATGAATACTTTTTTCACATAGATATTTTAAAGGGTTCTAGAATTGAGATGTAATAAAATTAACAATTTTACTGCTTTGTCAAGCACATTCTTAAGTGAAAATGGCTCTTTACTTCCCCATCCCAGTGAGCTCAGGGCAGTGAAGAATACAATAACCACAAATCCAGCTTGGAAAGACTGATTTTGTTGGTGTCTAGATGGAAGTAGATTTGTTCACCTGATTTCAAAAAAGTGCAATGTCAGCACTGTGAAAACCAAAAATATTGTCTCCTGGTTAATGTGACAATTATCTTGACCTTGGAAAGTCCCTAGAAAAGTCTCATGGAACTTCAGGGTTTCATAAATCATATCATGAAACAGATTTATTGATTATGTGTGTGTGTGTACTTATCTCAAATAAAATTTTCCCATCTTGTATACTTTTTAATTTCAGAGTTTTCCTTGACATTTTATAGGTGTCTTAAAATCTCACAAAGAGAATATTTTACAATTTAATTACCATCATCTATGTTGACTGTGGCCTCTATATTTCACTTCGTTTATACTTCTCAAAATATATCCTGTCTGTAAAATTTCAATTGATTATGTTCAACTTGAAAGTGTTACTTATTCCAATAGAGGGAAATGTTATTTGAAAATATTGAGAATTTACAGGAACACAGCCAATTTCAAATATTCAAGGTTGCTGCCTGAAAAACATAGCTAATTAATTATTTACTCTCTTCAATGTATTTAGTTCATAGCTCTTTCCTGAATCTAAGTTACTGGTTTATATTTCCTTCCCTATTGTTCTTGCTGTATTTGTTCATATAAGAGACAATCACTGAAGAATATTTGATACTATTTTCAACAAAATGTTTATACAAATTAAATCCTTACGTAAACATTTCTCTAACACTTTTCTGTCAACATTTATCATATATTTATTATTTTTTGGTTTCTTAGAATTATCTATTCCCTTAAATGGATCTAGTTCAATTGAATAAAGAAGCAAAAAGAAAGTTCAGGAGAGATTTATCCTATTGCACAACCCATCTTTTTCACAAGTTGTTTTTAGACAAACATTGATTTTCCCACTTTTGCTCGGGACATAATTTAAATACTAATGGGGAAGAGTATAGGGTTTATTATGCAATGACTTGTTTTTCACACTTTATTTTATAGTTTTTTACTTAATAAATATTATGTTTACTTCAAAACATTCAGAATACTACAAAACAGCTTCAACATTTTTATTTTTGAAGTTAAAAAGTGGTATTATTCAGTTAAGAGAACAGCAATTATTTCATATAAGCTGCATCAGCAACAACTGAAGAAAAAACTACCACGTCTGTATATAATTTGTGCTGTGCACCAACAAAAACCCGCTTTAAATTCCCATGCCAATTTACAATCCCCAAACTGTACCAGGCAAGGTAACTGGCTATTGAAAATACCACCAGATCATTCAGTAGTGTGTTAAGAGAGAGAGAGAGAGAGAGAGAGAGAGAGAGAGAGAGAGAGAGAGATAGTTTGAGAGAGAGATAAAGTTTAAGGTTCAAAAACAGATCTTATACAGCCTTACACTTTAAGTTTTTTCCTTTAAAAGTTGTGTATGGGAATTAAAAGCTTAAAAGACAAGAAAAAGTCTGCACTGGAAACAATTTACGCATCCTCATCTTATTCATCTTTATCTTCTTCCTCTTGCCTCCTTGCTTATTTCAGCCTTGACAATACCCTTTTTTGCTACAGCTTGATAGACAATATCCTATTCCTGGTTTTCCTTCAGTTTACAGCTTACCAGCTTCATTTTCCTGAGACTGCTGAACACTGACCATCTGCAGCTTGTCCCACCTCTCTCTAGTTTCCCTTTCTTTCTTTTTTTTCTCTTTTTTTGGGGGGAGGAGAGGGGCAGTACTGGGGTTTGAACTCAGGGCCATTTGACCACTGAGTCACATCCCCAGCCCTATTTTTTATTTTATTTAGAGACAGGGTCTCACTGAGTTGCTCAGTGCCTCCTCATTGCTGAGGCTGACTTTGAATTGCCATCTTCCTGTCTCAGCCTCTTGAGCCACTGGGAGTACAGGTATTCGCCACCAAGCCCGCCTCTCCAGTTTCTTTGTAACATATGCCAGGATGTTCTTTGAATTGGGAGTGATACTCAGAAGCGAACAAGAAAGCTGAAGGAGGTCTCTAGGGTACATTGGCATTCTTGTACTTCTTTTTGGTCTCCCCTTTAGGAGGTATATAGGTATTGGTTTCTCACTTTCTCTCTCTCTCTCTCTCTCTCTCTCTCTCTCTCTCTCTCTCTTAAATTATGGTACGAGGGATTGATCTCAGGGGCACTCGAACACTGAGCCACATTCTCAGCCCTATTTCGGTTTTTGTTTAGAGAAAGGGTGTCACTGAGTTGCTCAGCACCTCGCTTTTGCTGAGCTGGCTTTGAAGGATCCTCCTGCCTCAGCCTCCCTACTTGCTGGGATTACAGGCATGAGCCACTTAACCCAGCTTGTTTCTTCTTTCATAACGGGACTCATTCCCCTTTGCCAGAACTCTGAGAAGTTGACTGAGGTATCTTGGTGCTTCTTGCGCTCCTCATGGCAGTTTTGCCCATGGAATGCATAGGATGACATTTTGCCTCTGAGCATCACAGGATCTCCTTTGCCCTTGGCCATTTGTTTTCCTCAGTGAGGCACAATGTTGCCCAGTGGTCTCTGTTGGTCTCTCCTTTGCTCTGGCAGCGTCACCATGAGCTCAATGTACTGAAATGGCTGCCTTAGTTTCACATCTCAAGTAGCCACATAATACATTAGTTTTGTTATCGAGTTAGTTATTTTTAAAAGCTCTTCATAGAAATTAACATTCAAGACCTTTAAAATCTAAAGATTGGTCTCTAACAAACTTTTAGAGTAAACATTAATGTTCCTTCACTTTACAATGATATGCTTTATTAATAAGCATTACTAAGATTTGATATATTCTAAAAGAAAATGTTCCTCATGACCTATTCATAAATTTTAAGAGACCT
Source organism: Sciurus carolinensis (assembly GCF_902686445.1). Taxonomy (NCBI): domain Eukaryota; kingdom Metazoa; phylum Chordata; class Mammalia; order Rodentia; family Sciuridae; genus Sciurus; species Sciurus carolinensis. The sequence continues at coordinate 20,174,942 of NC_062217.1, read as the reverse complement.
ACATTCTACTGTAGAGTTCAGCAGAGTGATTCAAAATAAACTTCATTTAATGACTAAGTTTACTTTCATACTCTGCTTTCCAATAATAATGAGTTGAGAAATCATGGTTTGGCTCTAAATTACCCAGAATTCAGAACATGTAAGAAATGTTCTTTTTCTACCCCAAGTCTCATCCAGCTACTTCAGAAAGCCAAATCACAATGCTAGGACTTTTATGAGAAATGCTTGTGTCAGGCAGGGAGGCCTGAACTAAATCTTCTATTTTTTATTTCATTATGTACCTATGGGAAACACTAAGGCACAGATTTATAGGTCATATTTAAGTATTGAGGGAAGCACATTATCCCCCTCCCAGATAGCTACTCTAGTCTTCTTAGCATTTTTTTTTTTTAAGTTCTACTATGGAGTTGACTTCTGCATTGTTTAGTATTTATAGTATTAACACATGTATAAACTTTTTATTACAATCTAATTTTAGTATAATTACATTATCCACCCTACATTCTTCATGTTCCCTTGCCGTCTATCTCTATTTTTATGCCAGCTGTAGTTAACCACTCATCCTTTTTTCTGTCCCTATGGTGTTGATTTTTGCAACAATTTCATATAAATAAAATAATGTATTATGTAAATTTTTGTGTTTAACTGTTTTCATCTAGCATTAAGCTTCTGTCTCCTGTTTCAGTAGATTGTTCATTTTTTCCACTTGTGTAAACTACATCACAGTTTGCTGACAATTAGCAAGGTGGAAATAATCTTGTTTCGGGCTTCGGAATAACATAAACTATGATGCTGTACACATCCATATGAAGGTCTTTAGTGGACATATGCTTTCATGTCACTTGGGTTGAAACCTAGGGTAAAATTGCTGTGTCATGTGGTAAATACATGTTAAACACCTTCAGGAACAGCCAAGGGTTTCTGGAAATGATTTTATATTAACTCTCATATTAATGACCCCAGGCTATAACCATGATCTATTACTAAGTTACAGTAAATGTTATTATTTAAAAATCTTGATGGATACGAGGTTTGTTTCTAATTATTTCATGTTGACTAAATAATGTGAAGAGATGCAGAAAGCTATATGAAAATAGTTTTTAATTCTCATTTATTCAATGAGGAAGAAAAAAAAAGTGTCTATTATCAAAAAATCAAGAAATGTTGATATAAGCATTATTTAACTGTGTGAAGACAACTCTCATGGGGAGATGAATATGGGCACAGCAAGGAACTTCTGCTTCCATGGTAAGCCCAGCTGTCATGTATGCTGTTAAACCATGTACACATTTCTTTTTAATTTAAAAAGCTAGCATTGAAAAAGGAAGAATAAAAGAAAAATCCAAATGCTGAGGCTTAATATGAACCATACATATTACAGTCATGTGTCAGAAGAGAACTAGTATAGAGGAGAATCTGTTTCAAGACAGTTTATCTAGTCTCCCTCCCTTTTTCTTTTTTTTTTTTTTTTTTCTTATTTTAGGTTTCTCATGACTCAGTCAAAACTGATTAACCTTTAAAAGGCCCATTTAATGCATAATTATTCTTTCTTACAGTTCTTAAACAGTTTTCATTTTTTTATCTGATCTTCTATCACATCCTTCCTTGAATCAGCTTTTTGGGTATTTATTTTTGAAAACTAATGTGAAATAAATTGGTCAAGTTTTAAAATAATTATACTGAGATTATTATTGGTGTTTTGTTAGTTTATAGATTACATTTGAATTATCTTTATACAATTGAATCTTCATATAAAATACATGGTACGGCTTTCTGTTTAATAAATAATATTCAGATCCCTATATACAGTTTCATAACTTCAGTTTTTGTAAACTGTATCCATTTTCGTAGTTTCTTAAATTTAGTTTTTATAGATTTTTCTACGTTATTTTAGTCTGGATTTATTTTCTTGTTAAAACTATTGTTTATTAAAACTAAATTTTGATCATTTTACACGTACATAGAATATGGTTGTTTTATAACAATCTTCTCAGTGGAACTGCCAAGTAATTGCACAATAACTAATAAGGAGTCACACAATAATTACCTCCCCCCCCCGACCTCAATGATGTAAGGACCTCATAGTAAATAGTCCCCCTCAGAAAGATTCCACCCACTCCCAACAGTACCACCCTGGGAATTATTGCTTTAATCACAATTGATCCTTGAGGGGCATCAAACCATATTCAAGTCACAGAAACCCTCTCAGGAAATCTTGCCTTTTTAACACTCAGTTACAAGGAGAAAAATTGTAATATTTTACTTTATAAAGTCTTAAGAATAAAAAGAGTTTTCATAGATTATGAAAGTATCCATATTTTGAAACAATAAAAATTTTTGAAAGCTGACTACCCAATACAAAGAAAGGTCTAAATTAAATTCAAAATATTATACTGACTAATCTTGTGATTGATTTCATTTGATTATTAATTATTTGTCTATAGAATGCAAATTATAGTTTATTAGAATGCAGGACTATTTAAAAGACAATTAAGAAAAACATTGGAGGCTGGTCAGAAGATGCTGAATTATCTCAATTGATTGTTCACAGTCAGTTACACATTAGATCCTACCACATGAGCTTCATGCCAGGAATTGAAGGATAGTTTCAAATACGTAAAGAAATAAAAGTGATTAGCAGAATCAAGGTCAAAACTCTACAATTATTTAAATAAATGCAAAAAGTGTACTTGACAAAATTCATCACCTCTTTATTATAAAATCTCTCAACAACTTAAGAATGTACCTCAACACAATAAACACCTTGTAGGACAAACCCACATCTTACATCATATTTAAGAGAAAACAGTCAAATGCTTTTGTTCTAAGATCAGGAGCAAAACAATGATACCCCTCTGGGTACTTTTATATAACACAGTTCTGGATATCCTAGAAGAGCAATTAGGGAAGCAGAAGAAATAAAGATCATCCAAGTTGGAAAAGAAGAGGTTAAAGATACAAAACTTGTACACATTAAGTGCAAACTACCTCATATAAATATTTGAAATAAAGATCCATTATCAACTAAAAATTAAAAGAATTTTAAAAAGAGCAAACTGATAGATAATTACAACAACTCCATTTGTAACTGCCAAAAAAGAAAGAAATACATAGGAATGAATTTAACCAGTTGGTAAAAGATATTTAATTGAAAACTACAACACACTGAAGAACAGATTAGAGAAGCAAGTAAGTGGAAATATGAAAAATTAATATTGTTGAAATGTCTGAACCCAAAGAATTCAGTACATTGAACATTATCCCTATTAAAATATCCATGATATTCTTCACAGAAATATAAGAAAACACTCTTAAAACTTGTGTAGGTCCATTAAATACTCTGAAGAGCCCAAGTAATTGAGCATAAAACAGAAAGTAGGATATATCAAATTACCTGATTTCAAAATATAGTTCAAAGTAATAATAACCAAATCAACATGGTACTAGAATAAAAAGGGACATAGACAAATGTATCATAATAGAAAAATTGGAAATAAATTCAAATATTTATGAATTTTTTATTTCAATTATGTTAAGAACATAAAATGAGGAAAGCACAGTCATCTCTGATGTACAGTGTTGGGAAAGCTGGATATCCACCAAAGAACAAGAAAACAGACCATTATCTCACACCATAAGCAAAAACCAATTCAAAATGGATTAAGAACTTAAATGTAAGACCCACAACTATGAAATTAATAGAAGAAAATATAGGAACAAAATTACATGACATTGGACTGGGAAATGACTTTTTTTATATGACTTCAGAAGCAGAGTCAAAAAAAAAGTAAGAATAAACAAATGGGATTATATTAAAGTAAAATGCTTTTTGTATAGAAAACTAAATAATCAACAGAGTGAAGAAACAACCTCCAGAATGTAAAAAGATATTTTCAAACTATACATATAATGAGACAGTCATATATATCATATATATGATTCAGGTTCTTTGCTCATTTTTAATTTGGCTATTTGCTATTTTGTTAACGAGTTCTTTAAGGGAACAAATAAATGCATTAAAGATATGCAAAGGACCTGAATAGACTTTTTTCAAAAAAAGATGTACGATGATAAAAAGGTTCACCATTTCTGATCATTAGGGAAATGCAAATTAAAAGCACAATGAAATGTAACTTATTCTGTATTAGAAGGTCAATATGAAAAATACAAAAGATAAAAGTACTGATGAGAATGGGGTGAAAAAGTAACCCCCACACACTGTCGTACAGGTTATGAATCCTTACAGTCCTCATGCAAAACACTATGGAGATTTCTCAAGAAATGAAAATTGAACTACCATATCAATCCAAAGGAAATGAAATCAGTATGTGAAAGAGATATCTTACCAATCTGTCAAAGGGATATCTTGGACCTATTGCATATTATCCAAGATGCAAAATCTACCAAAGTATCCATCAATAAATGAATGACTAAAGAAAATATAGTGTTTATGTCCAATAAAATACTACTAACCTATAAAAATCAGAAAATTCTGTCCCTTTTGGTAGCATGGATCAACCTGGAGGACATTATTTTAAATGAAGTAGGCCAGGCACAGAAAGACAAACACTGTCTGACCGCCTCATTCAGTGTGGTATCTAAAAATGCTGATCTCACAGAAGTTGGCAGTAGAATGGTGGTTACCAAAGTGTGGGCCTGTTGGTGGGGGTAACTTGGGGAAAACTCGGTCAAAGGTTGTCAACTATGGTTAGATACAAGAAATAAGTTTAAAAGATTTCTGTTATGGCATGATAAATACAGTGTATTATTGAAAAACGCTCATGATTTAGATGGAAAATATTCAAATTACTGACTATAGTTAACACTGAGTGGATATACCTCACAACAGATATGACAACCATGTGAGGCAATGCATTTGATAATTAGCTGGAGTTTGCTACTCCAAGGTAAATATGGACTTCAAACCTCATGTTACGCATAATCAATACATCTATTTTATCTGTCAAATTAACTTTTAAAAAATATTAAAAGTAAAATGATGGCAGCAAAACGATGTGAACTGAATTAAAAGTACCTTATTAGCATCAGATATACAGATCATTTTAATGGAGTCAAAGATTATTAGTACAATAAACCAAAGTTACAATAATCTTCATGGTTTAAGATAGAGTCAGCATTCAAATATGTCAACCACAGTTAGCAAAGCACCTTAACACAACTGTCATTTGTGCAATAACACTTTAAACAGGAGGATTGGAATCTATATATTTTCTAATCCGAATTTGAAACTATAATATTATTTAACAGAGAAATATAAATCACATAAAAGCAACTGTGATTTTATCATTCCAATACTCTGTCTAGTGATGTTAACAGCACTGAAGTTCATTTTTTGTAATTGGGCCACATGTAAATAAAAAATGTAATGCTAAAGACAACCTCTCTTTTAAAGCATCGAAGATAACGCCTGAAATAGTTTTGAAAATGACAGAGTACTGACAATGCAAAAGGAATTGACTATTTCTTAATGAGATGAAATATAAAATGAATGTCCTTTTCACTAGTTCAGAGTTAAACGTAAAATGCGCGTGAGAGTGTTGGGGAGATCAGGAACAAAAAAAAAATGTAAAAATTTGTTCCATTTTGTTTTTCATGATAAAGTTCACTATTGCTGTTGGGAATTTTTATATTTTATCATGATTTTCTTCGAAGATCATTCCACAGATGAAGAGATCATCTTCACTAGACTGCACAAGAAGATAAGAAGGTTAATATGAAAAAAATATTCTGAGATAGGCATATAAAAGTCAGAATGCTTTCAATTTAAGTTTCATGATCTAGCACACTCAAGTTTTATGGGTCTCAGGAGATATTTCTTCAGCCAAAAAAGAAGTGGCCTTAGACTTTATGTCTCTAAACTGAGAAGAAAACCAGTTAATAAAACTTACACTATTCTTTCAGAGATCTTGAAGCTTTTAATAAATATGTTTGTATGTGTGTGTGTGTGTGTTTAAGGGTTTAAGGGTTCCTCTAAAGAGAACACATAGAAATCAGCCAATATATGAGATAAAAGACAGAAAAAGAGAACAAAATTAATGTTTTTACAGAAATTATAATATTATTTATTCTAACATTAATATACTTGAAGCAACAAATGGTTTAATAAGTTTATTCCTCAACAAGAACATCAAACAGTATCAAATGAACAATTTTGTCATTATTGTAAATTTGCATTAAAAGACCAGCAATAGATAGACCTCATCACAGTCCTCCATGCTAATTCTAAGGACATGGAAAGAGGAATTAGTGGGATTCTGGGAAAATGATAAAGGAGGGAGGAATAGGTCATATTCTCTTAAAGATTTTTCTTTAAAGTAAGTGAGTTATGTAAGGAAAATCTATATTTGAGATATACTGAAAAATACTTGTCCTTGAGCTTAATATTCCAGCAATGAAAACTGAAGAAGAAAAAATTTTCACTTGGTAATTATAAATAAAAAAACACAAAAAATTCCACTTGAAAGCTGTATCATTAAAAAGCAATTTTGAATTTAAAAATCAATTGTAGATGATTTTACATGACTTACAGAAATTATAAAAACATGTTAAGTACATAATTGTATCTAGAACAATTCTCCAAGAATTGAATTAAATTGGAGAACTTCGACACAGGATTTTGGGGACAAGATTTTAAATGGATTAAGCACTAAGAAAAATTTTTGTTTTTTTTCACATTAGTAAAATGTATACATCCAATAAAAACTTTTTTTATTATTATATGTAATTGGGTTTCAGTTAAAGCTCAGGGTTTATAATTGTCAGAAACACTCATCCAGAAAACCTTAAACTGATGTAGTTTAATGTCTTGCAATTACAATATTGTCTAACCAAATGGATCCGAATTTAAATCTAATTTCTGAACTTAGGTGGCTATGAAACTATTTGTTTCCTAAATTTGCATAGACTTGGTTAGTCTTTGTGTAAATATTAAAGTGTTAAAGTATTTCAGGAGAAAATTTTCTTTATACACCAAGTAACTAGATAACCTCAAAAATATAGGTTAGTTCCTAAAAATACACAGTCTATCAAGATTGGTGAAGAAACAAAATCTGATCAGACCTATAACTGATAAGAATAATAAATCAGTAATAAAACCTTTCCTCAAAAGGAAATAAAAGAAGACAAAATGATTTCACTAATGAATTCTATTCACAATTGAAGAAATATTAATGTTAATCCCTTTAAAACTCTGCCAGATAATTCAAGAAAAGAGTATATATCTAAACTCATTTTATGAGATAGGTATTACTCTCAAACTTAAACAAGACAGAGAGACTGCAAGAAAAGGATCAGTCAATATACCTGATGCATACAAATGCAAAATCTTTAACAGTCAAATGTTATGATAAATATAATTTTCCTTTTGTTGATTGTTTGTTTGTTTATATATTTTTGGTACTGTGAATTGAACCCAGGGAGACTCAACCATCCACCCACAGGGTCTCACTAAGTTGTTGAGGGTAGCTTTGCCTATGAAATATTAAATGAATTATATGCCATGATCAAGTGGGATTTATCCTGTCATCCTGGCATGCAAGGATATTTCAGAATATGAAAATCAATGATATTTCAAGTAATGAAATGAATTATGTTCATATCCCAATACATACAGAAAAAAGCATTTAATGAGTTCAGCACTTACGTGATGAAAACACCTTACCGTCTAGGAACAGAAGGAAATTATCTCAGTATAACAAAGGCATGTTAAAAAAGACCATAGCTAATAATGAATGGAAAGACACCCACCATCATGGATTGGAAGACGCTATTATTAAAATGTCCATGCTATCAAACACAATCTACTGGCTCAATGCGTTCCTTAACAAAATTTCAATAACAGTTTTATTAAAATAAAAAAAAATACAAGTCTAAAATTTATATGAAATCACAATAGATACCACATGTCTGAAACAATTTTAAGGTAGAACAGAATTGAAGTGTTCACACTTCCTAATTTGAAAACATTACAAAATGATTAAAATAGTCTGAACCTGACATAAAGACAGACATATGCACAACAGAGACAGAAAAGACAGCACAGTATCAGGAATGCACAATGGAAGTGGATAAACACTTCATTAAATTGAATTGGGAAAATTAGATGTTCCACACTGGAAAAATAAAATCAGGACCATATCTTATCATATATATAGTTCAACTCAAAATGGGTTCTTTGACCAAAACTTAAGACTTGAAACTAAAACTCCTAAAAAGAAACATTAGGGAATAGTTTTACAGCATTGGTCTTGGTGACAATTTCTTGAATATGACACCAAAATACAGGCTACAAAACCAAAAATGGTCAAGTGGGATTATATCAAATATTCTGCACAGTAAAGGAAATGATCAACAGAGAGAAAAGACAGTATGCAGAATGAAAAAAAAGTAGCAAACCATATATCTAATAAGGTGTTAACCTCCAATACATACATGGAAACTCTTTAAATCAATAGCTAATAATAATAATATAATAATAATAATAATAATAGTAATCTAAGTTTAAATAAATGGATAAAGGGTTGAGTAGATATTTCTTCAAAGACATACAAGTAGCTAACAGATATATGTAAAGATGCTCAAAAACAATAAAAAGGAAATGTAAATCAAAACCAGAATAGGGTAGATGACCTCATACCTGTTAGAACAACCATTATCAAAACGATGACAACAAAAACAGAAACAGAAACAAAACCCAACTAAAAAAAATATTGGTAAAGATTTGGAAAAGTTGGAACTCCTGTGCACTGCTGTTGAGAAAGTACAATGGTGCAGTTGCTATGGAAAACAGATGGAGTTTCCTCGAAAAGTTAAAAAGGAATCATCATGGAATTCACCAGTCTCGCATTTTAGGTGCTAATTCTAAAGCATTGATGTCAGGATCTAAAATAGATATTCACAGTCCCATGTTCTCTGTGGCATTATTGACAGTAGGTAAGCTAGGAAAGCAAACCTAAATATCCATCAGTGGGCGAGTGGGAGAGAAAATGCAGAATACACACACAAGGGAGTACTATGAGACCTGATAAAAGAAGGAAATCCTGTCCTAGGTGACACCAAGGATGAATCTGGAGGACATTATGATAAGTGAAGTAAGCCATCCCAGAAGGGAAAGTACTGCATGATTCTGAAACGGGGGTTTTGAGATGAAGCTCTATTCTCTACTGGCAGTAGCAGGAAAGACTGAAGATTTTTCTGCTTCTGTTGACAGGTGAGGTCTGTATCAGGTGCAGGACTCTGCAACCAAGAAGTGTGGCAGCTCTCAATGGTGGGCTAAGCCCACCAGTGCTACAATCGACCTCAGCAGCTCACCGTCAATTTCCAAGAACGAACTCCACAGACCAGGACATTCAATTAATGGTACGATTTATTGAAGAACAGGACAAAACTCTTGCAATGCAAGATGGACCTCAAAAGCAGGTTTTCTCTGTCCTGAAGTTTATATAGCTCTCCGTTCACTCTTATTGTCCCAAACATGCTAATTAAGGTTTGAAAATGTACTAATGCTATTGGTCAATTCTCGAGTCCCAACTTTCATTCAAGTCTGTCCCCCTTCCATTTTCTGGAAGCAGGTCAGGAAGCAGGAGGTTGAGGTCAGAAGATGGGGGTGCAGCACTGCGTGGAGCAAGACTCTGTAGCAGCGCACAGCGCTGTAGTGTTCAGGCCTGGCCCTGGAAAGGTGTCAGGGGCAGGTCGTGGCTCACCTTGGTACTGGCTTGCCTGTATGGTGGGCTGCATGGACCCGGACTGTGCTTGTGGCCTGGGCCTGGCCCCATCCAGCCATCGCTCGGTGGCTCCACCGCTTCATCGCTCTGCTGCTGCTTCTCCCCTGGTACCTACAGGCCAGCTGCATGGCCTGGACACCAGAGAGCCGTGTCGATTCCATTTAGGTGAAGTATCTAAAGATGTCAACTACAGCAGCCGAAAGGAGAATTACGATCGTTATGGACTAAGGGGATGTGAAATTATTGAACAATGAATATAAATTCTGCTGTGAAGTTGAAAAGTTCTAGATATCTGCTGTACAACACTGTTTTTACAGTTAAATACCGTGTTGTGTGATACGAGGATAGATCTCAAATTATGTTTTTTGTTTTGTTTTGTTTTTTTACCACAATTCAAAATGAAAAACCTGTTTTTAGGTTGTAACTAAAATAGTAACAGTAAAGATGGCAATACTCTTACCAAGCTATAATTGGCTTTTACCAGACTGTAAATATCTTGGAAATAGAAACCATTCAATTTTTTTTTTTTTTTTTTTTTTTTTAATTCCAGTGTTTATAACACTGCTTGGGAAGAGAAATGTTTCAGAATGTATGTGTTGAATTTAATTATGAACTTTAGCTTGGTTTCAATATTACCAGGATTTTATAAACTACATAACAAATCAAAAACTAACAAATTCCAAATTTCATGAAATTTTAGGAATAAAGCAAGTGCTAAAAAGTACTTGCATAAATATTTTCACATTGGTTCCTCCTGCCCATCTCCCAGGTTTATATTCTAAGCCATACATGTGAAGGAAAAAGAGTTTAACCAGAGACCCTCTTGCTTCTATGTCCATGACTTTTTAAGAGCCACATCCATTAGCCTATTAATAGACATGTGTCTCTAAAGTTAAATAATTACATACTTCCTTAGTGGTTGACAGACCAGAGATGATTGGCTATCACTGTTAGAAATGTATTATTCTTCCAGTGTGTGAACAGAGGGGATTATAGATATTCAATAATTGTATATCTGGTCCTGGCATATATTTCCCATTCCCCAAGTGTCTACTTAAAGTGGTTCTCAGATTTTGCTCACATAGTAGAAATAACTAACAGGGGTGGTGGTACACACCTATGATCTCAGCACCTCCAGAGGTTAAAGCTGGAGGATCACACGTTTCAGGCCAGCCTCAGCAATTTGGTTGGACCCTATCTCAAATAAAAATAAAAAGGCGCTGGGGATGTGACTTAGTGGTACAGTGTCTCTGGGTTCAATCCCCTGTACAGAAGAAGAAAAGGAGGAAGGAAGAGGGGAAGGAAACGAAAACAGAAAAAAAACACCTTTTCTTCACTTCAAATCAGTTATACACATCTGTAGAATCTATAGGGCACGGGTTCTGGTGTCAAAAGTTGCACAGATAGTTTCAGGGGGTAACCAGGTTTGAGAACTGATTAAAAGACTTGGAACAGTGGTGAAGTTCTTTAAGGATCAGCTGATCTGGAGAATGACTGACATCCCTTAAGTGTGAAGGAAGTCTTTGGATCTCACCTCCCACTAAGAAGGAGGCACAAGGAAGGGTTACTCTGGGTTTTAGAAACAGGCTTTATAATACTTGAAAAGAGTTCTGTGACCCAATTATCAGGTGGGGTCTGAAAAGCAGACTTTGCAAAGCGTATGAAATACAATGAAAGTGGTTTTGCCTCTATTTGACCCAACTTATTAATTGTTTAAGATGTCTCCAGCAGATAAAAATGCTTTGTGGTATTTTTAGAAAATTCTAACAAGAGAGATCTATGTCAACCCAATGATTCTGGAACAATGCTATTTCTTTCACAACAGAGAACTATACTCCATGTGAAAAATAGTTTCATAGTGCTACAGTATACCACCTGACCATGTAACCATTTGTGAGGCACAAGTTGGTCTGAGTTGTGGTGTCCAGCTTTGTGTATCTGATTTTATTCTGAACTAGTCCAGAAGGTGAAAACACATTGCATGAAAAGAGACTTGCATGATTGTGCACATCTGCAATCCGAGCTGCTAAAGAGGCTGAGGGAGGAGGATCACAAGTTCTAGGTCATCCAAGGCAACACAGCAGGACTGTCTCAAAATAAAATAAAAAGGCTGGCAATACAAACCAGTGGTAGAACGCCCCTGTGTGCAATCCCCAGTACTGCAAAAATAATAATAATAACACATGAATAAAATAAAAATAGTGAAAGAGAAAAAGAAAGAAGAGCATGAAATAATTTCCTACTACCTCACATCACCTAAATATGTTACTGGCACTTTTTTCTCCTATCGTCTATAGTTCTGCAGTTCTGTGTGACAAGCACAGAGTAGGAAATAAATGGAGCATAGCTTGCAAACAGGTTGGAGTAATTCATTAGGACTAGATGAAACCATGCAATTGCCATGTTGCTGTCCCATTCTGAGGTGGACCTAAAGAGATACTATAAAGGGGAATCTTCTCAACTGGTAGAGTTGCAGGCAGTACAGTCGCCATTTAATTCATCTGAAAAAATCGATGGCCTGACTGGGACACTTAGACAAACTGGTGTGCAGGGAAGGATGACTTACCTGTGGTTCACAAAAGTGAAGGAAGGGAACAAGAGTAGAAGAGCCAGTATCAATGGCACATGGGGAAGAGTGATATGGAGAGAAGTGAGAAAAAAGTATTGTGTTATATTAGTGCTTTGTGTAAAATACCCACTGCAGAGGATAGCCTTCGTAACCCAGTGAACAGACTGAGTCATCCTCTGACCATTAACCAACCTGAACCATAGCAACTCTGCTGGTGGGCATGATGGGTTCATGAAGAAAGAGGCCATGATAGGAGAAAGGAAGTGCCCCATAGACCCTGTCATGTCAGATCCTTCCCACTGAAGTTCATCTAGCTGAAACAACTGCAGAAAGGGCAATTCATCAGGACAGATATTGATACTATTCTTCAACTACACAATCCAGAAACCAGTGATGGTGTAGTAGCCTGGATTTCTTTCACCTTGGTGGGACACTTATTTTCCTTAACAGTGTAAAAATGAGCTCTAGACATGGTTTTGCCTTTCTTGTCGACTGGACTTCCCTATACAGGATATTTGTAGAAAGCCAACTAGATCAATTCAAAGTGTCGCCCATAGAGTTTGGCCATTTTATAGCAAACAAAGGCATGACAAGGGGTCAGACATACACATTTCACCCGGGTGCAATGTACTCCAATGCCCTAGATCCAGAGCAAGCTGGCTGCATTTCACTCTCGTCCTCATTGAACTGCTTGGGAATTATGGGCTCCCTATCTTCATAACCTGTGTATTGTGGGACAGAGGTATTTGTTCCCATTTGAAAAGTTTCCTTGCTGAGAAAATCATGAGGATTTCACTGAAATAGAAAATACACATGCAGCCAAGTCATTTTGAATTATTCCAACTCTAGAGGACTAGCATTCAAAGAATTATTATACTTACTAGAGAATACAGGTTTAAATGGTCTCGAATTCAAGATAGCTCATAAGGAAAAGGAGTAGGAAAGAGTATTTCCAGAACTCATCCAGCACCAAGAGGTGCTTTTTATACCTTGAAGTAAAGACAAAGCCTCAATATTAGCAACCACACCCCAAATGTGAGACAGACGAAGATCTATGTCACCCCAACTGAAATACTGGAGGAAGTGGAGAGACGAAGAACACTTAGGTCCCTGTCTCTTAGAAAGGATGGCAGTTTCAACTGCTCTTTATTTTTAATCTTTCTAAAGAAAGATTAAAAGATTGTTCTTGAAGGATTGGGTTTATATCAATCCTCCTGGTAACGAAAGGAAGAAATTGTGTGTATGTGTGTGTGTGTGTGTGTGTGTGAGAGAGAGAGAGAGAGAGAGAAAGAGAGAGAGAGAGAGAGAGAGAGAGAGACATACATACATAATGATACATAATTTTTCACAGGATGTGAACATATACAAGTCCAAACATGAGCTGTGTTTTACTGAATACAGTGACCCTCCGGTCTTGGACTTGCACTCCCCTCTTGTGCCTAAATGGCACCATCCAGGATTCACATAATTCCAGGGTCAGGAAAAGTTGTTGATGCTGTTTTCACCACAATTACTAACCAGGGAAACTTATATTCCTCCAACCGACAAGAAAAGACCTCTGTGCCTCCTTGTTTACTGAGCAAAGATGGTGAAGCCCAGGTAATCCAGGTATAGAAGAGTTAGCTCTCCAGGTTTAGTCCCAGTGGTTAGGGATCTGTGGTTAATTCTCTCTTCTTCCTTTTCAACAGACACTTTCTGAGAGCAGCAAGCTCCTTGGGCCTCTATGAAAATGGCCTTTGAGACCAAACAATGAACCACATTCATTATAAAACAAACAACGCACCTTTTCCTTTTAGCTCTTTATATTTTTCTTTTGACCTTGTATTTCTGCTTCCATGGGACTACAGGCTACAATAGGGTTTTAGCATGAAAGTTTTTCCTCAGGCTGTATTTTCTGGAGAATCTGAACTAGAACATAAGCCAAGTACCATCTAAAAAATATATTTAAGAAAAAGTGATACCCCAAATAAGATAGATCAAAGGAGTAAGTAATATTTATCTTATCATTACAGAAAGAATGCAACTGATGGTGTAAAGCAATGATTGTATTTAATGCGGAACATCTAGTAAAATAAACTTTCTATAATTTATTTTGCTCTTCTTTTGAAATCAATGTGCATTTAAAAACTCTTTTTCTCCCCAAAATCATTTTCTTGATCTTTGAGGAAGGAAAGGGAATTCTAAACACTGAATTACCATGGTAGGATCAGAACTCCTTCCTACTCTTGGCATACAGAGCCCTATAACTATCGAGACAATTAATTACCTCTGGACAGTGATCACAATAAAGCCTCATCAAGACACTCTTTTTCATGTAGATTCATGTATCTCCTCCTAGCCTGTTGTTATGGTTTGGATGTGAAATGTCCTCCAGAGACTCATGGGTTGAAGGCTGGTCCCCAGTGCAGCCATGTTCAGGAATGGGCCAAGGTTAGAGGTACCCTTGGAGACTATATCTTGTCCCTGGTCTCTTTGTCTTTCTTTGCTTTCTGAGTGCCATAAGCTGAGCAGCTTTCCTTTATCATACTCTTCTGCCCTTGGTAGTAGCAGACAAATAGTTATATCAACATATATATAGGAAAGACAATTAAGTGTGAATTGTTAAAAAGATTTTTGCTTTCAGAAATTTAAATTCAAAATCTGATACTAATATTATTGTATCAGGATGAGTATGTTTTTACAATAAGAAGTATCCAATTATTGTATTTTTGATAAACTGCCTATAAATTTATACTAAAATATTTGAATAATATGTTTTGTGTCATCACCATCAGGTATGGTATGATCAAGGTATCAAGTCAGTGATAGTACAGACATGACCTACATAAAACAAGAGATGGACAATACTAGTTACATTTTTAAATAATTAAAAGGTTCTACTTGTTATTGTGTTTAAGATGCTCCCTGCTCTATATTCCCCAAACTACTGGGTCAAAACCTTCTAATAATTTTCTGCAACTATTTGTCCTTACCTTTAGATTGATCTGTTTACTCCATTCATGCTCTGCATAGACCTTTTCAACACAGCAGCCAGAAATGATAGAATTATAAGTTAATTTACAGATTCTCGACTTAACATTCTCCACTAGTTTCACATTTCACTCAGGTAAAGGACAACTGTTGGCTGACAGTGGCCCAAACAGTCCTTGGTGTCCCTTATCTCTTCTCCTAAGCCATGTGACTTAGCCTTACCGCACCAGGTTTTCATTCATTTTATCTTCCTTGATCATTCAAGAACCTTGAATCAGGGCCTTGCATATGTTGTTTCTTTAATTGGGGAAATGTTGGGAAGGAAACATGATAAAAGCTTTTCACAAAACCCATAGTAACTTCCACCACTTATATGTTGCTATTAAGTACATGTTATGAAACCAATAAATGCCTTTCTAAACTCTCAGTTATAACAACAAAACATATTTCTTTAAACCACACTAAAAACAACAACAAAAACTTTCTGTCAAGAAAGTACGGTAGAATTTTTTTTTTTTTTACTTTGGATGAGTAAGTAGTATATTGCCTGAAAATATAGATAAAAAAGCAGTTAATTTTAAATATGGTATATTTATAAACAAGTCTATGTATTTATAAAAGTTAAATTTATAGATACCATGCTGCTTTTCCTGGGAATGGACATGTGTGCCATCTTCCTCTTAAATTTATAATTGGTTGTGTTTCCTTTTCTCTCTCCAAATAATCGTTTACTTTCACAATGAATTTTGTATTATTTTTTGTAAGATCTCCCATCATGGCATAAACTGGAAGTCCCACAAAGCTAAATTCTGCCCTGCTCTTCCTACACAAGGCACCCAAACCCTTTGAACTCCTAATTAAGATCCCCTGAACAAACCAAGTTAAAAGTCTCCTTCCTCCATCTCTGTGTGTCCTGCCCCGACTCCATTTTCTTTCTCTGTTACTTTCAGATTTGCCAGTCCTGTAGGAGTCCAAACTGTGGCATAGTATTGGAATCAAAGTTATCGAACATCAAGCTGAAAAATCCTTTTAGAAACTGATCTCGACTTTTCTCATTAATAAAAAGAAGAAAGCATCTTCAGTTTTTCTAACTGTATTTGTTTGGGTGGAAAATGAATATAAATTAAATATACCATTTTATTATTTTTGCTTAACTTTAAAGTCTAAATGATACTATACTTGACATAATAAAGAAATGTATGGTTAAAATTTTACTGTGAATACACTTTTTCTTCTGTGTGATGCCACATTTTTTAACAATAGCCAGTCATATCTTTATATTTTGTCAATTACTTTCAGAGGACACAGAGTTCTAGAAAGAAAGATGATTTTGTTTCAGCAAAATGATGGGTATAACCTTTTGCCCTTAGTTAAGTGGCTCTTGCATGGTAACATTAATCAGCTCCAATTACCCAGGATACTTCAGAAAAGTTTCCCTGTTAAGGCTCCCAAGTAAAGTTAGCTGGAGGGAAAAGGGATTCATTTAGTTGGGGATGGTTGCTTTTAATTAAACTTTGTGTCATTTGGTATTTGTGAAATGAAAAATGTTCTGGTGACTATAAATCAATAAAAACAAATATTTAAAAATATAAGATACAGTGATAAATTAGACACAAACTATGACTAAAAGTTAAAGAAAAGAAACCCATCTTGCCATTTAGAAGAAAAGTAGTCTATCTGATCTATAAAGAGAGATGTTTTGGTATTTTTATTACTGTTGCCTATCAAAATGTTAGTTTTAGAATCTGGGTCAGTATTCATAGGAAATACGAATGATTACTATGATGTCATATTATGTTGGTATTTTGCTATTGTCTTAATTCATATTTGAAATCCTATTTGAATAAAATAACCATGACAAAGTGTCTAAGTATGTCCTAAGTTTAAAATCAGACTAAGAATTCTTAGCTAATGTCTACCACTTATTGGTTACATTTTTTTTTTCATATTATGATATGCTTATTGACAATGTTAAAATTTATCTTAGTCCTGCTACTTTGGAAAAAAAAAAAAAAAACATGTTTCAAGAATCCCACCACTGCCGGTTTGTGTTTTGGAAAACGGCTTGCTGCAAAGCTTGTTGCAAAGAATAATCCTTCCTTCTAAGACTCAAACAAGACTTAACAAGTGAGCTTTTAATTTGTTTATGACAAACACTCCATATTCCCATTTTCTGTCTCACAAGTTATTAGTCGAGCTGCTTTGTCCCCCGATCAATCAGAGCAAAATGCTCGTTAACCAGAATTTGGTGAGCTTTCCTTCTCGTTGAGTGTCAGGGGCGGGCTCTGAGGGCCCCAGAGCCGCACCGTGGCCTGATCTCTAAGATGGCGCCTGGCAGCTTGCCAGACATAGCTGCACTCATAAACAAGTTTTAGGAAGTAACTCTGGTTGGCTGTTGTACATGAGGCAATCCTGGTATCTGCCTGGAGACTGTTCCTTGATAGGCTGACTTTCCTGGTAGTCTACTCTCTGATAGGCTGATGTTCTCCATATAAGTCTGAGACTTGCAGAATAAAGCCCTTTTGGTTCCTGTGATCAAGAAGAGCGTACGCTTGTGATTGTCCCCGCGGGCGGTGGGCGATCATAGTTGAGACCCCTGGACATTGGTTTACCCACAGTCTGAGCCAGCAAACAGCCCCTGGAGCCAGGGAGAGAAGACTGGCTTCTGCCAGTCATCTTTTACCCAAACGTACCATTCTTTCTTTTTGCTTCCCCATACCTAGTTCTTTCTGCTTGTATTTATTTCTCTGAAGAAAAGAGAAGACCTTTTTGCCTAACACCTATGAATCTTTCATTCAGTGTGCTCTCCTCTATTACAACACTCTTTTCAAATAAAATCTTCCCTTTCCTAAGTTCAAATGTGTTTTTGATTCAACATTATATAACTTGTGTACATCATGGGCTTTTCAGTGTAGGGTAAAGGGGAAATCTCTGTAATGTTTTTGTACCTCTAAATCTCTTAAAAAATAAATGGTTACTTTTTCAGTCTGTATATTCTATGCCTTTTTGAGTTTTTTGCTTTTCTTTAATAATTTCATTATTGTTGAAAAAAGGACAAGAATCACTGAGTCTGAAATATGATTTCGGATGAAGGCCTTGGGCAGGGGAGAGGTCATAAGCTGCTTTCTAGACTAATTCTTCCCCTCAGTTTTTCACAGATCTGGTTTACAAGTTTCCTTTTATATATGATTAACACCCAAGGTCTACTCCCAATCCCTTTATGGAATTGCTTTTATATTGGATTTTTTATAGGGATTCGTGCTCACAAATAATAAAATTTCTAAATTTTTGAAAGTTTGAAATTTTGAAAGAAAAACTGATAACACATAACTGAAAAAACAAGTAAACAAAAGAGGGGTATGGTTTTTAGATATTTGTATCTTTTCAAAAGAATGTAATGTATTTTTGAATGATCATACGACAGCTAGCCTTTTGATATCAAAAGGGTCAATTCTCTCCTCACTTTCTTTCTGAATACCAACAGAGATTCTCTCCTTGACTAAACTCTTGGTTCCCTTGAGCTCTCTTCTGTGTAGACCCTGACTTTTTGGCTTACAGGTTCACCTCTACATTTTCTAAGTCTTAGTATGTATCATGCTAATTCATTTTAATGAGAATCTCCCAATCTCCATAATGGCCATTCTCAAGTCTGGCTTGAATTCTTCATCCTCCACCATCTCACAGGTGAGGTTTAAGCAACCTGACTTGACTTCAGTAAGAATCCTTTTAGGGCAACTGAACCAAAATTCCCCACTTATACTGAAGTTACGTTTTAGTAATTTTCCACCTACTGATCCTCATAGATCTTGGCTATAAATTCCCAATTGTCCAGGCTATAATAGGAATTGAGCCTATTTTCTCATTTGCTCTCCCCATTTGCAAAACCCCATTGTAGTAGACCCCATGAATTGGGTCTGCCCTATGATTCTTTAACAAATGTTATGAGTGCTTTTTCATATATATGTATTATGTTGTTGTTTTACTTTTGTTTCTGAGGATTGAACTCAGGGGCACTCTAACACTGAGTACATCTCAGTTGTTTTGATTTTTTATTTTAGGTAATCTTGCTCAGTTGCCAAGGCTGGCCTCTAACTTGAGATCTTCCTCTCTCAGCCTCCAGACACTGTGCACCATCATAACCAACTATTATTTTTTCCTTAACAATACTAGTACCAATTTCCTAGGTCTACTCTAATTACATTTTCTCCTTTTCATCCTATGTTTCTGGCCTTTCCTTAGTTCCCTGCTAGCCATTTTTCCAGTCAATGACTTTATAAGCTGATCTTTGTGTCAGCTTTAGACTGTTGTGGACTTTTAGTGTTAAAAAAAAAAATTCCATTCACTGTTGTTATTGTGGATTTTGTGTCCTATATATTTCCTAGCTAGAGTTAATTTTGAAATTTAGTTGATCATTTTTTTTCATGTTTTTAAACAAGACATATGATAGCAAAAGATCACTGGCTGCCAAAGGGTGTGGGGTGGGGTGAAATTTCTCTGCTTCATATCTTAATGGTGTATATGTGTTATTACACCTTTCCAAACACACAATGTATAACATTAGTGATCCCTAAAATCAACTGTAAAGTTTAGTTGGTTATGATGTGTGAATGTACTAGCAATTGTATCAGAGGTACAGCTCTGTGGGGTGATGTTGATGGGGAGGCTGTGTTTCCAGAAGGGCAGGGGTATAGGGAACTCTCTGATCTTCCTTAATTTTGCTGTGAACTAAAACTGTTCTAAAAGTTAAGATGTTAATAATGTTTATACGAAACACACATGTAGAGATTTGTTAAATCTGTAATACAAACTAAAGATTTTTATTATAGAAAGTATAAAGAAATTATTTGAATTAGAAAGTTTAAAATGTTGTACACAATTTATATAAAATTGTGAATGATAATTTATTTTGTCACCCTTACATCACTTTTCCATTTGTTTTCCTAATATCACACACACAAAAAAGAGTTTTAATAGTAGAATCTTCTCCCTCCACAGACTTGTGACTGGCAGACAAGAGTTGGTAATGACCACAGAAAATGGAGAGTAAACAGAGTGCTTGAGGCCAGGTTCAAATAATCCCCAAAGTGGGAGATTTCAGAAAATGTCTGGGCTGAGAGTCTCTAGAGGTATGCATTTATTTTTGGATTGTGGTACTTCCCAAAGGAATTCCCAATGAAACCTAACAGCATTTAGGCTTAGCATTTAACTCACATAAAAGGAAAACTCAGGAAGCAACTCATGACTCTAAATTTTAAAATATTCAAGACACTGTTGCTCTAATCATTATTCAATATATGTTACTAATTAAATAGCAATAATTTTAACCCACGTATCCCTGTGAATACCAAAACACAGGCCAAAAATAAAAGCACTTACATGGTTATTAAACATATTTAAAATCAGAATTTCTACAATTTCATCCAAGACTTAACTTAAAACCAAGTACATGGAACAGTGAAAAAATGTGAGAAAGAGAAACAAGTTGGAAGTAATTTTTTAACCATACAAATATAATATTAAGTTCCATTGAAAAGGAGAACTGGAGTGAACTATTTTTTGTGTGTTTCAAAGAGTTGAAAGCTGAATAAAGTAATGTGAAACTATTAAATAAGGTGACCTGACCTGCTAAAAGCAATTTAAATCGCTAAAGGAAATATTCAGCACTTTTCACATGTAGATGGAAAAAGTTGTCTTCCAAAGGGTCAGTTATGTTAGAAGGACTAAAACAAATGGGAGAATTTCAGAAAATTGCCCTTTGGATACTCAATGTAGAGCATTATAAATGACCTTGTGCCTAGTGAATCTAGTTTGAAAAGATTCAGTCAGCTTGTACTGGTGAGAATAATACAGTTTTTTAAAATGTTAATATCTAGTTATTTTCAGCCCAGAGGCAATTATTTTTCCTGGCAATTACTTTGTGATCTTATTTTAATTTATTATTACAGAATGGGTTTTGAATTCCAAATCTGAAAAAAACTAATTATGAATAAATACACTTTTATGTTACCTATAATGCAGAATTATTTTTGGTTTTGTCAGAAAATATATTAAATAGTCTGTATTTCAAAGTATAAGGAAGAAGTAGTGGTCAATAAAATTTATTCTAAGAGGAATGTAAAAAATAAGGTGTAGTTGTAAAATAAATGATAATATATGTACTTAGGAAAAGAATTAGAACTAAAAGCAAGAGTAATAGAAATGAAAATTTTTCTTAACAATATCGATTTCATAATGCATTTTCCCACACAAGTAATTGTAAAGGTATTCTTCATCTAAATGAGAATAGCAAAAGAACATCTTAATAGCAAATGTTGGATTTCTCTATTTTATTATGTAAGATAAGATATATGATTCCAGATAAGTTTACTGTGCTGAGACATGTCTAAGTTTTTTAGAATTCAATCGTCCTTTGAGGTCATGATTTGAAAATTATTTACTGGTTAGCCTGACTCAGGTAATCTCTCACAAGCGTGACTTTGCTTGGAATACCAGATTCTAAGTTCTGGTATGGACAGGAATTTCTGTTCATATCCAGAAGACTTGGGACATGGTCCCAAGGGCAGAGCACCTTCTCTGAGTCCAGTGAGACAGAGCACTCACATAACAAGTACATGAAGGGGGACTGTCATTTATAGGTAGGCAGCAAAGCAGTCCAGCTGGTCCATCGAGTCTCAGGAGAGCTTCAGAGGGAAGTTCCAGTCTCATTTGTGTGTGCGCCATTTGCACTGCACCTGAGAGATCCCAGAAAACAGGATCAAGGAGAATTACTAGGATAAAGTGATTGAAGGAAACCTGTTTCTAGGTAGCACTGGAACAAAGCCTAGGCTGCCCCCTCACTCCCTGTCTCAGTATATTGCATTCCCAGGGCACCGGACTCTTATTCTGGACACCTGCATGTGACCAAAGGAGGAGAACTGGGTTGTTCCAAGATCGCACCGAGAACGTCCCACCGTGGACGCTCAATGTTTTTTGGTTGAATCTATGAAGAAAATGAGTAAATTTTCAAATATGTATAGATTGTTCCATAATATTAACATTTCTATTTTTCTTAAAGAATTCATTTGAAAAGATATGTCATTGTGTGATGATAGAAAAAAAAAAAAGGATAGTTTCACCCTTCATAATTATTAAATGTGTGACATTGGGCAAGTCACAGCCATTTCAATCTCAGTTTGTTGATCTCTAAAATGTAGTTCAAATTATTTTTACAGAGTCATAGCTTCCTTGTTCTTAAAAGCATACATGTAAATTTAATTTATTAATAGAAAACTCTAAAATAAAAAATATACTGAATTTGAATATCCTTATAAAAAGTACACTTTTAAAAAATCCTCATTGTTGTTACAAATAATAATTACATGTGCTCTGCAAAATTTATTTTCAAAAAATTCTATTTATTAACTATATTGCCTGGTAGTGTTGTTTTTTAAAATAAAAATTGTAAACTAAAAAAAATTTGTATCCTTTCCATAATTTTAATTTTGATTACTTTGATGTTTTTTAAGGACACATCCATATTTTGAAGAAATAATGTCATGTATCAATTCTGGTATTACTATTATGCAACATGCTAATTAATGCATTTTAACAGAATCTAGCATTTTAATAGCTGAATAACCTGAATAACATTGCACTATGTCATTACCTACATGTTTCATATATGTATAAGTAGACAAAGACAAGCACTTTTTAATTTTATTCATAAAGACCTACCTTTATGACAATGAAAAGTATGGGATTCTTTACACAGTGCTGTGATTTTCTTTTAATAAGTGCTTCCCTGGTTGACACTAAAAGATCATTACAGTTAATAAACTTATTTGTTTCCGAATAAGTTTAGCAAATAATAAACTTATTTGTTTCCAAATAAGTGTGTTTTTGTTGGAGGCCATTGGAAAGATAAATGTTTACATTATTTTTAAAAACGGTTTATCGGTTTATCGTTATTACATAAACTCATTGGTCTGAATACTGAACAAAGAGATTTTCCCCATCATCTGTAATGATGTAACTGTTGGAGACCTGGGGGGTACGGTGTCCTTTAATGTGTGTGTGTGTGTGTGTGTGTGTGTGTCTGTCTGTCTGTCTGTCTGTCTAAACACAGGAGCAAGTGCCAGAATTAGAACATGAATAATGGAAACTGATCTTTAACTTAAGCAGAAGCCAGAAGTTTCCTGTGAAAGACAAACATTCAACAAATAATTACCTAATTAGTTGTTTTTATAATAAATTATATAAAGGACAAGAACATGTCCATCAGAAAATGTCTGTTGGAAACCCCTGGCCTTAGGCTGGGGCTGTAGCTCAGTGGCAGAGAGTTTGCCTAGTACATGTGATAGCACTGCATAAAAAATTAAATAAAGAAATCCCTGGTCTGGTCTTGGTAGAAGAAAATCCTTAGTTTTTAGCTTTTGCATTGCTGTGAGCACAATACTCCACAAGAACAACTTAAAGAGGGAAATTTTATTTGGGGCTCAAGGTTTCAGCAATCTAGGTCCGTGAATGACTAACTCCATTTCTCTGGCCCAAGTGAGGCAGACCTCATGGGGAAAATGTGTTGTGGAAGGAGGTTTCTCCCCACAAGTCAGCCAGAAAGCAGAAGGAGAAAGAGGGAAGGGGGAAGGGGCCACAGAGAAGATGTACTCTTCCAGGGTATGCCTTTTGTGACCCTTCTCCTTCATTCAGCCTCCACTTACTGCCTCCATTACCTGCCTACAGTTACCACCCAGTTAGTCCATTCAGCTTAGGGGGACTGATTGGGTTACAGTGCTCATGAGCCAATCAGTTTTCCTCTGAACATTCCTGCATTAATACAGGAGCTTTTAGGGGGACACCTCATATTCAAATAATAATACCTTCCCTAGAAAAGAGACTTCTAAAGTAAGATTTACATTGATTCTTATGTTATGACACAACTATTGCAAGTATTTCTCTTAAGTCAATGTTTTTTTCCATTCTTAGTTTTCATTAGAATTCTATTATTCAAATTTAATAAAACATAATCCATTTAAAATACTAATCATGTAAATTTTTAAAGACTACACTTTATAGAAGTGTTAAAACTTCAATTCTCAGGAGAATTTTGATGAAAACAAGATTTAGGGTTTCACCGCTTTGGAAATGAACTGGTTGGGACTGCACAATAGTCCATGATGATAACCAGGAGAAAGATCATATGCATTCAGTAATTGATAATTTATTTAAAAGAATGCATTATTAATGTTCTTCTTCATACAAAACATTTTGTTTCATCTATCCTTGAAACTTTAACTCTAGTTCCTGAAATTTTTGCATTTTCTATCTGTATGTGTACTCAATCTATAGTTACTTGCAGAAAACATACATTTCTTAATATTTTCTGTGAATCATTTGTTTGTTACCTTCCAATTTAAAATGGAATGGTTTATAACATGTTTGACAGTTTATATATTTTAAGGCTAACTGAGGACTATCATAACAAAAATCGAAATATTACTTCTCTATTTCATTTATTCAATTAATTAGAAATATAGCCATTATCCATAATATAAATTTATTTTATTCATTAAGAATTCAAACTCGCTAAGCACAGATAAAATTGAATTAGCATGGGGATAATTTGTGAATGGAATGTTTTACTTTACCTGCTTTTTATTCAAGAATTTTATTGTAAACAGCACTAGGAGGATATATATTTTATAAATAAAAATAATTAACTTGCCATTATTTCAGAAAAATCCAGAAGATATGCAAAAGTTGTTATTTTAAAATTATGAAAGTCAACATAATGAATTGCTTTAGCTAATGGACATAAATGACTAAAAATTATTTTTCAGTAAGTACAGCAGGTAGGTGAAAAGACAGGAAGAGCTGGAAGCACATTAGCAACTGGGTAGAGAAAATGAATTCATGTTCTCAACACTTGGTCTAATTTCTAGATTTCTCCTCACCTAATATTAAATGACTAAATTAGGCCTTTATGACAAATAGTCTCTTTAAGCCTGCATTTATTTAATGAAATGAAATAGCCAAAATAGGAGAGATGGAGTCATTTGTCATTTTCTCCAAACTCCCATTTTGTGTAAGTAACAGGGAATCTTGATGAGGGAAAAGTACGGATTTAGGACAGGTTCTTGTGCACTGATCTTACACGACCAACAGAGCACGATTAGACATCATTTGTGTGCAGAACCAGGCTCTTCTGAGTCTCTGAGACAAGCAAATCTTATCAGAGTAGTTCTCGTAGTTTGGGTGCACTACTTTTGGATCAATGGTCTTGAAATGCAGTGTTGATAGAGTTACTGTGCATGTTTCAGATGTGATTTTCAATGAGAGTGAAGGAGAAATGGACTTAAAGCATAATTAGGGACATGCTTAAAACACTGTTAGAATAAAAGAAAAGCAGAGAACTAGTAAATGTAATGAGAGATTCTGGAATAGAGAGCAACTTTTGATTACTTTTTTTTTTCCCATCAGTTTTTCCTCACTGTGATCAAAAGACCTAACAAGAACAATGTAGAGGAGAAAAGGTTATTTTGGCTCATGGTTTCAGAGTTTCAGTTCATGGTCGACCAATTCTATAGCTCTGGGCCAAAGATAAGGTGAAATATCATTACAGGTCAGGACATGGCAACCAGGAAGCAGAGAGAAAGCTCTGCTCACCAGGGACAAAATATAAATCCCCAAAGCATGACCCCAGTGATCTACTTCCTCCAGTCACACCTTTCTGCCTATAGCTCCTGGCCAGTTTATTGATATAAGTGAATTAATCCACTGACTAGGTTACAGTTCTCATAATCTAATCATTTTACCTTTGAGCATTCTTGCCATGTCTTAAACATGAGCTTTTGCAGGACACTTCATATCTAAACCATAACACATATTTTGTTCTCTGAACTTGTGCCAAAATTATTTTTAACTTAACAAACTAATTTTCTCTGAACGATCACTATGTACAAATACTTGTGATGGTTACAAATATAATTTTTTTGTTAAAACAAAAAATACAAAAAAAAAACATGGACTCTTGTAGAGGTCAGGATCTGCTGAAGAATGCCAACTTTTTAAATAATAATTATTTTAGAGTAGGAGTTGCAGAGATACATGCAAAGGTCATCAATGGGTCTCCAAATCTCAGCATATTATTTATAAACCTTAGGAACTCAATAGTATTTGTAGAGTTAATGTGGAGGTATTAAGGCCACATTATGATAACAGACCTTAAACATCATGCTAAGGAAATAGATGTAGATAAATGAAGAGAGAGTTGACACTGAGAAACCCAAGTAATGTCTGAAGTCAAGGACACCACTACATACACTGACTCTTGTCTTCTTTCCATGGGGGTGACATGTGTCTTTTTTGTGTGTGGGGTTTGCCAATACTGCCCTTGAACACATTTGAATATATATATGCACTAATATACCTCCTAAAAATGCTAACATATCTACCATCTCAGAACTTATAAAGCAGAAGGAAGAAGGGGAAAAAGGAAAAGAGGCAAATATAAAGGCAAGAAAGAAGGAGAAAAAATATTTAGAGCAATGTTAGAAGGATAAGCTAGGATAAAACTTTAAAAATATACACTCAGTTATAGCAAATATGTTAGAGTTTAAATCTATAAGTCAAAGGTAGTTTTGAAATTTAAAGTAATTTCAGTCAAAGGAGAGAGGAACTTTATTTTGAGGGACTTAAAATACTATTACTAAAGCAAAATTTGAAGAACAACATATTTTTGTTCAGTTTCTTTTGTTCAGAAATTGTTCACTCATGATTAGATTATTCCAGTTTTACAGATATCAATGGAATTTTAGAGGAATTTTAGAGGAGCTCAGAAATTGAATGCAACTACTGTGGCTGTTAGCTCCTTGCTCATATTACTAGAGACCTCTTGTTATTACAGTCAGATATGATTTACTCCAAATTTTCTCTGGTTTATTTCATTTTTTTAAAAAAAATCAGGTTAACTTTTCATGATCAAGGATTTATGCCAAAAAAAGTTGTCTACTTTTTTTTAACAGCATCCATATGAACAGACTGCTTCTTTGAAAGAATAGCATATCAAAAGGAAGGGGGAAAACATTTCTTGATCAATACATGCTTGGGAGAAGTTCACAGTGCCAAAATGTAACTTTAAACCAGGTATTTCAAATTCGTACAAATGAAACCTCAATAACATTCACTCCATTGAAGATAAAAATCAATAAAATATGTTTAATCTAGAAGAACAGTGCTCTTTGATTGTGTTACTTCAAAAGGTGTTGGAATTATGCAAAAGCAATGGTTTCATACATTTTTAAACTATTTTTGGAAGTATTCATGCTTTGGACCTATCCATTTTCCTTCAATTTTTTTGAATGATTATCTAAAATGTTTTGTTGTCTTCATCTTTCATCCTTACACCCTGACACTTTATGACATAATAAGACATCTGATCCAAGCATGAATTTCCTCATGAGTGATCTGCCACCTAAGGATTAATCTAAAAGTAACAGGTGGGCTACCTTAATTTAAAAACAAGAGTCTCTCCATTCTTTCTGATGAATTCTTGGATTCCTTTAAATCATTCACTCAAATTACACACCACTACAAATGAAATTTGATGGGCACATTTATAAGTCATTTATTCAAGAGCAAGAAAGATGGTATCACTTTTCCCTATAAATGTATCTTTTAAGAGATTAAAATGACCTGAACATATGGAGGATGACATTGAAAGAGATTTAAATGTCACGTGTGGTTTTTCTAGCTACCTCGTTATCAGTTAACCACTGACATAATCAACAAGAAATTAATTGCATTGCACATGAAATAACTGAATATAAAAACAAGAAGATCAGTGTTTTGATTAAAGTTTTTTTTTTTTTTTTTTTTTTTGGTGCCAGGGATTGAACTCGGGGGCACTCAAACACTGAGCCACATTCCAAGCCCTAATTTTGCATTTTATTTAGAGACCAGGTCTCACTGAGTTGCTTAGCACCTTGCCATTGCTGAGGTTGGCTTTGAACTTTTGATCCTCCTACCTCAGTCTCCCCAGCTGCTGAGATTACATGCGTGTGCCACCTGGCCTGGTTAAAGTAATTTTATGTTATTGAAGTTTTCCTAATCCCCCTAAAGACCAAGAATCTATTTATAATAATAATCCGTAAAGAGTGTGGAAATAAGCAGAAAGTGAAACATGCAACATAGGTAGGATCTTCTCAAGGTACCCACATAAATGTCATCCTATGGAATTTGCCAATCTAATTAATACATACAAAATATCTTCCAAGGACCTCAGAATTTGCATTCCATATTACTTCTGTTCTTCAGGACAATGCACGAACCTGTTCTACTTCATTGTTTCCCTTATTTGAATATTGTATCAGGTAGGAAGGTTTCATCAAAAATTAAGGGAAAATAGATGAACAGAAACATAAATTTATCTCACATAAGGTCTGTAGTTGAGTGGTTCCAGTTTGGATACAGAGGTCTCAGGAAGTACCCAAAGAACTAGATACCATGTGTCTATGTTTTCTGAAATCTCCAGAAAGTTATCATTTTTTCTGGCCACTTGGTGATCACATAGATGTTGCCATACCTCTTGGTTATTACAACCTTAATTGTGCCCAAAGAAGAAAACAATGGGCATCAGAAGTTAGTTTTCATGATCCCTCTGCTATCGAAAGCTTTCCTAACAACCATGCCCAAGCCCGTGCAGATTTCCTTATGCTAGAATGACCAGAACTGCATTGCACGGCCACCAAGGCTGTACAGGAAACTGAAACTGTGAGTACCTGCAGAGAAGACTGGCATTGGCATGACTGAGTGAACTGATCAGGATATATCCCTGCAATCAAACACTTAGTTGCCCTTAATGAGATTGGGGTTTTGTTGTCAAGGAAGGAGTGAAAGTGTGGCTGATAAGTTTACTAAAAATAAATATAACTCTTTAAAGGAAACTGGTGGTTTTCAATGCTAACTGTTTGTAATATATTACTTTATGTTTTTGAAGCCAATATATAATATCAATAAAAATATCATGTTGGTAAAATTTTAAGGGATCGTAAAGCTGATCTATTGCCATAGACTGTGTTTGGAAGGTTCTAGTATATCACTCCACCACATTCCTTCTCAGAGTTTTATTTCTTTGAGATGATAGATGCAAGATATATACAGTTCAACAAATAAAGGAGGCTATTTATTTGCACCTATGATTTGACAGGCAATATGATAGTAACTATTACATATGTCTCATATTTATTTTGAAAATAATAACCATGATAACCATGAGCATAGCCATTAGCATATCAAAGAATTAAGACTCAAAAAATTTTAAATAATTTGTTTATGGTTAATATTTTATTGGTAGAAGCATCACAAATAAATTAGAACTTAACCTCATGAGCTTTTCTCAGATCACTTGGATTCTACTTTCCATGGAGTCTGTTGAATGTATGTAGATATGATAAGAATACTGGCTAAACAGCACATGTTCAATTGCCTAATAAAGGACTTTGAGAATGTAGTATAATCTTAAACTCTTAAAATATTAAAACCAAAATACATAAGATGAATTTATTTCCCCAAGAGTCTATCAGATTAGAGGAATATAAATGCTAGGAGAAGGGTGTTCACATTATAACAGAACCAAGCCCTTCTAATCCCAGACATGAGTTCTGGGCTATGTATTTGAGCCAAGTCAGCTCTGTGTATGTTTGTGTGTGCACATGTGTATCTGTGTGAGTGGGGGCTGACTGTAGAAGTATGACTTTAACAAAGGTGACACTATTTAGTAAGGATAAGAGGACAGACACTGGAGTCTAGATAGAAAGAAATATTAGAACTTAAGTATGGCAAAAATATAAATAGAATAAATAGGATCACGCATATGCATATGGACAGGGAAGCATAATCTAGCATTCTGGGTAAATACTTTGTTGTATCCAAAGATGTGCAGCTTCACAGGAGCAAGTTCTGTTGTGTCTCTAATAGCTAGATCTCTTGTTGTAGAGTAGGAAATGGGTTTGTTGTTAACAAGAATGGAGATTTGGAGACCATCTACAAGATATCATAAGAGAGTTGATAAACTGAGCTAAGATAGTAGAAGAATTTGAGAAATAGATGTGTGGATGGATTTTGTGGGTGCGAAGAATCTGAACGTGCAAGGCTACCTATACAGGTCTCTTTCTTGCATTCACCTATATTATAACTTATTAATACATGGTATATGGGTGTTTGTAACTTTATGCTTGAGCATTTATTACTCTTGCATTGGCCGTAACTCAATCCTCCTGCCAGGGATTCTGTATGTGCTGTCAATTTGAGTAACATATCTTTGCTCGGTTCTGAGAACTTCTTAGCCATTAACTCAGAGTGCTGTATTCTCACCTGGAATTCTTGTCAAACGAATAGTTAGCAGTGTTCCTTAAGAGACTCTCTAACCCTGGAGTAGATTTTAATAAATAAATAAATAATTCAATAGATTCGATAAATATACTAAGATAAACACTGAACTTTAAAACAAAGTAATTATTTTTGGCTGTTGAGAAGAGTGGATATTTTCATGATTGTTTTTATTCGCCTTAGGACAGTTTAGGTCTTGTATACTTTGGAAAGATATCTGCAAATGTGAGCTTTCTTTTATTAGAGATTCAATCAGAACAATTTCAGAGCTCTGCAGGATAAGTACAGTGTCCTACTCTCTTTTAGTTCCGAAAGAAAGTGTGTGTATTTAAAAACTAAATAAATAATGTGCTCCAACTTAATGCTTACTTGTTTAGGAGAATAGTTCAAATATGTTACAGTTGGTTCTCAAGCATTCCTTTATATTTAGCTATAATATTTAATGTATTGTAAAACTCTATTTTAGATTAATGGTCAAGTTTTTTTTGTTGTTTTTGTTGTTGCTTTCAATTCTCTGGAATCAGTTGTATTTTTCCTACCTCTCTGTGCCTTGGAGCTTGCAAAAAGACTCTGCCTTCTTGCTTCTCTCTCTCTCTCTCTCTTTCTCTCTCTCACACACACACACACACACACACACACAAACATACACACACACACAAAGACAGACATACATGTGTAGATGTATTTTACTTGAAAGTCTATAGAGCCGTGGTAACAGTTTCCAACTGCTGTATTAAGTGCTCTGGAGTAGTGAGTATTCTCTGGTGATACATGACAGAAAGTCAATGCAAACTAGTTCAGGTTCAAAATGAGATTTATTGGTCCATGTATCCAGGAAGGGCAAGGGTGAAACTGAGGTTGAGTACAACCAGGAAATTGAATGTCTTCAGGATTCTTTCTACATAAGTCTTTTCTGCTTTCCTTCCTAGGTTAATTCAGTTATATTCCAGTGCAGTGAGCCTCTCTATATGAGGGATATGTTGTTGGTAGTTTTGGATTCTCACTAATGATTCATGACATATCAGGTAATATCTTCCACACTAGTTATAGCTAGTAAAATTCTGGAGAATAAATCAGTTTTTCTGGTTTGGATCATGTTTCTTTCCAGACATTAGGGGAAGTGTATATATTTAGAACAGAATGGAAAATGGAGAAAATGTGAGAGAAAATGCACACATGCACACACAAATTCACGCAAACATATGCATGTGTAGGTAGGGAAGAAATAGCAGTCTCTCTGAGTCTGTACTTACAGATACTGTCAGGGTAGGCACCTTAGCTTCCCTGACTTGTCTTCTCATCTTTCATCTTTTATTTTCTGCAGTATAAGTAGTGTAGAGCCTGGTCCAGTAAAAGATGTTTTTAATAAAAAGTACTTTTCAGGAGCACTGCTCTTAATATCGATCCTTTCCACAATACCCTTCCATTCATTCCATCTTCTGTTACAGTGTCTTCGACTTTAATACATGAGGGATTTATTTTTCTCCTACACTCTGATGAATGATTAGGGCAAGCACAGAGATCTATGTTACCCTGACATTTCTGTATGAGTAGCTGTCACATATACCTATGCAAGGGGTGCTTGGCACGATTCTATGCGTATTCTCAAATATGATGAGTGAAGAGTTTCCCATGAGCTGAAACCTCTTCAAATATTTGTTTGTTGTTAATAAAAAATTTTGGCTATGAAATGTTGTTTAACGCGAAATGCTGTATATCTGAATTTTCCCTAGATCATTCTCAGCTTTTGATGCTTCATGATTCACAAACTATGTCAAAATGTTTTTTCATTTGCTATGCAATATTGGGTCTCTGGTTCTTATGTCATGTACAAATTGCAGGTTGTCCTATCCAATTTCTTTTTTTTTTTCTTTTTAAAATTTTTTAATTTGTTCGTTTAGTCATACATCCCATCCAATTTCTTATGTCACATTTGTAAGAGATGTGAACTCTGAAGTAATTTACAATAGAAGCATGAAGAATTAAAAAGATTTCAGTTCTTCCTTATTTCCTTATGTAATCAGAAAGCAAGTAGTACATGGAAATTCTAAGACAGTCTTCAAATTCTTGGTGTGCCTGAGTGTTCTGTGAAGCCCATGGGATTTGAATGCATGCAGTGAGTGGTTGTAATTAATTTGCTGTTTGTTTTCATTAACCTCCTCACTGCTTTTCAACTCCAACACCAAGAATGACACAGAGAGTACACCTGTTCCTGAACACTAGTTCTGTGTCAGTCACCTTTCTACTTAGCAGTTACTTTAGCTTTTAGTAATGCATATGTAGTAGTATGTAATTATAGTATATAATTATTCACCAAGTTTCTAGATTAGGATCTCAAATATAATATACTCATATAAAGACTAATGATTTCAAAATTAGATATTTACTTAATATTCATTTAAGAAATTCACCTCTCAAAAAAATGTCAGCAAATAGTTGTTGAGTTTCCAAGACATTAGTTTTCTCTAGATGCACAAAAAAATGACATATGCGCAGTGGTTTAAAACAACATCAATTTATTATCTCAGAGTTCTGCAGGTTGTAAGTATGGGCACCATTTTTCTGCTCAATATCTCACAAGGTTGAAAGCAAGTCGGGTGTGATGTGCACCTCTGTAATTCCAGCAACTTGAGAGGCTGAGGCAGGAGTATCACAAGTTCAAGGTCAGCCTCAACAACTTGGTGAGAACTTCAGCAACTTAATAAGGACCTGTCTGAAAATAAAAAATTAAAAAGGGGCTGGGGACGTGGCTCAGTGGAAAAGAGTTCCTGAGTTCAATCCTCTTGATCCAAACAAACAAACAAGCAAGGTACTGCCAGGGCTGGGTTCTCACTGAAGGTGGATCACCTGCAAAGCCTACCATTTGTGGAAGGAGAACCAAAGTCCTCTTTCCCTTGCTCTCTGCAGGCAGGGGCCGCTCTTAACACCTAGTGACCTGGATTCCTTCCCTTCTATCATCAAACCCTGGAGAATCTGCCTCACTTCAAACCCCTTTCAGGCTTTGAAGAATGTTTCTCACCAGGAAGAGCCTTGTCTCATTCAATGGTTTACCTGATTTAGTCAAACCCAGGGAGCATAATCTCCCCATCTTAAAATCAAACGATTTGTGACTCTGATTATATTTACAAAATGCTTTTGTAGCAGCACTAAGATAAACATTTGATGAATAATTGGAACAAGTTGTCTGTTACACTAGAAGCTGTGAATCTTGGGGACCATTCCAGAATTCTGTCAGCACACTTACTTACTCTAAATTCCCTGTAGGAAAAAGTGAGACCATGCTATTACTCTTGATGGAACTTACTGGCTTTTTTTTTCCTCCTAGATAACAGATCTGTAATAAAAATAAGGGTAATTTACACATACTATAAATCTATAAATCTATGATCATAAGGTAGAGTGTCTGAGAGAGAGCACTATCAAAAATCAAAAGGAGTAAGTTGAAACATATTAAAACCTTTATTTATGTTGCTCAGACACTATAAGAATTATGCAATTAAAACATGTAGATTGTTATTGATTATCCATTGTTTTCATTTTAGTTTTATTATAGTTAATTATGCCTGAGGTTTAAAAAGTAAAATTGTTTCCAAAGTTTGATAAAAATAGTGACAGCCTTCTGATTTCCCTAAACTTTAAACCTTTTCTGCTAAATATGTTGGTACTTTCTCTGAATATCAGACTTGCCTGAATTGCTTTTTTTATTTTTCAATTTTTGACGTCATGTGTATTACTTTGCTGCTTTGTAAATAATAGTTATCATTTATTGCTAACACAAATTTATCTCCTTTTATTCTCCCAATATAATTATATAGTTAATATGATTAGATTAATATTTGACACTTGTTATTGTTAGGTAAGTGTTGCATATCAATAAGCACGTAGCATACTGAGGTTAAATATTCTCTCTCTACACAGAGAGATGTAGATATATACGTACATACAGTACATCTTTTATTGTCATTAAATATTATTGTGCTATGTGTATTTGGGTCTCTTTTATTTTTAACAGTTTTTAATATGCAAATCACTGACTTCACCCCAAGAAATATACCCGCAATCTGTCTGTCTCATGTCAGTATGTCTAGGTGCATCGAGTATTTGAGAAATTTTCTGATCATGGAGGAATTCCTCTGAAGATTTGTATTCTGCTCCAATCTGGATTGCTGTCTTCTACATATGTTACCACCTGTCATTGTGCAGTCTACCTTCTTCATTATTCTGAGCCTTAGCTAAATTTTTGAAGGATTTTTATGTATAAAATGTCTTTGTTCTACTTTTATATTCAGTTGATCCTTTGTGATCATTTATGGTTTGTAGGGGTATTTTGGGGTCTTCCAAGGAGGCTAAGCACACCTCGCTAACTCCTAGTGTCATGAAGGGATTTTACTTGTTCATGTGCATAGCAGGAAGTGATGTAGACCTCTGAGTCACAGCCTCAGATCGCTAGGGGAGGATTTCCAAAATCGTCTGAGCCTATTTTAGTGAATAGCTCTTATTATTGATCTTAATTCAATTGTCATGTCAAAGTTTGTTTCCTCTGTTTTAAAATATATTAATAATATTTTGTATCTTCAAAATCACATGGTACTAATTCACTCTGCTTCAACTATCATACACCCTGCTCAGTAAGACTTGACTGGAATGTAATGCATAGATATATCTAGGGGGAATGCCCATCATGGATGTCCAGGGACACAAGGGCAACTCCAAAACCTAAAGGTGAAATATGTTTCCAAAGAAGGGTTTCTAAAGGTGATTGCCAGAAGGTAAAATCTTAGGTTGAGAAACAAAGAATTTATATGTTTCTGTCATGTAATTCCCTTGCTCTTGCTTGCATCAATTCTTTGGACATGATACTGTTGCCTAAACGGGTTTAACATTCACAAGTCACAGGGAAAAGTCTGTACCTGAGAATTTTTAAAGATGATGACAACTCTTAACATTGCTTCCTAAGTATTTTATAATTTTGATTTATAGGTCTGTAAAATCCAGCACCTCCTGCTTCACTGAGACTCACCCAGTAGGGCATGTATGGAACCATTTGTTGCTGCTATGACCAGTTATGCTGACAAATATATTAGTATTGCAAATTTAAAAATAATATTATGTACATTTATACAATTACAATGATTATGAAATAAGATTATATGTGGCAAGAACATCCATAGTTAGAGGAGAGAGAGTTTATTGCTTGGGAACATGGACTGAGGCATCAGAATTTCTGGATCTGCATTATGAGTGTATCATTTGTTTAGTTGCTTAAACTATGGCAAGTTTTCTTTTTTAACTTGTAATCCTCATATATTCAGCTATGACATAGGAAAATAATACAGATGGTCCAATTCAGGGTGATTCAGCTTAGGATTATTTTTACTCTACAATGATGTGAAAGTCATATGCATTCATAGAAATCATGACTTCAGATTTTCAGTTTCCATCTTTGACTGGACAAGTGATATGTGCCACAGTGTTATCACATGACATTGGTCAGTGACCACAAGCTGCCAGCTCCCTGTGGGCAACACGATCTCACACAGAAACAACCAGTACCTTCGGTGGGCCATGTTGCTGAGCTATGGTGGTCAGGAGGTTAGCTGGATACAATGAAACTGAAAATTACAATATTTTGAACTTAAAGTGGATTTATTGGGACATAACTGATAGTAAATCAAGAAGTACCTCTAGGACCTTCCTCATAGAATATTTCCAAGATTTATTATGAAATAGAATTATGGATAAAATATTTAACTTAGTGCTGGACAGAAAGTAAAGACGCAATAGGTATTACATCATTATATTCTTTATGTAATCATTCTAGCCAGGGATTTGTGCAGTCACTCAAAAACATCCATTGTTTTTTAAAATCTCCACCCTTCAAATTGTTACTGTTAATTATAGAATATTTAAGATATTTTTAATGTCAACCTTAATTGAAACACTTCTGTGATCATCCTTGTATTTTATGTAAAATATGATTAAACACACAGACCATTGTAAATGTTTAAACTAAATAGATACAACAAGATGAAATGTACATTTGTCATACATTTCAGGCAAACTGTAGAATTTCATGACTAACATCACAGAAAAACTATGAAGTTGGTTTTTAACTACCCATCATTACATAGTTCTTTCTTGAGGAAATTGACGACTGACAACCTTGTTTCCATCTGGAAACATCTAACATCTGTGACTGTAAACACCAAAACACAGCTGTTGCTCTTCTGAGTTAGCACTCCAATTTATTTATTTTTTGACTTAAAAAAATCTTCAGTTTTCATCAAACATCATGGTTGTTAAGCCCTGTTCTTACAGCAGGAGGAAAAACAATTAAAAGAAATCACTATATCAAACATTTAAGAACAGTGTTCTCTCTTGTATGTCATTAAGATGGAATACAATCTCATTTAGATTTTTTTAAATGTATTTTATGTTTCTTCTTTTGTTTGCTTTGAATAAAAACCATGGAATTTAAAGCTACCAGGATGCTAGAGCTTCCTCTACCACAGTTTGCAGATAGGATGTTATTATTAAAAGAAAATAACTTTAAGAGGGCAAATTGAGTTACTCAAGGTCAAGAGATAGAAGAGCCTTATTCTAGTGTTTTGCTCTAGGGATTTCACATTAATTTTAATAAGAAAATTTTCTACTAAGAAACTAATTTTTAGTATTTTGGTGTAATATGAAACTTCATAATTATTTTTAAAATGATTCCATGTGAAGAACAGCATATTAAAATAATTTTAAATGTTATACATAAAGGTAGCTCTGTGAATAATGCCAAATCTTGAGTCATTTCCCAAGTTCTGAATCATAGTTCTAATTCAATTTCAGCTAGATTGGCAGATTAAGTTCCCCAAGTATGCTCATCAATTTTGATTCTCTACTTTCTCAATAACTAAGATGTGTGGTTTCCGTCCTCTTAAATTTTGTGTTGCTTCTGCATTTAAACCCAAGCCATTCTCACTGTTTGCTATGTCTCTCAGTTTTGCTTCGTCTTACCAGACAGACTCAGCGTGACTTCTAGGCTCTGCATTCTGAATCCATTGCTTGCCACACTCAGATCTCATCACCGTTTCCGATTCCAACTCCCTTGGACACCCTCTGTGTAAAAGGGGAAGAAGGTTAGGATTCCTTTAACCTGAAGAACTTTGGGATTTGTGATTGCACTAGTCTTTAGGACTTGGAGACGCCAATTCAGTAAAGCCAGGTTCTAATTACCAACATCACTGATGCAAATTTGCAAGTTTGATGCAGTTTGCACTTGAATACTAACCTATGGTGCTTTTTCTAAGTCAATTTCAAAGATGGAAAAATTTCCCCTTGTTATGAAAGTGTCACCATGCAAGAGTAAATTAAGCTGAGCTTGTTAGAACTAAAGTTAATGCCGTACTGGAGTCACAAAAGTGGTACCAATACCTAGGTAGTAGTTATTCCTGCCACAGCTAATATGAGAACAATTCAAAGGAGCCTTACGGTATTTCCCCTTTGAATATGGGTAGTAGATTTTTAACTTTAAGCCTTTCTCAGAGAAGCAAAGAAGGATTATATGATGTACATAGCACAGCTAATATGAATCTCCAACTGTGAGATTTGGAAATAATGATTCCAAACTCATGCAATTATCAAAAGAATTAAAATAATAATACAAGTGTCTATCATAAGTCATGTAAATGTTATTATAGCAATTATCAGTGAACTAGTATATGTTGTTTATATAATAGTATATGATCTATTGCATGTATTCTTTGCATAAATGTATAATGTATAAGAGGGTATATACAATGTGTATTATATGATATACAATGTTTGTAATGTTAGTTAGTATGTAATTCACATGAATATGCTATTTTCTCCTCTCTTTCAGGGGATTGTGTTACAAATGCTTTGCCATTTTCTTTGAGATTCAGTGATTCAATAAAATGTGGATTGGGGCATTTTAAAATTGGTACCTAGTGGACTTCATTTCAACTTTTCCATACAACTCAGGTTCCAAACTGAAAGTCCAATATTTTAAAATGGTATAAGATCCTGAATTCTTACTCCTTGGAATCAGTACTCCAATATGCTAAAAGGAACTTTCTCATGTCTTTTGGAAATGTGTATGACTTCGCTCTTCCTTCATTGTGACCAAGGATAAATCAGAACATTCTAAGCCAATCACCTTTATCTATTACCTATGGCAGGAATGGGACAGGAGGCAGCTAGACCAGGGCAACATGCCAACCATTGAATCAAAGTGAGTGCTAATAGATGGGTGTCTGGTTCGGGAACATCTAACTCATCCTTCTAGGAGAACAACTCTTACCTTGTACGAGTTTCCAGGTTTGGTCCTAAAATTAGTGTCTGTGACATGGCAAAGTCACTATTCTGTGACTTTCTGAAAATTAGTTTTCCATTTGGGACAGACCATACTCACCCATTAGGCCTCAGTTGACTTTGTTGCCTATTCTTCCCATTCTCACCTGATCAATTCTTTCTTGGTGGAATAGAAACTAAAGATTGAAAAATCTGTGGATTGCTGGGAAAGAGAAATACATCATGAGGATGTGACTAATGAATTCTCTAGGTTTTCTCATACTCCATGACTTCTTAGAACTTAGCCTGTGTACAGCCACAATTTAACTTTCTACTCTAAAATCCCAAGGATTAAAAATAGTTGTATTCTTTACATTTGTATTGGGTTTGTATTAAAATTCATTCAATTTGATCAGCTTGCTTAGATAGTTGGATTTTCTTAGATAGTTCTAAGGTTAAAAGGAAAACATTGATTTTGTCCTGAAGATCATTTAGAGAGATTCCTCCTAAAACTGGGTTTAGTGGATGAAACAGTTATATCACAGAACAATAAAAGTATAAAATTAAAAATATATTCCTCAATTTTGTTATATATCTTCCTTAAAAATATTTGTTTGATTAAAAAATTAGATACTTTCATTATTTCAATTTCAAATGTTGAAGTTTTTATTTATTTATTTATTTAAATTTTTATTTATTCTATTTAGTTATACATCACAGCAGAATGCATTTCAATTCATTGTACACATATGGAGTACAATTTTCCATTTCTCTGGTTGTATGCAATGTAGTCACATATTTGTGCAATCATACATATTGATCTGTCCATTTATATCTGATTTGATAATTTTAAAAAACATTAATTTTAAAAAAGAAAAAACGCAAAAATTATCTTTTGTCAAAAAAATACTCTCTTTCACAGATAATTCTCTCTGGAATGCACTAAAATAAGAAATCTGGCCTTTAATTTAATTTTCATTGTAAAAATTTATTAAATATGTTGCATGTTCCCCCATTTTATACACCAAAGATCAGTGATGTATGGAATTGAAACAGATATCAGATATTATAAAACAATCCATGATTTACTTTGAGAAGAAAAAAAATTATTTTTCTCAAATGCTTATACCATGACACATAAATAATATTGTAATTTAAAGCTCCAAATAACCATAATCTCAAATTTTCAAAGAAGAAAATAAACCCAAGGGTGTAGCTTATGAGTTAGTCCAAGATCGTTAAGGAAATTCAAAATGAGTGTCAAATCTCATCAACTGTAAGTTCTCCAAATCTGTCCACTGCGTCCCTCTACATCACATTTAAAGGAATGCTATTTTCCTAGGTAGTACCACAAGGGATAAAAATGAGTACAATCTTGAGAAGTATTGACAGAATATGTTGCCAGTAGGTACTTTTGCTGGAGTCATAATGGGAGAAATCTGGTAGGGTAAAGAAGAGTTTCCAGATTTTAACCTTTATTCATTGGGATGCCATTTTGATATAAGAAGTAAGAAAATTTAATACTGATCTTCAAACTTAATTTTTGTATTTATCACTACTGAAACCCACGCATATTCAGTTAATAACTAAGAATAGATGATTGGCCCGTCTGCCCTGATTTGAATTTTAGTTCTGCCAGGAATTAGCTACATAAATTCAGGCAAGTCATTTAATACTTTCTGGTAGTTATGTGGAATATAAATTTTACTATCCAAAATGAACTGGAAAACAATGTCTGCTACATAATAGGAACCATAACATATTGTCTATAATTACTGCTTCATTTTAATATTTTAATTCTGGGATAAAACAGCATCCAATTTCTGGGATTTTGGTAGAAAGTATTTAAAAAATCATGTCACAACAGAATCTATCAATGTATAAATAGTATGGAGGCTATTTTTCCAAGATAATATAGTTAGAATTGTCCACTGTGCTATTAAAAATGTTCCTTTTTTCTTAGAAACTACGAACACACAAGTTTATATCTCAATTAGTAATTATTTCACCATAGGATAATTTTATAGCTAAAAGTATATAATTCCCAAGTGAAATATCTTATTCCTTTAAAGATACGTATATAAGTTTATTGTGAATTTCCAACTCAGGTGCAAAAGGAAAAAAAAGCAAGCTTCTGTTAGATTAAGTAAGTGATGCTGTCATTACTATATGAAGGGGAGATGGTAAGACACCATATCCTTGAATGCCTCCTTTCTATTCCCAAAAACCTACTCAGTTAAGGAACAATTAGAGCAAGCCTGGGGTGGAAAATCCAGTTACATAATGTTTTGAAGGACACTGGCTTTCTCTGACGCACACGGGAACTACAGCAAGTTAGTGTTATGTGTAGAAAGTCATTTTCTTGCATATGCACAGGGCAACTGCTCCTTGGCATGCTGGTCATACAAACTAAGCAAACTGATGCTGCTGATGTCACTGCTGATGCTGCCTAGGATATAAAACTCCTCTCTCAGTGGAGATGGGTACGGAACTGAGGGCACATGGAAGGCTTGTGTCACTCATTCAGCTTCCCACCACTGGATAAAACTCTGTGAGAGAGAGGAGATCCTGCTTGGCAAAGCACCAGGAGGGACAGAGATACTGTCAGCCTGTCTTCAATAAACTCTTCTGGGAGCAGTCGCTGATCTTTGTAAGCTTTCCCCACTAAACCATATGTCTCCCATGATGTCTTCCGGCACTTTCTTTGGCCTGTCCACAACCTACCCCTCTGTCCTGGCACAAGTAGGTTATGGTGGACACAGATACTATGTCACAAATAGCTTGCCTGATATCATTATCATTGCTGTTGAAAAACACTGAAGTGGTAAAATAATATATTAACTAAAATATTTTCAGCATGAATCTTAGAAGTTTTGTTAATAGAAATACATAGTAATAAGCTAGATTTAACAGCAAGTATTACTGAATGTCTACTATTGCTTCCTTACAAAGATGGATGAGACATGTAAGGAGGCAAAATACTCTGTTGCATCCACACTGCTATGTCGATAATAATAGTTAACAATATCATCAGTAGTCTTGGGTGATTAATTTGGAATAATAAGCAAGTATTAATCTTATCATAGTTTTTGATAATTACTATGGAATGACCATCATAAATATTTAAATTTTATTTTATAATATAAGATATAAATTTTTAATGTACATTATCAATAATTAAAATATCTAAACTTCATGTGTTTTGTTGCTTTGTTAGACATTTTTCAGATACCTCCCCTTTCCAAGAAAAATGAGTCTCATGGGTTGAGGAGTGTATTTATATAAAAGCTTGTGAAATAGAGGTTTCTTACACATATTCAAAGGGTTAATAGAGCACAATATTTCCCAGAAATCACCTTTAAAAGTTAATGAATTTTGCAGGATATTTCAAATATTTCTTACTTGGTAGGCTCACATTTTTAAACTCAGATCCCCATTCTTATATTGTCAAATATTTCTAGCTATAATTATTATAAAGCAAAGTATCATTGTATATGATATTGCTATATAAAATTATTTGTATTAACATAACTGATACATGAATTATTGTATGAACTTAATAGTTTAGTGACATGCTTTTGTCTCTAATATTAATGCTGTTGATATTACTAAGTGAAATAGTAACTAATAATATTAAAATTTATTTTATTCATATTATATCTAGCATATCTTTAAATTGCATTATAATACAATATTAAATTTTAATAGTCCATTATATTGGTAATGAATATTTATCAGAAAGACTACTAACCTTACTTGTTTAATATATCCAATGTTTTAGAAAAAAATAGAGTATTCCAATTATACTCTTAAAAATGTAATATTTTAAGAATAGTACTTCAAATAATCTTATATTTAACAAATTTGGAAATAAAGTAGAATGTAAAGCCTCATAGTTATATCTGGCCATTTTTTCTTTTTAAAATATTTTTATTTGTTGTTTTTAGATATTCATGAGAGTAGAGTGTACTTTGACATATTATACCTACATACAGTATAAGTTATTCTAATTAGAATCCCATTCTTGTGGTTAACATGATGTGGAGTTACACTGGTCGTGTATTCATCTATGAACATGGGAAAGTTATGTCTGATTCATTCTGCTGTCTTTCCTTTATTCTTGCTGAATTTGTATTAGGAGAATAGTGGTTATTTTATCACAAATGTTATAAATTTAAATGTAATATATTCATTCTTAAAATAATAAGTTATGACTACATAAAATGGAGAAATTAATCATATCCCTTTGGCATTAACAGTTACTGATATAACAT
The DNA here is from genome assembly GCF_902686445.1 of Sciurus carolinensis. Classification (NCBI taxonomy): domain Eukaryota; kingdom Metazoa; phylum Chordata; class Mammalia; order Rodentia; family Sciuridae; genus Sciurus; species Sciurus carolinensis. The sequence goes on along the minus strand of NC_062217.1, from coordinate 20,131,722 downwards.
ATTGGAATTATATCCCTTTATGGAAATAAATACATAACATTCCAAAATAAAAATTACAGCATATGGACATGGAGCATATAACAACATTAGCTATTCCAAATCATGTACAAGGGCCCTAAATACACAGCAGGATAGTTTGATTTATCCTCAATATGCCTACCAACGGCAAATAATGTAAATTATTACTTTACACTAAAGAAAAAATAAACAGATACAATCAAAAATCAAAATGCATATTATTTAAAAATGAAATTAAATTATAATAAAATAATAAAATAAAAATAGGTAACACTGACTACACATTAACAGCCATTATTTAAAATATGAGACAACTTCTATATTTGATTGAATTCCCAAATAGCATACCTTTGAAAACCTAATTCTAAAGAAAAATTGGTATAATCATATCTCTGTACAGACAGTAAAGAATAATAGTTTTTTCCCTATACAGTCATATTCCATATTTCCCATTGTGATTATTCCTACTTTTCTTTATGTGATAATCAATAAAATTTCATAAAGAAAATTTTGTTACATCCCAGTTAAAAATACATGATATTTATTTGCTATCCATCCAGACAACAGCATTTTTTGAATAATCATGCATTCTTTCTTTTTAACACATCTACTTTTCAAACAATCATTGCTATCAAATATAATCAAATACTAGATTTATTACACAAAATTTTATATTTTTAATGACTTAGAAAGTATGTGTCTCAAAATCATCTTTTCAATATTGACTTCCTACTGTGGATATTCCCTGAAGTTCTCGCTGCCTTAAAAATCTTTCACACATGAGCAATGGCAACTGTCACCACCTTATAAAAGGTTTTCACAACAATATATTGTGACTTCATCTTTATTATAAACCTAGTTCTGCATTTTTGAATAACAAAGTTTCTTCCACCAAAAATTTAACATGAATTGCTATGGGGGTTTTTCAACCACATCATGGATGAGTAAAGGGCTAACTGCCAGAGGATGATGTTGACTATAATCAATCAATTATGCATAAACTTAATCCAAACAATAAAAACACAAGAGCCAATACTCCTTTTAAATGAGAGGGGGCGTGATGAGTCTGGCCATACCAGCTCTGGTCTCTAACTACACGGAGTAGCCCAACTCTCCTTTGTTTTATAGTCACACAGGTAAAGGGGCCTGGACCAGGAGGGGCTTCTTCTGTGATGAACAGGATGGGGTGGAATTAGGGGTGCCATTTTCTTAGGGGGATTATCACAGAATCAGACTGGGAACCACTCCCCCAGCACCATATACCCGCCGGCATCTGGGACAGACCTCCGTATCTGTGAATTCCGGGAAGTTGGACCTCTGGGTCACGAGGTTCAGCCTGGTCTGATTCTGCTAGATAAGGACAGCTCCCCACGAATTGCCGTGGCAATCATCAGTATTATCCCATATATATACCTTCATCTAAGAAGTCAATCAAAAATGTCATGTATGACAGGGGCTTTGAATATCAGGAATATCCTTTGAATATTCTTGATATCCAAATATCCTGATGTTCAAAGTGGAGAGGAGTCAAAAACACATCAAGAAGGGAGGGAACATGATATTGTTCATAGGAAAAAAAATGAATCAATGTTCAAAAAGAAATTTACAATTTTATGTAATTTAGATATTAGTGATTTCACAATCTTATGAGAAAATTCCCTGTGGAAAATTCAATTCTAAATGCCTGAGGAGCTTTAGGGCTTAGGAAAAATGTAGGAATTTCCTGATTCTCCATAAATATTGCTCTACTCTCACAGTCACCCTACCTCCTTGCTCTTGGTCTAGTCACAAAACAGAGTTCCTGCTGTTATTTCTTCTCCATATCACTCACTGAAAGCATATGTGTAGCAAGAAAGTTCTCTATTGTAACAACACAACATTCCAAATACATTATTCCTGTAGAAAACCCTGATCTTAGGAGTCAGCTGGAAGTGATAGATGACTGGGAAGGGATCTCTTGCCATATTTTTCATCAGATTTCATTCCTCTTACTGTGTTCCTTCTGTCCACCTCCCTCTCTCCTTTGCCCTCTGTTTTTCTTTCGCCTCCCCATGCCTTTGTTCTTGGCCAATGGTACACCTCCAAAGCACATGCATTTTAACTCTTGGTGCATCCTGGTCTGTTTGTCCTTTACTTCTGTCTGTTCTGAAGAATCTCTTTGTAATCTCTTGTTCACACAAGTCTACTGGAAATTCATCAGTTGAGAAAGTGTCTCGGGCCATACTTTTCCTCAGGTTCCAGTTCTCTATTGTATTCTCTCTACCATGCATTGCAAAAGCTTACAGAAGAAAGGAAAGAGTTTGGCAAAACATACAGCTTTATATCTGAAGCAAACTGTAGTTTAAGCTACTTACATCTGTTTTCATGACTCTGTGTGTGTGTGTGTGTGTGTGTGTGTGTGTGTGTGTGCACATAAGCATGTGTGTAACCTGACATGAGTAGATACTTATTTAAAATATACAGGGAATAGCTTGAGCTAAATTCAGTAGCACTTATATCTATAACAGAATACTACAGAATACTAGTTTTAAGTTTTAATCAAATAAAATAACTCATAATTTTTAAAACTCTACCTTTTATATTGGATATTGATAAATTATATTTATGGGATACAAACCAATGAAATGAAACATGTATACACCATGGAATGATTTAATCAAGTTCAATAAAGTATCTATTATCTCAAATATCTATCATTTATTTCTCCTAACTGAAACTCTGGATCAACATCTGCTTCTCATCCCCACTCCACAGCCTCTGCTAGCCACCAATCTGCTCTCTGTAAAGCTCCACATTTAATGAACTGGTTTATAAATTAAATTTGGATCTTCTAGTGCCATCATCATTCTTTGAAACAAAATGATTAGGAAGAATATGTTGGGAAACTTCAAAGCAGAACCAGATACCATCCCCCTGGAAAAGGTAAACTACTCAAACTTTCTTCCCAAGACACAGTAAAAGTCAAATTGTAATACAATTTTACGGCCATCTGAATAGCAGTTTAAAAAGCTAAAATTTACTTAATTTTCTGGCATCTTTTTAAGAAGGAAGTCACTGTTATATATATTGGCAGAATGAAAAGAAATCTAATATTTATTAACTACGTAGATATTAACTTATTAATGTAATTGTATTATTAACATTTTATATCACATATAATGTATTTTTATATATATACATATATATTTGTTTATATATATATATAAACCAAAATGTAATCTGTGATCCAGAAATCATACATCTGGAGCATATTTCATAGATAAAAGAGCCATGACCAGCAATGATCCATGTAGGAATGTATTTTCTAAAGCTGTTTAAAGTGTCTCAAACCTAGAAAGTCTCCCTCTTCTGCTATCTGGCTCAAGAGTCCAGTTTAGTAATAGAAATTCTAGAGATAATCTTCTCTAACTCTCTGGTTTTAAATCTCAAGAAATAAAGTTGAGATATTAAAGTCACACAGCTGGTAATTTGCTCAGTCATCTGGAATAGAAATCCATTGACACACAGTTTCATTTTTACTGACAAGGAATTTATGTACTGACATAAAAATTCTCTTTTCAAAATTAATCTCTGAAGGTCGATGAGATATACACCCGAAGGATTCTTATCAGCTTGATTCTTAAAGCAGAAGAGAAGATATAATAGGGGAGTGCTGCTTTCTTGGTATGAGAAGAAGCACCCTCCAGGTGCTTTCTGAAAATGCAGACACCTGCATTCAGAATACACTTCCAAAAGAAGTTTTGGGGAAAAAAAATTTCATTATAACCTTAATTGGGGATTTTGGAAAACATAGAGAAACATAAAGAATGTGTAAAAAATCATTATACATTTTATTGATCAGGGATAACTTCAAATATTTTATTTGAATGTTTTATTTAAAAACAGGGCCATGTAGGATTCACCAACATTTTTGATCAATGGTGAAATTGCTCCATCCAATTAAAATTTTGTAACATTTTGCATTTCTGGCTACATTATAGATTACTAAAACACCAAGGCTTACTCATTTATTACATAAATTATCCATATGTGGAAATTGAATGGTTCTAATAAAGTGATTCCCAAGTGAATATTGCATATATTGATTAACTTTCTCAGCATACAGCAATAGAAATAGACTTTAAGATGAGAACTATGTACATTGTGTCTGTACAATTTTTATTAGTGCAGCTTGTCAAATTATTTAGATTTTAGGTACAAAATTATTGTTCCAACAACTTTATGAACATCTGTTTATCTCTTAAGTACACATACCTTGCTGATTATTATGTAAAATATTTACCTATTTGATGAATAAACTACAATAGATTGTTATTTCAATTTGTTCTGTCTTGAGTTGGAATATTTTAAAATAATATATTTATTAGTTATTTGATTTTAATTTCTTACATTTTTATTTTTGGTAATCATTTATATCATTTTCAATATTTTCCGTTTCTTCTTTTCGAAGTTTGCATTTGCACTAGGTTTCAAACTTTTAATCTCCAGAACTGTGAGAAAATCAATTTGTGTCTCCTATCTTCACCCACACCTTCCCCCCCTCCCCCCCCCCAGTTTGCAATAGTTTGTTACAGGAACATTTTGGAAATCAATGCATTGTTTTTCATATGCTACTACTACAGTAAGCTTCATGGGCCTTCAAGTAAATAAATTCACCATGTGTACTTTTTTCTGTTTTTGAATATGTCCATGCTTTTCCCTTCTATTGATATTGGCAAAATTTTTCTCCAGCATGTAATTATAAATTTTGTTTTCTCTGCTTTTAGCAAATTACTTTCTGCTTTCATAATCATTAATTTCAATTCCTTATATTCATTTTATCATTAGTTTTCCATTTTCTCCCTACACTAGAAGACTAATTCATATTGATAATATTTTTATTTATTTATTTTTTTTATGTGGTGCTGAGGGTTGAACCCATTGCCTTACACGTGCTAGATAAGCCCTCTAACCACTGAGCTACAGCCCCCGCCCCCATATTGATAACTTTTAATTCACATTTTACTCTATGATTTACTTAGGAATGAAGGTTTGGTCATGTCCCTCAAATTTCAATGTAGATCTGGTTTTTCTAAAATATTTTCTACTTAGATTTCTGCTTAACATGAGTTAACTGATATAAAATTATTTTCCCATTAAATATTATGTTTCATGCTGTACTTTTAGGTTTTATGTACGTCCTTTTACATTGTATCTATTAGTTTTATAGTGTATTCCTAATTATTTTTGTGAGAATCAATTGTATCACTCAGTTTGAGTTTGCATTGCTGGAAAAAGGAAACTTCTAATAAGAAGGAGAATAATAGCCATGATTAGGTGTTCACAAAATCATGGAAATAGGCCATAAGGGTCAGGGATTCTCCAAGAATCTATATGTACTGTGTGAACACTTTGTGATTATTCATGATTTGCTCAAATTCATGAGCACTCAATGGCAGTCAGTGATGTGTTATGGATTAATGAACTTTCTAAATACAAGAAGACTGAAACCAGACATGTGTATAGTGGGTGAGCTTCTTTCTGCCAATGAAATGCAGGGGCAGAGTAGTCTTTATGCTGTTGCTCTGTTTGGTTTGGTAGGAAGGATGATTTCACTTCTGTAACCGTGTTGAACTAAAGTCAGAACTGTTCAACCACCTCTTGAGTATTTACGTGAACCTTGGGTAGATAAAGGATGTGGCATTTCCCGCATTTGTCAATGCTATACCATGAAGAGAAAGAGACACCAACAGTTGAATGTTTCACTAAGGACCTATGAGCTAAAGAAGCTCCATTAAATTGCACCAGCTCCTATTCTTAGTCACTGTTGCACATAACAAGTCCTGTGTCTTTGACCAAAAAATTTATTTAAGAAATTTTGGAAATCTATATGTGAGCATTTAATTCTTTCATACCCTCAAGAACCAATTTAACAAAGGATATAATCAGATTGCATTTCCCTTTAAAATCTTCACACATATACGCACACTCTCTCATACACAAACACCCATACCTACTAAAATAACATACAAACTCCAGTAAAGAAACATATTCAAAATTTTTAAAAAGAAGAAGAAAAAGGTCATCTCATCTAAAATTGAAAAAAGCAGCAATTTAAACCAAGAAATATAATCGTGCATAATATGTCAGAAAAAAAAGGAGATAAAGAGAAAGGAAAAGAAACTGACACTCTAGCACATGACTAGAATTGATATGAACTGGTAATCATAGTTTAGGAAAACAATTTGTCAAACAATTTACAGTTAAAATATTTGATTATATACAATGTCACGCACCTTTTGATCTTTGAGTTATACCTCTATAAGTTATCTGAATTAATGGTTTTAAATAATACATGCAAGAATTTCATTTTAAAATTTATTTATTATATCATGAAATTGTACATTGTCAAATCAAAATATTTTGAATAGGAGATAATTACTAGTCTATGATAAGAACTCTGTCAATAAGATGAACATTGAAAATTCTTAAAATCTACAATCAGCATTCAAAATGCTATTTACACATGATTGCCTTCATGTGTGTATATGAAATAACAGTAAATTTTTAAATTTCTATAGAAAACCAGGTGCAGTGGTACACACCCATAATCTCAGGGACTTGGGACTCTGAAGCAGGAGGACTGCAAGTCTGAGACTAGACTAAAGCATTTACAAGGTTCTAAGAAACTTAATGAGATCCTCACTCAAAATAAAACACTGGGGAAACAGAAAGGGTTAGAGATGGAGTTTAGTGGTAAAGTGCCCCTGGTTCAAGTCCCAGTACCAAAAGACGATCAAAATACAAGGCATTTTGAGCTTCAAAAAAAGAAATAAAAATAAACAAATAAATAAAATATCTGTAGAGAAAATGAACTTGTGCCTAGATAACCAAATTAGGGATTATGTTTTTCTGCTTTCAAATTTTCAGGGGCATTTAAATATTAAATTAATAAAATATGTGAACTAAATCAAAATTTCTATCTATACTAAATTAAAAATTTATATAAAATACCAAGAATGAAATATCAACTTTAAAACCAGTTTCCTCACTTCTTTTCTCTCAAATAAAGTCTTCCAAACAAAAAAATCTGGACAAGCACTTATATGAAAGAAATACTTGAACCCTATCTTTTAATTAATACTTATTGACATGTAGTGCAACATTATTCGTGGCTCAATATTTATCTTGGTTTCAGTAATTTTATGTTCTCTCTCTTCCTCTCTCTCTCTCTCTCTCTCTCTCTCTCTCTCTCTTTCTCTCTCTCTCTCTCTCTCTCTCTCTCACACACACACACACACCTGTTTTATTGCATTACAATTTCATGAAAACTTCACCTCTTTCTTCATTCTGCTACCTCCTTTGTCTCATACCAGGTCTAGGGTCTGGTCTTCCTCTTCTGGGCTATTTTCTGTGTTAATGGTCACATAGAAGAATCAGGAGATACATAAATAAAACTATAATTCTTGGACATGTAAATAAAATTATATAGATAAGTGAACAGAATTGAGAGGAAAATTTAAACCCCTTGGGGGCATTAGGGAAAACTCCTGGTGTGTCTACAGATGCTAGGGTATAAATTTGGTTCACATAAATTTATTTTCCAAAGTTTGTTCATCCCAGACTAGTAACATCATTAGATTGAACAAGATGTTCACCCTTTAGGTTACATGTTTCCATGGAGCTATGCAAAGCAAGAGCACTATTCTGATTAGTGAGTTTCAGTTAATACAGTACCAAGCAAAGCGAGAACTGCCTGTACTTACTGAAAGACTATAATTCTATATTTATTAAACACAATTATTTAGTATATAACAATTTCCCTATGGTTTGAGAGAATCAATATATTTATATTGTATGTATTAGTGCCTGTGTAACTTCATGAACTCAAGGACTGCATTGTCCAACAATAACTCTCTGGAAATTACTTCTCTAAGAAAATTATCATTGTGCTCTCTAGCTTACTGTTATTCTGAAGAGCAATATTATGCAGAAAATTGTCCCATCCTTCTCAAGGATATTATGAATAATTGGAATCTCACCAATAATAACAATGATTTCCATAGAAATTTTGTGTAATAAGCTGATGAGAACTAAGTTGACCCACTTTCAGTTAATGTCATGTGTGGCCCATGCCTCCCAAGGTTCTGTATTAGCCAGTTTTAATAAGGTCAAATGTGATGCTATGTCACAATATTCAACTAACTAATAGGGCATTTTAAACACAGCCCAGCTTAGTATCATTTAGTCAGTCAGCCAATGTTCCACAAGCGCTATGCCAGAAAAGTTTCTCGTCCAGGATGCTACCAGCAGATGGTATTCATCCAGCCATATGCTGCAATGCCTAGATAAGCTTAATGACACAATGCCTGCTACTTCATTCAGTAGGGAAACCAACTGTGAAAATGAATACATAGGAGGGGTGACAGAAGTAATGAACATGGAAAGAATGTTACACAATCCATTATCACATGCTTCTGATCACTGTTTCTTATTCCACGCTGCTATATTTTGGAGAGATAAAGTTTAAAATATAAATGGATATGAGTAGATCATAATTTATGCTTTGTTAGCTTCTACATTATATGCTCCTTTTAAATACACTGCAACTCAGTTTCTCAATGCATACAATCAAAGCAATATATATTATGGTTACCCTAAACATCATTTAAAGGCTTTAAAATCTATGAAGTTTCTGAATATCTTTGGCAAAGGCCTTCCAGTCTTTGAGATGGTACACTTCTTCTCCTATAGATACCAATTCTGGATTTTCACTGGCTTTTCTAATTAATACAAATATAACAAACGAAGTACATTTTTCCATCACTAATATACTGCCTATTGCAAGAAACTCAGATAGAAGAGTGAAATAAGGATTGTAAGAATTTTTTTTTTAATCACATAAAATAGTTGTAAAATTGGTAAAACACATATTTGGTTTAATGTCTCATGATTAGACATGTACCTATTTTTATTTAGTTTCAAAATTTGTAGGCTGTTCATACAATATAATGACATTTATTTCCCAATGAGGGTAAGAGTTTTGCATTTTCAAAGAAACAGTGCCTCTTAAGTCTTCCTTTCATCAATGACTTACCACTGCATATAACCTTATCTTGAAAATAAATATATGCACTGGCCAATTATGAAGCAAAGATGGATTCCAGTTGTGATCATCATTCTGTGTCATAATATCTGACCTCAAGTCTTCTTCGTGATAAAGACTACTATTTGATCTATGCAGATGCTTATTTATCATTTTATAGTTTTGTAAGACAACATTTTCAGAAATCTTCAACTCATACTGCATGCTTTATATTTCTTTCATTCATCTATGGTTAAATGAGAAATCCAGGATTAGCATATAAATTTGAAATAAAATCAGTACAGTGCTTGTACACATTTCTTTTTTTATCTTGAAAATGCTTTTCAGTAAGAGAGTTTCTCAAAGTGAACATGAGAACTCTTTCAACAATGATAGCTAATTACAAGCAGTGAAACATTGTTATCCAATATTCAAAGGAGACATCTCACAGCTGCCAAGTTAATTCTCTAAACCAAAGTTCTGTTCATGTTCTTCCTCAATAACCATCACTTGTCCCCCTGCTGCTTACCAAATTAATTAAAATAGATGCACTTTCGTATCCAGGGCAGGATACAATGTGCCCTCAATCTGCCATCCCTGTGTTCTCGATCACAGTTCCCCCTAATCCTGGTATTCATTTCAGTTAAACTGGGGTATTACCAACTGTAGTCCCTAATTATCATGGGCTTCCCTAAATTTGAGTCTATATATTTGGGTCTATATTTATGTTTATATTGTTCTCTCTTTCAATTGAAACTGTTTTCTTGCCCTTCATTACCACTAATAGAAATCCTATTTTGTTGTTGTTCAGTACTAGAGATTGAACCCAGGGGTACTCTACCAGGTAACTATACCCCCATCCCTTTTAGTTTCTGAGATAGGATCTCACCAAGTTGCCAAGGCTGGCCTGAAATTTGTGATCCCCCTGCCTCAGCCTCCTGAGTATCTGAGACTTCAAGCATGTACCATCACACCCAGCTAATAGAAATTCTTCTAAGAATAGTTAAAATGTAGCTGGGTGCAGGGGTGCATGCCTGTAATCCCAGTGGCTGTGGAGGCTGAGGCAGGAGGATCACAAGTTCAAAACCAGTCTCAGCAAAAGCAAGTTGCTAAGCAACTGAGATTCTGTCTCTAAATAAAATACAAAATAGGGCTGGGGATGTTGCTCAGTGGTCAAGTACCCCTGAGTTCAATCCCCTGTAAAGGCCCTCTCCCCCTCAAAAAAGAAGAGCTGAAATGTTATTTCCTCCAGTGTATCTTTGTACTATTTTAATCATTCCATGTCACTATCTCTCAAGGAAACTTTTAGTTGCCCTGATTCTATGACTTGTACATACTTTAACTTATGATACATTTTCTTGTATAATTTTGTTCTCTTTAGTCCGAGGACACTATTTTATTATCTGTTGCCTAATTCATTATCACTGTGGTAATACATCTGAATTTTCAAATACAGCTTTCTGATATTGCTCACTCCTATAAGGTTGATCTACCTTAGTTCGACTTGACTGGTTTTCTCTTTGTGTTGGGGAGCTTAACCCCCATACATCTCTCAAAATTATTCATTAAAATCTGTCTTCATCAGTTAGACAGCTGGAAGGTCGAAGTCTTGTCCCTTTTCCTAGTTCTTGAATGTGATATATCCATAAAAGTCATGGATTTTCTTCGTGATCTATAACTGAAAAGATGGTGATATAAGTTCTGTTTAAGATTTCCATGGTTTGTTCTAATTCCATGATAAAGTTCACTGGAAATAAAAAAAGAAAGAGAGAAGGAGAGATTGAGAAATGGATATATATATTTTTTATTATCCCTGCCAACATGCCTAGGATTTCACCAAATAATGATCACAGATTTCTACTGGGAGAAGTCATTTTTGCATTAATTGCTTCTGTGGGAACATCTGTTTAAAAGAGGTATCACACTGTGGAAGGCATTTTTAGCTTCAGTTGTGTTGGATGGACTCAAGCACCAGTATTGTGAAACTTGGTTGAGCTTCTTAGAATCTGTGTCACTATAGAATTGCTCTAGGCATTTTTTTTTTTTCCTTTGGAGTGAACAAGTTGTGTCAACAGTTCATTTAGGCAGTACTGGCAACCTCTAAGCAACTGATGTTTTTGCCCAACTCTTTTTCCCATCCCGCATATATGGTTTCTAATTGGTACTCAGGACTTGTTAATTATGGGTTTCTCAGAGAGAGAGTCTTCTCTGATGATTTCATCTACAGAACCCACTCATACATTTTTTTTTGTCTTCTTCAAATGCTGTATTGTTTTACCTTTCACATTTAGACCCACAAACATCAGGATTTTTTTTTCTTAAAGTGTAATTCTTTTTAATACATATACCCAATTAATCCAGCACATTTTCACATTTAAAAAAATTATACTAAGCTATGTTATTTTTTTCATAAGATTCATCATATCCTAAGATTCATCTAGTCTTGTGTTTGTTCAAATGTAGCTATCTCAAGATAATTACTTGAGGGCCTAGAAGAATTGTCAAATAGGCTATCATTTTAACTTGTGTTCATCAAGGAAATATTGATTCTTTCTAGGAGAGAGAAATAGAGGCATGTTATTCTGTAAAGAAAAACATGATATAATCCACTTTTAAAAAGGAAAGGTTTATTTTGGACAAGAGTTTCAAAAGATTCAGTCCATGATTGATTAGTCTATTGCCTGTGGTGGACTTTACCTATTGTGGGAGCTTGTGGTTTATGAATCCTATTTGCCTCCTGGTCAGGACCAAAGACTGCAAGATAGTCCCTTCAAAGAAGCACCTTCATGAGAGTGAAAAATGTACAACTAGGTCCCACCTCTTAAAATTTCACCACCTCCCAATGGTGCCACAGGCTACTTTGGGTGAAGCTGTTAACACGTGGGCCTTTGGGCAACCCTTATACAAACCATAGCAATAGTACTGCATTAATATTATGGCATTTGTCAGTAAAAGGATGGAACTGGAAAAGATCATGCTAAGTGAAATAAGCCAATCCCAAAAAATCAAACAGAATGTTCTCTCTGTTATGTGGATGCTAGCCCACAAGAGAGGAGAAGATTGGAAGTTCATTGGACTAGACAAAAGTGAATGAAAGGAAGGGAGGTAGGAAGGTAATAGGATTAGAATGAATCAGACATATCTTTCCTATCCTTATATATAAATACATGATCAATGTAAATCCACATCTTGGATAACCACAATAATGGGATCCTAATTGGAACAATTTATACTCATTCTATGTATGTATAATATTTCAAAATATACTCTACTGCCATGTAAAAATAATAATAAAAATCTTCAGCTAGGTGGAAGTTTTGAAACTGGACACATAGTATGCATGAACTATTTCTGTATAGCAAACAATTAAATATTTTTAGATATTATTTGCAATAGAAGAGGCTTTATATGAATCAATGTGATATAATGTTGTTTCCACCATTCCTGTCTGTGGGTTGACCACTTCTCAAGAAACTTGATAAATATTACATCCATCCAAGCTTTCCTTAATTCTACTGTAATGGAGTGATTTTTTTTTTTTTTCATTTTAAATCTATCCTCTTATTTTTGCACTTTTTCATTTTTCACTTGAACATTTTTATACATTCTTAATATTTACTATAAAGATAATAGAAAAATATAGGTTTCTAATTAAAAATCAGATTTTAAACTTGTTTTCATATTGTATTGTATGTTCTCATATCAATAAAGTCAGTTCATGTTGACTTCTATTCTTAGTTGCCTGTTTCTACTTTTTTATCTCACACTTTGATAGTCACTTAAAGTTTTGGCCACCTTCTTTGCTCTCTTTGTGATTACTTCAAACAAAAAGGAAGAAAGGCTCTAAGCAAATAATCTGTTATTTTTCTTTTTTTCCTCCTTATCCTTTACCCCAGTGCATTTCCTTCGATGTCTAAGAGGAGAAGTCAATACAATTTCTAAATCTAAGGTCATCCATTCTCTTCAACAAAGCAGGGCTTATTTCATTTTGTCTGTAGCTATTACTTTTCCCGATATCAAGTTGAACAAACAGGGAAGTAATGCTCACAGCTCTATCACATTTTTATTTATTCCGAAGCCTTTACTAATTCCTTGTAGACTCATATCACAGCCTTTGACTTACTGTCAATGATTTCCCTCACTGTGGTCAGATTTTTAAAAATTTATTTTGTTCAATATCAATCTTGGCAAAGAGCTTTCAAATTGATGTTGCTTTAAGGTAACATTTGGGACTGACTAGATGTGCCAGGTCAGACCTAACCAGGTATTTTTGGAAAACACGTGTGCTTACACACACATGGATTTTAATTTTTTAAGCCTATATCCATGGATAGAATCAAAAGAAAAAGCAAAAAATTATAACACTGTAGAACATAAATCTTTCCAAAATAACCTGAGATTGTAAGCATAATTTTCTTTTTTGAGAGCAAAAGAATTGAGAAGAGAGAAAAGGAAGATAGAAGAGAATGCAATAGAGAAACCACATGATGCCGTGAGGAATTTAACCTGAACATGACTTAGACTATTATTTTATTTATTCACGTCCTTGTCATTATTGTTATCCTCATCAATACTTTATCTTTTCAAAAGTATTTTTATTTCTATTTGATTATCTTTTAAAACTGAAAGTGGCTTGGAACTCATTTGAAGGACTAGTAAAAGCCAGCAGAACCATGTGTGGTTTGAAAAAAGTTGTAAAATTCCTCATTTGTCATTTGTATTAAATATAAAAAGTGTAAGTAAATCAAATCAGCCAATGCAATCATTTAGTAATCTCACTTTTTGCTCTGCACAATTTAATATGTACCATCAAAACCAAATGTGATCCAAATAATTATCAGAAACATTCCAGGACACATTAGCTGAAACATCCAAATATATAAACCAACTTTCCCAAACCACATTCATGTTTTCCCTCCTCTATTTCTTTTCACCTGGCAATTTGCAAAAGTTTTTTCTTCTCTTTTCTATAACACACCACCTAATGACTGGTTTTGCTTTTCTAAAGTCTCCCTGCTGAGCACTGGCTTCTTCTGCTGGTATCCTGCCATGGCTTATATCACAGTTGTCCACCTGGGATGCTCCCTGCTTTGAGTTACCCAAAGTCATGATATCAAAAATGTGAAAACACTTCTCTTTTCCAACATTCATAGAGGACAGAGCTTCACTTTCTTGTTTAGGATACTTAGGGATTCCTCCTCTCCTTGTAATCTTGTCTTTCATTCTCTACCTTGTGCTGAGGGGTGATTTGGATCAGGGTCTCTGATTGCCTTGTGGTTGTGGTGCGCTTTCACTGGGAACTTCCTATGCAAAATTGTAGGTCAGTATTGCCCTGTTGCTATGGTGACATGCTGCCAGAAAAGTCTCTGCAAAAGCACAGAATTATATCACTCTTGACCTTGAAACTCAGACACCAGTTCCCAGAGAAAGAAAATTCTGAGCATGACAAGATAACCACAATGTTTGGCCAGTGCTGGGACCTTCAAACCTGCCCACTTAGGAGAAATTTTGGACAGTGGGCTTCCTGGGTGCCATAGGAAGCTCCTATCATTGCAAAAGTAGAATAGGTACAAAGTATTTCTTGTCCCACAACTTTCTAGTGCACAAATATCGATGCCTTTATGATTCTCAACTTCCTGATTGGGAGACCCCATATAACGTGCTGCCCCAGCTTTGGGTCACTGCTTCTCCCTGAGATCAGTGCCCCACCTGATCCCAGCTTTCTCCCTAAACGTTTGTGTCTTTTTAATCCCCCATCACCCCTCGCTGGTTTCTGAATTAGCAGCCGTGCAGGTTGTGGCAGTACATCTTTGCAGCATCACTGTTGGTGTGCCAAGAATTATGTTCACCTTTGTGAAAGTGGTTGGTTTTGGTTTTTCTCAGGATGCTTAGTAAAACCTCAAAGAGGACTGGGAATATAGCTCAGTTGGTAGAGTGCTTGCCTCGCAAGCACAAGGCCCTGGGTTCAATCCCCAGCACCGTAAAAACAAAACAAAAAGAAACCTCAAAGAGCCTTCCATGTGTCTACTTAAGTGACTCCAGTTTTTGTGCCTCCCAGTCAGTGTCCTACATGTTATCACAAATCCTATCCCAAGAATAGCCAGTTACAAAATAAAAGTAGCAAATGAATAAAATGCAAATATACCTTATATGTATTATTTCATTCAAATATACCCCAAGACAAAAATGGAAAGCAACCTATCTTACAAGGTTAACTGGATCATAATGTGAATCTCGTGGTGCTTAATCAGACTCCCAGTGTACACACACACTCTTGGAACCCCAGTTTTATTTAAACAATATATTTGTTTTGGTAAGAAAGTATTGAACATGGTCTTTCAAAATGAGACACATCATGATGGATTTTTATGTCGAATGGCCCCTATTATTGTTCTATGATTATTTAATTTCTTCTGAAATATATAGTGAAGTGATATAGTCTCCATATAGTCTACTTCAGTGTTTTATTCAACGAAAAATTCAGTATTTTCATGCTTGCATTTAGTTAATGTAAAATAAAATCACAGAGTGATTAAGTTATGGTTCTTTTTGAGAAAACAAAAAGATGAAATTTTTAAAAATTTAAAGTAGTTTGAAGGCTAAGTTCATTCTTCTTTTTGTTTCTTTGAAAGAAACACAGACTAAATAATCATATTAAACAGTATAATATGGGGAAAGGACAGGAAGTTTCCAGAAGAAGTGATTTACTTTTATACAAGGTGGAGAGGTGTTATAGTTTTGATATGAGGTGTCCCCTATGTACATAATTAGAACAAATAAAAAATAATAAAAAGGTCAAGTATGAGACAATGCAGGAATGGTAAGAGGTGGAACGATTAGTTTATGAGAGCTGCAACCTAATCCATTTAATAGATTAAAAATTTGAAAAGACTAATGTACTGGATAGTAACCGTAGGTAGGCAGGGTGTGACTGCAGGAGGTAGGTCACTGGGAGGTATGCCTTTGGGGTTTGTATTTTGCCACTGCCTCCTTACTTGCTCTGTTTCCTGGCTACTGTGAGCTGAGCAGCTTTCCTCTGCCTTGCCCTTCCACCATGATATTATGCTCCACTTCAAGCTCAGAGTGATGAACTTGACTGACCACAGACTGAACCTCTGAAACTGTGAGTCAAAATAAAGTTTTCCACTTCTTAGTTGTCCTTGTCAGGTATCTTTCTAACAATGAAGTACATGTGACTAACACAAAATGGAATAAACTGATATTTGACAAAGACTTAAATAATGTACAGGTATCAGTTAGATACTTGGGGGCGATTATTCCAAGGAGAAGAAAGAACAAGGGCAAAACTTCCGAGAAGGATCCTTTTTAGATGTGTAGTAGTAAGTAGATGATTCCATTAAAGGTGAGAAACAATAACTCCAAGAATGGTGGACTAAACAGTGGGAAAGACTTAGCTGTCATTAACTATGCAGAAAGAAGCATGTGCGTGAAACAGGTTTGGGACTGAGTGGGTGAGCAACCATAAACACATGGGCATAAGTTTCAAATATGAGATGTGTATTAATGAAAATGTCAAGCTAAGTGACAAATGAGTTTGAAGTTTAGGAGGTAGTTCAGAACTTGAAATATAAATATGTAGAGTCTAGATGAAAACATTGAACGAAGGTGAACAGAGAAAAAAAGAGAAAACCAGGGCCTGAGCCCCCAAAAAGGGAATACAAAAGGAATAAATACCAAAAAATTTACTATAAAGAGATGGACATGTGGGGGTGAAGGAAAACCAAATCTGTATGTCACTAAAGGGAAGCAAGTTGTGAATTCTTTCCAAAGTGCTCATATGTCAAATCAGATGTGACCTAGAAATAGTTTGAGTTAAGGAAGGCAGAACTGTGGTTTGAATGGAAGTTCAAACCACATTGCAGTTGGTTCCCAAAAGGAATCAAAGATAATATTTATAGACAATTTTTAATGACTTTGAAGGTAAAGATCTGTAAAGAAACAGACCTGTGATTTGGGAGGCCAATGGAATAAAATAAACTCATTTTGTATTTTCTTGTTTCAAAAAGGAAGAAATAATAGTGTGTTTTGACATTGGGAAGGATATATATAGGTCAAGAAATAGGTAAGAGAAGATTATCCAGAAGAGAAAGTTCAGAGTTCCAGGATTGAGTAGGTGGAAGGAGGCGGAGCTAGTGCATTACAGGAAAACAGACAGCTCATCCTATGAGACAGGTAGACAGGCAGGTCAGTGTCGGTCCTTAGGAGAATAGATGTATTGTACCACATAGGGAGGTAGAGACCTTCAGCAGGAGAACACTGGGGACATTTTCATCTGCTTTAATGCCCCTTTTTTATGTGACTTACCAATAATAGCAATGATGTCAGCATCTAGAGTATGGAGATAGGGATTATGAATTCCTTGTGACTTTCTGTGTCAAATTTAGAGTGGTTCAGTTCTGACTACCCCAGTGCCTTATAAGTTCATAGTTAATAAAATGATGAGGCTTCTAGTTTTCAGTGCTTCTGCCATCTGATGCTAATGAATTAACTCACTGTACAACACATAATGTACTTAATCTAGGATTAATATATTTTCACTATATGTATTAACATAGCAAATATCCATCTGGGACTTACAATATGCCAGGAATAATTTTAAGCCCTTTACAAACATTATAATTTAATATATGACAATGAAAACTATGCATTCAGTTTAGGATACATAATTATACTGACTTTTTAAAACTTTTGTATATTTTATGCTTATTTGCTGGGATTTGGGGAATAATAAATGAAACTGTACTGACCTGTATGTGATTTAATATTTTTCTTCTTACTTTTTACCAAGAAGAAAGTCTAGTTTCTCACATTTTTTAAATTATACAAAACATTTATTAGAGATTGAAAGACTTTGATTTGGCCTAGTCGGGAGAATGCATTGTTCCCAAAATTAATAAAGTTACATATCAGAAAAAATCTGTCATAATTTTGATTTGAGTGAATGCTGTCCCTCAACCTACCTTCTAATATGATTTCCATTGTGTAGAGAAAAACAAAATACTTCATATTTTATTCTTTTTTAACATAGCTTTCTCCTTTCCTATTAAATCTTACTTTATTTTTTTAAAGATGGCAATATTCTTATATGGAATAAAAAACTAAATTTATATTAATTTTTCAAAAATATGATTTAGAAATAGGTGAACTATCTTAATAAATAATCATGAAATAAGATAATAAAAAGAAAACAAAAATATTTGTATATCATTCTATTTATCCTCAGCATTTTTTAAAAGTACCATAATTCACAGAAATACACTTTTATATCCATAACAATTTCATAATTTATTACTTTTCAATATATCTTCTTGCCTTTTTATTTCATTATATACATTTCAATGTTTACACTACTTCAAAGGAAGATTTTTGTTTCTTTGCTATATTCATATCAGTGTACAAAATAATATGTAAAATGTTTTACCTTGCATGCAATTACTTAAGTTGTTTCTAGGATCTATTTTTTTTATTATAATATGCACTATCATATGAAGGTGAAATTGTTGTATTTACTTTGTTTTTAAACTGAAAGAGAATACCTGGTAGATAAAATTCAAGGAAACTGTTTTTAATTGTGTTTGTTACATATATAAAACAAATAGTAAGGCTACTTGATATTGAATAAAGACAAATACTTCTGTTTGATTCTCATTTTTAGTACACAAGGTTGGTCAACCTTAGATGATCTTCATAAAGATAAGGAAAACTGATAAGTGCTTTAAATACCTGGAATTGGAATCTCTTGGATTTTTAGAGAAATCCTAAAACAAATGGTCATTGAATAAAATACCCAGGTAAACTGCATTGGCTACAGTCCCGTCTGGATTTTGAGGAGTCAGGGTTTCACGTAGAAGGAATTTGTTCACAATTAAAAGTGAGAAAATTAATAAACAGTAAGAACTCATTTCTAAATCAAGTTGGAGTTAACAGAGGTTGTGAGAACTTTGTAAATAAAAACTGATTTTTGCACCCCAACTGAGGAGCATAGAAATAAGGGATTTGGGGAAAATAACAATGAATGCAGAGAGGATAAGAAGAAAACATCAGCAAAATGTACACCAATGATGGAATGTAATTATTCATGCTCTTTGTATCCACTTGCTTGTATATATGTGTGTGCCTCTCTGTTTTGGTCGGTGGTATGTATTTAGATATGAAATATGTTTGTAGAGAACTCAGAAAAAATACTAATTAGTAGATATAGAGATGGGTATTGGCACTCTGTCTGTATGTGCACGTGTGTGTCTTTGCGTTCAGGTTTTGGGAAGGTAAGTTGTCTGCTGTGAAATGTACCCTATACAGAACTGAGAAAACAAACAGCAATGCTAGTGGGTATTGAGATGGAGTCTGTGATGATATTCAATGCATCATGAAAAGGAAGTACAGAGGTAAAAAGTAAGTCAAGTAAGGTGTCTGGAAAGTCATCCTTTAAAGATTATATCATGGAGAAAATGCTGGACTTTACTTTTCAAATATATTACAACTTGAACTTCAGACTGCCAGTGGCAATAGAGATATCACAAGTTTCAATTCTAGAAAAAAAAACATATGATTTGTCTCTGTGAATATTTATGATTATTAATTAAAATGCCATGAATGAAATGAGAGTGATCATCTTCTGTGATTATGTAGATTCATCTCATTATTTCACTATAGTCCCTAACAGGTAGCCACATGGAGTGGCTGAGAACCAAGCTGTGACGCTTAATAAACGTACATCTTGAAAAGTGTCCTCAGAATTCATGGGCCTCTATTACTTTGTAATTGCAACAAAAATAATTTCTATGACGTACAATGCCACAAGGATTAAATATACAAATACTTGTAACATGCATAAAAAGTAGTAGAGGATCAAATAAATGTCCAGTCTGATAACATTGATGAATAAAAAAAGTGATTTTGATGTGAAAGGTAGGAAAGTATTTCTGCAAAATGTTTATGTAGTAATTTAAGCTCAAAATTGATGAAAATTGCATTTATGAGCATTTCCAAGTATCAACAAAGACTAGGTGAGTCATTAACTTGCATATAAGGTGTCAGAGTGTTACTTTATTCCTCAATAACAATTAACTTTGTTTTAGATAGATTGTAAGCTACCATACATATATTTAAAATTATTAAAATCACAAACAAAAAATCAGAGAAAAACTTTGAGATTTCCCTATAATTCAACATTTTCTAAATAATATACCATGAAGAAAAATTTACAAGATATATAAATGAATTGTCAAGAAAATTTCTGTACATATGAAAAGACATGTCATTTAAGGTATAATAATTTCTTACCATGTATTTTTGAAAAACCCACACATAGACGTTATTTTTCCATGAGACTTGAAGGGTGGGCAAAGAAAAAAAAATGTAATTTCTAGAAATCCTAGAAAAAAATAAATGTTAAATTCAAACCAATGTCAATTTCAGTATTGTCAATAAGAAATTCAAGTTAGAGAATTTTTTTTCAATGTTTTTGTATCATAGTGACCAAAAAACAACCAACAAGAACAACTTAGAAGAGAAAAAAGTTTATTTGGTGTTCACAGTTTCAGATATCTCAGCCCATAGATTGTCAGGAGCAGCGAACAAATTACAATTCTTTGAACTGCCCAGAAACAGAGGTGTTGGCTCTTTGGGGAATTTCTCAGTGGAGCAAACTGCCCAGTTGTATGGTTATGCCCTGTTCAAAGAGAAATTCCTTGCTAGTCAGGGGATTTTTTTTAGTTCATAACTTTGGTTTCAAATGCCTGCTGTCTGGGGGAAGAGAATTATAGGCACAAGCTGATAAGCCCTAATTGGGTGTTTTTACCCTCAGCTTTAGCTCTGTTTATCTTAAATAAACTTCCTCACAATAAATTTTTCTGATGTTTAAATCTATATAATAAACATGCTGAGATTGCTCATGGTAGTCTTCCTCCATCAGAAGCAGGCCTGACTTTTTCTCTACCTTTGTGTCTTTTTCCTAATCCCCTCATCAAACCATTCAGTTAGCCCTGAATAAACTGTTGTGAAGGACGTTACAATAGACTACTGACTCCTTAGCTCTCGGCCCGAGATGTGAAAGAACATCATGGCAGAGGGCTTGGTGGAGGAAAGCAGCTCAGGAAAATCAGGAAACTGAGGGAAGGATCCACCAATCAGGGACAAAATACAAACCCAAAAGCACACTCCCAGTGACCCGCCTCCTCCAGCCACACCCTGCCTGCCTACAGTTGCAACCCAATTAATGCCCATCAGAGATTAACCCACTGATTAGGTTAAAGCTCTAGTAACCCAATCAGTCCTCTTCTAAGCTTTCTTTCAGTGTTTCATACATGAGGTTGTGGGGGAGAACTCATAACTAAACCATAACTGACAATGAAATATTAAATTTTCTCATGTCCACTAGTTGATTCTTTTTCAAAAATGCTATTTCTTCTTTAGCTTTTCAACTTATCTAAATAAAATATTAAATATAATTTAAGTGTATTAAATATATACATATATGGTTAAAATACAGAAAATATAATAATCTTTTCCTGGTATAGTCTGATATTTTTAAAGATAATCCTTATGGATGTGCACTTCATAATCAACCAGAAAAAAACAGAAATTAATATAAAATATACATATTTAATTTTGAAATATAAATTTGTTCATTTTGAAAATTAAGTTGTGATTAAAAAAATTTTACCTAGTATATTTATTCCTACATCTAAATTCGAATCTAAACATAACTTTTGCATGTATTTTAGACAAACTAATTGTAAAACATCACAATGCACGATAAAGTTTTTAATTACATCTTGTAAAATTGTGGTATTTATTTTATGTTTTATTATCTTTTTTGCTTGTGGCCAAATTAGAACTACACATTATCATTAACAATATTGCCATATATTAAAACTATATTGCATTTAATTAGTTTTGGAGTTATTTACACCTTCTATACATAGTAATTTTCCCTGTGTTTTTATGATGTAAGTGAGCAGTAAACTGCCTCCAGATTCCAACCCCAGTATGAGAGAGAGAGAGAGAGAGAGAGAGAGAGAGAGAGAGAGAAAGGAGGAGTGTTAGACCTTCTTTATAAATATTGATGTGATTCAATTCTGATCAATGCATTTTTTATAAATTAGAAATCTAGATATTTGGCAAGACAGACTGAACATATCAAGAAGTGACTGATAAATATGATTAAGTACACAAGACAGGAAATAAGAAAAGAGACTTGTGTCATGAAGATATTTATTGGAATGTCAAAACTCACTACAAGTGTCAAACAGTCAGACCATAGAAACTTAACCACAACAAATAAAGTATCTAACTTCAAAAATCAAGAGTGTAAAACTTAAACATATCTTAGGACTTTTCACTCTATGTTTCTGATTCTTGTAAAAGACCTATGTTTTAAAAGTAAAAGCAATATCCAGCAATATCAAAAAATGAAATACAGATACATGTAAGATTTCAAAAACATTGTGCTCAGAGAAATAAGTTAGACACAAAGGACCAGTATTGTATGATACTCTGTATATGAAACTAATATAAAATATAAAACTATACAGAAAGCAGATCTATAATTTCTTAGAGAGATAGGAGCATAATTTGACAGGAAATCAAATACGGATATGTTTTGAGGTGATGGATAGATTCTTCAATTAAATTGTGGTGATTGCTGTACCAGTGTATAAATTATTTAATTTAAAAATAAATCAGGAAATACTACGAATACCAATAAAGTCATCCAATATCTTCATATGTCTCTTATTTAAAACTTCCTCTTTCAGTATGGCCTACCAGGTAACATAATCCCCAACACTTGATTTCGTCACCTCAACACCGCACTTCAGATTCATTGGGCACCATGAAAGACATCAAAAAAATTCTTGACTCAGGGTCTTTGAATTTTCTGTTGATTCTGGTGGATCGGGCATTTCTTCAGATAGTTGTGTGGTTCACAGGAGACTTATTTAAAACAAGACTTTCCTGACGCCCCACACCCTTCCCATTTTGGTACCAGGGATTGAATCCAGTGGCACTTAACCATTGAGCAATAGCCCAAGTTCTTATTTTTATTGTTACTTATTTATTTATTTATTTTGAGATAGTATCTCTCTAAGTTTCTTAAGGCCTCCTAAGTCCGTGAGAGTGGCATGGAACTTGAGATCCTCTTTCTTTGGCCTCAACAGTTGCTGGAATTACAGGCGAGGACAACTGCTTCCAGCCCCCAAAGCCCTTTCAACCTTTTCAGTTACCTTTCTTTTCCTTTATGACTCATGTTACCTTGTAAAACATACACTTTTTGGTTTATTGACTTAAAATCCAACTTCTTCGCTTAAAATACAGATTCCAAAAGAGTGGGGACTCTTCTAGTCATCTCTGTAGCTCCATTATCTAGATGAATTTTCAGATATTACTGGCATTCAGTCTTTATTGAATAATAAATCAATAGTAAAATCATACAATGTAAACTTTTAATCAATTGTAGGGAATATCTAAATAAATGGAGTTAATTCTCCAATGATTACAAAACAACAGACATGATTCAAAATATAAAATGTCATTCATTACCCTTTCTCATACTGATTTTTTTTTCAAACAGCAGTTCTTTTTCAAAATGTCTTCATTTTCTTATAAGGACTCATATTAAGGAGACCAGAGACTTAATTACTATTAAAATTTAGCTTCAAAGTTTTATTTATACAGAAAAAGGGTTTGTGTAAAATAAATAGCTAATAGCTATGTGTGTAAGACATATGAATATACTACCATGAATTTTGAATGTCTTGTTATAGTTTTTTCTTATATTTTTAAAATTGATTTTATTTTTCATTAAATATCATTACTTTTCATTTAATGTAGTATATATGATTTCTTATATATTATAAATTCCCTCATACATTTTCTCATCTAATCACTTATTTCACATCATTTTAATATTATATTTGTTGAGTTGTACTATATATATGCCTTCTTTAGTATTTACAAATGTGGATTATAGATTTATATTTATCAAAATATTTTTTCTATTACACAATTTATGTTTTAAATTTTATTACAAATATACTTACTTACACATATTTTGAAAATTTATGATCTTTTGAAATCATTGACAATAGCAGGAAAAAAAAAAAAGGAAATCTATACTCGGTCACTAGTGCGACTCCAGTAGTAAATCATTGATAGAAGGTATGATATGGAACTCTACCAGTGCTTCAGAAGGGATCCAGTTTTCTGCAATGTGCCTGAAGACAGTTCATATCACTAAACATAGAACAGCAAAAGAAGGTTAATTTATGTGTTTTCCCGTATTTTAATCTTGTTTGCATGATCACTTATCAATTTTAAGACTTAAAATTTTTAGTGCTGGTAGCATCTTCTCTGAGATTTCCCAATATCAACATCAATGAAGATTCTTTAATTTATTTACAAATACTTCATTTAAGTGTTTCGCATATAAAAATGTACTTATATGTCCAAACAAAAAAAATAATGTAAAATAAGCCTCCATATCATAGGAATCTGCTAATATATTAGGTACAATCAACATAAGGTATTGTATTTCTATTACTGAACACAGTACTTTGTACACGTTTGCTTTAGTTCGCTTTTTGTTGCTTGATCAAAATATCTGAGAAGAATTATTTACAGGAGAAAAAGTTTATTATGACTCATGGTTTCAGAGGTTCAGTGTATGGTTGGCCAACTCCATAACTCTGGGCCTGAGTGAGGGTGAACATCATGGCCGAAAAAAAGCACATCAGACCAAGAGAGCCAGCAAGCACAGCGGGAGTGAGAGAGGAAGGGGGAAGAGAGAGACAGTGAGAGACAGAGAGACAGAGAGATAGAAAGGGCAAGCACAAAGAACCAGGGACAAAATATAAACTTCAAAGGCATGTCCTCAGTGATCCACTTCATCCGACCACATCTTGCCTCCAGTTAATCCATTTAAATAGATTAATCTGCTTATTAGCTTACATCTTTTATAATCTAAACATTTTACCTCTACATGTCTTTGCATTGTATCACACATGAGTTTTGGGGGACCCCACACATCCAAATTATAGCAATGTTTTATGTTTGATGTGTGTGTGTGTGTGTGTATGTGTGTATACACACACACTCTACACATATAAATAGATACAATATATTATTCCTATTGTGTGTGTATAAGTATAAACACACATATGATTTATATAGTAAAAACCTATATATGTGTGTATATATATATATATATATATATATATACATCTACTTTAGTCAGATTTTAATAATCATATTGAATCATTTTTAAACCTTTCTTATATTCTGTATCAGATAAATATTTCCAAGGGTCATTAGAAAAATACTATATTTTTCTCAAGTCAATTATTATTTTCTGTGCTTCTTACTTGACTACTTTGAACAAGTGTTCCCTGCCTGCTTATGATTGATTTTCAGAATTGCTTTTCAACTATTCACACTTAATTGTCAATAAAATACTAACCTTATTCCCCTTGTTGTTTGCTTTATTAAACTGTCTGTCAGCCACATTATGCAAAAATATTTGAAACAGATTGTATTCTATTCTGCTGTGTTTTCAACAGATGTCTACTTAATTGGAATTTCTCATAGTTGGGCCAATTTGGTTACATTTTTAGCAACATAGAAAGATCACAACCATACATTTTTGCTGTTTGAAGTAAGCCATAACTTTTTATAAAAAGTTTTACATGGATTCTCCCTAGGTTGGATGCATTTATTAATTATTAATAGATATATATTCTATTAATAAAACATTTCACTGGTGGATGCCCCTAAAATTCATATAGGAGAGAATAGAGAACCTCTGGAGGGGGATCCAAAATACAAAAAGAAGGAAAGAAAGAAAATAATCAATCACCAAGGGATAGCAGAGCAAAGAAGTTATCAAGGTTAATATGGGTTTTTTAAAATGTACTGATTATAAAAATCGCAGTAAGCAAATATGTGAGCTTATTTCTTTCAAGCTATAATTTGGGCATAGGTCTAGAATCCATGTTCATCAGATTATTAAATAATACAGTTTTCCCCTAGATTTTCCAGAAATGATGATAAATTATGATAGAAATATAGTGCGACAAAATTTTTAAAATGTATACATAAGAAAAGTGAAGGTATATATTTAACATTTTAGAATCTGTGTTTATATTCCCAGTCCAGATTTTCCCCAGTGAACTCCAGATTTTTTTTCGTCAATTTTCTCTATTTATCCTCATTTGGAATTTAGTAGGTGTACAATTGATAGCACGAAGATATAAAGCTTAAAATTCTTTGAGAAAACATTTAGAAAGAAAATAATATTATACCAGGTGCACTGCAGCACACCTTTAATCCCAGCAACTTGGGATGCTGAGACAGGAAGATTGGGAGTTCAAAGCCAGCCTCAGCAACAGCGAGGTGCTAAGCAACTCAGTGAGACCCTGTGTCTAAAAAAAATATAAAATAAAGCTGGGGGCTCTGTGGCTGAGTTCCCTCAGTTGAATCCCTGGTACCCCCCACAAAAAAGAAAAAAAATATTTATATCATGTCACCATTTGATTTTGTGAATTCGATTATAAATAACCATAAAATATACTTTTTATAAAAGTGTGAATCTCTAAAAGAATTTTTATCAAATATAAAAATAATTTATGTGTTTGAGTTGGAGTACCAGGAATTGGACCCAGGGTCACTTAAGAATAATCAATAGCAACATAGTAGTCTATATACTGGTTGCTCTGGAATTTTGAAAAAATATTCTTCAGTAATTCATGTCCACTTTCAGATAACACTCAATATTTCAGGGGTTGTATTTCTTAATAACAAAATATTTCATAGTTTACCCCTCCTGACCATTCTAACATTCCCAACATTCATTTTGCTTATACATAAGCATATATAGCATATATCACAAAACCAGGAAGTCAGAGAACACCAAGTATATACAATTAGGCAACTTTCAACGACATCCAATCAACAACAGGTCACATAGGTGACAGTGGCCTGCTCAGCCGTCTATATCTCAAGTTTACAGCATTTGTTGACTGCTTTTACTCTTGTGCTTGATTTAATCACATGCCATTTTTTAAGCATGGTCCCTACCTGTACAAAATCTGCTGATGTTGCCAATAATAGACTGATTGACCTGGAAAGACAATTAAAAGTGATTATAGACTAGGAAGTGGGAGTATCGCTGTCCAGTACAGCTCCCCTTCCACCAAAGCTAAGATTTTGAAAACCAGAACAAAGTGATGGAATGTGTTAAGAATATGTGTCACTGAAGGTGGTGATACTAAAACAAAAAGAAAATTAAGAAGTGTCTATGCCATGTTTGGAGAATCTTCTAACAAACTGGGTTGATAACCACACACAGAAGTATATCTCTTTCAGTTCTGGGACAATTATGGTCAAAACAAACAAAAAATTCATATAACTATATGAAGAAAAGCAGTAGAAATTGTTGTAAGATCCAAAGAGAAGGCATAGATTTGGACCTTCGTTCTATCCTACATGCAAGTGTGAAATGCCTTAGATCACAGAGTCGAGCAAAAAGAAAAAAAATTAGGTATTTTTTTCCAAAGTCCCTGTACTTTTTATAAAAATTCTGTTTGATGTTCAAATTCTCTGAGTACAGATATCCATTCTCCTTAACACCTCATTTTTCAGTTGTGATAAAGATAAAAAGCATGTCTTAACCTGTTACCAAGTATCTCTGTAATTATTTTTACCATGGAAATTAATAGTCTTAGCAACCATCCTGCAACTCTGAATATGGACCACATTTAAATTCTGTCAAATGAATGAACAGGTGTGCGCTAGTTCAAAGGAAAAATAAAATGTAGAAAATGCCACTCTTCCCACTGCCTTGAATTCAAAAGAATATTATAAATTTATATTTCTCATGTATATTTTCTTTAGAACATATCCAGTTATTCCATAAGAATTGATGTTGATTTTAGTCCAATTTATCCTGATATGTATCTTCATTTTGTGTTTTTTATGATAAAAATCATCTTCAATTCATGGTGGAATAATTCATTTGATACAGTTTCATTTATATTATAGATTTTCTGTCATGAATTATAATGGGTTTAACTTAGCTTTCCTAAAACAATGTGACTTACTTGATATCTTATCCAAGACTCTCACTGTGAACAATTGGTTAAACTCGTTGATTTTGATAACAAAGTCATGCTTCAAATACACTTAATGGGTGAAACTTGCCATTATATTTTGTGATTTTGTTAGAACTGAGGCATTTTATAAGATAATCTTTGACATTTTAGAATTGGTGATACAAATTTCATTGCACATTGAAAAAGAAGGTAAACTAGTCAATATATTGCATGATAGTATATATTTATTGTCTCTTTATACAATTATACCACAATATTCCCTATGATTTTATTTTATAGCTACAAAGAAAAATTCTAATTATGTTTATGCTTTAGTAGTTTATTTTTTAACATGCAATTTGCAGAGGTAATTTCAAACTTTTACACAGAACTAATGATGTCAGGAAATACTTTTGCCATATAATATTGGTAATAACCCCTAGAAGAGACGTAGAACATACATTGAGAATTAGAAATTACTATAGGTAGAAATAAATACATGAATAACTGCATACATTCACATGTAATCCTCTAATATATTACTAACCCACCTTGTGTCTTATAACTAATTGGAGAATCCCTAAAGCAGCATTATGCTTACTCACAGTTAGAACTAGGAGCATGTTTTTGTCCTTATTATTATTTTCTTTGTAACACTTTTATACATTCCCTCTTGCCATCATTTGAAAAAAAGAATAAAATATTGTATGAGGAAATTAACAGTCAGGGCTACATGTCAGTGCTACCCCAACCTTGAGTTGTCCTTAGTTGTCCAAGAATAAATTCACCATCTATCCACCTGAACATGGCACATTAGTCAATGTACTATACTGGTAATGGCTGCCCCAGAACTTCTCTAATGGAAGAATATGGAGGATCGAGGTCATCAAAAGGGGCAGGATGGGGCTGGGGTTGTGGCTCAGTGGTAGAGCACTTGCCTAGCATGCATGAGGCCCTGGGTTCAATCATCAGCACCATATAAAAATAAAATAAAGGTATTGTGTCCATCTATAAAGAAAAAAAATAGGTTTAAAAAAAAAAAAAAGAAAGGGGCAGGATGTTAAGGGAAGCTGCTTGCATGAAAGCATTATTCATTTTGGATCCTGCAGGTTGCTGTCCTGGTATGGAAAGTGATCCCTTACATAAATCCATAATTGTCCAGCAATCACCATATTTTTATTTTTTATTAAGAAGAATGCAGAATCAGGTTAATATAGATGAGAATATATGCAGTAAAACTAATTTCTACTCTTTTTTTTGCAACCCATATCGGAAGAAAAAAGTAAAATGAATACCTCCTCCCCTCCAAAAGATCCTTGAACAATGAGATATTCCTAATCAGTTGAATAAGCAACATGAATAAAAGAGTACCACTTACAACAAATTCAATTCATTTTTTGCAAAACGTCAGCGTCTAATATCAGAATTACTCTCTCCAAAAATATACAGATTAAATTCCCCTCAAAAGGTTGATCTATAAAATAAAACCTCTCCATAAGCCATTTCCACTACTGGGTGGTTACTTCACATTTTAAAAACACTCCTTATCTTTCATGCTGACTTTTAGAAGCTTCCCCATTTGTAACATTTTCTATACTCACTGAATTGAATTCTCTTTTTTTGCCTGTCTTTTCATGACAGACTGATTTTATCAAAGCCTAGGACTATCTCATTCATTTTTCTATTGCAGCATGTGGCAGATTTCAGAGCCTCCAGATATGCTTCTTGTTGAATGAAAGAATAAAAGAACAAAAATAAGAATAAAAGAACAAAGAGATCCTCAGAAAAGAAAAAATACTAGGTGCTACCAGTAACACCAATAATAAAAAATGCCTTTTTAAGGGTCATTGAAAGAGTAGTTAAGTTACTATTGTTTATCTTAATATTAATTACTTACTGTGAAAGTTTAGAATTTCAAATTGACATAAAAGAATCCAGACCATTCGTATTCTAGCCACATATAAATTCCAATTTCAGAATCTACCTTACCTTTAAAACAACAATGTACTTTATATTGCTATCTAAATCTATTAATCTTTACAAAAATCCACCAGACCATATATTTCTTTGAATCATCTGTACAGGTGGACTTATGTGGAAACAAATCAGAATTAAAAAAAAAAAAAAAAATTCCAAAGAATGAATATAAACTTAAATTATTGGTTTGAGGTAATTAATCCTTACAATCATAATAGCATTTCTGTTCTTGAATGATTTTCCATGCCTAGTCTGCCAGTTGAGTTTTGCTCCTACCGGCCTGGGGCACAAAATCTGCTTCCTTCTTTCCTCCTGGTCCCTGCACAGACTGCTCCCAGCTGGCTTTATTTTTGGTTCAAGTCTACAGCAGATCAGGATGCCTTGTTCTCAACTTTTTCACCTTTAAGTTTCCACAAATATACCACAGATAGTCACAAATTAAAACACTTTACTATCAATTCCCAAGAGGAAATAAGATAAAACCAAAAAAATAAGCTAACTTAAAACCTAAGAAATAGAGAAGGAAAATTCCAAATTCCCCAATATCTAACAAAGCTCTTTTTTGTTTCTTTCTGTAGCTTCTAGTCCCTGCTTCATTTTTGTAGACAGTATCCTGAATGTTTCAAAAGTTTCTTGATGCCATTTGATTTCTGGTAAAGTTAGAATTTCTTCCCTCTTAGTATTGTGGCAGGAGAAAGGTAAAAATGCCTTTGTCCCCGCAGATGGTTCTCTCTTTGTTATTCAGTCTTTAATCTAGATTCCCTTGTGGGAGTGTCTTTGTAGATGGGATTAAGATTATTAATCAGCTGACACTAAAACAGGAAGTTATTGATTATTCTCTGGGTTGACACTGTAATCACAAAATGCCTTTAAAAAAGCAGAAAAGGAAAACAAGGAGTTGTTTGGAGTCCTAACTACAGAGAGTGAGGAGAAATGACCCCAAAAGGGAAGCTGCTGTGGGTGGAGGGGACAAGACCCTGCCTGCATCATGAGAATGACAGCAGGCAGGCTCTTAAGCAAAGATGAGTTTCTGTTATAGCAGAAATCTCAGTTCTACAACAGCAAATTAACTGAGTCTGATCAGCAACCTGAATGAGTTTGGGAACTGATTCTCTTCAGAGGTTTTAGATGGGAGTTTGCCTTGATATCAGCTTTGTGAAATTCATAGTAGAAATATCAGTTGACTCATCCTGTATTTATGGATTATAGAATTAAGAGATAGTAAAGCTGTGTTATTTATGCTACTAAATCTATGGTGATTTTTTTTTTAGCATCAATGATAATCTAATATAAGTGTGAAAGTCTGCACTTAATTATTTGTAAATTATTTTATTTTCTTGGTCATGCTCTCTTCAGTAATACACACATACATGCATATACCTAGAGTAGACTGGGAATAATTAATTCAGTGACTGCACAAATAAAATTTTTCATTCACTTAGCAAAATGGCAGATCACAGGCAGCTATCACAGAGTTGTCTGAAGATGATTTATGCATAAGAGCATGGCAAACTGCCTGCAAAACAACAGTGAGTTCAATAAGGGGTCTGTGTGTGTGAGTGTGTGTGTATGATGGGAAAGGAGAAGATTAAAAGAGAAAGAGCAGATTCTAAAAGCCCTTCAATCCTTTATCCAACAAACAGAGCATGTTTGTCATCCCCTGTGCCAGTCAGTGGAAATTCAATCCAGAGCAAAAGGAGGTCTGGTTTCTGCATTGTGGAACATTTAGTCCAGTGGGAACCCCAGAGTTTAATCACACCATCACTCTGGCAAGTACCATTACAGCCCAGGCAGCCTAGGCAGGACTTGCCAACCAATTTCAGGCCTTTAGCTTTTATCCTATAAACAACTGGGAGCTATTGCACAATTCAATTTCAGATCTTTAGATTTTCTGTCAGGAAGAGAGGTGACTTGACCAGATTATGTTCTAGAAAAATCCCTCTGATGTGATTATATCCATTAAATGATTGGAAAATGGTAAGCCTGGTGGCAAGAAGATTGCTATACCTATTATGTCCATTGTGTAAGAGATGAGAGAAAAATCATAAATAACATTCAGTTAAAATTAAAATAAAAAGTGAATTTAGTGACTATTGAGAGGGAGAAAACTGATTTAGAAACTATAGGATGTTAGGACAAGAGAGGAATATAGTATGATTATTTGGTGTTTACTTCAGAAAGTTGCCTCCATCAGCTGAGATATATGTAAGGAGAATCTGTAGGAATATTTGAAGATAAAACTCTTCATTGGTCTAATTGAAATTCCTAGAGGATGTGCAAATACTGATATTTAGTACTGATATTTGACAGGATGAATAATGATCCCCCAAAGAAGGTCTTGTCAGACTCAATGAACATGTAAAAGTTAATGTATAAATGTGGCATTGGGATTATATTTAATATCTTGAGGTGGGGAAATTATCCTGGATTATCTCAGTGGTCCTGGTATAATCACAAGGGTCTTCAAAAAAGAGATCACAGTGAGTGTGAATAGGAAGAGATGTGATAATGGAAGGAAAAAGGTTGGTGTGAGGCTCAGAAGATGCAGCAAACCAAGAAAAAAGAAGTATCTTCTAGAAACTGAAAAGGGTTAGGGAATAAATTCTTTTCTCAGAGAAGAAATTAGCCCTGCTCACACCTTGGCATTAACGCTGTGAGAATGATTTTGGAATTCTGAGCTCTGTGAATATAAGCAATGCATTTTAAGCCAGTCAGTTTGTGGTAATGTGTTACTGCAACAACAGGAATCTAGTTCAGAGAATGTTTATGTATTCATGTCTACATCTGGGCAAGGAGGTATGTAAACAGGTGATTCATAGCTTAATATGCTTGCAACCCACACCAACAAATCCGCATTACAAATTTGATCATATAGTTTAAGATATGAATATATGATCTTACAAACTGTCTGATTTATAAGCAATGTCTTCCTTCAGGTCCCTGTTCCTCTTTGATACTCAATTTCTGGGGGAAAAAATCACTTGAAGTCAGCAGCTTTTTGCCTTATCCCATAAACTGAAGTCATTAAAGGTTTTATGATAGTATGGTCTGCAAATGTGGCGATACTATGTTGCCTCAGAAAATATAGTGCCTTTGAGGACCACAGTGGGGAGAGGTTGTAGAGTCCAACAGAATTGGGAAGTATCCAAGAATGTTGGAAGCATTCACACTGTCCTCTAAAGCAACTTCAGAAGGAAACAACTCCCCCAGGGAAAGGCTGTGTGATATCCCTGTGGAGGCTGAGATGTACTGCCAGAACTGTGAAGCCTTGGAGGCTTCCCAGTTTCAGCTCCTACCATAAACAGGGGCTCTCCAAGCAACCAAGTGGGTTGATAAAACAAAGGTGGGATTTATAATGGATGGAGGACTTCATACTGTCTACCTACCCTTCTTTTCTTTTCTGGAAAAAATATAAACTTGCCAGATATTTTGTGCAATTAGAAGGATGCTGTACCAACCACAGGAATCACTGGGATATATCCTCTCAGTCTTTGGGTTTATGATAGTCTTTAAATATTGAAAATATAGTAGTTCTTGCATGTCTTTTCTTGTGAACTAAGGTTGTTCTCATATAGAACTGAAAAGAATCTATAAATTATTAAAATTAATAGGAGAGCTCAGTAGAGCTGATGAATATGAGACCATTACATAAATACAGTGAATTTCTGGATACTTGTAATGAAATAGCTTATTCAAAATTTGCTTACTACTGTTCTTATACAAATAATTTTAATTTGTGATGGAAGCAAAACCCATTTCAGATATGTAGTAATGAGTTTTATAAACAATGAATAAGTTATTTGGGGACAGGTAAAATTTATTAAAAGAAATTACATAAATATTATTATAATTTGAAAAAATGAGAAAATTCAAAAACTTCAAAATATATCAATTGTTCCCCAAATTAACTTGCTAATTAAAAAAAATCAATAGAAATTTCACATATGCCACTCATGGAGTACAGTGGGAAATGCAGAGCTTAAATATGTTTCTAAAAATGATCAATTGGAGAAAACTTGTCCTATAGATATGGAGGTTAACCATGAAGCTGCAAATAAAAAGTGATTTGATATATGAATTCTTACAAGGGAAGAGAATAGAGAGCAAAGAACTGCTTCAAACTTTGTGGAAACTTAATTATTACCACAGGGGAGGTGCAACATATCACTCCATCTGAAGGATGAATTAATCAACAAATGGTGACTCTGATTAATTTACTCTCAGGGAAAGAAATAAAGGCAATCCCTACCTCACGTCACAGACAAACAAAAATAATGCAAGAGGGATTAATTATTTAAACATAATGACAACATCTTAATATTTTTAGGTAAGAGACTAGAATAAGAAAGGTTTTTTTTTTTTTTTTTTTTTTTTTTTTTTTAATGAATGTAGCACAATAGTAAAGACAAATTAGTAAAGACACAAAGAGAAGACAAAGACTGTGAATATCTTAACATGAAGAATTCACATTCCTTAAGAGAGGGTGACCAGTTCAGTCAAATATCTGGTCACCCTTTTTTTTTTTATTATTATTATTGTATACAAATGGGATACATGTTGTTTCTCTATTTGTACATGGAGTCAAGGCATACCATTTGTGTAATCATAATCATACGTTTACATAGGGCAATGATGTTTGATTCATTATTTTTTTCTCTTCCCCCCCACACCTTCCACCCCTCTTTTCCCTCTATACAGTCCTTCTTTCCTTCATTCTTACTACACTCCTTATCCCTAACCCTAAACCTAACCCTAACCCTAATGCTAACCCCTCCCACCCCCCATTATATGTCCTCATCCGCTTATCAACGAGATCATTCGTCCTTTAGTTTTTTTGAGATCGGCTTATCTCACTTAGCATAATATTCTCCAATTTCATCCATTTGCCTGCAAATGCCATAATTTTATCATTCTTCATTGCGGAGTAATGTTCCATTGTATATATATGCCACAGTTTCTTTATCCATTCATCAACTGAAGGGCATCTAGGTTGGTTCCACAATCTGGCTATGGTGAATTGAGCAGCAATGAACATTGATGTGGCTGTATCTCTGTAGTATGCTGATTTTAAGTCCTTTGGGTATAGGCCAAGGAGTGGGATAGCTGGGTCAAATGGTGGTTCCATTCCACGCTATCTGAGGAATCTCCACACTGCTTTCCAGAGTGGATGAACTAATTTGCAACCCCACCAGCAATGTATGAGTGTTCCTTTTTTACCACATCCTCTCCAACACCTATTGTTGCTTGTGTTCTTGATAATCACCATTCTAATTGGGGTGAGATGAAATCTTAGGGTAGTTTTTGATTTGCATTTCCCTTATTATTAGAGATGTTGAACATTTTTTCATATATCTGTTGATTGCTTGTACATCTTCTTCTGTGAAGTGTCTGTTCATTACCTTAGCCCATTTGTTGATTGGATTATTTGTATTCTTGGTGTAGAGTTTTTTGAGTTCTTTATAGATTCTGGAAATTAGCGCTCTATCTGAAGTATGAGTGGCAAAGATATTCTCCCACTCTGTAGGCTCTCTCTTCACATTGCTGATAGTTTCCTTTGCTGAGAGAAAGCTTTTTAGTTTGAATCTATCCCAGTTGTTGATTCTTGCTTTTATTTCTTGTGCTATGGGAGTCCTGTTAAGGAAGTCTGATCCTAAGCCAACAAGTTGAAGATTTGGACCTACTTTTTCTTCCATAAGATGCAGGGTCTGTGGTCTGATTCCGAGGTCTGTGATCCATTTTGAGTTGAGTTTTGTGTAGGGTGAGAGATAGGGGTTTAATTTCATTCTGTTGCATATGCTTTTCCAGTTTTCCCAGCAGAATTTGTTGAAGAGGCTATCTTTTCTCCATTGCATATTTTTGGACCCTTTGTCTAGTATGAGAAAATTGTATTTATTTGGGTTTGTGTCCATGTCCTCTATTCTGTACCATTGATCTACCTGTCTATTTTGGTACCAATACCATGCCATTTTTGTTACTATTGCTTTGTAGTAGAGTTGAAGATCTGGTATTGCAATACCCCCTGCTTCGCTCTTGCTACTGAGGATTGCTTTAGCTATTCTAGTTTTTTTATTCTTCCAGATGAATTTCATAATTGCTTGCTCTATTTCTGCAAGGTACATCATTGGGATTTTAATTGGAATTGCATTGAATCTGTATAGCACTTTAGGTAGTATGGCCATTTTGACAATATTAATTCTGCCTATCCAGGAACATGGGAGATCTTTCCATCTTCTAAGGTTTTCTTGAATTTCTTTCTTTAGTGTTCTGTAGTTCTCATTGTAGAGGTCTTTCACCTCTTTTGTGAGATTGATTCCCAAGTATTTTATTTTTTTCGATGCTATTGTGAATGGGGTAGTTTTCCTAATTTCTCTTTCTGAAGATTCATCACGTATGTACAAAAATGCATTGGATTTATGAGCATTGATCTTGTAACCTGCTACTTTACTGAATTCACTTATGAGTTCTAAAAGTTTTCTGGTGGAATTTCCAGGTTCCTCTAAATATATAATCATGTCATCAGCGAACAGGGATAGTTTGAGTTCTTCTTTTCCAATTCATATCCCTTTAATTTCTTTGGTTTGTCTAATTGCTCTGGCTAGAGTCTCAAGGACGATGTTGAATAGAAGCGGTGAAAGAGGGCATCCCTGCCTTGTTCCAGTTTTTAGGGGGAACGCTTTCAGCACCATTTAGAATGATATTGGCCATGGGCTTAGCGTAGATGGCCTTTATAATGTTAAGGAATGTTCCCACTACCCCAATTTTTTCTAGTGTTTTGAGCATGAAGGGATGCTGTATTTTATCGAATGCTTTTTCTGCATCTATTGAAATAATCATGTGATTCTTAACTTTAAGTCTGTTGATATGGTGAATGACATTTATTGATTTCTGGATGTTGAACCAACCTTGCATCCCTGGGATAAAACCCACTTGATCGTGGTGCACTATCTTTTTAATATATATTTGTATGCGATTTGCTAAAATTTTGTTGAGAATTATTGCGTCAATGTTCATTAAGGATATTGGTCTGAAATTTTCTTTCCTCGATGTGTCTCTGTCTGGTTTAGGTATCAGGGTGATATTGGCTTCATAGAATGAGTTTGGGAGGGTTCCCTCCTCTTCTATTTCATGGAATACTTTGAGGAGTATTGGAATGAGCTCTTCTTTAAAGATTTTGTACAACTCAGCTAAGAACTCATCTGGTCCTGGAGTTTTCTTTGTTTGTAGACTTTTGATGACCTCTTCTATTTCATTGCTTGAAATTGATTTATTTAAGTTGTGTATGTCCTCCTCGTTCAGTTTAGGTAATTCATATGGCTCTAGAAATTTGTTGATGTCTCCAAGATTTTCTGTTTTGTTGGAGTATACATTTTCAAAATAGCTTCTAATTATGTTTTGTATTTCACTCGTGTCTGTTGTGATGTTTCCTTGTTCATTCTGAATTTTAGTAATTTGAGTTTTCTCCCTCTTTCTCTTTGATAGTGTGGCTAAGGGTTTATCAATTTTGTTTATTTTTTCAAAGAACCAACTGTTTATTTTGTTAATTTTTCCAGTTGTTTCTTTTGTTTCAGTTTCGTTGATTTTGGTTCTGATTTTAACTATTTCCTGTCTTCTACTACTTTTGGTATTGGTCTGCTCTTCTTTTTCTAGGGCTTTGAGCTGTAGTGTTAAGTCTTTTATTTGTTGATTTCTACTTCTTTTTTTGAATGCGCCCATGAAATAAATCTTCTTCTAAGTACTGCTTTCATAGTGTTCCAGAGATTTTGATATGATGTGTCTTTGTTCTTGTTTACTTCTAAGAATTTTTTTATTTCCCTCCTGATGTCTTCCGTTATCAATTCATCATATAATAGTGTATTATTTAATCTCGAGGTATTGGAGAAGTTTCTGTTTTTTATTCTGTCATTTATTTCTAATTTCAATCCATTATGATCTGATAGAGTACAAGGTAGTATCTCTATCTTCTTGTATTTGCTAACAGTAGCTTTGTGGCATAAAATATGGTCTATTTTAGAGAAGGATCCATGTGCTGCTGAGAAGAAAGTGTATTCGTTCTTTGTTGGATGGTATATTCTATATATGTCGGTTAAGTCTAAATTGTTGATTGTGTTATTGAGATCTATGATTTCTTTATTCAATTTTTTTTGGAAGATCTATCCACTGGTGAGAGAGGTGTGTTAAAATCGCCTAGTATTATTGTGTTGTAGTCTATTTGATTTCTGGAATTGAGAAGGATTTGTTTGACGTACATTGATGAGCCAATGTTCGGGGCATAGATATTTGTGATTGTTATGTCTTGCTGATTTATGCTTCCCTTAAGCAGCATGTAATGTCCTTCTTTATCCCTTCTGACTAGTTTTGGCTTGAAGTCCACATTATCTGAAATGAGGATGGATACTCCAGCTTTTTTGCTGTGTCCGTGTGCATGGTTTGTTTTTCCCCATCCTTTCACCTTTAGTGTATGGGTATCTCTTTCTATGAGATGAGTCTCTTGCAGGCAGCATATTGTTGGATTTTTCTTTTTAATCCAATCTGCCAGTCTATGTCTTTTGATTGATGAGTTCAGGTCACTAACATTCAGGATTATTATTGTGATCTGATTTGTATTCCCAGTCATTTGACTCATATTTGTTTTTTGAAATGATTTGGTTTCTCCTTTATTTGGCTATTCCTTTAGGCTAGCGCCTCCTGTTGCTGATTTGCATCATTGTTTTTCATCTCTTCCTCATGGAATATTTTGCTGAGAATGTTCTGTAATGCTGGTTTTCTTTTTGTAAATTCCTTTAGCTTTTGTTTATCATGGAAGGATCTTATTTCATCATCAAATTTGAAGGTAAGTTTTGCTGGGTATAAGATTCTTGGTTGGCATCCATTTTCTTTCAGGGTTTGGTAAATGTTGTTCCAGGCCCTTCTAGCTTTTAGGGTCTGGATTGAAAAATCTGCTGATATTCTTATTGGTTTCCCTCTGAATGTAATTTGATTCTTTTCTCTCGCAGCCTTTAAAATTCTGTCTTTATTTTGTATGTTCGGTATTTTCATAATATTGTGCATTGGTGTGGGTCTGTTGTAATTTTGTATATTTGGAGTCCTATAAGCCTCTTGTACTTGATTTTCCATTTCATTCTTCAGATTTGGGAAATTTTCTGATATTATTTCATTGAATAGATTGTTCATTCCTTTGGTTTGTTTCTCTAAGCCTTCCTCAATCCCAATAATTCTTAAATTTGGCCTTTTCATGATATCCCATGATTCTTTTGGATTCTGTTCCTGATTTCTTACCATCTTCTCTGTTTGGCCAACTTTGTTTTCAAGATTAAATATTTTGTCTTCAATGTCTGAGGTTCTGCCTTCCAGGTGTTCTATCCTATTGGTTATGCTTTCTATGGAGTTTTTAACTTGGTTTATTGTTTCCTTCATTTCAAGGATTTCAGTTTGTTTTTTTTTCAGTATCTCTAACTCTTTATTGAAATGATCTCTTGCTTCCTGTATTTGGTCTTTTAACTGTTGATTGGTGCGATCATTTAATGCCTGCATTTGCTCTTTCATCTCCTCCTTCAATGCCTGCATTTGCTCTTCCATCTCCTCATTTGCTTCCCTGATTGTTTTAATTATGTACATTCTGAACTCCCTTTCTGACATTTCTTCTGCTGTGCTGTCATTGGGTTTTATTGATGTAGTATCTAGGTTTGTTTGGGACATTTTCTTCCCTTTTTTTCTCATATTGGTCAGGTGTCAGTGGGACCCTGAGATATTGCAGATTTCCTCTATTGGCTTATAGTGTCCTCGTAGATTTCCAGCATATCACTTCCCAGTCTTCAGTAGCCTGAAGTCTTGGAGGAACTTGATAATGCAGTGCTTCCGAAGAAAGCTGCCCCTAGCCCCCTACTGGTTCCAGGGCTTGGAGCTGGCTCTGTGCGGAAAGGCTCTCACTGTGGGCCTGCACCGTGCAGCTGGCCGTGTGGGAGGAGCCCACTGCCGGAGTGTGGAAGGCTACCTGGGGAAGACTCTAGCTGCTCTGCCCTGCTCTGATAAGCCACCCCTATCTGTGCCTGCCGCCCAGGCCAAGTTTCGCTCAGTTGGGGAGACTCACCCCGAGACTCTATTTTTGTCCAAGTCTCTCAATGCCTCCCCTTCTTGATTCCTGGGTTCTGGAGCGACTGGAGATCCAGTCACCCTCTAGGCTGCCATCTTGGATCGCCCCGTGGAAAGAGTCTGCGCCCAGAGTGGGCAGAGCCGCCTGGAGAAGTCTCTGGCTGCCCTGCCCTGATCCCAGAGGCTGCTGGCGAATCGAAGCTCTCCGTTGGCTCGGGGACTTATGGCTGGCTCTGTGTAGAAAGGCTCTCACTGGGCGGTCTGCTCCGAGAAGCTAGCCTTGAAAGGCGCCTCCCACTGCAGGGGGCCGGGCTGCTTGGGGAAGTCTCTGGCTGCCCTGTCCTGGTCCCTGAAGCTGCTTGTGGGCCAGAGCACGCCGGGACTTGGTCACCCTTAACTGCAACTTGTATAATGAAAAATAAAGTAACCAAAC
Organism: Sciurus carolinensis; assembly: GCF_902686445.1. Taxonomy (NCBI): domain Eukaryota; kingdom Metazoa; phylum Chordata; class Mammalia; order Rodentia; family Sciuridae; genus Sciurus; species Sciurus carolinensis. Next base: position 20,091,035 of record NC_062217.1, on the reverse strand, counting down.
TATGTAATAGATTCCAACAAAAGAAAGGAACACACATGTCAATAAAAATGGGCAGAATAAAACATGTAATGAATGAATAATAAACATAAGAACATATTCCTTAATCCATCCATAAGAATGAGAATATAAATACAGTAATAAAAAATCAAAATTTTATACTGACCTGAGTATATTAAAGTTCAATAACCTCTATTATTGAGCTGGACAAACAGATATGGGTGTCCTGAGGTACTTCTAGAGAAATATTATATTGAAAACAATTTTTCATGTTCCTTCCTGGACTCTATTGTGTTTAGTTTTCATAATTAAGGGACTTTACAAGCGATCTAACTCTTATAAGCAGCATTAAAAATTTCTTAGTTTCACATAAAATAATGGCAGATTTCATAATCAATGACATCCTGAGATTTGACAAATTAGGAGAACTTTTTTGAAAAAGTGTGAGTTGCACATCACAAAACTTTTGCTTCCCAGTTTAAAGCATTGTTACATCCTGGTACATGCTTGCATTTGCTTAGGTACATTAGTCATATCTGCAAAAGTGTACACAGAATAAGATAAATATGAGCATGACTGGAACTAATGAGAATCTGTCTTTCAAGAATGACAGACGTCCTCTGTTTAAAAAATGATGGATGTTATTCCTGCATTGTAATAAACTTTTTTTCTTTTATACCTCTATGACATTAATCAATAAATCTATTATATTCAGCCAGGTAGACAATTATTAAATGGGTATCCAAACCAAGGAAGTGCTTTACTTGTACATATTCTCTTAATAAATCACTGTCAATCTGGCAAGGATGTAATAAATATAGTTTGTAAGAAAGCACATAGATGATTAAATAATTAAAAATGATATCTTAATTTCTGTCAGAATCCCAAATTACCTGTATTGCTAAATCTAGATGAAGAAAGGTGGAGAGAAAATTTGAATGTATATATTTTTTCCTGTAAAATGTTATATACTGTATTTGAGACAGGGGAAATGGACAGATGGGTACTTTTTTAATATACTCAATGGGTTCCTAACACAATCAAGGTAAAATCTCTATGACCATGAAGGAGATGATGGAGATTAGGGTAGATGAAATATGACCCTTCCTCTTGATTTCTTTTGAAGGGATGTTTATAAGGATTTTTCTAAGAGTCAGAAAAATGTGGTTAAACCTGGGTCAAGATGAAGGGAAATTCATTGTTTCCATATAAAAAGTCCAGAAATTTGGCAGACTTCAGGAGCTGCAGGCAAGTTCTAAGAGCTTAGATGGCCCCAGGAACCTGGAAGCCCTGTTTCAGGTCCCCTGACCTCCAAGTGTGAGTGAAGACTTGCATTTCATATGTGCTTTGTTTTGTTTTCATTCTGACCTCAAGATATTCTGAAACTTGCTTTCCTTTAGCTTTTCATTCAGTGAAGATGAAAAATGCACAAAAATCTAAGAACATTGAAGAGTTAAAAAAAAATCAATCAGCTTAGACCTGGATTTTCCTCTTGTGACTCAGACAGTTATTCCTGTAAATCTTGATCCCATGGGGAAAGAATATAACTATGATAACACAATGAAGTAAGTCAAAAAGAGGAGGCTGTATGCTCCCCTGAGGAAGTCAATGATCCTTAATATGTGGGGCTCAGCGCAAAGTGAAAATTGTAGGATCCTCTGTTTAAAAAAAAATAAGGATTTTTAGGCAGTGACAGCCAATCATTAAACTAAAAATAGGGCCCTATTCCACTGTTCAGGTCAAGTGCCTGTGAAGTTCCTACTTACTATTTTTTATCCACAGAGTGGATAAATTCTTGGTGGCAAATATATCATATATCCCACGTAAGAACCATATTCCAGCCTTTTTGAATCCAATTATGTACCCCTCAAAAAAACCCAGTATTTTTGGGTTTTGAAAAAGTTCTAAACTTAAAAAGTAAATTAAATCAGTACCCAACAGGAAACATACATTCTTTTCTTTTATAAACATTACGTTGTTTTATGTCTGATTCTTAACATCTGTATTTTCTTTTCTTTGTATTCCTTTTTCTCCTTCATTTTCACTTGTATATAATGATATCTCAACTCCCACCATAATGCACATTCCTGCCTGCTTCACCTCTGACTTCCTTTCATCTGCTCTGATCATTAATTATTCTGATTTCCTCTGTTTTCCCAGAGTGCGCCATGTGTCCCTCACTTTTTGTCACCATAACATTCTTCCCTATTGGTATTTCTGTTTTAATTATCTCTGAATCTAACTATGACATGCATAGTATGGAGTTCAATGCCTTGCACCTAGCTGGGCCCAATAAATATTTGATGAGTAAATGAATATAATTATTTTCTTTCCCACTGTTATGCTTATTTGCATCCTTGACTTCAACAGAATTCCATTTAATTAGATAATACATATCAGATCCCCAGCATAGTCCCTAGTACTAGGCGGTTCGCAAAATGAAGCAAAATTTGATTTCAGTTTGGATGATTAAATCATCCAAACATTTATAATTCAGAGAGATCTATTTTGTGTTGCTTAAAGTCCAACTTTCCCACGAAAGATGGCACGATAGATGTAACAATTTATCTTAAATCAAACATACTTCTAAAACATATATTCTAAAAATTTTCTTTTTTGCAAGTTGCATTTTTTAGAGGTGCACATTTATGTGTATGTGAAGGAGATAGAGATAATAAAGGGAAAGAGAGGTTTGCCTTTGATAATCTTAATTATGATCCAAACCCCATTTTATTTTAATTTAGGAAAGCATTATACGAACATGAGAAAGACAGACTTGCTTTATGACTTCATAATTATGTTTCATATGCTAGGTTGTCATGACTAATTGCTCACTCTTATACCTTCAAGTGACTACCAAGTTAGTGACACTCCATATTCTTAAACAAAATGATATTAGCTCAACATTATCTTCTGGTTAAAGATCTTACCGCAGTACAAATATGTTTGCATACCTTATCTGTAATTACAAGGGTTACTGTAGGAGAAAAGTTATTAACATTATGCAGCGAGCATTAAAGAAAAGCCTGTACTGAAAGAAATAAAAAGGTTGTGATAATTTAATTATCTGCATAATGTTTGATTGCTTTATAATCTGGCTCACTGGCCTTCTACCTCAGTGCTTACCACAGTTTTCATTTTTTGAGTAAAGTTAACTGAAGTCACCAAAAAGTCAACAAATTTCCCAAGTAATGCCTGGCAATAGAAAAAAATTCCAATATTGACTTTCATGTCAAAGACTTCCCTTATAAAACTTTCTATAATAATTGGAGTAACTTTATTTTTCCAGCCCCATAAAATATATATCTCTTATTACTCAACATTTTATATTGTTTTAAGAATTTAATCTATAATATTATCAGGAAAATGAATTATACATTGGTATAATTTCTTTGTCTTAAATAATATTTTCTGTGTTCATGAAATGATTTCTTCATCTACTTATATTTCTTACATATTTATGTGTGTATATATATATATATATATACACATGTGTACTTATATAAGTTCATCTAATTATATTAAGAACTATTAATGAGATTATACGGATATATATGCAAATATATTTATAATTGTATCAGAACCTAAGCATATTATCTCAACATTTACTCCAGTGAGTACAATTATGAGACCACTGAACATATGGATATGCGGAAGTTTCAAAAACAGGCTGGTTAATTTTCTATATATAAGTTCTGGATAATGACTTAGATATTAGGGCTATAGCTTTGTCAATAATGGGATGAATAACTTGACAAAAAATTTTAAACTAACTGAGGTGTTCCCAAGGCTGTACATACTTTATTATATAGGAAAGTGTCGTCGCTTGAAGGTATAACAGAATAATACCTGTTCTCACTTCAGAACAAGAGAAACTAAAATCTCGCACAAAACTAACAAAATGTCTGTGGAATAGTAGAGGGTGTGGTGACTCAAATGATCCAGATTTTTTAGCAATTTTTATTTAAGTCTCTAATCACACAATAAAAATCAAATGGAAAGCTAAAATATTAATTGATTTTATCAATTTAGATACTCCAATTCCAAATCCTTTTGGATCCTCAAGAGCCTAAGAGAATTTTAGATATCACTATTTTTCCTTGTATTGCCTTAATTTTCTCTAACTTTTTCTTCATATTAAAAGCCAAACTGATCCTGCATCTAAATTCACTCTTGAAATGTATGGAACAAAGTGTTCTGACAAAATAGGTGCTAAAATCAATACTTTTAAAACATGTTCATAAAAATGGATCGTAGGAAAGTAAAAGAACTTATGCATATGTTCCTTCTGGAGATGGAGATGAATATTTCCTTTTCTCCTTGAAATGCATTAATTTTCCCTTGAAGCTTACATTTTAGCATTTTCTTTAAGACCAGTAACAACACTGCCAAACTAAAATAAAATAAATACAGTATTTGTGTGTGTTTTAATTGAGAAAGTTAGTACATTCCAACAATAATGACAACAAAATGGTGTTTGTGTGAATCTGTGTAATATACTTCCTAAAACCATTTTGTTTCTCATTTTAGGGAACTAGCAAACTCCAAGAAAATCAGTTAAATATAGTATACTTGCTACGTAATTGTATTACATAAAAGAGATGAATTAAGATGTTATACATGTGGTAAGCCATCTGTTTCTGTTTTTCTTATATTCATAACATGCATCTGTTTTTATTCAGCTATAAGGAAGCACTTAATCATGATTTATACATCAAAATATTGCAAAAACTGAATGTTGTACATATAAAATTTTGTTGACCTGAAATGTGTGCTTAGCTCAAAGAAAAGCACATTTTCAAATTAAGACTACATTTTCAAAATAAAATTTTTAAAAATTTGACTGGAATAGGGAGATCTAAGTCACTCAAATATGTACAGGTTGCTTCACAAATTATATTGGCAATCATTTGTATGATTCACCCATTTGAAGGAATTAACAAGACTAATATTAGAAAGTTGAACTATAATATTTTATCATATAATCTAAAACATAAATACATTCTAAAACACTAAGATATGTGAGTGTGTATATTAAGAAATCATTTCAAAACTTATGCTAAATAATTAAACATTTTAATGTTTTGTTTTGAAAATAAAAATAAAATTAAATTATCTATATATCAAATAAATAAGATAACGTTACGGAAGAATAAAGACACACATTTAATTTTATTTGGATTTTATATACTTTGATTATTTTAAATATTTAAATGAAATACTAAATTCTATCTAGAATTTTAATATATTCTTTGATTATTTAGATAATATTGATATCATTTTTCGCTTGGACTGTTCATTGAAACAGATTGTCCTCTTAAAAGAAACTTTGTACCATAGTATAGGTGTTTGTAAACATGTGTGTTGTGTAAGATAGAAGGAGGAGGAGGGGGAAGATTGAGAATAATCAGTTGCCTACCAATAGTTTTGATATTCAAGCAGGCCCCTGAAACCTTCCCTTAAGCAAAAGAAAATCAAACGATTTCCCAATACCACTCTGAATTATATATGTAGACAGAAATTCAAAAGTTCCTCCAACACACACATGCCTGCACTCGCAACCACAAAACAAAAGTCTTTTGATCTTGGACTACAGTATTCTAAGTCATTTCAAAGTCTTTTCTTTGCAGTTCTCAGAGTTTTAGTTGTGTGTCATTGTGAGCTTATTTCTACCTTTTTCTGATGATTATAGAAATACCACGGGATTCCTCTTTAATGGTAAATATGCAGTGATAACAGTTCCATGTATCTACCTTGTAAATAGCTTTTAAATTTGTGTTCATATTGGCTACCACTGTCTCAGCTCAATCTTTTATTTCTCACCTGGAAAACTGCAATATCTTTCAAATAGGGACCCAGATACCACTATAATTTCCCAATTAACCTTTATAGCATTGACATAAAGGTTTTGCATTGATTTAAAAACTTTTATCTGTGATACTAGTGCAGTAAATTTTTTCTTTTTAGTAATTTATTTGATTTTTGAAACCAAATGATACTATCTGAAAATAATGGAAGTTATTTATTCTCTTTATACTAAAATATTCTTATCCATAAATGGCTATTTACAATAACAACCTTGTAAAATTTTCTGAGAATTATTTATCACCTGCATGTAAAATGCCTCTTGTAATGCACAGTCTAGTGAATGTTCAATGACTAATCATTTTTGTGATGTTTGTTGTCATTCATTGTAAATCATTTGGAAACAAGAAAAATAATAACAAAGGAAAATAAAAATAGTAGTATAAATAATATTTACCACCCATTAGCATGTTATAACAGTTTTTCTTTCTATAACTAATACACAAATCACAGTTAACACTTGGGTCCAGAATGGGATTTGTGATTTTTATTTTAAAAGTATTTTTAAATGATACATTTTAGTGTCAATTTTGATTCAGCCCCTATGTTTAAGGTTTTTACTAGTACATATAATAGTGAATTCAATTTAAAATATGATTAAATGCAAAAATGTAATTTACTCCATTTCAATTCCCAGAACTTTCCCTTATCCTGTTCTCCTTCCTTGCCCTGATTCCCTTCCTCTATTCTACTGATCTTTTTATTTATTGTTTTTAAATTGGTGTATTATATTATACACGAAATAAAAATTCATTGTGATCTATTCATACAAGCCCATAGAATAATTTGATCAATTTTATTCTAAAGTTTCTCCCCTTTCCTATTTTTCTGCCCTACATCTGGATTTTCTTCCTCTACTCCAATGTTTTTCCTTTTATATTTTGAGATCCCCTTTTCATTCCTTATTTCTCTAGCTTCCTCATATGAGATAATACATTTGACCCTTGACTTCCTGAGTCTGGGTTATTGTACTTAGAATGCTATTATCCAGATTTATGAATTTGCCAGCAAATGACATAATTTCACTCTTCTTTATGTCTAAGTAAAATTCCACTTTGTGTATATGCCATATTTTCTTATCATTCATCTGTTGATGGGTACTTAGGCTCATTCCATAACTTATCTAGTGTGAAGTGTGCTGCTATAAACAGTGGTGTGCATGTATTACTATAATATTCTAATGTTAGTACTTTTTGATAAATACCAAGAAATAAGATGCTTAAAAAATGCAGTCAAGAATCAATAAGTAGACTTCCGCACCTGGGAGTCCCAGCCCAGAGAACCAGGCCCAGACCAGCCCTGTCCAGCCTATAGTTTAGCGCCCGTGCTGTGGTTGACCATCTGTCAACATGTGGAGGCACCTCCGCCCACTAGCAGGGATTATACCACACCTGGAAGCCACCATCCCTAGAGGGGCAGCACCCTTCTTGGTTCACTGCATTATCAAGTTCCTCCCAGACATCAGGTTACTGAAGACTAGGTGGTTTGAATAGTACTGTATAGTTTTATTGTAGATTTTTAAATTAGTAGTAATATTATGATTATTCTTATTATACCTACTATTATACCTACTTTCTTTTAATAATATTTTTCTCATCATCTCTACTTTCCTCTTATCTATCTGTCTCCTTGGAGACTCTTTCTCCCTTTTCACATGCTAACAACCAATTTCTTTTAATTCCACTTTCACTACTCCTATGACATAGTACCTCTGTAGATACACTTCTTATCTCACTGACTTTGCATACCTCACCCCTCCCCATCCTCTTTGTCCACCATTAGAAATTGTGGTCCTTATTCCAAACCTATTGGAATAATTAGTAGAAAATAATTGAACTCATAATCTCCATTTATTAAGACAATATGGTTAATATCTTAAAAGGAACTATTTGAGTAAAGGATGCATATTGTTTGTATGGTGTGTTGTTAATATTGATCTCTCACTTCAAGGTGAGGTACTGGAAACCTGCAGGGATACTATAAATCTATAGGAAGGAAACTGCAATACCTCAGATTTGTACTCTCAGAGGGGAAGATACATGAACAATATGAGCAAGGGAAGAAAGTTTCACAAAGAAACCTAGATGCTGCATCAATAAAATTCATTGACAGCATGGCAGAAGAAATGTCTGAAAGGGAGTTCAGAATGTACATAATTAAAATGATCAGAGAGGCAAACAATGAGATAAGAGAGAAAATGCAGGCATTGAATAATCGCACCAATCAACAGTTAAAAGAGCAAACGCAGGAAGCAAAGGATCATTTCAATAAAGAGCAATTCCAGAAAAAAAACGTAGAAATTCTTGAAGTGAAGGAAACAGTAAACCAAATTAAAACTCCATAGAAAGCATAACTAATAGGCTAGAACACCTGGAAGACAGAACCTCAGACATTGAGGAAAAAATATTTAATCTTGAAAACAAAGTTGACCAAACACAGAAGATGGTAAGAAATCATGATTGGAATCTCCAAGAATTATGGGATATCATGAAAAGACCAAATTTAAGAATTATTGGGATTGAGGAAGGCACAGACATACAAACCAAAGGAATAAACAATCTATTCAATGAAATAATATCAGAAAATTTCTCAAATCTGAAGAATGAAATGGAAAATCAAATACAAGAGGCTTACAGGACACCAGATGTACAAAATTACAACAGATTCACACCAAAACACATTATAATGAAAACACCTAACATACAAAATAAATATAGAATTTTAAAGCCTGCAAGAGAAAAAAATCAAAATACATTCAGGAGAAACCAATATGGATATCAGCGATTTCTCTAACCAGATTCTTTAAGCTAGAAGGGTATGGAACAAATTTTTCAACCTTGAAAGAAAATTGATGCCAACAAAGAATCTTTCTTAATTTCAGTGAAGTATTTGTTTTATACACAGCAATTGGATTACAATACAAAGTGAAAAATATCAAAGCAGCTCATTTTTAAGCAGATTCTAACAAACATTTATTTATTATAACCACTGAAACTTTACAGAACTTTGCAGTTTACATTACTCTTTTACGTTTTTGAGGTCATTTAATCTTCATAAAAATCCTGTAATTTGAAAATGGAGAATCTAGTTTTGTTCTCACTTAGCCAATGAAGAAATTGAAGTGTAACAAGGATAAATAGTCCAAATTTGTATAACTCTTAAAAGATAAAGTTAAGTTTTATATTCAGATTTCCTGGTGCACTGCAGTCCACACTGCTGCGTCCTGCAAGACTCAGCTTATTTTAAAATGAGATATGTGAAATATCCTATCTTGCCTTTGATCAGCTCATCTCATAGTAGTGCATACATATCTGACATTAATATTGCAAGTTACACATGAATGCCTTACTAGGGCAGTCTAATGATTGCTTTCTGCCATGGCCAGTGAAAGATTTTGTTAAATTTCTCCAACCTATTTAGTTTATTTTGTCTAGCCATTAACTTCATGCTGGGCAATTGTGTGCTATATTATAACCAATTACATAACTGTAATAAAAGTTTTTAGTTTTTGCAAACTAAGTTCAATAACCTCTACCCTGCCATCGGTATGACAACTATTGAGACTGATAAATAAAGGAGAAACCAAGTTAAAAACCAAAAATAAGCCAAAATGACCGGGAATACAAATCATATCTCAATAATAACCCTGAATGTTAATGGCCCAAACTCATCAATCAAAACACATAGACTGGCAGATGGGATTAAAAAGAAAGACCCAACAATATGCTGCCTTTAAGAGACTCATCTCATAGAAAAAGATACCTACAGACTAAAGGTGAAAGGATGGGAAAAACCATAACACACACATGGACTTGTCGGGGTTTCGGCCGGACCCCTGGCCCTAGGTGTGGCAAGGCTAAGATGGCGCCTGGCAGTGAGCCAGAGCAGTTAACTTTTGCACAAACAACTGACATTATTTTGAGGAAGTTCCAGGGATTGGCTAAGCTCCCTGATGGACAGTACAGGTCCACTATATGCCTGCCTTCGCTGCCTGTATATGTTAATGCTCTCCCCTCGTGCGAAAATGCTGATTGGTTACAAGTACTGTATATATTGGAGTGTAAGTTCCACAAAGAGGGAGAACAAAGAAAGTGAACAAAGAAAGAACTATGAGGAAGAAGCGCGCAAAATAAAGAGCTCAAAAGAACCAGGCCTGTGTCTTATCTCTCTGCGGGCAGGGAGTGCGATAGGTGGCGCCGAAACCCGGGAATCTACAGATAAAGTAAAAGGTAATTATTTATTTTCATTTATGACCTTGAGTCCGTCATTGGTATTTCATTTATGACCTTGAGTCCGTCATTGGTATTTCATATTAAGACCTTGAGTCCGTCAGTGATATTCATATTAAGACCTTGAGTCCGTCAGTGATATTCATATTAAGACCTTGAGTCCGTCAGTGATATTCATATTAAGACCTTGAGTCCGTCAGTGATATTCATATTAAGACCTTGAGTCCGTCAGTGATATTCATATTAAGACCTTGAGTCCGTCAGTGATATTCATATTAAGACCTTGAGTCCGGCAGTGCAGGGTAGGGAACCCAGCAAAATTGAGTCTACATAGATAGATGCAGTGGTACCAAACTGTGTGTGTGGTGTGTTATTTTTGTGTTTGTTGTGTGGCTTGTTTGTGTGCTTGGAGCTCTTAGTGCTGTAAGATTTAATCATAGGAACAGAACTGTCTAAGACTGGAATGCAGCAGCCTAACAGCTTGAGCATTCCTTGATACCATAAAAAAGGTCTCTCCGTGGTTTTTAGATAAAGGGTTGTTAAATATATTCCTCAGTGGAAGCACCTGGGAGAGGATCTACACATAACAAAAAAACAAAAGCTGTTACCTGTTGGAACTTTAGCCAGTTGGTCCCTGATTAAATCTTGCTTACAACATAAAGATAAACAAAATCTAAAGGGACCCCTGGAAGAGGGAAGTCAGGTTTTAGAAGAGATTAAAGAGAAACGGTTCTGTTCTCAGAACTCAGAAAGAAATAATAACTCAGAAGGGGAAGATTCAAAAGAGGAACTTTCAGGGGGGGAGCTAGAAAGGACATTTGGGAAGCTAACAATGCAGTCTAAGCGCCCTATTAATGATGACATTGACACCGGTGAAGACTCGAGACCTGTGGGCAATAGTTAAAAAACACTCTTTTGTGGAGCCTCTGACTGAGGGCAGTCAGCTTTTGGAGAAAATATAAGAGAAAAGGTCTAAAACATCAAAAAGGGCGTCAATAAGATCAGGGACAAACAAAAATAAAAATGAAAGTGGGTGTAAGGAACAACTTGTTAGAAAGAGGGAAATCAGTTTAGGGGAGGGTCCCCCTAGGCAGAGAGCTCAGCAGCTCCATTCCTTGAAAGTAGTAAAAAATAATGTTTTGTGGTTTTCTGCATTCAAACCTAACCTGATTTCTCAACCAGGAAAAAAAGGGTTAAAAAGTCCTAGGTGATCCTCCCTCCCCCTGCCACAATGGAATGTAACTACAGCGTCTCAAGGAGAAAAGGGGGGTAACCTAAAGATAAGAAGAAAAGAAGAAAAAAAGTGTCCGTTTTAAATTCCTGGGCCACTGCATAAAACTGACTTATTCTTCAGGATTCTTGTTTTGTTTTGTTTTTTTTCTTTAATGCTGTATTTTTGAGCTCATAATTTTAATCCTACATACCTAGGTTAATGATTTTATTTTTGATCAGTTCTATTTTTTATTCAACTGAAGTTTTTTAAACAGCTGTTTCATTGCAATGAACATTCACCTATAAGTTACAAGGCCTTTAATTTTGTGTTATATGTTATGTTGTGCTGTCTAATGTCATGTTTTGTCTGCGTCAAAACTGAGAGCTCTTAAATTAAAATTTAAAAATGGATCCAAATACTTTTATTCACGTGATTTAAAAGGGTTCAATTCAAATTGAGTAAACTAATAAAAGTAAAATATTTTTAAAAATAACTTACAAGTCTCCAGGTGGTCAAACTAATGAAATGTTAATGTTAAACAATGTCTAATATCAATTGCTTCTAGGACTTTTCTTCAGCAGGAAAGAGGCAACGGATCCTGTTCAGGACACTTGTCTGATATCTTGGTTTTTATAAAATAAATAAATTGGAGTTAACATGTATGGGATTACTCAAATGTGTTTGTAGAGACTTCTGGTTAATTTACAAAGTTAAAATGCTAATTGTTAAATTACATCAAGTACTCTTAACTCCTCAAATTCCATGGGGTATCATACTTAAACATTATTGGTGTTTTCATAGGTTGGTAAATAAAAAGGGTTTAAACTTGCTTTGTGTCATCACTAAACTAAAAACAAGGTTACTAAGAGTTATATCCTAACAAGTGGAATTCTATATATAAAGGGTCCCAAAAGTTTCAACTGTGTTTCAATTAAGAGTACTATAAACAACAAAATATTTAATCTTATTAAAATAGGGTGATTTATCTAAATTCAGAAATTTCATAAGAGTTGTTTCAGAATGTGAACAAAAAGGGGTCAACAAATAGGGAAGAGAAAATAAAAGGTTCTGGGTTTAAAAATGTATTTAATAAAAAGGAAAAGAAAATGTTTCTGGACAAAAAGTCTGTGTGTAACAAAGGGCAAGTTTCAACAAGTCTGTGTGTAACTAAGTTGGTTGTGTGTATGTAAAACAGCTAAAGCTATTTAAGGTTTTTCCTAAGGTGAAATACTAATGTTCTGATATAAGCCAAAGTTTAATCTATATGGTAAAATGACATGGTAAAATGACAAGGATTTCTTAAAAACACTAATTCATTCTTAACTTTGTGTCTCTTAAGTTTTATTCTTTAGAACAATTGTCTTAAAAATAGGGGTTTATACAATTATGGTTAAGCAACTGTTAAAGATTGTACTGCATTATAAAGTCTAAATTTTTCTTTAAAAACTAAAATTGGTAAGAACCATTCCTCACTAAAATTAAAATAACTCTAACCACAGATGTACCTTATAACCCACAAAAACAAGGTATTGTTGAACATACACATCTCACCCTCAAAAATGTTCTTTATAAACAAAAAGGGGGAATAGAGGAGACCTTCAGGTCCCCTAAAGATAAACTTTCTCTTTGTCTCTTTGTTTGGGGTTTTTTTTTTTAACTCTGGGTAATAAGGGTAACCCGGTGCTTTACTGGAGCTGCGGCTCAGTTTGTGTGTTTCCACGGAATAAACTAACTTACTACCTCTTTTTAGTCTCTTAGGAGGAACAGTTCAACTATGTAACAAAACAACTGCTTCTTTCAATTGTACTTTAGATTTGTGCTAAAATGCTTCTAGGTTCCTGCTGACAGACTTAATGTGTGTTCCTACCTTCCTACCAGTCCCAGTCTCTGTTACAGATGCAAAATTGCCAGTGTTACTATCAAGAAACAGGAGAGAATTTGACATCACAGCGGCTATGGTCGCTGCAATAGTGGTTTCTGCAACAGCAGCACTAGCAACTGCCATACCTACAGCAACAGCAGTCAATCACTTGGCCGAAAATATAGCTGCAGCCTTACAGACTAAAGAGACCCTAAACCAACATCTAACAGCAGGCATACTCCTTATGAACCAGCGAGTGGACTTGCTTCAGGAACAAATGGACATCTTACAAGAACTGTTAAACGTGGGATGTATTTATCGTCTGACGGGACTGTGCGTTACACCTGTAGCTTACCATAACCTTAGCTATGCAGCAAACTTGTCTAGAATCTTGTCTGCTCAGCTACAAACAAACTGGTCTTATACATTTGATAATCTTACTGCTATTCTTAGATCTCAAATTGTTAGCCTTAATGCTACTAGAGTTGATGTAGCTCCAATGTCTGAAGTGCTAAATTGGTTATCCTCCTCTTTCAGTTTTATTAAGCAGTGGGCTGGTATGGGAGCATTATGCATGCTTATGATCATTGCTGTTATCTTCCTCTCACGCACTATCATGCGTGTGCGCCAGAGTCAAGCGAGAGATCGTATCATCTTCCATCAGGCCATGGCTGCCCTAGAGGCCGGCAGCTCCCCACAAGTATGGCTCACGAGGCTGGATCGCTAGCCAGACGGGTAAGGAAGGAGGTGACCACTGTACCGACCTAAGACAGGAGCTGTAGCATGCTCTACAGTTATCCGATGACGGGTAAGGACGGTGGTTGACCACTCCGCCTAAGACAGGCACGGTCCCGAGCTTTCCTTTTCTTTTTAAAAGAGAAAAGGGGGAACTGTCGGGGTTTCGGCCGGACCCCTGGCCCTAGGTGTGGCAAGGCTAAGATGGCGCCTGGCAGTGAGCCAGAGCAGTTAACTTTTGCACAAACAACTGACATTATTTTGAGGAAGTTCCAGGGATTGGCTAAGCTCCCTGATGGACAGTACAGGTCCACTATATGCCTGCCTTCGCTGCCTGTATATGTTAATGCTCTCCCCTCGTGCGAAAATGCTGATTGGTTACAAGTACTGTATATATTGGAGTGTAAGTTCCACAAAGAGGGAGAACAAAGAAAGTGAACAAAGAAAGAACTATGAGGAAGAAGCGCGCAAAATAAAGAGCTCAAAAGAACCAGGCCTGTGTCTTATCTCTCTGCGGGCAGGGAGTGCGATATGGACTCAGTAAATAAGCAGAGGTATCCATCCTCATATCAGATAAAGCAGACTTTAAACCAAAATTAGTTAGAAGGGATAAAGAAGGACATTTCATACTGTTTAAGAGAAGCGTAAATCACCTGTTGTTGCCTGTATTCTTGATAATCGCCATTCTGATTGGGGTGAGATGGAATCTTAGGGTGGTTTTGATTTGCATTTCTCTTATTACTAGAGATGTTGAACATTTTTTCATATATCTGTTGATTGCTTGTAGGTCTTCTTCTGTGAAGTGTCTGTTCATATCCTTAGACCATTTGTCGATTGGGTTATTTGTAATCTTGGTGTTGAGTTTTTTGAGTTCTTTATAGATTCTGGAGATTAGTGCTCTATCTGAAGAATGATTGGCAAAGATTTTCTCCCACTCTGTAGGCTCTTTCTTCGCATTGCTGATAGTTTCCTTTGCTGAGAGAAAACTTTTTAGTTTGAATCTATCCCAGTTGTTGATTCTTGCTTTTATTTCTTGTGCTATGGGAGTCCTGTTGAGAAAGTCTGGTCCTAAGCCGACATGTTGAAGATCTGGACCTACTTTTTCTTCTATAAGATGCAGGGTCTCTGGTCTGATTCTGAGGTCCTTAATCCATTTTGAGTTTAGTTTTGTGCAAGGTGAGAGATATGGGTTTAGTTTCATTTTGTTGCATATGGATTTCCAATTTTCCCAGCACCATTTGTTGAAGAGGCTCTCTTTTCTCCATTGCATATTTTTGGACCCTTTGTCTAGTATGAGAAAATTATATTTATTTGGGTTAGTGTCCGTGTTCTCTATTCTGTACCATTGATCTACGTGTCTATTTTGGTACCAATACCATGCTGTTTTTGTTACTATTGCTTTGTAGTACAGTTGAAGTTCTGGTATTGCAATACCCCCTGCTTCATTTTTCCTGCGAAGGATTGCTTTAGCTATTCTCGGTTTCTTATTCTTCCAGATGAATTTCATGATTGCTTGTTCTACCTCTGTAAGGTACATTGTTGGGATTTTAATTGGAATTGCTTTGAATCTGTATAGCACTTTTGGTAGTATGGCAATTTTGACAATATTAATTCTGCCTATCCAGGAACATGGGAGATCTTTCCATCTTCTAAGGTGTTCTTTAATTTCTTTCTTTAGTGTTCTGTAGTTCTCATTGTAGAGGTCTTTCACCTCTTTTGTGAGATTGATTTGCAAGGATGTGGGGAAAAGGTACACTCATACATTGCTGGTGGGGTTGCAAATTAGTGCAGCCACTCTGGAAGGCAGTATGGAGATTCCTTAGAAAACTTGGAATGGAACTACCATTTGACCCAGTTATCCCACTCCTTGGCATATACCCAAAGGACTTAAAATCAGCATACTACAGAGATACAGCCACATCAATGTTCATTGCTGCTCAATTCACCATAGCCAGATTGTGGAACCAACCTAGATGCCCTTCAGTTGATGAATGGATAAAGAAACGGTGGCATATATATACAATGGAATATTACTCAGCCATAAAGAATGATAAAATTATGGCATTTGCAGGCAAATGGATGAAATTGGAGAATATCATGCTAAGTGAGATAAGCCAATCTCAAAAAACCAAAGGAAGAATGATCTCACTGATAAGTGGATGATAGTACATAATGGGGTGTGGGAGGGGTTAGTTTTAGGGTTAGAGTGAGGGTTAGGGAGGGGGGCAAGAATGGGGGAAGGAAGGACTGTATTGAGGGAAAAGAGGGATGGGAGGGGTGGGGGGAAGGGGAAAAATAACAGAATGAATCAACCAACATCACCCTATGTAAATTTATGTTTGCACAAATGGTATGCCTTTACTCTATGTACAAACAGAGAAACAACATGTATCCCATTTGTTTACAATAAAAAAAAGAAAAAAAAAAAGAGAGAAGCGTAAATCAGTAAGACTTAACAATCATAAATATTTATGCCCCAAACAATGGCTCATTCATGTATATCAAACAAATCCTTCTCAATTCCAGGAACCAAATAGACCACAATACAATAATACTAGATGACTTTAACACACCTCTCTCACCACTGGGCAGATCTTCCAAACAAAAATTGAACAAAGAAACCATAGATCTCAATAACACAATGGATAATTTAGACTTAACAGGTATATATAGAATATTCCATCCATCAATGAGTGAATACACTGTCTTCTCAGCAGCACATGGATCCTTCTCTAAAATAGACCATATTTTATGCCACAAAGCTACTGTTAGCAAATACAAGAAGATAGAGATACTACCTTGTATTCTATCTGATCATAATGGAATGAAATTAGAAACCAATGACAAAATATAAAACAGAAACTACTCCAACACCTGGAGATTAAATAATGTGCTATTGAATGATGCATGGATAATAGAAGACAACAGAGGGGAAAAAAACCAATTTCTTAGAGGTGAACAAGAACAAACTAACAAAAATCTCTGGGACACTGTGAAAGCAGTACTAAAAGGAAAATTCATTGCATAGAGCACATTCAATGAAAGAAGAAAAAGTCAACAAATAAACAACATAAAATTACAGTTCAAAGTCCTAGAAAAAGAAAATAGATCAACACCAAAAGTAGTAGAAGACAGGAAATAGTTAAAATCAGAGCTGAAATCAATGAAATTGAAACAAAAGAAACAATTGAAAAAATTGACAAAATATAAAGTTGGTTGTTTGAAAAAATAAACAAAATTGATAAAACCCTTAGCCACACTAACAAAGAGAAGGAGAGAGAAAACTCAAATTTCTAAAATCTGGGATGAAAAAGGAAATATCATGACAGGCACTATTGAAATACAAAACATAATTAGATGCTGTTTTGAAAATCTATACTCTAATAAAATAGAAAATCTCCAAGACATCAACAGGTTTCTAGAGACATATGATACACCCAAACTGAATCAGGAAGATATGCACAATTTAAATAGATCAATTTCAAGCAATGAAACAGAAGAAGTCATCAAAAGCCTACCAACAAAGAAAAGTCCGGGACCAGATGGGTTCTCAGCCGAGTTCTACAAAACCTTTAAAGAAGAGCTCATTCCAATACTCCTCAAAGTATTCCATGAAATAGAAAGGAGGGACCCTTCCAAACTCATTCTATGAAGCTAATATCACCCTGATAACAAAACCATACAAAGACATGTCAAGGAAATAAAATACCATAACAATACCCTAAATGAACATAGATGCAAAAATTCTTAACAAAATTTTAACAAATCGCATACAAAAACATTAAAAAGATATTGCATCACAATTAAGTGGGTTTCATCACAGGATGCAAGGTTGATTCAACATCCAAAAATCAATAAATGTAATTTGCCACATCAACAGACTTAAAGTTAAGAATCACATGATTATTTCAATAGATACAGAAGAAACATTTGATAAAATACAGCACCGGTTCATGCTCAAAACAGTAGAAAAAATAGGGATAGTGGAACCATTCCTCAACATTGTAAAGGCTATTTATGTTAAACACATGGCCAATACCATTCTAAATGGAGAAAAACTAAAAGCATTCCCCCTAGAAACTTGAACAAGAAAAAGATGTCCTCTTTCACCACTTCTATTCAACATCGTCCTTGAAACTCTAGCCAGAGCAATTAGACCAATCAAATAAATTAAAGGGATATAAATAGGAAAAGAAGAACTCAAACTATCCCTATTTGCTGATGACATTGTTCTATATTTAGGGGAGTCAGAAAATTCCAACAGAAAACTTCTAGAACTCATAAATGAATTCAGAAAAGTAGCAGGATATAAAATCAATGCTCATAAATCTAATGCATTTTTATTCATAAGTGATGAATCCTCTGAAAGAGAAGTTAGGAAAACTACCCCATTCACAATAGCCTCAAAAAAAAAAAAAATACTTGGGAATCAATCTAACAAAAGTGGTGAAAGACCTCTACAGTGAGAACTGTAGAACACTAAGAAAGAAATTAAAGAAAACCTTAGAAGATGGAAAGATCCCCCATGTTCTTGGATAGGCAGAATTAATATTGTCAAAATGGCCATACTACCAAAAGTGCTATACAGATTCAATGCAATTCCAATTAAAATCATAGAAATAGAGCAAGCAATCATGAAATTCGTCTGGAAGAATAAGAGACACAGAATAGCAAAAGCAATCCTTAGTAGGAAGAGTGAAGCAGGGGGTATCACAATACCAGAACTATACTATAGCTATACTATGGCTATACTATACTATACTATACTATAGCTATACTATAGAGCAATAGTACAAAAACAGCATGGTATTGGTTCCAAAATAGGTAGATCAATGGTACAGAATAGAGGAAATGGACACAAACCCAAATAAATACAATTTTCTCATACTACACAAAGGGGTAAAAAATATGCAATGGAGAAAAGATAGCCTGTTCAGCAAATGGTGCTGGGAAAATTGGAAATACATATGCAGCAGAATGAAACTAAACCCCTATCTCTCACCCTGCACAAACCTCAACTCAAAATGGATCAAGGACCTCAGAATCAGACCAGAGACCTTGCATCTTATAGAAGAAAAAGTAGGTCCAAATCTTCATCATGTGGCTTAGGACCAAACTTCCTTAATACGACTCCCAAAGCACAAGAAATAAAAGCAGGAATCAATAATTGGAATAGATTCAAACTAAAAAGCTTTTTCTCAACAAACTATCAACACTGTGAAGAGAGAGCCTACAGTATGGGGAAAATCTTTGCCACACATATTTCAGATAGAGCACTAATCTCCAAAATCTATAAAAACTCAAAAAAACTTTACACCAAGAATACAAATAACCCAATCAATAAATGCACCAAGGAAATGAGCAGATACTTCATAGAAGATCTACAAATAATCAACAGATATTTAAAAAAATGTTCAACATCTCTAGTAATAAGAGAAATACAAATCATTCCATCTCACCCCAATTAGAATGGCTATTATCAAGAATACAAGCAACAATAGGTGTTGGCGAGGATGTGAGGAAAAAGTATGCTCATTTGCTGATGGGGTTACAAATTAGTGCAGCCACTGTGGAAAGAAGTGTGGAGATTCCTTAGAAAACTTGGAATGGAACCATCATTGGACCCAACTATCATACTCCTTGGTCTATACCCAAAGAACTTAAAATCATTGTACTACATTGATGTAGCCACATCAATGTTCATAGCTGTTCAATTCACCATAGTTAGATTGTGGAACCAACCTAGATGCCCCTCAAGAGATGAATGGATAAAGAAACTGTGGTATATATACACAATGGAATATTACTCAGCCATAAAGAAGAATAAAATTATGGCATTTGCAGGTAAATGGATGCAGTTGGAGAATATCATGCTAAGTGAGATAAGCCATTCCCCAAAAAACAAAGGCAAATCCCCAAAAAAACAAAAGCTTATCTCTCCGATAAGCAGATGATGATACATAATGGGGGGTGGGAGGGAGACAAAAATAGAGGAAGAATGGATTGTTTAGAGGAAAAAGAGGGGTGGGGAAGGGATGGGGGAAATAAAAATAATAGAATGAGTCAAATGTCATTACCCTACGTATGTGTATGATTACACAAATGGTGCAAATCTACTTTGTGTACAACCAGAGAAACAACAGTTGTACCCCATTTGTGTACAATGAACAAAATAAATAAATATAGAAAACATAACATTAGTTAAAAAAGGTAAAAAAAAAAAAAAAGAATCAATAAGGAGACAGGCTTCAATTACAAAACTTTCACAAAGCAGATGAGACTGAGAGCATGAAGAGAGAGCCTACAGAATGGCAGAATGGGAGAAAATCTTTGCCTGTTACTCTTCCAACAGGGAATTAATATCTAGAACTCATAAAGAACTCAAAATACTAAACACTAAAAAAGAAAGAGAGAGAGAGAGAGAGAGAGAGAGAGAGAGGAGAGAGAGAGAGAGAGAGAGAGAGAGAGAAAGGAAGGAAGGAAAAGGAAGAATGAAATCTGTCATAGGCTGTGTTGCAAGCATGTAATCCCAGTGGCTGGGGAGGCTGAGAATCTCAAGTTCAAAGCCAGCCTCTACAAAGTAGGGAGGCCCTAAGCAACTTAGTGAGACCCTGTCTCAAAATATAAAATAAAAAATGTGTCAGCAATGTAGCTCAGTGGCAAAGTGCCCCTGAGTTCAATCCCTGGTAGAGAAACAAAATAAAACCAACACACACCACAAACAACCAAATCAATAAACATTTCTCAAAAGAAGAAATGCAAATTGCTAATGAATATCTGAAAAAGTGTTCCATATCCTTAGCAATAGGGAAATGCAAATCAAAGCTAAACGAGATTTTACCTCACACCAGTCAGAATGGAAACCACAGAGAATACAAGTAATGATAAATATTGGTAATGATGTAGAGGAGGGAAGGGTACACTCATGCATTTTTGGTGGCATTTAAAAGTAGTATCACCACTTTGGAAATCAGTATAGAGACTCCTCAAGAGACTAAGAATGGAGTCACACCAGTGGGCCCTGTGATCCCAGTTACCTATTTTTTTTTTTTTAATTGTGAACAAATGGGATACATGTTGTTTCTCTGTTTGTACAAGGAGTAAAGGCATACCATTTGTGTAATCATACATTTACATAGGGTAATGTTGTTTGATTCATTCTGCCATTTTTTCCCTTCCCCCCACCCCTCCCATCCCTCTTTTCCCTCTATACAGTCCTTCCTTCCCCCATTCTTGCCCCCCTCCCTAACCCTCACTCTAACCCTAAAACTAACCCCTCCCACGCCCCATTATGTATCATCATCCACTTATCAGCGAGATCATTCTTCCTTTGGTTTTTTGAGATTGGCTTATCTCACTTAGCATGATATTCTCCAATTTCGTCCATTTGCTTGCAAATGCCATAAATTTATCATTCTTTATGTCTGAGTAATATTCCATTGTCTATATATGCCACAGTTTCTGGTATGGTGCCAGCCTCTCATGCTGGAGACTCGGGTTCGAGTCCCCAGCATTCTGCGTTTAGTGCCAGTTATCTATTTTTAACCACTCTTCAGGTTGTGATGATTTGAAATGAAGTCTGATATAAGATATGCCTCTCACCTTCCCATTCCCAGTCTCTCTTCCCAAACCTATTGTTTCTGGATATTCTTTCACCTATTTCTTTCTCCAGATGAACTTGAAGAGAGTTGTCATATTTCTAATGTTGATTTCCTTATCCCAGAGTTGTAGTACCTATTTTATGTTATTCAAGGTTCTTATTTCTCACTAAATAAATTGTTAGCCTATTCACCATTTTATAAATAGCATTGCTATTGTGAAACAAGAGACTTAATCATGAAATGCCCTAATTTCTTAGCGGTGGTGTATGTGTAGGGGTGGAATAACTTTTCCTCTACCATTTTAGGGTCTTTTACCAGACTTTAGAATTAACTTGACATAAAAAAGGAATACAGCACACACAGTTTATGTAATATATTTTACATATACACAGGGACCTCTACAGTAAAATAAAGATTTAAAAAGTCATGAGGCATATGTGCTTTGATATTGGGTTGAATAAAGTGTAGTAACTATGCTAAAATAGCTAAAATAGATAGGAAGACTAAAGGAAAGTACAGGTTACAGTAATAAGGTCTATTTCTAGATATTTCTCTCCTCCACTGCCTGTCTCTGTGATAAGAATCTATAGTGCCTGGCATAGGGAGTATAACTACCACGTGGACAGGTCAAAGTGTTCTTTTTGCATCTGCTGTTTTATGAAAAGTCTTTGGCTCAAAATAGTCAGTATGCTAAACTGGCATGTTTTGGGGTGGCATATCCTCAACCCCTCCTCCAGAAAAGGTGAGGTTTGAATGATGATCCTCTAACTCATATCCATAAATTATTTGAATGATGCAATATTTTGGTAGACAATTATACTTTTTAAAATTGAATATAGTTGATCTTACAACTTTCATTTTTATAGTTTCTAACTCCAAGACAAGGTTATGGGCACTAAATAGTTGTGGTAGGAAAAGTCTAAAACTCATATTAATTTTGCTCTGGTATATGAATGTTAAATTGTCTTGGGTAATGAAATCCAACCTCAAAATAATCTTTCCTTATTTGTTTAGGTATTGATTTACTATTCTCTAAAGATCCATGAAGGCATTAAGGTCATTCATGTACTAGTTCTATGCTTATGATCTTTTGGAAATATATTACACATACTTATTCTTGATATTTCTTTTATTATTTCTACTATTACTTTATTGTATTAAAATTAGACTTATATAACTCCTGTAGGGTGAATCTTAGAACTATTAAACCTAGTCAGTTGGTTAAATTTTCTTTCATATTCCATATGTTTTTGCTAGCTTTCTGGTCATTGTAAGAGAATTCCACATTATATGTTTCTTGTGACTAATATATGGTTTTCATTTATAGCAAAACTATTGATTTATTTGTGATCAAAATCAAATGAAGGTTGGGTGTTGTGATGCAGAACTGTAATCCCAGTGGCCCTGGAGGCTGAGACAGGAGGATCAAGAGTTCAAAGCCAGTCTCAACAACAGGGAGGTCCTAAGCAACTCAATGAGACCCTGTCTCTAAATAAAATACAAAATAGTTCAGTGGTTGAGTGCCCCTGAGTTCAATCCCCGGTACTCCCCCACAAATGAAGTATTTTAACTATAAAACAGATACTAGAAATACTTTCTGTGTTATGAAATTAGTGGTATACAAACTATATAGGTTGTTTTTTTGTTCAAATGTGTATTAGATCTTTATTGTATTTTCCATATAATGTAATAGTCAAACACTCCACCTATTATCTACTTATTTTTTAGCTTTTGTGAGTAAATGAAAACCAAATAACTAATAAATTTTTAAAAATTAGTCATATAATAATATCTGAAATAATTCTTAATTTTTCAATGGCTTTTTAAAAAAGAAAAAAATCCATTTCTTACCAACAGATCAAACTGGAGAAGTAGGCAGATTGTTGTGTTGAAGATTAATGACTCTTTGTTCCATGTGACTAGGTTCCATTCATCTCATGAAAATGTTGCAGAAGGAAAAAAGTTCAGGGAATAAAAGAACTTAGGAAGAAAAACTATTACATTTTATTTTTAATGTTATTTAATTACAATATGGCCTTTTCTTCAATTGTGAATATCAACAACAAGGTAGAGTAGCATAGTGGTGGTACCCGTGATTTTGTCTCCAATAGAAACTGTAACTATTATCAAAATCATCATAATAGTGCTTATTAAACCTGTGGTTATAGTTTGAATTCTGGGTGAACCCCCAAGTTTCCTGTGTTAATGCAAGAATGCTCAGAGGTAAAATGAATACATCATTAGAGCTATAACATAATCAGTTCATTCTAGTTTTAATGGAATAACTTGGTGGTAACTGTAGGTATGTGGTATAGAAGGAGGAGGTGGTAACCTGGGGCACACCTGCAAAGCTCCGTCTTCCCTGTGGTCCCTTTCTCTCTGCTTCCCAGGTGCCAAGAGGTGGAGACCCTTTATCTTTCATGACCGTCTGCTTTGAGGCTTTGCCTCACCTCAGGTTCAGAACAGGAGTCAGCTGATCCTAGACAAAACCTCTAAAACCCTGAATCCAAAAAAACTTTTTCTTGTCAAGTATTTTGGTGACATTGATGAAAAGCTGACTAACACACCTGTTAAAAGATCCCACCTGATTGTGATAGTGTTTGCCAGTGTGGCGGGTTCTCAACCATGTCCCCGGTGGATGAGAACAGGGTAAACTTCCGGAGGTTGATGTTGGTTATAAATCAATCATTTACCCATAAACTTATCTAATCAATAAAAACACAAGTCAATACTCTTTTTAAATGAGGGGCCTTGGCAGATCGGACCATGACAGATCTGGCCTCTAACAATATGGAGTAGACCAACTCTCCTTTATAGTCACAGAGGTAAAGAGACCTGGACCAGGAGGGGCTTCTCTATGATGAACAGGATGGGGTGGAGTTAGGGGAGCAAATTTGTTCAGGGAAAACTATTGTATAACCAGACAGGGAACCACTCCCACACAGTGCCACATACTCCTGTGCAATCTGGGACAGTCCTCCTTGGCTGCCAGTTCCTAGGAGTCAGGCCTCTGTGTCCCATGGCTCAATCACATCTGATTCTGCTAGATAAGGATGACTCCCCACATGTCAGGGTTTTTATTTTTTCAACAAAGAGTATTGGGAATGACCTTTTGTTGATTACTGTCTTTCAATATCACCTCTCTCTAATGTCCACAAGTGATTCCTCAAATTTTCTGGCATATGGCTAAGATCTGTGCTTATTGCCACTATTGGTTCAGACATCAATCTAAGTCAATATTCCCTTCAGCATTCTGATTAAGAATCTCAGCAGCATGAAGATTTACCAGGAGCAGGGTGAAAATTGATACAATACTCACAGTTCATGACTGCATATTAACCTAAACTCATAAAATCAACTTTCTAGATCACACATTTAATCAATCTACTCACAATATCATCAATAACAGCTCTTCATTTCACTCAGTTCGATATGGAGAAATGTTTTTTTTAACTTGCATCTGCCTATGCAGACTCACCTTTCCGTTTCTTACATAATCATATCTCTCAGTGGCAATAACAATATAACCATCACACTTTAGTGAGAGTTTACTGGATGCTGTGTCCCACACTTAGTATTTGTATTAACTATCCCATTTATTTCCAACAATATTACATTACATTACAGGATATGTAATACTGTTGTCTCCACATTCCAAATTAGGAAAACAAAGTACATGAGGTTCAGTAAATTACTCAAAGTCATACAAGTGAAGCCAGAATTGAGGACAGGCAGTTAGTATAGAAAAGGAAATTTAGTCAAATTGAGGAACAGAGGCCATCAGAGTCTGGGAAGTTGAAGACTGGTCCCTGGGAGATTGGAATGTCAGTGTCTCTAGAGCCCTTTTGATCACCAAGGTCACCTGTCTAACTACTTCTCCCAAAAGTGCTGCAGATAGGGAATTGCTAATTAATGTTCCCTGGGCCCCCACCTGAATCTCCATTTGGCCCTTCCCCTGGCCATATGCTGCTCACCTTTTTTACTATGTCACTGGTAACTCCTGGGTCTAGTCAGGTAGGCAGGAAGGAGAGATAAGGGGAGAAAGAACAGTACAAAAGACCCTAATCTTTTTGAATCAGAACATGCTCATTTCTTGGGATTCTAGAACATCAACCCTCACCCCCTTCTCCCTCCCAGAAGTCTGTGTTACTACCTTTAAATAAAACCTGGTTAATATGCTTGCCTTGGCGTGCTTCTCTGGTTATTATACTTCAACACCTGAGAAAGCAGAAGTCATCACTGGCAAATGGTGGTATCACAAACAGGGGATGTAAAGTCTGGGATTTGTGCCCAAACTGTCAGACTTCAGAACCAAAAACCTTTTATCTCTGTACATTGCAGGAACACCTCACGCCTCACCTATGCTCTTCTGGACAAGACCTCTCAGAACATCCTAACACAGCACTTGCTAGATTGTATTTGTTGAGTTATAACCTTGTAAGGATTAAGCAGACCGGTGCTTATATCTTTACACTGGTATGTGTTGGTTTTGTAGGCTGCAATTTTAACATATTTAAACCTGAAAGATAAGAATAATTATTTTAATTATTACAATAAAATTACTTTATTAAGAGTATAGTCCTTGTAAGAATTAAAAGAGAATCTAAAGCTCTGATTCTTAAACAAAATAAAGTGGAGCTATACTAAAGGTGTAGGTACATTTTCAGCGGCATGTTTTGAAGCTTGCATTTTAAATTAGAACAAAGGCAAAAATCGAGCTATAACCACAAAATTGTTTTGCCCCCAAAGATCACCTCTCCCTGAAGGTTTTCCTAAAGCTATTTTTTATTTTAAGTTGACGTCCAGCTTTGCTGCTGCTGCTTCTCAGGGGAAGAAAGATGCAACATCCTGATAAATTTAACATTTCTGAGACAGAGAATGCCTCCCGGGAGACACAACCACTTGCAGCAGTGGATACAGAATCCTGGTAAACATCCTATGAATGCAACTCTTACAGGAAGCCTGAGTATCAACATAAGCTACTTCCTTCTCCCCTGAAGCCCGCATCTGACTTCCAGGACTTCATCCTCTTAAGAGTTGCAGAGGGTTTATTAGTCTATATAGGTCTGTTTGCAAATGTAAAGTGAGACATTCATGATAAAACTTTCCATAGTTGTTATTTACTTTGTTACTCTTTTATAAACCATTACTTTATTCTGACTATTAGAACTTCCTCTGAAGTATTTAAAGATTTAGGTGATCCCTAGAACTTAAATCATTTGAATTAGCCTTTCCAGGTGGAGATTTTTCAGAGACTTTCTGTAAATAACAATAAAACCAAAATTTCAGGTTCAGAACTTTCATTATTTCCTGATGTAGTAATTTAAAATGGAAAGACCAAAGCACAACATAGGCATGTTATTTAGAGTAGGATGCAGAAGCCCACTTGTGTCTCCACAGGGTAGAATTGTGCTGAATCAATACATTTCAAAATGTCAATCGGTATATATGTTCAGAATATAGGAAGTGGTTGTGAACTCAACATTTACTCATTTTGGGAGGGGGGATTACTGAAAACAATCCAGCCTATAGGCAACAACAATATAAATATATCAGAGTATGTTCTTCATAAACCCATTTACACACACACACACATACAGGGAGAAATAAACCTGTCAACTTGGTATCTGTCATGTAAATAACAAAATTTATCTGAAATGTATATCATTAAAACAACCTTTTATTAATTGAAAATGGCAAATAATATTTCTCAAAAGGCTACATCCTTACACCCTCCAGAGAGCACAATCTCTCACTCTGTACATGCTGCATAAGCAGTCAAATTATCATTGGAGTGACAGCAGTATGTTGTGAGAACTAATAGTGCTAGAAATGGTGGATTTTTTGAATGACATCTGACCCAACCAGCCTCACTTAACCACCTCTACATTATCAACATATCTGCCTTTGTGGAGTAAAGGTCTTTATTTTAGGCCAAGGCACACTTGCCCCTTTGAATGTCTTCAGGGACATATTTGATACTTCCCTAGTTTGCTTCATGTTTCCTTTCTGTAGGAGAGCACCCTTTATCTGAATGAAATCTTCACATGTTATATTAGACATCCACAATGAGTTACTGTCAAGTCATCTATGCCTGTAAGTCTCAAGTTTTATGGCAACTTAACGTGTGACCCCTCCAAATCACTGTGTGCATGTTCTAATGCTCAACTCTATTTTAATAATCATACTTCATTTACTATTTTCTGAGAGCATGAATGGTGTAAACCAATCCTTCCTCCATCTGTTGACTCAAACTTTATCATGGAGTCATTCACATACTTTAATGGAAAACCGTACCTCAAGAAATCATTTTCTAAAGCACTACAACTGTTTTATCTGGTTCATTTCCAATTACTCTCATGAGAATCTGATATTTAAATTTTTGAAATGAGGTAATTGACCAAAAAGTAATGAGTAAACTTAATCTGAATTTATCACAGCATTAACTCAGTATTCTTATGTGCTATATGCTACTTACAGGTCATTTCTTTCTTAACAATACAAAATAAATAGGAATAGACTCTCTCAGACAGTCATTTTGCAATCACCACTTCTAAACAGTTTAATTCCTTAAATACCATAAGGTTCAAACAATATACATATTAATTGTAAGAACCCAGAAACCACTCCAGACACGGGAACTCACATAAGAGAGTTTATTAAGCAAACAGAGTGTCTCCCTGCAGGGTAAGAGAAAATGAGAGGAAAAGAGAGAGAGTGCATGCACAAGAGAGAGTGAAATGGAGGAGAGAGCATGAAAGCGAGAAGGAGAGAGAGAGCATGAAAAAATGGCGGGGGAGGTATCCTTAAGCAGTCAAATTCCATGGGTTAACAGGGAACCAATAATGGAGAAGGATACTTGCAAGTTGACTGATGATCCAATAGCTAACTAGGATGTTCACAGAGTGACAAGAAGTTGGGAGGCAGGGAAATGACTGTAGGGTAAAAGGCAGGGGAGCAGCTTTATATTATATTAATATGAATTAATCAGGGCACAAATGCAAGTCTATCATATGAAGGTAATTTAAATTCTTTTGACATTAAACTTGAAATGCATAAATAGAGATTGAAAAGGATTAGATCCACATTATAATACAGTATACATATTATTCACTCATAACTTAATGAGACATGATGTACAAGTTAGGTTTTACTTTTTAACAAATACCTCCAGTTTATTGGTTTAATATGTCAATCATATTTTTTAGCTGAGTAAGCTGTTCTTCCATGACTCTTTTTTTTTTTTTCTTTTGTGATTCATTTAATCAAAGATGGATCCACCCTGATGTCTGGTGGTGAGAAACTGTCAGACTGGGGTATGTTTCTTTTCTACTTCAACTTTTTATCTTTCAACTTACTAGCCATGTCTGCACATAGGGCAGTCTGGAAGAAAACCTTAGCACATAAGCAATATTCAAAGAGCCGATTGTACATGGGCAGATGTTCAATTAGCCAAAGCCAATTCAAGGAACACTCAACTGTCCCTCATCATAAGAGAATCTGCAAAGTTGCAATGCAAAAGAGGATGCGCACATAGATGGGATGAATTTGTAGTCATTATAAAGTTGACATGGATGATGTATTCTATTTGTTGTGAGGAATTCTGTTAGAGCTATTTTATCAAAGTCTTTAATTCACAAGACTGACACATTATGAGAAACTATTTTTGTCTGATGACCAGCCTCCCTAATACAGTTCTACAACCCCTCTCATAGTTTGTTAACTTGAAAAAATATTTCTATATTCTGCTATAAAATTCTCCCAGGAGCTATAACTGTCTATTTGCTTCCTTGATAGTAATTATTCTTTTCATATATTTTACTCACTGACATGTTCATTATGGCAGTATGATACAGGCAATTTTAATCTATAATTACTCCTTGTTACTCAATTGCCCTTTAGACACTTTGGAAGTTAGCTTTAAACAGCTCAATGTAGGCTAATTCCAGCAAGAAACACTATCTCTCTGCGAGCTATTTCCCTGTATGGCTTCTGTTGTTTCATTTTCACTCATCAGAATTGTTAAATAAATTGCAGTTACTGACCCTTTTAAAACGCTCTTCATTGCATGACTGGACATTCATGCCATTCAGAGACACTTAGGGATGTAACCACTACATCCTTTGCAGGAAAAAGAATGGCAATGATAAGTGAGGAGGAAATTATTGTCTGTGATTTGTAGCTGGAGCATAGTTTCAGCAGCATTCCAGTCTAATCCTAAGAAATCCTGAGCAATTGTGTCATCATATTGCTTTAAAATGTTACTTAACTAGCATTTTAACTATCTTGCTGCTCTTATTCCATATTCACGTTTGCAAACACTTTGCATAGGCCTTTTTATCCCTTTACTTGTTTTTCCCCATTTCTCAGTCTAATAAGATGCAGCAGGATTTAAGTCAGATAACTTAATATCCTGTCCTAACTTATATTAAAGAATGACAACAACATCAGAAAAATAAAGTTCGGTGGTATCTGGCATTTCTCATTAATCAAAGCAGAAGCTCTGCTACTCCCTGACATTTGACTTTTTCAGTACGCTGTGAAGTGCTCTGTGATGTGCGATGTGGGATAAGGTGAAGGATGTTAATTAAAAGAATCTGCAAAGTAAAATATAGGTTATTCATATCAATTGACAGAGGAAAGTCAAAAGGAATTTTTTAAACATCAATTACCGTCTGTGCTTAACAATCGCGTGCTACTTTGAGTTTTCCTCGTGGATATTTCAAGTTGTCAGTCCAGTTCCTCTTTTCCAAGAGCTTTTTGTGTGTGACCTTATAATTTATTGTGCTAACTAGACATTTTTGTGAGTGTTAAGAGGTGTTATTAATGACTACGTGATGAAATATGCAAACCCCTCAATTATCCCAAGCACAACTAAATGTATGATTCACTAATAAATATGAGGACTGTCATAGTCCTACACTTTTTGGACTCTGACTCAAACTGGATCAAGAAGTTCTTCCACCAATTTAGTCAGAAGATGGAAAATGAAACCACGTCCCCTCTTACATGGAGACGGAGAAGGAGAACTAAACCAAGCTAGAGAAGATAAACCAAATTCAGGAATGAGCAAAATTAGAAAGGCTTCTTTATAGTGCCTTTGAAGTCCAAATGAGCTCTCTTCATGGTTTTGTTTATCTTATAAATAAATTTATTTTAAATTGACAAATAGTTTGATACACTATGGAGTGTAATGTAATGTGTTAGTATTTCTGCATCATAGGAAGATTAAATCAAGATTTGTTTTTTAAGTCTTCATTTGATTCCTGTTTCCTTGTTCTGTTGTTCAAGGTTGTTCTCTACCATTTGCAAACACAATGATCAAGGTGAAGATATGATTGAACTAATTATGTACCACATAATAGATTTTCTTTATTTTAAATAAGCATATATGAAGGGCTCAATATAAAAATTAGAATCTCCTATCACCAAAGGGAAAACTAAGAACAAGGGATAATAGAATATCACATCATACTGAAATATAATATATTTAAGCCCTTACTTTGTGGCCTCATGATCCATGGCTTTCCACTTTTGATAAAGTTAACATTTTTTCATAATCACATTTTTATGCAATTCAGAAGATGCAAAATATAGCTTGAAAATAGGAGCTTGGTCAGAGAAATACTGCATCATTTCATACCCAGTGAATAATTAGGTCCAGTGATTGAAAACCAGAGTCATGAATTCTTAATTCTTCCCAGTAGAAGTAAGGTCAATGGTAGAACACTTCTTGTGTTATCAAATTCATAATTACTCAAGAGGATTTTGAGTCATCTGTCTTTATTGAATCAATAAGATTATATTCATGTTTGTTCACTTTAAGAAAGAATGTGCTTGGGGCTGGGTTTGTAGCTCAGTGGTGGAGCGCTTGCCTTGCATGCGTGAGGCACTGGGTTCAATCCTCAGCACTACATAAATAAATATAATAAAGGTTTGTCCATCTACAACTAAAAACAAAAAAAAAGAAAGAATGTGCTTAGGAAATATTTATTCTGATCTGTGCTCTGTTGTTTGTGCCAGAAAAGTGTTAAATTGGAAAAACCAAACACAGAAAATAGATTATGTCTGGAAACCCAAAAGGAAAAGTTGAAAAAAATCAATAATATTTGAAACTAGATATAAGTACCCAAGAAAATAGCATCTGTGGGGATTAAAGTAGAAGGATTAAGGGAAATACATCCCCCACAGGTTGTGTGCTTTTTGGCTCTTCTTAAAAATGTTAAGTCAATACAGAGATTAATACACCTAAGGGAAAATACTCCAAAAACTTTATAGCAATTCTCCAGAAGTACTCAGTTTTCATGTAAATTCCTGATAGGACAATATACATAATTATATATTTAACAAGGAAACTATTATAATCAAGGTAACTAGATACATGCTTAATTTTAAAATGATTCGTAGAAGAATAACAGACTCAGATATTTCTGTGATTTCATAGATATTTCTGATTTTCAGAAATATTTGATGGTTGAGAACATAATCTTTATTCATATAACCAAACTCAATACCAGTTAAACTATTGAGCTATTGGTTCAGTCTTATGCACAAAAGTTGCAGTGAAAAAAGAAATAATCAGGGCAAATACCATGTCTTATTTGTATATTTTTTCCCATATTCCACCAGAACCCAGAAAATAGACTGTTTAATAATTGTGACTTAATAAATGTATAATTCTGATCCAAATTAAAAGTTTGTTTTGCTATTTTATGCATGTGACTTAAGATGAACATCTATTTTGTATTAATGTTAAATATAAGTAATGCCAGAGTATCATAATGAGTAAGTGATATTTAATTTTGACCTTACATTACAATTTGGAGGGAATTTTTGTTATATATCATTTAATGGAACCCATTTTCAGAGATGTGTTTTAATAGTATAGCATAGAGCAAGAGTTTTAGCTTTTTTTCCAGCTCTCTGGATGATTCTACCTTCTACTTACAGGTGAGGATCACCAATTTAAATTTTGATGTTTGAAAGCAAATGGATCTGCGCTTATTGCCCCACATTTGCCTGTCTTTCACCTACTGTAGAGCATACTAAAGTCAACCTAGTAAAGCCTTATTCTATAGTAAAAAAAAAGGGGGGGGGGTGCATAGTTACATAATAAATAAATAAATAAATAGATAAATAAATAATCAAAATGCTCTTTTTCCTCTTTTATCTTTTTGCACTTTGTATCGACAGTGTTATTACCTGAAGAAATACTATAATACTATTCCCTGTTTACATGACTGCTTTCTGATCATCCTTCAGATTTCTACTCAGACGTAAAGATTCCCTTTTATAGAGGCTTCTCTAATAACTCTTTAAAAGGAAGAACCAGAAGAACCTCTCTCATGATCCTGGATAAATTAATCTATTTAGTTATTTTTTAAAGTTTTTCTACACCTGCACTCATCTTGATTGTTGT
Source organism: Sciurus carolinensis (assembly GCF_902686445.1). Classification (NCBI taxonomy): domain Eukaryota; kingdom Metazoa; phylum Chordata; class Mammalia; order Rodentia; family Sciuridae; genus Sciurus; species Sciurus carolinensis. The sequence goes on along the minus strand of NC_062217.1, from coordinate 20,058,115 downwards.
CTTACTCTCTACCTCTCCCTCTCTCTCTCTCTCTTTCTCTCTCTCTCTCTCTTCTCTCTCTTACATGCATTCTCTCAAACTTTTTAAGCACCAGGAATTCAGGGACAAAGACTGTCTCTCTCTTATCGATTGCTGAATCTCCAATGCTTAGAGCATGGTTTCACACATTGCAGGTTCTCAGTAAATATTTACTGAAAGTTAACTTTGCAAAGTTACATCTACATTTCCAAAGTATGAGCTAAAAGAAATTCCAACGTTAATATCTTGTAGATATATCTCTATTTATCCATCTATACATTTATCCAAATTTCTTTGATTATTAATCTTTGTAGCTGCTGATGAAATTAAAAAAGCAGCTAGCACTATTTTGCACATATTGGAAACTGACAGTACCAAAGAGGTTAGTAAGAGATCACAATTAAATTACACCCTGATTAAGTGGACGTAACATCTTCTTAAGATTTAATTTTCATGTGCCTTTACCATCATCAAAAAGGTTGGACATGATGTCAAACAATAAAAAGAAAAAGGTCATAAAATTGGACTTCCACTCTGATAAACCTTAGGAATGTGTTGGGTTTCATTTGGAAACCAAATCACATGTGGATGGGGATTTCCAGAGTAATGTGAAGATAAGAGTTCTCAAGGTCAATGCTGTTAAGCCTCAGTAGAATAAACTGCCATGATAGAGGAATGTCTTGTCTGGGAGATGGATGAAGAGCTGGTGTTGCCGTGTGATGTGCTGTCGCGTTCCCTTCTGCCCGCAGAGAGAGACACGACACACTGGTTGTTCGTCAGAGCTCTTTATTGTTCCTCTTCTTCCTCTTTCTCCTTTCTCCTCTCTCCCTTACAAGGAAGTCATGGCCATTATATATGAATCATGAGCCAATCAGGTTACAGAGCATGTGGGGAGAGCATGATAACAATGTAATACAATAAGGGCAACAAGAGGGCACGCAGCGAGCATGAGTCACCTTGTCCAATCAGAGCAGTCCATTCTGGCACTGGCTTAGTGCCGGGCCAACTTCCTTAAGCAATGTTAGCTGTTTGTTGCAAACCAGGGGCCCCGACTCAGTGCCAGACTAGGGTGGGGTCCGCGGTACCCCGACAGCTCCCCCTTTCTTTTATTAAAAGAAAAGGCCTGAGACCGTGCCTGTCTTAGGTTGAGGGGTCAGCACATGTCCTTACCCATCATCAAAGACTGTAGAGCATGCTACAGCTTCTGTCTTAGGTTGGTACATGGCCACCTCCTTCATTACCCGTCGTTGACTACCGGTCTAGCATACTTGCCATATATGGGGGGAGGCCTCTAGCCTTAATGGCAGTCAGGACCAGGAAGGATGATTCGATCTCTCTGTTGGGTGGCTTGTAATTGATAAATTAAGTGAATGAGATATAAAACACCTAAAATATTAGTCCTAGGGAGCTAAGGCTTGCCCATTGTTTTACAAAACCTAGAGCAGTAGAGAACCATTTGACCATTTTAGATACAGGTGCCACATTTACCCTGGTGGTATTGACTCTCATAATTTCAGCTCTTAGTTGAGAGGTTAAATTGTCAAACCCATATGACCAAGTACAAGTAAGATAGTGAGAAGATTTCTAGACAACATAGCTGCATGGCTATCATTATAAAAAGTGATAGGGGCAACACAAACTGCTTTTAAAGAAAGAACACATTTTAGACCCGTAAGTTCTTGTAACAAGTCCACTTGTTCTTGTAATAAGTCCACTCTTTGATTTACTAGGAGGATGCCTGTTCTTAAATGTTGGTTTAAGGTCTCTTGAGTCTGTAAGGCAGTGGCAGTGTTTTCTGCCAAATGATTAACTGTAGTTGTTGTCTGTATTGTAGTTGTCAATGCGGCTGCTGCGGTTGTGGCTGCTGCTGCAGAGGCTGCAATGGCAGTGATCACAGCTGTTGTGATGCCAAAATCTCTTTTGTTTCTTGATAATAGCACTGGTAGTTCTGTATCTGTAACAGAGACTGGGACTGGTAGGAAGGTAGGAATAGGCATTAAGATTGCTCGTGAGAACCTAGAAGCATTCCAACATTGAGAGAGAAGTTTGGAGAATAGCAGCTTGATAAATACCCTGCTTTAAAATTTGTATACTTGGAAAATATGAATACATTTAATATACAAGGAGTGACCATTTCACAATTACCTTGACACTTTAATCTTACTAAATTTAGTTTTTAAAGAAAAATTTAGACTCTGTAACATAGTACAATACTCTTAACAGTTGTTTAACCATAATTGTATAAACCCCAATTTTTAAGACTAATTGTTTTAAAGAATAAAACTTAATAGACACAAAGTTAAGAGTAAATTAGTGTTTCTAAGAAATCCTTGTTATTTTACCATGTTATTTTACCATATAGATTAAACTTTGGCTTATATCAGAACATTAGTATTTCACCTTAGGAAAAACCTTAAATAGCTTTAGCTGTCTTACACACATACAACCAACTTAGTTACACACAGACTTGTTGAAACTTGCCCTTTACTTACACAGACTTTCTTAGCACTTACTTAGACCCTCATGTATTCCATTACACAGGCACTTTTTTTATCCAGAAACATTTTCTTTTCCTTTTTATTAAATATATTTCCAAACCCAGAACCTTTTATTTTTTTCTTTCCTATCTGTTGATCCCTTTTTGTTCACATTCTGAAACAACTCTCATGAAATTTTTGAATTTAGATAAATTGTTCTATTTCAATAAGATTAAATATTTTGTTGTTTATAGTACTCTAATTGAAGCACAGTTGAAACCTTTAGAACCCTTTGTATATAGAATTGTACTTGTTAAGACATAACTCTTAGTAACCTTGTTTTTAGTCAAGATATAGACAAGTGTCCAGAACAGTATTTGCTGTCTCTTTCCTGTTGAAGAAAAGTCCTAGAAACAATTGATATTAGACATTGTTTATCATCAACATTCCATTAGTTTGACCACCTACAGACTTGCAAGTTATTTTTAAAGACATTTCACTTTTATTAGTTTACTCAATTTAAATTGAACCTTTTTAAATCACGTGAATAAAAGTATTTGGATCCATTTTTAAATTTTAATTTTAGGAGCGCTCAGTTTTGATACAGACAAAACATGACATTAGACAGTACAACATAACACATAACACAAAATTAAAGGCCTTGTAACTTTATAGGTGAATCTCCATTGCAATGTAACAGATGTTCAAAAACTTTAGTTGAACAAAAATAGAACTGATCAAAAAGAAAAAAAAAATCATTAACCTAGGTATGCAGGATCAAAATTATGAGCTCAAAAATACAGCATTAAAGAAAAACAAAACAAAACAAGAATTCTGGAAAATGAGTTAGTTTTGTGTAGCAACCCAGAAGTTTAAAACAGACACCCTTTCTTCTTTCTTTTCTTATCTTCAGGTTACCTCCCTTTCCCGCTGAGACCGCTGCAGCCTACATTCCAATGCAGGCTTCAGCAAGGCCAGGCGGGGGGGGGGGGGGGGAGAATCACCCAGGACTTTTTAACCCTTTTTCTTCCTGGTTAAGAAATCAGGTTAGGTTTGAATGCAGAAAATTACAAAACATTATTTCTTACTACTTTTGAGGAATGGAGCTGCTGAGATTTCTGCCTAGGGGGAGGACTGCTTCAAGGACACGGGTGTTCCCTCCCTAGGTGGCCATGGAGCTGCATGGAAGGGATCAGGAGGGGGGCCTTTTTCTGTCTCTTGTGATAGTTTCTCTTGATTTAACAATCCCTTATCTAAAAACCAAGGGGCTTTGTCTTCTACAGTTTTTAAAAACTTCCTAGCTGAGGAAACCTTTAAAGGTGCTCCATTAGTCTTTAATAAAGCCTTTAATAGTCCTTCCATGCGAACTCTAGACATTTCTGAACCCATGCTTTAGCTATAGCGGCCGCCTTCCGTGTGCCTACTTTCACTTTAACCGGACCGCTTCCTGCGTGTCCCCGGACCACCTTCCGTGAGTCCTGATAGTCGCTTTACCGCGCTGTAGTCGCTTTAACGCGCTGTAGTCGCTTTACCGCACTGTAGTCGCTTTACCGCGCTACTTTCACTTTAACTGGACCGCTTTTCCGCGTGTCCTGATAGTCGCTTTACCGCGAACTTTAAGGCTGCCTTTATCACTCCTATTTTATTATTTACAACAGACAAACTGGTTAACATTAATCTCTAAAACTTATATAACATTAATCTTTAAAACTTATATAACATTAATTTTCAAAACTTATATAACATTAATCTTTAAAACTTACCTAGGTAGTTGCTGCTGATCTAAAGGTCCCTGGTTCGTTCCCGGGTTTCGGCACCACTCGTCGCGTTCCCTTCTGCCCGCAGAGAGAGACACAACACACTGGTTGTTCGTCAGAGCTCTTTATTGTTCCTCTTCTTCCTCTTTCTCCTTTCTCCTCTCTCCCTTACAAGGAAGTCATGGCCATTATATATGAATCATGAGCCAATCAGGTTACAGAGCATGTGGGGAGAGCATGATAACAATGTAATACAATAAGGGCAACAAGAGGGCACGCAGCGAGCATGAGTCACCTTGTCCAATCAGAGCAGTCCATTCTGGCACTGGCTTAGTGCCGGGCCAACTTCCTTAAGCAATGTTAGCTGTTTGTTGCAAAACAGGGGCCCCGGCTCAGTGCCAGACTAGGGTGGGGTCCTCGATGTTGCAAACTGGGCCGCCCCAGCTCAGTGCCAGACTAGGGTGGGGTCCACGGTACCCCGACAATGTGCCTGCAAACACTTCAAGTATTTTATTCACAAAAGCAAACATATTGTGATGAGTAGAAAAGATATGTTTAATGGTGTTATTAATCTGAATTGTTTTATTGAAATTTTATACTTTAGACTATTGAGAGTCCAAAGTAAAAAAAGTATAAAAGTCTGATAGAGTGCTTGACTAGCATGCACAAGACCCTGAGGGGACAGGGAGGGCATGTTCCATCCTTAGCACAAAAGAAGAAAGAAAGAAAAGAAAGAAAGAGAGAGGGAGGGAGGGAGGGAGGAAGGAAGGAGGGAAGGAAGGAAGAGAGGAAGGAAGGAAGGAAGGAAGGAAGGAAGGAAGGAAGGAAGGAAGGGAGGAAGGAAGGAAGGAAGGAAAAAGGAAGGAATTTTGGGGGCTGGGGATATAGCCCAGTTGGTAGAGTGCTTGCCTCACAGGCGTAAGAACCTAGTTCAATCCCCAGCATCACAAAGAAAAAAAAAAAAAAAAAAGAGGAAAGAAATTTTACACCAAAAAATTTTACACCAAAAATCAGAGAAAATAATTTTTATTTCTGAATAGAAAATTATATGAAGAAAGTAAAAAGTCATTCAATAAAAATAAATAAAAATCATGTAATTTTTTTTTCTTATTACATAGTTCAAGTCAGTTCAAAAGAGTCACAGTGAAAGAATCTAAGAATGAAACACCAAAAGTGAAATTTTCACATGAAAGAACTGCATTCTCCAGAAAGAAAGGACAAAAAGATTTGAGATAAGACCTGGGAGAGTAGTTAATGATGCCAATCTTGACAATAGCAAAATACCAAATATGATCAGGAAAATATATTACTCTTTTTAAAATTCTATTTATAAAGAATCATCATATAAGTGATAATAGAGTATTTATTAACATATTTCTCCATAACAATTTCCCATTTAAAGACAAAATTGGCATTTTATAGATCAGTTTGTTATTCCTGATGGCACAAGATGTAATAGCACATCTTACACTGCATTTTCTTGTTAGAATCTAGTTCTGATATTTGTGACTCAATATAATACAACTATCTCACCTATTATTTCAATGTTTGATTAAAGTACTGCCTGGTAACTACATGTTACTTCAAATTACCAGTTAATCAGATTAATCACTATACAACAAAAAGGGGAGGCAGGGGAGGAAAGTGAACTCAGCTCCTTCTCAATAACAGAAACTCATTATAGATAAATATAGAGAATTTTGTACATAAAGTTTAAGAAACAAGATCAATTTATGCTTAATTTCACTAACATATGGCTTATGATAATGTTATTGAATTAATAATCATTTATGTATTTTAACATTGTCAATATTCTCCATGTCTTTAAGAAGTGTTTAAAAACTAATTTATTGGAGGGTGAATGTGTTTCACAAGTTCGTATAATTTTCATCAATTCTAATTTGTTTTTACTTGTATAAATAATGTCCTGATGGAAATCTCTATCCATCATCCAGTTAATTTTCCCTCGTTTTGTAGGGATAGGCTACATATATGTTAGTCTCTTCCTAGAGAATGAAATCACATCATTGCTACAAATGTGTCCACCAAGGGAGAAAATTAACCAATTTATATACTAATATTAATCTGTAAAAAAGAACATTTTGGAAAGAAAATAAATTATACTTAACTCAGCTACCCAGACATAAATAATGTTGGTAATTGGATGTTTCTATGTATAAATAATTTTTCACTTAACATAAAAAATTTAGCACTAAGATGGTATTAATTAGACTTCAGAAACTGGATTTAATGTAGTCTATACAATTATTTATTTAGCAGGACTGCATATTTTCTGACCTCTGTTCTAAATAACTGGGTAGCCTAAAAATGATTCTGTCTGTAGCTACATGAATGCATAATTGCTGCAATTCTTCACTCCCTTCTCTGTTTCTACTGTATTTTTTCAATCTAATTATTCACGTGTTTACCTTTCTCATTCAGTTGTGGAATTTTTGAGTGGAGTTATTTAAATAGTTCCCAGCAAGTAATTATATCTTAGTTTAAAACAAAACTACCAAAAACTTTCGTTCTTCATTTAGAAGTCCAATAGTTGATTGGTTTAACTAGTTAGTCCAAATTTACTTTGTAATGATCAAACTAATTTGATATTACATTATTACAACAAAATATTATCTAAGATACCTGAAATGTCTTAAAGATACCAGTATATTATTTTTTCCAAAATCCTTGATCACAATGAATTCTCTTATGAAGACTTCATGCAAATTAATATAATAGTAGAAATCTTGCAAAATACTTTAAAGGTTATATTAATATAAGTTAAAAAAAATGTTCAAAGAGGACAGTAAAACAAATAACTATTAGAATTTTTCCAAAAGGCAGAAAAAGTAAACTTTTGTCCAAATACATATTCATAAGACACACTCCAGTAGATGATATGGCAATTTGTTTCTTAATTAACAAAGGAAGAATGCCATAGTTAGCAGTCATATTTTTGAAACATAATTTTGATAAACTGCACTTAATGATTGCCTCATCCAACTGCACACATACATCTGGAGTCAGATAGTTTTGGGATAATCTTGTAGTAGATATGGAAAATGATGAGCATGCTAGAATTTGTAAGTCTAGAAGTTTGTGGGAGAAAGAACAAGTCATATAGACTTATGGGGAAAAACATTATGAGTATATGTATTCTTTGGAACATTTCTCTAATTTCAAAACTTTTATTTAGTATGAATTCCAAAACTTTTGCAGTGATTCATCTTTCATTACAAATATATGAGATCTTTACATATATATATGCATATACATATATATAATACATATGTACGCACACACACACATACATATGCACATATATTCATTTGGATTGCTCTGTGTGACAATTATGAAGTCATATATTATTTTTATAATTATAGGTCTTAGTTTATAAGAAAATAACTTCAACAACTGAGATATATATCTGTTTGATTCTGATTAAGAAAGAACCATCAGCTCAGTTTTTTCAGTTCACTTTCCGGTCAATCTAGATCTCCTCCTCTTTGTCACTGGGATGCTGGAGATCCAGACGCCCACAGGGTCATGCTACCAACATGACCTAGAGCCAGGACTCAGGATGGCCCATCTTGGAGCTCCTTTCTGTGCCATTCTCTGGAAATCCATCCCTGTTTCTAGGTGACCTAAAACTATGCAATTCATTCTTATTGTATGTTCTTTTTTTCCCCAAATATATACATATGTATATTTAGAAATATATATATTTAGAAATATATCTATTTAGAAATATTATATACTTAGATATATAATATCTATTAGAGATATATTAACCAAGAACCGGAAAAAAAGGTTGTAGAATTCTTTTAGCCTTTTTCTGCTGGGACTTCCAAAAACTCATTTCTATTTAGATAGTCCAAGATGCCTTCCAAGCAATGTTTCTTGCCTTTCCAGCTGTCTTAGTCCATCTGGACTGTTTATAACAAAATGCCATAAAGTAAGTAGCTTATAAAGAAGAGAAATTTTCTTATAGTTCTGGAGGCTGGGAAATTTCGGTTCAAGGTCCCAGTAGACTTGGTGTGTGATGAAGCAAATTTTGGGTCATAGGTCTGACCCTCAGCTGTGTCTCACAGGATGGCAGGGAGAAGGCAGTTCTCTATGGGCCTCTTTTATAATGACACTAGTCTCGTTCATGTGGAGCTCCACCTCAAGACAATCTGCTCCTGAAAACACTGCCTCCCAATCCTATTGCTCTTGTGGCTCAGTTTTAACATATAAATTTTGAGGGGAACCAAATATACAGATCACAGCCCTGAGGTTCAACCCAGAAATAAGGGACCCCTATATGAAAATTCTCAATCTTATCGAAAGTGCTTTATTTCTACCCTAAAGCATAGACTAGAGTGGAGAGTTTTTCTCTGTGGACTCAATAGTTTTTTTTTTTTTTTTAATTTAATTTTTATTTGTTTTGTTGTGCTGGAGATCAAACCAAGGATCTTACACATAGCCAGACAAGAACTGTGCCATCGAGCTAAGCCCCTACACCCTGTCCTCTGTCTTTCCGATAGAGCAGCCTGAAAAAGGAATGTCTTTACTTATCATATTTGATCCTATTCTCATTTTAAGGTAGAGACTTGATTCTGTGAGCATGCCAAGGCTCTAGCTCAGTTTATGGATATAACGTTTTCTTCTAATCTTTTGGTACAGGCATTAAGTTCCAAAAGATTATTTTAAAGTTCCAAATCTACTAAGTAATTTCTTGTTTCATTTTTTCTTATTTTTCCCTCTTGATTTTGAGGCAATGAATAATAGTATAAAAAAATGAAACAAATTATCAGAAACAAAAACATATATTTTAGTTTCTAAAACTGTCATTAGTAAATAAAGTTTAACAACATACTTTAGTTCCCCTAGAATGATGTCTAAGAGGGATGGATATTCATGTCTTCTGCTCTTCAACCATGATCAGGAGTCAGAATCAGCAATCACCAAGAATACAAATAATAATAAATACTAGCAAGGATATGGGGGAAAATGGTATATATGTACATTGTTGGTGGGACTTCAAATTAGTACAATCACCAAGAAAATCAGTAAGGAGATGCCTCAAAAGCCTAGGAAGAAAATCACCATATGACCCACATTTCCTAGTCCTTGGTATTTATCCAAAAGAATGAAAATCAGCATACAACAGTAATGTGGTCACATTAATGTTTATAGTAGCACATGTCACAATAGCCAAGTTATAAAACCAGCCTAGGTATCCATCAACAATGAATAATATTAAGAAAATGTGGTATATATACACAGTGGAGTTTTACTCAGCAATGAAGAATGAATCTATGCCTCTTATGACTACATGGATGAAATTGGAGAACGTCATGCTGATGCAATAAGCCAGACTCAGAAAGACCAGGGTTGAATGATCTTTCTCATATGTGGCAACTATAAAGAAAAAGATAAGAATAAAATAGATATCTTATAGAAATAGAAGGGAGATCACTAGAGTAGAATAAGAGAGTAAAGAGGAAGTAGGATAGGAGGAAAAGGGAGTGTATAGGGGAAAGGGATTGATGGAATTATATGCATATACTAATATGTTCCAATGAATCCCACAATTAAGTAATAATAAGCACTAATTAAAGAATTGGTGGTTCCTTGGCAAAGTGGCATTACCCACTCCTCTAGAGTGTCTATTAGCAGAGAGGCTATTTCCTACTTGCTAGTTCAAATGAATGATGGCAGTTCTATACAAAATGAAGTCAGTAGAAAAACCAAAATAATATTCTTCACTGGTGGTAACTGGTTTGCTTCATCTCATAGGATGAATAATTAATTATACTTCTGGATAATTTCTGAAGAACTCCACATGCTCAGATACCAGATCCAGAACCACCACCAGAAAAAAAAAAACAGATCTATGAAGATGTCTCTTATATAAGTTACACAGTAGACCTAACAGAAAGAGAGTTAAAAGTACATTAAGGACAGTAAAATGAATTAGACACAATTCGCTATGTTCATACATGAATATACAACAGTGTACCTCCACATCTTGTACAACCGCAAGAATGGGAAGATATACTCCATTTACGTATAATTTGCACAAATACATTCTACTGTCATGTATATCTAAAATGAACAAATAAAAAATTTTTAAAAACTGTAAAACAATTTCAGTTAAGAGCTTTATCAAGTTATTTTATAGCTACTCCAATCTCTTACTTTTTCTGAATCTGACTTATTTCACTCAGCATGTTGTTCTCCAGTTTCATTCATTCCTAAATGAATTAACTTCCAATGTGTTTGCTGGACCATCTGACACCATAACAAGGAGTCAAATTAAAAACTAGAGAGATAATAGACATGTGAAATAATTTCTTTATTATGACCATTTTGAGGAAACCACATATATCTTACCTGAACAATGGAAATTTTTAAAATATTCAGGATGATTTTCTGTGTCATTCCAGATTAAATTAATTTAAATATGACAAAAAAATAAGGAAGAACTGTAGGTAAAGAGGCAGCAAAACTGTCTGCTGCTCTCATACGCATGTTTTTCAAAACTGATGTTTTTAAAGCCATTTAAAAGAAATTTGTTGACAATGGTATAATTTCCTACTAATCAAACAAATAAAGTGGTGTGAAAAAAATGTGCACGATATACATAGAGATGATAGGCATTAGAGAGAGGTATTTTTTACATGCTTCTTTCCACACCAACTAAAAGCATAGGTTTAAATTATATTCAGTGATGCTCCACATTCTGATTTTAGAAACTTTGCCTTCCCATGGGATAATTTAATTCATACCCGAACAGTGGAAATGTCTTAAAGTTATGTTTTCTGGTGAATATATGAATGTGGTGCAGAAAGTTTTACTTCCTGCTCAACAATTTCAAGAGTTACTAGACTATGGTGTCCACATCTCCATTCAATGGGAATCTTACTCTGTTCGGTAAATTACTCAAAGTATCTAAATTTTATAAATCAGAAAAAAAAGTCATAATGCCATATTTGAGTCTCCTGAACATGAGAAATGGTACCAAGAGCCTTAGAATAAAGCAAAGTGATTTGTAAGGACTCAAGTTAGGCTTTCAGGAGTTTCATCCATATATATTTATTAATAGTTTGCTTATTAATGGGAGTCCTGGCTATAGAGCTGATTATAGCTCTCATATGGTAATAAGTTGGCTTCTTAGATTCTAACTTCATTAATCTGTATTCTTACAATTTTGATGCAATACATGGCTCACAAATAGCTCATGAAACTTTATCTTCTTAATGATGAAGGGTAAACTGCCATTTACCCTTCTTTGACATGCCCTAAGATCAATAGATAAAAACAGGAATTATCATAGTTATAAAACTGGAACCACGACTTAATATTTATTAACACTGTTTCATTGGATTCAGTAATAAGCCTAACTAAGGGATGAGGTTACTACTCACTGGCATATCAAAAACTGAGACATCAAATCCAACATTAAAATGAGAATAATCAACACCCTAAAGTGAGCTGTATTCCAACTAAATGTAAGTGCGTTTTTGATCCTATTTCTCTCTTTTTGTGGTTCTCTCTCTCTCTCTCTCTCTCTCCTCTCTCTCTCTCTCTCTCTCTCTCTCTCACTTTCTGCCTCCCTCTCTCCTTGAATATATACACATGAATCTCCCCAAATAATAGGTAAGTAGATGCCTTATTCACTGGAAATCAGGGAAATAGCAATAGATTCATCAGGAACAGAAATAAGATGCTTCTATACAGTGGTTCTGTGTTATTCATGTGATTCTGACAAATGACAGTGCACCATTCTGAGCTTGTATCTTCGAGCAGAACAAAATGTGCTTCATACTGACTTAGGTATCTCTGCCTAGCACAACATAAGAATATAGAATGAACAAATCCCTTCCACTTCTCAATGTGTATAAATGTGAATAATTTATCAAAGCAAAGTATAAATATTTTCACCAACGTTAGTGTGCCATATTTCAAAGAGTTGCTTTCTTTAGCATCTCCCACTGAGGTATGATAGGTGAATTTTTGAGTGACATGAATGTCACTTCATTTATTATATAATTATGACTCAATTGAAAATCATACCAATCTTAGAGTTCAAAAGAGCATTTAGTAGACTTTCTAATTTACTCTAAAAAGTTATGATGATAATAAACAATGTGATCACTTACTTAAAAATTTAATCTCCATTCTAAGGAAATGACAATTTGGAGGGTCTAGTAGAAAGTTTGTTACATAAATCCTTTCCTTAAGAACAGAGCACTTCATTGATTTTCTTTTGTTCACAAAATTCCTTCATAGGGAAAATAAGAGAAAGCTTATGCAAAGTCTCCAAAGTCTTCTGATGGTATCTCTAGAATTAAAATTTCTTTGCTTCCCAAATATGAAATGGCTTCAAAGATAGTGACTCTCATTCAGAGGGATGAAACACAAATCTTAAGTAAATGTTTGTACATAGAAGATAAAATCATGGAGTTAAATAATATGGTGAAAACATCTACAAATTTGAAAGCCTCAAAATTGACAGTTTTCATAAGTAAGGATATCTCCGTATATAATGATGTTCTTGGAAGGCTCTTGGAGCTAACATATGTCTGCCTTCCTGAAGTTCACTATATTCAAGCACCACCATGAAATCAATAAGTCATGGTCATTCTTAAGCATATTGGTAAAGGAAAAAAAAAATGATAAATGCCCTGAGCCAAAATAAACTCAAGAGTATAAGAAGATCAAGGGAGCAGTAAATTTGTGATATAAATATGAAAGTAGGATGCAAAATCTGAGCTTGTGCAACCATTTAAAATAAAAATTCAAATAAAAGTATAAATGAAACTCACACTTGAAGAGGTCATTTTTTTTTTTTTCTTTCCTGGAAATAGCAGAAGGAGTTCAGTTTTAGAGCAGAATGTTTTCCAGGATTCATGCCAGTAGCATGAAATTGAATGAAGTTTAAAATATTTTCCATAAATGAATATGAAATAGAGACAATTCCAAGTTGTCTTTTTCAAATATATATCCACTATTGCATTAGAATGGATCAAAAATCAATCCAATATATGAGAAAATATATGAGATATGGGATATCTAGAGATGCTAACGTATTATTCAATGTCCTTAGACCAAATTCATTAAAACATTAGAACCTAAATGAAAAAGCTACAAAAAGCAAGATATTTTATTGATAGTTAATACGTACAAAGGAGTTTCAAATTTTATAGAAACATCATTGGATAATTCACAGTCAAACTCTATCCTCATGAAACAAGCTTATCCTGTAGGTCGGTTGCATAAATGGAAAAACAACAGAGCAAACTGTCTAACTGGAGCCATTCAGAAGTTATTGACTCCTGTAGGGGGAGCTCATCTTTCACAATCTGATTCACTTCTTCATTTTGATACCATCTGGCTCACACTTGTTTGAATGATGAAGGCCACTGATTTTTTTTTTTTTTTTTTTTAAATCAAGGTCTATTCATCTCAGACAATAAAAAAAACACCACACCTGATAGACGCAGACAGAATGTGAACCTTCATAGGTGAAACATTTGGTCTAGATTATTCTGTGAGACTGAAATTTTAAGTAACTTCTAACCAAATTCTGAAGTCATGATGATCTCTTATTCCTGAAAGACAAATTACTGGCTAAAAAACACATAAAATGTGCAAAAAAGGGGCATGAGATCTGAATTCCATGTTGGGAGAAATAGCTGGAGCCTCAGAGCTTTCAAAGCAAAAACAGGAAGCAGTCTGGCCTCACAGATATGTCAGACCAGATTTAAATACTAGCATCTGTATAGAAACTGAATGCTGAGAAATTTAAAGTACTTTCAGTTGTAGTTCTAGCAATATAGGTACCAGGAATATGCTACCTTTTTCTGGTTAGTCATAAATATTGGGTACAATAGATAAGTTTGTGAAGAGCTGAACTCAGAAACTAAGAGACATTCAGAGGTGAGAAATAAAAGTTATAAACAGAAGATGAATTTTGGAACAGCACTGGAAGGGTGATCATTGGATCTGGTAGTGGCCAGAGTCTTGGTATGAATGTTATGAGGATTGGAGATAAGGCCTTGGGACTTGGGTTGACACTTAATACTTTCTTCAAGGACCGTAAACAGGAAAAATAGGTAATTTCTGGTTAATACCATGGCAATATGAAAAGCAAGCTCATTTTGTTTGGACTTTTGGGAAAGAATAAACCTATATTACAACCATGAGTATGTTCTTTGCATTCACTTATAGTTTGAAATTGCACACTCCACAGGGTGTACAACTTGAGAAATTAACGTAAAATTTCCGGGTAGTCTGAGAGGAAAACATGAAATGCTATGAGAAAGAGTCCCACAACTCAGTAGCCCAGGCCGAATATATACCTAAGAAATATTCACACTGAAGATGAACTCACAATAAAACCTTAAATTTTATGAAGAAATAATTACATATAAGTGAGAGTCAGAAAGTATATTAAACAAGATAAATTTCCATTTTAATATTTAATATAATAGAAAATTTTGGTTGAAAAAAATAAATAAGTTTACAATAATAAAATACTTAAAAATGAAACTAGAGGAGTTGATCAAGACCCTAAGAAGTAATTGACAGACATCAAAATAATAAGCAAATGTGTTCCCTGGATGTGAAAAAAAAGTGTATACTAATTAATTTGAAAATTAATGGACAGAGAAATTTTATAGCAAGGACAAAGAATTCAGAACCTGATATCATGAGGAACTTTCAAAAGATACACCTTAGAAGAATGTCAAGTTGCAAAGGATGAACCCAAGATGAAGAAATATTCAAATAGTTCTGAAATAATTTTAAATTGGGAGAATAGAAATAAGGCCTTGGGACTTGGGTTGAAACTTAATACTTTCTTCAAGGACCATGAGCAGGAAAATAGGTAATTTCTGGCTACTACCATGGCAATATGAAAAGCAAGCTCATTTTGTCAATGTTCAAAATTGTAATAACTGATAATATTTAAAAAACATTCAAGAAACCCAAAATAATACCAGAGATGATAAATTAAATGTAAGTCCAATTACATCAGAGTAAAACATACCCCTCTCTGAGAAAATAAAGCTCACAAAAAAATAAACCAACAACATAACAAAATTGCAATAGGAATAAACAGCACGTCAACAAAATCAAAGAAAATAAAAAGAGATGCAGCTAACAGATATTCATTCACATTTAAACATAAGTAGTAGCATGAATAGCTAACAACATATTGAAAATTAAATTGTGTATTCAGGGTTTGTTGCAAGCCTGCTAGGACAGGTTAACATTAAGTTTGCTAATGGAATAATTTACCATATTAAAATATTGGAGGTAACAATAATGAATCAAACAAATATTTATTGAACACATCCTGGAAGCTGTCATTAGAGAAGATCAGTGGTCAAAACAAAGGATTTCTTCATTCTTAGTTCTTTTGTCTACTGGAGAAGACAGGAAATAATAAGAGAAGCAAAAATATGCATTGAACATTGTATTGAATAGGAAAAAACATAAAAATGAAGAAAAGCAAACATTCAAACTAAGTGCCTTTGGCTCAGGTGATGGGGAACATCATGGCAGAAGGTCATGGTGGAGAAAAGCACCTCAGCTTCTGGTGGCAAGGAAGCAGAGGGAGAGGAGAGAAGGGGTCAAAGAGAAATAAATACCTCCAGCCATGCCCCACCTGCCTACAGTTGTCATTCAGTTAGTCTATTAAATTTTTTAATCCATCAAGTAGATTACTCACTGATACAGTTATAGTCCTTATAGAATACTTATTTTCCTTGGTGCAGTAGCACAGAAGCTTTTTGGGGAGACCACACATCCGAACCATAACAGTATATCACATGAGTCTGTTAAAAATCTATAGGTACGGGAGGAGATGGTTGGAAAATGTGGCTGTGACACTGTCCAAGTGTGGGAGGGATCATATTCTCTGCATAACAGAACTTAGAATCTATTAGGGATCATAGAGCAAAATTATTTTTAGCCTTTTGAAAAAATGTCTATACTACTTCTAAAGTAGTCTATGCCATTTTACATTCCCACTAACACTGTACAAGAATTTCAGTTTATAGTTATATTTTATTTAAGCACATCATAATCACAAAGAAAATTCCAATTGATATCACACAAAAGGAAACAAGAAAGGGTTTCAAAGTACATGAAGCAAACAAGAAAGCAAAAAATCCAGAATGAAATATAAAAAACATTAAGAGAGAAAAAGAGGGACAAAAGAAGTATGAAACATACAGAAAACGGTTAACAAATCCCAATATTATATTCTTCCCTATCAATAATTTCCTTAAATGTAAATGAATCAAACTATCTAATCAAAGTCATAGAGTGGATAAATGGTTAAACAAATGAAGATTTAACAATAGGCCATACAAGACATTTACTTTAGGTTCAAGGACACACATAGGCTACAAGTTAAGGAATAGAAAAATATACTCCATGCAAATCGGAACTCACCCTCAAAGTAGGAGAGTGACTATATTTGTATCAGTAAAAAGAGATTTTAAGTAAAAAACTATTTCTAAAGAAAAAAAGGCATTACATTTTAACAGTAGGGTAATTCATCAGGAAGATAGAACAGTTATATTTGCATTTGAAATGAATGTACTTGAACATATAAATGTACTTGACGTATCTTATAGGATAAATCAATAGCATATATTAATAGTAAACAACTTAATATCCCACTTTTAATTATGACTAGAACACCAATACTGAAAATAATAAGCTTCAAAAGAATAATAATGGTAACAGCATTAAAAATAAAATGGTTCTAAAAGACAGATATTAAAACAGAACTTTTCACTCAAAAATAGGATAAACATATTTCTTAAGTGTAGTCAGGACATTCTCCAGAATAGAATACATGTTGGGTCACAAACAAGTCTTAACAAGTTTAAGGAGATTTAAAACAGACTATGTAGTCTTTCTACTATATTGAAATAAAATAAAAAATTAATAGTGGAAAGAATATGTGAAAATTCACAGATACACAAAAACAAATGAACATAATTTAGCAAAGAGGAAGCCAAAAGGAAATTTAAAACAATAACTCAAGGCAAATTAAAAATTGATACAAAACTTATCAGAACATATGGCATGCAGGAAAGGCAAGCAACTACAAATATCATAACCAGTGGTAACTGAAAACCTTTATGATAAATCCAGACCCTTTAAGACAAGGATGCTCCATCTTGTGACTTCTATTTAACATAGTAGTGGAAATCCTAGCCAGAGCTAATAGACAACAAAAAGAAATAAAAGACATTCAGATTGGAAAGGAAACGGTCATATTGTCTCTGTTAGCAGTTGACATAATCATATGAGCAGAACCTTAAATACTCCACAACACTTGCTGAGATAAAGGAATTTGGCAAAGTTTCAGAATACAAAATCAAATATGATTACCAATAATATTTCTATACCTGAATAAACAATTAAGTAAGTATCCTGTATACTGTAGCAAAAAATAATAATAAAATTCTTGAGAAAAAAAACTTGGAGGTAAAAGACTAAAACACTACAAACCAACAATGAAAGGATTTGAAGTAGACATAGATAAATGGACAGATATCCCTGACAGAAGAATTACTATTAAAATTTTCATAGTAAATGGCCTGGTTGAGGATCCCAGGTTTGAGGTAACACTCTTCAATTCAGAGGAATTTTGTCTCAAAATATGAAGAAGAAAGTATGCCAAAAAGTTTCTAAGACATTGATAATGGCCAGTAAATTTTTAGGAATGAATATGAACACAAAAACATAGGGAACAAAAGCCAAAATAGAGAAGAGGGATTCCTTCAAAAAAGAAATTGCTTCTGCACAGCAAAGGAAATGATCAATATGGTAAATCTCAATCTATTGATGCCTTGGTCTTGAATTTCCCAGTCTCCAGAACTATAAAAGACACATGTCTGAAGTTTATAACATGTCCACCTTACACTATTTTTTTATAGTACCTCAGTGGAGTAAGTCAGTATGGAAGCTCCAGGTGCCTCCCCCCACCCCGTAGCCTTGTACATCTCTTCCATTTGACAGTCTCTGAGATGCATCCTTTGTAATAAATCTTTAAATGTAAGTAAAACACTCTGCTGAATTCTGGAAGTTGTCGGTAAGAGTAACTGCTGCCAAGTCAAAACAGCAACGTGGATAACTTTGGGGCTCAATATTTTCAATTGACAATAGAAATAAGGGGTAATCTTGTGCCACTGTGCTCTTAACATGTACGTTTTCACCAAGTCTGGGTGTTTAGTGTCAGTACTGAATTGAATTACAGGACACCCAATTGGTGTTCTGGGAAAATTGGAAAATTACTTCATGAAAACGTACACTTTTGGTGTCAAAAATTTGAGTAGAAAAAATGATTTTTCTTTAGGTAGTTCTGATAGTTATAATTTCATTGAGTTTTACAACACTTCAGTCCATTGTTCTTTCATTTAAATTTCAAAAGACGTTTTCACTGAATACAGAATTCTAGGTTGACTCTTTTAAATTTTTTTCAGTTCTTAAAAAATGTTGTGTGACTGTCTTCTCACTTGCATCATTTTATTCTGAGGAGTTAAATTATTTAGGAGTAGCTTCACTTGAATATTGCTTTTATGATTTAGTGTATTTCTGCACACTGTTGACTCTCTAGCTAATTACTCCCTAGTCATGAATACTCTTCCCAATATCCCATGAATGATGAGCTTTTCCACTCTGAAGGTAACAGGCAGGATTTGCTGCTGTGTTTCAGTTGTGTACATTATTTCTTGTAATTTTATTGAGGGGTTCTCTCCTCAGCTGTGTGCAGCTTCCTCTCATGTACGGACTGATCAGTACTCAGTGGAATACTCGAGGGGAGCTCTCTGCAGATCCCCAGAGCAGTGTCTCTGTGAAGCTCTCTCCTTTCATGTTCTCTGTCCTGTGAACTCTCCCAGGTGGGCTCCCCAAGCTCCACTCTGTTTCTTCAATTCACTAAGACTACCACTTCTTTGACTTGGTTCTGACATCAAACGTTGCCACTGGAAAACTTGTTACATCCTTTCTCTCGGGTGCCACTGCCCTTCATTTCTTGATATTGACTGTCTTGAAAAAAACATTGCTTCATCTCTCTCTCTTGTGGTTGTTTCAAATCATAAAAGTAACCATGTGTGTCCATTCTTTGCTAGTCTGCCTTACCAGAAAGTAGAACTATCTGCAAACATTTTATGATATATTTTTCTCTTTTTTGTTGGTTTATTATCTTTATGTCCTTATTGCATTATTTTAATTCTTCCTATGGGATTTATTCTATATGGTGTTACCTTTTCAGAATCTATCTTCAAGTGATATGATACCACTTCATAAACAGTGTTAAAACCTTACAAAAATACAGTGGAATCTTTCCCAGTGATTTTTTCCTCAGTTTTGGGTATGTGCTGATTGTTAGTCCACTTAACATTTAGGATCTTTCTGCATTTCTCAAGTTCTTCCTGTGTGCACATCTGCCCTGCAATATTTATCTTCCTTTCCCTCCCTGGGCTTCCAGGTCCAATTCATTCCAGCAAGCTTAGGGGAATCTCCTTGGATTTCTCCACCTTCATCATGGCCTAGAAGGTCTCCCCCTACAGGACATTAGTGGCATTATAGGTATAGCCTCCGTTGTTTCCTGTTTCTTAGGATTCATTTTCCTTCGTTGCCTGACGTGTAAGACCTTAAGGAAAGAATCATCCTCCTTTTGTCCATGTTTTCATTTGATTAAGATGTGAGACCATATGTGGTCCCTATTTCTAAATCTTGAACACATCCAGAAGTGTTTTGCAATCTTTGAATATTTAAAAATTGCTTTGTTGTATTATTTATTTCAAACATGATGTTATAGAAATAAAACTAAATTGAAGATATTGGACACCTAAACTTAGACTATGATCATGTACTTTGTTATGCTGTTATTTCTACTTTATTGGGATAATTTTTTGTTGAATATTTGGCAAATTACATATTTTTATGCAAAGCCTCAACTCTAATTTTACGTTAATATTTCTAATTTTTCTTTCTCCTTCTCCTAGTGGAGCACCATATACTAATTTGATGAATGCATCATTTGACTTTTCCAAATCATAAGTTAAAGTTTAGCAATGGATACCTTATTTAACTTTGTGATTTATTAATGACAATGACAGCGATCTCTTTATATTAGGGTGTTTTAAGCTCATAAAAATCAATTCTGAAAGACATAGGATTATTTCTCTGAGATCTATCTCATGAAAAAAACAAAATAAAATATTCCTTAATTCCTAAAAAAAAAAAATCAGCAAGATATATTATTATATGTTTCATTTTTTTCTGCTAAATTGATATGGGATTACAACAATTTTACTTAAATGGTCTATTTTTTTAAATGTTTGAGAAGCAATTTCATAGATAATGCAGATGTACCTACATGGTTAATATGCATGGAGAAAATTTAGAACTTGATGTATAGTTCTTTGTCTTCAAACATGAGGCTGGTTGATTTAATTTGAATCAACAGTGACAAATCAGCCTCAACTGAAATCACATAATTGCCAACAGCCTCTTTACTTGTCAACAGAAGGAGAAAATGAGGTTGGAAGTAAAGTTACATTTTCATTCCTATCCTCCTATCCTCTTCTCTCTGTTGACAGGTAATTATGGGCATTCACAATTTTTTCCCTGCTCTCACCAAGAAAGACTATAATGCCTCCTGCTATATCTCAGATGAACCAAATTTAAACGGTATTAATGCTATTGGTTCTTGTATCTAACAGTTTAAACTTTTAACTTTTACATAAACTTTTTATTTTTTTCATAAATTGTTGACCCGTTTCTTACTTATGATATTACCATACCATTTGCTGAATGGCTGAAAATTAATTAAATTAATATTTGTCTTGTGTAATAAATTTAATCAAGTACATCACATTTACAAATTTGTCCTGCTTTTGAAGAAAGAATCTGTCACTGTCCAGCATCACCAAATCTGTTGATTATTTTCTCTTGAGTTTAAAGAATGGAACTTTTGTCAGTTCAGTCCACTCTGCCCAACAACCCTGGGAACATTTTTTCCTTCACTTTCCGGAATCTTATTCAACTGTTACCTGATGTATCTTTCAAATCTTTCCTACCCTTTGTTAACTGTAACTGGTTTTATTCTCTGTTTTTCTTTGTGCACATGCCAATAAAAAGTTCAAATTTCTCCTGTTTTTTAAAAACCTACATGACTATCATTGACATACCCCACACACAATTCCTTTACATTGTCTTTGAATCATGAATTCATGGAACCCAACTGTGCTGGGCTCCATTATTTATTAACTTTCAATTAACTCCTGGATCTTATGTAATGTGAATTTTTTCTTCTTTCCTTCAGCAAAAATTCCTAGTGAAAGGAAGTCACCATTTTCCATGTTGTCAGATTCAATAAACATCTTTTTCTTCTTATTATTTCATCTTTTTTTTTTATTAGATATTTCTGCCCCACTGAGTATATTTCAATCCTGTACATTCAGTCAGTAACCTTCTGTTCCAAACTTGGCATCCTGTTCCACTGTTTGAAAGGGTGATAGTACCCAAATTGTTGACTGATATCATGCTCAAATCAACTGGAGACAAATTGTTATATAAGCTTAGGCAATTTTGGAAGTTTTGAAATATGGATATAATTTTCAGAGAACTAAACAAGTGTTTACAGAATAAAATTTGAAAGTTACATAGATAGAACTTTCTATCACAACTTGTCATGTTGTCTTACTACCCTGATTTTCATTTTATTTATTTATTTTTATTGTAAACAAATGGGGTACAACTTGTTTCTCTGTTGTACATGAAGTAGAGGCATACCATTTGTGTACTCATACATTTACATAGGGTAATGGTGTTTGATTCATTTTGTTATTTTTCATTCCCCCCACCCCTCCCACCCCTCTTTTCCCTCTATGCAATCCCTCCTTCCTCCATTCTTGCCTCCCTCTCACCCCCCATTATGTATCATCATCCACTTATCAAAGAGATCATTTGTCCTTTGGTTTTTTTTGAGATTGGCTTATCTCACTTAGCATGATATTCTCCAATTTCATCCATTTGCCTGCAAATGCCATAATTTTATTATTCTTTATGACTGAGTAATATTCCATTGTGTATATATACCACAGTTTCTTTATCCATTCATCAATTGAAGGGCATCTAGGTTGGTTCCACAATCTGGCTATTGTGAATTCAGCAGCTATGAACATTAATGTGGGTGCATCACTATACTATGCTCATTTTAAGTCCTTTGGGTATAGGCCAAGGAGTGGGATAGCTGGGTCAAATGGTGATTCCATTCCAATTTTTCTAAGGAATCTCCACACTGTTTTCCAGAGTGGCTGCATTAATTTTCAACCCCACCAGCAATGTATGGGTGTACCTTTTTCCCCACATCATTGTCAACACCTATTGTTGCTTGTATTATTGATAATCGCCATTCTAATTGGGGTGAGATGGAATCCTAGGGTAGTTTTGATTTGCATTTCTCTTATTACTAGAGATGTTGAACTTTTTTTTCATATGTCTATTGATTGCTCATAGATCTTCTTCTGTGAAGTGTCTGTTCATTTCCTTAGCCCATTTGTTAATTGGGTTATTTGTATTCTTGGTGTAAAGTTTTTTGAGTTCTTTATATATTCTGGAAATTAGTGCTCTATCTGAAGCATGAGTGGCAAAGATTTTCTCTTATTCTGTAGGCTCTCTCTTCACAGTGTTGATAGTTTCTTTTGCTGAGAGAAAGCTTTTTAGTTTGAATCTATCCCAGTTATTTATTCTTGCTTTTATTTCTTGTGCTATGGGAGTCCTGTTAAGGAAGTCTGATCCTAAGCCGACATGTTGAAGATTTGGACCTACTTTTTCTTCTACAAGATGCAGGGTGTCTGGTCTGATTCCAAGGTCCTTGATCCATTTTGAGTTGAGTTTTGTGCACGGTGAGAGTTTCATTCTGCTGCATATGGATTTCCAGTTTTCCCAGCACCATTTATTGAAGAGGCTATCTTTTTCCATTGCATGTTTTCGGCACCTTTGTCTAGTATGAGAAAACCGTATTTATTTGGGTTTATTTCTGTGTCCTCTGTTCTGTACCATTGATCTACCTGTCTATTTTGGTGCCAATGCCATGCTGTTTTTGTTACTATAGGGATAGTAGGAACATTCCTAAACATTGTAAAGGCCATCTATGCTAAGCCAATGGCCAATATCATTCCAAATGGTGAAAAACTGAAAGCATTCCCCCTAAAAACTGGAACAAGGCAGGGAAACCCTCTTTCACAACTTGTATTCAACATTGTCCTTGAAACTCTAGCCAGAGCAATTCGACAGACCAAAGAAATTAAAGGACTATGAATAGGAAAAGAAGAACTCAAACTATTCCTATTTGCTGATGACATGATTATATATTTAGAGGAACAAGGAAATTCCACCAGAAAATTTTTAGAACTCATAAGTCAATTCAGTAAAGTAGGAGGATATAAGATCAATGCTCATAAATCCAATGCATTTTTATACATAAGTGAAGAATCTTCAGAAAGAGAAGTTAGGAAAACTACCCCATTCACAATAGCCTCAAAAAAAAAAATACTTGAGAATCAATCTAACAAAACAGGTGAAAGACCTCTACAGTGAGAACTACAGAACACTAAAGAAAGAAATTAAAGAAAACCTTTGAAGATGGAAAGATCTCCCATGTTCTTAGATAGGCAGAATTAATATTGTCAAAATGGCCATACTACCAAAAGTGCTGTAGAGATTGAATGCAATTCCAATTAAAATCATAGAAATAGAGCAAGCAATCATGAAATTCGTCTGGGAGAATTAGAGACCCAGAATAGCAAAAGCAATCCTTAGCAGGAAGAGTGAAGCAAGGGATATCACAATACCTGATTTTCATTTTAAAATGGCATATTTAAATACTTGTGTGAATCTATTTCTCACACACACACACACACACACACAGAGACTTGACTGATAATCACTATTGCACTCATCTATATACCATTAATTCACATTCTCATTATTTCAAAATGCTTGCTTTTTTTTTTTTTTTTTTTGGTATTGTGGATCAAACCAGGGGCTTTGTCCCCAACTCTTTTTACTTTTTATGTTGAGAGAAGGTCTTTTGAGTTGTTGAGGTTGGCCTTGAATTTGTGATCCTCGTGCCTCAGTCTCCCCAGTCACTGGGATTACAGCTAGGTGCCACTGCCCCCACACGATGCTCAGTTTTGGTAATTGAAACTCAAATATCAATCTGACTTTGAGTATATTTATTTGAATTTCAGAAACCGCATTAAAAATTATAAAGTCAAAATTATGAAAAATTTCTCCAATTTTATCTACTTTTTGCATTTGCCATCTTTAATAACACCAAAAATGATTGAGTGACCCAAATAGAAGCCTAGCCATTATCTGAATCATTCTAGATTCCCTTAGGTCCCGTATATTCTATAAGTAATCAATATCAAATTCTGTCAATATTATTCTTAAATTGTTCTTCATAGAGATCTGGCTATCAAGGAAAAATCCATATTTATAATCGAATGGTTCTCTCAAAGGCAGTATTTTCTATTAATTTGAAACAAATTATGCAAGAGAAGAAATTACAGAGGAGATCATTTGGAGCACTGGTTATTATAGGATCCCTGTCATATGTATCACATCAGTTAAGGATTTCAAGACATATATTGAATTTAGGATTAATGATTTTACCACTTCCCCTGATTTGGACAATGCAGTTAGGTCTCAGGTCCAAGGTGGCCTTCCTACTGGAGTCAAATGAACCTATGCACTCATTCACAAATCTGTCTCCTCAGGGCTCAGGCCAGTGAAATTAGGCTTAACTCAGAAAACAGGGTGAAAACAAAACAAAGCAGGAACAGCTTCCACATCATGACCCACTTTGAGCCATATAGCTAGAGGCTGACCAACCAAATGATCCAGGGTGGTCATTCCTTTCCCATGTGAAAGGCAACTAAGAGAAAACAAGAAGCCAGGATCTTCCTCATAGTATTTGGACAAAACTTCTGGTTGGAAGGAATACAAAAAGTATAAGAAAATGAATTTCCCTTGATATCTAAAATCTAGATGTGGTGAGGAAATGATCATACAGATATCATTATTGCTTTATGGGATTAGTAGATGTTTACTGAAATCTCTTTGTTTCTTAACACTTTTAAGGGCATGAAAATAAAGTTGTCACTTTGTAAAATAGTCATGTTTGGTTGTTAATCATACTATAAAACTACATTAACCACAGTATAGTCTTATATTAAAAAAACTAAAGCATTTGACGTGAGGAATAAATATCTGAAAATAATGAGAAAGTGTTTTGAGAGATTCCAACATTTTACTTTCAAAAGTGGTATTTATTTTAATTCTGTGGACACAGTTGCTTATGAGTATCCAAAGATAATGTTTTAGGTGGAAAATGTGCTGACCAGAAGGAGTTTCTTGGAGGTCCTTCATTGAATCAGACATTTGGTTCCCCTTCATTCACTAACCAGTTCTCTGTTGCTATTTCTTCAAGTCAATTCGTACTGATACAGGAACTCTGGATTGTATATATGTCAATGAGAATTTCATTACTCTCCGTTACTTCCCTTCACATGAAACTCAAGATTGCATCTAACTTGAGATCCAATTATTATATAGAAAAGTAAGATAATGATTTGTTATTCATCTCTCTCACCAACAAAACACAAAGCAATGGATTGAAACACTGGAGGTGAGATTTAGGTTAGATAAAATGAAAACCTTCCTAATATATGAGTAGATAACCACTCCTGTGTCATTTTAAGTTTTGAAATTACTTACTTGAAAATCAATCAGAAATAATATCTGTCTTACCTTTGAGGAGAACTGCATTTTACTAGGAAGACAGAAAGGTTAATATAATAATGATTTTATAATACCTATATACTAAACTATGAGCTAATTTATATGTTTGGAAATTGCTTTCACTACTTTTTACAGCCTACCTGCCAAACCTTACTATATATTTCCCATTACTCTTAGACATGTCTTTTTTAAGTCAAATGCTTCAATTTTGCTAAAAAACCATAAACTATGGTGAATGAAGATTTATTAGATATGTTCAGAAGGGTTTTGGAATTTTAATACTAAAATAATAAGAAAATAAATGTTTAGACAACATGTGTCAGAAGTACAGTCTAATTCCACATGGCTTAGGGAAGTTCAATAGCACTTTTTATAAAGTTATATTGCTCTGTGCATCCCACATTAAAAATCTGTTGCTCAATTTTGTAATCTAAAATATCAAACATTCCAAAAATCTACTGGTTAGCAACTTATGTTTGCATTATCACAAACAAGAATATAGGTATGACATTTTAAGAAATATGTACTCATTTTTATCTTTAAATTTAAACTTGTTTATTTACATCAAATCTATTACTGGAAAAAATGTTCAGAAACAAGTTTTTTTCTGGTACTGGGGATTGAACCTAGAGCCACTTAACCACTGAGACACATCCCCAACACTTTAGTATATTTTATTTATAGATATGGTCTCACTAATTTCCTTAAGACCTTGTGAGGTTGCTAAGGCTGACTTTGAACTTCCTTAACCTCTCAAGTTGCTGGGATTATACGTGTGTGCCACCACACCTGGCCAGGAACAATTTATAAAATGCATGTGTATTTGTGTGTTTAGACCTATTGATTCAGCTTGAGGTAGATATTGTTGTCATTATTATGAAGTAATGAGTTTCTGAGAATCCAAGAGCAAAACTACCAGAAATGATATGTCCAAATTCTTGTTCCATCAATCTGCCAGTAAATTTATTTAATGACACAAATAACTAAGTTTGAATTATTAAGTGTTGTTTGAGGCGTTAGTAATATAAATTGAGTCAGAAAATCTCAATAAGACTAAGAGCTTTCACATTGGAGTGGTAGGAAGTAATCAGTAAGTTAAAAATATTTAAATTATGATAAATGTTATTAAAGACATCAAAGGAAGAGGTAATATAAAATAATATTGATGGGAAAGGTTTCCATTAGACACAGTGATTAGCAAAATCCTCAATGGGAATATGATGTATAACTGCGTCTTAAGGACTCAAGCCACATTGTTTCAGGGAAAATAGCACTTGAGATGCACATGACAAAAGGTTCAAGTTCTGAAAATGAGCAAAGGACTTGGAGGTTCATTGCTAGCAAAGAAGATTGGACTTCATATTGGGCTGAAGTCTGAGCAGATAAAAACTAAAAACTAGGAACAATAAAATCTTAGGTAATTCCATACTTTGTTCTGTTCATCTCTTGGTAGGTTCTACTCTATAAGAGCATAAAGAACTTCCAATTTCAAGATTACCATAATGATAAATTTTGCCCAGGTTTTACCACATGGAATCGATTGTTTGTGGTACAGTTTCCCACCCTGTCACTTGTAACTGCTAAATGTCTACATCTCTGGGAGCTTATTATGTGTCAAGCTCTGAGATAAAATCCATATTATTTCATTTAATATTTGTAATAAAACATTTATAGAATCAACCAATGTTAGGCTTGAGAAAATTAAGGATCAGAGACATCAAATAAAACAAATGATCTGGAAGAACCCACACCATCTCCACCACACAGATATTATTAATTAGCATAAGGCAATTCTCCCCACTTTCTGTATCCTTCTGTACCAAACCTTGGACACCTGGTCTTCATGAGTTTCCAGAGTAAATCACCAAAATGATTCTGGTATTTATTTCCTAAAATAATAGGAGATTCTCGATTTTCGTGCAATAACAGATTATAACCCATGTTTAGCTCAGAAATTTTTTTAAATAAAATAAGCTATTACCCTCATCTACACTGTTCTGTCATCATTTGTCACCTCTGAATTTCATTTATTTTCTAACAATCTCAATCTCATAACAGTCTACCTTTTACAATAAGCAATGGACATAAATATACTCATGGAGTGGTGCAAAATGAATTCATTTTCAATCAATGAATTAACGCTATTTTCTCCAAAAAGTTTACAGTCCATCTTGAATTGGTATTCACTAACTCTTTTTTTTTTTTTTGGATATTTCTTAGTACATTTTTTGATCCTTGTGCCTTCTAAAATCTCACATATGATTATCTGGGGTCAGAAATTAATGGCTTTTCTTTTTATCCATAGCAACTCTATAGGCACTTAAAACAAGGTGAGAAATGTACCACAATAACTAATAGTGCTGACTTTACAAGCTGCTTGCCTAGTTTTAAAAACTAATTCTATGGAACACTAGCTGCATTACTTTGCACAAATTACTGTGATTCACTTTCTTTATGTGCAAGCTGAATCTAACTGGTAGTATTGTTTTGAGAGTTAAATAAGTTAATAGCTACAAAGAATACATATACTATATATACAATATTATATGGTTATTATTGTTTTTTACACTTTTATATAAATTAATATGACAATTTGTGTGTTGAATTAAATTGTACTAAAGTACATAGGTACATAGCTTATTGAAAACATTATAATTTTTATATTAAAAAGTATGCAGATCATGTTCACTTGGCAGAGTAGGACAATAACTGCCTGACATTATTGTTGTTCCCTGTGATTATCTATTCAGTGAATCAAAGAGAAAGGTACAAAATATTATAATTGTTCACAAAATTGTATTATTTGAACAGAGGAAAACTATAAATTGTCCAGGGATAAATATAGCAAATTACTTTCATAATACTCATGAAGAAAATCTTTGAAAAACAAAGAAAATATTTAAATTAGTAGGATTCTAATAATGTTCATGGATAGGCAGTGTCCCTATTTTAATGTTGTCATCTCTCCCCCCCAACTAATGAAACCAACAATATCGATACAATTCTAAGAGGCTTTTTATTATTATCCTTAAAATAGTGATCCTAAAATGTGTAGAAACAATAGAAAACAAGAATACCTAGTCATGTATAAAAGAATTACAAGGTGACACAATTTACCTTACTAGCTATCTAATCATGTTATTAAAGTACAATAATATGTAAATATGATATTGACATGGAAAAATAGTCCAATGTAACACACATAAGAACCCATCAACAGACCCAAATTCATATTAGAAAAATCACAGTATTTACACAAAATGACATGGTAATAATTGGTTATGACTTAAAACTTATTTCTTGAAACAAAATCACACTTATTAAAAATAAGGAATAACACTCAAAAATAAAATTATAACTATCAAAAAAATTTAAAGTAACTACATGACCAAAAAAGATTAGTTGTGTATATTCCTTAAATAATATTAATATAGTAAAACCCTTTAAGAACATTTATATGAAAAAAATTCTTTTTATCAAAGAAAAAAATAAAGTATATGAAAAAATATGAAAGTATATTTGTATGCTTAATACTGAAAAATGTTGGTGACCAGAATATATAAACAATTTCCACACATCAATATCAAAATTCAACAATTTGACATAAAAATTGATGAAAGTTTTAAAAATTTGAATAACAGTATAGAATATACAATGAAAACAGACATTCATTGGAGCTCAAATTTCACTAAAGACAAGAAAAGTCCATTTAAGTTAAAATTATTTAGTCTCCATTGGGGAAAATAAGTTAAAATAATATATAACATATTAAATAATAGGAAGGATGTGGAGCAGCCCTTTGCCGGAGAGAGTTAGACAACCATCCTTGACTGAAATAATGTGACCAATTTCATTACATTTCCCAATGTACATGCCCTGTGCCTCCATTTCACTTGGAGGATTTAGAAGACTTGTAGAACATATACCAAGAGTAAATCCAAAATAAAAGTCATGGTATTTGTATTTAAAAAAAAAGATCAGTGGTGATAATGATTGGGTAAATCTACAAGTAAGAGTAAATGGCACTCAGGTACATACAGTTACACAGAGAATCAATTTATTAGGAAGTAAGATGATACAAATTTTTACATACATATTGATATAGACACTAAAAATGAATTCATACATATATAAATATATTCATATACACATGGAGAGCAATGGAAGATAAAAAAGAAATTGCTAAACAATTATCTTGGGTGATGAAAAAATAAGTGATTGTTACATTTTTTCTAACATGCAATGAATTATCTTCACAATATCTTGTCATTGTTGTAAAAATATTTTCTATAAAGTGTTCTATGATGTGGAACTGAGGACACAAAGAAAAGGAACATGTGGGCCAGCAAGGTCTAGGTCATCTAGAAGGGTACTCACTTCCCCTCATGTAGTTTCTTTCTCTAAATTGCACAGAGGGATGTGGAAATGGTATATCTAATCAATTTTGTAAAGTATATACATATTATACACACACACCACACACACATGTATATGGATATCAAAAATAAAACTGTTTGATGAGTGTTATTTTCCAGAAACTTTGCACATATTAGTTCTTTGAATCTTTGCAATTGCTGTTTGAACAAATACCATTACTCTCATTTTGCATATAAGAAACTTGGCCTTTGCTTTTCATAAATAATAAATTACTGAGATATTTTTTCTGACTTTTTCTGGACAATGAGACCTAATATAAATATAATCTTCTATTACTTGGGCTAAAAAAAACAAAAAAAAAACAAAAAAAACAAAACAAAACAAAACAAAACAAAACAAAAAAACCTCAAAACAAGAAAAACATAACTGAGCTGTAACTCCATGTCCTAGAAAATAAACTGAACTGAAATAGACGCATGATCAAGACCAACAGCTTACTCATCAAAGCTCCCTCTCCTTCCTGTGTCCAACAGTTGGAAACTGACTTGTCATAAATTCAATCCATTCCAAATATCTGCCCACCTTAAAATAAATTCAGCCCATGCCAACCATTTGCCCACCTTAAAGTATCCTGTCAAAAACCCTAGTTTATTAATGTATAATTTATTTCAGTGCATTAAGTAACCACTTCAATTGATCAACAGATTGATGCTTTTGAGGAGGAGTCAACAACTGACAATTCAGAATAACTATTCTGGATTTTGTTTATATACACTTAAAAATAGGTAATTTCACACATTCTTTGTGTTTTTAGTCCCCTCTCTTTTTGAGGTATGTTGCAAAATATTTTGGGTGTTGTTTTGTTTTGTTTTAAGGCAACATATTTTCTAGATTTCCTGCTTGAAACACACTCTTGGAAAGACATAAATTTAATCAGTTTGGACTCATCTGATTTCTTGTTATTTATGATGTGTCTACATTTCACTCTTTTTTTAATACTATTTAATTAATACCAACTTTCTAGCCAATTGGGTAGAATACAGCATTTAAGGCAAGTTAGGTTTCAGGTACTGGAGGAAGAATGCTATGTATTTTTCAGATTTTATCACTTGGTAGTGACTATGTGGATCACCGTGTTAAAACATAAATCTTGAGTGTAATTGGGAAGGATGTCAGGAGCTGAGAGTGAGCATACTGGTGGCTGATCTCTGGATTTCTTCTCTATCACTGAGTAACAAAAAGAGATTCAATTTCCAGGAAGCTCATTTCTGTCATACCTCCTTTAACAGTACTGTAATGATATTTATGTGTTAATATTATCAGAATCAATAGAGGATTTATTTTCCTTGATTATCAGATTATAAATATTCCTCAGTAATCTTTTCTTATCAAAACTTGCATTTGGAAAATATTCTGCATGTTTATCAGTGTCATAATTCCTTCACATTCACTTAGTTTGGGACCCTTTGCCTACATCCCCTTTAAGCCCAAGAACTTTTCAAAGGAGGGATCCTTTCATACCCTTACCTTTCCCTCAACAACTTAAGCAAACTGTTTTGTCACTTAAACTTATTTCCCTTAAAAATGAAAAAGTATAGTCAACTTCTCCTTGCTTCTAAATGCCATTATAAATTGTTTATCTTTTTTAACTTTTAATAGTTCCCATGATTCCAAAAAGAGCAATTTTTGAAATCATGCTCCCTCACTAAAATATCTTCATGACTTATTGTCATCTTAAAGGTATATGCATATCTTTCATAAACATAGAAGAGTGTTTTCCCAGTATTAATTGGATCTTTGACAAATTCATTTCAAGATGTTAAAATCAAGAACTATGTCTTAACTTTTTGTCTGAGGATTAAATGTGTGAGGTTAGGCATAAGGAAATTCATCATATATAAGAAGTCATATAATTTCCATGTTTAGCAAAACAATCTTTGAAAAATCTATCTTGTAAAAACAAACCGTGGGCATTAAGTGTAGAATTGCATGACCCTCAGATTAGAAGTCCATGACCTCAGATCGTAGTCTGTGTAGCTGGTCTGTGAAGCGACAATGGCAGAGCACCACAGGTTGACTTCTGTAGCAGGAATAAATTGGATGGATTTACAAGGACAGATTAATACATGGATGGTCTTGATGAAATTTTCCTCTGCATTTCAGTGAGCAATAAAACATTATTGTTTTTCACCAAACACTGTAAAACGGGAAGGTTGTTCATGAATGGAAATGTGGAGGACACATTATTTCAAGCAGGACTAATCGTAGGAGAAAACCTGTGAGGAAGGGAAAGCAGAACAGGCCTGTTTTCACAAAGATTATAAATAGCGAGTGTTTACTATGAACAGGAAAGTGGCTTAGATCACCCTGTGAAGTATTCTGTAGAGTTTTTTTTCTATTTAATTGGATCAGGGGATTTTGATCAGAGGCATGTTTTAAGCAGATCAATCAGGAAGAGGATCTTTAAAGGATGAATCAAAGTAGAAAAAACAATGAGTGTTGGCAAGTCAATTATCAATCATTTACAAGAGTCAAAGTGAGAGGTAGGGAAGAGGTGATTTGGAATGGTGACATGGAAAAGAAGGGCAGAAAGGAAAACCAAAGAATTCCACAAGTGATTGGGAAATAAGGTTGGAAGAGAGGGTTATAAAGTGTGGGTTTACTTTTAGTTGAAAAATAGAGTCATTCAACCAAGTTTTCATGTTTATGACATTTATTCAACTGTTAGTATTCAGACACCAGTATGCTCACGTAGTCAATACTCATAGACTGAAAATAGAACTTGAGAATTGCCTGATCTAAATACAGGATCACAATGACCAACCAGATTATGAACAAGACAATGTCAAGTCAAGCAAAAGCCAGGCAGCCAGGTCAAAAACAAACATCTTCATTCATACTTGCTACTGTTTTCTAAAATATGTTTTATTTTCTCTCCTGCCAAATGGGGCTTTATTTCCCCTTTTTATTTTCCATGCTTTCTCTGGGACTACTAAAAAGACGGATTTTGAACATGAGCAGTTTTCCTTGGTCATTGCTTAAAAATAGGCTTGAACTTAGTTAGTTAGCCTCTGTCCTCTCTGGATAGCACCTCCACCTGATCTTATGCTGAGATTCTAACAAAACCAAACTTGAATCTGATTGCCTAATTAAATTTTCTCCCCCTCTCAGTTTAGTGTGCACTTCCATAAACCTCTACAATTCAGAATAGAGCACTGAGCAGAAAATAAATTAGTCAGGCCTAACCTAGTAACACACTTGGACAAATAAAAATAAATAAATAAATAAGCAATGGGACAGAGGGTGGAGTTCAGTGGTGCTGCGGATTACTAATAAGCTCAGGGCCCTGTGTTCCTTCTCCAGCACTGCAAAAAGGAAAAAAGGGGACTATTTCTTACATTGAGTAATAGACCCCATTATGAGTTGAATTGTGACCCCCTGAAAAATATGTTGAACTCACAATCCCAGATTCCGCAAAAGTGATCTTAAAGGGAAGTAGGGTGATTGAAGAGGCAAGATGAGATCAGACTAGTACAGAGAGGGCTATAATCCAATCATTGCCATCCTGATAACGAGAGGGAAAATTGTGCACGCTAAAGAATATCAATGTTTGCTGGCAGCCCACAGCGTAGAGGAAGTATGAAAACTGCTGCTTTGCATCCTTTAGAGCACAACTTGATTTCAACCTCTAGCATCCCAAACGGGGAAAGGATAAATATGATTTTAATCCACCCAGTTTGTGGTACTTTTATAACATTCATAGAAAATCAAAGTAACCACAGTGACATTTGTAGTGTTTTAAAACTTAACATATTTGTAGTTTATTTTTCCCTAAGTATTTTGTATGAACACTATAAGAAGACATTTGTAGTTCTTCTGATATGCCTTATCTCATCATGATGCCTCATTTGGTGCAGCAATGTGTATTAGTTTAACACCAAATTGTCAATTTTTTGTGTTTTCAAAATTGGGTGTTGTAATATTAATATCATGCTAAAATCCCGCCAGGGTCAAGAGGCAATATACATTAAGTAAGGAACACATTTATGACTGCTGTCATGAAAACATACTTTGAAAGCAATAAAGTGGACATGCAACAACTCTGTCTTTCTTTCCCAGACTTTGCAATATGCTATAGAAGGGTAGCACAGCTTTCAAGTCTGAAAACAGAAAAAGAAAAAGAAATAGAGATAGATAAAAGGGTAAGGTGATTATTTCCACAAGATAGGATGAAATTTTCTTTTTTCTGACAGAAGTATAACTAAGACTTGAGGGAATTGATAGTGTGATAATTTTATATCAGAAATAAATTAAAAAATAAAAAAAATGTTGAGGGACAAACTTGCTACACATATAATTAACAAACAGCAAATAGCTTTGTTTTATTTTGAATGCCAGGAAAAGAGTTTAATTTTGTGATTATCATTATATTTGCTCTAACTTATAAAATGGATTCTTAGACTCAAATTTTTAAGGCTATTAAGTCAATAAATTAGGGTGCTAATACTAAGAATGAAAAAAGAATGAAGCCCAGTCTTTGCTTTGATGAGGCCCTCAATCAGATACATTTCTAAGCATGAAGTTGATATTTTAATCACAGTCCTGAAAAACTGCCAAAGACAAAAGTGTTTTTAAAACTGAAATTATGAAATTACTAAATTGATTCATAACTTTTCTAAGCATGCAAATTCCTCTTCTGTAATCATGAGACCTCTATGAAGTCATTATCCAGAAAGAATACAGCATCATTTAAGTATTATATCTATAAATTCATGCTCTTCTAAAATAAGTCTATATTAAATATGTTCATCATATGACTACAAATCACTCAATGAATATTTATTGTTTGTTGTCTTTTAGGCTTGTATTCTGAAGGGCTTTGAATATAAAAAGAACAAACAGGGAAAAATGCCTGTCAATATACAATAAACAGAACGAATAAGTAAATATACTTCTACACTATTTTCTGTAGGAATATATAGAGTACAGTACCTTGGATGTTTTTCAATATCTGGGGTAACATTGAGTTTTAAACAAGAATGGTTAAAAAAATATTCATTTAGAAAATTAGGGTTGAATGATGTCTCTCTGAGGCACATGACAAGGTCTTCATACAGTACAAGAAACTATACCTGATTCTTAAAAATACTAAAAGATGGAGACATATGTGGGTCTATTTGGGAAATGTGTTAGTCTGCCAACCCTGGATGGGAATAAGTAATTTGGAGAAGGCATTAACTCTCTGGGGATCCTGTGTAGAATGCAGAATTAAAATGTTAGACATAGATTTTATTAGGAACACAGAAAACGTATTACTTCACAAGCGATCGCATTCCCTTTGAGATGTTTGAATACAGAATTTAATTAAAAAAAAACACAATTAGGTAATCAATAGTCTCTGCCACTGAAGTTATTACCATGCAGAAAACATGGACGTTCCCTTTGGAGAAAATTTTCTCACTGCACTGCTTAGGTTTAGCCATTTTTCGTATCAAACTTCAATATCTGAGCAAATTAAGTAATAAAGATAAAAGGGAATTGTAGTGCTGAATGGATTTAATAGTCAACAAAAATAATATATTAAAATCAAGTTTCAGAAAAATGTGTAAAGATCTGCTGTAATTATCATTTTTATTAAAAAGCATTTTAGAATTCTTAATCCCTAAGACCATTAAAGTTACTGACAAATTATGGATTAAGTCAAGCATTTTGACCTAACAAGTACACAGTGCGGTAGAGTATGGATTTTGCTGTTTATATAAACCATGCAGCTTGAAAAACACATATTTTATAGAATATCTAAAAGACAAAATAGTTAATACCTCATAACAAATTAATCATTGCATGCGTGTACATATAATTGAGCTAATAGCCAACTTCACAGAAAGACCCAGTTGGTTAATATTGCTCCCTTTCCCCTCTCTTTCTTCAAAGGTTGCTCACATTAACTTCCTTTATTAAGTAAACTCTTATCTGAATGAAGTAATGGTTACATTGTTGGCCTCAACACCAAGGCAATTGTACTTGCACTAAACTATCTTCCCTCAGGTACTAAATCTGCTCTCAAATCATATGTATTTTTATGAACTGTGAGTCCCACATTAGATTTTTGCCAATCAAATGGCCATTTAATCCCATAGCCAACTAAAGAACCTGCAGTTCCAAAGTACCTCTAATATTTTCCATTTGTTCCTTTCTTTCTCAGTGACCATAAGTACTGCTTTTATTAAATTATTTAAAAACAATTCCAACTGCATTTTGTAGAGTCTATAAAGGTCATCTGATTCCCTTTCACCCAAAAAATTTGAATGGGACTTTATGAAATTTTGGAAGTGTTGAGCATGGTCGATTAAGATGGCTGCTTTGCTCACAGAAGTTATAGAATTCAATAAGGTATGAAAATATTTGTAATTATCAATGGAAATATTTATCTCTTTCTTCAATTATATTCTTCTCTAAACACAATTTACTATGTAATTTAAAATTTTCAAAACTTATTCTTCTTGCTGGCAACTGTATTCTTTGATTATGTTTTGCTTCACTGAAGTATGTTTTACAGCAAATAATAGTAACTTTTCAAAAATTTTTGTCTCATTTTTGAATTAGTATGACTGCATAGACATTTCCTAGTTCGGTTTGTTCATGGTAAATACATCTGTCTGTCTGCTTTTATGACTGACCATAAGGCACTGAGGTAATTATTCCAATTTAATCTTGTGTATCTTAGAAGACAAAGTTACCTAAGAGGTATGGACAATCAACTCATCAGGAGAGTAGTCTAGATGCTGTAAATTTATACATTGAGAAAGTAAAATGCAAAATCATTAAGATATATAAAAACTTACCAATACAATTTTAAAAATTCAGACTTTAAAACAATTCATCTCAGAAAAGCATAAGATCTATGGAGACAAGAACATTTTGAAAATAGCATCTAACATTCAGTTTTAGTGCATACAGGTAAAATTTGCAATCAATTCTAAAAATACAATCCAGTAACAAGTTCTTATGCATTTCTGCCTCCAACAAAATAAAAATGTTCATTATAACAAAAAAGTCACAATGTAATATGGTGTGACTTGTCAGATTTCCAGTTTGTTCTTGCCTTAATTAATAATCATCTAATGAAGTGTACTATACTTTGCTCAGACTTTGAACTATTTAAATATTTTCCAGATAATGTATTATGGAATATATTACAATATTAGAGCTTCATGGATTATATGAAACACAATTTTTTCCAGGTATTTCATGATTAGAACTTTGTTCTAATGAGTATTCTTCATTTTTATTATCTTCTTATGAGAGGAAATAAAAAATAGTGATGCCATTTAAAATTCTATGAAAGCAGCAGTGCAATCAGATGATTAAATTGGGTACTGATATCAGACAGAAATATATTGAAAACTGCCATCATTCCTTATTGGTTGTGCTACTTTGAACTTCAGATTTTTTATCTCTGAAATGTATGATGGTAATAACATCTTATTCATAAGGATGTTTCGAAGATTTAATGAAATAATGAAAGCAAAGTTCTCATCTCAGTAAGTGGCTCACAGGACTAAATAATTTTGAATGAATAATATTATGTTCATTTTATTATTGATTATAAGAATCATTTAAATGTTATCTTCCAAATTACTCCTTTAATTTTCCTGGTGGAAACCAATTTGCCTCATAAGAATTTGCACTTACTAATTGGAAGGCAATATTCCCTTTCTGACTATGCAGGGCCACCTAATCATCATTTTTCAAAGGTCACCTGGAAGTGTGGATAAAAGTCTGAAAGGTCTTCACTGCCTCTGTCCCTTAGGTCTGACCTTAAGCCAAGGGGGAATATTACGGTCTTTTACAAGGAGAAATGCTTTCTTTCCTTCTCCCTGAGGGGAAGTGAAGAGACTATGGATATTGTAATGAAGAACTGTAAATAAACAATGCCCAAGTTCCACCAAAGTTCAAGAACCCTTGTTTGTCACTGGTCTTTACCTTCAGCCACTTTATATGACAAATTTTTCACCCCCAAATCAGTTCCAATCTTTCTTTCACTCTCTTGCTCACATTCTTTCAATGTTTCATATAAAACCCTTGCACCTGGTGTTTCAGTCACACAGTCTTTTTGCTGCGAATTCCTCTCTTTTTGTATTCATGCCAGAGCCTCATGTGTTTATGACTATTTTCCTTTCTTCAATCTCTGACCAAGAAGAGAACAAGGCCTGATGAATGTCAAGTAACTAGGAGATATGAATACCAAGTTGGTGTGAGTGACATGAGAGAGGTGAAATATTGAACATAAATGGATCATGTCGGCAAAGAATTGTGACTGGAATATGTAATAGCTTGTAGTCTCTTCCCTTTTAAGTAATCAGAAATGGGAAAAATACTGATGCAATGATTATACATTTAAACCAGAACAATAAATAATTACAAACCAAATGAAATCAGCACTTCAGTAGCATAGTCTGAATAACTAAAATGTAATCTGTCTGGTAAAATATGCATTGTTTACTTTAAATTCTGTATCAATATTTAATTATGGACTTTATAATTAATAAGGTATTTAAATCCCATAAGTAAATAAGACTTCACTGATACAATCCAATGGAATATATATTTATGTACATAAATAATGTACATAAATAATGTTCTTTTATCCTAGAAAAAATAGCTTAGATTTCTACATTATGTATAAAACAGAAAAATTAATTCTCCTCCAAAATGCATTATAGATACATTTATTCTAAGTACATATTTATTTACATATTTTCTTCTAATTAAGTTGATATGCTTTTCATTTGACAATGATCTGATATAATTAGCTGATACATGTGGTATTTTTAAAGCGCTGTTTGTGATTACCTCATTTTTGAGGTTTTTATTCTATTTTTGGAGAATTCCCTACATAAATTATGTTTCATCTTCTAATGAGAGAACAAGGGAGAAAGGGGGTGAAAAAATATTAAACTTTAGTACTTTTGATTAATCAGAAATAAGAATGTGGGCTGCACTGGTCATCAGGCTTTTTTGAAAATATTATTGGCTTCTATTATCTTAATTGTCCCAAGAAAGGATAATCAGTAAGATTCAAAGTACTTGGGTGTCAATCCTAGAAGGGATTATTTGCAAAAAGATAAAAGTCAGCAACTCCTTCTTCCTCAGCCTCAGGAAAATGCCAGTGGGGATTTTGCCCAGTACATATGGACAAGTGTCAGAAAGACCATAAGCAACCTGAAGCTTCATCACAAAATATGGAGGTTAAGGTTGTCATGCATTTATTGGGTTCCAAAAATACCTGGAACTTCTTTGCTATACCTCTCAACAGGAGATGGGGTCTTTAAAAGACGAAAATAGTCAATCAATTGTATTGGAAACCATCAATGCCTGCATTAGCCATTGGAAATTCATCAGTAGGAAAAGGACCTGGCCAGGTAAAGTCACAACCAATAATTGTGTTAAATCTATATATGTGGATATTTTAACAGCATTGATCCTAAACACAAGATATCTTTCTATTTATTTGTACCCTTTTCAATTTAAATCCCTATCAAAATTCTAATGGCATTCTTCACAGAAATAGAAAAAACATCCTAATATTTGTTTGCAACCACAAAAAGCTTTGAATAGGCAAAGCATTCATTTAAAAAAATGGAGATGTCACATTCACTAATTTAAAATTGTATTACAAAGCAACAATAATAAGAATCATTATGATACTGTAATAAAACTTAGAGACCCAAATCATCTATGAGAATAGAGATCCCAGAAATGAATAAAAACATACACACAAAAAACATATATAGTCAAATGACATCAACGGGGTATATAATGGGGGGAATCTCATCAATAACTGATCCTGCGAAAACTACATTTCCTCATGAGAAGGAATGAAATTGGATCCTGATTGTGTGCCATAAACAAACAAACAAAAACCTTTAAAATGGATAAAAGACATAATTGTAAGAACTGAAACAATAAAAATCCTAGAATAGAACTTAGGAGGGCTGGGGAGATAGCTCAGCTGGTAGAGTGCTTGCCTCGCAAGCACAAGGCCCTGAGTTCGATCCCCAGTACCGCAAAAAAAAAAAAAAAAAAACAAAAAGAACTTAGGAAAAAATTTTCTTGATATTGGCAATATTTTTTTTTTATATCATATGAAAAGTTCAGGCTACGAATCCCAAAAATGAAAGGGACATAATAAAACTAAAAACTTTTGCACATCACAGGGAAAAAAAAATAAAAATGAAAAGCCAACCTACAGACTGGGAAAAGATAATTGCAAACTTATTTCTTAAGGTTAATATCCAAAGTGGATAAATATCTCTTACAATTGAGTAGAAAAAGAACAAGCCAATTAAAAATGGGAAAAGGACCTGAACAGTCATATCTTCAAAAGAAGATACAAAAGTATTCAAGAAGTACATAGAAAGATGTGGTAGCCCTTTAAACATAGGGAAATGCAAATTGAAACCACTGTGATATATCATTTATTACCACCCTGTGACCAAAAAGACAAGGGATTACAAATCTTGATGGGTATTGTCGAGAGCAGTAAGAGAGGAATCAATTTTGGTTCCAACAAGTGGATTTTATTCACAATATACACTCAGCTTAACATTCCTAATAATAGCAAGTCACAAACACGTTGAAGCTTCACTCCCTTGTTCACCTAGAGTCCAATCCCCATGGACTTACTCAATGCAATGTCTCTTAGCAAGAAGTCAGTCAGCAGGACCGAGGGGGTTCTTCTCAGTCGTAGCCTCTCTCAGCTCCTTGGATGTCTTTGGATGTTCTCGGGTGTCCATAAGCCAGAGGCTGGATGGCAGTCCTCATTGCAGGAGAGGTGGTCAGTCTTCTGGCCTTGGTGACAACGGTTGATCAGCAATCAATCATATTGTGGACAGTAGCTGGAGCAGTCAAGAGACAGAGCCACGTGGAGTCCTCTGGTCACGGGGCTGCTGACAGTTTGCTCCAAAAGTCCAGGGGTTTAAGTAGTGATTTTCAGCCCAATGAAAGGAGCAGACTTGGATGTCTAATGAATAAATGATAAGCCCCTAGTGGACGGCAAGCCAAAAAGACATGTGTCACGAGAGCGCTGCACCAAGGAGATAAGACACCATCTGGACCAGAACTGGAAACAAGCCAAGAAAAAGGGTCTATAAACTCCCCTCTCAGACAGCTCCTCGGCTCAGCCCAGATCTCCTGACGAATCCACCTCAGCCAGGTTCTCGAGCCCCATCGACCATCCACCCCCCCAGACTGCCGAAACTCCGCTACTCTGACGGCTTCACGATCAGCGGAGACCTGCCGGTCCTGGATTCCCAGACCATCGGCCCGAGAGAGTTCCGAGACCA
This sequence comes from Sciurus carolinensis, assembly GCF_902686445.1. Lineage (NCBI taxonomy): Eukaryota > Metazoa > Chordata > Mammalia > Rodentia > Sciuridae > Sciurus > Sciurus carolinensis. The sequence continues at coordinate 20,016,307 of NC_062217.1, read as the reverse complement.
GTCATCCTCTGCTCTCCGACTAAGTTAAAGTCGCATTCGGGTCGTCGGAACCTACAAGGCAGAGAGGACTTTGGACTATTTGATTGAGGTGTGTTTATTTGCCATTCGATTTGATTGATGTGTGATATTAGAAAGATTAAGGTTTGTGTCATCCCCAGTGTATCAAATAAAGCCAATTTGTTTGGAACCAAATTCTAGTCACTCGCCTCTCTGCCGCTGGTGACAACCAGTCATGCTCTGGTCTTCATTGATAAAGACAAGAACAGGACTGTACTAGGAGCCACCACTCAAATCATAGATAAAGATTCATATCAACATTGTTCAGGAGGGCCATCCTGCCACAGAGCATGTTTGTCACCATGCGCCTTCTATGATTTTAGTTTTACAAGTCCAGGCGAATACCAGATACAGCTTATTATTACTACATAACACACAACTATAGCAATTCCTATCATTTCCTTGTCTCATTGCAGGTATGTGGAAAAGGGAACCTAGAATACAGCTACCAGAAATGTGCCATTATGGAAGATGACATGCAGGTTCCAAGAAGACTGAGGACCCAGAAAACCCTCTTGTGAGTACAAACCAAAAGAACAAGAAACAACCACCTCATAGAGGTAGCTACATTCCCAATGATATTGCAGCATTATATCAATAGCCAAGATATGAAAATGACCTAAATGATCATGGAAAGACAAGTGGATAAAGAAAACCTTATATATATGAAAAAATGCAGACACACTCTGGAATATTCTTTGGCCATGAAACAGAAGGAGATTCAGTCATTTGATACAATACCAATGGACCTGGAAGACATGTTAAATGGGATAAAACAGACACAGAAAGACAAATGTTGTATGATCTCACTTATATGTAGACTATGAAAATAAAACAAAAACTCCAATACACAGGAATAAGACAGTGATCACAGGGGGAGGCAGGAAGAGGAAAGGGAATTTTAGAGATATACAAAAAGGACACAAAATAGCTCAGATGTAGAATGAACAACTTTAGAGATCTAATGTCTAACATAAGGGTTAAAGTTAATAATACTGTGTTGTATTGGAAAAAAATTTATAGGTAGATTTGAGTTACACTCCACAAAAAATATTAACTAAATGAGATGATAGACATGTTAATCTGCTTGACTATAGTAACACCAATTTATCTAGGTGTAACTCATAACATGCTATAAACCTCAAATACACACATTAAAATTTAATAAAAAAGGAGACCAAATGAAAGGAACAGAAGTGGCACAATCTGTCAAATTCTTTATCATTTTATTCTTTGAGTAGTCCTGTTGCCACACACCTTTAGTCCTTATACCTCCCCACAGCAAGCACACTTCTCTTGGTTCACACTGCTCTTGTTCAAGTTGATTTGAATCTATTCTTATTCTACTTAGCTTAAAAGTCATTCTTCAATGATCAAACACTATGCAGATGGCATCAAACAGAAGAACTGAAATAGACATTGCCCATTCTTAAAACAGTAAAGAACGTTTTTTTAAGTTTTCTTGTGGCCTCAACAGGAATTAGAAAAGTAAAAAAGAGTCATATTAGGATTTTGATATTCTATGAAATTGTTTTAATAATTCACTATTAGAAGATGTAGGGGCCTGTGTCTCAGAGGAGCTCTAACAGATAATCCATGGTATACAATACAATAGTCACCAGTCATATTAAACAGTAAGCTGCTTTGGCTCATGAAACATGGTCTGTGGGACTAAGTACATGAGTTTTAAACTGAATTAATTAGTCAAATAATTTATTTTAATAGGTACTGAGGACAGGGTCTCATTAAGTTGCTGAGGTTGGCCTCAAACTTGTGATCCTCTTGCCTCACCTCCTGAGTTGCTGTGACTATAGGCATTTTAATGACCACAGATAATTTGGGCTTATATATATAGATATTCATTAGGTAGAAAATTATATATAGTATTTGTAAAATATATATAAAATATAATTTATGTCATATAAAAATATCAGCATTAGTCAAGGAGCAAATGGCATATATAAAAATATATTGAAGTAGACATGGCACACTATTAAAATTGTAAAGAAAGGGGGAGAAGAAAGAGACAGAAAGAGAGAGAGAAGAGAAATGGGGGAAATTCCATCAAAATAAAAGAAAGATCATGGAGTAAAAGAAGGGAATTGAGAGAAAGGGAGGATTGACAGAATAAGGGAAGAACAATGGAATGAATCTGACCTACATTTCCAATGTATATTTATGAATATACTACAGTGAATCCCATCGTTATGTGTAAACATAAGACACTATTTTTTGTAAAAAATGTAAATAAATAAATCAGTAGAGCAGAGGAAAGGGTACAGGAGGAGGAAGGAAAAAGAGAACAAGGATAAGTACTGGGGATTTCGCTGGAGCAAACTATACTCCATACATTCTCACAATATGTATAACTATTATGAACCAATTAAAAATATTTTAAAAAAAGAAATTAAAAAAATTGTAAAAAAACTATTGTCCTTTAATCAATTTTTCTTTGTGGATAAATTAGGGAAATAGATAAAAAGTTATATTTTTATATCATGTTATATTGGATTGTAATATAATTACTTTTATTATTTATATATAGCGTACATAATATAGAAAAGTTCATATATAAAATTTTAGACTTACAAAAGGGTTGCAAATGGTAGAAGTTTTTGTATACCTCTTACTCTAACATTAATATTTTTATATAACCATATTATAATTTCCATCAAAATAACATTGATATGATAATATTTAACTATTGTTTTTATTCAAATTTCATGAGATTTTTTTACTCATGTTCTTTAATTTTTATTTCAGAATCCAAAACAGATTTCCATATTGCTTATCCTTTTAAATTCTCTGTAATGTTCTCTAATCCGGTCAGTCCTCAGTGATTCTTAGTATTTCATAATCTTGACACTTTTGAAAAATAATGTGTAGGTGTTATTATGTGGTTTTGATTTTTCTTATTGGAAATGTTTAACTTCGTTCAGTTGTTTGAAGGAGCAAAATTTCTTCATGGTGAAGTTATTAAGTTTTTCCTTTGTAATTAAATAAATGTTTGGAGGTAGACAATTTGAAAATATGCTAATATTTTATTTTTCTCACAGTTTTGTTAAACAATTTTGGTCAGAATAAATTCATATACATTTATTTCATAGTATACGTTATAATCTAGTACTTTTATTATTTACTTTATGAATCAAATAATTGTATCCTTGGCATCTGGGAATTTATTCCCTTTTTTCATTTCATTTTTATTTTTTCTTGCCTTTTCAAGTCTATTTTCAAATTATTCATACACATAAATGCATATCTGCCTACTTAATACCTTAATATTTCTAAAATCATATTTATTCTCTATTAAACTGGACATTCTACTACTATTCTTCAAATACATTTTGCTTTACAGCAATGACTATCTAAATGGTATATTTATATCTTTTCAAAAGTACTCATAATTACTTGCTCCTGTATTTTAGAAGTTTAAATTTAATGTATCACAAAAATCGTATGTCGCAAGTAAGAAATAAATGGTAATACAGTTTACTTTTATTGTTAACAACTTCAGAAATGTCCAGACCTTCATTTCATCATGAGCACTGCATAAAATAGACTTGGAGTTGCTATACAATCCTGGGGACAGGGCAGCAAGAAGGTGGGAGGCATAGAAATTGTGTAAATAGAAAGTTCTAAAATACTACCTGAGATAAAGTGACCAAACAAGAGCCTTTCCTTGAAATAATCTGTCCTCCTAAATGCTTAAGTCTAAGATATCATTAGGAAAAATAATCATAGTACTACAATCAATAGGGGGATTTATAGAAACACTTAACTGTTCCATTAGAATGAACCAAAAGTTCTGAGTTTCCAATGAGATAAAAAGTTACTGCTCTTACTGAAATCTTAGCAAGGGGCATATTATTATTTTATTTCACTTAATTTTCTACTTAGTAATACCCGTAGAACTGAATTTATACTCAATAAACCTCTTGTAATGAGGATTTCAGAGAATTTAACAACAGGCACCATTCAAATTGGATTAATTTGGAATTTATTTGCTCACTTAATGAAATAAAAAGGTACTTCTACTTTATTTATTACAGCTATTGTATATTAAAAGTTAAAAACTTCAATTTGAGGGGACTGTTAAGGGGTTATTGCACAGACACGAATTCAAGAATTTGAGATGGAGGACTTAATTGCAGCAACATCCCTTTTTAAGATAGCAGCAAAATTAATAAAAACTTGCATCCATTGGTATAAAAAGAGTAAGAACACATGGAAAAAAGAAAACTTTGAAATAGTTAAGGACTTTTATATTATAGTCATATAATATTGCATATTATTTATATATAAATTTTATATATTATAATATGTAATTTATGTAATGTATTTTCATATATCATTGGAAACATCAGGTAATGTTTTTATATTCTAAGTTTAGATGGAAAACTCAAGTAATTGGTTAATTATATCATTTTTTCTTTTTTTCTGATCATTTGCTATCAGACTGAATTAAATGGTGTAGGCCCAGTAATGATCAACTCAGATTTCCTTCTTTTGAAAATGTTTGATTTTATTAAAAAGGAAAGATATGAACAATTACAAAAATATCATACATTGTGTATACTCTCAGAAGGAAAATTTAGATTTAACATTTAAAGATGGGACAATTAATTATCATTGAAAACAAAATTGCTGCAAATGAAATAGGTGATTCCAAGTGGGTGAGGAAGGAGACCATTTTGTCAGCTTCAGAAAATAGATTTTAGATTAATATTTGGTCATATTTGCCTTTATATGGACTAACGTATAAACCAGACAAGGAAGATTTGTAAAATTTAATATAATTTATTTTGAAAAATTAGTAAACTGGAAATTATATACAGATTCTAGTTTAAAATGATGTGACCAGACAGAGCATATTTCAATCACCAGTTAGATAATCCAAGAACAGAGAAAAGCAGCTCCAATGACACCATAAAACTAGGACTGACAGTCAACCTGAGGCTGGCCCTCGCACATCCATGAAATTTGTGTCTAACACCTGATAAGGGGTTCACATAATAAGGCATCGAGGAAAAATGCTATTTTCATCACAATTTAGCAAAGCATCAAACTTTTAAATTAGTATATGGAGCCAGGAATTTTCTATTCAATATGTGGATTCACTATGAGGTTAACTAAAGTATTTAACTCTCACCATATTAAAGGGTAGTGGGGCAAGCATGATCTTTATAAAATCTCTACTGAAATGAGTCTCTTGAAAAGATTTATTTTTCTCATTTGAGCATGAGTAAACTCAAAGAAAATAATGTGGTTATAAATGAAACAGAATATGAAATTTTTTTTGTTTCTACAAATTGTTTACTACAACTAACTACTAGATGATAATTTTAGATGGTGGTTTAATATCTTTAATAATACACAGGACATTTTGGCTTTTATGAATTGAAACTGGTCATTTATGGAGAAGGAAAATTTAAAGTGTTAAACAGAAGTCACATAAAAGTGAAGTTAAAAGCTCAGTAGCAAAATTACAAACCATAATGGAAGTTGTAGAATCAATACTGATACAGGCAATTTGAATTAGAAGAATACAGAAAAGCTCCCTCAAGGTGCAAATAGAAAATGTTCCTGAAAATAATGACGAGGTTATATAGTTAAAGATAGGAAAGAGCTAACACACATGAGAAAATTGAACTCACAATCCTGAAGTTGTAAAACAAATAAGTTATTTCCAAGATGAACACAGACCCTTCTTTCTTAGGATGCACTTTATTACTTATTTCAGAAAAAAAAAATCAAATGAGAAGCTTATCAGGCCTAGAAATACATCAAGTATATGTTTTAGAATAAAATGTGTCTTAAAATTGCAAATTAAAATGGTTTTCATCAAATGAACAAATAACAGTTTTCTTATTTCTTTCTCCATAGTATTTATGTAAGAATGAGAAGAAGCATCATCAGAAATCTTAATTAAAATTTTGTGACATAAATTTAATATCCAGGTTCTCTTTCATGAATGAATACCACAAAAATATTTTCATGAATGCAATAACATAAAAAACCAAAATTCATGGTATTTGAATATCAGTAGAGAGCATAATAAAGGCCAATGAGTCATAAACTGTAAGAATGGAAAAACTATGGTAAAAAATGACTAAAATTGGTCATTAAGACAAGTAAGTGTGGAGTGTAGTAAAACAGTATTTGTAAACTTGGACTTAAAACTAACTTACATGATAAAATACAATTCAAAACAAACAATCTGAAAATCATCAATAATAGTGTGATTATTAAATGTCAATTATTAACCAAATATGCGAGAAAAGCAAAGGACAAAAATTGAAGATACATTTACAAGTAAACTGCTCAAATCTATCATGATTTTTGTTTCTTTAAAAAATGTGATATGAATGAATACTTGTGCTCAGTGGGGCAACTTAAATAAGCAGGCATCCCAACCAACAGACACCAGCTATAAGAATATAGATTATTGCTCTATATATTCCAGCTTGGATTAGTAGAATGTTTAAAGAGATCACAGTTATGTGCCAGGAGTCCTGATGATGGCTTTTTGATCTTGAAAGCTTTAGAGCTGAAAGGATTTGGAATCGGTTGTCAGCAAAGGCAGGGAGAAAGCTGCCATCTTATTTGATATCCCTTTGATATTTGGTCTCTACTGAATTTTGTGAATTCAAAATTCTTTTGCATTAATATACAGTGGACAATACTGTGGTCTTTAAGAGCAAGTATTTTAAAAATTTGATATTGATTAGTAGTTTTATTCCCAAAGTATCAAAAACTGAATATTATTTAAAAAGTACTCCATTTATGTATGATTTATCAAAATGCATAAATGCATTCTACTGTCATGTTCAACTAATTAGAAAAAAAATTTAATTTAAAGACAGAGTTCATCTTGTATGCCTTGCCCTTTTAATTAACTTAGAAGCAGGAACAGTTTTCTGTCACAATTACAGGTTTGTCACAATTCTAGATGAAGTGTTTGAAGTTCATTTTGTTTTACAAATAAATTGTGTAATATAAACAAAACTGCAACAATGTACTAGCAAAATGTCAGTGGCTAGGTAAATTTTCTCCCTTAATTTTACTTCTTTAATTCAATTAGAATTGATAACAAGTAGATATTCAAATTAAAATTCAAAATAAAATAATAATTTTTGTTGATCAATGTGTGTGAATCATTACTAAAGTGATCATTACTTTGGACTGACTAATTAAAAAGAGAATAATAAATTACTTGAATGAAAGGATATTTTTTCAAGGAAGAAAATTTTCCTCCAAGGTATAATCAAAGCTATTTCAGGATGTTTAAATGCAGTAATATTTACCAGACTTAACCTTACTAAGCATTAAGGTTTAAACCTTTAAAAGGTAGACATATAGAATTCATATCCCTGTCCTCAGTAAATTTGAATGTCGGAAGATGACAGCATTCTATGCAGTTCAACAAGAAAGAGACAACTGCTTGGTCAGAGGTATCATTTACATGAAATGTCATGTTTTAAATTTCTTCTAACATTTTCTCAAAACCAAATGTATGATGGCATGCTAATTTACTTTTCATTTCTGGTTTCTTTATGTATTCCATCCATATAAATGTTCTCAATCTTTAAGTCAATATTTTTACTTTCTTCCTTTTACAGTCAAATCATAAAAATTTTATACATTTTAAATTAGTGGCATATTTAAAAATACTTGCATTATATGATGTGCATACAAAATTGCATATGTATGTAATTATATATAATGTATGCACTAATATATATTATATATATAGATATGCACAAGAGGTAACATAATAAAATGAATAACCATGAAGATAACACTTGTTTTAAGAATTACATTATCAAACCCTTTTTTAAATTGTCTGTGGTACTTCATTTAATCCTTTCACCTAACCCAAAAGGCAACCAACCACAAATTGAGTTTTATAATTGCCATTACCTTTCTTCATATGTTACATGTTTATTGCACACATGTGTGCATCTCACACAACATAACATTTAGATTGGACTGTTTTTGAGCTTTATATAAATATTTTAATATTTATGCAAATTGTATGTAACATTAAATGAAGTAAAGGTGTCCACATTTTAAAATTCTTTTAAAATTCATTTGTATTTAGTATAATAGTATTTCATTTTCTAAATATTCCACATTTTGATCATGCCTGTTTCTGTTGGGAGTCATGTAACATTTTTCAATAGTAACACTCTGAATGTTCTTCAACATTTCTGTTGTATACATGCATTTTTTCTTTATAATAAATCCCTAACAGAGGAATTGCAACCCTGCGCAAGGTCATGTGAAAACTTTTCAAATTTTTAAAGCAAGATATGATCTTTACCCATACCATCTGTAATTCTTATTTTTGTTAGATTCTTTTATTATTTAACTGTGTTCTACATATTATTAAAAGAAAATATAAGCAGGAAGAAATGCTTTTTGGGGGGATGAAATGTCCCCCAAAAAGAAACCTAGAGATTGTTTTATCAATGCATACTTTGTATTTATTTTGATAAGTTTTAGCTACAGCATTCACATATGCAATATCCTCCTTAGCAAGATTTAGATAGAATATTTCCATCATTTCACAAAATTTACTTGTTTCCTTGTGCAATTAATTCTTCTCCCGACCCATTCCCACTCAAATCAGCTATTTTCTGACTGGTAATGTTTTATTCATTCAATCCATTTTTAAAAGAAACATAAGCATTGTATACATTTATGGGATACTATGTGATGCTTTGATTAATGTGTAAAAATGTCACTCTTACACCTGCCTTGCTTAAAAGAAAATATGCAACTCATATAGTATATGTTTTATAATATCTAGTTTCTTTTTCTCAACATAAATTTCATGTTTTATCCATTGTTGCATCTATCAGTAGTGCCTTCCATTTGCATCGCTAAGTTAAATTTCACTACTTAAATATGCCAAAATATTTTCATCTTTTTGTTATTATTGGTCTATTTCTAGTGTTTAACTATTAACATCAAAGATATTATAGAGTTCACAAGGTTTTCATTTTTCTGGTTAGAGTTTGGGTTATAGGCTAGATGTACTTATAACTCTATAAGAAATAGCAAAGCAGCTATTCAATGTGACGCCACTATTTTCTTCTCCACAAACATTAGAGGTGAGTTTCAGTTACTCTTTACAGTTAGCAATATTTGGCTTTTTAAACTATTTTGAAGTTTGATCATTGTGGTAGTTATTAAGTTGCATCTTAGAAAGTTCTTTTTATAATCATATATTCCTAACTACAAATGATGTTAGGCATGTTTTCACTTGTTTATTAGATCACTATGTATTATTATTATTTTTTAATTTGTCTATTTGCTTTTTTCCTTACTGAAATCAGAAAATGAGTAGTGTAATATTTTTTAAACGTTTTGGTTAGTTGAGATTCATTGCATTTCTAAACATTTATATTTAATTAGCATGTTATTTTCTTCAATAAAATCTTCCAGGAATATGAGAGAAGTTTTGTTCATTCTACAGGTCAGTTTTGAGAGATTGAGTATCCTAAAAATACTGAATTTTCTATGAATATGTTTAGGTTTTATATTATTTCTCTCACTGATCTTTTGAATTGCTAGTATAGAGATTTTCACACCTGTAGGTTGATTTCTCTATGTGTGTTCCCTGTTATGGTGCTATTGTGATTTTGTTTTAACAGATTTAATAATTTAGTATTAACAGTAATTTAATTTTAACAGATTTTTTAAATTGCACAACAATTGTTCTAAGTTTATCTTCCCTACCACTCTGCAGTCCTTTGGGAACTTGTTGCTCTCTTCAGTTGATTACTTTTATGTATCCTGGGTAAGTAGGAACTAAAGCTGGCTTCAGGTTCCAAATCACTTTCTAGGATTTTAGAGTTTTGAGTTGTATTAGGTTTGTATGCTATCAGGGTAATATTGTTTGGGGAGCAGTTTTCTGGCACTGTTATATGTTGACAAATGGCGGTCCAGAGGTCCAGAGAGTTCACAGAATACTCATGTGAATTATAAAGAAAAAAGAAAAAAGATTTTCCTCCTTTTGGAAATTACTTACGTATGTACAATTATCCATGTGGAATCCTTTGTGAATGTGGAATCTGGTGTTTTTCTGGAATCTTGAACTTTTCTAAAAAGAACTTAAAATAGCGGGTCCATTCCAAGTTTTCTAAGGAATCTCCACACTGCTTTCCAGAGTGGCTGAACTAATTTGCAGCCCCACCAGCAATGTATGAGTGTACTTTTTCCCCACATCCTCGCCAACACCTATTGTTGCTTGTATTCTTGATAATTGCCATTCTAATTGGGGTGAGATGGAATCTTAGGGTAGTTTTGATTTGCATTTCTCTTATTACTAAAGATGGTGAACATTTTTTCATATATCTGTTGATTGCTTGTAGATCTTCTTCTGTGAAGTGTCTGTTCATTTCCTTAACCCATTTGTTGATTGGGTTATTTGTATTCTTGGTGTAGAGTTTTTTGAGTTCTTTATAGATTCTGGAAATTAGTGCTCTATCTGAAGTATGAGTGGCAAAGATATTCTCCCACTCTGTAGGCTCTCTCTTTGCATTGCTGATAGTTTCCTTTGGTGAGAGAAAGCTATTTAGTTTGAATCTATCCCAGTTATTGATTCTTGCTTTTATTTCTTGTGCTATGGGAGTCCTGTTGAGGAAGTCTGATCCTAAGCTGACATGTTGAAGCTCTGGACCTACTTTTTCTTCTGTAAGATGCAGAGTCTCTGGTCTGATTCCATTTGACCCAGCTATCCCAGTCCTCCGCCTATACCCAAAGGACTTAAAATCAGCATACTACAGAGATACAGCCACATCAATGTTCATAGCTGCTCAATTCACAATAACCAGATGGTGGAACCGACCTAGATGTCCTTCAATTGATGAATGGATTAAGAAACTGTGGTATATATATATAAAATGGAATATTACTCAGCTATAAAGAATAATAAAATTATGGCATTTGCAGGCAAATGGATGAAACTGGAGAATATCATGCTAAGTGAGATAAGCCAATCTCAAAAAACAAAAGGGAGAACGATCTCTTTGATAAGGGGAGGATGACACATAATGGGGGGTGGGAGGTGGGCAAGAATGGAGGAAGGAGGACTGCATAGAAGGAAAAGAGGGGTGGGAGGGGTGGGGGGGAAGGAAAAAATAACAGAATGAATCAAACATCATTACCCTATGTAAATGTATGATTAGGCAAATGGTATGCTGTTACTCCATGTACAAAGAGAAACAACATGTATCCCATTTGTTTACAATAAAAATAAATTAAAATAAAAATAAGAACTTAAAATAGAATTGAAATGTAAGCATCAAGAGTGCCACATGTTCCAAGTGCTACAGGGACTTGTACTGTTAGTATGATACCATGAGATGATGGAAAATCTCAGAGTCTTCTCCAAAGTGACTAAAATGATCTCCTTTCCATTCCATTTTGCCTATCCAGATAAGACTCATAACCATTCACGTGCAGCCATAAGACTCTTCTTCAGGTCCGTGTTACTCCAGGTTCTGCAAGTTTTATAAAAATGCCATGAAAATATAAAAACATTTATTCAAAAACAATGAACAGATAAAGGGAAAAAACAATGGATATCTATCAGCCAGAATCTGGGAAAACACTTTACCTCTATTTTTTAAGCTATAGGCCTCTTGGGTGCTTCTCTTAGACATCTGTATAATGCCAAATTTCTAGAATTTCCAGGTTTGGGAAGGAGAGAGAGTTTCAAGGGAATGGACTAGAATTTTTCTTATCTGATGGCTTAAAGTACTATTTAATTGAACTCTTAAATTTTGTATTTTCTAATTATTAAATAGGTAGGCAGATTATTTAAAAGTTTATTATTTTGTAGGAAACACTATTTTACAGTAGCAAACAACAGAAACAAATTACTTCCCTAAATTCAAGTATTTTAATGATAATGTATTACATATTAAAATTAAAGATTGATCCTTTTATTGTCCACTCAATAAATGGTTGGTTATTGTATGCATTGTATCAAGACTAGCTTTTGCACAGCATGAACAAGATGTGATAGTGTTGAATATAAAAAGCTATACGCTGTTATGAAAAAGATAATTTTAAAATTTACTTATAATAAATGAGTCATTCAAAGAATGTTTTAAAAAGGTTGGTAATAAACCTGGCTCTCAAGACATATTATATTGACCTTAATCCTTATTCTATTTAACTAGCCTAAATTTTGGCAATTTGTTTACTTCTTCACCTTCTTTACCCCAATCTATTAAATATACATACATAAATAATTTCTGTCACCTAGTGAAGTTCTGAAGATACAAGTTGATGATTCATGTAAAAGTATTACAAGACTTCATAGGCTGCAGTTGATATAATAAAGTTATATCATTTTAATCAGAAAATAAGTAGTTCACATTTGATAGTGGTGAGTTATTACTAGGGAGTAATATGTGGAGATTAATAAATACTTTAAATTTAAATAGAGAAATTCTCTGAATCAATTCACTGATTTGTTGAAGTAGCTATTTGATTTAGGTGATAAGAAAATGCATATAAATGATAAATGAAAGTTGTAGTATAGTTACAGAACTTGACATTGAAATTCGATGTTTGTTATTCAACTGATAGAAATTGTTTAATACTCTAAGGTTATATAGGAAATCATCTACATAAAATAAATACATTTAATTTATTTTGAAATAGTTATGAAAATAATTTTTTTAATACTCTACTAAGAGCTAAACAAAACAAAGCAGTAAGAAAAAAAACAAGGGAAATAAGGTTAGAATATACATCTATAAGTTAGTTTTGAACTATCTTAGGATATCTGACTATTACATACACAATCTGTGAACTGGAAAATTGTGTATTTCATAGATAAAACTTCATGAGTAGGGTACAACATTACTATTCTATTTTTCACGTACCCCTTCAATGATATTTAACTATATGTCACACTTCAATGAAGATATACCAATGATGCACACAGTATTGTCACACATATATGCATATAAGCATATTCAAGTTGTATTATAGGACTTAAAATACTTATAGAAATGGACCCTTGACAAAAGAGGAAGAAGTTCTTTTATGCCAAGTTTCTGAGAAAATATTCAGCTCCGTTTTCATTATATTTTTAATTCAAAGAACCTCAGGTGTAAACCCCTTGAAATGTTTTGATTAGATTTACAAAATAGTTGAAAGAGAAAGAACAAAGGGACATTATATAAATGGAAGAAAACTCATTTTGAGAGAAAAAAGAACCTGAATCAAAGAATAAAGAAAACATAATTTTCAATGCTTTCACTTTGAAGACAATAAAGTCAACTGAGAAACCAGATATGATAGGACAAGAAGTTAAATTGAATGGACAGGGGTGGCCTTTCTGAAGATGGCTATTATACAGATACTTGACTGACTGAAAAAATGAAATAAACAACTAGAAGTTATAAGTCCAGTGTGTTTTTTAAAGAGGAAATGTTGGAAAGAGGCATGACTCACTGGGGAATCTGTAAGAAGGATTAAACATAGTTGCAGCCTACTGAAAGAGGACAAATTTTATAAGATGAGAATATGGATGTGGAAACATCAGGTAGGATGATGTAACAAGTTTATAACTTATCCTATAAGTGAAGATAAATAAATATTGAGTTTTATGCTGGGTAATATTTGCTCCAGAATTCAATTGCAAAGATTATTTGGACTGTCACACAGTTTACCAGTAGTTGGAGGATAACCCTGTTTTGCAAGATTTTTAGGAAGCTCTTGCAAAGTTTAGATGAAAATGTTACAGACTGAGTGAGATTAAATCAGTAGTGTTTTCAGAAATGGTATAATTCGTATATTCTTAAAGGCATATATAGTAATATTAAAAGATAGGAAGAATAAAACGATTAGAAGAGTCTAGGAGGTATTCTAATGTTTTGGTCTGAGAGACTGGGTTTATCCAAGCAATCTTAGTTATTAATACTATTAGCTAAGATAGTGTAATGGTTAACTTCAATTGTCAACTGGATTGGATTAAGAGATGCTAATGATTAAGAGGCCTTTGGTTGTGTGAATGAGGGCGTGCATAGGAATGACCAGAATGTGGGATAGGAACTTAAGTGGAACTCTTCTCTAAGGGTGGGCAGTACTGCCCAATTGGATGGTGGCTTGGATGGAATAAAAGTTGGAAGAACAAGAAAGCAGATGCAAATTCAGCTCTTCTTGAATGGGTTCTTGATTGCTAAGGGTATTGGACTCTCCCTTCTTCACTCTTTCAAAGTGGACTCTGCCAGTGATTCTTCAGGAAGTTTCCAGAAGCCTAGGTCTCAGACTAGAGTAGCACTGTTGATCCTTCTTGTTCTGGGGCTTCTGCCTCTTGGACTGTGCAGCTGCTGTTGCTTTCAGCTCTCCAGCTGCAGACGGCCATTGTGGAATATCCATCTTCTGGTGGTGTAAGTCAATCTAATAAATGCCCTTTTATAATCATACTTCCTGTTGATGCTGTTCCTCTAGAGAACACCTGGTTAATACAGATAGATAAGGGTGAATTTAGTCTGAAGAAACAGAAGAATTTAAGATACAAAATTCAACACACCAAATCTCAGAGTTGATACAGTCACCTATCATAAAAGTGTTGCTGGAGAAAGATGTCAAGAACTGAAGACAGGTGTTGTCTGCTTTTCTGACATCTGAGGTAGGGAGAGTGGCAGAGGTACAAAGACAAAGTCCACATGTCAGTGGCATGAAACGGATGAATGGAGGGGACAGAAGAGATTATGCAGTGGAGAACGTTGTTCAGCAGGAGGATACCATTGAAGATTTTTGGGAGTAGTCAGAAGTATGATGTTCAAGGAATGTTAAAAAAAATTAAAAAGAGATTTCCAATCATAATGGCAATTAACAGATTTTTATCATATTAAGTTAGTTTTAAAAATTAAGAACTTCAAGAGTTAGTAAAGTTTTGTTAACTAATTTGAGTTTGTTTCTCAAAATAATATTAAAAATTTCTAAATTATCTGTGTTATTTTCACCAATGATGTTCTTTGAATTTTTCTAAAGTATTTTCAGCAAAGAATGACACTCAAGTCCTCTTTTTTTTTAGGAAGTATAAAGACAGGAGTATATACAGCCAAGTAGTATTGATAGAACATTGCCTGACCAATCACTTTTCTGAAGTAGTGGTAAGACGGGCTTGCATTTTATAATTGAGATAAATGTTGGTGATATTTTCTGACTTCAATATTTTCTGCTACATACATTGTGGAATTTCTGCATTCTTTAATAAAAATATTTCACAATATCAAGCATAAATATTTTTCTTTACATGGAACAAAATATCAAGGTTTCTTGCCTCTACTTTGCTAACAGGTAAATATCTCTTGAATAATTGAATTGGACCAAACTTTGTAGACCTATGTTTACCTCATTATGGACCATGAATTCTATTTTTCTAGTGAGGTCTCATGATAAATGGTCAAAAAGATTTCTAGCTTGTGAGGTAATAATTTTTATTTTATTTTTTACTTCTTTATCACAAAATGCAGCACCGGAGAGAAAGACTTAAAGAAAGAAGTTGCATATCCAGAAAGACAATTCTGTAGCAGATAAGTAAGTAAGATCAGAAACAAGAATAAAAGTGCTTTCATGTAAGTACAATCAAGGACAAGACAACTTTTGTAACTGGTGAAAATGGAGAATTCATGGTTAGAGATTAAAAGTTAATATGGAGATTGGGTGGCAAGGAATAGAGGAAACTTCTAAAAGTTTTTTAGCAACTCTAGGTGATATGAATAAAGGGAACAAGTCAGAGGATTACAGAAGTGTGGACAGAGTGAAGATAAGAGAAGTGAAATGTGCTTATGGGGTCTTTGTCTAGTATGAGGTTCCTGTATTTATGTGGGTGTGTCTCTGTTTCTTCTATTCTGTATCATTGGTCTTCATGTCTGTTTTGGTGCCAATACCATGCTGTTTTTATTAATATTGCTGTATTATAATATAATTATAATTATTATATAATTATATAATATATAATTAATATATATAAATATATAATATATAAATATATTAATATATTATATTATAGATAAATTATATATTATATAATTATATATTATATATAATTATAATTATATTATATATGATTATAATTATTGTACTATAATTTAAGTCTGGTAGCGTGATGCCTCCTGTATCACTTTTGTCACTAAGGATTGCTTTGGCTATTCTGGACCTCTTATTTTATAAATAAATTTCAGGATTGCTTTTTCTATTTCTATGAAGAATGTCATTGGGCTCTTAATAGGCGTGCATTAAATCTGTATGGTGCTTTTGGTAGTATGGCCATTTTGACAATATTAATTATGCCTATCCAGGAACATGGGAGATCTTTCCATTTTCTGAGGTCTCCTTCAATTTCTTTCTTTAGTGTTCTGTAGTTTTCATTATAGAGATCTTTTACTTATGTTAGGCCGGGCTGATTCCCCAATTTTGTTTTCTGAGGCTACTGTAAAGGGGACATTTTTCTGATTTCTCTTTCAGCTGATACATCATTGGTATATAGAAATGCAATTGATTTATTGGTGTTGATTTTATATCCTCCTACTTTGGTGACTTAATTTATGAGTTCTACAAACTTTCTAGTAGAATTTTTGGGGCCTTTTAAATATAGAATCATGTTATTAGCAAATAGGGATAGGTTGAACTCTTCTTTTCCTATTCATATCCTTATCCCTTTAATTTCTTTCTTTTTTCTAATTGCTCTGGGTAGGGTTTCAAGGACTATGTTGAATAGAAGTGGTGAAAGAGAGCATCCCTGTCTTGCTCTAGTTTTTAGAGGGAATACTTTTAATTTTTCTCTTTTTAGGATTATGTGGCCTTGTGTGTGTGTGTGTCTGTGTGTGTGTGTGTGTATATATATATATATAGTTCTCAGCCATAAAGAAGAATGAAATAATGGCATTTCTGGTTAATTGATGGAACTGGAGAATATCATGCTAAGTGAAATAAGCCATTCCTGGAAAAAACCAAAGGTCAAATATTCTCTCTGATTTGTGGATGCTAACCTAAAACAAGGACAGTTGAGGAGGGGAATAATAGAAATCCAATGAATTAGACAAAGGTAAATGAAGAAAAGGGGAGGGGGAGTGGAATAGAAAGACAGTAGAATCAATTGGACATAACTTTTCCCGCCTCCTATGTGAATACATGACCAGGGTTACTCCGTATCATGTACAACCACAAGAGTGGGATCCTAAATAGAATAAGTTATAGTCTATGTATGTATAATTTGCCAAAATGTATTCTACTGTCATGTATAAATAAACAGAACAAATTTTTTAAAAAAGAAAATAGTCTTTCAAATAAATAGAAGGAAAAACAACAACAAAGCATGTGTACTAAGAGATAGTAGATGATTAACATTGTAGGGAGTGCAAGATACCCAGTTGAATTGTTGCTTAACAAATGTAAAATTATACCAATTGACACTTTTTGTATTTTTTTCTCCATATTCCTGATGCACTGAACCAGTCCCAGGCAATGAGTAACTGGGCTTTGGGTAAAACTGGGAGCATGTTGAAGATATAAAAGAAGAGTAAAGAATATAACAGTGTATACAAAGAAGTAATTATGAGGATGGCCTTTCTAATTGATTTTTAAATCATGTGCAAATAGTCATGTAATATGAAAGTGTTTATTTAGCAAATAAGATTAAGCAATTTGCTGGTATCCAGTTAGATGTTTAATGGTGGATGTGAATTTCAAGTTCTATATTTCAAAGATGATTTTTCTAAAAGGAAGAGTTAAATAAAATTTTCTGCTTTAATTTTATTTTTGGGCTACATGGCTACCTCTCTGAAACAACAGATCCTTCATTTTCATCTAGTTATGAG
Source organism: Sciurus carolinensis (assembly GCF_902686445.1). Lineage (NCBI taxonomy): Eukaryota > Metazoa > Chordata > Mammalia > Rodentia > Sciuridae > Sciurus > Sciurus carolinensis. Next base: position 19,998,392 of record NC_062217.1, on the reverse strand, counting down.
CATGAAAATAACAAAAATAAAAGTCTCTTTTTGTTTTATGAACATTAACTGACAATTAGCTTGAGATATTCCCCCCAAATTATTTTTTTGTCTTGAATAGTCTAAGCTAGTCAGAGCTGTCCAGTTGCCTCCTTTACTTCCTTGCCCTTTTTAAATTCTGTCCCCTCCAAAAAACAAAATCAATGAAATTTCCATCTACCTGAAATGTTATCAAAACCCACACAACATGCAATTTTTATTATCTCTTCAACTGTAGTCATGAATAAATTAAAGCTATTTCTAGAGAATGAATAGGAAGTAGCTTTTCTTGAGCAATGACTGAGTATGTTTATGAACATGGCAAGTAGTCTTATAAACAATTAGAATTCTTCTGATTGACTCCCCACATACTTCTCATATCAGCTTACTTCATTGTTCAAGACAAATATCATTGCACAAGGAAAGAGGTGGTAACTTAATTACCAACATCAATGTTTTAATGATGTCCACCAGGGGTAAGTGCAAACAAAGAATTAATATTAATACAAAATGGTGTTGGATGTTTTTTAGTTGTCAGGCATAATTACTTGAGATACACTCTTTAATAAGAAGTTAGTGCAATACCACTTTTTAGAAAACAAAAAATAAGTCCAAATTCTTGTTTTAAATCCAATTGAAAACAATTTTGATTGTCACTTAATTGATGTATAGCCATTTAACCTATTGATTAATAAATTTTAAGAGACATAAAAATTCCCTTGGACACCTTTATAATTGTGTATATATATATATCACATATAACAAATATACTTTTCTTGTCCTTGAAACAACATGATTATATTTTCTGGGCTTTTTATCTCAGCACATTCAAATATTTTCATATGATTCCATTCAATATACAGAAGATTGTATTTAATGCATTAATACCATGGAACTGATTCAAGTTACTAAACTTTAAGAGTCATTTGCTTATTAAATACAAGGTCACAGTTTTATTGTGTCCTCTTAGTTTATGACATATTCCATCAGCTTTTCTAGGTGAAGATTGATCTCTATCCTCTGCCTGCCATCTAGATTGTCAGATATATAGTTTTATTAGGATTGACCTGTCAACCATGAGATGTTGTCAGCCACAACCCAGGAAAATAAAAATAGTTTATATTTTTCCAGAGCTCCAAAATGTGCTTGGGCAAATCTTCTAACATGTGTGCCCCACTGTAAGAGTTCCCACAATGACCATTCATTTTAGTTTAAGGCCAACATCCTTAAATTAAAACGAATATGTGTGCTACATCATATTTGGCAGGTGAATATATCTATGGTTAGTTGTAAAAAGACTTCCCGTGGAATATAAGATGCCTTGTATCACTGTACGTAACTCACTCTATGTGATAAAAATTATATCATAAAAATAATTTTCCCCATAAGCTTGGATCTATTTTTGCTCTATTTTCTTTTATTAGAAGTTATTTAGATATTTGCAGAATTCATTGTTTGTCTTACGTACTCAGGCTTAAAATTCTTCACTTTATTCCTAAGATATTACTTAAAACACATTAGGTTCCAACATTCAAATAGGCTAGATTTTATCCTCTCTGGCAAGGACTGACCATTCAAACATTTGCAACTTATCTTAAAACCAGCATCAAGTACAGCATGTTGGTGTTCTTCAGTTCTACCTGCTACAGCATTTTCTAATTGCCTTGTGCTACTTTGAGTGTCTATTCCTCAGTGGTCCCCTATATAGTCAATCATGCATGTATGACCTAGTGTCTATCCTAGCTCCTTTTCTTTTCCTTTTAATTTTTACTAACTAGGAAGATGGTGTAGGGTCCTCATTCTGCCTTAACCAGTAAGCAAGACAAGCGAGAATCATCCTGGGATGTTATTAAAAAAAAAATTTCTTTCTTTCTTTCAAATTTCTTATTTCCATTTCTCTTTTCATGGTGTCATTTTCTGTTTTATTTAGCACATGTAAAAGAATGCCTGAATGAATCATGAAATCTCAGTGTAAGTATGAGTGTGAGTCTTGTTTCATGGTAGATCTAAAGACAGAAAATATTTGGAGCAACCTCAGTAAAGGTCAGGCTGTCCTGCGAACACCAACAAAGAAGCACTTGTTGAATAGCCAGAATTCACCGTGCCTTTATGTCTCATATAATTATGTCTGATTGGGGAAATGTGGACTGAAATACTCATGGTGTGAGGTCAACTTATTACTATACTCCATGATCATAATTTGCTACTTTCTACCACCTTTCACTCATCCTTATACATACACTTGAATTCTTGGTTCATGAAGTCTTTGTCTCTTCCCCAAAGGCTTCATGAAGTTCCACACCTCTCGATATGCAAATATATTTTTGCCACTTAACCAGCAGCTTTTATTCTTTCAGCTAAGGACCTTTTTATGCAGTAAATTTAGCTCAGAAATTACTCTCTCCGTGCAGATGTTGAGTTACAGATTTGCATGTTAATACACCCTTTTTATATTTTGCCTATAATGCTGGAATTATTTATGTATACCAAACTGTCTTAATTTATCTGGCTGTTATTATATTGGGCTCTTTGAAGTCAGAAGCTGTATTTTGTTCAGCAACCTATCAAAAATTAACAGATGCTGTTGCACGTAAGATGCCAAATAAATATTGTTCAAGAACCAACAACTGATGGACTAAATATGTATAATAGAATGCTGCTTTCCACAGGTATTCAAGCTGAAAGGTAAGAATGTTGATTTCATAAGTAACCATTCTTCCTTTGTAGATGGAATATTGCCAAGACAATATATTAAATTACCCTGAGTTATGACTTTAGCACATACAGATTCATCACATATATAATGTACTATTATATATAATTTTATAAAATATAAAAACCTAGAAAATATTTGTTCAGAGGATGTAGAGTAAAGGCATGAATTCTCTCTGGCTAGAATAAACCTCTACTTACATAAGGGAGTAGAGAGAGGTCTGGTGTGCTTTGAGGAGTGGATTATAGTGGAGGTTGCCCGACTTTCAAAAGTACCACTGTAACAGTTTTCTAAGCAACCTTAGGGTTTGAAGCACTGAGTAAGTACTAAGCATTTTACAATTTAGAACCTAGAAAATAGCATTACTGGCATTAGGAGAGTCAAACTTTAAGTTATGCTAAAACATCATCACCATCTGGCTCACAGAAAGAAAGACCATGCAGATCAGTTAAATACATGAAAAGTTGCTGCATGTTAGTAAATAACAAAAAGGGCTCTTTTAAACTGACATATACTTCCTTTTTAACACTACTGATACTAGGGAAAAAAAATGATCTTCAGAAATAGAAGATCTATTAATCTCAATTTATACCATTTGGTTCTCCCTAGATTTCCTAGTTTTATATACCCACTTCACTACCAGATTCTCACCTCTCTCAGTTTTGAATACTTCACTGTGGCTATTAGCTTTTTGACCTCAACATTTCAACATAGTTCTGCTTACGAATTGCATTTACCTTCAGAAGTGTAAAAACTAATTTCCCGTAGCTCGAGGCCATCAAATGGCTTCCACAGCACTGGACCAGTCTCTTCACAGTTAACTGTGACAGAGGAGAGGACATTTGAATCCTCCCCAAAATGTTTTGTTTTCAGAACAACTTTATTTTGAAAATTCAGAATATTTTTCTCTCGAGTTTTCAAATCAGCAAACAAAACAGAAATAGCAGATGCTAGAATGTTTCTTTCAAGAAGAGGAGTTACATAAAACATTATATGTCAGATGACACTGTAAAATAATTTAATATTTTTACCTTACTTGCTTCACATAATGTAAGCTCCTTATTCTTTGCTCACAATTAGCTGTCAACTCTCAACAGTTAACAGCATATATTATTTTGGAAGAAGAAACCACAATCTTTCCTTAAAGGGAACTCATAGCTATAGATTTTTAGCTTAAAAAAAATGTGTAAGGGTGGCACTAAGAACAAATTGAATTCACTAAGTTTCAGAACTGATATTGCTAAATTATCTCAAATAAAACTAATTTTCATAGTTATTTCTTCAAATTATATCAAGGTAATTTAAGATAATGATCCCAAATAAGATCTTGATTACAGCAATTATTTGATTCATCAATATATCTTGATAAAAGTAAAAATTTTCTTAAGTATTACAGCATTAAGGAAGAGTTAATCCTGAACTATCAAGAATAAATGAGCTTTGCATTCTTCAAATAATTCATAAAGTTCATATTCTTATATGGAAATCAAAGAACCTATTGGTAATTCAACAAAAATGATGAATACTTTGGCATCAAATGAATCAAATGAATATTTTGGCATCAAAACTAGAAAATTAATTATGCTAATTTCTGACATAAAAAAGGAAAATAGAGTAATGAAATTTGGTGATGAATAAATAGTCCTTTTTCTGCCATTCCAACATAATCCTTATATTCATTTCTATTTCCAGTTATCTAATTTACTTCTTTAAAAAAATAAAAAATACACACAAATATGACCCATATATTACCCAGAGAAATGGAATATGAGTGCTTAGCATATTTTTTCTCTTTAAAAGTGTAATGCAGTGACCTTCTTTAGTAGATATTTTTGGATATTTTGGCTTTGCATATTTTGAAATTATTAATACTTATATATTTTTCATATTTATTCAAATCATAATGAAGGTGAAAGACTACATTCTTGATTGCACATATTTTGGAAAGAAGTCATGAATGTGCAAAGTGTAAAAATATATCCAAATAATATTTTTTTCTTTTTAAAGGTACATTAGTCAAAGGTCTTTGTAACATTTACCCATCCTTTTTGAAAAAGAATTATATCAAATCTACAACTTCATTGTTTAAAGCCCCCTACCCTTCTTTTCTGTCAGGAATCCTGCTATCTTCTTTATCATTTGCATAGTTTCAACAAATATGAGACTTTTAAACCTTGAATAATGAAAGAAAAGCTGTAACCAAAGCTTCTGTAACTGCCTGAAGACAGGCAGATTGAATGGATAGGTGATAGGGTGGGATTGAGAAAATGGAGGCCAATTTGGGTCCAGGAAGTTGGAGACAGATCCTGGGGGACTGGAATGTTCATGTCTCCAGAGCCCTTTGATGGCCAAGATTATCTGCCTATTCTACCCCTTCCCACAGGTTGTTAATGATGCAACTCTGGAGCAAACAGGAACTACAAACTAATGTCCCCTGGACTGCTGCTCCCTTCCTGCCTATCACTCCACCTGGGACTTCCAGCCCAACTGCTCACCTTCTAACCACACCACCAGCCTCTCCCAGTTACATATGCAGGATGGGGGAAAATGAAAACGATAAGGAAAAGAATGCAGGAGAACACAGGAAATTTAGATGTATAAAAAAGACAGGACCGCCTAATCCCATGGATTCCACCTTTGTGTCCCCTTCTTCCTCCCAGGAGAAGTCTATTTGACTATTCTTTTAATAAAACTTCTAACTTTCTCCTCTACGCTGGCCTGGGTGCTTCTCTGGTGTTACACTTCAACATTTGAGGAAGCAGAACTGGTCAAGGTAACTGGTGGTATCATAACTATGCATTATCTTGTTAAAAATTTTGACATAAAATATTCAAGATTTCCTCTCCTTACTAAAACCTTTGTCCTTTATTCTCTGAAGTGACTTGTGGACCACAGGCAAATGGATTTCCTGCTATTCCCAGTCACCTGACACAAAACACCAGCACCAGGGCTGGAGGAGCTCCTTCCACGGCTCCCACATTCAGACAGAGCATCAATTGTGATTTTGGGTATTTAGTAGATTATAATGAGCAAATTAAATACCCTATTGGTTCTTATTTCTGGGTGTTCTGAAATTTCTGATTTTTCCTGTTACAACAAATTAAATGTAGTCCATATGTTAGGAGTCATTTAGAAGATTCCCAAAGGCTAAATTTTGTTTTGTTCTGTTTTCCACTTATTTTACTAGGATACACTCCACAAACCTTGTCCCCTAAGTTCTCAACTATTTTTCCAAGGTATAGCAAAGAGCTGGAATAGTAACAAGCTTTTGCCAAAACACCATTCTTGATCCAAACTAATTCCATACAGCATTTTCTTACTTACATTCTCACAAAATCTGATTTGAAATATTATATTTTATTTATTTTTTTTTTATTTTTCAATAAGAAAAATATTTTCTACAAATAATATTATTCCTCCTACCTGGAACATCCATAATAACTTAGTCAAACCTATATTTCAATGTGAACCATTGTTTTCAATTAATGAAATTTAATTTTTAGAACAGTTTTAAGTTTATAGAAAAAAATGAACAGAAAGTACAGAGACTTTCCACATCACCCATCCTCCATCCCCCTGACCACCACAATTTTTATTGTTATTAACATATTAGGGTGGTGTTTTTCCTTTTTGTTGCTGTTGTTAAAGCTTTTATTAGTGCATTACAATTATACATAACTTTGGACTTAATTTTGACATACAGATACATGCATGAAATATAACTTGTTCCATTTTGTCCCCAGTACTTCTTTCCCTCCCATCCTCCCTTCCCTTGCTCCCCTTCCTCTATTCTACGGATCTTCTTTCTACTTATTTCCATAAAAAGGCGGAATTCATGATGTTATAGTCATATATGTACATAGCACCATTTGGTCAATTCATTTCCCAGTGCATCCCTTTTTCTATACCTCCTTCCTCCCTCTTAGTTGCCTTTCTATACGCCACTGATGTCCCATTTATGTTTGTGGAATCCCACTCCCCTTCCTTATCCATATTTTGCTGCAGTTTCTATTCAAGAAAAAAAAAAAAAATTCAATCCTTGACATTCTACATCTGATTTCATTTAGTGTGATGTTCTCCAGTTTTGTTCATTTACCAGCAAATGCTGTAATTTCATTCCTCTTTATGGCTAAGTAAAACTCAGACATTGTGCATATATGCCACATTTTCTTTATTCATTCATTCCACAAAGCACTGGAAATAAAATACAAATAGCCAAATGGAAGTGCATCAAACTAAAAAGCTTTTGCAGCGCAAAGGAGACAACCAGAATCAGAGAAAATACTGACTCACTACACGTGTGAAAAGGGGTTGATGACTAGAAAACACAGAACTCCAAAATCTCAATAGCCCAAATCAATCATCTAATTTTAAAAATGGTCGATTTACCTGAACAGACATTTCTCCACATAAGACATATAAATAGCCAACAGGTATGTGGGAAAATACTCAATATCACTAATCATTAGGGCAATGCAATCCTACTGTTGAATATATATCAAAAGCAAATGAAATTGATGACTTCCATGTTCATTGCAGCAATATTCACAGAGCCAAGAAATAGAGACAAGTGCCCATCAAGTAAGGAATAGTGAAAATGTGATACATACACACAGTGGAATACTTATAACCATTATTTTAATCAGCTATTTCACTGCTGTAACTAATTGATCTGACCAGCACAATTATAGAGGAGGACAGGATTATTTAAGGGCTCATGGTTTCAGAGATCTTAGTCCATAGAAGCTCAGTTCCATTTCTCGGGACTTGAGGTGAGGCAGAACATCATGGCTGAAGGCAGAGGGAAGCAACTTGCATCATCAGGAAACAGAGAGAGAGAAAGGGAGAGTCTCCACTCTCCAGATAACAAAATATACACCCCAAAGTCACACCCCAATTCCAATCTCCTCCAGCCACACCCTACAACTTCAATTAATCCTATCAGGGATTAAATCACTGATTGTGTTAAGACTCTTACAATCCAATCATTTCTCCTCTGAACCCTCCTGCATTGTCTAACATGAGCTTTTGGGGGACATCCAAACCATAAGAGCCATAAAAGAGTAAGAAATGTTATCTATTGCAGCATGAATGAAACTGGAAATCATTACAGCTTTCATTATGTCACTCATTCATGGAATCTAATGAAGTGGATGTAGCACTTCAGATTCTCATCAGTATGAGAATTCCTGTTGCTCAATATTCCTGCAAGCATTTGGTGTTATCAATAATTTGGGATTTTAGTCATTCTGACAAGTACCTAGTCATGACCATCGCTTAATTTGCAATTCATTAATGATATCTAATGGCCAGCATCTCTTAATATGCTTATTTTCCATATGCATATCTCCTTAGGTCAGGTACTTTTTATGTTTTTGGGTACCGGGGATTGAACTCAGGGACACTCGACCACTGAACCACATCCCCAGCCCTATTTTATATTTTATTTAGAGACAGGGTCTCACTGAGTTGCTTAGCCTGTCACTTTTGATGAGGCTTAAAATTCAGGATCCTCTTGCCTCAGCCTCCTGGGCTGCTGTGATTACAGGCATGTGCCACCATGGCAAGCTATTTCAGGTACTTGAAAACATTTTTTATCTACTTCTAGTGGGATTGTTTATTTTCTTATTAAGTTTTAACAGTTCTTTGCATATTTTCCATGTAAGTTCTTTATCAGATATATATTTTATAAATAATTTCTCTCAGGTTGTGGTTTATCTTATAATTCATTTAACAATGTTCTTCTTAGAGCATAAGTTTTTAATTTTGGTGAGTTCAGTTAACCAATTTTGTCTTTCATGGATCCCTCTCTTTGTACCTAAAAAAGTCATCACCAAGGCCAAGCTCATCTTGATTGTCTTCTATTTTGGTTTCTGGAAGTTTTATAGTTTTAAGTTTTAACATGTAGGCCTATGGTCCATTTCAAGTTTGCTTTGTGAAAGGTCATACTAACTTTTTTTGTATAATTTATCAATGTTTCCCCTACTATCATATATCTATAAATAGGATTTATATCATACTTTTAGTTATATCCTTAAGCCCAAGGTTTAGGTCTGGAATGATAAATGTGATAGCAAGTGAGTGAGTCAGCATGACAATCACACTATTTATTCCTAATTACTTATGTCATTCAGCTTTCACATTATGTCTTTTTGAAATGGCTTCACAAATAGCTCATTATTTCATATTTATTCTGTTATGAGAAAGGTATCATAGAGGAAAATATTTAAGGCAATATAATTTAGTCCCAAGTGTGTTTTATTATTTAGTATTTCTCCTTCAAAACAAGAAGGGTAAAAGAATTATTCAAATTACCCAAAACAAACAATAGCAATTTAAACACACCAGATATTTAGAATAGTATCTATAATGTGAAACTCATTGCACTGTAATGTTAAAATTCAAATGTTTGTAACATTTTATCTTGTAAATGAAAAATAATTTCTTCATGGAAGATATACAATCTTAATATTTATAATCTTTTTATATTTTAAAAATAAGATGGAGATTTATATCAAATTATATGCATAAATTATGCCACAATCATTCAGATATACTCATGTTTGGATGTGACAAATTGAACTGTGTGGTAAAAGGATTAGATTTTGTCAGAAGTTTTGTTTATCAACATGTAAACTCAATATTTTAATAAACAAATATAGAATTAGAACTGTTCAATCAGAAATGGCTCACATTTTAATAATAGCATGAAATTAGTTTCAGACAGCCATTTTCAGATGTTCTGACTAATTGAAATGGGTCTTACATAATTTAAAATGCCTCTGAATGAGGCAACAGAGACCACTTAGAAGGATAATTCGGCAATAAATGGCAGCTAAGGGATGTGGAACAATCCTGATTGGAAGTGACTTGGATTAAAATCTTTGTGGAATAATGCCCAGGTGAGCTGCACATTTTTTATATCTAAAAGCAACTAATACTGTAATAAAGAGTTTTAGAAAGCAGAGGGAGAATATAAGATACTCTAGGAGATATACATTTAAATATTAATTCAAAATTGTACCTTTAAATAATTTGTATAGATAGATATATGTTAAGAAGAAAGCCATTTATTCATTTTTAGGTTTTATTATAAGTTGTCACACCCAATATAACACAAAGTAGTATTGTATTTTAAGCTAGAAAAATCCCCCTAAGATATGTATTAAATCTTTTCTTCTGAAATTAATTTTATGCACTAGATCTTTTCAGGGCAAAGAAATACAATAGAGCAAATCAACATCTTTATGCATACTTCATATTCCTTTTTCCACATATTTCTTTAAAATACATTTACTTTTTACTAAATCATAAAAACACAAAAATTGTACGTATTAATGGAGTACCATGTGCTATTGTTTTACAAGTATAAACTGCATAATCAAATCAAACATATCTATTCCTCAAATATTAATCATTACTTTATGGCCAAAACATGCAAACTATTTTCTTCTAGCTTTTTAAGATATACAGTTCTCCATCACTTTCTATAGGGACCCTGCAATCACATTCCAGAACTTCTTATTTCTACCTCACTGCAACTTAGTACCCATGATCAACTTTCTCCATGCCCCACCTCTCCCACATTCTCCTTGACCACGGGAAATCACTTGTGTACTCAATTCCTATGAGATAAAATTTAAATAAAGTGTCAAGATATCCATGGACTGCTGTGACATGAAATCGTGGTAACTCTGTTTCCATTTGTGGGCTGATACATCTGTGAGTTGGTACATATGTCTATCTAGTAATTCATAAGCTTTGAATTGAGGAAACTAAATAGCAACACAATTTTGTCAAAATATATAATATCCAGAGAATAGTGCAAATTCAGTTATTGTGATATCACTAATTCACTGATATAACAAACTGCATGTTATTTACTCATTCAAGAAAAGACTTAAGTACTATTCATTTAATTTTATAAAGTGAATATCTGCACTGCTCAGAAGACTAAAATATAAAATCACTCAGATACTTTGAAATCTAGTGTTTTCAGATTCCTTTATTGCTTGGATGTTCTTACTTTGTGTGTCATATGATGTGTTTCACCCACAAAAGCCACTAAATAATGCCTTATAATTCATTTGGGAAGTAAATATGCCAAATACTAAACAAATTTAGTATATTTGGCAGGATGATGTCACTTCCTGGAATCTTTCATAGGTATGAAGCGATGTTCACTAACAGTTGGTAAAAACTGAAGTCTAAATTACTGTTGACACTGAAAGGATAGAGCACATTGCAATATTTTTGTATTTTGGAATAGTATTTAACAGCAAAAACCATAGGCACTGATTGGGAGAACAGTAATAATGTCTTCTTAAATTAGAAAGACTAGCATGGAAAAATGATTGATATAAATCTCTAATAGAAGAGTGAACACAAACACATGCACATTTATGTATGTTTGGACATACATTTTAAAAACCTCTAGAAATGAATGCATAGGAACCCAAATCATGTTCAGTTTTATTTCTGTGAAGAGTGTAATTTGGAAACTTTTGCATTGTCTTGCATAATTTATTATTTGTTTGTTAAATATTAGAAAATAAGCATATATGAGGTTCAAAGAATACAAGATTTTAAGAAATCAAAGTGATCATATGTAAATCTGACCTCCAAATAATCTGTTTTGCCACAACAATTACAGAAATCAGGTAATTGCTAGATTAGTCAAGAGAACAAATTCCTTACAAGAGCTCTAAGATAAATATAGCCAAAGTCTTCAGATATTTGTAGCAATCTATCTCAATTATTTCTTTTGAGTTGGAATATATTTAATCTTTATTGCAAATGTAAGTTATTCAGCTATTTGAAGAAAGCAAATACTCCCAATACCTTTGTGGTCAACTCATAAACTATGTGGTTTTTTTCCCACCAGTTCGTACACACATACGGTTTTATGGTTATAAATCTGTAGGATTTTCCCAATTTTTACATCGAATAATAATTTCAGTCTAGGTATAATTGATACTCTTAGACTATATTTTTCCTGTTCTATATTGTGAAACTGTTTAAGGATCTGGTTTTAACTTGTGGCTTTACAGTCATTCATAGTAAATTAAATGTGCACTTGGCACACGTTGCCCTGGTAAGTCCTTATCAATTCTTATTCTGTACTATGCTTATATTTTCATCTTCATGGGATATTTTTACCAAGTCATCATTTTCTTCCAAATTTAATAAACTAATTTACAAAAATACTGAGACCAAAAGACCTAAAATACAGCCTAGGGATATTAAAACATTTTTAACATTGATGGAGGCCATTTTTCTATAGCTCATATTAATTCAGTTACCTCTGAGGAGAAAACAGAGACAGAGAGAGAGACACAGAGAGACACAGAGAAGCAGCATCCTGGTGTGAAATATTCCTGCCTATTTTATCCAAAGATGAGATAGGCTAATTTGGTTGTCCACAATGAAAAGGAAAATTGTGGTTTCTTTGTACTTTTAAAAGAAGTAATAGTTAATAAGTCTAATATCAAAACTTCTGTGAACTAAATATTCCACATTTAAACATTTCATTGAAATACAACTAATTATGTATGTATCAGTAAAAGACATGGCTGGCCAAATTAGTGAAAAATGTACAGATTTCCACCACTGTTAATAGGTTCACAGTAGATTTTTATTGTAAAAATTTGTTTTTTCATAAACCACAGCATTCTTGCACAGTAACATTCTGATTTAACCAGAAATTTATTTTTAGAGACAATAAGAAACAGAATGGTTGGTCTAACTCCTATGATATAAGTTAAAATGTTAGTTAAAAAGGGTTATGTTTATATGACATTCATGGTTGACTAGATATTTGTTGATATTAATAAAAAAGTGCTAATTTATTCAAATCCCTTTAATCCATTCATTTTATATTTTCAATTTCACTGTCTTAAGTTACTGTTTGTAGATTACTAGGACTTTTTTTCAGAAAGCAAAGTCATATTTTATTTTAAACCTGCAATGATTAAATACCACAAAAAGCTGATTTTAATGACTTTTTGAAACTTTATTTAATCTACTACAAATTCTTTATTACCATGGTTTTATAATTAAGTAGTATTACATATTTTAATAGTTATTACATTATAAACAATGATTGGGTTGTAACATTCTAAACAAAGATTGTCTTAAATTGTTGAAATAAGATTAGTTTAATAACTTCCCCCAAAAAAGCAACTGGAAAATATCTGTATATTCCTAACAGATTTTCTGCAAAAATAATAAAAGTCTTACCAAGGACAATTCAAGAATTTCTTATAATTAAAAAAAGTTCTCCACTGATACATATCTCCATGGGTCATCAGAATTTTTTGGTAGCTATGGCATTGTTTTCCCCAAATCTTAAACCAACATTTTCCTCTTTGTTAGTATAGATATGTTTAATATTGAACCACAAATTTCACTAAAGTGAAATTGGGCCATTAAATTTGGAGAAATTCAAATTATTTTGTAAGAAAGTTAGGTCTTATTGTTGATATCTTGTTCTCTCAAAAACACATTTTTACACAAAGCACAGCTTGCATTAATGTCCATTAGTGTATACAAGCACATCATGACTCAATATCTCTGGTATGTCTTTTTTTTTTGTTTATCAAGATTAACTGTCTGAACAAGCACAACAGAATTATCTTCCAGATACCTTAACAGCCAATTTTCTTCTTTGATATTTATAAACAGCATTTTAGTCAAAATCAATTGTAAACTAAATATACAATCGTCCCACAATGGAAAATAACTCTTTTAGGAATTGCCAATATCTTTGCTGGGTATGGTGGCATGTACCTATTATTCTAGCTACTTGGGAGGCTGAGGCAGGAGGATCACCAGGGCAATTTAGTAAGGCTTTGTCTCAAAAATAAATAAATAAATAAAAACAGTTGGGGATGTAGCTCAGTGGTAGAGTGACCCCATGTTCAATCCACAGTACTAAGGAAAAAAATTCTTTTATTTACGGACTCAAGGGAAGAATCCACTTCCAAGCTCATTCATATCTCTAGTTAAATGTTACTTCTTTGTTTTGTTTTGTTTTTGCAATTCTGGCAGTAACTTAGCTGTACTCTTGCTATCTGCACCCTGAGTCAGTTCTTTGCTGCTGGAAGTTCCCCACATTCCTCTTGCTTTTCCCTATGTGCACAAGAATGACAGTATTTCCTTCTGATGCTTCCAATCTCTACAACTTCTTTCACCATCTAGAGCACATTGATTTTACAAAGTACACATAATTAAATTAAGTTTACATGAATTGTCACATAAAGTAGCATAAAAATGGAAATAACACCAGGCTGTGAAAGATAGGAAGCCTTTTTAAACTGCTGCCTGATGCAGTTTGTCCTCTGGCCTCTGTGATTCATGTCTGTTACACACATAAAGCACACTGGATCCCTCTCAAGTTTTCCAGGTCTCATCCCTTTCTTTACAGACTCTGCTAAAAGTTTTTAAAATTTTTCTTTTTCCTAAATATCCTCAGCTCACAGTGCACAATCTTGCCATCTAACAATCTAAATCAGGTGTGGATGAGCTGTCTCAATGCCATCCATGCGGTACTGGTTAATGGGCACAATTCTTTTCCATTAGGAGACCTGTGAGTCCAAAGAGGAAAATGTTTCCATCCCCAACACATATTGTGATAGTACAGATAGGGAAACAGTTATAGATAATCTGGTTCCAAAGGCAGAAAATGGAAAGTAAAGAGTCAGCAATCCAACCTTAAAATGATATTCAATATTCAAATCTGAGTTTCTTGTAGGTTTCAATGACTGGGAATAATTTTCCATGACTTTCAGCTGTGTCATCTGAACTCTCTGGTCTTTCTTTCTGGATTCTGAAGTCACTTTTTTGGGCTCTAGTTGCACTGTCTTTTTTGGGGGGGCAGGGACACATACCAGGGATTGAACTAAGGGACACTTAACCACCGAGCTACATTCCAGGCCCTATTTTGCATTTTTATTTAAAGACAGGGTCTCACTGAGTTTCTCTGTGCCTTGCTTTTGCTGAGGCTGGCTTTGAACTCACGATCCTTCTGCCTCAGTCTCCTGAGCCACTGGGATTACAGGAGTGGGCCACTGTACCTGGCTACTCTCTGGTTTTCATTTCTGCCCTATATATTCTTCATTGCTGTTCCAACAGTTCATATCAAAATGTGAGGAAAAAAGAATTGAGTTGAAAGAAGAACTGTTAAACTGACCAGATAAATTAGTCAGGACTATGATTTGGGGAGTACTCAGCCTAGTTTAGCAGATCCATCGTGGATAAAATGTGCTTGGGAGAGAAGGCCAAGGCTTTGATTGGACAACCACTCACTACCACCTCAGAAGGAAGAAGAGGTCAGAGTATACAAAATGCACGGAGGAGAGCTCTTTGAGGGGATTTGTGGATTGTCTTAGACATCTCAGCAGCAGCCAACTACAGAGATGGGATTACACAGGAAAGATCTATAGCAGAGTCTCTTTTCTAATGCAGTGAATCCACATGACATAGATGGCAGACTCAAGAGGTTCTTGAGAATGTTTATACCACCTGCAGCATTGACAACCTGGACTAAAAGGGACAGAGGTAATAGGGCTTGAAAAATGGATGTAGGATTCCCTAAATCACGTAGGGCAAGAAACAGACTGATAGAACTCCTGAGGTGCAAGCATACTATTCTTCAGGGAAGAGGAAGGATGACGGTAGGGTGTAGTTGTGAGCCCAGAGGGCAGATCCAGGAGTCAAGTATTTATTTTCAGACCATGAACCCTAACAGAGCTTCTCTGATTTGGTTCCAAAATTGCTCAGGACTAGTAACCTTCCATTTTATCACATTTTGGATGCATCTGTCTCTCATTGTCATCCAAGATCTCTACTATCATCTTTTGAAGCAAATTCTTTGTTTTCTAGGTATACAGATACACAGAAGAGAGATTATGATTTATCCATATTGGATTTAGATGATGAGATTTGAGACTTCTGAGTTGATGAAATTTAGGTGAGATTTTTGGCATTTGACAAGGTGGTACAACAGTTTGATATTGTTTAGGGATGTTAGGATAAAATTCTGCACATAAGTTGGATGCGAATCTTTAAGACCAGTTGATGAATTATGGTAGGATGAAAAAAAATTACCCTTATGAAATAAGTCCATGTTTTGTCTTTAGAAATTTGCTACCTTTCATAGGGAAACAAATATTCAGATTTTACTAAATTCAAGCTTTTTGGGGAGATAAACCTGGATTATTTAGATGGACTCAGTGTAATCCCAAGGGTCATTATCAAAGGGAAGTAGTAGGATCATAGTCACAGTGTGATACAATTTCAAGAGTAGAGGCCAGAGAGAAAAATGCTTGTGGTCATTTGAAGATGCTATTCTGCTGGTTTCAAAGGTAGACTAAAGAGCCATGGTCCAAGGAAAGCAGACAGCCTCTTGACAAAAGGTCAGGAGGTGGATTAGCCTCTAGGACATCCAGAAGAAACACACCCATGTCTAAATCTTGACTTTGTAGCATCAGGTTTTTATTCCTGAAAGATTAGAAAATAAAGCAAACTACTATTTTAAGACATTATGTGATTATTTGTTACAGTGACAATAGGAACTTATACCTCTTGCTTCCTGAAAATTGATGTAACTGTGAGAAGTTAAAGAATTCTTTCTCTTTAGTATTCATCAGAACTTTCAAAACCAGCTGGCATTGCTTATGATGATATAACTTCCACAACAGTCCAAACAGCCTATGAGTTTGCATGGACTTCAGTGGGTTTACTTTACTTAGAAAAAAAATCTTGCCTGGAAATATTTTTAAAACAATGCCGCCTCCAAGTTTGACTTCTACTTCTGTCATTAGCCAAAGAAATTTCTGCATTACAAAAAGATTGTTTAATGCTAATGTCAGTGAGGAAACTTACTTTTTGTTGTATAATATAACATAATCCCACAAGTAATTCCACAGGGTAAAGCTAATGGGGGCTATTTTAAAATCACACCTGCCACATCCACTAATTTTTAATCCAATGATTTCACTTATAACTATGTCTTAGGAAAATTTAAAAAGACATACTTGTGACTATGTTAGAAAATTATGATTTTAACCACATTGAACTAATATGCATGACAATTCATTTTCCTGACATATATCTGAATAGATAATGTATTTTTCAGTTTTGTGTTACTGTGATGAATAACTGAAATAATAAAATCAAAAAGAAGAAAGGTTTATTTGGGTTTACAATTTTGGAGGATTAAGAGTACCTATTCAGTTGGTCTCAGTGTTTTAGGGACTGCGGTAAGGGCTGGATATCATGGCAGGAGCACATGGTAAAGGGAGCAGTTGATTTCATGATAGTCAGAAAGCAAAGAGCAAAGAGGAGGACCCACAGTTCCAATATCCTTTCTAAGAGCACACTACTCTTACATTACTGGAAGACTTCCAATTAGACCAACTTTTTAAAGGCTTCACTACCACCCAATAACACCATAGACTGGGGACCAAACTTTTCCCACATGGATCTTTGGGAGACATGTACACCAACCACAGTAGATGACTACAAGTGTAACTTCATCATTGATTATTTCACACTCACAAGGCTTCAGAGGCTATTATATATTTTGCCCTACCAGGTATTAAAGACCACCAGTTTGACACTCCAATGACTTAAACTTCTCACAAAATGGCTGACGGGAATCAATCCTTTGAGTTAGAATCTAGGCTACAGAAATTATTTAAAGGCAAAATTTATAACCCATTGCTCCTTTGTCCTCACATCAAAAAAACAAATTGGAAAAACTTTAACATAATGTTTACTCTCCCAAAGAGAATAGTATCATATGAAGAAAATTTCTCTTACCTTAGGTGCATTCTAGCAATACACTGTAGAGGTGACAGATACAAGTCATCTGTTGCAGAATTCCTAGATTTCTCACAAACTGGTAAAATACCACTAGTTTCAGGATCACCTCCTGTGGAGGACTGGAGATCACATTAATGAGATGTTTTGTTTTACAAGGCTGTGCTTGAATTCTAAATTTTCATTTTATTCATTGTTTAACATTATACAATTACCCCTCTTCGTGAAGCTTATTTGTAAAATTGAGGGTTAATTGTGGAATTGCTGTCAAAATAGGCAACATATTTCAATGATCTTCTCCCTCATTCATGATCCATTTCAAACATCTGTGGGAAAGATAAAATCATACAGATAAAGGCAGATTGAGGTCCCCAAAGTAGTTGACAGAGTGGACATGAGGGACCAGACTTCAGTCATGTCTACCTCCAATAATTGTTTCCCCATGTAAGCTGTACATCCCTTCCCCACACATACTGAATCTCTGTAGGTCAAAACTTGCTACACCCTGCAGTTTAGGTCACCCCTACCTTTCTCAAGAATTTCTTTGTTTTTGTCCTCCTTATTTCCTTTCTAAGAACTTCTTCATGTATGTTATTTTTGGGGGGCCAAGGGTACCAGGGATTGAACTCAGGGGCACTCAAATACTTAGCCACATCTCCAGCCCTAATTTGATTTTGTTTAGAGACTGGGATTCACTGAGTTGCTTAGGCCCTTGCTGTTGTTGAGGCTGGCTTCTGAGCCACTGGGATTACAGGCCAAGGAACACGCCCCTGCCCATGTGCAGACACTACCCTGTCTGTACCTATCCAAATTCTTGAAAAAATCCTAATGTAATCCCCTCCCTACATGTAATTTTTTTTAAATTTATTTTTATTGTAAACAAATGGGATATATGTTGTTTCTGTTTGTACATGGAGTAACAGCATACCATTTGCATATTCATACATTTACATAGAGTAATGATGTTTGATTCATTCTGTTATTTTTTTCCTTCCCCCCCCACCCTTCCCACCTCTCTTTTCCCTTTATATGGTCCCTCCTTCCTCCATTCTTGCCCCCCTCCCACCCGCCCATTATGTGTCATCATCCGCTTATCAGTGAGATCATTTGTATTTTGGATTTTTGAGATTGGCTTATCTCACTTAACATGATATTGTACAGTTTCATTCATTTGCCTGCAAATGCCATAATTTTATTATTCTTTAATGCTGAGTAATATTCCATTGTATATATATATATATATATATACCATAGTTTCTTTATCCATTCATCAATTGAAGGGCATCTAGGTTGGTTCTACAGTGTGGCTATTGTGAATTGAGCAGCTATGAACATTGATGTGGCTATATCTCTGTAGTATGTTGATTTTAAGTCCTTTGGGTATAGGCTGAGGAGTGGGATAGCTGGGTCAAATGGTAGGTCCATTCCAAGTTTTCTAAGGAATCTCCACAATGCTTTCCAGAGTGGCTGCACTAATTTGCAGCCCCATCAACAATATATGAGTGTACTTTTTTCCCCACATCCTCTCCAACATCTATTGTTGCTTGTATTCTTGATAATCGCCATTCTAATTGGAGTGAGATGGAATCTTAGTGTAGTTTTTTTTTTTTTAATTTTAGTATCACTTTAATCTCTCAGTGTCTATCATTCTAATTCATAGCTAGATATGCAACTCACTTGGGGATATTTTACATAGAGTAAAGGCATACCATTTGTGTAATCATAAATTTACATAGGGTGATGTTGGTTGATTCATTCTGTTATTTTTCCCCTTCCCCCCATCCCTCTTTTCCCTCTATACAGTCCTTCCTTCCCCCATTCTTGCCCCCTCCCTAACCCTCACTCTAACCCTAAAACTAACCCCTCCCACGCCCCATTATGTATCATCATCTACTTATCAGCGAGATCATTCTTCCTTTGGTTTTTTGAGATTGGCTTATCTCACTTAGCATGATATTCTCCAATATCATCCATTTGCCTGCAAATGCCATAATTTTATCATTCTTCATTGCAGAGTAATATTCCATTGTATATATATGCCACAGTTTCTTTATCCATTCATCAACTGAAGGGCATCTAGGTTGGTTCCACAATCTGGCTATGGTGAATTGAGCAGCAATGAACACTGATGTGGCTGTATCTATGTAGTATGCTGATTTTAAGTCCTTTGGGTATAGGCCAAGGAGTGGGATAGCTGGGTCAAATGGTAGCTCCATTCCAAGTTTTCTAAGGAATCTCCATACTGCCTTCCAGAGTGGCTGCAGATTTGCATTTCTCTTATTACTAAAGATGGTGAACATTTTTTCATATGTTTGTTGATTGCTTGTAGATCTTCTTCTGTGAAGTGTCTGTTCATATCCTTAGCCCATTTGTTGATTGGGTTATTTGTATTCTTGGTGTAGAGTTTTTTGAGTTATTTATATATTCTGGAAATTAGTGCTCTATCTGAAGTATGAGTGGCAAAGATATTCATTCTCCCACTCTGTAGGCTCTCTCTTTGCATTGCTGATAGTTTCCTTTGCTGAGAGAAAGCTATTTAGTTTGAATCTATCCCAGTTGTTGATTCTTGCTTTTATTTCTTGTGCTATGGGAGTCCTGTTAAGGAAGTCTGATCCTAAGCCAACAAGGTAAAGATTTGGACCTACTTTTTCTTCTATAAGATGCAGGGTCTCTGGTCTGATTTCAAGGTCCTTGATCCACTGAGTTGAGTTTTGTGCAGGGTGAGAGATAGGGGTTTAGTTTCATTCTGTTGCATATGGTTTTCCAGTTTTCCCAGCACCATTTGTTGAAGAGGCTATTTTTTCTCCATTGCATATTTTTGGCCCCTTTGTCTAGTCTGAAAAAATTGTATTTATTTGGGTTTGTGTCCGTGTCCTCTATTCTGTACCATTGATCTACCTGTCTATTTTGGTGCCAATACCATGCCATTTTTGTTACTATTGCTTTGTAGTATAGTTGAAGTTCTGGTATTGTGATACCCCCTGTTTCATTCTTCCTGCTAAGGATTGCTTTAGCTATTCTGGGTTTCTTATTCTTCCAGATGAATTTCATGATTACTTCCTCTATTTCTGAAAGGTACGTCATTGGGATTTTAATTGGAATTGCATTGAATCTGTATAGCACTTTTGGTAGTATGGCCATTTTGACAATATTAATTCTGCCTGTCCAAGAACATGGGAGATCTTTCCATCTTCTAAGGTCTTCCTTAATTTCTTTCTTCAATGTTTTGTATTTTTCATTGTAGAGATCTTTTACCTCTTTGGTTGGATTGAATCCCAAGTATTTTATTTTTTTTGAAGCTATTGCAAATGGGGTTGTTTTCCTCATTTTCCTTTCAGCTGTTTTGTCGCTTGCGTATAAAAATGCTTTAGATTTATGCGTGTTGATTTTATAGCCTGTTAATTTGCTGAATTCATTGATGAGGTCTAGAAGTTTTCTGGAGGAGATTTTTGGTCCTCTAAATATAGAATCATGTCATCCGCAAATAGCGACAGCTTAAGTTCCTCTTTTCCTATTCTTATCCCTTTAATTTCTTTGGTCTGCCTAATTGCTCTGGCTAGAGTTTCGAAGACAATGTTGAATAGAAGTGGTGAAAGAGGACATCCCTGTCTTGTTCCCATTTTTAAAGGGAATGGTTACAGTTTTTCTCCATTAAGAATGATGTTGGCCATGGGCTTAACATAAATAGCCTTTACAATGTTCAGGTATGTTCCTACTGTCCCTATTTTTTCTAGTGTTTTGAGCATGAAGGGGTGTTGTATTTCGTCAAATGCTTTTTCTGCATCAATTGAAATAACCATATGATTCTTATCCTTAAGTCTATTAACATGATGGATTATGTTTATTGATTTACAGATGTTAAACCATCCTTGCATTCCAGGGATGAACCCCACTTGATCGTGGTGCACAATTTTCTTAATATGTTTTTGGATACGGTTTGTCAATATTTTGTTAAGGATCTTTGCATCTATATTCATCAAGGATATTTGGTCTAAAATTTTCTTTCCTTTTTGTGTCTATTCCTGGTTTGGGTATGAGGGTGATATTAGCTCCATAGAATGAGTTCAGTAGGGTACCTTCCTTTTCTATTTCCTGGAATACTTTGAGAAGTATTGGAATGAATTCTTCTTTGAAGGTCTTGTAGAACTTGGCTGAGAATCCATCTGGTCCTGGGTTTTTCTTGCATGGTAGATTTTTAATGACTTCTTCCAATTCATTGCCTGATATTGATCTGTTTAAATTGTGTATGTCCTCCTGGTTCAGTTTGGGAGGAGCATATGTCTCTAGAAATTTGTCAATGTCTTCAGTAGTTTCTATTTTGTTGGAATACAGATTTTCAAAGTAGCTTCTCATTATGCTCTGTATCTCAGTGGTGTCTGTCGTGATATTTCCTTTCGCATCATGTATTTTAGTAATCTGAGTCTTCTCTGTCCTTCTCTTTGTTAGTGTGGCTAAGGGTTTGTCTATTTTGTTTACTTTCTCAAAGAATCAACTTTTTGTTTTGTCAATTTTTTGAATAGTTTCTTTTGTTTCAATTTCATTGATTTTACCTCTGATTTTAATTATTTCCTGTCTTCTACTACTTTTGCTATTATTCTGTTCTTCTTTTTCTAGGGCTTTGAGCTGTAATGTTAGGTCCTTTGGTTGTTGACTTTTCATTCTTTTCTGGAATGTGTTCCATGCAATGAATTTTCCTCTTAGTACTGTTTTCATAGTGTCCCAGAGATTTTGATATGTTGTTTCGTCGTTCTCATTGACCTCTAAGAATTTTTAAATCTCCTCCCTGATGTTTTTTTCTTATCCATGTTTCATTCAATAGCATATTATTTAGTCTCTAGGTGTTGGAGTAATTTTTCTTTTTTATTTTATCATTGATTTCTACTCTCAGTCCATTATGATATGATAGAACACAAGGCAGTATCTCTATTTTTTGCATTTCCTAAGGGCTGCTTTGTGGCATAACATGTGGTCTATTTTCGAGAAGTTTCCATGTGCTGCTGAGAAGAAAGTGAATCCACTCGTTGATGGATGGAATATTCTATATATGTCTGTTAAGTCTAGGTTATTGATTGTGTTATTGAATTCTATGGTTTCTTTGGTTGGATTTTGTTTGGAAGATCTGTCTAGTGGTGACAGTGGTGCGTTAAAGTCACCCAGAATTATTGTGTTGTGGTCTATGTGATTCCTGAAATTGAGAAGGATTTGTTTAATGTACAGGGATGCACTATTGTTTGGGGCATAAATATTTACTATCGTTATGTCTTCCTGATTTATGGTTCCCTTAAGCAGTATGAAATGTCCTTCTTTATCCCTTCTGACTAACTTTGTATTGAAGTCCACTTTATCTGATATAAGGATGGAAACCCCCACTTTTTTACTGAGTCCTTGTGCATGGTAGGTTTTTTCCCATACTTTCACCTTTAGTCTGTGGATGTCTTTTTCTATGAGATGATTCTCTTGCAGGCAGCATATTGTTGGGTCTTTCTTTTTAATCCATTCTACCAGTCTATGTCTTTTGATTGATGAGTTTAGGCCATTAACATTCAGGGTTATTACTGAGATATGATTTGGATTCCCAGTCATTTGACTTATTTTGGGTTTTTAAGTTGACTTGGTTTCTCCTTTGAGTGGTTTTTCTCTAAGGTACTTCCTCCCTTTGCTGACCTACATTGTTGTTTTTCATTTCCTCCTCATGGAATATTTTGTTGAAAACCTTCTGTAATGCAGCCTTTCTATTCGTAAATTCTTTTAACTTTTGTTTATCATGGAAGGATTTTATTTCATCTTCAAGTCTGAAGGTTAGTTTTGCTGGGTATAGGATTCTTGGTTGGCAACATGTTCTTTCAGAGCTTGAAATATGTTGGTCTAGGCCCTTCTAGCTTTTAGAGTCTGGGTTGAGAAGTCGGTTGCTATCCGTATTGGTCTCCCCCTATATGTAATCTGATGCTTTTCTCTCACGGCCTTCAAAATCCTATCTTTATTTTGAATGTTAAGCATTTTCATTATAATGTGCCTTGGTGTGGATCTGTTGTGATTCTGTGCATTTGGTGTTCTGTAAGTCTCTTGTGTTTGATTTTCCATTTCATTCTTCAGTTTTGGGAAATTTTCTGATATTATTTCATTGAATAGTTTGTTCATTGTCACCACCCGTGGCAATAATTGCACAGATATTTATCGGAGGGGCCTGCAAACAAACTATTTTTCCTATATTCACTAATTTATAGAGGAAGAGAGACTTTGAGAGAAAGATAGGCTTTGCTTATAGGAAGAGAAACTTTGCTTATCAGGAAGAGAGACTTTGCTTAGAGGAAGAGAAACGTTGCTTAGAGAGAAAGTTTTAGAGAAAGAGAGGCTTTTAAACTTATCAGAGATCTATTTCTTCTTAATTCTGCTGCTTCTTCTTAAAGGTGCATCCTGCATCCTGTGAACTAAGGGTGTGTCTATCTGAGGTGCTTCTTTTCAGAGGTGCTTTCTATCTGCTTGCCGCTTCTTCTTCTTCCTTTCTGCTAATGGCTTCTACTCCACTTCTTTCTGCTAGCTGCTGCTCTTACTGTCGCGCCCCCGAGCTTATATTCCCTCCAGGAGGCGGAGGGCGGGGCCTCGCCAGTTGCAATCAAGTGAGAAGTCAGTTGCCCCATCACGGCAAGGGTTAAAATGAGCAGGCCCAAGCAGGCGTGCTCGGGAACACCTGTGCATGTGTTGTGCGCGTGGACTTAACTGAATACAGCCAGTGATAAATCACCTGAGTGTGCTTATGTTAATTAACCTCCTCACTGCTGATGTGATCAAGCGCCGTTCTGGCTGGCACAGCCCCCAACAGTTCATTCCTTTGGTTTGTATCTCTGTGCCTTCCTCAATCCCAATAATTCTTAAATTTGGTCTTTTCATGATGTCCCATAGTTCTTGGAGATTCTGTTCATGATTTCTTACCAACTTCTCTGTTTGGGCAACTTTATTTTCAAGATTAAATATTTTGTCCTCATTGTCTGAGGTTCTGTCTTCCAAGTGGTCTAGTCTTTTGGTGATGCTTTCCATTGAGTTTTTTATTCGATTTATTGTCTCCTTCATTTCAAGGATTTCCGTTTGGTTTTTTTTTGAGAATCTCTATCTCTTTGTTGAAATGATCTTTTGCTTCCTGCAGGTGCTCTTTCAGCTTACTGGTATTATCATTCATTGCCTGCACTTGCTCTCTTATCTCATCCTTTGCTTCACGAATCATCTTTATCATGTATAATCTGAAGTCCTTTTCTGACATTTCTTCTAACATACTTCATTGGATTCTATTAATATAGAATCTAGATTTGATTGGGTCATTTTCTTCCCTTGTTTTTTCATGTTGTTCATGTATCTTCCCCTCTAGCAGTGCAGATCTGGGGTATTGCAGATTTCCCCCATAGGCTTATAGTGGCCCTATAGGTTTCCAAAACCCTTTCTTTAAGGGGAGATCAATATTAGCAAATCAGTGCCCAAATCAGATACTATGCAATCCTAGACCAAATAGCCCCTAAGGGGACAATAACAAAATTGTCATAATAAGCAAAATGAGTTCAAATATTATCTTCGGTAAAACAAACAGGTTTGCAATAAGGTCTGCAGTTTCTAATGGAGGACAAAGAGGATGCAGAGGGATGTAGAATGTGGCTGCTAATGGGATAAGAAAAGAATATACAGAAATTCTAGAAAATAGAAAGGGTGAGAGTGTAATCAAAAGAAATCGGATGTTAGCATGCAAAAAAGGGAGAAAGAGATTCTGAGGGAACAGGTAAACAAAAGGAAAAGAGAGGAAGAAAAGTAAAGAAATAAAAACTTAATTTTTTTAAAAAGGAGAAAAAAGAAAATCTACTGTATAACAGTCATATACTAATGAAACTTCCCAGTGTTCAGTAGCCTGATGGATCCCTACATGTAATTTTTGCCTTTGAAATTTGTTTGACATTTTTGGGGCGTGGACTTTTTTTTTTTTTGAACCTCTAGCATGCTAGATAAGCACTGTATCCCTAATCTCCATCTTCAGTCCTTAAAACTTGTTTGAAATCTTTAAGGCCCCAGAGCTCATGTTCAGACTGCCTAAATCTTTGTCTCCAGATTTGCAACTCTGATCAGCCCAAATATACTCCCTTAAGAGTTTATTAAGGATACACACATCTCTGATGTACTATTTAACAAACTGAGAACATTGACAAGGAATGAATAGTTTGGCCATGATTGGTATTCCTTTCTATCATACTTCTGTTTCTTATCCCGATTCATAATTCTGGTTACTTAATGGTGTAATATTGACTGTTTTCATTTACTGAACAAGAAGGAAATTTTTCCTAGGCTGAACCTCTACAACATAATCATATTGCCTGACAACATTCTGAGAAAGACACCTGACAAATTGTGAAATATCTTTTCAATTCTGGTGTCAGAGACCAGCTTCAGAGTTAGTGATCTAGTCGCTCTCTCTTTCTCTCTCTCTCTCTCCTTCTCTTTCTTTCTCTCTCTCTCCCCCCCCCTCTCTCTCACACACACACACACACACCACAAACTCACACAACATATCTCATGATATTACATTTAAAAAGGTAAAATACTGTACTTAGAAACAGTTTAAAATGCATATTACTAAGACCTAAACTAGTGTGAATTAAGGGACAAGGTACTGCTTAACAACAAAGGGAAGAACAGGATGAATAAAATCAAATACATTTTGCAATACTACCACAAAGATTGTTAGTCTATAAGAAAACAGAAAATACAAGCTCCTCAGAAGCAATCTGAAATGCAACACACTTCAAAATATTGCATGGATGTGTTAGAAATGTTGAAAGTAGTGAAAATTGATATGGTCTAGTCTCCTGTGAAATTGAGCAATGCATATTCTCCAGCTTACGCATAAGAATAAAATAGATCAATGCCAGTAAGAACCTAAGTCTGCAGTGCTATCAGGTTAGAAGAATAAACAAAATATATTACACTGTTGCTATGTGAACAAGTTCCTCCTGAATGTGAAGGATTTTTAAAACATAAATTCCATTAAAACTACCAACATATGAACTCTAATCTTTAAAGCAAAAGAGGATTACTAAATATAGGTGTTCATTAGAAGGAATTTCTTTTCAATTTAGATCGTATAAGTGTTGCAACTTAAAGCCCGGAGACTTCTCAATTACAGCCAAGAAACTGAAACACTTTGGACAGTTAATGGATAATTTTCTTATATAAAATGGAAATGTCAAAGTCAGAATAATTATGAGGCAACTCGTTCATGAAAACTTGTCTTCAGATACCACATTTACATTCTTAGAGGAATAATGGCCTAAAAGGGATTATTAGAATTCCTTTCTTTGAAAGACACAAGAGAACAAAAATACAATATGTAAGACCTGTAACTGGACTGACATTATGTATCTATATGGGTATACATATATACATATATATATATATATATGTACACACACATATATATGACCATACATACACACACTTATATATATGTATACACACATAAATATAAATATATATATATATATATATATATATATATATATATAGAGAGAGAGAGAGAGAGAGAGAGAGAGTTCAAATGATGGATAGCCCAATTGAAAACTGGGTAAGAAATTATAAGATGCCCAAAGAAGGTATTGAAAGATAATCAAGGTTATCAGTTAAACTAACACTCACGTAAAAGCATAATCAGGAGCAAAAAACGATATATATACATATTAAAATATGTAAGAATTTTTATTATATTATTCATAATATCCCAAAATTAAAAACAATCCAAAATATCCATCAATATTAAACTGGATATAGAATGGAATATGGAATAAAATACTGTACAATAAAGAAAATCAGCTAACTACAGATATAAACAGTATAAATAATTTGTCAGAATAATGCTTAGTCAGTGAATATAAATTTGAAAGAATATACATTCTATGATTCCTTAATATAAACTTCAAAATCAGGCAAAATATATGTATGGAATTAGAAGTCATCATGAGATTATCTTGGAGGAAATGTTTAAGTGGCAGTAATTGGCAGGAGTCAAAGGGTCTAAGGTTTAGGACAATGACCTGGATGGAGTTTGCATAAGATCAGTTTACATTTATACATTTAGTATGCTATATGTATGTATGTATGCTATATGTATGCTATATGTAGATTTTACAGCTTTAAAATGTTATTGATTAGAAATATATTCACAGCATCTTAAAAGAGCTCATTTTCTCACTTCTTAAAAATCTCTCTTCTTAAAGGACCAAATATAACAATTCATCCCAAGAACATATTTCATGACTTTGCATATACAAGTAAACCATTAAACATTAGAACAATTATTTATATATTATCAACAATACTCACTGAGATTTACCAGTAAAACCATGCGTGTGCTATAAGTCAAAACACTAATACAACCTGCTGAACTCCAGTTTGTTCTTAAGTTAACCTATCCATGGCACCAGGAGGGATAAAAATTAAATATATTTTTATATCAGTTTAAAAAGGGCTAACTATTCTAGTAAATTTTGTCACCTTTACAGCAGTGTTGGTTATTTTATATTTTGAGAGACTGTGCTATATAATCATTGAAAATCTGTGGTTACAGTCAGAGAGGAAGACTAGACTCAAACAATAAACTGGATAATAGTGCTTTAGACCACAGTCATCATTTGACATCACTCAGTTTTCTTAACTACCCTATATCTCATGTCTTTATTGACAAAGAGTCCATTGTTGCAGTACTAATACACTGTGAAATATACTGTGAATCTTGTGTCATTATTTTTTCTTGTGTCATTTTTACAAGACTAATATAGTAATGCCAATAAAGCACATCTCAAGATTCATATCATATGGAAAATGTTCAAAAATATAATTACATTAATTTAAAAATAATAACATTTTCATAATAAAATAAAATAACAGCACTAAATAGAAATATCAATGGGAATTTTATTTCAAAATTGTACTTTGTTACGTATAATTAGTATCTACTTTTCTCTTGAGTAGCTCAAGTAGCTTTTAGTCCAGGTTCCTATACTCCCCCACTGTATTAAATTTCTTTTTATGTAAAAACATCTGTTGTAGCTGAAACTTAAGCGATACAGTAATCAATACCAGGTATGGTTGCAAATAACCAGGCCTTGAAAGGATGGAATTTTGAGATTTGCTATCTAATCTCTTTTGGGTTTAAAGGAGAATGAAACTAACATTAGAGAATGGAATTATAGTATTCTAAGGCACAGAGTGGCAAAAATGTTACTTAAATCATCACCTGTAGTTATCTGGAATAAAATACCCACAGAAGGCATAGCTATAGAGTAAAAACTATCGGCCAACAGAACGTTTGTGCTGGGCATGCAAAAGATAGGGCTTATGGAATAGATAAATGCTTCTCACAATATTGAAAGACTGAAGAAAGAAAACGGTTCTCAATTCCATGTTCAAGGCATAAAGGAGCCTCTAAGTTTCTATGACTGCCATAAAAGGAAATCACCAAAAATTGTACAAAGACTTTACTATTGGCAAATGATGAATTATGATAAAGGTTTAATTTACAGATTTCCCAGGTTGTCAAAGTTATTCCTTGGGAAACATGGGACCTGATAGCTGAATGGTGACATTGGAATGATTTAGGTAATTCTGAGAACCACAGGCTCAAAATTCAGCTGAGCCTTTCCAGTTAGGAGAGACAGTTGCTCCTTCACTGTCTGATAAGATCTGTCTGGCATTAATTGGAAATCCATTAGGACCTCAATTTAGATGGATATCTTTTAAGTGCCTGTCGACTTTCTTCATTCCTACCATTCCTTGAGTCTTGATCTGTAATTATATTCAAATCCCAGCCTGCCTCAGAGAGCCTGTTAAGAAATTAACCTGGAATGTCAAGTGTTTCAAGGTTTTCATATTTCTAGCCTCAAAACCATGTGTAATTTTAGATTGCTAAACCAAGAATAAGTGGGGGGGAATGTATCAGATTCAAAGTGTTTTTTTTTTTTTTTTTTTGCGGTGCTGGGAATTGAACCCAGGGCCTTGTGCTTGCAAGACAAGCACTCTACCAGCTGAGCTATATTCCCAGCCCCAAAGTGTTTTTTATCTAGGAATGTTGTTCTGTGTGTCTGCCTCTCTGCCACTTTCCATTATATCTCTACAACAAACTCAATGGCAGTATACTCATTGTGAGATTAAATTATAAGAATTTTCTGTGCTTGTTCAGAAATTGTGTTTGACACAGAATTCACTAGTCAGAAGTGTGTATGAAGCATTTGAAATGTGGTTAGTCAAAATCAAGATGTATTTTAAGCGTAAAATACATGTCAGATTTTGAAGATAGTACAAAAGTAAAATGTTAATAATAAATGTTATATTAATTATGTTAACATGATACTTTTCAGATATAGTAGCTCAAACAAAGTTCACTGCAAAAACATTTTTTCATTTTATTTACTATAATGGTTGGCTTACTTATTTATTCATTTATTTACTTATTTATTGTGCTGGGTATTTAAACTCAGAAGCTTGTGTATGCTAGCCAAGTGCTCTACCACTGAGATGTATCCTCAGTCCTGTTTCCTTTTTAAATATGGCTACCTGAAATTTTTAAATTACATAGGTGATTGACAATGCATTTGTATACAATAATGTATTTCTAGAAGAAAGAATGCTCAGAAAGAGTAGGACATGGAATTCAATTTATTTCATGTGTTGGGTTCATCCCACAATTAAGTAAATCTCACCATAAAGCCCAAATGTCACTTCCTTTAAAAGGTTCTTGACAGTATCTTAGTGAGAAGAGAGAGCAAAATACAATGTAAAAGTCCAAAAGGAGGTATCCTGGAATCCCTTCATCCACATAGGGAATAGTGGCTATTGAGCTCCTAGGGGGAATGATAGAATAGATCCAAGTTTCACATAACACTGGAGAGTTCTCACAGTTATCCTAGAGGGTACCAAGGCCAGAAGGGAGCTCAGTGTCTCATTAGTATGTTGACTGTCCCTCAGGATGAGGCATTGACTCTAAACTAGCCACCAGCAAATAATTCTGTTTCTTTCATGTCCCTAATGCATAGGTCACATAACCAAAGAATATATGTAGAAGGGGCATAAAAATTGTATTTCCTGTTTCTGGGTCTTAGTATTTAGTGTAGAAATCATTCTACCAGAAGTAACTGAGACAGTCTCAACTTGTTCTCCATCCAATTAAAGTTTAGACAGGCATCTTCCTGACTGTAGACTGTGAACTCACTTTTCTCAAACCATTTCCTTTAGAAAAATTTTAATGTCAATCCTTTCTCCACCTATTTGAGATAGAAATATTTTAAAAGCATCTGACCAATTTTACAGTCCAGGATTGTCTCTCTCAAGGACCTAGGAGCCATTATTTTGGACTGTAATCACTAAGGGAAATAGGCTCTATCTTATAGTTTCTCTAAGAGCCTTACAGTTTCTGTGGGAGGGGAGCAGCAGGCTTCTTGCTCTGAGTTATAAAAACTACTTCCTGTCTTGGGAAACTTTCAGTCACACAAGAAAACATAGTTTTCATTTAGGTAAAACAATTAGCAAACACAGGTAGCTCAATCCACTCACAACCTCTTTTAGAAGTTCTCCTATTCTTTGTTCAGTGGAATTGATTTCTGACTACAGCCCCTCTAGCAATGGTTTTGAATAAGGTCTTCTTTTGCCTAATTATCTTTGTCTAGCGTGGTTTTTACTTTCACAAGGAATTCTACAATGTTTCCTTTCTTCTAGAAGCCCAGATTGACTGTCTGTCATTATAGTCTCATCATGTCATGGGATCGATAGGAAAAAAAAGGGAGATACGACATAGACCAAAGTAGTTAGTTTCTAATGCAAATTTGTTACCTTGTATGAGACAATTATGCCAGGAAGTTGTAGGTTATTCTGATCTTCTTCACGATATTGTTATTTGAGTCATAAAACTAATAAAAAAACTATGGAAACCCAGTATAAGCATGACTGCTGAGGATTTTGATCACTCCTAAATGAAGGTCTACATCATGCTACAAGGTATAAAACACTGATCTTCTGAGAAGCATCCAGGTTTCTAATCCAGGACAGCTGAGGCACAAGGAATATAAAAATAGGTAAAATGTACTTGAGGAGGGTGATTGAAGAAAGTGGTTGCTTATTTTAACTGCAGCCTAGTGATAAAATAAGGAAGCAGGAGCAGGGTTAACTGCCCATCTTTTCTCTTTGCTCCCCGAGTCCTAGATTCACAGTCATCGTTCCGTCCTGGGCAGTTTGTTTCTAGTGAAGTTCTGCCTCTGGGAAGTACTCACATGAGGGAATTCAAGGAGGGACAAGGGAAAAACCCTATGTTTTCTTCCATGTTTCTGGCTCTAACAGAGGCTGTGGTGGGGTATTGCAGTTGATTGCAGTCTCCAGGAACTTTGGTATTGAGTTTGTAGCTCCATATGATTATAGATTCCAGAATATTATGGATTCCAGCAATGTCAGTGAGCATTTGAACTTCTTACTCAACAAACTATTAACATGATTTCTGATGCTTGCAAAGATACCTCTCATTCTGTTTCATCAGTCCTGCAGGGACATGACTCTAATCAAGAGTTCTGCTGATGGTTTCTGTATGTCTAGAATAAACACAATGCAATTAAGACTAATTTTTCCCCCTTTTTGCAGTACTGGGATTTTAACTCAGGGGCACTCTACCACTAAGCTACATTTCCAGTCTTTTTTATTTTTATTTTGAGGTGGGGTATTGCTAAGTTGCTGAATATGGTCTCGGACCTGATATCTTCCTGCCTCAGTCTCCCAACAAGATTAGATTTTTGTAGTGGGCATGAATCCTGTGATTTTAGATATATAAAACCAAGGAAAGCTTCAAATTTTATTCTGAAATCTATCCTATGTGTTCGTGAAAATCAAAACTAGAAAACACAATTTCACACAGAATCATGAATTTATGCCACAAATAGGTTTATTAATATTATGATTAAATAATATTAAATTAAATAAAGCAAAAAATTAAGTGAATAATATATATTCTGATAATCTGATTCAGGTCACAAATCTATCCATGTCTCAATAATTGAAAAGTCTATAATATTTAACATAATTAATCCCATTATTATTTTAAACACATTTAATATAAAACAAGATGACACTAAAATTGCTTCTTTTGGGAAAAATGAGTTTTTTGTGAAAAGTTATTATTTTTTTGAAAATAATTACTTAATTATTTTGGAAAAATGGTGCAAGAAATTGCATGCGTAGAACTTTAAGGTATGGGGAAATAGACAAATTACGAGGCTCTGAGAAAAGCATTGGTGGGAATTTTAGTATATGTGCTGCCTAAGCGAGCACAAGAGGTGGAACAAGATAATGGAAAGATTTAAGAGTCAGAGGAAATGTTAGGTATGTATTCTTTATGAATTTTCCCGAACTCTAGATATTATAATACTATGAAATTTTGTGGAATTCAAGTGAATTTTACCTTGTTATTATGGTTCATTTGAAGTAAATATAGCTTTTCAGATGCATATCAAATTAAATCAAAACTACATTTTCATAAGTGTAGATTGATGCTAAATTGATTTAATCCTTTAAATACATTAAGTCTGAAATTTCCAGACTCTTCTTTTGGATCAGTGCAGTTATTTTGGGGTGCAGGTATTCTCATGTGTACAGATGTCTGTTACATCTGTAAGTATACATGTGTTTGGACCACATACTGTTGAAAAGTATCTGTTTTAGATTAAAGCGGAGAGTGCTTAATATAGAAGTAAGTACAGAATGATTCAAATACATATTTAAATATATATCCTCAGCATTTACTGAAAGTGAGATTGAAGTCCATATCAGATATGCTTAGCTAATCTGGATATTTCACCTGCTTCACCAGCCAAAACAAACTCACTTAAAGACCTGCCATTCCCTGTGTGATTGGTGATCATAAAAACTGTTTCTTCTCCAGAGGCTGCAATACATCAGAAACTGGCAATGTTCTGAGGAAATGCAGCAACAGGGAATGGGGAGGAGAATTTTAAATCGTTGTTCAACATGCAATAGTAGAGGAGTTTCACACCTGGAGGCAAATAGAAGAAAGAGATTGATAAACAGTTTCTGGTCCTGCTGTTAGTAGTTAAATGTTGTCTCAAGGTTGCCAATGCGTCTGAGTCCTGGAAGAAGGCTGACAAGAATCAAATGGATCTTCTCTATTGTGAAGCATAAGTAAAATTTTTGACCATAAGCTAACAATTAGGAGAAAAGACATCTGAATATATGTTAAGTATAGACATATTTTTTTCAACAAGCCATATAGTATTTTTTTTAAATGTAGTATGGCAAAGCATACTGGCTATAAATAATTGAATACTGAAGCATATCAGTTATGATATCAAAACTTCAACTTTCCTAAGAAATCTGAGAGGACTCTCAATTTTCAATATTAATGAAATTAATGTTTAGGAAATTAATATTATGGAAAGAACACTCAAATTGTAGGGAATAAGTAGACTTCATAAGATTTCAGTTCTGAGAAGGTGGCATTTCACTTGGGGGCTAAACAAAAAGAAGCAGTCTGTATTTGGTGAGGGGGGGAAAGCATAAAGAATCACTGGTGGGAAAGTGTTCTAGAAGACAATTCCTATGTCTAAAGTTTAGTGAGCAAGAGGGCATGGCATAGGAGACGTTTGCAAAGATAGGGAGGGATCTGAGTATCCCAGCTTTGGGGTTTAAACGTTGTCCTGGATACAGGGGAACATTTCTGAAGGACTTATGTAGGGCAGCTGAAATCCTCAACTCAGGAAGGTGGAGGTGAAGAGCCAGTAACTCAATAGATGAAAGCAGGGACAATGAGAAGAGGTCAAAGTCAGTGGGATTGGCCTCAGAGGAGTTGATGTTTGTGGGGAGGAGTGCACAGTCAAAAATACCCCACAAGGTCAAGTACTTTAACAGTGGAAAACTCTATTGAGTAAGCTGGGGAAAAACATGTCTTCAGGGGCCAACCAGTTTTAAATTAAGATAAAGTTGTAAAGGCAGTGGGAAGGATACAGATAAAAGGTAGCAATTCCACTAAAGGAAGGAATTGGAATGCTTTAGGAAAGAAGGAAAAATTGGGCATTGGATCAAATCCCAGGACACATAGAAAACAGGGGCACGGAATCTGGGTGAAGTCATTGTATACACACTCATGTGGTACATGATGGAAACATTCATCAACCAGGAGATGACAGACTTACAGTCAGAGACAGACCATTCAGGAGATAATCATTTCCCACCTTGGGTTGGGAACAGCTGTACCAGAGATGAGGAGTCACATATTCATGTGTATGTACATATATACAGGCCATATACACACAGGTATGTGTGCATGTGTGTGTGTGTGTGTGTGTGTGTGTGTGTGTGTGTGTGTCTTGAGTGTCATATCATCAAAATATCATATTTCCCTCAGTCAAGACACAAATATTTCAAAATGAAAACTCAGGTAAAAATGATCATCTCATCCTTTCCTCAAAGCTCCTTAGGAAAGCCCTGCAGTGACTCCTTCCCTTCCTCATGTTATGCTAGTGGCTAGGGAATGTCATCATTGTTTTGTTTACTGAGGCAGCCAGTGTGAAAAAGACAGACTGCAATTTTCTCTAAGAAGGATAGGTTTAAAAGGTTTGTGTGAAATTAGTTACCCTAAACGAAGATGAAATAAGATGCATGTAAGGTTGGTAACAAAATTAAGATAAAATAACATTTTTAATTATGAAATTCTATACCTAAGATAGAGAGCATGATGATCAAGTAATTTTCATCTCAAGGATGCAAGCTTGGTTCAACAAACAGAAATCAATAAATCTAATGCATTATATAAATAGATTTAAAGACAAGAACCACATGATTATCTGAATAGATGCAGAGAAAGCATTTGACAAAATACAGCATCCATTCATGTTCAAAACACTAGAAAAACTGGGAATAGTACCAATATACCTTAATATCCTAAAAGCTGTATATGACAAACCCAAGGCCAACATCATTCTAAATGGAGAAAATCTGAAAGCATTCACTCTAAAACAAACAAAATATAGGGATGCCCACTTTCCTCTCTTCCATTGAACATCGTTCTTGAAACTCTAGCCAGATAAATTAGACCAAGAAAGCAATTAAAGGGATACAATCAGGAAAAGAAGAGTTCAAACTATCTCCGTTTGCCCACAACATGATTCTATATTTAGATGACCTTAAAAACTGTACCAGTAAACTTCTAGAACTCATAAATTAATTAAGCAAAGTAACAAGATACCAAATGAACACCCGTAAATCATTTGCATTCCTGTACTTCCATGAAGAATCAGCCGAAAGTAAAATTAGGAAAACACATTTATAATAGCCTCAAAAATATCTAAAATATTTAGGATACAACCTAACAAAAGTGAAGGATCTCTAAAATGAAAACTACAGAACACTAAAGAAAGACATTGGGGAAGACCTAATAAGATGGAAAGATTTCCCACGTTCTTGGATAGGCAGACTTGATATTGTCAGAATGGCCACACCACCAAAAGCACTATTCAGATTCAATGCAATTCCCATCAAAATGCTAATGATGTTCTTCATAGAAATAGAGAAAGCTGTCATGAAATTCAGTTGGAAAAAATAAAAGTGAAAATAGTCAATCCCTCCAAACCAAAGGTCAAATGTTTTCATTGATATATAGAAGATAAATCATAATAAAAAGGGTAGGAAAAGAAGAGAAGTTCAGTAAACTGGACCAAGGGGAATGAAGGGAAGGGAGGGGGGAGGAAAGACAGTGGAATGAATCTGACATAATTTTCCTCTGTACATATATGAAAAAGCCTAACTGAATCATATACATCCACAAGAATGGGGTCCTAATTAGAAGAAGATATGATATATGCATGTATAAATTTATCAAAATATATTCTACTATGTTATATAACTACAAAGAAGCAACACAGAATTTAAAAAGAGAAATTCAGTGCTTAGGATCTGAGAGGTAAAGTGATTGGGTTAGTCACTCTTCATTTATCCTTTGTATAGCACAAAGTAAAGTCATATTTAAAGAGATTTTAAAAGCTTCAGGGAAACTAGAGAAAGAACAATATGCTTAGAGATGTGATTAAATGTGAATTAAATGTGGATTCGCTTGAGTAGTGTAGCCATTTTGTCCCCTTCAAATAATTTTGTAAATCTATTTTCCAAACTATTTGGCTTTTATTTGATTATAATTATCATTTATTTTTCTTTAGAATGTCATGAGTGAGGCTTTGTTAACAAATTAAATTCCAAAATGGCAGCAGTACTTTTGCTAAATAAATATATGCCCTTCAAAACCATGAATTGTCTTGGGTCATTGTTCCATAAAAGTAAATGAAATTTTAATTAATTTAACAAATATCTCTTAAATTGAAAGGAGTTGTTTCTAAAATGTCACTCTGAAATACTTCCTTTGTGATACAGCTTTAAGGAAATTTACATGTATTCTCAGAAATAAATATGTGGTTTAATCAAAATGATTATAATAAGCTAATTTCTGTGGGGGACTATAGCAATACCGGACTAGGAAAAAAATGCTTACTTACATCATTCATGAAACAATGCGTACAAACATAATCGCGATGACAAATATTACATCACATTCATTGCTTCGCTTCAGTTGTAGAACAAATTCTACAGCGAAGGTTAAAATTTGTTTCATTTCACATGATGAACATTATTCCTCCTCTTGTAAACAACTTCTGAGTTTGGAAATGAGATATTGATTTATGTTTAATCAAGGAATAATGATCACTTTAATTAAAATGCTTCAATTAATGTAATTAATTGGGAATTTTTATGGTCTATTAAAAATCACCAAGTTTGAAATCCTGGACTGGCAAAATTGAATAGGTATGATTTTATTTTGTCATTGTCGGAGGGTCTGCAGCTTCAGGACCCCTTAAATACTTTGGAGTACATGTCTGTTCAAAGCTCCTCTATCCAAGAATGTGAGAAAAGACCCCACTGTGGGCTATGAATCTATCCTCTGAGTATATTTTTTTCATGCTAAAATTGATCTCTGTATTGCAATTAGAAATACTCAGAGGTCCCTTATGTGATATTATATAAGCCAAAATAGATGATCAGTCACATTGATATTTGTGATAATTCCTTTAGAAATGTTTACTTATTAAAGCAGATACTTATCAGATTATTATAAAGGATAATTTATTCATTATATCTCTTTTAAAAAGTTTCTGGTAAGATTAAGTGATACATTAAGGTGTGCCAAGTAATCTTGTATTGTTGCTGCTTTGTTGTGGTGGTGTCTTTGCATGAAGAGGTTTTTAAATTATTCATTAGCTTGCTAATGATTATGACATCTGGTTCTGTACATATTTAAAATCTACATATATATTCTCGGCTAAATTGATAGCAATAATATCATCTTTGTTTCCTACAGTAACTTTCTAAATCATTCCACTTTTTTTATTCCTGAAAACTTTTCTCCCTTTAAAAAATAATGGCTCTATCTGAAAACTGCCACTAGGACATGCTCTCTGCATTCTTTGGGTGACATGTGTTGACCAAGTGATTTAGTCCTTCAATGCAGACTCTTGTCCCTGATTCAGTCTTTCTCTTTTCTAATTCTGCATCATTTATAGTTATTCTACACTTAGATCATGCATTATAAAGCATCCAATATCCTGGATTCATTTTCTTGAGCTCAAAATTGTTATCTATTCTCTGATTAGGGTACCCTTTAATTATTTTGTTCCATTTTTCCCATTTTTTAGCTACTATCAACTTACTTAGTTTTTCTAAACCATTTGTCTTCACTTGTTTTAACTGTTTTGTTTTGTTTTTGACCTCTATCCATTAACCTTCCTGGCCTCTGCACTCTTTATTTTTTCCTGAACTTAGTTCATTGTCCATCATAAGACTCACACTCCAACCAATGTTCTCAAATCTTTTGTGCATCTTTCCCTTCATTTTACCACATAAGAAAAAAATAATAATAATTCTGACTGAGTTTAAAGGAATGTCTATACTGCATTTGAGCACTTGAATATTGCTTAGAAAAACCCAGGCAAATGAAGAGGTTGTTTTATCCTTTAACTTGAGAGAAATATTACTTTTCCTTTTTGGCTAAATTTCTAACTTTTGATATAAAATTTTATGCATGTTCTTCTGTCCTCTTTTTTCCCAATCTCCATATATACATCTCAGGAAATCTCATCTTCTTTAAAAAAGAAGAGCTTAGTTGTAACTTCCTATATCTTTCCCAAATCAGAACTACAGTATTAGTTTCCAATTGCTGCTGTAACAAGTTACCAAAGATAGTGTCCTGAAACAACACAAGTTTATTATCTTACAGCTTCTGAGCATCAGAATTATAAAAGCAGGTTTTAAAAAATTAAAAGTCTCAATCAGCAGGGATGAATCATTTCTGAGGAACTAGGGATTTCTTTTTTCTCTTTTGGTCTTTTCAACTTCTTTTACAAGCATGCTTTTCTCAGTCCATGGGCCCTTTCCAGCAAAGGTCTCACACTTAATTCTGCCTCGCTCCCTCTAAGAACTCCTATGATCACATTTGGTCCTATGTGAATAATCAGGTTAATTTTCCAGCTCAATATTCTTAACTATCACGTCTACAATACTCCCATGAATCTATAAAGTAAGATATTCATGTAAGGTTTGTGGTATTAGACCATAAAAACTTTGGGGGGTGGGGGCATTATTCAGCCTATCACATCTGCAAGTTTACCAGCTCTCCTTCTTCCCTCCTATTAGAACAGGAAAAAGCATGGTTCCTTCATCTACTGGAAAATAATTACTTCTCTTCTGCTCTCTTCTTTGGGTCTCATTTCCTCCAAATTTCAGAAGGGTGTTGCTTCTTACTTTCATCTTATTTTTGGTGATATTAATCTCCAGTTTATAAAGAATTAGTTGATCCCTTACCAAATTGAGTATAAAATAATAAAATTGACAAAATTAAGTTATGTATGTATATGAACATATCACTGTGAATTCCACCTTTTTGAATATCTATTAAGCACCACTTTAAAATAAAGTGTAAATAAAGACTGGTAGGGAAGAGGAAGGAAGGAAGAGAGAAGGGAAAGAAGAAGCACTAGGAACTGAAATGGAGCAAACTATATTCCATGTATGTGTGATTTTTTTTAATCAAAATGAACCCCAATGTTAAAATGGAACTATAATGCATTAAAAAAACATTTTTAAAAAGTTGCTCAAAAATAATCATCCTCTCAAGACAAAAAACTATCACTAAAAACAATCCTCTCTTATCCCCACACCTCACTTACTACTGTCCCTATTATTTACTCTGTTTTCCAGGAGTAGTCTGTACACACTATTTATTTTCTTTACTTTCAATTAATATTTAAACTCACCTCAGACTGACTTAAAAATCTCAATTTTTCTGTTGGCATTGTTCATGTTATAATCAAGAAAACCACCATTTTCTTCATAATATTGAGATAAAATTAACTAAATCTTGTCATCTTGCTAAACCAACGAAGAAAATATCAACTTTTCTTTGATATATATTTTTTTTAGATCATGTCCTATTTGTTTCCATTAGAACTCACTTTTGACACCACCTTAACTTTCTTTTCTAGCTCCCCTATTTTTCTGCTTGATCTTAAACATCATACTTCTCCAGCATTTGGCACTGACTCTGTACTATATCAGCATCATTTTCATAATCAGTATCTCTGAACCCAGGACTATGGGCATTCCCTATATAACCTCTATATTTATTACCAAGATTTACGCCACACTTTTGCTTAACATCTTTATTTGTTTCTCATGAACGTTCAAAGCAATAGAAACTTGAACACATTATTTTCAGTATTGTTGCAAAATGTTGAACATCTCTACCACTACTATTTTCATTCCTGCAAACATTATTTGTCTCCCATACAGTTAATTAATCTCTTACCTGACCGCTCTTCTATTCTCAACCCTGTATCTTTTCCCATTGATCACTTCTACCCATAGCCAGGAGCATGATCCTTTCCAAATTTGAGTTATAGCATGGGCCTCCTCCAACCAAAACTATCCAATGTATTCCTATATTTCACTAAATCCAAAATAAACTAAATCCTGTCATTTTGTTAAGATAATTAGGAGGAAATGAGGCCATGCATTAACTGGCACTTAATCTCATTTATTTATGTTTATTAATATCATGGTCTTAATATTGACTTCTTGTCCTCCTGGCTTTATTATTTATTTATTTTTTTATACAAAGAAGTCTTATACTTGCTGGTTTCTCTGCCTGAAATCTGCTACCCACAGTGCTATCCTTTGAATGCTTTTGTCCCCTCAAAAATTCATGTTGCAAGTTAATTCCAATGTGATAGTACTGAGAGATGGGGTCTCTAGGAATTGAATTAGTCATGAGATAGTCTCTCTTGTGATTGAATTAAGGCCCTTATTAAGGCTTCACACAGATGGGGCCTTTTGCCCTCTCATTTTCCACCATGTTCCCCCTCTCCAGACACCTTGAACTTGAACTTCCTAGACTCTAGAACAGTGAAAACTAAAATTATGTTGTTTGTATATTATCCTGTCGCAGGTGTTCTGTTATGGAAACAAAAGGAATATGAAACCAGGTAAATGCAAGTCTTGTTTCTCTAATACCTTATCACATTCTTATATTTTTCTTCTTACTATTTAACATATGAACTATCCATTTCTTTTAAGAGTCACACTGCAAAACATGTGATCAGTGATGATAGGACTCTGCATCCTCCTTGTCCTGATTGAACTCATTTGCTGAGTGAATAAATATATTAAAATCCCAAATCCCTGGCACTTACTGGTTATATAATTATTGACATGTTACTTAACATACAGTGCCTCAGTAATCTGCTTCTGAAATTCAAATAATACTAGAGCCTAGTATCATAAGGTTGTAAAAAGGATTATATAAACCAACCATAAAAAGCATTTAGCTCAGTTAACAAATGTGAGCTTGTATTACTTTATTCAATCTTTCTAGTCTCCTAATCCAACCATCCTTAATAGCATCCATATCTATCATTTATAGAACAGAAATACTCTGCTTTTATGTTCAATTCTTTCAAAAGTAATACTTCTTGATTAATCTAGTTTCAGGAAAGTTAGAATAATCATCAGAGATAATATACATGGTTAAAATTAACATTCTCTCCTTTCATTTAATCACATTTTCTTTGTAATGAATATAAAGATTATAAAACATAAAATATAAATAGGTAAATTCTTATTTTATTTTTGCAATTCTATGATAGCATGAAGTAAATAGACACTTCCATTTTTACCTTTAAAGTTTGAATTATTTTTCTCAAAATGACCTGTCACCTGAAGCTTCCAGATGTCTGACATCTGTTCATATCTTCTTAAAAGACTGCTGGAAAATGATAGATGAGCAGAGACTAAGGCAATTCTTCTATTGCATGTGCATTTTGCACAATCACACATTTGAGCTGATAGTATTTTCATTGACAACTAATTTAATTCACGGTAACATTATGTACTGTGAAGATTGATGGCTTATATCCCAAATTTATAACAGAAATTGGATAGTCAAATTAAATTTTTGCCACATAATTTCTAACAAAAGTAAACAGAGTGATATAACAAGAAATCCATAGAAGAGAAATAGGAAAAGGATCTTTCACTCTGTAAAATGAAGAGGAGTTTAGATAACATTTACAACTGACTATCTCTATATTTGTCAAGAGGAAGAATCTCCATAAATTCTGGACCTGATGAAAATTTAACATTTTATTAAATGTCTTTATATGTTGATTTGTTTCAAATCACATACAAATCA
Source organism: Sciurus carolinensis (assembly GCF_902686445.1). Classification (NCBI taxonomy): domain Eukaryota; kingdom Metazoa; phylum Chordata; class Mammalia; order Rodentia; family Sciuridae; genus Sciurus; species Sciurus carolinensis. The sequence continues at coordinate 19,956,033 of NC_062217.1, read as the reverse complement.
GCATGCAATTAGAATCTTGGTTAAACTATGATCACAGACACTTGAGCCAATAAAGATAACTACTTGATTAGTAATCACAAAATTTCTGCATTGTCTTGTTCAAATTAGTCCATTGCATAGAGCCCAAATAAAGGTTAGAGGAAGTTGCTGATTCAGGAACAGAGAAAAGTTGCAAGTGTTTGGGACATGTTTCCAGGGACATGTTTCATGTCAGTAAATATTTCAAGTAGTGTTTACTGCTTCGAATAAAATAATGAATTTACTTTAAGAATCTTGCGTAGAATGTTTTCCAAATGTAGATCATCATACTGAGTTTTTAAAATAGTACAAACAGATTTGAACTTTCATGTAACTTTGTTTTTCTTTGTTTCATATTAATGCTGTGATATTTGGGAATCTAAAACCTTCATAAACTTGGTAAAATTACCATAAGATTTAACCTTCTCAGATGTCCTCAAATTTTGCACATCACTTAAGGAGATCATTGACCACTGGAATTTAATCCTTAGTCCCAGGAAGAGAATCAGGCTCTCAGTTTCTCATCCTTACTGCTGTCAGTCAACTTGCTTCTGTATCCACACTTTCTTCATCTTATAATGTTCAACATCTAAATCTCTGTGGCTAAGGAAAATCAAACCATGAAGAATTATTAATGAGATAAGGATCAATATGTTTTTCTGTGGATAAAGAACATAAAATTGACTGCATATACTATAACTTTTTTTTTTCTCTACTTACATTCTTTCTGCTCATTTCCAGATAGTTGACACTGAGTTGCAAAGAACTGTTACGGTTTGGATATGAGGTACCCCCAGAAGCTCACATGTGAGATGATGCAAGAAGGTTTGGAGGAGAAAATGGGTTATAACCTTAATGTAATCAGTGAATTGATCCCTGTTGGGATTAACTTCGTGGTAACTGGAGGCAGGTTAGGTGTGGCTGGAGGAAGTGGTTGATTGGGGGCATGGCTATGGGGTATATGTTTTGTATCTGGGGAGTGGAGTCTCTCTCTGCTTTCTGATCTTTATGAGAGCTGCTTCCCTCTGCCATAGTCTTTCGCCATGATGTTCTGCCTCACCTTGAGTCCCAGGGAATGGAACTGGTCTTTTATGAACCAAGACCTCTGAAATTGTGAGCATTCCAGTAAACGTTTCTTCTACAAATGTTCTGGTCAGATCTTTTAATCACAGTGGTGAGAAAGTTGACTAAAACACTATGAAGCATTCTTTTTATAAAAAATAATTGAGGTAGAAATTTGTTAGGTATCATCATAAAGGTCCAAAGATGTCCTTGTTCTAATTCCCCAAATGCGTCAATCTATTTCCTGTCATGACAGAGGTTTTTACAGATGTGATTAATATAAGGACCTTGAAGTGATCCTAAATTGTCTGGATGGGCAGAGTACAATCATAAGTTCCAACAGACATTTAAACCTAATGGCCAATGTGATATATATGAAGCTATGACCTTTGGGAGGTGATTAGATCATGTGGACAGAGCCTGCGTGTATGAGATTAGTACCTACATTAAAAAGACCATATAGAGCTAGCTGCCTTGATACTGTGCCATGCGAAGATACAGCCAGAAAAAGTAAAAAATCTATGAACTAGGAAATAGGCCCTAATCATATGCATGGGGATCTCAGAATTCCCACCTTGGTAATAATAAGAAATAAATGTTTAAATTACACAAACTGTAGTATTCTGTTAACAGTAGCCTGAAGAGACTAGGGTGTTAACCGTTGTGTTAGTTTATCTTTGTTATTCATACCATAAATAATAATTAGTGTAGAAATTAAAGCATGAAAATGGAAATAAATGAGAAACGTAGTCCTTCAAGGTCTGATTTCAATGAAAAATAAAAAGGAAAAATACCTCATGATGGATTTGGATGAGCAGGAAATGGACCACTAACAAGAATAAATCTTTGCCTTTACATGAAAAAGAATTACAAAATTATCTACCTGTGAAAGATATGGGAGCTCAATATAGTTTGAAGGAATATTTGCAGAAATTTTAGTTTTTAAATAATACTTTCAAGTCTGAGGGAAAATGAGATGTGTGAGTCATGATTTCCCAAGTTATCCTACTTTCTAAAAAAAACACATACTAACTCTATTTTTAAGAAAATAATTTTCTGTTAGATATATAGAGTAAATCAAGAGTTCATATTTATGACATTATAGTTTATTAATGAGTAAGAAATTTCATAACAAAATTATAAATATATTTTATAGAATCAAACTAAGCAATTTATAACTTCTTCATACATTTCTACAAATAAATACTTTTGATGGTTCAGAACATGATCATTTGTTTTCAAGGCAGCTCTGCTGTTCTGAAAATTTTTTGCTATCAGGAATTTTGAGTCTGTTTTGGCTTCAGCTTTTGTGCCTTAGGGTGACAGACTGTGGGTGACTGTCCAAGTGTATCAGCAACATCTGGAGCTGAAATTTCCACTGAGGAAAAGCAGCAGGGCAGGGCCAGCAGAAATGATGCCAGATGTGCGATAATTATTGTATTTGTGAAAGAAGTTGGTTTCATGTACTTCACCACTTTTAACTCTTTTCAAACATCTGATAAAAATTTGGTGCTCAATTTAGGGTCTTTGACAGTATGAAAAATCTCCATGAATTTACTAGTGGAACAAAAAAATTTTTGAAAAAGGACTTTGCTGTCAGTGACTAAATTTGAAAGGGAAACCTAGCAAATAAATAGCAGATTGTTAGATACAGTTTAGCTCAATAAATGATCCAGAACCACTGCTAAGAAGGACGGATGATATGTTCTCCTTGTTCTTCTGTTTTAAATCAATCATTGTTAAAGTGTAAGAACAGAACAGGAGGTTAATTTTTATGATAAAGCACAGAAAAGACGATCCGATTTAGTTTCATTCTGAGATATTCAGAAGTAGGAGACACAATCGTATAAAGATAAATTAAAGTGCCCAAATTCTTATAGACTTTGGGAGCTAGATATACTAAAATGTACAAAAAAGAGTTTCACACTGAAGCAGGCCTCATGAGTCATCTGTCCAATATGGGTTTATAGTCCCTCTTCCCAGACTGTGTAAAAGGCAAAAATTTGCCTCTTTTTAGTCAGTAAAACTCAAGGGCAAGTTTCCTGGGAAGTTTTGGATGAAACTTTTACTTCTTACAAGGGGAATGGGGTATCTTTATGTTTCTACCTTTACCATTTTATCTTACCTGATGTAAAGATTTGACGCTAAGGATTATGGTAGCCATTGACAACCATGAGGTGATAAGGAGAGAACCAAAGACCTTGCAGAGAGAAGAGATCTGGAAGATTTGTTTGAGAAAAACTGATGCCAGCATCCAGCCCTCTCTATTCTTGCTGGTAAGTGGGATAAGTCTCTGTATGGTCCAAGGCCCTATTAATTAGATTCCCTATTATTTGAAGCTGATAGCTTTTCTACCTGGTAAACAAAGATAAATCTCTTGCAGTCAAATAGAGTCTAAAATAATTTATTTAGTTCATAAGTACTGGTGAGGATTAAAAAAAATTAGAGAAATAGCCTGAAAAAAATTGCATATGCTTTAATGTCAGGATATAATCATTCAGAGAAAATTTCATCAGGAAGAAGTAAAAAGTAAAGCTGCCACCTAGATGGAAATCTTTCAAAGGACATGATGTTATATACACATGTTTGAATAGTATACTTATGTTCAGTATTTTTAATATTAGCTACCCTAGCTTTAAGTTTGTAGGTGAGGAAATGAATCATGTGGTAGAAGAGTAAAATATTGTTCAGAAAAACAGGAGAAAGCATGAAATGTAGAAAATATAGGAAGAAGCAATATGAGATAAAAGGTATTTAATTTTTTAAAAAATGAAGAGACGGAAAAAAAGAAAACACAACTAATGGTTCTTTTGAAGAATATTTGGATACAAAATATACTGATTACTATACATTGTAGTGGGAAAGACTTTGTTTAGAAATAGTTTATCATACAATAATAGTAATATGGTACAAATATAGATAATACAAATTTAAAAATAACTTCTCATGTAAAAATATTTCTGGATAATAAAAATTTAATGACACACATTTGTGCCTTTGTTTACATAGTTTATATTCATTAATATTCAAATTCTCTGTCTTTCAAAATTTAAGTTTTATGTGTAGTGAGCCATTTCTGAGTGGGAAAAAGATTGATAATACATATGATACGAAGTCTATAATCTCTATGGTTCAGGCAAAATATACAAAAATGTATTTATGAGTTTCATATTTTTGAGTATGCAATGAAATTAATCTTAATTGAATGCTATTATTCTTGTAGATAGAGTCATATATTATTTATTTTTAAACATGTTTTTAAATTAAAAGATTGAAATAGATTGAACATCAGCAGCTCTACACCCAATAATTCTACACAATAATCCAAATAGATCTTTGTAGTGTGCATCATAATTCACTGGTAATGAAGACCTTTTAACAATCACTCAAAATTATTATTATCTCTTTAGATAAAAGTGATAAAAATATTAATAATCATGGAATTTATTTCTAGACACTATTTATTTGTTTTTTTTGTGTTGTTTAGTTTCTTTTGATCTGACACTCTCAAAATGTGTGCTGTGGGTTTAGAGGCAAGCTGTGAAGCTCTGAATTCCTTCCTCTAACCTTTTTTTGTATCTTCGTGCTCCAGGACTAGAAACTCTTCTCAATGTTATCTTCTTCTCTTTATTATTCTCTTCTTAACAAAGTTGATTATTTCTTCTCCTTATTAGTCCATTGCTTTTTTCCTGAAAACCAATGAGCACAATGAATTTTAAGATATTTTATCCGTTGCATAGAACATACTGAGAATTTATTTTCAGGTGTTCCTGGAGAAATGTATATACCTATACAATGGAATTACAGACAATATAGAAAACTATATGTAGAATATTTTTATGCTAAGGCATAAATATATTTAAAGGTACACTATCTAAGAAAACACTTTTTCTAGAAAAAGGAAATAAGGAAATAGCAAATAAAAGTGTTATCCGAATCCTTCACTCACTGACAGTTATTCATCTCATATTCACCACTGTTTAGTGATAAATTTGCAAGGTAGTATTCTTGAAAATGAGGACTAAATATACTACTTGTAATGAGAGCAAATGTATCTTCACTGATGATAACAAGATGAATCATTGCTTGGTTTTGGTTGGAATATATTGGAAGATTTATTTGTCATTGGGCACAAGAGACAATATTATACATATTATGCCTTATTTCCAGTATATGAGTCTGGTTTTATCCATATTATTTTTTAACCAAGACTCTAGCTAAGAATGGATGGGCTTTTATTTTGAAGATTTGCCATTAGCTGGTTAACTGCACTACATGTATTATCTGATTCATTCCTCAGAATCACTCTACTCAATAAATAGCTCTACTTTCAAAGCAAGAAAACTGAGATGTGTAGAAAACAAGCATATGGGAAGTTCAAATACATTTGATATGACTCCAAAAGTTACATTTGTCACCCTGCATAAAGTGTCTACCTTCACATCTAGGTCCAGCACTGTAGGCATAGAATTAGGCAGATTGATAAGGAAAATTCAAGGGTAAGAAAAATGAGCAGGGTCATCATGAAAGAGGGGAATGGCTTTGAAACCTACAAGGAAACCAACCAGGTCACTGATAGGTGTCTGATGCTACTGGAAATTGTTAAATGAGAAATAATGAGAGACACGGTGACACAAAAGAAGATGCCAAACTGCAATAATCAAATTCACTTGTACTTGCTATGTGCTAAACTTTGGAGAAGTTGGAGAGGTTGTGGAATGTGGGGGGGTAGCACAAGTGTAGATGCATTTTCTCTTGCTTTGGGCTGGAAGATTTATTTCTGTGGATATAAGCCACTATATTATTCATATACTAACTTATGACCAGTATTTAGCATCTACTTTTATCATCATTATTTTTTTAATCAAGCCTCCAGCTAAGTATGAATAGACATTCTTATTGCTCTTTCCCTTTTCTCAGTTAGTATTTTGAGTTCAATATACTAATGAACTAGATTGTGCAGCACCATGTCCTTTAAGCCAGTGTGACAGGGGTCATATTTTAATCGAGAACACGGAAGAAAAATTTAAATTGAACACAAGTACTATTCCCCAGTGGATAAGGTTATATGCTATAAAAAACAGTAAATGCCCCAAATCACCTCTGTTGATTGTAGAAAGGGACAGCAATTTTCTTCCTTCATTTTCTTGTCTTTTCAGTATGAAAGTAAGTTTGAGAGGACTTTTCCTAACACTAAAAGCTAGATGCTCTGAATGCAAGTGTACAGGATAGAAACAAAGGGTGCAAAGGATAGTTGTTGACAAATCATTGCTCAGATTGCATGAAGGTGTGAAAAAAGGAAGTCCTAGATTCCTTTCCTCAAAGCTGCATTTTGGTAGAATGAGAAGAAGTAGTCGAGGTAGGAACAACCCAGGATTTTCCATTTGAAATCAATTAAAAGTATGTTAGCAACAGTGTCTAATTCCTAAAACTTATTTTGTATGGCACATTAAAATACACACATGTACACACATACGTGCACAAAACCTTATTTTCCCATAGTTACTGAGTTGATTCCTAATTCTAGGTGTGTTCATTAATTGCTTCATCAAGACTGCAAGGATATGATGTACAATCTCTTAAGTTGCTATTACCTTCCTAAATATTTATGGAGATATGACACATCAGTAAGTTATATTTATCACTCTTTACTACAATGCTCTAAAATTTTCCTACTATTGACAGAAATATTGTTTTAGAATATTACTCTTACTTTATCTTTCTTTTCAAATTTTAGTGGTTTCCAGTTATGTAGATAATAGTTTTGAAATACAAATGAATTCTGCAAAGCCTTGTGATAATTTAGTCCCAGGTACAATTCCAAGTTTCTTCAACAACTTACCTAACACCTTAAATCTCTTTGAACATGTCATCACTTCCTCCAATTCATTCACTATAACATGTCCTTTCATGCAATAAATATATCCTTACTGTATGAATGAAATTGTTCAACCCTTATGATATATTTTTTAAAAAGTGAAAAAAAAAATTGTCATTTTGGAACATCCTTAACATTGGCAAAATAGAATATAAATGTGGTAACTAAAAAAAATATACTGTATGTCAAATGGTAAAAGGTACTATGAGTAAAAATAAAACTCAGTAAGAACATCTGGAAAGTTCTAAAAATGGCATGTTGGGAAACATATTTTTTCTCAAGTTGCTATTTTTTTTACAGACTGCATTTTGATATGTAATGGTGGTGGGGGTGGAGGGTGAGAGAAGAATGGAGGGAAATTAGAGGGGGATATGAAAAATTGCAGAAACATTTATTTTTTCATCAATATTTTAGTTTCAGAGGTAGAATGAATGGATCTATCCCTTTCACAGCAAGAAGTCACTTTTAATATCATGCTTTTCTTCTGCAACAGATATTCTGAATACTGTGAATTCTCCCTGTAAACTATCTTTTCAAATGTAAATACCTTGCCTTCCTAAGACTGTATTTATACATTAATGTTGGGTGGTATCTCTCCAGTCTTTGTTATCATATTATATTTTAGGTCCTTTTGAGAAAATTATTCATCTCCAGAGCTTCAGTGAGCTTTACTGGGCAGATACATCCACAGTTACATATTTGACAATACTTCTTTCCAGACTACCAGCCCACTCAGTATACCTAACTACCTAGCAGATATGTCAGTCTTAAAGTCTCTACAACATCTCACATTTCTAAAAGGAAATTCTGATTATCTCTATGAAACTAGCACCCTAAAAATTTAAGAATTCTTGATCAGGGATTATTCATTCTCTATCACAAGCTGGGCAGTTACAAGACATCCTGGATCCATTCCTTTCCTTCCCCAACTATGGACAATGTTTTAACTCTAACAATTTTAGGTTTTCTCTTCTATTTCTATTGCTGGCTTCTTTGTGCTCCTCATACTGGTCTCTCTGAATCCTTTGGCTCTTCTGCAATCCATTTTGTTCTCTATCCGTGTCAGCCGTGGTCTGTGTGGGGAGGGAGTAAGTAACCCTTGGAGGTGTGGGACAGCGGGAAACAAAAGCAGAAAAAGTAATATGGAGATATAAAACAAAAACTCGGAAAATATTTTTTAAAGCAGAGGTTTGACAGGTGGAAGAGACCTGATGGATCTGATCCTAACAAAGGGCAAAAAGCCCACAAATGCTTTATTAATAGTGAAACACACCAAAGGAATTTATTGTGAGGAGGGGATCTCCAAGGTAAAAAAAAAAAAAAAAAAAACCAAAAAACCAGAGGCTGTGAAGTTGTCCTGACTGGGAACTTACCACTGTGCAGTAATTCTTCCTCCTGCAGGCAGCTGATGCCTCAAGGCCAGCTGGGACTCCTGGCATCTCTCTCTACTCCAGAGCAGTTGCCTTTGAGCCTAGGGCTGCCTGAGCCAATAACAGTATCACAGAATTCTCTTGAGCAGGAGGTCCCCAGGGCAACCAAGCAGTCTCAGATGGGTAAGGTAATACTCTCTGAGAGGCCTGCCTCTGCTTTAGAGGTGGTTCAGACACACCCACAGTTGATTCAGGCTTCCAACATATCCATGTTTATATATTTATTCTTGTGTGTTTTTCTCAAGGGTGATGTATGTACCCTATTAGAAGAAAACTCCCTCACAGTAAAGAGTGGATTTGTTTCAGTTTACTCTTTTATTCCCAACATCTAGCAATATCCCTGATGCATGGGAGGAAATCTATTGCTAAGTAAATGCATGAATGGAAGAATCTGCCTCTGTTATCTTATGAAAGCGATTTAAACCATTGAGAAAGTTTTAAGTTCTTATTCTACTTCTGGATTAATTAGAACAATATGAATTCTATGAAATGGAGATAGTTATATTTGTTCAAACAAAATGAAGAAAAGAAAAAAAAAGTCTTACTCTGGTTTGTGGACAGTGTTTGCAATATTGTGATTTCTAAATAATCATTAAATATTCTACTTAATCCAGGAATAGTTTGCATGTTACTTTACACATTTTTATAATTCGACTTGCCATTATTCTTTGAAACATATAAACATAATAGAACCTTACTGACTTATTTACTGTGGCTGATTCTATATGTTGATTTTACTAACTTTATTTCATATGAATGATGACTCCACTTTAGCAAGAACCTGTTTTTGTAAGTGGAAGTTCTGAAGTGTCTCTCTTAGAACCTTTGTGCTTTTTCTTCAGAGTACTTTCTGAAATCAAAGTTCTCCAGAAGCAAAGATAAAAGCTCTAAATGGCACCAGTAGGGAACAACTGCTACAATGAGTTGAATTATACCCTGGGAATCATCTTTTTAAAGATAGATAGTCTCTCTGGGTCAGGCTGCAGCACACAGTGTTAATGTCAAGTGAACATGCACAAAAGCCAACTTATCCTGTGACGTGAGCAGGGGTTTATTTTCCCATTAGAGTATAGTCAATTATGAGTAATTCATCATGACTGACTTGACTGCTTGATTTCTAATCTATTCCTCATGAAAATGAATTGGTTCTATGGACCATAACTTTCCTGCAGGCTCATCTGTGTCTTTAAACACTCTCCTGTCCATTTCTAACTATCTGCAACATATGTAACTGCCTTATACAGTTTCATGATCATGGATAAAAGCAAAATTTCTGGTATTGGATGTTCTGTCTAAATCCGGAAACAAGGCTTTTATTGGAAAATAAGCTATCTTATGTAAATATAATGATTCAATTGAGGTATTTTAATCTGACAAAGTCCACATAATAAAAATGGATGGTATCAAAATATAATGTTACTGAAATAAATAAAGTCTAGTGTCCAGGAAAAGTAGTGAGAATATTATTAAATACTTTATATATAGTAAAGATCTAATCCTCTGGTTATTCAGTTAGCTAATGACCCTTACAAAAGGAGTTCCATATCAATGCAAAGAACTATGAATTTTATAAGCTAGGTAACTCATATAAGGTCAATAATTTTTATGAATTAGAGAATATTTTATGAGTTAAAATTATACTGGTGATGGTAGTACATAATTTCAGCATAGAAAGGGAATGTTTATTATGCATGTTAGAAAAGAAAAATAATGTTTTAGTTTAAGAAAAATAATGTAAAATAGAAATTTCATAAAAGCATAACTTATTTTAATGTCCTTACCTTATTATTTCTGTAACTGGATCCCATAATTATGTCTAGTTCCCAGTATGAATGATTTATCATGTGAATTGATTTGAAGTAAGATAGATGTTCTCCTGATATCACTTATGTCAATTTATGTCTTAGACATTAGAATATATATATTTGGCATTTCTTCACTGAAAAGCTATATTATATCTGATTTTATAGAAAACAATGCACATTCATTTTAAAAGATTATGGCATGTGAGATATAAATATAAATTTCTTTTAAATAACTATTTGATATTTTATTTGTTCTTATTAGTCATACATGACAGTAGAATGTATTTTGACATGTTATATATATAAGAAGTATAACTTCCTATTATTCTGGATGAACATGATATAGAATTACATTGGTCATGTATTCTTATATGCATATAGGAAAGTAATGTCCAATTCATTCTATGATTACTATTCCCATTCCCCCTCCCTTCCCTTCATTCCCCTTTATCTAATCCAAAGTACTTCTAATCTTCCCTACCACCCCTGCCCCCTTATTGTGATTTAGCATCTGCATGTCAGAAGAAACATTTGATCTTTTGTTCTTCGGAATTGGCTTATTTCACTTAGCATTATAGTCTCCAGGTCTATCCATTTGCTGACAAATACCATAATTTCATTTCTCTTCATGTCTAAGTAGTATTCCATTGTGTAAATGAACCATATTTTCTTTATTCACTCATCTGTTGAAGGGCACATAGGCCGATTCCAGAGTTTAGCTATTGTGAATTGAACATTGATGTGACAGCATCACTGTAGTATGCTGATTTTAAGTCCTTTGAGTAGAAATAATTATTTGAACTTTTGAAAAGCAAAAAAAGTAAAATCCAGTCTAAGGAAATGCTTACACTTTTATTTGAGTATTTTGGGAAATTTTCTTTAAACTGTTTTATAAAGAGAATTTCTAGGAAGCTTGCTCTACTGACTGAGGATTTTCTTGAGCTATCTGGAAAGTTTTCTTTAAGTAAATTTGTTTGTAATTTATATACTTAGTTGATCTTCCTTTGAATATGCCTATCTCTGTTCAAAGTACTGTAATAAACACATAGTAAAATGTTGTTGTTAGACCCTGGGTTTATAATTAGGACATCTTCCATCTGTTCACTACCCATCAAAACCTCCTTGCAGTTACAATAAACTTCAAATTCCTTGACAGCCAAGAAAACTATACATTGTGAAAGTAGATTGTATATGTCAATTCTGCTGCAGAACCTAGTTTCATTGTCACCTTGATAAATTAACTTATTAATTCTAAAAAATACCTTTATGTATATTTTCACAATCATATGAATACATATGCTTGCATTCACATACATATACACCAAATATTGATTCTGTTTGTTGAGGAATTCTGACTGATAATACACTGTTTGTCCTCGTTTTCCCCTACTCTTTCAAGTCTAGGCACAACTGACAGGTTAATAATTTGAATACAAGTTCAATAGGTCCTGAATCAGGACTAGCTGCTTATACTTGGTCATTATCTTGCCATATTTCTCTCTGTCTTCTAGAATTTCAGTTCTTTTCCTGCAAACTTGCTCATCAAAAATCTTATTGTGTGAGGAATTTACTTACAATGAATTATAAGCAGGAGCTTCAGATATTATTTTCTGCCTTTTTTGTTAATAAACCACTTGTCCTCCAGATTATATTTCAATACTTTCAATTAAATTGCTGGAAAGATGGATTTTATTAAGAGAATGAGGGACATAAAGTTTTAGGAGGGGGTTATGGTTTAAGTTATTCAAAAGCACTGTCTATCATCCAAGTCAACTCTCTTAACTCTGTGTGTGTGTTAGTGGGGGGTGTGCATGTGGGGGCATGGGCATCTATCTCCCTTGGTTTTATGGGGGGTTTTGTACATTATTTTTTTAAAATACTACTGATCTAAATAAGCAAAAAATACACATACAATGTAGGTCTTGGTTCTTCTTATTCCTTATTTAGTCTGATGCATATTATTGAGGTAAGCGAGATGGAAATTTCCAGACTCTTAATATATAGGTTTGTCTTTCATATGTTGGTCAGACTGTTTCATTCAAGTAATTGAACTGTGGTTAGCCATTCTAACTTAATAGTTACATATATATATATATATATATGGTGTTTTTCAAACATGTTCAGTAACTTTTTGCACCTTCAATCTTTGTTATTTTTCCATTCTAAAAAAGAAATTGACTTTTGTTCCCAATAGAAGAAAAGGAATTTCTTTAAATTATAATGCTCTTCTAATTTTTGAAGAAAATTTTCAGTGTATTGCTTACCTTGTGGAACTGTTTTTCTGCTACAACTAAAACCACTGAAAAAAATTCATAAATGTTTATTACTGAGTCTTTCTGTTCTCTCTTGCTTCCATTTCTTTCTAATTGTAAACCATACTTCTCTGGAAATAGGATATTTACTCCCTAATAGCCTTTCTCCTCCTGCTGTTTATTCTTTAGCTAAAGTCATAATCCCACATTTCTGACATTATAATCATCTCTACAGTCACTAATTGTTCTAAAATGCTACTTTAGGAGAAGATATACAGCAGGGAGTCAGTGAGCTCCAGAAAAAACAAAGATGCTGTTTTCCCTATGCAAATCTTTCTGTGTGAGGAAGGGGACAATTATCAAATAGAGGTTGAGTACCTGAAATTACTTCAAGTCATGTTGCTTTGAAGTTTAAACAATAGGTCATTTTTCTTGTAAGTACATTTTAGTGCTAACATTGTAAAAAATTTTTAATTACTTTTTCTGGTGACACAGAATTGATTGTTACATATTTCTTTCACGTAAAATACAATTTACATGTGTACTGACCCAAAGATACAAAATTCTCAATTATTTCCTGAGGAAAATTACTTTGGTTTTTTTGTTTTCATTGTTGTTGGAAAATTCTGATCATAATGAACTCTAAGTAAAAGTCTGTGGAATCACTTGAGCATTAAAATTAGAATAATATTTGAAGAAAGTCACATCACATGTTGGGTTCCTCTGGTTCAACCCCTGCATATTGTCATATTTATATATGTTTATGTGCACTGGGTATAGCTTAGTATAAATAGACACACACTGAAAAATGATATATAGCTTTTAATGAAGATTTCCTGTAAACACATGGCTTTTTACTCTGCACACTTATCAGAAACTTACTTGAATTTCTTTACATATATTCTTGCTTCTTTCCCAAATCCCACAATTATGAAAATACCGACCATTCCTTCCTCTCTCTCCTACCTATGTGCCTTCAGAGTAATGCTGTTGACCTCCTTCAACAGTTCCTTTGACTTCCGGGACCACAGGGACTGTCCAGACATTGGGACTGTGTTCCTCCCTTCTTCCTGATCTAAGTGAAACAAAGATACCCTTTTCTATTATCCTGCTTGCCCATAGGTATATGTCTTGGAAGTGTCATGGTTTCTCACAATAAATATCTTCTTTAAAAACATTTATAGAACATTTTTGATTGATAAAAATTTGTTCTTTTTTTTAATAAGAATAATAATTCATTCTTCTATGAATTACTAAAGATTGTGCCATATTATTAATGTCTTAGAGTGGGATGTTAATAAATGCTTATCCATCCAATTATTTTAACTTATGAATTTATGAATAACTCCAACTCTGCCCTTAATTTTATCTTTTAAAAGTACTAAAAGAACGAATCTGAAGAGAGAATTTCACAAGGCACCAAGGCACAGTGGCATTTGTCAGTTCCTGAAATATTAGGAAATGTTTTCATGTAGCAATTGCTTTCATTTCTATAAATTGAAATACCTACCTACTCAATGAAGCAAATTTGCATCATATGTATGTTTAGTTGGTGAACTTCTGATGAATGTAATCATTTTAGATTACACTTTTAAGGCTTATCCAAGTTGCATTTTCTTCAATGTTTGTAAACACACTTTTAAAAGTTCCTCTGGGTGACTCTTCTTTGGTTCTATTTGAGACACTCTTTGAGAACTAAGTGCTACTGTTGGGGAGAGCTCCCTTTAATTTCCTCTGGGCTTCTGTGTGCCCTTAGAGATGCAAGATCACTTTCATTCGTAGTTTAGTAGAATTGAAAAGATGTACCATGAGAGGACCAGCCCAGGTGACCCTAAGGAATAGGATGTAATGGACATATCATTCACTAAGAAATGTGAAATAATCAGAATTTTGAGAAAAGTGTCTTAGTGCCTCAGAATATTTTTTACTGTTTCTTAGAAATATAAGAGTTTGAATTTGTCCCTGTATCTCCTCTTGCATTTATTATTGAATAGTAATAACCCCCCAATCACTCATAGCAAATTTCCCTTCATGTAACCTAGAGAAATACTTGAACTTGCTTCTCAGAAGATTATGTACTACTCCGGCTTTGTCACTTGCTGTTCTGTAACTTGAGTTAAATCTAATGTCCAGTGTCTGCTAATGCAAAATTATAGAGCCAGTCAATGGACTTTCTAATGTCTTTGAATCTCAGTGTTTGAAAGTGGACCATAACAATATATGCATTGGAGATTGATAGATAAATAGGTAGATAGATAGGTAGATAGATAGATATGAATACAGTTCACATTTTAATATGATTAGGCTTTGGAAACATTACTTATCTTTCATTGTATCAGTTGTTCACCTTGTAACCTACAATACTTTCCATTACCGAAACATAAACACATCAAAGGGATAAGTTATTTGAAGTCCTGAGCTCCTTATGGGTCTTCATGCTGGTCACCCCAAATTGCTGACTTCAGTTCAGTCATCTGTTTTATGGGGAAGTAATCTCATTAGAACTCCTCAAACTATTCCATGAGATAGAAGAGGAGGGAACCCTACCAAACTCGTTCTATGAAGCCAATATCACCCTGATACCTAAACCAGACAGAGACACATCAAGGAAAGAAAATTTCAGACCAATATCCTTAATGAACATCGATGCAAAAATTCTCAACAAAATTTTAGCAAATCGCATACAAATATATATTAAAAAGATAGTGCACCACGATCAAGTGGGTTTTATCCCAGGGATGCAAGGTTGGTTCAACATTCGGAAATCAATAAATGTCATTCACCATATCAACAGACTTAAAATTAAGAATCACATGATTATTTCAATAGATGCAGAAAAAGCATTTGATAAAATACAGCATCCCTTCATGCTCAAAACACTAGAAAAAATTGGGGTAATGGGAACATTCCTAAACATTATAAAGGCCATCTACGCTAAGCCCATGGCTAATATCATTCTAAATGGTGAAAAACTGAAAGCGTTCCCCCTAAAAACTGGAACAAGGCAGGGATGCCCTCTTTCACCGCTTCTATTCAACATCGTCCTTGAGACTCTAGCCAGAGCAATTAGACAAACCAAAGAAATTAAAGGGATACGAATAGGAAAAGAAGAACTCAAACTATCCCTGTTCGCTGATGACATGATTATATATTTAGAGGAACCTGGAAATTCCACCAGAAAACTTTTAGAACTCATAAGTGAATTCAGTAAAGTAGCAGGTTACAAGATCAATGCTCATAAATCCAACGCATTTTTATACATAAGTGATGAATCTTCAGAAAGAGAAATTAGGAAAACTACTCCATTCACAATAGCATCGAAAAAAATAAATACTTGGGAATCAATCTCACAAAAGAGGTGAAAGACCTCTACAATGAGAACTACAGAACACTAAAGAAAGAAATTCAAGAAAACCTTAGAAGATGGAAAGATCTCCCATGTTCCTGGATAGGCAGAATTAATATCATCAAAATGGCTATACTACCTAAAATTCTATACAGATTCAATGCAATTCCAATTAAAATCCCAATGATGTACCTCGCAGAAATAGAGCAAGCAATTATGAAATTCATCTGGAAGAATAAAAAACCTAGAATAGCTAAAGCAATCCTCAGTAGCAAGAGCGAAGCAGGGGGTATTGCAATACCAGATCTTCAACTCTACTACAAAGCAATAGTAACAAAAACGGCATGGTATTGGTACCAAAATAGACAGGTAGATCAATGGTACAGAATAGAGGACATGGACACAAACCCAAATAAATACAATTTTCTCATACTAGACAAAGGTTCCAACAATATGCAATGGAGAAAAGATAGCCTCTTCAACAAATGGTGCTGGGAAAACTGGAAAACTATATGCAATAGAATGAAACTAAACCCCTATCTCTCACCCTACACAAAACTCAACTCAAAATGGATCAAGGACCTCGGAATCAGACCAGAGACCCTGCATCTTATAGAAGAAAAAGTAGGTCCAAATCTTCAACTTGTTGGCTCAGGATCAGATTTCCTTAACAGGACTCCCATAGCACAAGAAATAAAAGCAAGAATAAACAACTGGGATAGATTCAAACTAAAAAGCTTTCTCTCAGCAAAGGAAACTATCAGAAATGTGAAGAGAGAGCCTACAGAGTGGGAGAATATCTTTGCCAACCATACCTCAGATAGAGCGCTAATTTCCAGAATCTATAAAGAACTCAAAAAACTCTACACGAAGAATACAAATAATCCAATCAACAAATGGGCTAAGGAAATGAACAGACACTTCACAGAAGAAGATGTACAAGTAATCACCAGATATATGAAAAAATGTTCAACATCCCTAGTAATAAGGGAAATGCAAATCAAAACTACCCTAAGATTTCATCTCACCCCAATTAGAATGGCGATTATCAAGAATACAAGCAACAATAGGTGTTGGCGAGGATGTGGTGAAAAAGGAACACTCATACATTGCTGGTGGGGTTGCAAATTAGTGCAACCACTCTGGAAAGCAGTGTGGAGATTCCTCAGAAAGCTTGGAATGGAAACACCATTTGACCCAGCTATCCCACTCCTTGGCCTATACCCAAAGGACTTAAAAGCAGCATACTACAGAGATACAGCCACATCAATGTTCATTGCTGCTCAATTCACCATAGCCAGATTGTGGAACCAACCTAGATGTCCTTCGGTTGATGAATGGATAAAGAAACTGTGGCATATTTATACAATGGAATATTACTCCGCAATGAAGAATGATAAAATTATGGCATTTGTAGGCAAATGGTCGAAATTGGAGAATATCATGCTAAGTGAGATAAGCCAATCTCAAAAAACTAAAGGACGAATGATCTCGCTGATAAGCGGATGAGGACATATAATGGGGGGTGGGAGGGGCTAGCATTAGGTTTAGGGTTAGGTTTAGAGTTAGGTTAAGGAGAGCAGTAAGAATGAAGGAAAGAAGGACTGTGTAGAGGGAAAAGAGGGGTGGGAGGGGTGGGAGGGGTGGGAGGGGTGGGGGGGAGGGGAAAAAATATAATAAACATCATTACCCTATGTAAACGTAAAAAAAATAAAATAAAAAAAAAAAAAAAAAAAAAAAAAAAAAAAAAAAAAAGAACTCTCCTATAATTCTACTACACATAGATGGCAACTTTGGAAGTAACATATGAAAAGATTAGAAATGGAAGAAAAAAATAAATATATTTATGGATTCATTATTTTTAGGTTTGGAAAAGACCTGGACAGGTAAATCACTCAATCTAACACCATTTCTTATGTCTGAATCTTCTCTGTAAATGACTTTCTGATCTGCGAATACTTCCAAATACAGGAAATCCCAAAACTTCCAAACTGGCCAATCTTAATTATGGAAAACTAACAGTGTTTCTGTTATCAGCTCAGTGGGTTCTTGTGATTGCCTTTAGAAGAATCAAATGATGGTACAACTGCCATGGGAACATGACTCTTGGACTTCTTGCTCAAGCAAAAGTGAGATAAAACATTGACGACAAAAGTGTCAATGTGGTTCTCAGGACAAAAGGAGAGAGAAGAAACACTTTTATTTATGTGAAGGGGTGATGGGGGTGGGGTAGCATTTTGGAATGTTAATTGGCTTTGGGTACATTTTAAAACGTGTTTTTTTATTTTTTTTTTTAATTTCTTCCTGGGCAAGCACTTTAACCATGAGGGAGGTATAGTTAGGGGGTCATTTTACTCAACTGTGCATAGCTGTTACCAAAATACCTGACAAGAATAGTGTAGAGGAGGCAAAGCTTTTGTGGCTCACAGGTTCAGAGGTCTCAGTCTACAGATGGCCCACTCCATTGCTCTGGGGCCAAGGTGAGGCAGCACACCATGGAAGACCAGCCCAGAGGAGGAAAGCTGCTCAGTTTACAGCAAGGTCAGGACACAAAGGGAAGGAGGGAAGGAGACAGGGCTGGGTCTGCAGGAAAGATGAAAACCCCAGTGATCTACCTCCTCCAGTCACCAGGGATGGTGGTATAATCAGCAGGACTTGTTTCAGAGCCCTTTCTTAACCTGAGCTTATCTCAACTTTTCCATTCTTTTACGTAATCATTAAATAGATGATAAAAGTATTCTCAAAACTATCACATTATAAATCCAAATGTTAAGACCTTCCTATCATTGACCTTTTTTGTGCTAAATATTACATGAAGTATGATTATTTGTTTTTATATTAGAAGGGATAATCTAAAACTTTGCTACACAATTTGATATCTGAAAATTTAACAAATGGGTCAAGGTTCTTGATTCATTGGTAGGATTTTCTTCATCATAGGGACAATGTGTATATTACCAAATCATCCAGATTAGTTGTCATTTCTTTCTCATCAGGTTCAGGCATAATATGGTGGATCAATAACGTTATAGATTAATTTGGAACATCCCCCAATGTCTTATGTGTGTATCAATGTTCTGAGTTGAGGCTTTGAGTAAATTACTGGATCATGAGGACTTTAACCTTGTCAGTGGCTTAATACATTAGATAGATTAATAATTGGGATAAACTGATGAAAGAAGGTGGAAATTGGGAAACTGTAGGCAGATAGAGCATGGTAAGAAGTAGTAAGTCATTGGAGGTGTGCCCTTGGGTAATATATTCTGTCCATGACCCCTACCCTACTTTCCCTATTTCCTGGATGTGGTGAATTAAGAAGTTTTCCTGGATTAGGCCCTGTTGCCATAATGTTCTGCCTGGCCTTAAACCCAAAGAACTGGAGCCAGTTGTCCTCAGACAGAAACCCCTGGAACCATGAGCCAAAATAAACTTTTTGCGCATTTAAATTGTTATTTTCAGATATTTTGTTCACAGTGATGAAAAGTTGACTAACATAAATGACATGTACACAAGAAACAAGGAACCCTAGATGTGATTCTGCTATATTACATTATGAAAGGGAAAAAATATGAATTTAGATCTGGGGCAAGACCATGAAGACCATGTGTGTACAAGGTGAATGCAGCTCTATGTGATTTTCCACACACTGGTAGGTATCGAAAAATGCAGTTAGTAAGGAAATGGAACATGCTACTGACCAAGGTTCTATTGTTTGACTCCAGTAACATTTCTGTATCCCAATTCAGCACTGGCAATTGGCACCATGGTGTGATCTAGTTTGAACTGTTCTACTTTCATGTGCCATTGTCCTTCTGGGTTTTTTTGTTTGTTTGTTGTTTTGTGTGTGTAAGTGTCATACTCATGAGTGAAATGGGACTGATGAGAAACATGACCCAGGTATCTTGGCATCTTTTAAGACATTTTTGGTGGAATTAATTTCAGCGATTCCCGTAAGATTCCAGTATTTTAATTTTATTCCTCTTTTGATAGAGATGGAGAGTCAACTTTTAAAGTACTTATTTAATTATTCCTATTACAATAGTAGTCTGCAGGTGAGGATAAAAACCTGAATGATCTTCCAATAGTTAAATATATGGATTCCAATTATATAATCAATAAATATTGCAAGATGAATACACTGTGGAATGAATGGTTCTTCATCAAACCTTCTTTTAAAGCATGTCTCCCAGAGACCCCTTATTTGACAGGGGAGTTATAACAGCCCCTGAATTCCCAGAAAATCAATATCAGCTCTATCCCTGCAGTCAGGGGTTCTTTAAAAATCTGGAGAATTCCCTTCACTCAGTGTATGGCTACCTGAAGGTATAATTTGGGGTTCATTTAGAGCGGAGTTTTTACATGAAGCTGAGCATTACCTTCTCACTCATTCTTAACCTCTTGTGATTATGGATAAGCAATAACATCACTGGTTAACTATCTGTCTTATTCCTAGGAATACTATTTTGTCCATCTCCATAGATCCAGGCTGGTCAGTAGCTCCGTCATTCTTAATCTAGTTTCTATGATCATAATCATGTCTATTGTACTTCTATAGGTTAATATTTCCATATGACCTGTAAGTTGCCAGTATCCTAGCATGCCAGTTGTCATCAGGGAACCCAACTCTTTAATACTACCTCCTACCATCAGCCCTGGTCTACCAAGTAACCGACAATGATTTATATTCTCAGGGAAGCATATGCCTCCCTCATTGCTAATTCATCTTCTTTCCTTTCCTTTTTTTCCTTCCTTTCTTTCTTTCTTCTTCCTTTCTTCCTTCCTTCCTTCCTTCCTTCCTTCCTTCCTTCCTTCCTTCCTTCCTTCCTTTCTTTCTTTCTTTCATTTTTCTTTTTTGCCTTAGGTAAAGAACAATTTAGACCCTCCTAATTATCATTCAACTTTCCATAAATTAATTTTGCTAGTATGGGAGATTTTAATCTCTGGTTGGTTGAAGTTGATAGTTTTTCCTGTGTTAGTGACAGCATGCAAAATTGTATGAGTCTTCTAACTCCATCTTTCATGACAGTTCTCACACCTAGCCTCTTTCTTTAGTGTAAATTATTGGTTTTATCAAACTTCCAAGGGGTACTCCCCAAGAGTACGACAGCACATCCTGGGATCCTTGCCATGTTGGTAAACTCTGCATCAAGCTAGAGTGCCACTATGTTAGCAACTCTCTTATTCAACTTTACATTTCACTTCCTTTAATGCAGTACCCTTAGGAGGCACTCCCCATGCTATTGTCTCATGTTCATGATAACCAGGTCTTAGAGTTTCTTTGTTATAGGATTCTTCTATTTCCTTATCAAGTCCAGAACATTCCTGCTCAATTCATGCAAAGCTTTGACCCTAGTTATTGGCCCAGAGTAGAGGAGAAGTGACCAGATTCTGAGGAAGGAAGCATTATCCTCTTAACATACCTTATTTTGCATAGTTCTTAAACAGGGGAGGTTTCTATATTTCAACTAGGGAAAGTTGGAAAGTTAATAGTTAAGCAAATAAATACTTCTAGTCATCTATAATTATTATTATAAAATATATCTAAATCTAACTCAATATTTATAATTTTATTGATACCCTATGCCTGTCATTTTCTCTTTTCAAATGTCAGAGACATTGTATGAGACAAGGTAATCTTTTCTATGTGTATTCCATAGCAAGGTAGGTGCTAGGACTTTTACCTGCGTTAAAATGAGAAGAAATAAGATCTACGAATTATATATTTTTAAGTTTTTTGAAATCCAAATTAAGGCATGCCATTCGTAAACATAAAAAGCTCAGCTATTATATATGTCTATATAAATATATAAGCATTATGCACATTTTATAATAAATGTAAAGTTTCAACAGCAAAGTCTCTGGTTATGAGTTAAAGTAGTTACATCAAAGATATTGATACTAGGATACCAGAAATACTGTAATTCAAAATTTTTTATTGTATTACTCTGGGTGGAATACAGAAGAAAGTCTGAATTGTTAGGATGGTCACCAGGATAATTTGGAGAAATGCAATATAATCTTAGGCAACTGGGGGTGGCAGAGCTGAGTGTACTCAACAACTAGAAAAGAAGGGAAATACTGTCTTCTAGATATTACCGTTTTCTGGATTTTTCATCTACTGCAGTCAATTATCCACTGAAAACCTATGCCTAGCACAGACATCAATGTGGGGTCCTAGCGAAGCCTGAATTCATTAACAAAATAATGTGACTTTTCCATATCAATTCCCTAGTGTGACTATTAGATAGGGGAAAGTATCAGAACTGTGGAGAAAGGTCACTGTAACATATGAACCTTGTGAACATCATAGTCAAAATTGACCCAAGTAACTTGATCAGATCCAGAAAATAAACGAGAATTGAGTATATCGTTGGGATGACTTTGAACCAGGCAGGACTCAATTCTTTTCCTCTAGATGCTCCAGAAAGAGAAGAATCCTTGAAAGTCTATCATTTCTTCTAAGGAAATGTATATTGGGAAAAATGTAATGGTGATGATTGAAAAGAAATAGACAGATTAAGATAGTTTTCCTTTACATCATTTATTAACAGGTAATAAAATGCTACTTCTGAGGGGCCCTATTGAATTTTGAAGGTCAACTGTACTCTTTAGTAAGACTTTGGTCTCCGAGGCTGTACTCTATAACAGTTGTCACACAGACAATTGATTCCAGCCAATATGTCTGTAAAAACTCAACTTCATTCTGTCATTCCAACAGAAAAAAAAACCCAAAAATGTATAACATAATATGCTTGTTGCTAATTGCCCATTTATACAACTGGTATAATATAAAATCTAGTGTTTTAACAAATGTTAATGATAAAAGTATCTGAGCACTAATCTCAAGAAATTTATGCTGAATTTTCTAATGAAACCTTTATGAGCACCTGTCACATTCCTCTGCCTGATTTTATGTCACATCCCTTCCTTTGCCCATTATATTTTAACTTTGGTTCTTCCTCTCCCTTAAGGCAGAGGATCAGCTTGACCTATTTTATTTAATTGCCATTTGGATTTGAGGGAATTCTCCATCTTAAAAGTAGAATTTTTATAACCACGGATATCTCAGTAAAATATACTTTGAAAATTGAACAATTGAGGGGAAGTAGTTGTATAATGAGTTCCATTAAACAAATTCTAATAATAAATACAAGCAAAAATAAAAAAGGGTTTTCATCATTTATCCCTATCTAAAGTTTCAATAAAACTAATTAAAAACCTTTCTCATTTTCACAGTAGGTAATAGTTTCAATCAAGACCTTAATAACTCTTTCAAAAATCATTATAGTAGCAATGCGTTTTTCTTCTAAGTATCAAATTTCAGCTTGATTTTAGCTACAAAAATGTATTATTTTAAAGTAAAAGATTAATTGCTCATCAAACGAGTCATATTTGAGACAACTACACACTGCCTTTTAGATTAAAGTGAATTTAAATATTTATCATAGTATTGAGGAGAACTGTGAGCAGCACTTATAGTATGCAAAATTTAAATGTTCCTTATTTTTGCCACAGGCACATCACCCATTATTGCATATGATACCTTTTGTGCTACTTCCAATTCAGTGATACTGTGCATTGAACACAAAGACAGGTAAACACCAAAAAAGAGAAACCCTACAACAACTTGCTCCCTGGATTGGATTTTGTCTTAGCATTCATTGCTCTCAAATGCTCATTTTATGTCAGTCTTCTTTTCATTACATATGAATGGAACTTCCTAGCATATCCCAGTGAGTTGTTCTCTTTGGTCTTCAGTTTCTAACCGCAGAAAATCTAACCTCTAGTGATGGTTTTATAAAGCTTGCATTGATTTCCAAGATATGTGGTATAATATTAATAATACTTTTTTGACTATATTTTTTTATATTGAGATGAACATATTACACAAACAGTGGCTATATTCTTCCCTTTTCTTTTCCTAGAACTGTACTTCAAAGCGGACATTAATTTATAAGGTATTTATTTAGCATGAACTCTATCCTAGGTGCTGTGCAAGGAGAAACTCCGAACAATGACAAATATTATATTTGACATTTTCAGATATTTGAGGACATATGCCTATGTGTTGTGATTGATTTTGACTCTTAAATACCATTATGCATAATTATTTTCATCTTTGCTGCAGCTCTTAATAGAAGATGTCTAGTTGTCACTGCGTATGCCCAGGGTTCATGCTAATTTTCCATTTAATAAGATTAGTAATTCCTAAATAGGCAAATTGATTTTTGATTTTGAGTCATCTTACACTTTTTTTTTTTTTTTTTGAGACAGGTCTCACTCAGATGCCCAGACTGGTCTTGACCTTGAAATCCCCGTGCCTCAGAGTATCTGGAATTATAGGTGTGTGCTACTATGCTCAGCTATGCTTTTTCTTTTCTTTGAATTTATATTATGCAACTTTATTTAATTGAAGTATATATTAAAATAATATGCCACTCTGTGTATAAGAATATTATAAAACACATCAGTTGTGTCTTCCTATTTCATTATCTCTACTGTTGTTTTCAAATTCTTGAATAATTTATATATTATCCTCAAAATACATTATTATATTTGCTTTAGAAAGTTAACTATTATTTAGAGAAATTACACATAAAGATATGTCTCATTTAACCATTTCCATGGAGTTCATTTGTTTATACAGAACCAAGTTTGGTGTAGGAATGATATTCTACATAAAGATCTTTCACAATGAAACATTTTCTATAATGAAGATTTACCAGAAAGTAAAGACATTATTTGCTTGTTTTTCACATTTTTTACTTTAAAGTGCTTTTCTACCATGTAAGGAAATCTGAACTGAGGATTTGTTAGTGTTGCTGTTGCTGATTTTGTATTTTATTTGTTTTGTCACCATCTCCTCTACCCAGCCCCTGGGATTTTAAAGACAGCATGCATTCCAATGTCTGTTGTCTTGCACATATTTTAACAGAAAGTTTGCTGTATTTCAAATGTTTGGCATTTTTAGATGAAATTATTCTCTGTGCCTGTCCTCTTTGACTTTATAATTAGTTCCTATCTTTAATCTGACAACTACCAATTAGACTATGATGAATCTAGATGTTTTTTCTTTCTTTTTTTATTCTTTTGCTATGTATGCTCTTTGGGCTTAATTGGTATTTTTCGGATGTGTGATTTGAAATCACATTAATTTGGGGTAAATTTCACCCATTATCTTTCCAAATATTTGAGAATTTTTCTCTACCTTCTTCACCAAAGAGTATGTCACATTATTTAAAAATTTAAATAACTCTTTATTCTATGTTTTGCACCTTTTTCAAATCACTACCTTTCTTCTTTTGTTTTAGTTTGGTAAATTCATAGATGATTTTGTTTTTTAATGGTGCTGGGGATTGAACTCAGGCAAGCACTCTACTAACTGACCTATATCCCCAGCTAGTTAGGTAAATTCAATAGGCACTATCAAGTTTATTTATGAGTCTGACTAAACAATTCTCCATTTCTATTACAGTATTTTCAATTTCTAGCACTTTTATTTGAACTTTTTCTTACATTTATTTGATTTCTGAAATTACACATCTGTTCAGGTAGGTCATCCAAATTTTCCGCTAGATCTTGTAACTTATGTATTGTTATTTAAAGTTCCCTGGTTGATGGTTCTAACCTCTACTTCATCTCAGTTCCTTTGTTATCTTTACAATTGATTTTTATCCTGTGATTCTCTATCATATATATTTGAACATTAGACAGTTTAGAGAATACTTGAAGCTGAAATAAATTATGTCTATAATTTCAAATATCTACACCTCTCTTGCTGCTAGGTCAGTAAAGGATTTGATTAGTCAGTAGAAATAAAAGTAAGAGCTTTTTATTTTGGGTATTATCTTGTTTTGTGGTGTTGTTTTGTAGAAGTGATACTTTTTCCAGTTTTCTACTAAACTGATAAAAAATGAAGTTTAAATCTGGCAAAAGATGATTTTGCTTCTGTTATCTTTAATGTGAGTGTAACATTAGTTTCAATGTCCTCTACTGTTCTGATTGAAACATGGGGTATTGGCTGAACTCTTCCTGAAATGTTCTTATTCCATACCCCAAGACTTTTCCATGCATCTTTTTCTCAAGAGAGTGTTTTTCTTTGTACTGTTGGTCTTTTCTCAGTAATGAATGACTTTTGCTTTTATTCAGTGAGTGCTAGCCTTTTGAAGAAAATGCAGAATCAATGAGAAAGACTAATTTCTGAAAGCAAACAGTACAAACTAAGAATGCTGAGAAAAATATAAAACATCCTCACCACTCACTACTAGGCTGAAGTAAATTTTATATAAATATATATGCCTGCAAATGTCCAGCTACTTGAACATTTTTTTTTTTTTTTTCCTTTTCAATACATTCAAACTGCCCCTTGTGGCCTACAAGGCTTATTACTGTTCCCCTTGCAATTTTAAGATTTTTTAGTTAGGACAGACAAGCTTTGTGCCTTGCTCCGTGTGACTGCTGCTATCTTCTTCTAGGTCCATATCATGAAGGTGGATTTATCTCACTTTCTCACATTTCAAACTTCCTTTTGTGTGTCTCATGGAATTTCATTATGAGGAGTCCAAATGAGGGTACAAAATCTCCAACGTGTTTGTACCTCTGAAGCTAAACCACAACAGTCTTTAGCAATGAGTTAGGAATTGTAATTGACGTTTACTTACTCACTTGCATGGCAATATTATCTTCCTTACCATTCATCATTTCTGAGCTAGGTATTAGGGTCTATGTTTCCTTGTATATATATGTGCCCTCTAACCACAGACCTTTGATGAGTTTACTTTGTAGAAGTGAAACTTTTTCCAATTTTCTACTTCTTTGACAAAAGATGAAATTCAGATTTGGCAAAAGATAAAATTCTGATTTTTAGTAATAAATTATATTATTTATCATTGTCATACATTACTTTTATTACTCTCTGTGTTCCTCCATTTAATAATAATTTTTATATTCTGAAACTACCAAATTGTCAATTGTTCTAAGACTTCTTTATAGCTTATTCTTTCTCAGTTGTGTCATCCCACAGAAAGATTATCTATTCGTCCAAAATATAATTCAGTTTTTGATGTATCTTTTTCATTTCCAATATCATTCATTTCATCTTCTATATTCCTTCCTTTAGTATCCTGTCTCTATCACTTTTATAGGCAAGTGGATTACAGAAGCAGTCATTTTATTCTTCCTAAACCAGAATAATTGTATACACTTTAAATCCCATTAATGAAGTATGAAGTAGTTTGTGCTGGTACTCTCAAATAGAGACATATCAATACTTGAATGGTTTTCTGACGACTCTTAGTATTGATTCTGCCACTAAAGCTTTTCAAATTCCTGTGACATTTTATTCATTGCAGCTACTTCTTGAAAAGTCTTTTCAGTTGATTTTCAATATCTCTCTCTCTTTCTCTAGCACATAACTATTGCTCCTAGCAATCTTCCAAGATCTCTAATAAGTTTAAAATTTACCTCTATAAAAAGTTTTTCTCTATAGAAAGCAACAAAGAAATACAAATGAAAGAAACTAGAACTAGAGCTATAAATACCCAGGTTTGCAAACCCAACTTTAAAGTTGACTTAGGTTAATAAATGGATGTAAAATGTTCACATGTAAATTCATCGATTACTAATATACACAGAAGAGTAAAATAGCTTTTACAATGGACAGTTGTAGTGGTTTATACATCAATCACATACATTGTCAACAAGAACCAGATAATATTTGTGAATGATTAAGATTGATTAACTAATGAGAAACCATTTTTAACAGACTTCCAATTTTGAAAAAAAAATACATTGTTTTATAAAAACACAAATATGTAATAGATATCCTCACATTGGAAATATAGCTTCACCCAGCATCTCCAGAACAATACAACTTCTGTGTCATGTTTTGGGGTGTTAAGAGAGGAGGCTATGGTAGTTACCTGACCCTCACCTGTTATACATGGCAAGAAGAACCCAGTGACTAACTGTACTGTAATTATGAAATGTGTCTACCTTTTAATACTTACATTTCTGTCATTACATGTATTTTTTAGTTGATTAATAGTGGCAAAATCTGTGTGTGAATGAATACATATGCATATAGCTACATAATACATACATATAAATGGAGAGACATTTAATAAAAACTGGAAGAAAAAGTAAAACACTGATTAAATTGGATTGATAATGTACTCAGTTATGGAGCACTTATATATCATGTGCAAGGCCCTGGGTTTGATCCCTAGCACTGCCCAAAAAACAAACAAAACAAAAAATAAACAGAACCACCCCCCCACACACAAAAAAAATAAACACTGATCAAATTTTATTGGTCTAAATTATCTAATAGAATATGAAAAATACTTCATTTTCAAATTATTAAATAAATCTGTATATTTATGTGTGTGTCTATATGTATTTCCCCCCTTTCAATCTCTTTTCTCCCCTTCTCAGGTTTTAATGTATATATGGTAGACTTTGATACAATGTTAGGAGAAATGATTGGGTTGTGAGAGCCTTAATCTAATCAGTGAATTAATCCCCAGATAGGGATTAACCGAGTGATAACTGAAGTGGTAGAGTGTGGCTGGAGGAGGTGGGAATTGGGATGTGGCTGTGGGATATATATTTATATCTAGCAAGTGGAGATTCTCTCTCTCTCTCTGCTTCCTGACCCTTATGTGAGCTGTTTCCCTCTGCCACACTCTTCCACCATGATGATCAACTTCACCTGGAGCCCCAAGGAATGAAGTCAGCCTTCTATGGACTGAGACTTCTGAAACCATGAGCCCTCAAATTACTTTTCCTCCTCTACAGTTGTTCTTCTAAGATCTTTTAGTCCCAGCAGCAAAAAAACTGACGAAACACCAACTGGTTCTATGACTTTATTCATTCACTTACACTGTAGGTTTTTATTTATTGTCTTTCTTTATTTTAGTTTTTTTCATTTTCTTTTCTTTTTTCTTGCTCTGCCTTCAAGGTCATTTGATAGTTTCTTCACTATTAAGTTGTTAATCATATCAGAAAATTTTTATTGTAATATTTAATTCTATAATTTACCTTTGCTTCCTTAGAATATCTATATCTTAGGGGCTGGGGTGTAGCTCAACAGGTAGTGAGTGCACTTGCCTAGTGTGCACAGAGCTCTGAGTTCTGTCTCCAGCACCACGAAAATAATAATGATAATGATAATAATAACATCAACAATATATCTATTTAGAATTCTTATCTTCCCTTAGTAGATAGAATATTTTATTAATCTTCATTTAAGGTAGTAATAGAGCTATTTTACATATGTGTCTGCAATTTATATTATCTTAAATATCTTGTTATTGTTTTCAGTTTCCCTTTTTCCTTTTGAAAATGTTTTCTGTCCACCTGTCTTCTCATGTATCAGATAGTTTTAGACTGAGTCCTGGAAGTTATGAATATTAACTTGTGAAGACAGAAGATTCAATTTCTCTGTGTTGAGTTGTTTCTTTTATGTAGAATTCAGTATTCTTAATTAGACATGAATCAAAAATAGTTTCTTGGTGGCAGCTCTTATCTCATTTGAGATAATTAAGGATTTTCTTCATGGTATTCCACACACATGCCTAGTTCAAGGATCAGATAGAAGTTTGATAGACAGGATTTGGAAATCCTTTTCTTACAACTTTGCTTCTTGCATATCCCCACTTTTCCAATAACCATTGACTCCTCATTTTCAGTTCTCTGATATCAAAGGCCACAATGACTTTATCTCCATTACCACTGCTACCTCGTAGGCTGTAGTATGCATGACTTCCAAATAGCATCCAAACAAAATTGACATGTGCTGTATAAAACTCTTCTGAGCATGTACTTTCACCCAAATCTGTCTAATGCTTTCTGATTATTGGTGGTATTATTTTGTGTAATATGCATTTTTTAGAGTGCTTTTCCAAAGAATCAAGTTGATCTTATTCAGTCATTACTAGATGGGAATGTCCTGTCTGTAGTGTTTTCTGATTGCATTGGATATCAGATTTCTTTGTAACTTAATGGTTTGCTTATTTAAAGTCATTTAATTTAACTCACCTCTACTCTGGTTTTGTTAAAATGTTAGTGGTTTAGCTTTCTTCTATTTGAAGTAGAAGTATCCTGAATAACAGGAAGGAGTGTCACATGAGAAATTATAAAAATCTAATGAGATTTAACATATTAAGTTTGTGACATAGAAGGAAAAAGCAGTGCAAGCAGAATATAAAGGTGGAATCAAGAAATTGGCAAAATAAGTGTATCCATGATGTTTTGGAAACCAGAAAGAGTACTATCAAATATAGTGTCCACTTTGATGAAGAAGGAACTAGAACCCATTACACCTAACACCCTCATCTTCTGTCATCAAAATTGTGAGAATAGTTGGCATTACACACATATTTTACAATATTTGAATACATTTGAAACAACAGAAACCTTGACAAATATTTCAATAAATGCATAAATAAATGCTTATCAATAAATTTAAAATGAAAGTGTTTTCATTTCAAACCATCTTAAGAAATATGTTTAAAAGTTGATTTCTAAAGGGAAATTTGGGTTTATTGTGACTATCTTTCAAAAATATATTTAAAAATAACTCTGATAAAAATTATTTGTTTAGAAAGTTTAAGAAAAAAATGTTCCTTTTGATATTCTGATAAGTTTCCTAGTAGGAATTGTTTATTATGCCAACTAGTTGATTAGTTTAATATTTACTCTTTTAATTAACTTAGTTTCTTAAATGTTACGCTCACCCAGTCTTCATAAACTGTTCTTATACTTGGGTTCAGGGAAAGATCATTGAAAATGTTTATCAGTTTTAACAGTGCCTTAATGAAGGATTTTTCTACAGTTGTTCATCACCAGGGGATTTCTGTATCTGGAAAGATGGGAGAGTAATTAAGAACACAGAGTCTTTCAGAGTTACTACTGTAAGTCTAACTGAGACTTGATGGAGATTAATGCAGATTCTTGCTGAAATTCCTAATGCTTTCAATTAGTCTATTAGTGCTAAATATGGTAGAATTATCTTTAGACCATTTTTGTAGGAGAATATATTGCATACTATTAGAATGTCCAAAGACAGAAAGTAATGTTCAACATTGTCTAATTACATATTCTGTGAAAATTTCCAGCTAGTTCCATTACAACTGCATGCACACAAGTTTGTGAAGTGTACAAATGATGTAATATAGACTAAAAGTTCATAACAATATTGATTTCACATTATTTATAGTATTGGGAAATAATAATAAAAAGGAACTCAAAGTAGAAGGGGTAATAATCTTACACTGTAAAATAGTACTTTATGTAACCATGCATAAGATGGTTTGTATTTGATATTTGTTTATTAAAGACATGCATGTTAATTTTTACTTCAAACCAACAGTTAAGTGTTACATTTATAAATTTTAGGGGGGGCCCAAATTTATGTTTTGTGTTTACAATTGTATAATTGTGGTGAGATGAATATAAAAGTAAAAAAGACTTTTCAATTTCAATAATGTTTCAATGTGCATTTCAAAGAGTTATAAATATGTTATAACTTGTTTTTACCAAATTTTCAAACAGCTTAACCTTGTTGTTCAAACATAGAAATAAATGTTAATAAAAAATGGAACAAATTTAATCTTGTAAGAGCTCCTTATGAATATTAAGTTTAGCTTCAGAATTAAAAACCTACTAAATCCGCATATTTAAATAGATCCTATTATATAAATACAGATATATTATTTTGCACTCAAAATCCATCTTTATTCATAGAATGGAGGAGGTATGAAAAGGGATTGTTTTTTTCTTTTGTGTTTACTGGTATGTGGTGTAATATGGCACACACTGAGTTCACAATTAATATTTTTAATATAATCTATGATGATTCATTTTATGTCAATTCAGTTGAAACATGAAGTGCACAAATGTTGGTTCAAACATTATCCTTGCTTTGCTTATGAGGGTGTGTTGGAATAATATTAACACTTGAATTGATTGATCAATGTAGATTGCCCTTCCTAATGTAAGTGGTTGTCATCAAATAACTTGGAAGTTAAATAGAACAAAAACAAAACAAAACAAAACAGAAAATTATACTGGCCTTCCCAAGAATACAAAGGCAATTACACCTGCTGCCTCACTTCATTTAGACTTTCCATTTTCCTACTTTTGTGCTCAAATTGTGACATAGGCTTTTCCTGAGTGTATTGAGTGTGTTTATCTTTTAACTGGAATTATATTGTCTCCTCTTGGGAGCTTCCAGTGTGCCAAGTGTAGATCTTAGAACTTCTCAGCATCCATAATAGCATGAGCCAGTTTGTTATAATAGATCTATCATCTATCATCTATTTACCTATCTGCCTATCTGTACACACACACACACACACACACACACACACACACCCTCTCAATTCAGTTCTCTGGAAAACACTAATATAAATAAAAGTACATGTAAAAAGATCTAATTTTTACAAAATATATGAAAATTTCTAGATGGAGTAGTCAGATTGACTAGTCAGACACAGAAAAATATATACATCTTACAACATAATATTCTTCCTCCCACAGGAAAAAGTATGTACTTGTAAGGGCATTTATGTGTGATCATTCAAATAAATTATTGACATTCAAATATTACTTCTGTTTAAAGTATTACTTCCATCTACTTATATTTCTTTTTATAATAAATTATTTTATTCAAATTTTAATTTAAAAAGTACCTATTTATAAATTTTTCTGTACAACATCTTTAACAATGACCTAATGAAAACTTTTATGAGATTCTGCAGTCAGAAAGCAATACCTAAAACAACAAGAAAAATAATATTATTATTTCTCCAGTTACAATGCAACAATGTCATCTGAATTTCCTGGGCTGTGGATATAGTGGGAAAACATTTGCCTAGCATGTACAAGGCCCTGGGTTTGATATTCAGCACATATTAAAAAATCATGAAATTCCTGCTTGCCATTTTAAAATAAAATAATAATAAAACTTTTCTCATCATCTCATAATTTATGTTAGGCTTAGTTTTATAGAAATAGAACACTATGATAAATCAATATTTGCTATTCTTTTACAAATAAGAAAAATAAAACTGATCTCTTTAGGTATATTATGGAAGGCATCTATCATCAATTGGTAAAAATTATTTTAGAATAGGTCTCAAAAAGAATGGTTTTTAAATGATAAATATTCAACAAAATGAATCTCATACAATGCTAAATTTATTCTATATTTTTATAGAGCTATCAGAAACATTCCCTCTTTATTTGTAATATACCTGGTCATAAGTAATCTTTAAAATATGAAGATATGTTTGGCCATTTCTTAATACTCTATCATAAAGAAAATATAACCAGTTTATAGAATTCCATCTCCTTACAAGAGGGAAACTTAGTAGTTCAGTCTCATTCTTACTATAATAGACCAAGAAATATGCAGAAACATATCTAAACCATCATAATATTGTTGGAAATGTTTTAATATCCATATGACACTATTTGTACTATTTTATTACATCTTTAAAATTGTGTTAGTAATGGAACTCAATAAAAACATGGTCAATACTTTTATATCATGCTACAAAGAGATGTGAATAACAAAAGGAATCACTTTTTATTAAATATAGTTTTTGTGAAGATTAAAAGTATACTCGTTCATTACTGATACATCACTGACTTCTAATGAATATTAAGAGTTGTTAGGACTTGCTGTAACTATGTTCTCTCTTACAATGTTGCTTCCATCAGTTGGACGTGACTTTCTTCCTAACCAGTACATAAGACCTGCTTGTGTCATAACTACCAATTTCTTCCTAAATGCCGAATTCAGTGCTCAATTTTCATTCCTCCTCCTAATTGAACCATCAGCAGGGGACCTACTTAACTTAATTAGCCTTTAGCAAGAATCAACCATGCTGGATCACTTTCTCTTCTTTATAGTAGTTAGGTTAAATCTCTAAATTCCTTCTATGGTTAGCCCAATATTAGTCACTCCAAAATTCCCATGTCCTAGTTCTCAGAATTTGGGGACTTGTCATGTGACATGGCAGAGGAAAATTATGGTTGTAAGTGGAATAAAGATTGCTAATAAGTGGATATTAAGGTAGGGGTATTATGCTGGGCAATCTGGTCTAATCACAACAATTCTTTTAATGTGTGTGTTAATCAACTTTTCATTACTGCAATCAAAGTACCTGACAATAAAAACTTAGAGAAGGAAAGGTTTATTTTCGGCTCATGTTGTGACAGATTCAGTCCATTGTCAGTCAGCTCCTTTGCTCTGGGCCCAAGAATAAGAGAACTTCATGGTGAAAAGAGTGGCAGAAGAAAGCAGCTCAGTTGATGGTACCTTGAAAACTGAGAGAGAGAAGAAGGCACCATGGACAAATATAGTCCAGGCTACATCCTCATTGACCCACTTCCTCCCAGCAGTAGGTCACTGAAAGAGGTCCTACCTATCTACAGTTATTACCCAGCAATTATTCAATACAACAAATTCATCAATCTACCTACAGCTCTCATAATCCAATCTTTTCACCTATGAACATTGCTTCATTACCTAACACATGAGATATTTGGGGGACTTTGTAAGATCAATACCATAACAATGAGGAAGAGTAAGGTAGATGTGCCAAGATAAGAGTGATAATATGTGATAAAAATTTTACTAGCTTTTACTGCCTTTGAGATTGCAGGGGCTCATGAGTCAAGCAATCCAGGAACTCTCTAAAAGCTAAAGATGGCAAGAAAGGGATTTTTGTCCTAAATATGCCAGAAGAACACAGTTCATTAGACACTTTGATTTAGTCCATAATACTTATTTTAGAATTCTAATCTCTAGAACTGTAAGATAATAAGTCATATTGTTTCAGACACTAAGTTGTGGTAATTTGTTATATATATCAACAATAGAAAAACAATATACACCTCTATTACAATGATCACTGTCTCTCATTCTCTGTGTCATTCACCTTCGCATTACTATAATAACTGAAATGATCACCTTATAAAGCAAAAAGTTTTATAATAGCTCAAGGTTTCCTAGGTTTAAGTCAGATCAGTTGACTCTGTTGCTCATAGCCTGTATTAAGACAGAACTTAATGGTAGGGATATGTGGTAAGGCAAAACTATTCCCCTAATGGCTGGGAAGCAAAAGATAGAGTGGCTAGTCCACCACTATCACCTTCCTACTCACATCCCTAATGACCAGAAGATCTTCCACTAGGCCCCACCTCTTCAAGTTTCCACCATTACCCTGTAGTGGTAAGCTGGGAACTAAGCCCTTAATGCATGGGTTTTGAGGGACTCTCCATCCCACCATAGCAATCCCCCTTGCTAACCTCCTTTTATTCCCTCTAGTGTGTGCCAGATGAGACTATTTGGACTATTCCTCTTTCTTACCTTAATTCAATCCTTTTATTTTACCCACCCATAGTTATGATTTTGGGTATTCACAGCACTCCAAAGACTAGATTCATGGATTTAAATTTACAACCCCTCCCAAAATATGTTGAAGTCTTCACCCCCAGTAAATGGGAATGTGACTTTATTTGAATAAACTACTAATAAAGCCAGTCAAGTTATGATGTTGTCTTAGGGTTGGCCTAATTTGAATGATTGGCATCCTTAATGGCAGAATAAAATAACCTGTAAAAATATGGAAAAACAAGGAGAACAACTTATGTCAGAAACAGAGAATAAAGTGACACAGCTTTCAGACAACAAAAAATGGGATTGACAACCACCACCAGAAGCTCCCAAGAGAACAGGAAGGATTCTACCAGATTCAGAAGGAGGAGGACTTGATGATACATATGTTTTGGACTTGTAGCCTCTAGAACTAAGAGAGATTTGTTTGTTGGCTCTAAGCCACCCAGTTTATAGGACTTGGTTAGGGCAGTTAACAAACAAAACAACCAGCAGATTTATAAATTGAACACTAACTTAGTCCCTTAAAAAACATATTTCTCTATCCAACTGTTTACTGAGTATTTTAATCAGGAAGTTATACTGGAATCCATTTCCTAAAATGGCCATACCAATACCTCCTTTAAGGTCCCCTCTGTTGAGGAATAACTAAGATCTACATTGTCTGGTCACTTCTCTCTGTGATTCTGTTACCCAAGAGAAGAATCCCAGAAGGGTGGGATGATCAAACAAAGGGAGCATCATCATTCTCCAGTGGGAATGACAGCAGATATCTGATCAGACATGAAAGTCACAGTCAATATGTGAACCCATTGACAGTCACTGACTCATTGCTACAGATTAAGAAAATTGTGGGATCTTTATCAATGAGTCTTGAGATTTGAAAACATTCCAGTGAACGCTTGAAAATCATGAGCTTGGGGGCTTTTTTTTCCCTTGTTGCCTGTAATTTTCTTAACTAAAGTGGTGATTTCCTTGACCATTGTACCCTAACCTCCATGCCATCTAAATCAATTTAAGTCCTAATTTCTATATCAAATTTCTGTTATCTTGTGTAAACTCTATTCAATTCAGAGCACAATAAGTCTCTCAACTTTACCATACTGAAGACTAACTCATATCCATTTCTGTCCCTTCTCCTGGCCCTAAACCTAGTCTTTCCAAAATATTCCAGCTTGGTCAACAGATACCTTATCTATACAATCAGGACATGAATCCTATAAACGTCTTTCATTACTATCTTTCTCAAACAGAACTCCATTCCAAACCTACTAGTAAATCCTATTCTAAACTATATCAGAATATTACCATTTCTCACCAATTTTCACTACCATCTTCCTGGACTACTCACAAATACCTCAATTCTTATTGACATAACTTCCATTGATTTCCCATCTACTCTTATATTCCTTTAGACTATTCTCAACAAAAAAGTTAAAATATTATGGTTTGTTCAAATAATATAGAAATAAAAATTAATATTCACAATGTGCTACATATTTTTGTACTTAGAACTATGTAAACTATATAATTTTGTTGGAGTATGTCAAAATAGTATTCTTTAATGGCTATGGATATGCTTTTGATCACGATTACACTTCCGCCACCTACTAGCTGAGTAGTTTTAGGCAAGACATGTTATCTGTCTTAAATCCAATTTGTTCATCTAGAGATTAAACTAACAATACTTTCTCATAGACCATTAATACAGGATATAATAGAATATGTTTTGCAAATAGTGCCAATAATTATCATCTTCAGTAGAATGTGACCCTTGAATTGTGAAATTTGTGATAAGCAATCCCACCCTCATGCCACATTTCTTCAAGAAGCATAAAAGCAGCATAGATGAAGACACTTTTTTTATTCCCAGAAAGAAATGTCTCTTTTGATTTGGCAGATGGTCCCTGAACAAGTTTGAACAATTATTTGGGATCATTAACTCTGAATTAGTTAAGAAGGATAAGCAAACCCTGCATGTGAGAAACTAGTCCATTTACCTTACAACGCAATCAAAGCAGATTTCTTGTGGGAAGGGTAATGGTACTGGCAGCCAGAGGCTACAACAAGAAAATATACTGAATTAAGAAAGAGAAGACCTTGATTGTGTTCTTTTCTCTTTCTTCCTGCTCTATCTATCTATGTATCTATCTATCCATCCACATCATTTGTGAGAATGAAGGAGTAACTTTTCAAAACATCACTTTTTTTAACCTCTATGATACTGCCACTAGGTATAAGATATTCCCATATTTAGTTCTTCTAAAGTATTCTCTACTTAATGCATCGTTTTTCAGTTCAAAATAAAAAATAATTTTCAGGGAATGTAATGAGTTCTGTGTTTCCGAATACTATCCTAAACATGCAATGTGTAAGGAAGAGGTTGGATATTGTAGGCTTTAGGTTATTATGTCTATATGTTATCATCACCAGATAAGGTCATCCTCTCACAAGGTTCTCAATTACAGGTGTAGACAGGTTACATTACTACTCATCCTATGAAATAAGAGCTTTTTATGGTCCATTTAGGTATGCCAGTTTTTCTTAATCTTTCAGTAGGAATTTTGGCCCTAAGGATCATTTGGTGGTTCTAGGATCTCATTAGTCCATAAAAAACTTGGTGAGACTGTCTACAGCATATATGATACTATCTTCTTGAATCGACAGTGAGACAGTTTATATTCTTGGAATTGTTTTTTCACCTATCCAATTTTAACATGGAAAATTGGCTCAAGTTTCTCTTACTCTCTCCTTCCTATATTGTGTCTTTCAATTTCACCTGTTTAACCCATGTATCTTAAAATTAACCATTTCATTTGTTGACTATGAGAGATAAAACATTGTCTACTATATAATAAGGTCATAAAAGGATGATTTTTTAACTCTGATGAATGAATTATCTTACTGCTATAATTAATGTTTTCTAGTCTGGATGTATTTTGTGGCTTCCTGATTCACAGTAAGCATATTAATAGAAACCACCAAAATTCTTTCCTGATAACAAATATATAGAGAGTATAGATTTTCAAAATAGCTTCTAATTATGTTTTGTATTTCACTCGTGTCTGTTGTGATGTTGCCTTGTTCTTTCTGAATTTTAGTAATTTGAGTTTTCTCTCTCTTTCTCTTTGTTAGTGTGGCTAAGAGTTTATCAATTTTGTTTACTTTTTCAAAGAGCCAACTATTTATTTTGTTAATTTTTCCAATTGTTTCTTTTGTTTCAATTTTGTTGATTTCGGCTCTGATTTTAACTATTTCCTGTCTTCTACTACTTTTGGTATTGGTCTGCTCTTCTTTTTCTAGGGCTTTGAGCTGTAGTGTTAGGTCGTTTATTTGTTGATTTCTACTTCTTTTGTTGAATGCGCCCCATGAAATAAATCTTCCTCTAAGTACTGCTTTCATAGTGTCCCAGAGATTTTGATATGATGTGTCTTTGTTCTCGTTTACTTCTAAGAATTTTTTTATTTCCCTCCTGATGTCTTCTGTTTTCCATTCATCATATAATAGTGTATTATTTAATCTCCAGGTATTGGAGAAGTTTCTGTTTTTTATTCTGTCATTTATTTCTAATTTCAATCCATTATGATCTGATAGAGTACAAGGTAGTATCTCTATCTTCTTGTATTTGCTAACAGTAGCTTTGTGGCATAAAATATGGTCTATTTTAGAGAAGGATCCATGTGCTGCTGAGAAGAAAGTGTGTTCGTTCTTTGTTGGATGGTATATTCTATATATGTCGGTTAAGTCTAAATTGTTGTGTTATTGAGATCTACGGTTTCTTTATTCAATTTGTGTTTGGAAGATCTATCCAGTGGTGAGAGAGGTGTGTTAAAATCCCCTAGTATTATTGTGTTGTGGTGTATTTGATTTCTCAAATTGAGAAGGATTTGTTTGACGTACGTGGATGAGCCAATGTTCGGGGCATAGATATTTATGATTGCTATGTCTTGCTGATTTATGCTTCCCTTAAGCAGCATGTAATGTCCTTCTTTATCCCTTCTGACTAGTTTTGGCTTGAAGTTCACATTATCTGAAATGAGGATGGATACTCCAGCTTTTTTGTTGTGTCCGTGTGCATGGTATGTTTTTCCCCATCCTTTCACCTTTAGTCTATGGGTATCTCTTTCTATGAGATGAGTCTCTTGCAGGCAGCATATTGTTGGATTTTTCTTTTTAATCCAATCTGCCAGTCTATGTCTTTTGATTGATGAGTTCAGGCCATTCACATTCAAGGTTATTATTGTGATATGATTTGTATTCCCAGTCATTTGAATCATATTTGTTTTTGACATGATTTGTTTTCTCATTTATTTGGCTATTCTTTTAGGCTAGCGCCTCCTGTTGCTGATTTGCATCGTTGTTTTTCATCTCTTCCTCATGGAATATTTTGCTGAGAATGTTCTGTAATGCTGGTTTTCTTTTTGTAAATTCCTTTAGCTTTTGTTTATCATGGAAGGATCTTATTTCATCGTCAAATTTGAAGGTAAGTTTTGCTGGGTATAAGATTCTTGGTTGGCATTCGTTTTCTTTCAGGGCTTGGTAAAGTGGGTTTTATCCCAGGGATGCAAGGTTGGTTCAACATTCGGAAATCAATAAATGTCATTCACCATATCAACAGACTTAAAGTTAAGAATCACATGATTATTTCAATAGATGCAGAAAAAACATTTGATAAAATACAGCATCCTTCATGCTCAAAACACTAGAAAAAATTGGGGTAGTGGGAACATTCCTTAACATTATAAAGGCCATCTACGCTAAGCCCATGGCCAATATCATTCTAAATGGTGAAAAACTGAAAGCGTTCCCCCTAAAAACTGGAACAAGGCAGGGATGCCCTCTTTCACCACTTCTATTCAACATCATTCTTGAGACTCTAGCCAGAGCAATTAGACAAACCAAAGAAATTAAAGGGATACGAATTGGAAAAGAAGAACTCAAACTATCCCTGTTGGCTGATGACATGATTATATATTTAGAGGAACCTGGAAATTCCACCAGAAAACTTTTAGAACTCATAAGTGAATTCAATAAAGTAGCAGGTTACAAGATCAATGCTCATAAATCCAATGCATTTTTATACATAAGTGATGAATCTACAGAAAGAGAAATTAGGAAAACTACCCCATTCACAATAGCATCGAAAAAAATAAAATACTTGGGAATCAATCTCACAAAGGAGGTGAAAGACCTCTACAATGAGAACTACAGAACACTAAAGAAAGAAATTAAAGAAAACCTTAGAAGATGGAAAGATCTCCCATGTTCCTGGATAGGCAGAATTAATATTGTCAAAATGGCCATACTACCTAAAGTGCTATACAGATTCAATGCAATTCCAATTAAATTCCCAATGATGTACCTTGCAGAAATAGAGCAAGCAATTATGAAATTCATCTGGAAGAATAAGAAACCTAGAATAGCTAAAGCAATCCTCAGTAGCAAGAGCAAAGTAGTGGGTATCGCAATACCAGATCTTCAACTCTACTACAAAGCAATAGTAACAAAAATGGCATGGTATTGGTACCAAAATAGACAGGTAGATCAATGGTACAGAATAGAGGACATGGACACAAACCCAAAGAAATACAATTTTCTCATACTAGACAAAGGGTCCAAAAATATGCAATGGAGAAAAGATAGCCTCTTCAACAAATGGTGCTGGGAAAACTGGAAAACCATATGCAACAGAATGAAATTAAACCCCTATCTCTCACCATGCACAAAACTCAACTCAAAATGGATCAAGGACCTCGGAATCAGACCACAGACCCTGCATCTTACAGAAGAAAAAGTAGGTCCAAATCTTCAACTTGTTGGCTTAGGATCAGACTTCCTTAACAGGACTCTCATAGCACAAGAAATAAAAGCAAGAATCAACAACTGGGATAGATTCAAACTAAAAAGCTTTCTCTCAGCAAAGGGAACTATCAGCAATGTGAAGAGAGAGCCTACAGAGTGGGAGAATATCTTTGCCAACCATACCTCAGATAGAGCGCTAATTTCCAGAATCTATAAAGAACTCAAAAAACTCTACACCAAGAATACAAATAATCCAATCAACAAATAGTCTAAGGAAATGAACAGACACTTCACAGAAGAAGATGTACAAGCATTCAACAGATATATGAAAAAATGTTCAACATCTCTAGTGATAAGGGAAATGCAAATCAAAACTACCCTAAGATTTCATCTCATCCCAATTAGAATGGCAATTATGAAGAACACAAGCAACAATAGGTGTTGGCGAGGATGTGGTGAAAAAGGAACACTCATACATTGCTGGTGGGGTTGCAAATTAGTGCAGCCACTCTGGAAAGCAGTGTGGAGAGTCCTCAGAAAGCTTGGAATGGAACCACCATTTGACCCAGCTATCCCACTCCTTGGCCTATACCCAAAGGACTTAAAATCAGCATACTACAGAGATACAGCCACATCAATGTTCATTGCTGCTCAATTCACTGTAGCCAGATTGTGGAACCAACCTAGATCCCCTCAGTTGATGAATGGATAAAGAAACTGTGGCATATATATACAATGGAATATTACTCCACCATGAAGAATGATAAAATTATGGCATTTGCAGGCAAATGGATGAAATTGGAGAATATCATGCTAAGTGAGATAAGCCAATCTCAAAAAACTAAAGGAAGAATGATCTCGCTGATAAGCAGATGATGACACATAATGGGGGGGTGGGAGGGGTTAGTGTTAGGGTTATGGTTAGGTTTAGGGTTAGGGATAAGGAGTGTGGTAAGAATCAAGGAAAGAAGGACTGTATAGAGGAAAAAGAGGGGTGGGAGGGGTGGGGGGGAAGGGAAAAAAATAATGAATCAAACATCATTGCCCTATGTAAATGTATGATTACACAAATGGTATGCCTTGACTCCATGTACAAATAGAGAAACAACATGTATCCCATTTGTATACAATAATAATAAAAATAAATAAAGAAAGAAAGAAAAAAAAACCAACACATATAGAGAAAAATTGTTAAATTCTAGGCCAAAATAGGCATTAAAATCTCCCAGCTAGGGCTGGTAGTATAACCTCATGGTACTTTCCCTAGCATGTACCAGACCTAGGTTTGATCCCCAGGATCATACATGCACATAGATTTGTGTATATATATATCCTTTTAAAAGGTTATTCTAATAAGTCCTTTAAATTTTTTTTCTATGGTGGAAATTTTAGATTATTTAATGTTTTTGTTATCATAAGTACTATGCATGCTTTCACATTTTTTTTTTAGTATTTCTTTTATTTGTCAATGGATCTTTTTTATTTTATTCATTTATATGTGGTGCTGAATATTGAACTCAGGGTCTCACACATGGCAGGCAAGCGCTTTACCACCGAGCCACAACTTAAGTTTAAGTCCCAGTTTTACATTCTTTTCTTTTTTTTTTTTTTTTCTTGCAGTACCAGGGATAGAACTCAGGGCCTTGTGTGATGCAAGCACTCTACCAGCTGAGCTATCTCCCCAGCCCCCCAGTTTTACATTCTTAAAGATAATTTTGTAAAACTTTTCCAGAATCAGATATGCTGGGAAAAAATACACATGTAAAATTTCAAATGCCAATGTATTTTCTAAAATATCCATAATCTTTCTTTCATCAGATTATACAAAGTATGACCTATTTTCCTAAGTTTTTAGTAATGATTATAAATAATTTATAAAATATTTTCCTATGTAGTAATGTAATATAATCTGTTCAATTATAGGAATGATGCTTTACTTCTGTATTGTTACGATTTTAACATACTTACTTTTTATATTTTCTTTTTTTGAGTTGTTTACTTTTGTCCTGTTTTCTATATTATTTTCTTTATTAATTTTATATGTCATAAAGAGTATTATCTGTCTTGTTATGGATGTTCTAATTATTATTTCCCAGACTGATACATTAATAGCAATGTACTAATTTATCTATAATTGTATTGTTTATCAATTTAGCTGTAATTTCTATTGTTTAGCCTATTTATTTTAAATCATTCTTTTATTATAGTGACCATAAGTTTAATTTTATAGAAAGTATATTTGATTTTTAATAAAATTTGCTTTGTATTTATAATAGTATGAATTCTTGCATTTTAGTTTTTATTAGATCTAGTCATGACATGTATTTTCATTCTTTTTTTTAATGTCACTGATAGCATTTAAATATAAATGATTTACATCTGTTTCAGAATTCTCTATCATCTTTAGTTTCTGAGGTGTTGATTTGACCATTTTCTGATGGACAAATTTTTATTTGTTATCAAGTACTCACAATTACTAATCATTTGTTCAGTGACTTGATGGGATCAAATTTTGGTGGCTTTTTTTTCCCCCATAGGTCCTTGAGATTTGGCTTGAGTTCAAACTCCAGCATTCAGTATAATGCTTCAGAAATCATTTCCTGTTAAACTGGCCTGCCTGTGTGGTGTGCTATCTGCTCATGGCTCTCTACTTGCTCCTCTTATCCTCAAAGTTTCAGCAGGCCCCGTTGATCTGTTTGTTTGTTAGACTGTCATTTTTCCTAACCATCCTCAGCTCTTAAGTGCCACAAATTGGGGCTGATTGCTCCAATGTTTTCAATAATGCCTTAGGACATAACTTGTCTTCCAGACTAATCAAATTCAAGCACTTTGAAGAGATAGTTCCTGAAGTCAGTATTTTAGATTAATTCAGACCACAGGAGGGCTTTCCAGCTGTCTCTTTCTTTTTTTCTCTTTGGCATATTAACCAGCTTACAGTTTAGGCTATATCTTAAATATATCAACTAATCCTTCCCTAATGCCTTTCATTACAGTTTCTGCTATTTCCACAAATTCCTTAGGCTTGAATATCTCCAAATTCAGATGCAAATGCATTCAATTCCTTAAGGAGGGATTGAAGTTTTGCTTCTTCCAGGGCAAAATACCTGAGGTATAGTGCTATTACTGGGGGCATGGCCATGTGTGCTTCTCTCTGGATGACACCACCACTTTAGATATTAATGGTCATTGGCATGCCTTTTCACAGGGTGGAACCTCGACCCTGGGACAACATCCACATTTACACCACATTCACAGGGACTTTGTCTCAGCAGTAGGTAGCTGTGGGCAGGTTAAGAAATGTTGGTTCCTTGTTCCTCTTGGTAGTAGGCTTCTTTCTTACTAGCACCACAATCTCCTTACTGAGACCTGCAGGGAGAGAAAGAGACCTGCTTTCTTGGATGTATTGTCTGGAGTTGAGGTTTAATCTCACAGAACGT
Organism: Sciurus carolinensis; assembly: GCF_902686445.1. Taxonomy (NCBI): domain Eukaryota; kingdom Metazoa; phylum Chordata; class Mammalia; order Rodentia; family Sciuridae; genus Sciurus; species Sciurus carolinensis. The sequence continues at coordinate 19,911,595 of NC_062217.1, read as the reverse complement.
GAGGAACATGGAGTGATGTGGTATCCCATGTTCAGATACTGCACACTCACGCAATTTCTCATGAGTTGTAGTTGCTTTTCTTGAATAAATATTTCTGTTTTATTCCTTTAAAGTAATTTCATGATATTTTAACAAGTGTAATTTAGACCACTTCTGTTTATAATAGGGATTTAGAGGCTGTTTTTGCTAAAAGCACTATCTATGCACTTGGCCTGCAGATGTCTGATAGGTAATTGAAAGTAGGATAATAGCTTAGCATCTCTGCCTTAATTTTACTTATATCTCCTCTGCTGCCTTAAACTATGGACCGGATTCCTGAATAACTCTGCACATACATGTTAATCTTTTAAGGAATATTCATTGAAACTGATAACTCTTCACCTTCAACACTGAAGACATCAGGACAAGAGAATGAAGATATTTTTAAGATTTGTGGGAATGTAATAATCAACAAATTGTCAGTTACCAGTTTTTATAACATCTTGTTCCAGTCCACGAGAATGGGACCAAGAAGTCACCAGGAATTGCCTAAACCTGAAAGTGTTGGGAGAAATCCTAGTTCTTGACTGGCAGCAGTGAATGTCTCAAGTGTGTAAGGAAAACCTCTTCACATACAGGCTGACAGGAAAACCTGCGGGGAGGAGCTTTCTGCTTCGGCCACCTAGGAAAGTGCACAACTGTCCTAAATTGACTCAATGTTACCAAGGGAACTCGTATAGGAACCTGGTGGTCTGATCCCCCGTGGCACTTTGTGATTGGGCAAGAAACCTATAAAATGTATACCTGTTCCCGCAATAAACAAGTTTGCAGGCTGCTCGCCACATGCCTGCTTCCACCCAAATCCCGGAGTCTGGGTCTTGACTTTGTGCTGCTTACCCCACATCTGAGCTAGTCCGGCACAAGAAAAGCAACCTGAAAGTGCTAACCCTGTCTTTCCTTTCTAACTTGTCCTTCCCTGTGCTTCATTCTCTTCTGTAGTCACTAGATTCTAGGAAAACAGCCTGATTGACAAACATCTTTTAAGAGGAATTCACTTTCTTATCTCCTACCAGGCTCTGTTTGACCACCTGGAGATACTTATCAACCACACCAGAGTTTTTCCAAGTCTGCTTGATTATGTATACTTCTTCCTGCTTACCCCGCTTTGGTTACCTTCCTACATAATGATAAAACTCTTGTTAGTACTCCAAAGAGAGTACTGAAGCATGCTGGTCCCCATGTGCCTCCCAGTACAACTCTACTGACACATTTGCATATAAAAACTGTCTTTGCAATTTTCCTGAGGGTTTTTAGAAGAATCACAAAAGATTAGCTCACCTTATAAAGAAAAGTACAAGAAATAACTAGTTTTACTTGACATATTGTAAATGTCATTAATAGTGTTGTCAAATCAAAAAGATCCTCATCTTCCTTAAATTAAATTATGTAAATAAATCATTAACATAAATGTTTCAGTAATTATGTACGCTTCCTAGAAATTCATAAATGCCCTTGTGTTCATGATATATTTTTATCTATCAGAAACCTTTTCTGCTTTTTCTGGTATTTACTAGGTAATTAAAGTATAGTGTTAGCAGCCGTAATCTACGTTAATTTTTAAAATATCAACTTGGTCACTATTTAATCTCTTGTTACAATCCAGTATTACCTAAGCTAGTGTTTTACTATTAGGAGTTCATACCACTTACTTATGCAGTTTTACTAATATATAAATATTATAAACATATTTTTCAAGTACTGAATGTATTTAATATATACATATTCTAATTGAATGCTTGGTATATACGTAATATATTACGTTTTGAGATTATTATATATTTTATACAAAGTGATTGTTTTCTGTAAATATTCTGTTCATTTAGTTTCAAAAATATGTGTAATATCCAAACTTCATTGGAAACTGGATTAATGCTATGATTTGGGTATCTGTCCCACAAAGTCCACTATGTTAAAGGCTTGATTATTTACTCATGGTGCTATTGGGACATTGAGAACCTTTGAGAGATGGGGTCTTGTGGGAGGAAATTAGCTTAAGAGGGCATGTCACTGAAGGGACTGGGACCCCTGCTTCACCCTCTCTTTTTTGGCTCCCTGCAGCCATCAGACGAACAAGCTTTCTCTCACACACTCCTGCCATGATGGATTGCCTTACCACCTGCTGGAAAGCAACAGGGTCAACTGACCATGGACTAAAACCTGTGAAATTATGAGCAGTAATAAGACTTTTCTTCTTAAAGTTGATTGTTTTAGGTATTTTGTCATAATAACAGAAAACTCACCAATGCTATTAGTAATTTATTTTTGCTAGATATTTTATTGAAAACTTTTTAGGTTTACTTTGCTTTGTTTTGAATATCATAGAAACAATCAAATTGCCTTGCCAGTAATATTATTTTCATGATAAACTCTCTTTAGAATGCCTTTGTTATGTACACATAATTTTTAATTCTAATGTTTATACAAAAGTATTTTCAAGGCCACGAAATGCCATATTAAAAAAAAAAAAAAAAAGGTTTTCCCAAAGACACATAAAAAAGACTATGCCAGACAAGGCTTCTGATGAACCATACCAGTGGACTAAGTCAGGAAATCTAGAACACCGATAAGAAAATGCAAATGAGATAATGAGAGTGATAATTTGAGATTGAGCACAATGAAAATTAATTACATTGGACTGAATAAACTAGTAAAGGATAATTATGGTTTGAACACAAATTTATGCATTAATGTTCTGTTTCCTATATATCAGAAATTTCCCTTTTCATTTAAACTATCAATACTGCACAAAATTTGGTAGAATATACTTTTGTAAACAGAAATAAAACATTTACATTTTCTTCTTGCCTGAGTGCTTTTAAATTTGAAATCTGTTATTAAAGATTCTGATTTTGTGGCATCAATTTGCATAGTTTCTATAAGAGTCTCTCCTTTTTGTTAACTGGAAATAATGGTAAGTCATATAAGGTTTTCACCACAATGTCATATTTTAAAGTGTTGTTTATTCAATCTAATGTAACTAGATATTTCCAAGATAGTAAGTTTAACTTAAGGGAGTCAATGGTTGCAAACCATCCTTTTCCTTTTTCTATTTTTTTTCTTTCGGGATGCTAAGTATTTAATTCAGGACCAAATGCATGTACTGAACTACACCACAGCCTTCTTGAGAAAACTGGCCTAATGTCTGTCTTATATTGTTTCCAGTCTTTCAGACATATGTAAGGTCTCTTCTTGTCAGACACAGACATTGAAGGATATTTTGGGAACAAAGAGAAGTGGGAAATTCACCCAGGTCTATACATGCTTAAAGTAAAATCTATGGCAAGCTCTTTGTTTGACCTCTCAACCTTAAGACACTTTAAAAAGTCCAATCTGAGATTCCTTACATAAACTTAAAGCAATGTAAAATTGAGCAAACCTAAAAGATAAATCGACATTCTTGTAATACCTATGTAAATATAAAGCTAAAATATAATGAGGACAACCTTATGTTATGATCAAGGATAACAGATCTTTGAAATGGTCTTTAATGAAGAGGGGGGTTACTGCACAACTTTTGAAAAAAAAATGTATGTCGGTGGAAAATAATAGCACATCCCTTTGGTTTATATTTCTTCCCTCACTGCGAAAAAAAAAAAAAAAAAAAAAAAAAAAGTTTTGTCACCTCCCTGGGAATTGAACTGGATTCTGTCTCCTTATACAAATTGTCAACCATTAACAAATGTTCAATCCTTCCATTTTCTTTCAGTATCTGCTACAAACTTCCAAACTAATGCCCCCAACTTTTCTTCCTCTCTCGATTTGTGTGGCTGAGAACTGAACCCTGATTGCCCAGTGTCTCATTTGATATCTAAGGAAGCACTGCAAACTGATTCCCAACAGTTGGATGTACAGCTCAAAGACCTCATCATTGTTACAGATCCGGCATGGATGACTTTTTTACCTGGTTCTGGTGCCATGTGGGACTCTTGAAAAAATTTTTGAATGTCTCTTTTCCACATCTTCCTTAATGGAACAACCAGGACTGCAGCAAACTTATTAAAACTACCGGTATCATCGCTGGAGAACAGCAAAAACTCGAAGTGCTTTTTCAAAATTGTCTGGCAATGGAGATAATCCTACCTTCCCTAGGAGACACCTGGACAGTGATCAGAATTGCTTATGTGTTTTTCACACAACCTCGCTGATGTCTAAGCTATCACCACAAACATTCAAACCACAGTATGGGAAATTCAGTATTGCACTATCATCCTTCCTCTGGCACCTAAGGAGAGTTTACTCACCTCCCTGCAGTGTGAAGTTTATCAGTGTTATCTATAGCCATGCACAAGTACTAAGACCTTGACTCTGGTTTTTATACTAGTGTTAAAATTCAAGCATTTATGATTACAACCAGTAAAAGTATACCCAGGGACCAACACAAATTTGATTCTGGTCTATGTATGTGATTTTGAATTCTTTTACACTGGATCCTGGTATCTCCTTTCTTGTTTTGAAGCTCATCTATCCTTTCAAATAACTTTTTTGTTCAACATTTCTATATGACTGAAGTAGTAAGGTATCAAAACACATGAGTTCAATTCATCATCAGAAATGGAATTGTTCTTTTTCAAGTGTGTAAAATGAGTTATTAAACATTATTGTCTGCCAAAATAATACAATTGAGCTCTCTCTATGCCTTGTAACACAAGAAAATATATTGTGTGCATTGTAGTGTGAAGTGAAAACAGTCAAACAATAATATTTATACCATGACTTCTTGTTAAAACATTTTAATACATAAATGATAATTCATGGATGGTTTCATATGAAACTATTAATGATAGTTGGCTTTAGGAAGTTGGATTAGCACAGGATTAAGAGTGCTTTTCTCAGAAAGCCTTGATTGATGGCTTTGTACAGTGTTTAAGTTTGCTTTTCTTTTTTCTTTTCTCTTACAAACAATGAATCAGTGAGCAATTGGGTGAGCACTGTTGAAAGATAAATTTATAGACAATACTGCTGAAAGCATTAATTAAAAAAGTATTTCATTAAAGCTTATCTTCAACATGTACTTTCTAGAGGGCTTTGAAAACATTGCTAAATTATTAAATTGCATTCAATATTCACATATTTTGTGACATTAAAACAATATAATTTTTTTCTGTGTTTTTATTTCAGAGCACCGAAATTGACCAAAGACCCTTAAAAAGAACATTAGATCTTTATCAACTAACAGAAAAAAGGAGAACTAATTTGCATCAGATGGGCCAACCATTTTTGTTTTGTCTTTATTTTTATTTTAATATTGGTTTTGTTTTATGTTTAAAACATTTTGAATACAACATTCAGATTCATTGGTTGTGAAGCATTCCTTTTCCTTGGAAAAGTTCTAGCAAATAAAGGTATATGAAATAATACAAGTTGATGACTTGTGAATGGGCTCCCAAGCTTCATGGATGAAATCACATCTTGCAGAATGAGCACTTCTGAGGATCCAGACATGCAGACACAGGGGTCCTACTTGACTTTCTTTTCCATAATGAAGAAAAATGTCATTCATTGACACTTAAAGATTCACATGCACATTCACACCGCTGCTGAGCGTTTCAATTGATAATCCTACCATAGTTTAACACCTTGAATTATACCTCATTTTCTTACTGGATATCGATACTATAGGTCTGTGAAATCTCATGCACAAGGTGATATCTGAATTGAAGTTTCAGAGACAAGTCAAATATTGTCACATGAACTCAAAGTACCTTTTACATGGACAAAAATAAATTGGGCAGATGGAAGTCAACGTGAAATGCTGTGGAATAGTCAAGAATAAAGAAAATACACAGAATTCACTGAAGATGGGGAATGTGGGCTTAGTTTGAGTTTCCAAGAGATAAAAGATAGTAGACAAATACATCTGTAATGACATGTTTAGCATTTTTGTACTTCATTCTGAATGGCACTAGTTCTCAAAACTCAGGTGCCAAAAATGGAGAGTAGACATTTTCAATGTTTGTAATTCATTGTGTAGGACAGGAATTAGGAATCTACTTGATCAAGTGACCCTTGCTATTTTAAAAAAAGCATATGTAATAAATATTAATTTATATGTTAAACTCAATTTTAATCACAGTAAATGTTGAAGTATAGATATTTTAAAACATAAATAAAGTACATTTAATTTTAAGTAAATATTTCTTGTACCATTTAGGGATAATAACTAGGAAATAAATATAATATAATCATTTTCTAACATTTACTGTGCTTAATATAAGGCAAAGACAAGAATACAAACTGGAGTTATTGTTCTAAATAACTTAAGACATTTTCATGCCTCTTATTACTATCTTTAGTTCAATTTAGTGAAAATCTATATTTGTACAACACAGATGGAAATTCTGATGCCACTTTATTAGAGACATGTCACATTACCCAAATTTTGTGAATATATTAGGTCTTTTGTAAATCATCCACCCATTTTTTCTAACACTTATTTAAACTCAATTAAAGACAATTTTAGAAGGGTTAACCTCAATAATGTATATAATTAACAATACAATTTAGGTATATACACTGCCATAAAATGTACTCTTAATGATTATTAAATAGGCATATGTTAATTTCATCTGCATTTTAGAAAAGCTAGAAATCAGTACTCTAAAAGGTCTTAAAGTTGTATACTCAACAGTTCCCCTTACCAAGCTCTGGTACAAAATCATTATTCTTATCATGTAGTACAGGTGAAGAATCTTACAGGTTTAATGCCTCAGCTAATGATATACAGAAAGACAGTTACAGCAGGGGTCAACAATCAGAATTTATTTGGAGATGTCACTTTCAAACTGCTGTTTCACATTGACCTCTGAAAGAAAATCAATTATATAGAGCTTACTGGCTTAGAGAATGTCAATGCAATGCAGTTTAATTCATCATTAAATCTGTACTGTCTATTTTACTAGCCTGTTGTTTACTGTGAATAGTAATGTAGAATAAAAACTACATCTGGAGAACAAGGAAAGGTTTATTTATTGGGATATCCACTCAACAGTAGCAATGTGCCTGCTGAAGTGCTTTCCCATCGCACCAAATTCATTTTTCAAAGATTTAAATTTATTGAATAACATCAAAGCTGAAAGTAGAAGAGATAATCACTCTTTGGCACCAAATGTAGAGTGCCATTGTTATAACTTCTGGGGATTGCATAAAAATACTCAGGGAAATGAACTGTCTCGATAAAAAACAATGGATCCCAAGGACAGCTGGAGTAAAAGAAATAGGTAACTGAATTTTCCAATTCCAAGCAATTTACTGTCTGACAGAAGAAGGTAAAGAGATTTTATATATATATTTTTTTTTCATGGTTTTATAATCATTTAAATATGGCTGGAACTTAAAAAACAAAATGCAGGAATGACCCAAACTCTCTATTGCTGGGTTCTAGATTGTTTGGAGAAGCAAGAACCAATCAAAAAGTGATTCTCGAATCACTTAATTAACAAGTACAGTGATTGAGTCAGAGGGAAGTACAAAATGAGAGAAAAACCATGGACTTTATAGAAATGTATACTTGGCCTCATACACAAGATCATCATGTCACTATAGATGAGTCCAGTGCCATTTTACAAGACAACTTTGTAACAGCTTCCACACATTGGTGTTTCCTCCTTATATTCACTTTTTGAAAACACCAAGAACTGCTTAAAATCTACTAGTATGAATGCTTGTGCCCCTCCTCCAAATTCATGTGTGGACACTCAATCCCCAATGTGATAATATTTAGAGATGGGGCCTCTGGGAAGTGACTGACTCATGGAAGCAAAGCCCTTATGAATGGGATTTGTGCCCCTATGCAAGAGATCTGTGCTCAGATATGAACACATGACCAGTGAAACTAAACAACCATGTACAACCACAGGAATGAGATCCTAATTAGAACAAGTCATATTCTATGTATGCATAATATGTCAAAATGCACTTTACTGTCATGTGTATTTAAAATGAACAAATAAAAAATTTAAAAAAATTTAAAAAGACTTAGGTAAAGGAGCTCTTTGGCACCTTCCACATGGGGATATGGCTGGAAGGTTCCTCTCTGAGAAAGGGGCTGCTCACCAGACCCTGATGGTTTCCCACTCATCTTGGCTTCCTAGCCTCCAGAACTGTGAGAAATAAAGGTTTGTTGTTTACAAACTACCAAGTTTAATGTAGTATTGCTATTAAAAACAAAAATGGACAAAGGCAAGATCTAATGGAAAGTTTTATTTATTATGAACACAATATATATTTCAGATATTGTGAAATAAGTCTGCTCTCAAAAAAATAGATATTATAGTTGAAGAACGTTAAAGTGGGTCATTTGGAGTAGTTATAAAAGATAAAGTTGAGACTTAATAACTGAGATATGGAGTCAAAAAATAAAAATAATCAGCATCTAATTACTGGCTGTGAAAAAGAAAGAAGGAAAAGACAGGGAAAGAAGGAATAAATGTATATACCTTGCTTTCACCTAAAGCCAACCTAGATTTATCTTAAGAGTCAAAGATCAATGCTAGCTGAATGACTAGAGGTTGGACCAACACGAGGTAACACGGTTAACATGCACAAATTTTGAAACTATTTTAAAATGTGGAATATGAATTAGTTTTTGATTGGAGAGGTAGTATACTTATGCATAATAAGAAAACAATTGTGAGATTATGTTATTGCCATTTACATCCCCAACCACACAATTATTTGTGGTAGATTGTGGAAAGGAGGGTTGTGTTGCTATCTAAAAATCTCTGTGATTTAGCAAAAAATAAGCCACAATGTAAGTTAAGTTATATAGCCTGATCTCCAGCACTATGTAAGAGTAGAAAGCATAACTGGCACAAGAAGAAAGTATGATCCTGGATCCTGGAACATAGAAGTTGTATCTAAATGAGGTGGCACAAAAGGAATAACATTTTTCCTATTTTAGACAAAAATGTGGATTATTGAACAATAAATTTCTGTCACAACCTCCTTTCCCTTCACACATTATGTGATAAAAAGCAAAAAACCATGCTCCTGACCTCCATTAAGAGTCATGGTTTTAGGAGCTACTAATAATTTTTTCAGGCTTCTGAAACTACCAGATTCCAGGTGTCCTTTTGTTCAAACCAAAGGAGCCATTGGAGAGTTAACCTCACTCAAACTAGTGTTATTGTTGATCAAAAGTGGTTCTTTAACAGATTATATTAGAGACTGGACTAACAATATACATGAACTACAATAACTTTTGCTAAAATGGTACCACATGGGACACAAATGACAAATTTTAAAACTTTTGAAGTCAAGATTCTCATTTAGTCAAAAAAATGACTCTAGAAGTTTAGTATGTATCCAGAAAATTAAAACAATGGAAAAGGGCTGTATCAATATACTGGCTTTGCATGTAAAGGACCTGATATTATTAGTGAAATTGCAATTGTGGGTATCCCAACCACAAGTTGTGAAAACAGACCTGACCTTCAAACCTAGATCTTCCAGTTTTCTGAAGTCATAATTTTCCTATTGCATAAAGTGATTTCTTAATGCTAAATCTTTCATGAGTTTTATTCTACAAATATAAATACATATTCCCTAGAGCACTGACAGAGTATGATTCTAAGCAAGTTAATCCAGTTAGTAATGTTACTTTTATCTGGCAGATTCCATGTGACATGTGTTAAATGGTAGCTGAAGGAAGTCATTCATTTGTTTAATTATGTTTCCTAGATGCATTGACTTGTTTATTTATTTTCTATTTTTCATATATTCATTCATTCAGCAAATACTTATTTAGAATGTTGTATTTTCCAGGAATAATTCTAGATACTTGGGATAAAGCAATGATTAATAAACCAAAAAAAATTAGAGTATTCTCAGTCCTCATAGATTATACTTTCTAGTCAGTTCCACAGCTCCATCTTTGCTGCACTGAATATATTTGCTATGCAGAAAGACTTCAGTATCTTTTAAAATCCTTTATTCCTATTTGTGCATTTTTGACCTGGGGCTGAATTTTCTCATTAGCAATCTGACCCTAAGGAAAGACTTCAGGCTAGGGCAAGTGGGACACAGTGGACTGTCACCTGCCTGCCCACAATTTAAATAGTCTCATTTACGTTTTTTTCTAATTGTGTGGATCACATTTGATGTTCTGAAAGACATGGACATGTAGTGGTAGCCCTTTTATATTCAAATAATATTAATACATACATAAAATTATATCAGGAAAGTCAAGTACATTGCCTTCTAGGACAAGTATAGTGAGACTTCATATTGTATTTGATTTTTAAATACCTTGTAGTTTCTTGAATAGGCTAGCTAGAAAGATACGATATATTAAACTGTGCATGAAGACTTGCAAAATCCCATTGGAAAGTGAGATAATTAAAACTTTACTGTACACCTGAGCAACTTTCACTTGCCAAAATTAAATTGTTGGTTACATAACTTTGGAAAATGGGTTATCTTCAGATTACATCATTACTTAATATTGGAGACCACATTAAATATTTTAACTGTTAAAGTAAGCCAAAATGTATGTATACATCTCTCTCTCATTATTGCTTGTCCTTTCTCCCTCCCTCTCTCTCTCTCTCTCTCTTTCTATATATATATATATATATATATATTATATATCTCTCTCTATATAATATATATACATAAATTTCTGAACTTTATGACTAAAAATAACTTATATTTAAATAACTGAATTTCATCTTATCATACAAGTCCAATCAGTTTCCATAACTAGTTATTTGAGAACAATGTATCAGAAAATAATTTATATTTTATCATGTTAGAGAGAAAATAATTGACATTAAATAACTTTTGAAACTCTTTGAGTAGAAATATATACAAGAAATTTAATTATTTTAATCTTTTTATGTCATCAAACATCTTTTATTCAATCATCAGGTAATCGATTAAAACAGATAATGGCCTTATTAAATATTTTAATATTTTATCCTCTTACCAAGTTATCTGAGAAAGTAAAAATTTCCAACAAATTTCAGACCAGAAATGTCTTCATTCTTGGATTGGTCAGCACTCACTGTCAGAATCTATAACTAACTATGACAACCAAATTATAGACTCCAGTCACTAATTCATTTCAGAATTACTGAAAATCTGTGATGCTTTCCTACCATGACAGGCTTGAGTTGGCTTTAAAAGTATTTCTATTTTAAGTTCAGGAAGGATCCTTCTGGAAAACAGGAAAAAGAAAAAGAAAAGAAAAAAGCCTTTACATCTAATTCCAAGAATAAATGGTTTTTCTTCCATAGCTTTGAGTCACTTGGTCTTATGTGAAGTCTGAATACACTAGGTATATTTTGCAGTGTGCATCACCTTTATATGTGACTCAATATATAGCTCAAAGTTCTTTTTTCTAAGTCTGAATATGAAGATATAATTGTTGGGGTATTATTTGCTAAACAACTATATTTTCTCAGCAACTTTGTCAAAATTTTAGTTTTCCATATATGTGTGATTTTTTTTAATATTATTTCATTCGCTGATTCATTAATTATTGTAGCTTTAAGATAAAATTTGAAGTAAGGTACTGGTAATGTATCAACTGTGTTTTTCTAAAAGTTGTTTTGGCTAACTATATCCCTTATGCATTTTTATGACTCTTAGAATTATTTTGTCAATGTCAACCACAAATTCTGTTGGAATTCTACACAAGATTCCATTATATTTCTAGATCAAAATGGAATTTTCACACTAATTTTGATTCACATACAAGATATACCACTCCAGTTATTCAGGTCTTATTTATTTTCTCTCATGAATGGTTTATAATCTTCTGCAGGTATCTTTGCATCTATTTTGTTAGATTTTTCTCTACTTCATAATTCTGTTATTTTGCTGGCCTTATTTCTCATTTTCAGTTTCAAATGAATTATTCAATGTAATATAGTTGATGTTTCTATCTTGAAGTATTCTAAAACCCAGATAAATTCACTTAGTAATTCAAGTAGATGTTTCTTAAATTCTACTAAAATTTTGTATCTACTCCTTGTTTTCTCATTCATTAATCAAATTATTTATATATACATATTTTACACTATCACATCCTATAGAGCCTTCAGTACAACATTGAGTAGAAGTGATGACCTTGACAATCGGCCATTTTTTCTCTACTTACAAGGAAGTATTTTCTTTTATCATTAAGTATATTGGTAAATGTAGGTTATTTTCAAGATGATTTTTATCAGATAACTACAGGAAGCGAAGTCTTTTCTATTTCTAGTTGTGAGTTAATATCACAAATGAATGATGGATTTTCCCAAGTGTTTCCTGCATTCTATGAGATTATCATTTGGAGTTTTCAATGCTTTAAAAAAAAAAAAAACTTTTTAAATGTATATATTACACAAATTGATTTTTAAATATAAAATCAAATTCATATTCAGGCAGTTCATTCCAATAAGTAATGATATATTATGGTTTAAATTTCTAATAATGTATTTACTTAATTTTTAACTTTGATTATGATTTTTGCAACTAGATTTACAAGGATTACTGGGTCAAAGAGCAATTTCTTTCTAAATGTCTTTGCTTATGTGGTATCAGGATAAGGTTGCCTTCATAGACTGAGTTGAGAAGTTTTCTGCTATCTTAAAATTTCTGAGTTTATTTGAAAGTTATTATTTTGCTTGAATTTCCACTAAATTTCACTAGTAAAAATCATCTGGACCTGAACTTGTGTATAAAGAAAGATGAAAAAAAAAAAAAAAAGAAAGATGATTTTTGTTTTTGTTTGGTTTGTATTTCTTTTTCTTTTTTCTTTCTTTTTTTTTTTTTTTTTTTTAAGGGGGAGGTCAGGCTACTTGTTCCAACAAAGAATTGCTCTCATCAAGCAATAATCCTCCACTCCCCTTCTCACCCAACCCTAGTCAGCACCATTCTAATTTCTTTCTTTATGAATTTGACTAACCTAGGTAATAAAATCATGCAGTGTTGCCCTGTTGTGATTGCCTTATTTCCCTTAGCATTATAGCTGCATGGTTTATCCACATTATGTTTCAGAATTTCATTTTGAATTCTGAATAATATCCCATTGTACAGATTTTGCATATCCATTCATTCATAGACGAACATTTTGCATATCCATTCATTCATAGACGAACATTTGGTTTATTTTCATAGTTCACATAGTTCAAATTTCTCTTCAAGTAGCTGCTTTCAATTTTTTTTTTTTTTTTTTTGCATTTTCACAAATAGAATTATTCAATTACATTGTAATTCTTTGAGGAATCACCATGCTGTTACCCATGGAGACTGTGACTTTTAATTTTTGTAGCAATAGTGCCCAAGGGGTAAGCTACATCTTCACCGTGGTTGTTATTTCTGATTTATTTATTTATTTATTTATTCATTTATTCATTCATTCATTCATTTTGCAGTAACCATCCTCATGGGTATAACATGTTATCTCATTGTGGTTTTCGATTTGAATTTCCCTAATGACTAGAGACGTTGAATATCTTTTCATGAACTTATTTTTTGGCCATTTAAATATATGATTTTAGAAAAATATCTATCAAGTCCTATTTTTCAGTCAAGTTAGTTGGTTGTTACTGTTGTTGACTCAGAGTGGTTCTTCATATATTCTGGATATTAATCCCTCAAAATATGTGCTTTGCAAATCTTCTTTTATTCTATGTATTGTTTTTGACTCTTTTAATTCAGTTCTTCCTTTCACAGAAGATTTTGATAGAATCAAATTTATCTAGTCTAGTCAGTTTTATCTGTGGGTATTTTTCATTTTGAATAATAGTCATATATTTGGAATATCATTTTTGTAATGTTTCTTCGTTATTTTAAGTGTGTATTTAAAGTTAAGCATATTGGCAATTTGTGTGTTCTTTCTTTTTCTACATATATTGTGTAGTAATTCATCAATTTTAGCATTTTTCTCCAGCAACAAGTAGCGAATTCATTGATTTTCTTTGTTGATTTCTTTGTTTCTATTTCATTGATTGCTTTTCTGATCTTTGCCATTTTCCTCTCCTTAATTATTTTTCCTAATATCTAAAGGTGAAACTGTTTTTATTGAGATCATTTTTACCTTTAAGCAATGCTTCCTGTTATGAACATAACTCTAAGCACTGCACTAGAGATATCTCATGGATTTTTGATGTTTTCATTTTCATTAGTTTCTAATGTTTTCTAATTTTAATTTCTTCTTTGACCCAGGGTTTATTTTGAGATATTTTATTCATATATTAAAGAATTTTCCTAGTTGAGTGTGGTGGCACATGTATGTAATCCCAGCTATTAGGATGGCTGAGGTAGGAGAATTATAAATTCAAAGCCAGGTTTGGCAACTTAGTGAGACTCTGACTCAAAAAAAGAAAATAAAAATGTGTGTTCTGACGTAGCTCAGTGGAAATGTGCCCTTGGGTTCATTACTTAGTACTAAAAAATATTTTTACATTTTTGCTCATTGATTTCTAATAAATTCCAGTGTGATTCTAGGTTCAAAATCTATTTAAGGGTGTTTAACAATTGTATAATGAACTTTAACTTGCTACAACTTGGTGTTGAGTGGAATCTTCTATAAATACCAATCAAGTGGAGAAAATTTCAATGTGTTATTCAAACTTTCTATGTCCTTGTAGATATTTCACATTTTTTTAAACCAAGAATGGAATATTTAATTTTCTAATGACAATGTGTCCATATCGTTTCCTCAGTTCATTTCATGTTTGAAGCTCTGTTATTATGTACATACATTTTTCAACTTGCTCTCTCCTCTTAACAAACTAACCCCATTTATAAAAATGGTGTTGTATTTCATCCAATCAGGAAAGATATATGTCTTCTAATTAGAATGCTTGCACCATTTTAACTTAATGTGAATATTTATATGTTTCGTTAAAATTTACCATTTTACTGACTACTCTTATAGTTTTTCTACTTGGTCTGTTATTCTTGATTCTGTTTTCCATTTTTTTCTGTTCATATTTTCATTAATTAAATTTTTATGATTACATTTTAACTTAACACTTATTTAACATTAGTAGATGCCATTTAACTTACATTTTAATTTAACATTATTAGATGATTATTTTAAAATAAATTTTATATATTTTGTAGATTGTCCTGGAGTTGAGAAAGGCATGTTTATTACAGTTTACCTATTAATTGTGTTATGGCATTTCCCATGTAGTGAAAACTGTCAAGTATTTATTTCTAAAAATTAGTTTTACTGGAATTATTGTTTCCTGTAAAGGTTAGATTTTACTACAAAATTCAGGATAGGGACAAACAGCCCCTGAAATATATTTTTATGCTTAAACTAAGGCTTAAAACTCTTAACACTCTCTTTCCAAAAGCTACTTACAGGTTATTTTTCAAGGAAGCAACCAGTTTCCATGGGAATGGAATGAAGTATCCTCAGCAAGGGATTTCAAAAGTGTGTTAAATTTCAATGACTAAAACTTAGCACTCCTCTAATAACATAACCTAATTACTAAGTGTCAAATTCAGCAGTGATTTCTTGAACATACTCCTGGAGTGACCGGCATGATTCTCTAAATGGCGGTTAAATGGAAATGAATAGTACAGACCAGTTTTTGAAATTGTTTCATTGTGAATTGTGCATCTTTAACCCTGTACACAACCACCATGTTATAGAATTCACAACTTGTACAGTTTAAATAAAATTTTTTAATACTGTGTCACGGTTCAGAAACAAATATGAAGCAATTGAATTCTCTGCGGGAGCTTAGATATTCAAGGTGTGTTATTTGTCTTCACAATATTAGTTTTCAGGTTTAGGAGCCAAATCCTCTAATTTACCAAAATACATACTTATGATCTCCTGATGTGATCAAATTATCATAGAGGAAATAAATCTGGACTGCATCCACTTTCACTTGATACTGTATCAATGCCTCAGGCACAGAATTTTTCCCCCAAAGACACTTTATTTACTAATAGAGTATAATTTTAGTATATGCTTTATTTATTCTTTGATGAAAATATTTGGGGAAAAAACTACATGCTCTAAAAAATAGGTTACATTCAGATGCACAGAATGAAGGAAAAAGATTCATTAGTTAACCAAGTGTTGGTCATAATAACCTATATCAAGCCATTTGGGATGACTTATTTTGTTATTTGATATGATATCCTCTTCTATTTTGGTTGAAAACTTTTTTGTGGGGGCATTAAATTATATAAATAAATACACATAACCTTCAAAATACTTCTTCAGAGATTGCTGACAAGTATAAATTTACCTCCTTCTTTCCTCCTTTGAGGGGAATGTCCTCTGTTTATGTTTCTTCGGTTTTTGACTCATTTATGGTGTCTCTGAATTCAGGGCTCATTTCCAATACCCAAATAGTAGAACATAAAGCAAGGAAGCTTGTCTGTATTCCAAAAGGGAAAATCAAACAACCTAAAAAGAATTTCTATATGAAATGATTGAAGCAAACAGATGGGTACTGAAAATAGCCAGCATTAGGGGAAAAAAAAAAAAAAAAGAAAAGAAAAGAAAAGAAAAAAAAAGACCTGTATCCAAGTCAAATGTAATTTTCATTGTAAAGTGCTTTCTAACTCCACAGGAGTATTGGATTCCTTGAATTCTTTCATAACATCCCTTCAATAATATTTACTGCTTTATAAGACATCTGAGCAAGTTTCTTTCTAGTTATACCACTATGTATCTAGTTTTATATATATACTATAAAAAACTTTTGCATGGTAAATAGTTTAAATGAAAAATAATTAAGAAATTTAAACTATTTCTTTTGACTTTGTCTGCCTACCACACAATCGTATTATCCTGTGGCAATTATGTAGCTAATTGTATATTCCACCATAGCTACTTTACATATATCCCATGGCTATGTATCTATATTCTTATCATGCTAAACTGGCATTTAAAGCAACATTACCTTGGGTTTGTTTTGGTAACCTGGAAACTATTCTGTAGAATTAAATGACAAAATTTCTCCTTTTAATACCTTTATAAAATTTTAAATAAATTACTTTCTTTGTTTCTACTGGTTAAGGCTCAGCATTTTCTTCCATTTTTTTTATTTAGTACATTCATCCCTCAGAATCCATTGAGGATGGATTTTAGGACCCACACAGAGACTCAAATCTGCAAGTGCTCAAGTCCTATATATAAATTGGCATACTGTTTTCATATAACCTGCATTCGTGTCCTTGTATACTTTCTTTAAGCTACTTATAATACCAAATACAATGTGAGAGCTGTGTGAGGAGTTGATAAGCCGTATTGTTTAGGGAATAATGATAATAAAAACAGTCCACATGTTCAGAACAAACTCAAATTTTTTTTCTTAGTATTTTTTGTAGTGACTGGTTGAATCCACCAATGCAGAAACCATGAATATGAAAGGCTGTCTGTAATGGAAATCAATACACAAATAGAGCACATTTACAGTATACTATGGAACCAATGTAGCATATTATATTTTGCATAAGTGGTGATAGCAGCATTTATGCTCTTCATGACATTTGCTTTACCCTGTCAAGAAGTGGATTTTACTTTTCTTTTTTAATGCAATTGGCTGTAATGTCATGAATACTTCATATAATAGAACCTTTCATATTTTATTTTTTTGGTACCAGGGATTACACCCAGGGGCACTCGATCAGTGAGTCACATCCCAAACCCTTTTTTGTACTGTATATAAAGACAGGGTCTCACTCAGTTGCTTAAGGCCTTGTAAATTGCTGACGCTGGCTTTAAACCTGGGATCCTACTGTCTCAGCCTCTGGAGCCACTGGCATTACAGATGTTCATCACTGCACCTGGCCAAATAATAGAATTTGATTGAAGTAATGCACTGTAATTTCTGACACTGGGTCATAAATCTGATGCAGCCTTATACTGGCTATGTCTCTTAGGACACTTGTTCATGGGATGGAGCCACCCTGTGGTTTCAAAGTTCATTGAAAGGCTGAACTCTCATTGTTCAGCTTTTAGCCTGTATCAGCTCAAAGACACCATCAATTGCCAGAGATGTAAGACAACCTTAAGATGATTCTAATGCTACACTATGAGTTACCCCAGCTGAATCCACCTGGAGTAGAGGTAAGATATACTGAACCTTGACCAAATTGAGAAACTGTGAGCAGATAAATGTCATTATTGTTTTATAGCACTGAATTTCAAACTATACTTTAACATAGCATCAATAAGGGGAATAGGCATGATGAAATACCAGTACTTGACTGGGCCTCCCTGTAAAACTAGACAAAATGTAGTCATGGGAAAAAAGAAACAAAACCCCTGGCATTGAACTGGAATTCCTAATCAGTGTAACAAGATAGAGAAGGAATTTTAAAAAGTATAAAATTTGTCTTCATGTACAATTACATTATTATAAAAACAGAATATTCAATACAACCTTCAAAAGTTTACTTAACTGAATTTTTAAAAATGATTCAAATAGCATCAAAAAATCATAAATTGCTTAAGGATAAACACAATAAAATGTGTTCAATACCCATTCATTGATAAATATAAAACATTGCTGATAGCAATTAAAGGTCTAAATAAATGAAGAACTACATCATGATCAAGTATTTGAAGTATAAACCTTTTTAAGAGGACAATTTGTGAAACACCGTTGTAAGGAAATCTTACCAAAATTTCAGGGAACAATTTTGGAGAAATTAAAAAATTGAATCTAAAATAAGTATGAAAACACAAATACCTATAAAAGAAAAACAACTAGAAATGATACACCAAATTTGGGACTGTTATCATACTCGCTGTCAAGACTAGCTATAAAGGTATTGTAAGAAGCTAAAAAAAATGCCCCCAAGTTATGTCAGATCTTCAGTGTCTCAGAAAGTGTAAACATCTCATTTTGAAAAGACTTTTTACAGATATGATTAAAATAAGGATTTTACAATGAGGTGATCGTTTTTATGAGGAGGTCCTAAGGTCATGGCAATAGTCCTTATGAGGGGGAGGTAGAGAGAGATCAGATAGACACACAGAAAGGATAAAGAGATGTGGTCTCTGAAGCAGAGATGGACTTAGGCAGTTACAAGTCGAGGAATTCTGGAAGCCACCAGAAGTCCATAGAGGTAAGAAACAGATTTTATCCAGGGACTTAAAAGGGAGAATCATTTTCTGTGGTTTTGTTGTTTTAAACCACCAAAATTGTGGTGGTTCATTTCAACTAAATTGATTGTGATAATTAATTTATTATAAAAGCCACAAAGATGATTTTTAAGACAATATGAAATCAGATTAAAGCATGCAGATGTTTGTTTTCTTAACTTGATTTTTGGATGATTCATTATTAATGCACAGAAAATAAGTTGATTTTGATATTGATCTTGTGCCTGCAACTTTGCCAAACCCCTTTATTAATTCTAATAGATTATTTGTAGTTTTTAAAAAGGTTTTCTATAGATAACATCATGATCCATAGACAAGTGTCATTTTTTTTCATTCTAATGAGGATGTATTTCATATATTTTCTTATTTAATTTCTCTGCTTTGGTTTTCCGATATAATGTGGAATAGACTTGGCGAAATTGAACATCCTCATCTTATTTTGGATCAAATGGGGAAAGCTTTTCTTTCAATACATATGTTGTTAGCTGTGGAATGTGTTGTAGGTGACTGTATTCAAGTTGAAGAAATTATCTTTTATTTCTAGTTTGATTAGGTTTTTATATATAATGAATTTTAATATACTATGTCAAATGTTTTTCTGCATCAATTGAGGTGATCATACTTAATTTTGTAAATACGATATATCTTTGGCTGATTTTTATAATTTGTAACTATTTATTATAATACAATTACTATTGGTATTTGGGAGATAAATTCCACTTGATAATATAGTATAATCCTTCTAAAATACTGCTGGTTTTGTTTGCTGGGTTTTTTTGAAATTTTGCATCTATATTCATATATATATATATGTATTCTTATATGTATTTATCTATGTTATATATATTCTATAGTTTTTATTTCTTCTAATGTCTTTGTCTGGCTTTAGTGGTGGAGTAGTACTGACCTCACAGAATATGTTGGAGCGAGTTTTCTTGCTTTTTTTTTTTTTTTTTTTAAGAATAGTTTGGGAATGCTTGGTGTTGGTTAACTCTGAAGACTTGATTAATAAAATAATGAAGACATCTATTTGTGGGTTTTTTGTTGGTGTTGAAGCCCTTCTGTTTTTAGGGCTCACTTTTCCATACAAGAAAATTATTCTTGTAGTTTTTTAAATGGTACATTTTAAAATAGTAGATGCTACTTAGAATAGCCCTATGATTATTTTTTAGAAGAGAAATCTCTATTACTATTTAGTCACTAAGTCTGAATAAAATATTAGCTGTCAGTCCTTTAATCATAAGTGTTTCCTTTCATTTCCAGCTCTATCATATTAAATCCAAATTACTCATTTAGAGACACTCAATTTTAAATGTTATCCTTCTGTTTACTTTCTTGAGAATCATATACCAAAAATATTTGACATTCAAATTTACTTAAGTTTTCTGCAAAGAAATTTAAAGTTCTTGTTTTTCCTTTCAGTTTTGCTTTATTTTCTTTAACTTCTTCAATTTCTCACTTCAAATTATCTTGTCTTTTTAAAATTTTGCCAACAGATTGTGAACAATCTTCCTAGTACTTAAACTGTGTGCCTATATTACTGTTAATAGCAACAATAAATACACTTTACCATTTGAAAATTAGATCTGGAAAAATGTATCAATTTTTACCTGGTAGTTGACTGAAAAATAATGCTTTTTTTCCCTACAAAGCGCTTATATTTTATTTAAGTAAACAGATTCCTTCAAGCATAAGTCAGGTCATTAAAAATAAGACAGACAGATAAAACAAGGATTTGCTTTCTAATAACCAAAATCACTATTTGTCAAACCATTACAGATAATTGGAAAGAACATTGAATTGTAGCATAAGATTTCATTGCTAAATTTGATCACAAACTTTTACAATACCATATACATTGTGGTTATTTAAGAATTAATATACACACATGTAGAAAAATACAATGTCTGTATGTATGAAACCATGACTAATATCACTTCTCTAATGGATCAAAAGAACTTTGCAGTTGCATGTCATTTGCTTAAATACACTTGGTTTCATAAGCATCATATTTTAAATATATATATATATATATATATATATATACCTACTCACACATGTAGATAGACATAAAGACATAATGTTCTTTTATAGGCTCAGGTTTGGAGATAGAGCATCTGATAAGGAAGCTGTCAGTGTCAAATGAGATTATGAGATTCATACCCTGAGCTGGTGGAATCAGAGTCCCTGGGAGAAGAGATAGCAGACACCTCCCTCTCCCCACATACACACCTTGGAGAAGGGGCATATGGATACATAGTTAGAGAGCAATCACCTGGAAGCCAAGAAGGGACTCCTAATAGAAACGGAATTGGCTAACACCCATATCATGGACTTTGAGCTTCCAGAACTGTGAGAAAATTAATTTGGTTTGCTTAAATCACACATTCTGTGATATTTTTGTAAGATATCCCAACCTAATACATATACTATTATGTTTTTTGGAAAGCATTTTTAGATATTTTATTTGCATTTGCTTAAACCATTTGCTCTCCACCTCTCTTTATTTGCTACCCCATTTGCCCTCCTGTTGCACGAGGTTGAGATTATTGTAGGCATGTTTAGGATCAGGCTTAGTAGAAGTTGAGTTGGAAAAATCAGATTTTGAAAAATAATTGCTTTTGTGAATCACAGGCATTTCCACAGAAGGAAACATTTTGCTTGCTGTCTTAGTACAGCAATACTTTTCAGAAGTAATTTTGAAGTAGATCACAGATCCCAAGCAGAAGACCCTTACCTTAATTAAGCAGAACCTTCCACCATATTTGTAACATATAAGTTCCTCTTATTGGCAGAAAGTTTTATAAAAAAAATCAGCAAATATTTATAATAAATGCTATCCTTATTTACCTCTAATATTTAACTTTATCCCTGATTTCTTCTGCTATTTATTCATCATTCAATAGCATATTATTTAGTCTCCAGGTGTTAGAATAGCTTCTATTTTTTATTTTGTTATTGATTTCTAATTTCATTCCATTATGATCTGATAAGATACAAAATATTCTATTTTTTTTTTTTTTTTGCTAAGAGCTGCTTTGTGGTGAAAGACATGGTCTATTTTAGAGAAGAATCTATGTACTGCAGAGAACAATAAGTTCAGTTATTGATCGATGAAATATCCTTCATATGTTTGTTGTCTAAAGTATTACTTTTATTGTTTAGTTCTAAAGCCTCTTTATTTAGTTTTTAACCTTTCTTTTTTTTTTTTCTTTTTTGAAAAATATGTCCAGTCATAAGAGAGATATGTTAAAGTCACCCAGTGTTATTGTGTTGTGGTCTATTTGATTCTTGAGATTGAGGAAGGTTTGTTTGATGTACCTACCATAGATGCTTCATTGTCTGGGGCATAAATATTTATGATTGTTATGCCTTGCTGATGTATCATTTCTTTAAGCAGAATGATATGTCCATCATTGTCCCTTCTGATTAACTTTGAACTGAAGTCTACTTTATCTGATATTAGGATAGAAACCCCTGCTTGTTTATGAAACCCATGCGAATGATATGATTTTTCCCCATCCTTCCACCTTCACTCTGTAGTTGTCTTTGTCTATAAAGTGAGTCTCTTGGTCACAGCATATTGTTGGGTCTTGCATTTTTAATCCAATCTGCCAGTCTATGTCTTTTGAATGATGAGTTTAGGCCATTTACATTCAATGTTATTATTGAGACATGATTTTTATTCCCTGTCATTTTGATTTATTTCTGGTTTATAATTTGAATTAGTTTCTATACTGATACACTGTTGTTTTAGTGTAGTTCCTCCCTTTGCTAGTTTTCACTTGTATTTTGCATTTCTTCTTTATGAAATATCTTATTGAATATGTTTTGTAGAGCAGGCCTTATAGTTGTGTTTTCTTTTATTTATCATGGAAGGTTTTTATGTCATCATCAATTCTGAAGCTTAATTTTGCTGTTTATTGTATTCTTTGCTGGCATCCATTTTCTTTCAGAACTTGGTATGTATTATTCCAAGACCTCCTAGCTTTGAGTGTCTGGGTTGAGAGTTCAGATGAGATTTGGATTGGTGTTCCTCTAAATGTTACCAGTTGGTTTTCTCTGGCATCTTTAAAATTCCATGCTTATTCTGTATGTTAGGCAGTTTCATAATGAAGTGCCTTTGTGTGAGTCTGTTGTCATTTTGTATATTTCGTGTCCTATAAGCCTCCTGTATTTAATTTTCCATTCATTCTTTAGGTTTGGGAAGCTTTCTGATATTATTTTATTGAAAATATTGTGCATTCTTTTCATTTGTATCTCTGAGTCTTCACATATCCCAATAAATCTTAAATTTGATCTTGTCAGGTTATCACATATTTCCTAGCAGTTCTGTTCGTGATCTCTTAACATCTTTTCTTAATGGTCTACTTTGTTTTCAAGATTACATAATTTGTCCTAACTGCTTAAAACTCATTCCTCCAAGTGATCTAGACAGTTGGTGATGCTTTAAATTGAATTTTTTATTTGGTTTATTGATTCCTTCATTTTGAGGATTTTTTTTCTGAATCTCTCTTTACTGAAATGATCTTTCACTTCCTGTATTTTCTCTCTAAAGTCACTCCTTGTACCATCTTTTACTTCCTAGATCAGTTTAACTATGTACATTATAAAATTCTTCTCTGACATTTCTTCCACTATGGTATCCATGGATTCTGTTAGTGGAGTCTCTTGGTTTGTACGGAGCAATTTGTTCCCTGCCTTTTCATGTTGTTTGTGTATCTACCCATTCAACAATATAAATCTGAAGCAGTAGAGTTTCTACCCTGTGTACTTATACTGTCCCTACAGGTTTCTAGTATCTTACTTGATGAGAAGCTGCTGGTCATTTTTTCATCCCATGGAGCAGCCAAGAAAGCAAACTCCTCTGTTCCACCACCTTGAAAATTCTCAAAATTTGACAACTCTATTGACATATAATTTGTATACAAATATCAACACTTATTTAACCTGTACAAACTGTTAATTTGAACATTTGCAAGCATTCATGATGCCATTGCCAAAATGAAGAGAGAAGACATATACAATGCCTTCCAGATTTCCTTGGGTCCCTTTGTGATGCATTTAGAATTAGAGCACTTAATAGGAGATCTACCCTCCTAACAAATGTGGAAATCCAGTATACTATATTTTTTTGGTGCTGTGTTGTGCAAAAGACTTCTTGAATTTATTAATCTAACACAAATAAAATTATATTTTAAGCCAATATAAACTTCTCAATCATACTATTTTCCAGCCACTATATTCCACATCATTGTCTTCTTATGTAAGTATGACTATGTTATGTAACCTTATAGGAGTTGAATTATTCAGTATTTTTTTTTTCTTGGCTTAGTTCATTTAACACAATTTCTTTCTCATAAAGCACTGATGTTGCAAATGGTAGGATTTTCTTCCTTTTTAAATACAAATAATGTTCATATATATATGTGTGTGTGTGTGTGTATATATGTGTGTTTATACATATATATCACATTTTCTTTATCCTTTTATCTGTCCATGATTACTTGGTATAGTGTATATCTTGGTTATTTCAAATAATGTTGAAATATATATGGCAGTGTAACTATCACTTAAGATTATGATTTTCACTTTACAGATACACACACACACACACACACACACACACACACACATGAGGGAGATTAGTAGATTATGCCGTAGTTCTAGTTTTAGCTTTTCTGGGATTAAGGGTACTGTGTTTCAAAGCTGCTGCATCATTTTGCGTTCTCACCAATGTTTTGCATTCTCACCAATGTGAAAGGGTTCCAATTTCTCCCTATTTTGACCAGTGTAACTCTTTTTATTTTGAATAAACATTTCAACAGGTGAGGGACACTATCAGATAGTAATTCTGAGTTCCATTTGTGAGATAATTAATGACATAAATTTTCCTATGCCTTTTGGTCATTTGTCTGTGTTTTTTGGAGAATGCCTGAGGCATTTGGCCTTTTGAAAAATCTGTTTTCTCCTTTTAACCTGAGTTGTACAAGCTTTTTATATACTCTGAAAACTAATCCTTTATTAGACAGATGGATTGCCAAAATTTTCTCTCATTTCAAATTTGCCTTTTTATTCTGTTGATTGTGTCTTTTGCTGTGCAGAATCAATTTGATTTAATGTAGGTACTTTTGCTATCTTTGCTTTTGCTGCCTGTGCTTTATCATATACAAGAAATCATTTCCAAGATTAGCATCAAGAAAGTTTCCCATATGCTCTCTTCTACAAGTTTTTTTTTTTTTAATGTCAGGATTTGCATTTAAGTCATTTCCCTATATTTTTTTGTGTGTATGGTGTAATATAAGAGTCCAATTCACCCTTTATATGTGTGTTTCTAGTTTTTCTAATATGCTTTTCTAAAGATACTTATCGTTTCCCCATTCTATGATATAACCTTGGCACCTTGCTCAAAGATCAGTTTACCATTTTTGTAAAGATGCATTTTTGGTCTCTTTATTCATTGGTTTATGTGTCTCTTTTGAGATTACCATCCTGTTTTACTTACTGTAGATTTGAAATATATTTAGAAATCATGAAGTGAGGTACCTCCATCTTCATTCTCCTCTCTCAAAACTGTTAAACTAAAAGAAGTATCATTCTTCCTATTTTCAAATACAAACGTTATGGAATAATAAGTGTTAGCAAATTCAATTACAGAAGAAATTCTATCATGGCAAGCTTCTGAAGGTAAGTTTGCTTGAATCTAAATACCACACTCATAATCACAATGATGAGTTACTTTCAAGTTACATTTAGATTTTGTTTAGAGAACAAAACTGACTTTAAAGGAAATCAGCAAATAAATACAGGTGGAACTCATGCTCCCAAATGATTTTGGCCAATATAAATATGAATCTGTAATCATGTAGACAATATTGGTTCTGTCTCTTTCTCTCTCTCTCTCTCTTTCCTTCTTTCTTTCATTTTTTTTCTTCTTTCCTTCCTTTCTTTTTTAAATGGAGGTAGAAATAAATAGTTCAGACTATGTAATTCCTATACATGTGACATGGAATAAAAGAATAATTATAATTGATATTCATCAGAGTGTAAACAATCAAAAATGTGTTTCATTAAATAGTTTATAAAAATGAAGATGAACTTAATTAAATTCAATACAAAATTATTGGCTTTTTTTTGTTTTTTTAAGCAGGGACTTTGTTATATTGCTTAAGTTACTTTAAAACTTCTAGATTTGACAGCCATCTTGCCTCAGTCTCCTGAGTGACTGGGCCTACAATCATGCCTCATCATGTTTGGCTATAATTAGAATTTAAAGAGATCTTTCCCTAATCTTTCTCCCCACAGCATTCTTAGCTTATCAGAAACATCTTACAGAAATTGGTGACAAGGCCTTTACTCTGCTAGATTAGCACATCCAGAATATATGTAATGAGGATTATTATCCTTATTTCTTTTTATTCTCTGTGTTCAGTTGAAATGTTGAATGTCAAGAAAAACCAGTGACATTTTGAAAGGGTCAACTGTATACTCTACAATATGTATTTTTACTTTTCTTTCATAGAAAATAATTAACAACAACAACCAAAAATATTGTTTCCCTTTCATTTGGAAACTATCAAAACGAGTGTTTTAAGCAAATAGATTTGCCTAAAATTAGTAATACACCTGATAATTTATACAGGTGTATATAATATCATATATGTGGTATATATTTATAGTACAAAACCTGTTGTGTGTATAGTTTTATTAATTGACATTATTTCTCATTCTACATCTGAATATGTACCCTTCACAAAGTATTATATTCTCTGTTTTATAGACCATCCATATTTTAACATCTATGAAGCTGTATATTTTAGTAATTGTATAAACTATAGAAATGTAAAAGCTTTGATATTCTAGCCTGTACTTCTTAGTTTTCCAATTTTGTTCAATTTCATGAGTTTATTAAGGAATATTGTTTTAATTTTCAAATGAATACTGTTTAAAAATTATCTCAAACATTTTTATTAATGAGTTTCTTAATTAATTATTAGTAATATTAAAGACCACTTCCTAAAAAGTTTGCAAGTGAGCTAAAAATGGGAGGATCATTAACTTTGTAATATTTCCATCATCAAATTTTCTATATGTCTCATCCACTAAAATGAGAGAATTCTGCCATGGGAGGAAGCAAAACCATTTTTCTATTCTAGAGCTTAGCTGTCCATCCTTATTACATGATTGGTTTGCTTGCCAGAATTAATTGACAGGGATGGCACTAGAAACATTATGCAAATTCCATCTGGCAACTCTGTATAAACTAGATTGATAGCTATATAATATTGTTTAAGTATGCAATTCCTTAAATGGAAAAATACCATGATCTATTCAGAGTTCAGACTCTTAGGGATAGTGTACCAAGAATTCTTGCACTGAAAATGCCTCACATAAAACTTTTCATTTGCTTCTGAAAGCAGTCATTTTTCCATGGTTCTAAAAGTGGTTTTGGCCAAAATGTTATATTTGGTGTCACCTCATAGGTATATTTTTTTTTGTACGGTCTTTACAACCTTCTCAAGGTTTACACAAAGAAAATTCTGATATTCTAATTCTGTGAAAGACACATTACTTCTTCCTGACATACTTGCTAGATATTGCAAACAAGAGTAATACCATTATTTCCATGAACAATCTTTCTACGTAAAATTACTGTAATCTCATTTGATAATGCAATCTTTCAAGTGGTTTGGACAAACTAAGAACATCTGCTTTATTAATTTAAAGCGCATTCTGATTTGAAACAACATGTTATACCATAAACATAAGTTTAATTAAATCAATCTATTACACATTTTTCTGATTTTATTTTTCTTATTTTTTTTTCCTGAGAATTCCCTGTATGTTTTCCTTTTCATTCATTTTGTTTTAGGAATTTCTAGCATGATTAGGTCAAACCAGGTTAGGAAGTTGATTTGCTGTTTAGGTTTTTATTTTTAATGTAATGTATTTTTAATATATTGTTTTGCAATGCAGTTGCTTCTACCTTCACATAGTATATGTATATATAGACATTACATACATTTCTGAACATAAATAAGATATTAATCTCTTGATGTGAGCATTAAAGAAAATAATAAAATTGAAATAATAGCAGCTGACCCTTATTTTATGCACCATGTGCACATTTAGTAAGTATTTCAAAAGCAAAATTTCATTAAGTTCCTATATCAACTATCCAAATTTTGTGTCATCTTCCTCATCAGTACAAAGGAGGATCATGATATTTAGTAAAGCTAAAACAACTTGTTTGTAGTGATATAACTCAGGGACCTGACTCTAAATCTGCAATGTTAGCCCACAGTCTATACTCTACTCCATACATATTCTTTTGCTAACAATGTTGTCCAGCTGTAATCTTTAGATGGTAGTAATGTATACATAATATATATTAAGTCAACTAATAATAAAAAGACTTCCCACTTAAAGAATTCAACTTGTTTCCATGTCTAACATTAGCTCTCTGTAATAGGGGCTGAGTAACTTTTATTGGTTATCAGTGTCATTTTTAGGAAAATGTCTATCATTGTTTCACACATCCATTATGGCCTCAAAAATCATGTCTAAGAGAAAGAATGCTAGACTGGAAATATGAACAAGTACTAAAACCCTTTCAGAAACATTTTACTAGTTGCTTGAGCCATTTTCTCAGTATTCATATTACAGCGATATTAGTTGTGATGAGGGAAGGTTTTTGTAGAATTCCTCCATCCTACCAACTTAAAGAAACTTCATTGCTATTGGTCTTCTGGAGATAGATATTCCCTCGGGGCTACAAACACAGCTGGTTTAAGATGGCAATTTCAAGAGATGGCTAAGAGGACATTGTGTAAGAAATAATGTTCTGGAAACTGACAAGAGTATTTGGAGAGAAATTTGAGGAAGTTGAGAATTCTGCTTGAGAGAGTTGATGGAATATTATTTTTGTCTTTATAATTATTGCACTCAATTTTCCCCCTTCAATAAACTCAAGTTATAGAATAAATAAACAATTTTATTCATGAGTATAGTATTTATTACATAGATACTGGAAGAGTTAAAAAAAACTTACTTTGGTTTAATGTAAAGCAAGTAATAAAGCCTAAGGATCAAATAAAAATTAAAATGATGAGAAATACATTTTATTCAAGGACTCTTCAAAAATTAATGTTAACTGAAAACAAGTATAAAATATATGTAAGCATCTTGTGTTTTGTATAAAAGAAAAATGAACTTGCTATATATTATGCAAGCTTTTAAAAATCTCTCCTGTAATTTGATCAATGAAGCACTAATGATTATAGTTTCTCAGTGAAGGTCTTAGATTTCTTCATGATTCACATGAAATTTTATATTTTAGATGTATATGACAGCTCTGGCAGAAACAAAATCAAATATTAGTTTTTAAAATATAATATTTAGGGGATAAAAGACTTTGTCCCTTACCAAAGTGATTCATAGATTCAATACAGTCACCATCAAAATAGCAATTATAAAAATCACATAAATAGAAAAAAATCATGAAATGCATATGAAACCATGAAAGAGTCCAAATAGCCAAAGTATATTTTAATGTAAATGTAAAACTTGAAATTATGAAACTACCAGATGAAAATAGGGGCAATGCTTCAAGACATAGGTATAGGCCATTTTGGGGGCTGGGGGGCATGTAAGAATACAAATCATGGGCATAAAAGCAAAAACAGATAAAGGGGATCATGTCATACTAAGAAACTTTTGCACAGCAAAGGAAACATTCAACAGAGTGGAGAGATAACCTTCGGAATAGAGGAAAACATTTGCATTCATCACATAAGAGATTAATTTCCCAAAATATAAGGAAGTCAACAGTCAAACTAAAAACTAATTAAAAAATGGGCAAATCATCTGGAGAGACAGATGTCAAAATATGATATAGGAATGGATAAAATGTGTACGTAATTGCTCTATATCATTAATCACCAGAGAAAGATGAATTATAGCCACATGAGGTATCATCTTACCCTGAATAGAATGTCTATTATCAAAACAACAACAACAACAAAAAGACTAATGTGGCAAGGATGTGGAGAAAGGGGAACTTTTTTGGTGGGAATGGAAATTAGTACAGTCATTATGGAAAGCAAGCAGTGTAGAGAATCCTCAAAAACTGAAAATAGATTCATCACATGTTATACTCACATGTTCATTGTAATGCTGTTCACAGCAGCCAAGATATGGATCAACAGAGATGTCTGCATATGAAAGAATAAACATATTGTGGTATGTATACATAATGAAATAGTATTCCTCCATGAAAGGAATGAAATCTTGTCATTTGTAGCAAAATAGGTGGACCAGAAGATATTTGGTTAAGTGAAATAAGCCAGGCAGAGAAAGACAAACTCTACATGCTCTTACTTACATGAGGAGAATAAAAAAGAGTTGATCTCAGAGAAGAAGGGAAGAGAATAGTGCTACTAGAGAGAAGGAAGGGGATCGGGGATTGAGGAAGTTTGGATAATGGATACCAAAAGAGCATGAGACTGGCAATAAAAATTCTTGCAATTTGACATTGTGTTAATTGATATATTTTCTCCCATGTAGGATCTGCAAGAATAGAGATGATCTATTACCAAAACTCTTAATCATTTAGTCAATAAATAGTAAGCTCCACCATCAAAAGAGTTTCCTAACTCCAGCATCTGTCCTTTTCTTGGATGTCGTTCTTTGTTGTAATCTGCTCTTACTGTTGTCTATTTGTTTAATACAGGATAAATAATATAAAATCACAGTTTCTGTATCCATAAAAATGGAAATCTTAGGCTCAATGATTTCTAATGATTTCAAACTCCAGAAGAATATTCAACTGACACTGTTTCATTTTTATATATCTTTTTTCTTATATCTTTTTAGTAAAACCATGTTAAAATGAAGGATATGCCAAATAAATGATAACACTCTGTTATTTTCACTTATGTTATAAATTCCTAACAAGATCAAAGAAATAGGCAGAGAGTTCAATTGGAAGTGATAGAAGCAAAGTAAAAAGTATTCACAGATTGGGAGCACAATTATGCTGTCGTAATGAGAATAAATGATGAGAAAAAAATGCAATTCATGCACTTTGCTGAAAAACATCTTTCTCAATAAAGATTTGCTTATTGGGCATTTTGCAATTCTATTTTTTCCAGTATCTATATCTTTAGCACTTAACTGAAGGTAATAATTTTAGACTAGCTTTCATTTTCCAAATGTTCTCACATATTTTACCTGACGTCATTCTATTATAAGTCTCTGAACTAAACTGAGTAAATTTTAATTCCATTTTTCAGATGCTGAATTTGTATACTGAGGCAGAATGGCATGGTAAGTATCCATGTGTTCATCTCTGTGTAGTGAATGAGATTTAGGTAAAAGCTATGTTTTGCAGCTATTAGCAAATTCCTCTCAGATAAAACACTACAATGATTATCTCTTGTATTAAGAGATGACCCAGTATTTCATGTTAATGATTTATAATGTACTTTTACAGTTCAAATCAAATATTAGTTTGGTGCACATAAATGCATGGACAATTGATTCCATTTTTAAAATGTACTATTTTTATAGTAACTATCTTTAAGTCATTTTGAGTCATATACTTATGAATGCTATACTAATGAATTTTAGTCATCATTGTGGGTATATAAGAATTTATATACTTAATTGTACAGTATGTAATAAATACGAAGTACAAGAGTCACTTCTCAGTATTAGAATAAACTAAATGTAAAACCAATATATGTAGTTTAGCACACTGAATCATAAACTGGTTAATAAATATTTAAGAGATGATTAATAAACACAGAGAGTAACTTGATTTTGGAAAATAACTGGTTCCATATGCTATTATATTATGATCCTTGACATTTAGTCTAATGGGTAATTCTCTTGGAGAAGAAATTATACATTCATTATTCTCAGTGGAAGAATCATCCACTCATTTCACTCTCAGTATAGTCATGCTCTCCTTACTTCTCATTTACAACATTTCAGTGAACTATATTGCTAGAGCTTTTTCCTTTTTCGTTCTGTCAGCCAAAATGCTATCAAATGGAATGAGTAAGTAGCTGGGTAGAGATGCCTGGAGCTTTTCATTTAAGGTCACTGGGAGAGCTGAGTGTTGTTATGTTGCTATGTTGTGCTATGCAAGGATTTATTTATAATCTAGAGCATACACATCCACAAACAGCTTAAATCCCTGCTGTGCTCCCAATAAACATTTAACATATTCTGCTCCATTTGCAATAGAACTATAATCAGGGCTGTAGATGCTGGATCACCAATACTGCATAGCTAAGGGAATACGGAAATATTGACTCTGTCCTAGATAAGAAACATAATTAAGGGTGTGTGCAGAAGAGTGGATCTCTTGTCGTTTTTAATGAAGTAATGATACATTGGGC
This sequence comes from Sciurus carolinensis, assembly GCF_902686445.1. Lineage (NCBI taxonomy): Eukaryota > Metazoa > Chordata > Mammalia > Rodentia > Sciuridae > Sciurus > Sciurus carolinensis. The sequence continues at coordinate 19,879,075 of NC_062217.1, read as the reverse complement.
ATAAACTCTAGAGAAAGTGTATATGTTCTCAATATCAGTGCTGCCACTAATCTCCTTCACCTGGAGTGTATCAATGAAGTTGACAGTCATTTATTTCACCTGCCAAAAGAATGATTCTAGCAAGAATGTTTTTACAACTTGTTTAAATTCACAAATTTGTGACTTTAATTTAAGTATAATTTTGTGTCATTTTATTTTTTAATTTGTTTTAATTAGTTAAACATGTCAGTAGAATGAACTTTGGATACATCATGTATAATTTCTCATTCTTCTGGTTATACATAATGTAGAATCTCATCAGCTGTTTAGTCATATATGTACACAGGGTAATAATGTCTGATTCATTCTATTATCCTTCCTACTCCCAGGCCCCCTCCCCCCCTTCGATCCCCTCTGCTTAATCTGGAGTAACTCTATTCTTCCCTCACCCCTTGCCATTATGTAATATTTTAAATTGAACAATCATTTTTAGTTATTTTTTTGTTCACAATGTGCTTCCATAAGTATTTCAGAACACCATATGATAAAAATATGTTGATTTCTTTTATCTTTCATCGAAGATCAGAAATTATCACCCATCTTTTAGGTTCAAATGATCATCCTAACCTCTTGTCAAGTTGTTTCTGGAAGTAGTTAGACTGATCATACCATGATTTTGACCATTCTTTATCATTTCTTCATCAAAATGTCTCCTATTCATTCATGCACACACTAGTGCAAATGAGTAAGTAGATAACCTGGGTTATTATTTTTGAAACCTTAGAAAGCAATTATCATATCATATGTATTTTAACAATGATATTTGCATTTGTGCTTGAATGCCTGACCAAAAGGTAGACAGGCTCTGTCACTGTGAGTACAGTACGATATGATATTCCTCAGATCTATGATATAGACACACATATATATGTTGAAAAAAATGCAAGCATGATGAATAATGAAATTTTAAAAGTAACAAATTGTCAATATATTTATAATTTACTCATATAGTGCATTTAATAATTTAACTATTTTGGTTTATGATTAAGATTTTATTAAGTGAACTATTTGACTCATTGTATTTCACTTATGAAGATATCAGTTGCATTAGATAGCACTAAAACAACGAGCTTAAGATTTTAGAACTAGTCCTTTGCCTGTAATTCTACTAAGTTTTGGACAATTAATGACCAAAATAGGGACTAGTAGATTTGAATTAAGTCTTTATCTTTCCTATTCACTTTCAGAATGACCTATTATCATAAAAGCTTGAATGTGGAAAAGAGAACATAAAGACATTCTATTAATTAAACAAATCATGTCATAATGTCAGAAAAATTTTAAAATTCAAATATTACTCCTAAGACATCATTTTATTCACCATTCAAAGAAAATTTCTGTGACACTCCCACACCCACAAGAGAATTTTTGATTCCATGCAGATTCTGACAGAATGCTAATCGAACCAAATTTTATTTGCATTTGACTTGTCTGTTGCCATGCGAAACATCATTTTTAGCATCACTTAAAATAGTAGATGAGAAATTTCTAATTCTGACCCTCAAGGAGTTGCGATATCAAAAGTCATGAGTTCAAAGGCATTAAAGGACATGCAGGTGGTCTATATAAGTAACTCAAAAAACTGGGCATCAGAAAATAGGAATTGGAGGGTTCTGTGATAAAAAGAGTCTGTTTCCATTCATTGCTTACTTTTATTTCACTGTATTTGAGCTGGGCTTCCAAAATGCCAACATCGGATTATTTTTGCCCTAGGGCTTTCTCTGGCTATTGGAGCCCAATTTTCAGGACACACACAGTCACCAGATGTGCTGAGATGAAGGTTTCCCAGGAGTAGCCTCAATCAATGACTGATGAAAGTCTGTGTACCAATATTCCAGTTCTCTTCTCCTGAGGGAGGGATAACACGGAGGTGTTTGTTCTATACTTTCTCTCAGAGTTTGCCAGCAAGATTAAGCTCCAATTACCCACAGTGATAGCTTGCTTGATAATGCCCTCGTTGCCGGCTTGCTTTCTTTTCTTGGCTCACTTCCTTGCTCCTTGCAAGTGTCTCCTGAATTATTGCTCAATAAACTACTTGTATTCGAATATTTGCCTCAGGATATGCTTCGAGAAGAACTAAGAACCAAAATATCTGACTAAATGTGTTCAAATCAAATTAAAAACAAAAACCTATAAAGAACAGGACAAAATGACTACAGAGTCCCTCGAGAAGAATGAGGAAATATGAAATAAAAGTAGAAAGTGCAATATGACTTTGCACCTTCTACATTATGACTGAAACCTGTTAGTCACCACGTACATACATAGTTCCTCAAAAGTCTTTAATCTCCTCTCTATCCGTAGTCACAGGAAAGATGAAGCACATCAGCCTAATTTCTTCTCTAGTTGGAGTGATTTTATGCCCATATATCCCATCTTCCACTTTCCTTTCAATCCTGTGCCTAAATTCTTAGAAAAGGAGCATTAATAAAAGTCAGGAATTTTAGTTTATAAACTCCAAAAAAAATTCATCTGTATAGTTCTGATAAATCAAATCGAGCTTGATTTTAAGCATTTATTCCAATAGGGGAATGAGACATTTAATCTGCACCAATATCAAAACCTTTACTTCTGAGGACAGAACCTGGTTTCTTGTAGCCAAAGTGTCTGAAATTCCTCTCGGATTTGATAGTTACTGGTAATATCCCTGTTATTGCAGCCTCAGGTGTCCTTTAGGTCAGCTGCTATCCCCCACCTGGTAGTAAGATTATTTAGAAAAGTGCCCTACATCCATTCTCCATATAAAAACTATTAAAGATATATTCCAGGGCATATTTTTAAAGGATTACTCTTTTGCTTAAATTTCTCCACTAGACAGTCCCGCATTAATCAAAGTAAAAGTTTATCTATTCTCTTGCCCCATTTGGCTTCTGTCTACCTCTTCAGTTATTTTCCTCTTCCAGCTAAACCTCATTGACTGAAATGGATACTTGTTCTCTCTAAATATGACATGCGTATTTTACCTTGGTCCTCCTTGTCACTTTTCCTTGAGTGCTCCAAGGGTAGCCTTCCCTGGGTTCAGGTGTCAACTTCAAATTTCTCCTTTGTCATCAAGTCTACTTCAACCATGAGGTAAACAGACCACTCCCATGCTCTAACTCTTTCATGACCTACACCACGCCCTTGATACTTCTGGTAATAGCTTACTTGGGAATCTACATAACCCTGTACTGTGCTCTGTCATAGAACATGAGAGACAGTGCTCTGCCATGTGCATTTTATTCTAGTGCATGGCCTCTACCAGGAGATTATCAATCACTAAAATTATTTGCATACTTAACATCTCAATGATTTTACTTTCTTTATCTTTATTGTTATTCATGCTTGCTTGTCTTACTCCAACAAATCATGAATTTATTCCTAACAAATATACCAAATTATCTGTGTTGTTAAATGCTATGATCATTTATCAATACTCCTCATCCTGTACCTATTAAAACATTCAGCACATTTGAATATATATAGGGAAATATATATGTATATTTATAGATGTGTTATGTATATCATAAGATATATATATTCATGATTGTGTTATATGTCACATATATGTCCTCATTATAGAATTTCCCTTACTTGATTTCAGTTTACCACACTAAACTCATTTTCTTTGTATCTAACCAGTATTCTTTATTAATTTTTCCTGCCTTGTCTTCATCTAAATATTCCAATATCTTAATATGGAGTGTGTTAGGGTTCAGTCCTTCAGCTCAGACTGAGGCCCTTGCCATTTAATTTATTCCACTGGTGATGTCACAGTTTCTTAGATTTCCCACTTTAATCTACCATACATATACATACACTGATTATTCTCAATTCTAGTTTTGACCCATAAACTCATAAATTCCAGAAAAGCAACAAAAACTACACTGTTAATAGATGTGATATTCTCCACCTACTTGCTCTTTATTCAGCCTTTCACCTTTTGGTAACTGAACACTGATGTTCTGCAGCTCAGATTCCAAATTTGGAGCTTTTGCAACACCTCCACAGCATTTCCTCTTTTTCTTTCCCTGCTTTACTTTTTCCCTCTAGTTTTATGCCATCAAACATATTGTATAGCCAGCTGATCTATACTGAATGCTTTCAATATTCCTGAGTGGAAAGTTAGTTTTATGAAAGAATTTTTTTTCATCATTATTTTTGTAATATGTAGAGCACTGCCTGGTGTAGTTGATGTTCAATAAATATCTGTTCAAGAAATGAATAAAATTGGTATTTATTTTTCACATTAGCCACGTTTCTTTTAAATTTTCTATACTAGATACAAAAGTATGAGATTTAAAAAGGAAATAGAAATAAGTTGAGCTACTAAGATGGATGAATCTAGAATTCAGAAATTAATCAGTTGATTCAAAAAAATAAAATTATATAGTATAACCAGTGAAATTTATTCAGAAGAAAAAAAAAATGTACTTAACCCTTCTTGTAGCTTTCTTTCTAAGTAATGGTATTATAAAGATCATGCAAATAATTTTGTCACATAAAATGTAATTTCGTCAATGAGAATACGTCCTGCTTAAAGATCCTTATATTCTTTCAGTAGTAAGCTATTTGTATCATTTCATATATAAAGTATTTTTGCTAGTGTTTTCCTTTTTCTTTTCCTTATTTTTCCCTCTGCTTGCTAGCCTTTTTTCTGTTATAGCTGCAGGTTATTTCACTGGTTCTGACAATTAATTTTTTTTCCCAATTCTGTCTTCCTGTGCGATAAAGAGAATTGAGATTTCCCTGGAGTGAGCCATGGTGTGCTGTGGGAATACATATCTTTTCTTTAACTGGGTTTGCTCTGAAACACTCTCAACTGATTTCACACTGTTTAGTCATGATTGGGTGATGACATTTTAGGAATCTGTTTGTGTTTTAAAACAAAGGAGGCATAATCTTCAATATCTAAGTGAAGAATAATGTTTATGAATCAATTCAATTTTTTTGCTTGCTTATCAGTTTGTTGAGTTCTCTGAAATCATAATTCTCAAGATAGTAAACAAGTGCTATTTTAAAATATATTTTAAATATATATCACTCTGTAAAACCTAGTTATTTATTTTACATTGAAAATTTTTACTTAAACAATATTATTGAACAAGTTATATGAAATTAATACTTTAATAAGTTGAGAAGTAACAAATTAACAGATATGCCTTTCATTACTTATGTGGACTGAGTTTAGTAGTTTATAGACATCATCAAACTTAGTTTGGCAAGAATGTTATATAATACTGCATTAATTTTATTTCCATTAATACTGCATTAATTTTATTTCCGAATTATGAGATTAAATGTATTATTCAACCTTAAACCAAAAAATGAGTGTTGTTAACTGTGTGATCTGGCTTTCATTTGCACTCATAACCATTGTGAGCTTGTGCACCATATCTTTTAGGATAGAAGCACCACAAGCCCCTGTGAACCTGTACAAACTGCAGGAGGCCATCTATGAACCTCATGTGAAATGAGCCACATTGGAACCATGAGACTGGAAAGCCCTGTTTTGGGAACTTCCAGGCAGAATCCCCTGGTTTGATAATGCCCACGTCGGCACCCTGTTCTAGCTCACCTCTCAAGTTCAATACAGCCCCTTGGATTGGAATAATGCTCCAAGAACCAAAGGCCAGATAACCTGTTTACTGAAAGACCCCTGCCACACCAAGAAGTAAACATGAAACAAGACTCTTCTCACACTGAAAACTTATGCCTACCCATGACCTGATCTGTACCACTATAAATAAAGCAAGAGTAGGTTTCTTCTTTGTTAGAACCAGACCCTTCTGGACAGCTCATTTGACCATCCCCCTGCTTTAAAAATATTCTTGCCTTTTTGTCTTATTTTCTGATGTGTTCTTTCATAGCTTGTATTTCACAGCCAGCCCATCCCTCTGATGGGCCCACGAGGTACTGGAAGGAGAACAAACTTTATGCCATTGAGTCTTAGGCACTCCTTCTACATAGACTGAGTCACAGAAGATGTGGGTTGAATTTGTGTGATGAGGCAAACCTGAGTACAGTAAAAATGAACAAATTTCCTATTCTTCCATGTGTTATACCAGACACTTAATTCACTTCAATTAACATAATAACACTGATCACAATGATTACTCATTATTTTGATGGATATTTTATATTATGTGTTTAAATTGTGTACTTTGCACACCAGCCTTGCTAAATAGAATTATTTAGTAGTTTGGTCAACAATTGCATGTTTGTGGGTACTTCCTAATATGTCTAGACATTTGTCTTCTTTATCTAAATTTTATTTTCTTTGATAAAAAGCTATTTTGACCACTAAAGACATGAGATATGACATTCAAAACTGTGTCTACACTGTTTTTTGTGGAGCATATGCTCTGGATTTTCACATATTAGAGATTTAAGAAAAGACAGAGGAAGCATTAAGTGGGAATACTAGAGATGTACATATATTTTAATAAATTTATTTCATTAGAAATATTCTGTTCTATAATTTAATAAACTCAGACAATGACAAATTTCACATAAATTTTACATGTTACTTTGATATAATGAGTCAAAAATTAGTAAGATCCTATATATCGCTATCTAAATAATATGTCGAGTAAGAATTTTTCTAAAAGAAGTAATAGTGTAGTTAAAAAGTTAATTAAATTTTTGAAATATGTCATATTGAATAGTACACATTAAGTAAATATTTTTGAATAATGCAGCTTGCATTTTAAAAATGAAATTTTTATTGTGGATTTTTTTCATGAATAATGCAGCTTGCATTTTAAAAATGAAATTTTTATTGTGGATTTTTTTCATTGTATGTATTAGAAACATCACAAAGTATATGATTATTTCCAAACTATTATACAAATGCTTACTCTAAAGTAGAAATAAAATAATTGATCAGAATAACTCATGATTTTAATTTCAAACTTAAGATTTGATTTCAAAACTTTCAAACCATAGTTTAGAACAAAAATATTGATACATATGGATTACATAATAAAGTACAGACATTTTGTTAAAGATACCCCAGTGTGTGGTGATTCCAGTTTTCTATTTATCTGATGAGGCGTGTCAGAAGCCTGACTTTTCACTGAATTTGTGTAGACAGCTGAAAACATGCTGAAGATTTCACCCAGATAAAAATCACTCTCCGCTTTCCAGATGCACAGTAGCTGTATGTCAGTAATGAGTGTTTTCCTATTACAAAGATTTGAGAATTGGGAAACATTTCTTCACAAATGATATATGCATTATTTCTGCCCTCCAGTATAATTCTTTAATTAGTAAAACCACACTGGAAACAAGATAATCCATCTTTTGGTTAGAGACTGAAGAAAAAGGAAATGAACAGGTTTCATTATAAATGATATTGTGCTGGAACTTAATACATGCTCAAATTCAATAATTTAATTTGCTAAATGAATAGATAATCCTGACAAACAAATATATTTATACAAAATGTAAAATTATCAGATGTTTAATGTTGTCACTTGGAATTCATCTTAATTTTAAGACGAGTATGGCCTACATTTTATTTTATAGAATTTTTTTTCTATTTTTGTTATGTTTTCTGAAGCTCAGAGTGAGGAAGTACTAAAAATATTCCATGTTGAATTTATGTTCATGTATGCACAAATTTTATGCAAGTTTCAATAAGTATGTTGAAAATGCTATTTCAGAAAAAAGACCTAACTTTGATTTTAAAATAAGAGATAATAAATGCAACTGTAAATAATCAATGATATTTTATTTACTATATAGACTTTTATGAAGAAATAAAGTAATCAGCATACATTGAGTAGTAAAAATTCTCTTATTAACACTATAAATTTTGTTGAGAAGGCAATATCTAAAGTCTTTCCAGAGTTATGCATTTTTAATGATGAATTTGAATAAGAGATGGAAAAGATATGTAATGTATACAAAAATGATAACAAAAATAATTAGAAAAATCCTTATCCTGATTGTGACTTGTCCTCTACAGTAATGCTGTATTAGGCTCCTGAAATCAGTTTACATTTTCTTTACTATAGTCTGAATGCTTATATCTACCCACAAATTCCTATATTGAATTCCTTGTCCCAAAGGTAAGGTGGTATTAGGAAGTGGGACCTTTTGATGGAGAGTGGGTCATGAAGACAGAACCTTCATGAATGGGATTAACTGTTTTGGCCCCAGACACCACGTGAAGACACACACAGATGGTGGTTGGGCTGTCAATGATCAAGAATGTGTGGCTCCTCATCAGACATCTTGGACACTGAACCCACCAATGCCTTGACCAAAGACTTTTATGATGTGAATAATAAAATTCTATTGTTTATAATTCTACCGCTTTGTTATGTTTTATTATAACATTCCAAACGGACTCATACTGGCAGCAATCACATGATCTTTACTCAACAAATATGTAGAGCTTCATTATATCCACTGGATATTCTAGAGGCTTCTGAATCAGCCAAAGGACAACTGAAAAATTGATAGTAGTCCTCTCTTCCACTCAGTATCCCACAAGAGCATCTTTTTGCCCTCATTGACAAACACCTTTCCTGGCATAGATGTAAATACAATAGCTGCCAACTAGACCTGACGATATGTGAAAATGATTTTACAAAGATGTTGAGTATTTAGACTTTAATGTGTCTAATCATCAGCGGATAAGCCAAGAATCAGAAAATATTCACTAAATCTAAGAAGAAATTATACAATTATTAGATTGAAGAGAAAAAAGTAACCAGTTTTCATGGCAAACTTCCCTCTTGCTCCCCTGTTGATAAATTAATTTACAAGAATACAATTACTGTAAGGATGTTCAATAAAAATCCAAAGATTTATTATGTCAGTCAATATGGTCTTTGGTTTTTACAAATCATGGTGTCAATGAATAAACTGAAAAATAATAAATAATAAAGCAAGAGGTACTAATGATCCTGAAAAAGATCATTACACCAAATAATGAAAACTAGATAATGATGACAGGATTTAGCACCAAAACACATGTATATACTATAAAACATATTTCTTTATATCTTCAGAAGGATGTAACTAAATACAGTTTTACTGTGATAGTACAGATCAAAACAACATAAGATTTTTTTAAAATTTATTTTGAAAATACAGAAATCTACATGATAAATATATCATTAAAAAGTGGGATAATAACTTCAGGATGATTAAAAAGTCAAATAAGTTTTTAATCTAACATGAAGAAGGAATTGAAGATGCAATAGGTTTAATAGTCATTGAAGGAAGCAAAATATAAAATAAATTTTAGAGGAGTAATGCAAAACTCAAAATGATAAAACTTAAAGCAGTTTAAGGAGAATGTAAATAATAATAGTATATAATAATAGTAAATATTTAAAAGAAAGATCATACAATGCATATAAGTACCCTGGGTTAGAAGAATATGTGTAATAGAAACCTAATCTTGGATTAGATGAAATGGCCTATGAATAGCTGAAGAAATAGTTTATTTACTGAAATTTAGATTTATATATGAAGAACAAATGCTTCATGTTGTTTTCATTTAATTTAAAACAGTGACTCACATGAACAACTCTCAGGAAAAAAATTACTTATAATTTTACTTTATTAGCATTGCCTCATATTTTTCTGCAAATAAACACAATCAGGTAAGACTCACTTATGTTAAATGACAGACATTAATGCAGTAATATTATTTTAATACTAAAAGAATTATAAAGTAAGAATTCTATATGCAGGGGAATAGTAACTTGTATAAAGTCAAACATGAAGCATTTCTGAAATAATCAAGAAGTCAGAAAACATGTTACTCTTGAGTTCTAAGTCCCCAATAGTCTTAAAGTTTCAGCCAAAAGATGAGTAGACTCAATCAAATATTTTTTAAATGAAAAGTTACAAAATAAACATTTCTCAGGAAAAAGGATTTGGAGGATCAAATATCATTTAGTAAACATAGAATTTGTCTTACTGCAAATCACACTGAAATATATTTAAAAATACAGGAGGTAATTTTTAGTACAGAAAATATCCTTCTCTATTGTCGAGAAGAAAATAGAAAGATCCTGCTTCTTAATATATTGAGAACAGTTCATCTTAAATGTATGTTGGACACACTTAAACATGATAGCATTCCAAATATTGCATTTAATAATAATCTCTAAGGAAATATAAGAAGAAAATATAGTCCAAACAATAAAAGGCAGAAAGTATATTTTAGTATTAAATAAATGACAAAATTCACAAAATATGATAAATGTGAGAAGAAGAAAATTGTGTTATAAGATTTAGAGATGTTTTAAATATGTTCATGCTGCATTTCAAATAAGGCAAAGGGGTGATATTTTAATATTCTACTGCTTTTAATATATTTGATGTTTTATTACATTTATATTACTATTATAATAAATTTAGTAGCTTGGAAATAACACAAGCTTATTATTTTATAGTTACTATAGGTCAAAAATCTGAAATGAAGGGCAGAGCTGTATTCCTCTCTGGAGGCTTTAGGAGAAAATCTATTTATTGGCTCATTCTGATTGCTGAAAGAATTCAGTTTCCTCTGACTGTAGAACTGAATACCCTGTAGGTTATAAGCTTAGATCCCTGCTTAATAAGGTACAAGTCTAGACAAACTAAATTAACCCAGTTTATTGAGCAAAGCACACTTCACGTATGGGGCAACACTCAGAACCAGGAGAGGTTCCAAGAGCTCCACCCAGCAGTGTGAGCAAACAGTGTATGGGGATAGAAAAGGAGATAGACACTTTAAATGGAGCTTGCTTTTCAGTTTTTAACTTGGCATTGTTTTCATTGGGGCAAGTAGTGATGAGGTATTGGCTTTGTATGTATATGATCTGTCCAACTGGTATACCAAAATGGACTGAAACAGCGTTCTTAATTAACTGAGACTCTGGTACTTGTTACAAGAATATACTTTTATACATTCAGTTGCAGGTTGTTTATGTATGAATTTAGGTTACAGCTTGCTAATAGGAACTCAGAGTATGGAGGCATCCTCAAACCAAATTCTTGCTGTAGAACTGAGTTCCTGTAGAGTAAAAACTGAGGATCACTCCTAGTCTAGGTTCTCTACTGATCTCTTCCTTCTTTCATATTCAGACCAGCATTGGTGAGTTAAGTGTCTATTGCACTTTGAATTTCTCCTCTTTTTTACTTCTAATTAATCTCTTCAGTCTAATTAAACTCTTCAGTCTTCCTCTAAAGGTCCATGGGATTACATTGGACCAATCCTGATAATCCACTCTAATCTTGCTTTTTCAAGACTAGATGATAAGCAAATTTAATCTCATCTGCAAAGTTTAATTTATAATTTCTATGTGATCTTAAGATATTCATAAGGATTAGGATGTGAACATCTTTGGTGGGCCATTAGTCTGGTCAACACAGATGTGTATGGGATATTTCATACATACATAATTTCTCCAAACATGCTAAAACTCTGTCAAGCAAACAAACATAAATCAGGAGTACTAATGAAGCCAGCTAAACAGAAGTTTCTATAGAGCATTTAGTAGATAAGGTAGTATTTTGCATGGAATCAATTTACAATAGTTTTATAAATTTAAGATTTAAGTAATGAATAATTTGTCATCTCAATAATTCTAATTTTTTTCAATCTATTAGAAAACTAAAATAATAATAATTTTGGTAGAGGATTTAACAATGTATTTCAACCTGGCATATCAAACAAACAAAAATAAGTGTGAGGACAGTGAGAATTTGAAAAACAGTATTTATCTGAGGAAGATCTAGCTGAAATATTATCCACTGTTAGGTATTAATGGTTAGGGATTCTTTTTTATGGAGAATATCCATAATTTGATTGAATTCAAATTTCATGAATATTTTATAGAAAGAATTTGAAAGAGTGAATTCTCATACAGGAACATTAAAATTTGGTTCTTGGAAAATATATGTCTAATCAATCCAGATTATTTGATGTCACTTACATTGCATAGTTTAATACGTGGTTGTGTATTCACACTTCCATTGCTCAAATCCTGGCTATGGTATGTACCATTTTTGCAATCTTGGTCAAGTCATGTTTTTATCAGATAAAACATGGTCTTAGATACCTTTTATCTACTTGTTGCAAAGATTAAACTAGTTAATCCATATGAACTTTTTAAAAGAATCCTAGGCTTTGGAACACTCTCAGTCCAGTTCAGTAATTATATCCAGTTCCTAGGAGAAAGTGGGCTGCATCAGAAAGTGTAATAGATTTTACTCAAAGTATAACATGTCTTTGTTCCCAAGATTCCTGTTTACTGCTAAAGTCTTAGTGTATCAGAAATGCTGTGCAATATTTTCCACTGCATTGTGAGTGAAGAGTTAGAATGGGTCTCCATATGACACAAGGAAACACATTATCATTTTTCCTCTTTCTTGAACAAACCTGCTCTAAGGATATTTCCTTGAATTTAGTAGTTACTCAAGTAAACAACTAGAGAAATACCTCTGGTTACTTTCAGTCTCACAAAAAGATTTGTGTAATCAATAAATTATTCTGTGAGATAGTGAAATAACAAATCGTATTTAAAGTTTCCCCATTTCACTGTCTTGGTGCTGTGTCAGGCTGAGGATCCAAGTGGGAAAGGGACCTTGAGAAGGCTTTTTTCTTTTCCTACACTGCTCTTTTATTTTTCTCCTTTGCTAATTAATTATGGAGCATGATCTCCCCAGGGCAGGAGTGAGAGAAGTAGTTATAAAGGTTGTTTAAAGGGCAGAAAAAATGTTCACTTGGCTGGTTGTATAATGATTGATTTTGACCCTCTTGGGCCTTGGAATTTGGCCAAAGATAATTCTATCCCAGGGTGCATCTTAAATCCTTCAGTTTGAAGGCATGGCTTCTCCGAGGATGGCTAAATTCTGGTTTCTTGATCAAGGTGATGCATCTTTCTAGGCTGACTGTGTATGAATTTCTTGGTGCCCAAACATCCAGAAGACTCTGCCTTTGGTTGGCCTCATTCAAATCCTCCAGCTAGTCCTTCCAAAAGAGCCAAAGAGCATTTCAAATGGCATCAGCCTGGCTTCCTTTTCATATGCCACACATTGGTGTATGTGAAATAACCCTAAATGAAGCAATCTCAGCTAGCATAGATTTTAGTTATTTTATCTTTTCCTGTTCTGCTACATCAGGTTAATTAAAAATCAGCAATGATAACCTACTAAGGGCAGTTTATGTGAACTAGACTTTGTTCACTGTGGTCTAATTCCAGGGGGCTTTGTCAGCATGATGAGGTAGGCACTACTTGCTTACGGCATGAAGGACGGGAATAAAAATAACAGAGATCTCCTCTGTTTTCCAGATGTTTTTTCTTCCCCATTTTTTAACCTCCAGTATTCTATATTCTCAAAGGGGAGGCTAAAGATAAGAATAATTATGAAAATAATTCTCATAAATAAATAAATGAATGAAAAGTTTAGTCACTTCTTTTAAAGTCCCTAAAGGAAATCTAGTACCTGATTTTAGAATACGGGAATACCTGGAACACATAACTTTCTCCCACTTTTGGAACTCTTACTATGGATTGAATGTTTGTACCCCAAACCACCCAAAATGTATAGGTTAAAGCCCTAACCCCTACATGATACATTTTGAGTTGGAGGCTTTGAGAAGTAATTTAGGTAGAATTAGGTGATGAGCGTGAGGGTCTTCATGGTGGTATTAGTGACTTTCTCTATCTCTCTCTCATACACATACACACACACACACACACACACACACACACACAGCCAATGTGAGAACATATGGAGAAGTCATCTGCCAGCGACCCAGTAAGAAGGCCCTCACCAGGAAAATAATTGACTGGCACCTGATCTTGTACCACACACCTCCACAACTGTGAGAAATAAACCATTGTTGTTTAAGGCACCCAATCTATGTGTTTTGATATGGCAGCCTAAGTTGACTGAGATAAGTTCTGGAAATGGATGATACTCAAACAGTTCTGGGTTAATGACTTTCTGACTTTATTGACATTCCTGCTTTATGAATTCAAGAAATCAGGCAAGTTTAGGTATTTGCTCAATAACTCACAGATGGATTTACCATGGAAAATTGACTTCAGAGTATTGGTCTATTGATATTCTAAAAATAGAACAGCTCCCTGATGAAGAAAAATGTCTCTCTTTGTGTTCAGAAGAGAGTATGTCTTCCATGTTGCTCTTTCCAGGTAAGATACTGCATGAGATTGACCATGAAGGCAGATTATGGTGTTCAGAAATTCATAATGTTAAATGCTCAGTTGGAAACTGGATAGAATAACAGACCTTGAAGATAGTTACATTTCAAAGGATTTATTATAAAGAATTACCATCAAGGAAGTCAAGAGTAAAGCAATCATCATGTGCACATACCTGTTGCAAAGACACATGAGGGTTTAATGTAACCATCAATGTCTTTCTTATTATTTTGTCTATTTTCATGTCTCATGTTTTGCTAGAACACCTTCCATACAGTAATCACTCACAGAATTCTGTGTTTTTTATCATTTTTCATAACACAAAAGTTAATAAAATACTTAACTTAGTGTATTAGCACAGGCGTTACCAAGCCATTTTCTATGAAACCATTATAGCAAAATGATTTTCTAAAAAAATTACATTTAAGAATTATGTAAGTATGATTTTCATAAAATATAAAAAAGAACATTTAAATATTCTATTAAAAACATTTGATAAAATGCAACACATATTATTATATATTTAAGCAACTAAAAGAAGCACTAAAACTTTATCTGCTATTATTTCAGTTAAAATATGAAATATTGCCAGGCCTGGTGGTACAGGTCTTAATACCATCAACTTGGGAGGCTGAGGCAGGAGGATTGCAATTTTGAGACCAGTCTCAATATCTTATTGAGGCTCTAAATAACTTAGTGAGATGCTGATTCAAGATAAAAAACAAAAAGGGCTGGGGATGTGGCTCAGTAGACACCCCTGGGTTCACTGTCCAGTACCCCCCCAACTAATTAATTAATAAAATTGAATTTAAAAATAAAATGAAATGACTAAGATAATTATTTTAAATGTAAAATAAAGCAGATGATCGTATAAGATCCAAATTTATCATAATGATTTTATTATATGGAAATCGATTGAAATGCCTCAGGCATTATTACATTTAAAATTGTGGTATTTGATAGAAATAAGTCAAAATCAAGGGCTCTTGGACACAGCTATAATCAGAAGAAAATTCAAAATATTTATCATTAAAATATAATCTCTTTTGAAGAGCTTGTCTTGCAAGCACAAGGCCCTGGGTTCGATCCCCAGCACCACAAAAAAAAAAAAAAAAAAAAAAAATCTCTTTTCAAAGAAACCAAAGAAATATGGATTTGATACAGATATTTGATGATGCCAAAATTGGCTAAGGATTATAAATTCAGAATTTATTAAGGAGAATTAGATTAGTATTCTTACAAGGAAATTTTAAATATGACAGATGATATGTCCACAAATTATTTCATGGTAAGAAATTTCAAGCTAAATCCAGGTATAGTTTTTACAACTTAAAAATACTTCTACAGCTCATATTTATTGTGCAAAAGGTGATGATTGAGGAAATATTAAAAATTTTAAAACTTAAGGATTTTACTAACTACAATTAAAATACTGTTGCTAAGCTAGAATGTATATTCTCAACAATGAATCAGAATAGATAGTCTGAAACTGTCATGCAAAAGTTGGGTATATGAAAAAATATATATTTGCTTAATATCTATACAATCCAAATGGGTGTGTTATTGATAAGTTCAATGTAAAAATTGCATATCAAAAGAAAATTAATAAATACTTTGCTGATCTTTGTATTGGTAAGCACTATTTAATTCCAATGAAAAAGAATAAATGACACACCTACAAATGACATTTAACTAACTCAGACATATTATCAAATATCAAAAAAAAATTTTTAAATGCCCATGACAAAGAAACTAAAATTTATCTTATCTATTTAATGACTACTTGTCTTTCTTCAGTATAAGAATTTAATAAACATGAGACATGCAAATTAAGCTAAAAATGGTAAAATAATGTACTTGTCATAAATATAATACAATCATTTTGTTTTTCTACAACAAAAATTATGTATATTTTAACACTTTTTCAAGTGAAGCAATAAAAAGGCTGAATAAATTGTGATAAAGTCATTTTTAACATTGATGAAAGTAGGTTAAAGTTATTTTTTTAAAGTTTTGGCTAAGACTGAATATGAGATATTCTTTCTAAAATGTTCAAACAATTTGGCATTGATCAATTTCTGAACTCACTGATTTACTAAATTATTTTTTGATAATATCCTCTCATGTATAAGGTATAAGAAATTTTCTTTTGGTCTAGAGATAAATTTAGATTGTCAAAAGTAAAATGCTTGTCAAAGCTATTTTAAAAATGCATGAGTCTTTACAAAATTAAAAAATGGAATTGAAAGACATTCTGTCTCAAAACCTTATTTGTTTCTCCAGTGGAATATGAATGAAGATAAATTCCTAATTTTATATAATTGAGATGACTGCATGTAAAAGAGGAGATTGAGTCTGGAATTGTACTAGATACAGTAAGGCAACCTTAAATATTGAATCTCCCAACAGTCATAACCAAATTATAAAGTGTGCATCTCAGAATCCATTTGTTGAAACCCAGGATGGTGGTTCATGGAGGGGAGTTCTTCAGGAGGTGATTAGTTCGTGAAAGTGAAGTCACCAGGAATGGGATTTGACCTCCTATAAATATAAGCCAAAGAACTAGCTAGTTCCCTCCACCATGTGAGGACATAAGAAGACAGCAATCTCTAAACCAGAAAAAAGAACCCCACCAAGACTCCAACCCAGCTGGCACTCTGACTTACAAACTCATAGAGCTATGAGAAAAGATGTTTGTTGTTCCTATCACCCAGTTTATATACTTTGTGATAGCAACCTGAGCTGACTCAGACAAAACAGAAGATGTATGGAAGAGACTTTTTCAAAGCCTAAAACATTTCTTACATCTTTGCCTTCTTGGTAATCATTTTCTAATTATGTTTTATGAACTGCACATTTATTTTAATGGACTACTTTTCCCTGAAGGTCTATATGAATAATATATGATTCAAATCTGGAAATATGTAAACACAAGCAAAATTTTAGTACAACAAAATCTTAGAAATGAAAAGTAACTATTTGAAGCCAAAGAGTGTCTTCTTTTTCCTTTTTGGATTTATATATAATCCTGGAGAGGTTATTTTAACAAAAAGTAGACACTGTGTTTTTTTATTATATAAATATATTCGGTTTTTAAAAATGTTTTTATGAATGCATTGTGGGTTTACGTAGCAGTGGGGTTTGATTAGACATAATCGCACACACGGAATTGAATTGCTTCATTTAAGTCCCTAGTACTTCCCCTTTTCCTCCCCTCCCTCCCCTTGCCCTGTTTCTCTTCCTCTCTTCTACTGTTATTACTTCTATTTATGTGGTTTCTTTTTAATTGGTGCTTAATAGATATACACAAAGGTGATATTCAAATTAGGTCAATTTTACTCTGCAGTTAATCCCTTTTCCCATTTCCCCCTCCTCTGCTTTAATTTCCTTCTCCCGCTCCACTGATCTTCCTTCTGTTTTCATGGAATCTCTCCCCCTTTTTTTCCCCTTACTTTTCTCTAGTTACTGCATATGAGAGAAAACATTTGATCCTTGACCCTTTTAATCTCACTTACTTTCTTTAGCACGATGTTCTCCAGTTCCATCCATTTACCAACAAATGCCATAATTTCATTATTCTTAATGGTTGAGCAAAATTCCATTGTGTATATCACAGTTTATGTATCTGTTCATTGACTTCCTGGGCTCCTGGGCTTCCATTACTTAGTATTATGAATTGCACTGCTAGAAACACAGACATGCCTGTATCATTATAGTGTGCAGATTTTTGATCTTTGAGGCAAATACCAAGGAGTTAAAGAGCTGGGTCATAAGGTGATTCTATTCCTAGTCTGTTAAGGAACCTCCATACTGCTGTTCACAGTAATTATACTAATTTGTAGTCCCACCAATCATGTTATGAGAGTGTATCTTTTCTTTTTTAAATCCTCACCAGCATTTATTATTTGTACTCTTGATGATTGCCATTTCTAACTGGAGTGAGGTGAAATTTTAATGTTGTTTTTTGTTTGTTTGTTTGTTTGTTTAATTTTTCATTTACTTATATTTATTTATTTTATTTGGTTGTGTGGATTGAACCCAGGGACACTTTACCACTGCTGCATCCCCAACACTTTTCATTTTTTAATTTTGAGACAGAATCTCTATAACTTGTTTAAGGTCTTACTAAATTGCTGATGCCAGATTTGCACTTGTGATCCTCCTGCCTCAAGCCTCCAGAGTCACTGGGATTATAGATGTGACCCACCATGCCTGGTTTAAAGTAGTTTTGACTTACATTTCACTGATGGCTAGAGATGTTGAACATATTTTTCATACATATGTTGGTCTTTTGTGCTTCTTCTTTTGAGAAATATCTGTTTGGTTATTTTACCCATTTGTTAATTGGCTTATTTCATTTTTTGGTGGTAAGCATTTTGAATTCTTTATGTAATCTGGACATACTCTCCTGCCAGAGGAGTACCTGGAAAAGATCTCCTATTCTGTACCTGTAGGCTCTCTTCACACTCTTTTTTGTTTTGTTTTGTTTTTTAGTACCAGGAATTGAACCTAGGGACACTCAATCACTGAGCCACATCACCAGTCTTTTTTATTTACTTTATTGTCGCTCTCGCCAGCAAGAACGACCCGGAGACGTGATGGGTGGCAAGCTTCTTTATTAACAGCTGATTCTTCTTTTTATTTCTTCCCCTTTTGGGAAGTTATTGTCACTTATATAGGTTATATCAACTAATTAGAATATTCATGATATGTGGGGAGAAGATAGACGTATATGGGTATAACTTGAAGCACCTAAGAATCACGCAAGAATCATGCAGAGGCCCTGACCAATTACTGAGACTTCCTCAAGGTGAAGTTAGTTGTATACGTGCAGAATAGCAGTTTTTCAACCTCACTGGCAGCTTGCCAGGCGCCATCTTGGCCAGGCTCCACCTAGGGCCAGGGGTCCGGCCGAAACCCCGACAGTTCCCCCTTTTTTCTTTTAAAAGAAAAGCTCGGGACCAAGCCTGTCTTAGGCGGAGTGGTCAACCACCGTCCTTACCCGTCATCGGATAACTGCAGAGCATGCTACAGCTCCTGTCTTAGGTTGGTACGGCGTTACCTACTACCTTACCCGTCTGGTCAATGGTCCAGCCTCACGAGCCACACTTGTGGGGAGCTGCCGGCCTCTAGGGCAGCCATGACCTGATGGAAGATGATACGATCTCTCGCTTGACTCTGGCGCACACGCATGATAGTGCGTGAGAGGAAGATAACAGCAATGATCATAAGCATGCATAATGCTCCCATACCAGCCCACTGCTTAATAAAACTGAAAGAGGAGGATAACCAATTTAGCACTTCAGACATTGGAGCTACATCAACTCTAGTAGCATTAAGGCTAACAATTTGAGATCTAAGAATAACTGTAAGATTATCAAATTCATAAGACCAGTTGGAACATAGCTGAACAGACAAGATTCTAGACAAATTTGCTGCATAGCTGAAGTTATGATAAGCTATGGGTGTAACACAAAGTCCTCTTAGGTGATAAATGCATCCTACGCTTAACAGTTCCTGCAAAATGTCCATTTGTTCCTGGAGTAAGTCCACCCTCTGGTTCACCAAGAGAATTCCCGCTTTCATGTGTTGATCTACTGTTTGTTGAGTAGACAGAGCAGTAGCTGTCTGCTGGACCACTTCATTAAGCTTAGTTGCTGACTGTACTGATGTCGTCAAGGCTACAGCTGCTGCGGCTGCTGATGCAACTATGGTGGTAATGACTGCTGCGGTGATTCCAAAGTCTCTCTTGTTTCTAGAAAGCAATACTGGCAATTCATCATCTGTAACATAGACTGGGACTGGTAGGAAGGTAGGAACACACATTAAGTCTGCCAGCAGGAACCTAGAAGCATTTTAACATTGAGAGATAGCACAAATCTGAAGTACAATTGAGAGAAGCAGTTGTTTTGTTACATAGTTGAACTGTTCCTCCTAAGAGACTAAAAAGAGGTAGTAAATTAGTTTATTCCGTGGAAACACACAAACTGAGCCGCAGCTCCAGTAAAGCACCGAGTTACCCTTATTACCCAGAGTTAAAAAAAAACCCCAAACAAAGAGACAAAGAGAAAGTTTATCTTTAGGGGACCTGAAGGTCTCCTCTATTCCCCCTTTTTGTTTATAAAGAACATTTTTGAGGGTGAGATGTGTATGTTCAACAATACCTTGTTTTTGTGGGTTATAAGGTACATCTGTGGTTAGAGTTATTTTAATTTTAGTGAGGAATTGGTTCTTACCAATTTTAGTTTTTAAAGAAAAATTTAGACTTTATAACGTAGTACAATCTTTGACAGTTGCTTAACCATAATTGTATAAACCCCTATTTTTAAGACAATTGTTCTAAAGAATAAAACTTAAGAGACACAAAGTTAAGAATGAATTGGTGTTTCTAAGAAATCCTTGTCATTTTACCATGTCATTTTACCATATAGATTAAACTTTGGCTTATATCAGAACATTAGTATTTCACCTTAGGAAAAACCTTAAATAGCTTTAGCTGATTTACATACATACAACCAACTTAGTTACACATAGACTTGTTGAAACTTGTCCTTTATTACACACAGACTTTCTTATCCAGAAACATTTTCTTTTCCTTTTTATTAAATACATTTTTAAACCCAGAACCTTTTATTTTTTTTTTTATCTGTCGACCCCTTTTTGTTCACATTCTGAAGCAACTCTTATGAAATTTTTGAATTTAGATAAATCACCCTATTTTAATAAGATTAAATATTTTGTTGTTTATAGTACCCTTAATTGAAACACAGTTGAAACTTTTGGGACCCTTTATATGTAGAATTCCACTTGTTAGGACATAACTCTTAGTAACCTTGTTTCTAGTTTAGTGAGGACATAAAGTAAGTTGTAAACCCTTTTATTTACCAACCTATGAAAACACCAATAATGTTTAAGTATGATACCCCATGGAATTTGAGGAGTTAAAAGTACTTGATGTTATTTAACAATTAGCATTTCAACTTTGTAAATTAACCAGACGTCTCTACAAACACATTTGAGTAATCCCATACATGTTAACTCCAATTTATTTATTTTATAAAAACCAAGATATCAGACAAGTGTCCTGAACAGGATCCGTTGCCTCTTTCCTGCTGAAGAAAAGTCCTAGAAGCAATTGATATTAGACATTGTTTAACATTAACATTTCATTAGTTTGACCACCTGGAGACTTGTAAGTTATTTTTAAAAATATTTTACTTTTATTAGTTTAGCTCAATTTGAATTGAACCCTTTTAAATCACGTGAATAAAAGTATTTGGATCCATTTTTAAATTTTAATTTAAGAGCTCTCAGTTTTGACGCAGACAAAACATGACATTAGACAGCACAACATAACATATAACACAAAATTAAAGGCCTTGTAACTTATAGGTGAATGTTCATTGCAATGAAACAGCTGTTTAAAAAACTTCAGTTGAATAAAAAATAGAACTGATCAAAAATAAAATCATTAACCTAGGTATGTAGGATTAAAATTATGAGCTCAAAAATACAGCATTAAAGAAAAAAAAACAAAACAAAACAAGAATCCTGAAGAATAAGTCAGTTTTATGCAGCGGCCCAGGAATTTAAAACGGACACTTTTTTTTTTCTTTTCTTCTTATCTTTAGGTTACCCCCCTTTTCTCCTTGAGACGCTGTAGTCACATTCCAATGTGGCAGGGGGAGGGAGGATCACCCAGGACTTTACTTTTTAACCCCTTTTTTACCTGGTTGAGAAATCAGGTTAGGTTTGAATGCAGAAAATCATGAAACAATTATCTCTTACAATATTAAGAATTGATCCAAGACACAAACAAGCCACACAACAAACACAAAAATAACACACCACACACACAATTTGGTACCCCTTTATAAATTGAAACTAACTAATTTTACCGGGCAACGAGTCTGCCTTTTGTGAACTTTTACCGGGCTTTCAGTCTATTAACCTCTCTCTGTTACCGGGCTTCCTAGCCTTACTTATTTTATTACTTTATTGTTTTATTATTTTATTACTTTATTACTTACCACTTATTTTACCCTTGTCTGTGAAAAATTATTGTTCTTATGAAATTTTTGAATTTAGCCTAGTTTTAGACAGTTCTATTCCTATGATTAAATCTTACAGCACTAAGAGGTAGTTTACTAGTTTAAACACACAAACAAAAAGACAAGCGCGCGCACGCACACACTCTCTCACGCACGCACACACATACACAGTTTGGTACCACTATATAAATCTGTATCTGGCCACTTCACTCGTCCCTCCTATGGGGATCCTTTTGTGATGAATTGTCCCTCCTCTGGGGAACCTCTTGTGATGAATCGTCCCTCCTCTGGGGAACCTCTTTTTATGACTCGTCCCTCTTATGGGGATCCTTTTGTGACTCTTCTTTTACCTTTTTCAATACTTCCTCTCCCTGTGTAACTGCCTTTTGTAAAGCCTCCCGAGGGGAACGCAAACAAGTTCTGACTAATGACCAAACTGCTAACGTCCCTGGGAGCGTTACCGGACAGCGCTTTAAATCTTCCCCCGGGTGTTCCCACTGTGGGATAGTTAACAATCCTTCTTCCAGAAACCAAGGTGAAATCTCCTCTACCTGCTTTAAAAATGCCCAAGCAGTTTGTCTTTAAGGAAGTGCCGTTAGCTTTAAGAATTTCTTTCAAGGGACCTTCCATTCTACATCTAGCAACCTTGTTCCCCATTTTTTGAGGAAACTTTAACCTCTCGTTCCTAGGAACTTTATCGCAATCACAATATTCTCGTCTCTAGGAAACTTCCCTGTCCACTGACAGATCTGGGTGCACACTTTCACGGATCGTTGCTCACCTCACTCACCTCTCCGCGGCACGTGAAATTCCCGGGGTTCAGCACCACTTGTCGCTCTCGCCAGCAAGAACGACCCGGAGACGTGATGGGTGGCAAGCTTCTTTATTAACAGCTGATTCTTCTTTTTATTTCTTCCCCTTTTGGGAAGTTATTGTCACTTATATAGGTTATATCAACTAATTAGAATATTCATGATATGTGGGGAGAAGATAGACGTATATGGGTATAACTTGAAGCACCTAAGAATCACGCAAGAATCATGCAGAGGCCCTGACCAATTACTGAGACTTCCTCAAGGTGAAGTTAGTTGTATACGTGCAGAATAGCAGTTTTTCAACCTCACTGGCAGCTTGCCAGGCGCCATCTTGGCCAGGCTCCACCTAGGGCCAGGGGTCCGGCCGAAACCCCGACACTTTATTTTTATTTATTTTATTTTGTTGTTTTCTATGTTTGTTTATTTTATTTTATTTTATTATTTTTACTTTTTTTAGGTCTCCCTAAGTTGCTTAGTGCCTCGCTAAGTTGCTGAGGCTGGGTTTGACCTTGTGATACTTCTGCCTCACCCTCTGCAGCCACTGGGTCTCTACACACTCTTGTTTACTTTACTGTGCAGAAGCTTTAGAATTTGATACCATTCCACTAACTGACTCTTGTTTTTATTTCTTTAACTTGAGGGATCTTGTTAAAGAAATTGGTGCCAGTGACACTATACTGGAGTGTTGTGCTTATGCCTATGTTTTTTCTATAATTTGAAGTCCTGGTCTAATCCCCATGTCTTTGATTCACTTTGACTTTTGTGCAGGGTGAGAAACAGGGATCAAATTTTATTTTTCTTCTATGGATATTCAGATCTGATATATCACATCTAAATATCGAGACTGTGTTTTTAAAATGACTTTTAATGATATTCCTCTTCAATCCTTTTTGAAAATTTCCACATCCCAAATAATGAACATTTATGTCTATTTGTTTTTCTCCTGAAGTCCCACTGGCAACTCTCAAATTAAAAATTTTTACCCTACAATTTTAGAAAGCTAAAGATGTTGACACGTGCTTAGCATATGACCTATAAAATAGTGACAGATTACAAGGACTAGGAAGCATTGTTTCATAAGAGGAATATTTGAATTTGTTCTTGGCTTAGATGTGAGTCTAAATTTTCTGATTTCTGTATTTTTATTTACTTTTCTACAATTCTTTAAGAGAATGTGTCAAAAATCAACATTGGCCTAAGAATCAGTGATTCAAAAATACATGATAAAATTACAAAATTCTGTTTTTTAAAGATAATTATTAACCTTGTATATGAGTTGAAAACTCAGAACTTATTCCTCTCAGAGTCCTATTTCTTCTCCAAACCATTTGATTTTTACTCTCTTGATTTTTTTTTTTTTTTTGGTACCAAATATCACAATTCAATGTCAGAATTAACTATGTTCCAAGATAAAATATATCAAAGAACATGATCTTCAAATTAGACTATCAAGTATGAATTATTGACTTTAAAGACATATCTTGAGAATACTGGGACACAAATACAAACTAAAGAAGTTTCCTAGAAGACACACCTAAGTTAAGCTCTTCTGTCCTTATAGCAAAAGTTTCTTTCTGTTATATATAATTTTTCTTTTCAAGTACTGAACCAGAAGTGGTGTTACGCATATTGTTTAACTTGGAAAAAATTTTGGAAATGGTTGCTTGATCTTCTACTCTGGGTATATTTTAAAAAGCCCATCTTTGTTTTTTGTTAAATTAGAGCTTTATAAAATCACTAGTTTTTATTAAGGATATATACATAAAATAAATACAATTAGAAATATATAAATTTAAAATATACACAATTTAGAAATGGATGAAAAATTTTACATTGTCAGATGTTAAACAGTGTAATATTTGTTATAAACATTTAAAGTGAATATCTGTTCTATTTAGTAACTTTACTTTAGAAATCTCTACCACCATCCTAGTTGCCCATTGTCTTAATTTCTTCAGTATCTTCCATCCATTCCCACAGTTATGCATCAGAGTTGATAGATTGTTTTCAGTGTTGTAGTTTGTTATCCATTTCCATTGAGACTTTTAAGTACAGGGCTTTAATGAATTTTATTTTCATAAGTCTAAGTATTTTGTTGTTTCCTATCTCATATATGCAAATGCAAGTGGTACGATTTGATTCTTCTCTGAGAAATTAACATTCCCTTTTCAATGCTTATTTCAAAGTTTCTCTTGTAGATTAAAATGTGCTTGCCAATTCTTTTATGAGATTTATTGGTTACTAAGTGAAAATGCTTAATTTTTTTATTCTATGGATAAGTCTGATTTCTTAGGATAGGTTTCTCCTAGTAGGAGAGACAAATTGAAAAATGATCCTTTTAGTTTGTTTTAGTTTTATAGTTTAACTTTATTTTCTCAATTCATCTTCTGTTTTCCCTTTCCATATTTTATGGGTCTAAAATGCCCCCAGTAATATTTTTTTCCACACAAACCATTCTTCTCTGACATCAAGTTCCAACTTATCCCAATTTGGGAATCGAACTTGACTAGAAGTCTTCATCTTGGAAAAGACAGAGGAATTTCTTTCCAATTCATGGGGCACTAATTCTTTGGAAACATTATGTTCACATTTTGCTGGTGTTTTGACATAATTTATCTCCCTGAACTTTAAATTTTTACATACATATGTATGTATGTATAATTATGTATATGTATATATACATATATATATAAAAATTGTCATAATGATAAGGTGGGTTTCGTAATAGAAGAGACATAGTTTTGTATTCTTTTGGATATCAAACAGCACCTTGCCGTCTTTAATCATTTGCTTTAAAATATTTATAGTCAGTCTATGCTATGCTAAGCATTGTTCTTGGTACCTGAAATGTGGCCTAGGGGAAATCAGGAAAATGTCTTGCATCAGGACACTTCACAATTGGCTTTTCGTAGTACTTTATCCCTATTAAAATCACGTATTTACACGCATATTCATTCATTTAACACCTAGCTCCCCAAACTGTGTAAGCAAATATGGGGTTTATTTTATCACTGCAACATCAAAGCCCAGGCTGTACCTGGCAAGTAAGTACCAATGTCTGTTGAATGGACAAATGTGATACCTGAAGCTTAATAAACATTTCCCATGGTGATGGTGGAGCGGATTGGGAAAACTATAGAGAGAGAAAAAGAAAAAAGATGCAAGTTAAATATATTTTTGAAGTTTAGGTTCTTTTGGAGAAATCTGGCCTTTATCTGAGAGGAAAAAAAAAAAAAGAACATTTTCTTATATTTCATCATGTAACAAAATTTAAAACATATTAACATCAGAGGTAGATTGAAACTAGATGCAGCTCATCTGGATGAAAAGCAACAACAACAACAACAACAATAATAATGCGGTGTTCCAAAATATGTATACGGTGGCTTTAGATAAATCTATAATGCTTAGAAACAGTGTTAAAATCAATATGAATTAATAAAAATGAAAATATATGTTATTATCTTAAATTTTTAGTAATATTGTCTTGTGATAATTTGTGTATAGTTTTTTTGTGTGTGTTTAAGGACATAGAGCACATTGCTATTTTCTGGTTTAATAAGTAATTTTATGTTGGAAATGAAAGTCCTGGATTTTAATTTAGCAAAGTATTTTGCAACAAATTCAACTTCTTATTAGATTTATACAAAGGTAAGTAAATTGAACTGGGGATTTAGCAAGACAGAACAAATTGTTATCCACTGATATATTGATTTTAATGAACTCATTTATTTTTATTCTAATGTTTAGTAGAAAACACTTGCATTTGGATGTAAGTATCATTAGTGATGTAAAATAGGCATATTGTTTTTAATAATGTTTTAAAGTATTATTTTGGTGTGATTCAATTGAAATCAATACATAAAATAGCATGTTAAGTAGTTTCAAGGATTAAAATATGTGAATAAGTAGGTTCTTGTATGTTTCATTTTTATACTATAGTTGTAGAAATTATGATAAATGCTGGAATATATGCAATTAAAAGAAAAACAGACATTCTACAGAAAAGGGTAGCAAAATATCTTTGCAGTCCTGAAAAATATATCAAAGTTGCAACCTCATGTTCAGGCCTCAGGCTAACTTTCCTTGAAACTATTGAGAAGGGTCAGAGAGTACAAGCGGATGAAGAGAAGGGACGGGACACAGCAACCAGGAGGGAAAAGCGTGACTAGCAATAGCAGCAAGGGAGAACAAAGATCAGCGAGCCTGGTCAAAATACCATCCTTTATTTCTTGGCAAAATATTTAAAATTGTGAATATGTACTTTTATTCTTTCCCTTTTTTTGTGACAAAAAATCCAAGTGTTCTTTGCACTGAAGAAAAAAAATGTGTTCCATGCATTCTAAGGATCTATCATCTATGAAATCTTCTCAATGAACAAAATAATTACTAGTTTACAGAATTTAAAACATATTTCTGGTTCAATTATTGGATTATAACATGATAGTCTAGGTGATTTTTTTTAATGACTGGATTATAGAAAATTGGTTATGCTTTTGTTGGAAAGCAGAGGGCAAGAGAGAAGACTTAAACAGCAAGCAGCTACCAGCTATAGAGTTAGAAACAAAGGGATAAAAGTGCAGTTACCAAAGCTAGGAAAAAATAATTCTAATTGACCAGCGCCCTGGAGCAGCCCACTGAAGAGACAGAGCTGGCCCGTGGTAGTTCTCTCTAATGAGGCTCAGAACATTTCATGCTTCAAGGTGCAAAACATGAACAAGAAAACGCCAAACCAGGGAGCTAGGGAAATGACAGACCTAAAAACAAGAAGACAAAAGATTTCTTCTTTCCTCCCCTTGCTTTGGAGTCTCCCAATAATGTATCAGAAGGACATTAATCAGCAAGTAGTCTGAAAATATGGTACTTGGATCCCAGTGCCAGCATCGTAGAACAGAGAATCCTGGGGTAGGGTTGCAGCTAAGAGGCAACAGGGAACTAGCCAACAGAATACCACATTCGGGGCTTACAACATAATATGAGTTAATATGAGTAGCATTAAGTATGTTCAAAAGCAATTTGTTTGCCCCAAAATTTCTAGGTAATGCAAGAATATCTAAGTTCAGCAACATCTACTAACCTAACTTGTGAAGTCTCTATGGACCTCAATTAATTTAAAATGACAATTTGTAGTAACCCTTTTGAGTTTCTAAAATTCCATGGAAGTATACTTCTGCATGCTCAGTGGTAGGCTAGTTTATATGTGATTTTTTTATAGGTAAACTCATTGGAATGGTTTTTAAAAAAACAAATTAAAATATAGCATCCAGAAAATACATCCAATTATAGTCTCATGGACATGCTTTCTATTCCTAGTTGTCTCAGTAGCAATAATTAGGATCTAAGAAAACTAATTAATTTTGGTGCTAATCAATTGGTTCATCTAAAAAATTATCAAAAATAACTACCATGCAAGTGTATTATAAAATTAAATATAATTAGTATAAAGAGTCTGTTACATTCTCAAAACATAGCAAGTATGTAATAAAACGAGAGTGATGTTGGCAGTGATTTTAAGATTATGTTGATTTAACCCTAAGGACTTGAATTTTGTAAGGCAGCAGAGCTATATTAAAAGCAAATTATTTAACCCTGCAACCATAATATTCATAAGATTATAAAAGTTTTAGTATGTAAGTGCTTAATGCAGGAAAATGTGTGGATAAATGGCATTGCAAATTATTTTGTCTCACAGAGATATTGTAAAATGATGAATATGCATGCTGTTCATATGGGTTTTTATGTGATGGCTTGCAGTCACATAGTTACTGCCAATTTATGTCTCCATATTAATATTTTATGAAATTGTTCAATAGTATATTATTTATCATTCAATTACATAATTATGACTTAGGCAAAAATTACTCCAAATACTTTTGAAACTCAATGATGTTAAAATATAATGCTCTTTGGTTCATTGAACATATCTTAGCAACATTCCAACATCCTTTTATTCACATTTAAAATGAAATTATTAAAATTTAATTACTGACAAAGATAGGTCCATGCCATTCAACACTGTTTAGTAAATAACTGTAAACATTTATTTATTTTTTAATTATTCAGAATGGTTTCTATGTGTCTGATGCTGTTAGGAATACATACTTTGACTCAACATTCCCTTCCTCTATAAGCCCAAAATGTAGATAAATGCCAGTTATCTGAAAATGCAAAATATTCTATAATACAGGGATATTACAAAGAGAAAAAGGGAATGCATTCGTCAGTTGGACACATGAGAGATTTCACAGTAGGGCAAATGCATACGACACAATCTATAAAACAATTAGGAGGCATGACCATGAGGATAATGTGTAGATGTTGGCATCTATAATCAGCCACCTGTATGCACAGAAGTTACCCTCTTTAGGTTGGTTGGACCTCATCAAATCCTTGGAAGACTTTATGTGTAAAACTAGAATTCCCCAAGGAAGAAATTCTGACTTTATATTGCGCCATCAGCTTCTGCCCAAAAGTTTGCACTCTGCTGTTAAAATCGCAAGCCCACATGTTGGTATAAGGGAGATATAGAGATATAGGTAAATATACACATGTGTGTGTGCTGGCATATGTGTGTGTATATGCCCTAGTAAATACCAGTAATTCTGTTTCTCTGGAGAGACTTTATTGGTATGTCATCACTAACAAATACAAGGCATATATTTCCTGAAAACAGGGACATTATCTTATGTAACAATTCAACCAACAAAATCAAGAAATTGGCATCTAATTACTGTCATTACTGTCATCTAATATTCAGAATCCTTTTATTATTCAAAAATTATTCCAGTAATAACTTGTATAGTGAATTCTCTAATTCAGAATCACTTGTTGATACTTTTAGTGTTCTCCAATCTGAAAGTTGCACCAAACTTTTCTTTGTTTCGTGGTGAATCAAATGAATGCAATACTTAATACTTTTATTTGAAAAAAAATTTATATTTTTATTATTATTCATATGTTGTTCAGGGTATTCTCTTAAATAGGTCATTAATAAAAGTTATGAAATATTTGACAAATTGTTGAATTTATCTCCTTTTTGAAGTGTGTCTCAATTCTTAGAGAAAATTGGTTTTACTTTTTACTTTATTGTAATAAATTTCTTTCTCAGTTTTATTACACCCAGTTTTTTAATATGCCCACTTACATAGTAAATCAAGAGGATAGGTATAATGTCTTAATTCTCTCCCATTCCCAATGTCTAATGTAGTGACATTCATAAATGCATTTAGATAATTTTTTAGAAAATGAATTTAATTTGAGGCAATAAAATGAATATTTAAAAATACAAAATATCAGGTTTAGATAAATATTATTAAAAATTTCCACAATTCAGCATTTAATCTAAATTTTTAAAATCAGAGGTAACCAGACACATGAATTCATACCATTCAGACATTGCTTGATTTATCTATAATAAGTATTTATTCTAAATCAACAGAATCATGGAATATGGACTAGGTTAGTTTATTTTAAAGTCTTAGTGCACAGTTAAGTTAAATTTTATACATGTATAACGTATATATATTATGCATATATAAAACATGTACATGTTATACATATTACACATTTAAATCTTGTTACAACTTTTACTCTTTAAGCAGTATCATCATGATGTTCGGAAGTCACCTTTTCATGGAGAAAATACCAAAAAAAATACACTGATCTAAATGGAATTATTCATTTAATTTTTGGAGCTCTTGCTTGAGCTGGAAAGATTGCTGGTTTGGAGCCAGACCCATATTCGGATTACTCCATTTGCCTCCAGTTCTACTCTGTAGCCATTCTGAAACTGTTGTCTTCCCCATTCAGTCCACTGAAGTGCAGCTAAATGCTCACATACTAAGGTTTGACATTTGCAATCCAATTTCCAAATATTAAATTGCTATGCTAACTTTATATTCCTACTCTAACACAATTTATGAACTGAATTCAGCACTAATATTCTTACATAGATCCTTTTTTGTTTGAATTCTTATTTGATTACTATATATACTTTATGATATCATATTTACATTTTTGGTAACAAATAAAACCTGACAATAGCTATCATCAGATATCTTATATGTTAACAATATAATGCCAAATTAAACATGAGACATACATTTCCTCATATATAATACAAATAATATATATAAATAAGAATATTTTCCTAAAACTTCAGACTTTCTTTGAAGTTTAATCATACATAAAAATGTTATACATTTAAAAAGTATTCACTGCAGCTGGGCACATTGTCTTAATGACTCTGTATCCTCATTAAAGATAATATCTGCATGTCAGAAAAATGGTGAGGTAAAGATAGCCAAAAAAGCATCCTTCCATAAAACCAATGGAAAAAATTCCCAATGAGTGTCTGAATAAACCTTATCACAACTATGGAAATAAATTAAAGACTTGCAGCAATCCACAGAACATTTACTTTAAAAAAAAATTGTGGCTTTCATTAAAACTAGTGAGGTTTGTGGCATTTTTTTTTTAACATCAGGCCACATTTTATTAGGAATTTATGTTTTTCTTGCATGCACTTCACAGTAGATAATTTATTTATTTATTTATTTTTTATTATTATTATTGTATACAAATGGGATACATGTTGTTTCTCTATTTGTACATGGAGTCAAGGCATACCATTTGTGTAATCATACGTTTATATAGGGCAATGATATTTGATTCATTATTTTTTTTTCCCTTCTCCCCACCCCTCTCACCCCCCTTTTCCCTCTATACAGTCCTTCTTTCCTTCATTCTTACCACACTCCTTATCCCTAACCCTAAACCTAACCCTAACCCTAATGCTAACCCCTCCCACCCCCCATTATATGTCCTCATCCGCTTATCAGCGAGATCATTTGTCCTTTAGTTTTTTGAGATTGGCTTATCTCACTTAGCATGATATTCTCCAATTTCATCCATTTGCCTGCAAATGCCATAATTTTATCATTCTTCATTGCGGAGTAATATTCCATTGTATATATATGCCACAGTTTCTTTATCCATTCATCAACTGAAGGGCATCTAGGTTGGTTCCACAATCTGGCTATGGTGAACTGAGCAGCAATGAACATTGATGTGGCTGTATCTCTGTAGTATGCTGATTTTAAGTCCTTTGGGTATAGGCCAAGGAGTGGGATAGCTGGGTCAAATGGTGTTTCCATTCCAAGCTTTCTGAGGAATCTCCATACTGCTTTCCAGAGTGGCTGCACTAATTTGCAACCCCACCAGCAATGTATGAGTGTTCCTTTTTCACCACATCCTTGCCAACACCTATTGTTGCTTGTGTTCTTGATAATCGCCATTCTAATTGGGGTGAGATGAAATCTTAGGGTAGTTTTGATTTGCATTTCCCTTATTACTAGGAATGTTGAACACTTTTTCATATATCTGTTGATTGCTTGTACATCTTCTTCTGTGAAGTGTCTGTTCATTTCCTTAGCCCGTTTGTTGATTGGATTATTTGTATTCTTGGTGTAGAGTTTTTTGAGTTCTTTATAGATTCTGGAAATTAGCGCTCTATCTGAAGTATGGTTGGCAAAGATATTCTCCCACTCTGTAGGCTCTCTCTTCACATTGCTAATAGTTTCCTTTGCTGAGAGAAAGCTTTTTAGTTTCAATCTATCCCAGTTGTTGTTTCTTGCTTTTATTTCTTGTGCTATGGGAGTCCTGTTAAGGAAGTCTGATCCTAAGCCAACAAGTTGAAGATTTGGACCTACTTTTTATTCTATAAGATGCAGGGTCTCTGATCTGATTCCGAGGTCCTTGATCCATTTTGAGTTGAGTTTTGTGTAGGGTGAGAGATAGGGGTTTAATTTCATTCTGTTACATATGGTTTTCCAGTTTTCCCAGCACCATTTGTTGAAGAGGCTATCTTTTCTCCATTGCATATTTTTGGAGCCTTTGTCTAGTATGAGAAAATTGTATTTCTTTGGGTTTGTGTCCATGTCCTCTATTCTGTACCATTGATCTACCTGTCTATTTTGGTACCAATACCATGCCGATTTTGTTACTATTGCTTTGTAATAGAGTTGAAGATCTGGTATTGCAATACCCCCTGCTTCGCTGTTGCTACTGAGGATTGCTTTAGCTATTCTAGGTTTTTTATTCTTCCAGATGAATTTCATAATTGCTTGCTCTATTTCTGCAAGGTACATCATTGGGATTTTAATTGGAATTGCATTCAATCTGTATAGCACTTTAGGTAGTATGGCCATTTTGACAATATTAATTCTGTCTATCCAGATTTCTAGAGACATATGAATTACCTAAACTGAACCAGGAGGACATACACAACTTAAATAAACCAATTTCAAGTAATGAAATATAAGAGATCATCAAAAGTCTACCAACAAAGAAAAGTCCGGGACCAGATGGGTTCTCAGCCGAGTTCTACACAACCTTTAAAGAAGAGCTCATTCCAATACTCCTCAAAGTATTCCATGAAATAGAAGAGGAGGGAACCCTCCGAAACTCGTTCTATGAAGCTAATATTACCCTGATACCTAAACCAGACAGAGACACATCGAGGAAAGAAAATTTCAGACCAATATCCTTAATGAACATCGACGCAAAAATCTCAACAAAATTTTAGCAAATCGCATACAAATATATATTAAAAAGATAGTGTACCACGATCAAGTGGGTTTTATTCCAGGGATGCAAGGTTGGTTCAACATTTGGAAATCAATAAATGTCATTCACCATATCAACAGGTTTGTGGCATTTTAACTTACACAAATTCAGTAGCCACTGGGAGCTGAGTTAGGGAAAGCCAGCCTTTCTGGTACTGGAATGAGCAGAATGCAGGTAGGAGTTTATTAAAGTCTCATTCAACAGTTTTTGATCTTTCTGTTGTTTCCCTAGAAGATCCCAATTAAAAAAAAAAAAAAAATGTCTGACTAGACCAGGGACTGACCTACAACTGAAAGCATCTCCCAAAGGATATTTTTACTGGCACATGTTAAACTTGATGTCTGGCTGAGATGATGAACAGCAATTGGAACAAATAATAGACTAACAAAATACCTTGAAAGGAAAGTCTGAGGAACAAGAAACCTAAAAAAGATTTGAAAAGTTCTGAAAAAGTCCTGAGAGTCAAGAAGGCCATGTTCCTATCTCAGATTGTGTGCGGTGTTAGTTAACTCTTCTTCACTGAGGGAGGGTATGAGAAATGGTGGAATGAGACAGACATCATTACCCTTTGTACATGTATGAATACAGGAATGGTATGAATCTATAGTGTACAACCATAGAAACAAGATGATGTACCCAATTTGTGTACAATGAGTCAAAATGCAGTCTGTAAAAACTAAAACAAATAAATAAATAAATAATTTGAAAAATCATGATCCAAACAGCTTAGAAGAGAAAAACTTCATCTTATCTCATGATATCAGCATGTCAGTTCATAGTCTTTTGACTGGATTGCTCTAGGTCTCAAGTGAGGCAGAACATCATGGTGGAAGTGCGTGGTGAAGGAAAGCTGTTCAGCTCATGGCAACTCAAAGACAAAGAGGAAGGGACCAGCACAGATATAGTTCAAGGTCACTCTCCTAGAGACCTACTTCCTGCAACCACAATCCTCCTGCCCACCATTATCATCCAGAAGTCCATTCAGCTATTAATGAATTAATCCAGCAAATGAGTTAATATACTAATGGAATTGGAGTCCTAATCATTGCTTAAAACCCTTATGTCCAAACCCTGCCACCTTGGGTATCATGTTTTCAACACATGAAGTTTTTGAGGGACAGTTCCCATCCAAGCCATAACACATGTGTATTTAAAAAAGACCTGTGAAGACACTAGAAGCTCACCTCTGGCTGTGATATACATTGTGCCAAAAGATAGTAATGTCTAGGAAAAGGAGCAAACTCATCGGCTGAGTGTTAAAGCAGCTGAGTGTTGAAGCCTGTTCCTTATCAGGGCTGAGCTTCAAAAATACCATACACACAGAGTCCCTCAAAGAAGACTGAAATAATTATTAGTTCTGACAGAAAAATCTCTGTCTAGCCATTAATTGATCATTAAGATAAATAAGTTAAGGCTCCAGTGATTATATTTAAAAAAGGTAGATTAAAAGATTTTATTCAGAAAAGTTAAAAAAAAAAAACACGATGATGATCATTGATAATCAACTTTGGGTTTGAATCTGATCTCCAGTGCTGCTGCTTTATATATTTACAATGCAGTGTTCAATGAAAAATTATGATATGCAATGAAAGAAGAATGGATGGCCCATACATGGGGGAAGGAAAAAAACAACTAAAATTGCCTCAGAGGTAGTCATTGAATTTGGATTTAATAGACAAATATTTAAATTTAGCTATTTCAAATATGTATAAATAGTTAAAGGAAAGCTTTGTCCATAGAATTAAATATGAGGAATGTCATCGAATTGATAATATTAATAAAAATATATAAAATACATATTAGAATCAAATAGCAATTCTGTAGTTGAAATATAATAAAAAATAAAAATTTAATAGAGAGGCTCAACAATAGCAGTTTTGAACAAGAAGAAATAATTAGTAAACTTAAAAATAGATTGATAGAGATGACCTATTCTAATAGAAAAAAATTTAGTAAAATGCAGTCACAATAACTTGTGAACCATAATCATATGAATAATTAGACTCTAAATTGGTCTAAGAAAGAGAGAGAAAGTTATAGAAAAATAGTTGAGCCAACAACAGATGAAAAATTCTCAGTTGTCAGAAAGTTTTAATCAACCATTCAAGAAGATTTGTGAGCTTCATGTGTATTAAAGACAAAGAAACCAAGGTATGGACATATCATAATCGAAATATGAAAACTTAGCAAAATATATTGTAAGCATTAAAGGAGAAATTGTTCTTCAGGTAACAAGTTACACTGGATCTTAAAGTAATAACTTATTTCTCATCAGAAAACATAGAAAACAGAAAAGACTGTATTTATGATATGTGACATAAGTTGAAAGAAGAATTTCACCAAGTAAAGCAGTTATTCAGCAATACTATCCTTCTGAAATGAGGAAGTCACTAAGACATTTTCAGGTGTGCAATTGAAAGAGTTCATCCAGTAGATCTGTCCTACAAGAAATTTTAAGTCGTCTGACCAAAAGGGAAGATACTAGAGAGTAACTCCAATTTCCATAAATAAATATGAAGCATGGGTAAAGGTCTTAATGTAAACACAAAAGGTATTAAAACTATTTTTTGTTTTGCAACTCCATTTTGCCCTATTTGAATTAAAAGACAATTAACTAAGCAGTAAATGGAAATTTATGTTGATAATTACATAATACATAATAATATAATTTGTGAAAATAGCAACATCATGTGTGGGATATAAACAACACTATACAGGAGCACAACAGTATCCCACACACACTTGAAATAATGCTGCTAATAAGGCATACTGGATCATTACACATTATGAGATTAATGGCAAGTCTCAGGAAACCACAAAGAAAAGTAGATGTATTAAAAAGGCAGATTCTTGAAAGGATAGATTGGTGATAGATAAGGGAAATGACAGTGAGATTAACACTCTATTATGGACTGACTTGCTCACATATGCCCCTTCATAATTCATGCCCTGAAACCTTAACCTTTAAAATAACTGATTTCAGAGATAGGGTCTTCAAAGGGGAAAATAAAGTGATATTGTAAGAGTGGGCTCTGAATCTGAGAGCATTGATGTTCTTACAAGAAGAGAAAAGACCATCTACTGCTCTCTCTGTGTAGAGGAGGAAAGACCATGTGAGGACACAGTGTCTACAAGCCAGCAAAAGTGGTCGTACCAAACCAATCTTGCGATCTCACATTAGTCTGACTCCACATAAAGCAGTGTGTGTTAAGAATCCAGGGTTGCACACAGAGAAGGGATCACTCCTGGAAATTTACTGAATTTCAGTCTTCCAAGACCAGAGAGTACTGAATGCAGGTTGACTTTGCTCTTAACACACCCAGAGAAAATCTAAGTGGCAATCAAAGGTGTCTGTCCAGGATACAGGAGGCCAAGAAATGATAATATTACAGGAAGAACACAGTATGATAAATATCCTCAAAAGAGAGAGAGGTCTTACAAAGCAATAACTTAATACACTTTTGTGATATTTAGGGGAATAGTTTCCCATTTTCCCTTCAGGATCTACAAACATAAATAAACAAGTGAAGGTATTGTTTGTTAACATTTCATGATTATATACCCAATGATAATGTTGATAGTTTTCCTAGAGACAAAGGAATTTGTTTTTGGAAAGGATAATAAGGGAATTCTTGGAAAAACTTGACTAAGATCAAGGGTAGAGGAAAACTACTCCAGTTATTGAAGATTCTTTTTTTGCTAGTCTTTCACACTCCATGCTACATCAGCATCTCTCTTACTCACTGGGTCACATGTCTGTAGACTGCAACATTATTGCCATAATTTTCAGTTCCCACTGTTGAGTTCAGTTATTGTGTATATTGCAACATGCAGTCAATCTGTGGCTGATGCCAGATCCCATGCTGTAAATCAGTATATTCTGATGCCTCTGAAACTAAGATGATGGTATAGGAAGGGAAAGAAGGGCTAATTCTCAGGGCCATGATGAAGCAAAGGCATTAAATGGTGGTGTAACTTCTAGTGAGTCATAGAAGGTGAATGATCTGCTCGAGTCCTTTGCCTTCCTGCCTTCGTCTGTGTACTCAGAGACTTCTGTCTGTCAGTGCCTCCACACCCTGATTTATATTCACTTTTACTTGACCTCCATCCTAGGTATCAGATTAGAGTGAGTTCATAATAAAATGATGACATTGGAGTTTAATTGACCAGAACACAGTGCAGATACTATTTTGGGAAGGCATTAGTTACACCATAGAGTTGAATTTAATGGGGAAACATGAGTAAGTGTGGAGAGCCAGCAGGAATACTATAGGTCATTTCTTTGCCTATCAACTTTGGCATCTCAAAGATGATGAAAATCACTGTCACTTTTAAAAGGCATAGTTAGTACAGAGCAGAAAAGGAGACATTGGTTAGAGATATGCCTTTGAGCTGAAGCCTTTTAATAAAGCTAAGTGTCCAATGAGCAAATGGGGAATTAGTAGGTTATAGGGCTACAAAGATCAGAGGCATCCTAGGGAATTTAGAGGGACTGGAAAGAACAGGTTTTATTCTAAATTATTCTGTCCTGTTGATCACTTTCTTCAAGTTGCACTCTGAGTTTAGAAAATATGCCAATTTTACCCCCATGCCTTTGGGACTTGAGGAAGTGAAACTAAGAGTGAAACTGAAAACAACCAATCAATATCCTAAGGTGCCTGGAATAATGGTCACAATACCCATTTACTACTTCTGGCAGACTCTGTGCTGAGCGTTTGGCATTCAACATTTTTCTTTTGACTTTTGGGAGCTAGGTACTGATATATGTGCCAGAGAAACTAAAGACACACAGCTAGTAAATTGTATAGACAAATCTGGAACCCAGTTTTGACCCTTTAACCTATTAAGGTTTGTTCACCAAAGCAAATGACAAAATGAAGCAAAGCAAAGCTAAAATGAAAATTTTCTTGGGGGTGGTGACAAGTAAACAGAAAATTAATTTAAAATAATTTAAACAATTGTGAACAGAATTGTTTTCCTCATTTCCCTCTCAGAAGTTTCATTGCATATGAATAAAAATGCTTCAGATTTATTCATGTTGATTTTATATCCTGCTATTTTGTTGAAATCATTTATGTGGTCTAGAAGTTTTCTGGTAGAATTTTTTGGATCCTCTACATGTAGAATCATGTCATCAGCAAATAGTGAGAACTTGAGTTCCTCTTTTCCTATTCGTATCCCTTTAATTTGGTCTATCTAATTGCTCTGGCCAGTATTTCAAGGATGATGTTAAATAGAAGTGGTAAAAGAAGGCATCCCTGTCTTGTTCCAGTTTTTAAAGGGAATGCTTTCAGTTTTTCTCCATTAAAAATTATGTTGGCCATGGGCTTAGCATAAATAGCCTTTACAATGTTAAGGTATATTCTTACTATCCCTATTTTTTCTATTGTTTTGAGCATGAAGAGATTTTGTATTTTGTTGAACACTTTCTCTGCATCAAATGAAATAATCATATGTTTCTTAACCTTAAGTCTATTGATGTGATGAATTACATTTATTGATTTCTGGATGTTGAATCCATCTTGCATTCCCAGGATGAACCCCACTTGATCATGGTACACTATCTTCTTAATATGTTTTGTATGGGATTTGCCAGAATTTTGTTAAGGATTTATGCATCTATATTCATCATAGATATCAGTCTAAAATTTTCTTTCCTTGATACTTGGGAATCAATCAAACCAAAGAGGTGAAAGATCTCTACAATGAAAACTACAGAATATTAAAGAAAGAAATTGAAGAAGACTTTAGAAGATGGAAAGATCTCCCATGTTATTGGATAGGCAAAATTAATATTATCAAAATGGCCATACTTCCAAAGGTGCTATACAGATTTAATGCAATTCCAATTAAAATCCCCATGACATTTCTCATAGAAATAGACAAAGCAATCATGAAATTCATCTGGAAGAACAATGACCCAAAATAGCCAAAGCAATCCTGGGCAGGAAGAATGATGCAGGAGGTATCACAATACCAGACCTTAAACTCTACTATACAGAAATAGTAACAAAAGTGGCATGGTATTGGCACCAAAATAGGCATGTAGATCAATGGTACAGGATAGAAGACATGGAGACATACCCACATAAGTACAGTTATCTCATACTAGACAAAGTTGCCAAAAACTTAAAATGGAGAAGAGAGCCTCTTCAACAAACAGTGCTGGCAAAACTGGAAATCCATATGCAACAAAATGAAATTAAACTCCTATCTCTCACCCTTTACAAAACTCAACTCAAAATGGATCAAGATCTAAGAATTAGACCTGAGACCCTTCACCAAATAGAAGAAAAAGTAGGCCCGAATCTCCATCACATTGGTTTAGGATCCGACTTCCTTCATAACACCCCCCCAAGAAATAAAAGCAAAGAATCAATAAATGGGATAGATTCAAATTAAAAAGCTTTTTTCTCAGCAAAGGAAACAATAAATAATGTGAAAAGAGAGCCTACAGAGTGGGAGGAAATCTTCTCCACACACACCTCAGACAGAGCACTAATCTCCGAAGTTTATTAAGAACTTAAAATACTTTACACCCAAAATACAAAGAACCCAATCAATAAATGGGCTAAGGAACTGGGCAGACACTTCACAGAAGAAGATATACAGGTGATCAACAAATATATAAAAAAGTGCTCATCATGTCTAGTAATTAGAGAAATGCAAATTAAAACCACCCTAAGATTTCATCTAACTCCAATTACAATGACTACTATCCAGAACACAAGCAATAAGTGTTGGTGTGGATGTGGAGAAAAAGGCACACTCATACATTGCTGGTGGAGTTGCAAATAGTTGCAGCCACTCTGGAAAGCAGTGTGGAGAGTCCTCAGAAAATTTGGAATGGAACCACCACTTGACCCAGTTATCCCACTCCTCAGTTAATATCCAAAGGACTTAAAATCAGCATACTACAGTGATGCAGCCACATCAATGTTCATAACAGCTCAATTCACAATAGCTGGATTATGGAACCAATTGAGATGCCCTTCAGTTGATGAATGGCTAAAGAAACAGTGGTATATATACACAATGGAATATCACTCGGTCATAAAGAAGAATGAAATTATGGCATTTTCTAGTAAATGGATGCAGCTGGAAAATATCAGGCTAAATGAAATAAGCCAAACCCATAAAGCCAAAGACCAAATGTTTTCTCTGATAAGTGAATGATGATATATAATGTGGGATGGGTGGCAGAAGGGAAGAGAAGAACGAAGGAAATTTGGATGGTATAGAGGAAAATGGACTGGGAGAGGGTGGGGGATGGAAAGACAGTAGAATGAAACAGTATTACCCTATGTATATGTATGATTACATGAATAGTGTAAATCTACACAGTGTACAACCATAGAAATGAATAGTTGTGCCCCATTTGTGTACAATTAATAAAAAAAATACATAAAAATAAAATAAAAATACATAAAACAATGTTTATATATCATTTGCCATTAAAAATGGAAAAGATTGACTAAAAAAATTTAAACTAGAGATTATCAAAAAATTACTCTTGTTATTTAAACTGTAACACATTTCATATTTTTTCTTGCCCTTTCCTTAAAGGATTATGTGTTGGGTACATACATGTACACAGGTATGTGCACATATGTATATTTAGAACTCTCTTGAACATGATATTTATTTTCTGTCGCTTTCACTCAACATATAAGCATTACCCCATATTACTACTTCATTTTTTAACCTATATTTTCTCATTTTTCATTACATCATTAATTATTTCTGTAAGCAAAACAATATAATGATACGTCTAAGGTAATGTTCTGTATATAATTTACATAATTTAAATATCTTTTATACTAAGACAATATGTCATATTTGTGGGATAAATTCAAAAGTATACTAATTAGGATATGAAAACAGAGAAATTGTGTATTGTGACTTCAATTCATAATTTCATAATCAACTTTTATTTTATTTAAAGTATGTAGATCTCCAAAAAAAAAAAAAAGGTACAAAAGTAGGGTAGAGGAAGAGGAACAGCATGAAGGGAGAAGGTACAGGAAATGAGTTTGATCAAATTATGCTCTGTGCATGCACAGATATGTCACTAAGAATCCTGCTATTATATGTAATATGTGCCAATAAAAAAGAAAAGAAATTTCCCCTTAAAAATGAAATATTGTGTCAATATTAAAACTCAGAACAAAGAATATTATCAACCCTTATTTATAATACTGAAACATATTGTTAGAAAACCACTCAATGTCAACACATAATAAACATTTATATGAGATATTTATCTATTTTAGTTATACTAACATTACCGGAATAGAAAGTGTAAGGGGGTAAAATGAAAGATATAATAAAACACGAGATCCACATCAACAAAATCTTTGTGTATGAATCACATTTTCTTCATAAAAAGTTTGTGATATAATCTCTATTGTTGGTGGGCTTTAGACTCTTCAGTTATTTTTCTGATTATATGACATTACATGCCAAATTTAAAATATGTAATATACAAAAAATGGGAAATTGATAACTCTGTATCCAGACAATTTGTCAATGGTACAAAGAAATATATATGTAAAATGAACAAATCCAAATGTCTAACATTTGACATAAGAATTGTAATTAATCATACTATATTATGTATTTCTGTCAAATGAATAGGTTTTAGCCATTCTTTTTCAAACATATAAAAAAAACTTACTGTGCAAAGAATAAATATGTAATTTGCTTTACTATATGACCATTTCCCTATCTGTACTCATCATATTATAGCCTATTGTAAACCCAAATTATACATATCAAAATTTATTTTAAATATATTTATTTCCATTATAAAAAATTATGATGAAAATTTTGAAGCTAATAAAAAGTGTTTTAAAATGTTTGGGATCTGGAGACATAACTCAATGGTAGAGCACTTGCCTAACACATGCAAGAACCTGGGTTTTGTCCAGAGCATCACAGGGGTTGGAGAGAACTGTTCAGCAAATGCGTATATGAATTTGTGTGTGTATGTGAATGAGAGATCCAAAATTCTCATAATAGCAATGTGCCTCACAAAAAAATGAGAACTTTGTGTTTATTGTAAATTTTATGAAAGAAATTATAATTTTTAATTAAATTCGTACTTAAAAGCTTTTAGAAATATGTGTGTGTGTATTTGTACGTGCAAATACACTACATTTCTCCCTTAAACTAACCGCACTTGCAATTATTGTGACTTAAAACCACTGTGATTTAACAGTATCTTTTTAAATTCCATAATCTCTTAGACTATTTTCCTTCTTACGATCACAGTAAAAAGTTTCACCACTATCTAGATTAGTTCTGTATTTGTTATTGCTGTTTATTATTTAGTGAAATCCTTTAAAGTTGATATGAGTCTCATTTCAGATCAGGAATCTTTTAAAATATAACTCCTCTCTGTTAATAACTCCTGGGAATGCATCACTTCATATTGGATTGTCTGAATTTGCATTGATTACATCTCTTTTTCTAAGTCCCTCAGGAGATCTATCAAGTCTTTATTATTGCCATGTCCATCACACTTGCAAGCCAAATTCCCTCACTGTATGTAGCGATCACATAGCATTTTAATTAATAAATCTGCCTAAGAGATAATAAAACCAGACAATTCATTTCATATGATAGGGTATACAAAATTTCCCTTGGTATGATATAAACATGGATTGATTATTTTTAAAATTCTGCTATGAAATTATTATTTCCAATCTAGATATTGGGAGACATGAATGTCAGACGGCAAAATATGTTCTGTCCAGGAACAGTTGGCAGAATAATTTCATGACAGCTTGAGGCATTGAAGTGCTAGGGCAAGGTATTAAAAGAAAAAAATATTGTCTACATTCATACGAAATTTTACTACTTTTGTAGAACATCGATACTTAAAGTTGTTCTTCTATACAGAGTGTAAGGGGAACCCAACTAGATCAAAGACTTTCTTTTATAATATAATGGAGTCTTTACTAAATCATTATATTCCTTGGAGTCTCTGGTGCTACTTACTGGGAAAAACAACAGAAGATCCTTGTCTGTACACCTAGAATAACGATGCCCTACTTAACTTCATCTAGGTATGAGAGGGAGAAAAGAAGGATACAGAAACCAAATCACATTTGCTTTAGAGGTAAAATCATCTGAAATATTGCTTGCACTTCTAAAAAATAAGTTTTACAATTGGATTAGAATCATCTTTAAGCACTGTAGAAAAATGGATAGGTGATAATTATCATAAGATTCATATCATAAATCTGCTACATATTGTATAATTTCTGTCCTCTAAACAAAATTTTTCCTATTTCTGAGACTTCTCATGTGATTATTAAAACTAGATTTTTGTTTTCCTAATGGCCAAGCAAATTTAATAATGCATGTGTTGCTAGATAATAAATGAAAGAAAAGAAAAGAAAGAAAATAAGGAAGAATGGAAGGGGACAGAGGGAAGGAAGAAGGGAAAGAAAAAGATCACTAAAATATTACAAAACTCAAGTCTAACAAATTTACATTTCAATAAACTTACATGAGTTTAACTCATCTGCTAAAAGTGGATTTCCAATTTATCCAGCAAAGCAGTATCAGCCTTCACTCATGTTGTTTATAAGAAACACACCTAAAACATGATGGTTTGAAAGTCTAAAGGTAAAAATTAGCTAAAATATTACAAGTACATTAAAATGGAAATGAGAGAAGAGACCCAATTATGATGAGAGAAGTGCTTTAAAGTTTCATTTAGATTGGAAAACATTTGATAAAAATTAGGTTGCTGTAATTCACAAGAAAGGCAGGATATTTATACCTATGTAGCACATGACAGAGCAAATGAATTTCATTAGGCAGAAACAAAGGGGAAGAGAAGACGCCTTATGGGAGTTAAAAAATTATTTTAATGGAAGTTTCACTCATAGGTAGAGTAAGTAGATTCAAAAAAATAACATCTAGATGATATGGTCCCTAAAAACATATTGCTGCATTAGTTATATAGACTGATAAGATACAGAGGCAGGCAGATGGATACATAA
Organism: Sciurus carolinensis; assembly: GCF_902686445.1. Lineage (NCBI taxonomy): Eukaryota > Metazoa > Chordata > Mammalia > Rodentia > Sciuridae > Sciurus > Sciurus carolinensis. Next base: position 19,834,370 of record NC_062217.1, on the reverse strand, counting down.
GTAATGAGAAAAAAAAAAAAGAGGAAAAGAGATTAAGATGGATATGTCCTTAAGAAGAATATGCATCTTTTTTCTAAAATGAATATGAAACATATGTTAAAAGCACTTTTCAGACCATATTAAAAAAGTAGAAATAATAAAAACTAAACAAATGTCATTGAGCAATAAAATTAATAAATTTATATGCCCTTCAATTTAATAATTAAAGCAAACAAAAACTTACACAAAAAAATTTTCTTAATCTTGATTTGTAGAGTCAAGTTTGGGTTGCATGGATATTCTCCAGGTCTCTGTGGTTTTAAAATAGTGTTCTATTCCTTGCTGATGCCACATGTTCATGCATTTTCCTGTCTCTGGTCTCAGATTGCCAGACTGAGTTAGGCCCCCCAAGCTGAAGGCATTGTACTGACAAGTGTGATTTACCATACAGGTAGAGGACAGGACTGAGAGAGCAGGGTCCGAATCTGAAAGCTGGTCCCTAAGCCTATTTAAGGACACTAACACAGGCCTTGGAGTCTGAGAGGGTCCTGGGAGCTGTGAGGAAGCTGAGTAGCCTGTTTGGAGCAGCAGCGCACGGCAAGGAGTCTAGGACTCTATTCCACCACATAAGGAAATTAGGGTTCAGAGGATGCTCAGCTTCCCCAGTCACGGATGCCCCCTCTCCTTTTTGGGTGTATCACTTACACCATAGGCAAATTCTTTTTGGGGTTGCTTATCAAAATACCTTCTGCTCCTGTTTTTGGCATTTTGTGCATAACTTGAGGTCCCCTTGTATGCCTGTCAACCAGGAATTTCCAGGTACTCTTCTTACAAAGGCATACCTTTTCCTGTTTGTTTCATACCTGTTTAAAGAAGCCCTCTGCTTCCTGAAACACACCAGTATCATTACTGAACTCCTAATTCACACAGAGGAAACTTGACTTCCTTTACTTCAAAGACTAGAGACTAGTGAGGGGAAAAGAGAGAGAAAGAGAAAGGGAGAGAAAGATAGGAAGGGAAAGAGAGTGAGAGGAGGAAGGGGAGAGAGAGGGAGGAGAAAGATCTTTCTTTTTTAATGTTTCTGTATTTCTTTTTCTCTTCTCTCTTTTCTCTCCTCTTTCCCCTCTCTTTTTCTTCTCAGCAAAATTTTCCAAACTACTTGCTGGTTAACTATTTCATTTAATCCTCTGGAAGGAGTAAAAATCATATTAATTTTCCTTTTATTTTCATCACTCAAGTGTTTAGTGACTTCCTAATAATTCAGTCCCAGATATAATTTAAAGAATTAGCTTACAATCATAATAACTATTCTTTGTAAAAATGCCTCAGCTTTTCGAGGATCAATTATTTTCAAACACAAAAGGGTAAATTGAACTTTACGTTTGCAAAGCTTTTGAGTAACTTGCAGAATAGAAATTGCAGAGTTGGATGTTAACTGTTATCTGACAGGAGTCTGCTTACATGGACTAAAACAAAACATCTAAATATCACATAAAATGTCACAAATTTGTATGTTGATTATATGTGATTATAATTTGTAAAGATGTGCACAGTTTAATTACACATTTCATGGAGAAATAAAACTCCTCCATTTATATAAAACAATACCATCCCTTGCATTGAAAATGCCCTGTTGTATCAGTTTTCATTATTTTTGTGACAGGTGAAAAGTCAGCAACAAACAAAACAAACAAACAAAAAAACTGATAAGGTCAAAGATCTGCAATAATATTGTTTTCAGCGTGAGATACCTCAGTGTCATAAAGATGCTGACAAATGAAAACGGCTTTGAAGAAAATGCAGAAGAATGATTAAGGAGCTAAGAAGTTAGACATAAAGGGAGAGATTAAAAGAATGAAATATGTACACCCTGCTCAACTGTGACAAAGTAAAATGAGAAATGTTATCTGTTTTGAAAATCTGGAAGTCATAAATACCAAAGAGGTTGCAGTGTTATTTTGCACAAACATCCCACACCAAAGTATTTCTGTAATAGTGGCCACACTTTATTTGGGAAGTTATTAATAAAAGAAACTTGCAAACCCAAAATAGCAAAAGTAAATTTCCATGTAACTACATATATATAATTAGACTTTAAAAATGTCGATTTACAATTCTAAGAGAATAAATATCTTCACATCCATATTGCGAATTGTCAATGTTTCTTTGTAAAATTATTTTGCTGTGATTCAGTTGGGTATTGATAGTGTTATGATTTAGATGTTAGGTTCCCCCAAAAGTTCACAATGTGAACTCACAAATGTGAGTCACACAAAGTCTCACAAATGTGAGGCAATGCAAGAAAGTCAGAGGTGAAATGATTGGGTTATGAAACCCTTAACCTAAACAGTGCATTAATCCTCTTATAGGGATTCACTGGGTGGTAATTATAGGCAGGTTGGGTTGGCTGGAGGAGGTAAGTCACTGGGAACTTGACTTTGGAGTGCATATTTTGTCCATAGTGAGGGGAGTGTTCTCTCTCTCTCCCTCACTTTCTTTCTTTCTTCTTCTCCTTCTCTCCTTCCTGGTCCTCACGTCCTGAGTTGCTTTCCTCTACCAACATACTCTTATACCATGACGTTCTGCCAAACCGGAGCCCCAAGAAATGGAGTTGACTGTCTAGGGACTAAGACCTTTGAAATTTGAGCCCCCAGATAAACTTTTCCTCCTCTAAAATTGTCCTTGTCAGTTCTTTAGGTCACAGCAATGAAAAAGCTGACTAAAACAGAGTACAAAGCTGGACACAAAATACCTTATTCTACAATTACTTGTCTACCATTAATTAGTAGTAGTCCATTAACCTCAGTTAGCTTTAACTTCTTCATTTATATTATAATGACATTGCATTGAATATCTTTTAAGAACTTTTCTGAATTAATAATATTTAAAATTTTGTTGAAATAAAAATGTGAAATCTTGATTATTGGTGATATGTGTCGTTGAATTAAAAACAGTAATGCTGAGTATATACAGACCTTTTATGCTCTAAAAACAAAATCTCCAAAATAAAAAGTAGGGATCTATAAAGCAACAAAAAGAGAAATCAAGAGTGATAGGAATGACTCCTGTTTTACAACTCCTTGATGAAAAGATTCAGCAAATGAATGAAGCACCTATTCTGTGATAGGTGAGAAGGGATTTAAGCTTGTCAATGAATTCTCTTGAGATAAGTAAAAGAATATTCTTCATGGACTGCAAAACCAGAGAAGCAGAGATGGCTGTGGCAAGACATGAGAATTTGACAGTTGTACTGTATCCCCGTGATGTTATGAACCTTTTAAAGGACTAAACAGAACCCCTTGACCTGAAGAGAAACTAAAACTTGTGAGAAACTAAAACTTGCCCCCAACCTTATTTTTTCAAACAGGCAACAAATGCTACTTCTGTACTTGTTTCAGGAAAGTAAATAAGGTGAAAACTAATTGTAACCACTTTAATTACAACTTTTAAGAAGTTTAGTTTTTTGCTTACTCAAATGACCAATTATATAGTATTCAACATGACTGAAAAATTCATTATTGTGTGTAGCTTATATTTCTGTTGGGTGAAAGAAAAGTAATATAAATCAATTAAAAGTGTCATAAGAGGTGGATATATATGCTACTTATAAAAAATAATGTAGGGGATTGATTTATAGTTGAATGTGTTGACTCATGGAGTAGTCAGTAGATCAAGTCAGTAGGACAATGCCTATCTTGGGTTGTGACATCAATGATGGAATCCTTAATATCATTAAGAAGGAAACCAGACAGTTATGTGAAAGTATGAGGGAAGAATATTTCTAACAAAATATATTATTTTTTATTTTTATGCTTATGTTTTATTATTGAAGAAAATCTATAGGAATAAAATACATGAGATATTTCAAAACATAGGAAGAATATGAAGAAATAGAAACCCAAATTTTACCAATGCATACAAGTAAAGGTATAATAAATCAACTTCCCCAGCCCAGTTTCTTGTTTCTAAATGCATTGCAGAATTTGTTATTATTAAATCAATTCTGGCAAATTGAAAATAACTTTTTCTCCTACCAAGTAACTTGAATGTGAAAAATTTGAAAGATTTGAATGGTAATGAATTTCTATGCAGTGAACTCTTCTCTAGAGAGTTTGTGACTTTTTTTGATTTGCTCCAATTCTGATAGATCTGGTAGCTCCTTCATTGCAAGTCACATTTTCAAATGACTCTTGACATGCTTCAATAGAACTTTGTCTAATGTGAGGATCCTGAAGGTTAATGAGCAGCATAACATATCAACTACTTGTACCAAAGACAGAAGCAGCAAATTAAAATAATCTTGCCTTTGTTAAGTCTATTCTCATAGAACAAGAAAAGATTTGATTTTATCAGCTAATGCATGAGAATTTATTTAATGGTAGTATCTTTTGTAAAATAATTTTATACCAGTAGGCAACAGAATCTTTGGCATAAAGATTGGAAAAGTGAGCTCTAAATATTCTTAGCCATTCAGTTCAAAATTTTAAGTATCAGAATGATCTTATTCTTACTAATTTAATGATTTAGAACATGTGCTGATAACTGCATTAAAATACCCAAACTATAAGATTATAAATATAAATAACATTTTCCTTGTTTTAGTTAAGGCAACCTCTTCTCTAGTCTAGTCTAGCAACTATCTTCACAGGTGGATATATACATAGAAGAGTGGTTTCTTTTGGATTATTGAAGTATAAATATATAGACCTTAAAAAGGGCATTGTTCAACTTTTCACGTTATTAAAACAGTAATGTGAAAGAAAGTCATATTCTGAAAATTTTCCCTGTTATGAGAGAAAAGCTATATTTGACATTCCTTAGCCCCTGTGTACTGAGAGGAAGTCAGAGTCAAATGCATCATAAAGAGTGAATTTCATGCTGAAGTAAAAACGTGTAAAAAGTAGAAGCAATATGAAAGACATAGAAATCTATTTTTTAGTCTTGCAGAATTGTGCAAGGGAAGAGAGGAAGATGAAAGGATTGCCACAGAACCTGGTGTCCTCTCCCTAAACAGAGTTATCAATGGGAGAGTCTAAGATTGGTTGAGGGAAACACTGAAGACTATTCCCCGCTGCACCTATAGGCAGAGCAACTAACTCAAGAAGTCCTCTGCTCAACTCAAAATCCCAAGGCTTGGCAAATACTCAGAGAGACCATCCTGCCCCTCTGGAGGAAAAAACAAAGTTGATTACAATATTATGGGGTATTAGGGAGAGGAGTAGAGTGAGGGTGAATCTGAAGTGCTTTCTGACAAGAGTCCCTAAAGGAACCTGCTTAATCTGAGACAAGGACAGCCATTGCCAGAACATACATTCATACAAGGGACCAGCAACATATTCATAAGACTGAGTGCAACATGGAAAATACTGTCCTTTGTTATATTTTTTGAAGAGCTTCAAGATGGTGATAACACAGCATTAAGTCAAACATATGGCCTTTCTGAGTGTAGCCCTGAAGGACTACAGTGGTCATACCCAGGAAGCCAGGTCAGTGTTCACACAGAAACAATACCGTAGTTTCTTTTATGCCAGGCTAGCTCATACTCGGGTAAGGACGTGGAGTTGGGTGGAAGCAGGCTTGTGGGGGCAGCCTGCAAACTTGTTTATTGTGGGAACAGGTATACATTTTATAGGCTTCTTGCCCAATCACAATGTGCCATGGGGTATCAGACCACCAGGTTCCTATACAGGTTCCCTTGGTAACACGAGGTCAACTTGGGGCAGTTGTTTACTTTCCTAGGTAGGAGAAGTAGAATGCTCCTCCCTGCAAGTTTACACACTCGAGATATTCACTTTTGCCAGCCAAGAACTAGGATTTCTCCCAACACAGAACGAACCCAAGTGGGACCTAGTCATTAGAGTGGATAGAGATGGTTTTAATTGAGAGTGGGATTCTCACTAAGAAAGCTGAAAAAAGAGGTCCCCCTGGAGACTAAAAGACCAGGAGAACAACATGGAACCCAAAAGATATCATAGACTCTCTTCTGCGGTGACATGGCATACTATAAGCCTCTTCTCAAACCTTCAAATCCCCTGTGCAAAATAGAAGAAATCTGAAGTAAACTGGAAATCTGAAAGATTAGATATTTATTCTGAAGAAACATATTTAATTTAATTCCTCACCATACTTAATTTAAGTAATTAATTTATTTGCTACTAGGGATTGAACACAGGGTTGCTTAACCAATGAGCCATCCCAAATCCTTGTATTTATTTTTTATTTTTTTTTTAGAGCTGGGGTCATGCTAAGTTGGCTAAATTCTCCCTAAGTTGCTGAGTTGCTGAGGGTAGCCTGGAACCTATCATTCTCCTGCTTCAGCCTCCCAAACTGCTGGAACTACAGGAATGTGCCCATTATGCCTGGCAGTTCCTCACCATATTACAGAGGGGACTCGTATGGAAGAGCAATACAATTATATAAACAAACAAACAAAAAAACCCTACAATTATTTGATTGCATATGAGTGTGGATTGTAAAACATCAACCCAATTAAAACTTTTTAGAACCAATTAAAGGAATAACTATTTTTGTACTTGAAATAATAACCTTTATTTTTGAAAAGAAAAGAAAGTTAGCTTTCTACTTTATCTGACTTTTTAGAAATTAGTGATTTCATTTCAATTTTTAAGAATTAATTTTTTGTTTCATCTGAATGGCCTTTTTCAAATACCATTGTGTGTTCCAGAAAGTTTACTAGAAGTTATATATGAATGCTTTCATTACTGGTTAAATTAAAATGTTTTAGGAATAATAGAATTACCCAAAGAAAAAGCATTGCTACTTATTAATTTTATAATTTAATGTTTTCATGTGTATATTCAGTAAACATACTAGCTCATTTTTATAAACATTTATGTCTTTCATAAATATACAGAGTGAAAACTATTCAGTAAATTTTACTGATATCAGTTTTTACTTATTTTAGGATGATATGCACAGAAACTCTTCCAAAAGAAGAAATTTGGAACACCATTTTAAAAATTTTAAAGCACACTCAAAAATCTATAGGTACTTTACAGTAGAAAATGCACCAAACTATCAACAGAAGAAGGATAAAACTATAGCACTTTGTTTTAAAGTAATTAGTTCGGAATTTGTTGAAGATATGTGCTAGGAATGAGATTTTCTTCTAACAGACAGTTCATTTTCCTCCAGGAATGTTCTGAGTAATGGTGGAAAAGGAAGAAGTTAGCAAGTGATGAGGAGTTAAATGAGAATTCTTTCCAGGAGCAGATTGATAGAAGCAGTTATAACATCAAATAGAGAAAAATTCAGTGTGAGCGATGGTCATTGGTGGCTAAGATATGACAAGAAGAAGGTAGGAAAAATGAAGTTAAATGATGGAATTCACTTTATATTTGACATTGTGATTTGTCCCCTTAGTCCCTCACAGGAGAGTTCCTATTTGTCTCTACACATTTATTTCGTCCTTCTGCATTACTTTAACTCTGACAATCAATTTCAGTCATTCAAAGGATGACACTTCTAGCCAAAGTAGACATTCCCCTGGAAGTCTAAAACTATGAGATTGCCTTTATTTTTCCATTATTCTCATGATACACTTCAGAAGATGTGAACTTTGTTTATGAGGATAGAGTGTATTTCACTCTTAGAAAGGATATCATTTTAAAATACTTAAGAGGAAGCCTGTAAACAGCACTTTTGAAAATTTAGTGTTACAAGAAAACAAGGTTGAATGTCCTCAGTTAGAAAGGTTTCAATTTCCAGAAATTTCAGGAAAGTGACTATAATTTTAATTTAAGAATAAGTTAGATTCACCCATGAGGAATGAGTACCCTCATCATATTTCTTTAATATTTAATAATATTGATGTTATAATAATAAAATATCATGATTTTCATTAGAAGCATTATTAAGAGATGATAAAAAAAGAGAAGATAAGGAAAATATCTAGGAAGAAAAATAAGTATCATGACTGGAAGGAATCAAAATTTCATCTATAGAAAATTGTGCCAAGCATATTTTGATGGAGATTTAACATTAAAATCTATATATTATTGAGAATGCGGGTTTACTGTAAAAGTGATAAAACCCCTTCATTCCTCAAATATGCATTTTGCCTTTTTATGATTTTCAGAGATGAATATTGGTATTCCCTACAACCATTATTCTTCTTAGAAGATAAAAGAATTCTCAGAAATTTTGATTTTCTCTTTGAAATGATAATTCTATTTGCCAACTTTCACTCTTCTTGCACCATCTTTGCATGCTAATGACACGTTACATTTTAACACTACCTTCAGAGATATGTTTATGCATCAATTATTTTCAGACATTAAACAAAATAAATAAAGTAAAAAATAACTTAGAAGTAGACTGCACAATTTAATTGGATTAGTTTTAGGTACAAAAATACTATAATAACAATGTTATCAAAGCACTGTTTCCTGTTTTTCAACATCTCTATATAATTAGACTTTCATGTGTCCATCCATGAGTCTACTGAGACTTACAACCATCCGTTCATTTATCCTCATGACATCCATCTCTCCATATACCCTTTATCTACCAATTATTAAAAATAATTAGACATATTAAAAGTGAATAAAAGTAAAATTCTGTCAAGAACATTTTTCCTTTGCAGTCAGGTGTGCACAGGAAAATAGCTAGTTAATTCCTACAAATACATATGAAGAGCAAATCATTGAACTCGCTAAACAAAAATGATTTTAAGTTAATAAATATGTTGATTAAGGGAAAAGATAAAATTCATTGAACCAATTAAAAATAATTCCTCAATATTTTGACAATCTCCAAACTTTTTATTGATGATTCTATTTTAGCAATTTTATGAGGCATAATTGATTTAGAAAACTGCACTTTTAATATATATAACCTGATGAGTAGGGACATATGCATACACTTAAGATATTATCATTACATTCAAGGTATTAAAAATATCCATCATCTCCAAAATTTCCCCTGGTTCATTTTCCTGTCTGTGTATTTGGGTTTGTGTGTGTGTGTGTGTGTATGTGTGTGTGTGTGTGTGTGTAAAGAGCACTTAACCTCAGATCTACTCTCTAAACACAATTTTATGCACACAACACTGTGTCACTGATTATAGACATTATGATGTAAAACAGATCTCTAGACCTTATTCATCTGACAGCCATAACCTTTCACCCACTGAACAAAAACTCACTATTTCCCATAGTCCCCAACCCCTAGAAACTGTCATTCCATTTTCTGCTTATATTAGTTTTACTATTTTAAGTGCTTTACATAAGTGGAATCATGCAGAGCCTGCCATTTTGTGATTGTTTTCATTTAGCATAATGTCTTCCAGGTCTCACCAGGTTGTCAGAGTTAGTAATATTTCCTTCTTTTTTTAAGTCTAAATAATATTCCCTCCCATGTATGTAATACCTTTTCTCTATCCATTCATCTATCAATAGACATTGGGTCATTTCCATATCTTGGTAATTATAAATAATGTTGCAATGAACACAGGAGTGCATATCTATCTCTTTGAGAAATCCGATATCCATTTTTTGGATATATACCCAGGAGTGGGTTTTTGATCAATTGGAGTTGTATTTAATTTTTCTACACACTTCATATCAATTCCCATAATGGCTGTACCATTTTACATTCCCACCAACACTACCCAAGAATTCCAATTTATCCTTATCTGTGGCAATTTTTTTTGTCATTTGATTTTATTCATAACTTCCTTAAAAATAAAACAGACAAACCCCAGTACTTGATCACTGCCATCCCTCGCAATGTTATATCCAAAAACCTAGGTTATAATGTGAAGCAGTTGGCTAATATAAGCATTGATTGTGATCACAGATATAATTTAAACATGGACAGATGTATCTTGCCAATTATACTTTAAGGCTACAGAAAATTTAGTTCTACAAGGAATTAAGGTAACTCTTGTGAAATAATATATTCAAAGGTCAGAAATAACTGGACAGGAAAAGAAGCTGCTGTCACACCTCTTGCTATGATCTACCACGTCCTTCTTAAAAGGGGTTCTGTATGTAGTTGATGGTTGTCTACCAAGTTCACTCAAGCTGGTTGAACTTTCTGCCTTCTTTGGCCTTCTGTCAACACCCTAATCTCTCTGGAATGTGAAAGTACTAAATTTCTTCGGTTTCATGCTTTTTGGTTTCATCTCATTATTAAAATTTACCTAAACTTTCACTGGAACCTAACTTCTCAGTCAGGGGTCTCTTAGAGAGTAGTTATCTTGGTAGGAATAAATTGGGCACAGCCCAGACAAGAGCTGCAAGGCTCTCTGCTACTTTAAAGGAGGTTCCTGGGAGAGAGACACCTGATCACATGTCAGACACTTAGATAAGAAGTCCTCCACCAGCAAGAAAAAAGTCTCTGTAAACATCCAAAACCAAATGCCCAAAGTCTGGTCAGGGCGGGGCCAGAGTTTACTGCCATTGTCAGGATAGAGACATCAAGACCAAATTAGAAAGAAACCATAGCATTGTCGAACTCACAACAGGGGTTTCCTTTGGGAAAGGGTAAAAGGGTTCATTTCCTGAATCTCCTATGCCTGGCTCACTTTTTCCTGAATTGCATCCTATTGAGCTTTGCTTGCTTTTACACTCTACAATGATTTTAGAAAATTTGTTTTCTGTTGTATGTCTAGGTTTATTTTATTTTATCAGCGGGAACACTGGTTTAATATAAGATACTGTACTATTTCTGAAGCAAATACCATATGTTAATTTTTTATTTCTCTACAGATAACTGCAGTGTTATTTTGCCCTAACTTTTAACTTCAGTTCTTGTGATTCTTATTTTTTAGAAATTTGACCATTCTGTTGGTTATCTAATTTATTCAGAGTATTTCCAAAAATTCATTTTTATTGTATGATGACAGTTGTGATGTCACTCCTTTATGTCTGAATTTTAGTAATTAGTCATCTTTTTCTGCTTCTTTTTCCTTAGCCTTATTAAAAAATTTGTGAATTTTTTTGATCTATTAAAAGAACAACTTTTAATTTCCTTTTAATTTATATATTTTCAAAAATTATTTATTTAATCTGTGTTTTAGTGAACTTTTTTACTGCTCTGACTAAAAGACAAACCAGAAAAATTATAGAGGAGAAAAATTTATTTGAGGGCTCACTGTTTCAGAGGCCTTAGTCCATAGACAGTTGGGTCCATTTCTCAGGGTTTGAAGTGAGGCAGAACAATATGTCAGAGGAGATTGGTGTAGGGAAGCAGCTCACATGATGATTGGGAAGCAGAGAGACTCCACTTCCCAGGTACAAAATATATACCCCAAAGCCATGTCCCCAGGGAGACACCTCCCCTAGGTACACCTTACCCACCTTTAGTTACCACTCAGTTAATCCCATCCAGGGATTAATTCACTGATTGTGTTGAGACTCTCTTAACCCTATCATTTCTCTTCTGAACCTTCTTGCATTGTCTCAAACATGAGCTTTTGGGCACCTCACATCCAAACCATTAAAATTTGTTTTCCCATTAATCTTTATTATTTTCTCCCTTCTGTGTGTTTACTATCCTTTTTCTAGTTTCTTAATGTAGATAATGAAGCTATTGATTACATAGCCTTCTTTTAAATATGTTTTGAGTTATAAATTTCCCTCCAAGCACTGATTCTTCTGTTGCATCCGTATGTTAAGTAAATTGTATTTTCATTTTTGTTTGACTCAAAATATTTCCTAATTTTCTTATGATTACTCCTTTGACCTGTTGGTTAATTGGTACTGTGTTATTTAATTCTTGCATTTCCTTTCATCATTGATCTCTCATAAAATTGAATTGTGGACAGCAAATAATCATACAATTTCATCTTTTAAAGTATTTGGTATTGTTTGCTCGCTTCAATCAATTTAAATTGATTAAGACTTGTTTTATGGCCTAAAATGTTATATTCTGCAGAATGTTCCACAAGTACTTGAAAATAATATGTGTATTATGCTATTGAAGGTTATTCTGCAGAATTTATTGAATCTATAGTGTTTTAGATTTAAAGAAATATTCAAGTCTTCTATTCACTTTTTGATATTCTGGCTAATTGGATTATAAATAATTAAAAGTGGAATATTGAGTTTCTACTCTTTTTAAATCTCTTTTTTTCTTCCTTCAATTCTGATAGCTACTGCTATCTATATATCATAAAATATATGTGTGTGTGTATATATATATATATATATAACATATGTATATATTTATAACTGCCTTGTCTTCTTGATGGATTGACCTTTCTATAATTATAAAATGTCCTTATGTCCTTCCTTGAACCTGGTAACATCTATTGTTTAAACATTTATTTTATCTAATTTTATCATGACTATTTCAGTTTTTGTTTGATAATTATTAGTATAATATATCTTTTTCCATACTTTTGCCCTCAACCTATGTGATGAAGATAAAGGTTATTTCTTGTATATATCATGTTAGATTTTTAATTGTTTTAAAATTCTGCAATATCTTTCATTCAATTGAAGTATTTACTATGTTTGACATTTTAATTACTGATAAGATAAATGAATGGGTGCCATTTAATTTCCTACATGTCTATGTCTCCTTTATTCTTCTTTTCCTCCATTACAACCATCTTGGTCTATGATAACTGAGTCTACTCTACTTATGATAGTTAATTGGGGTATCCACTGAATTGAAGGTAGCCCAAGGAACTGGTGAAACATATTTTCAGGTGTGTCTGTGAAACCTAGATGAAATACAATCCTGAAGGAAAGTCTTCTCCCTTTTGTTGTTATTCCCTCCTGAGAAAGTACATTTTGTGTCCTTCAACATCAGACTCCAGAGTCTTGAGCAATGAACTCGAACATGCACCAACAAACCTCCATGGGAGTTCTCCAGTCTCCAGACTGAGATGGGACTATATCTTTGGTTTCCATCTGGTTTTAAGGTTTCCATCTTGAATAGAGCAACATTACTGGTTTCCCTGGCTCTCTAGAGGACCTGTGTGGAAATTGTCAAATTCTGATCATGTGAGTCAGTATTTGAAATCTCCTCTTATATAAAAATGCATTATATTTGTTTTACTTCTCTGGAGGACATTAACTTGTATAGTTTTAATTATTTATATATATATATATATATATATAATATATATGTGTGTACACATAAACATATATATATATATAGTTGTGTACACAGAAGTCAAATATGTATGTATTTGACTTTTACCTTTTATAATGTTCATTCTGGATATGTAATTACCATCTTTCTTTACAGTACTGGAGATTGAAACTAGGAGTGCACTACTGCTAAACTATATCCTCAGTCTTTTTTTTTTAATTTTTAAATTTTGACACAGAGTCTTACAAAATTGCCTAGGGCTGGCTTCAAATTTATAGTCCTCCTATCTCAGCAGGGATTACATACCTGCACCATCCAGTCCAGGGGTATAATTAACATCTAAGTTAAAAAATTCATTTGCATTAATTGCAACTTGCATTCAGAAGTATACAACAAAAATTTTGCTCCAACATAGCTCCTTTCACCTTCTTCTTTTCTTATGCCCCACTAGTATTGTGCAAATTTTTTCTTCATATGTCATAAACCTGTTGACAGGATTACATAATTACTGTTATATGCCTTTACTTTTTGAATTGCAGAAGGGAGAAGAGACAAAGGAAAGTAATTCATACTTTCTATTTAATTGAAGTTATTTTTCCCTATTTTCTTTGTCATGTGGATTCAAGTTACTGCTTGGCATTCTTTCATTTCTACTTGATTAATAGCTTAAATATTTCTTGTGGGTCAGCTCTAGTAATGAGGAATTTACTTTTTGTTTTTTAAAAGTATTTTAGGAATATAAAAAAAGCTTAATATATTACATTATTTTTAAAGGATAGTTATGTTTGATATAGAATTTTGGGTTGACAGTTTCGTTTTTTTCACCACTTTTAAAGTAATTCAATAACTTTGAGCTTCTATGGTTTCTAATAAGTCCACTGGCAATCTCCACATGACTATTGACAAATAATGAATTATGTAACTCCTGCTACTTCCAAGATTCTCTTTCTCTTTGACTGCCAAAAACTTGGGAAATATTTAGCCATTACTCTCTCACATATTTCTCTATGACTCCCTTCTTTGCCTCTGGGAATCCCATTATAAATCCAGTAATTATTTTCTCAATTTTGTCCCATGTCTTTGATGCTCTACAGTGGGGGACTTCCACATCTTGCATGGATGAGGGGAAGAGTTTCTGTCAGAGGATGGCCATAAGAGCAATCAGTCAATTAATTACTAATAAACTTATCTAATCAATAAACACAAATGGAAGGGGATGTGGCAGATAAGCCATACCAGATCTGGTCTCCAACAACAAGATGGAGAACCCCATCTTCACCTTTATTGATAGTTATGCAGGTAAAGAGGCCCAGAGGGGAGGAGTTTCTTCTGTGAGGAACAAGATGGGGAGGAGTTAGGGAAGCCATTTGCTTAGGGAGTTAGCATATCCTCAGATGGTGAGCCACTTTAGACAGGGCCACTTACTCCCTGACAGTCTGAAACAGTCTCCCATGACTCAGTTCTTGGGAGTCAGACCTTTGTATCCTATGGCTCATCCAAGTCTGCTTTTGCTAGACATGGATGACTCCCTACATTCTGCATTTTTTAATTTATTCAATTGAAATAAGATGCCCAACCAGGGCTTTATGTGTCCTTCCTCTTTATTTTACTTTGTTGTGACTGCTGTTATGGCTGTTTTTTCCATAATAAATTTCCTGGAATGAATCTCTGAAATCTTTAGCAGGGTTGCTGAAGTTGCTAGGTTAATTTGGTGGTTAGCTTGTTCTTACACTAAAGTTTCTTTAAGTGCTGTAAACTAATTTGTCTCTCACTTTCTTACAAGTGACTGTATACACATTTTGAGGCACACATTTTACAACTTTGTCTTGTCTTTCACTTCCTTTTCATGTAGTTAACCAACCAGAGGTGTGAGATTAGTACCTGTACATTTCCTTCATGGCCATATTCACAATCTCTGCACATAAGAGTGCACTTTTAAATCTGCCGGAGTATGTCGGAGTGTTCAAAGTCCTGTATGGACATCTAATTCCCAGATCTTACCTTGAACTCTTTGGCTAGTTTGATACTTTGATCTAGTAGCATCATAGCTTCAGGCAGCTACAAGTTTGAATAATTCCTTCTGATTAGTTTTGACAAACACTATGAGGATAGGACTTTTCCTAGTGAGAGGGTTCTGAGTCAGGTCAAATAAAGACAATTCCTATAAATGGAACTTTTCCAGAAAGCTTTTGTTTTTCAGGCAGGTCAAATAGGCATAATTCTCTGGACATGAGGCTTTTTGGAAACTCCAAGCCCAGTTTATTCCCTTCAGTGGGTGTTCAGGTGATAGTGGATTTGTGATGAAGGCCAAGGGAATAGTGCCAGGAAGGGTTCCATTAAGTTTGCTGTTCTTTAAAAGGTTAGCCATTGTTCCTGAATAAAAAATTGTCTGCTTGTTGCAACCTTTGGTTACTTCTCAAGATTACAAAGAGGTTGATTTTTAAAATGTTTTTACTAGTGTTCTATATTGATTTTATGGAAGAACACATTTTCAGACGTCCTTAATCTCTCATTCTTGGAGTGTTTGCTTGTTACCATGAATTTTGAATCACACATTCCTCTTTGTTCTGACTGGTATCCAGATTTGGCTTCTCATATGACTGCAGTCTCAGAGTTCCTAGCAAGAAGATCCAAGATGGCGGACTAGAGGGAGGTTGCATTCTTTGTGGCTCTGTAACTCCGGTTTCAAGCGGAGGATATTTGTTTCTCAGTGAGGCAGTTTTTGCTGCTTATAGATCCCCTGGTGTTTACCCTATTTGTCTGCTATGATGACCTACAGTCTGCCAGCATATCGACGCCTTTTTTGAGTGCAGATTGCTCACTGTCAGGCGTCTATCATCCGCCATTTCCCTGCCTCTCGCCTGTCCATCGCCTGCTTACACCTATCCATCACCCAACGCACGAGGTTCACCTCCCGATCGACAGACAACAGTCAGCAAACTGATCGCTGACCAACAGTGGAGCACCAGCTGCCTGCTGTCGCCTGGAAGTTCACTGTTACAGTACCTGCAGGTTTGATTACACGTGGCTGCCACCATTTTGAGACAACAGCCAGGCCCCGTAGGACCCCTGGCCGGACTGACTGAGCCCCATCTCCAGGATACCTCAGCCCGACCTATCACTCCCTGCCTCTGGGGCCCTCACATCGACTGACTGCTCCCTGCCACCAGGACCCCCAGACCAAATGACTGCGCCCTATCACCGGGACCTCAGACCGACTGATTGCACCCGGCCTCAGGATCCCACGACCACACCAAACACACCGGACCTCCAGGACCCCTGCCAGACCAACCACATCCCATCTCCAGGACCTCCAGCTGACCACGTCCATCCCTGAGCTGCAGCTCCCCATTTGCCAACACATTTCGAAGCCAGAGCAGCCATCTTGGATAATCCTGGAAGCCGTAGCTCCCATCTTTGGGTGGGGCAAATCCCATCTTGCGTCGCCTGCTGGAGGCTTGAAGCTCATTGTCAGGTACCTCTCATGCATCAGGCTACTGAACACTGGGAGGTTTCATTAGTATATGACTGTTATACAGTAGATTTTCTTTTTTCTCCTTTTTAAAAAATGTAAGCTTTTATTTCTTTACTTTTCTTCCTCTCTTTTCCTTTTGTTTACCTGTTCCCTCAGAGTCTCTTTCTCCCTTTTTTGCGTGCTAACATTCGATTTCTTTTGATTACACTCTCACACTTTCTATTTTCTAGAACTTCTGTATATTCTTTTCTTATCCCATTAACAGCCACATTCTACATCCCTCTGCATCCTCTTTGTCCTCCATTAGAAACTGCAGACCTTATTGCAAACATGTTGTTTGTTTTACTGAAGATAATATTTGAACTCATTTTGTTTACTATGACAATTTAGCCCATAGGGGCTATTTGGTCTAGGATTGCATAGTGTCTGATTTGGGCACTGCTAATATTGATCTCCCCTTAAAGAAAGGGTTTTGGAAACCTATAGGGACACTATAAGCCTATAGGGGGAAATCTGCAATACCCCAGATCTGCACTGCTAGAGGGGAAGATACATGAACAACATGAAAAAACAAGGGAAGAAAATGATCCAAACAAATCTAGATTCTATAGTAATAGAATCCAATGACAGTATGTTAGAAGAAATGTCAGAGTTCCTAGCAAGTGTATGGTATCACTAATATTACAGATATGCCTCCATGTGTTTGTTCTGAAGGTAAGTGCTCACCTCTTCTATCTCTAAGATCAAGGTTATTGTCATTGAGGGATCAGATGCCCACACATAGGTTTATTATTTTATGTGATTTTAGAATATTGCAAGAGTCTATTATTAGATTTTCCAAAGATGATGAAAGACAAATTGTTAATATTTGTAAAGCTTAGTGCCTTTTAAATGATAATTTTTGCATGGGTTCTAAGAAATATTTTGAGAATCGAAACTTGATTCTTGAGTTAATCTGAATTTTCAAAATATCCAAACATTTTTCTCAATTTAGAATTTGAAAACTAATTATTATACTACTCACATATTTTCCAAGCAATGCATTTTGCAGATGAAGTCTCTTTATATTTGCCATGTTATCCTTTATCAGTTATGAGATTGTATGAACCACTAATTATGAAATTTCAATTTTCATTTTATTTTGAAATATGCTAAAGTTATTATGTCATATTTCTGAAGCAACAGTTGTCTCAAAATGTCTGGATATTTGAAAATTTCAAATAATCATACCAGATATTATGACTTTTGCTATAATTACAAGATTCAAGGATTTTTAATTCATAATTAAGATATTCATTTATACTTTGAATGGATGAAATATTTATAACTTTTAACCATTTTAGAGTTCTTATGACTATTTTAAATTTCTAGAACATGTTAAATCTATCTATATACCTGTAATATGAAACTTGTACACATTTATGATTACATTTCTTGAAAACTTAGTTTTTTTAATTTAAAGGATTTTTCCTATCACATCTATCATGCCTTGCTTTTCTCCCACCTATGAGCTTAGCCTAGTATAAACAATGTGAAAATATTTACTTCATTTCCCTCTTAATTTTTTCTATTGACTTTTCAATTCTCCAAACATGACTTACAAAGGACCCTACACCATGATTGTTTCAGCCATTTTATAAAATATCCTATAATTAAGAATGCCCAGATCCTCTGTTGTGTATTTCTGTGTGTGTTTATAGTCTGTGTTCTATGTTGTACCATAAAATACAGGATAGCTAGAGCTTTGCCTACTTCCATTCTCAAGCTTTTGGAACTCAAAATGTTCCTAGCATGTAGTAGCTACTTAGTGTCAACAGTTGACTGAGGACTAACTCTTATTACTTCATTTAAATATTTTGTTTTATATATTTTTCTCATCAAAATTGTTTTCAGTTTACTTGATTCTCTGTCACACTCCGTTGCATTCTTGTCATGTAAAGTTTTGAGAAGAACTGCATGATGTAAAGCTGTAGAATAATAAGGCAAAGTGTCAATCCTGATTTGGTATTATAAAGGAACGTCAAGCATTCTTTGTGGAAATCTTTCACAGGCAAGGAAAAAAATGACAATGAAATATAACCAGCCTGAGCTGCTCATCATATCAAGGGAAAATAGCATAGCATCATTTTTATACAGCTAATTGCTTGAACTTCTTCCTTCTCCATTAACAGGAATTATAACATATCCCTCTTGGGCTATCAACTCAAAATATTTCAAGAATTCTAGGGTTTTCCATTATTCAGAGAAGTGATACACTCTGGTTTCCACATCCAAGTGAAGAGAAAACAGAAATTTTATCAGACTGTTAGTGCTGTAATTTTTTGAGAAAATATGGACTCCTAGTGCTTAGTATTTAATTTTAATATTGTGAATATTATAAACTCAAGGTGCAACTGTATGCTCATAATTCTGTTGTAACAATCATCAAAAATCAGCCATGTTTTTTCATCTATCATCCTCACTTGGAAGGAAGGAGATGTTAGAGTAGTTCAAAGTAAATTCAAGACCACTTATGTCACAGAAAATGTTCACTGCACATTTTTAGTAGATAATTTTTGTTAAAGAATATCATAATGCTTTTGTCACACTTAACATAATTAAAATTAGTTTATTAACACTACTACATACTCAGCTTCAAAATTTTTCTGATTGAAAAATGTTTCTTTACAAGTTTATTCAAATCAAGATCCAGATGAGATCTGCACATTATTATTACTTTATATACTTACATAGTATAATACTGGAGATTGGTCTAAAACAATCCAACAAAGTCACACAACTAACTCCCATTACATGCACTGGAATTATGAGATATGAAATGTGTCATCCAGTAAATCATGAGCCAGTCAAAAAGGACATTTTGTTTTCTTAGAAATCATTTCCACAATTTTTGTTTTGTATTATTCAGGCACAAAGTGCCTATTTATTCTGGTCCCCATGCAATGTGCTATGCACTCTGTATATTTTCTTTTCTTCTTTCTCAGAATAAGTCACTCAGAGAATAACTTTGTGATTCCAGAGTCATCTCCTATATTCCAAAGTGTCTACTGTATCTATTAAATTAAGTAGCATTGCAAAAACACACTCTATATTTATTGGTTTCAAATAATAATTAAGTCATAATTAAAAGGCTTAAGCAATTATGCTGTGCTAAACCAGGCCTTTCTGCTGCTGGTTTTGTCTGGGATCAGTAGTGTCTACATCACTCCACTTATCTGGACCACCCCAGCTTTTGGAGTTTGAAAAATCATTAGTGAGGATGATCAGGAAAAGGGATCCATGTATTGCTCATACTACGTACAGCTTGGACATCTTCACAAAGTGCCAGGTGAAGGAAGTCCAACGGCAACAGGAAGAGTATTCCATTGTGTCAGTTACTGTCCTCTTAGAAAACAAGTTAAATGACCAAACTTGGAATCAGTGTGGTCAGGGACTGCACAAAGGCAGAAAGCTAGCAAAACAAAACAGATCCATAGCCCTCCACACCTCTGACTCACCAAAGTGTTGTTATTTATGATGGATTTTGGCATCTTCTTCACTAGCCAAAAGAAAAACAATCTCACAGATTTAATCTCCAGCTAAGAATTCCTCTGCAAAAAATGATTCGATGAAATATAGCTTTTGTTTTGCTAAAAAAATAATATATTAAATTTATATGTATTACATGGATAATATATCTGAGTTTATAATTAAGCCATATTAATAAAGTCACTTTATAACTTAGCTTGACTGCCTTCAAACAAAATGAGATTGTATCTGTCTAGTCTTCAAAAACGACATTTTCAATTGCATCACCTCCACCAGACCACCAGGAGACTCGACTCTGACAGGGCTGTCTCTCAGTACACAATGTTGGAAGTGGACAATAAAACTCTGGGAGGCTGCTGCATTTCAATAATGCAGGGATTATTATTATTATTTTCTTTAAAGCTGCCTTTCCCCCCCACAGGGAAGAGGTTTAAAGCATTCATTGTGGGAGAAAAGCGATTTTACTTTTTTTTTTTTTTTTTTTTAAAGTGGGTATTTCTTCGAACTGTAAAAGTTTCATGTCACTTTCAAGCACATTATTAAGAGAGGCAGAGCTAGATCTGATTCAAACTTTCCTCTCTCACAGCCAAATCTTCTGCAATTGAAAACTCCAGGGTGACAAAGGAGCTGCCGTGCAGGAATAAACTGTTCTGACTGAAAGGACCTAACTGTCCTCATCTCTTGATGTCACCTGTGTTATTTCCGAAGTGTCAGACTTAGATTAGATAGAAACACTACAATTAAATTGAAAACTAATGGCAGCATGGGAAATATGTCAAACGAATATTATTTTCAACCATCCTCGCTGTTTGTGAGAACATAATGCAAATCTGTACGCACTGGTGTGCAGGAAGGCTTTCATGCACACATCCTATAAATTGAGCTGAATGGTATTATAAGCTTGATCGGGACATTGTCTTACAAATAATGTGGCAGAAAAATCAGCAAAGCTCACTTGCTTCTTCCCTTTTCTCTCACGCCCCCTATTATCAATTGATCTTCCTGAGTCCTGTAGAATGGCTTACCTGTACAGTTTTATAGTCCTAAGGAAGTTGGAAAGGAATGAAAGAGAAAACGTTTGTGATTTTCATCAAGGATTCCTTCTGATATCTTCACAAAGGTGGCAGCTACCCTTTGCAAATATCGTTAAGACAGAATACACTAGAAGAAAATATAGAAGTATTTTACTCTTATTTTTACTACTGGATTTCACAAAGTAGTAGTAAGCATCTTTTTGAAATATAAAGTTTGTATGATGTAAAAGAGAGTGTGGAACTGCAACATTTGGAAGATACCTTTTATTCCTCAAGGATAGCTGCTTTAACATAACAATTTTTTTTTAAAGATGATCTTAGACTGGAAAAAGTAATTACACAGGAACTGTAAAAAGAGTTCTCTATATCCAACTATGCCTGGCTTAATATTACAGAAACATAGAACATTAGTCAAAACTTGGAAATGCACATTCGAACAAAATTGTTAATTAAAGTGAAGACTTTATTTCAGTGATAGCAGGTTTTCTGTGAATTTCCTTTTATTTATTCTAAGATCCCATATTATATTCAGTTGTCATTTCTTCATAAAGTCATGTAATCTAAAGTGTTTGGGTTTTTGTTTGTTTGTTTTTTTGTTTTGTTTTTTGTACTGAGCGTTTAACCCTGGGGAATTTTCACCATTGAGCTACATTCCCAGACTTTCCCCTGGACACTTTGGAGACAGGGTCTCTCTAAATTGCTGAGGTTTGCCTCTAACTTGTGATCCTCCTGCCTCAGCCTTCTGAGTCATTGGAATTACAGTTGCTTACTATTCCACCTGTTGAGATAGTTTTTCATCCTTTGTTTTTCCTTTATTACTTTACCACTTTCCAGGAGTAACAATTATTTGGTCAATTGTTTTTCATCTTGATGTTCAATTTATATTTTCCTGGAGTTTCCTTGTAATTATATTGCAGTTATACCTTATTAGGAAGATTACTGAAAATTTGACATAGGCTTTTCAATAATGGGGACACATAGCAGTTTTCTTTCATTGTCTTCAAATATAAATTCAGATATTTTAAAAATGTGCAATGAATGGCATCCTTTCCTTATGAAGCATTTGTCTATTAATCTCTATAGCATTTGTTCTTTTTAATTAGTGTTCAATAATTTAATGTGCTAGAGTATGTAATTGAAGGTTAGGGAATAAAAGTTTCTCTATGAGCATTAAACTCTAAACTCACAAGACCTCGAGGCCAGGTAAACAATTACATTTAGACAAAAAGGAGCAATTTTACTAGTTTCCAGGCAAGGGTTCTCCTGGGAAGGAATGCCTTCCTCATTGGATTCCATTTATTATTTCTTCATAATAGAGATGTGAATTCAGAAGTCATAGGCCAAAGCATTATATCAGAATTAGATCACCTCCACTAGAACTTCCTCCTTCACTTTCAGAGAAAGCTGCCTTCCCTCTGTATGCTTCCATTATCCCTGTTAGGGACCATCTGCCTTTGTTACACATCATAAGTTTTGATCTCTGAAAACTTCCTCTCATGAAAAACAAAATTTTAGCAGAACCAAATTCTTGATTTTATCTTGTATGCTATTGTATCACAAGCTATATGAGATAGCAAAACAGAGATTTTACCCTGGTGACTTAAAGTTTTATATACTTTTTTAAAAACAGAACTTCTGGTAAATCTGCTCTTAATTGAATATGGGTTGATTATATTAGTAGTTGCCCCTTGAATAAATTTGGGATGTAAATGCTGATGTACTCAAAATTAATCATTTTCCTAAGACCAATTTTTTTGTTAATTATGTCAAGTTTGTCTTACAAACACTTCTCTTTTTAACAAAAAGACTTGTGGTCCCTTTCAAAGAGATATTGACCACAGAAGTACAGACATTAGTTTTAACTAAAACTGTGTTCTATTATAAACCCACCATGTCCCTATCAACATTACTGTCTCATATAATTAACATATTTTGATATAAAAAAACTGAATAACCTCAATTCTAATTAAACAGTTTAACAAAATTATAAGGTACAATCCAATTTTACATTCTATGAAATTCTTGAGAAGGGAAGTCATAATTATACATGCGTACATCAGATTTCTTCCATTCTTTGGTTAAAAAATTATTGCCTAAAGCACAGTAAAATGATTTTTAAATGCTTATGATATTCAATAAAAATAAAATATTGATATCCTATTATGAGGAAATTCATGTTTTAACATGAAGTATGAATGTACTTTGAGTAGTTATGGCTTATTAATTATTAAAAGTTTTAATATAATATATGAAAACTTAGAGAATTACTTTCAAATATTCCAAGTCATTTAAAAATCTGTGGCTATGTCATTAATAAATATTAGTATGCAGTTCATTAAATTGTCTTTTCCTAGTTTTGCTGATGCTGAAGGCAAAGATTTAAATGAATCCATGTTGAGAAAAGTGTTTATTAGTCATATGAAAAAATGCATATATCCTTTACATAAAATATCTCCAACCTGATGCAGAATGTTGTCATCTCTGAGAGGCAAATTATGAACTTTTGACTTAAAATCTCCATGCCATTTTACCAGAACACTATAAGTATACTTAAAATGGAACCCTAATGATGTATTTAGAAAAAAAAAGGTAATAAGACTTTTATACTAAAGTGGGAAATATTTCTTACATTTCTAAATGTGCGGTTTGTAATTACAAGTCATCAGAAAACTCATGGACATGTTCAGGACTCAATCTCCTATGAAAAAATTTCCTGCATTAAGAGGTCATCTAAATGTAATTTTTGAAATTTTATATTTTGAATGATTTCAGTAAATATGATGTTTTGTGTTATCTCAGGAAACATAAGAATTCATGAGGGAGGATGCAAAATAGACAACCTTACTATAACTGGGCACAGTGGTACACACCTGTAACCCCAGAGACTAGAAAGCCTGAGGCAGGAGGATCGTCAATTCGAGGGCAGCCTGGGTAATTGAGGGACATCTGTCTCAAAAATTAAAAATGTAAAAGAAAAAGGAAAAGAGTACAAATTAAATCTGTATATTTAGTTAAAATCTAAAATACCTGAAACTGAAATAACTCTTTAAGAGAAGGTGGTGTCAGTGGGGATGGGGGTATTTTATGATGAATGGGATTGCTCTCACAAATGACACCTACCTCTACAAAGCAAAGGTGTATCTTGCAAAAAAACAGTGTCTAGAGTAAGAGCAAAATATGTAGCAATTTCTTTTCATAAGCATAAAAGGGAGTAGTGATGCTGTCTGCAGGAGCTATTCCCACTCTTGTTTTAGCATCTAGTGTTTAGAATCGTGTTTAGCATTTAGTGTTTAGAATTTCTAATGCAGTTTGGCACAATGCATATTTCTTGGCAACCATCAGTGGTTGGGAAAGGTGGGGGTTTATGTATCTCTGCCTATACCACAATGTTGTGGTATCAATCCCATATGTCAGCAGAGAATGTATTGCTATAATAATTCACTACCAAAGAAAAATCTATACTAAGGATTCCTGGTAGTCTGGATTGTGGTGTAAAATTTCATGCCGCAGATATGAACACAATTTGAAAATACATGGTAAAATTAAACAAACATCACTTTTAGAGTGAATACAACAAAAGAAATTAGCATAGAAGTCACATAATGATACTGTAAGGAAAACAAGAAGAGTAGAAAGTAGGAGGAATGAAAGAACATCACTGGAAGTTTAAAATAGCCAATGAAGTTGTGACTAGATATATTGTCATAGGCAAATAAGATAAATCCTAACCTAGAGTTTCACAAACTCAAAGACCATGAGGAGGGAAAAAAGTAAGGAAATATGAAGTGACAGAATGCACAAGAGATTGTAGCAAATAAAATAGCTCACATAAGGAAAAAATCTAAAACATCAAAGCCCTGAAACTCAGAAGGTAGAAGCAGGAGGATTGCAAGTTTGAGGCCAGCCTGGGCAATATAGGCAGATCTGTCTCAAATTTTAAAAATACAAAATAGATAAAAATATAAAATAGATAAACCCGTTGAAACATCAACAAACTGTTTTATTTTCAAGATTTCTTCTAGAAGAAAACAAATTTATACCACCGAATGACTTACTGAATTTCAATGTAGAATTTTTAATGTTTTGCAATATGACAAACACTAAAAATATCCAAGATATTTAGAATTTAAATGTAGAGTTTATAGCAATGATAATTAAATTAGCTGGAGTGTTTATAATGATAAAAGCCTTAATTTGTGCTTAATATCTAATATCTATCAAATAGTATCAAAATTTATATAATGAAAAGCAAAAGAAACATAAAATACAGAAATACAGGTATACATTGTTAACATGATGTAACTAACATAGAATTTAAGTTCCCTCACAGAAAATTTCAATAGCAAGATTAATTTTTTTTTTTTTTTCAGTGCTGGGGATGAAACACAGGGTCTTGTGTTTGGGAGGCAACTTGAACTATATTCCCAGCCCAATATTATGATTAATATTATAAATCTTGTTGAAATTTACCAAGTGTTCCTCCAAAATCAGAAATGTATCTCCATTTTAGTTGTATTTTCTTCTTTTGTTTTGTTTTGCTTTTGATACTGAGTATTGTTCCCTGGGACTCTTTACCTTACCACTCAGCTATATTCCCAGTTCTTTTGAAACTAGGTCTCACAAAGTTGCTGAGGCAAACCTCAAACTTGAAATCTTGCTTCATCCTCACAAGTTGCTGGGATTACAGACCTGCACCACCATGCCTGGCTCTGTTTTAGTATTCAAGGAATATTTACAAAATTTGATCATGTATAAGACCATAGAAAAGAACTGAAGATAATTCAAAATAAATTATTTTTTTCAAACTCATTTTGTAAAATTAGAAGTATATACTTATTAAATGGAAAGAAAGGAAAGCAAAGGGTTGTAGATAACTAAAAATGACACTCATTTTAAACTCTCATAGGAAGGAAGGGAGTGAAGCCATGAAGGATGTTATGGAATGAATTGTGCCTCCCACGAAATTTCTGTGCTGATGTTCTAAGCCTCAGTACCTCAAAATGTGACTGAATTTGGATATAGAATCTACAACAGTGATTAAGTTAAAAATAAATGTATTAGGTTTTTCAAGATGGCAGACTAGAGGGCGACTGCATTTCATGTTGCTCCAGGACTCAGGATTCAAGAAGAGGAGGTATTGAGAGACTCGGGACAAACTCAGACCCAACAGGTGAGTCTCTCCCACTGGGTGGGGCTCCCCTGCCCTGGCAGTGAAACCAGACAGCCGGGAGCGTTGCAGAGGAGGGCTCAACTACAGACTTCCGCACAGAGCGAGGCTCCTGGGACCTGCAGGTAGTTCTGGATCCCAGGGAACATCGCAGAGGAGGGCTACCCAGCAAGACACTCACTTGCAGGGCAAGGCTTCCTGGCCCAGGCAGTAGTTCTGGACCAAAAGGAAACTTCTCAGAGGAGAGCTGCCCAGTGAAACTTCCCCTCCAGGTGAGATCCCCGCTGAGCAAGGCTTTCCAACCAGGGCAGTAGACCAGAGACCCAGGCCCAGACCAGCCATGCCCCAGCCCACAGTCTAGTCCCCCTTTGACCATCGGTCAACAACTGAAGGTGCCTCTGCCCACTAGCAGGGAATATACCCCACCTGAAGGCCACCAACCCTAAAGGAACAGCTTTCTTGTGGATCACTGCATTATCAAGTTCCTCCAAGACTTCAGGCTACTGAAGGTTAGGAGGTGAGTTATTGGAAACCTACAGGGACACTATATGTCAGGGGGAAAACTGCAATATAACTCAGAGTTTCACTACTAGAGGGGAAGATACCTGAGCAATATGAGAAAACAAGGGAAGAAAATGTCCCAAACAAATCTAGATGCTACATTAATAAAATCCAATGATAGCATGGCAGAAGAAATGTCAGAAAGGGAGTTCAGAAGGTACATAATTAAAATGATCAGAGAAGCAAAGGAGATGAAAAAGAAAATGCAGACTTTGAATGATTGTACCAATCAACAGTAAAAAGAGCAAATGCAGGAAGCAAAAATCATTTCAATAAAGAGTTATAGATACTGAAAAAAAAAAAAAAAACAGAAATCCTTGAAATGAAGGAAACAATAAACCAAATTAAAAACACCATAGAAAGCATAACCAATAGGATAGAATACCTGGAAGACAGAATCTCAGACATTGAAGACAAAATATTTAATCTTGAAAACAAAATTGACCAAACAGAGAAGATGATAAGAAATCATGAACAGAATCTATAAGAATTATGGGATATCATGAAAAGCCAAATTTAAGATTTATTGGGATTGAGGAAGGCACAGAGAAATAAACCAAAGGAATGAACAATCTATTCAATGAAATAATATCAAAAAATTTCTCAAATCTGAAGAATGAAATGGAAAATCAAGTACAAGAGGCTTATAGGACTCTAAACATATAAAATTTTAACAGACCCACAGCAAGGAACAATATAATGAAAATACCTAACATACAAAATAAAGACAGAATTTTAAAGGCTGAAAGAGAAAAAAATCAAATTATATTCAGGGAGAAACCAATATGGATAGCACCAGACATTTCAAACCAAACACTAAAAGCTAGAAGGGCCTGGAACAACACTATTCAAGCTCTCAAAGAGAACAGATGCCAACCAAGAATCTTATACCCAGCAAACTTACCTTCAGATTTGACTAGGAAATAAAATCTTTCCATGATAAACAAAAGCTAAAAGAATTTACAAAAAGAAAACTGGCACTACAGAACATTCTCAGCAAAATATTCCATGAGGAAGAGATGAAAAACAATAATGTAAATCAGCAAAGGGAGGATCTAAACTAAAGGAATAGCCAAATAAAGGAGAAACCAAGAAGTGTTAAAAAACAAAAGGGAGCCAAATGACTGGGAATGCAAATCATATCTCAATAATAACCCTGAATGTTAATGGCCTGAACTCATCAATCAAAAGACATAGATGGGCGGATTGGATTAAAAAGAAAAATCCAACAATTTGCTGCCTGCAAGAGACTCATCTCATAGAAAGATATACCCATAGACTAAAGGTGAAGGGATGGGAAAAAACATACCATGCACATGGACTCAGCAAAAAAGCCAGAGTATCCATCCTCATATCAGATAATGTGGACTTCAAGCCAAACTTAGAAAAGATAAAGAAGGACATTTCATACTGCTTAAGGGAAGCATAAATCAGCAAGATATAACAATCATAAATATCTATGCACCAAACAGTGGCCCATCCATGTATGTCAAACAAATCTTTCTCAATTCCAGGAATCAAACAGACCACAACACAATAATACTAGGTGATTTTAACACACTTCTCTCACCAGTGGACAGATCTTTCAAACAAAAATTGAACAAAGAAACAATAGATCTCAATGACACAATCAATGATTTACACTTAATGGACATATATAGAATATACCATCCAGCAAAGAGTGAATACACTTTCTTCTCAGCAGCACATGGATCCTTCTCTAAAACAGACCATATTTTATGCCACAAATCTAATGTTAGCAAATACAAGAAGATAGAGATAATACCTTGAATTCTCTCATCATAATGGATTGAAATTAGAAATAAATGACAGAATAAAAAACAGAAATTACTCCAACAATTGGAGATTAAATAATACAGTTATTGAATGATGAATGCATAACAGAAGACATCGGGGGGGATAAAAAATTCTTAGAGGTAAATGAGAACAAATATACCTCATATCAAAATCTCTGGGACACTATGAAAGCAGTACTTAGAGGAAAATTTATTTAAAAGAAGGAAAAATCAACAAATAAATGACCTAAAATTACAGTTCAAAGTCTTAGAAAAAGAAGAACAGAGCAACACCAAAAGTAGTAGAAAACAGGAAATAGTTAAATTCAGAGCTGAAATCAATGAAATTGAAACAAAAGAAACAATCAAAAAATTGACAAAATAAAAAGTTGGTTTATGAAAAAATAAACACAATTGATAAACATTTAGCCACACTAACAAAGAGAAGGAGAGAGAATACTCAAATTTCTAAAATTCGGAATGAACAAGGAAATATCGCAACAGACACGATTGAAATACAAAACATAATTAGAAGCTATTTTGAAAATCTACACTTCAACAAAATAGAAAATCTCAAAGACATCAACAGGTTTCTAGAGACATATGAATTACCTAAACTGAACCAGGAGGACATACACAATTTAAATAGATCAATTTCAAGTAATGAAATGGAAGAAGTCATCAAAGGCCTACCAACAAAGAAAAGTCCAGGACCAGTAGGGTTCTCAGCCGAGTTCTACAAAACCTTTAAAGAAGATTTCATTCCAATTCTCCTCAAAGTATTCCATGACATAAAAGAGGAGGGAACCGTTCCAAACTCATTCTATGAAGCCAATATTACCCTGATACCTAAACCAGATAGAGACACATCGAGGAAAGAAAATTTCAGACCAATATCCTTAATGAACATCGACGCAAAAATTCTCAACAAAATTTTAGCAAATCGCACACAAAAACATATTAAAAAGATAGTACACTACAATCAAGTGAATTTTATCCCAGGAGATGCAAGTATGTTCAACATCAGAAATCAATAAATGTAATTCACCATATCTACAGACTTACAGTCAAGAAGCACAGGATTATTTCGATAGATGCAGAAAAAGCATTTGATAAAATACAGCATCCCTTCATGCTCAAAACACTAGAAAAAATAGGGAGAGTAGGAACATTCCTTAACATTGTAAAGACTATCCATGCTAAGTCCATGGCCAATATCATTCTAAACGGTGAAAAACTGAAAGCATTCCTCCTAAAAACTGGAACAAGGCAGGGATGCCCTCTTTCACCACTTCTATTCAACATTGTCCTCGAAACTCTAGCCAGAAATAGACAGAACAAAGAAATTAAAGGAATATGAACAAGAAAAGAAGAACTCAAACTATTCCTATTTGCTGATGACATGATTACATATTTAGAGGAACCAGGAAATTCCACCAGAAAACTTTTAGAAATCATAAGTGAATTCAGGAAAGTAGCAGGATATAAGATCAGTGATCATAAATCTAATTCATTTTTATACATAAGTGATGAATCCTCAGAAAGAGAAGGTAGGAAAACTACCCCATTCACAATAGACTCAGAAAAAAAAAAATAAAATACTTGGGAAACAATCTAACAAAAGAGGTGAAAGACCTCTACAATGAGAACTACAGAACACTAAAGAAAGAAATTAAAGAAGACTTTAGAAGATGGAAATATTTCCCATGTTCTTGGATAGGCAGAATTAATATTGTCAAAATGACCATACTACCAAAAGTGCTATACAGATTCAATGCAATTCCAATTAAAATCCTAATGACATACCTCACAGAAACAGAGCAAGCAATAATAAAATTTATTTGGAAAAATAAGAGACCCAGAATAGCTAAAGCAATCCTTAGCAGGAAGATTGAAACAGAGGATATCACAATACGAGAACTTTAACTATACCACAAAGCAATAGTTACAAAAATGGCATGGTATTGGCACCAAAATAGACAGGTAGATCAATGTTACAGAATAGAGGACACAGAAGCAAACTCAAATAAATACAATTTTCTCATTCTGGACAAAGGTGCCAAAAATATGCAATGGAGAAAAGATAGGCTCTTTAACAAATGGTGCTAGGAAAACTGGAAATCCATATGAAGCAGAATGAAACTAAATCCCTATCTCTCACCCTGCACAAAATTCAACTCCAAATGGATCAAGGACCTCGGAATCAGACCAGAGACCCTGCATCTAATAGAAGAAAATGTAGGTCCAAATCTTCAACATGTCACCTAGGATCAGACTTCCTTAACAGGACTCCCATAGCACAAGAAATAAAAGCAAGAATCAATAATTGGGATAGATTCAAACTAAAAAGCTTTCTCTCAGCAAAGAAAACTATCAGTAATGTGAAGAGAGAGCCTACAGAATGGGAGAAAATCTTTCCCACTCATACTTCAGATAGAGCACTAATTTCCAGAATATATAAAGAACTCAAAAAACTTTACACCAAAAATATGAACAACCCAATCAACAAATGGCCTAAGGAAATGAACAGACACTTCACAGATGAAGATCTCCAAGCAATCAACAGATATATGAAAAAAAGTTCAACATCTCTAGTAATAAGAGAAATGGAAATCAAAACTACCCTAATCCCCATTAGAATGGCGATTATCAAGAATACAAACAATAATAAGTGTTGGCAAGGATGTGGGGAGAAAGGTACACTCATACATTACTGGTGGGTTTGCAAATTAGTGCAGCCACTCTGGAAAGCAGTGTGGAGATTCCTTAGAAAACTTGGAATGGAACCACCATTTGACCCAGCTATCCCACTCCTTGGCCTATACCCAAAGGACTTAAAATGAGCATACTACAGTGATGCAGTCACATCAATGTTCATAGCTGCTCAATTCACAATAGCCAGATTGTGGAACCAACCTAGATGCCCTTCAACCTGATGAATGAATAAAGAAACTGTGGTATATGTAAACAATGGAATATTACTGAATCATAAAGAAGAATAAAATTATGGCATTTGCAGACAAATGGATGGAACTGGAGAATATCATGCTAAGTGAGATAAGCCAATTTCAAAAATCCAAAGTACGAATGATCTCACTGATAAGTAGATGATGATACATAATGGGGGGTGAGAAGGAGGCAGGAATTGAGGAAGAAGGGAAAAGAGGGGTAGGAGGGGTGGGGGGGAAGGAAAAAATAACACAAAGAATCAAACACCATTACCCAATGTAAATGTATGATTACACAAATGGTATGTCTCTACTTCATGTACAAACAGTGAAAAAAGTTGTACCCCATTTGTTTACAAAAAAAAAAAAAATGAATGTATTAAGATGGGACCTGGTCCTTATAAGAAAAGGCCTTTTGGCCAGGTGCAGTATTGAACTTCTGTAAGGTCCGTGACTCCAGAGGCTGAGGCAGGAGGTTCGTGAATTCAAATCTAGCCTCAGCAACTTAGCCAGTTCCTAAGCAACTCAGTGAGACAGTGTCTCTAATTAAAATTTATAAAGGGTTTGGAATGTGGCTCAATAGCTAAGGTCCCTGGGTTCAACCCCTTTTATCAAAAAAAAAAAAAAAAAATGGGGTCTATTTGCACAGTAGCAGTCACAGAGGGAAGACAATGTGAAAAACTTTGTCTAAAACCAGTTATCTAAAAACCAAGAAGAGAGGTCAAGTTTAGATCTCTCCCTCACAGCCCTCAGACAGAACCACTCTGCCAATATGTCATTCTCAGACTCCTAGAACCAATAGGACATATACAAATATATATATATTTTTTAGTTTATATATACAACTAAAAAATATATATGTAAAATATATATATACTAAAAATATATATGATATATATATATGTATTTTAAATATTCACAAAGGAATATTTATAAAATTTGATCATGTATAGTAAGATCATAGAAAAGAAGTGAAAATAATTCAAAATATCTATATGGTTATAAAAGGGTGTGATTAGCTTGGCTTACATGATCAGAAGCTGGATACTTCCACAATAGCTATCTGCACACTGGAGAGCAGAGGGACAGTAACTGCATAAAGACAGAAACGTGAAAATCAGAGGGACCAACGATGCAGCCACCATCCAGGTCTGAAGACCAGCAGAATACCTGAGAGTCCATGTTGGCCCCAAGTCTTTTGGACGGTGCCACCCACCTTCAGGTTGGGTCTCTAGCCAGTCAGCTCTGAAAACATCCTCACAGACACACCTAGAAGTCTTTCCTAGGCGTCTCCAGTCTCTCCCGTGTGGGAAATCCAGACCATCCATTACAGAGTGGCAGCTAACATCCCGTGGTGCTCACTGAGGTCTAATGCTGTGTTCTCAGAGAACCACAGAGAAGCTAGATGTCACAAGAACAAGTTCATTAGGAAGAAATAAGTCGCCATGGTGGTACCTGCTAGGGATGAGAAACTTCAGAGGAAGTCTTTATTTTACTTAGAGCAGAATAAAAGGAAGCACTGAGAAGTAACAGGGAACACCTGCTAACCAAGTTCATGTCCAGAGAACACATTGGGACCGTTTCCAGAACTCAAACAGGATGGAAAAACAGGGTTATAAAAGCAGATGTAGAGAACTGCACGCAAGTCATGGGATGTAACTTGAGAGCCCCGATGTCCTGGTGATGACTCACGTGACAGGCACTCAAAGCACAAATAGGTTAGTTTCAATTATACAAGGCAGAAACCAGTGTTAAGCTGTAATTTCATATTTTTAAAGATGTGATGCAGGTACTTGTAGCCATAGACACATACATGCACACACTGTATAAGATGTTTACAGAATATCTGTGCTCTCCGTGTACTTCACTCTGGCTGGTGGATTTCTGGTTAAATGGCTATCATTAAGTTACAGAAGATATTACATATATTCAACTGTCTTCAGTGTACATTTATCACCATAAATGAATGCAGTACAACAACCTGGTTATACATTGACAGCTTGCATAAATTGTGATGATACTAAAAATAATTGAATGTTCTATTTTCTCGGATGTACTGAAGTAACAAAAAAGAAAGTTTTGAAAGTAATAGTCTGAAAGGTACTTTTTCTTTTTCCCAACTTAGCTATCAGGAATTCAGTCCTCATATTTTAAATTCTTTTTAATTCATAACTTATAATTGTGTACAATTATGGAATACAGTATGATGTTTTGATCTATGTATCCTTTGTAGAAAGATTCAATCAAGCTGATTAGCATATCTATCACCTCACTAGCATTGTGTGTGTGTATATGTGTGTGTGTGTGTGATGCTGTTAAGGATGTTAAAGATTATTCTTTTACCAATTGTCATTATATAATACTTTATTATTAACAGCATCTCCACACACTGCAAAATATCACTAAAAATCATTCCTTCAGTCCTACCGGAACTTTAAATCCGTTGATCAACATCTTCCCTTTCCTCCTTCTCCTTAACCCTTCCAGCCTCTGTTAACAAACTTTTTACTTAGTATTCCCATTAAATTTATTTTATTTTATTTCATTAGATTCTATAAGTCAGATCCTACGTTATTCATCTTTTTCGCTTGGTTTATATCACTTAGTGTCCTCCAACTCCATCCATGTTGTTATGAATGACAGAGTGCCCTCTTTTAAGGCTGTGTAGTATTCCCATGTGTATTTCTACCACTTTTTCTTTATGCATTTATTCATAATTATTCTCTGAGTTTGCTTCTAAAACTTGCCTGTGTGAATAATGCTGAACATGGGAGTGCAGATAACTTTTTTGAGCTAGTTATTTCAGTTCCTTTGGATATATAACCAGAGCTAACATTGATGGATCTTTTATGAATTTTGTTTTGTTTTTGTTTTTGAGAAATCTATTTCCAAAATGACTGTACTAATTTACATTCCCACAACAGTGTACATATGCTCTCATTTTTTACACATTTGCCCACACTTGATATCTTTCTTTATTTTGATAACAGCCATTCTAACAGGTATGAAGTGATAGCTTATCATGGTTTTAACTTGCATTCCCCTAATTATTAGATATATTAAGCATTTTTTTCATCTACTGGCTATTCATGTCTCTCCTTTTGAGACATTTCTATTAAGATCCTTTGTTCATTTTTTTTTTCCAAATTGGGTTATTTGTTTTTCTCTTATTGAGTAGAGATTCTTATATATTTTGGATATTAGCTCTTTGTAAGATGTATATTCATGGACTATTTTCTCCCAGTCTGTGTGTTTTTCCTTCACTCTGTTGCTTTCTTTGCAGAGATTTTAAATTTGTGTTGGTCTTACTTGTGTATTTTTGCTTCTGTTGCTTTTTCTTTTAGATTCCTAGGGAGAAAAAAAATCCAGTGTTCAGAGCAATGCCATGGATCTTTTCTTCCTAGATGCTTTCTTCTAGTATCTTTACAGTTTCAGTTCTTAATTGGAAAGAAACTGAATTTATATGTGCAAGTATTTCCAACAAAGAAGTTTGTGATTGGGGAAAATGCAAGGCTTTTACTTTGATATAAATGGAATTCTGCTTTGCCTCCTTTGGTAAAAGAGGATAAAAGTCCTCCACTTGGAACATGATATATAGAGTTCCATGACAAAACATATTTTTCAAGGCCCAACTTCAACTTAGGGTGATTTATGTGAGTTGGCATACAACTGGGTTAATGAATCATGGTTAGATAGAAACCTGTGGTCTTCAAAATTAAGGGTAAATATGACAGACCTCTAAAGTGAAAAGATATATAAGTCATCGAATCCTTAATGACAATTTATGTTCCTGGAATGATTTTATGCTCTATATTAAATCCTACTTTTATTCAAGGAGTAATACTGTTGAGCTTCTAAGAATCAGTTGCTATCAGAACCTGAAAGAATTATTAAATGCCTGGAGAAATGAATTAGCACTGTTACTTTTTAACCCACCATTTCATTTGTAATTATAATACGATATGCTATGATTATGCAAATGTAGGGAATATACAAGATAGAAAATATGCTTTTCATGGGAGCTTGTTTCCTAAAATTTATGACTACTCGCTTTCCATTGCTGTGTAACAAGTCTTTATAAATAATGGAAGTATGCTATAATCTGACAAACTTTATAATATAAATTATGTGCTAATTGTACTAGTTTTGCTCTGTTTATTGTTTCCATTCCTTTATTTAAGAAGGATTTATTTTCAACAATGGAAGTGCAAAGCCATTTAAAATGGATTTAACTGTAACTAACGTAATCTGTTGTTGGCATAGTTAATGGAATATTATAAATCACACTTGACCTTGAAAAGATTGGTCAATGAATACAATGATCATCATGTGAATACTATTTTTTCCTAATCAAAATGAGTGTGTATTATAAGCTGATTTCAAACTTTTTATTTAAGCGGTAATGTAGCCACCCTTTGTGAAAAGTCATTTCTTAATTCACTTTTTGTTTTTCTAGTTTCTTTAGAGAGATCCATGTAGAAAATGTGCAGTAATATCCATTAGGATGCTCTAGAATTTGATCATTCCCATTGTTTTAGAATATAAAGAATTTGAATTAGCCTAGTGAATATTAAAGATTCCTGCTGGGAGAAGGAATTTAAGCACAGTCAGAAACCCAGGCAAAGTGGAAAAACCCTTGCTGATATTTTCAAACTTGAGCCAGAATCCAAGGAGGATGTTAGTACCAAACCATGTAGTTCACACTTCTAAATGTGATGCCAACTATTTGTTTATCTTTGCCTTTTTAATAACAATTTGTTCTGCTATTTTTTGAGGGTATTAATTAGTCGTATGTTTCTCAGTTGCTGATTTAATTTCCTCTTTACTAAAACCATGAGTTTTGATTTATCTATATTATCATTTCTTGTAGTCAATATCCTATCCATAGGATATGCTTGTTGATATATGCTATTGGTAGAACATGAGAATTGATAAGCTCACTTGCAAATATTTGTCACAAGTGACTTTTTGTTTCCTGTTAATCTGAATTTAGGACTATTCAAATGGGGTGTTAGCTAGTTAAAAGGACTTGAGAATGACTTCAATTTTCTAAAATTACCTATTCTAATACATTAGCACAGATCTTGAAATATATAACTCTCTTGGTGCGTGGGACTGAAGCTTGCAGGATTGTGTGTGAGAGACAAGATGGGTATCCTATGTCTCATTCTCATGGCTTAGGTTTCGGCAGTACCATTAGGTGTGATGCACACTTTGTACCTACAACTTCCTGTCTTAGTCTTTCTTTGACACCCTGAATGTAATCAAAGCCAACTACATTCTTAAAGTTCAGGGAAGGTGATTCTTCCTGAGGCACCCTTCTACATGAGTGAAGAATAGTCAATGGTTAAAGGTTCCAGTATCTGATTCTCTAGAAAGACAATGCTAAGGTATGTCCATGCTTTCCTCTCAGGGGTTTCTTAGGCGAAACAACTTCCATTTTGACAACTGACTCAAAATGCAATATCAAATAGGCTTCCTTTCCTTCCCTATCTCAGTTTCCCCTTTATCCCTTTATTCATTGTCACATCGTAATTACTTCTCAACAAAGCACATAGAATATAATGAACTTTGTCCAGAATCTACAGTTTATACTATCCAGAGTATCAGTTTTTAATGCATTTACTAGAAAATATGATGATTATTTTCTAAA
Source organism: Sciurus carolinensis (assembly GCF_902686445.1). Lineage (NCBI taxonomy): Eukaryota > Metazoa > Chordata > Mammalia > Rodentia > Sciuridae > Sciurus > Sciurus carolinensis. The sequence goes on along the minus strand of NC_062217.1, from coordinate 19,797,161 downwards.
GTGTTCATGATTTATTTTTCTAGAGGAATTATATATATTGGTTTTGACTTGACTTATTTAATGGATGGGCAATTTCCTGGTATCCATTTATTACATACAGAGATATGCAAATCTAGAAAGAGATGAATTCATTGAAAATGGAAATACATCATCTTGATTTATACAAATCTTTAATACCTATCAAGAATTTATCAAATTCAAATATTTTTTCAAGCATGTCAAATAAGTTTTTATTTGAGTTCCTTTTGTTGACAAAATAATTTTGTTTGATGATTATCAGTGTCACTGATTCTAGACTGCAAACCAAAAAGCACATTGTCAAAAGCTGTTTCTGGACCTGTTTTATGCTATTGAACATATGCTATGTTTAGCTAAGGGATTCTTTTAATTTCCTCTGGAATGAGTGAACATATCTAGAGAAACTACCCCATATATACTATTAAATTCTAATTTTAACAAAATGTAGTAAATGAACCCTAAAATCTTTACACTTCTAAAATGAACCTAGATATAGAAAAAAAAAGGTAATATACTCATGTATTTTCAATTATTACTATATGCTTAATCAAGTAGACTAATATTATCAGCTACTAAAAGTTTTTCCCAGAGCATTAGGCTATCTAAATGCTTTTTCTGGCAGTTGAACAGCAAGTATCATTTTAAATCAAAGTATTTTCTTAATTGTGCACCTCAGAGTTTTTGCTTTTTTCCTTTATTTCTCCCTTACCTCAGTTTTTCTCACTGTCCACTTTTTTTAATGTTGATATTTGTTCAAAGATACCAGGTGTACAAGGCTTTCATAAATGTTACTAAGAAATAACTTTCAAATTCTATCTAATTAATTAAATTTTATTAGAAAGTGTGCACTATCCAATCCACCAAGGGTTCAGCATCATCAAAGGAAACCTCAAGCACAGCTTGTGTGGGCTCTATGAGATAGTCCTTGAACTTTAACTTTCCTGACCTTTTCCTATCTCTACTATTGTGGAAAAGAGCTGAAAATCTCCCTGGGTGGTATCCCGGAGTTTAGGAATATGGGGACAGAGCCCACTCAGCAGGAGGAACAGGGTGAGCTTCCTGAATCAGTAGACAATAGAACCACGAGATATTTGCCCTAACCCAAGTACAGCATGTTGTCAGCCAGGAAGTAAAATATTCTAAAAGCAATTACAGAAAAATAAATGCAAAACCAAAAAAGAATTTATTTGGGTTTAGAAATCCAACTTTATTCTTTATTGTAATGGATTAACAAGGATAAAAAACAAAACAACAACAAAATGTCTCTCAAATCTTACTCTGTAATTTATTTACAATTCACCCTTACTTGTATTTTCAAATTTTTTCAACTATGATTTTTGCGTAATAATTTTCTTTCTGAAAATAAGTGTAACCCAGCTTTGCCTAATAGTACCTCCATCACTCTGGTCATTGTCAAATTGTTCTTTATGTTTATGGTTATTTGAAGTCATATATTTTACTAGGAGTTTGATTATATAAGCGATTTTTTGCACTTGTTAAATTTCATAAAGCAAGATTGTAAATTAAAAGATTATATTCTTCTGGAGACTTTAAGTTGTGTGGCCTTAGGATCTACAATGAGAGTTTGTATTTGTTGTAGACATAAGGACAGAAAATTATTATAAATAATTTACCTGAATTGTGTTTGAGCAAACAATAAAGTTTAAAAATTTACATGTTTTCCTTTATAAAGAAGTTTTATTATCATGGAATTAGAGTAACACTCAGATTTACTTACCCAATTATCTAAAGATTCAAATTATAACATCCAAGGCAACTGAAAAGGAATGGTTAAGCTTAATTGTGACCCATGATATTGATACTGTTGAGAGGTTTAACTAACTTCAATAAAATTAAGATTACTTTTAAAACTTCATCATCAAATTATTTTATATATTAAACTATGATCACAAAACAAATGAAACTTCCATATTTATGATATGAAATAAGTTTTTTAAAATATAGGCTTAAGTGAAATCTTACAAAGATTTGCATAATCAGTTCATTAAGAAGCATTATTAGATTTTTATTTAGCATGTCAATCTTACTACACAACATGTGTTTAAAATTTTGAAAACCAAACTTGAAATTATTTTGAAGATTGACACTAATAGCAAAAACTTGGCAAAATCAGAAGTCGAAAAGGATCTCTATATCATAAAAATGAATCTATTTCTTTAGTTATGTGAATTAGATCACTTAAGGTGTAACACTAAAAATTATTAGCATAAAGGCGATTATTTTTTTCCTTAGCACCTGTAAATACCTTGCACAAAACTTGAAATAAATAATCCTTGAATTATTTTGTCTCTAGGGTTAAATATGTGCATTTCCCTTTAAGGTACTATTTCCCAAACACAAGAGAATTAGTTTTGGGTGATGTTTAAATGGAAAGGAAAAACTGACATTTGCATTGAAAATTTTTATATTTAATATTTTAATGCTCCTTATGATTTAATCATAATATGATCTCTAAGTTTTACTCAATTCATTTTATTAGAAATTAAGTTTAGTCATAATTGTAGTACATTATTAAAACAAGAAAGAAATTCCAATAATATGGCTCAATATTTATATAAAGTTTTAATCTCCTTGTTATTATATCTTTTGTTTTTACTGTTTGCCTGAGGATTGCTTTGCCCTATGCACTACATTTTATGAAATGGTCGAAAATGTACAGGCTTAATATGTAAATTTCATGGATACCAATTTTAAAACACTTTATAAAATATGGTACACTGAAAAATAGCACCATGTTATTTGGAAGAAAAATCATTACATTAGAATGAATAATCTCATATTCAAGAAAACATTTAACTAAATCCTCTAGTTTATTGCTTTATTAATAAATGGAAGTCATGTATGTAAATTCAGGTATTCTAATATTATTTACATATGGATTACCTAGAACAGATTTGAAACCATGTAAGACTAATTTTAATAGACTTAAGTTATTTTAATTCTAATTCACTGTTTTCCAAAAATTAAAAAAGTATAATTGTTTATGGAAAAATTTTGAGTGCTACATTTAACTATAAAAGAAATAGTAGCTCTTACTATTACAGATAATGTATTTCTCAGAATTTCTCATTTAGTCTTATCTATAAAAAATAACATTTTATAATTATCTGTAAAGTTAAAAGAGGGGAACTTCCTCTTTGCAATGTTATTCATATCAATTCTTATAGTGTTATAACAAATTATTTCTAAAACATTTTTTCTCAGACTTTTAACTGGTGCTAATAGTTGTACATATTGATGAAATCTGTTGTTACATGTTTGTACATGCACACAATATATTTCAAAAATTAAAAAAAAATAGTGTTAAACGGCATTACATAGAGCTGCCTGTGAATACTTGCTTCATCATGGGCTCATATCTTGGATCTGCTTTATATTTAAACACCAAAAACTGATAAAGATAACATTATTATAAGTTTCTCTATATGTAGAAATATTAAGAATTTTCCATATGGATGTTCAGAAAGCAGAATGAATTTTCCTGTTGTCAATGCATGATGATACAAAGAAGCAAGAAAGAAAGTCACTTTTTATCCCATCTGTCATCCTTTCAGAAGGAGAAAGGCAATTATTACCTTCTTCTCAGCCAACATTTTCATGTTGAAAATTATGTCATGTTTGCATTTTATTTGCATATTTTTGAACTATGAAAAGTCTCTGTTGCTTAATTCATAGTATTTATATCAGAATGATTTTTAATAGTTTACTATAAATTCTAGCCCTTAAAATGATGATTTATCAAATACCATGGCTCAACTTTCCAAAATTATTTTAAAATTATTTTTACTTCTGAAATGAAAAAAAGAGTTAAGTGTATATATATGTGTATATTTATATATATACATATATATATATCAATTAAAGTACTAAATTAAGTACTTCACTTATTTTAATGAGTATAGTATTTGACATTTTGAATCTATGAAATCTGAACTCATTTTCTGTTTAATTGACAACATTCTTTGTTCTAATAACAAAATAAACTTATTTTAAAGTAGCACCATCCCTTGTTGGCAGGACTGTGAGTTAGTACAATCACTCTGGAAAGCAGTATAGAGATTCCACAAAAAAATAGAAATGGTACCACAATATACCCAGCTATTCTGCTTCTCAGTATTTATTCAATAGAAGTAAATTCAGCACACTATGGTGATACAGCCACATCAATGTTTATAGCAGCATAACTACAATATACAAATTATGGAAAGAACCCAGAGGCCTGTCAACAGAAGGATGTGGTAAACATATGCACACTGAAATGTGTATATTGAATGTGGTATATAATAGTGTTTTACTCAGTCACAAAGAAGAATGAAATTATGGCATTTGCAAATTAGTGGATGGAACTGGAGAACATCATGATAAATAAAATAAGCCAGATTCAGAAAAGTCAAGGGTTGAATGTCTTCTCTCATATTCTGAAGCCAGAGCAAAGTGAGGGGAAGAAAAGAGGGTACGATCAAGATTCATAAGAACAGAGGGAAGATCAGTAGAGTAGAAGACAGATAGAGGCAGGAAGGGCATGAAAGGGGAGGAAATATGGAATGAATATAACAAAAAAAGATCAACACATATATAAATGCCATATATATAAAATAGTGAATTTCATCATTATGTATATCTATGATGCATCAAGAAAACATACATAAATAAACAAATTGAATAAATAAATAAAAGGAAGACCAACTGAGTAGCAGAAGAGGAATAGGGGAAGGGAGGAAGAGAGAAAAAGAAGAGGCACCAGGGACAGAAATGGAGCACAATAAATTTCTTGCATATATTATTATGTCAAAGTGAACCCAACTATTTTGCACTAATGGACTAATAAAAGAATTATTTTAAAAAGATGGTAACAATAATTATTTTTTAATTAACATTAAATAGAGTAGAGAAAGGGGGTCAGGGAAGGGGGTGGGAAGGAAAGAAATTAATAGTGGGGATTAATATTAATACTAGGAATTAAAATGGAGAAAATTATGTTATGCATTTACAAATATGTCAAAATGAACCCCAATGTTATATATAAACTAAACTGAAAAAACATTGGTTAAAAATATATATTCTATGAAATTTAACTTGTGCATTTGTGAAGATAAATATTGATTGAACCATGGTAAAATATAATATAATTGATTGCTTTTGTCAGCAATAATTACTTTATTATATTTTATCTTCATCTTTTACTTTATTTTGACTTTTCTACATTTCTTAAGTTGGCCACTTTTTAAAACGAATTTTAAGTCTTTCAATTTTCAGGTTTTTTTTCTGTTATAGAGTTATAGATTTTTTTCCAATGTGTCACTCTGACCAGTTTGCTTGTTTTACCTGAACATGTAATTTTCAGAAGTTCCAACCCTAGGGAAATGTTTATGAAGAATTCAATCAATGCCAATACCACATTTAGTTGGATCTCTCAAAAATATTACTTCTTGGTTTCATCTGTGTTATTTTCTCTATTATTCTGTCCATATTATACATTAATTTGTGTGAGTGTTTTAAACAGACATGTTAACATTGGTTTGACACAATTTTTTTTTCTTATACATTTTGTTGTTGAATTTCTGTGTTACCTGGAAGTGAGTGAGATAGATTTTTAAAAATTTATTTTCCAGTTGTATTGAAATACTTCTGAAATTATTTTTGTTATTGTGTTCTAGCAAATGCACTCAGGAGAATGAGGTTGATGTGGTAGTATTTAGTTGAAACCTCATTTCCAATAATATTTTCTAATTTTTCATATTTTTCTGAAATTTACCTGGTTCCTGAATAAATATGCATATAACTTAGGATATGAAAGAAAATAAACCATTTAATTACAAAGAAATTGACTGGAAATATGTCAATCAAGGAGATGATTTAAGACTGAACTGAAAAAGTTCCATCTTTATCTCTGGTGAAACAGTTCTGGGTTTTGATGGCTGGTTCATGAATGAACTTCTGCTGACAACTCTTAAAGTTGTTTTTGTACTGATAGTTTGCAAACCTACCTAACTGGCTAATTCATCTTGTTTTGAATATATGATCGAAGAGATACAAAATCCATGATGGAAATTTCTGCTTTGAGCTTTTTTTTTTTTTCTTTTTCTTTTTATAATTATTGTATACAAATGGGATACATGTTATTTCTCTAATTGTACATGGAGTCAAGGCATACCATTTGTGTAATCATACGTTTACATAGGGCAATGATGTTTGATTCACTATTTTTTTCCCTTCCCCCCCACCCCTCCCACCCCTCTTTTCCCTCTATACAGTCCTGCTTTCCTTCATTCTTACCACACTCCTTATCCCTAACCCTAAACCTAACCCTAAACCTAATGCTAACCCCTCCCACCCCCATTATATGTCCTCATCTGCTTATCAGCGAGATCATTTGTCCTTTAGTTTTTTGAGATTGGCTTATCTCACTTAGCATGATATTCTCCAATTTCATCCATTTGCCTGCAAATGCCATAATTTTATCATTCTTCATTGAGGAGTAATGTTCCATTGTATATATATGCCACAGTTTCTTTATCCATTCATCAACTGAAGGGCATCTAGGTTGGTTCCACAATCTGGCTATGGTGAATTGAGCAGCAATGAACATTGATGTGGCTGTATCTCTGTAGTATGCTGATTTTAAGTCCTTTGGGTATAGGCCAAGGAGTGGGATAGCTGGGTTGAATGGTGTTTCCATTCCAAACTTTCTGAGGAATCTCCATACTGCTTTCCAGAGTGGCTGCACTAATTTGCAACCCCACCAGCAATGTATGAGTGTTCCTTTTTCACCACATCCTCGCCAACACCTATTGTTGCTTGTGTTCTTGATAATCGCCATTCTAATTGGGGTGAGATGAAATCTTAGGGTAGTTTTGATTTGCATTTCCCTTATTACTAGGGATGTTGAACATTTTTTCATATATCTGTTGATTGCTTGTACATCTTCTTCTGTGAAGTGTCTGTTCATTTCCTTAGCCCATTTGTTGATTGGATTATTCGTATTCTTGGTGTAGAGTTTTTTAAGTTCTTTATAGATTCTGGAAATTAGCGCTCTATCTGAAGTATGGTTGGCAAAGATATTCTCCCACTCTGTAGGCTCTCTCTTCACATTGCTGATAGTTCCCTTTGCTGAGAGAAAGCTTTTTAGTTTGAATCTATCCCAGTTGTTGATTCTTGCTTTTATTTCTTGTGCTATGGGAGTCCTGTTAAGGAAGTCTGATCCTAAGCCAACAAGTTGAAGATTTGGACCCACTTTTTCTTCCATAAGATGCAAGGTCTCTGGTCTGATTCCGAGGTCCTTGATCCATTTTGAGTTGAGTTTTGTGTAGGGTGAGAGATAGGGGTTTAATTTCATTCTGTTGCATATGGTTTTCCAGTTTTCCCAGCACCATTTGTTGAAGAGGCTATCTTTTCTCCATTGCATATTTTTTGACCCTTTGTCTAGTATGAGAAAATTGTATTTATTTGGGTTTGTGTCCATGTCCTCTATTCTGTACCATTGATCTACCTGTCTATTTTGGTACCAATACCATGCCGTTTTTGTTACTATTGCTTTGTAGTAGTGCTTTGAGCTTTTCTAAATAAGGTTTTTGAAATAGATCTTCTTAAGGAAATAATGATCAGTGTATCTCTCAGACTTCTAGAATTGGTCTGCATAATCTTTCTCTTTCTGCTGAATATGTTCAATATAATTTATTTAAGTGAATGCCTTACTTGAGTATGTTCTGTGGCTTGAAATCAAATTTGGGAAATCTTTGTACAAGTATTTACACAAATTTCATACCATCATTGAGCAGAGGCAATGTATTGCCTAAGAAATAAAATGTGGGACCCTTAAGGGTAGGGCAGCTTTGAAAAATTAGTGGAAAATAGAGAAGAGAAACAGTCCAAAAAATTAAATAAAGTTGGAACATAGAAATGACCAAGAAATGTAGAGGATTTTACAAATTTGTAATGAGAAGGAAGAAAAGTTCTAGATAATCTTATACCTACAAAATACATTGAATTCACACTTAAATAGTCAAGCTTTAAATTTAAATTTCAGGTTTGATGGTTTCAATATTTCCAAGGATTTCTGAGAGTAGCAATTACAATTTACACAAACATTTTCAGATATTAATGAAAGGAGTAATGCTTCTACATTTCGTGAGGTCATCAGAGTTCTAAAATCACAATTTGATAAGGACCTCACAACAAAGTAAAATGAAAATTAAATATTTTCTGGGAAGATGTGTAAAAATTCTAAAAATATATTTTATCAAATATAGTTCAATGATACCTCAAAAACATAATATATATGAAAAGTTGACATACGCATGAATTTGGGATAGATTTACTACCTAAAATCTAATTATTCTAATTTAATACATTACTATACTGAAACAAAAATATACAATAGCCACATGCATCTATGGGGAATGTTTTCCAAGATCCCCCATAGTTGCTTGGAACTATGAGTAATACCAAACCCTATCAATATTTTTTTCTATATTCCCTGTAGCATTGCTATAAAATATCAGAGTTAATCTGTCTTCCCATGTTATATTCTCTTGTGTCTCCTTTGCATCATACTCTTGCATTTTGAGGCTATTATTAAATAAAATAAGAATTATTTGAACACAGCATGGGGATACTATGACAGTCCATCTGATCACCAAGATAGGCACTAAGTGACTAATGGGTAGATAGCTTGTAAGCAGTGTGCATGTGCTAGATGAAGAAATGATTCAGGTCAAGGGCAGGACAGTGCAAGGTGACACACAATTTCACCTTGATGTTTACCACAGCATGCAATTAAAACTCATTAATTGTTTAATTTTGGTATTTTCCATTTATTTTCTAGACCAGTGTTAACTGGTAGTTGAAACTGCAGATAGGGTAATGGTGGATAAAAGTACTTTTAATATATCCAACAACTGAATATTTTCATAAAATATATAACATTTTAACAATTACATCTATGACAAATGAAAAAAAAGGATAAAAATATATAATATGTAAAATATTATAATATGTAATATTCAGCATTATATTTATTGGGAAATAGTACTTTCCTTCTTAAGTCTATAGTAGGACCAATGTGCACTACTGATGGTCTTACCTAATATTGTCAGGCAAAAAAATATAAAAAAAGTTATGAGAAATGCAAAAGAAGTTAGAATATTAAAGCATTTACATATGACAAATAGAAATAATGTATTAACAAAATGTATCTTGATATTCAGTATATATCAACATTGTTTTTCACAAGGCCAATATTCAAAAATTAATTGTATTTCTATGTACTATTGACAAAATTTGAAATACAAATACTCAATATAACCTCAAAACATCACATACCTAGTAATAGGTTTAAAAATAAATGCAAGACCTTTGAAATGAGAATGTCAAAACGTTGAAATTTTAAAGATGATTTATATTATATTCATCAAAGAACTCAAAATTGTTAAAATGTTAATTGCTCCAAATTAAGATTTAAAACAAAACTAATCAAATGCCAACATATTTAGCATGTATTTGCATACACGCATTTGTGAACACTAAGTCAATTCTAAAACTTGTATGAAATGCACTGGGTGAAGAATATGAAGGAGAGATCTTCACAGGGAATGATGGCAATAATGAAGAAATTAGCAAGTCTCCCCAGAAAACACAAAAAATCAGAAAAAAAATTCACAAGAAAAATTTAATGTCTTTGGAAACCGAACTAGAGAGAAATAAATTCAAAATCATTTATGCATGAAAAACTGCTAGAATGTAGCTAAGAATATTAGACGTCCCTGGCACGCTTGCCTGGAACTATTCCATTTACCACCTCACCCTGGCCCCATCCCTACCCTGACCCAGCAGTGCTACCAAGGCAAACTTGGCTGTGAAAACCAGCAGCTTACTCCAGCAAGGGTTTGAGTAGATTTGGATCCGAGTGAAAAATTCTCAGTAGTGCTGTCAGTAAATACAGCTACATTGATCGGAAACAGGCAGGGGAAACCCACAGCTCCACAAGCCTGAGGTTCAGTCACATATGGTGTGAGCGGCATACCAGCAGGCTAGCAACAAATTTAAAAAGGATATCTGGGAAATGAGAATAGTTAATCTCCCCATATATCCTCAGCTGACCTAGGGGCTATGTGTATGTGACAGAATATTTGAGAAAGCAGACTTAAAAGGAGAGAGAGAATTTTGAATTTTTACCCCAACCCATACACAGATGACTTAAGTAGATAGTTGAAACTTTACTAGTCTGGGGAAAGGGAGAATAAACTCTGACCCAAAACTCCCTGACCACTAATCTACAGGGGTAACTTCTAGGAAACTAAGCTAAGTATGAAAACTAAGATAAATGTGCACAGATGCCCATTATGAGGAAGACATTGGACAAACCAAGGCAAGTGTTAAATCACACTGACAATAAATGAGCAGACCTCAAGACGGACTACCTAGAAGAAGTAGTCTTGTTTATAAATAGATATAAGTTAAATTCATCTGACAAAGACAGAGTTGAAAAAAAAAAACTCATGAAACTCAATCAGTTTTGCATTATAATCTCTTAGAAAATGAGGTAATTTTGAGAAAATGAAACCTACAAGCTATTTTTTACAGAGTTCACTTAAATGACTATATTGTTAAAAAGAAATAAAAACAAAGAAGCAAATATTCTTGTTTTCATTTTCAAATTTTATTATTGCTATGTATTTTTTTAAATTTTACTGAAGTTTTCAACTAGAAAAAAAAAGAGAAATGGAATGCAATAGGAGTGTATGAGCATTTGGTAAGTGCTGGCAGAGAGGTGCCATTCTTTCCTTGACTTTTGTGATTACATGTGGAACCAAATAGCTTTTGCTCTGGTCCAGGTATTCCTCAGGCCCTCTGAATATGTCTGTGCACATCATCAGAAACATTTGGCTTGTTTTTCATCTTGGCCCAATACCACGTATGTCCTTGGGGATATTCTCTCTGCATTCTAATACAAATATCTTTCTTATTTTCTAGCCTTTATGATTTTCCTCTGATTATAACTGATTCTGACTAATTAAGAAAAATAATATTCATAGATATGAAAACGTAGACTTGAAAAATCAACAAAGGACAAGAATTAAGAATTAGGTGTATTAAATTTGTAATTGTAATCTGAAGTGTCATGAGAATTTAGTGAAGTTTATGAATGGTGTTGGTTAGGAAAATTTAATCTGTCATATTTACAAGCTAATTGAGCATGAACTAAGGAACAAGTAAAGATTGACATATATTTAATTCCACAAAAGTTTATTTCATTTATAAGTAGAATGAGATTTGTAAAGTAGAAATGTTATCTGTTATTTACAACTGTGATTCTATATCTACTATGTGTCTACCACATATTATATATCTACCATACACTTTTAGTTACTCAACATTATTTATGTGAAAATAAACACTAAAACCCAAATAAGTTGAAATATTGCATTCCTTCAATAATAAACTTGACTATTTTCCAATGTCTATTTAAATTCATCTGCTTTCCAAAGGGAAGACTGGGAGAAGTATGTAAGATAATCTTTATATCTAAGTATTAACAGAGCAATGGAGCTAGAGATAGTCACAAAACTGCAGTCTTGAGATTGGTCTGTCCCAGCAGATCACCTCTAGCATTCCATGATTTATGTCAAAGTAGACATGGAGACATCACCAAAGACTGCATAGGGGAGCAGTTATAATTATTCTAATTACACTCTAAAGCAAAACTTGAATTTACTTATCCATTATACATCTTTAAAAGAAGCAAAAACCTCAGTCTCCCATTTTCCCTGACCTTTGACATTTCTTCCCTTACTCCTACAGAAACAGTATACATTTTCACTGCTATGAGGAAAAGAACTTATGTCATTGATCTGTCATTCCAAACCAAAGCCAGCACCTGACAGAACACTGAATACTTCTATTTGTATGAATCATGACCATAGGAGAGACTTATCCCTAACACCACTCTTCTGATCAAAGCATTCATCTGAAACAACAAATCTTCCTCTAGGAAAGAGGAGGATTTAATCATAATTTTGTGCACCCCCATGGAGTGACAGGACTCTGACTCTCAGACTTATAGGAAATTTTGTTTTGGGTGCCAAATATATGCTTGAAATGCTTTCAATTCATTCTGTGAGATACATAACAAATCAATAATTAGTATTAGATTAAACACAGAAACTGGTAAGAGTGGAGAATACTGATAATATCAGGATGAAAACTGCTCTTGTTAGCAGTACCACCAACTAACAAATTTGTTACCTTCATGGTGAGAGACCTCAATGCTATTAAAGCATGGTATGAATTAAAGTATGAGGTATGAATGACTGTGTATCACTTGGTTAAACACAGTTAATGGTGATACATACTGAGATGTTACATTAGACAGTATGTGTACCCAAATTGTATTTTATAAAAATGTGTTGATGATATTGTAAATGAAAATGAAAAACTACTGTGTGTGCTGGGATAACATTGTTTAATATATCTACCATGTATTTTCAGTGACTCAACGTTATTTATAAGGAGGTTTACAAATAGATTATAGTCTATTCATAGTCTACATATAATGTGTATATATAATACAACATATTTCATACATAATGCAAGAGATTAAAATGAATAAATGACAAAAACTTTGAACAGAAAATGCGAAAAAAAAGGAACTAGGAAAAAAGCATGCAAATTTTATGAACTAAGAAGAGTAAAATAGGAACCAGTTGAACAAAATACATTTCTTGCCCTTATTTCATGTAGCTCAGTTCAGGGCAATATAGTGTATGAAGCATTCCTTAAAGAAACATTTGGATGAAAACAATTAGAGAAGATCAGATAAAATGAGTTTTTGAGGGTTAAGATCCATCATCCAGATCTGCAGAGCTTGGTGGTATATTACTTGATCTAATGATATTTAGCATGTCAAGAGAAATATTAAACTATACTCACAATCTTGATTGAGGTAATTCTACATTGTATTGCCCAATAACAAAAGAAATATTAAATTGAGGGCAATAAACAAGATAATTGATGATATGTTCGTGTAGAGAACTGAAAATGAGTGTTATCTAAGTTTTTAAGTACATGGTCTATAACTCAGATAAAGCAAGTACCTAAGTAAAATAATTTTCTCATTCTAAGTATACATTATAAAACACCTGAGACATTGAGGACTTATTTAAAAATATGGTTTTGAAATTGATTTCATGGCAACAATCAATGTAGCTAAGCTATAAATTGGTCAGTGGATCTTCACTAGGTGAAGGCAGTCTCACAACCAGCACCAACATCTAGAAACAATGTCACTGGTGCACACCCACCCCTAGTGTGAACTCCCCAAGAAGCAGGACCTATTTCCTAATTTTTAAAGAATTTCCTTTAAAAAATTTTTTTTCGATTCTTTTTAGTTATACATGATAGTAGAATGTATTTTGACATATCATACATTCATGGAGTGTAACTTCCCATTTTTGTGGTTGTACATGATGTGACACTTTTAAAAAAATCAAAATAATTTGAAGAAAATATAACAATGACCCCCAAAATAAGAAATTTCAAGTCAGAAGATAATAAAGAAGAAAATACAATTTCTAGAGTTGACAATTAAAAAGTTAAAAAAAAGATCTTCCTAATAGTACATTGAAGATAGCAGAAAAAGAATAAATTAACTTCTTAATGTATTAATAAAAAGAGTCAAATAGTAAAAAAAAAAAAAAAAAGTAATCAATTGAATAGCTGTTAAAATAAAAATCCTGAAAGATGTGTGGGACAATATCAAGAAAACAATTTACACTTATAATTAATGCTTATGTAAGCATGTTATTTGGGATGGAGGGGTGAGCACTGGTCTCCCCGGTTATTAGCAGGGTGACTTTTAGAACATAAATCACTCTCAGGATTTATTTTCCTTTTCTGTAGAATATGGTACATTGTCTCAAAACTCCTTATAGAAGCCAGTAATTTATTAAATAATTAAAATAATCAGTATTCATAAAGCTATTGGAGTATTATGCACATGGTAGGTACCATGTTAATGTGAGTTCTACTCTAAAAGAAGGAGACATAAGAGAGGATGATGATAAGATTATTTTACCCCCAATATATCTTCATTATCTTCCTGAAATTCATCTTATTGCTATATCAATTTGGTACTGAAAGAACATATGTGAAGCATAAAAGGAGTACATATTTAAGGGCACCTAAAAATAATTCCCTATGCATGGAGTATTATTTCAGTGATATCCATTAAAACCTCATTAATGATTATTTTTGGAGACCAAGATTGGAGTGTGTTTGAGGGATAGTAACTTTTTCTCTTCATAACATAAACTTCAAAAATATTTTAATTTCGAAAAATTTTTACTTATGTTTTCTGTTATGTACCTTTTCCTAAAATCATACTAGTCATAATTGTAAACTATGTTTGTGTGTGTGTGTGTGTGTGTGAGAGAGAGAGAGAGAGAGAGAGAGAGAGAGAAAGGGTGAGCGAGAGAGAGTGTGGTGGACAGAGAAAACAATTATCTTTTTATACACACACAGGAAACAGGCACATTCCTATTATTACCTTTTTTTTTTCATCTGAGTCTGTAGTCAGTGCTTCATTACATAAATCTGTTTTTGTTTGTTAACTTCAGGATTTGGGAATAGCATTGTAGTTCAATAATACTCTTTTACTGATATCTAAATAATCTGAACAAGTATTAGACAAAATGTATTACTGTCTGGCAATGTGTTCAGGTGCTAAACTCATGCAAAGAGCATTGAATATATAACCTGACTTTCAGTCATTGGAACATCAGCAGCATGGAATCATATTCTCTTAGGGATTTTGCATTTGTTCCTGTCCTTTAAAGTCTATCATGTTGGTAGGTGGAAAAATGCTTTTCTCCAAGGGAGGTCACAAGTAAAATAATGAGATATGCCCAATGTCTTATCAAACTGGAGTCAAAGAGAAAATGCAAATATTCTGAAATGTAGTTTGATGTTGAAGGTCACTTAGGCAGGTGGTTGTTTCTATGGAAGTGAAGGGAACAATTATCTTCTCATTCATGTTTCCAAAAATTCTAAGTAGAATTGTTTGTAGTGGATGGAATAGATACAGTTTATAGCCATGCACTTTTGTTTGTAAGACTTTCTTTCAATCTAGATCCTTTTCACATGTATAAATCATTTCCTGTCAAATTTGGGTACCCAATCTGAGAAAACAGAATAAGAAAAACTGATTTATTATTTAAAGGAACTCATTCTGAGATTTGGTTAGCTTTTAAAATGAAATATTATGGCAAACTCATTACTAAGTTATAACGGATTTTACGTTTTTAAAAAGGAAGAGCTCCTACATGTTTTAAATAGGGTTGGGTAACATAAAAAACAGATATTTAGTCAAAAGTACGTGTAATAAAGTTTACAAATATTAGTCACTTCCAGGACCTTCCACTGTTCTGAGAACAAAGTCTTGGTAAAAGAAGTTCCAGACAAAACAAAAATCCCCTTCTGGAGAATGTTACTTCTATTCTATAATTTAACTTTATTGAATGCAGAGAAATTGAAAGAACTACACATTTATTCTAGAATATTTACTGGAATATACCAGAATATATGCTAATTTTCTCCATTTCAGATGATAGTAACACATAGTTAATATTGGATATTACAAATGCATATGACAAACAACGGACTACAGGTTTTTCATTTATTTATAATGTACTAGAATTCTCAAATTCCCTCAGTGTGTTTCAGTGTCCTTTATATTACATTTGTGTATACAGAAGGATGATCATTTCCTTTGTTACTACTCTAGCTTTTCATTTACAAAGAAAAATTGAACAGAACTCTGTCTAATAGAAAAAAATTCAATATCTACTCCTTGTTATTACTTCTGGTATTTTTATTTCTTTTTCTTTATACCAAAATATTGTTCTTCATGAAACAACAAAGTCTACAAAATGTTTGTACAGGAAATTGTGAAGATCAGATTATTAATTTTGATATAATACTATATTCACTTTTATATTAAATTATAAATCTATCTCTAAATATTAGCAAATTAAACTTATGTGCTCTTGTTTATCCTGTTTTAATTTATTACCTTATTTTCTCCAAGATATATGATATATACTCTGAATTTTATGTAATGTTTTCTTTTGAAATGAGAATATTTTGTAGTTTGATGCAGTTAATTATTTTTCACATATTAATTGTTTTTAGTATCAATTTAATCACTAGCTGAACTTAACTTTTCCATTCTTTAAAGAACTTACTATTATTAATCCCTAATTTAGTTTTCCAGCATCTCCTACTAAACTACTGAAATATTAGATCCCCATCATTATTCTTACTAAAATGTGTATGCAGGCTTAGTTGTTGAAGTGATCTATTAAAACGAAATAATGGCAAGCTCTAGCTCTGTCTCTTAAAAATTCCAATTATGTTCTATTACTTCTCTATAAAATTAAAAATCATCCAAAGTCTGCCAAACTCTTGGGCTACCCCTAACGCTATATCTGGATTTCCATTGGGCATAATAAAATGCTTTCAACCTCAAAGAGAAAACACAGTATCTTTGAGAGCTTTGCTTTCCCTCTATCCTCAGTGATTTTTCACTCTATTTTTTCATAATTCTACCAAATTCAGCAGAAAGTACTTCCTTAGGAAACCTTATGTATCTGTTGATATTTGAAAACCATCCTCAAATGTACTTGCTCAAAACAGTATTTTTAGTTGTTCCTAAGCCGCTGGTCTGACGATTTGAGTTGGGGTCAGCAGTAAGTGGGTATTGCTGGTCTTCTCTGTGATCACCTCTCAGGCTTTACTCATCTGGTGCCTTGAGACTTCAACTTCATGATCTAAGATGGTTACTCACATTTCTGAAAGTTGCACTTGTGAATGGCTTGAAAACTGTGTGCCCTGTGTCTTGCATCCTCCCCTGAGCTGGACTGGGATTTAAATAGTCACCTTGGAATGGTGTTCCTAAAAGGCAGAAGCGGAAGCCACAAAGTTTCTTGAGACCAATGCTTTGGTCTTTACCAAACTCTCACTTTTTCCATGCTCTGTGGGTCAAGAAAAATCACAAGATACGTCCTGGACAGGGGTAAGAAAACAGTCTCTAACACTGTCAAGAAGAGCAGCCAGTCACACTAAAAATGAGCATGCAGAGACCCATCTACACAAATTACCCACTACACTACCCTTTCTTTAACCACCCAGTATGTTAGGATATCCTTCACTTTTTGAAAGTAGCCGATAACTTCCTTTAGCAATTGGAACATTCACATCTTAAAAATATTTATAATTTTTTTTTCTCTTTTGGATTTACTAATTTCAAAGTTTTATGAGAAAATATAATTATGCATTATATGTTACACAGACAAATGTATAAAATATGTCATGTTGTTCCACCTGGTAGTCTTCAGAAGTATAAGATTTATCAAGATTATGAACCTGTGGTAAGATTATATTTGTCTACTCAATACACAGATACAAAAGTAAATGATAAATTAAAGTACCATTTTCTTTCATTTTATGGTTAATTAATATAATGAAATTTGGCTAAAGTATATTAGAAAAGCTAACCACCATTCCAACCTTAGTCTTAAAGACAATTCTGTCTCTCTCTCTCTCTCTCTGTCTCCCTTTTGTCAGTTTAAAGAATTAAACTCCAGGCCTGATACATGCTAGGCAAGTGCTCTACTGCAGCAGATCAGAGAACCCCCACCCAGAAGACCCTTACCATAATTAAGCAGAACCCCCACCAATTGTAACATATATGTTTCTCTTCTTGTCAGAAAGCTTTATAACAGAATATCAGCAAAATTTCTACAAATACTTAATGTGGAGTAGGACTTCCTATTTCTTGTAAGGACTGAGTTTCTCAGTCTTGCAAAGCCAAATTTGGCCACAGGTTTGATGATGCTACTTCTGCTTTTGTAGTAGAACTTGTAAAATCTCTGACTAATCTAAAAAAAAGGAGACAAAATGCATTTGTCATATAAACCTTTAAAACCCCTCTTCCACTGGGTATAAAGTTCAAAGATTTTTCCAGACTTGAAGTCCAGAGAAATTTCAGGCATTAGCCCCTCTAGACCCTGTAGCCAGTAAACCTGCTTTCTGAAAATTCCTTGACTGTCCATCCTCTTCTGTCCTACCTTTGATTTACACTCCCAGTTTGTCTCTCTCTCTCTCTCTCTTCCTTCAATATAGCATGTCTTTGTAAGTCCATACAATTTATTGAAATACATTTTTAATTTCTTAAATGTAGACAGAAATAGTTTAAAATTTTAAGATCAAATTAAGTTAATATTCAAGCAAATGCTTCCAAAAACACCTTAGTAATATAAAAAAATCAATATTAGATATATTCATAATAAAAATGTACAAATAAAATGTGATCAAAATATTATAATTTAAATATATAGTTAACTTGCAATTTTCACACTTTTGTTTTTTTAACAAACATTAAATACAGTGTGAAAACATTAAACTAAGCATAAGAGCTACAAGGCTATAATATCTCTACTTACAAAATAACTCCAGTTTACTGAACTGTTTTTCTATTTTGTTCTGCCTAATCTAAACTAATCTATTACATTTCAAGAATGGAAACATCTTGGGCACTTCAGTGGGGCAAGGCACATTATGTCTGCACTGACTGCATCTGGCAGCAAAACCATTGAAATCATATACAGCTACTGAATCAAACTGTGATAATCAGTCTGCATGTGATTGCCTATTGTATGTGGATTCTTCTCTTGAGGAGATGCATGTTTTCTCTTTTACTAAAAGTTCTACCTGGGAGAATGCATTCCATATTAAATGCCCATAGTCTAATCAGAAACAAATAAAAAATATACTCCAATTACCAGCCTTTTACTGAATAATATTTGCTGAGAAAGTAGAAGTGATGCAACTAACTTAGCTATTATGCATTATGCAACATAAAAAATGGTGGTTATACTTATTGCAGAGTATGAAATAATCTTGTTTCAAATAGATGGAATGACTTTTATCTTCAAATTTTTATTGCTTTTAACACGTTTATAGTTGAAACACTTTATAGTTGAAATCATATTATTCAGCATCTAAATATAACCTTTTCTTGATACTCAACACCAATTTTTGATATTTGGTTTATAAAACTCCTATCATTATAAATAAAATAGGGCTTTTAAAATGCATCAATTCTATTTTCCTATTTTTGTTGTTCAAAAATTGTATGGGCAAATACTCAAATGTTATAAAATTGACCTTCATAAGAGATGTGTAGAGAGAGGATGTTCTTTTGTTTTGGACCTGTAGGATGTATTTAGTAGCATCCTTGCCTTTTTTCCATTGGATGGCAGTATCTCTACCCTCTTTAGTATGACATCCACAGTGTGCTATTCAGACATTACCAAATGTCCTCTAAGGGTCAAAATCACCCCTGGTTGAGAACTACTGAGCTGGATCATAAAAATGATCTTCCTTCTTCAATGTCCCCAGAACCTCTCTCAGAAACACTCTTAAGATATTATACCTTTGTATGCATGCTGGGAGATACTGGAATTTCAAATGGAAAAACTGGAAAGGCCTCAAAGAATATCCCATGAATTCAGTAGAGACTACAAAACTTTTACATAATTTAAGAATATGCCAACTTTAAACTTTTATGAACGCATTCAAATCTCAACATGGTAAACAATCTGCCAATGATTACACACCAAAATTCAATAGCATTCCAAAGAAAGACAGTCAAATCTGATCACATAACATCTGTAATATGTAGCACAAAATCAAAATTATTAAACACTTGAATAAACAGAAAAATAAACATATCCTAATAGATAAATAATAAACAGATAAAGTCCTGGAGAAGGCACTGGTCCTAGAGTTATCAAGCAAAGATTTATAGTAGTTGCTTTAAATTGGTTAAAGTACAAATAAATTTGTTTTAAGTTTGTTTAAGTATAAAGGATAAATCCCAGTTATAATAAGTGACTAAATGGTAAATTCTAAAAAACTAAATAAAATTACAGTAAAGAAACAACTAGGAATTTTAAGAACTATAATACTGCATGAAAAAAATAATTAAATAAGAATACTGGTATATTGGACAGGAATAGCAGGGCAAGATGAAGGAAAATATTAAGTTTTATAACTTGTGGGATAATATTGTGGGGTCTAACGTGTATGATAGTCCCAAAAAGAGGGAGAGAAAAAAAAAGAAAGGGGCACATAGGTGCAGGAAAAATAAATAAATAAATAAAAATTAAAATTTTACCACTTTGGTAAAAAAAGTCAAGCTACAAATAGAAGAAACTCCACAAAATGTAATGCAAAAAATTAGGCATAACACAAACTATTGAAAAACAATATAAAGAGAATTACCCAACATACCAGAAATAAATGACACATTCTATTTCAGTGGTCAATAATTTCTTTCCTAGGTGTACATTTTATCAGTGCCTTTTCATTATGCAGAACAGCAGATTTCACTACCATATCCATATATGCAAATGACTTGCTTTGATTATATCCCCTGGTCCTCCTCTCCCTGACCCCCTTCTTCTTCTCTAACAAACTCCCTGCTGTTTTCGTGTCATCTTTTTCTTCCTCTGTGGATTCCATGTGCAATAGTTGTATTTTTGTGTTTGGTGTGCTGTTCAACATTGCGATTTTTGATTCCATCAATTTTTCTGTGAATAACGTGATTTTGTTCTCTTTATGTATGAATAATGCTCCATTGTGGAGACCAATTTCCATAGTAGCTGTACTTATTTACCTTCCCAACAATAGTACAAGGAATATTTCTTTTTCCCTGTATCCTTGCCACATTTATTGATTTTATATTCTAGTATTTGAAATGATAACCATTCAGACTGGGGTGAAATGGAATCTAAATGTAGTTTTGATTTTCATTTCCCTGATGTCTATAAGCATGGAACATTTTTTCATATAGTTATTGGCTTCTTGTACTTCTTTTGAGAAGCATCTTTTCAGTTCATTTGCCGATTTACTGATAGAGGTGTGTGTGTATCTGTGTGTGTTGTGTGTGTGTGTGCCTGTGTGTGTTAGATTTTTGAGTTCTTTATATGTTCTGGAAATTAATTATCTGTTAAAAGAGTAGTTGAAGAAGATTTTCCCCTGTTCTGTATGATGTCACTACACTCTGTTAATTTCTTCCTCTGCTGTGCAGAAGCATTTTAATTTGATGAGTCTCATTTGTTGATTTATTATATCCTGAACTATTGGACTTCCACTCAGGAGGTCTTTGCCTATGCTTACATCTTAAAGTGTTTCCCCCATGTTTTCTTCTAGCAATTTCAAATGTTGGGGGGGAGTCTTATATTTATGTCTTTGATCCATTTCGAGTTGATTTTTGTACATAATGAGAACATAGAAATCTACGTTTAAACTTCCACATAAGGATATCTCATTCTCCAAATTCCATATGATAAAGAGGCTGTTTCTTTTTTTCTCAAACATGTTTTTAGCATCTTCATTGCCTTTTATTTGTTTCCCTTGTCTAATTGCTCTGGCTAAAATTTCAAGTACTATATTGAATAGGAGTGTTGAGAGTGGAAATCCTCATCTTCTTCCTGATTTTAAAGAACATGCTTTCAGTTTTCCACATTTGATTTCTTCAATGATCCACCAATCACTAGTTTGCCTATGGTTTTTTAATAGAGAGCTTTTATTATGTTGATGTTCTTCCATACGAAGTTCCTTCAAGGCTTTTATCATAAAGCATTATTCAATTTTTATCTATGACTTTTCTGCATCTATTCATTTGACCATGTGAGTTTGTCTTTGTTTCTATTTAGGTGGTGTACCGTGTTTATTGATTTGAGTATGTTGAACCATCCTTGCATCTCTGGAATGAAACCAAATTGATCATTGTGTATAATTTTCTTAATATGCTGTTGAATTCATTTTGCAAGCATTTTAGTAAAGATTTTCATATTTATGTTCATCAAGAACTTTGGTGTATAGTTTTTGTTTTTTGTTGCCAGGGTGATCCTGTCTCATAGAATGAGTATGGAAGCATTCAGTCTCTTTTATTTCATGGGGTCATTTAAGAACATTGGGTCTTCCATAAAGGAAAGGTAAAATTCAACAGTAAATCTGCCTGGGCCTAGGCTTTTCTTTGTCAGGAGACTTTTTATTAGTGTTTTAATATCATTGCTTGTACTAACCTGTTCAGGTATTTATATCCTCTGGATTAATTTTAGTAGATCGTATGTGTCTAGAATTTATTCATTTCTTCTGCATTTTCCAGTCTATTAGAATATGTTTATAAAATAGAATATATAAGTTTTCAGATAGCACCATATGGTTCTCTTGATTTCAGTGATATCTGTTGTAATATCCCCTTTTTTCTCTAGTTGCACTATTTTGGATTTTTTTTTCCCATTTGGTTACTTTAGCTAAGGATTTATCAATTTCTTTTATCTTTTATAAAAAAACAATTCTTTGTTTTGTTGATCCTTTCTATTAATCTTTTACTCTATAGCTCATTAGTTCAAGCTATCATTTTGTAGTATTTCTTCCCTCTCCTGATTTGGCATTTGGTTTGTTATGGTTTTTATAAGACATTGAGATTCATCACTAGGTTATTATTATTATTTTTTTGAGATCTTCTGATTTTTTTTAAAAATAGGCATTTGTAGATACATACTTCCCTCATAGAACTGCCTCTGCTCTATCTCATCAATTCTGACATGTTATCATTCCATTATCATGTATCATTGAATTTTTAATTTCCCCCTTGATTTCCTCAAGGATGCACAGATAATTTTACTCTTTTTCCTTTTATGTCTTTCAAATATTTCTCTAGGGAGAGGATTTTTATTGAAAAGAAACTTCTGATTACAGAAAGTAAGTCTGATGGAAGAATTGAATCTGAGTAAATAAACTCCAGTTGTCTACAGGAAAGAATGTGTACATTCATAAAGCTGTAACACATACCACACTACTCCTAGTTAATGAACTAGGATTAACTGTCCTAAGGGTGGGGGGCTTTCAACTCTCTTCTAGCCCAGTGAAAATTGTGACCAGATGCTACTGATAAAAAATGAAATGGAAATGCTGTGCATTTGCAGAAAGAACCGGAAATACAAAACCAACATCAACTGATTCTCAGTACAGAAGCTCTTTAATACTAGAAATGAACAGGAAGACAGCTCTTTTCTGCTATTTTCTGTATAGATGTCAAGTTACAAAGACATCATTATTACAGTGACTGTAGAAACCAATCCTGGTTTAGAAGCATTAATACAACAGTATTGTAACAAGAGTGGTCCAAAGTGCAAGATTTAGAAAATTAGAAAGAGTATTTTCATTAAAAATGATCCCTTTTATGAAATTTGTTTACTGCACACACTTCAAGACCTACCACCCTTTCTCTCAAAAATAAAAAGTTAATTTTCCAAACACTTTACCAAAGACTGACTCAAGTCTCAGAATGTGCTAGGTTCTTGAATCTCAAAGAGAAAAAGACCTGTCCCTGCCTCAAGGACATATCAGTATTTCTAAATCAGGGGTGAAGAAGTAGGGGGGCTTGGATGGACACATCACCAACCAGAATAAATTCATTAAAAGCAGATGCTGCCCCTTTCTTAAGATTAATGGATGCACTCTGATTCTCATTGAATTACCTATGAAAATAAACTGAAACACTCCTCACTTACTAGAAGGCAAAAATGAACTTACTCTCTTCTGTTGAGTACTTCTAGAAAGGGCAGGGGCAGGTGTTACATGACACTATGACATTTGCCATTAAACTATCCAACAACTTGTGAAGTTGACTTTCTCTTAGGCCATGGAGCATATTTCATTACAAGAATGAGACAATTTGAAATCAAAAGTAAGTGACAGTTCCAATATATAGATCAAAACTGGCCAGTACCATCAAATCTGAGATACCAGAATGATATTCTCAATTAAATTCTTCATTTTTGTTTTCCATCTGTTTCTTTGCAATGTGCTTCTGTGTCAGCTGCTCCAGGTTTCTCTGCACTCACGTAGCCTTCCAGATCTTCATAGAGTGAATTGATGATATCCAGTTTTCCTGTCCGGGTTCTGAGCTTGACTACACAATCTGGAGGTGCCACTCTTTCAGCGTATACACTGGTATTGAGAGGTAGGAAAAAATAGACTGCCCATCAACATTGAGAGATGGCACAAGTAATTCAGTTTGGTTAACCAGAAGTCTGTTATATGATCCTACATCTCTAAAGAACCAATGGTGACTTTGGTTAGTGGCAGTTCATTGTTGAAGTTAAGTCACACCTGCATCACTGTGGCACAAACTGAGGTTGCAGAAGATGATCCAGGAGGGTTTGCAAAGTTCCCGGAGCTCAGCACCGCAGGTAGTCCTGGTCCCGCCTCCATCTCCCCAACGCCAGACGCATCCAGACCCTTTCTCTACCAGATCAGCACTGATTCCTCTCAGCTCTACTCTTCATGAAGCTGGAAATATACCAGGCCTGCTTCACTCCTAGCCCTCCTCCCAGTTCCCTGCCTTGGTCTTCCTGGAATTTTCACAGAAGTTTAGGAAGCACCCTTGGTCATGGGGTAGAATCATGGGCAGTGATTATATGATGTTCGACTTCCCTGACATCAAATTGATGCTAGAAACAATTAAATTTTTTGTCATCTGGATGGGAGAGTCTGGGAACAGTCCGAGGAGATGGTAGTGTTTTAATGTTTGATTAGAGGGTAGATTGGACAGAATCCATTGAATTTTATACATCAAATTAATGTAGTTAATACAATCAATTTTACAAAAATTTAAAATATAATACGAATATGCTAAAGATTATATAGCAATGTGATTATTTGAACATTGGTGCTGTCCCAAAATGAACAAAAGATGAATGCATAAATAAAACATCCCAAAGCATTTAATCTGAATCATTCTTCTGTACACTAAAGAATTAACTTTATATGACTCACACAGAAAAGAAGACCATTTTAAAAAATTAAAAACAAATATGTGGTATTCTATTTTGATGAATGCATTTTAGGAAATTGCTTTTCAATGAAAAAACAAACAGAAGCAACAAGTAGAAAATATTGATATTTTCAACTATATAATTTTTTATTTATTGAACAATTACAAATTATGTGCAACAAATGCAAAATAAATGTTAGTGGTACATAAAACAAATGAATATATAAAAACTGAATATAATTTTTAATATAAAGAGATGAGATTCTGAAAAAAATAGAAGTCCTTGAAATGAAAGAAACAATTAACCAAATTAAAAACTCAATAGAAAGTATCACCAACAGAATAGATCTCATGGAAGACAGAATCTCAGACAATGAAGACAGACAGAATCTCAGACAATGAAGACAAAATATTAAACCTTAAAAATAAAGTTGACCAAACTGAGAAGATGGTAAGAAATCATGAATGGAACCTCCAAGAATTATGAGATATTATGAAAAGATCAAATTTAAGGATTACTGGAATTGAGGAAGGCACAGAGTTACAACCCAAAAGAATTAACAACCTGCTTAATGAAATAATGTCAGAAAATTTCCCAAACTTGAAAAATGAAATGGAAAATCAAATACGAGAGGCTTACAAAACACAAATGCACAAAATTACAACAGATTCATACCAAGGCACGTTATAATGAAAGTACGTCTCCTATAAAATAAAGATAGGATTTTAAATGCCACAAGAGAAAAGCACCAGATTACATAGAAGGAGAAACCAATACGGATATCAGCAGATTTCTCAGTCCAGACTCTAAAACCAAGATGGGCCTGGGACAATATATTTCAACCTCTGAAAGAACATGAATGCCAACCAAGAATCTTATACCCAGCAAAACTAACCTTCAGATTGATGATGAAATACAATCTTTCCACACTAAACAAAAGTTAAAAGAATTTATAAATAGAAAGCCTACACTACAGGACATTCATAGCAAAATATTCCATGAGGAGGAAGTGAAAAACAGCAATACGATTGGCATAAGGAGGAACTACCCTAAAGGAAAAGTCAATCAAAGGAGAAACCAAGTCAAGTTAAAAACCAAAAATAAGCCAAAATGACCAGGAATACAAATCATATCACAATAATAACCCTGAATGTTAATGGCCTAAAGTCATTAATCAAAATTCATAGACTGGCAGATTGGATTAAAAAGAAAGACCCAACAATATGCTGCCTTAAAGAGACTCATTTCATAGAAAAAGACATCCATAGACTAAAGGTGAAAGGATGGGAAAAATATACCATGCACATAGACTCAGTGAAAAAGCAGGGATCTCCATTCTCATATCAGATAAAGTGGACTTCAAACATAAGTTAGTCAGAAGGGATAAAGAAGGACATTTCATACTGCTTCAGAGAATCAAAAACCAGCAAGACATAAAGATTTTAAATATTTATGCCCCAAACAATGGAGCATCTATGTACATCAAACAAACCCTTCTCCATATTAAGAATTAAATAGAACAAAACACAATAATAGTTGGTTACTTTAACACACTGCTCTCACCACTGGATAGATCCTCCAAACAAAAACTGAATGAAGAAAATATAGAATTAAATAATACAATCAATGATATAGATTTAACAGACATGTAGAGAGTATTTCATCCATCATCAAGCAAATACACTTTCTTCTCAGTGGCTCATGGGTCATCATAGATCATTTGCTATGCTACAAAGAAACGATTAGTAAATAGAAAAAAAAGGTATTACCTTGTATTCTATCAGACCATAATGGAATACAATAGGAAATCAATGATAAAATAAAAAACAAAAATTATTCCTACACCTGGAGATTTATTTAATATGCTATTGAATGATGCAATGATAACAGAAGACATCAAGGAGGAAATAAAAATATTCTTAGAGGTAAACAAGAACAACGACACAACACAAAAATTTCTGGGACACTCTGAAAGCAGTACTAAGAAGAAAGTTCATTGCATTGAACTCATACATTAAAAAGATAAAAAGTCAACAATTAAATGACCTAACAGTACATCAAAAGCCCTAGAAAAAAGAAGACCACATAAACACCAAAAGTAGTAGAAGACAGGGAATAATTAAAATTAGAGCTGAAATCAAGGAACTTGAAACAAGAGAAACAATTCAAAAAATTGACCAAAAAATGTTGGTTCTTTGAAAAAGTAAACGAAATTGATAAACCCTTAGCCACACTAACAAAGAGAAAATAGAAAACTCAAATTACTAGAATTCATGATGAAAAAGGAAAGATCATGACAGACACCATTGAAATACATAACATAACTAGAAACTACTTTGAAAATCTATACTCCAACAAAATAGAAACTATTGAAGACATTGACAAATTTTTAGAGACTTACGATCTCCCAAACTGAATCAGGAAGACATGTAAAATTTAAACAGATCCATTTCAAGCACAAAAATAGAAGAAGACATCAAAAGCCTACCAACCAAGAAAAGTCCAGGACCAGATGCCTTCTCAGTCAATTCTACAAGACCTTCAAAGAGGAACTAATACCAATATTTCTTAAAGTATTCCAGGAAATAGAAAAGGAGGGAACCCTTCCAAACTCATTCTATGAAGCTAGTATGACTCTAATACCAAACAGACAAAGACACATCAAGGAAAGAAAACTTTAGACCAATATCCCTGATGAACATAGTGCAAAAATCCTTTACAAAATTCTGGCAAATTGCATACAAAAACATATTAAAAAGATAGTGCACCATGATCAAGTGGGGTTTATCCCAGGGATGAAAGGTTGTTTCAACATCAGAAATCAATAAACATAATTCATCACATCAATAGACTTAAAGTTAAGAATCATATGATTATTTCTACAGATGCTGAGAAAGTATTTGATACAATACAGCACCCTTTCATGCTTAAAAGACTAAAAAAAATAGGGATAGTAGGAACATACTTGAACATTTTAAAGGCTATTTATGCTAAGCCCACAGCCAACATCATTCTAAATGGAGAAAAACTGAAAGAATTCCTTCTAAAAACTTGAACAAGACAGGGATGCCCTCTTTCACCACTTCTATTCAACATAGTCCTTGAAACACTAGCCAGAGCAATCAGACAGACCAAAGAAATTAAAGGGATAAAAAAGAAAAGAAGAACTTGAGTTATCACTATTTGCTGACAACATGACTCTATAATTAGAGGATCCAAAAATCTCCACTAGAAATCTTCTCGACCTAATAAACAAATTCAGCAAAGTAGCAGAATATAAAATCAATATGCATAAGTCTAATGCATTTCTATTCATAAGTGATGAATCCTCTGAAAGAGAAATTAGGAAAACCACTCCATTCAAGATAGTGTCAAAAAAAAAAATTACTTGGGAATCAATATAACAAAAGAGGTGAGAGACTTTCACAATGTAAACTACAGAACACCAAAGAAAGAAATTGAAGAAAACCTTAGAAGATGGAAAGATCTCCATGTTCTTGGATAGGCAGACATTAAATTGTCAAATGGCCATCTACCAAAGACACTATACGTGTCAATACAGATGCAATGCAATTCTAATTAAAATCTCAAAGACATTCCTCATAGAAATAGAAAGCAAATCATGAACTTTATCCTGGAAGAATAAGAGACCTCAAATAGCCCAAAACTATCCTGAGCAGAAAGAATAAAGCAGAGGATCATAATACCAGAACTTAAAACTACACTACAGAAGTAATAGTAGCAAAAATGGCATGATATTGCACCAAAAATAGACGATATACCAATGGTACAGAATAGAAGACACAGAGCACAAGCCCACATACATACAGTTACCTCATACTAGACAAAGGAGTCAAAAACATACAATGCAGAAAAGATAGCCTGGTCAACAAATGGTGCTAGCAAAACGGAAATCCATAGCAGTAAAATGAAATTAGCCCCTATCTCTCACGTGCAAAACTCAACTAAAAATTGGATCAAGGCCTTAGGAATTAGACCAGAGACATTGCACCAAATAAAAGACAAAGTAGGCCCGAATCTTCATCATGTTGACTTAGGATCAGACTTCCTTAACAAGACTCCCAAAGCACAAGAAATTCAAGCAGAATCAATAAAAGGGATGGATTCAAACTAAAAGCTTTTTCTCATGAAAAGGATAAATCAATAATGTGAAAGAGAGCCTACATAGTGGGAGAAAATCTTTTTCACACACATACTTCAGATAGAGCACTAATCTCCAAAATTTATGAAGAGTTA
Organism: Sciurus carolinensis; assembly: GCF_902686445.1. Classification (NCBI taxonomy): domain Eukaryota; kingdom Metazoa; phylum Chordata; class Mammalia; order Rodentia; family Sciuridae; genus Sciurus; species Sciurus carolinensis. The sequence goes on along the minus strand of NC_062217.1, from coordinate 19,767,957 downwards.
CAAACTTTACACCATAAATATAAGAATCCATCAATAAATGGGACAAGGAACTGGAAAGACACTTTATAAAGAAGATATACTGGTGATTAATAAATATATGAAAGTGTTTCAACATCTATATTAACTTAGAGAAATGTTAATTAAAACAACTCTAAGATTCATCCTACTCCAATTAGAATGGCTATTATCAAGAACACAAATAATTATAGATGTTGGCATGGATGTGGGAAAAAAGGCACACTTGCACATTGCTGGTGAGTTGCAAGTTGGTGCAGCCATTCTGGAAAGCAGAGTGGAGATTCTTCAGAAAACTTGGAATGAACCCATCATTTGACCCAGTTATCCTACTCTTCGGTTTATACACAAAGAACTTTAAATTAGCATACTATAGTAATGCAGTCACATCAATGTTTATAGCAGCTCAGTTCACAATAGCTAGATTATGGAACCAACCAAGATGCCCTTCAACAGATGAATGGATAAAGAAACTGTGGTATATATACACAATGGAATATTATTCAGTCATAAAGTAGAATAATACTATGGTATTTGCAGAGAAATGGACGGAATTGGAGAATATCATGCTAAGTGAAATAAGTCAATCCCCAAAATCCAAAGCCTGAATGTTTTCCCTGGTAAATGGATGATGATATATAATGGGGGTGGAGTATTGGAGGGTGAGAGAAGAATGGAGGAACTTTAGATTATGCAGAAGAAAATGAGAGGGAGGAGAGGGCGGGGGTATGAAAGATGGTGGATTGAGACAGACATCATTACCCTATGTACATGATTACATGAATAATATGAATCTGCATCGTGCACAACCATAAAAGCGAAAATTTGTACCCCATTTGTGTACAATGAATCAAAATGCAGTCTGTAAAAATAAAAATAATAAAAAATTTTTAAAAGTATATTGCTTATCTTGTTATTCCTAATTTCTGAAAATGCCTTGATAGTTCTCTTTCCCATCTGTACATGATTTGTTTCATTACAATCTTTCTACCTAACTCATGTTTCCTGTAAGCAATATCTTTAAGGATGATATATCTCTCAGCACTCAAGTCAGCATTTTAACACATCCTATAAAAGCTACTTTCTGTGTCTAACCTATGTCCCCAACTTTCTCACTCTTTACTGCATTGACCATAATTAACCTACCACTTATTTTCCCCCAAAATTCTGAAACTGCTTTCCTGTTTGCACAGAGTTACCTATAACAGTTTTACAAGGCATCCAAGGGATGTGAAAAATACTAATAAAACTCCTCTAAATATTTCACATAGAAGTCTAGTCCCTGAAGATGATCTGTGAATTATCCTGCCTTTTGTTAAAGTAAATTTGAAAATCTCTTCATCTTCCTCTTAGCTTTTAAGAATTAAAAGTACATTTTTTTTAAATTTTAAGATAATTCATGTTAATAACTATTTATTTTATGTAGTACCTTTTAACATCTGGTAGAAGAGAAATTTTTAGGAAATGTTGCACCTGTGTTTTTCATTCTTCAACCTGAACCACAATACATTCATTTGTTTTTCTAAAGAAATTTCCAGTGTATTATAATTATACATAATAGTGTAATTCATTATTATATATTTTTAGTTACAAATTCATATTTCTTAATGAATCAGGATTCTGCCAAATTCATGGCTATGGTCACATAATCTTTAATGTTATCATACACATATATACATTTATATACCTCATAAATGTATATCATCCAATATCTACACTTTTAGTTTTGTTAATGATCAGTTTTGACAGACATTTTCAAAGCATGAAAATGGGCAAAACTTGTGAAATAAAATATACTGTTTTATGCATTTACCTGTAAATACATGAATGCATATGTACATAATCTGTGCTATGTGTATATTGTGTATATGGTATGTATAAGGTATAGTATTGAAAAGTATTCTGTAAATCACAAGATAATTTTATGAATATTCAGTTGGAGATATCTTTTATTATCAAAAGTATTTAGTTATTTAAAAAGTACCATTGTGAAATAACATAAATTATCTGAATATATTTTATGAAATAGATAATTGAAGTTTTCCTATATAAGCTTTAATAGTGTACTGATAAGAATATCACATAATTAATATGTACTGAATCATATATTCCCAGTTTTTAAAATCTTGCTTCCTGTATAGATCTTGACTCACTGAAACATTATAAAAAACAAATTACATGAATTTGTCATTAGAAATTGAGACTGGTAACTGCAAGGTACTCTGAAATGATTTTAACATGATGTTGACATATTGTTAGATATGTTGTCAAACATAAGTTGATTATTGCTGTAAGTAATATATATGTCAACTTATAGTAATGATATTACAGTAACTAGCTTATATAAATGGCTGCAATGCAATGCATAAATCTAAATCTTTGTAGACCTTATACAAATGTCAGTTTGAGCCATAGGTCAGATTTACAGAGCTACTGTCTTAATGGTCAGAATCAGTAAATGCAGTGTCCTAATAGTGGAGACTTAAGAGAAAATGAGAAACCATTTTGATGAAAAAAAATTTAATTGAATGAATTAATTATATATTTGGAGAAATCTTGAGTGAAGTACTAGAAAATTAAAAAAGGGAAAAGTGTTTTCAAACAGTAAAACCTGCTGGAGCCATTACCACAGGTAGCTGGTCACACTTGATGGCCAGTTATTGCCACTGCCACTATACTGTCCATTTTCAGAAACTAGAAAAAAAAAAAAAAAATGGCACACCTTCCTCTTGTCCTTTATTCTACTACTGGTTCTACCCCTTGAAAAAATCCCAGAACAGGGAATCTGGTAACGTAATTTGCAGTCTTTCTGGTCAGTATTAGCAAGAAAATAGTAGAGCAGTCTTGGAGGCTGATTAGATACTGACACCTTCTCCACAGTAGCAGGAAGAAAAATGACAACACTTCCTTGAATAAATATACCTCCTGAGAATTTAATCTGCTTTTTAAATGCACTCTTAAATCTCTGCCCATATATGAATCATTTCTTTCTATGCTTAACTGAGTCAACCTACCAAATATATATACACCCTATGCATAGTAGTTAAAAAAAGACAAAGTCCATTAGTTATGTTTTCTAACTACCATAATAACCAAACACAGTTGAAATAACTACTAAATTATCTTGTATTTTGGATACAATATTGACCAATTTGGAAATTATAGAACTGTGTTGAGGAAAATTGAGCATTTGGAGAGTCGCTAACATCTATTGAGCTTTCATTCTGTATCAGGAATAGCAATGTGTATACTATAATGTGAATTACTTCCTTAAATTATACAACTATCCCATGAGATAGGTACAATTGAATTAATGAATGACCCAAGCCTATATAACTATCTTATTTTATATTTCACTGGTGCATTATAATTGTACATACTAGTGAATTCCGTGTTGCACATGGGTACAAAAAATAACAATATAATTTAGCCAATATCCCGCACTTATCCCCTTCCCTCTCCTCCTCTCCTGCCCTGGTCCCTTTCCTCTACTGATCTTCCTTTGATCACCATGAAATTGTGCTACCTTCTTTTCCTTTTTCCATTCTAGTACCTGTGTATGAGTGAAAACATATAACCCTTGACTTTCTGAGTTGGACTTATTTCACTTAACATTAAGGTTCTCAAGTTCCATTCATTTTCCTGCAAAAGACAATTTTATTTTTCTTTATGGTTAAATAAAAATCTATTGCTCATGTATACTATATTTTCTTAATCTATTTGTGAATTGAGAGGCACCTAGACTGGTTCAATAGTTTGGCTGTTGGGAATTGTGCTGCTATAAATGTTGTATATGCATATGACTATAGTAAACTGACTTTAATTCTTTAGGATAAATACCAGAGAGTGGTACAGCCAGGACAAATCATTGTTGCTCTTTTGAGGAACCTCCATACTGATTTCCATAGTGGTCATACTAACTTATAATTCCACCAACAACGTAAAGTTGTTTCTTTGATCCACATCCTTTCTAGAACTCATTATTTGTAATCTTGAAAATTGCTGCTGTAACTGTAGCGAAAAGAAATCTCAGTGTGGTAGATTTGTATTTTCCTAATTGCTAAAGATTTTAAATCGATTGTTAGTCTTTTGCTTCTCTTTTTGAGAAATGTGTTTAGTTCATTTACCCATTTGTTTTTTGAATGATTATTATTATCATTCTGGGTGTTGAGGTTTTTGAGATTATTCTATATTCTGGATATTAATCTGTCAGAAAGAGGTAGCTAGCAATGATTTTCTCCAGTTCAATAGGTCTTTCCCTTCATATTTCTAATTGCTTCCTTCGCTGTTCGAAGCTTTTAATTTAATGCCATCCACTTATTTATTCATGCTATTATTTCCTGAGCTAGGGGTTCAATTGAGAAAGTCAATGTCTGCACTTGGAATATTTACCCTCCATTTTCTTCTAGAAGTTGCTTAATTTCTGCTGTAATTCCTAGGTTTTCAATCCATTCTGAGTTAACTTTTGGGCAGGGTGAGAGATAAGGTTCAATTCTTCTATATAAGGGTAACCAATTTTCCCAGCACTATTTCAAAAAAGGCTGTTGTTTCTCCAGTATGTGTGTTTTTGCAACTTTTTCAAGGATTAGATGACTGCAGGTGTGTGGGTTTGTCTCTGTTTCCTCTATTCTGTTCCATTGGTCGATGTGTCTGTTTTTATGCCAGTACCATGAGTATATGTCACTATATTTCTGTACTATAATTTGAGCAAGTATTATAAAGCCCCCAGCATTGCTTTTTTGACTTAAAACTGCTTTGGCTATTCTAGGTCTTGTATTATTCTAAATAATTGTAGGATTTCTTTTTTCTAGTTTTCTGAAGAATGTCTGGTATTTTGATGGAAATTGTTTGAATTTGTAAATTGCTCTTGTTAGTATTGAGGTAAGGGGGGTGTGCAAAAGGACAATCAATACAGGTAATAAATGATTGGGTCAGAAAGATGCGGTTTTTCAAGAGGATTCAAGAAGAAATAAATACCTCCTGAGCACTTGCCCTCCTCCAACTAGTTGCCAAGGTGATCTGCCTCCAGGGAATTGTTCCTCCCCACAAGGAGCTGTAGAAGTTGTTAATGAAACAAGGTCTGGGTGACTTCTTTTCCTGCTCTTTTGGGCAGACACAGCGAGGCACCTGGGGAAGGCTCCTCTTCCACCTTTTGGCCCAGCTTTTGGTCACTAGGCAGAATGGGGGAGGAGAGAACATGAGAACAATGAAATCTAAAATTCATAAAAGGGGCAGAACACCCACATTTCTTTGTACACCCAGTTTTGGAGGCCCTTCTCTTTGGAGAAGTCTATGTCTGTTTTATCCTTTCAATAAAAGTTGCTTTCCACGCTTGCCTCAGCATTTCTCAGGTGTTCAATCTTCACATCAGGAGAATGGAACTCAGTCCTTATTCTCATCACCAGTATCGATATTAATTACCATCAAAACAATATTAATTCTGCGTGTCCATGAACATGGAAGGTCTCACCATCTTCTTATATTTGCTTCAATATCTTTTTTAGTGTTCTATAATTTTCATTATAGAGGTCCTTCACCTCCATAGTTAGATTTATGCCTACTTTTTTCTTTTTTTCTTCTCTTCTTTCTTGAGGCTATCATGCATGGTATTATTTTCTTGATTTCTTTCTCAGAAGATTCATTATTGATACATAGGAAAGCTGTTGATTTTTATATGTTAACTTTGAAACCTACTACTTTGCTGAATTTATTTTAACTCTAGCAGTCTTCTGGTGGAGATTTTTGAATCTTCTAAGTATAAGATCACATCATTGCCAATAGTGGTTACTTCTTCCTGTAAGGAATCCCAGGAAAACCATGCCAGACACGGGAAATCACATAAGGGAGTTTATTAAACAAACAGAGTGTCTACCTGCAGGGTAAGAGAGAAAATGAGAGGAAAAGAAAAAAGGAAAGAGAAAGGGTGCATGCTAGAGAGAGTGGAAAATGAGGAGGAGAAAGAAAGCAAGTCAGGGGGAGAGAAAAGCAAGAGAGAAAAGATAGCAGTGAAGTTATCTTTAGAATCCCTCAGGGCTAACAGGGGACCAATAATGGAGAAGGATACTTGCAAACTGACTGATGAACCAATAGCTAGCTAGGATGTTCACAGACTGACAGTAGTTGGGAGGCGGGCAAAATGGCTGCATGGGAAAGGGTGAGGAGAGCAGCTTTCAGACTGACAAGTTAGGTTGTGATGCAACGGAAAGGGTGGGGGAGCAGCTTTGTATTACACTTCCTTTCTTAGTTTTATTCCATTTATTTTCTTTTATTGCCTAATTTCTCTAGCTAGAATTTCTAGTATTATATTTAATAGTAGTGGTGATAGAGGCCATATTTCTCTCATTTTGGATTTTAAAGAAAATGCTTTCAATTTTTCTCCATTCACTATGATGTTGACTTTGGGTTTGTTGTATGTAGCCTTTATGATATTCAGATAAGTTCCTTCGCTCCCTAGTTTCTTTAGTACTTTGGCTGTTGTCGTTTTTTTTTGTTTTGTTTTGTTTTGTTTTTTTGGTGTGTGTGTGTGTATGTGTTTGTTTGTCATGAATGGGTAATGAATTTTGTCAAAGAGTTTTCTGTTTACCTTTTGAGATATGACTGTGATTTTTGTCCTTAATTCTATTCATGTAGTGAGTTGCTTTTATTGATTTGTGCATATTAAATTACTTTTGCAACACTGGGGTAAACCTGACTTTGTCATGATGTACAATGTTTTCTTATGTGTCATTCAATATGATTTGTTACTATTTTATTAAAAAGTTTTCACATCTAAGAGCATCAGGGATATTGATCTGTAGTTTTCTTTTCTTGATGTGTCCTTATCTGTTTTGGTATGACAGTGATACTGACTGACTTCACAAAATGAATTTGGAAACATTTGAGAAGTTTTGATGTTAGTTCTCCTTTAAAGACCTTGTAAAATTCAGAAGAGACTTCATTTTGCCTAGGTTTTTTGTTTTTTGTTTTTTTTGTTTTTTTTTTTTTGAAATGTTTTGCATTTCTACATCTGTGACATTGCTAAGTATTCGTCTGTTTATGTTTTTTATGTTCCCTTGATTCAAATTTGGCACATCATATGTTTTCTAGAAATGTATTCATTTTCCAGGTTGTTCAATTCATTGGAGTAAAAATGTTTCAAAATATTTCTTAATGATCCTCGGTTTTCTATGATATTTTCTCCTTTTAACCTATAATTTTATTGATTTGGGTCTTTACTCTTTTTCTTTGGTTAGGGTAGATAATTGTATATCAGTATAATTTATCATTTCATATAATCAACTCTTCATTTTATTGATCCTTTTTTAATTTTTATTTGCTATTTAATTGACTTTTGCTCCAACATTAATTATTTTATTCATTCTAGTGGATTGGGAAATGATTTGTTCTTGTTTTTCCAGGGCCTTGAAATAAATACATCATTAAATATGTTATTTGGGATCCTTCTGATTTTCTTATGTGGACACTCATAGCTATAAACTTTTCTTTCAGAATGACCTGCATAGTGTCCAAGAAGTTCCAGGCTGTTGTACCATTATTCTCATTTGATACTAAGAACTTAAATTACTTTTCTGATTATTTATCTTTCAATGCACATTTCCATCTCTATATGTTTATGTATTTTCAGTAGATTTTTATCTTTTTTGTGGTGTTGATTTCTAATTTTATTCTGTTATAATTAGATAAGATACTAATGCTGATATACTGATGCTTTTGTGTTGAACAAGAGTTGTTTTGTGGCCTAAAATATGATCTATTTTGGAGAAGATTCCAGAAACAAGTGTGAAGAACAAGAATTCAGCTGTTCTTGCATGAAGAATTTTATAGATGTCTGTTTAGTACATGAGATTCATAAGTGTTTTTCAGGTCTGAAGAGTCTTTACTAAGTTTCTGTCTGGATGACCTATCTATTGGTAAAAGAAGTATGTGGAAATCACCCAGTATTATTGTACTGGGGTTTTATCTGATACTTTAATTTGAGTAGTATCTGTTTATGTAACTATGTGCACCAATGTTTGGGGTATAAATATTTACTATCATTAAGATCTACTTGTTGGATTTTTCCCGTTAGCCATAAGAAGTGACCTTCTTTTGTTTTTCCTAATTTATTTTGGCTTGAAGTCTACTTTGTCAGATATAAGGGTAGCTACTCCTGTCTGTTTGGGGGAGCCATTTAAATAGTGTATCAATTTCCATCTTTTCACTTTCAGCCTGTAGTTATCTTTACCTTTAAGGTGAGTCTTTTGCAAATAACATATAGTCACATCTTGTTTTTTAAATCCATCATTTCAGCTTATGTGCGTCTAATTGAAGATTTGAAAATATTAACATTTAATGTTGATTTAGAAAAAAGTTTGTTTCTTGTTTTTAATTCCTGACTTTTATCGGGGAGGTTGTACTAGGGATTGAACTCAGGAGTCCTTGGCCACTGAGTCACATCCCCAGCCCCTATTTGTATTGTATTGCATTTATTTAGAGACAGGGTCTCGCTAGTTGCTTAGTGCCTCACTTTTGCTGAGGCTGGCTTTGAACTCCCGATCCTCCTGCTTAACTTCTTGAGCCTCTGGATTACAGGCATATGCTACCAGGCTGGTTTAATTCCTGCCATTTTGATTTCTTTCTAATGTTTAATTTGCTTCTGTTTCTCATTTGTTTAGCTACTTTTCAAATGATGTTTGTCAACTTGTTAACGCTGGGTTTCACTTTTTATTTCTTCTGTGTGGAATATGTCTTTACATATTTTCTGTAGTGCCAGTTTAGTAGTCATGTGTCCTTTTAGTTTCTGTTTACTTTGGAAGGTTTTTTATTCTTATTTTATTCTGAAGATACCCTTGATGAATATAGCAATGTTGCTTCACATTTTCTTTAAGGACTTGGAAAACTTCATTCCATTTTTATGCTGAGAAATCATAAGTAATTCTGATTGGCCTGCCTCTAAATATGACCTGACATTTTCTTCTTGAGACTTTAAAAATTTTATCCTTGATCTGTATATAAAATTTTAATGAATTTTTTTTTTTTTTTTTTTTGCCAAGACGTTCTTTTTGGACTTGTCTGTTTGGGGTTCTGACTTTATCCTGTATTTACGACAATACAGGATGCCTGACTCATTCTCAATGTTTGAAATATTTTCTGTTATTAATTCTCTGAAGATGTTCTCTATTTCATTACCTACATCTCACAACCCCTCTCAATTCCAAGTATTTAAAAATTCAGTTTATTATTGTGCAAGAGTTCATGTATTGTCTGGTCATGGTTATAATTTCTTTTCTTTAATACTGTCTGAATGTTCATGTCAGCTAGTTTGTCTTCCACTGTGTTATTCTGTCTTCACAATGATCTATTCTATTAGAGAGACTTTAAACTGATTGTTTTATTTACTGTGTCTTTCATTTCCTAGATTTTTACTTGGTTCTTTTCAATATCACTATCTCTTTATTGAATTTTTCTTTCATATCTCATACTGACTGTTAATTCATTGAGTTGTTTTTCTATGTTCTCTTGGTATTCATTATTCATTTTTATAGTCATTCTTTTGAATATTTCATCTGGTATTTCATCCAGTTCAATATTTTTGGCTTTAGTTACTGCTAAATTATGAACTTAGGAGGTATCATGTTACCTTTCTATTTTCATATTTCTTGTATTCTAGTGTTAGTTTTTAAGCATCTGTTAGGAAGACTTGCTCTTCCACTCTCATTTGAGGATATTTTGGGGTCTCAATCTTCCCTTGCCAAAGTATTCTGGAATATCAAATTGTTTTGGTCAAATTTTTTGTTGCTGTGACTAAAAGACCCAGCAAAGACAATTTTTGAGAAAGTAATGTTTATTTGGGGACTCACAGTTTCAGAGTTCTTGGTCCATAGACAGCTGGCTCCATTCCTTGGGACTCCAAGTGAGGCAGAACAGCATAGCGGAAAAGTGTGGCAGAGGGAAGCAGCTCACATGATGATCAGAAGCAGAGACTCCACTCTCCAGATACAAAATATATACCCCAAACCCACACCCGAAATGCCCACCTCCTCAACTAGCCCTACCCACCTTCAGTTATCACTCAGTCATAAGGGGATTACCAGGGGATTAATTCACTAGAATAAGGCTCTCATAACCCAATCCTTTCTCCTCTAAACCTTCTTGCATTTTCTTACATATGAGCTTTGGGGGAATGCCTAATATCCAAGCTATAACACAAGGTTTTGTAAATTTTTCAACATATTTCCAAATGGGTTCTTTTGTACAGTTTCCCTGATATTTCTTTGGTGATGATTAGTGTACATTGACACCATGTATATTGAGTCAGAACTTGAGGATTTCACTTTTCCTGTAGGTCTCAAAAGAGTGGGGTCCTCTTTATAGATCTCGAAATTTTCTTCCATGCAGCAGGGCACATGGGGCACACCCTCTGTGACTGTTCATCACTTAACAAAGTTGTATATTCTAAAGGGATGTGGGAATGATCTAGATTGAACTCCTGTTGGAAGCCATACATGAATTATGGGTTTATTTGAGCCATCATAAGGCAAGAGAGTTGATTTTCTGAGAACTTCTGGTATGAATCCACCAGTTGCAGATTGCTCAGATTAAAGCTGACACCCTACCTTAGCTCATAGCCCTAGGTTCTAAGACAGCCCCACAGGTAGACTTAATCTCCCTAGCACCAAACAACTTGTTTTTCTAATCTTTATCCTGTTTTCCTCAAGAAGCCTACCACATTGAAACCTTTTGACATATTTCCCTTACATAAAGAGTTTGGATCTTTTTCTAATTTAGCTCCAGTCCCTGCCAGGGCTGGAAAATCCATCAGGTCCTTGCTTTGAAAACTATTTCATTCCTATTGTCTTTTGTTCCTTATTATTTTGGGGCTTCCTCCAAGCAGGAATTTGCTCTCTCTCTCTTCTGTAACCCAGAGAAGACCCCTTGAAGGTGTGGTGTCCATAGCTTTTGTGTTAATTCTACTTTGTTGCAGGAGTGGATGTCCATGAGTGGGTCCTGGAGGCCCCCTCTAGCCATTCCTACTTAGGTCCTGGTTGGTAGTTTGTGGTTTGTCACTTCTTTCCTTTGTGTTAAAATATCACTAAAGTTTGAGTGTGACTAATTTGTGTGTGGAGTAAGGTGCACCATTTCTTGATTGAGTTTGGCTCAGCAGAAGACTCTCTATGTTGTGAACTTGAAGTGCACCAGTGAATTCCCAGCAACCACAGAATAGGGGGGAAAACAATAGCAACAGTAAATCAAATAGTATACAGTATAAATTAAAACCCAGTACCTACATTGACATCTACAATACTAATTACCACAAAAATAGTAATGGTGAATGGTATGGTCAGCAATTGCCAAAAGGAAAAACTGTAAGTAACCATAAACAAAATCTGTCATTAAAATGAACAGTAGGTATTATCTACACCTTCCATTGTACTAGTAACTGCATCTGCATGAAGGGTGTGGGTTATATAAACCAATTCGTTCTAGAAGATAGTAAAAATAAAGCTCATTAAAAGAAAAAAAATGTGACAGCATGGTAATAGAAAGTTTAGAATATTCAAAATGTGACTAGAAGAAAGCAGAAGAAGACACCTTGCAAAACATTTAAAACCAAAATATAGTCATTCTTGGGCATTTAAATGAAACAATAGTTAAATGTAACTTAAGATGTACACTTGTGTTAGCCCACTAGAATAAAGACTGGAAGTTACAAAAGAGAGATTCTTAGGCAAATGTGCCTGATAAAAATCAAGAGAAACTGCCAGAGTCAGAAATTTTTAGTCAGTTTAAGGCCTACCTAAACTACACAGGTAGGCTTGCTAGTATGATTATCTAGCCCTAAGTAACAGAAGTATAGAGATCTCTACTAAATACAGGTTATACCAATAAAAGGATATTTTACAAAAATCAGATGACATTAAGTAGCAATATTTTCTGGGGACATCAAATGACATTAAGAGTTAAATGTTGTGTTTACATTCCTGATAACATAGACAATGTTAAAGTCCCCAAATAAAGACCTTGTCCTCTCCAGTCTTTGTTAGGCCAAGTTATGGGAACAATTTCTCAGTTCTTCCACCTTCTGGTGAGAGATTGACTTCTGTCGTCTTCAAAATATTCATTGGCATGTTCCAGATGCTGCAATATTTACTTTGTACTAATCTCATTTTAGTACTCATGTCTTTTTGTTCTTCTCTCATAGAAGCACCCACCCCCAGATGACTTTACAACATGCTCTTCCCCAACCAGACTTCTACCTTTGACCCCTTGATTAACCTGATTTTTAAAAGGGAACTCCAAACTGCTTGCCCCTTCGCTACCCCCTTCCAGTTTCGAAGCAGCCAGAAGAGTCGGTGCCCCCTTTCCTTATAGCAATAAGGAGTTCCTAAAGCAAAAGGGGGAAATGAAGACAGAATTAAGGACAGGCAGTTAGTGTAGAAATAGGGGATCAGGTCAAATTGAGGAAATGAAGCCATGAAAGCCATCTGCCTCTGGAAGTTGGAGACTGCCCCTGGAAGAATGGAATGTCAAGGATCTTCGGAGGTCATTGATTACCAAATTTACCTGCCTTTATCAAGGACTGCAAGCATGGAGCTGCTAATTAATGTCCCCTGGGCCCTTACCTGCCTGAATCACGTTGGCCCTACCCCTGCCCATTGCTTCTCACTTTATGCAAAACTGGACCTAGTAACATAGGCAGGAAGGAGAGATAAGGTGGCGGGGGGAGAAAACTGGAGAACAAAAGACACCTTAACCTATAAAAGATGTAGGGTATGCTCACTTCTTGGGACTTTAAAACATCAGCCATGGCCCCCTTCTCCTTCCTGGGAGAAGTCTGTATTATTACTACTTTTAAATAAAACCTGTTTAATATGAAAAAAAAAAAAAAAGAAGAAGAAGAAGAAAGCAGAAGACATGTAACAAATGATGGCTATGAAGAGGGAGGAGAAAAATGACTAAAAATAAACAAAGTAAATAAATATAGAGATAGAGAACTAAAGAATTTGGCTACTAGAAGGAGAAGAATGGAGAGAAAGAGAAACAAACAAAAACAAAACAAAACCAAAATTTTTAAAAAACACTAACCATAAAAACATAAGACAAAGAAAAATAGCAATCATAAAATGGCTAAAGTCATAAAAGAAAGAAAACGAAACGTGTGTGTACGCACACATGTCAACAAACCAGTGAACTCAGCAAAAACACCCACCCCCCCAAAAAAAAGAGAGGTGGGGTATTTCTTAAATAAAATGAAAGAATTGAGTTCACTGAAGTATTCAAAACTATTGAGGATGATGAATCACAGCTGCCTATACCTTACTATTCTATTTCTTCTTGGGTTCTGTAGCAATAGAAAAGAAAAGAAAAAAAAAAAAGAAAAAGAGGAGAGGAGAGGAAAGGAAGGGAAAGGAAAGGAAAGGAAAGGAAACAAAAGGGAATGAAAGGAAACAAAAGGAAAGGAATGGGAGAGAGAGAAAGAAAAGAGAGAAAGAGGAAAAAGGAGAAAAAGAGAAGGAAGGAAGAAAGGAAAGAAGAAAGGATGGACTAGAGATTGTTAAACCTTTTCTCTTTTTGCGTTGCTTACTGAGGTATTAGCTGGGGTGGTCTAAAGTTGAAGCTTGCTGAAATAGTTTTCAATTTCCCTTCTTACTAGTATAAGGCAGGATGAAATGGGAAGTAATTTTGATTGGAGTTTTGTCCAGGCAGACCAGATAGATGCACTCCCAGTTGGGGCTGCTGCAGAGTATTAAGTGGGAATTTTCGGTGGCTGGGACTTACCCGTAGTCAGGTTTTAGACATTTTGTTGGTTCAGATCTGCTCTGGAGAGATTAGATCAATCCTCCACTAAGACTAGGCAGATATCAGTCTCTGTTGGGAGTCTGGATCTCAGGAGTCTCCCCAGAATTCTACTCTCAGGGGAGGGACAGCTAATACTCCACTGGTCTCACATACTCTGCTGTGTACACATACAGCCTTCTCAGCTTTGGCCCCTGAATGTGATAACACCTTCCTGCTCGATTTTCTGATTTTCTTTAGCTGGTCATATGAGCCATCAGACACATAGAGAAATAAGATGCAGTCCCTTTCTTATATCTGATATGAATCACTCTGGGTAAATCTTCTCAGGCCTGTTTCACTTGCATTCTCCAAGATACACGCTAGGTGCTTAACTGGAAAGCATGGCAGTGTTTTCTATCATCTTCCAGAGTGCTGGAGCAACAAGTTGTAGCATGGCTTCCTCAAGACGGTTCCTGGCCTCAGTTCTCCACTTGCCAGGTGAGAGATACAGAGCACTTTTCAAACACCAGTTCACTGTACAGCTTCTGGTTCATTCTGCTTTTCTGTTCTACAGTTTTCTCCATGTCAACTTTGTCTTCTGTGTTTCTTTCTCTGTGTTATCCCATCCATTTGCTGTTGCCAAACTGACTTGGTTTTCTTGTACACTTTCTTACTCTTCATTCAATGCATCTGAATTTCTGAGTCTCTAAGAGTCTCTGACTCCCTGATATTTAATTTCAGTGAATTTCCACCTTTTTCTACCTTGTCATGAAGGAGTACACACACTACTTGAATCCCAAGCTATGGAGCAACTGGAAATGCAGCCTTCTCCTAATCTGCCATCTTGAATCTCCCATGTATCTGTTAAGAAGAGTCAGGGTTTGACACATAACCCATAGAAATTATGCACATCAAAAACTATATTTCATTGTCTTTCCACCAGGTCAATGCATAACAACAGAACCTAAGTTTTCTTTGTTCTTTTTCACTGAATTTTAATTGTAGTTATCCAATTCTTTCTATATAATGTTTGACCTGTGCCACTGATTTATATCTGACCCCAAATAACATCCACTGTCTCCCTGTTGTTTGCTTCTACTCAGTTTTCTTTATGCAGACTGTTTCTTAGTATGTTCTTACACCAAATGTTGTTTTATATTATTTTATTTTATTCACCATAAGCAATATCAACCAATTCTCAAAGGAATGGAATTTCATTACACATATATCCTTTGGGAATAAAATGTGTGCATATTAAATTCTCATTTTAAACAAATTACTGAATAAGTAGATTAAAAAGAAAAAAAATATTAAAATTAGAATATATAAAATCTTTATTCTAACAAAAACAATTTATGTATTCTTGAGGATAGATGTATCTCTTCTATAAATCATTACATGTTTAAAAATGAAACTAAAAGTGTCAATTCTAGCTTTAATTATTTCTTTTGTTTTCCAAATACCTTTATGTAGTTTTCTGTATTTTGTGTATTTTTTATTTTAGTGCTTCCACTAAGGAAAAAAAATTAAAGTTTTTTTTTTTTTTTTAAATTATAAGGCAAATTTCTATATATTTTATTGAGTTGTTTTAAGGTTTTCTTTTTTATTCAGGACAGTGGGGACCAAAACTTGTATCCCATAACTCAAAGATTCTTGAGCATGACTTTCTTCTTTTTCTTAGTCTGTATTTGTAGGTATATTCTTGAATCAACTTTAGATGTTAGCTGCAATGAAAGCCCTTTATTTTCTGGAATAATAAAATTGGAAATGGCCATCTGTTCAACCTTCTGTTATCAGTCTGTCCCCTAATAGTATGTCAGTAGAGTATTTTCAGAACTGCAGGGGAAGAGGTGACTAATAGGAAAATATGTTCGTTAATGTAATTCTTAATATTTTAGAAATGCATGCAATTAAAATAGGAATAAGTATTAAGAAGATAAAATTTTAGTTTAAGTCACTTTTAGAGTAGGTCGTATTTCCTTAAGCCACTTTTAGAGTGAGTCTAATCTTCAAATGAGTAATTTTAAAAGGAGGTTTATTGTAACATAAAGCACCATCATTTCTGAGTTGCTTCCTTTTACCATCACCTGTTTAAGAAAGAAATAATGTAGAGCCTTTAGGCAAATAGGTGAGATTACAAAAGAAAAGTTATGAGGAAACTTTTTGTTTTTCTTGCCACAGCCCCAATCTCTTCTAAAAATTGTCCTTTAAGTACACGTATAAAAAACTAAAACTTTAAAAAGAAGAAAAATATGAATTGTTTTCTCTAATATATTAACAAATATATACTAGAATTTAAATGCAAATAACATCTGACAGAGTTGTTTTCATGTTAAATGACGTAAAATAAAAATGTATTGTTCTTATAGTAGTAAATTGGGACATAAGTAGAAAAATTGATTGGGAAATATCATTTTAAAATAGTTGATTTCCATGGTAGTTTGATAAGAGAAAATATTTCCAAATACTTATTTAACACATGTAATAAGCACTTGTCTTATTTTAAAATATTTCACTTAAATATTTCATTTAAAAATAAAAATATTTTAAAAAGCATTAGAATGATTCATTTACTGACAAATGATCTCTTTTAAAAAATGTTGACATTTCTGTGATTTTTACCAAATATTTGAATGGCAGATTAACTGGTCTAAAACAGAAAAATGCGCTTTATATTTAAGAATTAATACTTAAGTCTTATTTCGTGATGTGCTTAAATGCTTTGGACAACTCCTCAAATGTAATTGTGATTGTCTAATCTCTCTTCAAGTAAAAAACTGCTGTCTCATTAGAATGCTACATGCTATGTCTTTTTAGCTACACAATTATCACATGACAGAGAGTCTTGGAACCAAATATAGTTTCAGGATGACCACAGATTGACAACAGAGCGAATGGGAATCGAACCCAGGCCTTTCTCATGCCAAGGGTACTCTGCCGTGCCGCCTTTTCTGCAGTCATCTTCCATCCCTAGCACAAGACCTGAACATTTTTGTCTTTTCCTATAAATTTGTCTTAATTTCATTCTGATGCCACAGCATTCATAAATAGCCCTCTTACATTCAAAAGACCATGGTAGCCTAGAAATGGAGATGGCCACTCTCTATTGATGTTCTTTGCAAATGGAATGGGTAGATCCTCAGCTATATAGATTATCAGAAACGCGCACACGTTTATCACTCTAATGACTCAGACACAGTGGCACTGTCACATGTGTGCTGCATACTATTCAATCCCATATTCATCCCATTCATTTGACTTCAGACTAGATATAAGTGTGTACGTGCTATTAACAGTAATTCTATCAGGGCCAAAGATACTTGTCTCCCTCTTTCTCTCTTCATCTTGTCCTAACTGCATTCTCTTATTCAGAAATTTGTCATCGATGACACTCATATATAGTTTATAGTTATCATTCTTTCTTTCTTAAATTTATCATTTTGTTATTCCAAAAATAATTTGGAAAAGGAAAGAAAGTGCTATCATAATTCAACTTAACCATAACTTCTGTAATGAAAAGAGTTCAATTTGCAGGTTTCTTTCCCTTTATCTTGTCTAATACATACCTGAATAAGGGTGAGGATTTACAATATAAGAGGAGACTGCTACTTGCTGCTATGAATTTTTCAGTAATTATTGCCATCTTTATCCATATTAGATACCATCTCTTGCCTTAAAGTAGAACTGATCACCCTAAGAGGACCGACACATTCTAAAAGATTGTCTCATTCTACAAGCACATCACTTCCACATAACACTATTCTACTCAGAAGGTTGTGTTCATGAGTTAAATAAACACTTAGTTTTTAAGCCTATATTTTTGTGATGGTATATAATGCAGCATAATTATAGCCAGAGATATTTGTATATCTATATTATGTATTTTATATATATATATATATATATATATATAAAACAGATAATACACACTATCTTTAATATGATATTAAATTTTGGGAATGCAAAAATTATTAAAAAAATAATTCCTGTTGTAATAATGCATCTCAATGACAGGAATCATATGTATAGGTAGCTTGCTTCAAGAAAAAAGTCAATAAGATTTAGAATGGGTTGGGCATGGAAATGTGTAAGATGAAGAAAATTCAAACGTGAAAGCTTGTGATTCCCCAAAAAATGATAGGTAGTCTTTCAAATCCTGAGACAGAGAACAGTAGAAACGGTAGTGATTTGTGGAAAGATAAAAACATTTTTCAAAATTCTTGACACTCAATTGACATCAATAGAAATTAATTTATCTGTGCAACATCATAAATTATTTCTTATTGAGTAGTATTTGAAGACAGAGAAAAGCAGTTTTTGTAAATTTTTAAAAGAAATAGTAACTTAATATATAGGGATATTCAGTGCCGTAGGATGAATCACAAATTGTATTGTAAAGAAGATTTATGCTGCCAAAGAAATGTATTACATTATTCTCTATAATTCCTTGTTTCATGAACAAAATGTGAAATGACAACAAAAATTCTATTTATTCATTCTTCCATTTCATGCTTTGTGTTATGTTATAGCTTACATACAAGATATAATATATTCCATTAATAATCATTCTTGACATTTCCAGAATTATTCCACAAGTTCTTCACAAAGCATGATATCAATATAAATCTATTTTCTTTTATAATTCTCTTTTCAATCTTGAAACATATTTTGTACCTGATAGCTCAGACAATCTCCAGTCTACAATGATTAGTAATGTGCATTACTATCATATGTAAAAAACAGAATATAACTAAATTGATGGAAATTTATCCTCTGCCATTGGAAAAAGCAAGAAAATACATATAAAATATTAAAATAATAAGTTCTGGAATAATAAAACTGTAAATTGCATACAACTGGAGTATGGCCTGGAAGACAAAACTGATAAGACTTGTCTTTATGATAAATTAATCAAGAGCAAGAGCTACACCATGTAAATAGCGTGTATTTTATTGTACATTAATTTTACATAATATAGAGTACAAAACAAAACCAAATAGAAATAGAGCAAACAATCGTAAAATTCTTTGGAAAAATAAGAGACCCAGAATAGCTAAAGCAATTCTTAGCAGCAAGAATGAAGCAGGTGTATCACAATACCAGAACTTCAAATATACTACAGAGCAATAGTAAAAAAAACGGCATGGTACTGGCACCAAAATAGACAGGTAGATCAATGGTACAGAATAGAGGACACAGACACAAACCCTAATAAATACAGTTTTCTCATACTATACAAAGGTGCCAAAAACATACAATGGAGAAAAGATAGCCTGTTCAACACATGGTGCTGGGAAAACTGGAAATTCATATGCAGTAAAATGAAACTAAACCCCTATCTCTCACCCTGCACAAAACTCAACTCAAAATGGATCAAGGACTTTGGAATCAGACCAGAGAAGACCTTATAGAAGAAAAGTAGGTCCAATCTTCATCATGTGGGCTTAGGATCAGACTTCCTTAACAGGACTCCCAAAGCACAAGAAATAAAAGCAGGAATCAATAATTAGGATAGATTTAAACTAAAAAGCTTTTTATCAGCAAAGGAAACTATCAGCAATGTGAAGAGAGAGCCAGAGTGGGAGAAAAATCTTTGCCACACATAGTTCAGATAGAGCACTAATCTCCAGAATCTATAAAGAACTCAAAAAACTCTACACCAAGAATACAAATAATCCAATCAACAAATGGGCTAAGGAAATGAGCACACACTTCACAGAAGATCTACAAGCAATCAACAGATTATGAAAAAATGTTCAACATCTCTAATAATAAGAGAAATGCAAATCAAAACTACTCTAAGATTCCATCTCATTCCAATTAGAATGGTGCTTATCAAGAATACAAGCATTACTCAGCCATAAAGAATGATAAAATTATGGCATTTGCAGGCAAATGGATGAAACTGGAGAATATCATGCTAAGTGAGATAAGCCAATCTCAAAAAACCAATGGACGAATGATATCGCTAATAAGTGGATGATGACACATAATGGTGGGTGGGAGGGGTTAGTGTTAGGGTTAGAGTTAGGGTTAGGGAGGGGGGCAAGAATGGAGGAAGGAAGGACTGTATAGAAGGAAAAGAGGGGTGGGAGGGGTGGGGGGGAAGGGGAAAAAATAACAGAATGAATCAAACAACATTACCCTATGTAAATTTATGATTACACAAATGGTATGCCTTTACGCCATGTACAAACAGAGAAACAACATGTATCCCATTTGTTTACAATAATAAAAAAAAAAAATTTAAAAAAGGAATACAAGCAACAATAAGTGTTGGCAGGGATTTGGGGGAAAAGGTACACTCATACATTGCTGGTGGGGTCCAAATTAGTGCAGCCACTCTGGAAAACAGTGTGGAGATCCCTTAGAAAACTTGGAATGGAACCAGCATTTGACCAGTTATCCCACTCCTTGGCCTATACCCAACAGACTTAAAATCAGCATTCTACAGTGATGCAGCCACATCAATGTTCATGACTGCTCAATTCACAATAGCCAGATTGTGGAACCAAGCTAGATGTCCTTCGATGGATGAATGGATAAAGAAACTGTTGTATATATACACAATGGAACATTACTCAGCCATAAAGAAGAATAAAATTATGGCATTTGCAGGCAAATGAAAGAAATTGGAGAATATCATGCTAAGTGAGATAAGCCAATCCCTAAAAACCAAATGCCAAATGATCTCTTTGATAAGAGGATGATGATACATAATGGGGGGGGGTGAGAGGGAGTCAAGAATAGAGGAAGGATGGATTGTATAGAGGAATGAGGGGTGGGATGGGTGGGGGGAAGGAAAAAATAACAGATTGAGACAATGTCACCCTATGTACATGTATAATTACACAAATGGTATGAACTACTTCATGTACAACCAGAGAAATACGTTTAAAAAAAAAAAAGAAAAGAAAATGTAGGTAAATGTCAATCCCAATTTTGCTTAAATATAGTTGCCTGAAATATTTTATGCCAATACATTGTACAGAACGTTTCTAAATTGTTCTGACTATTTCTAAATAGATATATTCTGAAAATATTCCTCATTTCATTTCGTGTGTTAATCCTGAAATTGCAAATTAAATTCACCTTGGTGAAACCTAAAGTTATAATTTCAGGCAAATACATATCTGTGCCAATTTTAATGTTCTACCATTTTATTTTTTCTCAAAATGACATTTTTTTTCTTTTGCTTATGTTCTCACAAAATTGTTGTGGAATGTCTAATTCTAAATTAAGATATTTGGTATGGAGCACAGATTGTATGTGTGCAGATACTATTCATAGACATATCAAATGTAGTTACTTATTCTGCTTGTCAGCTCTTCACTGCTGTGACAAATACATGGCAAAATCAACTTAACGAAGAAAGCTTTGTTCTGGTTCATTGTTTCAGAGGTTTTCAGCTCATGGTCACTTGGTTCATGTGTGTGGGCATGTGGTTGTGGCAGATAATCATGACCTAAGAGGCATGGAGGAGCACAGTTGCTTACCTCAGGGATGCAGGAAGCAGGGGAAAGAGAAAAGGGGTCAAGAATAAATATATCTTCCAGATCATGCCCCCAGTGATCTATTTCCTTGAACTAAGTCCCACTTCTCAGTTTCTACCATGTCTCAATAATGCTATAAGATTATTAATCTATCAATGGATTAAACCATTAATGAAATTAAAGTCTTTATGATTCGATCACTTTCCAAAATTCTACCTCTTTACACTATCTCATTGGGGGACCAATTTTTCAAACACAATGTTTCCTTGGGAACATTTGAGATCCAAGTATAATACTTGTCAACATAACAGCTTTTATAAATATTTATACTACTATGTTTACCATGAGCCTTTCAAACTGAGATTTGCAAATTATATGTGTTAGAGTCTATGATGTATATTCTTAATTATTTTATTGTTATTGATTTGCAAGAAATTTAGACTCATTTATTTCTCTGAAGAAAATGTAACAAAAAGATATACCCGTTTGTGTACAATGAATTAAAATGCAGTCTGTAAAAGTAAAAAATAAATAAAATAAAGGAAAAAAAGAAAATGTAAACCTAAATCTTAATAAGTGCATTACTTCAGATATGGAAACATAAACTTATGGCAGGCCTTACATATGGAAAATATCCAGTTGTTTATATGAAATTACATTTTAAAACAACAAATAATGCAACTGATATTTTGGCCATTAAATAATTTTATATATGTTAATTTTATCAGTAAAAACTTGACAAGCATATTTTTATATTTTTTAGAACTTACTTCGCTGCCAGTATTGTTACAACTCTGGCCATAACCACCACCAGTAACCTAGTACAATCCTTACCTATATTAACTCAAACATCCACTATAGATGTATATTCGAATAAATGGTAAGCTTATATACAGGGATAAAATCTATTTGACTCAAACCTATTCTCCTAAACGAAATGTTTACATTCAAGAAAAGTGTAGGACATAGAAAATATGAAGACAAATATAATCCAAAGATACAAAGCAATAATCAGAACCATACTAATGTATATCCAAGATGTAGGAATTATTTGACAATTTAAATGCTATTATTAGGATTGGAAATAGGGAACTTTAAAATAAACTCTCAGTGGTGGAGTGTTTGCTTACATGCTGGGTTTAATCCCCAATATTGAAAAAGTAAAATAATAAAATAAATAACAATTGTTATTAGTATGTTAATATTTTATTGGACATGTTGGATGACATGTGCTCCCACATGGATATTTTGACAGAAGGTGGCAAATATGAGGAGAATGAAATGAAATGACAGAAACAATAAATAATGTAAGAGAACTGAGAATGTTTTTGATGTGCTTAGCTGTAGACTGAATAAAGTTCATGAAAGTTTCAGTGAAGGTGAAGACAGATCAATAGAAATCATTCAAACAGAAACAAAGAGGAAAACAAGTGAAAAAAGAGCCCCAGAAGAGATCGTACAAAAGTCATGGAACATTGTCAATTCATTTCATAAAAGTGCAATTGAGTCCTGAAAGGAGAAGTTATCAGGAGAAAGAATGGAGCAAAGAGATATTTGTAGAAAGAAAAAAAACAAAAAAAACAAAAAAAAAAAAAACGCAAATTTCTTGAAGTTAATGACGCACCCACCCACAAAATCATGTATCCAACATGATCAGAGAACATCAGTGCATTGGATTTATCAACTCTGGCACATGCATACAATGGAATACTGCTCAGCAATGAAAAAGGATCAATGTATCAATTGTAGCAACATCAGGGATGAATCATAAGTTTTTTTCCTTAAAAGAAAGAAGCTAGACCCAAAAGGCTACATACTACATGATTCCTGTATATGAAACTCTTAGAAAAACAGAACTGTAGGGAATAAAGAAAGATCAATCTTTGCCAGGATTTAGGGAAAAGATGAGGTGGGTTTATTACAAAGGAAAATTGGATGTGATTTGGGGGATAATATTAGGTTTCATATGTGGGTACACAGCTAATTGCATTTTCAAAATCTGTAGAACTGCATACTACAAAGTGCAAATAACATGGAATGGAAATTAAAATATAAACCATCAGGATATAGAAGAAAAGAGAAAATGTAGACCATGACAAATAAATCTAACTGTATTACAAATGAATCATATAATTATGGGGGAGAAAGGAGCTGATTTAAGTAAATTTGAAAACAGCTTTTCTACTGAATTTTTATGGCTAAAGACAAAAAGAACTTTAAATGCACATTGCACTTCATTTTTTCTCAGAAGGTTATGTATTAGTAAT
The DNA here is from genome assembly GCF_902686445.1 of Sciurus carolinensis. Classification (NCBI taxonomy): domain Eukaryota; kingdom Metazoa; phylum Chordata; class Mammalia; order Rodentia; family Sciuridae; genus Sciurus; species Sciurus carolinensis. The sequence continues at coordinate 19,744,424 of NC_062217.1, read as the reverse complement.
TCTGAATCTATGTTATTTATATTCTATTTCTGAAATGAAAATTGAATATAGTTTAGAAAATAAAAACCACTGATTATTAAAAAAAGAAAAAATAAGGAAATGGGGGATGTTAGAAGAAATTATTAAATTTTGGTCAAAATATCATGATGAGCAAATTTCATTGTATACTACATGTATTATAAATGTCTCTCTCACACTATATGTACTCAAACAGATCAAACAACATAAATTCATATGTGTTTTCAGGAGTTTATATACATGTGTACATTCCTAGCTCTGTCCTCTACAAACTAGAAACAACATGTCAGTAGCAAAGAGCACACCTAGTTGGCAGATGCTGGTTCCTGAAAACCATTCTCCAGTGAAAGGACCCAGAGTTCTTAGGGAGCTAATTGATTACACAGAGATGTTGCACAAAAATGCAAGGTCATGTTATAATGCTCACTATAACAAGAAGTCATCATACTGGACTTGAAAAAGACCCAAATAGGAGCGTACACATGTATAAATAAGAAACTGGATGCAGAAGAACATGGAAATGAAGTGACATTTGTTCATTACAAAACAATTTTGGGTCATAAAAGTAGAATGAGATATAAATGTGCCATTTGAATAATTGCTACCGGCAAGATCCCCTTAGGAATATAAATATAGACATTGAATATTTAAGTAGGAATGATATTGATACAGTCTTTAAACATCTCTTCTGAAACTTTAGGAAGTTCCATTGGAAAAACAATAAAAAAGTTTACATCCTGGCAGATGACATCACAAGCAAGTGATAGATGTTAACATCACTGGGAATACAAATAGATATATTGTGCCCCTGATTTCAGGTAATTAAAAAAATATAACCCCTATAACATCCTTCTTCATAATGTATTACACCACTTTAATAATTTAGAAATAATCAAACAAATCAAAATTTAGGGATAGTCAATCAAATAACCATCCAATATATTTAAAAAGTCAGCAGGAAAACATCAGACTGTTAAGATTAGAAGAAACTAAGAAAATAGGGAAATTAAATGCAACATGGGATTCTGGATTAAACTCTAACACATAATAGTACTTAATGGAAAAAACTAGTGAAATATAAATGAATTCTCTAATGAAGTTTATAATATTATACTAAGGGAAGTGTCTTGATTTTTATAATTGTCCTATGGATGTATATGCAAGATGCTAATAGAAGACAAATTGTGTTCAGTTATATGGAGATTCCCTGCACATGTTTTTAAATCCTTTGTATGCATGATATTATCTCAGTGTCAGAAGTTTCAAATATCATATTAATTTTGTAATTGTAAAAAATCATAAATCTAATTGAATAAGTAAATAGAAAGCAAATGAAGTCAAATAAAAAATAAATAAAATAGCACTAAAGATTATAGCAACATCTAATTATTCAGATACCTAAAATAACAAATTTTTGTAAAGATTTGCTGTTTAACTTGTGGAAAAAAATCTCTTGTGGTGATGCATAAAAATGTTAGGCCTGTACTTCACCAGCTATCACTCTCTCAAAATGAGTTTTTCTGACCAAAAAAACCTTAATTTGTTAAATAGATGACAATCCTTTATTTTGGGAAGATGCTCCTTGGTAATAGCTATAGACAAGGTACAACATCAAATACAGAATGAGAAAGGTTGATAATGAAAGTTAGAATAAAAATATTAATGTTGATCTGTAATGCAAGCAGAAATATTTCATTCATAAGAAAACCAAACAACACAGATACAGAACTGCATCTACAGATTTGAAAAGTCATGTACCGTGTTATAGAAAAGGCTGGAAGAATATTTTTTGTTTGTATAGAAAAGTAGATTTTTATATCAGTAATTTGAGAAGCAGAAGTAAACGCCATTCCAGGATGAATGTGTGGACTATCATCAAGACAAACCTGGAAGCTAAATCAGCATTTCAAATTCATTGCATTGTGAATTTTAAGTATCAAATTGTTTCACTGTTTTCAGAAAATAGATTATCACCACTTGCTTACAAACACTGATGGATCTGTTTCAGTGTTGAACAAACACTTGGAGTGCAGTTCAGTGCACTGTGTAATGTGGAAAAGTTAGAAAGCATGACTTGTCATAATACAATATCTATTTACAAGAAAAATGTTGGGTGCATGTGTATTTAGTGACAATTTTTCTGAATTGATTTCTTAAAAGAGTCCAGCAGAGAAACTGTACACTGTCTTTTATGCAGTGCTAACTGATGAGCTGGTTTTGTTTCTAATATAATTGTTGGCTATTTCCTAGCAAAATACTGGACGTGTAAACTGTCCAGAACTAATGGGAATGTCCTTAAAGCTTATACTGAAGATGATGTGATCTCACACACAATTATCAGATTTTAATTTTCCTCTGTGAAAAGACTGCAGGCAAGAAACAAATCTAGTTAACCTAGTAAATCTTTCTGTGCATTATGTAATTGCAAAAAAAATTTATGAAAGTATCAAAAAGTCAACCTAAGAATATTTCCTTTCAATAAAACAAGGACATCCAAATGATGATGAAGCAGTGAGTGTCAGAAGACTCTGTCTAGGATTGCCCCGAATGCTTCTCTGTGAGCATTGCATGCCACCATGTTCATAAACGACACTATGGAAGACAGAGATCAATAAGAATCATTAATACTTTAAATGGATCCTCTCTAATTTCATTCATTAAAACACTCTGAACATTTTCAAAGAACTCCTGGTACTCTGAAGATGAAACCAGATTTCCTGTGGTTCTAATCAGGGCGGGCAGACCTGCCTGTGTGACAGTTCTCTCAGATCCACAGCAGGCCAAGTCAGCCAGTGTCACAACTCAGCGGCTGACGCTCCACCAGAGATTCCTATCTGGGTTCTTGTCCTGGAACTCAAAGAATGAAATTCACAGACAAAGGTGAGTGAGTGTGAAAGAGTAACACTGACTCAGGTGAGAAGAAACAGAGCTTTCCCCTAGTGAGAGGGGTCCCAATAGCTGGTTGCTGAGAATTTGCATTAGTCTAGGGGTTCTGTGGCTGCTGGGTGGGGTTTTTGCTCACTATTCAGGCTAATCAGGTATTGGGGAAATGCTAAGGTTATTGATCCATGTCCAAGATTTTGATTTGTTGTGCCATTGTCTTGATCAGCTTTTTCTCTGCTGTGACTAAAAGGTCCGACCAGAGCAATTGCAGAAGAGGAAATGTTTATTTGGGGGCTCACGGTCCCAGAGGTCCGAGACCATAGGCTGCTAGCTCCATTCCTTGGGGCTCTAGGTACTGCAGAACATCGTGACAGAAGATCGTGGCAGAGCGAAGCAGTTCATGTGATGATCAGAAAGCAGAGAGAGAGAGAGACTCCACTAACCAGATACAGAATTTGAATCCCAAGACCACAGCCTCAGGGACCCACTACCTCCAGCCGCACCCTACCCACCTTCAGTAAGCATTTAGTTAATCCACATCAGAGCATTAACTCACTGATTAAAGTTCTCATAATACTATCTGTTCTCTAATTTTCTTGCATTGTCTCACACATGAGCTTTTAGGGGACATCTCACATCCAAATCATAACAGCCCTTTTTGTCTTTGAGTTTGAAATTTTTTGTAACCTTGACTCAGGTCCCACCTCTTTGGGACAAAGGATTTGCCTGGAAGCTTTGAAATGCTACTACAGGGCAATCTATGTCTATGGAGCAGCCTATACTTTGCATATTATTTAAAGAAGACTTTAGATGGCCCATTACCATAATTGTCAGCTTGTGTTTGACTATCTGACTATCCTGCCTACTCAAAGTCAGCCAAAAACTATGTTAAATTAAGAACTTCAGTTTCATTTTTGGATATGTTTATTTTATATTTACCTTTCTTGCCACATTGAAATATTGTTCAATCTATTCCAAACTCCAGAGTTGATGGTATTAATGGTCAAAATCCCTATTCCAGATACTGTTTTATCTTTGCTTTAATTCTTTTTCTTTGAATTCTATTTGGGAGCATCAAGCTTCAAGAGGCTAATTCAAAGATGAAACAAATTTAGGAAGAATGAAGAACTGATAGTGATCAGTAAATATTTTAATATTTAATTAATAATTAATTATTATAGTCATTAATAATTAACAGCCCTTTTTTTCTTTTTTGTGCTGGGGATTGAACCCAAATGTGCTTAACCACTGATAACGTCCTTAGCTCTTTCTAAATTATTTTTTGTGACAGGGTCTTGGAGCCTCACTAAGGTGCTCAGGCTGACTTTGAACTTGAGATCATCCTGACTTAGCCTCCCAAGCCACTGGGATTATAAACTAGCGTCACTGTGCCCAGTTTACATCCTTTATGTTTTACATACTACTTAACAAATAATTCTAGGTCAGAATTAAATATTACTAGGAACTCATCCAGTATTTATGCAAACATTCCACAAGAAGCACTAAGAAAAAAAAATAAAATATTTTTAAAATCTTTATAATCTGGAGTATATCAGTCATAAATTTGTTTTATTACAGATTTTGTCAGAACCCCCCACCCCATAATATTACTTGTGTAAGTTGGGTCAGTGAGTTAGTTAGCAGACATCAAGGCAGCATTATACCCTCTACAGGAACAAGGCAAGTACTGAGGGTAAATGCCTTGACAGAAATTTCTCTTCAGGGAGGTGAACCTGTTAGGAAAAGTAGCTTATTCCTGCCATCTTTCAGTCCCCCACCTGATTGAGTAAGAACAGACCTTGGGCCTGTGACACTTACTTATCAAGAAGATTCTTTATAGCCTCTGTTAGGTCTATTACTTGGTATGGGAATATCTTTTTCTGTTTCAAGCTCAATGTATGTTCCTTTATTCTGCTTAAGCTTGTAAATCAATGGCCCTCAGGCATGCCCCCCAGCTTTCCATATTTCAGAGAAAGGTCAGGGTCCTTCTGCTACAGCAGGACAGAGGTTCCTGTAGAACAATTGCCCTGCCTCAGCCGCCTGCCTGGGAGACCTGTCAGTCATGAGGGACCACAGTACTCTATTGAAGATGATCTTGCAGCCTCTTTTCTCTATGAGTAAAACATGTTGTTTTATTCAGTGCTTGACTGTGTTGTGTTTCCATTGGTGACTCTGGTACCAAAATACAATGGCAGGAATACCTGGAATCCTGCCCTGGGATTAATAACTGGCACCAGATATTCTACTCTAGAGAGCATAAAGAGGTTGGGAAAGTTCTGAGACTGCAATGCAGATCTGAACTCTCTGACAGAGAGGAAAGGAGAGAGATTTTTAGAATGATGTACAGTAGTAAGAAAATTTGGCAAGTTCAATGGGTAGTCCTTCAGCAAAACTCCCCTATCAGGGGATTCCCATATCTCCCAGGAACCAGCCTTCCTCAGAATCACTGACAACACTTAGTCATTGGTTGAAACAACCATCAGAGTTATGGCTTCAGCACCTCTCCAGGGAAGAATTCAAACGGGAGCAGTTGAAACCGTTGTTCAAATACGCTCCCCACAGAAGAGGTTGCAACACTATCACAGAAGACTAGTTTATTTGGGGCCACCACAGGAGCTGATGGTAACCAAAAGCAGAGGAAAACTGTATGTATATTAAGAGGAAAAGTATATGTTAAAAATCATAAGGGATCTATGAAAGCCAAAAGGACTGATAAGACAAAGATCCCAGAGGAAATGCAAGTGGAGAGTATCATCCAAACTCGGGTACTGTCGCCAATGGACTTGCTAGTTTTAAGCAATCTTGTCTCTTCAGTGCATCTAGAAGTCTAAAGTATCAGGGACAATTCTTGGAAGTTGAACAGAAATAACAGATGAGAGGTTGAAAATCAGAAGAGAAACTTTGGTATTCTCATGGAATGATGGATGGTGCACTTTGAATATTAGTGCCTGCCAAGAAAGATTTGCAAAGGTAGCAAATCAGTTGAGAATATGGGCTATTTGGAAGGACTGCTTGCCAAACATTTTGAAAATGTACATGAAATGGACAATACTTACAATAATGCTCACATGTACCTATCTGTCTTTACAAAACATACATGTCTTCCACACACACAAACAAGTCATCCACAATTTAAAGCCTTCAAACAACTCCAGAACCGATGTCTTCCATTTTTGAAATTTTCCATACTTCTGATTGAAAAAAAAAAAAAATGACATGATCAAAGTCATCCAGATAATAGAAAAAGAAAGAACATTTTCTAATCCTTGTTTTAGGATCAGCATAGCTTTAACAACTAAGTACAACAAGGATATTCCTAGTAGCAATGGCATTAAGGAATCCCTCTTTTGAGTAAAAATTCAAATATTTTGAAGGAAAACATGACAACAGAAGCAAGCAAAGACCAGTGGTATCATTTAAATTTACACATATACCATGAATTAAAAGATTTTACAGTTAAGTAACAATCAATATGTTGCAACATAATCAAGACAAACTGATGGAAAAACAGTCAAACCAAATTAAATATCAGAGGTATTTTCAAATATACACTAAAGAATTACCAGTGACAATAAATATGTAGAATGGTGATTGAAGACTCCTTTCTGAGAAGTGTTAAAATATTCTTGGGAAGATCCTAGATATGGATAGTAGTGAGCAATGCTAGAAAATGAGTTTATATCAGAGATCATGTTGATGCTTTGGTGTGAATCAACAGTTCCCTTGAGTGTTAGTGAGGTGAGCTGAGGCACAGATTGATGCTCCAGAACTCCTTAGCTGAAAAGTTACAATTACATTTTAAAATAAAATATAATTATATTTTAAAATTATATTTTAAAATAAAATATAATTCCCATGAAGAAGAAACAAAGAAAATGCAGTGATAAAAAGTATATACCAAGTGATAGAGTAATATACGTCTAAGAGCTTTGATAAAATTTAGCTTGAAACCATAAACACTACTTATAGATTTTATCAACTTTCAGAGAAATTGCATTTTGAACTCTTAACAGTCACTGTATTATTGTTGTATAAAAGCAACAATTCTATTTCAGAACAGGCTACTCCTACCTGATGAAGAAACCTGATTGTCCATACATGGCAAAAGAATTTCATGGGGGAGAGAATTAAAATATGTAAACAATTTGAAGGGTCACAACCTTCTTGATAGATATTTATGAACTAGAAATGTGAAATCTTATAGTTTATAAAAAAGGAACCCAATCACAAAACAAATTGATATATGCCTATTTTAATTAAATAACTTCAGTTTATTGTTGAAGTCCTTTCCATAAAGAAATCTGCAGACACGTGTGATTTCAACAATGAATCCTACCAAAAAAAGACTAACAGTTCAGTGAAAAATCTTCCAGAAAATAGATGCATAGGAACTATTTCCCACATCTATTTATAAAGACAGCCTTACACTAATATGCCTCTGATAGAGTAAGCCATTACAAACAGAAAGACCTCATGAGAAAAAAATAAATAAATAAAAAATAAAAATTACTCCTAATTATTCTCTGTGAACATAGATTCATAAATCCTTGGTGAAATCTAGCAAATTGAAACTGGCAATATATTAATACTTACAATGTAGAAGAGTTAATAGCACTTTACCTCAAGAAAGCAAGGTTAAGTTTAACTTGCTTGAAAGTCAAACAAGTAAATTCAACATATTGAATATGTAAACAAGATATTCTGTAGCATCATACCAAAAGATGTGAACAAGATTCTGAGACCAGGGCATGATTATCCATGGAAAGGAAATGGGTAGATAGCACTTCCCCATCAATGGACTGCTCACAGCCTCCAGGAAAGGGGAAGGATCGAACTTTCCAAGAAATCGCCCCTGGACGGCTCTCTTGTCTTTTGGTCTCTCCTGCCTTTTGGTCATGTAGGCACGGGAAGAAAGGAAACCAAATGTCTATAAAGGGATGGGACACCCTTATGCCCAAGGTCACCAGCTTTGAGTCCCAGCTCCTCTCTGGAGGAGTGTCTCTCTCTCTCTCTCTCTCTCTCTCTCTCTCTATCTCCCCCATCCCTTAAATAAAATTTACTTTCCACTCTTGCCTCAGCATTTCTTGGGTGTTTAATCTTCAACACCTGGGAAAAAGAACCCAATTCAGATTTTCAAGACTGCTATCATTTTGATGAAAATTTTCACCCAGTTATTCAAGTTATTCAACATTTTTTAACTGGAAGTCCGAGTCAATCCCAGGAAACCAGAAAATAAACAAAATAGTTTTTCAAAGAAAGTGAAATTTATATTTGACTGTTGAATTCATGAAATGTATTTGAAGTTTATAAAGGAATTGTTAGAAATAATATATGAATTCAGCAAGGTAATAAGATAACAAATCATTTGAATTTTTACACTTAAAAATTGGGACACATTAAAATATATCCTATGGAAGTCTCAGAAATATAAAATATTTAGGTATAACTTTTAAGAAGATATGCATAAGTACTATATGAGGAAAGCTATAAAAGTTTGCTGAGAAAATTACTGAAAACTTAAACAGATAAACTATTAAACAGATAAATTAATTCAAGTTCATACTCCTTAAAAGAATGTATTATATCAAGTTTTATCAATTTAATATGTTGAATAAGACTTCTCAACTACAATCATATTAGCATTTATTATGGAGAATTAAATTACAAGCTGTTTAAAAATATATACATAAATTCAAAGAATCTAGACAAACAGAATATAGTTAGAACTCTTAAACTACCCTGTTGTTAGATAGATTTTAATTTTAAAGTTTTCAAGACAGGAGAGTACTGTCTTAAATATATACATACATATAAAAATTAGAAAAGATTTCAGAAACTAACCCACTTATGTACATTCAATTGTCTTCAATTATGTGGAGGTAATACTTCAAGAAGGAAAGAATCTCTTTTAAAAGAGTGCTGATATAATTAGATATCCATATGGAAGTAAAGGACCTCATTTTTACCTCATGTGATGTATAAAACAAATTTAAATTGATTCTTATAACTAAACATAAATGCTAAAAATATGCAACAATCGATCACAACTAAGGAAAAAACTTCTATGTGGACTAGGCATTATAACTTAAAGCACAAAGATAAAAAGAAAAAGATGATATACTGATTTGGTATAAATTAAAAACGTCTTATCAAATGATACTATGAGGAAACTAATAGACTATTCTAGGAGAAAATACATGAATATGGTGTGTGTATATGAGTGTGCATGAGAAAAGTGGTGACTTTATAAAGAAGTCAGTAATGTTATAACAAGCAACACATTTTAAATGAAACTAAACAAAAAGTCTTTATAATTGTTTAACATTATTAATCTTTAGAGAAATAGAAATCAAAACAATGGAGAACTCTACACATACTGCAATCACTAAAACTAGCCGACTGGCTTCACCAAGATTTAGGGAGAATTTTATCAACTATTCCTGTAGTGGTATAGTCACTATGGAACTCAGTTTGGTCATGTCTTATAAAGTTAAAACAACAAATTAAAAGCAGTCATCCAACTGATAGGAATTGAACCAAAATAAAAGAAAACATGTACATACAAATATGTATTTTAGATGGATGGTGATATGAATATCATTTGCAATATCAAAACTCTAGAACAAACAAAATGTCCATGCCTTGATGAATGGCTGAAAAGACTGTGGTTTCTCCATTCAACTGAGATTTCTCAGCAACAACAAAAGAATGAGCTACTATTGTGAACTACATGGCTTGTCTTCTCAAATGCATGTGTTGAAACAATAAATTTCAACGTGATGATGTTTGGAGAGGGGACTTTAAGGATTTTAAGAGGTATTCAGAACTCTCATGATTGGATTAGTAGCCTTATAATCAGAGACAAAAGAATTCTTGATTCCTCTCTCCCTGCTATTCCCCATGTGAAAACACAGCAAGAAAATGGCCATCTACCAACCAGCAAGAGCATCTTCATCCAAAACCCAACCATATCAATACCTAAATCTCAGGCTGCACCTCCAGCACTGTAAGAAGTAAGTCCCTGTTGTCTAAGTTGCCCAGTTCATAATGATTTGATATAGTAGCATAAACTGATTTGGACAACTACTGATGCATGCATCAACATAGGTAACTCTCAACAGCATTAGGATTAGTGAAATAAGTCAGATATAAGAAAAAGTCTATGCAGCTGATTTAATTTTTTGAAGTTCAGAGAAAGGCAAAACTATAGGGAATAAAATACAAGGGATCACATGTTGAAGGAGAGATATGACAACAAAGAAACTATAGATAACATTTTAACTTGATGGAGATGCTTCTTACCTAATAGTAATGACAGTTGTATGACTATACATTTTTCAAAACTTACTAAATTGTGTAAATATTATTAACTAATTTTATTGTATTTTTAATCTAAAATGAAAATTTTATAAATAGTATGATTAAAGGATGTTGCTTAATTGTCTTTAATGTCACAAGTATCCTGTCATGGAAAACAATGTATCCGGGTATTCTATGTTAGGCACAACATTTCATTTCCAGGAGAGCTGGGTGAGAAGTTGCTCCATTTCTCTGGAAACTATGCATCTGACATTATACGAATTGATCAGAATATTTTCTCAAAACATTCAGCATTAGTAGATCCTTCTTTATTTTATTCAAAGGGAAATATGTTATTCATAAGTGGATAAATAGTGCTGAACATTATTAACTCCATGGACTTAATAGAAATTTTCCTGGAGGCCATATCAAACATGAACAAAACTAATACAAATTTAAATGAGGTAGGTGAACTGAGTTTGAACAAAAGTTTCAAGACTAAGACCATTAAAAACATGTACCTGCTTAAAAATCTATGCATGGTTGGGCAGCCACAAAAAGTTTCAATGGGTAGCATGGATAAACTATCAAACAGGAGAGGTGACTGTGAGAAGGTCTTGTAGAAAGTAGAAAGAGCAACTAAAAGTAAAATCTAGGAAATCCAGGAAGATGTAGGTGTTTGTCCACAAAGCTCAGGGTATTTATCAAGTTCTGCTTTGTGCTTTTGTTTGACATTATGAAGCATTATAAAGTGTTCTTGTCCAATTAAAGCAATGAATCATAAGTTTTATGATATATAATTTCCTGGCAAAAAAGACACTTATTAAGAATAATCATTTGCTATGATATATGATAGAATCTTATTATTGATGTTATACTTTTTATAGAATGGAGGTTCTTTGTGGAATGACCATTTGACATTATTTATTTCCATGCTGGATGGAATAATACTTATATAATTGGTTATAAATATCCAATATATATTTATATATACATATATATTTATGTTAAACTTTAGGAGAAAAGAACTGTATATTATATGATGTTTGGTATATATTTCAAAAAGAAAACTCAATATTTATTTGCTGTTCAAAAGTGAATGTCTCCATGATAAAAATTTATATATTCCAATAAAAGTTATCATCTAAGCTAGTGAGGTAAATTACATGCAATTGAATGATTATTCATTGCCCAGTCTAGTAATGCAAGTGGCATTTCATTGATGTAGTAAATTGTTTGCTTTTCAAACTTATCATAGAAGTTCACTAAAATCTCTAAGATAAACATTGAAATTCTAATTTTTAAAGATGAAGAAAAAATGACAAATGTAATAGCTTTCCCAAGGTTCTTGAGCAATCAAATGCAAAAATTGTCCTAAGACCAGATATTGAGATTCAAATTACTTTATGGTTTTGATAGTAGCATAAGTAATAGTGAACACTGGACTAGAGATGTTAAGGAACACAAGAAATTAATAAAACATTCTCAAGTTTTAGAAACAGACCAATTAACATAGGGGATATGTTAACAGAGGGCATAAACATTATATAATATAATACAAATTTTATCAAAGAATGACTAGCCAAAAACATGATTCTGTACCCTTATCATGGGATAGTATGCAACTGTTAAAAAAAAAAAAAATTCAACAACACAAAATGGTAGATTTAGTCATGTGTGAGCTTTTGACAGGAGTAAGCAAGAGGCCATATCTTGGGAGTAATTGAGAGTCTAGGAGTGTACAGTAGGAGAAATATTCATGAAGCATGAAAAAAGGAGGTAAAACTTGTGTTTGATAGTTCAGGTAGAGAGGACAACAAGACAACCAGAAAAATCTTTAAAAGAAAGACAGTATTGAAAGTGGGCCTTAGACTACGGAAAAAATTAAAAACATAAGCAACAGTAGTTTCAATCAGCATGAACAACTTCCCCAAAAAGTAAAAAGAGAAACCCATGCAGGGAAATCATGACATGTCTAGTTTGCTGTGGCTTCAATATCAATAGGACCCTTGACTGTACTGACATTGGAAACATAAGATGCAGATGACAAATATGGGAAGATGAAAATTTACAGCTGAATGCTAAGCACTTCTGTCGAGGTGGATGCTCAGAAGTGCAGTTCAGCAAGATGAGTCTGGAAATAAATTGGAATGGCAAGAGACCCTAGGAGACAATTTAAAATGAGAAACAACTAAATTGTTTTCAGATGGATTAAGAAGAGATTGGCTATGATGATACCAAATGGCAAGATAATGTATGTAAAAGAATTGTACATGAAACTTTGGATCTAAAGACATAAAACAATATAACTCATCTGCAAAGAAATCATACCAGATGAATACGTAGCAATATCACAGTGTGAAAAATAAAGTATTGATACAAAAACAACTCACCTCCTATACACATAATCTGTAAGAATATCTACTCAGCTGTGCAAGACAAATAAGTTTGTGTGTGTGTGTGTGTGTGTGTGTGTGTGTGTGTGTGTGTGTGTGTCTCTGTCCAACTATGTCTGTGGCTTCTATTTTGTCAGGTAGAAAAACATAATTAAGTTTTATTTTTGATACCAGGATTCTGTAGAGATTGAGAAGAGGGTTTGTGCACTCATCTGTTTTCCAATCATTTTTTTTTTTTTAAGTTGCCATCTATGGGGATTCCCACACAATACTTATTGCTTTTTAATGAGCATATTTGGATGCAGATATTCTTCTTCGTCCTTCAGTAACCCTCAGCACATGCTTACGGTTCCATTCCTTGAATCACTGTGAGCTTGTGGAGCTGTCTGAAACCTTGTCCTGGTACAATATAAAACATAGATGCATATAAATCCCTGTGTTGTTAAACACCCCATGTTGAATTTTGTAAAGCTTGCTAAGAAAGCCTTGGTAACTTCCACTGATATGCCTTGAATTTCTTTCATGTGTGAATTCCTGCTACCACTATGAGTTACAAATAAAGCAGTGTCCACTGGCCAATTCCCCATATAGTTCTCAATATTTTTGTTACTGGCTTCCCAAGTCTGGTAATGGTATCAAAGTCCTCTCCAACTATTTGCAGAATATTTAGTTCTGGACTTCAAAAGCTGAATACAATTTCTGTGCTGTATTCCCTCCTTGAGGCAATCAGTATATGAGGGAGGAAAATAAAAATTGACAAAGAGAAAAAAAGGGACAGAGATAAAGCACTACAAAGGGCATGTGAGAAAGATGAACAAGGAATGTGTGGGTGTACACATAAACACAGCTATAAAAAGAACAATTCTAACTCTGACAGGCTAATAATAACACTGCATTTGTGTACTAGAGCTGCCACAACAAAATGCTGCAGATTACATGTTGGAAACCTCAGAACTTTATTCTCTTGAAATTCTAGAGGCTAGAAACCTAGGACCAAAGTGTGGATTGGTTTCTGGTGGGACTTTTCCTCCTTGTAGACAATCATTTGTTCCTGGTTTAGTCAGAGCTTTTTTACTGCCGACCAAAAGGTCTGACAAGAACAATTAGAAGAGCAAAAGTTTATTTTGGGCCTCAGAGTTTTGGAGATCACAGTCCATAGTTGACCAACCTCATTCCTCGGAGCCTGAGGTGAGGTAGAACATCATGGAGGAAGTGGCCAGCAGAGGAAAGCAACTTGGAGCATGGCACCTGGAAGCAGAGAGAGTTCTCCTACTACCAAGAAAATATAAACCCCAAAGGCAACTCCCAATGACCCACCTCCTCCAGCCACACCCTACCAGCCTACAGGTACCACCCATTTAACACCTATCAATGGACTAATGCACCAATTAAGTTAAGGCCCGCATAATGCAATCATTTCACCTCTCAACCCTCTTGCATTCTCTCAAACAAGAGATTTTTGAGGCACCTTATATCTAAACCATGACGTTCATTCTGTTGTCCCATGGCCTTTTCTCTGCATCTGTCCTAAAAGAGAGTTTTGTGGGGTCTCTTTCTTTTCTTACAAGGACACCCTGTCCTTATGGCTTCATCTTAAATTATCTCCTTCTCCGAAGACCCTAACTCCAAATACAGTCACTTTGGGGCTAGGGGTTCCAGATATGAATTCTAGGATGATGGAATTCACCTCGTAATATAGTAACTCATAAATTTTCCTTAGAAATAATAGCATTCTTTTTCTGCATTTCCTACCTTTTCATGACAATAACCTGATAAACAGGAAAGTTCCCCTGATTGTCATTTTTACTTCACAATTAGAACATAACTAATTTATAGTAGCAAGCAGTTACAAAGATGTACAGCGATTTCATGTTCTAAAACTGGGATGTGCCTCAAACATGTTCCCATGCGTCAGTTGCATCCTTCTTAACATTGATCTGTATCACTGAGAAAATAAATGTGTTGTAATATTGCATTAAAGTGAATCCAATGTGGATGCAGAATGGAACTGGGTAGAGCAGAGACTTGTGCATTGTAGATTTCTGGACTTGAAACTTAAGTGTTTGTTTTGTTTTTCATTTTTGAGATACACTAATTTCTTCCTGTTTAAAATGGTCATTTTTTTCAAGGATGCTGTCAGGATTAGATACAATCACTTTTGTTAATACCTTTGACTAGGTTCTGAGTACCGACTCATTAAACATCTACGTTCTGTACTCTCTTTCCATCTTCAGCACGTCCCTCTTTAGAAACCCTGCTGCTTTAGTTTTCTAAGTCTCCACCAACAAAGTACAACTAACTGAGTGACTTAAATAATACAAAATTATTGCCTTATGGTTCTGGAGACTAGAAGTCCAAGACAGAAGAATTGGCAAAGTTGGTTCTTTAAAGGGCTGTGAGGGAAGGATCTGCTTATGGCCCCTCTTGCTGACCTACAGATGGTCATCTTCCTCTGTGTCTTCATCTCATCTTCTCTAGGTTTGTGTCCTTTTTCAAATTACCCTTTCTTATAAGGACACCAGTCATTTTGAATCATGGTCTACTGAATGACCACATTTTAACTTAATTGTGTTTGTCAAGATTGTGTTTTACACGGGGTTAAGATTTGAACACAGAACTTTGAGGTGGCACAATTAAACTCCGAACACAATCTAAGTAAATATATAATGGGAGTAATGTCAAAACACCACATTATATTTGTTTAAAGAAAATCTTGTATATATCTCTTGTTTTGAGTATGAGTTTCTCATATTTATTTAAATTACTGATGAAAATGTTAAATGCTAATTTGCACACTAAACTTTGTTTTACATCATAGCTTTACTTTATCTTTTTTTAAAGACTCTATGCAGAACTGAATCTTTATGCTTGAAATCAAGAGAACACTTTATTATCCGGATTTCTTATTCTGAACATCAAAATTATATGATGAGAAACTTAAGTGATCTGATAAAAAAATTTAACCTTAAGATAATTATTACTTGTTCTATATCATTTGGTAATATCAGAAAAGGTAGCTGAAGACTCACCAGTTTTGTTATAGCTACTATATGTACTTGGATGTGTTATGAATATTATATAATCTAACCCTTCTGTAATTTCCCTGAAAGCAGGTCTTAATTCATGCTGATAGGGTGCCAAAGCAAAGTCTGTAGTAAACAGACACAGTTCTTACTGTGATTTGGTACTCTTCTACATTTTACCATTTCAAATGTGTTTATTTTAACATTTTAATTAAACGGAATAAAAACATTTTAAATTTGATTTTTCTATGCTGAAGAACAGTTTGAATTCTTCAAGAAGAAAACAAGCAACTCTGAACTTTGAACTGAAACTCATTATGTAGTTTGATTTTTCCTTCCCAATGCAAGTGGTTAATTCCCTTTGCTTCCTACCCATAACAATTAGTGCCATTATCTTCTGCTTTATCTTAATGCTACATACATCAACTTGTAAATCACATCTGAATCTGCTAAAACTACAAGGTGGGTGACTGGAGTAAAGTGTCATTTATTAATTAAAATTTTCACAACCTACTGATGAATGTGGCCCTTTGTTCCACTAAGATGTCAAATTTTTCAGGATTTAAACTGAAAAGCTGCAAGAATGGAGATGATTCAAATGAATATAACCTCATAATTATTGTGCATTTTTCTTTGCCAATACTCTCAGGATTTATGTTTTTAAAAAGTTGAAAAGAAAATGTCAATTTTAATAAAATTTTCAGTGAACAGAGTTTTAATATCACACAAGGATAATGAAAAGTTCTCAAAGAATTAAACACTGGAAAACCTAAAACAATCTTATAGCATATTTTTCATTGTGTATCTAAGTATCTTTTTTTTTTATTGTATACAAATGGGATACATGCTGTTTCTCTATTTGTACATAGAGTCAAGGCATACCATTTGTGTAATCATATGTTTACATAGGGCAATGATGTTTGATTATTTTTTTTTCCTTCCCCCTACCCCTCCCACCCCTCCCACCCCTCCCACCCCTCTTTCCCCTCTATACAGTCCTTCTAAAAATAAAGGGATGTGTGTTTGTGTGTGTGTGTGTGTGTGTTTTCAAAGATCAAGCAAACTATATCCTAAATGAAAGAACAATGTTGTGATAATATTACTTATGTATTAAAAAAAATTAAACTGGAGTTTTAGTCAGGTTTTTTTGTTTTGTTTTGCTTTGTTTTACTGTAGCTAAAAGACCCAACCAGAAAAATTGTTTAGGAGGAAAAGTTTATTTAGGGGCTCATGATTTCAGAGGTCTCAGTGTGTAAGTAGCCCACTCCATTACTCAGAGCCTGAGGTGAGGCAAGCGTCACGCAGGAAGGATGTGGCAGAGGGTAGCAGCTTACATGATGATCAGGAAGCAGAGAGAAACTGTATTCGCCAGACACAAAATACACCCCCATACCAACACCCCCAGAGACCCAGCCACACTCTACCACTTCAGTTACCAATCAGCTAATCCTGTCAGGGGATTAATTCACTGATTGGATTAAGGCTCTCTAACCCAGCCATTTCTCCTCTGAACCTTCTTGCATTGTCTCACACGTGAGCTTTTGGGGGACACTCACATTCAAACAATAAGAACTGGTGAAGGATACAGTGACCACAATGAAATAGGCACAGTTGAGGATGTAAAAATTAAGCACAGTCAAAATTTAATGCAAGCAATATGCAGTTCTCTGCCTTATAGTTTTAATACTATCAACGACATACATGTTTCTTAAGAATCTAACTTTTGTTAATAGCTATAGAGAGGCAATATTTAGATATCATGCTCACAGTAAAAGGAAGTGGTCCCAGATTTAAAAACAATAATGACCCAAGAATCTTATCTTAAGGCTATTAGGTATTTGCTATATCTCTTAGAAAAGATGCTCATAATATTCAGTTTTGTCCACCTCATTAATTAATGAAAAAGAAAGGTGGTTTTGCCTGATATCTATAAACATATATCTGAAAATAGTATTTCTCTCTTAATTATATCTGTTTTTCAGAATCTCTTCCTTTAGTAAATGCCCTGTCTTTTTCCCCTTCTATTTTGCTATTTGGCCAAGTATCTTTTTCAAGTCAAATGGATCTAATTCTTTTCACTTAAAAGAGAAAACCCAAATTATGGTGGTTTTAAAAATTAAGAGAATCCTGAAGTCATGTGATAAATTACTTCAGTGTTCATTCAACTCAGTGAACTAAGTAACTCTTTAAAATAACAAAAGTTGGTTGAGCTTTCAACCCACCATTCTCAATGTGTTTCTTCTTACTATCCTCTTTATCACAAAATGGCTACAGTAGTATAAGACATCCTACCCTCACAGCACATGGCTAAAAGTTGGAAGAAGGCATTTTAAATGCTGTTTTACAAATCTCAAATTTTATTTATATATGTATAAATATAAATCTTATATATATATAAATCTTAAAATATGTATAATACATACATAAATAATTATAAAGTTATCATCCTAAATTCTATAAGCTTTTAGTGTCGGGTATTTTTTTTTCAGAATATGAATTAAAATTTAATCTTCATATAAGTCAAATACTTCAGAAATCCACAAAAAAAAAAATCTTTCATCATTGATAGCTTGGTTTTTAAAACATGGATAGGGTCTCAGACAGTGAATCAAGTCTCTTCTCTGTCATTAATAGTATTTTTAAAAAAACATATAGTTGGAAACTAGTTTTCCCCAAATAGAAGCTACAATAAGCACAAGACCAGTTAAATGCTCTTGGAAAAATACTTACATGTTCAACTAAGTTTCAGAAATATGTTATAGTTCCTATTTAGAACTATTAGCAATACTTCTAGCAAGAACTTTTCAATGTTTCTAACACATAGAAATTGTGTGTCATTGAGGGAGAGAGAGAGAGAGAGAGAAAGAGAGAGAGAGAGGAGAGAACTACTAACAAAATGTTTCTTTAATGTTTAAAACAATACCCAGATCCCTTATTTAAGGATAAGATTTTTACAAGACGCTAATATGAAATTTTCTTAGATGTTGATGATTTGTTAACTGTTGGATGCTTTCCAATCTTCTATTTGGTGGGAGTTACTAGAAGAGACTATGGAGGAAAATTATAATTAGACCCATGATATGACCGTCTATAGATGTTTTATTAAAAATCAATTCAATTCAAAAATCATTATGAGATAGGACTTTTCTATTTTAGTGACATTAAAAATAAATCAATGAATATAAGTACCCATTCATAATCTCTTCTGATCACATACTAATAAATAATTTTATGTCTCACATTCATAGAGAAAACAATAAATTAAAATTGCAATTATTTTCCTTGCATGCAATTCAGTATTTATTTTCTCACAAATACAAATGAAAAACCTGATCTAAGTATATTGTGAATGCTTTCATTATTTTTTGTTGTTGTTGTCATTTTTATAAGTTCTCCTTCAAAATGCATCATTTTATATACTGGCTTTTCAGTTTTGTTTTTGTCTATTATTTTCTTTCTCATGATGTTTATCCTCTTACACTTTTCTTCTGTATTTCTGGAAAACCATGTCTGCCTTCTACATCGTTATTTTTTCCCCTCATGACCAATTTTTTTTTTTTTTCAAAATCTGCAGTTTCCATGGTTCTCATATTTAGTCAGCTCTGTTGTTCGAGCTCATACACAAGCCTTCTTCCTTTAGGCCACCTCTCTTCTTCAGTGTGTTGTCTTTTTAGAGAGGCAAGACACTTTTATCCCAAGTTGACTATGACAGTCTCCTGAAATTTCATTCACCATCAAAATGATTTAATGTTTGGAAGTGTATGCTTCTTCTGGATCTCCTACATTAATCTACCCTTCATTTCTATATGCTACCTTTTTCTAATTAGCTTTCTTCTAATCTCATTACTAACTACATGAAATGATGGCATGTCCAAGTGGTTGTAACCTGACTCATGTTAGAGTGTGTGCAAGACAAAAATATAGAGCCAAGATTTTAAAATAGCCAAATATGTATAAGCTTGAAGGTGCAAGTGGGAAAATAATTTTGTGCTAATCTTTATGTCTCCTAAAATTCATGTTTTACCTGGGCAATTAATTAAAGAGCCAATGTTGTATAGTTTATTATTAAATCATATTCTCATCCTGACAGATTGAATATTTCTTGATATAATACTTATTGCATAGCAGTTTTCACTAACTATTCCATTCACTTGTGTCTGTATTCATCTCTGATTCATGGATCTTTTTAGTGGACCTAAGCATAACACATAGAAAATATCAGTCCCTAGCTTCTACAACTACTTGAGATGTTCTTCCTCTACAATCGTATATCAGAGCACCTTTTGTTCCAAAAAACCACACACTTTGCTATAATTTTTAATAATTTGCAGTGTCTTAATCAATTTTTCATTAACTGATTAAATTAATTTTTTTCTTTTATTCCAGAAAAAAATGATAGTCAAATATCAAATATGAAATTTGAAGTTTTGGAGAAAGCCCTTCTCTACCTCACAGAAAATGAAGGAGGCCACGCTGTCTACACTGAAGGTAGAGTTGATATTAGACTCAGAGGACAGATGGTCACATAGCCATGAAGCACCCTCTTACCTATTTAATATGGTCTTTTTTGCATAGAGTAAACCTTGAGTATGCCAAAAGCAATTGCCTAGGTTGGTTTTATCTCAATCCCATTCCATCTGCTTTTTAATTAGTGTCAACTCCTCTCAGATTTTGATATTAATTGCTTATGAGTTTTAGTTTCCAATGCTATAGAGACTGTCTTTTTCTGATTTGCATAGATGTTTGTAGTGGCAAGTCAGTAGGGAGCAAATTAGTGCAATTCAAATTTAACCCGGAGCAGAGCCCCCTTGCAGATTACAAAGATTGGATAACTACTTATTCAAAGTCATGGTACAAATTATTGATTAAAAATCCATGTCAGGTCAAGGTGCCTTCGTTCATTTATCCTTCCAACTTGTAGTCTCAATAACAACCATATATCAGGCATGTTCTCATTTTCACGGTGGATCAAGAATGCATTTTTTTTTTTGATTGATGGGGTTTGATACCTACTGAGAAAAGTAGATAAATTTAATTACACAAAAGGTAAATGTAACTATGATTATTACAACAAATAGGGTAGTGGATGATTGCAAATTATAAATGGATATGAATTAGTTAAATATTTCAGATTAGTTATAATAAACTCATACCTATAGGACAGATGGGACAAATTAACAAAAGGAAGAAAGAAGACCAATAGAAGTATAGATGGGTAAAATCTCAGGGTGTGCTGTGCACTTTTTCAGTCTGTAACACATGGAATAGAGATTTATTTATAGATTTGGAGATTTTTTAAGAGGCAGATTGAACAGAGAGCAGTACATGACAAGTTTATTTTAAATACAGGCCGTAGAAGGACTTATTAACAGGAGTTGCTAAAAGATTGACAGTTCTCTTTCACACAGAAATAAAATTTTAGCCTTTATATGAGAACATTGTTCAGAGAACAGGATTTTCTTTAAAAATGTATAAACCTTGGGGAAGAAGGGCTCAAAATGTTGTATTCCTTTAAGACACCTAAATTGCCAACTTCCTGCAGATGGTAATACTGAAAGAGTTCCATGCCTGATTCTTTCCTGGGAAATTTTGAAGTTTGGCAGCCAGTTTCATCTCCTCTGGACAACAGAGATGCAAAAGTTTATGTGATCCCTCTGCATAGTGCTGAAATAGAAATGTCTCCACTTGAGAGAATTGTTGTTGAGAAGAAGGCAACAATAGAAGAACTAATCTCAAGTCAGGATGTCAGTGAGAAGTACATATTCTACAGGAGGATTTGCAAGAAACAGCAAATTTAATTCCTGGAGGGTAAAGGACCAAAGAACCTATGAAAGTACCCTTAAAGAGAATAAGAGTGTTCCAAGCAATGGCTTTTTGATAACATACGGGACATTCTATGGCATGTCAAAAATATTAGAACTTGCAAGCAGGTATGTGTAGATGCTACAGAGGTCTTCCAGATAAGATCTGATGTCCACCTCTCGTTCCTTAAAAAAGCTACATCTTCTTTACAAAATTGAAATAAATGCTATCTGGTAGGCCCATATCAAATCCTAGAAATAATGATCTTTTGTCCAAAAGATGCAATACATCATCCATGTTTCTTTTTCATCAAATTGCCAAATGTACTAGCATATGTAAATGTCACCTTTCATACGACATCCTTCATCTAATACTGAAAATTTAAGATGGAGACCCACTGTGCACTGGAGATGAACAATAGGAAAATCACTCACAATATGTGAACTCTAACACATACTGCAAAGAGATGGTATGGTTCAAGATGGTATGGTTCTTGATATTTTGAAATAATTTGGAGGGACAATATTATATTTCTTGGAAAGATTTCTTGGATTTTTTGTCTTTATTCAAATTTATTTAACAAGTATCTATCATATATCTATTATGTCACATGCACTGCCTTATCCATTGTATTCTCTATGGCTGTGCTGATAAGAGGGGTGAATCATTTTATTTATTTATTTCTCAATGACTTTTATCAATTAGTCTTGCATACTGTTTCAATCTGCATGTTCCCTCATTTTATTGCTAGTTAATTTCATTGTGTATTTATTTATATGTATTCATATTACATTTTCTGTTGTCCATTTTATTTACTATCACATTTAATTTTTATAACAATTTCATTTGATAAAGAATATTATAATTTCATTTAAAAACAGGCAAACAGATGTTCAGAAAGTTAATTGGATTTCTAAGTTCTGGTAAGATGTAAAGCAGAGTTTGGATGAATTACTGGTTGATGCCACAGTCTTCCTTCTTAACTGCATATGTAATATTTGTAATTTTTTATCTGCTTTAATTCCTATTCTGCCTCAGATATATTCCAGCATTTGTAATTACATCTCCCCCATCTCTATTTGTTTCTGATTCCTGTTTGAACAACACATGGAACCAATCCAACTGTGTTTGCTTGTTTTGAGACTTTTGTTTGTTTTGAAACTTACTCTTTTTGACTCTTCTTGTCTTGGGTGCCAATTTCAGTGGCCACATCCTGCTACAAAACTCTGTGGAAGTTCTGTGAACCTCCAATGGACACCCTGGAAGAGATGATTGACCTTTTGTAATCACCAGGTAATTTGCAACATTTACTATGATAAAAAAGAAAATGTCCCACCCCAAAGAATATGCAATTTATCAAAGAAGATGTTTATTAAGCACAAGATAAATAATAAAATAAACATGGCATGATTCAATAAGATACATATTTGAAAGTTTTACAAACTCCCTTAGCCTATTTTCTCATTATTATTATTTCTATTCATGGTGCTGAATACTTAATACTTTAACCTATGCTGCTTCATCCTGCTTTTCTTTGTTTCAATATTGTTATCTTGTCTCCTTGACTAAGTTACACATAATGTGGGACATTTACTCTAACTACATATCTAACATAATCCTGAGTAAGTATTGAACATTCAGTAAATATTTGTAAATGTATGTAGACTGATTATCACAGCATGTAACTATGTATTTATATAGTTTGCTTTTTGGAGTCAATTTTTAACACCAGAAGAATGTCATCTTTAAAAATTAAGTAAATTTTCGGAGTCCAAAATAGTCTTTTATATGGGACACATATTATTAGATTAGAATTTCACATAGAAATGAAAATATTATTTTCTTTGGCAAGTTTTGTTAACTTCAAATTATCAAAAGTTACAAAATGAATGATATAAGATGCACATGTTTATAAAAGAAAAAACTTGGAATTCATCAGTGTAGAAATCAAAATGCCTATTTTGTAAAAGTATTTAGAACACTAACACAATAATTCAAAGTTCAACAATATAACACATATCCCTCATGAAAATATCAGCCCAAGAGCAGCTGTTCTGGCCAGAGTCATAAGAGTGCTATGGAGTTTGTAACAGAGGGGACTTGTCAACAGGCTGTGTCATGGTCTTATTGAACACAGCTGCAGTTGGATTTTCAAGCTGACCCCCATCTGGATAGGACTTTGATGTTTCTGAAAGATTCTCATTAGAGCCCAAATGACCAACTGAGTAGGTCAAACAGAAGGACAGATGGCAAGGACATGAAAAGCACTTACTATTTCCACTTATGAAAAAAATCTTACTCCTATGAATCTCTAAAACATCTTAGTATCTGAACGTAATACTTCATAATGAAGAGTATGTTTGGGGTTTCAGGTTAAAGGGAGATATGTGTAACATAAATAGGTTGGAAGGTTTTTCACTTAAAACTATTTAATGAGACTATGGCACTTCTGCCTGTCAAATCGGATACTAGCATTCTGCAAATCATTCAGAAAATACTTCTAGAAGTCTGCTTTTTAGTTTCAACTTACAATTGATTGCAGACTAAACACATATCTTTATATTTCCAGTATTAGTTTCTAATATAAAATGTATAAAATTAAATCTCTGAAGTTAACATTACTGTCACAAAACCAATATCATTTTGCAATTATTTCTACATCTTACAGAATATGAATTATAAAGTTCATATTACATACTGAATGTATAAAATATATATTGCAAATGTTGCTATAAATACATAACAGACTTGAAAATGTTGAGATTATTTAAGCCACTATAAAGCAATACATGCTATAAATACATAACAGACACATATATGTAATATAAATCTTGAATTTTCTCAGTTATATATTACAAGATCAAAAAATGTGTATTTCACTTTGATTATATAGTATATGCTTATTTTTATTAGAGGTAACTAAAACCTTCAGAAAATCTTTATGGAATTCTTATGTGTTATGAGCATCACCAAAATAATAGAATTTTTTCAATTTATAATACTAATTCGAATCCCAAGTTATGTTTGAATTATTCTTTATAATTTACACATAGAAAATTTCAAACTAAAATAATCATTTGTGATAAATATAAACTGCTTTTGTATTTTCACACATTGTACATTCATTTATTTTTTTGTGGTTTCATAGCAAACCAAATTTATATACATTAATACCTTACATGTGTGACTATTTCATATTACCTATATTGAAATAATATTTATGTTTATGTAGATTTTGAATAAGGAACAATTCTACTGATTTACTTTATAAGTATATATAAATATATATTTTAAAGGACACTAGAGTTAATGATGCTATGTATCTATTTAACTGATATTACTATTTCTCACTTAGCAACTACTTGAGTCCCTGCATCATATTTTCTGACAATCATCACTAACCATGAATGTTCACTTTTTGAGGGAGTAAGGGGAACAGGAGAAAAAAATGCTGAACACATTTGCCAGTGGAAGCCAGCAAGAAAATTTCTGATAGACCATAAATTCTACAGCTTCTAGTTATTCATCTACCAGATAATTATTAACTCCCTGTATGCTGTTGTATTTCTGTTTCACTACTAATGCTGACTGAGCAATTCTTGGTTTTTTTTTTTAATTCAGTAGATTAATGTACACTACAAAGTAATTTGTAAACTGCTATTATTCTTTTACTTTACATCATCATGTGTTTTTAGATAGAATAAAACATACTTTACTAAAAAATATCTGAAAAAGAAGATTTCAAAACCTAATGACATTAAAGGACCCACATCCTATTTTTTTTGTCATCTAAAGGCTTAATAAAACTTGGAATTTGATAGACAACAGAAAGTCAAAGACAGAACAATTTTTAAATACTGAAGGAGTAGAAAGTACAACTCTTAAGTCAATGGTAACCATTAATCTTTGATATTATAGCATCTGGCAGCAAAATACAAAAAGATATAAACTTTGTTTATTCTCTCACCAAAGAAAATATATAGATCAATTTTCAGGAGCAATCTCAAATAAAAATACATCATGTATGCATTGTACGTATAAAGAAATTTAAATGTAAGTGTTTAGTAAGCTATGTTAACTGTTATAAAACAGTAAGAATAAATTATGTTGACGAATTTTTCTTCCTAGCTAACAAAATGTTCCACTCAAGCCCTATGTTTTATATTAAATATTCTTATACAATTTGCAGTTACATTTTTCCAGGCTGAAGTTTTCAAACATGGAAGAAGGAAAACATACTTCCCAAGCGTTTTCCACATGCCTAATGCCTTTGTACCAGTCTATAAGGTGACCATTTTCCATTATGTTGCTTCCATGCAGTTTTACAGCATGGACAATACCTTTAGAATGCATACTCTGTTCAACACACACAGACTCACACAGCCTTAATTCTCCTCTAAAAGTTTTTTCCAATGACTAAAATAAGATGTGTACAAAATCAAACTTAACATATGCCTTTAGAAACTAGCACTTTCTTCCATTGCTTGGAATGTCTGAACAATAATTCCCTGATGTGTTGCAGTCTTTCAGGGTCTGTCTTTTCCTTTGCTCTTTGGCCTCATCTCACTCTTTGACTTCATTCAACATTCTATACTCCAGCACATGAACTTCTTTTCGTTCTTATTTTTCTAACTAATGCATTATCACATACTGAAGGCAGAATCATTCCTAAGCACTCCATAAGATTTGTTAAAATTCGAAAGGAAGAAATTACCATAATGACATTTTCTAATTGGTTACAAAATCAATGAATATTCAATTATTTAAAGTGACTTAACACAGAAAATATAAATATCTATAATATATGAGTATTCAAATTTGTATACCTAGCATCCAAAATGATCTATTTATAGAAGTGCTGTTAGAAAATTCATTAATACTAGTTTATAACACACTACATTCATAATTTTATCATCCTATTCTATAAAACTTCCAATATGTTGAATTGATTATCATAATTCTATTTTTTTTAACCAGGGATTGGACCCAGGAATGCTTTGCCACTGAGTCACATCCCCAGCCTATTTTTATATTTTATTTAGAGACAGGGCATTGCTAAATTGATGAGGTTGGCTATGAACTCAGGATCCTCCTACCTCAGCCTCTGGAACTCTGGAGCCACTGGGATTACAGGTGTGAACCACTGTGATGAACTGGTTATCATGATTCTTATTTTATGTTGAGGATACAAATGATTATTAAGTAACTTCCCCACTTTGTAGTAAAAATCAGTGTACAACAAACATTTGAATTCAAAGTCTTTCTGGGCTTGAGTTCTTTCTACTACACAGTTCTGCTTAAAATGGGTTGTATAATTTTAATGTTGGAGAGAATTTCAGGAGAATTCAAAAAGGTTAAATTTATTGTAATTATGAAATAAAATTTTATTCTTTTATTTATTAGTAGGACTTTGCAACAGCCAGAAACGGAAACAATCAGCTCTTGTTCAATGTTGAATATACTTGAAGAACTGACTTATTTTTTGTTATAAAATATCTTACGAAAGCAAATTTCAGAGAACATATATTATGGAATTGGTATTGGATAATATATACAAGAAGGAAGATGTTGTTTTATCTATTAAAAACTTCAAAAGAAATGAGCTTCAGTAAGGCATCACATTTTCCAATGAGTTCTTCAGCTTGGCTTTTAATTTGATGAACCATAGCAGAAACTACTTTGAAGTCAAAATAGGCTCACTAACCCTTAGGGAACCAGCCAATTGTACCTTCTTTTTCAGAACTGTTTCAATAAATTAAATATGTTTAAGTAATTTCAGGTTTATATAAACTTCATTTCAGTGAGTAAAAAGAATAATGGCTTATATTTAGGCTGCAGAAACAACATGGCTATTCTCACTAAGCAAACTGTTAGTAAGAAGCAAATTGAAAAATCATTTTTAGTGATAATTCTCTGTATTTTCATCCATTCCATCTGTCAACCTTTATTTATTCCAGGTCTATTTTTCATCAGACTGTATGCTATCTGTTGGAGTTACAAGAATATTTGGGAGACCACTCCTTTTTTCCTAGAAATTTAATGCAACTGAACACAGAAGCAGTATTTAAAACTGAGTAGCCTTTTGGTTGCTATGTTGCAAGCATGGAATCACAGCAACTTGGGAGAATGAGGCAGAAGTATTGCAAGCTCAAAGCCACGCTCAGCAATTTAGCAAGGCTAAGAAACTTAGCAAGACTCTGTCTCAAAATAAAATAAAAATAAAAAGGACTGGGAATATAATTCAGTGGTAAAGTGCCCCTGGGTTCAACTCCTAGCATAGATGATAGATGACAGAGATAGATAGATAGATAGATTGATAGATAGATAGATAGATAGATAGATAGATAGATAGATAGATAGAATTAAGTAGTCTGCAGGTGCAAATATACTATGGACCAGAAGTAAAACTGATGGTGAAATATGCATATCCTGAAGCAAATTTCTCAATGGATTAAATGTGCTCAATTAAAACTCATCTGTCAAAATTGTAGTTTTGGGGAAGTAACATATTAGGGCCTTTGGGAGGTAAAAAGGTCTTGAGGCTGAAGCTCTCATGAATAGGATTGGTCTTCTTTAATAAGGGTCACCAGAGAGCCCTCTTGCCCTCTTTTCTCTTTGTGAGGACACAAGATGTCAACACTCTGCAACTCAGAAGAGGGTCCTCACTAGAAATCCACCATTTTGGCACCAGGATCTGGATTTCCACCTTCCAGAACTATGAGAAATAAATTTCTGTGTTTAGGTCACCCAGTCTGTGGTACTTTGTTACAACATTTCAAGCTGACTGCTGAATGCTGTCCTAAGCCTTCACTCAGGGCTGCTCCAGCAACTTCTTTGCCCTTGGCACCCCAGGCATGCAGCTGCCTGTGTCTTGTCTGTTTCCTGAGCTGCTATCCCTCCTGATGATTTGCAGTACATGCAATGGTTTTACTCAAAAATCATCATCTCAGTGATGTATACCCTCTCCATACTGCTTAAAAATTAACCCAATGGTTACATTACTGATTGCCTTTATAATGTTTTCAACACTCCTTTTATACTAATAATTTCATTAAGCCTATTTATATCTGTTTATTTTTCTCTGTTGCTTTCAGTACAATATTAACTACAAAAATGAGAGGATCATTATTTATTCAACTTTAAAAATTTTTTTTTAAATTTTTTACAGACTGAATTTTGATTCATTGTACATAAATGGGGTACATCATTTCATTTCTATAGTTGTACACAGTGATGAACTACTAAAAGCCATATCACTGTACAGTTATTTGTCAATTGTCATAAGACAGAGTGAGTCCTTTTCCTTAAACATAACTTCAATATAACTTCAATGACTATTGTACTAAACAATTTTTTTAAAATCAAACACATCTATGCTAAAAAATTGGGTTGTAATTTCATTGCACAGAAGTGAATGACGCACACACACACACACACACACACACATATATTCTACAATAATATTTATATACAGAAAATATATTTCAATATATTCTGGATATATTTCTTTATAAATAAGCATTATACTCAAAGCATATTGTTACCAAGACTTTTATATATTGGGGTCTATCTCATATTGAATCAAAGCATCCCACTTAAAATGAGAACTAAACAACAAATTAACTTCATATTTCCTATACTTCCAGACTTTGGGACTACTTTACAATTGTCACATCTAATGCAACATGCTTTTCACATTCTTTTAGAGAATTTAACTCATACTTTTATGTGATAAAAACACATTTCTTGTTATATTTATGATTAATTAGTAATGTACAATACCTAGTTGTATTTTAGATTATAAGGCAAATAATTATTTTTTCTTTTCTTCTAGTTATCTTGTTTCTAAAGTTTTGTAATCAATATGCAGTTATCCATTTTGATACATGAATGAGAAGGTTTAGAATATTTATAATCAGAAAAGCTATCATTAAATCACATTTAACTCATAACCCACTCCAAAGTTAAAATTATGGCCACGTCCTTGGACAACACATCTTTATATTTTCTCTATTTTATAGGTGTTCATTTACTTTTTGAAAGAATTCAGACCTTAAAAATCTGTCACCAAATTAGGCCCAAACTACAAGATAACCATGTGTAGAAGGAGATTTCTGGATGTCATTTTAAAAGCTGTTTTTTGTTTTTTTTTTTGTATTCCATAGTCAGTCATAGTCCTTATACTATAAGGCAAACTTTAAGGAGACAATAACATCTTTTGGTTTTTAGTCTAGATATTTCAAAGTGAGAGATTTATGTATTTATTTATTGTGTGTTCTTCATGTGGAATGACAAAAACATACTTCTCAGTTTTAATACAGAGAAAATTGATTTTATCTACTGATTGTGATAGGCTGAACATTAAACCCCAAATATCTAAACTTGAGCTCCTAACTTGCAAATACTATTCTATATGGCAGAGGGGATTTTGCAGTTTTGATTTTATCAATAATTTTCAGATGAGGTTATCTAGTGCTATTCCAGTGGGTCTAAAATATAATATTCTGTATCTTTAATGAGAGAGAGGGAGAGAAAGAGTGAGAGAAAGAAAGAGAGAAAGAGATGCTAAAGGAAATTGAACATAGAAGAGAGTGAGGTGACCACAGAAAGTAAGGGGCATAGAAAAAGATTTGAAAATACTGAATTTTTGGTTTGGAAAATGAAGGAAGTTGCCATGAGTCAAGGTACGAAGTGACTGTAGCTCACAAAGATGAAGATAGGGAGGAAATTGTTTTTTCCTGAATGCCTACAAATGGAGTGTACTTCTGCTGACAATTTGGTCAATTTGGTTAAAAGTTAGCAAAACTTATTTTAGAATCCTGATCCCAATAATTCTAAGACAATAGAATTGTATTAAATTGTGACGTTGGTGGTAATTTGCTGTAGCAACAATAAGAAACTAATGAATACAGTCAAAATTTGAAACATACATGTTAGATTTTTTATTTTGTCTTTAAACACTAGGATTAAACTGAGATCACAATTATAATCACTGCACATGATAGGGCTCAATGGCATGTATTTTACCCTGAATATAATTCAAAGTTTCATCTCATTTTCCTTTCATCATTTATCATTTCTCCTGATTTTCAAACTATCTGACAGGATTTTGTTGCATGCATTGTTTTCATTATTAAATGATTAGTCAAAGGCATCCAACAATTTCTTATACTTTCTATGTTTTCCTCTTCTTGTTTTTTTTTTATTTTGGCAGTTTTTAATGCAAGTTGTAAATATGGTTACTTTATTCCTGCATCTTCTCAATTGTTTCTTCTTTATATTTGCCCTTTTCCTTTCCTACTTGGTAAGACTTGGCCTTCCGTCCCAGGATCTTTTTTGTGGTCTTTGTCCAGTTTTAGTGTGGTGATAACCACCTTGCTGGGGTGAATGCCCACATGGACAGTTGTGCCATTAGCCTTTCTCCGCTGCACCCGTTCAATATAGATGACATATTTCTTCCTGTAAACCTGGACCACTTTGCCAATCTGCTGACCTTTATAGTGTTTTTGCACAACCTGAATTTTGTCATCCTTTCAGATGGGCATAGATGGAACATCGTACTTCTGTCTCAGCTCTTTGGAAAGAGGGGGTACATCACCTTCCTGCGAATGTGTGAAGGTGCATTGAAATGCCTTTTGCAGTTCCTGCTTTGGTCAGAAGCCACAAAAGTATTGAATTTCATTTTATCCAATGCCACTTCAGTGATGGCCACAAAAGGGAAGAGTTCTACATGTTTCCTGATTTCCTCTTCTGATCATTTTTATTTCATGCATCTGGAACTTCATAGTTATTAAAACTATGGCTTTCAGTAACCTTTGAAGGATCACACTTAAGAGAGTTTTATCACCCTGTGGCCTGAGGTGCTACCTGGTAGTGAGTTAAGAAATTTTAAAAATATTCTAAATCATAGACTCTAGAGTTCCACTAATGACCTAAGGTAGTAATGCACTAAATATACTGTATATCATTGGAGAAAAGATAACCTTTAAAACAAATGGTACTTGGAGAACTGGAAATCCATATGTAGCAAAATGAAATTACACCCCTAACTCTCACCCTGCACAAAAATCAACCAAAAGTGGATCAAGGACCTAGGCACCAGGATAGAGACCCTGTACCTAATGGGAAAAAAAAGCAGGCCCAAATCTACACCATTACAACTTAGGACTTGATTTCCTTAACAAGATTCCTAAAGCACAAGAAGTAAACTTACTTACAAGAATAAATAAATGGGATGGAATTAAACTAAAAAGTTTCTTCACAGCAAAGGAAACAATCAATAATGTAAAGAGAGAGTCTACAGAATGGGAGAAAATCTTTACCACATGCACCTCAGATAAAGCATTAGATTATAGGATATATAAAGAACTGAAAAATTTAACACCAAAAAACCAAATAACCCAATCAATAAATGAGCTGAAGAACTGAAAAGATGCTTCACAGAAGAAGAAATGCAATCAATCAACAAAAATATGAAAAAATGTTCAACATCTCTAGCCAGTAGAGAAATGTAAATCAAAACTACATTGAGATTCCATCTCACTCTAGTCAGAATGGCAATTATCAAGAATACAAGCAACAATAAATGTTGATGAGAATGTGGGGAAAAAGGTACAGTAATACATTGCTGGTGGTACTGCAAATTGATCCAACCACTCTGGTAAGTAGTATGGAGATTCCTCAGAAAACATGGAATGGAACCATTATTTGACCCAGCTATCCCACTCCTTGGTTTATACCCGAAGGACTTAAAATCAGCATACCACAGTGATGCAGCCATTTACAGCACCTCAATTCACAATAGTTAAACTATGGAACCATCCTAGGTGCCCTTCAACAGATGAATGAATAAGGAAAATGTAGTATATATACACAATGGACTATTACTCAGCCTTAAAGAAGAATGAAATCATGACATTTTACAGTAAATGGATGGAACTGGAAAATATCCATGTAAGAAAAAAGCAAAATAAGTCAATCCCAAAAGAACCAAAGTTTCAATGTTTTCTCTGATATGTGGATGCTAATTTGCAATAAGGGGGTGTGCTAGGGAAGAACAGAGGTACTCTGGATTAGATATGGGGGTAGGAAGGATGGTAGAATGAATACAACATTATTAACCTAGGTACATATATGATTGCATGACCAGTGTAACTAACTCTACATCATATACAACCAGAAGAATGAGCACTTATACTCCATTTACATATAATGTGTCAAAATGCATTCTGCTGTCATTCATAACTAATTAGAATAAGTAAAAAAATAACTACAAGTAAATGGCAGAAAGATCAAGAGGGAAGGGAGTGGGGGTGGGAAAGGGAAACAGAAGAAGTACTAGTGTCTGAACTAGAATAATTTATATTCCACGCTTGTATAATCATATGAAAATGAATTCTACTGTCATTTATAACTAAAAAGAACCAATAAAATAAAATTTAAAAATATACATATACTGTATATATTTTTCTATACATTGCACTGAATATATATAGTAGATATACAGATATACAATTTTACATATGTGTGTATGTATATATGAACACATACACATATAAAATGTATATACATATATTTGCATATATTTTTCCTCTTCCTTCAAAACAGTGTTGCAGAGAAAAAGTATGAAAGCAAATCCCATTGATCATGTGCTTTGTATTATTACTTTTATAAATAAATAGTATTTTGCTTCCTGATCATTGCTGTGAGCTTGTGCTTAAATAAAAGAGTTCAGATATCATTCATATCATTTAGGTATTTCAAAATACCTCTTCACTAAATGTCAAAAAATACATAAAACTCCCATCTCTATTATTATTTTAATTTCAGAGTTGGAAATGAAATGCTATCTGGGCATTCTGCCATATTTTC
This sequence comes from Sciurus carolinensis, assembly GCF_902686445.1. Lineage (NCBI taxonomy): Eukaryota > Metazoa > Chordata > Mammalia > Rodentia > Sciuridae > Sciurus > Sciurus carolinensis. The sequence continues at coordinate 19,711,132 of NC_062217.1, read as the reverse complement.
TTCTATCACCCTTAACATTTTGACTTTCATGGTTAAATTGAATTACATTTGACCTGAAGCTTCCTTTGTATCTTGAGTCCATAGGTAGCGAATTATAATCTAATGTCATTTGTAAATAAACTGCAATTCACTTATGAGTACAGTCTTGAAACAAAATAGCCATACCTCAGACCATCACAGACTATCAATGAATTGACTTGTGTCCCTGTAAGACTAATGGCTCATCACAGTACGACCAAATAAAATAAATGCCTACCTGTTAACAGGTCAAGGTTTTCTTTATGTTACTTCATTTTCTCTCTACAAAGACTGCCTATACATACGGCTGGATAGAAATATTTTAACCTCTACTGATTCCAGGTGCTGCCCAATTCATGAATTATTTTTTGCTGAAATAAACTTACTTAACGCAATTTTTCTAAAGTAGTTCTTTTAATAATTGTGAAATCTGATATACCAGAAGTCTATGATTTTATGTATGGGACAGATTCAATAATGACAAATTTTCTTAATAGATGCTATATTAATAAAAGTTAAATAAAAATCAAATCAGACCAGGGTACTCTTTATCTCAAAATTATTGTTTCTAAATTCTCACTAATTATAAATTATGTCTTTAGTCTATGCTTACCTGTCAGCACTTCTAATATTATTGCCTTTGTGGTTCTTCATCATTAGAACTCTCTTTCTTAATCTTTCTTCAAAGGATTTCTGAAAAAGTAGTCAATTTTTCAAACTGCATTCTTGAGGAACAACAGACATTCTAATTCAACAGCACTGCAAAAACTGTCACTCAGGTAAAAAGTACTTTTCTTTTTAAAGAAATAAAGCTTTGTTTATCTTCATTAACTATAAAAGAAAAATCATGGTAATAATTCTACTAGGAAATGATGTTAAATTATTTTGGATGTTTCAGTCCACTATTATCCATTTGATAAATTGTCTTTTTTAAACACTAATTGCCAATGTGCTCTCTGTAGCTCTGTAATTTATTTTTTTCTCACACTGAGCCTTCACGATAGAGAAATTAAGTAATTGAAATGAGGAGTGATTGAGGGTAAAATTGAAAAGAGTAACTTCATAATGGGCTTGAAAATTAAAAAGAACATTTGATGGAACTTTGGGAACTCCTTTTATATAGTAGAAATTGAAAGTTCGTGCTCCTTAGAAAAAACCCAAAGGATATGCTGCCTAGATGCAGGAATTTCTGCCTATTTTAGTTTTGTTTTATTCTCAATATCTGAACTATGATGGCTATGTGATATGTGTTCAATGAATCTGTCAACTAATTAAATGAATTAATTAATTGTATAGACAGCTGGATAGATGTCTAGATAGATAGAAAATATTATGCTAAATTTTGTATAGAAAGACAGAGGAACTAGACCAGATGGAATACTTTTAAAAAGTTGGAAGATTCAAATTACCCAATTTAAAGACTTAATATATAACCACAGGAAACACACATATAAGAAGGCACACACATAGATCAATGGAACATAATAGCTTGGAAATACATCCACACAAATATGCCCAGATGAATTTTTGACAAAGGATCAAAAGCAATTTAAAATAAAATAAAGTAGAGGAGTCAAAAATGGTGGCAGAGTAATTGTACATCCCCAGTCATAAATCTAAAAACAAAACAAAACTCAAAAACTTGATCTTTGTTTCACATTCTATATAAAATGGATCATAAAATTCATTGCTAAAATTAAAACTGAGACCTTCAGAAGTTTTGAGAAAACCTTTAGAATTTACAGTTAGAGGAATATTTCTTAGACTTCCCTCCAAAAACATGATCTACAAAAGGAAAACATTGATAACTTGGACTTCATAAAAATTGAAAAGTTTTGCTTTGGCACAAGGCCCTAGATTTTGATCTTCAACACCACAAAAAATATTTAAAAATTAAAAAAAAAAACAAACACTTTTCTTTATAAAGATCTTGTACAATTTGTTAAATGAATGGACTGACAAACACTGTAGGAAAAATATTTTCATATATTTCACAGAAGACTACTATCTAAATTATACAAAGGAACTCAAAACTCAACAATCCAGTTAGAAAACAGGAAAAAGCTCTGAAGAGATATTTCAATGAAATTGATAAGTGAGCATGTAAAAAGATGTTCAGAGTCATCAGCCATTAGTAGAAACAAATTAATTATTTAGGAGATCACCCCATAAAAACATAAGAGTGGTTTCAGTGAAAATAAAAAGAAAAATGACTAAAAGCTCACAAGGACACATTAAAATGATATCACTTCTATACTGCTGTTGCTCCATTAAATGGTACAAATGCACTGGAAATGTTTTATCAGTTTTTTAAAAAACTAAACATGCAACTACCATGGTATCCAGCATTTTACTCTTTGGCATCTATCCTCCAGAAATGAAAGTGAATTTTTCATTTTCACACAAAATATGTATTTGAATGTGTATAGCACTTCTGTTCTTAATAGCCCACTGGAAGCAGCCCAAATGTTTCTCAGTGAGTGATTTTTTAAACTGCGTGTGCTGCATTTATACCATGGAACAGTACTCAGTAGTAACAACGAAAAATCACTGATACCTATGAGACATAGCATGCCAGAAAATTTTGTCGAGTGAAAAACACCATTCATAAAAGTTTACATATTCTAGAATTTCATTTATATAACATTGAAGTGGAAATTATATAATCTAGAACTGACAAGACTATTGCAATTGAGAACAGATTAGTAGATTCCAAAGGTTAGAGTAAAGATGGGCAGGAATTGGATTGGTTATAAAATGAGAAATCTTTGTGATGATGGAAATGGTCTCTATCTACACTGTATCACCATGAAGATCTTTTTCATTTTGGATGATGTGACCATTTAGGGGATACTGAATGGAAAGTATGAGTAATCTTTCTAGATTATTTCTTATTACTTCCTGCAAAACTAAAATTAACTTAAAGTAAAAAGCTGAATTTAAAAGAAGAGGTTATACATCCATAGAAAATATTAAAGATGTATAGAGATCCAAGAAATAAATCAGTAAACACATAAATTTAAATTTGGAAAATATGAAAGACTTTAATTCACATGAATATTAACATGAAAAGTATTTTATTTCTATTAGAGAAATTGTAGAGAAAGAAATGGCAGACAAAACTTAGCCACATAAAGTAGGCCAACCCTTTCATTAAAAACAAAAGGGAATTTTGTTATTTTTTTTCAAGATATATTGAAAACATCACATACCTAACAAGGAAATCTGAACTCCCTATTTATATGAAGGAGACACATTCATCAAACTTGTAGTCCTGAGGGGTAATTTTGAGCCCCTGGATCTATTAAAGAAGATATGCTCATAATTTATATAGTGATAACCTTGAATCTTGGCAAAAATATGCAACTTTCATACCTAGGGTAAGACTCAAGAAGGCTGATCAAGATACAGCTACAAAGGAAAAGCTACCATCCAGCAAGCAGTTATTGCAAAGTAAACAATGAGTGGATCTTACTCAGGTTTTTGAGAAATTTAAAATTCATCTACCACAGTAGATAAAATTTGATGAATACTCCAAGTCTCAGAAAATCCTTGAATTATATGTATGACTTGAAGTACTCAATAATAAAGACTACTAGACCCACCCTCAAAATATTAAAAATATCATTCAGAAAAATTTGCTTTGTGATCCGCATATGAAAATCAAAGATCTGCCAAATTAAAGGTAGAAATAATGGGATGTAGATATTTCACCCCATAAATATCACAATGTTGAGCATTCATTAAAAACTGCTTGCCATTCAAGAAAACAGAAAATTGTGATTTCTAGCCAGGAGAAAATCTGTTTGAAAATGTCATTAAAATGATAAAGATAATGATTTTGACAGAACCAGATTTTAACTCTTACTAGAAATTTAAGAAAAAACATTAATAAAGTGAGAGTAGAAATTGAAGTTTTGTTTTGTTTTATTTTACAAAATAGAATTTCTAAATCCAAAAAATTCAATACCTGAAATATTGCTGTGTCACTTGATATGTATGAAAGCAACCATATACTGCAGGGTCCTTATTGATCCTGTTATAAAGACATAACAATGAAATCTCACCAAATTGAAGTACTGAAAAGGAAAAGTAGAGCAGACAAATGGCCAGTCTGTGATGAGAAATAATACTGAGTCTTCAAGACAACATATATTTTGAGGTTCAGGGAAAATGTTCAGAAAAAAGTTCGTGAAATTATGGTTAATGTCAGTTTTGAATATAAATATTAACTCAGTATATGAAGGCAAATTAAAGAGAAGACAAAATATTTTCTTACAAACAAAATGTGAGAGGAACCTGGCACCAGGAACAAATTACCAGTTATTCAGGATGAAAGAAAATAATGCTACAGGAAATAATATTTGCTAGAGCCTTGAGGATATGTAAATAAGTTTAAGAAATTCCAGGAATGGTTGTTTTCGGTTGCTCTACCAGATATTTTACTGATAAAAATAAACTACCAGTACACTTTTGTAAGTCCCCAAAATAATAAACTGCCAATGACAAAAGCAGGAAAATGAAAGTAGACTGTTAGTTAGAAGGCCCCAATGTTTTAAAAACCCAAGAAAATTCTTCTCCTATTATAGTGAGAAGTGGGTAATTTTAATATATGTAAAATAGTATTATAGTATAAGACTATCTTCTGTTCCAAAATCCTTACAATATATAAAATTGAAAACTTTAAAAAGCTAATCCTTCAAAATATCAAAATCAGACAAAGGAAATACAGAGAGATAGAAAAAAATCCCATAAAGAATTCCATCCTGTAAGAAGACCATATAATAACTAATGATGTTTGATTTCTTTAATCTCTTTCTCTATTTCTCTATCTCTCTCTCTCTACTTTTGTACTGGACATTGAACCCAGGGCCGCTTTTTCAGTGAGTTATATCTCTAGCACCTTTTTTTTTTTATAATTTCCAGACAAGGTCTTGCTAAGTTGCCTACGAGGGCTTCCAACATGCAGTCCTTCTCTTGTCCTCCCAAGTAGCCCAGATGACTGGTGTGTACCTCCATGTCCAGCAATGTCTTTTAATTCGTAAGGGGAAAACCCACTGACCTGTATTACACCATAGTTTTTCAAAGTGGTAAAAGTACTAATTACATTATGTTTTCATACATTAGTGAGTTATGCTGTAAACTTTTGAATAACTGAAAATAAGATTCATGTAATAATATAAAGCTCAAGGAGAAAAGAGAATAGAAATATTAAACAATACTAAATTAATAAAAGTATATATAAAAGTGATAAAATTATCATAGAAGCAGAATGTTACCAAAAAAGTGTAACATAGTTGGTTTAAATCCAACATAAGCATGGTGGGTATGGTGGCACATGCTTGTAATCCCAGCAACTTTGGAGGCTGAAGCAGGAGAATCGAGAGTTCAAAGCCAAGCTCAGCAATGGCGAGGCTCTAAGTAGTAGAGGCTCTGAGTACTGAGACTGTCTCTAAATAAAATACAAAATAGGACTGGGTATGTGGCTCAGTGGTTGAGTGTCCCTGAGCTCACACAAAAAGAAAAAATATCCAACATAAGCAAGATTATATAAAATGTAAATGGACAAAAATTAAACTTTAAGGTTTTGTCATAATAATACACTGGTAATCACTGTATGTTGAAAAGAAAATAATAAAAAATACAAAAAAACAGAAATATGGAAAGTTAAAGATCAGAAGCATATATTATGCAAGGTTTCCAGAGATAAACAGGCATATATTATAATGAAAATGGATTTTTCTCCCAAAGAAATCCTTAAAACATTATGCAATATTCTGAAAAGGAATAAGCATATAAAAGCAATTTTTAAAGATTTATTTGCTTCATATTTATTCATTTCTCCATTTCCTTCAATATTTCTTGAATATTCCTTATTACAAAACTATGTAATATATGGTTTAAGAGAGGATATTTCATCATGTTAAATTGTATTAAAGGGTAAAGTTTAGTGTCTTTATATACTATTATTATTTTCTAAGCAAATCTTAATTACTAGTCTTTAGGATCCCTAGAGACAATAAACATTTTGATTGATTGTTTTTAATTGTTTTTCAAAATGTCAAGAGACAAGGTTCTATTTAATAAATAATAATCATAAATGGATTATGAAAAGATAAAAAAAGTATATCTGTATGAAAAAATGCAAACAAAAATATTAGTTGTTCATTTTTAGCATCATTACTTTAGCTCTGGATCTTTAGTAAATTATTAATAAACTGAAGAAGAAAAAGCATAATCAAATGACACAAATATATACATCAGAAGAAAAAGAAAGAAAACAATGTATTAATATATTTTATGATAAAAATAATTGTTGTCAGACAACTCACAACTAATGAGTTTAAGCAATGTGTGAGCTATCAATATATATGACTAAGGAGCACTATATATAATAAAATTCTGACTACAGTTTATACTGAGTACAAAAAATCCAAATTAATCATGTTGAGGTCATACAAATTTCTGACACTGGTATATTAATAATATTAGTATTTTACTGAATTCCATTAAATATTTAGAATCTAAGAACAATAGGGAAAGACAGTGTGTGTAATTTGGGGTCAAATTAATACAACTGAAAGCCATTGTTAGCATTGTTGATATTTTCTTTTTAATCATATTAAATACTGCCTACTGTGGTATGATTGAAGAAAAGAAATAAAATTTCATTATAAAAATAATAATGAAGCCAGGCATGGTGGCACATGCTTGTAATTCCAGGAGGCTGAGACAGGAGGATCTCGAGTTGAAAGCCAGTCTCAACAACAGCAAGGAGCTAAGCAATTCAGTGAGACCCTGTCTCTAAATAAAATACAAAAAAGGGCTGGGGAATGTGGCTTGGTGCTTGGGTGCCCCTGAGTTCAATCCCTGATATGCTGCTAAATAATAATAATAATGATTGTTTAAAATGCTCTGAGAAGTATTTGTCTCAGAAACATCCTATAAAGGTAGCATAGAAAATATAAATTTTCAAGGTACTTTGTGATCTTTATACTTAGTTCATGCTTCTTTTCTCTGAAATTCCTAACCCTTAACAGATACAAGTATCCTTACAACACAACAGTTTGAATTGTCCATCTGTACTGTCAGTGTTCAGCTATGGAAGTGCACACTCCTATTCTCAAATGATGGAAAAGTCATTAGTAAGAACTTCATAGTTTCATGTTTTGGTTCTTCAGAGAATATTAACCCTCCTGCCATTACTGCCCTCATCTTGGCTTTCTCTAGCAACAACATCTAGCTTCTTTTGTTTTACTCTCATTACAGTGTTTTTGTCTTTCTCCTATTACATCATCAATTCACTTGAGGGCAGAACCATAGTCTTACTGATACCGCCGTTTACCGGTGATGAGTTCTGCTCCTTCTAATGTTGAAGATTGAACACTAGAGAAGCACGCCAAGGCAAACATATTAAGCAGATTTTATTTAAAGGTAATAATACAGACTTCTCCAGGCAGGAAGAAGGGGGCCATGGCTGATGTTCTAAAAGTCCCAAGAAGTGAGCACACCCTGCATCTTTTATAGGTTAAAGTCTCTTTTGTTCTCCAGTTCTCTCCCGCCTGCCTTATCTCTCTCTCCTTCCTGCCTACGTGACTAGGCCTGGTTTTGCATTAAGTGAGAAGCCATGGGCAGGGGGAGGTCCAAGGTGATTCAGGCAGGCAAGGGCCCAGGGGGCATTAATTAGCAGCTCCTTGCTTGCAGTCCTTGATAAAGGCAGGTAAATTTGGTAATCAATGGGCTCCGGAGATCCTTGACATTCCATTCTTCCAGGGGCAGTCTCCAACTTCCAGAGGCAGATGGCTTCATGGCTTCGTTTCCTCGAATTGACCCGATTTCCTATTTCTACACTAACTACCTGTCCTTAATTCTGGCTTCATTACTATCATAGGGAACAGTACCTTCCAAATATATAGCAGTTCTTTTCATGATAAAGCTGATGACTCAATCTTTATTTAATAATGCATTGAAGACATTTTGTAAACACAAACTCTAATTTGTTTTATTTCATTATTCCAATATTTTGTATCTGTTTCCTAATGTAGGGCTAATAAGATACTTCAAACTGGGTGGCTTAAAACAGCAGAAAATTATTCTTTCACATTTTCTGAGGTCCAAAAGTCTGAAATTAAAGTGTTGGTAGGGCCATGCTCCATCCAAAAGCTCTGAGGAAATCCCCTGTTCCCTCTTTTAGCTTTGAGTGGGCCCTACTGTTTTTTGTTTTTTGACAACACAGATCCAGTATTTGCCTCTGTCTTCAAGTGACCTCTGTCTTTCCTTTTGTCTCTGTGTCCTCTCCTCTTTTTGGAAGAACACAGTCATTTTGTATATGCTCAGTACAAATCCAGGACGACTTCATCGTGAGATCCTCAACTAATCATGTTTTCAAATACCCTGTATCCCAATAAGGTCACATTCTGAAATTTCAGGTGGACATGAATTTGTGGGGAAGGGTACACTCTTCAATCTGCTAAAATGTTTTACTTTGATTTGAACTTAGTCACTATTTGGAAATATCATCTTAATTCTTATCGAAGAAAAAATTAATTACATCATTCTTTATAAAATATCATAATACAATAAAAAATATCCAACAGGTCGAGTAAAAATGATGGGCAGTAGAAAGAAACACACATGTCCTCATGTTTAGGGTGGCAAAATTCTTGTATCATTAAAATTAAAATTTTGCAAAATTTGCCCTTTAGATCTTATATGTAGAGTGGCAAGGAGGTGTGTGTCTCTGTCAATATTGCCACATCAAAGATCAGTAATTCTTTTTAGTAAGATTTTTTGTCATGTTCAGTCAAGTTAAATATTCAATTAAATAATTACTTTGAAGAATCAAATAATAACTTTTCGATAAGGTATTTCTCATAAGTTTTTTTGTATTTGAAATCAGAAGGGTCTTTAAAACATTGACATGGAAGGAGCAGATGATAATCAGGAGGAGTCCAAATGGACCACAATGCACAGAAGGAAGGTTGGGAGCAAACCCAAATCTAACCAAACAAAGCAAAACAGGAAAGCAGAAGACCAACAGAAAAGGAGCAAATCTTTAGCCTCTAAGACTAATGATGCTAATATAATATGAATTTTCCACTTTCGTTTTTTCAGGGCATTCCAGATGGATGGTGGAGCAACTCTTCCAAATAAAGATGTATAGAGAAGCATTCGAATTGTAACATGAACAAATCTCTACCTCTTCTGAAAACTCATCCAGAATTAACAGATCTTAATTGAACATCAGAAAAAAAAAAAAACTGCAAAGCACTTAGGATAGAAACAAGAAAAGATATGAAGAAGCATTCATCAATGTAGTGCAGAAATATTGATACCGCCGTTTACCGGTGACAAGTTCTACTCCTTCTAATGTTGAAGATTGAACCCTAGAGAAGCACGCCAAGGCAAGCATATTAAGCAGGTTTTATTTAAAGGTAATAATACAGACTTCTCCCGGCAGGAAGAAGGGGGCCATGGCTGATGTTCTAAAGTCCCAAGAAGTGAGCGCACCCTCCATCTTTTATAGATTAAATTTTCTTTTGTTCTCCAGTTCTCTCCCCCCTATCTCTCCTTCCTGCCTCTATGACTAGGCCTGGTTTTGCATTAAGTGAGAAGCCATGGGCAGGGGAGGGCCAAGGTGATTCAGGCAGATAAGGGCCCAGGGAGCATTAATTAGCAGCTCCATGCTTGCAGTCCTTGATAAAGGCAGGTAAGTTTGGTAATCAATGGGCTCCGGAGATCCTTGACATTCCATTCTTCCAGGGGCAGTCTCCAACTTCCAGAGGCAGATGGCTTCATGGCTTCATTTCCTTGAATTGACCCCGATCCCCTATTTCTGCACTACCTGTCCTTAATTCTGGCTTCAATATCAAGAAGCAAACTAATTGGCAGAACACTAATATCAAAAATTGGAGTGATATCTCTGATTGTTAAAAAAAAAAAAAAAGACCGTTTTTTTGGATATTCTGTTTAAAATGCAGTTATTTTTCTATATCCTATTCCCATTTCTTATGACTGAGTAAGTAATCTTGCATCAGTCAGGCCGAAGACTACAGGATAATTTTTAGAGAGTGAATCAGAGGGGCTATAAAGATGTAGGATTAAAGCCAAGTTGAGGGATTTTCTGGGGAAGAAAATCCAATGAAATTCTGGAGAGTCAATGTTGAACTCTTTCGGTTCTCTTCCTAATTCACTCCTAGATTTCTGAAGAGAAGAATTATTATCTTCAGGGGATTAGAAATGCCAACTTATGAAGTCCAAATTCCAAATGATAGATAACAGAGATAAAAAAGCAACTATTTTTTAAATAATTTCTTTAAAAAATCTTCCAAATTAAATAATATAAGAATCAGAGATAGCATTATCAGTACCACACACCATGGATGAAAATTGTCTTGTATCAAGACAGGGAATTATGACATCTATGAACAGTGATAATATAGACAAGTTCCCAAAACATTCACAAAGAGGATTTTAAAATGGAATACAAATATATCAGGTGGTTAAGTAATGCTTGAAAAATAGTAAAGTCTATATACACAGTATGTTTATTTAATAGCAGCAGTGGTGATGGTAACATTAGTGATTATAAATAAGGCATTTACGATGATAGATTTGTAAATGCCCAGCTGTGAAGTTGTTTGTTGAAGTAACATATCTGATATTATTTGGAATTGTATAATATATACGGAATTAGGTTGTGTTAAAATATATTCTCAATAATGTTTACTTTGTCTCTTAAAATTCTGAAATTAAAATGCAAGCAGGATCTTGTAGACTAATGTAAGATTATCTTTGTAAATTTATCTTTAAATTGCAGATATATCTTTGCTAGCTTTGTGCAGAGATGAAATTGTTTCCTGCTAAAACCACCTGAGGATGAAATTAAACACACTTGAACTGAGTTGTGCCTGTGGGAGGTCTCTCAAGAGTCTGTTTGTATAAGGAATGTATGAATTGCTTTTCTTACCTCCTGAAGAGTTCCATGATGATGACCTCTATTGGAGAAATATTAAGTGCTTTATAACTTCCCCAGAATAAAGTAAAAAAATCAAGTGAATAAAAGAAAGCCAAATTTAACCTCAAAAAAGTTCCAAATGAGGAGAGTTTCTTAAATAAGCATTTTATTTCCTTAAGCCATTAACTATTAGTAAGAAAACATGCTTTACATATACAGGTTTATCATTGTGTATAGGTATAATGTGATTGTAAGTGAATTGGCTTACACAAGGAAAACCTCAGTCTATTTTTTTATCATGGTTGTTGAAATTTGAAAATCACTTTAAACATACAAAAATATTAAATTTTACTTATTAGGAAAAATATTACTTCCATGAATGAATGATACTGAAGTTTCAAAAATGTTTTGAAAAGTCAAACTTAAAATATAGAATGAATAAATTTGCCACCACACTTATTAACTTATCTAAGTTATTAACATATCTAAATAATAAATATTTAGATATTATTACATGTAAGAAATGATTTTAAGAAAAACATCATAAAAGAAGTATTCACAAAAATTCTCAAGTTTTGTCTCTGACTAAACAAAAATTTGACCAGTAAATTGCTTTCTACTTTTTGATTGATAGCTTTCATTTCTAGTAAATATATTAATATACATGAGATATGAGCAATAAATGTAGATTTAATTTAAATATGTTCTTTGTATTCTATCATCATTATTTTAAAATAAGGTAACTTCCTTAATTAAAATGAATGAATGAAAATATCTGTGATTAATGTGGTATTTTTCTGTAGAAATGACACTTTTTGTATGATTGAATCCTAAAGATCTATTATAGAGCATAGTGCCTCTGGGTAGCATGTAAATTCACCAGGAGGAGATTTTTTTATGGTAAATGTTTGCTATGGCTTAGATATGAAGTATCCCCCAAAAGATCATGTGTGAGATAATGCAAGAATTTTCATAGGTGAAATGATTAGTGTAACCTAATCAGTGTACTAATCCACTGATAAGGGTTAACTGGGTGGTAACTCTATACAGGTAGGATCTGTCTGAAGGAGGGAGCTGCTGGGAGGTGGGGGAGGTCACTGGAGGTGTGCCTTTGGGTTTATATTTTGTCTCTGATGAGCAGAGCTTTAGGGTGACATGTTCTCTGAGCAGCTTTCCTCCACCACTCTCTTCTGCCATGATGTTCTGCCTCTCTTTGGGTTCAAAGTGATGGAGTCAGAGCCATCTTTTGACTAAGACCTCTGAGACTATGAGCCTAAATAATGTTTTTCTCCTCTAATAGTTCTCGTTGTTTTTTTTTTGGTTTTTTTTGTTTTTTTTTTAATCACAGATAGAAAAAAAAAAGGTGACTAAAACAATGGTCTTAATACACATACACACACATTCAAATAAACTAAGTGCAGTGGAAAACTTGGGAGGTGAAGGACATGTTCATGGTTGAGATCGCAGTGATGGTTTCATAGAATATACTTTTCTCTAAACTCAGCAAGTTGTACATATTAAATAGGTACATTTTGTGTGTGTGTCCTTTGCATCTTAGTAGAGTAGTTTAAAATTATGCATAGCTTATCTAATGCCATTTCTTCTTAAATTCAAAATAAAGATTCTGTGATATGCTCAACATGTTAAACTTAAAAAACTATGAGAATAACAATATGGTAATTACATTTCTTTAAACCTTACATTTCAAAAGTTTCTCACAAATGAGATTTTAAGAAATATTTTAGAATATTGTGCATGAATATATATGGGAATGAAATAGATCATGAGGAATCCTGGAAAAAATAAAACTTTACAATTTAAAGATAGAAAAATACACATTTTCACAAGTTCTATTTATAAAAAATATCATCTGAAGTTAAACATAACCTGAAGTGTTAATGAACCTAAGGTATAATTTGTGATAATATATGAAATAAATTTAAAAGTCACAAAGGAATTATACAGCTATAATAAAAAGAGAGAGAGCTATCAAACTTAATAGCTTATAAGATGAGAAAGAAGTAGAAATGGGTTTCCAATGACAGGAAGGCCAGTTTACCTCACAGTCCCTAGAGTTTCAGGAATGGATTGAGAAGTGAAGAATATTGAAATGAAGATTATTGGAAATAACAAAGTGATTTTGGATAGAATTTGAAGGCAAGGTGCTTTGTGATCGAAGTAGGATATTCCTTCATTTAAGGAGGATATAGTAGAGTGTTTGAAAAGGCAAAACAAAACAACACATCGTTAATAGAATTACGAATGCAGAATCTGGGTCTATAATGTCACTGAATTGAATTAAGCAGTGCTAGAGATAAGAGGTAAACCCAATTGGATAAACCATGTGATATATTTATATAACACTGATAGAATAACAAAGAGAAGTCATTTGACTACATGTGACACCATTGGAATAGTTAATAAAATTCAACATATGAAGTTATATATTAGTTTAAAATACAAAGAGATTATCTTAATTGCTGATATTAATGATGGATAGACTTTTTTAGACTTTAGAAAATACTTGCCTAACTGTTGAGGGCCGTCTTGGACAAGATGGCCCCTGGCAGTGAGCCAAAGGGCACTGGCTACCAAAATAAGGAAGTACCCAAAAAGGTTGCTTGCTTACTAGTTCCTTGGAGACTTATGATGTGTTAACACCAGGCTCTAGGATTGGCTATCTAATATCATACTGCGCGTGAACAGCTCGTGATTCATACAGTGCTATGCTGACATTCCTCTGCATGCTCTTGCATGAGAGAAAGCTTTGCTATAATTGACTGATAAGCTAGGAGCCTGGGGGAGGAGAGAGGGAGAGGGTAGAAGAAGGGAGATAGGGGGAGAACAAAGGAGGCAGAAAAACAGGGAGGACGCAATAAATCTCGTCAACTAAAGATTGGTGGTGTCTCCTTTCTCTGTGCCCGTTCGGCTGGATGGAACACCTAACCATACAGCTTTATCAGTAATGAATAAAACTGTTCAATAATGGCATACCACAGATCAAGGAGAAATATTCATTATATTGTTACTGGGGAGCTGTGTTGTGTTCTTAGTTCTTGGTCTCTGGGGGAAAAGATTAAAGCAAGACACAAGGTGCAGAAAAAACATAGCAAAGGTTATTAGAAGGAGAAAGAAGAAGGAGAAGATGCACCCTCATTGGAGAAAGTAGATCCTTTCAGCGGGGTAAGGGAGAACACATATCATTGTGTCTCAGCTTTTATTGGGGTTATTTAGGGGAAGTTTCCAGATAATCCCCCTTTAGTACCATCTCCCAGCTCTTGATTAACAGTTGCAATGCATTAGATTTTTAAATTCCTATTGTAAATGTGTTACTCATGAGGGTCTTATTCAGAAGAAAGAAAATTTATAATTACAATAAGATTAAATAATATGACAAGGATTTAAGGCAATTTTGGTCATCTTGGCTCAAGTCAGCCAATTTTATTTGAAACTTGCTTTTACAGACCTTGAGACCATAGAACTTTCCAGCCTTCAGTCAGGGAAATCTGTCTTTCTCTTATCAAAGGAGGAATCCTAGGTAGACACTCCTCAGTTCTATAATAAGTTGTTTTGGGGCTATTCTCTTGAATTAGAGCAGTTCCATGTTTCTTTAAAAACATGTTGATAATTAACACATAGCTTCAGTCTGTAGAAGTAAATCCACTTTGTCCAGATTCTCGCCACTCGCATCTATTTGTTCCCTATCAATCAGAGCCAATAACTGGTTTATGTATAGTAAGATAAACACCGAAAAACTAATATAAATCATAATGTGTTAAGGCCTATTGTTAATGCTCTCTAGACAGAAATTAAAATTTTGTTTGGGTATTAAGATAGATATGTGATAAAAAAAGTAAAGTCCTAGGTATAATATTTTTATACTAGTTACTTGCATAGAAAAGTATGAAAAGCATTTGTTGAATTACTCTGGTACTTTTATCTCTCTATTTAATCTGAATATCACATTATTTATATTATGAGTTAATTTATATGAACACTGCAATCTTGAGCCATAATAATGGATTAAAAATTGATAAAAAATTTCTGGTCAGTATTATAACTATAATCATATTTAATGTTGTGAACTACGTAATTGTCTATAAACCGTCTCCAATGGAGTTAAAAATATGTGTATGCAAGTGTTTGACATATTCAAAATGTTAATGGCTATGAAACCTACATTCTGAAGAAAGTTCAAATCAAATGAAATAGAATAAAAATGGGTACAATGTTATTTATGCCAGTGTAAGAACATTGGAAGGATGAAAACAGTGGGAAAATGGGTTTAATTTGTACCAAAACTGAGAGCTTAAATAGATGATCCAATGGGATCTTCAAAAAAATCAACCATATCAACCATGTGACAAATGGAAATCACACAGAGTAAGTGATTGTAAACAGCTGAGCATCACACACAAATGCATACACACAAAAGTGTGCTCACACATTCCCAGACACAAATGAGAGTAAATGTAGTTTTGCTGTTAGCACAAGGAATGTCCAATGGTAATCAATGAAAAGTCTCCTTGACAGGGTGAAGGGAGATTGCATGACACAGAATCCAGGTTTAGGCAAATACACATTTAGGTTCAGTTTCATTACCCCAGTCACCACATAATATCCACCACTGCAAAGAATTTTTTTCACTCCTCTACCCTCAGTACCAGGAATGATGTATGTACCCAACATAATATTTGTCAAAAGAATGAAGGTCATAGCTTTAGCTGCTTCAACAGTAAATGGATTAACATAGCCATCTTGCAATTCAAAAATAGAACCCAGTATCTAAAAGGAATTGGGACTGTGGTAGAAAATTTAGATCTAGAGTTTGAGGAGTATATGAAAGTTCTTACCTGATCCCTAGAACTCAGGGTGTAAGGTTTCAATGGTGTAAATAATAAGGGTAACTTGGTAGTTAATTACACAAATTGTGATTCCAGGGGTACTAATAGCATGAAAATTAAAATGAGAAAGCTTAAATTTTGTCCACAAACCCAATAGTTATACAGAAGCTTCAGCAGCTATGCAGTGATTTCAAATAAAATCAACTTTTTTTTCTAGTAGCTATCATCAGCTTTTCAAAAGGACTAAGGATGCCTTTTTATTCATTAGAGTCAGTGACTTATATTCTCCTCACACATGTACTAGTGTTCCTAGGATTTAGGACTCTAACCCTTGACTGGATTTATAAAGGTGAGACAAATTAATATAAGAACGAAGAGTAGAGGGCTTGAGTTTTCTGAAAGAAGCAAAATTACATTCCATTTAGGTAAAATTACATGAAGAGACTAAACTAATTAGAAAGTATAAAGTATATTTGATATCAGGGTTTTAAAGTACCATTTTAGAAGAGAAAAATAAGTTATATATTTTTAACTCATCCTTTGATCTCCCAAGCCTTCAAGTTCAGAAAAAGTCCTATTGAAGAAAAATTTGAAGGAGTCTTAAAGAAATGGAAGCTAGAAAATCACAGCCCTGTTTTTACCTACCATTGTGTAGAACTCTGTTCTCCAAAGCAACCTATTTGAAATAAAACTTTTGAATGAAATAAAGTTCAGAAGGTCTTTTCAATGAAAAGAAGATAATTCAGAGCTAAGCTAGGAAGCATTTTATAAGTTACTACAATAATTGTTTCCAGGAAATTTGAAAAAATATTTCAGATCATAATTTAAACTAAATTGGACTGTCATAATTTAAACTAAATTTCAAAACATTGAAAATACCCCACTAGATGTTTGCATAAGTCTCTCATATTTAAATTGACATAGATTAATATAAGTTGCACTGTTGAGTAAAACTTAGCTTCTATTCTCAAAGAAATTCTCAAGACAAACACCTAGATCATTATAATATTTAATTATATTGTTTTCTGAAATTGGTACTAAATTATAAACCAAAATGAAACCATGATACTGCAAGGAATAATGTTATTGAAAATTCAATTTTTTCTTATGTTTTAATCATAAGAAATAAAATTGCATTTTAATGAAAATGCACATGTATACTCAGAATACTTTCCCTAGATACTATTTTGCCACAGTGTTCTAGTACATGCTGCCTGAATCATAAAGATAATCAAGAAGTACCAAGTAGTACCATACACTTCACAAGATATGTGTCTACAGGACACTACAGTGGAAATGGCTCTTTATTAGATATTAACATTTTTAAAGGGAGTCAGAGAGTAAATCTTTTTGGCGGCTAGGGCTATGTGATCTCTTAGACTCCTTGATTCTGCTAGCAGCACAAGAGCAACTGCATTTCAATGAAAATGTATTTATTTATAAGAACAGTTATTGAACCAGATTTCACCTTTGGACTATAAATAAGCTCTATGATCAATCATTCATAGAGATCAGGGATTGATAGAGATCAATGAGAAGAATGTACTAATGTACTGTGTCCTCTATTCTCTGATGGAATGCACATGATTAATGGAGTCAGAAGGAAAGGTTTAATTTAGAAGATGAGATTGAAGAAGGTTTTAAAGTTTGGGAAGATTTGCCTAAGAAAGAAAGAGGGATGAAGATTCAGGTCATAAGAAGAACTGGACCAAAGGACTGTAATAGGAAGAAAACTCTACTATCATACATTGTTAGTCAAGTTGTCAAAAAAAAAAGTTGGCCATAAATACTTATTTCTATTCAAAGAAAATCTGCCATCTCTATCATGTGAATTTCTAGACCTTTAACACTATCACTTCTTTTCTAAGGGTTTTGTCTCCTCTCTCAATGGAACCTTGAGTCCCCTTTGCTGCAGATATTTGCAATCTGATATGAAGACCTAATGCTTTGTTTGTGGGGCAGGAACTATCACTGAATTAATGATTCATTTTCTCCATTGGCTTTAATCAAGAATTCACCCATTATAGTAAATGCGAAGAGGATAAATATTCCCACGACAGAAGGGCAGAGCATATTTTGCTAAGCTCAGGGAACAAAGAGGCAAGTGGTCAGAAAGCAGAGCACTCAGACTAGATCAGCACAGAGCAGACATGGGCAGCATATTTACAGTGGGGAAAGGTCACTCTCCTGTAATAAGTAGCTGACAACAGCATGATTTTTGGTGGAAGCAACATTTTCTAAGACAATTGAGATAATATTTACCATAGTAAGTCAGAAAAAGTGCAGAGAGGAGATTAAGAAAAGTTTCAGTCACAGTAAGTTCTCTGAAACAAGACAATGGCATGACAAAGACTACTGACCTGCATGAGGACTCTTGTCGGGTAAACAAAGAGGATCAGCAGAATAAATAGATAAAGAAAGACAATCTGGGATGAACCAAAAGGAGTTAGTTTCTTTAATCACATGGAGCTTAGCGTTTTCACCAGCTTCATGCCCCTGACTGATTTCTCCCTTCTTCCTTGTCTTAATTCTACTTAGACTTTCTTGGGAAGTACTAATGAATTATACTTTCCTAGTGAGTATATATGTCAGTGTCTGAATGGAAGGGGGTAAAAGAGTGTATAGAGTTGGTATAATTAAAAGCACAAGTCAATATTGGCAACATATAAATATTTTTTAGAAATCTTTTTCATTAAATTGAATGCATGGAAAAATGCATGTAATCTTATTTTTCATTTGCTTTCTTGTGTTACTACATGAATGCTCAGAGATGATCCAGTGATGTAAGTATTTCATTCCTTTTAAGGAATAAACATCAGGGGAGTTACTGAAACAATACTTTCCTTTTCATATTGTCAATAAACTTATTTTTGTTCATTTTGTTTTGGCAGCACAAAAATATGATTATTTCTCAGAAAATATTTCAATTAAGTAAGTTCTACCTCCAAAAATGTGTGAAAAGTAAGTTCCTAGTTTTAGGTCAAATATTAATAAGACTATCAGTATATAACACTTATGTATATTCACTTACAATTATCTATTGTTCTACAAATGGGAAAAAGTCTGTTTCCTTAATTGCTCAAGAACTGGGAAATTTCTAAATTACATACATTTCATAAAAATAAGTGGAGATGAGGAGAAAATATCAGAAGTATGTACCAAAATTAATGAGGAGGCGACAAAGACACTAGTGTTTCCATAGTAACTCCATGGTTAGCCAGTTGCTGTAGCACCATGGTAACTGAAGAAGAAAGAGAATGGGGTACATAGAAAATACAAATTTACAGAATTAAAGGATTCATGTTGACAAAGTTGGCGTCTGAGTGTGAAAATCCACACTTGCCTAATTCTGCTTGGATCAGAACCCTCCCCGGCCTTACAGAGTTTGGGTAATGTAAAACAGGAGTGGTCCTTTGTTCCCACTTTTATGAACACCATTATCACTGTTGCAATATGTTGAGTGGTCTCTATGAAAGTTGTAACAATGACATAAAATTAGATAAGATATGATAAAAATGCTTTAAGTTAAAAAGCGTTAGACAAAAATCAGAATTCTTTCAAATCTTGATAATAAAAGTCTGGCACTTTTCTTGTTAGTTGTCATATGCAGGTCTTTGAATAAAAATAAGCTATTTAGCTCATTTTATTTTGCAAAGGTAGCTTATTTCCTTAATTTTTAAAAAATATTTAACTCTAGAGTTATCTTTTTCCCCTAGGAATCCTAAAAATCAATATGTACCATAGTAGAGAAATATAATAGGTGCAAAGACAGTGTAAAGCTATGGCTTATAAACAAAGCTCCTGGGAAGCAAAAATGAATTGGATCTAATGATCCATCACCAGATGGATAATTCCTTAGCTTTTAACTTGCACAGTTGATCTAATGGAATATTTTGATACTGAGTTTATTTATATGATTATTAAATTTAAAGAAGAGAATAATGTTTCAGCATGGTTTTATGTGTCTATTTTCAGAAAATTCTTTTAAGTACAGTTGAATCCTCAGTGTTTAAAGCACTTTCTACCATCATTTGAAATACATATAAAATTTGGCATTTGATTTGGTAATAATAGTGATGACAAAAATAATAATAGAAGTTCATGATTCCATAGAGCTTTCCAGGTTTTTTTCCTTAGTAGTTATATCAATTCCCATAAGCAACTGTTAAAATCACAGAATCCATTATTGTCTTGTAAAGCCAGAATAATTTAGTATTTAAGACTTTAAAAATATATCTGTTGTGATTTCATCCCCATTCTATATATCGATATCATGATAAGAGCCACTTCTTTGCAAGTGAACTAATCACTGACACCCAGGAGATGAAATTCTTTGATTGCTAAACCCAGGATGTCAAGTCTGTCTACTGCTATGATGAGAAGAAGTAGCTTAGGACTCATTCCCAAATCATCAAGAATGGGCTTTCTATTGGAAAGACAGTTCCTATTATAAAAAATGGGGAAAGTTATATTGATTGATTTTATATAGATCTCCCTTACTTATGGAAAATTTTAGATAAAAGATGACTTTTGGCAACTCATAGGACATCATTGTTACTTTTTATCTGCCATATTTGTGGGCTTCAGTTAATGTTGGCAGATTAAATGTTTTTCCTTGTTGTGTTGAAATTGCTGAAAGGCATCTACAATTTTTCATCAGGAATTATTACCCCATCACTTTCCTCCCTTAGTGTCCTGTTGCTCTTGACAATACATAAAATAATAATTATAATAAATCCTACTTATGCAGCAGCTCTGAAAAAATGCTGATCAGTGTTCTGTGCTATCCACCTATCCACCTATTTTATCTAATTATCTGTCTATCTCCTAACAATGACCCAATGAGATAGAAACTGTCAGCATTCCCAGGTGAGTGAAGGAAGACAGAGGATAGGAAAGTTAACATAAAATTACACAGTTGGAAAGAGTTGAAGACAGGCCTCAATCCTTGCAGCAAGATTCATGGTCTCCGGAGTCTACAATCCTACCTTGCAAGTTATTCCATTTGCTTCAGAGACAGAGGTCTGTGAGGCAAGGAGATGGTTATAGAAATGAATGTTTCAGAATCTACTGAAGTATTTGGGGAAAGAGTAGTACATTGATGTGTTCAGCAAATATTTTTATCTTATTGTGCTCTATTTTCCAGTATACTACAAAGAAGATATGAGATTTTTTTAAAAAAATGAATGCTTTGTAAGCAAGAAGCAAAAAAGAGAGTCCAAAATTTTTGAACTCTTAAGTGTCGGAGAAGGCAATTTTCTCATCACCAACTAATTAAAGATAAAACTAAGACAAAAAAGTTTGATCAATAGAAGCAGATTAAAACCCATCCTTTTGTGGAGAATCAAATTAAGAGCGTGATCAATATACTTGATATCAAAAAGCCTTAAGATGCCTCTCAGTCCAAGTGCAACTAGGTGTAAGAAATAGAGTAAATCTTTTCAAATGGACCAAATTGCTTAGTGAAGTGAGAACAAAGGTGTGGCTATGGTACCATTCCAAATAAGTTTAAAGTACTCTCAATTAATTTGAAAGAGAGCAAAAATGATTAGCTTAAACTGGCAGTTCAAGAAAGGGGTGGATCCCTTCCTACATGTCAAAACAAGCAGTCTGAACAAAATGTATTCTTGTGAAATTCCAAAAGGAAAAACATAACACCATTATGCAGAAAAAGGGTAAAAAATGTGTTATATCTAATTTCTCATCACAAATACAATTTGGAAAATAAGTAAAATTTTAAAAGTTAAAGTAAAATAATAATTACAAAATTCTGAGCAAAGGTATTTCGGGACTAACACTTGATATCCCATCAAAATGTTCTTAGACTCTGAGTATAAAATAAAGACATTTCCAGATATACACAGACACAGAAGGTTTCCTTCTCTTCCAGTGTTGCTTAATGAAAATGTCAAATGAGAACACATTCCATCAGAGCAAAAAACAAGCAAGAGAAAAAAAAAAAAGAAGAAGAAAATATGGTATCTGTACAGTGAGACCTACTTCAGAGTATTTAGAGTAAAATTTCCATGAGACAAACTTGTAGATTCTCCAAGAAAGTGACTATTGAGACTGAGTTAAGAGTTCACAGGGTTCTGAAAACTTTTCTATAATTCAGTGGATTTTCTGAAGCACAACAAGAAACCTGAATAGTATTGTTAATATGACAAATTATTCTTTTGTCAACAAGAAAAAAGAAACAATTAATAAATCCCATCACTCTTGGAATCTATAAAAGACATAGTGCAGATAAAAACAAAGCATAAATCTCAAGTAGGATTATTCCATATAAATTTTAAAAAGTTATCAATTCCTGTTATGTTTGGTGTTAATTACTAATTGCTGATTTTGGTGATAAATCATTCTGTATCTTTTTAAATATATTCATTATATTACTTATATTTATATAAATAAGGCTTCATAAATGCTTTCATGGTTTTTACTATTTTAAAATAACATTTAAACAAAGTATAATTTACTTCCATAATTACATAAGAGAATTTTAGAGTTTAAACCTAAGTAATAGGAAAGAGAATATGCAATTGAAGGAAGTTTGTAGTTGGATAAAAAATAAAGATGATAAAGTTGATCTTAAATGAATGGAACAAGAAATACAAGATGTGTTATTAAAAAGCCATAATTAAAGAAGAATAAAAAACAAATTCAAAATATATCTATCAACCAGTCAATAATTAAAAGCATAAGGAGGAAGATGTCAAATGACTTATGATAACAGTGAACTAATCATTTTTCTTTTGTAAACAAAAGATAAAATAAATACATAAAGGAAAACACAGAAGAAAGTGGGATTTTGAGAAATACATTAGTTTGCCAGTACTACTGTAGTAAAATACTACAAATCAGAGTCTCAAAACACTCCTTCCCAGTTACAGTAGTTCAGTAATTTGCTATAATGATTACAGAATTTGGGGAATACTTTACTAAAAGTATACAGGTTCCTGGTACAGCATAGGAGTGTATAGCCAGATGCAGAGATACATAGGAAAAGTCCCCAAGGTCTTGAACTTCTGTCCCTGTGAAGCTGTATTCACCACAAGGTCTCCAAACTCCATAGTTGGAGAATCTCTATGGAGACTTCATTACATAGGTGTGATTGATTATTCAATGTTTAGCCCTTCCACCCTCCCAAAAAGTTGGGAGCTAGGACTAGAAGTTTCAAACTTCTAACACGGTTTGATATTCCTGGTGACCATTTGCCACCCTTAAACTCTCCAGGACTCACCAAGAGTTGCTTCATTAGAAACAAATATATTCCTATCACTCAAGAAATTTCAAGTGATTCAGAAGTTCTGTGTTAGATACTTGTTCTGCCACCATCAGTCAGAAAAATATATTACTTTTAGTGTCAAGAGCTAGGGTCAGAAATCAAATATATATTTATTACTATGTCATATATCCATAATCTCTTTAGTAGATAGTTTCCAGTCATACCTTTGATATTCTCTCCAGACCACACTTTCTCATTATTTTGCAGTATGGTTAGGCTGGCAATTCACTAGCTCTTTATTTCTCGTTCATTTTTGCTTAACAATTCCATCAAATTGCCTCTCATCTCGTCCAATTTACTAAAAGGAGAGGGAGAGACCCAGCCATGCCTTCAACACCATGTTTAGAGATCTCCTTGGCTAGATATCCAAGTTTATCAAATAAACTTCTACTTCCCAAAAAAACAAAACAAAACAACAACAACTGTCAGGGACCAAGAAGTTCTTATTCTGAGAACATTCTGATCTTTACAATAAGCAGCAGCGCCCCTCCCTTCCCGCCGGCGCAAACTTCACCTTCCCGCCGGCGCGAACCTCACCTCCCGGCCGGCGCGAATTTGCACCCTATCAGGAACCCAGCAGAAGAACACAGCCAACCAGCCTGCACCTTGTCACACCCCTCCTTCCCTCAGTATAAATACCCCTGTGTGAACAATAAAAATTTGCAGCTTGATCAGAATTCCTGTCTTGCTGCCTCTCCCTGCGTCTCTTGTCCCTTCATTCCTTCTCTCTCAGGTTTGCGGTCCCGTGTTGATGTCCCGCGGGTCGGGACAGTTGGCGCCCAACGTGGTCGATTGGAAACTTTGAGAAGCGGAACGCTGCCCTCCGGGGAAGACTTGGCCAAGCAGGATTCGGGATCGCCCTGGTAGACGCAACCGGGAGTCAGATCCAGGAGGAGAGTGAGGTCAGCGCAAGGTAAGTGACGTACCATGGGACAAGCAGTCTCGTCACATGATTTGTTTCTGACGGGTCTCGAGGAGGCCCTCAAGACTCGGGGAGCGCGTGTTAAGAAAAAGGATTTAAGATTATTCTTTTCATACATAGAGGATTTGTGTCCTTGGTTTCCCCTCGAGGGATCGATTGATGGTAAAAGGTGGCTCAGAGTAGGAGACTGCCTCAAAGATTATTATGAGACTTTTGGTCCTCAAAAGGTGCCCGTCACTGTCTTTTCTTATTGGAATTTAATTAATGAGATTCTTAAAAGTTCACCCTTTGACAGTGGTACTTTAAAACTTGTAAAGATTGGGGAGCAGGCAATGCAATCTACCTCTCGCCCCCCATCGGCATGCCCTTCGGTTAGCATTCAAATGCCCCCTGCTCAGGCTTCTCAGGACCCTGGGACCCTCCCAGACCCTGGGAACCTCCCAGACCCCACCTTACCAAAGGAGTCCCCTAAAAATCCCCCTAAGATTTATCCGGTTTTAAATCCCCATGATGAGTTGACCCCAGAGGATGAGGCCACCCTGGAGGAGGCAGTGGCTCAACACCATTTTCCAGACCTGCCACCTCTTACAAATCCACTTCCCACTTATACACCCCCTGCCTTTTGTGCTCCGGTCCCTCAGGGACCTACTGCCCCCCCAGACATTTTTTCCCCGCTTCCCTTGCCTAATCTAACCCCTTTACGCGAGTCTCTCCAACATAGGCGGGAACAAATCCAACTTTTAAAAGAACTAAAAGCCCTTGATGCCGAGCTTCGCTCACTGGCCTTGGGCACGGAGTTAACACAGACTGGCCCAAAACCCCTTAATACTCGTAAGGTGAGCCACGTGGTCAGCCTGTTCTTGCCTTTCCAGTCACTCGCAGTCAAGCAGATCAGCCCCCCCAAACTGAAGCAGAGAATTTAGAAGGAAGTCAGGAAGAGGAACCAGGGGAGGAACAAGAGGTAGAACCAGAGAGGGAACAAGAGGAGGACCAGGAATCAGGGGATGAGGAGGAGCCCACCTCTGGACAGAGTGGAGCCCTTGGTTCTTATAAAAGGCTGAGCCTCCGCTTTCTTGAAAGACTTAAAAAGGCTTGTACACAGTATGGCCCCACTGCACCTTATACACTGGCCTTGCTAGAGAACCATAGTACACAGTGGCTCACCCCTAATGATTGGAAATTTTTGGCCCGAGCCACCCTCAGTGCAGG
The DNA here is from genome assembly GCF_902686445.1 of Sciurus carolinensis. NCBI lineage: Eukaryota > Metazoa > Chordata > Mammalia > Rodentia > Sciuridae > Sciurus > Sciurus carolinensis. The sequence goes on along the minus strand of NC_062217.1, from coordinate 19,685,897 downwards.
TGACTTCCTGTTGTGGAACGCAGACTTTAGGGAATACTGTCGGGAAACTGCCCAAAAAAATTCAACCAAGGCTTCCTCTAAATCCTGGACCTATGTTAAATTAGTGGGTAATGCACCATTTGATACCAACCCTAAACAGGCGCGCTTTCCTACTGGGCTCCTAGCGCAGGTTCAAACTGCTGGTTTGCATGCTTGGAGACGGCTCCCTCAAAAGGGCTCGGCCACCACCTCCCTAGCAAAAATTCATCAGGGTCCAGACGAGCCTTATAGTGACTTTGTTGCCCGGCTTAATCTAACTGCGGAGCGCCTACTTGGACCAAGTGAAAACGAGAGCTCCTTTGTAAAATATCTTGCCTTTGAAAATGCCAACCCAATATGTCAAGATGTTCTTCGGCCCCACAAAGATAAAGGGGACCTTTCTGACTTCATTAGGCTGTGTGCCGGGGTAGGAACAGCCCATGCCATGGGTCTCGCCATTGGTGCCGCCTTCACCAAGGCCCTTCACCACCCTGGCCCACGTACTTGCTTTACTTGCAAACAACCTGGCCATTTTGCGCGAGACTGCCCAACAGGGAAACTGGGTCAAGGACCCATATTTCCTCAAACAGGGGCTAAACCACCTCCGCTCACCCTTTGCCCTAAATGTGGTAAAGGTCGCCACTGGGCCAAGGAGTGTAGATCCAAGACCAATGCCCTTGGACAGCCTATTCCCTCTAACTTCTCGGGAAACTCCTCTCGGGGCCAGCCCCTGGCCCCGACCACCCCCAGAGCAAACCCAGGGGCAATAAGGTTTGTTCCCTCTCAGACTCCCAACCCATTCCAGGCTCCCTGTCCTTCTCCACAATCACCTCCCTCCAACATGCTACCCCAGGCAGCACAGGATTGGACCTCTGTGCCTCCACCGATACAATATTAGACTCTATGCAAGGACCTCAAATAATACCCACTGGGGTTGTAGGCCCCCCTCCACCTCATATGTGTGCTCTTATTCTTGGGAGAGCTCCTACCACCTTACAAGGTGTTCAGGTCTTCCCTGGCATCATTGATGATGATTACACTGGAGAAATTAAAATACTGGCCACAGCTGTTAACGGAGTAGCGGCCATCCCTGCAGGAACAAAAATTGCACAATTAATACTCCTTCCCCTCAATTCAGGAAATTCACCAGGAAACACAGCCTCTTTAGGTTCCTCTGATGTGTATTGGGTCCAACCTATCTCCCACAAAAGACCCACTCTTACCTTATTTATTGAAGGAAAGAAATTCCGAGGGATCCTAGATACTGGTGCGGATGCCACAGTTATTTCTCAAAAATATTGGCCATCAGAATGGCCCCTCACCTCATCACTAACTGACCTTAAAGGAATAGGGCAATCAAGAAACCCCTTAGTTAGCTCCAGGGTGCTTAATTGGACTGACACAAAAGATAACACAGGGAATAAAGGAACCGTTACCCCCTTTGTTGTTCCTGATCTCCCTGTCAACCTTTGGGGACGAGACATTCTAAGCCAAATGAAAGTTATTCTTGCTAGTCCCGACTCTTTAGTCACTCATCAAATGCTTCGTATGGGCTTTATCCCTGGTACAGGCCTTGGGAGGCTAGGACAAGGACAGGTTGAGCCTGTACAGCCCATACAAAAAACAGACAAATTTGGACTTGGGTATGTGGATTTTTAGTGTCGGTCCCTGACCCTCCTGTACCCCATGCAGACAAAATTATTTGGGAAACTCAAACTCCTGTGTGGGTGGATCAGTGGCCCCTTACCCAAGAAAAATTAGAGGCTGCCTCTATGTTAGTACAGGAACAGTTGACAGCCGGCCATGTGGAACCCTCAACCTCACCCTGGAATACTCCTATTTTTGTTATTAAGAAGAAATCAGGCAAATGGCGCCTTTTACAGGATTTGCGCGCTATCAATAAGGTTATGCGCCCGATGGGGGCACTACAGCCAGGCATCCCTACACCGGTAGCTATTCCTAGGGACTATTATAAAATGGTCATCGACTTAAAAGATTGCTTTTTTACTATTCCTTTACATCCTGATGACAGACCCTATTTTGCTTTCAGCCTCCCCCGCATCAATTTTCAGGGCCCTATGCAAAGATTTCAATGGAAGGTCCTTCCCCAGGGTATGGCTAACAGCCCTAGTCTTTGCCAAAAATATGTTGCTCAAGCAGTAGACCCTGTGAGAGAGCGGTGGCCACAAGTTTATATATTACATTATATGGATGATTTGTTAATTGCTGCACCTAATACCTATGATCTTAATAATTGTTATTTGGATCTCTATAAAGCCCTTACTGCCTTGGGGCTTCAGATAGCCCCTGATAAGGTTCAGACACAGGACCCCTATACCTACTTGGGCCTCAAACTTCAAACTAATCAAATTCAAATCCCTAATATACAATTGCGTGTGGACCATCTCCACACTCTTAACGATTTCCAAAAACTACTAGGGGATATCCAATGGCTAAGACCATATTTAAAACTGCCCACCTATGTGCTTTTGCCTCTTAATGATATTTTAAGGGGAGATTCTGACCCTTCTTCTCCTCGAGAGCTTACTCCCGAGGCACAGCAAGCATTAATTCAAGTCACAGAAGCCATTGCTCAACAATTTGTTACACAAATATCTTATAACCTTCCTTTGGTTTTGGTTATATTACACACCCCTCATACACCCACGGGACTATTCTGGCAGCGGGATCCACATTTTAAAAATAAAGGTTGCCCCTTGCTCTGGGTTCATTTGCCCGCCACATCCTCTAAAGTTATTGCTGTCTATCCTGCTCAGGTAGCTTCTATCATTATTAAAGGTCGCTTGCTTTCTCGACAACATTTTGGCAAAGACCCTGATAGCATTCTGATTCCATACACTAAGGATCAAACCCAATTTTTGCTACAGACGAGGGATGAATGGGGTATTGCTCTATCAGGCTTTTTGGGAATAATCGATAACCACCTTCCCAATGACCCCCTTTTGCATTTTGCTCAGTTACATCCATTTATTTTTCCTCGGGTTACTCGGAAGGCTCCTATTCCACAAGCCCTTACTGTTTTTACAGATGGCTCCAGCAATGGCCGTGCAGCCTTTGTTGTTGATAATCAGCCCACCACCTTTGACACTGCCTATCCATCAGCACAGCTTGTAGAATTGTTTGCTATAACACAAGTCTTTATGACATTTTTTGATAAACCTATTAATATTTATACAGACAGTGCTTACATTGCCCATTCTGTGCCCCTATTGGAGATTTCACCCGCCATTAAGGCTTCCTCCAACGCAGCCTTTTTGTTTAACCAGCTTCAACGACTAATTCAGGCTAGAAAACATCCATTTTTCTTAGGACACATTAGAGCACATTCTGATCTTCCCGGTCCCCTATCACGGGGTAATGCTCAGGCTGATGCAGCCACTCTGTCCCTTTTCCCAGTTCTTATTGGATCCATCCGAGAGGCCACAGATTTACACAAACTTCACCACTTAAATTCTCAGAGCCTTCGGCTACTTTGTAAAATTACCAGGCAACAAGCAAGGGAAATTGTAAAAGCGTGTCCTGCTTGCGTTGTCTCCCTTCCTATTCAACATCTGGGTGTTAACCCTCGAGGATTACTGCCCAATCAGATTTGGCAGATGGATGTTACTCACTTTCCTGAATTTGGGAAAACAAAGTACATACATGTTTCCATAGATACCTTTAGTGGCTTTATTTTTGCATCACCGCATTGTGGAGAAGCTACCAAGGATGTCATTTCTCATCTTGTCTCAGCCTTTTCCATAATGGGAAAGCCAGCACATATTAAGACAGATAATGGCCCTGCATATACCAGTACCAAGTTCAAACAGTTTTGTGCCACTCTTCAAATCTCTCATACTACTGGAATTCCATATAACCCTCAAGGTCAAGGCATTGTGGAACGTGCACACCTCACCTTAAAAACCTGGCTTACCCGCCTTAAGGCCTCTTCCCTTGCATTTACCACTCCCAGGGATCGCCTTAATCATGCATTATTTGCTCTTAACTTTCTTACCCTAGACAATGAAGGACATTCGACCGCAGACAGACATTGGCATCCCTCTTCTAGTTCTGCTCGCCCATCTGTTATGTGGCGCGATCCTTTAACAAATAAATGGAAAGGCCCAGATCCCGTCCTCATTTGGGGACGAGGCTCAGCTTGTATTTTAGATCAAGAACAAGCAGCCCCAAGATGGTTACCAGAACGCCTGGTCAAACAGGTCAATGATTTACCACAACCCAGGGACGGAAACCTTCCCCCTGAGGATGAATCTTCCTCTCTTATAGATGCAGCTAACAATCTATGCGAAAAATCCCCTGAATGACAGACCCTGTTCTTGCACAACCTCTACAGCAGTGGCCTCAGGTACTGCTGGTTTGGGGGTCTCTCTTACTCAATATACAAAATTATCCAGACAATTGATTTCTGATGTACAGATACTCTCAAGCACCATACAAGATCTTCAAGATCAGGTGGATTCCTTAGCAGAAGTGGTCCTACAAAATAGGAGAGGTTTAGACCTTCTAACTGCCGAACAGGGAGGCATTTGTCTGTCTTTGCAGGAAAAATGCTGTTTCTATGCCAACAAGTCAGGAATTGTTAAGGACAAGATCAAACAGCTGCAGGAAGACTCAGAAAAACGCCGACAAGCACTGGCTGATAATCCACTATGGACTGGATTCAGTGGACTCCTTCCCTATCTTCTTCCCTTCTTAGGTCCCCTCCTTTGCTTGCTGCTTATTGTATCTATAGGTCCTTTGATATTCAACAAGATCATGGCTTTTCTTAAAGCTCAAATTGAGGCTATACAGGCGAAACCTATTCAGGTTCATTACCATCGACTGGAGATGATGGATCGTGATGATGATCTTAAAAGACCATCACCCCTGTGAGCTGAACTGGACAGCCAATGACGGGTAAGATTCGTGAGAGCTCATACCAACCTAAGACAGGAAATGAGGGCTAGAGCCTCATTATCCAATGACGGGTAAGGATGTTGCTCTGCCACGGACAACCTAAGACAGGCGCAGTTCCCGAGGGATTGTCACTCCAGCTCTGTACCTGTTCGGGCAAGCCGCGCCCCCGCCTCAGCGCATAGCCTCTATCACCCCCTTAAAATATGGCTATCGAAAAATGGTCAATAATTTTATATAAGAAAGGGGGAAATGTCAGGGACCAAGAAGTTCTTATTCTGAGAACATTCTGATCTTTACAATAAGCAGCAGCGCCCCTCCCTTCCCGCCGGCGCAAACTTCACCTTCCCGCTGGCGCGAACCTCACCTCCCGGCCGGCGCGAATTTGCACCCTATCAGGAACCCAGCAGAAGAACACAGCCAACCAGCCTGCACCTTGTCACACCCCTCCTTCCCTCAGTATAAATACCCCTGTGTGAACAATAAAAATTTGCAGCTTGATCAGAATTCCTGTCTTGCTGCCTCTCCCTGCGTCTCTTGTCCCTTCATTCCTTCTCTCTCAGGTTTGCGGTCCCGTGTTGATGTCCCGCGGGTCGGGACAAACAACCAAAAACCCTCAAACATTCCTATAGAACTAGGCCAAGTTCTTTGTCACTTTATACCAGGAATAACTGTTGCTCCAATTTCAAGCAACATGTGCTAAATTTTTATCTAAGACCTCAGCAGAAGTATCTTCAACACTGGTGTGTCTACCAATGTCCTGTTTACGTGGACAATATGTGTTCTATAAGATAATTGAAGGTTTTTTTAAGCCAACATCTTTTTCTGAGCACCTACCAGATTGGTCTTTGGTGTCTATATTTCTACCAACTCTGTTCTTGGAATTGCAGGGTTTCTTAACACACCTCTCAATACTCTTCTAGTCTTCATTATCCTGTGTAAAGACAGTTTTACATCTTTAAGTATGTGTTATAGCAATATCCAAATTCATGTATCAAAATAAATATTTATTTTCACAGGCTGCAATAAAAATTCCAGAGACTTGCAGTCTGAGATCAAGCTCCATTTCCACTGCAGTCTCTCTCCTTGTCTTGAGGAGGTGATCTGCTTTTTTGTGTTTTTACATAGCATCATTTTGTACCCAGCTATATCTTAATTTCCCCTTTTTATAAAGATCATTTTCATAGTAGAAAAGGGTCCACTCAAATGACCTCATTTTAAATTAAATGTCTCTTTAAAGACTATATCACCCAATACAGTCATATGCTGAGTTATTGGCTGTTACAAGGTCAGTATGTGAATTTGGAAGGAACATAATTTACACTATAATAGGAATGGCAGAGTGTGGCAACAAGTACTAGTTGTCTGGTTCATACTTTCTCTTTTTAGTAACAGAACTACAATTTTACTCCAAAACACAATATTTCCATTTGAAGTTTGCAGTTTCTTTGCTCCATTGTAGGCAAGTTTGGCAAAATAGATACAAGAAATCATTAACTGGAATTGCCAGTTTCCATGTTGGCTGTTGCTGCTCCCTTAATGATGAAAGTCTGTTAATGATGTTGGGTCTAAAATATATTTGTTATATTCTCCTGGTCTCGACACAAAGCTGCCATACTAGCTGTAGCAGATTGACAACTGGGAATATGTTTGGTGAAATGGTTCCATACACTTCATAAACTTGGTGACCTATAAAACCTTGATTTCTAGTTCCTGGGTTGTTTGTTGAGCTGTATTTCCACTAATCCTGGCTGAGGTCAATGGGACTTTGAGCTCCCAAGTTCAATCCATGTTGTTTTTGTCCCAGGATCTGAGCTAAAGGGCCAATAACAAACCTGCTCTATGCTCTTCTGGTTGTGAAAGGACATGCACAGGGATATGGCAGAAAATTGACAGACCTCTTAAAGACTTAGCTTGGAAGAAACATCATGGAAATAGCACCTATGTAGAAATCAAACCCAATTAATGAGGCTTTGAAAAGTTGGATACAAAAGAATGAATAATTGTACTTGGGGAGGGAGGGAAATGTTGGCAATGATTTACATGTTGGTAGTGATACACATAAATAAACTAATATTCTACAAATGCTCTCCTCCCTGTCTTTTACAATAGGTAAAATGAAAAAAATATATTTTTGTTTAAATTCTTGTTACTCATAATCATTGTTCCTACCACCATGGTACGATTTTATCTTAGACCCCAAAATGGAATCTTTTAAGTTTCATTTATAATTTTTCTGTGCTGGCAGGCTGTTTCATACTGCACATTTTAACTTTTGCCATTGTGATGGTAAAATAAAATACAAGTCTATTTGAATCCCAAAACCAAACAACCTGATTTGTAGATGCCAAAATCTGATAGGTTTAAATCAGACAGTAGTTTAGGAGAATAAGTGGATGAGGAAACCAAACAGTAAACAATCACTTCAGGTGTTGGCTAGGAGGTGGCAAGAATCACTGTTAGCATTTCAGTAGGAGTACAGTGGATGCAGTCAATTTTAAGAGGCAGCTGTGAGCACCTTAAAAGTATTTGTATGATAATGACTAATGTGAGAAGAATCAAGATTTTATGCTTAAGTTGAGAAGATATTTAAATTAGTAAAATATATATATATTTGTAACTTATCAATATACTTTTTGAAAATCAGAGATCTTTTCACCTCATCAGATTAAAAAGAAAAAGAAACTTTCCTAATTCACTGTTGTGTATTTTGATTATGGATCTGTGAACATATGGGTGTCAGTAAGAAGAGGATCTATTTATTCTGAAAATTTTCTTGGTCATTCTGAACAAAACACCAGTGTCAATATCACTTCGAATTAATGTAAGCAGATCTGCCATTACATCTGGACAATGTAGGAGACTGGTTCATTAACTTTGTCATATTTTATATAACATGGTAAATTGAGTCAAATGAATTTAAAATATTACTTAGAAAGATAAGTTTCAAGTTACTTAACATATATCAGGACTTAACTTACAGCATAAAATTTATGATAGACAGCTAAGATGTCTATATTTATTGACAACACTAAGAACCCCAAAACTTTTGATCCAGTGAAATTAATTTGATACTTCAGTGATAACTGTATAAGAAGAATAGTGTTTGAAAAAATAATTAGCTAATGTTATACAACTTATTAAAGTTGCCTTGTAAGAGTATTAAGTCTGCAAATACATAAAGAAACCTATAATTAAAATCAAGTTCTGGAATGTATTGATAATATGAGATTACTCTCATTCATTTATTTATAATACTAAGTATATGTTTATATCAAATTTCAAGAATTAACAATGTTCTCAATACATAAATTAAAATTTGAGTCCTATGAGATACATGCTACATAGTGTAATTCTCAACAAAAAGCAGACACTGCAGAAACTTCTTTTGAGGAATTTACTTGTAATTTTAGATAATTTTTCATTTGTTCTTAATTTAAATTATTTAAAAGTAATAGTTAATTAGTAAAAAAATTCATCAAAATTCAAACAACAGCACACTATCATATGTTTGCCCTGTTATTTTAGTTATCACTGTTTTCCCTCTCATGAAGGAAGTGTCAATATAATTATGTGGATTTTATTGTGAAAGTTCAATTTTTCTTCTTTAAAAAAAATTTAAAAACTTTAAAATTTCAAGTGTTCCTTCATCATTTTGTATTTATCCATAACTTAAAAACAGTATCAATGTTTTCAATTAAACTTGTACCAAACAGAAACACCAAAGCAGGTATATTTCACTGGATTGCTAACAATATGTTCACATGTCTGATTTGTTGTCTTTCTGTTTCCTTATTATGGTGACTGTATTGAGTTTTAACTGTATTAGTAATAACTTAAGATTTTTACAAGACTCCAAAGTATAGGATAGATCAAAAATGCCACATATTGCTACATTCAAATCACAAACTGGGATACTACTTTTGTTTGAAACTTCATTCTTGTTCTTCATATCTCCAACCAATTTCAAACGACTTTTATTCTAAGTATACTTTCTACTGAGAGCAAATTTTGTTTTCAAAAGACCATATCGAAATACAGGAAAAGACAACCAGATAAGCGGTATGTATAGATCTCCTTTATAGTCATTGGTTTGATGAAAAGCACTGCTTAAATTTATCCCCAACAAATCCTTCAATGCTGAAAGTCATTACTACTCCAAATACCACCTACAGGGTAGCCATTCAGTTTCTCCTCAGAAGAGTGATTGCAGTAGAGAGAAGTATTTAATGTTTGACAGTGGCATTTTATTTACTGTTGATAAGCTACTTTTTCACGTGCCTAATCATTGAAGAAATGGCCTAATGTTCTAAGTAGCAAATTTATTATCAAATAATGCAGCATTGATAAATGATTATTTTATTTGCAGAATTAAGGTTTATCTCCTGATCTGATTTGCTTTATTAATAATAAAAATATGATCACATGCAAAGAAAAATATCTAATTTAGAAAAAATATTTCATTTGTATTTTTCCATCTGTGTTCTTATTATCTTGTTTTATAAATCCAGACCTGATCCTTTCATTACTTAGAAACAGGATGGTACTTATGACTTTCTAATGTCAGATTTTTCTGGGGAGTCTGTATAACATCCTCTGAATGGATACCTCTGTCTCTCTTCAATCTGTTAAAATATCCCTAATATTCAACACCTAGGTTCAGTATAATATTTCATGTGAAACTTCCTCTGATTTTAGAAAACTTATTAAATCCCTGTATCCTAAGAACTTTTATACATTTTCCCAACTGATTTAATCCCTTTAATAAACTTATTTGGTTAAGGACAGACAGATCTACTTTATAGATAAGAAAATAAAAGTGTGATGATTAAAGAACTTTCTCAGTGTCTTTCAACAATAATGTACAAAATGAAGTGTGTTTTCATTTTAGTTGCTTTCTTCGAGAATTTTTACTATCTTGTACTCCCATGTTATCTCCCTCTCTCTCTCTCCTCCTTTTTGCTTAATGGATTGGTTCCTAGTTCTGTGTCTATGTATCTTTCTCAGTAACTTACTGATGCCCTTTTCACAGGAAGAAAACATATTTTATGATACGTTTTATGCACTCAGCAAATTTCTTGGCACACAATAGTTGCCAAATGAATACTTATTATTCTGACCTAGAAAATTACTCTATTTGTCAGTAAGCACTGCCCTATTTAACCTATGGACAAGTGTCTTTTACTGTTTTCAAAAATATTCCAAGAAATAAATTACTTTTGAATGCAGACATTATACTATTACATTTTGGCATGCCTAGAGGGATTATGTATAGTCCTGTAACTAATATAATCAAAGTAGTGTGACTTAAAGGATTCATTGGTAAGAATTGAGAAAGTATTTGGCAACCTTAACTTAGCTCACTGATATAAACTAATATGTTTAATAGTCCTGTCAGAATGCCTAGATACTTCTCTGAGAGATGCTACAGAAAGTTTTACACATCATCAATAGTAGATATAATTTATTATTGTTCCAACTGCATCTTTAAAATTAACTGACCTTCAGGAATTCTTATCAGTAGTTATTTCCATGTTAATGGAAATTACGAAAAGAACATCTTTGCGTGTAGTTGAACTCCACAGTTAGCTACGTATCAAGTCATTTACACTTTTTGGCAGCTTCCTGCAGTATAGCAATGTTGTTTCCTGCCATTAACAGATGGAGTCTCAATGTGAGAACTGCTACTGTAAAACCTGCAATATGTTAGGTTAAAGATTAAGTGAAATCAATGTTAGAGGGTGCTATCATATTATATATTACAATTGTATGTACTCTGTCAATTATAAGCTTCATGAATTTGCTTATTAAAGATCAAGATTTATGACAAAAACTTTAACATGGAAAAGGTGCTCTATGGAAGCAAAGTTATGTCCCTGATGTGAGTGACAGATGCTATGGAAGCTGTACAACATCATGCTTCCCTGCTTTTCAAATTAAAGAGGTACAAAACAAGAATACTTTTATGCATTGCTGTTAAGGTTGATGAACCAAGATGTTGACAGCTTTCAAAATGTTTTAAGTGCATATAATTGCACCCATCAACATCAAAAACGTTTTCCTCTTTTTCCAGATAAATTACTTAATTTCAAATAGATTTGTTTGCAATTCATGATTTTATGGACAAATTGTTTGAAATATATGAGCCTGAAATATCTATTTTATATTTGGGTTTAAAATAATTTTGTAACAATGCAAATAATTGGAATGTGAAATTAGACTTAAATCAGATTTTTTTTCAATTATCAAGCCTTATTAATAGCTTTTAAAGAACTAATAAAAAAGAGGTACAAATGAAACAGAGGTCTGAAGCACTCTGTCCATCCTACGTAAGACATGTAGTCTTTGTCCCTGAGCAATGGACTGTATGGAGTTTCTAACCAGTGGTATGACTTATCTCATATAACAGAGCATACAGTTTATGAAATAGATCTACCTTATGTCCTAAGCTTTATAAAGTTAATTTGATGTTCTAAAGAAAGTATTGTCTCAAAACTCCATGAGTTTTCAATTTATTTCAACAATAGGAATGCTAAACTAAACTAAGGACATTTTCCTCAGATCATGTCATAACAAGATTTCTTTATCTAAGAATATCTTTGCCTGTGTATGGGAGACTGATCATCAGCAACTTTGTAAGGAAATTAGGTAGTCATCTCCCTTTATCTCTTATAGGATAATCAAAAGAGAAATGGATTAGAGGTCCTGTGCACTACCACCTTCTTTTCCAGTCATCAATAAGTCAGTGGTGCATTTTTTAAAAATTTTGTGATTGTGGGAAAAAGAAATCTATTCTAATATGTGATAAAAAAATATTGTATGCATTCAGCAAACAGAAACAAGCAAAGAAAAATTATATAAAATGATATTTAATTTGTTTATTTAATTAAATTTAAATGGAATAAAATGCTTCCAGACTACATTAAGTATTTGATAAATTTAACAGCTTACACGATGCAAACATACTCATGTGGAGTAATATCATATTTTTATAAATTCCTTATAATTGCAAAACAACAAAAATGGCAATTTAATAATTCCGCAAGTGAATCGTATTTTAAGGAAATGACTCCATCACTTCAGGGGAAAAATTACCAAGTACAAGACAGGCACTTAATTTTAGAAGCAATTAAAAGTTAATCAGACCTCATCCTCTCATTCATTTTCCAAAGACCTTGAAAATGTGCCTTTTGCAGTCTTTTGTGAATGATAGTGAAGTGTTTCAATTTACTTTGCCATTATACAGGGCAGCATCACAGAAAAAACTCATGTATTCACACAAAATTCCACTTAGAAGGAGTTTAATTCTCTGTGGTTGCCATCTTGAAATTCTTAATTTTTAACTGTGAATTTGTACTTTGTATGTGAAGTCAGATGGGACAAAAAAAAAAAAAAAGCATAAGCATATAGTTTGGAATCTTAGCTCACATTTTTTCCATTTCCTTCCTGCCTGCACCCTGTGATTGCCACTTTTTTCGCCAATTGGAATCTAGACATGAGACCAGGGAAAGTTGGGGTCAGTTGCAAATCCTGAGAAATCTTGAAAAGAAGCAAGAAAGCATCTGGCAGCAGGACTGCACATTGAGCCCCAGAATAGGTGGGGTATCTTGCCATAACCCATCCAGGTACAAATCATGTTGCATTCAACAATGTAGTAATTTTAGGAGGCAATCACCAACATGAAGACTATAAAACAACCACATAATGACTGAGATTATTAGGACCAAAGGCTTGGAGGAGAGTGTCCAAAATTCTAGGATTTAGGCTTCTGAGGTGTCAACTATCTGATGATGATATCTGTGGAACCCAGAAGTGTAGCTTCACAGAGGTGAGATTTGGGCCATTTGAAAGGCCATTGCTAGAGGGACATTTACAGGAACATCAAGTAAAGTAGAAACAGTAAGTCCTTTCTCACTTGTTGACCTTCAAGTCTCCACTCAGATTCACCATATACCAAAATGTAACAGAGAGTTCTCCATCAAAGAAAGAAGTTGTCAGGAGTTTTCTGGTGAATGAAACCTTCCTCTCTAAACTTCAGTGATACTGTTCACACTTCCAGTGACTGTTATAATTTTAAATTAACTTGTGTAAGGGGACATGCATTTATTAACAGACAGTTGTGAATTGACTGTTTCTTACCAAACATATAAAAGCAAACTGAATTCTTTGTAGAGTCAGAATCAATCACTCCAGTCAACTTAAGAAGTTACATTTTTGCCTTTGGTAAGTGGTATGAGGAGACAAAAAATCAATGGATGATTTTCTTGACTTCAAGTTCAAAGTTGTCTTGTGCCATCTAGTGGAAGCACTTTGCCCTTAGGAACTAAGTCCTCCAAAACTATTCAAGGGCAGGAATCAGCATGTATGGATTAGAAAGTGGAGCCACTCCTACCTTCATATCCTGGTTATCATCCTTATGTAGAGCAGCAGTAGAAGAATAAAAAAAATCGGTAGCCTCTGATTCAAATCCTATATTGTCTCCACTTACAATTAGTGCCATAAATGAGTTTTCAACCATTCATTTTATCAGGTATGTATAACCATTTAGATACCATGTCTATAAACCATCAATACACTCTTTTCTTCTTTTATTAAATTTTAATTGGTACTTTATAATTATACACAATAGCAAATACATTGTGACATGGTTGTACATGCACAAAAACAGTTTGATCAATTTTATTCCCCAGTACTTCCTCTTTGCTTGCCCTCTTTGATCCCTTGGTTCCTTAACATAATACTCTAAGGTTACATACATTTTTCTGAAAATGACATGATTTCATTTTTCTGTATGGCTGATTGAAACTCCAATGTGCATATAAACCACATTTTTTTAAAATTCATTCATCTGTTGATGGAAACATAGGCTATTTCCATAATTTCACTGCTGTGAAATGGCTGCTATACACGCAGTTAGAGTAAGCTGACTTTATTTTTTTGGATAAATACCAGAGAGTGGTAAAGCTGGGTCTCATGGTGGTTCCATTTCTAGTCTTTGAAGAACCTCTACATTGATCAAGCCCAGAGCCTTTTACATGTGAGAAAAATGCTCTACTACTTAGCTTTATTTCCATCCCCTATACTCTTTTTCTTAAAAAATGAATCTAATTGAGGTCAGGGAGTTCTATTTCTTCTGTTTTTCTATTTAGGTAGGATTTTTAAAAACTAATGTGTCGATGTCCTTGTTATGGTTTAGGTGACAAGTGTCCCCAAAAGCTTATGTGTTATACAATGCCAGAAGCTTACAGATGAAATGATTGGGTTATGAGAGTTAACCTAATCAATATGTTAATCCACGGGGGTGATGATTAACTGGAGGGTAACTGTAGGCAGGGAGGGTGCAACTGGGGAATGCGGGTCCCTAGGGGCATGCCTTTGGGTGTATATTTGGTCTTTGGTGAGCAGAGTTCTCTCTCTACCTCCTGCTGCTGTTTCCCAGCTATTTTCCTGCACCACAGCATTCTGCCATAATGTTCTTCCTCACCCCAGGTCATCTGTGAACAGAGACCTCAGAATCGTAAACCCCCAAATAAACTTTGCCTCCTCTGATATTGTTATTTTCATATCTTTTTGTCACAGTAGTAAAAAGCTGACTAAAGAAGTTGTTAATGCTGATTTTTCTAAAATTTTATTTCTAAGGAGCTCTTAACCCTTGATGGTTCCTTCTCATTGTCCTTTTTTTTTTTTTCATTTGCTCATTTTCCTTCTCCTTGTTCATTTTTTTTTTCTTTTCCTTTACCAGAACAACTGGTGTATGTAGGCAGGAGTTAAAGATTTTATTTATGTATTCACTCTATTGTTCTTCATTTATGGGTCCCTCTTCTGTAGAATAAGTGAGTGCTTTTAATTGATTGTATCCCTTGGAACAGAGTGGATTAGTGTATGTTTCAATTTGCAATTCACTTTTCTTCCTGTAGAATCCTTAATTTCTATTACATTCTTTTATTTTTCCCTTGCCTTCCAATTTCCAAAGTATACTTTCTTCTTCCAAGTCTCCTCGCTCCCAACTTTGTTCAAGTAAGGATTTCTACAATCATTTACCTCCAGATCTAGTGTTTTTGTTTTTATTGATAAATATGTTTGGTATTTTTGAGGAAATGTTAAAAGAATGGAGTTTAAGCAGCATTAATGACCCAAAATAGTACACATATTTTGAATTGCATGAGACATTATTATTTAGGTTTTCTAGTCAACTTTCATATTTGCTTCTTTTTTGCTTATACATCTTTCTAATATTTCCTTATTCCCATTTCTAATTGAGCACTTTCTGCTTAAAGAAACTACATTAGTATGACTTTCATTGCAGACCAATAGATGGCAAATTTATTTTTATTCATCTGAAAATATCATTAATTATCACTTTTGAGGGACATTTTATTAAATTAAGATTTCTGGGTTGGAGAAATTTTTTTTTTTTTTTTTTTTTTTTTTACTGATTGAAGTAACAATTTCCATGCTACCTACATTCATTGTTTCAATTAGAAAATTACCTTTTAATTGGTGACTTGTGAAGGTAATTATTTTTGTATAACCTATATTTGTGATTTTCTCTTTGTCAATTTTTTCAATATTGGGGATTGAACCCAGGGTTTTTTTTGTTTGTTTGTTTGTTTTGTTTTTTTTACATCCCCCACTCCTTCAATATTTTACTTTCAGACAGGTCTCCCTAAGTTGTCCAGATTAACCACGAACTTGATTACACTGCTTCAGACTCCTGAGTGGTTGGGAATAGAGGCATGCACCACCAACATACCCAGCTTCATGTTGTCTTAATTGAATTCTTCTCTGATGCTCTTTAATTCTTTCTTTAGATCTAAGTCTCTGATCTATATATATTTTTCTTTCTGCCTAAATAACACATTTAACATTTCTTGTGCTGATGAGGGATTACCTCAGTTTGACTTGAAAGTCTTTTATTCCTTCTGAAATTTAAAGGGTCACTTTGGTGGATGTTGAGTTCTAGACTGATGTATTTGTTCGTTCAATTCTTTCTATCAGCACTTTAAGTATTTGACTCCACTCTTATTTTTCTTGCATAGTTTCTGACACAAAAGTTTCTTACTATCTTTATCCTTATCTTTATTCCTCTATGGTAAGGTGGTTCCCAATTCACTACCCTCAGCTTCTTTCAAGGTTCTTTTTTTCTAAAATTTGAACATGATATTCTTTGGGTTTACATATTGTTCCTTGTTCTCTGAGCTTCCTAGATCTATAATTGGTCTATTTTAATTTTGAAAAGTTCTCATTCATTTATTACTTCAAATATGTCTTCTACTTCTGTCTCTCTTCTTTCTTCTCTTCTGGTGTTCCAATTATTTACGTACCACTTCTTTGATATAGCTACTGTGATATTATCATCATCTTCTTCTTAGTTTTTTACATTGTGATGATTCAATTTATGTACCTTCTGACCCATTGATTCCTTCTTTGTCCATGTATCTATTAATACATGCATCAAAGATTGTCTTCATTTTCATAACTACGATTTTTATCTCTGGGGTGTCAATCTTTTTATTTTCTTTAAATTTCTGTCACTCTGCTTACAGCACTTATTATCCCTCAAGTGCCCACTTTTCTCTCTCAGATTCCTTACTATAATAATTATAGTTACTCTGAATTCATTTCTAGAATTTTGATTCTGTGTAACATCTGACTCTGTCATTCTTGCTTTTCCTCTCCAGATTGTGTTTTATCTTATCTTTCATTCTACCTTTCAATTTTTGCTTAAAAGCCAGTATGAACTGAAGAACAGTTACTGAGATGCAGACATTTATCCTGTTTTTTACATAAATCTAGGTAGGACGTGGGTTGTCCTAAATTTTCTGTAGCTATTAGGGCCAGAGTCTTCAAATTCCCCTTTTGCTCTTTTCTTGGTTTCCGCTTGATTTTGTGCTTCTTAATTATTTCTCCTCGTACAGAATATACGCGTTCCACCTTTTTCACCTGTAGTCCACTGTAACTATGCTGGGATGTTGCAGGTGTTGACTGTAAAGTGTGAAGTAGGGGGCACAGTCTACAAGGGTATGAGTGAACCTCCGTGTGCAAGTGGGCCTGTTATTCCTCAGTGCTGCCCCTGGGGTGTGGGCTTCGACCTGTCTGGTCTGTTGACACCTGTTCCATTCCTGACGTCAATGTTCCCCACCTAATTTTTTAAGTCTGCCTCTGTGTTGATTAGGTTTTTGCCACCATCCCTTACAAAACCTTCTACGAAATGTTAGCCATAACAGAAAATAATGTGAAATATTGAAGAGATACGGAATCACAGCCTATGTGGTGATTACTAAGAAAGAGCTGCTTTAATTTACTTAATAGCAAATGAATTTCACCATCCTTAAGGACTCCACGCCAAGGTGGCACAAAAGAAATAACATCCCCGAAAGCCCAGGATCTGTTTAATCAATTAGGATATGTCTGTGAATTATCATACTTGATGACAGATTGTTATGAACATTTTTTCTAACTATACTCCACGTTTTAGAAAGTGCGTTGCATCCTAAAATTTGTTTCTTACTATTGTGCAGATACAAACCTGCACTTTAACAGAACTCTTGACAACTATCAGAACCAATGCTGTAATTTTTTATTCCACAGGATTAAAATCATGACCTTAGCTTCCAGAAGCCCGTTTTTAAAATTTTTTTTAAATACTTGCAATGTAACTCAATTGTAAATACTAAATAAAATTAGGATTCAATGCTAGATAACAAATAATTGATAGGTAGTACACTCACAATTACATTATCTCTAACATCTGTCAATAATTGATTTATCATTGAAATAGCTGATGACATATGACTTAGAAACCATTTTAATTTATGCTGGTTCTTTAACCTAACATATAGATCTGTGAACAGTGAGACCAATAATATTGCAAGTCATAGGTTCTACATGAGAATAATACTGAGATTACATACATCTCATTTTACATGAAAGGGTATTATGTTGGAAAAAAGGCACTTGGATCTCTCAAAGTCAATGTAGCAAGATAAAATCAACCCTTGACATTCTTAACCGCTTCTAATACAATGTTTAACATAGCAAATGGAGTGCTGCCTCATTTTTATCTCATTTAGAAAGTTTCTCTTTTATATATATTATCAGGATGTGTAGGACTGTATCAAATCTGTAAGTATAGTCAGAACCCACTTACAAAAGAACAAGGTCTTATTTCTGGGCTAGAGTTTTAAAGCCAGCGGTCTTCTATTCTTTTCAGTCTTTCAAATAACCTGTCTCTAGTTGTCACTTTGAGATTTTATTTTTAGTCTCATTTATAAGTGGTTACTGGATTGTGTTGGAGAACACTGATCAGATTTTCAGGTAGGGTTAACCCAGAATGCAGATACGTAATCAGAATGATTTTGATGGATTTCGATGGTGTTTTGTCTGAGGCTGAAGTCAATCTTCCATTGAAGAGTTTGAAATGCTATGCAAAATTTCCCTGTGAGATGACGGGTATTTGCCAATGTATCGCAACCTTGAGTGACTTTGCTGACCAGACTGCTGCAGAACACCTATTTTTGACTCTCCTTTTGTACTTCTCCAGCGCAGCCATGGGGCTCCTCTGGTTTGTGGTCACTACAACCTCCACAAAAGGCATTTAACTAAGTAGCAGTCACAATGGTGGTGATGTCACCCTCACCAACCCAGTAAGAGCAGGATTTCTAGGCAAGTCCAATACAAGGACAGTGAGGGGACAGACGTTTTCTGTTGGCAAGAAATTAAACATTACTCAAACCTTAATTTGCTCCAGTAAGCAAGAGATTTATCCCCTATTTCATGTCACAGGGTTTTGCCAACAAATTATACTTTGACCCTTTTACCCAGACATCAATGTATTTTTGTTTTCCAATCTAGTTAAAATTTACCAATCAAGGGTCATAATTTAATGCAAGAACAAATCTGTCCCAAGAGAATGTAAAAGGTGTTACTGACCTTTTATATTTACAACCCAGCCCTATAAACCTCATTACTCTATTTAACACAGAAAAGGGAAAAATGGATACATCTGTGGCCACCAGGACTTGTATTCCTTAACTAATTTTAATGTCTCTTCAATCCCCTAACCAATTAGATTTTCTTTTTGCTAATTAATTTTTATAATGCACATAATATCTTCTTACTAGGAGGATTTTAGCAGGTTTGCATTAAATGACATTAAAAGATGGAAGTACAAGCAAGGGATGTTGATTTGAGGTTGTATAGCTCTATTATTTCTTATTTACCTATAACTTCTTATATTTATTTACATAATTACATAAGATATAAATATATATACATATATATACAAATGTATATATGTTAAATATATGTAAAATTTCCCTCACCATGACAACAAGCTCTGCCATTGCAATATGCACAGGGACCCAAGGTACCAGTTGATTTAATGGGTTCAGGAGGCACATTTCCCCATTCTAACTAGGCATAGCTGGTTGTTGTTTTTCAACTAATGGAAGATCAACTTATAATTTGCTTGATGAACTGAATTTGTAAGGCTTCCATCTTGGGAAACATGTTTATTTGACAAAGAACAACAACCTATTGAAGAGAACCATGGTGTAAATGGTTTTTTAATGGTTCCCATTAAAGAGCTCTTTCTCCTCTCTAAAGAGATTTCTACTTCTCTAAATACTGCAAACAGTGTGTAGGAAGGAATCCTCCTAAATGTCTCGATTAGGGTTTTTTTTGTGCTAACTAGAGTCTGTGCCCTACTCAAAAATATGTCACACGTTGGAATAGTTGTTCAATAATGATTCAGGGACAAATAGGTAAACTGATTTTTATTCTAAAATATTTTTACCACTGTGTGCACTTGCACTGCAGTTGTATGGCTCAGAAGATAATAGCACCAGGCAGGAGGCTGAGGCCCGACTCCTCTAATGAGATCCCAGATGAGGCATTGGTGAGGGGCAAGTGAAGGGCGCTGCTGACAGACCTGGCTTGAGCAGTGCATAGAGCGTTGTCATTCCTCAGGTACGAAACCCAACCCCAGTATACGCGGAGAAGGAAATGACGGGGCGTGTTTTATACATGCACACTTTGACTTGAAATGAGCAAGGGTACATATTCAATAGTAAGTGGCTATGGAGATGTGACGTTTTAAAGACACGTGTGTGCTGGCATTAAATATTGGGAGATGTGCATGCTGGTTAAAATTACAGAAATGAATGCAGTTACCTGGGATGATTATGTGGAATAAAATAGAAAGGGTTGTTAGTTTTTGACTTAGTAGAGCTTTTCTCAACATGAGAAAAAAAAAAAAAAAAAACCCTAGGCTAAGGCATTTACTCTATATAATGAATTATTTTATCTCATATGTAATTATAATGGTGTTAATTATGTACCAGTCCTGTGAAAATATAGAATATAGAGGCATGAATAATTTTCATAGGGTTTGATTTCCTTGCTATTCCCCCTCAGTTGAGAAACAAGGCTAGGGACTATGTACCTTTAATTTATCACATTCTAATTAAAATTAATGTTATAACAACCTACATAAAATGTAAAGAAATCTCTAAAACGGTAAATATCACTATTGTTTTTGCTATAAACACAGAGATTTTACTTCAACATATATTGCAAACCATATAATATATTTTCTTAGTCATGCAGACCTCCTACAAAAATTAGGAAAATAATGAGTCTTCTGTACTTACGCACATTTACAGTCATTGGGTTCTTCAGTATTGACTGTGCATAGAAGTTTTCATTAGATTTAATTTCTTTTCAAGTTGAAAAGTGTTACTGAGCATTCACCTCATCACGGGTCTATTGGCCTCAAGATTTCTCAGGTTTGGTTATCTACAAGTGTCTGTATTTACCTGCATTATTAAATGAATTTTCATTACATGTAGAATTCTGAGTTTGCTGTTTCATTGTTCAGACTTTTAAATATGTTTTTCAATAAACCTCCCTTTTTCTAATGAAAAGTCAACCATGATACATTTTATTGTTTTCTTGCTTGTCATGTGTCTTTTCTTTATATCTCTTTGGGGATCTTCAAACATTTCTTTTCTTACTTCATGTTTAGCCTTTGACAACGATCTGTGTAGGTTTGGTGTTTGTATTTAAATGCTTACAGACAATCTTTTTGGACAGGTATTTTTATGCTTTAATTTTAAACCAGTATGCCACCACAGTACAAGAAGAGGAAGATGCAGCAATTCAACAAATAGATGCTCTGGGAACTTGGATCACTTCTTTGTGTATTTATTTTTGACTTCTGAATTTCTTTGAGCTCAAATGGCCAAGTAGATTTCACAGAAACCTGGACTTTCTCCAGAGGCTTCTCTCCTTTGAGCTCTGATAAAAATAGATTCGAATTCAAGCTCTTAATTATGGAATACTGGGAAAATTATCATGTTCCATGAAGGTTTTGTTTTCTAAATTATAAATAAGAGGAAGGGTGTCCTATTTTCTACCATTATTAGGATGAAAACTGTGTGAGTAGCTATGTAACATGAGAGTTTACTGCTAATATAATTGATAATTTGTTATAAATTAAGACATTCATTGTAGTTAATTATTAAAACAATATTTTCAATCTATGTTATTTTAGTTGATCTCTCAGTAATTTCTTACTTTTCCTGTCATTGAATATCCTTCATTTTAGGATACTTTCCTCTTATTTCTTCCAGGGTATGTCCCTCCCTCTGCTCCATTACTTTTTTTTTTTTTTTTTTTTAATCAAGGTTATGGGGTAATGGCCTTCAGTTTGGTCTTAAGTCATTTTGGTAGTTTTTCTTTTCACACATATAGAAAGTTGATATTTTGGGGATTTTTGCCTGTTTTTTAATATCTGAATCTATATTTTTTAACCTTAGATGATTTAATTTATGCTCAAAATTTTGCTTTTCACCTACATGTTGATGACCTCAAATTTTCATACCCAGTTCAAATGTCTGCTTCCAGTAGAAATACACATAAATCAACATCTTTATACTAGTTTAACCTCAACCCACTATTTAAAAAATGAATTATTTTCACTATTTTTCATATATTATATGGAAGCATGTATATTTTTCTAAACTAAGTAACCCTTATTATCTATGGTATCAAAAAAATAAACCCAGCCCCTCTGAAGACTCTTTTTTATAAGGATCTGTTAAAATTTAGAAGAAGTGATTTTTCAGAACAGTTTGGTTCAGTCTTTGCGTATCAGCCCACACTGTGCTCTAAGACCTGGTGAGTGTCTAAGTTCTTAGGGTCTGTGCAGGTGGCTATTTCAGTACCATGAATGACTGCATGAGCTAGGCAGGATTTGGCAATATAGGTCTAACACACATTCATAGGGCACAACCTGTCACCATTTCTCTGCAAGATCCTGGCTGCTTCATATAATTTTGCAAGATAATGTTTGTAGAGACCTTGACCCCTACAAATTCAAATTCACAGTCTTCTTCCCTGTTTGCTCCAGAGGATGATTCCTCCCACATTGTCAGTAGCATCTGTCTCATTCTGCCAATTGCTTTCTATCACTATTTCCAAACCCAGGAGATTTTAAATAATCTCTCCTTGGTAACATTTTAGGGTACATTAGAGGTAGATTAGAATGATATGTTACCTTTTTATTTTCTTTATAACTTAGATCATTTCATCAGTATATGATGCTGTCATTAGCTCAATCAACCATTAACTTAATCAAAATTAGACCTTAAGAATCAAAGTTCTTCCTCCTCAGTTTATTTTGAATTCATAATGATTCTATCTCTAGATACTTTTCAAAATCACCCTGTTTACTCCCTTTACTGTATCACCTTAGCATAAGCCCCATTACTTTTTGCTTACTGTTTAGACTGCCTTCAGTATCAGCTTCTTTTAATCAAGTTTCTAAACATTGATAGGTTAAAATTTCTAAAGTGCAAATTTCATCTTACTACTACTTACTTCTCTAGTCACACCTACTTAAAACCACTTATTAGGTTTTCTTCTAATTTCCTTTGTCTGCAATTTACCTGATTACCTAGTTAAAGGCAGTTGCTATTTACTGAAGAATCCATCTGTACCAATCCTTTGAACAAACTTTCTGTCCTTTATCTCTTGGGTTTACAATACCCTGGTGATTTTAAAACGACCAATATGGGAAAGAAAGAGTTTGACTAATTATCTCAGTCACCCAACTTGTTTCTGACAGAGCCAAAACTTCTATTTATGTCTCTCTTAATCTTATTCCTTTATGGATCCTCCCCATTTATCCATATCCTTGCCAATACCTGTCTCATCACCTGTGGTCTAGTCAAAATAAAGGACTTTTTTTTTTAAATTATTTGCTTTTTTGCTCCAAACTTGTCAAAAATTTCATCCCTTTAAATGTATCCACTCAGTTTTCAACACTAATCATGGATTTTTATCTTGACCTAATCCAAATTATAGGTAGGGAAGCAGTATTTAAATCTATAGGAAACCATTGCTAGAAACCTTAAGTTACAACCAGTGTCTGTGTCAGATACTTCTTTTATACACCTAGAATTTTGTGCCTGCCACCATAACTTACTTTCCACTTTCATCACTTTTTCTTCTTTTTGAATATTTTCATAGTAGGAAGGGTTTGCCTTAGGAGTGATAACTGCCTCTTTAATAGTTATCTTTTCCATAACACTGGAAAGATGGCAAATGGTACCAGACACATGGACACAATGAAAACACCCTTATTGAGTGAATGACAAAAAAATACAAGGTTAAATTTATTCATTTCACTATTGTTTGGATCAAACTGAGCTTTTTTCCCTGAGTTACTACAGGGACTAGTGATAACATTATGGCTCCAGAAATGTGTGTTTGGAGTATAGGCCTTTGGTGAGTGCCTCTCAATCTCTGTAAAAAGTTTTGTATAGATTGTAAAACTCGGGACATGCAGATTGCTTATGTTGTTTTTCTCTCTGGAGTCCCAAATCATCTCACCTATTATAATGCCTCCCCATTTCATCCAAAGCATTAATGATTCAGCATTATAGCATTATTTTTTCATTCTATTCATGAAATACTTATTTCTTTGATGGGCTGGATGACCATGGTTCTTTTGAAATTTTCTTAATCAAGTAAATATTAATTTTTTTGGCAACATCCTGAGCATGGTCAGCAGAATTCTATGATGGCCCTTAATATTTCTACTGCTGGATAAATCCACTCATTATATTTGTGTCTGCTTGAGTGTGGTTGAACGGCCATACCTATGCTTATGC
Organism: Sciurus carolinensis; assembly: GCF_902686445.1. Taxonomy (NCBI): domain Eukaryota; kingdom Metazoa; phylum Chordata; class Mammalia; order Rodentia; family Sciuridae; genus Sciurus; species Sciurus carolinensis. Next base: position 19,661,787 of record NC_062217.1, on the reverse strand, counting down.
TATATTATTTAAGACTCAATATGTCATGGGGGAGACTACCAAGAAATTATTTTGCTGGCTTTAGAGTAACAAGTTTCCGCTGTGAGACACTCATGGTGTGAGGACTTGAGAGTAGCTGAGAACAACCCCTGATAAACAAACACCAAGAAAACAATTACCTCTGTTCTACAGCTAAAAAAAAAAAAAAAAAACAAAACTCTGTCAAAAACCACATGAACATGGAAATGGACACAGCTTCAGTTAAGATCTGTATGTCTGCCATGATGGAATTCAACTGGTAAACTCCAGAGCTGAAGACCCAGCTAAGCTGTCCTAAGTTCCTGCAACCAGGAAACTGTCCAATAATCAACATGTGTATTCTAGGCTGCTATGGGTTATGCCAAAGAACAAGATGATTGATCTGGTGCTCACTTCTATCAGTAACCCTAGTGACATTGCTGGTATAGAACCTAATTTGCACACTTCTTAGTTAAAAGTGGAAAACATTTTGAAGACATCATATTTGTCTCTTCCTTTTTCTAATGGACACTATATTCAGTACTGTTTTATGCTGTTTCATGGTCTCCATTAGATCTAAAGGTTTTTGGTTAACAATGCTTTACTCCGCTCCACTGATTAGATACATACTGTCTGCTTGTAATAAATTGCCACCATTTATCAGCAATTAACACAAGCCTAAAATAGAAAAGAAAGAAACCTCAAGGGATTAGAAAGGAGAACTTCACTTTCTGACCTTCCAATCTGTGCTTAAAAGGCAAATTTTGAATTTGTGTGTTCCCAGAGTTTTATTAAATGGAGTCCTTAATTTGAATAATACAAATTTATATTTGCATAGTAATTTGAACATTAATCTTCACAATACAATTGTGAGAAGTCATGGGACATACTATTATCTTCATAATATCATTTATTTGATTTCACAAAATTTGTTTAAAGGTAACTCTGAGTCTGGTGTCAACTTCTCTGATATATCATTCCTTTGCATGCAGCTCATTTGTCTTGCTTTCTGAGAAAATATAATCACTTATTTATGCTTTTCTTTTATTTCAAACTTCAAAATATTCATAAATCTCTTACTGAGCCTCTATAGTCTTAAAATTGCTTATTCTTCATCCAAATATTTTATGGAAAATATCAACTATAGACAGAAGAGTTGAAAGAATTTAGTTTCCATCCATATACCCTCAAGATTCTTCCACTGAGATTTGATTATACTTCATTTATTTACATATATATATTCCTCTATTCTGTTAACATACTGTTTTATTGCTGTTGTGTTACATATTCAATTTCAGATACCAGTTCAATTTTCCATATTAGTGTGCATATTACCAATTAAAGTTTACCATTTTAATTTTTCTTTTTACATACAATTGAATGCACATATCTTAAGTGCACATTTTTTCATTTTTCACAAACAAGCATGCCTTTCTTTTTAAGAAACCCAGGGCACACTGACAATTCAGTTCAGATTATAAATATTAAGCCTTACACCAACCTGTCCTTAGCCTAAAGTACTTGCTATAAAACCAAAACTTGTTTAAACTTTCAGTTTTCCTTAATAGCCTGAAACTCTGGAATATATTTTTTCAGCCTTGCTTACCCTGAGGTCATTTACATAAAGAACTACTTTGCCTGTTCAGTCATATTCTTGTTTCCTTGTTTCTTTTACTCCTGATCAACCTGGATCCCTGAGACACACAAAATACTTATGTTCATAAGGAAGAGGAATCTTATTTTCACAATAATCCTCCTGCCGATGGTGAATGAACAATTTCACTCTTTTCTTTTTCTTTTTTTTTTATCTTTATTTTCTTTCTTCCTGGTGCTGAGGAGTAAACCCAAGCAAGTATGCCAGCTTCTGACACTGAGTTACATCCCTAACCCAGAAAGACTTTGATTTTGTCAATCTACTCCAGAGCATTTATTTCAGGGCATTTTGCAAAGTGGACATATAGATCATTGCTCAAAGTGATACTGAATTATTACACATTGGATTGCCAACTCCAACTTTAACTTATTAAAACATAGATAATAGAGTCTTAATTTCTTTAGAGCAATTTTTTTTGCTCTTTTATTCTATTTGCTTACATTATCTCTTTTATTTAATTTTCATAAACACTTCCAAGTAGGAAAGAACACAGAAAGAGCATAGCATTCTTCTAAAGTAATAGGACCCAGGTATAAATCAACTACAAACATTAAACTAATCCTCAAATAACTTTCTACTACCATCAGAAATTAAAACAATCTTCAAATTAAGTGTGAAAAGTAATTGCAAATGGGTATTAACTATATAGGTAACTTAGTATATTCTAATATTTTTTCAGCACCTGACCAAAGAAATTTCAGTTTACAAAAGAGAAAACTAATTATTTAAATGGATGCTTATATCAGCTATGGAATGATTAGACATTCATTTCCTAGACTTGGCTTCAAAAAAGAGATCTTAGAACACAGAGAATTGACTCTGGGCCACTTTTAAAATGTTGGAAGAAAGAAATCATCACTGCCTAATATAACGTGTCAAAGCTCAAAACAAGATACTCCAAAATGCAGGGCCTTGGTAACTCAGAGAAATACAGAAGCAAGAAGCTCACTCTGACCCTTGTCTACCTTTTTACCCTGAAATGTAGTCACAGAGATATTTTCTGACCTACCTTGCCTGAAAGCAGGTCACAAGACCCTCAGTCCAGAGAAGTCCTGCCCTGTATTTAGAGGCTAAGAATGACCTTAATGAATACAGTTTCCTTAAGTTCTCCCTATTTTATTACCATGCAGTCATATGCTCTTTTGGTCCTACCACACTTCTATAGTACTGTCCATTCTTCATTGAATCTAAACATAAAAATATACATTTTTCTCTGGGTCTTTGGACTTTAATTTCTGAAACCTCCTGTATCACATAGCATGTGAAATGAATGAATGTGTGATGTACTTATTTTGTGAATGTATGTTTTGTTATAGAGTTGTCACTCATGAAAAAAAAATGAAATTGCTATTTTTCTCCTAAAGTTGTCAATGTAATGGCTTCTTAACATTTAGGAATGTGGAGAATGGATGGCATAGCTGCAATGGAGGAATTTAGAGGCTGTAATAAAGAAGCTACCACTGCAATGTCCTGTGGTTGACATTGCCACTGTTGTGCATGCCTCTGCGCACACCAAAGTTGCACATTTCCCCAAATATTTTAAAATAAAACCTGAGTGTACAGTACTAAGTCCTGTGGAAGGCTAGTTGGTGAAAATGGATGCCATTCGGAACTGATAATGGAACTGCAAACCAGAGTGGGAAATACAGTACTTAGGACATAAATGTTTCTAAGTAGAAAAAAGCAGGAAGGAGCAAATGAGTGAGCCTATGATACTATAGTTATCATAATCTATTTAAGAACAATTTTGGCCTTGTTATGCTGCTTTTTCTCACAACTATATACAGCTGTGTATGTTATTGTATATTTAAGATCATATACAGAAATATTGCAGTTTTTCAACGATCTTGGAGAAGTATTCTCCACAAATACAATCTTTTATTCTGCATAGGTCATGCTCACATAATTTAAAATAAACCTGAAATTAAACTGAAGAAGTAGATGACAAGGTAATTGATGTGAAATGGAAATGACTATTTCTTTTGAAGTTAAAATGTATGTAAATTGAAATACGATTCCAATGAATTGGTATAACGAGAGCTTCAGTAGCAGATAGAAGTAAAACACAGTTTCCATTAATTAGCTACAAAAAAAAATTGCATGAAATGAACAAAAATGACCACATATTTCCCCAAGAATTTTAGTTACATTCTTTGAAGTCAGGTCACAAGTGGCACTCCATGCTTATCCTTTCTTTATAGAGCTGGTTGATGACATGTGGCAGAAACTAAGAACAAAGGGGTTAACCCAATTTCAAGTTTGTCTTTGATGCACTTCCAAATCTCCTCTTGTGGGAAAGGAAAGTGAATTGCTTTAAGTGAGTAAAGAGTGGAAATAGATCAGAACAGTCAATCTGTGGCCTTAGAAAGAGGATAGTTTAGCTTATTTCTTCTTTAGAACAATATGTCTTGGTTGATTGTATCGGTCTGAAACAAAAAGACCTACACATATTTGAAGCAAAATCATCATTCAACAAGTAGAGTTATCTCCAAGGAAAACTGTTACTCTGAGATAATAATTACAATGCTAAAATGGCTTCAAGTTTACTAGAAAATTTCCCATAAATTAGTACTCTCAGCTCTAATTGTTTGTTTATTTAATGTTAATAGAGATTGGAAAAAATAAGTTACCATGCAGAGTTATAATTGGGAAATACCCAAGAGTATTTCATACTAGGGAAAATAAAAGGGTATTTAGTAGTGAGTGAGATACTATATTTCTTATAAAATGGCTACGATTAACTATAGTTGAACATGTTCACAAAAACTGAGTGGTCCCCATAGATCATTAATCACTCCTCTTTTCAAACATGACCTCTCTTTGTCTACCAAGAGATTTAGACAACACAAGCAGTTCCTTAATTCTAGCAGAGCACATTTTGATACAACCTTTCATGAAGGAAGCTCTATCATTCCCCTGCCCTATAACTCATTATCATAGAACCCAATTTTCACATTCAAACATACAGCAAATAATTTGAAAGGACCACAGCCATTGGAGCAATAATGGTAAAATGAGCATTTACTTATTTTACAAGCTTAATTTTAGTTTTCAAGAGCAACAACAGTGGAATACTTTTTATTTATTCATATTTCCCACCAAAAAGATTAGTTGAACTAAAAAATACATAGGGAAAATCTGCAATGAGATTGTACTACAAAAAAGTTCTTAAGGCTTTACTTGATATGGTAGCATAAGTCATTGGTAGATTGTGAAAAATTGAACATGTTTTATCCTCCACAGTAATCACTAGAAAAATATAGAGGAAGTCCTCTAAAAAACAAATTGCATAAATAATAAAATGTTTAAAGAACAATGAAAAGTATGTAAAAGTGGAGCAAATGAATAGGCAGATAGTAAAAACGGAAAACAAGTAGAAATAATTTCATTAAATATAAAGAACTATGCACTGCAATTTAATGTGGTGCAATATCAGATTAGCCTATTTTATGCATGCAAAGATAAATTGAATGGCAAAAGATAAAACTTACAAAGTTTAAGAACAAACTTTGGTGGCTCATTTTAAGAAAGTGGACATGAACAGAGAACTTTACCATAGATAAAAGTAAAATGTCATATAATAAATGAAGTAATTTTTTTAGAATTTTTGATAAAACAAGACTTTCCACGCCTAATAATAGAGCAGTAAAATATATTAAAGTAATAGAAATAAGTAACTGATGAAAGAAGTACACACACACACACACACACACACACATACATACATAATCATAATCAGATGTTGTTTCCCCCACTTTGGATACTTGTAAACATGAGCTCATTTAAATTTATAAGATTCTGCCTCCACCAATTATGGAATATACATCATTTCCAAGTGCATATGGGACACTCACTATACTATACTGTAACAAGGCAATAAAACAAGGCACAAATTTCCAAAGAATTAAATCTTACACAATATGATTCTCTGTAATGAGATTTAATTAAAAATCAATAAAGAGAAGTAAAATTGAAAGTCAAAAATATTTATAAATTAAACAAAAAGCATCTAACTAACTCCTTATCAAAGGGGCAACCCGAGAGAAATTAAAAAAGTGTTCTAAAATAAATAATGAAAACTGCACTTATCCACATTTGTAAGACGCTTTTGAAGGAGAACTTAGAAATGAATTTATATTGTACATGCTTATATTAGAAAAGAGCTTTAAAACAAAGGAAGTATTATCTGTATTATAAAGCTAAAGAACAATGTAACTATTTGAAGAAAAATCAGTTGAAAAAAAAATTCAGAGGAGTTTTCAAGATGGTAGACTATAGGGTGGATGCATTTCATGTTGCTCCAGGACTCAGAATTCAAGAAGATGAGGTTTGAGACTTGGAACCAACTCAAAGCCACCAGGTGAGTCTCTCCTGTTGGGGAGGCGTCCCAGATGGGGCAGTAATCCAGAATGCAGGGAACTTTGTGAGGTAGAGTTGCCCAAAGAGACACCCTTCTCCCTGCTGGAGTCATGAACTTCGACAACTGGGAGCATTGTAGAGGAGGACCGCTCAGCACAACACTTGGACTAGGAGTGATTACCCAGGAGTCCAGGCAGCTGCCTGGAGGAGGCGCACAGCAGGTGGCTTAGACTTGGAGCAACTGCACCGGAAATCCAGGCAGTTGCCTGGAGGAGGAGGCGTGCAGAGCCAGGAGGTAGATCTGGGCCCCTGGGAATGTTGCAGAGGAAGGCTTCCCAGCCTAGGCAGTAGTTCTGGATTGAGGGGAACTTCTAAGAGGGGAGCTGACCAGCGAGACTCCCGCCCCCTTCTCTAGTCTTCCCTGCCGGGTGATGTTTTCCCACAAGGATGGTAAAACCAGAGACACAGGCACAAACAGGCCTTGCCTCAGCCGGCAGCCTAGTTCCCCTTTGGATGACCATTGTTCAACAAGTGGAGGCGTCTCTGCCCACTAGCAGGGAATATACCCCACCTGAAGGCCACCACCCTAGAAAGGCAGCTTCCTTGTGGAGCACTGCATTATCAAGTTCCTCCAGGACTTCAGGCTACTGAAGGCTAGGAAGTGATATACTAGAAATCTTCAGGGATACTATAAGTAAATAGAGGAAATCTGCAATATCTCAGCAATCCACAGATACCTGACAAATATGAGAAAACAAGGGAACAAAATGCCCCAAACAAATCTAGATGTTACATCAATACAATCCAATGACAGCATGGCAGAAGAAATGACAGAAAGAGAGTTCAGAATGTACATAATTAAAATGATCACGGAAGAAAACGATGAATTAAAGACCAAATGCAGGCATTGAATGATGAAATGAAAGAGCAAATGTGTGCATTGAATGAGCGCACCAATCAACAGTTAAAAGAGCAAATTCAGGAAGCAAATGATCATTGCAATAAAGAGTTAGAGATATTGAAAAAAAAAATTCTTGAAATGAAAGAAACAGTATACCAAATTAAGAACTCCGTAGAAAGCATAACCAATAGGATAGAACACCTGGAACACAGAACCTCACACATTGAAGACAAAATATTTAATCTTGAAAACAAAGTTGACCAAACAGAGAAGATGGTAAGAAAACATGAACAGAATCTACAAGAATTATGGGATATCATAAAAAGGCCAAATTAAAGAATTATTGGGATTGAGAAAGACTTAGAGAAACAAACCAAAGGAATGAACAATCTATTCAATGAAATAATATCAGAAATTTCCCCAAAACTGAAGAATGAAATGGAAAATCAAGTACAAGAGGCTTATAGGACTCCAAATACACAAAATTACAACAGACCCAACCAAGGCTCATTATAATGAAAATGCCTAATATACAAAGTAAAGACAGAATTTTAAAGGCTGCGAGAGAAAAGAATCAAATTATATTCAGGGGGAAACCAATACGGATATCAGCAGATTTTTCAATCCAGACACTAAAAGCTAGAAGGGTCTGGAACAACATTTTTCAAGCCCTGAAAGAAAATGGTTGCCAACCAAGAATCTTATACCCAGCAAAACTAACCTTTGATTTGACGATGAAATAAAATCATTCCATGATAAACAAAAGCTAAAAGAATTTACAAAAAGAAAGCCAGCATTACAGAATATTCTCAGCAAAATATTCCCTGAAGAAGAGATGAAAAACAAGGATGGAAATCAGAAAACAGAGGAATTATCCTAAAGGAATAGTCAAATAAAGGAGAAACCAGGTCATGTAAAAAAAAAAAAAAAAAAATGAGCCAAATGACCAGAAATACAAATCATATCTCAATAATAACCCTGAATGTTAATGGCCTGAATTCATCAATCAAAAGACATAGACTGGCAGATTGGATTAGAAAGAAAGATCCAACAGTATGTTGCCTGCAAGAGACTCACCTCATAGAAAGATATACACACAGACTAAAGGTGAAAGGATGGGGAAAAACATACCATGCACATGGACTCAGCAAAAAAGCTGGAGTATCCATCCTCATTTCAGATAATGTGGACTTCAAGCCAAAGTTAGTCAGAAGGGATAAAGAAGGACATTTCATACTGCTTAAGGGAAGCATAAATCAGCAAGACATAACAATCATAAATATCTATGTCCCAAACAGTGGCTCATCCATGTACATCAAACAAATCCTTCTCAATATCAGAAACCAAATAGACCACAACACAGTAATACTAGGTGATTTTAACACACCTCTCTCACCACTGGACAGATCTTCCAAACAAAACTTGAATAAAAAAAACCATAGTTATCAATAACACAATCTATAATTTAGACTTAACGGACATATATAGAATATACCATCCAACCAAGAGCGAATACACTTTCTTCTCAGCAGCACATGGATCCTTCTCTAAAATAGACCATATATTATGCCACAAAGCTACTGTTAGCAAATACAAGAAGATAGAGATACTACCTTGTATTCTATAAGATCATAATAGGTTGAAATTAGAAATAAATGACAGAGTAAAAAACAGAAACTACTCCAACACCTGGAGATTAAATAATATGCTATTGTATGATGAATGGATAACAGAAGATATCAGGAAGAAAATTAAAAAATTCTTAGAGGTAAATGAGAACAAAAAACATCATATCAAAATCTCTGGGACACTATGAAAGCAGTACTTAGAGGAAGATTTATTTCATGGGGCGCATTCAAAAAAAGTAAAAATCAACAAATAAATGACTTAACGCTACAGCTCAAAGCCCTAGAAAAAGAAGAGCAGACCAAAACCAAAAGTAGTAGAAGACAGGAAATAGTTAAAATCAGAGCTGAAATCAATGAAATTGAAACAAAAGAAAGAATCAAAAAATTGACAAAATAAAAAGTTGGTTTATGAAAAAATAAACAAAATTGATAAACACTTAGCCACACTAACAAAGAGAAGGAGAAAGAAAAGTCAAATTTCTAAAATTCAGAATGAACAAGGAAATATCAGAGCAGACACGATTGAAATACAAGACAATTAGAAGCTATTTTAAAAATCTATACTCCAACAAAACAGAAAATCTCGAAGACATCAACAGGTTTCTAGAGACATATGAATTACCTAAACTGAACCAGGAGACATTACAATTTAAATAGACCAATTTCAAGTAATTAAATAGAAGAAGTGTTCAAAAACCTAACAACAAAGAAAAGTCCGGTACCAGAAGGGTTCTCAGCCGAGTTCTACAAAACCTTCAAAGAAGAGCTCATTCCAATACTCCTCAAAGTATTCCATGAAATAGAAAAGGAGGGAACCCTCCCAAACTCATTCTATGAAGTCAATATTACACTGATACCTAACCAGACAGAGAAACATCGAGGAAAGAAAATTTCAGACCAATATCCTTAATGAACATCGATGCAAAAATTCTCAAAAAAATTTTTGCAAATCGCATACAAAAATATATTAAACAGATAGTGCACCATGATCAAGTGGGTTTTATCCCAGGGATGCAAGATTGTTTCAACATCCAGAAATCAATAAATGTAATTCACCATATCAACAGATTTAACATCAAGAATCATGTGGATTATTTCGATAGATGCAAAAAAGGCATTTGATAAAATACAGCATCCCTTCATGCTCAAAACACTAGGAAAAATAGGGATAGTGGGAACATTCCTTAATATTGTAAAGGCTATCTATGCTAAGACCATGGCTAATATCATTCTAAATGGGTGAAAAACTGAAAGTATTCCCCCTAAAAACTGGAACAAGGCAGGGATGCCCTCTTTCACCACTTCTATTCAACATTGACCTTGAAACTATAGCCAGAGCAATTAGACAGACCAAAGAAATTAAAGGGATACAAAAAGGAAAAGAAGAACTCGAACTATCCCTATTTACTGATGACATAATTATATATTTAGAGGAACCTGGAAATTCCACCAGAAAACTTGTAGAAATCATAAGTGAATTCAGTAAAGTAGCAGGATATAAGATCAATGCCCATAAATCTAATGCATTTTTAACATAAGTGATGAATCTATGGAAAAAGAAATTAGTAAAACTACCCCATTCACAATAGTCTTGAAAAAAAGAAAATACTTGGGAATCAATCTCACAAAAGAGGTGAAAGACCTCTAAAATGAGAACTACAGAACACTAAAGAAAGAAATTAAAGAAAACCTTAGAAGATGGAAAGATCTTCCATCTTCTTGGATAGGCAGAATTAATATTGTCAAAATGGCCATAAACCAAAAGTGCTATACAGATTCAATGCAATTCCAATTAAAATCCCAATGACATACCTTAGAGAAATAGAGCAAGCAATAATGAAATTCATCTGGAAAAATTAGAAATCCAGAATAGCTAAAGCAATCCATCGCAGGAAAAATGAATCAGGGGGTATTGCAATACCAGATCTTCAACTATAATACAAAGCAATAGTAACAAAAACGGCATGGTACTGGTACCAACATAGACAGGTAGATCTATGGTACAGAGTAGAGGACACGGACACAAACCCAAATAAATACAATTTTCTCATACTAGACAAAGGTGTCACAAATATGCAATGGAGAAAAGATAGCCTCTTTAGCAAATGATGCTGGGAAAATTGGAAATCCATATGCAGCAGAATGAAACTAAATCCCTCTCTCTCAAACTGCACAAAACTAAAGTCAAAATGGATCAAGGACCTTGGAATCAGACCAGAGATCCTGCATATTTTAAAGAAAAAGTAGGCCCAAATCTTCAACATGTGGGCATAGGATCAGACTTCCTCAACAGGACTCCCATAGCACAAGAAATAAAAGCAAGGATCAATAACTGGGATAGATTTAATCTAAAAAGCTTTCTCTCAGCAAAGGAAACTACCAGCAATGTGAAGAAAGAGCATACAGAGTGGGAGAAAATCTTTGCCAATCATACTTCAGATAGAGCACTAATCTCCAGAATCTCTAAAGAACTCAAAAAATTCTACACCAGGAATACAAATAACCCAATCAACAAATGGACTAAGGAAGTGAACAGACACTTCAAAGAAGATCTACAAACAATCAGCAGATATAAGAAAAAATGTTCCACATCTCTAGTAATAAGAGAAATGCAAATCAAAACCACTCTAAGATTCTATCTCACCCCAATTAGAATTTCGATTATCAAGAATACTAGCAACAATAGGTGTTGGCAAGAATGTGGGGAAAAAAAGTACACTCATACATTGCTGGTGAAGTTGCAAATTAGTGCTGGAAAGCAGTGTGGAGATTCCTTAGAAAACTTGGAATGGAACCACCTTTTGACCCAGCTATCCCACTCCTTGGCCTATTCCCAAAGGACTTAAAATCAGCATACTACAGAGATGCAGCCACATCAATGTTCATTGCTGCTCAATTCACAATAGCCAGATTGTGGAACCAACCTAGATGCCCTTCAATTGATGAATGGATAAACACACTGTAAAATATATATATACACACACACACACACACAATGGAATATTACTCAGCCATAAAGAATAATAAAATTATGACCTTTGCAGGCAAATGGATGAAATTGGAGAATATCATGCTAAGTGAGATAAGCCAATCTCAAAAATCCAAAGGACAAAGGGTCTCCCTGATCAGTGGATGATGACACCTAGTGGGGGGTGGGAAGGAAGTAAGAATGGAGGAAAGAGGAACTGTATAGAGGGAAAAGAAGGGTGAGGGGGAAGGGAAAAAATAATGGAATGAATCAAACACTATTATCCTATGTAAAAGTATGACTACACAAATGGTATGCCTTTACTTCATGTACAAACAGAGAAACAGTATGTATCCCATTTGTGTACAATAAAAATAAATTTAAAAAATCAACTCCTACTTATGAGCTAATCACTCAGATACAATAATTGAAGAAAAATTTCTCAACCTAAATAAGAGCACCTTTATCTCAGTTTTTCGCAACGGGTTTGCCTCCAGAACACTGATATCGTGAAAACCACCACTAAATCAAAGCCAAAATGGGAAAGGAAAAGATTCATATGGACATTGTTGTCATGGAACACGTAGATTCGGGCAAATCTACCACCCTGACCATCTGATTTACAAATGTGATGGGATTGACAAAAGGACCATTCTAAAATTTAAGAAGGAAGCTGCTGAGATGGGTAAGGGCTCCTTCAAGTATGCCTGGGTCTTGTATAAACCGGAAGCTGAGTGTGAGCGTGGTATCACCATTGACATCTCCCTGTGGAAATTTGAGACCAGTAAGTATTATGTGACTATCACTGATGCCCCAGGACACAGAGACTTTATAAAAACATGATTACAGGCATATCTCAGGCTGACTGTGCTGTTCTGATTGTCACCGCTGGTGTTGGTGAATTTGAAGCTGGTATCTCCAAGAATGGGCAGACCCATGAGCATGTCCTTCTGGCTTACACACTGGGTGTGAAACAACTAATTGTTGGTGTTAATAAAATGGATTCCACTGATCAAACTGCAGTCAGAAGTGATACGAGGAAATCATTAAGGAGGTCAGTACCTACATTAAGGAAATTGGCTACAACCCTGACACGGTAGCATTTGTGCCAATTTCTGGTTGGAATGGTGACAACATGTTGGAGCCAAGTGCTAATATGCCTTGGTTCAAGGGATGGAAAGTCACCCGTAAAAACGGTGGCAGTGCCAGTGGAACCACACTGCTTGAAGTTTTAGATTGCATCCTGCCACCAACTCGTCCAACTGACAAGCCTTTGCGTCTGTCCCTCCAGGATGTCTACAAAATCTGTGATATTGGTACTGTCCCTGTGGGCTGAGTGGAGACTGGAGTTCTCAAGCCCAGCATGGTGGTCACCTTTGCTCCAGTCAATGTCACAACTGAAGTAAAGTCTGTTGAAATGAACCCTGAAGCTCTGAGTGAAGTTCTTCCTGGAGACAACGTGGGCTTCAATGTCAAGAACGTGTCAGTCAAAAATGTTCCTCGTGGCAATGTTGCTGGTGACAGCAAAAACGACCCAACAATGGAAGCAGCTGGTTTCACTGCTCAGGTGATGATCCTGAACCATCCAGGCCAAATCAGTGCTGGCTATGCCCCTGTCCTGGATTGTCACACAGCTCACATCGCTCGCAAGTTTGCAGAGTTGAAAGAAAAGATTGATCACCGTTCTGGTAAGAAGCTGGAAGATGGTCCTAAATTCTTGAAGTCTGGTGATGCTGCCATTGTTGACATGGTTCCAGGAAGCTCATGTGTCCTGAGAGCTTCTCTGACTCTCCTCCTCTGGGTGGCTTTGGTATTCGTGATATGAGGCAGAGAGTTGCTGTGGGTGTCCTCAAAGCAGTGGACAAGAAGGCTGCTGGAGCTGGCAAGGTCACCACGTCTGCCCAGAAAGCTCAGAAGGCTAAATGAATGTTATCCCTAACACCTGCCACCCCCGTCTTAATCAGTGGTGGAAGAACGGTCTCGGAACTGTTTGTCTCAATTGGCCATTTAAGTTTAATGGTTAATGATAACAATGCATTGTAAAATCTTCAGAAGGAAAGGAGAATGCTTTGTTGACCATTTTTGTGTGTGTGTGTGTGTGTGTGTGTGTGTGTGTGTGTGTGTGGCGGTTTTAAGTTATTAATTTTTAAAATCAGTACTTTTTAATGGAAGTTACTTGACCAAAAATCTGTCACAGAATTTTGAGACCCATTAAAACAAAGATTTAATGAGAATAAAAAATTTATCTCACATTACACTGAATGAGGGAGTTTTCTCTCTGAGTAGGAAAGCAAGACAAAGATGTGCTTAGTGTTTCCATTCAACATTCTACTAATAGTCTTGGTTAGCACCATAAAGCAAGAAAAATAAATAAAAGATAAAATAACAAAGGAGGAGGCCAATGTATGTTTTTTCCAAAGAAGACACGATAGATTACATATGAAACGCCAAAAAGTCTATAAAACCTATAGAGTTAAAAAATAAATGTAGATAGATTAGAAGACAGGTGGTTGATTTAAAAAAAAAGGTTTATTTCTGTACACCAGTGACTAATAATTAAAAAATGGAAATTTAAAAACAATTAAGATAACATAGAAACCCAGAAACTATTAAGGAAAATATTTATAAATGTGAATAATGGCTACATTTAAAATTTCCAAATGGTATTAACTAGAATTAAGACAGTGAATGACACAGAATTTTTACACTTTGAGATGTTGAGATGTACTATTAATAAACTGTTAATTCCTGCCAAAATGAAATATAGCTATAGCTATAGATGGAGCAATCATGACCAAATTAACAGTTTATTTTTGAATAAATGGACAATTTATAAAATTTACACAAAAGATTTAAGTACTTCAAAGAACCAAATATATCTTGGCAGAGAAAAAAACAGGATGATTTGTCTGATTCTCTGGCTTTCTATAAGGCTATAATAAACCAAGAAGTGTGTGATTGATATAAAATTACATAAATGAATGAGTGGAGCAGAATGGAGAGTCCAGAAATAAATCTCACCTATGCGATTAAATATCAATGGCATTACCAGGACAATTCATTGGGTAAAGAAGGAAAAGTCTTTCTAAACTTTGTACTAGAATATGTGAATAGACATTGAAGGAAAACAGCAACCACCACAAAATTTTGATCTTTACTGATAGCACAAAAAATATTAACTTGGAATTTTTTTCTTTCCATTTTAAAAAATTTGCATAAAATTTTATATATTAAATGAGTTACCATGTGATACTTTGATATATGAAATTTTCATAGATGGAACAGTAGAAGTTTTTAAATTTTAAATCCAAAAGAAGGAAGAGAGAAGATGGTAGATTAGAGAAAGGATGCACTTCCCAGCAATTCTTCAACATCAGACTTACAAAGAATGAAATCTGCTTCTCAAAGAGGTGAGCAGCTGAAGAATCTCACTGAAACTTAAATACTGAACTGTTAAAAAATATATCCATAGAGACACAAAGTTTTTCACTGGAACATGAGCACTAGTAAACTAGAGATGTGCCAGCTTGGTCACCAGTAGTGGAAGCCAAGGAGAGAAGGCAGTACAGATAAAAGAGACATTTGGTGGGTGGATTAAGAAATCTTAAAATAAAATCAATTTGTCTTGGGGAAACCTGTGGATTAGAGAGAGATGCTAATTTTAAAGCGGAAACAGCACACTGAAATCAAATCCAAAAATAACTTACCCTGGGGCAGAAAGTGTCCCATGGGTACAGAACATGCTCAAGAGTGTGGAGAACGCTCCCAGGCACCAAAAGCTGCCCCTGTGGCTTCCACAGCTGTGAACGACAACAGAGAAGCAGGAACTCATAAAGAACGTTTCCAGAAGCCAACTGAGAAAATGCCCCAAAGGAGCCTGAACCAGAGAGACTGAAATAGAGAGTTTTGCCTGGAATCTCTGGTTCCAAAGGAAGAAAGCTCCCATTGTTACTGGCACCCCATAACAATTATTGGGAAGATGCTCACAGAGGCCACACATGTGTGTGTGCACTCTGGAGCAGGGTAATCCTAGGGTAATTCACATTCATGGTGGTAAAGGTGAAACCTCTTGAGGAGTCCCTGTGATCTAAAAGTGGATACTACTGGAGACCTTAGAGGTCCCGAAGTCCAGCAAAGACCATCGACTTCCCAGAAATATGGTGCATGGATCAAATCTCAAATACCCACCAATAGAGTTCCAAACTTCATCCAAGTCCAAACCCCAATAACTTAAAATTCCACTTTAGAACTCTGCATCATTCCTGACAGAGAATCCATCAGCATTCCCCAGTGTATGCCATCCTATGCTGGGAAACTAGAAACTAAGAGCTACTACAACTAACTGGTAACTAGGTGAGGAAAACAAAGATACTGGACTTAACCCTGGGTCCTTGACCCAAGACTACAAGAGCAAACAATAAATATAAAGAATGACAATCCATTTCTGCCAATAGTTTTGACCACCACAACTCTCCATCTTTCATTAAGCTTTCCATCTTTCATTAAGATTGTTATTTTTTTCCTTTTCTTCTTGATTCTTTTATTTCCAGTTTTTACTGTTTTTCTAATTTAACATTAAAATTTTTTCAAACATCATTTCATCATATTGCATTACGTTTTACATTATTTTATTATGCAGGATCTTGTGTGTATGTGTGCATGTATTGACATACACACATATTGTATTGATAGGTTTGGAAAACATATATATTCATTGTTTTAGTCAGCTTTTTCACTGCTGTAACTGAAAGACGCTACCAGAACAACTGTACAGGAGGAAAAGTTTATGTGAGGGCTTACAGTTACAGAGGTCTCAGTCCATAGATGGCTGGCTTCATTCCTCAGGGCTAAAGCTGAGGCAGAACATCATGGCAGAAGAGTGTGGCAGAGGGAAGCAGCTCACATGTTGAAGATCGGGAAGCAGAGAGAGATCTCACCTTGCCACATACAAATATATACCCCAAAGTGACTCCCCAGTTCTCACCTCCTCCAGTCACACCCTACCACTTCAGTTATCAACTCAGTTAATCCCTAACAGGGAATTAATTTCCTGGTTGGGTTAAGACTCTTACAACCCAATCATTTCTCCTCTGAGCCTCCACATGTGAACTTTTGGGGGACCACATCTAAACTATAACACTCATGTAATAGTACTTGCACATTAATATCTTTCTTATGCACTTATTATTTATCCTTGGTTTGACATAAGTGGGGATAAAATTATACAAATGTTTGAGTGGTTTTGACCTTACATTTTCTGATTTGTTCATACCTTGGTTCTTGTGCCTCCTTTACTCCTTTCTTCATGCTCTTCCCATACTAACAGACAAAATGTTCTGTTTCCTCTTCCTTTCTATCTCTATTATTTTCAGTTAATTTTTATTCCTCCTTCTTTACCACTGATATCTGCTACCTGTCTCCTGCTTCTCCTCTAACACTTTTTTAAACATCTCAAACCTTCTCTCTTCTTGCTACCACATTTTTTCTTATTTAAGAAACTATAGCTGGGCACAGGGGTGCACACCTGTAATCCCAGTGGCTCTGGAGGCTGAGGCAGGAGGACTGAGAGTTCAAAGCCAGCCTCAGCAAAAGTGAGGGACTAAACAACTCAGTGAGATCCTGTGTCTAAATAAAATCCAAAATAAAACTGGGGATGTGGCTCAGTGGTCGAGTGCTCCTGAGTTCAATCCCTGGTACCCAAACAAACGTTAAACGAAAAAAAAAAAGGAAACTATAATTCCACTAAATAATAGAAATTATATAGTTATATAATTCTTACCAATTAAAATTGTGATTCTTCAACACAGTGGATGACATAGTAGGCTTCTGCTGATTTAGTTCATTGACTTTTTTGTTATTTTTGGTATGAATGTTAAATCCTGATCCCACAATTCCTATGTAGGTAGCAATTAGTGTTGCAGATATCAAACTAGACACCAGACATTTCTCTTAAGACTTTACGTCTATTGCTGAACTTAGTGCTATTCCTGGCTCCCTGCTCCCTCTAAGAGGGGCTGTAAAGTGATTGGGACAGTTTAAATTCATAGAGTACAGATAATGCAATGAAATACTCGAAGCTCAGTCAAGCAACAGTGAATCTCATCCCACACAAGATCTAGTTGTTCCACCAGAGATTTCATATTACTTCAACTCATAGAATTAAGGAGATAAAAACCCTAAAACAAATTCCTGGACCCTATGAGGAATAACCAGAGGGTTCTTCAGTTTCATCTTCTTGAAATCTTCTCGTATATCAAAAACAGAGAGAAGTTCCAGAAAAAACAGACAACTACACACAAAAAAGTATAAAAGAGGAGGGAATTCCATCCTAAGTTGTGAAAAGTCTAAGACCTTTGAATACATTAGTAAACAGGCAAACAAATCTCCCTGCCAAATTCGCAATACCACAAGAAAGGATCTCACAGATATGAAATTGGAAAAAAATTCAGAATAGGATTACAAAAAGTTGATCATGTTTAATGAACTAAAAAAAATCCAAAGAACTAATTAAGAGAACAGATATAGGAGACAAAAGGCCACTTAAGTAATAGAAACGTTGAAAATGAATGAATGAAATCCTGGAGATGAAAGACACAACTAACCAAATTAAAAATTTTTTGGATGCATAGACAATAGAACTTCAGTACCTGAAGACAAAAGTTTAGATCTTAAAGGCAGAATATGTGAACCTAAGTGCATAAAATGCAGTGATGGCCAAAAAATGGAAGAACATGTTCAGAATATACAAAAACTCTGGGACAACATCAAGACCAAACCTGAGAATCAGTGAGAAAGAAGAGACCATGAAGATACACGCGAAAGGTATTAAGAACACATTTAATGAGAGTTACAGACAACTTTCCCCATGTCATAAATGTGATAGACAATATAATCCCACGCGTTCTATAGGATCAAAGTGGAACAAAACTAGAAATCAACAGCAAGAAAAATAGTAGAATTCCCATAAATACACAAAGATTAAATGATACTCATTTAAACAAAGAATGAATCAAAGAATAAACGAGAAGAGAAATCAAGACATTCTTAGAAGCAAATGAAAAAAGAGATACAGCACATCAAAATCTCTGGGACAAAATGAAAGCATATCTAAGAGGAAAATTTGTAGCATGAGTACCTACATTAAAAAAAAATAGAAATATCCCAAATAAACAAGCTTATGCTCTATCTCAAGGCCTTAGAAAAAGAAGAACAAATGAGTTTCAAAACCAGTAGAAGACAGGGCACAATTAAGATCAGATCCAAAATAATGAAATAGAAAATTTTTAAAAATACACCAGATCCAGTGTAACAAAGAGTTGATTCTTTGAGAAGATAAATAAGATTGATAAACCTTTAGCCAAACTAATCAAAAGAGAGAAAAGACCCATATCAACAAAATTAGAGATAAACAAGTATATAACACAGAAACTTCTGAATACAAAGCATCATTATAAACTTTTAAAGATTTATACTCCAATAAATTGGAAACTCTAGAAGACATTGACAAATTTCTAAACACATATGACCTGCCCAAATTTAATCAGGAACATACAGAAAAATGAAACAGAACAATATCAAGTATTGAATTTGAAACAGCAATTAAAACCTTCCAACAAATAAAAGCCCAGGACCAGATGGATTCTCATCTGAGTTTTACCAAATTTTTAAAGAACTAGCACCAGTCTTTCTCATATTATTTTATGAAATTTAAATTGAGAAAACACTTCCAAATATATTCTATGAAATCAATATAACCCTAATACCAAAACCAGAAAAAGGAACATCAAGGAACTACATATCAATATCCCTAAGGAACATAGATGCAAAAATCCTTAATAAAACATTGGCAAACCACATTCAAAAGCAGATCAAGAAAATAATATACCATGAACAAGTTTCATCCCAGAGATATATATACGAGGTCAACATATACAAGTTAACAAATATTCACCACTTAAACACTTAAGGACAAGAATCACATGCTCCTTTTAATAGATGAATTGAAAGCCTTTGTTAAAAGACCCATACCCTTTCATATTTAAAATACTGCAGAGCTAGTGGTAGAAGAAACTTATTTCAACATTATGAAACTTATTTATGGCAAACCAAAACCAATATCATATCAAAATGAATGGAGAAAAACTGAAAACATTTCCTCTAATATCAAGAACAGGAAAAGGATGTCTACTGTCACCACTCCTACTCAACATAGTTCTTGGAACAATTAACCAGAGCAATCAGGCAAGAAAAGATAATTAAAGAGATATAAATAGGAAAAAAAAAAAAAGAAGTCAAACTATCTATGTTTGCTGATTACAAGATACTATGTTTAGAAAAACCAAAAAACTCCACCACAAGACTTCTAAAGCTTATAAATAAATTCAGCAAAGTAGCAAGATATAAGGTCAACATTTAGGTATCAGTATCCTTTCTATACTTCAACATTGATTCTGATAAGGAATAAATTAGGAAAACTGTCCCATTTATAATACCTACAAACAAAAACAAAAACAAAAGTCTTGGCAAATAATCTAACCATGAAGGAGAAAGATTTCTACAATGAAATTTATAGTACACTGAAGAAAGAAATTGAAAAAGAATTGAAGATGGAAAGATATCATGTGTTTTTGGGTTCTTGGATAGGCAGAATTAATATTTTCAAAGTGAACATACTACCAAAAACAATATATGGATTCAATGAAATCTCCATTAAAATACTAATAATTCTTCAGAGAATTAGAAAAATTACCTTAAATTCATTTGGAAGAGTAAGATCCCTAGAACAGCAAAAGTAATACTGAGCAAGAAGAGATTCAGGAGGTATCACAATATCTGATCTGAAATTATACAACAGAGCTATGATACCAAAACAGCATGGTATTGCCACCAAAATAAACATGTGTACAGATGGAACAGAATTAAAGAGAGAGACAAACCCACATATTTACAAAGTTGCCAAAAGTATATTTTGAAGAAAATACAGCCTTTTTAACAAATGGGGCTGGGAAAATTTGATAGCTATATGTAGAAAAATGAAACTAGATCCCTACCTCTTACTTGCACAAAAGTCAAATAAAAATGTATCAAAAACATAGGAATTAGACCAGATAGACTGCAAATGGTAGAAGAAAGCATAAGGCCAACATTGCATCATATTGGTGCTGGCACCATCTTCCTTAAAAAAGACCCTCAAAGCTGGAGAAATAAAACCAAGAATCAATAAGTGGGGCTTATTGATTATTATATTAAAAATGCTTCTCCCCAGAAAAGGAAATGATTGAGAGTGTGGAGAACCTATAGAATGGGAGAAAATCTTTGCCAGCTACTTTTCCAACAGGGGATTAATGTCCAGAATATATAAAGAAGTCAAAAAATTTAAGACACAAAAAAATCAAAATAATCCAATCAATAAATGGACAAAACATGTAAACAGAAAATTTTCAAAGGAAAAATTATGATTCTCCAATAAATAAATGAAAAAATGTTCAACATTTCTAGCAATCAGGGAAATGCAAATTAAAATTACACTAAGATTCCACCTCACTCCAGTAAGAGAGCAAATATCAAGAATAATAAAAGCTGGCAAGGATGTGGGAGTAAAGGTACACTTTGCATTGTTGGTGGGATTGCAGCTTAGTACAGCCATTCTGGAAAGCAATATGGAGATTCTTCAAAAACCAGAAAGGAGCAACAATAAGACCCAACTATTCCACCTCTTGGGATTTATTCAAAAAACCCTAAAATTAGTGTACTATAGTGATAGAGCCACCTAATATTTGCAGCAGAACAAGTCACAATAGCAGAATTTTGAATCAACACACATGCACATCAATAGGTGAATGGATTAAGAAATTGTGGATGTACATACAATGGAATTTTACTCAGCAATAAAGAAAATGAAATTATGGCATTTACTGGTAAATTCATAAAAATAGAGAACATAATGTTAAGTAAAATAACCCACACTCAGGAAATCAAGGGTCAAATGTTTTCTTCCGTTCATGGAAGCTACAGTAAACTAAAAGAAAGGGTGGGACAATCAGATATGAAGAAGATATAGGGAAGATCAGTAATGTAGAAGAAGAAAATTGAGAGGGAGAGAGGAGGGTAGGGATGAGAAGGAAATGCAGAAAGAATTCTTTAAAAATCATGTTGTGTGCGTATATAAATACAGTGCAAAGAATTTCAGCTTTACTTGTAAGTAGAAAATAATGATAATAAATAAATAAATAAATATATGAGTGTAAGGAAGACCAGTAAAGTAGAGGAAGAAGAATGGGTAGAAGTGAGGCAGGGAAGGAAAAGGGTGTTAACATGAACTGAAATCAAATTCCATGCTTGTATGACTTTGTTGGGAAGAACCCAACTATTCTATATAATTATAATGCTCCAATGAAAAAAAAACTAAAAGAAAATATGGTATATCTTTGCAATAGTTAATAGTTAATGATTTCTTAGTGATAATATGAAAATCACTAATCTTTCATAAAAGACAAACCTATATAAATAATATGAATAAAAATTAACTTTCTCCATTCATCTGTTGAAGGGCATCTAGGTTGGTTCTACAATCTATTGTGAATTGAGTTGCTACGAACATTGATGTGGCTGTGTTACTGTAGTATGCTGATTTTAAGTCTTTTGGGTATAAACTGAGGAATGGGATAACTGGGTCAAAAGGTGGGTCCATTCCAAGTTTTCTGAGGTATCTCCACACTGTTTTCTAGAGTGGCTGCACCAATTTGCAGCTCCACCAACAATGTAAGAGTGTACTGTTTTCCCCACATCCTCGCCAATACCTATTGTTGCTTATATTCTTGATAATCGCCATTCTAATTGGAGTTAGATCAAATCTTAGAGTTGTTTAATATCACACTAAGTGCAATAAGTCAATCCCAAAAAACCAAAGGCTGAATGTTTTCCCTGATAAGTGGATGATGATATATAATGGGGGTGAGGGAGTGGGGGGTAAGAGAAGAATGGAGGAACTTTAGATTATGTAGAGGAAAATGAGAAGGAGTGGGGTATGAAAGATGGTGGAATGAGATAGACATCATTACCTTATGTACATGTATGATTACATGGATGATATGAATCTACATTGTGCACAACCATAGAAATGAAGAGATGTACCCCATTCATGTACAATGAATGAAAATGCTGTCTGTAAAAATAAAAAAAAATCTAAAAAAAATTTAACTTTTTTTCTCATCATGTAACACCATTAAGAAAAATTTAAGTTAATGTGCAGTCTGATTCATTTTAGCCCATTTTACTTAAATGCATTAAAGTCAACCATGACAACTTTGACATTAGAGATCTACATATTTTGTTTCAATAGAGTATGTATAATGACAAATGGTTTAATTTATTCCCAACAGAAAGAGGCTTTCAGAAATTCACACTGTTTATACTATTTCTTTCAAAAATATAAACTGAGATGCAATCATACCCAGGAATTATGTTCAGCCCAGGCTATAAAATGTTAAAGAAAAAGTATCAGCTATAATAAGAAACCTGTTTCAGGGCTGCACATTTTTCTCTAAGGCTCACAAGCATTGTAAAGCATGACAGCAAAATGTGGAAGTGTTAGGATGGAAGTACACCTTTGGTGCTGTGAAGGTACTGATGACAGGAAATTAAATATGTTGAAGCTCAAAGGAGAGACAGGTGTGGTGAGTGTACCATTGTACAATTTGCAATGGAAGTGAAAAAAGCCAGCTCAGCTTTTATTAGACCAAAATTGTCTTGAGTTTATGGTTTAATCATCATATATTTTCAACCAAGAAATTAAAAATTAAAATCCATGCCATATGCATCCATAGCAACACAAAGGAAAAGCATACTTAAATATACATGAATTAGAAGATATCACAAGTTAATTAGGAATATTAAGGAATTCATTAGTATGAGTTCTGGGTAGCATCAAGCTGCATCAAAGTCGATTCCTTTAACTGGTGTCCGTACATTTCATCTCAAGAACATAACATATGATCATCAATGATGCTATAAATCTTTTCATATAGGTGGATTTAGGCAAGAGCACATGAAGGTACTCACAATGAAATACAGATTCATGTATTTCCTCTTCAATACTATTGACTCCTAAGTATAAACCAGGCCCTATTTGTTATCTTAAAGTTAAGAGATGAGGATGAAAGTATATTGAAAACTTTTGGTTGACAAGAAGAATTTTCAGATACATCTACATCTACTTTCTTTCCAAATGTGTTATTTTGACTATTTCCCCAATTCAAAAAGATATATACTATAACTGGGATTTAAGATCCATGGTCATTTCATATAATTACAGAGACAACACCTTTTTTAGTTATTTGTGATTTTAGTCACAAAAGTTTACTGATAGCTGTTAATCTTTGAAAATGATCAAATATGATGAGGTTCACTATTAATGATCCTAGTAAAATATCAATCAGAACAAACCATAATAAAATTTTCTGGTAAGGGCCTTGTTTGATATGATTTAGGTTTAACATTATTTAACTTTCTATTCAAACCTCTTGTAGTATAAAATAGGTTTTTATTGGTTTATTGATTTTGATATTTTAAAGGAGCTTACTATAGTTTTCTTCATATTAAGACAGAGTAATAAAGGAAACTTGGTTAAACCAGAGATAAATGTAAAAAGTCATGACTGGAGGAGTTTTATATTTGAAGGCTTTTATAAAATATTTGCCCACAAATGAATACAATGAAAGGATCGCAAATTACAACACTCAGACCCTTCCGTTGCCTGTCCAGATCAGAGCTTCTCCGTCCGTCCTCTCAGCACAAAGTTAGAAATCAAAGCAAAGGTGATGAATTCCTCATTCAACAATAAAAAACCCCAGCAACTCTTCCTTGACTCTGTCTTCTCAAGATGGTTTCAATGTGATTGAAGTAGGTAACATGCTGTCAAAATAATGTTACGTGAAAGGAATTTCTTAGGAGGAACTCAATGCTACACATGATTTCTCCATATAACTTCCATTTAAAGTTCATTTGCAGCACTTTTTTGTTAAAGTGGCATTGATTGAACTACCCACATGCTTAATCAACCAGCTTCTTTATAATTTATAATTAAAGAAAATTATAGAAGCTCACAATAATAAATGGGGAGGCTTTCTGAAATCAAATAAGTCCTATGATAAATATCAGATTCTTTAAACTATTCAGTTATATCAGGTTATTATTGTGTGTTAATTGTTGTCAATGATTTAATATTAAGAATGAATGTTTATTTCCAGGATATACAAAGAAGTAAAAAAAAAAAAAAAAAAAAACAAAACCCACCAAAAAACACCACAAATAACCCAATCAGTAAATGGACAAAGGAACTAAACAGACTCTTCTCAAAAGAAAAAATACAACTTAAAATCAGCACACTACAGAGATACAGCCACAACAATGTTCATTGCTGCTCAATTCACAATAGCCAGATTGTGGAACCAACCTAGATGCCCTTCAGTTAATGAATGGATAAAGAAACTGTGGCATATATATACAATGGAAAATTACTCAGCCATAAAGAATGATAAAATTATGGCATTTGCAGGCAAATGGACGAAATTGGAGAATATCATGCTAAGTGAGATAAGTCAATCTCAAAAAACCAAAGGAAGAATGATCTCGCTGATAAGTGGATGATGATACATAATGGGGTGTGGGAGGGGTTAGTTTTAGGGTTAGAGTGAGGGTTAGGGAGGGGGGCAAGAATGGAGGAAGGAAGGACTGTATAGAGGGAAAAGAGGGATGGGAGGGGTGGGGGGAAGGGGAAAAATAACAGAATGAATCAAGCAACATCACCCTATGTAAATTTATGATTACACAAATGGTATGCCTTTACTCTATGTACAGAGAAACAACATGTATTCCATTTGTTTACAATAAAAAAGCAATTAAAATATAAAAAAAAAGAAATAAGAAAAAAAAGAAAAAATACAAATTCTCAACAAATATATGAAAAAATGTTCAACATCTCCAGCAATTATGAAAATGCAAATTGAACCTACACTGAGATTCCACCTGACTCCAACCAGAATGGCAATTTTCAAGGATACAACTAACAATAAACATTGGCGAGCACACAGAGAAAATTCATGTATTGTTGGTGGGACTGCACACTTAAGCAACCACTCTGAAAAAGCAGTACAGAGATTCCTCCAAAAACTATAATGGAACCACTATTTGACCTATTTATGCCAGTCCTTGGTATGTATTCAAAGGAGTTAAAATCAGCATACTACAGTGATGCAACCACATCAATGTTTACAGCAGCACAATTCACAATAGCTAGGCTATAAAACCAACCTAAATGCCCATCAACAGATGAATGGATAAAGAAATTGTTGTATATGTATTCACAATGGAATATTTCTCTGCCATAAATAAAAATGACTTCATGACATTTGCCAGTAAATGAATGATCTGAAACTATCCTGCTAAGTGAAAAAAGTCAATCCCAAAATAACAAAGGTGAATGTTCTTTCTGACATGTGGAGGCTAACCCACAATAAGGGGGAGAGGAGATGAATAGAAGTTCCATGGATTAGATAAAGGGGAAGGAAGAGAAGGGAGTGGGGATAGGAATAAGAAAGTGGAATGAATCTGACATAACTTTCCTAAGTACATATATGAATACACCACTGTGAACCTCAATATTGTGTACAACCACAAGACTGGGATCCTAATTAGAATAAGATATATTTTATGCTTGTACACATGTATCAAAATAGATTTTTTTGTCATCTATAACCATAAAAAACAACAAAAACAGAGTGAAAACAAGAGAACGACTCTACTTAATAGAATCTAACTGTACAATTTACTAGTAGAGTCTCAAAAGAGAAAAAAAAGAACAAATGTGTACCCCTACAAGTTTTTAAACTATTTAAATATTTTTGAAAGTCTGAATAATACATGATTGACTAGGCATTTTATTCAAACACTTGAGAAAAAAATATTATAGTTATTTATCCCACATACTTCCTGCATTAATTCAGTACGTTTACATAATTTATGTCTTTTGGGGAGAGAGATGCCAATAGACTACTGATCATGGCAGATGAATACTTGCTTGGGAAATATGATACTACAATTCTATTGAACATATTCTCCTTTCTCCCCCATATAGTCAAAATATGATTTTTGTAAGAAAGGAATATATCTGCTCTTGAGCTTGGAATGGAAGAACCTTAAATATTTTTAATAAATTTTATGTTTTGAGAACATATGATTTATAAAAAAAAAAAAAGCTTCATCTTTTCAATTTGTGAACCTAATTGTAGTATTATTTTTATAATAAATAAGCAAAGCAGTGGTGTGAGGATGTGACTCAGTAGACAAGTTTAGGTGTTTAGTGCACCCTGAGCTCTGGGATCAATCACCCACACCAAATGAAAAATAAAAAAGAAAGAAAGAAAGAAAGAAAATACAAGGAAAACAAAACAGCTTACCATTCATACTTTCACATTGTTTTTTTTTTTCCAAACACATTAGTTATTATGAGTATAGACAATACTATAGCATCCTCTTTTAAAATAAAACCTCAACAAATATAGTGTATCTAGAAGAAGAAACTCTAATTATACCTGACTTTTAGAGTAGAATTTGGAATTATAATAAGAATCACCTAGTATGGAGTAATGTGTACCAATACACTCACTGCTAGCCAGCCTGGGTCCTAGTATAAAGTGTCTTTTATAAATAGATTTACCTTCATGTCATACTTAAAATTTTTTTTTTCACATTAGATAATTACAAAATCTGAAAACACTAATTTATTCATCTTGAAGTTTGGGAACAGTTAAATGAAGAATCAAAATCTAATTTCTGATAACAGGAGTTTAAGAAATAAAACTATTTTATAAAACCTTCAACAATTTTAAGATTATATATCAATAATAGATTAAGTCTCTCAACCAAACTTCAGAGAGGCTCAGTAAAGTTCCTATGTAGGAAACCATGCCAATAAAACTATATCCATCCACTCAAGAAGTTTTCTTGGCTGCTGGCAAGACTTTGTCCTGTGTTGGCAGTCAATGAAAGCTGTTCTTTGAAAAACCACTGTTCTAAATTAGGGCCTCATGTTGCTAGCTACTAGTTATTAGAGGCTTGCAGGTATCTTGAATATTAAAAGCAAAGTGAGTTTAATAGTGGTTAACACCAAAGGCAGTCTTTCAAGAAAGTGATAGGTACAGATTTTGTGTTGGAATCACTGACAACAGTGCTGCCTTTCAGTATATTTATATTAAATGTGCTTCCTGTTCTATCCCTTTCTTAGACTCTAGGGAATGCCTCCGTTGATTTCCAGATGGACAGCCTACATCATGACATCTCTTATACCGGGGTGAGTTAGTCCTGTTCCATTACCTTTTGGTTGTATGACTTCTGTATTCCAATCCGTGTCTTCTTTATTTTAGTATCTTTTTCTCTCTGTCAGGACCTCTTTACGAATTTTAACAACCATTCTGAGATCATATACAGCAGTACTTTCAGATAGTTTTGAATTTTCATGTCTCCAATCACAAATTTACTTGTATATGACTTTTCAATTCATTAAGCAGTGCAATCCCTATCAGAATATTGACATTCTTGACAGAAATAGAAAAAAAGATTCTAAAACTCTTCTGGAAGTGTAAAGAACAATAACAACAACTGAGCAATGCAATCTTGAGCAAAAAGTACATAGCAGAACACATTACACTATGTGACCTCAAAATATTGACAAAGCTATAGTAATGTTAAAAGCATGGTAAGAGCCTAAAAAAACCAATATGTAGACCAATGGGACAGATTAGAAATCCTGGAAGTAAACACACATGTGCAATCAAAACAGATTTTCAACAAAAGTGATAAGAACACGCATTGAGAAAAGAATAGTGTCTTCAGAAAATGATGCTGGGAAAAGTGAATATCAACATTCAAAGGATGATGCTAGATCCCTCTCCCACCAGTTACAGAATTCATCTCAGAATGATTGAATGCTCCAATCAGTTCTGAAACTATGAAAAGGAAATAGGGGAAATGCTTCAGGACACTGGAATGGGTTAGGATTTTTTTTTAATAAGACTTGAAAAGCTTTTGAAAACAAAAGTAAAAATAGACAAATCAGATTATATCAAACTAAAAAGCTTTTATGCTTTTTCACAATAAAGGATCCAATCAACACAAATAGGAGACAATTTACAGAAGCAGGGAAAATATTTGCACACTATATACCTGATGAAGAGTTAATAGAACACATAAGTAATTTAATAACAAAAAATTAATAATCTAATTAAATAATGGATTATAAATCTAAGTAGACATTTCTCAATACATATACATTTCTAACACATATATCAAAAGATGTTCAGAATCATTAATCATCAGGGAAAGGCAAATATAAATCACAATTAAGTGTCACCTAATTTTAGGTAGAATGGCTATTATCAAAAAAGCAAAAGATAGCAAGAACCAATGACAGATAGAGAAAAGGGAACCCTTATGCACTTTTGGAGGGAATATAAGCATAGCCATTGTGGAAAACAAGTAAATGTTATTAAAAAAATAAAACTAGAACTACCATATGATCCTGCAATCCCACTACAGGGTATATATCCAAAAAAATTAAATTAATATATTTGTTGACACACTATTCATAATAGCATAATAGCTAATGGAATCAATCTGTGTGTCCATCAACTGATAAACATATAGATAAAACAGGATAAACACAACAGAATACCATTCATCCACAAAAAGGACGGAATCTTGTCATGACAGAATAGGATGGAAATAGCAGTTATTATGTTAATTGAAATACATCAGCCAATTATTGCATTGATGTCACTAATATATGGAATAAAAAAGTTGAATTCCAGGATGAAATAGTTATTACCAGAGGTTGGGGAAAGTAGCTAGGCTGGAAAATAAGGAAAGGTTAGTTGATGGGTAGTATGTTCAGATAGGAGAAATGAATTCTTCTGTTCTATTGCACAGTTGGATACCTACAGACAACAACGTGCTGTATATTTCAGGCTGAAAGAAAAAAAAAATAATGTTTTCACTACAAAGAAATGATAAATGTTTGAGGAGATATGTTTTGGTTTCCCATAAATGGTACAATACCTAATAAATATGTACAATTTTGATGTGCCACTTTAAAAGTAGAAAAAGAATAAATACAAATCAGTAAATATATTGAGTAACTGTTGCCTAAGTCTCCCCTAATATTTCAGACTCCAGGTCAGCTCTTTATCTGGCATTAACAGTTAACAAGAGTGTTGGTGGTTTTCTCTGAAAACAAGCAGCCTGAAATACTCAAATTAGTATATTAAGGAAACTCCCTGACACCTATTTCTCATTTTACTGGTATCTTCACTAGAAATCCAACTTTCCAGTTAGTTCCTTTTGTATCCACCAATTCTAATACCCATGATGATTTATAAATGCCATGACTAAAATTTATGGGCTCTTATAAGTAACTCCCTTTGAGTCTTAGTGAGTTTATAAATGTTCTCATTTGTTCTCTAATTATGTGAGTTTCTGGTGAAGAATCACATTCTCTGCAAGTGTCTTAAGATTTCCCCCCACCTTCACTCATTTCAGTCAGGTCTCAGCTGTAATTTATAGGATTTACACTACCCTGGAGATTATTTTTCTATGTTCCTCACAGTTCATTTGACAAGATTGTTGTCATCTAATGTCATCTACTGACTGTGGTTCTCATCTGTATTCTGGACCCTCCCTTTTTAATGTAATCACATTAATTCATTAATTTTGATATTATCATCACTTACATTTTAAAAATTATCTAAAAACCTTCCTTCTCAGTTGCTTAACTACTTAGGATCCAAAAACATTTCTTTATTTCACAGGAGCCATTAACTCGGTGATTCCTCTTGTCATCAGTAATAACAATACCAGATTCAGTTCCTCAAGCCTGAGCAATTCTATAACTTCTTCTAACCCACCCAACTATTAATTAATTATACCTCTTCAAAAGCCAATAATCTTCCAGATTTCCTTAGGAAAACCCATGTGCACAATTTAAAATTTAAAAGAAAAATATTATAAACTACTTTAATACTATAAGGTACTTCCCACTTAGTTGAAGTAATTTTGATTTTGCTATTTCTTAGGCCTTCTTTCTCTTTTATTCATAATATTAGTAATATCTTTATGGTATGGTATACAATCAGTATTACAAAAGATGAAACTTTAATACTAAGGATGTTTCTATACATAATGCTAATCCCCTACAAACAAAATCACACTTTTGTAGACTGTCATTCAGAGTTCACATCCTATGAGTATATAAATTTCAGTCATAATGCATAATTTCCATAACAATGTACCTACATTCCTTTCTTCTACATTATTGTTATTCTTCAGAATTAACACAATTTTCTTAAATTTATTAATGATTAGTGTCTCCCTTGCAGCTAGATTTAACCTTGTCTATCAAATTTGACTGGAGAAAGTTGCTAAGGATGACAAGAAAATCTGGGGAGAGGCAGTTTAGTGAAAGTGGATGCAAACTCTCTGCACTCTCACCCCTTCCTTCTCCCTGCTGTATGGAGAATGAAAGTGAGAACTGGAGTCTGAATAGTTCAATCTTGTGTTTGTTGTTTGGTTTTTGCTTTCCTTAGTTTTGGCACTGTTTCTTTGATCAATGCCTTCCATCATCTTAACGTTTTCTTTCCTTTTATTTTGCCTATTGGTTGAACTCATGTGAAAATTTATTTTCAGGGGTGTACCCAGGATTGAACTCAGGGGCATTTGATCACTGATTCACATCCCCAGTCCTATTTTGTATTTTATTTAGAGACAGTGTCTCACTGAGTTGCTTAGCGCCTCATTTTTGTTGAGACTGGCTTTGAACTTGAGATCCTCCTGTCAGCCTCCTGAGCTGCTAGGACTACAGGCTTCTGGGATCACAGGCTGCTGGGACCACAGTGCCTGGCCTTATGTGAGAAGTTTGATGATCCAAATTTAATTTACTTTTCCCTACTTTTTATAGTTTTTTATTATTGTCTCATTCCCTGGATAATTTCTTCTACCTTATTTTTTTCTCTCTCTTATTAAATTGGATGAATGTTCATTGAAATTATAAATCTGCAATTTTATGGATTGCATTTACCACTAAAATGCCCGTCAGAAAAACTGAAATGTATTTTTTTTTTCTTTTGGATATTAGAATTGCACCCAAGTGAATCTATGAAATAATGTGTGTGTAGACTATTACCGGTTCCCACATTGTATTTTGCGTATATGTTAAAGTACTAAATGAATGGAGGGTTATTCTCTATCAAATTTCTTCTTATATGAATTTAAGTCATATTAGTTTATACACTATTATGTATTCCTCTAAAAATGATATTGAATTTGAGAATTTCCATGTCTAATGAAAATTATTAATATTTTAATTTCATATTAGTATATATATGTCATACATGTCAAAACACATGTTTATATGTTCACACATGTTGCTTCTATATGGGTGTATGTGTTTTGACATACAGGATGTATTTGTCAATGGGGAATTATATAACATTTTATCAGTATGGGCCACACTGTTTTATAATTTTAAGAAAAATGAATTTAAATTAAAAATTGAGTTTAATATTATCTTTTCCGTTGTATTTTTATAACTTATCCAAAATGTCTCACAGGGGGGCTTATACTGTCTAATTTAACAGAAAGCAATGAGAAAATTAGCATTTTTTTCCCTAGTGGTTAAAATATACTATCTTGAAAAGCAAAAATGTAGGAAAAATAGGAAGTGTCAATTCTCTGTACAGGTAAGTCTTCACTGAGTTTTCTCACTTGCAAGCTCTGACCAGGATAGCTAGACTTAAAGAGGATACAATTACAGGGATGATAAGGTGAACCAGTCAAGAAATACAGAAAGTCTAAACCTGCAGAGTAGTAATGAAGAAGGACAGAAAGGTACACCCAGAGCCACTATCTATAAAGTCAGATCTAAAGTATTAGTTGTGACATATGAGGAAGAAAATGGTGTCAAGTAGGCTCTAGTGTTTCTTTACTGCTTGGTGGTGGTGGCATTGACTGAGTCTGGAAATTCAGAAATATGGGTCTTTTAGAAATGAGACAATACGAACCTATGTTCAAGTAGGTATGTTCAGCCTTGTTTCAGTCAGCTTTGTCACTGCTGTGACTAAAGTCCCCAACCAGCACAATTGTATGGAGAAGAAAAGTTTATTTGAGGGTTCACTTTTTCAGAGGTCTCAATTCAAAGACAGCTGGCTCCATTCCTCTGGACTCAAGCAAGGCAGAACATCATGGTGGAAGAGTGTGGCAGAGGGAAGCGGATCACATGCCAATAAGGAAACAGAGTGAGAATCTCCACTTGCCAGACACAAATATGTACCCCAAAGCCACACCACCAATTCCCACCTCCTCCAGCCATACCCCACCTGCCTGCAGTTACCACCCAGCTGATCCCATCAGGAGATTAATTCACTGATTGTGCTAAGACTCTCACAACCCAATCATTTCTTCTCTGAAACTCCTTGCATTGTTTCACACATGAGCTTTTTGGGGTACACCTCACATTCAAACCATAGCAAGCCTGATAGGGGACAGACAGACACAAGTCATGGGTACATGAGATTAAGGGAAAAATTCTATGAACTGGGTCCACTGTGCTGACCCCCACATGTTTGCTTTTCCAAGAAGTAACTTACCTACAGCCCTGCCTGGCTTAACTGGACAGGGTATGTTACACTCCTCAATAAACTACCTGGTATCTACAGAAAAAATCAAACCTGAAATAATTCCTATTAGAGGAATAAGTTATCCTAAAGGGGATGTGTGTGACTTTTTCACAGACCAGATCCTACAACTCAGGGAGATAAGGGTAATTCCCATAAACCATACAATCTGTAAGAATAGGTTCCAATTGGAACTGGTCAGTATGGGCCAAAATGACTTAAAGTTGTCATGGTAGTTGGGGCTTGAATGTCTGATGTTAGAAGTCAAGAGGCGGACCTGAGCAGGGCTCTCTGGAAAATTCCTTGGTGCCCCAACTAGACTGGAGAGCTGGAGAGGCATACAGTTACTCACTCTCCTCTCTGAGAGGAATTACTGTCTTCCTTGAGTGTGTGTCCTTTCCCCTTCTCCTATTCCTTCTAACGAACTCATTGCCTGTTCCTTAAGCAACATGTACGCGTCTTTCTGAATCCATCACAAGAACTTGGGTCTTTGATGGCGGGGCCTTCGCACTGCCTTAGTTCTTAGAAGGACCCATACCCGTGCAACAATGTTGGCTGGAATGCTCTAGAAACCATTACTTAAAGTGGATGCCATTAGCCAAAACAGACAAGTCAGTCCCACAAACATAAGCAGGCTATCAACTCTCTAAATAAGATGCAGTAAAGATTTTTGAAACTCTCTCTTTTAATTCCTTTCTCAACAAGTGGAAATAATTATAACAATCATTAATGAAGATTTGAGATGATTATGAGGGATATATAGAAAAAAATTACCTAGCGAATATAAAGTGATATAACCTCTACTTTTAATATTGATATTATTTATTATATCTACTGTTAACCAAACAGTATTCCCATTATAGTTTAAAGTAATGACAAGCTGATTGAAAATCTAAATATCACAGCCACTCATTAAGGTATTGTGATCAGTGTAAATCAAAGTAATATTTTAATTTCGGTCTACATGTTTCCTCACATATTTGTTTGAATCAGTATTTCTGAGTTTAACTACCTCAACATACTTTCACAATTCAGGTTTACAGAACTATACAGATGAAGCTAAGATGGACTTAGACAACCCATCACTCTGAAAGTTTGGTTTTGTAAAATAAATAATGGATTTTTTAGAGGACATATCTATTTTACAATTGCAACTGCAATGTTATTGAAGTCTCCTAGAGAACTCTAGAAAATATGGAACCATGACTCACCAGTTTCACTGAAGAATTAAAAGAACTTTCTCCCCTCAGATACAGGTATTGTTCAATAATTATACAGAATGGCAAGAGCGGATCTCAGTATAATTTATTTATCTCTAAAACAATAAAAATGTGAGTGTACCACATAAAGCCAATGATTTCAGAACTCTGCTAATTAGAGCTATAAGAAAAATTATCCTGGAAAGACTATTGAACGTCAATAAGACAGAAGAGCAATTATATTTTGACCTTAGGCTATTCCTTCCATCCTTTTCTTTCCCAGATCAGCAGTACAGTAGGAAAAAAAGTCATTGACATTGTAGAAAATGGAGAGAGTTATCCTCTTTTGGAACATCTGAAAAACACTGCACTTAGAGATTCGTCAATGTTTTGTTTGAACATAAAGTTTCTTATGAAAATTCCTATTCTCAAGTGTGGTGATTTTTTATTTCATTCAAAGAGCTCAATTCAGTTGTGGGGTGGGGATCAGAATAAATCTTTCAATAATAATGGTTGGAAACTTCAGTAACCCCCTTGCAGTAATGAATAAAATAACTAATAAAGTCAAAACGAAAATAGAAGACTTCAATAACATTATAACTGCAACACCAGACCTAACAGGCAACATATAGAACACTACTGTCTACAGCAGTAAAATACATCTGCTTCTCAAGTGCATATAAAAATTCTCCAAAATAGACCATGTGGTGGGTCATAAACCTCATCACAAACTATAGTGACCAAGGTAGGGTGCTATTGGCATAAGCAAGGACATACAGATCAAGGGAGCTGAAGTTTCAGAAATAAGCTCTCTTCTTTTTTTTTTTTTTTATTTAGCTTCTAAACTCACTTTTGTAAGTTGATATTTGATAATGGTGCCAAGACAATTCCATGCAGGAAAATTAGCCTATTCAGACATGGTGATGGGACAACTGAATATACAAATATGCAAAAATGAATTTGGTCTTCTACTGTGTAAATTACACAAAAATATACTCAGAGTCACATATAGAACTGAACCTAAAGCTTATGATTATCAAGTCTGTGGAAGAAAACAAGAAACTAAATTTTCATGATCTTAGGTTAGGCAAAGACCAACCTCTTCACAATCACATCTAAAACAAAGCTAACAGCAGGAATAGAGAAGATAATCTGGACTTAATCAGAATTAGGTTTATTTATTTATTTATTTTGCCATTCAGAGACATCATCAAGAAAGTGAAAGCGGCGGAATGAGCTTATTTCTAAAGCATATTTTGACCAGAATACGTAAAGTAATTCTACTTTTCAACAAGAAAATAATCAGTAGCCAAATGGACAAAGAATTTAATTTGCTTATTAAAAATAAAATCAGTATGGAGATTCCTCAGAAAGCTGGGAATGGAACCACCATTTGACCCAGCTATCCCACTCCTTGGCCTATACCCAAAGGACTTAAAATCAGCATACTACAGAGATACAGCCACATCAATGTTCATAGCTGCTCAATTCACAATAGCCAGATTGTGGAACCAACCTAGATGTCCTTCAATGGATTAATGGATAAAGAAACTGTGATATATATATATACAGTGGAATATTACTCAGCCATAAAGAATGATAAAATTATGGCATTTGCAGGCAAATGGATGAAATTGGAGAATATCATGCTAAGTGAGATAAGTCAATCTCAAAAAACCAAAGGATGAATGATCTCACTGATAAGCAGATGATGACACATAATGGGGGGTGGGAGGGGGGCAAGAAT
This sequence comes from Sciurus carolinensis, assembly GCF_902686445.1. Taxonomy (NCBI): domain Eukaryota; kingdom Metazoa; phylum Chordata; class Mammalia; order Rodentia; family Sciuridae; genus Sciurus; species Sciurus carolinensis. Next base: position 19,625,615 of record NC_062217.1, on the reverse strand, counting down.
GGAGGAAGGAAGGAGTGTATAGAGGGAAAAGAGGGGTGGGAGGGGTGGGGGGAGGGAAAAATAATAGAATGAATCAAACAACATTACCCTATGTAAATTTATGATTACACAAATGGTATGCCTTTACTCCACGTACTAACAGGGAAACAACATGTATCCATTTGTTTACAATAAAAAACAAAAATTCTTTCTCCAAACTAAATAAGAAAAAAATTTAAAAAATAAAAAAATAAAACCAAAATTGACTATAAAGAGGTGGTCAACATCATCAGTCATTAGGAAAATGCAGATTAAAACCACAATAAGATAACACTTCATATGCAGAATGATGCCTAAAAGAGGAGACAAAGTGGAACTGTTGGTGACCATATGGAGACAGGTGAACCTTCATCCATTGATGATAGGAATATAAAAACACAAGCAGAAAACATTCATTTTAGTCAAAGCACTGTTGTGAAAGAAACTCCTTAACCCCTTGCAAGTTGGTCACCTCCTTCCTTTAAACCTAATAGCAAAATAGCATTAAACATAGCAAAAGAATGAAGCCATTCTGTTGACACTTTCATTCACATATTTAATGGATATTGAGATGAAGTTGATATAAAACCAACTTCATAAAATAAGTAGTCAGGAAATTATTGAATTGTTTTGAACTTGGTATAGATTGGGGTTGATAATACAGGAGATACAGTAATTATTTTTAAGCAATTTTCCTTTTATCATATAAAGAAAATTAGGCAATAATTGTCTTATCATTAGTAAAAGTATTAACTATTGTCATTCAAGTAGAGTTTCTAAAAATCAAGAAAAAACAACATTTGTGTGTAATTTGCAACTTGTAATTATACCAAATTGCCAAACAGTATGTGATTTACAAAACACCTAGTTTTAAGTATTTGCTCTTGTAGTAAAACATATGATTATACCTGATTCTTAACACACTTTCTTGTTAGAAATTTATTTCAGTGCTATATACAATGCAATTTTTAAATACATTTTCATTCATAATTTATCATTTTTCATGATTACTGTGATCATTTATCACAGTCTGTACAGGTGAGCCTGATTTACTTGCAGGTATTTCAACTGCAGAACTTAGGTAACTGATCTTCCCAGAAGTTAGTAAGTATAAGCCATAAAGAAAATATATCTTCCATACAGATTTTGTTAAGGTTAAACAAAAGTTATGCTAAGTTTGACTGAATTTTTATTAAAATAGTTATAGGTTAAATTTTGAAAGTCAGTTACTAGAAATCTATTAAATAATCATAGGTAAGATGAGTAAATAATAATGCTTTGCTACAAATTAACAGTTTTAACTTTTTTATTTTTTAACCTATTGATATTTTTCAGAACCCCACAATATTCACTCTCTTTCACATATGTACTCTCACTATATAACATACACATGCACACATATACTGGGTATATATACATATGCACACATATGTACGCATACAGTGCGTGTGTATATATATGTATATATATATGTATATTCATACTATGATTTATAATATTCTCAAATGCTCTGATTGTAAGTTTTTCTTCCACATTCTGAGACTTATATCCTGGAAGAAACCAATCTGAACTGTGAAAATTCTCATTTCCACTGGGAATTTTATTTTTAGACTTTCACTCTCCATCCATCTGCCTTTGAGCAATTTTCTGTGCTTCAAGCATGAGCAAGCAATATTAATCCAATTTCTAGTTTCTGTGAAGCACATTATGTTAGATCATATGCACTTCAGTGCTTCTTCTTAGAAACTTGGTGTTTACTTAACTGTTTCACTATCAACCTTTATCAATGAAAAGAGCAAAGAAATACAAAAGACTATGCAAAAATATATATTTATTTTCCATCTTAGAGCCCAATGATTCAAAACAACAGAATCATTTGATGCAATGAAATACAACCTAATATAGAACAAAATTATATGTTGATATTTGATCAGATATTAATGAACTACAAAAACTGGCTTATTGTTCTAATACTCAAATACTTCAAATAAGTTTGAAAGAGAATATGAAATATTCAATTTTAATAAGACAACACCATTTTATATGAACTCATGATTTGTGGACATTTATTTCCTGCCATTCAGAGTTACAATATATCCATTTAAAGTGTGAAATCATTCTACTAGTTGGGTAATGTAAATTTAAAAGATGTAATACCTCTTAAAAGCATAACAGAAACATCACACAATTTAATCTCTGTTGTTTTCCAAATATATTCATTATTCCCCTCAACCTCCCACCAGATTCTTTGCTCATTTCTGTATGAGGCAAACCACTGTACAAATATTGAAAAGTTGAGTAAAGTTTAGATTGTACTAATGATAAGTTGAAAATGAATCATAATTTCAATATTCCCTAAATTTCCCAGGTAATTCCCGAAATATTAACCAAGTTCATTGTTTTATCAAAAGGGAATACAATTTAAGCACATGGTGTCCATCCATCCATATATTTAGTAGTCCTACACATAAACATTCTTGAGAATTTTCCATTAGGAAGAATTTAGAACTTGCGTATAAACTAGCAAAAGATGAAAAAAATAATTCAAATTCTTACCTATTAAGGTAAAGACCAAGTATCAGGCACTGTAGTTTAAGCTGTACTACTTAAATTGTAGTTTAAGTGTACCTCTCCCACCCCAAATCACTACTTGCTAATGACAGGACAGAAAAAGAAAATAAAGCCAGACATGGTGGCACACACCAATAATCCCAGTGGCTGGGGAGGCTGAGGCAGGAGGATTGTGAATTCAAAACCCAGCTCAGCAATTTAGTGAGGCCCTGAGCAACTCAGTGAGACCCTGTCTTTAAATAAAATATAAAAAAGGGCTGTTGATGTGGCTCAGTAATTAAGCACTCCTGAGTTCAATCCTTGGTACAAAAAAAAAAAAACAAGTGCAGCAGAAAAAAAAAAATTCAAATACTCCTCAAAGTTAGAAACCACTTGCTTTAAGTTCACAGGAACCACATTTTGCTATGTATTATCCACTTAAAGCATGTTTTGATTTCAGTTGATTAATCATTAAGTTCTACAGAACAGTGTCTGTCCTTGCCATAAAAGAATAGGTGTCTAACAAATCTTTGCAATGTGAAGTAATTGACGCTAGAGCTTGGATCAGTTATGATCATTTCCCTGAAACTGCAGAATTCTTCCCAATGGTTCACCACTGCCCAGTGGAAATGTTAGGATAGTTATCTCAGAGGGAACACTTACATCTATTCTTAGATTTTTCTACCCATTTGAACCCGGTCATGGATTTATATACGAGATAAACTTGCAAAATGTTCCAGAGAAACCACTTTTAAAGTGGAAGAAAGAGAAAGGAAGAGATGAGAAGGGTATACAGTCTCCTTGACAACCACAGACTGAATGTGGATTACCCTGCAGAAACAAAAAAAATTTGTGAACAACAAAAGAGAAAAAAAAAATTACACCACCAAAAACAAGGACACATTGTGAATCATTCACAGTCTCACAAAATAAAATGAAATAAAATTTACCCCAATTTGAAAAGACTGCTGAGGAGCTGAAGTCAGAGTTAAGTGAACAAAGACTTTGTAGTAATTCATCCAGATAGCAGCAATGTAAAAGGGCCATTACTACTTTTAGCATTGAAGGGAGAAGCACAGGAAGGTTTTTTTCTTTGTTTTTCAGTGAGAATTCCAACTAGTGCACAAAGATATACACTGCCCTTGGTCTAAAGTGCTTCCCATTCGTTAAACCTAATCAGAAACCAGTATGGAGCCTCTGGTGATAATGCACATGGAGTTTATGCCTGGAACACACGCCAGCAGCAGGCAAGGAGACCAAAACTGGATGATGAATAAAAGTAGAAAAGAATAAACACATAATTCATGTACCATGTACATTACCAAGGTTCATCATGGAGAAAAAGTCCAATTGTTCTTTTGTGGTTACATTTTTATGAATGCATTTCTGTAAGTACAACTGATCTACAATGTCCTTTTCTCATTTGCCCAATCACCAGCAATTCATGGCAGACAATATCTAGGCCTTGGAAGGGAGAAGTACTGGTTCAGACAGAATTACTGTATTTTTGGTTTAAAACCAAGTACTCAATAATTTGAAAACCTGGCATTGCCTTGTTTTCTTTTCCTTTAAACTGAGTTCATTTTCATTTATTCTTTTAATATACTTATTTTAAAGTTCTATATAACTTAATAGTGACTTCTTTTTTTTGTAAATCCTTTACTTATTGGTATAAATTTTAAAGGAACTAAACCTATTTTTCGTTTGCAGTCAGTTCAATGGTTATTTGAATCTTGTGAACTCTGACCTGCTGTCTGAGAGAGGAAGTCTCCACATAAGCAGTTGAATGTTGGAGGCTATGCCATGCGGACTACGCAAAGATCGAGCCTGGCAGCCAGCCAGAAGTTGTTTTGGTCACAACGGCAGTGAGGAGGTTAATTAACATAAGCACACTCAGGTGATTTGTCATTGGCCGTATTCAATTAAGTCCACGCACACAATGCATGCACATGTGTTCCCAAGTGCTCCTGATTGTGCCTGCTTGTTTTTGACCTTTACCATGATTGGGCAGCTGGCTCCTCACCTGATATTTGCATAATTGGCATCAGCCCTACCCTTCACCTCCTGGAGGGGATATAAGCCGGCTCTCCTCCAGCGCTCGGGTTCCAGGTTCGAGGTTCCGGTTCCCAGGTTTCCTGAATCTACAATAAACCGTTCGAATTCAGGAACCTTTCTACTCTTTTGTCTCCCACGCCAAATTGACTCCGCTGGACGGCATCAGTTGAATGTTTTCTTTTCTTGGTTATTTGGTGGTATTGTGACAAAATGTTATATATATCTTTATCTGCAAGCTCACAAAGACCATTAGATAAAAAAATGTGTCATGGCAAGCCAGGAATGAAGGTAGCAGAGAGTTGACTCTTCCAACTTCTGCCCTGTGGTTACTGGTTTTTCAAATGGTGTTATCTGTTAGGACAGTTCTGATTTTCTCTATTGTTTCCTGCATTGCTTCTTTCTGTGTCATCTTGCATTAACAATGCTTTCATCAAAAAGCATTACTATTTTTCCCAGATTTTAGGGTTTTAGTAATGATACAGCACTGTACTTGAGAGTAGCAAATATCAGAGCTCTAATCCTGACACTCCTCCTCTGTCAACCCTTTGCCATATGCACTAATAGTCTTGCTGTATGATTTTGGACTTGTACAGTGATGGTAAAACTTGCTGGGAAACAGGTTCATCATTCTCAAATTAAAGCAGATACGGCTGATCAATGAGGATTCCTTCTCATTAGAATGAAAGGGTTATAGCCAGGATCCTTTTCAGCACTATTCTGCAGTCAGAAAGAATTGAAGGCGGTTGCAAAAATGTTGAAATGCATTTTTCTTCCCTGAGAATAGGTACTCCTTGTTTAATTTTTGGATTGGGCCTTTAGATGTAACTGAATTAAAAATACCTATTTACTTATATTTCAGGAGATGATGTATAGAATGTATCTGACATTTTATAGGCACTTACTAGATGTTAGCTTAAATCCTTTCTCGCTCTACTATCAACACCATCTAAAGTCACCAATGATAATATCTTATGCCAGGTAATGAAATAATTCTTTGTACTATAACATTAGTTAGTTCCAGAATGTCTACCTCTTACAATTATTTCATTTTAAATATTATATTTATCAGTTAATATAAAATTCAGCGTATGACTAATTTACCATGTATATGTGTATATTCAGTTCAATAATCCAACACTAAAAATATTTATTGAGCTCCTAATAGTCATGTAAAAGTCTCTCTGGGAGATAGAATTATGTTAAAGAAGAAGTGAATAGAATGCTTAAACTCTTAACTGAAAAATAGGTAGAGGAGAGATTGATACATAAATAAAGCAGTTGTATAAACATATTCTACTGTCATGTACAACAAATTGGAACAAATAAAAAACATCATAAAAAAGAACCTGTTGATGTTCCCATTGTTTTTTACCCTAGTTTTAACACAGGAATTTTCTTCTGCAGTTAATATATAGAGTTTGATAACCTCTCTGATTAAATGTCACTGCTCTATTCATATTCAGGCGAGAATAACAACATGTAGACCTTTATGGAACACCAGGGAATTGTCTATTTATTTCAGAGCACCTTCCTGCATCCAGGAATAGCCCTAAGCACTTTAACTTTGAACCCTTCAGTTGTTTCCCAGAGATCAGATGGGGTTGGAAACATGGGTCTTCCAATTTTCCAATTATTATCTTTTGAATCTGTGTGTCTTTGTTGCTGACTTTATCTGGGTTTCTTTCTCATAAGGCAACCAAACACATGCATAAATCGTCCAGATAGTACCAAGTTCAAACAGAAAAGCACTTTCCTAACTGCCTCATAACTCAGAGTTCACATAACTAATAGAGTTAGCATGGACTCATTATTATGCAGCACAGTGGTGCTTCATGTCCTGCCTGCCTTTTCAGATGTGCTATTTCAGGTCTACCTGGAATAATAAATGGGCTAACGCTGAGCCATGTATCTCTTGCAACCTGCTACCTTAGCTACACTAAGACCAGGTGGAAGCTTTGAAATTACTTCTTATAAGTACTTGATTAAATTCTTTGCCAAGGGCCATTCTTCTCCCCAATCTCTCTATAGGGAAGAGACATTCATTTTCTTCTTCCAGTTACAAGAGCTTTTCAAGGAGGAACAAGTGGTCTGTGATTTTGATTGCTGTGGAGAGGACTAGTCGAGTAAGGACTTGGAAGAGACCATTGAATTTGTTAATTAGTAGGTCTTTGGTGAATTGAGCTCTCAAAAACTGTAGTTTCAGAAAATTGGTAGGAGGAAAAATAACAAAAAGTAAGTAGAGACTGAAAGGAAAGGTAGTGAAGGTAATAGTACTGTACCATCAGAGAATTTTGCCAGTGAACCAAAGACAAAAAAAAAAAAAAGAAAAAAAGAAAAAAAAAAAAGACATTAGGGACATACTGATTTCAAAAGATAATATTTTCAGTTATCATATTTGAGAAAATTTAATATTCATGACTAATGGGAAATCATATTTTTCTATTTAGAAAAATCTTACACAAAATGTTAATTAATAAAAGTCATTTGTGTTCAATTCAACCCATCTCATGAGTTAGTAAAATAGTTGATTTATCTTTTGGGAGAGGTGGGTACAAAATATTTTTTGTTGTTGTCATTGGTCTGATTTCTGGAAGGACTAGTTCATGTGCCACAAGCATGGTTAAACTCCTAGGAATGGTCTGGACACGTGCCTTACCTCTGTCACTTCCTTTTCAGGCTTGGAGGGAGTACTCACGTTTTAGTGAGTGTCCTAGAGTCGCCATGGTTGAGAAGAGATGGAAAGATCAGAGTGTTCCTAGTTCTCACAGCACCCCAGTGGCTGTCAGGTGAGTTTGTTAAAATGTCACCCACATGCCATTGAATGAGGACTTTATGTGTACCTCATCTTCATCTGAGCTGTATTCCACACACCAAGGATTCTCAGTGGGTAGAGAATGGAAGCAAATGGACAATTCAGGGGTCTGTCTTTTCTTATCAAAATGGTGGGAATGGTTTAGGCAGCAGAACTCCTCTCTCATCTTTTGTCATGTTTTTCCACTAAGTTTTCAACTCTATGAAACCTCATTCACCATAAAGTCCAATAAGCCAATCACCCCTGCCTCTAAGTCTTGCACAGTGAGAGCTGGTGGGGGCAACACACTGATCACCAGGGAATGTGGGCTCCCAGGTGAGTTGGGCCCAGCTCAGATCCCGCTTAGTTGCTTGCTAGGAGACCACAAGACCACTGTCATCTATGAAATCAAAGTGATGATATCTAATTCTAGAGTTCTTGGGAAAAGGAAATGAGATCATGTAAGAAATGCTTTTAGCATAGTAAATACACAGTAAAGTTAAAAGCTATTGACATTTTCTGCATGCTTATTTTTCTTTCTACCTATATTAAAAATAAATTCATATACATTTTCCTAATGTTTAGCAAAGTATAGTTTACATTAGATCTCAGAGTACTTGTGAGTTCATGGCTCAAATCACATGAAAATCAGCCTCAAAGTCTTTGGGTAAATATATAATAAAACAAGCCTGGTCATGATTAGTAATATCAAATGAACAATGGAAAAACATATTTGTATGTGTCTGTGCATGTAAAGCGTTGTGTATCATGTTTATTCCTCTGTTAACTCTATTTCTAAAAGCAAAACTATGGGAGAAAGAACGAAATAAATAGTACAATATGATGAAGGATGAGGTGCTTTTGTTTATGTTTATTTTAAAAGTATGATTACATGCTAGGGATATCATTTTCTGTTAGAATAAAAAACACTGGACTGAAATTGTTTTTTCAAGGCTTTCATCATCAAATATGACTGAAAAAAATCTGTGCTCTTTGCCCTCTTGGAAATTTGGAAAGCTCTATACATTACACAATCTTAAGAAAAAAAAATTCAAAAAATGAATCTGCTTATTTTTTTTCTAAAATTTCCCATAAAATATTAAAATCCCACTGACCTGCAAAACCCACTTCACAATTTCTGGAGTACTTCAAAGTAGTGTTTCAGTATTCTACCTCTGACCACTCCAATAAATTGCTAAATTTATATAAAAAGTATGCTCTTGCTCAAAATCTGCATAAAGTAGGAAGTGACTGCGATTGTAAAGATAATGAAGAAAAGACACAAAGAATAAGATCAATCAAATTGTACTTTGTGTACGTATGTCAGTGTTCAGAGCTAGAGGAAAAACCAACTCATTGAAAACTTTAGTATGTTTAATATATATATATATATATATATATACATATATACATACACACACACACATATGTATGTATGTATGATGTATTCTACCTCAGAAAGTATTTCTTTTTCTGAAAGATTTGTTTGTATTGTGGAATCTTTTCACCTTCACCCACCAAGAGAAGGGTTCAGGAGGACCTGAAGTCATCTGCTAGCTCTTATAACTCGACTCCGTAGCCCTCAGTAAAGTTCACCATCAGATGTCTCCATGCTGTGCTATTACACTACAATTTGACACTGCTTTGTTGAAAAAGAAAAACAAATTACATAACTGTGCTTTTTATAGCAAGCTGCATTTCCAGATATAATCTCCTTTGATGTCTTCTATTCCACCGTGATTGAAACGTTTACAATATCTATTTTAAGTAAAACACTGCAGGTCATTGTTTGGCACCAATTACAACCTGGAATGCCACAGATGTATTCCTTTCATCATTATGGTTTCAAGATTGAAAATGTTTTTGAAACCTCAAGAAATTTAGCTTACCTTTTATTTTCCCACCAGTATCTTATTAAAAGAGATTGTTTTACTCTCCAAAAAATGAATGTAGACAGTTTTGTTTTAAATAAGAGGAATTATGTGTGCCCTTTCATTATTCATTTGTGTATGATTTATTTAGTGTTAGCCAACTGAGTTTCAAAGATAAGAAGTATTAGTTTCCTGTTTTCTGTACAGATTAGCAGAGGAGACAGAGTTATAATGGAAAGTGTTGTGGTGAACCAGTGAGGTGCCATAGTAAGAGACTGACTCAAGTGTCAAGTACTGTGGTAGGACAAGGGTTAAAGTGCTGTTCTCTTCAGAGGAGGAGGAGATATAGAGTGAAGCGGATTAAAAGGAGCTTCACAGAGGGAATGACTATGTTAGGGCTTAACAGGTGAATAGAATTTCTAGTGTAAGATGTGAAAGGCAGAAAATCACAGAATCATATGCAATATACAGAAATGTCTCATTTATTACAATAAAAACACTTGGAGCTCTGACATGAAAAGTTATGTTTTTAAATGGAAAATTACTATAACTAGATTTGTGTGAAGTTAAAATATTAGGTGGATAGTTCCTGGCTTCTGACATCTAGAACATAATGCTCAACATATAACTGCTCAGAGAATGAGTGTGGAATGAGGAATCTAAAATGACTCCTATAACTCTGGATCATGCAATTGGGGGATAAGAGATTCTCTTTAATGAGATAGTTGTCATACAAAAGCGCTTTAAATAAATTTACATGTTGATAATCAACATAAAGAGAAAAGTTGAAAATAGTCAATAAAGAAATAATAATATCATTCACCCATTAATCATAGAAAGGGTAGGATATAAAGCCCAAAATGAAGAGTGGGTATCCTCCTGTCCCTGTGAGACGAGAGAGTGTATAGAAGACCTGTTTAATTAGGTTAGTATATCTGGATGTGGGAACTTGAATGGAGTACTAAATAATTGCCTATATTTAATCTAAAACAAGATTATATCTTGAGGAAAGGAAGAATCAAGAAATTGAACATAATTTGAGACAAGTTCAGAAAAAATAATACAGACATGTGGAATATATGGTAGAAAGTCAACAAGAGTAAATACAAATAACATTTGACACTATTGGGATCCAGTTACACTGATGATCACAGATCCTATGCTGCAAATTACACTAACTACTCCCAAAGCTGCCCAGCTGCCAGAGCACCATCACAACAGTAGAGAAATCCAGGTCCACGTTCACATGACTTGATGGTTTCAACCATAAGATGTAACACTAGCAAAAGTAACAAATAAGTGAGTTTAGCATATGATAATGGAAACAGTTGAAATGGCTCATCATGAATATAAAATTTGCAGATAAGAAAGTGGAATTAAAAATGTGGTTCAATAAGAAGCAAGTAGGACAACAACATATGGATGGGGTTGAGAAGCTGAAGAGGTGAAATGGGGGAGATTGAGCAGCCCAGGCTGGTGACGGAAAGGATCTGTCTATTAGTTATCAAAGATACAGGAGATTCTGATGAGAAGAAATAGATTGCTTATGTCCGCACCCACTCTCATTCACCAGCTGCATGGACTTGGGCTGGTTGCTTACTGTATCTGCCTTACATCCACCCATACAATAATATAAGCCAAAGCTGCTCAACAGTGGGTTTTATAATATCCACCAGGCTACCCTGTTCAGCCACAGATTTCAGAGATTCTGGTTTTAAAATCTGAGGTGAGACCAAGAATTTGTGTTTTCATGCAGTTTCCAAAGCACCAGGTCACGATTTGCACAGCACTGCCATGAGCATCAGGATATCACAGATATATATCATCACCTAATGAAATAATATATGTAAATGTTACTTGTTATAAAGTAGGTAAGTCAGCATCAGTTTGTTTTCGCCTCTGAATACATATTTACCAGTTGCTGTTTTCTGAGCAAGTGACATGTGAAAGTGTAAGATGGCAGTCTTAATGGGAGGGATGCTAAGTGACCACGCCAGTTGCCTGGAGCCATTTTCAAGTTCTTCCTCCCCTGACATTCCCTCTCTTAGTCAAGTGATGAGAACCTGGACCAAGACAACGCTACAAAAAGAAGACTTCACAAAAATTTCTACAGAGTTTTTGTTTCACCCCTCATTTTGTGTACCATGGAGATGACAAGACTTTGGAATATTCTCTGACAGTCTGTTGTGGTTTGGATGTGAGGCGTCCCCCAGAAGTTCACATGTGAGACAATGCAGGAAGGTTCAGAGGAGAAATGATTGGGTGGTAAGACTCAATCAGTGAATTAATCCCTGGTGGGATTAATTGAAGTGGCAGGTGTGGCTGGAGGAGATTGGAATTGGGGCCTGACTTTCGGGTTCTATATTTTGTATCTGTAGAGCGGAGACTCTCTTTCTCTGCTTTCTGATCACAGTGATGTGAACTGCTTCCCTCTGTCATGTTCTCCCACCATGATGTTCAGCCTCACTTGGAGCCGTGAGGAATGAATGGAGCCAGCCTTCTATGGACTAGGACCTCTGAAACCATGAGCCCTCAAAAAAACCTTTCCTCCTCTATAACTGTGCTCCTCAGGTCATTTAGTCACAGCAGCAAAAAATTTGACTAAAACAGTCTCTTAACTGTTTGTTTTGTGATTCCTTTACCAAATACCTGCTGACCCTGATAATTCCTACAAACTCACTTTCACCAATGGCTGCATAATTCTGGTTCTGCTTCCGTGGTCTTTATACATGTAACTCAAAAATTTTACAGTTTGTATTCAAATATTTTCCACAAATATGAGGCAGGTTTTACAGAAAGAACAAAAATAGCTGACTTGTCATTGTTTTAATTGAGCAAGATATAGGATATATGACATGTTGCTTCCCTTCAAAAAGATTTGAAGATTTGGGTTGTGTTAAAAATGCACTCTATAAAAAAAAAAAAAAAAAAAAAAAAAAAAAAAGAATTCTTAGTAGGGTAAGAATTAAAACTTGCTTTCTGGCTATCAAAAAAAAAAAAAAAAGTATTCTAGCTAGAATAGCTAAAGCAATCCTCAGTAGCAAGAGCGAAGCAGGGGGTATTGCAATACCAGATCTTCAACTCTACTACAAAGCAATAGTAACAAAAACGGCATGCTATTGGTACCAAAATAGACAGGTAGATCAATGGTACAGAATAGAGGACATGGACACAAACCCAAATAAATACAATTTTCTCATACTAGACAAAGGTTCCAACAATATGCAATGGAGAAAAGATAGCCTCTTCAACAAATGGTGCTGGGAAAACTGGAAAACCATATGCAATAGAATGAAATTAAACCCCTATCTCTCACCCTACACAAAACTCAACTCAAAATGGATCAAGGACCTTGGAATCAGACCAGAGACCCTGCATCTTATAGAAGAAAAAGTAGGTACAAATCTTCAACTTGTTGGCTTAGGATCAGACTTCCTTAACAGGACTCCCATAGCACAAGAAATAAAAGCAAGAATCAACAACTGGGATAGATTCAAACTAAAAAGCTTTCTCTCAGCAAAGGAAACTATCAGAAATGTGAAGAGAGAGCCTACAGAGTGGGAGAATATTTTTGCCAACCATACCTCAGATAGAGCGCTAATTTCCAGAATCTATAAAGAACTCAAAAAACTCTACACCAAGAATACAAATAATCCAATCAACAAATGGGCTAAGGAAATGAACAGACACTTCACAGAAGAAGATGTACAAGTAATCAACAGATATATGAAAAAATGTTCAACATCCCTAGTAATAAGGGAAATGAAAATCAAAACTACCCTAAGATTTCATCTCACCCCAATTAGAATGGCGATTATCAAGAATACAAGCAACAATAGGTGTTGGCGAGGATGTGGTGAAAAAGGAACACTCATACATTGCTGGTGGGGTTGCAAATTAGTGCAGCCACTCTGGAAAGCAGTGTGGAGATTCCTCAGAAAGCTTGGAATGGAACCACCATTTGACCCAGCTATCCCACTCCTTGGTCTATACCCAAAGGACTTAAAATCAGCATACTACAGAGATACAGCCACATCAATGTTCATTGCTGCTCAATTCACCATAGCCAGATTGTGGAACCAACGTAGATGCCCTTCAGTTGATGAATGGAATAAAGAAACTGTGGCATATTTATACAATGGAATATTACTCCTGCAATGAAGAATGATAAAATTATGGCATTTGTAGGCAAATGGTCGAAATTGGAGAATATCATGCTAAGTGAGATAAGCCAATCTCAAAAAACTAAAGGACGAATGATCTCGCTGATAAGCGGATGAGGACATATAATGGGGGTGGGAGGGGTTAGCATTAGGTTTAGGGTTAGGTTTAGAGTTAGGCTAAGGAGAGCGGTAAGAATGAAGGAAAGGACTGTATAAAGGGAAAAGGGTGGGAGGGGTGGGGGGGAAGGGAAAAAAAATAAACATCATTACCCTATGTAAACGTAAAAAAATAAAAAAAAAATAAAAAAAAAAAAAGTATTCTAGCTGGGTATGGTGGTGTATGCCTGTAATCCCAGAGGTTCAGGAGGCTGAGGCAGGAGGATTTTGAGTCTCAGCAAAAGCAAAGAGCTAAGCAACTCAGTGAGACTCTGTCTCTAAATAAAATACAAAAGAGGGCTGGGGATGTGACTCAGTGACTGAGTCCTGAGTTCAATCCCCAGTACCCCTTGCAACACAAATGTGTTCTAAAAATAAAACCACTTATGTATAGTGTTTATATCTAAATAGGGAACCATACCGATTATTACATACAGTTAAGAGCTATACAGTTTTGTTTTTTTAATTGAGCATTCAGTTTAACTCTCAGCTTAGGTATAGACAAAACTAGAGCAGTAGTTTTATATAATTTTTATTATTTAATAAAAGAAAAAATCAATTCTTTGCTATTATTTCTTAGAAATGCATTTTAAAAAGAATTTGTTGCTCGAGTCTTTATTCAATAGATATTGAACAGAACACTAGACAATGCAGTTAAAAGTATTTTTGCAGTTGAATAAAGAATTAGATGTCATATAAAGCGGTGAACATTGAATTTAACCCAGGCTCTGGGTTCCCCAAGAAGGGAGATAGATAAGAACACCCTGCCTACCCAGCAGCCAGAACCAGTCTCAAAAGAATGACTTTTCCCGGGGTAACTGGCTTTCCCTTCTTTTCCTGTATTCCAGTAAGATGCACCGAAGATTTCCTTGTTTACCTACTTCACAAAACCCCACTATTTCTTTTCTGCACCCTTCCTTGTTCTGGTCACTTGTCACTTGTCCTGTGTGTAGGAATTGGGGTGTATGGGAATTCTTGGTTTGAGATTAGAGTATTGTTGTTTCGGGGTCTCTATCGTGGTCACTTGGCTAATTTTTTTTTTTTTTTTACCAGTTAAAGCAAGTTTAGGTAGTAGGTCAGACAGCTAATTTCTGTTACTTTTGTAAAGTTTAATTTTTGTATGTTTATTTATGAGTCTCTGGCTTTGAGCATTTCCAAAGCCTTGTGTCTCTATGTCAGAGAGAATAGCAAATAATTTTTATGAAAATGAAGGAATAATCAGGTGAAATTTAAGATTCTAAAAAGAAAACAAGCAAAAGAATTTTTTCAAGGTTTTCTCTCTCTCCAGTTAATTTGTTTAGACTTCCTAAATTTTTCAGCCTCTCATCCTTTGAGCTAAAGATTTTGTGGTGACCATTTCCACAGAAATGAGCTCATCATGACATTTTTTGTGTGTTTTCTATTTTACTGCTCCTGGTATCTGTATTTTTCTGATAATACTGAAATATGAAATGAGACATTATGCTTTTTATATTTATGAGTTTAAATATTTGGCATTTTTGTTATTAGGTATAACTTTTAATTTTCTTTTTTAATTCATTGTCCAACATATATAGCTTAAGCAATTTTCTTTCATCAAGAAAATGTCAAATAAAATTTTAAAAGATATTTTTCCTTTTACCATGAAACTAAATTGAGTGACTCTAGAAAACACAGCAATTCATATGACAAACAGGCTAGCCTTGAGTTATAGCTGACCTTCTTCCCATGTGCCTTTATCAGGATCTCTCAGTTAATCCTGGAACATCTCCATATTTGGTCCCCATCTAGCCTCCAATTTGAATCTCACATATTTAATAATTATTCACAAAATTTTACATAGCACCTATAAGTGATGAGAATACAATAGCATCATAGTATGATATGACGTATCCCACTTACTATCATAGAAGTTTATTTGTCACCCATCAAAAAATCCTTTGGGATAGGAACACAAATTATTCTTTAATTCTTACATTTATTGTCAATCATTATTATGAATTCTTATTCTCATATCTTATTGCAAGACAGCAGATTTATTTCTTGTGAAACTTGGGAGAATTGTAATTGTTGAGATCAAAGAAAACGGAGCCATCAGATGTGTTTCATCTCAACACAGAGTTATTCTGTCCCTGCTGCATTATCTGTAGTTACTGTGAAGGATCCTCAGACAACTTTGAGAGAAAATGAAATGAAGTAACTAAGTTTTACATTATATTATCTTTGGAAATATTTCTTCTCATATTACTATGAGGCCTGAAGCATAGCAGTTTTTTATCATGTAGTCATATTATGAATGATAATGTAGAAACTAAAGAAAATGAAAATTTAGCAAATATTGATATTTAAGCATTTACAACACTGCATGAAAACTGATATATATTTCATTCAAATGTTTCATAAAAATGGTGAAGGAAACTTGAATATGTTTTCTTCATTCTAGCTGCAGACATTTTTATTTGCCTTTTTATTATACACAGATGCTCAATTTGGGTCTAATATTTACTTGTCAACTTGCTAATCAAGTAGAAACTATTCTTGGGTAAAACACATCATTATCATCTTACAATATTTAGCTAAGTTTAAGTTTATCATGAATGTTCATAGTGATGTTAGGAGGAAGCATTTAAAATATTAGATAGTTGCCAGTTTTAAGAATTCCTTTTTAAATAAGAATTTTTACTTCAGTCAAGTGAGATGCATGTACTGAGGACTTACAGGTTAACTTGTTCATAGCCAGTCTTGGAACATAGTGTTTTTCTCCCAAATTTGAAACACAAAATAATGTGTAATTAGTACCATGACCTAAGGAAGAAGGGAAAGAAAATTGTGAGTATAAATATGTCATTAAGATAATCGATCTATTGATGAATTTAGTGGAATATTAATTTTTAAACACAAGAATAAAAAAGAGACCAAAAACAGAAATTATTTAAAAAGAGTGATAGTGCCTGGAAAAATACTTCCCTTATTATATTCAGGCTAACAGAAATGATAAATACTTGTTGCCATGTATGTCTTAGTGAAGATATCATGACCAAAGTAATTGAGATGATTTTTAACTACAGAAGGTAATTAAAAGTGAATGTCCTTAAGAAGTCTTGAAAGGTAATCATCAATCAGTTCTCTATTGAGTCTACTAGTATGTCCTACAATGATTAGTGAATATTTATTCCCTTTGGCTAGCACTTCGCTTTTCCTATTGAAACAACAATAACAACAACAACAACAAAAATCAAAACAAAACCACAACCAAAAAAAAAAAAAAAAAAACAACCGAACAAACAAACAACAACAACAAAAAAACAAAAGCAGTTACTTAGCATCTCATAATATGGTTCATAATAATAAAAACAGAATATTCTCCCTGTATCCATCATGAGGGAGATGATAAGAGAAATTATACTATATCCACATTATAAAATACTTTGATACTTTTAGAAAGAATGAATTAGATTCATATGCAATGTAATGAGAAAGGATGTATGATAAATTAAGTTAAAAAACAAATAATATGAATCTTGTGTTCAGTATAAGAAAAATCAAGTGTGTGTGTGAGTGTGTGTGTGTAGAGTGGATATAAACTTTCACTTCTAACTGGAATGTTTAAAAATATAATTTAAAAAACTTGTCTGTTATTAAATTCAGTCTTCATGTTGTCAGTTGGTGGATATTTAATTTCAATATATTTGAATAATCATCAGTAAAATTAGTTCAATTCCTCTTTCCCCAGGGATTTGTCTAACCTTAGAATGTTCCACAGTGCCATGGCCCTTGTTGAGTGCGGTGACATCATGGGAGAGCAGTTACTGAGATCAGGGATCTCCGATACCCACATGGCTGTGGCATGCCCTCTTCCTGGGAATGTTTCTATGCAAGGGCACAGGATGCCTAGCTGCTGTAGCAATGCCCTGTATGAGGAGGCTCTGTGCAAGAGCCCTATCAGTTCTAACCTTGATCTCAGGCACACAGCTCCAGGGAAGAAAGGAATTCTTATGCTACAACCACAGTGTTTCACCAGCTGTGTTCACCAGCTCCGCTTATCCAGTTCCTGCTTATCCAGTTACTTTAAACAATGGACTTTCTTGAAAGTTACACAAAGCTCCTAACATTGCACTGTGCAACTGTGGATTGTAAATATGGAAAAGCTACATAGATGTCCTAGTTTCTGTAACTTTCCTGAATACAAATAATGCTTGCATAGTTTTTAAACTGATAAAGTTACATATATAAATAAAGATTGCTGGTGTAATTCTTCAGACCTGCATCTCCATCAGAGAGCAGGCACCACCTGATCCCAGCCTAATCTTCAAGATCTGTGTCTGTCAATCTTTATTTTCCAATCCCCCTTCATCCCTCACGGAACCCCAGAGTTTGCCCTGGTAAAGTATGTGCATCTAACCATTGTTCCTTGGCATCCAGCTGTGCTGGAGGAGGTGAGGATGCATTAATCACTATGTGGTCTTCACACAGTTGAAATTTATGGTTTTCTGGACTCTTAAAAACAAAGTTCTTACAAATAAACAACTTTTGAATTAGTAGTTAGACATTTACACAGCAAAATTATTCATGTGGGACATGTCCAGGTAGTCACTTCCTTCCTAGGGCTAAGAAATAAATTAAGAGTAGGAGAAGGATATAAAATTAATATTCAATACCACATTTTAATAAAGCTAAGATTGGTTCAAGCCAGGAAGAAATAGAAAAATTCCAATTGTTATCTCTGAAGGACTCTTTGTAATGAATATACCATTTAATACAATAGAGAATTAATGTTTTTCACGTTGACTTGAAGATATCTTGGCATTTCTTTACTGTTATCTATAATTAAGATTGATAAAAGGAAAAAAAAACTACCAACTTATGATTGAAGATTTTATTAGAAAATATTGTTATGATGATTTTACTGTTGCAAATAAGAGGTTAGATAGATGAATGGATAGAAAGTTGTGATATATATCTATATATATGATGGAATATTACTCAGCCTTAAGAATGAATGTAATTATGGCATTTGCCAGTAAATGGATGGAGCTGGAGAATATCATGCTAGATGAAATAAGTCAATCCCCCCCAAAAAAATGCCAAATGTTTTTTTCTGATATGCAGATGCTAATTCACAATAAGCAGGGGTGGGGTTGCTAGGGAAGAATAGAATTACTTTAGGTAGAGGGGAATGAAGGGAGGGGAAGGGGTTTGGGGGTAGTAAGGGTAGTAGAATGAGTCAGACATTATTACCCTATGTACATATATGTCTATATGACTGTTGGGATTCTACATTGTGTATGATCAGAAGATTGAGAAATCATACTCTATTATATATGATGTATCAAAGTGCATTCTACTGTCACGTAACAACTAATCTAAACAAATAAATATTAAACACACACACACAAAAATAAGAGGTTAGACTTATTCCCAGTCTTCAGGATTTGAAAGCTTGAAATTCAAAGCTTAATATTTTTAGTGAGGAAATAGTGTGACAATAAATAATGATTCAGTTCCTGATGATCACTTAAAATTTCTAATTAAGAAAAAAGAATTTGAGGAAATAATGTTTGAAGTTCAATATCTCTAAGTCATTTTAGAAATTACAAAGTTTGAAGTAAGCACCCACAAGACCCCTTTCAAGGAGAGACAGAGCAATGATTAGGCTCCATGTTGGCTGTCAAATGCCATGAGGCTTGGTAGAAAGAGTACAGATGGGAAGCTCTGAAGTTTGGAGCAACCTTTCTTCTAACAGAAAGTCCTTCTTCAACAATTATTTCTCATACCTACCTCATCTTACGTGACATTTCAAAAAAGGCCAGCATTTGTGACCCATGTACAGATAAATCAATCCTATTCATTAATTTTCTATCTATTCCACCTAAACTTGGTTTTGGAGGATATGGAGGACAGTGGGAAATAGGAGAGAAGGAAGTTTGGGCTGAGTCTTTATTTATGTCTTTGTTCATTCACTGTGCTTTTCACCTTCCTATTAGACCCAAGTCCTTTTTAAAATGTTCAGCATTAAATTTTTTCCATTTGATTGAATCACGTGCATGAAGTGTAGGTTTCAATTAGAATATCAGGTCTGCTCTTCAGGAGGCAGATGCTAATAGAGGGTGTAATGTTATAAAGGAGGGGGATGCTGTGAAAGATGAAGGTGGAAAAAAATGGAATGAAACATGATTGGGTAGGTATAGGATTAGGTTCAATGAAGACGTAGATTAAATGAAGTCAGGGTCAATTCTGCTTGGACCTCTGGAGCAAAGGTTGTTTTTAGAGGAGTCCAGACTCAGATGAGTTCAGGTTCTAGCACTATGGCAGACCTCAGTCATCGTCTGACGTGAATTTAAAAACGACAGTGGTTCACTGTACAGTACAGAGTACTGTATCTAAAGGCTGTCAAGATACTAACCTTCTTGTATCTAATGGCAAATTCTTCTTGAAAGGAGATCCAAGTCATCTGGAATATGATTGCCATTGCTTGGTTTTCTTTAATGTCTCAAGGTAACTTAGATTTCATTTAATACTGTCTCTAAGCTCATTGAAGAGAAAAGTCATGTTCTTGAAGGCAAAAAATATAATCATTTTTATTCAGTTAAACTTTAATTAATGTAGGAAAATTTCTCATGACTTTGCACATACTTATTGGTAGATATACTATGCCAATAATTATTCCCATAAAATAAAATAAGTTGTGAATGAATTTTAAAAATGTCTCCTTCCCATTTTCACTGATATTACAGATGTCCTTCTGAGTAAAGAAAATGCCATGTGGGAATGTTAAGTCTGTACTCCAAGACTCACTCTAGCTGAGAAATGTGCTTTCGTGTGGTATACTTGACAGATTGTGATTCAAATACACACCTCAGTAAAAAAAAACAGAAAATCACTTCTTTGACTTGTGAGTAAAAGTGGCAGCTGTTGACTTCATGGATGACAAGATTATTACATGGCTCTAAAACAGGTTTTCAATCAAGAAATATAGCTGTTGATATTTTTAATAATAAACATGTATATTAAGGTTCTCCAAAAGAACAGAATCAACAGGATATGTATATAAATAAAAAGGTGTATGAGAGGGTTTATTAGAGGAATTGGCTTACAGTTATGGAGGATGGGAAGTCTCTTGACAGGATATCTGTGAGCTGGATCTCTGGGATGTCAGTAGCATGGGTCAGTTCAAGTTTAAAAGTCTCAGAAACGAGGAAGTCAATGGTATAATTCTGAAGATGAGGCTAAAGGCTTGAGAACTCACAGGGCAAATGGTGTCAATCCTGAACCAAAGCCACAGAGTTTGAAGTTCCAAATACCCAAGGGTACCAGAAGGAGAAAGTATTAGCTTCAGGAGAGGGAAGAAAATCCTTTTTCTCCAAATGTTTTTCTATATGTACTCAGCCAATTAGATGGTATCTACCCCCATTTAAATCAGGTCTTTTCCACTCCTTTAACTGATTCCACAGCATCCTCATCTGGAAACAGATTAGGAGACTCACCCAGAAGTAATACCTTACCAATTCTCTAGATATTTCTTAATTAAATCAAAGTAGTACCTAAAATTTGTAATTCTAACAGATTTCATGAATTTCAGAAAAATCTTTAAAAATTATTCTTGGAAGCTCGTAAAAGAGAATTTTTTGTTGATAATAACTAGACATTTGTAAGATTAACATTATATATATGTATATACACACATTTATACATATACATAGAATAAAGAATGTAATTATTTCAAATCCTAGTAAAATAAGAATATTAAAAATATTTGTCACGTTGCTGATTCTATTTATAATTCATTTTTTCTCACCACATTCTATTGCATACTTACTCCATTTATTAAAGTCATGCCAGATTTTAGTGAAGTCTGCATCTGGTTATGAAATAATATATTAAATAAGACTGAATAATTCTAACAAAATTTATCTAGAGGAACAGAAAAACTACCAAACAAAACGGACAATTTCATTTGAAACCACAATTAATCACCCCCCCAAAAAAAATGTTTGTGGAACTCTAATTGTACAAGGAGAGCTCTAAAGAAAATGTGATGGAAAATTCTCTTAAAATATTTGTCAAATTTAAGTTAACTATAAGGGATCAGCCTATGTGATTGATCAGAGAAGCATATTTGGCTGTTCATGGTTGGTACTCAGTTAGAAGCAAGAATGAAAATTAGGAAGCTGTCAGTTGCTAATCAAGCTGTGATCATTTGGGAGTGACTGGCACAGCTTCATTGTTTAACTTCCTGAATTACCCTAGAGACAGCACCCTGACTTCTGTAATCTGACTTAGAGCAGACTGACTTCCCAGTTATTTATTATAAATAAGAGGGTGGTTTCTTGGGCAGGTTGCTGCAGGTTGTAGGCTAAAATTCTATTTCATATATAAATCTATTTAAATCTATTATCTGTTTGTGTAAACATACACATGTATCTCTTTCTCACTTAGTTTCATAATGCCAAGAAATTCTTGATTCCAAAATCTGAAAGGGTCATTAGAAAAAGGAAAATCAGAGGTCATGCCCTCTTAAAATCAGATTAGGAAGTCCTAACCAATATGCTAGTCAACCTTAAACATAGACATATAATACTAGCATCACAATCAAGTGAGGTACATCAACAATGCAACAGTCAAAATCAATGTGACACATTAATAGAAAAAATGCAAAAATGCAATCATTTTCATAAAAATCATTTTATAAAATTTACTACCCTTAGTAATAAAATCTGTCATCCAAATAGAATTAACACTATATATTTGACTGATTGAATACATGATATAAGTCATACACACAATTCTGGGGTCATTTTAGAATTCTACTTAACACAGAAACTTATCAAGCCCTTGTCAGTTTTCAACATACTCAGTGGAGAAACACTGAAATATTTTCCCCTAAGACTATAAAGGAAATAATGTCTATTTTCACAACTTCTATTCAAACACAACTCCCATTATATTTGATAATATAAGATTTAAAATTCAAAAGAATTAAAGAAGAAATAAAGTTGCCATTCTTGCATATCATGATTCAGTAAATAAAAATTTCAATGTTATCAGAAAAAGTCCTGTTAGAATCAGTAATTGAAATTCTGAAATGTGATGAATAAGTTATGAACATATAAAGTTCAAATGTAGTTTAACATTTTATTAATAAGTAATTTAAATGAAATAAATAAATCATTTATAATAGCATTAAAAACTTCATACCTAGGAATAAAACTAATGAACATTATTCAACATATTTACAAAGAAAAAAATAAAATATTATTGATAAAAATAAACTTAAATGCTATCACTATCCATGAACATGGATTGTAATGCTCAACATTACAAATGTCAATTAACAAAATTGCTCTGTATATGTATTTTTCAAACAAAATTCCATTTTTTGTTTTTTTAATATGACAAGCTAATTCTTATATATGCACTTATATATATATATGTAAAGTCAAAAACTACCAATAAACTGAAATGCACTAGTGACATTCAATACACACACACACACACACACACACACTCCCACACAAACCCACAAATGGTCTGGAGACATATGGAAAAGGGACTCAACCTTATTTACTACCCAGAAAATGCACTACAAATCCCAGTTATTCACACCAACAGAAATGACCAAAATTAGTGGGACCAAAAAATAATGAATTATAGGAGCTATTTTCCTGAATTATGGCTCTACTCATGCTGAAGCTACTGGGATTCTATATTTATAAAACCAATGTGGAAAACAATTTAGCAGCATTTGTAAGTTAGATGATTTCTATCATTTTCAATTTCTCTTTTTTGCAGGGAGTAAACCAGGAATTGAACTCAAAGACACTTAACCACTGAGCCACATCCGCAGCCCCATTTTGTATTTTATTTAAAGACAGGTTCTCACTGAGTTGCTTAGCACCTCACTTTTGCTGAGGCTGGCTTTGAACTCCCATCCTCCTCCTCAGCCTCCCGAGTCACTGGCATTCAGGCTTGAGCCATGGTGTCCAGCTATTTTCAATTTCGATTTCTACTCCCTGGCAGGCGTGAATCAAGTAAGTAAAAGTGTGTACCAAATGACCTGTTCATGTGTGTTTATAGAGCTATTATTCATAATAGTCCAATACGGAAGTGAGTCAACTGCCCCACAATAGTACAGTGCATATATTTCAGTATAAAGATATAAAGCAGTATTACATAATAAAAATTTTAAAAATCATGCAGTAATTTGAGTCATACACACACATTTTGTCTGAAACAACTCGGTTGTCTGAAACAACTCAGAAAAAAGTAAATATTGTAAAATGGAAAATTAACCTTAGGTGCTATAAATTAGAATGTAGATTGCTTTTAGAGATGTATGGGACTTAAACTGGGATGGGTCTTTAGAATGGCTACAAGGGTCCTGGGATATTATATTACTTTTTAGAGTTTTTAAAATTCTTTTTATTTTTATGTGGTGCTGAGGATTGAACCCAGTACCTCACACATGCTAGACAAGGTCTCTACCACTGAGCCACGACTGCAGTCCCATCACTATTGATTACATGGGCATGTTTACTTTGGGAAAGTAAACTCCATTTCCAAGTTGTCTACTTTCTAAATATATTTTACACTCTGATTAAAATAAATTCAAGCAATAGTGAACTAGACATGATTAGAATGCTTTTTCATACTTTGAAGATAAAATTGCAGGTTTAATGCTCTTCTGCTCCCTCATATTAAAACAAAACCTCTAGGCATCTGGTGTTTAACAAGTCCCCTACTTGCATGACATCCAACCATGCATCTTCTCTGGCATCTCACATTGGAGAAACTGTATTCCAGCTGTTTCTTTGCCTGTCCAAAATGTATTTCTGAATAAGATCCAGCTGGCTTAAATACAAATCTATTTTTACTGAGATGATGCTTAAAAGTACACATCAAAGTCTTAAAATAGTGGTTTGTAGTGAGAACTGCACAATGCAAGCTTATTTTGTATAATCTGGTCAGAAAATCAAATTGTTTTCAAGAGTTAATGTGCTATGTCTCAGACATTTCCAACTAAATCAGCATTTTGATCAAAGTCAAAAGTCCTACATCTATAATGCATTCACTTTGACATGTTCAAACAATTATATAGTGGTAATAAATTAAGAGCAACAAAATATATTCTCATAGGTTATGACAATGTAACCTGGAGGGAAAAGTGCAGTTTTCAAAATTCTAGAGCAATTTTTGAGTGAATACATTTATGTATAATTTTATTCCAATCCCCTCCAAAATATAAACCCCCTTATAAATATTCTTATCACCATTGATGTTACTTAGAAATCCCTCTCCTACACATTAGCAATTATTTCCCTGGTTTTGAGTTGGTAGATTATGTTTTACATCTGGGGTCAATATTTCCTGTACATGTGCCACATCAAACCACACAGTTAGCAATAGGTGGAGTCCACGTTTTATTCGAACTATGTTGACTTGATACCATTCATGTTTAACCATATATTATGACACAGAGAGGGGAAGAAATACTAAGTAGATTTCTACTTAGGTGAATACAGTTTTATAAATGTTAATACCTTCTTACAACAGATTTTACTTTTCCTTCCCAAACATGTATATGTATTCTGTAACCTGCAGAGCTACCATTCATTTAGTATTCTCCCTCTGTGTGGTGATTATGCCAATTGAATACAGTGCCCCCTCCAAAGTGACATCCAAGACCTGCCATCTGTAAATCAGGAAAATGATTCTTTTTTTTTTTCTGGTAGGAGATTTTCCTTGTGGCTTACTTCTTTTTAGCTCTTTCTTTATTCCTGGTACACTATCCTCTTATCCTCTAAAACAAATAAGGAGCCACAGATAGCTGGTTTTCCTTTATGTTTATTATATATACATATATATATATATATGTATATATATACACACACACATATATTATATATAAAGTGTTTTTAAACTATATATATTTTATATATATATTTTAATATGTATAAATACATGTTTCTGAATTCTCCTGAAATGTTGAAAAAACCAGCTTTGATAAGACTCAATACCACATAGCAACTGCTGGTGGAGAATTGAGCACTAATCACCATCTTCCCAGGGGTACCACACCCCCAGCTAGCAGCATCCCCCATCCACATCCTGATTGAATAGCACTTATTTTTCTACATATCATTTATTTATATTACTTCTCTGGCCACAATGGGCACTGGAAGTAGAAACTCAGTAAAATTTCTAACAGGTGAAGTAATAGCTCTTCTAGTTTCCCTCACTGAAAGAAATTCAGAAATTTCTCTTGCCTCTATAGCCAAGTCCTTATAATGAGAAATAATTTGTTAATTAGTTATTATAACCTCTCTCTAGTTTATTTTCTTGAGTCAAAACCTGTGTCAACTCCTCCCAGACTTGTTTTCCATGATTCCTCTTATTTGAGAATACTTTAATAAAAACAGTTGTTAAGCACTTCTTTTAAAAACTTTTCTTCACTAAAGCCTGTTATGAAGTATATGTACTTGTTATGGATTGGTTATGAGGTATTGCCCAGAAGCTTATGTGTGAGACAACGCAAAAATCTTGAAGTGAAATGATGAGATTGAGCATTGTAACATAACTAGTGGATTAAAACCCGGTGGTAACTATATGCAGGCACTTTGTGTGGCTGAAGGAAGTAGGTCACTGGGGTTTATATTTTGTCCTAGAGGAAGGGAGCTCTCCCTGCTTCCTGGCAGTATGAACTGATCAGCTATCTCCTGCCACACCTTTCTCCCATGATGTTGTTTTATTTATTTATGTTTTCTTCATCTTGAGCCTAGAGTTATAGAGTCTGAGACCTTGCACTGAACCTCTGAAACTCTAAAGTAAAATAAACTCTTCCTCCTGTGAGTTGTTCTTATCTAGTATATTGGTCATGGTGGCACAAAGCTTACTGATACAATACCACATAATGTTTTACAGAACTTTTTTTCCATTTTTATCCTCGGGGCACATGTTATTATTTCTCTATTGTATTATATCAAATTATCCAAAATGTAGGAACTGTAAATAGCAGATATTTATTACCTTGCAATTTCTGTAGTTTAGTAGGCTGGGTATAGCTTGCTTGAGTCCTCTGTTTAGTGTCTCACAAAATTGAAGTCATAGTTTTGGCTAGGAATGTCTTTGTCCATACCTTTGGAGGTTGAATTAACCTCCTTATGGCAGATGGACAGATGACCCTGGCTTCTTGCTGGCTATTGACTAGAAATCATTCTCAGCCAGTAGAAACCACCTTCACCTCTTAGAAGTCATTCTCAGTTACTAAATACTGCATTTTTCTGGTCACTTGGGTTTTTCCTACATAGTCACAAGTATCATTAAAGCAGCAAAGATTTTCCAGAACAATTTAGTAGCAAGATTGCATCTCATCTATCAAAACATCACACAAGTGAAAAAGAATAAATCCACACCATTGGCAATAAAGAAAAAAGGTTTGCACAGGAAGTAAAAAACCAGGAAACAGAGAAGTCACTGTAATGTCACACCATAAAATACAGTTCTTAATTGTTGGTTTTCAGCATTGAAGTTCAGGCTACTGAAATAATCACCTTGCCTTCCCAATTGTTGAAAAAAGGAATTAATGACCTTCAAAATATCTAGTTAATTTGTACTTAAACATTTCCTTGACACATTTCTTTTTTACATGGCAAGCAATGACCCCAATTTAGGAAAGAAAAATATAATCTGTTAGATAAATTCATTGAAAAAAATTTTTTTCACATATGACATGCCAACATTATACAAATTGTAAAACAGTAAAATAATAACTGACTTAGACATTATTGGTGAAGAATCAAAATCCCTATTAGTTTGTTTCACAAAGTGAGGAAATATAAATTTGTAATGTGTAATCAGTAGAGTTACATAAGTAAAATAAGGAAACTAAAATTCGAATATAGATGTATTGAAAATAAAGAATTAGTGCACATTCACTCTGAATTTTTGTATAGAAACTCAGAAAATTTCAAACGGGAGATTTTGGGCCATTGATTTTTAGCATTAAAAATTTTATAAACAACCAAAATCTATAACAATAAACAACATATAGTAACTGCAAGTATAAATGCTTTCTGGAAATAATATAAAATAGTCTTTAAGATTATGTGCAGAAAATCAGTTAGTATATGTGAGTTTGAGGGGTAGGCGTGGGGGAAAAATGCTAACCAATCCTCAGAGTGGCAAAATTTTTCAAATTGTTCAGCATAGTGCTTGTTAGAACTTAATACCTCAATTATTCCAATGCTTTTTCCCTCTCTCTCTCACTCTTTTCTGCTGAAGCAAGTAAAATACAGTATAGTAGATAGATAATATGACCTCTAGATTCAAACTTAACCACTCTGAGTCTTCATTTAAAAATATTTGATGATTTTAATGAAGGGTAATATATCTACTAAATTATATATAGTAATTTCTAGTATGTAGCAAGTTCCTAATGCATTGTGGCTATTTTTTTTGAGTGACGAGTCAACATAAGCTAGTAAAAAGGATTTTAAATGTTCAGCATAAAAAATGATAACGTTTGAGATGCTGGATATATCAATTGCCATGATAAAATAATTAAACATTACATACTCATATTATAACATAAACTGTACCCCACAAGTATATGCTATGTGTCAAAGAAAACTTTTTTAAAAAATTTAAAACACAGCCAGGAACAAGGCACATGCCTGTAATCTGAGTGACTTAGGAGGCTGAGGCAGAGGGATCATGAGTTCAAAGTCAGACTCTGGAACTATTGAGGCCCTAAGATACTTAGTGAGAACCTGTCTCTAAATAAAATATCAAAAAAGTCTAGGGATGTGGCTCAGTGGTTAAGTACCCCTGGGTTCACAAGGTACAAAAGAAATTTAAAAATGGACAAAAAAGTGAGCACATGTACACACACACACCCATACTCATGGATGTATATTATACATGTAAGTACATAAGCATATGCATGTTATCATATATGATTCATAAAACATGCAGACATACTCTGCTTTTGCAAAGAAAAATTAATGAACAATATAGACCAACATACAGTTTTACTTTAGTATTTCACATTTACTTAACGTAATGAAATGTTGAATTGAATTAATTATTTAAGCAACAGTAGGACTTGACAGCTTCTAAAATCAAAGGGAGGAAAGCATCACTGGGTAACCACACTTTAAATTGTTTAATCCACTATGACTACTAGCTAAAGAATTCTAAAATTTTAATGGTTGAATATTTGTCAAATGCTTGCTTCTCTCTGTATTATTTAGACAGCTCAGTAGCTCCCCTGTCTAACCAAATTCACAACTCCTTGCTAGCATTAGCTCTCAGTTTGGTGTTCTTAAAATTCTGAAATTGTGAAATTTTATTATATGTTTTCCAAATAATAGTAATTTTAATATTTCTAATGCAATTCTGCAAATTTTGTCAGTGACCTGTCACGTCTGAAGCATATATAATAACATATTACCATATGAAGGATAATACATTTTTCAATTTAATAGAGCAAATATTTTAGGAGTACATATTTATCTACTCCTAAATTATCTACTACTAAAGTATCTTGCCAATGTAAAGTCAATGTGAGCTTTTATAGCATGATGTCATTAATTAATGATGAAATGCAATATGTCATTGAATGCTGAAAAGGATATGGAAAAACTGGACTTCTCATATATTGATGGTGGGAATATAAAATGGGACAGCCACTTTTGAAAACAATTTGGCAGTTTACTTTTAAGAAGCACAAATGAAAACAAATAGTCAAACAAAATAAAAATACTCTTGACTCAGTTTCCTTACCCCTGACCATTTTTCCTAGAGAAAAGGAAACATATATGACTAAAAAAAAAATGCACATGGCTGTTTCTAAACATTTCATTTATTACTGTCTGAAATCAAAAAGAATTAAAAAATGTCTTTCAGTGGGTTAATGATTAAACCGTGTCTGATACATTCATATTGCAGAATACTTCTCAATAATAAACAGGATCAAACGTTTTTTAACATGCAAAAACTTGGGTTAAATATCTTGGAAATTATGTTGAAAGAGAAAAGCCAATCTTAGGAGGATTTATCTAAATATGAATATGTGAATATATATTCTGAAAGTATGTGCATGTGCATCTTTTTGAGGTATACTTACTACTGTACAATAACGTGTCTGATATTCTTTAAATGACAATTACAGGGATGATTGAAAGGATGTGTGGGATGAAAATGTAACTATAAAGGGGTAGAAAGAGGGGTGGCATGGTCATGGCATGGTTGTATACCTTGATTGCTGTGGTGATTACATGGATCTGGAAGTGGGATATGATTGCATGAAACTACACACACTAACTCACACACCCACAAAGTGCAGGTGGAACTGGTGAAATTTGAAAGAGTTCTGTGAATTGTAGCCTTGTCAGTTTCTTGGTTTTGGCATTGTGTCACAGATAAACAAAGTCTTTTCCTAGTTTAAGGGGTAAAGACAGATATAAATTAATAACATAATGAAGCAATCTGGAAGAGACCAGCAGGAACTGAACCCAATGTCGAGGTTTTCATAGATGACTAGACTTTTTAAAGGGAGAATGAAGGAGTTTGGAGGTGAGACCAGGGCAAAGGACAGGTAACTGATTATCAGAGAAAAGGAATTCAGTAGATAGCAGTTCCCCATGAATGGACTGCTAAAAGCCTCCAGGGGAGGAAGGATCACCCCCTGGAAACCTCTCTTCCTGCCTTTTGGTCATGTAGGCATTAGAAGAAAGGAAATCTAAAATCTATAATGGGGCAAGACATCCCCACTCCCATGGATACCCAGCTTCTGGATCTGGGCTCCCCTCTGGAGGAGTCTCTCTCTCTCTCTCTCTCTCTCTCTCTCTCTCTCTCTCTCTCTCTCTCTCTCTCTCTCAGTTCTATCCTTCAAATAAAACTTTTTTTCTCACCTTAGCATTTCTTGGGTGTTTAATCTTCAACACAGGGGAAATGAGGACCCAATTCTGATTTTAAAAGACCTGTATTAGCGGGAGGTAAGCCTGGCATCAGTAGAGGCAGGAAACTGAAAATTTACCAAAAGTGTGAAGATGTTGTGTGTTCATGTGAAATCCATATGGATTTTGCTGCTGTGGCTTTCCAAAGTTAGGCAGACACTCTCCCGCAGAGACTGGGGACAGGGGTCCTACGTTCAGGTGTTGGTTGAAATAAACAGTGAATTTCCTTAGTAATCTTGAATTTTCAGTAGGAACTTTAAGGGAATCTAGTTACCTGGTGCTTCTTTCTTCCTATAGCAGTGACTCTCAGGTGAGGTTGATTTTCACTTCAGGGAGCATTTGGCAATATCTGGGGACATTTTTGATTGATGCATTCTGATTATCATTGCTGCTGGCATCTAGTAGATAGAGACTGATGATTCTTCCAACTTCCTCCCATGCACAAGACAGTGGCCCAAAGAATCATATAACCCACAATAACAATTGTCCCAGGATTGAGGAACCTCTTCTATAGTCAGTTTTATAGATTTAATAATTCAATTTAGTAATTTTAATCAACATAGCCAAATATTAAAAGTTGACCTAGATACAGTTCACATAAAATAGAAGGTCACTTGTCACAATTCATTTTATCCAAACTCTTTATATACTTGGAATTCAGATTTGGCTTGGTAAAGATAACTTACCCAAGGTCAATAAACCTATCCTGGGTATCTGTAGACTAATTTATAGATAAGAGCTCAGATTTCTTGATTCGTAGGCTATCACGCACAGGTTTTTAAAATGAGATATTTCAGAATCCAGGTCATTGCAACCTAGAGTTGATATTCCCATACAAGAAGATAAAATATATTCTGAAATCCTTGATTTCAGTGATGATAGCCACTTCAGCGATTTTTTTTTATCATACTCTGAAATGGAATTTACTTTTGAAGATAGTTGAACATATCACTTTGATAAGATTAAACATTGTCAAAAAAGTTATTTTAAAAGTATTCTGATGAAATGAGGAAATTTAACACAGTGCTTTTGAACTGATATCATTATTCATATTTTTATCACAGTACCAATTCTAGATCATTTAAAAATAAACTTACATTAATTACACCTATCTCTGTATGATTAGTATGACTTTAATCCTTTTGCTTTTGCCAAGCTACTAGAAGTCCCAGCAGTCCTTATTGATAGGCTGGAAATGGCTTTTTTAAAAAAGCTTGCTTATTTAAGCTTATTATAGTTTTAGAGAGTGAAAAAATACCTTTTATAAGTCATACAGCATAAAATATTTCAGATATGACTTATCAGCTTGCTTTGTCTTTGTTTGGTCCATATTACTGTGATTGCCATAGTACGAAGTAAGATATTTCTTAAGAATTTTAAATCGTTCCTTTTCTGGCTTAATAACTGTGCATTTAAGATGAATTGCTTGTGGGAAATAACATCCAATCTGCATGTTACTGAAGTGGTGCCAGCAGTCAGGGTAAACCAACCAAGAAGGAGAGACCGAGATGAAAGCAAAGCTTTATTATTTCGGAGTTCAATCTCACCAGGAATTGTACTGAAGTCAGACTTGACCTCAAGCCATTCAAATAAGAGACCCCAAAATAATAGAAACTCCAGTCTGCTGTGAAAATTTTCTGAATAAAGCTTACATTTATACACTCTTCTTTATTGCTTTTTTCTTTTTCTTCTCTGAGGTACAAGTACAATGACATAGAGTGTCCCAGCCCCTCACAGGGCAGAGCTGCATGTGC
Organism: Sciurus carolinensis; assembly: GCF_902686445.1. Classification (NCBI taxonomy): domain Eukaryota; kingdom Metazoa; phylum Chordata; class Mammalia; order Rodentia; family Sciuridae; genus Sciurus; species Sciurus carolinensis. Next base: position 19,593,323 of record NC_062217.1, on the reverse strand, counting down.
AGTGCAAGGTCTATATGTTGGCTCAACTCCACGTCAGTACTGTCAAAATAAGGAATGATATATAAATCTGAACATTGTGCCAGCAACAGCATATAAACTACCTGGAGTTCATCCAGTTTTGCACAGAGGGCACCTTTAGCAGTAAACCCAGAATATTCTTATGATGTCATGTTATTGAGGGCCGCTATCAAGGGTACAGATTTGTGGAATTTTTGACAGTGACATTTAGCAAAGCTTTCCAATTTTATATATTCTGTGGATACTTTGTATTACAAAGACAGGTGGGTTTTCTACAATTTTTTAATATACATGTATATATATTTTTAAATATAAACTTACATTTGAGTAAAAGTATATCATAAAAAATGTCAGAGATAATAAATGACACTTGATATAGGTGAAAGGCATATGTCAATGGAAATCAACAATCAATGAGAATTGTTAAGAGGATGTAGTTAGTTGCTGAGAGGAGCAGAGAAAACTCACATGGTCAAGGTCAAGTGCTTTCTGTTTTTGCAGTATACAGGGATGGCAGCGATAATCTTGGGTTACTAGAAACTGTCATTTAAGAAATTTATTTTTGTTACCTGGAGGCATTTCATTTGGAAAATAAAGAGGAGTAAATCTGGGTTGTGAGTCTTCTATCAGGATTGGATCTGGTTGAAACTGAGAAATGATGGAAACTCAAATATTACAGAAAGCTGGATGGAGAAGTTAGTGAGATAGCTGTTCAGAGCAGTTCTCTGTAACTGCAGTTGGAACTTGTGATTGTCCTCAGAGTAATAAAGTCTGATATAACATTTGAAGACTCCAGTTAGTTATTTGTCTAGGCAGTGATCTCAGAGGTGGAGTCCCAAGTAAAAATGCTAAATATGAAGCAAAGATAAACTCAAGGTTGATAGTCTTAAAAATAGAAGTGATCATAAATACTAAAGTTTCTACCGATGGTAAGGAAATACGGAGAAAGCTTCTTATCTGAAAGTGTCCCTCATGTTTTTCTCAAAAATACTTCCTATTCTATTGAGGCTGAGGTAAGTCAAGAAGAGTGGAGCTGTAGATTCCTAAAACATTTTCCAAAGAGAACTGAGAGCCTGGGCTGTTTAGACCCTCTTCATAAAGCCTAGAAGCATTTCCTTTTCAGATAGTTTAAGAAAAGAACCTAAAAGAAGACCAGTTTTTCACATATTTTGAACATGAAAAAAAATGTTGTGTATCTAGGTATGTATATACCTTATAACATACCTTATATGTTGTGTTTCTAGGTATTTATATACCTTATAACATATCAAAATGCCCTCCTCTGGTGATATATCCCATTTCCAAATATTTGATCACTAATGGGAATAAGTAGAACATTATCATTTCAATCACTGCAATCAGAATACAAGAAGAGAGTTCAGATACATTCCTGGTCCTATATTATAGAAAGTGCTTTCCATTTTAACTTGACTTGGAAAAATCCCATTTGCTATTTTACTGTAGATATAGAATCATACCAGATAAAGTGACCTTTTTGGACTTATAAAACTTTCTGTGTAGATTTTTAAGCTAAATTGGTTTCATAGTGCTGTGATTCATGTCAGATTGGCGTATTTATCCAATGTTTCCATTATTTAACCAAAAAAAACAAAAAACAAAAAACAAAAAACAGATGTTCTTTAATGAAATCCGAATTTACTGGTAGGTAGGAATTGTTGCATTATTATTTACAAGAAGACGCTTTTATAGCTGGTAAAATTTGAGATCAAGCTTTTAGTTTGATGCCTTTGGCTACATCTGTATGTCATACAGTTTTATTCACTAAATGTAGTGATTCTATTTTAAAACTGTTTGCAAAGTCCCCTTCCTTGTGAAAGGTAAATGAGCTTCTTTGCTTTATATCAGCTACTTCCATGTTGTCACAAAAGACAACTTTTATCTAATTTTCTTTATTATAATAGAGGAATACCAATTTAGTTTGTCACAGTCAGTTGTCAGCAACTTTTTCAATCTATCATTGTCATTTATTTATTTAATAACTCTTCTAATTTTTATATTTTTTTGAGACAATCTCAAACATGTAATATTTGCAAGTGCATGATGAAAAGTAGAGAACAGGAAGGGAGACACTTCAAGATGAATATCATTAACTTCAATTTTTTGTTTAAAAAGAGGGAATAATAATTATTTTAAAATGTGTACTCCTAACTTGTGTTTTACATACATTTTAAAAATTAATTCTTAAGATAGTTAAGGTGACTTTAAAACAATCACTACTATCTTTTGTTTTTTACAAAAAGAACAAGTTTCAAAAAGGTGAATTGACTGATTTGAGGTCTCCAAATTATCCACTTGGATGAACAGTATTGAACCCCCTGAGTTTGCTGGTTCCAGTGATCATAATTCTTCAAGTTCTGACTTATTAGTATTACCTGTCTTATCAACACAGGTCCTATTTATATAGTGATTGGGGCAGAGATATTTACTGATTTTCTATTCCAAAATATGCCCTAGGTAGCTTTCAAAAATATGAAACTTTTTCTCTATCAATTTAACTTTATTCCTTTTTTTCTTAAGACTTTCTTCCTAGGCTACATTTAGCTGAAGACATAAGCTATACCAAAATATGATTTCTATAGTGTGAAATCAACTAGTGCTCAGCAATCCCTGAGGAAAGCCTGGTAACAAGAAAGTAAAAATAATTTATTTCATAAGCATGTAACGGACACCATAGAAATATTAGAAATCACAATGACAAAAATACAAAAAAGAAGTTATCCATGATTCCATCTTCCAGAGTTAATTGTCAGTCATAATTTTACTATGGCCTTCCTGCACCTGAACTCTTTGACTACCATTAATTCAAGGACTACACTTTTGTTACACACACTGTGTTAAGTCCAAAGTAATTGTCCTACTATTTATTAAAATTGTTAGGAAAAATAAGCTTGCAATTTCAGTGGTTGTAGTATATGATTCTAGCAATGGTGCCTTTGTTAACGATATTAATGTATGTTTCATTACTCTTTGAAATTGTCTGCTTACGTGTGCAGCTAGTTGGTGAATCTGGGGTGGGGAAGCAAATTAGAGTAGCATGTAGCAGATTATGAGAGTATGTTTTTCTCATATACATTTAATTATTTTACTTTTTATCAATTCTCTGCTTTTATGTCTTGATGTTTAGTTCATTAGTTATTGATCCAAGATGATAAATACTGTAATTTAAGAGACTAAATGAATAACCTTTTGTTGGAATCCAGTTTTCATAATTTTGCTACTAATACATATGACTATTTGAATGACAATAGATGTGTTTTTATTTTTAATGTAGATGAAAACTATTCACTAATATACTCATATTTTTATTTTTCATAACATTTAGTGTTTTACATTTCAAATTCATTATACCATGTGACATTTTTAATAGATTTAGGTGAGCCACAAAGTTAAAATGTGTTTTAGAATGCTTGCATATTATGCAGAGAATTTCGATAGAACATCTACAGAACTTAAGATGAGAACCAGAGATACACAAACAGGTTTACAGAGTCTTACTAATGCCAACTATTTCTGTAAAGATTTCATAAAGTGTTACTTCAAATGAGTACTGACTTTAATGGAGTATTGCATGTATATGGATAACAAAAACCCTCTAGAAAATTAGTAATAATATTGATTTATCAAAACTGTCATTCACAGAACATTTTCAAAATCTATTAAGTTAAAGGATAAATATAATTTTATATTACCTTTAGTATGAAAGATGTTTATTTTACAGTTATAGAAATACATGCCTCAGTAATAAATTATGAAAGCTATGATTTTGAACTCATACCCTCTGTTTTCTAAGAAATTATAATTCAGCTTAATCTCATCGATTTCAAAATGAGAGGAAAAGAAAGATTAAAAACAAATTTCAAAGGAAAAAACAACTGAGCTAGCTCAAATTAATGACCCCAGAGTCAATAGGTGGTAGATAAAAGAAAGTCTTGTAAAATTTTTTCTTCTTTATGTATGTAACATTGGGCCAAACTATACCAACTAGTTAAATTTAATTCTAAATAGCAATACAGATCAATCTAATGAATCCAATTATATCATTTGGAAAATACTGCCTTAATGTAAAGCTTATAAAAGAGAAATGCAGTTAAATTGACCCTTCATTTTGACATGTTCCTGGTAATTCTGTAGAACAGGGTTTGGGAATCAAACAGTACCATTTTGCATTTTATTTATTGACTTTTCTATTGATCCAATTTTATACATGTATGAATTATGATATCTTAGAAAACTTTAAAATTAACACTAAATATCTCATATATTTTCTATAAAATTATGGAATAAAATACACATAATTATGTGCTTGGAATTTTACTGATAATAACAGTAGTATATTATATAACACTTTTAAAGATAAAATTATCAATTTTAAAAGGAAAAAAATATATATAGTTGTAACCGTTTGTTAAATTGAGACTATTCAGCATACCCTAGAGTACTTACAAATGTTAATTAAATCTTCCTGCATCTAAAACTTTGCCATTTAAAGTTTGCATTTCATTTTTTAAAAAGTGATTTATTTTTTTCTATTTTGTCAGTAACAAAGCTAAAAATAATCTGCCTTATGAGTTGAAAATTATTTTTCATTGAATTCAAATGAGTCTTGTTTCCCAATCTGAGATTTCATTTCTCTGAATCATTTTGTTTTTTCTTGAAAACCAGACTTTAAAAGAGCTACTAAACTGCTTAGTTCATAAACAAGCAAGTGTATATTTTGTTTAAATATTTAAAAACTCACTTGTGTATCAATCAAAAAATGAAGACAGAGGTGCAGTTTCATTACACGCTTGAAAAAAAGGTTGATCATTTAGCTCAAGAAAATTTATGTTTAAATTGTGTTTTTATTCATGCAATTCAAACAGTCCTCTTAAATTTAACACAAATATATATTCTTAAAATCTACAACAAGCAAACAAGCTATTGAACTGTAAGGTATAAATAACAAACTCATTATCACACTTCAGTTTGTTTTGGAGAACTATTAAAACTTAGTGAAGTGAAGAGTATCAGTCAGGGAATAATGTGTAACTGCCAAATGTAGTAGAATATTTAGGTTGTAAATAGAGAATATAAATGTTAAGTTATCACTGTTCTATTCAATTTACCCTTATCTCAAAAAAACTTTGGTGTGTAATTTCAAACTCTATAAATTTTCCACAATTTATTACTTATGGAGTCAGTCCAAAAAAATATACATCCCACTAAATCAGTAAGGGTTTTCTTCCTAGAAGTTTTAAGCATACAAAACTGATTTTGAATTTAGTTTTGTATTTGTTTTGTTTTCTTTTGATTTTTTTCAGCTAGATGCACCAAGCATAAATCCTGTGACTATATGAAACAATGTTTTTTCCTAGTGTAAAACTATATTGTTCTGATTAAATTTGGTTCTTCTTTTCATTATTACATTTTAAGGTAAAAGATAGGTATTTACCAAGCATTGCATCTTTTCTACATCCTGTGCTAGGCATTATTTTTATAAATGTCTTATCAATTTGTATTAAAAGAAAGAATCATTTACTACAAAAGCATGGTGCATTCATTTCCATTTGTTTTGCTTAATTTAAATAAGCTAATAGGAAGTTTTGTATTTTCACATCTCTATTTTGGAAGATCTTTATATAATCTAGAAAATCTAAACCCTACAGAAAAAACATCTTCATTACAGTAAATTAATAAAAAATGAAGCACTTTAAATAAATTTTAATGTATTTAATTAAAGAATTTAAAATGCCATCAAAAAAATAGAAAAAAACCAAAATCAAGGAGCACCAGTGCTATATACTTTAAAGTAAACTTCATCCTTCATTTCACATGAGGAAAGTCAATTTAACTTGCTTTGGTGTTTGTTCTTTGACAGATCTTTTTGAATAATAGATTCTAGCCTTGGGTATATTCTTACTTCTAATTTAAGTAGAAATATGAAAGCTTGGACTTCTTTGCTGCAAGTTCTTTACTATTTTGGCTCATTGTGTGTTATCATTAGAGGGATGGGTCATGACAAGCCTTGCAAAATCTTCCTCACAAGGGATGTCAGCTAGATATCACATTTCTTGCCAGAGACCCCCAAACGATTTGAACACATGCACCACATTTTGATATAAACTAAAAATGCTTCTAAGATGTGAGAATATTTAAAAATAGAGATATAGTGTGGAAAACCAGTTTCTCTCAAATTTTCACTAATATGTATATTTGACAACTCAGAGACAAGCTCTCATAAAGCACATGAAAAAGTTAGATAATAGTATGTACACTATTGTTGGAATCTGAGAGTTCATTGAACTAAAATTTTGGCATTGGACACATTTGCCACTTTCATCCAAAAAGAAATTTTTAAAGAGATGTGAATGCTGGAAAGTAGTCAGTTTCCATGCCAATCAGGAAACCAGATTGACAATCATCTTAAAAATATGCTGTCTGTCTACTTCTCTCTGAGTCACACTCCTTAAATATCTGGGTATCTGTTTGAGGACCAATTCTAGAATACACAATAGTATCCATTACTCAGCAGCATAAAATCGATATATGGTATCAGCCAATCTGCTGGTCTTCCATGATCTTGTGCCAGAGTCATCTTTGGAAAACAACAACAAAAATTAACCACAGAGATTAAAATGTGTGGGCACACAACTAAACAAACAAAACAGGATCTGCCTTTTACAGACTCAAGAAATGAATGAATGTTCCTTATAAGAAAGTATGATGGACAAAACAAGGTGGTTTCATTTATATTTCCTGGGTGATTCGTAAGGTTGAGCCTTTTTTTGTATACCCATTGATCATTTCTCTATCTTTTGAGAAATGCCTATGTAGGTCTATTTCCCATTTTTACTTGATCATGCTTTTTTGATATTGAGCTTTTGTAGTTTCTTACATAAGTTGGATATCAACCCCTTCTCAGATATATATAGTTCACAAATATTTTCTCTCAGACGAAGTCTCTTCTGTCTAATGATTATTTTCCTTATTGTACAGAAGCTTTATAGTTTGGTATAATCTTAATAGACTATTTTTACTTCTGTTTCCTGTTCTATAGGGTCTTGTTACAAAAAAAAAAAAAAAAAACTTGCCAATTCCAATGTTCTGAAGTTTTTCCCGTATGTTTTCTTCTAGTAGTTTCAGAGTTTCAGATCTTACACCTAAGTCTTTAATACATTTTGTAGCTAGTGAAAGGCAGCTAGTTTCATTCTTCCATATGTGAACATTCAGTTCACAATGCCATTACTGAAAAGAATGTTCTTTCTCTAATGTGTATTCTTGGCATGTTTACTGAAGATTAGTTTCATATAAATGTATGGGTTTACTTCTATGCTCTCTATTCTGTTCCATGGGTTTCTGTGTTGTTTTTATGCCATTTCCATGCTGTTTTGATTACTGTAGTTCTGCAGTGTATTTTTCATGTTTAATCTGTGTTAACTTGATTGGAATCAGAGATGCCTAAATCAAGAGACTTCTGGGTGTGTAGCTGAGAATATTTCCAGAAATGATGGACATAGGGAGCACCAGATCCATCCTGAAAGTGGGCAGTACTGTTAAATAGGTGGGGGGTCCAGATGGAACAAAAGGTGGAAGGAGGAAGTCAAGGCAGATGCAAGCTGGACTCTCCTTGAGAGGGTGTGTGGATTGCCGTAGCCATCACCCAAGCTCCACTGAACTCTACCTTCTTCACTCTTCCTACATGAACTCTGACCAGTGGTTCTCCAGGGAGTTTCCACCCTGGAGTCTTAGTACGCAGACTAAGATTGGGGCTACATCACTGGTTGCTCTGGTTCTGTGGCTGAAGCTTCCAGGATTGAGCAGCTGTTGGCTTCTCCCGGTCTTTGGTGTGCAGATGCTCAGTGTAGTAATATGTAGCTTCTGATCACGAAAGTCAATCTAATTAGTCTTCTTTTATAATTCAATACATAAACATCCTCTTGTTTCTGTCCCACTCTAGGACTCTAATGTACTTTTGAAGTAAGGTAATATAATTCCTCCAACTTTGTTCTTTTTGTTCCTGAATGTGTTGGCTATTTGTTACCCCCCTTTGTTATTTTTTTGTGTGTATGTGTGTGTTTGTGTGTGTGCATGTGTGCGTATTTTTCCATAATGATCTTGGCATTAATTTTTCTAGTTCTGCAAATGATATCTTCAGTATTTTGATAAGGATTGCAGTGAACCTCTAGATCACTTTGGGTAGTGTGTCACCTTTCTGTTGATGTAATAAAGGAATTTGGGTTCTTGATTTCCTTGGACCTGTCACAGCCCCACATACCATAGCAGAAATGCCTGGCAGAGGAGACTGCTCATCTGATGGCAGTGGGCAAGTAAAAAGGGAGAGAAGAAGGGAATGGGGTCCAAATTTCTCCTTCAAAGACTTTTCTTCAAAGACCTAACTTCCACTAGATTCTACCTGCTAAAAGTTCTGCCACCTTCCAATAGCACCAAATGCTGGTGACCAAGTCTTTAAAACAAGAGCCTTTGGGAGGGATTCCAGAACAAAACTGTGACACATAGCCAGACATTTTAACAATATTGACTTTTTTGATCCATGATCACAGAACGTTCTTACATTTTATTGTGTCCTCTTGATTTCTTTCATCCGTGCTTTGTAATTTTCATTGTAGAGATCTTTTATCACTTGGTTAAATTTATTCCTAGTTATTTTATTTTCTTGTAGCTATGGTAAATGGAATTTCTTTTTTGAGATCTATTTCAAATGATTTTCTCTTGGTGTACAATAAAAATACTGTTCATTGTGTGTTAATTTTATAATCTTCAATTCTGAATTGGTCTGTTAGTTCTAACAGTTTGGCAGAGTCTGGAGTTTTCTGTATATAACATCATATCATCTGCAAACAGTGATGAATAAGAGTAGTAAAAAGGAAAATTAAATAAACTTTCTAACAAAAATTGATGGAAATGGGAAGAGAAGATTATCTAAGTCACACATCTAGCTCATGTTTTCCAGTAGTGAGTTAAAAGATAGATTTTTCCATCCATACCTTGAAACAAACTCATAAGTAAATGCTCCCCATTTCAGAGGTGACTACTAGAAGAACAAAGAATTGAAATGATCAACTTCATTATCACTAAAGATTAAAATAAAAAATTATGGGAGGTTTTTAAATACAGTCTTTTTTTTTTTGGTTTGTTTTTTGTTGTTTTTTGTTTGTTTGTTTTTGTTTTGTTTTTAATGTGTATGTCTGTTTGGGGACTTAGAAATGAAAAGAGAAAAAACATGCACTGATTTCATCACAGATCTATAAAAAGTTAATAAATTAAAAACTAAGACTTTAATACAATTTACACATCATTTCCCTTGAGTAACAAAATGTATCTAATAAATAGTGACTCCTCAATTTAAAAAATTTGTAACATTTATTTCATGATGTTCATTTGTCTGTCTCATCACTAGTTATTGAAAGCTGACATATGGGGTTATTTGAGAAATTGCATGTTTGTCTAAGTTGGATTACCCTTCCAAAACAGAAGAAAGATGAACAGCAGTCCAAAGACATATTCAGTTGATAGTCATATAGCAGCCCCCCTGTGGCTACAGTCAGCAAGGGTGTTTGATTCTGGGACAGAATAATTAGACACAGAATAAATGTTTTCTGTACCTCGGAAAATATTTTGTAGGTATGACTCAGCCTGGATGTTGTTTTCTTTCTGACAAAACTAGGTCAATCTTTCTAACTCTTCTGGCATTGGAGCACAAAGATGAAATTGTTCTTTTGTGGTTGAAGACATTTGTGACAGGCATAGTTTTATCAGAATTGGAGAAGAGAGATATTCACCTTTAAGTTTCTAGACGGAATAAGTTTGTGGAAGCAGATAAAAGGAAAAATACTATATAACCAGAACTCTAGAGATTGAAATTTAAAAATGGTAATACCTGAGTTTATTTTTTTAAATAATTTTAGGTAACTACACTGAGAAAACTTAGTAAAACTATTAGCATTAAAAAGAAAGTATTTCTGACAAAGATTGATTCAACATAAATAAATACATCAAAACGTAGAACCAGGACTCAAAGGAGAAAAGTAAATATTAGTTGTAAATAAAACTGTGAGGATTCCCTTTATCATATCTTCAAGAAGAGAAACAATGATTCCCAAATGAGACCTGAAGAGTTAATATATGAATCTGACTGTATTGAGATTGCATGTTAACTTTATGATGGACAAGTGCATGTGTACAAATACGTGTATACATTTGTGTTTGTCAGTCTGCTTGTGTGTGGGGGGGTGTGTTTGTGCTTTCTGAAACTAAATTACTTACTTTTCACTACTTAATTTTCATTAAACATTCTCAGGTGGTGCTTCTCCATATCTGATTCCACAAAAGCAATTTCATAGAAAAATGGAAAGTAGTTTAAATGGATGTTTTAAGCAATATTTCATACACAAAGGTGAAAGGTACTAAGACAAGCAGTGTTCACTCCAGTCCCAAAGTCTGGAGACATTGACTTTGGATGACAAAAGGAACTTTGTACTGGCAAGGAATTTCCACATAAACTTAGTCTTTTTACAAAGGTTTTGGTGAAGGTGTCATTGTTCCCATTTTGCAATTAAAAAAACTGAAATCTAGAAAAAAAATTAACTTTTGAAAATCAACTCAATTGGTGAATTTTGTGACTAACAGTCAAACAATTTTAAAGCCAGAGTTTCAAAACCACTATGGTCTATATGTATTTGTGTATGCACTCCCACACATATCTATTGCATCTCAAAAAATGCATTTTAAAAAATCTCTAAGTAGGTAATATAATACTTTATGGAATACAGATCAACTAGTTTATTATCCCTTTGAATAAAAATTTATTTTGTAATAAATATTTAAATAGATGTAAATTACCTTGCTTAATTCGCTTGAATACATTTGCCTTAAAATTTAGTAAACATATTTACTAGGCTTATGGTTAAATATTTACCAGCTAAATTTTAAAACTAACTCTGATTAAATGTAATTTTAGTAATGTAAATAAAATATGTGCATTTAATTATATGTAACATAAAATAAGACCTAAACCTAAATGAAGTTTGACAACCAGTAATAAGCTATAAATAAAAGTGATTCTAGGTCAAAATACTATAAAAATAACAGAGAATTAAGCACTCTTCACCTGCATGTATCTGAGGCTTGGTTTGCATCTGAAAATGTTTTGTGAGCATTCATTATGCAATTTTTTCCTGAGGTTGATGTATTACCACATCACCACTTCTGCCATTACCCCTTTCTCCTTAAGGGGACCTTGCAGTCAGACTCATGATTCTGGAGTATTCTGAGTGTGGAATAAAGTCTTGAGACCCAGAGAGGAAGCAAGCACTCAGTTTCTGAGGAAGGGGTAAGATGTCAGTATGGGGTGAACTGAGTCTTGCTATAGGACTAGAGATGACTTCTTAAGGTGAGGATAGAAAAGAGGGAGATGTGATTTTTGAAAAAAAAATGTCATAAATAAATGTGAGGTAGACGGATAGACAGGTGTGATAAAATGAGAAAGAGACTTTGCTATTTCTGCAGAGTGGTCAGAGAAGGCAGTAGAATGATGAAGAAATACTCATGACAAGATGAAGGTGGCAGACTTGATATAGCAGTAGAAGAGGAAGAATAATAATCCTAATGTGAAAGGAAATACGTGGCTGGCAATGAGTGAATGAGTTTGGTAAGAAGAGTAATGAGAGGTGATGTTGGAAAGGATGTAGGCAAGGATAAGACCTTAGGAACTTGTAAGCCATGATAAATAGTTTGGATTTGACTCTGACTGTAATGAGTAGTCAATGGAAAGGTGGTTTTTAAAAATTTATTTTGTTTATGATACAATTATATTTGAAGATATATTTGATATATATTCAGATGATAACTGGCTATAACATAGTAAATTGCAAGGTACCCTGAGTGGAAGTAAAAGATCATCCCTGCTGTTGCAGATGTCAAGGGGAAATGATGCTGTTTGGGTTATGGGATAAAGATAGATCACACACAACTGAGCTGGAGGAAAGAAGGATGAAGACTAACTTTTCTCGCTCTTATCAATAAGCTAGATTGCATTATGTACTTATTTGAAAATGGAGCAGAGAACAGACAGCAGATCTCTATAATACTGAATTCATAAAATATATACCCTTTAGAGGAAGGTGTGAATAATTGCTACTGTTTCCACCTCTACTAGGAAGAAATGTAAGGTGGGCCCCATATTTTTCATTCTCAGTGTACATACCCCATATAATCCCCTTACCTTTTGTGTGGGTGAAATAGTTGAGTATTTTATGGGATATCACTTCCATGATATGGTTGCTAATTAGTTAGCTTTGAGGGTGAGATATTTGACAGTAAGTGAAGTATTCTAGTGACTGTTTTCGGCAGGCCAAGAAGAAAGTGAACCATTATTATGGTTAATCTAAATTGTCAACTTGATTGGATAAAGAGATACATAAGATATACTTGATATATATTCAGATGATAACTGAATTAAGAGCCTTTTGGATGTATCAGTGAGGATATGGGAATGATTGGCATGTGGAATAGTAAATGGAAACAGAGACTCACCTTAAGTGTGGACAGCACTGTCCAATAGTTTGGAGGCTTGGATGGAATAAAAGTGGGAAGAACAGGAAGCAGCAGAAGATGCAAGCTCCATTTTCTTTGAATGGATTCTTGATTGCTACTGAAATCGCCTGTGGACATCAGACTCCAGCTTCTTCACTCTTCTAAAGCAGATTCTGCCAGTGATTCTCCAGGGAGTCACCAGAAGCCTTTGGTCCCAGGCAGGGGTATGATTGTTGATCCCTCTTGTTCTGAGGCTTCAGCATATTGGATTGCACAGCTACCAGATCCTCCAACTCTCCAACCTGCAGACCACCATTGTGGGACTATCGAACTTCTAGTTGTATAAGCCAATCTAAAAAAGACCTTTTCATAATCACATATATATGATTATATATATGATTATATGTTCATATGTATGTATACGTACATATATACATATGTGTGCATGTATATATATACATATATCTGTGTGTGTATATACATATATATTCTGTTAATTCTGTTCCTGTGGAGAATACTAATACATGTATGTTATAACCTGTCTATGGAAGAAGTCACATGAATGAGAACTGAGGGAAGCTTCTGGAAGCTTCTGGAATAACCACTGTCCAAAAAATTGCAAGATCTCAGTTGTACAACATAAAGAATAGAATTATGCGAATAAGCTGAATGAGTTAACTGAGGACTTCAAACTCTGGATGAAGGAGTTCAGCTGTCTCTTCAGTCAGTTTTATGAATTCTTAAAAAAATAATAATTATGACATTCCTAGAATTCTGATTTATGGAAACTATGAGTGAATAATTTTGTGTCATTTTGAGCTGCTAAATTCATTATAACATCAAAATTGTAATTTGTTATCTGTTACAAATTTACTACAAATTTTATAATTTGTATTTGGTAAAAAACAATTGCAATCTCTTTTAGCATAAAAAGAACACTAGCATATATTTTAGCACCTTGGAATTGGAGTGCTGCAGATAAATACAAAATATTTGAAATTACACAGTGGGTGAAACTGAAATAATAATGAATTAGTATACTAGAAAAAGTTCTAAATTTTCTTGAATAGACTGCTGGTAATTGGAGTCTTAAGAATTCTCTCTATGATTATGATGACTCAAAATGAAGTCAAAGATATTATTTTGAAATCTGGTGAGAAGGGGATTCTATCTATACAATCGTAGAAATCAAAGCAAAATTGAAGACTGAAGTGAAGAACCTCATCAGGGAGATTTCTAACCCAAGTGTTTAAAGTGCTACACATAATTGTATTGCTACATATAGTAACATCATGAGGAAAGAAAAAAACTGAGGAAAAAACTGTCAGACACAGGAAAATGAGTAATAAATGTCTGAAAATTTTCAAACTTTCTGGATAACAGAAGATTCTAAAATTTGATATAGCTGCCAGAAACTTGGCATAGACAAAAGAATTGTTTCATTACATGACCTTTCTAAAACATCAGACAGATCAAAAGTCAAAGTATTCAATAACATAAAAGGCCTTTTAAAAGATTTAGTGTATTCCTCACAGATCCTCTCACTCAAACCAGAGGATATCTGTGAGGCTGAAATGCACTTATTGTCCCTCAGCCATCTCAGTAGAAGACAACAGAGAAGAAATTACCAAAGCCCAGTAACTATGAAGTGAAACCCACAAAACCCACAAAGTTCTTTTTTTTTTTTTTTTTTTGTACTTGGAATTGAACTCAGGGGCACAGAACCACTGAGCCACATCCCCAGCCCTATTTTGTATTTTATTTAGAGACAGGGTCTCACTGAGTTACTTAGCACATTGTTTTTGCTGAGGTTAACTTTGAACCCGAGATCCTCCTGCCTCAGCCTCCCTAGCCCCTGGGATCACAGACATGTGCCACTGTGCCCAGTCCCACAAAGTTCTTGAGAACATTATTTCAGCAGAATAATCTCAACTTAGAAGAAAAGACTGAAGTAAGATGAAATTAAAGTAAGTTGTTCCCAAAATTCTAATGACAAGAAGATTGATAAAAAATACACAACAAAATACACAGATGGTTGAGGACCATCTCAGAAGCTCTGGGTGATGGTTCCTAGGCCTGAGAACAAACCAGGAAGTTCTACCGGTGTTTACCAGGCTAGGTTTCACAACTGAACAAACCAATCATTTGTTTCCTTTCCTTTGTTCAACATTCTAGTTCAAAAAAGTGTACTTGAACCACATGCTACACGCATCCCACCATTGTATGTTGGGAGTGTTGAGGACAGATTGCTGTGTCCTTGGTTTCCTGTGTTGGTAGACAAAGAGGAATTGTGCAGTAGCTGTACTTAACGAATTAAAGATGATTCACTCACACCTGACTTAGATGAAGACACTTTAGACTTCCACCTGATAATATAAAGGGATGGGATTCTTTGGGGAAAGGGTGAATGAATTCTTTCTTCTGAGAGTGATATGGACCATTGAGGCCCAGGAAGAGCACTCTATGCCACGCCTGGATTTCTGAACTGTAAAAACTATAAAATAAAAAACTTCTTGTTTTAAACAAGAAATTTATTGTCATTTATTACACAGTAGTTGAAAACTAATACTTCACCAATGACAATTTTGCATGGGAATTGTAAATTTCCTAAATTTCCATTTGTGGGTCATTGACCCACACTGGGCCACCCCTGGGTCCCATCCTGAGTCATAGTGACTGCTGAAGGTCAAACACTCAACCAGACTACCTGACATCTTTTACTTGGGTTTCTTAGATTTGTTTTACATTGAAACAGATGTTTCTTCTATCTGGAAAAGAACCATAGAACCTGAGAGCATCCTGTGGTCATGTTTCCTGCTAGATGAACAAAAATGTCACAGAGAAGTTCAGTGGAGCCAAAAGCTTGAGAAAAGCATAAATAACCAATCAGTGTATTTGAAGCGTGATGGTATCTCTCGCTCTTCTAATCCTTGTTGGCCTGTGAGTATCCCTTGGGATCAAAGTTCCCAGGAGCTGATCATACTCCTCTTTAATTTTATGAGCTATCTATACACATGTATGTAGATAGTTTATAAATTACTATAAATATGTATGCACACATATATATACACAGAGATAAATTCACACAGATATATGCATATTAATACATTAAATTCATTTTTTTACATTTGTTCTTGATCAAATTGGGTCTATTTTTGAGACCAAAAGTACTCTGGTTAATATAATTATAAAATAAACATTATGTAATTTTCTATTGATGACAAGGACAAAAACCTATACAACCAGCAGTCCAAATGTTTACTACTCTTTCAAATTCTTTTCACTCATCTTGGCAGATGTTCAAAATCTTTTTCAGTGAGAATTAAATTTCTCAAATTTTGTCCTTTATACCTGTGTTGTTCTTTTTCTTTGGAAAACCTCTGTATATTAAAGCACTACATATGCCTGCTTCTCTTTCTGCTTCCATGGAAGATTCCAATGTGCTAAGGAACACTGCCTGTTTTAAAAATAAATCACGTCTCCATCCATTAGAATAAATGACTTCTACTGCCTCTAGGGTCATTAGTCTCATTCATTCCCTTCTATTTCATCACTTCTCAAGTTTTCACATTCCACTAGCATTTCCTTTCTGTCCCAAAAATATCCTTGAACCTTCCTGATGCTTTGCATGAGTTCTTTTTTACCTCATCTTTCTCTTCTCTTTATTGCCAACTCACTTCTATCAAATTGTATTTAGTGTCTACTTATTTTCTCAATACATTTTTCTCTTTGTATTGATTAGATTTGAATCCGGCAACCAAATCCAATCAGTTATTGGAAAGAGAGAGATTTATTTAAGCAATTTTTTCTTAAGGTATGCATAAAAGATAAACAGGAATCCAATGTAGCACGGAGGTCAGAATTATTAAACCTTAGAAAGATGAAAACTTACTTAGATTTTTGCAAAGACTAAAGGAAGACCTCTGAGAGGGAGTGGTTTGTATAGCTGAGTTTGGAGGAGCAGCCCCTGGGAGGCGGCACTGCATGGATTGTTTCTGAGAGGCTTTTTGTCATGAAGCTGATGTGGCACATTTTGCAGAAGCTGGGAACTGAACTCTGCTGCTGCCACACAAAGGAGAACCTGTTGTAAGTGTGAATAGGAGCCATTGCAGTGCCGTTCCTGAGACTCACAGTGGAGGAAATGCCCTCAGTATGCAGACAAGAAGCAGCAAGCTCCCTTTTTCTTTTCTAGTTACTCAGCTTCCTTCCAGAACCCCTTGTGTCAAACACCAATATGCCAACATGCCATGTTCAGGCTTCCGGCTTCACCATCGCAAGCCAATAGAGAAACCTGAGTGGGGCACTGAGAGAAGAGAGTTTAATCCTAATGCCATTTGGTATTGGTGTTTTCATTTCTATAGCAATAACTTTTAAATTATGATTACAGTCATTTGAGAGATAATTTACAAGCTCATACTAGTAGCACACAATCAATGGCATTTTATTCTACTTTTTCTTATGTGACAAATGATCTTGAAAGAGACCATAATTGTCCTCTCTGATTGACACTTGGTTTTCCTAATATATGTCTAGGTTCTTGCTTTCTATGTTCTTAATTGATTTGCCATTATCCCTTACTACTTTAATGGATAGTGTATACTTATTCTTTCAAAAATACCAATATTAAAAGACACTGATTCAAACTCTAATATGAGCCAACCGCTCTATGATTTGACAGAAAATGATCACTCTTAATATAGTTTTGTCCCTATGGAATTCATTTGAGAAAAAAAAAACAATTATTCAAAAAACAAATAATTATTCAACAACAATATGCAATAAAGACCAAAAAGCTAAAGCAAAGTTCAAAATGAGATATGATAGGCACACACATAAACACACAAATACATATATCTACAAGTTCATTTTTGTTTGGATACATATATAGATATCCAAATGTATATATTCCAAAATAGTGTATATACCTGCACTTATGTGTATGTGTGTTTCTTTGTGTATGTGAGCATGATGCAACAAAATTAATTGACTTATATTTAAGAATCAGGCAGGATGTTTCTGAGGCAAACTTATTTTTAATTAGAGGAATAATGAATGGTTTAAAATAATTTATGGAACAGAGAACAAATTCCAGGAAAAGAATAAACCAATGAGAGGGGTATGAATAGGGAGAAACATGTTTTGGATAATCAGTCACTTTTATGTATTTGTATAAAGTTTTAACCATCATGTACTTAACAACTGTACTTTAATTCAGTCACATCTTATAACATGCTATTCTTTTGGGGGTTAGACAGATGATTTAATTTCACGAGCTTTCCAATATTTTTTAAAAAATCGTATTACATCGTTTGCTGCCTGCATCTACTCTGATTCTTTAGCCGCTTAGTTCTATGGATTTTTGTTGTTGTTTTGTTGTGGTCATTTAATTTTTTTACTTTTACTTGAAGTTCTTCATTCCTTACTTTGTTAAATGATTGTTGATTTTTTAAAAGGGCAGAATAATTTTGTGTCTAGTAAGCTAACTGAAGTTATGAAAATCATTTACGTATTCTGTAAGTTTATCTGTGATCATACATTTACTCCAGCATTTTCAGGTTTAATTTTCCCTAACTTAGAAATAATCTTATACGCGAATTTACATATAAGGAATATGAAAAAATACATTTCTCAGTGTACAAGAAAGAACTTAATCTTGCCCAAAGAGAGATTGGCCTCTGCCCTTAGTCCCTGGGAAGCATTCTCCAAGCCTTTGGAATGTCCTGCCTGATAAAAAGGATCTTTGTTTGCAGAGCCTTCTTGGGACATACCCAGTGATTTAGCAGTATAATTGATGGTGAGAGGTTTTGAGTGACTGGTATCAACTCAATCCTTTCAGAGGAGTTGGGTACTGACTGAGGTCAGTTATGGTGGTTCACAATGCTCATGTTTTTGCACACTGCTTTTAGGAGAGGTTAATAATATTGTTCATTGAGTCCACAGAAACAAGAAAACTGGATGTTCCACATTTGGAATTCTCTTGGATGTTGTCCCATGTATCTCTTGACTAATGTTGATCTTTATAACTTCACTTTTAATAAACTGGAACCATGAATGTAATAGCTTTTTATACAGAGTTCTATATGTCCTTCTAGACAACTACCAGCACTTAGTTGAAGTTAGTCACTCTAAACCTTCTGTGGTAACAGAAGTGAGGGCAGAATTGTCAAGTATCCCTAACTCACCCTCAGAGCATTAAAAACATATTAAAATACTTATAAATAGAAAAAACATTTAATCTGACATCATTATATTTTAGAGTGGCAATATTTTAGCCTACATAATAATAAACAAATTAGGGAAAACACTGTTATTTGCACCTTACTGATATGCTGTCAAATATTTTTGCTTATGAATTACTAATATTTCTAATACAAGATATGAAAAATAAATGATAAAGGAAAATATTATTTACAGCATGAACAATATTATTAACCTCTTCTAAGATAGGTCTGTGAATGTCAGACCTACCTTTTCTACAACAAACCCTTAAGACATTCAACATAGCTCTTAGGCTCTTCTTTTTTCATTATAGTTTTTGGAAGCTCAGTGAATGTGCAACAGTATAAGGCATGAGAAAACTGTTTTCTTCTGGGACCATTTTAATTTAACATCTTTACTTCTATGAATTTGTCTTCTTAAAACACATTAAATATGTAGAAAAAACATTAAGTAGAAATGGCCAATTATTATAAAGCGAGAAGTAGGAGTTGCATACATAATACATGATACAACTCAAAAACGTCTCAGGATGGATAGTTTGTTATTCATGTAGAAATCTCCACCGTATATTAAGAATGTTTTTATTCTGAGTAAGAAAATCATTTGTATATTCTTCAAATACTTTTACAAAAATTCATCCAGATTATACCACTTATACAATATGCTCTTCCCTTGGTGTTTTGGCCATTACTACTTGGCAGTATTTTGAGTATGTTTTCTGAACAAAGCAGATCACAACTCCATCCCAACAGATTTCATACTGATTCTCTTTGAGATGTTAGAAACCAAACACTCTTCCCCATAAGTATTGTATATCAAAATAAAAAGAAATTTATAATCCAATTTATGATGACCACAGAATTTTAGCACTGGGATTTGGAATTTGTTTTAAACAAAAGACTTCTTTCAGCTTATTAGCAAATTCACATATGGAGATTAATTACAATGTCCCCTAGTTGGGCCCATTAGTGCCCTTATCAAAGCTTTGGACCAGTATGAGGAAGGACATTTCTAACCAGTGATTTTCCTGTAATCCATCATATTATAATGACCTAGTATTTGCAAATAGGTTGCAACAAATAAGATTTCACATGTTTTAGTTCAGAGAGGTGATACTCTGTTTCTGAATTTTGGTTCTAGTAGCCTGTCTAGGATTCTAGTCCTTTCCTACATTGCTATTTCTAATTTATTCTCTGGAAATTGATGTTCATTCTCAATTAATAACTAATAATTATCAATAGGAAAACCAACAAAATGACAAATTACAGCATTCTTGCATATACAAAAATGTCTTTTTATAGTCTGCTTTCCTAATGGTATACATTATTTTGTTTGAGGTCCTAGATATTGAACATTTTCATAAAGTTTAACTACAAAACACAAGCACTACCCCTTAAACGTGCCTACCCTTGTTACTTAAAATCTAGATGGTTTCCCTAGACCTTTTCCAGCTCTGCTGTGTAGGCTGTCTCTTCACTGAACTTTGGATATCATTAACTACTTGCCCCTATATTTAGATTAACTATCATAAATAGCTGATACTTGCTGAATTAATGCTGTACTTCATTACATGTGTAAGTTGGTCTACAAATTGTATTACTAAAAATTAATGTAATACTTTTGTAAGTACTCATAAATTCTCTGGATGTATCATATCATAATACATTTTTAGGCCTTTTCTTAACTGATTTCATTCTCAGCAGTCCTGATCAGTGTGAAATCTCAATTCTCCTAGGAATAAATGAAAATTCAATTTAAGATATGAAATTTAGCCACATCAAAACCAACGTAGGTTATAATACTTATACCGAACATAGGAAAAAAATCAATCAGAACAGATGCAGTGCTTTCATAGTGAGATATGAATCTCTGGAACATGAAAGGAAAACAGATGATGAATTAGTTTGATTAAGGTAAGAGAAAGTTTAAGTAAGAAGATACCAGTAAAAATGATAGATAAGCTGTTATTATACTTCACGGGCAAACATGTCATGTGAACATTGATACTTAATAAAGTACAAACAAATAAAATGCTCTCAATCAGGTATTGTTTCTCCCTTGCTTATGATGAAATTATATTTGAAAATTAAATAAAAATCTGAAAATATGAAAGGGGGATTACATAATAAGTGAGATTTTCTTACCATGAAGACAATAAATAATTTTAAAATTTATTGCTATATTTTAGCAATAATTGCTATAATATTGTCTTTTCCTGTCTTATGCAAATTCAGCCACTGGGAGATAAAATGTTTGAAACTGAGATATGGAAGCAGAGGCCATTCTCCATTTTTAAATTCTCATTATGCCTCCCATGTTGGAGTTAAATGCAAATATAGATTTCTTCTCCCACTGGAACTCAGCTTTGGCTTATTACTTTCCTGTGCTGAAATGACCAGAACCATGGAGGAAGGATCTCTGCATTCTTATTAACCCACAATTCCTTAGACAGTGAGAAGATACAGCCTGTAAGAACCAGCCAGTGTGTGATCTACAGCCCTAGGAAATTGTGGGGACCAGAGCTCTATATGCACAGTGAATATGAAGTGCAGGTAAGATTTAGAGCCAGTTTCAGGTAAAGCTAATAAAGGTTTAGCTTCTCAAGACTCCTCTACCTGAAACTCCATTATACAAACTTCCACAGGTCAGTAGAGACCCTTCAAGTAACTAGACAATGGAATGACCCCAGAAGAGCTCAAAATTACCTTTGACAACTGAAGCTTGAAAAAACAAATTAGACATACAAATAACATTAAAGGAGTATTAATGAAAAGTTATACACAGCTGTAAAACTGAACAAAATACATAAAGTTAAACATACCAAAATTAAGTGACATACTAAAATTAAGTTATGAGATGAAGTGTGATGACATAAAATATGCATTTTGTAATTTAACAAACCCAAGATCTGATTATGACATAATTGGTTAGAAAACAAATGAACTGAATAGCTATAATAAGAGGGGGTTATCAACCTAACAGTCTGCAAATCCACAGTTTTAGTGTAAAGTGTTTTCCAGAGATGATATGGTAAAATCAAATGAAATGTGTTTACTTAATGCCTAAATAAAATACTTGCAATTTGTTCACACATGGAAAGCAAGATGAGATGGAAAGACCAAAATCTAAACCTGAGATTACATGTTGTAGTAATTAAAAGCAGAGGAAAAATAATTCTGTTAGTTTGGTTCTACTTTTTATTGACCGCATAGTTGGTAACATCAAACTTATCTAAAAGATATACTATAAATTTCAACTGTAGGTCTTTAAATAAATGATTCATATACCAAAATGAAACTGAAAATATTAAGTCACATAGGAAAGAAAAAAAGAGGAAAAAATAAAAAAGGAAAAACTCTAAACAGAATAAATTACTACTTATTCCTCTGGTTTAACATCATGCACATTTAACTCTTCAAAAAGCTTTTGTACATGTATCAGAGCTAATCTCACTTCCAGATGCTTATTTGTTAACCTACTACAGGTGAGTCACTGCAAACTAAGAGAGAAACAAAGGCTATCAGTTGGAGAGTATACAGACAAAAATGACCAGTGTGTAAGAAAGCAATGAAAGAGTTCATACTGAAAGCAGAAAAGCAGAGAGGTGACAGTTATGATATTGAAAAGTGAATGTTCTTATTCAAAAGATATTAACAACTGCATTCTCTTCAATAGTGTCTCATTTACTGGATGGATATGTGTACCTAGCTAATTCTTAAGGGGTTTAGCTCCCTATCTATATCTATACTAACTTTTTGAACTTTGCATTTAAAATGATAAATGAGTATAAATAGCACACATAGCATTCAGAACTTGGTTTATAACAATTTCTAATATGAGGAATCCAGACTCCACAGGGGAAAAAATTGGTGATTTTAAAACCAGTACAAGATTAAACCATATGATTCTGGAATATCTTATAATGACAGGAAGCTTGTGCTCAAAAAACAAGATTATGAGGATATGTAAAAATGACACAGAAGCTAATCTGAAACAGTTCCCAATTACCCAACCTGGAACAATATGAGAAACAAAATACCATAGTATTGAATTATAATCCAACATGTGAAATAAATATTCATAAATCACATTGATAACATGTACCATGATATGTCAGGAAAATGGCAACCTTTGTGGACTTCTTCACCAAAATCCATACCCACAGTCTAACCATGAGAAAAATTTCAGACAAATCCTTAGCGAGGTACAAAATACCTGTTTGGCACTCCTGAAAACTCCAAAGTTATCAAGAACAAGGAAAGATTTGTCACAACAGAGGGAAATCTATGAAAACACGATTATTAAATGTTATAGGGTAACCTACGTGGGATTCTAAAGACATTAGTGGGCAAATTCAGGAAATTGGAATGAAGTATTCACTTTTATTAATGACAGTACATCAAAATCAGTTAATCATAACAAATGGACCATAGTAATGTTAACAATAGGAGAAACAGTCTATCAAATATAGGAAAATACTTGCAATGTTTTTTTGACAAATCTAAAATTATTCTTTAAAAGTTTATTAAACCAGGTGTGGTAGCATGCACCTGTAATCCCAGCAATTTAGGATGCTAAGGCAGGAGGATTGAAAATTTGAGGACAGTCTTAGCAACTTAGCAAGGCCCTAAGCAAATTAGTGAGATGTTGCTTCAATGTAAAAAAAATAAAATAATAGGTGGGGGATATGGTTTGGTGGTAAAGCACCTCTAGGTTCAATCCTTAGTACCAAAAATAAATAAATAAATAAATGATAAAAATTTATTACATGTTAAATTATACACAAAATACAAGATAAAATAGTTAAACTAATAAAATAAATTTATATTTAAACTCCATTAGTAAAGTGCAAAGGTCAAATTATTTTAAATGTCTGAAGCTGCTTATAATCATGGAATGCAGATGTGTGCAAGTTAGACATTTTGCAGAAAGCAATACTGAAGAATTAAAATGACAACTGTACTAGGTTTCAACCCCCAGGTTAAAGTGAGAATTTCCTTTTGTCTTCCCAAATCTGGGTTCATCTGACATCACTCACCTCCAACATATTGCCCAAGTTCAACCTCAAAGAGATCATAGTTGTGAACCTCAGCACCAGTGGTGAGGTCAGCGCGATGTCTGCCCAGCCCCCAAGATCAGCCTCCTGGATCTGTATCCAAAAGAGATTGATGAAGACATTGCCAAGAAATCGGTGAGTGGAAGGGTCTGAGGAGATTACAATAAAACAAACCATTCGAAAGATAGGTCCACATTGAGTGATACCTTCTACCTCTCCCCTGACCATCAAATCCCTCAAGGAACCACTAACAGAGTGAAAGAAACAGAAAAACAGTAAAACTATGGTTATATCACTTTTGACAAAATTGTTGATATTGCCCAATAGATGTGGTACCCATCTTTAGCTAGAGAACTTTCTGGAACCATTAAAGAGGTCCTGGGGACTAACTAGTCTGTGCTTCAATGTTGTGACAACCTCGGGACATAGAGGATATCCACAGTGGTGCAGTGGTGTACCTAGCTAGTTAAGAGTACAGTAAAAATATTTCCATAAAGGACCATCTGACCAAGAAGAAAAGAAAAAAAAAAAAAAAGGCACATGGATTATATGCAATAGTGGATCAACTCAAGATACTGAAAATGTTGAATCAATTCAATGGCACAGTCAAGCCACAGCAAGAAGAGGGAAAGAGCCAACCTTAGGAATTACTTCAATCAGTGATTCAGATAACATACACACCAAATTTTTCTTCTCTGTTGTTTTCAAGATACAAATCTTATTATGTTAGTTAATAATTTTCTATTACTTCATACACACAACTCCAGAGTTTCAGCAAAGACATTTTTCTGCCAGGCTCAACTGAAAGATCTTAGACAGGAACTCTGAATGGGAGGTCTTGGATCACACATCTTGCTGAGATACTGTGTCTACACAGCTGTCCATCAGGTTAGCCAGGGAAATTTGACCATGAAAGAAAATACATCTTCCATTCAGACAAGAGAACTTCAGAAGAGGGAAAAGGGAATGGGGGGCAGTTTTCCAATAAAAACAGACAAGTGGCTATAGCTGAGGCAAAAATTTTGAGCTAGAAAACCAAAGTAAGTAACTTTTATACTATGAAGTTTGCATAGCTTTATTATGTGAATCCTTTTCCCTTAGATGCTAGGAATTTCAGAGTAAAATTTGAAACTTAAACTTGACTTCAAAAGCTATAGCCTTTGAGTTTGTGCTTTTTATTTTAAATATTGCTTATAATTATAATGGGCTTATAATTGCTTATTAGACAGATTATCCTTGGTCTTTACACTTTTGAATCTGTGTCTCAGAGTTTCTTTTATCTTAATCTGATTTTATTTGTGTTTATCTTTTTCTTCTTTTAAAATAAGAATATCAACATTTTTACTAAAAGAAATTCCATTGGTATGGATTCTTCAAGAAGCAAGTGCCATGACAACATAAGCTGTGCAGGGCGTTTGCTAAGGGGAATGCCTCTGAAGGGGAGAATAGAGAGAGGAGTTGACCGAGAGGCAACAGAAAGTTCGCAGAGAACATTTTCTGGCAGCACAGTTGATCCCCAGCAGTGGTGAACATGCCCAGTGTTTGGCTGGGAATAACATGGGAAAGTGGTAGCCCAGCAGAAATGGAGCACTAGATCCCCAGGCGTATAGCTGGAGCTGACAGTCAGGAGACCCTAACCTCTGTGGGATCTGAATGACACAGTTCTATTGCTGCTACCAGGAGGAACCAAAATTTAAAACAAATAGCCGAGCCTGGTGGCACATGCCTACACCCCCAACTTATTGGGAGACTGAGGTAGAGGATCATAGCAAGTTCAAGTCCAGTCTCAGCAATTTAGCAAGACCATGTCTCAAAATTTAAATTTCTTAAAATGAACTGTAGATGTCGGTAGGCAGTAGAGTATCCTTGGTTCCAGTCCCTCGTGGTGAAACAAAAAATCATAAGCACAATATTGACTCCTCCAAATTCAATAATAATACCATTCAAATCTAGTAATCTAGTTTTGTGTGCCAACTATTTGGACAGGCGTTAGTTTTCTGTCATTATAACAAGATGCCTGAGATAATTAACTGATAAAGAGAAAAGGCTTGAAAGTTTCAGACCGTGATTGAGCAGACCCATTCCGCTGGGCCACTGGTAGGTGTGCCAGATGGTAATGGGAGGTGGCACAGTGCATGTGGCAGAGTATGGCAGAGCAAGCTGCTCCCCTCCCGGCAGGAAGTAAAAGAAAGCAAGGCAGCCTAAGAGACCTAAGGCCCTCCAACTAGGTTTCACCTCCCAAAGGTTTCAGCAGCACTCACTGTACCATCCTGGAAAACACCTAACTTTGAGGGGGACAATCAACATCTAAATGATAGTAAATGGGTTCCTGGAACCTAGAGACCTCAAAGAAAGCAGGGGCCAGGAGTGGACCTTCCCACATTGGTTCGAAGGATTATGCTCTCCCCTCTGAGGTAGCACCTAGGCAGTCTCTCACTCACAAAGAGTTTCCAGGATGTTCACCAGGCTCCTCCGATGGAATCCCTTCAACTTTTTAGGAATTGAGACAAATAGAAGTATATCACTCCAACAATAACAAATGTCAATCTTGAACTTAGTAGAAAGCAAGCTTCTGAGAGGACAGAACATACATGTAAACCAAAACACAAATAAACAGCAGCATGGAGTTCATGGTCATAGTTGACAATACCCTCCCAGAGAAAAGACCATCCAGTTCAGCATACCGTTACCAAGCAGCAGGTTAGGTGGCTTTTTTATCTTAATAACCTGGTTATGAAATGCCCGTGGGTCTGACGAAGGGGAAGGCAGTAATCAATGATGAGTGTAGTGAGAACTGTGCACCATGCTTAGGAGCTGGACTCCATTCACCAAAGAATGACAGCAGCAGGGAGTTTGCCCTGCAGGCACGTAGCTAACATCATAATGAAAATAACATTCTGATTTTCATTCCGGTTCTGCAAATCATCTTTTTATGACCCTGTGTTTTTCAAAGAGGAGGGCAAATGTAGGAGAGTAGTGGTGGGGGGTGGTTTATTTCTTTCTGTACCTGAAGACAGAATGATAACATCAGAGCCATTTCAGAAGGAGCAAAGAAATATACAGTGCAGACAGCAGGTGGTATCACATGTGTCAAATTAACTTTGTTCAAATAAATCTTTTCTGTACAATCCCCAGCTGTGTGCTAAAGTAGAAACCTATGGGAGTCTCCCTATGATGACATTTAAAAGGAAGATGCTATTGGTGGTGCCTTGAGATAAAGCAATAAGTTTACGGTCGCGTGTTAGAGAACTTTTCCTTTATTTTTTCCCTTTATTTCTGCTACAGACTATACCATGCTTTTCTTCCTCCTCATTATTGAAATTCAATCCTGGTACTTACAGTGCAGTCAGGATCAATGATGGATAATTCCTTCTTCCTCTGCCTTACTATAATTTCTTAGAACAGAATAGGAGCAGAGATGTTTTTAAAAACTAAAATACTAAGACAAATTACTTAACTGGGAGGAATATTAAATTTCAGATATGCAAACACCCTGTATAATATTTTCAGAAGGACTTTGGAGATTGACCTAAGTAATTGCTATTGGGAGTCAGGGTTCCATTCACAGTCTACATATTCTTTCTAAGTGACTGTGTTACTCAAGGCAATACAGCTGTCTACTTTTTTCTGTTATGTCCAATATTTCCAATAACTCTCTTTCCCTGAATATTCTGACCTCTTGGAGAGTGATAGGCCCCAATATACTGGTACCAAAAGAAAACTTTCTCCACTAAGAATAGTGAGTTTCTGACAAATACCTTTACATTCCTATCACACCTAAGTGGAATTGTCTCAATGATATGCCACTCATAGTTTACATAAAAACATAGTCTTGCATGTCTAAATCCAGAAAAAAAATCAAATGAAGATATTTGCTTGAGTTTTAAGACAGAAAGGTTTAGAAGTGTGTGTGGGTGTGTGTGTGTGTGTGTGTGTACGTACAGTGGATTGAATGGTGAGACGTTTCAAAAATACTTCTCTAATCATATAGAACAGGCACTTGCCTATTTGACCCAAAACTAAAAACCATCTATGATTAGGAAGTAAAGAAATCTGAAATAGGATTATGGTTTCCTAAAGTTGGGAAAATTAGTTTAGTAAGATATCCATTTTGTATTTTTTCCTTTAAGTAAGCATCAACAAAATATGTTCAAGTACTTTAATTTAGTAGAGTTGAGAATTTACACATGGTGATCGTTAGTTCTAGGAAACAGCACAGAATAATAATCTCATACAGACATTCTTTTTATTCCAAAAAATCCTTAATCTGATATAGTGCATTTAAATAATCACTTCTAGAGTATAAAAATTACACACACACATATGCAGTAAGAGGGAGTGAATCCATTGTTTCTGTGGAAGAAAGCTAGTCTCTGAACAAAGGAAATGCTCTGTACATTTGTTCAAATGAATTCAGTGAATTTATACTTATTTTTAAGTTAAAGGAAAGCTGTATTTTTACCAACATTTAAAATATTTTGGAAATAGTTTTATTTACCAATACAATCACTAGTCTTCTAGATTACTCACTTCTGTTTGCTACATCTATTAACAAGTATTTTCTCCTTTTTCTTAAGAAATGAAATGTAAGGCAGCTTTGTACAATTGAAAACTTCCAGTCACTCCAAGTATATGCTTTCAACTCTCCAAAAGTCACATGAATTTATTCCTCACTTCAAATGAAGCAGAGGAATGTAAGTCCAGTAAAAATGCTATATTCTCAGAGGGAAAACAGACAAGCACACATACAAGTTAGAATCAATGCAACTTGGCGTATGGTCCTTGTTTTAGGCTTTTTGCTCCTAAACCTTCTCAGAGACTAAAGATGTTGCAGAAGATCATGAATCTGGAGTGATATTAAAAGTTTCCCTTTATCATAAATCTCACTTATGTTGAAATAATTGTAATATTTTGAGAGAACATGTTTTTAATTTTATGCAGGGAAAAATATCAAAATGTCTTTATAAGAAAATTTTAAAAACCATGAAAGATTTCCTTTTAATCGGTTCCCTACTCTCCAAACTCCAGATCTTCCTTTCTCTCATATAGATAAGAAAGAAAATTACACTTAAAACTAAAGTATTTAAATTACACAATGCATGACAGCTTTTGAAATTTTACTTGAAGTTTGCATGATTTAAATCATTTGAGAGAAAAATGTCCATTTATGAATTTTTGTTCTTTTTGTATAAACAAAAATGTCAGTATAGGTCAATATATTTGCTTTTTTAAATTAAACAACAGAGATAACTCATCCAAGGAACCAGCAGAAAGAGCAGACTTTTTCACTTTGACACTTCAAATGGCATTTGCAAGTGTGACTGATCATAATGTGATAAAATGGCTTCCTTCTGTCAGTTTCTGGTGAGAAGTACAATTGGAAATAGTGTGAAAATTTTTTCCCATGTTATTTATGTTTCAATTCAGAACAGAGAACAATGGAACAGCATTTTCCATGCATAAAAATGTGTTGAAAGAAAAAGAGGAGTGTAATTCTTGGGAATTGGTATTATAAGTCTCGTAATATACAATGGAGTTTATAGTTAAGAGCATACAGTCTCCAGCCACATGATCAGAATTCCAACCACTGCCTCTGCAAGGTATTTTGGCATATCAAGCAAGTTACTGATCTTTTTAAGGCATACTTTATGATTTGTGTAGAGGAGTTGATAGTGGTATTTTAGAAATTTATTATAAAACTAAATTATATAATAGATTAGCATATTATTTAGCAAATATTAATTAGTTAATACTAGTTTAAATTAATTTCATGGAATCGAAGGACAGAATATGTGTTTCTATTCAGCAATGTAATTGCCAAGTATGACCATTATATGAGCTTTTCCAAAATGACTCTATGAATAATACCTAAGAATATCCATATCAAATATTTCTTGCAGTAGGAATTTTTTATTTTTCTATTCAGTTACTCCTAACTTACTCCATGAAATTGTCAGTTCCCTCTGGAAAACTTAGCACAAATTTACACAGAAATTTCAAAATATTGTTATTTTAGCTGTAAAACTGTTTCTTCTCACTAAAAATATTATTTCTATATAAAATTATTAAACTAATGTTGAGATCTTTTATCACTTTTATGAGTCATGCTATCTAAATGTGTAATATGTAAGAAATACTTATATATGAATTTAATTTTTAAAAGTAAGCATAGAAAAAATCACTACTTCCTAGGAATTTTCTCTGTAATTTGCAAATATGCTGAAGAAAGTAAATTAGTGGTCTCCAGCTAACAGAAAGAATCAAAACAAAACAAAACAAAACAAAAAACTTTAGCTAAAAAAGTGAGATTTTAGTATCATAAAATTACATACATTTAATACACTTTAAATATGAGGTAAACAGACGTTATTTGGAGAACACCTTAAAAAATAGTTGTATGGTTTGATCTGTTATGGTTTGATCTGTTATGATTTTGTCACCCCAAAAGCTCATGTGTTAAACAATGTAGCAAAATTCAGAGATGAAAAGGTTGACTATGAAAGTCAAAACTCATCACTGGATTAAGATATCACATGGATTAGTAATCTGAATGGAATACTTGGTGGTAATTGTAGGCAGTGCAGTATGGTTGGAGGAAGTAGGTCACTGGGTATGTGGTCTTGGACTATATCTGTCCCTAGACTCTTGCTGTCTGTCTGTCTGTCTGTCTGTCTCTCTCTCTCTCTCTCTCTCCCTCTCCCTTTTGGCTTAGCTCTGCTACACCCTTCAGCCGGGGTGTTTCTGCCTTGGAGGCAGCCAACTATGAAATGAACCTTTGAAACTGTGAAACCAAAATAAATTTTCCCTCCTCTCAGATGTTCTTGTCAGGTATTTTGGTCATAGTGATGAAAACCTAACACACAAACCAGTCACTTTTTTGTTCTTGTTTTTTGTTACAAAAAAAAATTATCTCCTCACAGAGTCCTTAACACATAAACTAAACTACTATGGATCTGTCCAGTGATGAGTGAAGTGTGTTAAAATCACCTATTATTATTGTTTGTGGTCTATTTTGTTCTTGAAATTGAGAAGGATTTGTTCGATGTACATGGATGAGCCACTGTTTGGGGCATAGATATTTAGAATTGTTATATCTTACTGATTTATGCTTCCCTTAAGCAGTATGAAATGTCCATCTTTATCCCTTCTGACTAATTTTGGCTTGAAATCCACATTATCTGATATGAGGATGGATACTCCAGTTTTTTTGCTGTGTCCATGTGCATGGTATGTTTTCTCCCATCCTTTCACCCTTAGTCTGTGGGAATCTCTTTCTATGAGATGAGTCTCTTGCAGGCAGCATATTGTTGGGTCTTTCTTTTTAATCCAATCTGCCAGTCTATGTCTTTTGATTGATGAGTTCAGGCCATTAACATTCAGGGTTATCATTGAGATATGATTTGCATTCCCAGTCATTTGGCTCATTTTTTTTTTTTTTTTGACACAACTTGGTTTCTCCTTTATTTGGCTATTCCTTTAGTATAGTTCCTCCCTTTGATGATTTCCATTCTTGTTTTTTATCTCTTCCTCATGGAATATTTTGCTGAGAATGTTCTGT
Source organism: Sciurus carolinensis (assembly GCF_902686445.1). NCBI lineage: Eukaryota > Metazoa > Chordata > Mammalia > Rodentia > Sciuridae > Sciurus > Sciurus carolinensis. The sequence goes on along the minus strand of NC_062217.1, from coordinate 19,561,920 downwards.
AATGCTGGATTTTTTCGTAAATCTTTTAACTTTTGTTTATCATGGAAGGATTTTATTTTGTCGTCAAATCTGAAGATAAGTTTTGCTCGGTATCAGATTCTTGGTTGGCATCCATTTTCTTTCAGAGCTTGAAAAATGTTGTTCCAGGCCCTTCTAGCTTTTAGGGTCTGGATTGAGAAATCTGCTGGTATCCATATTGGTTTCCCCCTGAATGTAATTTGATTCTTATCTCTCGCAGCCTTTAAAATTCTGTCTTTATTTTGTATGTTAGGTATTTTCATTATAATGTGCCTTGGTGTTGGTCTATTGTAATTTTGTGTATTTGGAGTCCTATAAGCCTCTTGGACTTGATTTTCCATTTCATTCTTCAGATTTGGGAAATTTTCTGATATTATTTCACTGAGTAGATTGTTCATTCCTTTGGTTTTTTTCTCTATGCCTTCCTCAATCCCAATCATTCTTTTTTTTTTAATTTTTTATTTTTTTTTATTGTAAACAAATGAGATACATGTTGTTTCTTTGCCTGTACATGGCGTAAGGCATACCATTTGTGTAATCATAAATTTACATAGGGTAATGTTTTTGATTCATTCTGCCATTTTTTCCCTTCTCCCCCACCCCTCCCACCCCTCCCGTCCCTCTATACAGTCCTTCCTTCCTCCATTCCTGCCCCCCTCCCTAAACCCAACTGCAACCCCAAAACTAACCCCTCCCACCCCCCATTATGTGTCATCATCCACTTATTAGCGATATCATTCTTCCTTTGGTTTTTTGAGATTGGCTTATCTCACTTAGCATGATATTCTCCAGTTTCATCCATTTGCCTGCAAATGCCATAATTTTATCATTCTTTATGGCTGAGTAATATTCCATTGTATATATATACCACATTTTCTTTATCCATTCATCAATTGAAGGACATCTAGGTTGGTTCCACAATCTGGCTATTGTGAACTGAGCAGCTATGAACATTGATGTGGCTGTATCTCTGTAATATGCTGATTTTAAGTCCTTTGGGTATAGGCCAAGGAGTGGGATAGCTGGGTCAAATGGTGGTTCCATTCCAAGTTTTCTAAGGAGTCTCCACACTGCTTTCCAGAGTGGCTGCACTAATTTGCAGCCCCACCAGCAATGTATGAGTGTACCTTTCTCCCCACATCCTCGCCAACACCTGTTGTTGCTTGTATTCTTGATAATTGCCATTCTAATTGGGGTGAGATGGAATCTTAGGGTGGTTTTGATTTGCATTTCTCTTATTACTAGAGATGTTGAACATTTTTCCATATGTTTGTTGATTGCTTGTAGATCTTCTGTGAAGTGTCTATTCATTTCCTTAGCCCATTTGTCGATTGGATTATTTGCATTCTTGGTGTAGAGTTTTTTGAGTTCTTTATAGATTCTGGAGATTAGTGCTCTATCTGAAGTATGATTGGCAAAGATTTTCTCCCACTCTGTAGGCTCTTTCTTTGCATTGCTGATAGTTTCCTTTGCTGAGAGAAAGCTTTTTAGTTTGAATCTATCCCAGTTGTTGATTCTTGCTTTTATTTCTTGTGCTATGGGAGTCCTGTTGAGGAAGTCTGGTCCTAAGCCGACATGTTGAAGCTCTGGACCTACTTTTTCTTCTATAAGATGCAAGGTCTCTGGTCTGATTCCAAGATCCTTAATCCATTTTGAGTTGATTTTTGTGCAGGGTGAGAGATATGGGTTTAGTTTCATTCTGTTGCATATGGATATCCAATTCTCCCAGCACCATTTGTTGAAGAGGCTATCTTTTCTCCATTGCATATTTTTGGCCCCTTTGTATAGTATGAGAAAATTGTATTTATTTGGATTTGTGTCCGTGGCCTCTTTCTGTACCATTGATCCACCTTTCTATTTTGGTACCAATACCATGCCGTTTTTGTTACTATTGCTTTGTAGTAGAGTTGAAGATCTGGTATTGCGATACCCCCTGCTTCACTCTTTCTGCCAAGGATTGCTTCAGCTGTTCTGGGTTTTTTATTCTTCCAGATGAATTTCATAATTGCTTGCTCTATTTCTGTAAGGTACATCATTGGAATTTTAATTGGAATTGCATTGAATCTGTATAGCACTTTTGGTAGTATGGCCATTTTGACAATATTAATTCTTCCTATCCAAGAACATGGGAGATCTTTCCATCTTCTAAGGTTTTCTTTAATTTCTTTCTTTAGTGTTCTGTAGTTCTCATTGTAGAGGTCTTTCACCTCTTTTGTGAGATTGATTCCCAAGTATTTTATTTTTTTCGAAGCTATTGTGAATGGGGTAGTTTTCCTAATTTCTCTTTCTGAAGATTCATCACTTATGTATAAAAATGCATTAGATTTATGTGCATTGATCTTATATCCCGCTACTTTACTGAATTCACTTATGAGATCTAAAAGTTTTCTGGTGGAATTTCCTGGTTCCTCTAAGTATGCAATCATATCATCAGCAAATAGGGATAGTTTGAGTTCTTCTTTTCCTATTCGTATCCCTTTAATTTCTTTGGTCTGTCTAATTGCTCTGGCTAGAGTTTCAAGGGCGATATTGAATAGAAGTGGTGAAAGAGGGCATCCCTGCCTTGTTCCAGTTTTTAGAGGGAATGCTTTCAGTTTTTTACCAATTAGAATGATATTATCCATGGGCTTAGCGTAGATGGCCTTTACAATGTTAAGGAATGTTCCCACTATCCCAATTTTTTCTAGTGTTTTGAGCATGAAGGGGTGCTGTATTTTATCAAATGCTTTTTCTGCATCTATCGAAATAATCATGTGATTCTTGACTTTAAGTCTATTGATATGGTGAATGACATTTATTGATTTCCTGATGTTGAACCAACCTTGCATCCCTGGGATGAAACCCACTTGATCATGGTGCACTATCTTTTTAATATGTTTTTGTATGCGATTTGCTAAATTTTTGAGAATTTTTGCGTCGATGTTCATTAAGGATATTGGTCTGAAATTTTCTTTCCTCGATGTGTCTCTGTCTGGTTTAGGTATCAGGGTAATATTGGCTTCATAGAATGAGTTTGGGAGGGTTCCCTCCTCTTCTATTTTATGGAATACTTTGAGGAGTATTGGAATGAGCTCTTCTTTAAAGGTTTTGTAGAACTCGGCTGAGAACCCATCTGGTCCTGGACTTTTCTTTGTTGGTAGGCTTTTGATGACTTCTTCTATTTCATTACTTGAAATTGGTCTATTTAAATTGTGTATGTCCTCCTCGTTCAGTTTAGGCAATTCATATGTCTCTAGAAACCTGTTGATGTCTTCGAAATTTTCTATTTTGTTGGAGTATAGGTTTTCGAAATAGCTTCTAATTATGTTTTGTATTTCAGTCGTGTCTGTTGTGATATTTCCTTGTTCATTCCGAATTTTAGTAATTTGGGTTTTCTCTCGTCTTCTCTTTGTTAGTGTGGCTAAAGGTTTATCAATTTTGTTTATTTTTTCGAAGAACCAACTATTTATTTTTTGTCAATTTTTTGTATTGTTTCTTTTGTTTCAATTTCGTTGATTTCAGCTCTGAGTTTAACTATTTCCTGTCTTCTACTACTTTTTGTCTTAGTCTGTTCTTCTTTTTCTAGGGCTTTGAGCTGTAGTGTTAGGTCATTTATTTTTTGAGTTTTACTTCTTTTATTAAATGCGCTCCATGAAATAAATCTTCCTCTAAGTACTGCTTTCATAGTGTCCCAGAGATTTTGATATGATGTTTCTTTGTTCTCGTTTACCTCTAAGAATTTTTTAATTTCCTTCCTAATATCTTCTTTTATCCATTCATCATATAATAGCATATTGTTTAATCTCCAGGTGTTGGAGTAGTTTCTGTTTTTTACTCTTTCATTAATTTGTAACTTCAATCCATTATGATCTGATAGAATACAAGGTAGTGTCTCTATCTTCTTGTATTTGCTGACATTAGCTTTGTGGCATAAAATATGGTCTATTTTAGAGAAGGATCCATGTGCTGCTGAGAAGAAAGTGTATTCGCTCTTGGTTGGATGGTATATTCTATAAATGTCTGTTAAGTCTAAGTTATTGATTGTGTTATTGAGATCTATGGTTTCTTTGTTCAATTTTTGTTTGGAAGATCTGTCCAGTGGTGAGAGAGGCGTGTTAAAATCACCTAGTATTATTGTGTTACGGTCTATTTGGTTTCTAAAATTGAGAAGGATTTGTTTAACATACATGGATGAGCCACTGTTTGGTGCATAGATGTTTATGATTATTATATCTTGCTGATTTATGCTTCCCTTAAGCAGTATGACATGTCCTTCTTTATCCTTTCTGACTAACTTTGGCTTGAAGTCCACATTATCTGAAATGAGGATGGATACTCCAGCTTTTTTGCTGAGTCCATGTGCATGGTATGTTTTTCCCCATCCTTTCACCTTTAGTCTATGGGTATCTCTTTCTATGAGGTGAGTCTCTTGCAGGCAACATATTGTTGGATCTTTCTTTTTAATCCAATCTGCCAGTCTATGTCTTTTGATTGATGAATTCAGGCCATTAACATTCGGGGTTATTATTGAGATATGATTTGTATTCCCGGTCATTTGGTTCATATTTAAAATTTTTGAAACGACTTTGTTCCTCCTTTATTTGACAGTTCCTTTAGGATAATTCCTCCCTCTGCTGATTTGCTTCTTTGTTTTTTATCTCTTCCTCATGAAATATTTTGCTCAGAATGTTCTGTAATGCTGGTTTTCTTTTTGTAAATTCTTTTAGCTTTTGTTTATCATGGAATGATTTTATTTCATCGTCAAATTTGAAGGTAAGTTTTGCTGGGTATAAGATTCTTGGTTGGCATCCATTTTCTTTCAGAGCTTGAAAAATGTTGTTCCAGGCCCTTCTAGCTTTTAGGGTCTGGATTGAAAAATCTACTGATATCTGTATTGGTTTCCCCCTGAATGTACTTTGGTTCTTTTCTCTCACAGCCTTTAAAATTCTGTCTTTATTTTGTATGTTAGGTATTTTCATTATAATGTGCCTTGGTGTGGGTCTGTTGTAATTTTGTGTATTTGGAGTCCTATAAGCCTCTTGGACTTGATTTTCCATTTCATTCTTCAGATTTGGGAAATTTTCTGATATTATTTCATTGAATAGATTGTTCTTTCCTTTGGTTTGTTTCTCTAAGCCTTCCTCAATCCCAATAATTCTCAAATTTGGCCTTTTCATGATATCCCATAGTTCTTGGAGATTCTGTTCATGATTTCTTACCATCTTCTCTGTTTGTTCAGCTTTGTTTTTGAGGTTAAATATTTTGTCTTCAATATCTGAAGTTCTGTCTTCCAGGTGTTCTATCCTATTGGTTAGCTTTCTATGGAGTTCTTAATTTGGTTTATTGTTTCCTTCATTTCAAGGATTTCTGTTTGGTTTTTTTTTAATATCTCTAACTCTTTATTGAAATGATCTTTTGCTTCCTGAGTTTGCTCTGTTAACTGTCGATTGGTGCGATCGTTCAATGCCTGCATTTGCTCTTTCATCTCATCATTTGCTTCCCTAATCATTTTAATTATGTACATTCTGAACTCCCTTTCTGTCATTTCTTCTGCCATGCTGTCGTTGGATTTTATTGATGTAACATCTAGATTTTTTGGGGGCATTTTCTTTCCTTGTTTTCTCATATTGTTCAGGAATCAGTGGGTCATTAAGATATTGCAGATTTCCTCTATTGACTTATAATGTCCCTGAAGATTGCTAGTATATCCCCTCTTATCCTTCAGTAGCCTGCAGTCTTGGAGGAAGTTGACAATGCGGAGCTCCACGAAGAAGCCGCCCCTCCAGGTGCGGTGACCCCCAGGTGGCGTACATTCCCCGCTAGTGGGCAGAGGTGCCTCCACCTGCCGACCAATGGTCATCCAACGGGGAACTAGGCTGCGGGCTGAGGCAAGTCCTGCCTGTGCCTGTGTCTCTGGTTCCACCGTCCCCATGGGAAAACCTCCTCCGGCAGGGAAGACTCACTCGGTGGGGATGTCTCGCTGGTCAGTTCCCCTCCTAGAGGTTTTCCTCAATCCACAACTACCCCCTGGGCTGGGCTGTCCTCCTCCACAACGCTCCCAGGGGCCCGCACCCACCTCCTGGGCCTGGGAGCCCCACCCTTCGCAGGCGAGTCTCCCTAGGCTGCCTCTCCCAGAGAATCCACCCGCAGTCCTGGAAACCTCGCTCCACCCCTAGGCGTGTCCTTGCGCGGCTCCCCCAGCAAGAAGCCACCTAACTCCCGGGACCCCGCTCTGCACCCAATCGCCTGGCTATGCGGCCCCTCCTCTGAGCCGCCACCTGGAGCTCCGCACAATAGCTCTGATACCCAGAGACCCGCCACACACCTCCTCCTCCAGATAGCGGCCCGGCCTCTGACACAGTCACCAGGAGTCCAAGCAACTCACCTTGCGTCTCCTCCTCCCGCCAAGTGCCCGCAGCCCTAGGCAGTCACTCCGAGTCCAAGTGACCCGCCCTGTACCTCCTCCTCCTCCCCGGGGCAGCCCCCCTGGTGTCCAGGAGCGGCGGCCCTGAGACCAAGCGACCCATCGCGCCCCCCCTCCAGGCAGGCCACCGGTGTCCAGGAACGGCCGCCTCCAGTCCAATCAACCCACCACTCGCCTCCTCCTCCGGCAACGGCCTGTGGCCCCGATTCAGCCACTCCCAGACCAAGCAACCCACCGCGCTCCTCCTCCAGGCAGGCCACCGGCGTTCTGGAGCTGTCACTCTGAGTTCAAACAGCTTGCTACGCAGCTCCTCTCCCAGCAACCGCCCGTAGCTCTGATGCAGTCACCCCCAGGTCAAGCGACCCGCCGCGCTCCTCCTCTTCCTCCGGGCAACCTCCCAGTGTTCAGGAGCACTTGCTCTGAGTTCAAACAGCTTGCCACGCAGCTCCCCCCCAGGCAGCCGCCCAGAGCCCCAGTGGCCGCTCCGAGTCCAAGCGCTGCACCGAGCTGCCTCCTCCACGATGATCCCAGTCATCCGTGTTCACCGCTCCTGTGGGGGGAGGGGCGCCTCACCGAACAACTCCACCCCACAAAGTTCCCTGTGCTCCGGGGCCACCGCCCCATCCAGGATGCCTCCCCAAAGGGAGAGACCCACCCGGCGGCTTTGAGTTGGTCCCAAGCCTCTCACCATCTCCTCTTTTGAATCTTGCGTCCTAGAGCAACGTGAGATGCAGCCGCCCTCTAGTCCGCCATCTTCAAGAATAAAACTTGTTTTCTTACTTATCCTGGTAAAGTTTTCAGTCCCGGGTTTCGGCACCACTTATGATCGCCCACTGCCCGCGGGGACAATCATAACGCGTACGCTCTTCTTGAGCACAGGAACCAAAAAGCCCAATAATTCTTAAATTTGTCCTTTTCATGATATTCCATAATTCTTGTAGATTCTGTTCATGATTTCTTACTGTCTTCTCTGTTTGGCAACTTTGTTTTCAAGATTAAATATTTTGTCTTCGATATCTGAGGTTCTGTCTTCCAGGTGTTCTATCCTATTGGTTATGCTTTCTATGGAGTTTTTAATTTGGTTTATTGTTTCCTTCATTTCAAGGATTTCTATTTTTTTTTTTCAATATCTCTAACTCTTTATTGGGATGATCTTTTGCTTCCCATATTTGCTCTTTTAACTGTCGATTGGAGTGATCATTCAATGCCTGCATTTGCTCTTTCATCTCCTCATTTGCTTCCCTGATTGTTTTAATTATGTACATTCTGAACTCCCTTTCTGACATTTCTTCTGCCATGCTGTCATTGGGTTTTATTGGTATAGCGTCTAGGTTTGTTTGGGTTATTTTCTTCCCTTGTTTTCTCATATCGGTCAGGTATCAGTGGAACTCTGAGATATTGCAGATTTCCTCTATTGGCTTATAGTGTCCCTGTAGATTTCCAGTATATCACCTCCTAGTCTTCAGTAGCCTGAAGTCTTTGAGGAAGTTGATAATGCAGTGCTCCACAAGAAAGCTGCCCCTCTAGTGGTGGTGGTCTTCAGGTGGGGTATATTCCCTGCAAGTGGGCAGAGGCGCCTGCACTTGTTGACCGATGGACTGCCAAAGGGGAACTAGAATTGTTGGCTGTTATGTGGCTGATCTGAGCCTGTGTCTGGCCTGCCACTCAGGCCAGAGAAGCCTGGTTGTGTGTGGAAGCCTCTCCATGGCTGGCCCTACTCAGAGAAGTTGCCTGAGGTCCAGGCCTACCGCTGGGTCCAGTGCTGGGTGCTGGCTGTGCAGGAAAGCCTCTCACTGGGAGGTCCTATTCTGAGAAGCTGCCTGTGGTCCGGGCCTGCCACAGGGTCAGGGGGGAGCCTGACTGTGTGCGGAAGGGTGAGACTGGCTGTTTGCAGAAGCCTCTCACTGCCCGGCCCTGCTCCGATAAGCTGCCTGCGGTCCAGGCCTGTGGCCTGGGCCAAGCCTCGCCCAGTGGGAGAGACTCACCCAGCGGCTCTGAGTTGGTCCCGAGTCTTTCAATACCTCCTCTTCTTGAATCCTGAGTTGTGGAGCGACATGAGATGCAGTCACCCTCTTGTCCCGCCATCTTGGTCCCTCCTGTTTTGTCTTTATGTTCAAACATATATAATCATTTTTATAATTTTCATACAGGTCACAAGGAATTTTCACTATTTGTTAATTTCCACTATTTATGGAGCTCTGCATTATTAAAATACCATTGACCATATATTGACAGAATATTCAGATAACTGACTGGGTCATACAAAGAGCCTTAAAAGTAAAGACCATAAAATAATTGAAAGTTTGACTATGTTAGTGGTCAATTAGAAAACACCCCAGGTAAAAGATTAAATTAGTTAAATTAGATTTCCCTAAATTCAAAGTTAAAAATAAATCTAAGAAAAATGCTGTATCATATGAACAAATATTTAGTAATGAAGTAGTTTTTAGACACCCCTAATTCTCAAAGTCCTGCTTAGGTTGTTAGAAAGAGTCAATTCTCTTCAGGTCGACAGGTATTTAAGAGATGTTTTGAAATTGAAGTAACCTGATGGACAAGGACAGCATACAATAGAGAGATGAATAATTGTGTACACCAATGTAAACAATAAATAATTAACACTTTCCTGGAATTTTATATAGCATCTGGGAAAAAGTATTTTCCAAATAATCCATATTTCCATAGTTAATTTTTTCAACAAACTCTTAAAGCCAAAGGGATAATTGAAGATTTTAGATAACTGTACATCTTCTAGCAAAAATAAAAATACGCAGTTTTTCATATATTATATCCAAAGTGCACAGGAAATTATTCTGCCACTACTATGTAGCTGTGGAAGGAAAAAATAAAAAAATAAGAGTGCCTACATTCTAGAGAAAACAGCATGTTGTTTTATTCTGGATGAAGTCCTATTGAAAATATTCAGCCCATTCAATAATATATATTTTCATTTTTATGCACGTGTAACATATTCTCTATATGCTCTTTGTATTTATTTATTGTGTGTTTAATATAACACAAACAAAAGCACTTAAGTGCACACTCCTAGACAACAGTATTTGCTTTTACTGAAACTTTTAGAATATAATGTTCCTTCTTATTTTCATCCTTAAACTGAAATAAAGTTTAAGAATAACTATCCTGAGGTTTGTGTGCTATACACACAAAAGTTCACATCTGCTTCTGATCCAGTAGGGAGAAAGGACTAGAATGGACCTGGGAGTTTCTACTTGACATGGTTGTGGACCCACCACCTCTGAGAACTACAGAAAATCTTTTTCAGTCTTGGTATGAAGAAAGTGAGTAATGCCAAAGCAACTGCATGATCTCTTAACAGTAAATGATTCCACCACAACAGCAAGACTTTCAAAGTTCCCTACTTTATTTCATCATAAATTCCAGAAAAACTGTATAAAGAAGGATATTAATGTCCTAAATGTTGTGGTATTCCGGAGAGTTCACAACACAGATATAGACAATACATTTCATTATTACAACAGCCACCTTAGAATTTAATTTTAATGCTATCTTTATAGAACAATATATAATTTCTTTAATTTTGTGATTTCTCTCCACAATTGAATCAATATCTAATTAGTTTAAATCCAAAAATTGCCAAGCTGAGGCTAACAATTTTAAACATTCCTAATGAATTTCATTTTCACTTTACATTTTCGTCAAAGAAAAATCATGCTTTTTAAACTAATGCAAGAATTTAGTATTCATTTTCATTGTATTCTCATTATATAAAGTTAAAGAGAAGAATGAAATCAATCACTAAAAAATACACAACACTGACGTACAAGTTTGGTGAGACCGCCAAAACTTCATTGTTAGCCAGCAGGCAGCAGCATCTTGTAATAGCTCAAAATGTTCTGTCACCAACTGAGGTATGAAAAATCTGAATATGGCCTGTGAAAAGACTTAAGTGTTGCCAATATGCAACGTATGAGATCTGTGTGAATGCTGAGAGAATGAAAATGAAGGGGCTTTTACTAGACAAGCCCACTCTATGTCTTGAAGAACGAGGGAAGTGTATTCACACTTCAGAAAGAACAAATGCTCATCTGAATTACTAAGTTGAAGAACTGAATATTTCACAAAAGAAATAACTCCAAGCAGTTCAAAACCCATTTTTTTTTTCTCTCTGTGTTTTCTTGTCCTCAGTGTTTGTAATATGTTTACTATTTAGAAACTTTAATGATTTCATATTTAGCACTGAGATCTGTCACTTCTGTAGGCATTCCTACTATAATTTTTATAAATGTGTGCTACAGTTTGTGTATATTTGACTCTAGCCAAGACTGAAATTTTCCTGGTTACTATCTTTTTAAAATTTTATGATTTCTAAAATTTCTTTTGCAAATGGAAATTACTTTCATGACTAAAAATATCCTAGTACTTTCAGATACAATGTTTTTCTGAATATAAGGCAAATTTTAAATAAAACTTAAAGGCCACTATTGTGTCCTTAGAATTTCTTAAACTACTGGATCATAACCTTGCATTCTGTTCTAGCATAAAAAGTAAAACGAAGCTAGGAATCTTTCCCATGTTTGTGAGACATAGACCAACCAGATTATCAAGAATATAGAATTTGCATGAAAAAATAATAGCACAATGTTAATAGGGAACGTTGTGGGGCATATTATGAAAATCTCAACTATGAATGTGTTTATTTTTATTCAGTAAGCAATAAAGAACTACAGAAACTTTGTTGCGCAAGTTTATGTGATTATGGAAGTTGAATATGGTACAAAAGATTGAGAATCAAGAATAAGAAAATTAGAATTCACTATTAGTGATCTAGAACAAGATGAAAAGGGTAGAAAGTTGATACAATGAGGAATGCAGCGGGTGATGCAGGCTTATAGTCCCAAGGGCTGGGGAGGCTGATATAGTAGGATGACTTGTAGTTCCGTGCGGTGGTAGTGTGGCAACTCCCACAGATTTAGTGGTCCAGCCAACACTGACTTGCTTGTTTCTGGTCAGATGGCAATATTTGTGTACTTCTAGATTCTGAGGCCTGCAAATGATTATAAACAGGGACCAAAGGGCTTACTTTACACCATTTTCGTTGGCACTTTCCATATCTACAAGACCCTCACCACAACTCCAGGATTCAAGTAGCTAATTCTCCATTATTGTATGGATGCTGTATTTTTTTGCATTGCTATCTGGATTTCAACATGATTTGGCATGCAGATACATTCATTCTCACTCACTAATATTGTCTATTTAATTTTAAATCAGTGAAATACGTTTTTTGAACTTGTATTTTGTTGTTTGAAAACCTCTTTATTATTGTTTGTTTATGTGCATGTAAGTAAAAATATACTTGTCTCTATAATTTCATATTTTAAATGAAAGAGAACTAATCCTTTCTTTGATCCACCTGAATATGGGTTCTACAATACTAGCCAGAAAGAAACCACCCAACATAAATAGACATATATAAGAAATAGTAAAAATAATTTTTTAAATAAATTGTATTCACGTAAAATCAGTCAAAGTTAGACATCAGAAAAAACATTGCTATGTGACCCAGTAGAGTTCAAGGCAAAATTCAATGTGCAGAAAAGGAAAAGACATTACATAATAAAGATAATTTCTATGCACAGAGTAGGAAACGAGTCATAAAATATCACTTGCAAATAAATACTATAATAAGGCTTACTCCCACAAAAAGCAAAATCCTCTGGAAACATAAACAAAACTAACAAAACCCAGTTGAAAAGGAAGGTTTCATTGGATTTGGGAATTTAAAACATGAATCATGTGCATTGGAACAAAACTTCTGAGAATAGATGCATTAAAGAGAGTTAAGAAAAAGTTTAACTTTATCTAAATCAATCTTTCCCCTAAGGCAGTACATTTCAGTGCCAAAGGAGATCACCTTGGTTTGAAGTTTTTCCCAAGGGGAAGAATGAAAGAGCAGTCAGTGCCGTGCTCCCCCAGAAATACAGGACACTGCCCAAGAAGTCTGATTGCTCCTTGCCCACTCAGAATATTAAATGATCTTTGTGTTTGTTATTGACAGAGGCTTGGAGTTGGAAAAAAAAAAAAAAAAAAAAAAAAAAAAAAAAGGCAGGGATCCCACAAACAGCTCCACAGATTCCATCAAGAAGCTCCTTTTGAGTACTTGTGAGACTTGTCTATTGATCCACCTTTCAACTGGCCCTCTGCCACTCAAATGATCTACCTGCCTGAATCCTACCTCCCCATCCTCAGGGGAGGAATGCAGTGGGGGACAGAGATGCAGGCTTCTCAGGGTTCCTGAGGAGCTGGCTTTTCAGATCCAAGAAAGGCATTCAATTTTAAGAATTCTCCAGAAGGGAGAAAAAAAGTTCTAAAGCAGACACATCCATAGAAAATGTGTAGGAGAGTCTCAGAATTCTTAGCTGGACCAATTGACTAAGGGATGAATTCTTCCAGGTACAAAGCAGACATACATGACTGTACAGAACATAAAAAAATGAATGTACTACAACACCACCAAACAATGTAAAAATAATCAGTAATCAATCCTAAAGAAATGGAAATCTATGAATTGCATGGCAAGGTGCTCAAAATAAGTGTTTCAGGGAAGTTCAGTGACTTCCCATTCCTCATTTCTCCTTCTCCCACTGAGCCTCTGGCAACTACCTACCGTCTACTCCATTACTATGAGATCTCCTTGGGTTTCACATACAAATAGAATCACACGATTTTTGTCTTTCTGGTCCTCATTTAGTTCATCTGACTTAAGTCCTGCAGTTCCACTCATATAATTTGAAATGACAGAATTTCATTTTGAGGTTAGTATTTCATTTTGTACATATACTTTTATTTTCTTTGTGCTCTCATTCATTGATAGAGCAAGAAGTTTTAGGAGTGAATTGTACTGCATCAAAAAATGTTCAATTTATAGAAACATAGAAGGATAAATTATCATAGTGATCAGAAGATGGGTGTTAGTAGAAACCTTTAGTTATAAGATGAACATTTCCGGGTACTAATGTGAACTATGGTAACTACTATTATTAATAATGTACATTTGGAAAAATAAAACTTTTTTAAATCAAAAAAATATTAATAACATACTGGGTACTTAAAATGTGTTAAGAGGATAACTGTTGAATATTCCCAAACCCCTACACACTATGAGATGTGGTGGATACATTCCTTTGCTTGATGTTGGTTATTATTTCATATGTATATGTATATCCTAAAGCATAATATTCTACATTTTAAGTATATATAAGTTCTATTTGCCTATTATTCCTCAATAAAGTTAGAGAAAGTAAATATAGTAACATATCTAAGTTAATTAAGAAAACAATTCTTATACTAGCAAAATCTTAGGAAAAAATAACAATAGGATATGGAAATTAATAATTAGAAAATTATTGAAACTGAAATAAGATGCAGAAATAAAGAATAAAATTAAACTGGATTTTGGAAAAGATCAATAATACTGGTAAACTATATGAAAGCATCAAAATGTTAAAATTGGCAAAGTGATAACCACAGATATTAAAATTAAAATACCATTTAAATTAAATGAGTTACAACTCTTTCAGTCCCCTTAAAATCTAGAGGCAATAATTTTCAAGAAAAATATACAACATTTCCAAATGTCCTTTAAAAAGTTAGAAGACATAAACTGAAAAAAAAAGGATAATAAATTTATCAGTTTCCAGTTTCTAATTATAAGGTAAATACTATGCTTACATAGAAGATCATTTGTTCACTTTTAATACTCAATAGTATAGAAAAATATAAAGCATTTCCACTTATTTTATGAATTTAACTTTAGTTAACAAAAAACTTGATAAAATAAATCAAGATAACATAATACATATGAACATGTTACATATAAAATATTACTAACTAAATCTAGTAGAGAATTTTTAAAAATTCACTATGATAACATGATATCTGTCCAAACCTAACTTGTTAAGTAAGTTAGAATTTAGCATCTGGAAAATTGATTTAATATAAGCCTATTCTTTTACCTTGTTAGAACTAACATTCTAATACATATTTAATCATATTTCTCCATTCTTCTAGGTATTACAATCTAAAGCCTGAAAACCAGATTATCTATCTTTATTAACATAGCAGAAGCCCACATCAATAGGTATCTTCATTCAAAATTAATTAAACCATTTTTATCCAAAACTTAAGAAATAGAGGAACATGACAGATATTGTAAGATATGCTGGCCAGGCAGTTCTTTGTCCTCTCTGATCAGCAATTGTATTAAACACAGGTTTAGATAAATCAGTCAGTGCTTATTATAATATTTATTTCTCAGGTAGTGCTTCCAATGAGAGAATACATGATCTCACTGGCAACCTATCATTCATTACTCTTTTTTTGCAAAAAAAAAAAAAAAAATTGGAACATATTTAAGATGTGTTTCTATACCTATGTATTTTGCCCCTGAAATGATATTTTTAATCAGTCTACCTGTTAATAGTTGAAATATTTATAAGAAAATAGGAATCAAAAATTGATTCAATAACATAATATACCTGCCAAGTAGTAAAAGTAAGACATTTCATACAAGATTATTTTAGATTACTAAAATACTATAGTTTGTGATAATAACCTAAAATTTCTGACACTTTCCCAAAATATTCTAGTTCTTCTTATAAAACACTGTTTTATCATAATGTATTTTGCATATTTACCACTTCCTATATCATATACTATATTTGTTAAATATGCTTTATTGTTTGCCTGTGATATCAGTTTTCTATCTCCTAAGAATAGTCCAAACTCAATGCAGTTTAGATTATTCTTTTGTTGAATTGTGATTAACAGTTGGAAACCTACTACATGATTATTCCTTATTTATTTGTACCTATATAAAATAATCCATTGTTTTTAACTTCTGATTCTATATACGATTTCACATTGGTCCTACTTAGAATCTTTTTAGATTTTTTCAGTTGAGATATGATAAATCAATCAATAAAATGTGATAACAATGATTCATAATTAAATCTGTTTTATAATGTATGTAATGTGGTATGGTTATATCAACATACTATGGTTTGCATTCTTATGTTCCAGGAACCAAGTTGCACTAATTCTCCTAGATAAAGAATTATGTAAGTGTGATATAAACTAAATGTACAATTGAATTCTTAATTTTTTTCTATTTCTTTTTCTTTTCTCTCTTTTTTATAATCTCCATAACAATCCGTCTTTAGAATATATTATGTATATCCATGGAAATTTCTTCTTCTAGGACTGGTTTCAGCAAGTCAATCTGAAGCAGTCCTCAGTTATTTTTGAACAATCAAAAGACAGTTGTCCTTATGTAAAAACCTCACCCACCAGTTGATAAATAAAAATTGGGGGAAAAGTTTAGGCTTAAATATTTCCAAAAGTATGTCCAAGTTGTTGTGACAATCAAAATATCAAGGCCCAGCCCCTTTTCCTTTGATATTAATGAAACAGAGGATACACTTCATTAAGGTCTGTAAAAATTAGACCAATTAGTCCTCAGGGACAATAGAATGTATAGCAAACTGATCCCTGATAGAAGAATCTAGACATAAAAACTAGCTCTCCTTACATGGTCTATTTAATCATTTTAGTTCTAAAAGTTAGTAATTATTCCTTCCCAAACATTAGAATCGGAAACCAAGACAAGTACCCAAGACTTATAGCTATGAAGTAACAGTGGAAAACTTAAAAAATAAGTCCACTGACATTAACACCTAGAACTCTGTGATATTATTTTCTTCTTTAATATTTAATTGCTTCTTCCTGCATGGCAATTTATCTTTTATTTTAAAAATTCAAAATCACTTAATATTAATTTTACTCAGCATTTCCAGTTTAATTTTTTTGTATAATTCAGGTGATCCATTATAGGTTTTTATAACCCACATATTACTGAGTGATATGTACCAAGACTAATCATTTTAACATAAGCAAAACTATTGAGCCCATTACTTGATTTAAAAAGAAAACAACAAACAATTTAGGGCAAAGTTATCAATTTTATGATGAAAATAAGAATGTATCAAAAAGTTCAGTGTATCACATGAAGATTCTCTTCAGTTTTCATATAGTCAAACTTGCAAACTTTTGTAATTCTTATTCTAATTCTTATACTTTTATTCTTTTTAAACTGACAAAAGTGGTAGTTTTCAAGATTAAATAAAATCTTTATAAAACTAAATAATGAGTTGATCATAAAGAAAAAGTACAAGACAGAGTAAGGTTGTGGGTATTACTTATTTGCTTTGGAAATTCAATATACTTAGTTTGGAAAGAATTTCAGAGTTAATATTTTATTGTAAGGAAATAAAAAATAAATGAGATCATTTGTTTCTAGATTATAATGCAAGGGAGAGCCCTGCTGGCAGACTTTTATAGATGCAGCAAGTAGACTCATAATTGAAGTTAACTATCTTAGGAAAAACAACAGTAATATTTAATATATCTGATCATTTTGGGGCTTTATGAATTCTCTATTCTAGAAACAAATCTCATTAGCTTTTCCCTCAATGTGCAGGGTGCTTCTTAAACTATATAGCACATTTCCTGCAAACTTGCCTATTGGAATAATCCTAAAATGTGCAGTTAGCTTTCTATTTGGTTTTTATACATTTAGGAAAATGGGGCACATGGTGTATTTTCAAATATGACAAAGTAATTCTATCAAAATACTGAAAATATTAATGTCTGTGGTACTCAATACACACAGTTAACAAATCTTAACTTCTCCTCATTTAACTGTTTACTTCCTGTACTTACAAGCTCTATATGATCTCTAGGTAACATTTTCAAGAGAGAAATATTTGCATTATACTGAGAAAATGGCTTGTTTCCTACCTCAAATCAGGTTGAGGCAGGAGTCGAGTGTAATGTGGTACTGGGGAACTGACTGGAGTTCAGTAAGTCTCCTATCAGTTCTTTAGTGCAGATTACTTTTATTTGTTTGTTTATGTGGATCAAATGTGCAGTCAGAGAAAAGTACACATATATGAATGGGAACATGCTTGCAGTCAGGCCTTTAATATTATCTATAACGTGTGTTGCACACCTCACTGCTCTTTGTATTTGAGTGAATATGAGAGTTAGCTAAATATTTAGAGAAACAGTGGTAGCAACATTTCATCTTTGAAGATAAAAAGCTGAACCACACATTAAAGCTTGAGGCATTGTCTTGAAGAATGGAAAATTGAAAGCCAGCAAATATATTAAAACAAAGTTAAAAAAAGAAATGAGGGTTTTTTTTTTTGTTATCATTAATCGAACTCTTTGAGCTCTGTGTTTGTCACCATAGTAAGCAGAATTTCATCATAATGGAACTGATGAATGATAGTACTAATTTTTTCAATTGTTTCATGGTAGTGACCTAAGAAAGTTTTGAAATGAGGTGTTTAGAGCAGAATAGTTTAATATGGAAAGATAAACAGTTCCCAGGGAATATTTAAGAAAGCTTATATTTTTATTCAATATTTGCTTAAAGTAATATTATATAAAAATATAAATGTAATAAATTATTAGATAAATATAATAAATTATTAGATAATTAAATGAATATGATGGTAACTATTAGGTAAAACTTACATTATGCTTTAGTAAGTCTGGGAAGACTCCAATGTTAGCACTATAACACATTTTCAACCATCAGATTTCCATCCCTATAAGGTCCATAGTACATTCACCAGTTAAGTTCCATAAGGTTGTAGTCTTGTGTAGTTTTTCTCAATGTACTCACAAATGAGAATCTCTAACTATGGTTAAAATACTTAAATATCATCAAAAACATATAGTATTATTTTAATATTTCCAAAAATAGTATTAAAAAACAAACAAGATGATATTAGTATCAAAATTATTATTTGGAGCTTGTTGGTATATTGAAATCATTGATAATTCATATCCACTGGCCTTTTGTAATCATTTTTTTGAAGAATTATAGTCATAGTAGATCTTTAAGATTGAAAGCAAAGAAAGAGGAGTTTATCATCTATTTATAGGTATAAATATTAAAAAAAATAGAATTCTGTTTATTCAAGGTCTATTATCCCAAGTGGTTAATATGTCAAGACTTTCATGCATGCAACAGGATAGTTTGATATGTGGAGAGTGTCCTTTCCAGGCCTAAAAGACATGGCCTCCTCAGAGGTACTAGGAACTCAGGGGCACTGCAAGAATTTAGTGCTTCTGAGAACAGAGGAAAGTGCGTTTGGAGAGATTTAGTCTTTCAAAATCACAAGAGACCTTTGTGTTCTACTAGACAGTATTATATCTCCCTGGAGGCAGCCTCAGTCCCTTGGCTTTTGTGTTTTAGTATTAAAATCTCCAACTGTGATTTATAATTACTTAGAATTCTGTTATTTCTCCCTTTCAATGATAAGGGAAAGAAAAAGAAAAAAAAAATGACAAGAGAACTAGGAAGAAAAGGAAGAATGTGGAGAAGTGGGGGAAAGAAAAAAAAAAAAAAAAAGGGGGTGAAGAGGAGAAGGACCAGAACAAGGAAAATGAGGAGAAGGTAAAGGGAGAAAGGAAATAAATAAACAGTTGCGTGCACTATGCATGTTCAGTTCCTGCCATGCCAATTCATGTTTTCACAGTTATATTTCGATGTGAGGGTCTGTGTGTGTGAGGGTCTCTGCTTCAGTGAGCACGTGCTGGCAAGAAGAAAAATGAAGATTGTGTCAGAAACAAGGCATGATGTTTAAGTAAATTAATCAAATTATCCTTCCTTACTCAAAGTAGTCACATCTGAAAATTAAATGGATTAAAACGTTTTTTATAAAATAATCACTTGTGTAATGTTGGTATATTCTGAAGGAATTCACAGTCCTCTCCTGCAATATGCTTCTTTTAAATATATACATATGTGTAATATTTTAGTTATGATTTTTAAGTATAACATGTAGCAATTAAGTTGCAAAAACATTAGCAAATTCCCAAAAGCAAAAACTTTAGCCATGGAGAATCTTTTACTCTATTTTTTTTTCTTTTGCAGTGCTGTATATCAAAACCAGGGCTTCATATATGCTAGGCAAACGCTCTACCACTGAACAACATCCCCAGTCCAGCTATCTTTCTTAATGATTATAATCAGATAGCTCTCATTGTTGCAAATATGATAGTAATGTTGAAAATTAGAAAGGATGTTAAAATTTTCATACATGAGAAATTGCATTAAAATTATGTACTATAATAGTCACGTTCTCCTGGTTACACCAAAATATATCATGTAGTTCCCAAAATGGGATTTATGTAACACTTTTTCCATTAGGCAACATAAATAAAAATATGGTAGAATTGAGAATCATTGTAAGTATGTATTCTACTTTGCTTTTTACTATTCTCTTTGCTTTAATGTGGCAGTGACTTAAAGGAGAAGATCCACAAAGTCCACTCAAATTTCAGAAATGTATCTTTTTTGCAAACTTTAGTACTGTTTTCTTTATTCCTATGAAAAGATATATTTTTGTTTTATAAAACTACTAAGACATAAACTTGTCAAGCCAGTAGAACTTTCAAAAATTGACATGTATTTTATCTAGTTAACATTTGTTTTATTGAGAACATTAAATGTCATCATATGACAAAGACTTGGCTATCTGCAAGAAACTTAGACATTTTTAAAGGTGAAAAGGCTATTTAATTGGATTTTCCAAAGTATTTATCCTGGTTTTAAAGAACACCTTTTTTAGCATTTCCTATGTTCATATTGTTTTTGTTATCAAACTTTTTTCATAAAGTAATTTTACTCAAAAAGTAGATATCAGAATTAGTCATTTCTGATTGGATTTATTTGTTAATTAGTATTGTTTCCTATAAATCATATACTTGTACAAATATGTCATATTCTTGTGACTAAACCTGTATTTTTCTATTATCATTTTAAGTTATTGTGATATATATAAATTTCATTCATTTCATATAAATTTTTTGAAAAAAGTGTATTTCAAAGTGTAACAAATCATGTTATAAAGTGAGTTATTACACTAAGATAATTTTTTAAAAATTATAAAATTGACTACTGGTTACAAGTTTTCAGACAATCCTCATAAGACATCAAGTCTTTAAAAGATTTTTGACAGTATTATTCTGAGAGATGAAAGGATGAATTCTGGGTTGGCTAGCTCCTGGAAGACAAATGGGCTTTCTGGGTAGAGGATGTATCCTGTTGAGTGATGTGGGCCATCCATAAGAGTCACAATGTTGTGTTATCTTGGGCACTTATCTTAAGACATGAGTTAATCTAATGAGAGCAAAATCAAGATTTTGCTGCACTCCGAGTAAATGAAGGCAAGTCAGCATTTTGCCCGTGGAGAGTCCAATTTGCCTGCATGTAAGTATTTGCAAATGCATGTGAAGGATTCCTGGTGACCACAGACACTTCAACACACCATGACAGGACCCAGAAAAGAAAAGGAAAACTATGCATTAACTCTTCCACATTCTCCACTGATACAATAGTGAATGAAATTTGTAAGAAGTATTCTGCCCTGTTCCCTTTTGCCCTCCCTAATCAACCTTGCCCCTTCCACACTGGCACGCACAGAGACAAAATCCTGTATACACCTCTTCTTCCTGCAGGGCCTAGTCAACAACTGGCCAGGGCTGGGAGGACAGGAAATAGATTTACCTGAAATGCAAACGTCGTTCTTAATGGTCACCTTGTATTGCCCCAGAGTGACCCAAAATGCCATTCTATGATAGGAAGAAGAGCATTCCTCCTAAATAATGGAATAAGACAGTGGGAGAAATAATATGGTTTCTTTGAAAAGACTCATAGTAGTGCTTTCTTCAGTGGGTTAGATATAAATTTAAAAATATTTCTGTATCAATATTATTTAGACTCTCCATATTCATTCAGACTTCCTATGCAGTATTTATTTTGAGAAGAACATTTTTTAAAAACTTCTAAACATAACTGAGTGGTTCAAAAACTTCTCTTCAGTCAGTTTCTCTTTCCTGTACATGTGCCATTTCAACAACAAGACTGATGAAAGTCATACGTAAAATTTCTGAGTTCCTATGTTCCCTCGGTACATTTGATGGGCATTTCTAGAAGCACAAGGTCTATTCATGCTGCGATTATAAGAATGACTCTGCCATTGTCTTTGTTCTAAAGCAGCTGTTTTATTAGTTTTGTAAAATATGGAGAAAACTAATGTCAAATAAATGCAACGAATTTTAATCATTGTTGTTAAGTTTTAATGAAATGAAAATTCCATTGAATGCCTAAATGTGTGCAGACTCAAGATTTTAAAAAATCAAGGAAGTATGACTCTTTTCTCAAATAATTCTAACCTTAGAATTGGAAGAAAGTCCTGTAACTAAATCATGTGCCTCATATGCATGACATTTTAATGCTTCCTCTTTAAAACTCTCCTCCCTTAACTTCTATACTTGCTCTATGTGCAGCTTGTCTTCATAGTCTTCCAACTTCTCTTTCTGGTTGATATTCATGGACTCTGATATTCATATTTGTTCCTTAATGACCCAAGTGCCTTCTGACTACTCTGCCTTCATTACACTATGTAATTTTTACCTGATCCCTCAAAAGTCACTATTTTAAACTTTACTTTTAAAAATGAAAGAAAGAAAAAGAACAACAAAAACAAACAAACAAAAAAAAAAACAGTAATGACTTTAACCACAGACACAACATGAAAGGAATTGAAATACCGACACTCAGAACATGCACCTGACATCAAAATGGAAGCAATTCCATAAGTATTATCTTACCAAAGTGACCTAGCTGTTTGCCAGTCCTCTCATTCACAATCACATCTGTGGATAATCTGCACTCTTTATGTATAATTCAGCTCAGTCTTTGAAAGTACTGATCTACACATCCAACTTCCTACCAAGGAAATCCTTAAACACTAATGGACAAACACTCTATTCTTCTCATTCTTAGTGTGTTTCATTTATACAGAAAATCCCTTTCTCTTTCTTACCGCATTCACAACTAGTCCTCAATATGTTCTTGCTAATATGCTTTTGATAACCAGACTTCTTCTAGAATAGCCTAATTCCACTTTATCTCCACTTTATCTCACTACATTGGTTGACCTAAACTCATCTAGATCAAACACATTAGCTTAGGAAAAAGTTGTAGTCATACCTGGTCCTGCCTTCTGTTCTAGTGTTCTAGTCCTTTTGCCTGAGCCTCTCCTGTTTGTAAGATATGTCATCCACAATAAACGATAAGGAACTTCAAAATGTTCAGTGTACTCGAATCTACCAAATATGTTTTTTTTTGTTTGTTTGTTTTTGTTGTTTTTTCTGTTGGTAATATCATCTTCCATTACTTTATAGATAATCCTTGTGCCTTTTGAAGCCAAAATTGGATAATAAACAGAGTTTTCAATTTATGAGTTTGTGTTCTAGAACATATGTATGTTCATCTCTGGGATTCAGTTTATTTCTTGTGTAAAATGAAGATAATTACAATATTCTCATTAAAAGGGTCATCAAAGTTTTAGGAATATTTAGTAAATATTTTAAACTTTTAAACCAAGTACTGTTAGTCATACTTACTCAAGTCTCCTATTACTGCATAAAAACACCCACAAAAATGTATATGAATGGGTCTGACTGTGTGCCAATAAATATTTACAAAAGCAACTGAGGGCCAAGCTTGACCTGAGAACCTTGGTTTATCTACTTCTCTTATAATGTCACAACACTTTTATCAATTTCATGTTATTTCTACCAGAGACATTGAAAGCAAACCTTAAAATTATCCTTTTATATGAAAGTCAAATAGCAAAATTGTATTAATTAAATTATACTAATTAATTATATCTATTTTCCAAAACCTAAAGAATGTTTAAATAATGCTATGAAAATATTTCTTTGCATTTCATATTATGAACTAAATTTGAAACACATGCATCCTTAAATAAAAAATGAAATGCATCTACCTTTTTCTTTAAAAGAAATCATCTGGCCTCTTTGCAGCAAAGAACTTGAAACAAAATTCAAATATTCTGAATGTATTAAAAATACTCTTTTTTATGAACACAAAGCAAACTTGGGTCATATTTATATTGTACAGTGAGATGTTGAATTTTTGATTGGAGTCAGTTTCTTGGGAATTTCTGACAATTCCCTTGAAAGTTCCCTATATTCTTAAACAGAAGAAGTTTTAGATCCATTATTGATTAATTATGGAAAAAATATATGCAGCTTCCTTGGGACTGATGTTGAAGTTAGGTTAAAGAGTTCAACCTACATATTTCCTGTAATCTACTTAAAATTTGTTTTACTTTATGTATTATACTTCTATACTCTCTTGGTTATTAATCCATAGGTAAAAGGAGATTAGTCACTTACTAACCAGAAAAAATGCAAGGAAATATTGGACACTGAAAATAGTTAATGTGTATGCTTAGTAAGAAAAAATAGTATTCTATGAATGTGTCAGATACACTAGGATTATGAACACTGAAGTGAAAAAAAAATGGATAAAAGGACAGGTAGAAATCATAAGACACTAAGTGCTAAGGAGCAGATTAAGTAGTTTTTCTTATTTTCTAGAAGTGACTGTCAAGGACCTTAAGTAAAAATCAACCTCATCTACATTAAATTCAGAGTATCTCTGAGTACTGAGGCCAACCACCTCCTTCCATGTGAGAGCCTCCATATTAATAGAACCTGAAGAACAAAGTACCTCCACCTATTGCCCATGTTGATATAAGAAGAGATGAGCCCTTTTTAGAGGGGAACATTTAGTTTTTCAGAGGAGCTTTCTTCTCTCATATCTCCTAGTGAATGAGGAAGAGTTTACAAGTTTCCTAAGAGTCCCATTCTAAAGGGTTGACAGAACTGCAGTTATAGAAAATACAGGTAAGACAAAACCTAGTGAAGTGGGTCAGCAGAGAGTGATAAGGGAAACTAGTTTCTTCTTGTGTTATAATGGTATAACAAGTTATAACTCTAGCTAGTTTCTATGTTGCACAGAAACTAGAACCTGATCATACCTCAGAACCCAGAGTGGAACCTCAAAAAATAAAGGATAGTAAAAATTCTGAGTTTCTTAGGGACACAACATGAGACAAAGAAATGAATCAGTCAGAAGGCTGCAAAATGAGGTCAAAATCTGGGGAAAAGAAGCATTTCCAAATTGTCTAAAGGGTCACAAATACCTAGAGAAAACTGCTTGGGACTACATCATCATTGGTAAGGCCTCCTGAGCCAATCATCTATTCTCATTAAATCCACAGACATAATGGGGTGAATACTTGCTAAGCAGAAGTCTTTAGTAATTTTCAGAACTACTAATATGACAATATATACCATGAACACCTGAATGGAGAGGAATTAACACAATTCTACCAATGGACTATACGAACATATCCATATAACTTCACTTTATACCTGAAAAATGATTAAATGAATGAGATGGTTTATGAAGTCATTTCCAGTGAAATAATCATCCAGTTTTATTTATATGCAGATAATGCTTTTATAATTATCTGTATTATATTTAAATAAAAGATATCATTTTGAATTTGAATGCTAGAATTTTTGTCAAATAATTTTTAAAGATATTATGATCAATTCAATGAATTATCCAGTAAATTTAATAGGAAAAAAGTCAATTGAACATATTACTTCTCTGAATTAATGTTTCAAACATAGAAAGTCTATATGGAAATCTCTGAGAACACACAGTCAATCATCGGGGATTAATGGAATCTCTAATGAAAAGAAGAGAAATACTCCTGTGAATTGTAAGTGAAAATCAAGTGACATATTTGTGTGAGAAGCCTGCCAAATTAGTAGTCAAGAGATTTGCTTCAAGCATGGCTTCCATGGATTAATACGTGAATTTGGACAGGAGTTTAACCTTTCTGAGATTAATAGACAATGTTCATAATAAAGGAATATTTTAAATGCAGTGGATTTTCATTTTATTGAACATCTTAAACATTGGACACTCCTCTGCTATCTAATTTTTACAAGAAGGTCAATGACTAGGCCTGAGATTTGGTGGAGGTGTACAGGACAAAGTCTAGCATGACTGTTTGCTGATTTCCCTCTTTATTTCCTTCTGAAATGACAACAGAAATTCTATGAAACATGGAGCACTGTTTTCAAAACTACTGCATTAAATAATATACTCTGATTCATTTCTAGATATTACATGAAATATCTATTGTTTTTGGGAGAGAAAATGTGGATTAATGTCTCCATATCAAGAAGCCAAAAGTAAGAGGAATAAGAGAAAGAAAACGCCACTCTAATGGGTTTTAATTTCTTTCGTCTCAGCCCTTTTTCCCAACTAATCCAATAAATTTTAACTTTTCACCTGTGTATTTGTTGAGCCTTGATTAGGATCATTGCACATAATTTTAAATAACTTAAAACCCTGCTTAAATCTTTGTGCTAAAGCACCTTAGATGAATAAATTTTTATCTTTGTCCATTCTCAACCATGTATTGCAGGTTCATGTATTTGATAATACAGGATGGTATTTAACCTGGATAGTAGCTACCTAGGTTATCAGGTCAGTTGTCTGGGTATTGTAGTGATAGTCTTCAAATAACCCTTATTTTACTTAATAACATTGCCAAAGTGCAGGAGTAGTGTTGCTGGAAGATTTGATATGGTATACTTATTGTTATAAGTATTATATCTTTTTATTGTTGCTATTTGTCTATTATTAACAGATAATTTATATA
Organism: Sciurus carolinensis; assembly: GCF_902686445.1. Taxonomy (NCBI): domain Eukaryota; kingdom Metazoa; phylum Chordata; class Mammalia; order Rodentia; family Sciuridae; genus Sciurus; species Sciurus carolinensis. The sequence continues at coordinate 19,535,823 of NC_062217.1, read as the reverse complement.
TTAAACTTAACATAGGTGTATATGTACAGGGAAAATCATGGAATATATAAGATTCGGTATTTAGTACAATTTTAGGCATTTACTGGGCACCTTAAAATCTATTCCTTGTGGAAAAGGGGAGCAACTGTCACAATACAAAAATATTCAAGAAAGATAGTAGTTCATGTAGGAGAATGAGAGTCAGTATTCACTCATTTAAAAAATATTTAAACTCAGGTACAGTGGTACACACCTGTATTCCCAGCAGCTTGGGAAGATGAGGCAGGAGGGTATCAAGTTCAAAGTCAGCATCAGCAACATAGCAAGACCCTGAGCAACTTAGTGAGACCCTGTCTCAAAATGAAAAATAAAAAAGGCTTTGGATGTGACTCAGTGGTTAAATAGCCCTGAGTTCAATCCCTGGTACAAAAAAAAAAAAAATATATATATATATATGTATATATATATATATATATATATATAATTTGAAATATAATATATATGTAAATATATATATTTGCAAAAATATATAATATATAAATATAAATATATATAATATATAAAAATATATATAACATATAAAAATAAAAAATATATAAATATATATTTATAAATATATATAATATATATAAATATAAATATAATATATATATATAAATTAAAATATATATGTATATTTAAAGTGAATTCTATGGCATTTTAAGAACTGGATTAAAATGCAAATTAGTATTTTCAAACTAAATGTTATAGCCTAATTAATAAAAAATCTTATTAATACCTGTTATTAACTCCACTGAACTTTAAAGGACAAGACAGTCAATAATCATGATCAAGACTGTGGGATATCATGATATTTGCAATAAAAGTATGTCTACATAACGAGTCAATAAAGTATTTTATGTTAGGACTATATAGACAAGGAATAGCTGTATGCTTCAGAACACTGAAAAAACAACAATAATAAATTAAACAGAAAATATAGACATTCCGAAGGTCTGCCCTAAAATGTTATATATTTTTTATTACTATAAAACAATTCAATCATTTACAGACAAATTTTGCATGGAGTCAAAAAGCAATTATTTTAAAGAAACTAACTTATTTTTAGGGGGCAGTGTCCAAGACTTTTAATAGGTATCCTGCCACTCATTGTGTCTGTGAATGAAATATAGTGTTTATATTTACTGGGTTAGGCAGAATAATGGCCCTCTAAAGCTACCCACAATCTAATTCTTAGAACGTGTAAATATATTGAAGAAAATGGCACAGATGGAATTAAAGTCATGAGTTATAAAGGGAGGAGATTATTTTGGATTATTCAGATGGGCCAAATGCAGATATTGGGGTCTTTAAATGTACAGCATGAATTCAGAAAGGTCACTGAGTTGTGGTAAACACAGTGTAAGCTAATTATTGTTGTTGACTTGCATGGTATAAGGAACTAAAACCAAGGAATGTAGTAGCTACTCAAGCTGGAAATAGCTCTCTGCTGTTAACCACCAAGGAAATGAGGCCTCAGTCATAAAACCACAAGCAACTAAAAGGGATGCTACCTTTCTGAAAGTCATTTTTTAAATTAACAAATAGTTATATATATGTATATATGTGTATATATATATATACACACACATATATGTATATATATGTATACATATAAAAAATTCAACATATTACATTGTTATAAATGTTCTATTTTGTTATTTTTCTATTTTTAATAGATGATTTATATATTAAAGTTCACATAGGTATGCACATACAGGAAAAATATCATAGAACAGGTAAGATTCAGTACTCTGTGCAGTCTCAGGCATTTTAGGTGATATTTTGATATAGATTTACATTGCAGAATGAGTAAATCAAATCCAATTAAATAATTATCACTACTTATGTTAATTTTGGTGAAAACACTTAAAATCTACGCTTTAAGCCATGTATATACATATATATATAGATTGAAATATAATATACAATGTCTTATAACTCATTATAATGACCATTCCATCAATAGATATCCTAAGCTTACTCATCCTCACTGTAATTTTGTGCCATTTAATTAACATCTGCATCTTCTTTCCCCACCCTTCATCTCCCAGTCTCTGATAACCCTTCTTCTACTATCTACTTTCTTGAGATCAACTTCTTAAGATTCTAACAATCTCACTTCTGGGTATATACTCAGATGAATTGAAGTAAGGATGCCAAAGAGACAACTGTGCTCCCATATTTATTGCAGCATTATTCACAATAGCCAAAATGTGGAAAGAACTCGCATCCATCATTCTATAAACAGATAAAGAAAATGTGATATATATACTATTCAGCCTTAGAAAAGAAGAAAATTATGTCATTTGCAATGACATGGATACATAGGAAGGACATTATGCTAAGGGCACTAAGTCAGATGCAGAAGGAGAAATACCACATGATTCACTTACTGTGGAAGCCATAAAAAAAAGGTAATCTTCTGACACAAAACTGAGAAAATAAATTTGAAACATATTAAATCTCTTATGTTAATATTTATGCATATTAAAGACTAATATGCATATAAATAACTTTGTTTCTCAACTTCATAAACATGAAAGAAAATCATCCTCAAAAGCACTGCATTTTAAAATAAAAATAAAAGTTTTGAAAATATTAACTACTTATCTGGAACAAATTTCATTTTTCCTATGTCTTCCTTATTTATATACATTAACATCCATACTTCAACAAACAAAATCAGTACTCTAAGAATGAATATAGTAGGAAAAGGGACAATTTGTGCTACAGTGAGACTTCAAATAAAAATAAAAGGTGGTATAATGGGTCAGATACTCATTGATTATGAAAATATTTATTTTTATCTGGTCAGATAATAGTATTTTTTAAAAAAAATACAATCTGATAGAACTTATAATTTATAAAATTAGCTGAAGTAAATAAAATCTACTTTGAAGATATTAAGGTATAATACCAAATTGATTTATTGCAGATTCATTAATTTCATACTTGGTACTTTGCAAAGATCAGCATTTTATGTCTGATTTTTACAGTGTGGAAATATCATTTCTTGACATATACAGATGACTTAATTTGCAGGAGGTAATATGTGGCCTACAAGGGGCAACATATTGAAAACAATATGTTAAAAACAATGTAGCATACATAATAGTATCTTTTTACTTTTTTATTTTTGCTTTTATTGGTTCTTTCTACTTACACATAAAGAGTATACTATGACATAATTATAAAAGCATGGAATATAGTTTGCTTTAATTTGGTGTTCAGTATTTCCCTTTCCCCTAACTTCATACCATTCCCTGTTTCCTTTTTTTCTGCTCTACTGATCTTTCTGCTATTTATTTATAGTTTTTTCTTTTATTAATGTCTTCTGAATATACATAATGGTGATATTCGCTGTGGTGTATTCATACACATACATAGTAAATTTAAGTCACATTCATTCCCGATCCCATTCATCCTCCCTTCCTTTCATTCCCCTTTGTCTACTCTGATCTTACTTATGTTTCTTTTTTATTCCCCATCCCCTTACTTTGGATTAGCTTCCACATATCAGAGAAAACATTCGATCTTTGAATTTGAGGAACTGGTTTATTTTACTTAGAATGATAGTTTCCAGTCCCATCCATTTTCCAGCAAATGCCATAAAGTCATTCTTCTTTATGGTTGAGTTATACTCCCTTGTGTATATATGCCACATTTTCTTTATCTGTTGAGGGGCACCTAGGTTGGCTCCACAGCTCAGCTATTGTAAATTATGCTGCTATAAACATTTATGTGACTATATCACTGTAGTATGCTGATTTTAATACATTCAGATATATACCAATGAGTGGGATAACTGGGTTATATGTTGGTTTTATTCCTAGATTTTTTGAGGAATCTCCATACTGCTTTCCAGAGTGGTTGTATTAATTTGTAGTCCCAACAAAAATGTATGAGTGTACCTTTTTTTCCCACATCCTCACCAATATTTATTGGTATTTGTATTCTTGATAATTGCCATTCTGACTGGAGTGAGATAAATCTCAGTGTAGTTTTAATTTGCATTTCTCTAATTGCTAGAAATATTGAACATTTTTTCTTGTATTTGTTGACCATGTGTATTTCAGCTTTTGAGAAGTGTCTGTTTAGTACCTTTGCCCATTTATTGATTGGTTATTGTTTCATTTTGTTTGTTTTGATTTTTGGTGTTAAGTTTATTGATCTCTTTGTATATCCTGGATATTAATGCCCTGAATAGTGGGTGGCAAAGATTTTTTTATTTCCCATTCTTCATGTTCTGTTTTCACTCTTGTTTCCTTTGCTGTAAGAAAGTTTTTTTTTTTTTTTTTAAATTTGATGCCATCCCATTTATTGATTTTAATTTTACTTCTTGTCCTTTAGGAGTTATGTTAAGATAGACTGTTCATGATCTAACTTGTTGAAGTGCTGAGCCTTCATTTTCTTCAAGCAGGCACAAGGATTCTTAGGTCTTTCATGTGCTTTGAGTTGAGTTTTGTGCAGGTTGAGAGATAGGGTTTAAAGTTTATTCTCCTACATATGGATTTCCAATTTTCCCAGTACCATTTGTTGAGAAAAGAAGCTATCTTTTGTCCAACACAAGCTTATAGCACCTTTGTCTAGTCTGAGATAACTGTATTTATGCGGGCATGTCTCTGTGTCTTCTATTCCATTGATCTTCTTACTCATTTTGGTGCCAGTATCATGCTGCTTTTGTTACTATAGTTCTGTAATATAATCTGAGATCTGGTATTGTGTTATCTCCTCCTTCATTTTTCTTACTAAGGGTTGTTTTGGCTATTCTGGGCCACCTATTTTTCCAAATGAATTTCATAACTGATTTTTCCAGTTCTGTAAAGAATGTCATTGGAATCTTTATGGGAATTGCATCGAATCTGTATAGCACTATTGGCAGTACATTCATTTTGACAATATTAATTGTGTTTGTGAACATGGGAGGTCTTTCCAACTTCTAAGATCTTCTTCAATTCTTTTCTTTAGTTTTCTACATTTTCATTGTAGTAGTCTTTCACCTCTTTTGTTAGGTTGATTTCCAAGGGTTTTTGTTTGTTTGTTTGTTTGTTTTTGTTTTGAGGTCTATTGTGAATGGTATGGTTTTCCTAATTTCTTTTCTTTAAAATATTTTTAATTGTAAATGAACACAATATCTTTAGCTTATTTTATGTGGTACTGAAAATTGAACCCAGTACCTCACACATGCTAGGCAAGCGCTCTACCACTGAGCCATAACCCTAGCCCCTTTTTCAACAGATTTATCATTGGAGCACAGGAACTCAAATGATTTATGTGTGATTTTCTTATATACTGCTTGTGGTCATTCTTGTATCTTGCATTTTTTTTTTTTTGGTACTCATTAATGAGTACAAAGTTTTGTAAATATGAGATCATGTTGACAGCAAACAGAGACAACTTGAGCACTTCTTTTCCTATTCATACCTCTTTAATTTCCTTTGCTTGCCTAATTGCTCTGGCTAGTGTTTCAAACACTGTGTTGAATAGAAGTGGTAAAAATTAGCATCCTTGTCTTGTTCCTACTTTTTAGAGGAAATGCCTTCATTTTTTATCCATTCAGAATATATTGACCTTGAGTTTGGTATATATAGTCTTTGCAATGTTGAGGTAGATTCCTTCTATCCCTAGTATTTCTAGTGTTTTAAACATGAATGGTGCTGTACCTTGTCAAATGCTTTTTCTACTGAGATAATCATGTGATTCTTTGAGTCTATCTATGTGATGAATTATATTTATTGATTTCTGTATGTTTAACAAACCTTGCATCACTGGGATGAATCCCATTTGATCATTGTGCCTATCTTTTTGATGTGTTTCTATATGCAGTTTGACAATTCTGTTAAAGTTTTTTTATATATGTTCATCAAGAATATTGGTCTAAAGTTTTCTTTCCTTGATGTGTCTTTGTCTAGCTTTGGTATCAGGGTGATACAGGCTTTGTAGAAAGTGTTTGACAGAGTTTCTTACTTTTATATTTCATTGAATAATTTGAGGAGGATTGGTATTACTTCTTCTTTAAAGGTTTGGTAGAACTTGACTAAGAATCTATCTGCCCACGGGTTTTCTATTTTGGAAGTCTTTTGAATGACTGTTTTAATTTCCTTGCTGGAAATTGACATGTTTATTTTTACTATTTTGTCCTGGTTCAATTTGTGTAGGTCATATGTCTCTAGGAATTTGTCCTTATGTTCAAGATTTTATTGCTCATTGGAGTATAAGTTTTCAAAATAGTTTCTGATAATTTTTGGATTTCTGTTGTGTCTGTGGTAATATTTACTTTTTATCTTTGATTTTGAATGTTTGAATTATTTTTCTCTTTCCTTTAGTTAGTTTGGATAAGGGTTGTGAATGTTGTTTATTCTTTCAAAAACAACTCTTTGTTTCATTGATCGTTTGCATTGCTTTTTAAAACCTCAATTGCATTGATTTTTGGCTCTGATTGTAATTATTTCTTCTCTTCTACTAATTTTGGTTTTGGTTTGTTCTTCTTTACCTAGGGCATTGAGCTGTAATGTTAGATAATTTATTTGGTATCTTCCCATTCTTATAAAGTATGAACTCAATGCTATGAACTTTCCTCTTAGAACTAGCCTTCATGCTATCTCAGGGTTTTTGTTATGTTGTGTCACTGTTCTCATTTACCTCTAAGTATATTTTTATTTCTACCCTGATTTCTTCTGCTATCATTCATCATTCAAGAGTCTATTTTTAATCTGAATGTTAAATTGCTTTCTATTTTTTATCCCATCATTAATTACTAATTTCATTCCATTCTGATGTTGATAGAATGCAAGGTATTATCTCTGTTTTGTGTATTTGCTAAGATTTGCTTTGTGATTTAAAATATGGTCTATTTTTTTTCAAAACTACTCCATGTGCTCCTGAGAAAAAAACTAAATTCAACCATCAATGGATGAAATACTCTAAAGTTATTTGTTATGGCCAAATAATTAATTGTATTTTTTAGTTCCATAAAATATGTACTTAGTTTTTGTTTGGATGATCTATCCAGTGGTCAGAACCATGTTAAAGTCATTCAATGTTATTGTCTTGTGGTCCATTTGATTCTTATCATTATATCCTGTTGATGTATGATTCCTTCAAGTATTATAATTAGTTTTGGTTTGAAGTCCAGTTCATTTCCATTTCTCTAGCGATCTTTAAAATTTTATCCTTGTTCTGTATGTTGGGCATTTTCATAGTGATGTGCCTTGATTTGAGTCTATTGTAATTTTGTATATTTGGAGTCCTGTAACTTCTAGTTTCTAGAATCAGGGAGCACCGATTCCGTTTGGTTAATAAGTCTGGTGCAAGGTTTCACAATATCCAGACAAAGCCCCATCACTTGCTAGTTGTGATGGCAATTGAGGCTGTGTACCTATTCAGGTTGGAGACCATTCCTTCTTCAAGGCCTCTGGCAGCTTCCTGCTGAGTTTATGTCACTGGGTATTCAGGCTGCTTCCCTCTGGTGAGGTGCTCTGATCCCAGGGCTGACCTAGGCTTCCCATGGTGCCACTCCCAGGCCAGTGATTTGGCCCTGGTAAATCATTTCTCTTTGTTGGGGGCTAAAGCTGCTTCATCATAGACTCTGTCTGCCCAGAAGTTTATGCCCTTACCTGTGTGGCAGAGGCCAAGAGGGCCTAGACTGACTCTTCCCTTGTCCCTGGTCCCTTCCAGCCTGCTCTATTCCCCTTATTTACAGTGAACAGGGAGGGGGCAGGGTGCCTGTAATCCCAGAGGCTCTGGAGGTTGAGGCAGAAGGATCAGATGTTCAAAGCCAGCCTGGGCAATTTAGCAAGGTCTTAAGCAACTTGGTGAGACTCTGTCTCTAAATAAAAAATAAAAAAGGGCTGGGGATGCGGCTCAGTTGTTAAGTGCCCCTGGCACCAAAAATAAATAAATAAATGAATAAAATGTGTTCCTTAAACACATGAAGGAAGGAGGTGTCATGCTTCAAGCCAAAACAAATCTATATGGGATTAAAAACTCTCATTTTGTTCTGTAGACATAGATTTTAAGGTCTGCTGTAAGCAAAGTTAATATAAAAGTTACATGTGATTTTAGTTTCTGAAATCTTAATTTAAAATAGAGATACTAGGCTTTTGACTTCCACTTCCTATAACATGATGTTTTTATGGTATTGCAACATATTCCAAATATTTTTACAAAAATCAGATATATTTTGAAGCTTTTCTTAAAGGGTTTGTCTACTTATAAATTTATAAACTTAAATAAAATAAAACATGAGCTATGATTAACATTTATTGCAGCCTGAAAATGAACCAAGAAGACTAAAATTCATGCTGCTAAAATAGGGTTCTCAACATGTGTACTCAGTCCTGTCTGATTATCTCAAAGGAAAAAAAAGAAAAGTTATATAAAATCAATATACAAAATTTTTCCAAAGAAGAAAATTTATAACAACAATCTCTTCTCTATTACTAATTTGTAACACAGTGGTTCTTCAATGCCATTTAAATAGATGACTAATTTTTATGTAATTCATTATTTATGTCAATTGATCTAACTTTAAAATATCTTTGTAAATTATATCCCACAAAATGTGCTTTTCTAGCAAGATTCATATACCCTTACAAACTTTTAAAAATAATTTTGGCTTTAATTCAAGTTTGAAAGTCATAACAGACAAAAAACAAATTAATAGTTCTAAGTGTGTCTCATTCATTACCATTGAGTATACTTAGTTCATATTAGAATATTTAGCAAATTTTAAAATAATATTTTCACAATATAAATTTTTATGTATATGTTTATTCCTAATTTAAACTTATATTCATTTTTTGGCAAACAGTAGTATTATCAGTTAATTTGCTTATACATTATCTTATCTTATTTTCATTTAAACTACTTGAGTATCATTCACTTGTTTGACTTTCTGGAATGGAACCCAAGATCTCACGCATACTAGGAAAGTGAAATATCTCTGAGCTCTATTTCCAACCTCCTTTGGTTTTCTTTTAAAAATCTTCAAAAATAACTGAAAGGCCAAACATAATGAAGCTTAAGACCATAATTTTTAAAACTATATAAAGTTCCAAGTTTACATAATTAGGTGTGCAATTATTTGCAAGTTACTGAATATCTTTCTCACTATGATCATATGCAAAATTAGAACAAAACAGTTGCTTTTTTCTAAATTGTACTCATGATTAAGTAGATTATGTATAAGCAATCTAAAATGCTTGATGCACAAGTCATTAATAAATATTAACAAAGTTAATTTGATGGCATACCTATAGTTAACTATCTGGCCATCTGAAAATCATGAAGTTTTTCCTGTGTTTTATTATAGACTGCATAATTTTATCCCTTACTTTTAGTCTGAAAACAATTTTGAGATTTCTTATTTTGCATTTTGCATGGCATGTGGTCAAGTTTATCAGGTTTGTTTTTACTGCCTATGTATTATCCAGTGTCCAGATCTATTAAAAAATGGAGAAAGTATTTCTATAATTGTAGTAAAGTAAAAGTTAATTTTATTATGTAGTTTTGTATATGAATTCTCTGAATTTTTTTCAGAGGATCTCTATTGTCTATGTTTTTATATTCAACAGCTTACATCTCAGGATATTCTTTGTCCTAAGAACCAGAATAGTTAATGTTCTTTAACTTTGCCTTTTATCTAGTGTCGTAAATTGAGACTAATGATAGAACAATTTTCCATTTAACTATTAGTTTTCTAAAATGGTTATAAAACAAATAAACACAACTATAAATTTTCTAAAATGCCCTCCAAATGTCCTAGCTGCATATAAACATGCACAAAGGCATTTATAAACATTTTTCATTCTCTCAGTAATCTCTAAATAGTAATTATTATATACTTATTTTTCTATTTTCCTTAATGAGAAATGTGAATTTTTCCTTAACTCCAATATAAATTGACTTTATGGGGAAAAATTGTTCTGTAATTGCCCTTTGCCATCAGGCTGATATTATTATTAGGTCAATTGGCTAGAATTTTCTAACTTCATACTCCAAGATTTTCTGAATGATTTTGCCAAAAAAATCTAAATTTAATACTTTTGCTGACATTATCAGTGATTGTATTTTTAACACTCTATTAGCTAAATAAAATTTATAAATGCTGTCTCTTTCCTAAATAATTGGTACTAATGAGTCAGTTATACATAACAAATTATACAGAAGTTTAGCGGTATAATAAAATTACTATATAATACACTGTCTGAGAGTCAGGCATCCAGGATTAATTTCTCTGAGTGCTCTTGTCTGTGACTCATCAGGTTCTAGTCAATCTGTCATTCAGGAAATAGTCAACCTAGTTCTTGACTAGAACTGGAGAATTAACTTCCAGGGTAACATTTATTATACTTTTATCATGAGAAATACCTGTGAGTTCCTACCACCTCATTTTGTCATAAACACACCATAAACATGCAGAATCATAGGAAATGTGCCCTAATAAAATGTGAGCTATTCTTTTTAAAACCAATTCAAGAAGCTATGGAGTCCTAGAAAAGAAAATTTAGATTTATATAATATTTTACATAACATAAAGTCCATACATGAAACACTTCAACAAATTTGGAAGAAAAGATTGTTTCACTGGCACTACCAATGCTAAGAACCCTTTCTTAGTCCTCCCTCAAGTACTTACAAGGAAGTGTAAAGCATCTTAGTTTTCTTCTTTTCACCTGTATACTTTTTCTTCTCTCATACTATATGCTCTTCTATTTTTTCCTTGAAGACTTCCATCAGAATGCTCAGTGGAGCTTTCCAAGTACTGGAAAAATCACTTCATTTAAATATTATTTTTGAAGAACTTATATGCAATGTTTATAGTAGTATCAAATTAGAAAGCATGCTTGTCAAAAACGCACATTCATACATTCCTATCAATAAATGAGCATGTACGTGCTCATTCCCTTCATTCTTTCTGTCTTCCTGAAAGCTCATTCCTGTGCATCTTTTCCCTCTCTGCTGAAATCAAATTATCTATGATGAGGTAACAACTCTTCATGTTTCATCTGCTTTTGGTCAGTTTGTTCATTCTTCTCCCAGTGGTGTTTCTCACAGAACTTTTCTAAAGAGATGAAAATTCTCATTTCAGAAACATAATTATCAAAAATTTCAAAACAACCACTTTGAAGTCACAGCCACATGAGTTCAATGTGGAAGTAAATATTTTGATTATAAGATAATATGTAAAGACCTTTTATTAGTGTAGTAATAGAAAGATGTTTAATATTACATCAATACTTCTCTTTTCATAGCTTTAGCCTTATGCACAATTACATTTCCACTAATGAAGTGAACCATTTAATGACAAGTACAGATAGTATTAGTTATCTTTGGGATCATATATTATATAAGATTAGATTTATCTAAGTCTTCAGGAAAATGAGTTAACATGAAGCATAAGCTTTCACGGATAATTTGTAAAGTACATCTATCAGATATTTTTATACTAAAAATCATAAAAATTAAAATCAATTTTTGTGTATGTTCACAAATTAATTGATGTTGTATTCTTTGATCATTATTCCAATTGTTAATATGTATCAATTTCTCATTGCCATCTGTATACTCTTTTGACCAAAGTGTAATGAATGCTTGAAAAAAGTAATCTCATTTTAATTCTGAAGTCCCATGACATGAATTGCTTAATTTTAACTATTTTGGCATCACTCATCTTGGGTTTTTTTCCTAAATTTTGCATTTACAGCAATTATTCCAACAAGGTATCTGCATGGAGGCATTTTAAATTTATTTTCCAATTAGAAATACCCTGACTGGCAGAACAAGAGAAATGGCAGACTGGAGTTTTAACATTATTTTCTATTCATCTTTGCTGCCAAGGCTAAACTTGTAATTAAGGGATAATCCCACAGCAAGACCAGGCACATAAGCAAGTACACACAACACAAGCCTATGTTTATGGGGAAACTTTATTTAGTTCTTTGGTTCAGAGAAATATTTTTATAAAGGTTATGAAAATAATTATCATAATAATAGATTATAGTTTAAGTAGCTCCTCTTATACTGAATCTGAGCATTTAAAACATTCGTTCTTAGAGGAATTTGTAAAAATTGATGAATAGTTCCAAATCATAACTAGAATAAAAAGGTAATATAATTACCAGCTTCACAAAAATCTGGGCTTTTGTGGGCTTTGGAATCAGACAGACCCTGTTCTTTTTTCTTTCACTAAGACTCTCACATACGTTTTCTTCCATATCTTTCTTAGGCTGCCGTAAAACAGGGATACAGAGTGAAGATTAAATAAAAGATAATCTACTGAGTTTTGGTCATGGCTTATGTGTATTCGACTTAACCTCCTACCATAAATGATTAAAGAGCAGGAAAAGAAATGAACTCATAATTAAAGACACTGAAAATTCAGAGATGTGATCATTTATATCAGAAGAACAAAGCAGACAAACTCCATATTCATTCCAATGTTCTAACTAGAGGCACTTTCCAACTACAACAAAAGAAAGGAGCCCCCCAAAGAGCAATGTTGTCATTGGTTAAAGGAAATAGAGATCAGAGTGTGACCTACTAATTGGACTGAAATTAATGTTAGTTTCTAGAGATGGGAATCCTGTAAAGATGAGTTCCAAAAAGCTCAACGAGTTTCTAAATATTGAAATAATTTTTGAATATCCAGTGGCCAAAGTTGAATTGAATTTGAGCTCAAAAACAAATCAGAACAAAATACACAATATCTCCAACTATTTGGAAACTTATATTCCCATTTCTAAATAAATATATAAAAATTGAAGAAAAAAAAGAGAAAGTTTTTTCAACTGAATCATAATAAAAAATGTAGAATTTCCAGAGTGCAGTTAAAGTAGTTTTGGAGTGAAGTTATAAATATAAATATTTATATTAGTAATTCAGTGAGCCAGGCCATTGATTCATGTGTTTATTTGGATCTGTATCTATTCTTTGGTAATTGTTCAAATCTTTTACAAACACGATTTGATTGTTCAGGTTATTATTGAAGAGTTCTCTACAAATTCTAGATAAAGCCTCTTATTAGATCTGTACATTGCAATGATTTTCTCCCAGTCTATGACTGATCTGTTCATTTGTTAATGGTCTTTTAAAGAGCAGAGTTTTCAATTTGAATGAAGCCAAATTTAAGTCTGCTTTTAAGACTCATGCTTTTGAGTCCCCTCTAAGACACCTTTGATTAAATTAAGATCATAGAATTTCTCTTTTACAGCTATCCCTTGAAGTTTTATACCAAATCTACATGTTTCTTTATGATCAAAGTCAAATTGATTTTGTATCTAGTATAACATAAGATTTGAAGTTCTTTTCTTTCTTTCTTTCTTTCTCTCTTTCTTTTTCTTTCTTCCTTTCTTTCTTCCTTTCTTTCTTTCTTTTTCTTCTTTCTGCCTTCTTGGAAGGGTTCAAGCATTATATCAATAATTCATTAAAGATTATCATTTCTCCAATCTATCACTTTAATGTGGTTGCTGAACATCATAATTGATTATATACATTAAGTTCTATTTTTAGATTCTGTTTTAATTAATTGATCCATGCTTCTATCTACATGTCAAACCCATAGTGGTTTGATATCACAAGAATTATCTTTTTTCCATCAAATGATATTTTGACAACTGTGTATCCATATATGGAAAAATTCTGAAACTTACCTAACACAACACAAACAATTAAATCTATATGATCAGAGACCTAAAGGTTAATTCTAAATGTATAAAACTTCTAGAAGGTAACATAGAGAAATGTTTTTATGCTCTTTGGTAAGGAGAGAAAATCATGGGACATATAAAATCTCATGAAATAAAAACATAACATTATATTCAATCAAAATGAGAGATATATGTCTAATCAACAACATACTTAAATAATAAATGAGCCAGTCACAATGGGAAAATTAATAAATAATGGAAATATGTGTTTCTAGCAATGCCGCAGATATACACACAAATATGTGTGTGTGTTTGGGTATATATATATATAATTTCTACAAGTCAATAATAAAAACAACCTGAAGAAAATGTACAAAGAATCTTGACAGATACTTCAAAAAGAAGACATAAGGATGTTCATCTAATACGTAAAATTTTCTTTACATTATAAGGGAAAAATCAAATCAAACAGTATTACAATAAGATTTTATTGTACTCAGTAGATAACCTTAAAAGTAGTGGACATGCCCAATATTGGTAAGTTTATAGAACAACAGAAACTCTCATACATTGCAGGCAGGTGTGTGCAGTGGTATAAACACTGTTGAAAGCTATATGACAATTTCTTCCGAAGTTAAACTCATACCTACTGTGTCGTTCCACAGACCTATTCACAGACATGGTATCAAGAGAAATGACAACTTTTAATCACAAACAAACTTTTATGAAAGTTTTCATAGTAGCTTTATTTGTAATAGCTAAAAAAGAGACAATGCAGATATTCATCAATAGCAGAATAGACACATACTTTTTCATATAAAATTCTTAAAAATAGAACAATGCCATAAAATCTATAAAACATTGTGTTGAGGATAAAAAGCCAAATGTACACAAGCACAAATTGCATGATTTCATTTATATGAACTTTTGAAATCAGTCATACTAATCTAAGATGTTAGAAATTTGTGTAGTGCATGCTTCTCCAGGAGTGTGAAAATGGGGTGAAGGGCCTGAGGGAACTTTCTAAGGTGATGGAAATGACTTTTATCTTGATAGCAAGGTGGATTTCAGGGGTGTTACTTTTGTCAAAAAACAGAAATTCTACTTTAGATATGCTTGGCTTGACAGTTGTCCCTAAATTTCTGTGAGGTATTGGTTTCAGGACCCCAAGTACATTTGTATATGTCTCTACACGAATCCTACCATATATTTTAAATCATTTCTAGAGTACCCTTAGTACAAGTACAAAAAATGGCATGAAAACAGCAGTTATGATGTGTGGCTCATGGAATAATGACAAAAAAGTCTGCACAGTTCCAGCACATATTTATTTTTTTAATAACTTGTGATCTGCAGTTGATAGAATCTGTGAGTGCAGAACCTCAGGATAAGTAAGAACAACTGCACATGGGTTAGAATTCAGTATAAAAGACAAAAAAGGATTGCATACTAAACACTTAACATATGATAAAACACATAAAATATTCAATATATTTGTGTGTATGTGTAGACTCACATCTGGCACAAGAGACAAAAATCTAAGTGATAGGAAGACTGCCTCTCTATTGGTTCACTGAATCCTTAATAAATCAAATTAGTATGAAAATCAAACTCAGTACCAAAATAAAATGTAAACATGTAGTAATACAAAAGTTATGCCATCAAATCCACATATCTGCCCTCTGAGATCAATAAACTTCCTGTTTTGTTATAAGAATTAAGTCACCAGTTAACAGATTTGTGAGTTCATCTGATATGGATTAAAATAGCACTGAACTGTAATACCCATAGTTATTACAGCAAATTTTGCATAGCTGTTGATATGCACAGTTGAAGTAGTATGTAGAGTTTTCTAAATTTCCATCTCTCTACCATATATTTTCCTCCCTTTTTGGTGAAGTGAAGGTTTTCATATTACCTTCCTGAGATCAGAATCATAGGTTCAGAATTAAGGGAATGTTGGTCATAAAATTAGTGATATCATAGAACATTATCTTAAAAGTAAAGGGAAAATTCATGAGAGGAACAGGGAAGATTTATAAGTAGACCCAAGAGTAATTTTTGATTCATAATGTGAAAGTTTAAGGGCAGAGAAAAAAAAAATATCTTGACATTGTGGAGATATGGCATTGTTTAAGGTCACTATGAAAATACATTCAAGTGTATTGTGACCAAGACATCCCTAACTTTTACCTCGATGGACAAAACTTTAGACTGAGTTCTTCTGATTCTATAGGTCCCTCAACTCTCTTTTCTTATTTACTTCGAAAACTTCTAAATTCTTTCTCTAGTCCTTTTGAAATGTACAGACATCTCCTTCAAATCTCTTTCCAGATATAAGACCCAGGTGATGTCTTTTGCAAACAGCTGATACCCATTTCTTTGAAATATGGTCATAGAAAGAGATGACATTCCTGTTTCTGCAGCCCTATGGGAGAGTAGGAGGCAAATGACTGTGGATTCCTTGTCCCAAACTGTAAAATAGCTCCCATCATGAAGATAGGAGAAAGTTTACATTTATGTTGAATAAGAACAATCAGCAAACAAAGGCAGTATATGATAACCTAGCAACCACCAACTATTAGAAACTCCCAACCCTTTGTTTCAGGTAGTTGATTTTGACCTCTCTCCTCCATTGCAATAATCGCAAATTAATTGTTCCCTGTCTGCTTAACTTTGTAGTACAATTATTACTTTGACGATTGCTTATCTTCCTTACAGTCTTCTAGAGAGTTGTACATCTTCTGACTTGCTTTTAGGCCCAGGGAGGTCTAGATTGCTTGCTTTAAATTCAGGAAGTTTCCCTAAGCAATCTGGCTTGAAACACATGTTGATGTCCTTACAGAGAATAGTGACAAGTGGGTTTGGACCAATCAACTAGAGAAAAGGCACAGCTTTCTGTGGCAGTCAAAATCTGTCTTAGAGTAAGCAATTCTTAAATGGCAGCCACTGTTTCTTCCATATTGTATGATATCTCTCTTCAGATGCTGACACGCGTTCTATTTGAGGAATTGTGTAAACAGATGTGACAGACAGTTAATGAAGCTGCTTCTATACACTGAAAATCTATGCAATGCTTATTTCTTTATAAACACAACTTCATCATCGTAGAAATCTTAGTGACCCAAATTGCAAAATGCATCAGAACTTCCTTTTTAAATAATACTGCATTATCTATCCAGGCAGTTGGAGACTGACTGCTTCATTAGCAAGTCAATGTTCTTCCAAGCTTCCTACTGATGCTATGATGTTTCTATCAATGCACATTGTTCTCTAATTGGAACTGACATTTACTATTTAAATGTTTTAAAGTGGAATATTACCAGTTAAATCAATAGATATCCTTTGAAAATATGTAAATTTGCAAATGTATGCAGCTTTATCCATCTTTTCCTTCTTCAAGAATTCCAAATTTGCAAATCAAGCATACCAGAGAGCAAATTTTCTGAATGGTTTAATTATTCCATCTGCTTTGAAGAAATAGAAAGAGACAATGCTTCAGATAATCAACATTCAATTATTTAGAACTATGTAGTCTGGATTCATCACTTTGAATTGGTCTTGACAGATAATATTTTTTAATTTGAAATAATTTTATTTTCTTTGATTTTCACACTTTTAGGCTGTTCAAAAGAATAGCTTATTGAATTATATAAAAAAAAACTCTATTATAAGAATAGTTTACTCTTTTCAGGTTCTTTTAAATTTTATTCATTTTTTTGCAATGTACTATATTTTCTTTCTTTTTAATGACCTTTTTCTGTTTAATTTAGGCTTCTCATGTACCTGCTCAGTAGTCATTAGATTTTAATATTCATTCATAAATCAGTCAAATACAATTAAAATAATAACTAAAAATTTATATTCCAATTTGACCAATTTTTTCATTATGTATTTATTTAAGATATTTGTGATGAGTTTTAATTAGTTAAGTAAACAGATAACATGGTTAAATAAATCCTGTTTAGCTGCCATAAGGTCCAAATGAGTTAACAAGTCTCTATGCTAAAAATGTAACAAGGATTCCTTTAAAATTGGAGATTTAAAGAAGATTCAGTCCTTGTCTTGCCTGACTCCATTTCAGCCCCCTAAATTGTTAATGGCAAGCTCTATAGGCAATCAACTTGCACTTTCAATAGAAACTGGCCCCCAAGGAATAACAATTTCCCTTGCACCAGTAGGACTCCTGAAGGACCCCACAGAACAAGTTCAACCAGACCACAATCTGACCAAGGTTGCTCCAGTTTCTTACCACTTTTACTCTTCCCCTATAATCATATAACAATTGTCAGTACAAGGAGGACAGATCTTAAGTAGCTGGACCTTTCTGTTCTTTCTGGTGTGGTCACTTTGCCAATGAATTCTTTTCCCGCTCTCATCATAATGGGTTTCTTGTTTGGTCTATTGGGATGCATGGTTGCATTTAGCTGGTTGGGAGCCCCAGTGTCAGGCCTTTGACCAGGACTCTGCTAACAGAAATTCAAATAAGGACATGATGTCCTTTTTAGGTCAACAGATCTTGAACAAGGATCTCAAGAATAGTCAATGAAGAAAGAATACTCTTCAAAAAATGAAGTTAAGAATACTGTCTATCCACACAGAAAAGGAAAGAAAGAAAGAAGAGAAAGACTAAAAGGAAGAAAAAAAGAAAAATTGAAAACATATTTTATATAATCCACAAAATCCATAGCAAATAGATTAAAGATCAAAATGTAAGACATGAAACTCTAAAAGAATTAAAAGACAACATAGTGGTGTTGATTTCTTGGATGTGACACCAAAAAGCGAAGGCAACCAAAGCAAAATTGACCCACAAGACTATATCAAACTAGTTTCTGCACAGCAAGCAATAAAATTATGAGCAGGAGTTTGTGTATTACAAAAGAAATATTTGCAAGCCATGTACCAGATGTTAAGCTAATAACTAACATTTATAAGGAATTCACACAATTCACTAGTAGGAAAACATGTCACCTAATGATATGTTCTCCACATAGTTCTCCAAATGATGCTGAGCAGGAGCAACTGCAGGCAGCCACAGCCACAGCCACAGGATTTGAGAATCTCACAGAAAAGATTTCAGAAAAGTCAGACACAGTCGTAATGCATGAGTTTATTAGAAAGATGAGAATGCAGACATTCAGGACAGCTTGAATGAGTCCATGTGACCCTGACAGAGTTGGGGTTTTTTCAGAGTTTGGAGTCCCATTTTTCTTGCCTCAATTTCTCATACCTGCTTAGGTGATTTATTATCCTCCTTTGAATAGCCCTCAGTAAACTTTCTTTTTGAGGTTCCTGATGTTCTGTTCACAAGAGATACTTTGATAATAGAGGAGGGTCCTGGAGATGTGGTCACAAGAGGTAGTAATAACATGGTAAGGAAATAGAAGTTTTTTAAGGGATTATAATTAACGACAACTGGGGAAGGTTCTGACATACTAGGCCCCATTTTCCTAAAGCTTATCTGCTTTCTTGAGATTCCCCATGATTTTATTTAATAGTTCCCATAAGAGATTATAATTATCTGCAGTTTAGGGAAATTTGGACATTCTGGCTACCATTTCCCAGGCACTTACCAACTATGATAAAGATTTTTATTGTCTCCAGGTCTGTGATTAACTCTCTTCAATGTCTGATTTCCTCCCTGTAACTTATCACCCTACACTGTCCTTCCCTCTACCCACCTGCTTGTGGCCGGCTAAACTACCTATCACAAAAATGACATAAAAATGGCCAACAGTTATATGAAAAGATGTTCTATATCATTAGGTATCAGGGAAATATAAACCTACAAATGACTTATCATCTCATACATTAGGATGACTATTATTATTATTATTATTATTATTTTTTTGCAGTGTTGGGAATTGAACCCAGGGCCTTGTGCTTGCAAGGCAAGCACTCTACCAACTGAGCTATATCCCCAGCCCAGGATGACTATTATTAACAACACAAAAGATAACTTTGGGCAGGGATATAGAGAAACTGGAAGACTTGGGCACCCTTGTTGGTTATGTAAACTTTTACAGCCAAGGTAGTAAACAATATGGACAGTCCTCATACATTTAAAACTACAACTAGCATATAATTCATCAATTGCATTTCTGGAATATACATGGAAGAATGAACTGAGAATCTCAGAAAAAGAGACAAGAGAAAGAGAGGCAGGGAGATAGAGAGAGAGAGAGACAGAGACAGAGAGAGAGACAGATCTGCATGTCCATATTCATTGCAGTGCTATTTGCAACAGGTAAGGAAACAATCCAAGTGTCTCTGGACAGACAAATGCACAAAAAATGTGCCATAAACATACAAGGGAACATTATCCTTAAAATATGGAGAAAGTCCTACCATGTGCCACAACATGAGCTGACAAAAAGGAGATTATGTTCTGGATAGGAGGAAAGATGGAAGTGGGTATTATCTCAGAACATGCAAGTAGTGAGGGGGCCAATTTTGATCCCTTGCAAACTGAAACACAAATGAGTGGGAGAATTTCCTAACCACTTCACTTTTTCAGGTCAGATGGAGATCAACATTGTTAATAGACATCAAGGGAGTTATCCCGCAAGGTCACGTGAACACATGCGATATTATTTCCTGCTCTTCGCATGTCTGAATCTAAGAGGTTTACTTCCTGAGTTGTTAACATAAGGTGAATTTTTCCAATGACATGAAATATAACTCCCCTCTGCTTGGGATAATGATGCTCAGGCTTTCTCTATTTTCTAATAGAAAGATTAAAAAATAGCAAGAATGATTCATTTCTTGGAGATAAATATGAAATTTATAGGGAAATATCTCATGCTTCTGTCATTTGTTACAAGCAATATGAATTATTTTAAGGTTGTGAATGGCTCAGATTCTATGGGAATATGCTGAGAAAAGCAAATAGTTTTTCTAGCTGAGAAAAAGACTCATAAAATATAACCAATGTCTTTGTCATTAATTTCTCACTCCTTTCTATTGACATGGATAATTTCTTTAATAGAAATAATTAGATTTATTGGGTCCATGTTAAGCATTACATTTGTATAAATGAAACAAATGCTCATGAAATGCTCTTCTTTTTTCTCCCATCAGTAATTCTTTTGTTTTCCAAATATTACTGATGTATAACTGACAAACAAAATTGTATGAATTTATAGTGTATAATTTTATATTAGGATTATGAAAGAATTACCACAATCAAACATACTCATCACCATACATAGTTACCTTTTCTGTGTGTGGTGAAAAACCTTAAAATCTACTCTCAGGACATTTCAACTATGTATGAAATACGTTACTAGTAAGTATAATTACCTTACTATACAGGACTTCACATACTTACAACCAAAAATTTAAATTACTTGACCAAAATCTCCCCATTTTCCTCAACACCAATTCATGGTGGTCACCTTTCTTGTCTCTGTTTCTATAAGTTCAACTTTTTGGATACTGTAAATAACTGAAATGATGCATTATTTGTTTTTTATGCTTGGTTCATTTCACCTAATATAATGTCCTCTGAGTACATCCACAGTATTCCAAGTGGCAGAATTTTCCTGTTTATTAAGGATGAATACCACTTTATTTTGTAAGAGTGAGTGCATGGGTGTGTGTTTGTGTGTGTGTATGTGTCTGTGTGTGTGTGTGTGTACTTTTCTTTATCCATTCATCCAGCAAGAGATGTCTAGGTTGTTTCCATAGCTTGGTTATTTTGACTAATATTTCTATGAGCAAGAGTGTACAGATTTTTTTTTGCATGTAATTGTTTTATTATCTTTGTGTATATATTATTTTCTGTAATCAATCTACCACTTGAAATTCCCAACAAGATTATATAAGTTTTCCATTTTCTCCACATCCCTCCTACCACTTAATGTTTTCACTTTTTGATAATAGTCACCCTAAGAGGTGTAAGGTGGTATCTCATTGGGGCTTTGATTTTCATTTCCTTGATAATTAGTGATAAGGAGCACCTTTTTACATGCTTGTTGGTCATTTGTTTCTTTTTGGAAAAAATTCTTATTCAGGTTTTTGCCTATTTTTTAAGTGGGCTGTTTTCTTGGATTTTTTGTTGTTGTCTTGCTGTTGAGTTGTGTGTGTTTTTTACATATTTTGGATAATAATTCATTATTATATAATATATAACTTGAAATGTTTCCCTCCATTGCCTTTTGTTTTATCAACTGTTTTTTGGTGGTGTATAAACATAGTCCACTTGTTTATTTTTTCTTTGTTGTCTGTGCTCCTGGTTGTCCAAATTCAAATGTTCACTGCCAAGGCCAATGTCATGCAGCTTTTCCCCTATTTCTTCCTAGGAGTTATATCAATTCTAGTCTTATATTTGTCTTAAATCATTTTCAAGTAGAGTTTGTGTATGATGGGGTCAAATGTAAGAATCCAAGTTCAATATATTTTGCATGTGGACACCAAGTTTTCTCCATGCCAATCATTAAAGAGGTTGCTGTCCTCTGGTTTCCACTTGGACAGAATGCCTTTTTCATTCTTTCACTTTTAATCATATATGTTCTGAAAGCTGAAGTGAGTCTTTCATAAGCATATCATATATTTTTAAAATTAATTTAGCTCGTCTATGTCTTTTGACTACAATTTAACCCATTTACATTTAAAATAATTTTTGATAGTTACCAAATTATTATTGCCATTTTGTTATTTTCCAACTTAGATCCTTTTTTATTTCTTACTATCTTGTCTTTCTTTGTGATTTATGATGTTTTTTGTAGTGGTGAGCTTTTATTCTTTTGTTTTTCTTTTGTGCATCTACTATAAGCTCCTGTTCCATGATTATTATGTGACCCACACAAAACATCTTAGAGTTCTTTAAAAGCTATTTTCAGATGATAACATTTTATATAAAATTCTACCCTACTATTCCTCCATATTTTGTTTTTAATGTCACAATGTTCATCTTTTTAACTGAGTATCCATTAACAAATAATTATAACAACTTTTTAAAATACCTTATAACATATCTGCTTGAGTTATGCATGATTCACATTCTGCCATCATAACATTAGAGTATACTCACATTTGTGAGCTTTATAGTTGGGTTTTTTTTATTTTTTTCAGTACTGGGGATTGAATCTAGGGGTGCTGCTTAACCACTGAGCCCTAGCCCTACCTCCCATTTTTCATTTTTTATTTTAAGACATGCTCATGCTAAGTTGCTTAAGGCCTCGCTTAGTTTCCTAGCCTAGTCTTGAGTTTGCAATTCTTTTGTCTCATCCTCCTGAACCACAGTGTTTACAGGTGTGCATGACCATGACTGGCTAGTTTCATATATTTTGATGTTATGTATTAGCATCTTTTCAACTTGAAGTTATCTTTTTTAGGATTTCATTTTAGGTATATTTAACTGTAATATTTCTTTTCGCTGATATCATGTAAATGTCTTTTGTTCTTGAAATTATCTTTCATTTCTCTTCCACAAGTCATTCTCAATATTCACTTGTGTTTTATTTATTGTCTTTTTTAAAGTATAAGGAATTCTGGACAGCTGTTCATTTTTAACAGTGAAGAACAAATAGATTAATCTTGTTCGAATGGATTTCCTTGTTTTATTTGTCAGTTTTTCATGTAACTGGAAGAAGTGGACACATTTAAAACATATTAGTAGAGAGAAAGAGAACTGATATGCTGACTTTTAGGACATTGCAGACAAGTTGTTACTCACCCTGTGCTAGAAAGAGAAGGGTTCATGCTAGGGATAACTAAATCCTAGAAACCGTTAATTGTCTCTTAAGATTTTGTCCATTTCGAGGTACTGCCACTTTTGTCAACAACTTGATGACTACTTTTCATTGAGTTTGATGTTTTATTAATTCAACATATATTTGTTGACTATAGGTGGCAACATTTATTGACCAACAATTAAATTACTTTAGTGCTAATAGTTCTGAAAACTTATCAATGAAACAACTTCATATAAGCTGAAGCTTCATAGTATTAAGGTGTGGTGAAATTCAGAAAAGTGAACAGATCCTAGCAGGAGAAGGTGGTACCTTTAGAAGTAAGGAATCTTGGAAGTCATCTCATAAACTTCTGGGAATAAAGTAAGCTGAGACAAGAAAATCAGATGTGAGGTGGGCACAGGGGGTGGGTTGAAAAGAAAGAACAGTTCTTCACAGAAAAGAAATACAGAGCACATTCCTGTCCAGTTGATGATCAGATCGGGGTATAGTGTGGACAAAAGCCAGGCAGATGTGATTAGGAAGTGAGATTGAGAGCCGTGAGTGTAAGACATTGCTTCATGAATTGGATTGTGTTCGGGAGGAGAGAAGCCCATTGGTATTAGATATTAGCTCATAGCAAATGAGTTCTCTTAGTCTTTCATAAATCCTTTCATTCTGCTTACTGATCTTCCCAAGAGTTACACATACATAAAAGTTAAACATCAAATGGGGAAACTTTAGATTAGTAGAAGGAAATGAGAGGGAGGGGGGTATGAAAAATGGTAGAATGAGACAGACATCATTATCCTAGGTGCCTGTATGATTGCACAAATGGTATGACTGTACATCATGCACAACCATAGAAACAAAATGATGCACCCCATTTGTATACAATGAATCAAAATGCAGTCGGTAAAAAATAAAAGATAAATCAGAAAAAAAGAGAGAAGTGCTTCCAGAAGAAAATTGCTAATGAATGTGGAGAACAGGCATTAAAATTCAGTTGTTCTCCATTAAAGAAAACAGTTCATTAAAATAATTGTCCTTGAAACATAAAAAAAAAATATGGTCAGGACTCTCACAGGGTACACCATGACAAGAGAAGGAAAATTAATGTGGGGGGATGGTATTATCTATCGAAAACAATTGTAGCTCAGCAAACTCCAACTTCAGCTGTAAGAGCAGGCATATAGCAAGAGGCATACATGAGACAAACATTCAAATGAGTGACAGAACTTTTGCCAAAGTGACTTGCTTATTTATTTATTTATTTATTTTTGGTGGTGCTGGAGATCGAACCCAGGACCTTGTGCATGCTAGGCAAGCACTCTAACAACTAAGCCATATCCCCAACCCCCCAAAGTGGACCTCCTTTCTACTCGGAGGTTATGTCAGAACTTTACCTAAATTGTGAATGTTAAGACTGATAATGCCACAGGTATACCAAGGGAGGGCATAGCATTTTTATTACTTATTTAATATGGCTTCACAGGGAAAGTTCTAAGCATGTGTGAAAATAACTTTACAGAGAAAATCAGGGTGACTAAAACTGGGCATTATTCTGGGATGGATCGAGAGTGAGGTTTTCCTCTAACTTGTCAATGGCTTACGTGGTTTGAATTTCCTACTTGTATCAGGGCAAGAGGTGTCCAGCCTTTCTTATATTTAGAAGTATTTAATTGTGGGACAGGAAAGTTTGGGAGAGTGATGGGGCTTGAACCCGGTCAGCAGACCACATCAACAGGAAATTCAAACTCTTTATTCCACAGAGCAATCTGTCCAAGCTGCAAATGTGAAGAAATGCTTTTTGTGGTTCCATGCCGATGTATGCTGCCAAAACACATTTTAAGATAACCGATATTTCAACCTTGGTTTCCTCAGCAATGTTCAGTGATGTGTTTGTTTGTGTTAGTGTGTGTGTGTATGCATGCAGGCACATGATGGGGTGAGGTATTCTTCCTTAATAAGAGTCACAATTCAAATAATCAACCCAGTCTGAATGTGTACTACTATTAACTTTGTACATGCATTAATTTTAGCTGAAAGAGCAGCTGCTTGCTGAGAATAGAAGCCTGAGCTCTCTTCAGATTATACAATTTGCAAAAGTTGAACATGAAGGGGTGTTACATTTAGTCAAATGCTTTTTCTACATCTGTTGAGATGATTATGATTCTTGTCTTTAAGTCTGTTGATATGCTGAATTATGTTTTTTTATTTCCATATGTTGAACCAACCTTGCATCCCTGGGATGAACCTCATTTGATCATGGTGCACTATTTTTTTAATATATTTTAATATATGCTTGGCCAGAATTTTTTTTTTTTTTTTATAGTTGTGCCAAGTTAGCTTTTTTTTTTTTTTTGGTTTTTTTTTGTTTTTTTTTATTTATTTTTTTTATTTTTTTATGTTTACATAGGGTAATGATGTTTATTTTATTTTTCCCCTCCCCCCCACCCCTCCCACCCCCTCCCACCCCTCCCACCCCTCTTTTCCCTCTACACAGTCCTTCTTTCCTTCATTCTTACCGCTCTCCTTAGCCTAACTCTAAACCCAGAATTTTTTTAAGAACTTTTGTATCTATGTTCATGAGGAATATTGGTCTGAAGTCTTTTTTCCTCAATGTGTCTTTGTCTGGTTTTGATATCAGGGTGATACCAGCCTCAGAATGAGTTTGGGAAGATTCCCCCCTTTTCTATTTCATGGAATAATTTGAGGAGTATTGGTGTTAATTCTTCTTTGAAGGTCTTGTAGAACTTGTCTAAGAATCTGTTCAGTTCTGGGCTTTTCTTGATTGGCAGGTTTTCGATGGCATCTTCTATGTCATTACTTGAAATTGATCTGTTTAAATTGTGTTTGTTGCCTTGATTCAGTTTGGGTAGGTCATATGTCTCTAGAAATCTGTCAATGTCTTTAAGATTTTCTATTTTATTGTACTATAAATTTTCAAAATATTTTCTGATTATCTTCTGTATTTCAGTAGAGTCTGTCATGATATTTCCTTTTTCATCACAGATTTTAGTAATTTGAGTTTTCTCTCTCTTTCTCTTTGTTAGCATGGCTAAGGGTTTATCAGTTTTATTATTTGAAGCGGATAAAGAAACAGATAGTCCAGAGCAAATTGTTTGCATTGGGTTGTAACTTTCTGATTTTAAGGACTAGGTGAGAATCAGGACTGTCACCATAAAGGATAGAATTTGGTCATGAAGGTAAGCAGCCTGAGTTTGAAATCACTGGCAAAGAGGGTCAAGGTGCAACCATGGTCAAAAATGAACAGGAAATAGAATTACCCTAGCTTTGAAAAATTAAAGCAGGGAAGCCAGTATAAATCTTTTGGAGAAACCATCATAAAATTGACGTAAATATCATGATTTGACATTTGGTAATTTACGAAGTCACCTTTCATAACTGGTAAAAATTATAACACTTGACAACATTCCTCCCTGGGGTGATGAGTGAGCAATCTTAAAATAACAACAACAAAAAAAAAAAAAAACAAAAACAAACGTATCTACTTGCCCATATGATAACAGGGTCTTTTACATAGGACAAAAACATCTTTATCTTACGAGAGAGAAGGGTCATTCCAGATGTATTGGTCTTCAACTCACCATATTATGGTAAATTATCCCTTACTTGCCTCCCAAAATATCAGATAGGTAGAGTTAAAATGGTTCTGAAAATGTTAACTGGACTTAAACATTATCCCAGAAAGAGGAGGACATGTTTGGAAGGCAGAGTAACAGCCACACTCAGAAGAGGATACGAACCCATGATATCTGATTCTTGTTAATTAAAAAAATCAATTGCATTTGCAGATAAATGGATGGAATTGGAGAATATCATGCTAAGTGAAATAAGCCAATCCCAAAAAACCAAAGATCAAATGTTTTTCCTGATAAGTGGATGATGATATATAATGGGAATGGGGTGGGAGGTGGGGGTGAGAGAAGAATGGAGGAACTTTAGTGTACATGGAAGGAAAGAGGAATGTGGGGGTACGAAAAATGGTGGTATGAGACACACATCATTACCCTATGTATATGTATGATTGATTACATGAATGGTATGAATCTACTTCGTGCACAATTATAGAAACAAAAAGATGAACCCCATTTGTGTACAATAAATCAAAATGCAGTCTGTAAAAAAGAAAAAAGAAAATAAATGAGTTTCCTGTTAAAGGAATTTCAGGAATCTTCAAAAGATACAGAATTGAAAGGTATTTGTTAGGAAATCTCTAGAAATGTTTTTAAGATCACAGTTATTTCAATTTACCTTTTGGAACTGCTATGGTTTGAAAATGTTGAACTGTTGTTAGACCTGGGGTGCAGGGTACATGAATAAATCAAGCATTTATGGTTTAAAAAAAATCAATTGCTGCTAAGCACAGATATTATTTTAAGAGCAGAAATACCTCAACAGGTTTTATTATGAATGTAATGGTAAAAAATTCACCAGACCTTTTAAAATTGGAAGTCACAATCAATAATAACATCCCAAAATGTTGTAGATAGGTTAATTTGCTACATTTGAATTAATTAGTTAATACAAGTTTGACACATATATTTATCTTGACTTGTTGCCACTATTGTTTTTAAATTGCCGGTACTATCTCATATTAAAAGGATTACTATTTGAATTTATTACAGTTGTATACCAAAGGTCTCAAGCATGGGTTCGATGGCTAAAACAACCAGTTATTAACCATGTGAAATTGTCATGTTAATATCTTTGTGAATAGTATCTTCCTTGGTAAGTAAAAATGATATTTTACATATCTCATATGGTTGCTAAGGCAGCCAAAGGTGTAATGCATACTAAGGACAAGCTAAGTGTCTACCAAAAATAAACTTCAAAATATTAGCTATTTTTTTTAAAAGATATTGTCCCATTGTTTAACATGAAAAAGACTCTTCCGATCAAAATCCTGTTTCTTCTTATAATAACATTTATCTTCCCCATACTTCAAATAGCTATGGTAAGCTTTGTAATGTTTTCATTTATTCATATTTTTAAGTTCATGGGTACTTTTGAGAAAGCTGCTCTTGTCATATAGAAATCAAGAAGATAATATGAGCTCTCTATTTGATAAAATATTAAGTAAAAAAGAAATACAATATGCAGCAAAATGGCAGATTTTTTTTTTGTGCCACAAAACTTTATCTGGCATGTTGAAATTACTTAAAATAATTATCTATTGTTGTTTGATAATAGGTATGAATAATTTTATTGATGATTATGTAATTAATTTTTGACTATTTGACATGTTGTAGTCTTATACTGGCATGCTGAAGTCTATGATTATATGCTATGTTTCTTTCATTTTCTACTTGATTTCCAAAAATAATTACTTACATGCTTTGATGCTAGAACAGAAAGTGTCATGACAATCAAAATTTCATGCTGAAACTTGCCATATTAGCAAATAAAGATCATTGTAAGTTCACCTAACAGTTCACTTATTTGCTTCTACCTCTATGTGCTAATCTCATCATTCCTGCGTTGTTTTTAATGTAGGAACTTCATGGTATAAATTTACTCATCCCTATAATTTTCAATATTGGAATTTGAGTTAGTGTTGTGATTTGGGGGATCAAGCCCAGAGCCTTCCTAGTTCTGGGCATGCCCTCCACCACTGTGCTGCACTCTAGGCCCATCAGCCTAGGGGTTCTGACACTGGTATATTAACCTCCATGATTTGAGAGATGCTCCATTGTATTCATTACTCATCTCCATCATCTACCTTGAGTTAACCACATTTTTCCTTATTATTTCTCTTTCTTGATTTTCATTTGCTAACATGATCTGGAAGTTAAAACCTGAATTTGTAATACCATTGCTTTTTGTTACACCTTTCAAATTCACATGTTGATGTTCATGATTTAATAAATTACAAGAGACACCTGTATTTATACTGCATGTATTGTTCATTTATCTGTGTGCTTTTAGCATGAACTCACCATTTGCATTACCCAGGTACATGAAAATTAAGTGATACACAAATGTTAGAGGAAAAAAAAAAAAAAGACCTTTGCTCCTTAAAATTCTCTATTCTGAGAATCAGTGCCTTTTGTCATTTACTGATGCAAAAGCAAAGTTGGTAAAGTTGAAAGGGAATCTGCTTTTTGTCCAGTTATGTAGGTTATCTGGTATTTCTCTGACTCTCTCTGGTGAAGTGGCTGAGCACCACGGGACCATTCTATTTCCTGCTTTGTGTTTGACCTCAGCTCCATTCCAGGAGCAAAGTGTGCTCCTGTCTCCTCCCCTCCCTGGTGCTCTAACTTTCCATGTCACTGGAGAGCATCTAGAAAAGCCCATTAACCTGGTTTTCCTGTTGGTTTTCCCACCTTTGTCCTCAGGTCTCCCAGCACACTGTTAGTTGAGTGTAACTAGCCTGCAGTGCAAAAAGCAGCTTCCAGTGGCCTGTTTGACATTTTATCCGCCCTGGATTTTTGCAGCAGTGAATGACATTTAGATTTCCAGCAGACACCTTCTGTCCTATGTTACAACTTCTCAAGTCACTGAAATTTCAGCACAGCTGTGCATAGACTTTTGAATGTTCTGCTCGCATTAGTCAAGTGCTCTACATAGTGTCTCTTCAAGTTTTTCACTAAAGTTTAAAGAAGGGCACTAAGACTTCAAAATGCAAAGTCAATGATCTAGAAGGGAAATTATCACCAAATGGCAAAGCCATTTGTTTGATTAATGCCCCAGTTTTTAGTTCAATGCAGGGAGATTTTAAGAGTTATTTGGTAAGGTTTTTTTTCTTACACCTTAGATTTTCTTTCTCTTGTGTCTCACTCATACCATACCTTCCATCCAAGTTATAGAATGCACTACCAAATAAATAACTAGCTCTCAGGTGTAAGTGCAAAGCACTGCTTTTGAGAAACCCCAAATTAAAACTAGTTCCTTTCCATGTCTGCAGCATCATGTTGTGCCTACATAGAGGAGCGTTTTTTAGGCTTTGGCATCTTCCTTCAACGTAGTGCTGAATATACTCCACCTAACACAAATTCATTGGTGTTTCTGATATGGAATGGAAGTAAAGGTGCATGTATTGCATTATCTGAGCTGTGACTGTCAGAACACAAGTATTTTATGTGAATCATACATTATGAGACCATCTGCTCCCAAATGTCACATCCACCATCCTGGTGTCACTTCTTTCCTTGAACTCAAAGCTCCTTTACAAGTGAAGTGTGTTATCTGGAAGTGTTAACTCCTTTCAGTCCAGTGCAAATCCAAAGATTGACAGGGGAAAAGTCATGGGATGGCACAAAAGAAAGACAATATTCACAAGGGATGAAGATGGGAGGAAAATAGAACTTGAAGAAATGGATGGAAAACATTGGAAGAATGTGTGATGTCATCATGGGGATAACATAGATAAGAATCAATGGGGTGAACTTTGAGTAAATAGAAAAGTAACAAGAAACTTCACATTCAACCCCTTTCACGTACCCATTCTCCGATTGGAGCAGAAATTTCTCTAAATGTGCACTGACAGTGCATGATAGAAAGTAAATTATTAATAACAGGAAGCAACCCTTCAAACTTGCAGAATTATGGGATACAGAAATAAGCTGTGCTAATATATAGGATTAGGACCATGGAGGTAAAGTATAATGCCAACCTGGACAGATCCAACAGTATCCTAGCACTCTTCATTTAAGGGTTATCCAACATTTTGTGAGAATAAAGTTTATAGTTAATGCCAGAGCTCTACTATAATTTTACCTGAATTCTTCTTGCAATATAATAAATAAAATGCTGTGGTAGACATCTAGTAAATTATATCTAATATTACTTTAATAGTGGATATGAAAATGGAGAGAAATGTCACAAAAGTCAGAGATCTTAACAACATGGTGGGAACAGAAGACAATACTCAGGCAATGAATGAAGTGATTTTTTTTTTTTTTGGTTTGTTTTTGAGGAGAAGGAAAGGGAGGAGGGTAAAAGATATGAGAGAATTCAAACAAGGATGCTTCTAATGAGAAACTGGAGAAGAAGTTGGGACCAACACTGTGGCTATGGAGTTATGGTGTGGTCTACAAGTTAAGAGGATTGTCATCAAGAAATAGCACATTTAGTAGCATGAGCATGAAGGGAATTTGCTAAAGAAGCAGCTACTTATAGACAACAGAATTTTCCATATGTTCAGGTGACATATACATATATATATATATATATATATATATATATATATATATATATTAAAAAGGCACAGAAAAATAAAACACCTAAAAACTGGTATTATAGAGAATGTGAAGAGAATTGCAATTTTAGACCTTTCATTGAGTTATAAATTGTTTTGTTCTTCTAGTATAAGCTGCTCTAATACTAAATACATTATATTGTGAAGAAAGAACAAAATTGGGTTTCCTGTAATAAATGACTGCCAGTACAACACTTATAAGCACATAAAATTATGAACAAGGTACTCTTTTTTTCAGCTGAGCAACTAGAAACACAGCTAATACATCTCCAATGCACAGGTCTGCTGAACATTCTGCTCATTTGAACTTCAGTGCCTTTGCCTGAAATTAATATGGGATATCTCAAAAGGATGTTTAAATATTCTTTTAAGCCCAGTTCCCACCTACACAGGCTTCCCCAGTTGCACATCTGCATGTAACAAAAATCCATAGAGAAGCTTCCCTTCTGCAGCAATCCATCATAAGAGTGCCACATCCCCAGTGTCCAGTGTTCAGAATACCAGAACAATGAGGTTCCCTGGGGAGGCAGAAGCTGTGTCTTCTCATAACTATGGTATCCCCTAAGGAGATTCATTTGGGTTCAGAGTCATTGCAAATGCCTCATTACGATCCCATCAGTTTCTACCTCTAAACTTCCCACTCCCCAGGTAATAGAACATTCCAAAAACAAGCATAAACAGATGCTACTTTAATCCCCTTCTTCCTCTGAAGCTGCACTCTGAGACCTGGAATATTTCTGTGAATTTAAGTCAATCTTTAAGTAAATCATGGACTCATTCAGGATTTATGTAATAATAAGCACTGTGGTAAAAGAACATGGAAATGAAGAGAAAGGCCAAATCATAGTTCAAACTCTGGTTGAATGAATACACTTTAATTCTATGTAATCTGGAATTCCTAGCTTATGTTTCTTAAGATGCAGGGTCACTGTCTCTTATTTGGTGTACTTTTTTCTTAGTCAGCTTTGCATCAATGTGATCAAAATACCTGACAAGAACACCTTGGAGGATGAAAAGTTTATTTTGGAATCATGGTTTAAGAGGTTTAGTCCATGGTGAGCTGAGTTCATTGTTCTGGGACTGAGATGAGGCAGAACATCATGGACCAAGAGAATGGCTGAGGAAGGTTAGTCAGAACCAGGGAGTCAAGAAGCAGAGTGAGAGAGAGGAAGGGGCCACAGGGTAGATGAACCTTTCCAGGTCAGGCCCCAGTGACCAGCCTCTTCTATCCATACCTTCCTTCCAACATTGAGCACCAGTTACTCCTTTTAAATTAGGGTAGGAACTTTTGGGGGACAAAAGATCCATAACAAATTTAAAACTCTGTGATACCCCATAGCATTTGCTTTCTCATTTGGGATCTTAACCCTTCTCCAAATAAATTTTCAGAAATTTTTGCTCACATACATTTTTGGCATTTCTTTCTACAGAAATAGACCAGGAGTTTCTAGAGTGGTTCACAGAAGACCTGGAACACACCTCAACAAGACACCCATACCCATGCACACTTACATACCCTACACCATGAAAGTTTGACTTTTGTCATTTTAAATGCCTTGTTTAGCATAGATATTGCAGTCTTTCACTAATCAGTTAAAGTGACAAAAGGGTAGGATAGTTCTATTTTATGAATCTATGTGGAGAAAAAATATAAACAGATAAAATGAAAAGAAAGAACAGAAGAAGGCAGACATATTATAAGCTGATAGAAAAGGGTTTAAGACACCTTTGTTTCCATTAGAGATAAATTTTATTAAAATGCATATTTTTATTCCAAAAAAAATTGTATTAACAAAGTGACCACACTAAAAAAAAATCATTTGTATTTTATAGAAGGATTCAATAAGGAGACATTCTTTCTTTAAATATCATTGCTTATTATTGCTGAAAGGAAACTTGACACTTTATCCCACACATCCTTTGATTTAAAATCTTAGAAGATATTTAAAAAAATACTTGAAAGACCCAAAATTAACACGATATGAAATCAGTAAGACCTGTAATTCCTGCCTTTGGCCCATACTTATTTTCCATGTTGAGGTAAAAATATTACCTGTACATTGTATTATTTGCTTGCCTTTATGTAATCTATATATGAAATTGTTTGGTTTAAAAATAATATGGTATCTTTCAAACTGTTTATTTTTATTCCACTGAGATACTGCTCACAGCACACATTCACATTATAGGTATCCTCAAACTCTTTGAGTAGAGATATGTGTTAGCTTTATAGAAATTATTTCAATTCATGAAAAACCTTCAACACATTTTCTCACTTGTTGTTCAGAAAAGTCCTGAAAGTCATATATTATTATATCTTCCCTTAAAGTTGAGGAAACTAACTCTCAGAGATTAAATCTACTTTGCTCAAATTCAAACCAAGCCAAATAACGTGCAAATGCCAGCCTCTGAATTTAAACCTTTTCTTTTAAAAGCAAATCTCTCATCTTTGGCAATCAAATGCTGCACATTCCTTGTTTAAGTTGTGTAACATCTTTTTAGGTCAATATTTCCCTAGATAAAATGTGAATAAATTAAAGCTTTTCTGATCCTTGAATGTGTAGCTGGTTATGCTACTAATGACTTGTGCTTACATGGATTAAATTTGTAGCATTTGTTTGTTGGTTTGTTTTGTTTTGTTTTTTAACCTCCTGTACAAGTTAAATACCCACTCACTCACAGCACAGCCCAAGCTCGAAATTCAACTTGGTCTTACCAAGGACAGCTTTCTTTAGAAGGGCTGATCACATTAACATTCCTCTGTGTAACAGGCTTCATTACTAAGACTTTTAGTAAAGTAACTAGGCAGTGAAGGAAGTGGGAATAGCATGGTGTATTATGTTTCAAGGTTTCAAAAAGAGAAGGGACTCTCCTTTAAAGAATAATTGGTCAGTGGAGACTCCAGAAGTCTATTACACTGGTCTATTAACCTAAGGGGTAACTAGACTTTTACACTAAAATTTCTAAGAACTTTAACCCTTTGGTTAGTGAATAAATGGAACATGAAGGACTGGCTGCTGAGTATAATACCAGAAATTGATTTGTTTTCCCTACAGAAAGCTCCTAAAAAATGGATTCTGTCTAGCAACAGCATTTGTTCCATGCTCTAGGCCCTGACCTTAGGGACTGCAATTGTTTAATCACTGCAGTTGTCTCGGCTTGTTCTTTGTGTTTTCTTTTGTTGTTGTTTTGACTTTAAAAAACAAAAAAAAAGCAAAACAAAACAAAACAAAAATACACCCCTCAGGTGCAGAACATAGCATTAATCAAGTTCAAAGGGTATGTGAATTATCATCAGAATTCATATTAAGCCAAAGAAATTCATATTAAGTCAAAGAAAATGAAGACTGAGGTTTGACAGTTGATTTGCCACCTTTGACAACATGGATGACCTTGACAATACCCAGAAGAAAAAAATGTAATTTAAATATCCACGAAGGACAGGAGAATTACAGATGTACATTGCTTTTTCTAAATTTGGTTTGTTTTTACTATGAGATAAAGAGCAGTTTATTTATATGCTCATGAAAATAGCAGAGTAAAAAGGAAAAGAAATGTTTGATATGCAGGAGATGGTAAACAGAAATCTTGAAACAAAGTCCTTGGATAGATTTGTTTTCCTAAGAAAGACACTGAAATGGGGATTATAATATAGAACGCTCACTGGCGTATTCTCAGGATTAAGGCCTGTGGGCAGGGCCTGTTTCCTAGTGTGTGATCAGTGCTATTGTAGAAGCCAGTGTTTAGAATAACTTCACTACACTACCTTGAAAATTTTAATCATATCTCATTATAATGGGTCCTCCAATGTCAACTTATGTTATACCTGAAAACTTGGTAATCCATCCTATACTTGGGAGAATGAGAGATGTAGATTTGAGTGAAGGTCAATCCATCAAGGAATTCTGAATTTATAGCCTTTCACAATTACCTTGAAGGGGAGTAAGATCTTTAATTCTCTCCATTGGTTAGTTATTGGAAACTGGTTTTCCTGGAAAGCGGGTAGTGTTGGGCAGGGTAAGACAGTTTTCTTAATAGACGATAAACCCTGGATAGTGACACAGAAAAGAAATGTCAGTCATCAAGACTACTAGTCATTGCTTCTGCCCTAGAGGGAATCGGAAGCAACACTTGATACTCCATACACTACAATCCTTAACTAGGACCCAGGGGGAGATATAAGAGACAAAGTCATAAACTTGTTAAAATACAGAGATCATCATTGTAATAGGTGAGACATCAATGCTATGTGAACAGAAATAGAGGAAGAGTGGAAGAGTGCTTGTTTTTTGTTTTCATGTTCTTTTTCTAATTTGTTCAATATAGTCAGCAAACTAACAAGAAAGGTCATTAACAGTAGAAGAGTGAGTTGAATTTGAACAGCAGCAAGAAATTATGAGGTATACTCTTTGTGGATCAATCTTGAAATCCTTTAATGTTTTCATAGAATTTTTAAAACCTGTTATTAGATATACTGGTTTGACATTTTGTGCCAAGGAATAAAATAAAATAAAAAACTAAGAACTTTAACTGAGATTAAGAAATGCCTGGATTTTCACTCTGAAATATCTGGTGAAATATGAAAATGATTAATTAGGGTGGGGAATTCCCTGAACACACAAGTTTATGGAATTCCTGCTTCTCAAAAGTGAGATAAAATCATAAAATTATGAAAGAGGTAAACAGAATAGATCACCAGTAAAGAACTGAAAACAGTGGAGATGCGACTTTCTAATTATGTCATTGAAACTCAAAAAGAGGTAGGACCAATACTACAAATGCCTAAGAGGAGATTTTCTTTTAATTGCATATTTAGAAATATATATATGTATATATATATATACATATATATTTTTTTTGGGGGGGGAGGTAAGAGGGGTTGAACTCAGGGGCACTCAACCATTGAGATAAATTCCCATCCCTATTTTCTATTTTATTTAGAGACAGGGTCTCATTGATTTGCTCAGTGTCTCATCATTTCTGAGACTGACTTTCAACTCTTGTTCCTCCTCTCAGCCTCCAGAGCAACTGAGATTTCAGGTGTGCACCACTGCACTCAGCTCAGAAATATTTTTAATCAGTAAAAGAAAAGTGAATGTACTTAGTAATATTCAATCACTAAGATATATTTTTCTCATAACATCTACTATGGGAGCTACTTTAAAAAAAAAAAAAAAAACCTTAGTAAAACAAGGAGAAGTCTAAGAATGTAGAAGCCAGGTAGCTCAGAAATCAAATATTCTAAACCCAGAATATATCTCAGGATGACCATTGTTAAAATAGCCTAGAGATCCTGTTGGGAGTCTCACAAAATAGAAGGGAGAACAGTAGAGTTGAGAAAGGGAACCCAGAGGAAGGAGGAAGGGATTGAAAGGAGAAGAACTATAGAATGAGACTGATCAAACTATGCTAAATGTATGCAAAAATATATCACAATGAACCAAGTATCATGTATCAATAAAAATAAATAGATGGTAGGATGACCAGCAGAGTAAAGGAAGAGGATCATGGGAAAGAAGAGGAGAAGGAAAGGATTAGTACAGGGGAATGATATGGAGCAATGTTACGGGCATATATGAATATGTCACAAGGAACCACATCATTATGTATAATTATAATGTACTAATTTTAATAAAAGATCAAGAAACAAATAAATAAATCCCCCAAAACAGCCATTTGGGAGCAAATCAAGTTCTTCTAGAAGAAATACACCTAAGAAAAGAAGTATTGATTGCTACTAATGATAATGTTGTACTTATGAATAACATGAGCACATGCCATCCTTTTTAAAAAATTTTTATGCTCTAATTAGTTATTCGTGACAGTAGAATGCATTAATGCATTTTGATAAATCATGCATAAACAGTGCAATTTCTCATTTTTTCCAATTGTACATATTATAGGATCACATCAGTCATGAAGTCATAGATGTACATGAGGTAATAATGTCTGTTTCACTCTACTAACCCTCCTACCCCCATTCTTCTTTTATTGATAAAGAAAAAGACAAGAAGTTTTAAAAAGCCTCAGGGGAATAAAATCCTCTACAAAAGTCATATAGTTCAACTATAAAACAAGTTATTTTGCTGAAAATTTGTGCAACTGGTGATCAACTGAATCCATGTGACTTTGATGGACTGAAGATCCTTGGTACTTCTTATGGAGGTAAAGCAGAGAAGGAAGTGGAATCTTAAAACAATATTTCGTTCCCCAGGAAAAAAATAAAATGTTACATAATATCAAATTCCGCTTAGATATTTTCAATATTTATAATTGAGCAATGACATAAGAAGAAAATGTAACTAGAATTACAAACATATATATATATACCTGCTGCATCCTGTTAACTTAATAGTAGGGGTATAGCTAATAAAGTCAGGAGGCCCTGAAGAGTACTAGAAGGGAGATAAAGGAATCAGAATGTACTACTTAGGCAGTGGTGAGATGGAAGACAAAGTTAATGAACATTTAATAATAAAGCATAGGAACAAACAATTGTATATAAGGCAATTGAATATAAAGATATTTTAAAGAACACTCTTATCTGTATTTGGAAAATCAAGAAATAAAGGTATACGTAGCATGTAGAGAATGAGCTTAGAGATAGGAGGTAAAGATCTGTTATGAATAATGATCATTTCAAAGAACGTAAGGAAGGTTGCTCTTTTGTGTTAAGTATTTTTTAGCATTGATGTGTAGTATTTTGATAAACTTGTGTTTAATAAATTAAGAGAGACCAAAGTAAGCAAATACATAGAAAACTTCACATAATCATATACTCTGATGTGGAAGGATGTCTTAGACGTCTGCCAAGGAAAAGAATCAAGTTTTAGAAACATATGTATCATGAAACTGATGTTTAAAAAATACCAGTATATATGGTCTAATTATGCTTAAGTAAAATTCTGGCAAAACATAATGATAAAATTAATGGTGCTGCTGGGGATGAGACTCGGTGGTAGAAGTCTTGCCTAACCTGTGTGAGGCCCTGGGTTCAATCTCCAGCACAAGAAATAAATCATGATGTTTATAAACAGAAAGTGGAAACGGGGAAATAAAGTGCTCTGGGCTAATGAAAAGGAATTTAACTTTATTATTCAGAAAATTAAAGAAAGAACTTTGCAACAAAATTTTATAGCATTCAAATTTGAAATGATCAAATTTTAAGTAATTAAATTTAAAAAATCATGGCAAATTATTTAAAATATTTTGTCAGAACATTTGCATGTGTAATTTGGGTATGCTTCTGAACTAATAGAATGATATTTCTCAGATAAACAACACAATAAAATATGAAAGTGAGAGAACATTTTTCCCTCAATTTAATTTTTCAAAAGTTCTCTCCCACTTAAGTGTCACTGGAATTTTAATTAGAATGTTTTACTTAATTGAATTAGTTTGAGGATGACAGCTATTATGTTTAAAAATGATACCTATCACGTACTAGCTTCCTGTTGTTTATCCACATTGTTCTTTGTAGTTAGATTTTCCTTGCCCATATTTGAAATTGAGAGCTATTTGCTTTAGTTTTCTGATCACTATTAGGGAGTATATTTATTCAGTCTACAGTAACAAAATACTGCAGATTGGGTGGCTGAAGCTACAGAAATTTATTTTCTCACAGTTCTGCAAGCTGGAAGTTCAAGATTAAGGGATGGACAGAGTCTGTTTTTAGTGAAGTCCCACTTTCTGGATTACACAAGGCCACCTTGTCCCCACATCCTCACATGGCTTTTCCTATAGGGGATTCCCCTGCCCGCAGGAAAGAACTCCCCGACAACATGGAGCTTTCCAAGATTCTTTATTGTTCTCTTCTTCCCGCTCAGGGGAGCACACAAAGAATATATATGGTAAGGCAGCCAATCAGAAAGCTATACAGACAAGGCACGAGCTACATACATGATCCTAATGTGTAAGTGTATGGGGCACGAGCAGATCACGCGCTGCACACGAGCAACAGGAGCCAACAGATAAGTACTTCCTCATATGGCGTCAGCGCGACTCCTGCTTACCGCGTCATCAGTATGCGCCATGGACCATACGCCAGCAAACTGCCAGCTGCCATCCTGCTTAGCCTAGGGCTAGGGGTCCCGGGTACCCCGACATTTTCCTCTCTTTCATGTAATCCTGAAATCTCTTTCTTTTCTTACAGGAACAACAGACCTATCAAATTACAGCCCAACCGGTAAAAATCACATCTAATTTAATTATCTTCTTAAAGTCCTCAACTCCAAATACAGTCAGGGATTTAGACTTCAAAACAGCAATTTTGAGGGCACACAATTCAGTCCCTAACAGGGAGTCAAGAGTCTTTCAGTCACTGGAATCAACTATTTTTGGGCATAGTTTGTGTTTACAGGTTATTCTCTCATAGAGGTTGTTTGTTTGCTTTTTAAAATATTTTTGGTGTGTGTGTGTGATGCACTTTATTAAAGAGTCATTTCCTTTTAATTTGGCAAGTTCCTTTGAGACTTTTTTGGTTGTAGTATGTTTTAACATACATTCCTTTCTATTGGTATAACAATGCATTATATGAATATAACACTATTTCAGTTCATCCATCAGTACAGAGGTATGAGAATGCTCTCCAGCTTTAGGTCACTTAGAGTCAAGTTAATTATGTTCTCCTGGCATGAACATTCATGGACACATTGGTTTGTAGATGATTGTGTACTCTTGGGAAGATTTCAAAGAGTTTAGTTGCCATGTTTAACTTTTTAAAAATCTAACAAACTCCACTGATTGTCTATATAGACATTTTGCCTGTAATTGAGTTGTCTTATTAATTTGTAAGAGTTTTGAGTATAATATTGATATGTTCTTTATCAAACAGGTAATTTGTGATCATTTATTCCCAGGATTCTGCTTATAGTTCCATTTTTCTAGTGGTGTCTTTTGAAATTCAAAAGATTTTAATATTGAGGTAATACAATTTGTATTCATTTTATTTTCTGGATTGGGTTTTAGTGTTGTATTTAAAAACTCCTCATGGCAAAGATCCTGTGTCTTCATTTAGAATTTTTAGTCTTGAATGTTATATTTAACTATGATCCATTTTTACTTAATCCTCACGTATGGTATGAAATAGAGGTCTAATTCATTTCTTTTCATATGAATAGCCAGTTATCCAGGCAACATTTGTAGAAAAAAAACTAATTTTCCTCCATTGGACTATCTTGACAACATTACCAAAAATCAAATTGTCTCCAAATGTGACAAATTTGTGAACTTTCAATCCTGTCCCACAGAGTGATATGCCTAACCTATGACAACACTATGTATCCTGTTACTGTAGCTTACTAAATTTGTAACTGAATAATAGAAGTAACCCAACTTTGTTCTTTCAAAGTAATTTTGGGAATTCTATGTTATTTGAATTACTGAATTTCAGTATGACCTTGACAATTGATAAGTACACTCTGTCAGAGTTGACAATCTTAAGAATTTGAGAATTACCATCTTGAAAATAATGAACTTTCCAATCCTAAAACTATGAATTTCTTGTGAAACTTTGCTAATTTCATGCATTAACTTTAGTGGATGTGCATTTATTTGTAATCAATCAACTATTCTTGGGCATGGTTTGTGTTCATAGTTTCTTCTCTTATAGATGCATTTTGTTTGTTTTTTATTTTTGTTGTATGTGTGGTGTGAATTATTAGAGTCATCTCACTTGTATTTGGCATATTTTAAAAGATTGTTCCATGTGGACACGTGTTTAGTTCTTTGAAATTTTTCTAGCAACCAGATTGTATCATCTGCAAATAAGATTTATTCTTCCTTCCCAAACTAGGTGATTATATATCTTGATTCATTTATTGAATTGTCTTAATACTCTTCATAAAAATTTGAATAGAAGTAACAAATCTTGCCTTATTCCCATTCATTGGTATGAATAGTCAGTCTCTCACCATTAAGTATTAGGTGTACTGTAGGATTTTGCAGGTGTTCTTTACCAAGTTATAATATACTAATTTTTGTTCCTTTAGTTTTAGTAGCAGATTACCTTTATATCTCTGGAGATTATTTTTTAAGCACCAGGTTCTATCATAAGTAATAGTTCAAAATATTGATTTTTAAAACTTATAAAATTGAAAAAATTTTAAATTGTTAAAAATTTATAAATTTAAAATCATTTTAAAAATTATTAGAATGCATAAAATTATTAAAAGTTATAGTTATTAAAATTTATACAAATTAAATATGTATCTTCTAATTTAGAATTTGAAATTTTCTCCTATATAGAAAAATTTAATTATAGGCATTAAATTATACATATAGACAGATTAATAAATGAACTTGTTGAACAAACCCAGAAATTGTTTCTATTAAAAAAAAATTAGTGAAGCCTAATATGTTGGCACACACCAGTAGTCCCAGCCACTTGGAAAGCTGAGGCAGGAAGATTACAAGTTCAAGACCAGTCTCTGCAAGTGAGTGAATGACCTCATGTCTAAAAAAAAAAAAAAGAAAAAAAAATTTAAATAAAAACAAAAGAAGTCTGTGAAATAACTCAATAGAAAAGAGCACCTTGATCCAATACTGGTACAAAAGAAAAAGAAAAAAAAAACCTAGCAAGTTGTGGAAAGTATTGCCTTAAAATATTAAAAGGGAAAACAAAAACAAATATATTTCACTACAGACATTATTGCAAATAAAAGAGTTGTAAGGCAATGTTTTAAAATACATTCAAAGGCCAGGCAGGGTGGTGCATGACTGTAATCCCAGTGACTCAGAGGCTGAGACAGGAGAATCTCGAGTTCAAACCCAGTCTCCGCAACTTAGCGAGGCAGCAAGACTGTGTCTCTAATAAAACATAAAAAAGGGCTGGGGATGTGGTTCAGTGATTAAGCACTCCTGGGTTCAATCCCTGGTTCCAAAACAAAACAAAACAAAACAAAAAAGAACATTCAATGTATTAAGACATTATTTCCACTTTTGTACTTGCAAGTTATTATATGACATTCCAAATTAACAGTCTATTTAGTTATTCAATTTACACATTTGAAATATTTGAACTTAATTTGTAAAGTCTTATACATCTTGCAATTTTGTATTGATTTTAATCGTCTTTGATAAACATACTATAGACAAAATTTTTTCAATTAGTAGAATTATGATTAGTTTTAAAAGTCTAAAAATTCTACTTTTTTAGAATTTTCTTCTAATTAGTTATACATGACAGCAGAATGCATCTTAACTCATTGTATACAAATGGAACACAAATTTTCATTTCTTTGGCTGTACAAGATACAGAGTCACACTATTCATGCAATCTTACCTGTACAGAGGGTAATAATGTCTGTTTCATTCCACCATCCTTCCCACCCCGACACCTCTTCACCTCCTCTCCCTTCCCTCTGCCCAATCCGAAGTTCCTCCATTCCTCCCTAATCACAACCACCACCCCCATTATGGATCAGCATCCAAATTTCAAAGAAAACATTTAGCCTTTGGTTTTTTGGGATTGACTTATTTTACTTAGCATGGTAGTCTCCAACTCCATCCATTTACCTGCAAATTCCATAATTTCATTCTTCTTTAAGGCTGAGTAATATTCCTTGTGTTTATGCACTACATTTTCTTTATCCATTCATCTGTTGAAGGGTATTTAGTTTGGTTCCATAGTTTAGCTATTGTGAATTGAGCTGCAGTGAACTTTGACGTGGCTGCATCATGGTATGCTGATTTTAAGTCCTTTGGGTATAAAGGGAGGAGTGGGATAGCTGGGTCAAATGGCGGTTCCATTACAAGTT
Source organism: Sciurus carolinensis (assembly GCF_902686445.1). Classification (NCBI taxonomy): domain Eukaryota; kingdom Metazoa; phylum Chordata; class Mammalia; order Rodentia; family Sciuridae; genus Sciurus; species Sciurus carolinensis. The sequence continues at coordinate 19,492,496 of NC_062217.1, read as the reverse complement.
TTCTAAGTGATCTCCATATTGCTTTCCAGAGTGGTTGCACAAATCTGCATTCCCAACAGTAATGTATGAGTGCACCTTTCCCCCATATCCTTGCTAATACTTATTGTTGCTTGTATTCATGATAATTGCCATTCTGACTGGAGCAAGATGAGATCTTAGAGTAGTTTTGATTTGCATATCTCTGATTGCTAGAGATTTTGAATATTTTTTTCATATATTTGTTGATGGATTGTATATCTCTTCTTCTTAGACATGTCTGTTCAGTTCCTTAGACCATTTATTGATTGGGTTGTTTGGTTTTATTGGTGTTAAGTTTTTTTAGTTCCTTATATATCCTGGAGATTAGTGCTCTATCTGATGTGCATGTGGTAAAGATTTTCTTCCATTCTGTGGGCTTTCTCTTCACGTTATTGATTGTTGCCTTTGCTGAGAAGAAACTTTTTTAGCTTGAATCTATCCTGTTTATTGATTCGTGATTTTATTTCTTCCACTTTGTCCAAAAAGCCATACTACCAAGAGCGTTATACAGATTTAATGAAATTTCTATTAAAAGCCCACTGTCATTCTTTATAGAATTAGAAAAGGCAATCATGAAATTCATTTGGAAAAATAAGAGACCCAGAATAGCCAAAGCAATCCTTAGGAGAAGAGTGAAGCTGTAGGTATCACAATACCACACCTTAAACTATACTACAGAAACATAGTAACAAAAACGCCCATGTTACTGGTAACAAAATGGACATATAGATCAATGGTACAGAATACAAGACAGACAAACCCACATAAATACAGTTATCTCATACTAGGCAAAAGTGCCCAAAATATGCATTGTAGAAAAGATAGCCTCTTCAATAAATGGTGCTGGGGAAACTGGAAATTCATATGTAGCAAAATGAAGTTAAACCCCTATCTCTCACCCTGCACAAAACCCAACCCAAAGTGGATCGAGGACCAAGGAACCCAAGACTCTGCACATAGTAGAAGAAAAAGTAGGCCCAAATCTTCATCATGTGGACTTAGGATATGACCTATTTAAAAATTCTGCTTTTTATATAATAAATAGAAAGCATTTTATACATTTTATTGGTGCATTATATTTGTGCATAATGGTGGCATTGGTTGTTACATATTTGTATATGCACAGAATATGACTGTAAAATTAGGCCAATATTGGTTTCCAACAGTTCCCTCCTCCTTGCTTCCCGCCCCTTGGTGCCTTTCCTCTACTGATCTCCCTTTGACTTTCAGGAGATCTACCCCACCTTTCTTTTGCGATTTCTTCTCGAGAGCTCCTTATATGAGGAGAAAACATATGACCCTTGACCTTCTGATTTTGAGTTATTTCACTTAACATAATGGTCTCTAGTTCCATCCATTTTCCTGCAAATGACATAATTTCATTTTCTTCATGGCTGAGTAAAACTCCATTGTGTATGTACACCACATTTTCTTTATCCATTTATCTATTGATGGACACCTCGGTTGGTTCCATAGTTTAGTTGTTGCAGTTATAAACGTGAGTATGCATGTATCACTGCTTAAGATGACCTAACTTCTTCAGAATCAATTCTGAGGAGTGGTACATCAGGGTCATATGATGGTTCTGCCTAATCTTTTGAGAAACCTCCATACTAATTTCAATAATGGTTGTACAAATTTTCCAACCCACCAACAGTGTAAAAGTGTTCCTTTTTTCCCCACATGCACTCCAGCATTTATTATTGATTGTATTCTTGAAGACCTCCATTCTGGTTCATGTGAGATGAAATCTCTGTACAGTCTTGATTTGCATTTCCATAATTGCTAATGATATTGAAGATTTTTTTTCATATATTGGTTGGCCATTTGTATTCCTTCTTTGAGAAGTGTGTAGACAAAAGTATTTTGACATTCACTGGATCAATGCACACTTTTTTAGTGTTATTTATGTGCCAGGGCTTGGAGTGGGACTTCATCACTGTCACAAACATTACTGCCATAAATTTCTATCTTGTTTCCATCGTTAAGGCTTTCTGTCACATGTTCCATCTTTACCATGAACACAAAATTTAACTTAAAAATGTTATCTGCTCGGATATGTGTTATGATTAAAACCTCCAGGAAACAACCCTTATTAAAGAGAAATTACAAATACAGAAATCTCTTAAAATTACTAAGCATATCAGTGTTATCTAGTATCATCTCCTATTCCACACATAATGCCTCCACAGATTCTTTACCCAATTTGGACATACCTTAGTAAAATTTGTATTTCTCAAGGAAAATATAATATATAATTACTGTACAATGTTTAAAAGGTAAGAAGAATATTTTTCATGTCAACAAACATATAAAACACTATTTAATTGAAGTTGTGAAATATTATTAAATTCTATGTATTGCACACTATATGTATGCCCACAAGTATTTGCATATGTCAGTCACTTCTTTACTAATAGGTATGTATCCCATTTCAAAATTTTTGGTATTATGTAATAATGACATTCTAATACAAGTCTCCTTTCCTGACTGGCCCTACTATTTGCAGCATGTATTTCATAAGGAAGCTACCAGATTATGTTACTCACACATACACACTCATGAAGACACACACTTTCTAAACCCTTTGAAAGTTTTATATACATGAATGTACTTTATAAAGTGTTTTGAAAATGTGTGTGTGTTGTGTGTGCATAAACTTTAGAAAAAGGATTGTGAAATACTTATCAAAATGTGATTATCTCTTGGAAGTGGGCAAGGGATCTTATTAGAGCTGGTGGTCAGGAAAAATTGTAGGCTTATCTAAAGTATATTTACAGGCTTATATACTAATCCATTATTTGTGTGAATAGTTTAAAAGTACAAAATAAAATGCATAAATCTGTCTTTTGAAATTAAACTTCAATTAAAATGAAAGCATTTGCAATGTATTTTAATGCTATGGTCATCTATAACTTATTCAATTGCCCAACTTTAAGAAAGAGAATTAATATTAGTAAAATGGTAGCCGCAAGAAATATTCCTCACTGGTTTCCTGTCTCTGAGAGCATTTCTCATCGCTGTAGCAATTTCCTTAAGAGTCCATGAAGTTGGTCATCACATTGACCTGGAACAGCTTGTCTGCTATTAGACCATTCTTTTGGTGGGTGATGGGTTTAATATTCATGAAGTCTTCATTACATTGCATTGATTTAAAGGCACGACATTGGCAATAAAAATGGTTGTTGAACTTCATATCTGAGGTAGGAAGCAGTGCATATCTTTAACCTTGATATAAATGACAAGAATTTCATTAAACCAACTGTCTAGTCTTTTCAGATAGTTGAATACAAATGTGAATCTTGTAAAGAAATGCATATTAATATTGCTAAGAAATAATGTATAGTTCAATAACTAGAATTATCTGGTTATTTATTTCAAGGAACACTATACATCTAGGAAATGAGAATTTTGTCCTTCAACTATTGCCTGTGAACCAGTCCTTGAGACATATTACTGCCAATTACACATGTAATGGAGTACATTTGCAGTTATTACTGGATTAAGATACGTCATTACAGTTTGCAAATGACCAATTTCCCTTCACAATTGTGTAGTAATTATTGTCAAAACGGAACATCAGCACAATCACTTAAACACGTTGTATATTTTTTTTCCTTTTCACAGAAAACAAATGATCTCTAAAATCAGCTATTACCATAGCTAATGAACACTTTGTCACAACATAAAGATCTCCTGAATTTCCCTGTGGACCAATCTCATTAAGTCCAAAGCATAACACAACTTAGATACCCAAGTTATGATACACCAGCATGACTTTCTAGATAGAAAGCCTGTCAAGAAACAGTAAAGGAAAGACAACAAGATTCCTCAATTTCAGCATCTGGCTCACACTCTGTTCTAAATTCAGTAAGTTACCAAGTGCTGGTCAGTATTTTCTCCTTTTTCATCTTCCCCTTTTCTGCTGCTAATATGTCAATGTCTTCACTAGTGTACATCCCAGCTTTTCTACAGATGCTGTCTTTTCCTAACCAGTTACGAATTGCATTAGCTTAGAGAACATAATTTAAACAAATAAATCTGACTTAAATATGTTTTCATTAGAGTTGTCCCAATAATTTGTGGACAGTATTAGCAAACGAGGACATTCAAATGCAGGTAATTATATTCTCATTACAGTAGTATTTATTAAGTAACCTTCATGGATAATATTTTCTATAAACTGAATGCATAATTCATTATTGTGTTTTCACTTCATGGTTTACAGGTACATATCTTACAACACAACAAGCTTTAGTCAGAGGTGAGTTATGAATCTCATATTGCTCTTTTTGGGGCCCCCGGGGTACCACTTATTGAACTCAAGGGCACTCAAACACTGAGCACATCCCCAGCTCTATTCTGTATTTTATTTAGAGACAGGGTCTCACTGAGTTGCTTATCGCCTATAATTGCTGAGGTTGAATTTGAATTCCTGATCCTCCTGTCTCAGGCTCCCAAGTGGCTAGGATTGCAGGCATGCACCACCATGCCTGGCCCACGCTGCTCTTAAGAGACCCAGAATCTTCACCCATGTGTCAGGCTATAGCTACGTACGTTTTTATGGCTACCAGTTACTGCACAGATCCATGTCAGTGTCTGAAGTGAAACCATGGAAAGATGACAGCAAAACTGTTGGGTTCATCTTCCTTTGCCTGCTTAAATAGTACCAATTCATCTTTGCTGTGTAGCTGCTCCAGTTCTGCTTTGGAAAGGATGAGAACTTAGGAGGAATCAATGGTTGGTCATAATTTCTCCTTCTTTAGCCTCTCTACTCATGTTTTTATAACAAACTTTGAAAAAAAAATTTAACAGTTTTAGATTTATTTATTTAATTAGAAGATACTACAAAAAGTACCCCGATAGCACACCCCAGTATCTGTTATTATTAACACATACTGTCGTATATAAAATTAGGATGTTTGTTTTATTATTTAGAGCTTTTGTATGTATTCTTTGAATGGTGTGGATACAAGTCTTTTATTAGATATGCATTTGTAAGGTTTTCTCTCATTCTGTGCTTTGTTTTTCCATTCTCTTAATGGCTTATTTTATAGAATAGAAGAAAATAATTTTTTGAGGGGGAGGGTACTGGGGATTGAACTCAGAAGCACTGTTTTTTTGTGTATTCTATTTAGAGACAGGGTCTTACTGAGTCTCTTAGGGCCTCGCTTTTGCTGAGGTTGACTTTGAATTTGTGATCCTCCTGCCTCAGCCTCCAGAGCTGCTGGGATTACAGGTGTGCACCACCACGCCCAGCAGAAGATATTAATTTTAATAAAATTCATTCTATTAACTTTTCCTTCACAGGTTATGCTATGGGCATTGTATTTATGAACTTATGACCAAATAAATCAGTATAGACTTTTTCTTATCTTTAAAGAATTTTTATAGGTGCATTTTACCTTTTAATCCATGATGTATTTTGAGTTAATATTTGTGAAAATAGTAAGGTGTGTGTCAAGCTTCTTTTTTATTTTTTAAAATTATCTTTTATAACATCTACTTCTTCTAGCACCATTTGGAAAGGATTGACACGTTAGCAACGTTGAGTCTTCAAATTGATAAACGTAGAATATCTCTGGATTTAATTAGATTGTTCTTTTGACGTTTTTTAATTAGTGTTTTATAATTTTTCAAATTCAGATCCTACATGAACTTTTTAGGTTACTATCATAGTATTTCATTTTTCCTGCTACTATTGCAAGTGATATGTTTTATTTAGTTTCCAATTGTTTATTACTGGATATAAGAAAGTAGCTGATTTTTTGTAGTAACTATGTAATCTGAAATATCTTTTTTTTATGTTCAAGAACTTGTTATTTAATTCTTTCAGATTATCTACATAGGCAATCACATCACCTGCCAATAGAGACAGTTTTCCATCTCTTCTGATCATTATGCCCTTTATTACCTTTAATTGTTCTGTACTTTCTAAGATTTCTAGCAGAATAATGAGTAGGAGTGATAAGATTTGACGGCCTTGAATCATTCTTGACTTACAGGAAAAGTATGTATTTTCTCACAATTAACTAAGAAGTTAGCTCTAGTACTTTTTAACTGTTCTCAGCACATTAAAGAAACTCTTCTTTTTCTAGTTTGTGGATAATATCAAGAATGGAGCTTTGACCGTGTCAAATGATTTTTCTGTGTCTACTGATATGATCAGTAGATTCTTTTTGTCTGTAAATATGCTTGATTGCAGTGATTGATTTTTAAATGTTGAACCAACCTTGCATATCTGGAAGAAATTCATCTCTTTTGTTATTTAATCATCATTTTACATACTTTTAATTCAATCTGCTGCTATTTTGCAGATTTTAAATATATGTACAGAAGATAAATTGTACTACAGTTTTTTCTATTTTTAGTGTCTTTAGTCTTGATATTAGAGTAATACTGACTGTATGCAATAAATTAAGAAGAGATCCCTCTGCTTTTGCTTTGTAGAAGAGATCTTTGGAAAATTGGTTTATGTATTCCTTAAACAAATTTATCAGAGAAATTATGTAGGCTTATTGTTTATGCTTTTGAAAGGTTATTGGTTATTGATTTAATTTTTTTAAAAATAAATACAGACCTATTGAGATAAACTGTCCTTGAGTGAATTTTGGTGTTTGAGTCTTTGAGGAGATTGTTCCCTTTCACTTATCCTAATTTTAGCACAAAATTATTTTTAGTATTTCTTTATTAACCTTTTTACTATTCAGAGGATCAATATTGATGACTGCTCATTATTTTCTGATTTGAAAATTTTCATCCTCTCTCTTATTTGTTGCAAAGCTTGGTTCAGAGGATCAATAATTTTATTGATCTTTTCAAACCAACACCTTTAGATTTTAAACTTTTTTAAAAAAATTTCTTAGTGGTCCATGGACCTTTATTTATTTATTTAATTTATATGCGGTGCTGAGTATCAAACTCACTACCTCATACATGCTAGGTGAGCACTCTAACACTGAGCCACAACCCCAGCCCCTTAAACTTTTTATCCATCGTTTTCCTGTTTACAATTTTAGTGACTTCTGTTCTAAGTTTATGTTCCTTTTCTTCTATCTGTCTTTGACTTAAATTTCTGTTCTTTTTCTAATTTCCTGGCATGGAAGCATATGCTATTAATTTTCAATCTTCTATTCCTAATATGCACACTTAATGATATACATTTCCCATAAAGTACTGTCTTTACTGCATCACAGAATATTCTTAAATTGTCATTTACCTTAATTTACTTTAAAATATAATTTTTCTTGACACCTTTACTTTGGCTTGTGTTTTATTTGAATTGTGTAATTAAATTCCCAAATGTTTTGGGATATTCCAACTTTCTGGTTTTGACTTCTCAGTAATCATATTGTTGTTGAGAACACATTTTGTCCAATTCTATTCTTTCAAGTTTGTTAAGGCATTATGGACAAAATATTTTCTGTCTTTGTGAATGTCACACAAGTTTGAGAAGAATATGTTCCCTGATGTTGTTAAATAGAACACAGTAAATTTCAATCAGATCAAGTCGACTGACAGTCAACTATGTCCTTATTGATTTTGTGCCTACTGGATCCATAAATTACAAGTGATATTGAAGTCTCCAAATATTATTCTGTATTTATCTATTTCTCTTATCTTTTATAAGTTTCTTTTCTCATGCATTTTGATCCTCTGTTATTTTGTGCACACAGATTTAGGATTGGCATAATTTATTGGAGAACTGATCTTATTGTGATGTAATAACACTTTTAATTTTGAAAATTTTCTTTGTTCTAAATTCTGTCTATTCTGATGTTATTTTGCTCAGTGGTCATGTATTAATTGTTTCTCCACCTACTTACCCATTTATGTTTATATATTTATTATGGATTCTTATAGAAAACATATGCTTATAAGAGATGATGCATGCTTGTAATCCCAGGTGCTCAGGAAGCTGAGGCAGGAAATTTGAGATCAAACTTGTGATGGGCAACATAGCAAGACTATTTCAAAATCTAAAAAAATATAAATAAAAAAGGCTGAGAATATAGTTCACTGTTAGGGTGTCCCTAGGTTTAATCTCCAGTACCTCAAAAAATGGAAAAAAAAAAAAAACCAACTTGTTCTTTTAACCATTTATACAAGCTCTGTCTTTAATTGGTTCGTTGAAACCCTTACATGTAAAGTGATTATAGATTTAGGTTAATATCAACCATTACCAGAGGTTTATGTTTCCATCTTTTCTCACTTTACTTGAACACTTTATGTGATCATGTTTTATTTCTTTCATTGTTTTTAATACCCTTATTGAGATATAATGTATCTATTTTAAATTATATGATTGAATGTATTTAGTATATTCAGAGATATGTACAACCATAAACATTATTTAATCCCACAACATTATCATCAATTCAAAAAGAAACCAAATACCCAAGAGTTCTACATTTTTCTCACCAGTCTCATCACTATGAACCCATGATTTGTTTCTGTCTGAATATAAGTGCCTCTTCTGGATATATCATATATATTGAATCATAAAACTTAATATAGGTTTTTTTCAAGGTTCAACCATGTTTTTCACTTATTTTTATTACTGAATATTATTCTACTCTATGCTTATACCATATTTTATCACAACTGGATAGGTGGACATTTGGGCAATTTCTACTTTTTGGTTATTACTAATAATGCTGCTCTGAAGATTCACACACAAATTCATGTATGGATAGGTGCTTTCAGTTACCTTGGGTACATCCCTACAGGAGGAGGAGTTTGGTACACGGTCAGTCTCTCTGGAACTGCCAGACTATTTTCAAAGGTCACAAGTGTATGAGGGTTCCGCTTTCTCCACAGCTTTTTCAGAGCGTTTTGATTGGGGACATGCCAGTGGAAGTGAAGAACTGTGTCACTGGGCTTCTGGATTACATATCCCTAGTAGTCAATGAGGCTGTGTATCTTTTTAAGTGCTTAGGTTTTACCACTTGAGAAGTACAATTTCACTGAATATAGAATTGTAGGTGTTTTTTTTTTTTCCCCTTTAATTATTTCACTCCTTTCTGGTTTGAGTAATTTCTGACAAAAAGTCTGCTCTGATTCTTATACTTGTTCCTTTATAAGAAAGCTTCTTTTATCCACGCCCCCCTACCCCAATTACTTCTGAATTCCATCAAGGTGTTCTGTTTGTTTTTAGTTTTCTGCAGTTTAAATATAATATGCCTTGAAGTCAATTTTTTTTTCTTTTCTTCTTGAAAGCATTCTGCCTGGTGTCCTCTGAGCTTTCCAAATCTCTGGTTTGATGTCTGTCTTTAATTTTAGTAGTTCTCAGTTATTGTTAATTCAAACATTTCTCCACATCTACTTTCTGTTTAACTACTGCAATTAAAATTATGTGTATGTTATACCTTTTGCAATTTTCATACAACCTCTGAATATTCTGTTCTGCTTTTTTTTTTCCTCCTATACTTATTTATTTTCTCTTTCAGCTTCAGAAGACTCTATTGAACTATATTAAAGCTTACTGGTTCTTTCCTTAGCTCTCTCAAGTCTACCAATGTATCTATCAAAGACAAACTTCATGTCTGCTACAGTGCTTAGGTTTCTAGAATTTTCTTTTGATTCTTAAAATTATTATCCCTCTGCATAACACACACACACACACACACACACACACACACACACACACTCACACACACTCCTACTCCTGCATGATCTATGTTCTGCTTTCTCCCTTGGAGAGTTTGGCATATTAGTCACAGTTATTTTAAAATCTCTCTGATAACCCTACCATCTGCGTCATATCTAAGTCTAGTTCTGATGCTTGTTCTGCTGTTTCATGCTCTTATCTTGCTTTTTCATGTTGTCTCTTCTTCATTTTGGTCCACATTTTACTTTTTTGTTGAAAGCTAAGACATCATTTTTAATAATGAGGATTGAAGTAAATACACTTCTATTATGAGGATTTAGGGTAATCTGTTAGGAAATCAGTTTTGTACTTCTAGATTCAAAGGCTCCACCTTCCTCTAATATCCATTTTTTTTTTTTTTTTTGGTCTCCCCACTTGATTCTGTTTCCCAAAGTACCCTTCTTCAGAGAGTCTCTGTCTCACAGTTCTTTTAGCTGTAATCCACTATACTATTTTAGTCAGTTTTTTTTCACTGCTGTGACTAAAAGACCCAATCAGAACAATTGTAGAGGAGGAAAAGTTTATTTATGGGCTTACCGTTTCAGAGGTCTCATTACATAGAAGGCTGGCTCCATAACTTGGGGCTTGAGGTGAGGCAGAACATCATGGTGAAAGAGTGTGGCAGAGGGAAGTGGCTCAGGTGATGATCAGGAATCAGAGAGAGACTCCACTAGCTAGATACAAAATATGTATACCCAAAGCCCGTCTCCAGGGACCCACCTCCTCCAGCCACACCCTGCCCACCATCAGGTACCACAGAGCTAATCCCATCAGGGGGATTGATTCACTGATTGGGTTAAGACTTCAATCACCCAATCATTTCTCCTCTAAACCTTTTTGCACTGTCTCACACACCAGCTTTTGGGGGACATTTCAAATCCAAACCATAACAATTAGTAAAATAAAGCCCTGTGGGAATTTAAAAGGGGAGTTGTTCCATAATTTTTCATTTAATATTGGCTTTTGAGTTGGCCGGTGCCACTACCTTGCAACTTACAATTCTTTCTTCTATTATGGAGTTCCAATCCTTGAATATGAGAAAAAGTTTAAACGGGATTGGGATGAGAGCAGCGTGTTCCCCCTGAAGCTCTGAAGAAAGTTCTGGTGAAGTTTCCTATTGGAGAGCAGGCCTTTCTTGTGTAGGAGGTTGTAGGACATTATCCTGAAGATAAATTTCCCCTCCCACTGCAAAGAATCACCATGGGACATTTATTGGCTTTTAACCACATAATTTTGGTGGGTTTCTAAAGAAAACATCAAACATAAAATTTTGGCTTTCCCTAAGATTGCAGACCCCAGAGCTTTTGGTTCTCAAGATAATTGACACTGTCTCCATTTTTCAGAGCTGTATTCATGTGCTTCTACACCTTTAGAGTCCTGGAAGTTTGTGCTCAAAGGAGGCAGCTGTTGGCTCTGATCCAGAGTCTCCTGTCTCCAGATTTTGGTGTGGTTATCTACAGAGTCAGTTATCATTATTCAGAAAAAAAAAAAAAAAGACAACCATTCACATTCAGTTTTCAGACTTTGTTGTAAGGATGAAAGTTCAAATGCACATTTTTACATGTTGGAGCTAAAATCCAACATGTATACAATCACTTTTCAAACTTCTATTTGAAAACTCTCCTGTAAAAATATCAATTTCTTAAATATGTGTTGGTAAGTTAGGGAAGTTTAAGATAAAATATCTCCATATTTTTTTTGGGGGGGTTGCTATGTTAAGTGACTCATTGGTTTACTGAAACCTGGTAAAATAGCATAACAGTGTACATCTCGGAAAACAATGATAATGGATATTAGCACAATAATTTTGACTTTAGACCCTATTCCCCATAATGGTGATCCATATAGCTACCAAATAAATTATGCCATCAATAACACAATTGATATAAACCATAAGGAATACCAAGGATATAGCATATCGCACGGTATTTTGGAAACTGCAATATTTTAGTCATCATGCAATATATAAAACAGCCAATGTAGATTACTGGAAGTAATCTTTCTGTTTACATACAAGAGAAATTTATTCTTTGTTAATGTAATTTTTATATTTTATTTTTACATGTGATTTTAAAGGTTCATTGCCAAGCATAGTTAAATTATATGCATTTTCAGTACAATGCACTCTTATTTTTTGTTCTCTATTTTTTTTGTCATGAGAGTAAGAATAATAGTATTCATTGATATATTTTGTAAGTATTGAGAATGATTTCACACTGCCACAGCATGGTGAAATCTCTAAATATTTAGTAAGTCACAAACTGAATCAGTGCACTGCAGTGTTGACAGAGCATTAAGAACACCTGTGTAGTCCCTATTGTTAGTACTCAGTTCTAATGTAATTATTTAAATATAACATATAAAGAATCAAGTAATCTACATTTACATGAAACTAATGGTAAATCTTGGCTAAAATTCAATGGAAAATTCAGTTACAAAGAAGAAGCAATTCAATAAATACGAAACTGAAATAAAGAAAAATAATTCAAAACTTTAAAAAAAAAACACATTTTATAAATATCATCTGAGCAGCTTAACTGATAAGTTTTTCTTAGGGACAACAAACTTTTGGATTTATAATGTAGTGCAGCTTGTTAACAATTTGGAGAAAAAGAAAGTATTGTGTTCCTAATTGGAAAGGCAAAGGATGTGGTGTGTTCTTACCTAGGGGTATTTGGCAGAAAGATATCTCTTAGTGATTGACATTAATGGAAGTTTCACATGTGTATTTGGGAAAGAAAATCTCCCTAATTAGTGTTTTCCTCCCATACATTTCATCTCTCATAAGGTTTAGTTGATGAGCTGTATCAGCAATACAGTTTTAGAAATGTTTACCAAAGAAAGAATGAATCATGAAAACATTTCTTCCTTTGCATTTAGCAAGAAATCCAATATAATTTCAAGCATAATTAGAACTTAAATGGTGCCATTAAAACACATAGTACAAAAAAGTAAACATACACATTTCCCATCCCAGAGTTCCGAGCCTTGGAATTTAGAATTAAGCTTTATGTAGAACTAGAAATTAAAATAGATAAATAATGATTAATGTATGTAGAGACAGTCTTTTTAACTGTCATTTATATTTCCATGAAATACCATAAAAGTGCCTACCATTAAAAACTCTGAAATTATTTTGACTCACTCTATAGAATCTTTGCTCAAAGAGCTTGCAAGAATTTTATAAATGCGATAAATTTAAAATGGGTCATTTGTTATTAAAAATATTGTATATATTATGACTGTAACAGGCATATTTTTAAATATTAGTGTTATGTTCTTAAGCTGATTTTAAATCTCTTCAAAGATTCATATTTAAATTATATGGAAATTTTTGAATATATCTGTCTCTGAGATGTCCCTGAGATATATATTCTTCATACATGTATGAAGAATGTGAATTACTAGAGAGGTTTGGGTCCATCAGCACTTATCACTTTCATCCCTCATTCCCTGCCATGAAAATTTTCCTCTCCCTAGCCTAGCCCTCTTTTCAACATGACATTCTTAATTGATGCTATTCACTTACCACCTGTCTGTTATAAACAGAATCATGATCCCTGAAAATGTTCATATCTTTACTCTGAAAACTGTGGACGTGTTATGCTATAGGCAAGGGCGAATTCCAACTGGAGAAGAGATTCAGGTTCCTCACTGATGCTCCAACTTGGTTCAATATAATCACTTAGGCTTTTATGAGGTAAAGAGGGAGACAGGAGAGCCCTGGTCCCAGAGATGTTGCATGAAATATCTCACATTTGACTATGGAGGGGGTCATGTGCCAAGGAATGTAGGTAGACCCCTACACACAGGGAAAAGCAGGGAAATAGATTCCCTCCCAGGGACTCCCAAAAGAACATAGTTCTGGCAACACTTAGATTTAAGCACAGTGAGATCATGCAGGACTTCTGACCACCAGAACTATAAAAGGATAAGCTTGTATTATTTTAAGCCATCAAGATTGGTAACTTGTTATAATGTGTAATAAAATATCTAAAATATAATTAATAAATCATTCAGACATACTGACAATGACAGAGGATGTAAAGTCCCCTCCTTCTCCTCTCCCACTTCCCTTGCTCTCCTGGTTGTGTTTTCACACCTGATTTCTTTGTCTCTTTCCACCCTGTATACACTTTGATTCACTTGCACATGTGCCACAAAGCCTTTCACTGTGTCTGCTTTTTGATTCTCATGTGCACAACTCATGGTCAGTTTCTCATCTTCATTCTCGTATATTAATGCAATGGCTTCGTGAAAGATCCCCATGGTTTCTTTCCCTCTCTGCACCAAAATGTGCTTCACATGTCCAGCAGAACTCTAGGGTCCTCAAATGAAGACTTGAGGTTAAAGTAGCTCTTCTCTTTAATCTGTGGTGACTCTCAGATGTTTCCTTTAATAGAACTACAGCAATCACAATGTTCCTGTTACTGGGTGGTTCGCTGAATAAACAGCAGGCACATTTCTCCAGGTTTGATTTTCTTTACTTCATTGTTGCTCTCAGGTATCCTGTGAATTAGTTGTTTCTTTGTTGTAAAATGAAAGCATTTAAGTCCAGAAGAGTGAAGCAACTAACGAAAAGTCATCCAGAGAGATAGCTACATGTGATTTTAAGCCAATTACATTTAATCTACAATATTGTGGATTATGTCCATAACCAGTTAGTTCCCAAATCATGTAAACTTTTTTCTCATTCGTTTTAGCTTTAGAGATTTTCTAGACCTTTTTTTAGGCAACTGATCATTTTGTAAACTTATTATTTTTAATTTAATGTGAAATATATGCATATGTTCTAAAAATAAATATATATTAAGAGGTGTGTAAGAAAAGACTTCAGTTTCATCCCCACTAACCTGGCTAGAGTTATCTTTATATACCCTTTGGATTTTTTATGTAAATGCAAGGAAATACAAACATATGATCTTATTTTCATGTTTACAGAAGAGGTATCATACCATTTATAATATTTGGCATCTTCCCTTCATTTTGAAAAATTCTACAATTCCCAAATGTTGCAGCTTGCAGCAACAAGACCATGGGAAAGAATCGGAGGCGGACTGGGAATAAACAACTTCTTTATTTTTCTCATGTTGCTTTCTTTTTTTGCTTTCTTGCTTCTTAGAGGAAGGAGCTTCTTCTCAGAGGTGCTTCTTCTCAGAAGTGCTTTGCTTTCAGAGGTGCTTCCTTCTCCCAGAGGAAGGGAATGTCTTATATACACTAAGGCAGCCAATCAGCGTAGGATTAAATAGCACGATTGGAGCATGCCAGGTACCAAGTAAGAAAGAATGAGGAACACGTGTTGACCATGAGAGCGCCGAAGAGACATCAACCAATCTGGCAAAAGGTCATGAGGGATCTTACCATGTTAACACTAATTATGCGCCACCTCTTGGCCGAATGCCAGCCACCATCTTAAAGCTACTTCCTCAAACAGCGGTAAACATGTCTCTACACCCAAACTGGTAATGATTATTATAATGATCACACATATGTCCTTCAGACTAACCAATTGTTTGTCAAAGTTTAGAACTGTTGTGAATAATGTTCTCATTAGTAACCCTTCTAGAACCATCTATTGAAACACAAAAGCAAGAATAAAATGAATGATTAGTGCAACTGGGAAATAATACCATGTGGACTGCTCTCTATTGCATCACAGCTGTGTGAGGATGTGAATTTGTCATGCTGATAATTGATCTTTTGGTTTCCTAGTGTTTCCACTGCTCAAACAGTCCACTCCTCTAACATCATCTGTTCTAATGTTAGGACCCACAGAAGAGGACTTTCCTCCCTGGAGTCAAGGATGGCGCTATTTGAAAAGGAATCATAATTTTGAAGTAAAGTTTTTGTTCAGAAAAGGGTGAGTAATTTTTTTAGTATAAAAGTGACGATCATATTGAAGAAATAATGGTAAGATGAAAGAAGACAATTTAATTGAATATACTAACAACTATATATGAAGACCAAAGGATCTGAACATATTTTAAAGAGAAAAAGAGAAATTTCACCAATAGGAAATTTTCTTCTGAGAGTCAATGATAATCATATTATCAATGATAATAATCTGATAACAACAATAATGAAAACACTGAACCTTAATCCACATGAATAAATATACTTTCTGTTTTCTACCTTGTCCACATCAAAAGACAGGTAATAATGGACTCATAACTTCAGAATTGGAACAAAGGCTGTCATGTTCTCCAAAGAAACAGAGCCAAAAGGATGTTTATATATGCAGAAAGACATTTATTTTAAGGAGTTGATTTCCAAAATTATGGTGCTTAGCAAGTCTGTAGGATGGGCCAGCAAACTACAGACTAGGAAAAGGCCAATATTGTATCTGAAGTCTGAAAAAAGCTGTTTCTCATGTAATTCCCTCTGCACAGCAGAGGTCAGCCCTTGGATCCATTCAGCTTTCATCTGATTTGGAAGAGGTCCACCACATGGGGAGGACAATCAAGTTTACCCAAGTCTACCAACAGCAACATTAATCTCATCAAAAAGACCCTCACAGAAACATCCGGAATGATGTTGGCCACATATCAGTCAAATCGACATAAAATTAGCCATCACACATGCATTTTATCTTATATACATACATACATAACCTGGCTCGCCATAAGTTGTGAAATTATAGATTCATAAATTCAGAAAACACTCAGAAAACACTATAGATTAACCAAGATATACTCACTTATACACACACACACACACACACACACACACACAAACTCACCCCATCTAGATCATTATATATGCTATGTTTAAATTTGTGTAGCAACTTGGGAACTTGGCTAGGCTATGCTGCCTAGTTGCTGAGTCAGACAATAGGCTGGATGTTGTTGCAAGGTATTTTTTAGCATTTTAATCAGTAGACTTTGAATAAAGCAGAATATCCTTCACCCGATCAATTGAAAGCCTTCAAAGAAAAGACTGGGGTCCCCAGAGAGGAAGGAATTCTGCCTGCAAACTGCCTTCATACTAAGGACTGCAACATTTAGTCTTTGAGGAATTCTCAGCTACTGCCTGCCTTGCACATTTCCTCCTTGACACCTCCCACAAGCATGTGAGCCAATTTCTCAAGTTTCTTTCTCTCTCATATATATCTGTATCTATGTCTATATGTAGATACGAAGAAATGTGTGTGTATATATATGAGTGTGTTTGTGTGTGTGTGTGTGTGTGTGTGTGTGTGTACAAAGGGGTTTGTGGGGTAGTGGAGTGCAGGCAGGAAAAAAAAAGAATGTTATCAAGAAATATGAGATAATTACCATTTAAAGCATAATTACCAACATATTCTTCTATCTAATCCTTCTGAGTGTATGGCATTTTGCAATACTCTGCCAGAGAAAAATTGAATCCTAAAGGAATAGCTTCATTGTAAATGATACTAAAGCAAAAATTTGTGGCTCTATACATATCAGTACATTTTTGTTATCATCTAAGGACTCTGGATTTAAGTATTTAAAGGCTAGAGTGTTATAAAAAAGTTCTCAGAAACCTAAGCTATTTTTGTCAATTGTTCCTGCCATTCTTAGTATGTTGGTTTATTTGAACATATGCATGATATGTGTTATAACTCTTGATATGTTTGTAACTTGATATGCTTGTAACTCTATGGTTACAAAATTTCCACGCTGTCTTTTAGAATATGACCTAAAATTTAGGCAAAAATAAAAATGTAAAAGTCAGTCCCAACATTATTTGTCCTTTTTATCTGAATAAATAAATAAATAAGATTAATTTAAAAAGTCTCCCAGAAGATTTCTTCTTAAATTTCACTAGGCAAAGAATTCACTCAAGTATCCATTTTACTAAGAACAGAATAACTAATACTGGAATATGCTACAGCTTGGGTCTCTAATGTGCTCCAAGGTTCAGGTGTTAAAGGTTTGATACTCATCTTGATGGAAGGTGGTGGAACCTGCAAGGGGTGGAACCTTCCGTGAGATTTTAGTTTAATTAGGTGCAGCCTTTCAGAGAATTATGGGACCCTGGTCTCTTCCTCTCTCTTTTACATTACTTATGTTGACCATAAGGTCAACAGTTTGGTTCACCAGGAGCTTCCTGTCATGATGTGCCCAAAGCAACAGGAACAATTGACTATGGACTAAAACTTCTGAATCCGTGAGTAAATATAAATGTGTCCTCTTTTTGAGTTTATTGGTTCTAGTATTTTATTAGAGTAATAGAAAGCTAAATAACAGACTAATTTTATCTAAGTTGCAAAATCAAACCAAGAAAAAGAAATCCAGATATTTGAAGACACTGGACTAGAACCAAATGTAGTTTCTTACTGCAAATGATTTAGCCCTTGAAAGGGAGGTAACATACCATAATCAACGGAGTGCTGGTATCATGGGCCTACTTGAAGTGAGCAGAAAGACAGATTCTTTAGTCTCTAGAGGCAAGATTTGGAGTCCAAGCAGATCAACACATTTAGAAACTGAAAATGTTGAGAACTTCCAAATTCCTCTAATAAATTCTCTTCGATTTCTTACATGAACACTAAATTATACACCTGCAAGTGAGACTGCAGGAGTCAGTGGAAAGCAACATCTCTAAGGATCAAGGAGCCCATCATGTATTTTAGCTGTAGCTAATAAAACAGAATTTGGACTTTCATTCAGAAGGGCTGAATTGAAGGGAATAATTAAAAACCTACTGAAAACACAGAATCATCACATCGCAAGAATAAAGAACCTGCCCCAATCCACTCTATTAGGATATTAATTTAATTCTCCACTCAAAACAAATCCAGCTACACAGTTGAAGTACGAAGTCAAATAGGAGGCCCCTGCTCAGAGGGACCTTGCCCTTGAGCTTAATGCTCTGGTGATACTATTTTGAAATTCTTAACAAGTTTATTATGGAGCACGGAGAAAACATGGCCTTCCTCTCCCCGTCCTCTCTACCTCCCTAGGGTGGGTTCTTAAACATTCACTGCCTCTGTCTCTGGCAGCCTGGTTCCCACCTCTCTCTCTCCAGTTTCCCATAATTATTGCTGTCTACTGACTTCCCTTCAGGATGTTGAGAAGATTAGGTTCAGGCAAATATGACCCACCTTGTCTCAGAATAGGGCATGGCAGCAGCCACCCAGCTTCAGCACCGTGGCATAATTAGTGAATGACTGGTTTGGATCATGTCTCGCTAGCCCATCCCTAAGCTAGACACTAAGCATGTCCAAGTGCAGAATCGCAGTCTTTTAGGGATAATCCATCTGCCAGGAATTGGGACATGAAGCTCATGGGAAGGGAGATACATATCTGGTTTACGTTGCTCTTCCTGCTGGGTCAGTCTGGTCTGGGGGCTACAAACACAGGTGTACATATAAGAGCCACAGGATGGTTTGCCAGCTACCTACGCATGCCTGAAATCTGCTGGCAAATGTGTCTATACTGTGGTAAAGCATATAAAATAGCAAAAAAAAAAAAAAAAAAAGAAAGAAAGAAAAATTGTCATTGTGGCAGCTTGAGAGAGAGAGAGCACAGAAAACAGAAAAAATATTTTATACTGTATTATCATTAACAGCATTTTCTTCCTGCTATTTGAAATGCAGCATCACATTTTCATTTTGCACTGAGTCCTACAAATTGTTTATCTGACCCTTAATGGAAGAGATCCTTTAAAAATCTCCAGTGCTTACATTTTGTCAAATCCCATGGAAAATAGTCTGCTCTCTTCTAATCAACCTCAAAAGGATTTTTCATAGTTACCACTTACCCCCTTATTGAAAACCTTGCTTTCTTTAGCATCACCCTGTCTGTAGTCTCCTCTGGTGTCTCCTCCCACTCTGCATAAACTGTTCAATGCTGCATTGATCTGGACATTAGATCTCAACATTGTTTCTCCTATAGATGCCAAGTTTCCAGTTTAATCTCACTGAATCTTATACTATCAAGTGCCATCACTATGCTCACTGATTCTTCAAATTATATATTCAAATTTGGCCCATCAACTGTTGACTAGATCTTTCTGTATGTCTGATCAACATCTCAAAATTCCTGTCTAAAACCCACCTTTATCCTGAACAGAAAACATTCCTAATTTCATATGATATTATTTTCCATATGTTTGCACATGCCCAAAACTTGTTAACCATCACTTTCTTTTCCTCTAATCTTAAACTTATTAACAAGGCCTATTAACTGTATAAACAACTTATGCTAACTTTGACCGCTCTTTCTTGTTTCTATTTCTGTGACCTTAGAGTTCGTTGTGGTCAATAATCAACTCCACAACTTGATTCTATGTGATGTCCTGGTTTCTATGCTTTTACCTCATCTAAATAAAATTGCCACATGTTAATTATTCAAATGTTATGGCAAGATTGCAATAAATCACCAAGTCAATCTTTTTTTCTCTATATATTTAAATGTAGTGCTGAGAATCAAATCCAGAGTCTCACACATGCCAGGCAAGCACTCTACTACTGAGTCACAACCTCAGCCAACCAAGTCAATCTCGAAGTAGGAGATGGAAGTAGGAATCTGGTGGTCCTGATTCATAAGCTGGTGGGATGGAGCACAGACTGCAAGTCTACATTCTCTGAGCACTTCAAGGGGTTATAACAACTCTTTTCTACCACAAGTAAAACATGTCAGTATATTAATCATCAGTGACTCTTTGCTATGATTAAAAACCATAAAAAAATCATGCAATCTAAAATCATAAGCAAAAGGGGAAGTGGGTCAAAATGACCAAAGTTGAGTACTATTTAAAGAATAGTTACTAACATCTAGACAATCATTAGCATTCTATGTGGTTAGGGTACATTGCCCAAGAAAAATGAGAACCAAGAAGACAATAATTTTACATTGTATAAGAATTGCCATTTTGTGTTGCCAAACATGCTATGCTAAGCAACTGTTGATGGGTACAGAGGTGGGAGTTTTCCCATGGGAGAAACATTTCTTATGTGACATGGAGTCTCAGGGTAAAATGGAGTCTGTTTGGTCATTGCCCATATAGCCTGGCCCATAACATTCCCCCCTTTTCTAAAAATCAAACCCTTGATTTATCTTTTAAATTAGCTAAGAGGTTGTAATGGCCACACATGTACACTAACGTGACTGAGGAAATATGTTGTTTTAGCAACTCAGGCCTTATAACATAGTCTGAGCAAGAGGAAAAAAAAAAAACATGATTAACTTTTTTTCAATCTTCTCTTTAGAGGGTGTTTGGGGTCTCTGAAGGGCAGTCCTTTTTTTGTAGGAGACATTTTTGTTGTCTTGACTTAGATGTGCTGAATCCACCTGTGAGTAAGGTCTCCTCTAGATGCGTGTTACTCCTTTCTGGAACCATTTGGCATATACATCGTCTCCTGGCTGGAATAAGTGATGGAAATTAGTTGTCTCTTGGGGCTGGTTCTCTGGAAGGAATTCATGAGCTTTAAGTTGAACCTGTTGGAGAAACTTAGCAATAGGTTGTAGCAGGAGCAGGTTTAATTCCCCAAATACCTTGCTACACTGACTGTCTCTTTTTAATTCATGGTTTATTTCCTTCTTTTAATTTTAGGGATTTTTTTACTGTTGTAGAGAAAAGGGCAATGACTGATCTTGCAGCTTCAAGCTGAGAGGGGGCAATGTGGGGTGGGGTATGCATTGGGAGTCCCCTTTTAGAAATTAGGTCAGTCAGGGGTTTCAGGACAAACAGGTTGTAAAGTCATCTGAGGATGGGTGCTTCTAGGAGAGAGACAAAAAGATATGAGTACTGAAATGAGTTTAATACAAAATAAATGTTGTAACATCTGGAACATGTCAGTGAATACCATGAAGCTGATAGAAATCAATAATCTCTTATCAGAAGGTAGAAGAACTGAGAAGTTGTTCTCATAACAAGACCTAACGAACTCTAACAAGGCCAAGGCTAGAGAGGACAAGGCCTTTATTTGGAATGTCATTCTTTAACATTGCCAGAGTTATCAGGAATCTAGACCCAACTTTTAGTTGTTACTTAGTGTTATCATCTTATTTTTGTAAAATATCCTTTTATTGGCATGACCTCTGTGTTTTAAGGCTAGATAATCATACTGGCAAACATTAATTAATCCTTCCTGTGTAGAGGTTAGGAAGATCTGTAGGTCTTAAACTAAAGACTGCTGATTCAGAAAGTTTCTTTTGATAGTTATCAGGCACTTTTGCTTAAGAATCTCTATTTTTGTATCCTCCAGTATTAGTTATTCCTGGGGGTCTAACACAAGTGTACATCTTAAGTTATTAAAATACCTATTGATTTATTTTAAGTGTCCAGGAATGACTATGTTTTGGTTTTAACTGTTTTTGCTAGGTGCTTAAGATCAAGCTAGCCAAATTGACCCTGTTCCAATCTATTGTTGAGAGTCAGCTGAGTTCCCTTGGGGGGGTCACTCTTGGAGAACATGTGAGTAGCCTCTTAGCTCCACTAGTGCCATCTGATAGAATAAATCAAGGTGTCACTGACCATGTGACTTTCCATGGGAGTATCAGGAATGTCTCCCTTTTCCAGTGACTTTTCTCTTTTGCAGTATGTGCACTGATTGCCTTTATTTTTATAGGGTCCCAGTAATCTCCTTGATTGGGAGGTCATGTGACCCAGAGTTTAGTCCTCTTATTCCCTGGGTTCAAGCTAACTCAGAGGACAAGAACCAAGTGTTGGTTTCCTTGACCCTTTTATTTTAACTTTAATCTTTAAGCCTTGGTCTTAAACACCTAGCAAGTCAATCTTACCAGTCTTAAAGAAGGAATACTGGGTTTTAACCTTAATGTCTATAATTTGATAGTTATTTTTATCCCTTTTATTTACTATCTGTCTATAGATGATGGCTGAATATACTTGTTAGTCAATAACAGATAGTAAAGTTAGTAAAGTTTACAAGAAAAATTTAAAATGAAATTAACAAGAGTAAAAACATACTTAGTTTGTACATAATTTGGAACCTTGACTGAGTTATACATTATACTTTTTGAGATCACAGAAATCTTTATAATAAAATCAGTCCTTTCAATACAACTTTAAATGAGCTGAAGTCTGGCCTATTTGGAGCCATTTTAACATATAGTAAGGTGGAATGCAGAGCCTTCTCTCAGGTGAGGTGGGCCTCTTTACAAATCTTAGGTAAAGTGTTTTAGTTCTGAAGGTGATCTTTGGCTATTTCTTAGATATCATTTTATAAAGTTTACATATATTTTTTTCTTGAGTCTATATGAATGTTAGCTAACATAATATAACATTTAAAACATGAATCAAAGAAAGGAATTTTTTTTTTCTGGAAAAAGCGGCAAAAAGTATGATAATATTAACCTTTAAAAAGATCAGAATCTCATGGTCTTTTAAAAATACCTTTATATTTTTATTCCAGTGTAAAAGGTAACATAAGGTTTAAGTCTGGTTACAGAACATAAAGTGACATAAATACCCAATAAAATTTGTTATCCTTATAAGTCTAAAATTTCCAATATAGTCAACTTTAGTATGGAGAACTCCAGCTTGATTAAAATGTTATTTTAAACCTTTTACTTTTAAGATGTGTATACCTGGAAGATATGAACACATTCAATATACAAAGAAGAGTAATAGTATTACAATTACATTGATGTTTTTATATTAACCAAGTTTAGCTTTTAAAGAAAATTTAGACTCTGAATGTAGTATAATATTCTAAAATAACAGTTGTTTAACCAGAGTTTTAAAAACCTTAAATTCTTTAAGACTAGTTGTTTGAGAGAATAAAACATAATAGACACAATGTTAAGAGTAAACTAATGTTTTAAGAAATTCTTGTTATTTTAACACAAAGATTAAATCTTGATTTATATTAGTACATAAATATTTGACCTTAGGGCAAAACCTTGAATAGCTTTAACTGATTGTGTTAGTTACACACAAAATTTTTAAAATTTATGTTTTATTTATACAGATGATTTTATCACTTAATTAAGACCCTCTTTTTGTTTACTTAGTTGTATTACAATTTTCTTTACCATCTAAAGACTTTCCTACCTAGAAACATTTTTCTTTTACTAAGTACATTTGTATACTTAACTTTAAAACAGTTTTTTGATTTAATTTATATTTTGAGACAACCTTTGTAAATTTTGAATTCAGATAAATTATTCCATTTTAATAAGATGAAATGTTTTATGTTAGTTACAGTACTCTATTTGAAATGCAGTTGAAACTTTTGGACCCTTTATATATAGAACTATACCTGTTGGGACTTTTAACTCTCAGCAACATTGTGTTCAGTGATGAAACAAAGCAATTTTAAAACTTTGTTTTCATGTACTAATTTATACAAACACCAATAATGTTAAAGTATGTTACTTTATGGAAGTTAAGGAGTTAACAGTACTCAATGTTATATTTAACAGCATTTTAACTTTGTGAGATGATCAAATGTCTCTAACACATCCATGATTAATCCCATACATGTTATATCTAATGTATTTATTTTTAGAAACAATGATATCAGACAAGTATATTGAACAGCATTAGTCATCTCTTTCCTTGTTGCAGAGAATCCTAGAAACAATAGATATTAGGCATTTTATAGACATTTACATTTTATTAGTTGTTTGACCACCTATAGAAATTTGTGAGTTTGTAATTTTAAAGACATTTTTAAAATTTTTTTTATTTGTTTACCTAATTAAAATTGAACCCTTTAAATCACATGAATCAAAAATATTTGGATTCCCTTTTTTTAAATTTATGAGCTCATACACCAATTTTGATACCAGACACATGTAGACATGACAATACACTGGTGTGTATGTGTCTATCTATCTCTCTATCTATCTATCAAAACTGACAAAGACCCAATAGCTTATTTTTAAAATCTATTGTATTGAGAGCTAACCCTTGCAAATTGACCAAAAGGTCAATGAAGCAGTGTAAAAAACAAAAAATCCTTTAGAGTTGGATAAAATAGGTCTGATCAGAAAAACACATTAACTTAGGTACATCAGATCAAAATCATGAACTGAAAAAAGTATAGAATTTTAAAAACCTTCCTGACCTTCATCCTGAAATGGTCCCACTCATCAAAGGGCAAAGAGTTTGAGGGAATATAGACAAAGACTGGGGACCCATTCCACCCTGAAGGAATTTCCAGAAGAGGAAGCAAGGGAGCCTGCTGCCATTGGTCTGTCTGGGAGATCAGCCTCCTTTAGGTTGGTGTCCTGTTCTAAAATGGTTTTTCTGGTCTCTTGGATAGCAGCCACCAGAAGTTTAGCCTGGCATTTTGAAAAACCTTTTGGGCCACCTCTTACAGTTGGGAGGTATTCATGTCTGCAAATTCTTTAAACTTTGGGAGTTTTCTATGAATATCTGGGGCTGACTGAAAGATAAAAGCCAAATTTATGTCCCAAGTGTTTTTTCCTAGACAAAATGATTTGGCCATTAATTATTTTAGTAATACAGCATGAGAGATCAAAAAAGAGAGAGAGGGAGAGGCAGCCCTCTCTCTTTAGTCATTTTTCTTTATTCCTGTTGGCAACCATTTACATTTTGATGCAAGCTTCAGTGAGCGAGGGCCTTTTAAACATTTTTTTTTTTTTTGTCCAGGTTGCTAATTAGGTCAGGTTTGGATTAGCTTTCTTATGACAAGGCTAACAATTAAAACAATAGGCAGAGATAAAAGAAAGGTGAAAGATAAAAATTTAACAAGGCACTGAGTGTAAACCCTGTAGTCCAAAGGCCCTACTGAGAACCCAGAGCTCTAACATCTAAGGATATGTGATGATGGATGTTCTGGCTCAAGAAGAGAGAGGATTTACCTCTCCTCTGCTCCTTTAACCTATGGTAGTCCTCACTGAATTAAATGATACCTGCCCACATGGGTGAGAATAAATCTCCTGGTTAGTCCACTGATTTCAATGCTAAACTCTTCCAGAAACCACCTCATGGACACACCCAGAAATAACCTTTCACTAGCTATTCTGGCATCCCTTAAGCTAGTCGAGATAAAACAAAATGAATCATCACGGCTCATTAACTGCGTTCTGGACATACTAGCTTTTGCTTCAACATACCAAACATTTTTCCATCTGAGGATATTTGCAATAGTTTTTCTACCTAGAGTTTTCCTGCCCCAGATTCTTACAGACACAGTGGCTTCTCCTCATTTGGGTCTCAAATACTGTCTCCTCCAACAAGCAACCCTTTCTTATGGGGCTTTTGTCGAAGAGACTTGTAGCAACTTAACTGTCTCTTTATGTTGTTTGATCTCCTTCCAACACTCATCACTTCTTGATAGTTATTTAACTTTTTCTCCCCATCTGGGATGTTAGACGAACAAAGAACACCTGTTTTCCTTGTTCATTTCCACATCACCAACAACTACAAGAGCACCTCCGTAATACTTATTTCTTAAATAAATAAATTCATTAACTATACATGAAAGAGTTAATAAGTGTTTAGTCAATTTGGATACATAGGTAGCAACACATACCAAGTGTTAAAAAAAATATTTCTAGAAGACTGATTTTTTTCTACTAATATAGAGCTAATATAGTGAAATATAAGAAAAATTACTATAGAGAATTGGATAAGGCACACCTTAGTATTTTACATTAAAATATTACGAAGAATACAAATAATCCAATCAACAAATGGGCTAAGGAAATGAACAGACACTTCACAGAAGAAGATGTACAAGTAATCAACAGATATATGAAAAAATGTTCAACATCCCTAGTAATAAGGGAAATGCAAATCAAAACCACCCTAAGATTTCATCTCACCCCAATTAGAATGGCGATTATCAAGAATACAAGCAACAATAGGTGTTGGCGAGGATGTGGTGAAAAAGGAACACTCATACATTGCTGGTGGGGTTGCAAATTAGTGCAACCACTCTGGAAAGCAGTGTGGAGATTCCTCAGAAAGCTTGGAATGGAAACACCATTTGACCCAGCTATCCCACTCCTTGGCCTATACCCAAAGGACTTAAAATCAGCATACTACAGAGATACAGCCACATCAATGTTCATTGCTGCTCAATTCACCATAGCCAGATTGTGGAACCAACCTAGATGCCCTTCAGTTGATGAATGGATAAAGAAACTGTGGCATATTTATACAATGGAATATTACTCCGCAATGAAGAATGATAAAATTATGGCATTTGTAGGCAAATGGTCGAAATTGGAGAATATCATGCTAAGTGAGATAAGCCAATCTCAAAAAACTAAAGGACAAATGATCTCGCTGATAAGCGGATGAGGACATATAATGGGGGGTGGGAGGGGCTAGCATTAGGTTTAGGGTTAGGTTTAGAGTTAGGCTAAGGAGAGCAGTAAGAATGAAGGAAAGAAGGACTGTGTAGAGGGAAAAGAGGGGTGGGAGGGGTGGGAGGGGTGGGAGGGGTGGGGGGGAGGGGAAAAATATAATAAACATCATTACCCTATGTAAACGTAAAAAAAATAAATAAAAAAAAAATATTAAAAATGCATCAATAAATAAAATCGAACTCATTTATTTATAACTTGATGATTTGACAAATTCTGAGTGTATCTTCTTCAAGCTTACTGGCTTGACATTTGTCTCCAACTTGTCTATTTTTCAGTCTCAAAATACGGTGACATACTCTTTTACCATATAATCAACAAAATTGCTCTCTCTAGCATATTCTATAACTTTATTATGCTATTAATCAAGTTAACTCTTTGAGGTGTTTTTTTCTCATACATATAGTAGTTACCATGATATGTAAATGTAGCTCCATTTTTATTTCAATAAAATTTTATATGTTATAATTACTGAATCTGTTCTATTGCTTATCTTCAGGATCTCAAATTTATAGGTATTGTAGCTTATTTTCTGTCGTTATCACATTCATATTGATATGTTTTAATTGCTTTATTTCCATTTGTTTTAATTCCTTCGGTCATTTCTATTATCACTTAATATGTGTATATTCATACTTATTCTACTTTCCCATCTGGTTTTTACTTTTGAGGTAGTTTTGCCATTTTTTCCATTGCTTTCTTGAATTCTGTCAGTCATGGTACTTAGTCATCCCTTTTCTCACTGCTCAGTTGTGGCTGGGTTGTTCTTTTTGACTCGAAATTAGATTGATTCTGACATTCTTTTCTTGATAATTTTAAAATTTTTCCTTTTCTAATTTTTCTTTGTAGCAACTTTTGATGGATTTTATACTGTTGGTTTTGTTTGTGTGTAAATGGGTTGGATATTTCTACATAAGATACTAGCAGAATATTCAAGTTAAGGATGAAGATGAAATGTGTTTTTTCAGTTTTCTAAGGTTTAAGTTGCTCTCTCTTCTTTTGCTGTTAGATTAGGTTGTTATCAAAGATTTTATTCTATCTTGTTTCAGTCAAACTCTTACCAACAGTCATGACCGTTTGTAGATTCTAATTGACTATGAAATTCTTCAGTTATCCATCTCTTTTGTCCTTATTTTTCTTAAAATTTTCTTTAATACATTAAATAGGACTATTTCAAAGTTCTGATTGCTGATTGTTTTTTTTTCTTTTTATTATCAGTCACATTCTCTTTCTGCTTTATATTTTTAGTAATTATTTAGCTCTTCCCTGTGATACAATTGCACATTGGTGTGCTGGTTAAATTTAAATCTAGAGTTACAGTGGAGTTTTCCTGTTTTCTTCTGTTAGGTAGTTTATCACTATGAGATAACTAATGCTGGTTGTTTGGGTATACATTATAAAATACATTTTCAACTCCTGTTCAAACTTACCTTTTGAATTTGGATTCCACATGCTTTATTTTTAAACCTTGTAAGTCATTGTCCTTCTAGCTATGTGATGCTAGGTAATATTAGACTTCTGAAACTTTTAAACTTAGCTACTTAGCTTCCTACCCCAACTAGATTCAAAATTAATATTTGAAGTCTCTAGGTTCTCAAAACTGTAAGCAATATAAAAATTGGTGAAACTTATAAGGAAGAGCAATTGCATGTAGTTTTGGAAATTATTCATATGGTGTTAAATATTACATAAAATTTATTGAACTAATTTTTAATTGATCACTGGAGAAATTTTTTCCTTGCTATAGAAATGTTGTCAGACTCATGTATTGGTTAAGGTAACAAATCAGGAATGTACAAAGAAAACAGATTTTATGCATATTATGAAAGTTAATTGAGCACACAATTATGTCAGTGATAACTTTTTGATTAAATTACTCCTCATGAATTTGCCAAGACATTATGAATCATTAAATCTTCAATCACTTGTGCAAATCTGTAGTTACTAGCATCATTTTCTTTTCATTGCCTAATTTTTGCATTGGTTATATTTGTAGGGATATGCATATAAATGTAACACTCATAGCAGGACAAGAAATGAGGTAATATGTATGAAAGCAATATGTAATTAAATCCAAATTAGACGATTTGTTTATTTTACAAATAACAGACAGGCCTAATATTTTAAGCAATAAAACATTTGATCAAAATGAATAAAACATGCTTGAAAATACTTTTGATCACTTGCCTCTAGCTATGACTTTGTAATGATTAAAACAATTATCATTTTGCTCAATGACTTAGGAACTCTCTGATAATAAGTTTGAAACAAAGTCCATAGTGTACAAGTTATTCTACCACTTTTTTTCAGACATTAACTTAAATCTTCCTGGAAATAAAGCATAAGACTCATTTAATGAATTGAGTATTACCTTGCAAATCAATGATATCTTGAATTTTTGGTTGATTATCTGCTGTGAGAAACAAAATCTATTTAGAAAATCACTTGCACCTATTGTTATCTTTGAGGATTTTGCATGTCTCCCAAGCATTGTGTAGT
Organism: Sciurus carolinensis; assembly: GCF_902686445.1. Lineage (NCBI taxonomy): Eukaryota > Metazoa > Chordata > Mammalia > Rodentia > Sciuridae > Sciurus > Sciurus carolinensis. The sequence continues at coordinate 19,463,057 of NC_062217.1, read as the reverse complement.
TATTCCCCTGGTATGCTGAAATCCACCAGCAGTTTGAGAGAAATATGATAATGAGGTTAATAAAAAACACCACTTTATATCCTCAAATTTTTCTAATTTGATGTATCCAGCACATCTATTTAAGACCATACATACACAGTTACAATTTACACATATTCCTTCCCAATTTGACTGTACAAATGACCCTGGAAACCAGTGCATTTCTTTATGAGACTAAAAGTATAAATTCAGGGAAATCTGACATAAGTGACAATCAAAAGTAGGTATAGATATTATTTTTATATTTATAAGACCTCCTAAAAATGACACGTGTAGAGTTGTTATGTATGATTTTTAATAGAAAACATGTGAAGATCATAAGTATTTTAAGAGACGCATTTGATTAGGTGCCTAAAATATGATTCTACCATCCTGCCATTTTAAGTGACTATCAACATTCTATTTCCTTCAGTAACCAGCTTCCCCGAAATGAATTGATTACTACCAGTTAGACGAAGTCTTCAGATATTTAGATGGCAGTGACTGCATGGAAGAAATTACATAGGTCTTTTCCTGTTACAGTTAGAGGCTTGATCAAAATGGTCAAAATGGTTGACATGATCAAACTTATCTTCCTTCAAAGCAATGGAAGGTAAGATCCAAGTGAATATCCATTCTTGTTGATGTTGGACTATTAGGTCTGCATTTTCTTTTAGCAGTTGCAAGGTTTCTGGTGTAATTCCCCAGACTTTGAACAACTTCAAGTTGAGCTTTGTTCAGGATGAGAGACAGGGTTTAAATTTTATTCTTCTACATAAGAATTTCCTGTTTTCCTAGCACCATTTGCTAAAGAGGCTATCTTTTCCCAAACTTATGTTTTTAGCACCTTTGTCTAGGAACAGATAATTGTATCTATATGGGTTCATCTCTCTGTCTTCTACTTTATTCCACTGGTCTTCATACTTGTTTTGGTGCCACTCTCATGCTGTTTTTGTTACTATAACTCTGTAGTATAATTTGAGATTTGGTATTGTGATTTGGTACTGTGATATTCCTCTTTCTCTCTAAAGGTTGATTTGGCTGACTGGGGTTGTGGTTCTGTGGTAGAGCACTTGCCTAGCATGTGTGAGACACTGGGTTCAATCCTCAGCACCACATAAAAATAAACAAAATAAAGGTATTGTGTCCACCTACAACTAAAAATATTTGAAAAAAAAATACTGCTTTGGCTATTCTGGGGCCTCTTATTTTTCCAAATGAATTTCATAACTGCTTTTTCTAGTTCTGTGAAGAATGTCATTGGAATTTCAATGGGGACTGCATTATATCTGTACAGCACTATTAGTAGTATGTTCATTTTGACAATATTAATTCTGCCTATCCAAGAACATAGGAGGTCTTTCTATTTTCTAAGGTCTTCCTGCATTCTTTTCTTCAGTGTTCTGTAGTTTCATTGTAGAGGTCCTTCACCTCCTTTGTTAGGTTGATTCTCAAGTTTTTTTTTTTTTTTTTTTTGGAGGCCATTGTGAATGGGATGATTTTCCAAATTTCTTTTTCAGTAGATTCGTCATTGGATCACAGAACACAAATGATTTATGTATGTTGTTCTTGAAACCTGATTTTTCTGAACTCATTTATGAGCTCTTGAAGTCTTCTGGTGGAAATTTTTTGGGTCTTCTAAATATAGGATCATTCATTGGCAAACAGATAATTTGAGCATTTCTTTCCTTATTCATATCCTTTTAATTTGCTTCTCTTGACTAATTGCTCTGGCTAGAGTTTCAAAAATTCTGTTGAACAAGAGTGATGAACGTGGGAATCCATGTCTGGTTCCTAATTTTAGAGGAAATGCTTTCAGCTTCTCTCCATTCAGTACAATGTTGGCCTTGATTTTGTCATATGTAGTCTTTATAATGTTAACTTTCTTCTATCCCTAGCTTTTCTAGTGTTTTTAAACATGAATGGGTACTGTATTTTGTCAGATGCTTTTTCTGTATCCATTGAGATAATTGGATGATTCTTGACTGACTGTATTTATATAGTGAATTACATGTATTGATTTCCATATGTTGAACAAATCTTGTTCCTTTGGGACAAAATTCAATTGATCATGTTGCACTATCTTTTAAATGTGTTTTTGCATGTGGTTACCAATATTTTATTAAGATTGTTTGTATGTATGTTCATTAAGTATATTGACCTGAATCTTTTTCTTCCCCCTTAATACGTCTGTGTCTGGTTTTGGTATCAGAGTGATATTGACTTCATAGAATTAGTTTGGCAGTGTTTCCTTCTTTTCTATTTCATGGAATAATTTGAGAAGGATTGATATTAGTTCTTCCTTAAGGATCTGGGAGAACTAGGCTAAGAATTCATATGGTCCTGAACTTTTCTTTGTTGGAAGGCTTTTGATAGCTGCTTCAATTCCATTACTTAATATTGATTTGTTTTAAGTTTTCTATAGCCTCATGGTTCAATTTGGGTAGGTCATATGTCTCTAAAAATTTTTCCATATCTTTATGAATTTCTAGGATATTAGAGTATAAATTTTCAAAATAGATTTTGATGATCTGGATTTCAGTAGTGTGTCTGGCCATATTTTCTTTTTCATCTTTGAGTGAGTTCTCTCTTTCTTTTGGTTAGTTTGACTAAGAGTTTATCTATCTTGTTTATTCTTCAAGAAAAACCTTTTCATTTTGTTGGTATTTGTATTTTTTTTTTTATTCTCAGTTTCATTGGTCTGCTCTGATTTTAATTATTTCCTGTCTTCTACTAATTTGGGGGTTGGTTTATTCTTTATCTAGGGCCTTGAGATGTAATGTTAGATTATTTATTCATATATCCATATGTTGCATACACTAAAGTACAAAAAAATATATATACAGAAACATAATGGTAAGGTACATTTCCTCAACATCAAATGGCAAAACTAGAAAATGCAGAATTATTCATGGTTGATTGTGAAATACCCAAACAGGAATACTCATAAGCTTCTGGTGGGAGTAAACAGGATACAAACATGTTGGAGATACGTTGGAACTATCAATTCATTAAAGATGTGCATAAATCAAACCCTGTAGTTTCAGTGCCGGGGTCATAGTGGTCTCAGGTGATGGAGTAGGCATTGGCGCAGTGGAGAACAAAACAACACAAACTGAAGGAATGGAAGCTAAGTTCCGAATTTTATTTTTCCCAGCCAGCTTTTTATACATTAAAAGGTAAGCAGTTACACATGTTTTTTTTTCAGAACAGGAAAAAGTCACAAGGAGAAAAACAAAAATATTTTGTATAATCATTACTAGACTAGACAATGAAGTATTCTAATTATTCTAGTAATTGTTTACTTGTGATAACCTATAACTAAACAATAAGACATATTAATATTTACCTAATCATAAAGGTTAAAGCAAACTCAGTAGGGTTGAATAAACGTCAGTCCTGTGACTACTGCTGTAGTTAATAAATGCTAGACTTTTAAGCTAACATATGATATCATCTTTTACTGTGTGAACTTAACATTGAGGAACCCTTTATTTCTTCTGTTCCTGTTAATCCTTCCTGATGGGGTTGGAATTATTTGCCTATGTGTTTCAGGTCATCTGAGAGTAGTCAACAGGGGATCAGCAGCTAGAATCTGTTTTTGTACTTTCCAACCAACCAACACAATCTTGGTTACTCAGAGTTTCATAGAAAATGACTAAATCTGAAATCACTGCTCCATTAGAAGTCTGGTTTTTATGTTCTAAACCTGGTTCTGTTAAGACCCCTGTTTTCAGGGAAAACACATAAAATATTAATAGTAAACCTGCACATATTAAGCAAGCAAGGAAGGAAAGCCCGCAACCAAATTCCCAATGAGATGAGACTTTGCAAACATCTTTATTACTCAGCGGAATCCTTGTCAAGCACTGAGGGGAATTGCAGGTGGCATAACATTTCAGTTTTATGCATGTGAACTAGGAAAGAATTTTCCATAATAGCTATAAGAGTAATGAACAGTAATAATCTACACAGCACTACTAATAAAGAAACATTTGGAAACAATCTTCATTCTTTCAAATGAAGAATGGATAAATAATATATATCATTTTCACTGCTTTCCAGTGAAAGGAGCATAGTTATCTATATTTGTCTATGAATCTCACAATTATATAGTGAACAAAGAAGCAAATGTCCCAAAGTTTATTTTGTGTATTGTAAAGTTATAAAATTAAAATACAAGCAGTTAAATAATGTATTACTTTTACAGTACATAGTATGGTAGAGGAGATGTTTTCCAAGATATGTGGGAAAATATTAAGATATTTTGATTGGAATGGTATGAATCTACATTGTGCACAAACATTGAAATGAGAAGTTGTATGCCATTTGTGTACAATGAATCAAAATGCAGTCTGTAAGAATAAAAAAAATAAATTTTGGAGATAAGGGCTTTATCTGAAGTGCATGTGGAAAAGATTTTTTCCCACTCTGTAGGCTCTCTTTTCACATTCTTAATTATATCCTTTCCTGAGAAAAGGATTTTAGTTTGAGTCCATCCCATTTATTGATTTTTCCTTTAATTTCTTGTGCTTTGGTTGTCTTGTTAAGGAAGTCTGATCCTAAGCCAATATGATGAAGATTTGGGCCTACATTATTGTCTGTTTGGTGCAGGGTCTCTAGTCTAATTCCTAAGTTCTTAATCCATTTTGAGTTGAATTTTGTGCAGGGTGAGACAGAGGTATAATTTCATTTTACTGCATATGGATTTCCAGTTTTCCCAGCACCATTTGTTGAACAGGCTATCTTCTCTCCATTGTATGTTTATGGCTCCTTTGTCAAGAAAGAGGTAACTGTATTTATGTGGTTTTGTCTCTGTGTCTTCTATTATGTACCATTGGTCTGCCTGTCTGTTTTGGTGCCAAGACCATGCCGTTTTTGTTACTATTGCTCTGTAGTATAGTTTAAGGTCTGGTATTGTGATACCTCCTACTTCACTCTTTCTGCTCAGGATTGTTCTGGCTATTCGAGGTGTCTTATTCTTCCAGATGAAGTTCATGATTGCTTTATCTGTTACTATGAGGAATGTCATTGGGATTTTAATTGGAATTGCATTGAATCTGTATAGTGCCTTTGGTAGAATGGTCATTTTTACAATATTAATTATGGCTGTCCAAGAACATGGGAGATCTTTCCATCTTGTAAGGTTTTCTTCAATTTCTTTCTTTAGTGTTCTGTAGTTTTCATTGTAGAAATCTTTCACCTCTTTTGTTAGATTGATTCCCAAGCACTTCAGATAGAGCACTAATCTCCAAAATTTCTAAAGAACTTACAAATCTTTACACCAAAAATACAAAGAACCCAATCAATAAAAGGACCAAGGAATTGGACAGACACTTTACAGAAGAAGACATACAGGTGATTAATAAATATATCAGAAAGTGTCCAACATCTCTAGTAATTAGAGAAATGAAAATTAAAACAATTCTAAGATTTCATCTTACTCCAATTAGAATTGCTATTATCAAGAACACAAACAATAATAGATGTTGGTATGGATGTGGGGAAAAAGGCACACTTGTACATTGCTGGTGGAGTTGCAAATTGGCACAGCCACTCTGGAAAGCAGTGAATCCTCAGAAAACTTGGAATGGACCCACCTTTTGACCTAGTTATCCCAACTCCTTGGTTTATACCCAAAGGACTTAAAATTAGCATACTACAGTAATGTAGCCACATCAATGTTTATAGTAGCTCAATTCACAATAACTAGATTGTGGAACCAACCTACATGCACTTCAACAGATGAATGGATAAAGAAACTGTGGTATATATACACAATGGAATATTATTCAGACATAAAGAAGAATAATATTATGGCATTTACAGATAACTGGATGGAACTGGAGAATATCATGCTAAGTGAAATAAGCCAATCCCCAAACACCAAAGGCAGAATGCTTTCCCTGAGAAGTAGATGATAATATACAATGGAGGTGGTGGAGTTGGGGAGTGAGAGAAGAATGGAGGAACTTTATATTATGTAGAAGGAAATGAGAGGGGGGTATGAAAAATGGTGGAATGAGATAGACATCATTACCCTATGTACATGTATGATTACATGATTGGTATGAATTTACAATGTGTACAATCAGAAAAGAAATGATGTATCCCATTTGTGTGCAAAGATTCAAAATGCAGTCTGTAAAAATAAAAAAATAAATAAATATTTTTAAAAAATAAAAAATAAAAAGGAAGGGATGAATTTTTTTTTTCTTAGAAGAGTTAAGAAAAGGATCTAAGTGATTAGGAGTAGAAAATTCTCTCAGGAGTCAATATATATTTTAATAATAATCTCCAACCTTCATATATGGACATACTACATCTTTAATGAACTGAAAATCAGCACAGACATAACACATGGATATGTGCATGCATATACTAAGACAAATACACATGAACACCTGCACATATGCACATGCCTCATAAGGTTACCTTCATTTGTTAATTTATTTTAGACAAAATTGTGAGAAATAATTATGGTTCCTGTAAGAGGACATGCAGTGTGTCCTTTTTTTTTTTAAGCTAGAAATCCACAGCAATTTTGTGTATTTTAATGGTTTTTTAAATTCATTTTTATTGTAAAGAAATGGGATACATCTTCTTTCTCTATTTGTACACAAGGTAGAGGCAAACCATTTGTGTAATCATACATTTACTTAGGGTAATAGTTTTTGATTCATTCTGTTATTTTTTTTCTTCCCCCCACCCCTCCCACCCCTCTTTTCCCTCTATACAGTCCCTCCTTCCTCCATTATTGCCCCTTTCCCACCCCCATATCTGTCATCATCCACTTATCAGTGAGATAATATGTAGTTTGGTTTTTCTGAGATTGGCTTATCTCACTTAGCATGATATTCTCCAACTACATCCATTGCCTGCAAATGCCAACAATTTTATTCTTCTTTATGGCTGAGTAATATTCCATTGTGTGTATATATATATATATATATATATATATATATATATATATATACCATGGTTTCTTTATCCATTCATCAATTGAGGGGTATCTAGTTGGTTCCACAATCTGGCTATTGTGAATTGAGCAGCTATGAACATTGTTGTGGCTGCATCTCTGTAGTATGCTGATTTTAAGTCCTTTGTGTATAGGCCGAGGAGTGGGATAGCTGGATCAAATGGTGGTTCCATTCCAAGTTTTCAAAGGAATCTCCACACTGCTTTCCAGAGTGACTGCACTAATTTGCAGCCCCACCAGCAATGTATGAATGTACATTTTTCCCCACATCCTCTCCAACACCTATTGTTGCTTATATTCTTGATAATTGCCATTCTAATTGGGGTGAGATGGAATCTTAGGGTAGTTTCGATTTGCATTTCTCTTATTACTAGAGATGTTGAACATTTTTTCATAGATCTATTGATTGCTTGCACATCTTCTTCTGTGAAGTGTCTGTTCATTTCCTTAGCCCACTTGTTGGTTGGGTTATTTGTATTCTTCGTGTAGAGTTTTTTGTGTTCTTTATATATTCTGGAAATTAGTGCTCTATCTGAAGTATGAGTAGCAAAGATATTCTCCCACTCTGTAGGCTCTCTCTTCACATTGCTGATAGTTTCCTTTGCTGAGAGAAAGCCATTAATTTGAATCTGTCCCAGTTATTGATTTTTGCTTTTATTTCTTGTGCTATGGGAGTCCTGTTAAGGAAGTCTGATCCTAAGCCAACAAGTTAAAGATTTGGACCTACTTTTTCTTCTATAAGATGCAGGGTCTCTGCTCTGATTTAAAGGTCCTCGATCCATTTTGAGTTGATTTTTGTGCAGGGTGAGAGATAGGGGTTTAGTTTCATTCTGTTGTATATGGATTTCCAGTTTTCCCAGCACCATTTGTTGAAGAGGCTATCTTTTCTCCAGTGCATATTTTTGGCACCTTTGTCTAGTATTAGAAAATTGTATTTATTTGGGTTTGTGTCCATGTCCTCTATTCTGTACCATTGATCTACCTGTCTATTTTGGTGCCAATACCATGCTGTTTTTGTTACTATTGCTTTGTAGTATAGTTGAAGTTTTGGTATTGCAATACCACCTGTTTGATTCTTCCTGCTAAGGATTGCTTTAGCTATTCTGGGTTTCTTATTCTTTCAGATGAATTTCATGATTGCTTGCTCTATTTCTGTAAGGTATGTCATTGGGATTTTAATTGGAATTGCATTGAATCTGTATAGCAGTTTTGGTAGTATGGCCATTTTGACAATATTAGTTCTTCCTATCCAAGAACATGAGAGATCTTTCCATCTTCTAAGGTTTTCTTTAATTTCTTTCCTTAGTGTTCTGTAGTTCTCATTGTAGAGGTCTTTCACCTCTTTTGTGAGATTGATTCCCAAGTATTTTATTTTTTTCGATGCTATTGTGAATGGGGTAGTGTTCCTAACTTCTCTTTCTGAAGATTCATTACTTATGTATAAAAATGCATTGGATTTATGAGCCTTAATCTTATATCCTGCTACTTTACTGAATTCACTCATGAATTCTAAAAGTTTTCTGGGGGAATATTCTGGTTCCTCTAAATATGTAATCATGTCATCAGCAAATAGGGATAGTTTGAGTTCTTCTTTTCCTATTCATATCCCTTTAATTTCCTTGGTCTGTCTAATTGCTCTGGGTAAAGTTTCGAGGACAATGTTGAATAGAAGTGGTGAAAGAGGGCATCCCTGCCTTGTTCCAGTTTTTAGGGGAAATTCTTTCAGTTTTTTACCATTTAGAATGATATTGGCCATGGGCTTAGCATAGATGGCCTTTACAATGTTAAGAAATGTTACCACTCTATTTTTTTCTAATATATTGAGCACGAAGGGGTGCTGTATTTTATCAAATGCTTTTTCCGCATCTATTGAAATAATCATGTGTTTCTTGACTTTAAGTCTATTGTTATGGTGAATTATATTTATACATTTTCGGATGTTGAACTAACCTTGCATCCTTGGGATAATACCCACTTGATCGTGGTGTACTATCTTTTTAATATATTTTTGTATATGATTTGCTAATATTTTGTTGAAAATTTTTGCATCGATGTTCATTAAGGATATTGGTCTGAAATTCTCTTTCCTAGATGTTTCTCTGGTTTAGTTATCAGGGTGATATTGGCTTCATAGAATGAGTTTGGGAGGGTCCCCTCCCCTTCTATTTCATGGAATACTTTGAGGAGTATTGGAATGAGCTCTTCATTAAAGGTTTTGTTGAACTAGGCTGAGAACCCATCTGGTCCTGGACTTTACTTTGTTGGTAGTCTTTTGATGATTTCTTCTATTTCATTACTTGAAATTGATTTATTAAATTGTGTATGTCCTCCTGGTTTGGTTCAGGTAATTCATATGTCTCTAGAAACCTGTTGAGGTCTTCAAGATTTTCTATTTTGTTGGAGTATAGATTTTTAAAATAGCTCTAATTGTGTTTTGTATTTCAATCATGTCTGTTGTGATATTTCCTTTTTCATTCCAGATTTTAGTAAATTGAGTTTTCTCTCTCCTTCTCTTTGTTAGTGTGGCTAAGGGTTTATCAATTTTGTTTATTTTTTCAAAGAACCAACTATTTTTTTGTCAATTTTTTGATTGTTTCTTTTGTTTCAATTTCATCGATTTCAGCTCTGATTTTAACTATTTCCTGTCTTCTACTACTTTGGTATTGCTCTGTTCTTCTTTTTCTAGGGCTTTGAACTGTAGTGTTAGGCTGTTTATTTGTTGATTTTTTTCTTCTTTATTGAATGCGCTCCATGAAATAAGTTCTTTAAATACTGCTTTCATTAGTGTCCCAGAGATTTTGATATGATGTGTCATTGTTCTCATTTACGTGTAAGAATTTTTTTATTTCACTCCTGATGTCTTCTGTTATCCATTCATCATACAATAGTGTATTATTTAATCTCCAGGTGTTGGAGTAGTTTCTTTGTAGTCTGTCATTTATTTTCTAATTTCAATCCATTATGATCTGATAGAATACAAGGTAGTATTTCTCTCCTCTTGTATTTGCTAACATTAGCCTTGTAGCATAAAATATTGTCTATTTTAGAGAAGGATCTGTGTGTTGCTGAGAAGAAAGTGTATTTGCTCTTTGTTGGATGGTATATTCTATATATGTCCATTTAGTCTAAATTATTGATTGTGTTATTGGGATCTATGGTTTCTTTATTCAGTTTTTGTTTGGAGGAACTTTCCAGTGGTGAGAGAGGTGTGTTAAAATCACCTACTATTATTGTGTTGTGGTATATTTGATTTCTGGCATTGAGAAAGATTTGTTTGACATATTTGGATGATCCACTGTTTTGGGCATCAATATTTATGATTGTTATGTCTTACTGATTTATGCTTCCCTTAAGCAGTATGAGATATCCTTCTATATCCCTTCTGAATAACTGTGACTTGAAGTGTACTTTATCTGATATGAGGATGGATACTCCGGCTTTTTTGCTGTTTCCATGTGCATGGTATGTTTTTCCCCATCCTTTCACCTTTAGTCTGTGGGTATCTCTTTCTATGAGATGAGTCTTTTGTAGGCAGCAAATTGTTGGATCTTTCTTTTTAATCCATTCTGCTAGTCTATGTCTTTTGATTGATGAGTTCAGGCCATTAACATTCCGGGTTATTATTGAGATATGATTTGTATTCCTGACCACTTGACTCATTTTTTTTTTCTTTTTTTTTTTTTACACAACCTGATTTCTCCTTTATTTGGTTGTTCCTTTAGGGTAGTTCCTCACTTTGCTGATTTACATCGTTGTTTTTCATCTCTTCCTCATGAAATATTTTACTGAGAATGTTCTGTAGTGCAGGATTTCTTTTTGTAAATTCTTTTAGCTTTTGTTTATCATGGAAGGATTTTATTTTTTCATCAAATCTGAAGGTAAGTTTTGCTCGGTATCAGATTCTTGGTTGGCATCCATTTTCTTTCATAGCTTGAAAAATGTTGTTCCAGGCCCTTCTAGCTTTTAGGGTCTGGATTGAGAAATCTGCTGGTATCCATATTGGTTTCCCCCTGAATGTAATTTGATTCTTTTCTCTTGCAGCCTTTAAAATTAGTTTTTATTTTGTATGTTAGGTATTTTCATTATAATATGCCTTGGTGTTGGTCTATTGTAATTTTGTGTATTTGGAGTCCTATAAGCCTCTTGTACTTGATTTTCCATTTTATTCTTCAGATGTGGGAAATTTTCTGATATTATTTCATTGAATAGATTGTTCATTCCTTTGGTTTGCCTTCCTCAATCCCAATAATTCTTAAATTTGGCCTTTTCATGATATCCCGTAGTTCTTGTAGATTCTGTTCATGATTTCTTACCATCTTCTCTGTTTGGTCAACTTTTTTCAAGATTCAATATTTTGTCTTTGATATCTGAGGTTCTGTCTTCCAGGTGTTCTATCCTATTGGTTATGCTTTCTATGGAGTTTTTAATTTGGTTTATTATTTCCTTCATTTCAAGGATTTCTTTTTGGTTTGTTTTTCCATATCTCTAACTCTTTATTGAAATGATCTTTTGCTTCCTGTATTTGCTCTTTTAACTGTCGATTGGTGCTATCGTGCCTGCATTTGCCCTTTCATCCCATCCTTCAATGCCTGCATTTGCTCTTTCATCTCCTTGTTTGCTTCCCTGATCGTTTTGATTATGTACATTCTACTCCCTTTCTGACATTTCTTCTGCCATGTTGTCATTGGATTTTATTGCTATACCATCTAGGTTTGTTTGGGACATTTTCTTCCCTTGTTTTCTCATATTGTTCAGGTATCTACCCCTCTAACAGTGAAACTCTGGGATATTGCAGATTTACTCTATTGACTAATATTGTTTCTGTAGATTTCCAATAACTCACCTCTTAGCCTTCAGTAGCCTGAAGTCTTGGAGGAACTTGATAATGTGGTGCTCCACTAGAAAGCTGGCCTTCTACAGGTGGTGGCCTTCAGATGGGGTATATTACCCAGTGGCTTGAGTTGGTCCTGGGTCTCTCAATACATCCTCTTCTTGGCTCCTGGGTCTTGTCAAAGGTCCTCTAGACTCCTGTAGTTGTCTCAGGAAGGGAGCTGCCCTCCCAATGATGATGGCCACGTCCTCAGGAGTAATTCAAAATACCTGCACCAGCCTATAAAGAAGCCTCTGGCTAGCTCCGTGATGGCGACAAAACTCAACGTGGTGGATGGGTGGGGTTGTTCAGTGATGGCGTCTGTCTTTGGCCTGGTGGTTGTGCAGGTTGGCTACCCACCACCCCGCTCCACAAGGCAGGTGGATTGGGTGCCCACCTGCTACCTCCACGATGCAAGTGGCCTGACTCACCTGCCAGCTCGCTCCTCGACTGCGACCAACCAGTGATGGCACCAACCTAGGTGCAGAGGTCAGGCGGGGTCACTCAGTTATGAAGTCTGTCCTTGTCCTGCTGGCTGGGCGGGATAGGTACCCGCCGCCTACCTCCATGATGTAGGCAGCCTGACTCACCCGCCAGCCTGCTCGGCAACTGCAGATGCAGTATGTTCTATGGCTAAAAATTTAAATGTAAATGATTTGAGGGAAATTATTTAAAAATTATTGTAATTTGATGCAATTTACCTTGGTCTTTATTTCAATGATCTGATACATTGGAACAAATTACTCCTTATCTTAGATGTTCAAATAATAATAATAATATTTCAAAAGATATTATTTTGAAGCAATTTAGGTTAACAGCCAAATTGAGCAGAAAACACATAGAGTTCCATGTTCTCCCTGACCCCACAAATGCATCAACTGTCCCCTTATCAGCATCCAATGCCAGAGTGGTATGTTTATTTCACTGATGACACTGCAGTGACACATCTTTATCAACTAAACTTAGCAGTCTATGTTCACCTTCACTCTTGGTGCGGCGCATTCTGTGGATTTGGACAAGTGAATAATTGCATGTATCCTCCATTGTAATATTATATACAGTGGTTTCACTTCCCTAAAACTATTCTTTGTTCTGTCTATTCATCTGTTCATCTTCCTCAACCCCTGGTCTTTTTACTGTCTCTATAGTATTGGCTTTTTCAAAATGTCCTATAGTTGGAATCCCATAGTATGTAACCTTTCCAGATTGAATTTCACTTAGGAATATGCATTTCAATTTCCTCAATGCCTGTCCATGGCTTCATAGTTCATTTTTTTAATGATGAATACTATTCCGTGTTCTGGACACATCACAGCTATTTATCCATCCATCTACTGACATCCTGGCAGCTATTTTTTGTTTTTTAATTCTTTGACTTGACATGTTGCCTTCTCTGCTTTACTGGTTGTTGGTTTTGGCTTCCATTATTCACATTCCGGACACCACGTTGCAGGCTGTAACCAGAAACTCAGCTCTGCCTAGGGTTTCTTTATGTGAGCCTCCATGCAGCTACTTGAAAATTGTCAGGGCATACTAGGTGATTCTAGAGGGGTATTTCAGGCCCTAAAAATGGATCTGTGGAGCTCTTAATGTCTGTGCTTCTGTCATCTCTTTAGTAATATTTTGGGCAGTATATCTTATAATGTGTCTTACACTGTAGGGCAGACCTTTTCTATGTTAGCCCAAGAGTTACTAAATGTGGAGAATATCACTAAGACTCAAGATGTATTGCCATTGGGCGGAGTCTGTGTAATGCACCCTTAAGATCTGTCAAAGCTCTTCAGAATGCCACAAAGCTTGTAGTGTACACCATCCTGAATATCACTGAGTTTATTGCGCAGAGTGAAATAGCCACATCCTTGACGTTATCTTGTATATTTTTACTGGCAGCACCCTTGATTTTATCTTTTCTCTGAGTCTTGTCATTACTTTGAGTGTATTTGCCATGCAGAAATTCAGGGAACAAGAAAAAATTTTATTTTTCAACCACAAAAGTCCTGGGCCAGAGTGATTTCCTGTAGATTCTAACTGAAAATATAATGACTCCTATAATAGCTCCTTCTTTAGGTCATGCTTTACTACAGATTATCAACACAGGGTCAAAGGGCAACTATCAACTTCCTTAGAATACTCTTAGATCCAGAGCCTTAGGTATTTTCCAATCTTGTACTTATGTATTTTTCCTGAGAATAACTGTGTCTATTTGATCAAGTCTCTGACATTAACTGGAAAGAGAACACTCCCTTTCTAGACTTCTTCCCTTCTGGCATGCAACTGTAACTGACATAAAAAGTCAATGTTTGCTTCTGTTTATCTGTTTACTTTTATTGTTATTATAGCCAGATTCTATATTTAAGTGCTAATTTCTGGTTCAGATATGAATTTCTACATAGCAATACCTCCACACACATACTTGTCTACTTAAAGTAAGAATGAATTATTATACTTCATAATTTTCTGGGGAACTCAGGGGAATTTTCTACTTCACTTGATGTGATGTTATAGTTTAGATATAAGATATCCTCCCAAAGCTCATGTGTGGGACAATGCAAGAAAGTTTGGAGGTGGAATGATTTGAGTTATGAGCATCTCAACCTAATCAGTTGCATTAATCCCTTGATAGGGATTAGCCAGGTGGCAACTGTAGGCAGGTTGGATGTGGCTGGAGCCGGTGGGTCACTAGGGGCATTCCTTTGGGACAGTTATTTTGTCCTTGTTGAGCAGAACTTTCTCTCTTCATGTGTCCTAGTGCCATGTTGCCAACTGCTTTCCTCAGTCACATGCTTCCACCCTGATATTCTGCCTCACCTCAGGCCCTGAGGAATGAAGTTGGCCATTTATGGACCAAGACCTCTGAAACCAGGAGTCCCCAAACAAACTTTTCCTCCTCTTATTTTTCCTGTTCAGATCTTTTGGTCACAGAAGTGCGAAAGCTGATTAAAACAGTTTTCTAGGATGCAGAAATGGCTGGAGGGTCCAAAAGTACCCTTTGTAAGAGGGTTGAAAATTTAGAATTCAAATTGGTCTGTGAGATGGGAAGAAGTGTTAGTCAACTTTCCATCACCATGACAAAAAGTCTAAAAAACTTGAAAGACGGAAAGGTTGTGGCTTACAGTTCACAGGTCTCAGTCTAGGGCTGGTTAGTTCCCTTATTCGGAGATATCGGCAAGGAGAACATCATGATGAGGAAGCTGTGGTGGTGCAAAGCTGCTCTCACCTCTTGCTGCTCAGAAAATAGAGGAAAGGTCAAAGTGCCAATATTCCCTTCAAAGGTAGGCCCCCCAGGGCCCAACTTCTGCCCCCTCCACTCTACCTCTTAAAAGTTCCATCATTTCCAATAATGCCTCAGGTTGAGGACCAAGCCTTTAACACATGAGCTTTTGAGAACACTAAAGATCCAAACCTTAACAGAAGGTATATCAGCGATCTTTAGGGCAGGCCTCTCCTGAGGGTGCCCCAGCTCCTTCACACCTAGTGACTGTGTTTTAAGAATAAATGTCTCAAGTGCTGAAGAATTAGGCTGCAAATCACTCAAGGTACCTGGTCTTAAATTGGATAGTGCACTTCTGCCACGTGTGCTCTCCAACATTCTAAGAGCAAACTCTGATGGCTAGGGAGAGGAAATAGTCATCACCTTTCGATGAGAGGAGATGCAAAGGATTTTCACCAATTTTAATTGGCTACAGATGAATCTGTCTGCAAATATGAGAAATTTTTAAAAGAACTGAAAACAATCAAACAATGACACCAAAAAAACACACTTAATAACTCCTGCGCTACAAACCAGTTTTACTTAATGACTTTCATCAGGATTAATTTTCATTAGAACTATGAACTTTCTATTAAGTCAACTTTTGCTGATATTACCTAGACTGATTTTGTAACCATATTCAACTGTCCTGTTTTTGCCAATAATGACAAAGCAGCATCAATGTCCACACATTTCTGAGCATTCCATATTTCCTTGAAGTCCTCAATCCAGATCCCATTTTCCCATATTCTACAGGAAAAGTGGTAATTTCACATTCTTCATTCATTTTTTTGTTGTTTATCACACTTAATCCCTACCTTGTGATGTACAAAAATACATTCATAATCATTTTCTCCATTGGTGTATTTGTAACTGGCAAACATATTAAAGGATAAACTACTTGTGGCCACAATATAAATGCTTCTGAATCCACACTTTCAATATTTCATGGAGAAAAAATTGTTCCTCATACTTTATACAAATAAATAAGATGTGCACCAATGGTTTCTCAACATATAAATGGGAACTGGTTCCCCAGGCTGTCTCCTCTCATCAGATGTGTTTCCTTCTTATTACTTTATCAACATCATAACTGTGAGAAGAGGGGACAAGCTCTTTGACTTATTTGCTCCTGAATCCCATTTATGAGTAATGGGGAAGCTGATTATTTTTGCTATGCTGTTTTTTCCCTTCTTGGGGTGATACTTTCAGTCATAAAATGATGATCTTTCCCTGTGTTCACATTTCTTTATTAGTTATCCTGATGGCTACATTTATGTTGTATAGTATTTTCCATTCAAAGATAAGTTTTCTATTTGTTCTCTTTTGCTAGGCTCTAAAACGAATATATCAGTGATATTCTTTAGAAAAGGTCCTCAGTACTGCCAAATTAATGTCTCTTTGCCACTCACAGGAAATTAGTGGTAAAGGAGATAAAAATTAACATTCAAAAGAAGGAGTTAGATTGTGCTTTATGGTTTTTATATAGTAGGAGACATGAACATCAGGAGAAAGATAAGAAAGGACTAAGCAAAGGAAAAGTGTCATAGCCATAAATTGATCAGAAAACAGAGGTTGGAATAATCAAAAGTATTCCCATTTCTCCTAATCTTTATCATGGCACCCCTGGGCTGTGAGTCAAGCGTCTAATAGCCTTAATCACTCTTAGGATGTCAGCTTCCTTGGGTTGTATGTCTGTCTGATTCACAGAAGTACCTATATATCCAGTACAGTGGTACAGTACCTGAACCATCAAAAGAAATCTATTTCTTTATTTAATTGGTCAATTAAGTCTTATACCCAATCTTTTCAATCTACAGTGTCTCCCATGAAACCTGGCCTACAGAAGATCATTCTCTACCATATTTCATAGTCAGAAGGACTTAGAGGCAAGTCGTATTGGTTTAGATAGCTACCACTGCCTAAATATTTAAGTGTTTCAACTCAGATGACATCACTGGTCAACTAATAGGAGAATGCTACTTGAGTCAGATTCTCATCTATAGTAGCTATTATTGCTATTAAAGGTGGGGTGGGGGAATCTCAAACAACTTTCCTACCTATGATGTGCTGAGTCAGGTGTTTTATGCTAAAAATCAAGCCATGTGTGGCAGAAGTCCAAAGCCATTATTGTCTACATAGTGATTATAATACATGAACTATTTAAACCCCAATGTGTTTGAGTGAGTGACTTTCTTTTATGCCAAGCAATGCTTTTTTTTTTTTTTGGACTAAAAGTGATTTTCAAGGAAAAAATTTGAATTTCAACTAAAAAAATATCAATTATTTTTTAAAAGTCCTCTATTCAACATTCCATTTTATCAGAAAACTACATTGTACATTTCATTTTGAGGATACAAGCAACAGTTACATTTTATAGACTTAATTACTACAGCTGCATGGGTCATGACTCTGAATTTAGAGATGGTAAAAATGCTTGCCTATTAAAAATATAGCAGCAGAATTATTTTCACATTAGAGAAGGATAACCATGTTTATAAGCAAGTAGCTTCTTATCAGATTGAGATTTATTTTCCAGTTGAATTAAATGCCCATTACCTTTTTTACTTAATAACTTTCGAAAGGAGTTCTAGAGGTGAGAGATTTTCCTATACAACTATGCAATTAGGACCTTAATTGGGATGTATCCACAAAGTAAATTCAGGTTCTGTGATACAGCAATTTTTTTTCTATATTAAAATCTTGGCTTGTAAATTGAACAAAATTTATGATATCCCTATCTCCACATGTTTTGCAACGCATGCAAAACTAATGGCATTTCCCCCATATTCCAATCAAGCTGATGCAGGAAAATCATTTCTAAAGAACTAGGATTCAATAGAATGATTTTTCAAAATATTTACAGAAGAAATTTTTTTAAATGTCAAGCAGTTTGCACATAACGGGAGTTAACACACTATGGTCTGTGGATTAAATTTGTCCCATTCTGCCTCCACTCCTACTTGGTTTTATATGGTCTGTTCTTATGCTTGTTTTGCATTCTGAATATCCACAGTTTAATGGTCTAAGTAAGTACCATATTAACATCCTAAGTTTAGCCTCTAGGCCTGAAAGTTCTACAATATTACTTACTACTACCTTGCCTATATACACAAATTATGTCAACACTTCCCTTATTCATGCTGTGTACATAATCAACCTAGTCATTAAGGATATCAGTGTATCTAACTTCAATCTTTTCTTTTTCAATGATATAACAGAGATTCATCATCTGATATTTCAATAATTTCAGAACCAGCCTTTAATCTACAGTCTTATTTTGAAACATACATAGCATAACAAAGAATTTTATATCAGTGCAAAAAAACAAAAACAGCATTTATGGTCATAAGGCTATTTCATATGTATTCTAATATTAATTCTGAAAAAACTCCACGTATTAAACAAAGCTATCTCTATAAATCTGGTTTCTAGGTGGAAAGGAAATTAGTCTCAAAGAGGTTAACTGATTGGCCTAGAGTTATAACTCTTGTAATTATTTGGGCCTTTCCTGCAATACAAATATGCACTTTCCATGACTTTATGGCACCCACTCAAGTTAAACTGAAATCTTTTTCCATTTAGTTCATTATGCAAGAATAATCATCATAAACTGGTTATACATACAATACTAAAGTCAAAAGATAATGATCATAATACAATTGCCAATGGTTTGTTTCAATTAAATAAATCACAAAAAACAGGTCACCTGGTAGGCACTCTAGTGAAATGAACAGAGAGTTAACCACCTAACATACACTATAGGAGGTAAAATAGATTAATGGATTAATTAAGTAATCTAAAAGCAGTGATGTCAACTCTATCAATAAAAACAAAGCCCTTAAATCAGTCACTTATTTTAATTAAATCTTTGACAATATTTGCCAGTATAATTGTATAATGTATTTCTTTATTAATGACTTCCATATTAAATTTCAATTCCATTAAGCTATTCCAAGTCAAATAAACACTTGATTTATATTTCAATAATTATTTGTCTTAAATGATTACAATCAAACAAAATTACATATCTGAAATTTAAAAATTGTACTTTTAATTTTCTAGGGAAATCAAAAGGTAACACGTAAGTACCCACATGTTTTCCATGATAAGTGGATGATGATACATAATGGGGGTGGGAAGTTGGGGGTGAGAGAAGAATGGAGGAACTTTAGATTACGTAAAGGGAAATGAGAGGGAGGAGGGGGTATGAAAAATGGTGAAATGAGACAGACATCATTAACCTTTGTACATGTATGATTACATAAATAGTATGAATCTACATTGTGCACAATCATAGAAATGAAAAGATGTACCCATTGTGTACAATGAATCAAAATACAGTCTGTAAAAATAAAAAAATAAAATAAAAGAGCTAAACTTAAAAATATATATATGTCATAAACAAGAGCATCTATGTTGGGGTTCAAAAGTAATAGTTATACTCACTGCTGTACAAAGTCAATAAAATGATAAAATAAAAATTATACATATGTACACATATATATATATACCCACATACATATACATATATATACAAATATGCATATACATACTATATACATGTGTATAGTATATACATGTGTACATATTATATACATGTATATATTATACATATCATATATACATATATATGTATATATGTTATTTAAGTGATATTTTAAACTTGCATTAAAATAAAGAATAGTTATATTTCAAATATAATTTACCTTATGCTTATTTTATACATAGATTATACACTTATAAAAGTCATGAATGTTAATCCTTGAAATTATTTGATACTTATATCAGGTGATTAAAAATGTGTTTTAACAATTTGGGGGGAAATATAAGAATTTGGTATGTTCCCCATACCCACCTCATTTGTTGATGTTTCCTGGTATATGTTTTAAAGTACTTCTCACTATGTTTTGGGTACTTCTTAAGTAAATCTTTCATTTTGACTTCTTAAATTTTTTTTTCTACTGTTCCAAGATAGAAATTCAAAATTCCATTTTTCTGTGTCATTTTAAAAATCTGACATTTTAAAAATATCTTTTTTCCTCTGCATTCTGGAAGAACATTTCAAGATTATCTTTCTCATTGCTAATTACATGTTATTCATTGTCACTTCTCGTATTTATAAGGCACATCCTAAATTTTATACGAGCAGTGGTTTTTATACAATCTTATTTTATCTCATTCATTCCTCTTTTCATTAGTAGATTTCTTATTACATAGAGACTTCTTCTTTCATGTTTCCCTAATTCTTTGGGGTTTTCTTTTGAGAACAAAAAGCAGATATGGCTTTAAATAATGTTCTTATGTCCATTCATCCAAATCAGCATGTCCTCTTAATCTCAGATGGGCCAGTAAGCAATTTCCTTGCAAGATCCATAGTAATCCCTTTTTCTTTTTCCTCTTTAATTATTTTGAGTGCTCTGTACTACAGTATATTCAGATCCAGTTTTGGCCTGAAAATCTCCTTGTCCCTCTTCTTTTATGATTAGTTCTCCTTTAATTTTTCTTTCAGCTCTCAAGACGGAAGGCAAATTAATGACAGAGGGTATCACAATTCTAGACAGAACAAGCATTCTCAGGATTCTTTTCCTCTTCTTCGAATGCCATTAATGCCATAATTGCAGCCTGAGCCCTCACCTCTCATGACCTCATTTAATCCTCATTACTTCCTAAAGGCTTCACCTCCAAATAAAATTAACATAAAAATTTGAGGATTAAGTTTCCAAAGCATGAAGTTGTGGTGGACATATTCAAACTTAGCAAGTAGCTTACGAGTTAAAGTTAACTCTAGTCACTCAGACTCACAAAGAGCTCTCTCTATCCATGCAGGTTCAAATATATATTCTAGTCCATCCTCCACAGAATTTGGAATCCATATTTCCATATTGTCTCTCTATCATAATTTCAGAAAATGTTATAGAAACTCAGTCACTGAATCCAGTCACCCTCCTCCAAGGTTGCAAGGTGTTCAAAGATCAGTGTACTGAGAAGAGAAAGGAAAACAAAACTTACAGGAATCCTGACATAACCTTAAGAAGTTTAGAGGCTCTGTAGTGATTCGATATTTTATTTATTAGTGACAGAAAGTTCAATTACAAGGGATTTAAGGTGGAAAAAGATAGGAACACACAAACTCAAAAGTTAAGACATAGTTTGATTTAGGACTTATTTAGAAACTCAGGTATTACACTTAAATTTGAGGTCCTTTAATGGTGACATGGCTTCGTTATAAACAAGTTGTGCCTAGAGTTTCAGTGGTCCTGTCTCTATACACTTTTAAGTACAGTAAAGAGCATTTCTTCTTCTTCATATTTTCTGTGAAACTCCTGGGATTCACTAAGACAAACTTATGTGCCATTCATGAAATACTCACTGTGGTACCAGGATCTGATACGTGGATGGCCAGTGGAAAGTCACGAAGTTCTTCTCATGAAGCTGACAATGGACAAATTAATATCAGAACACATTCCAGTGGCTATTACTAGAGAAAACCTTAGTTATATTGGTATAGATTCTGAGTAACTGAAATAATAAACACCATTGTATCATAATAAAGAGTGTATATTATGTTAAAAGTGTTACAAGATTCCGTTCAAGAGTCTATGAGGAAGAGTGAAACCATCCACCATGTTTGTGTATGTAGGTCTGTGGAGAGTGAACTGGATTCAGTCAAGAAAAAGGTAGGGACAGGTGAGTAGTCACCTGCTGAAGAACAGGCTGTAGAAATTCAATGGAAAAAGATAAAGGGTTCCTTAGCATGTCTGTCACATGGAAGAATGATTGAGAATGCAAAGTTGTTAGTGGATTGCATGTGAAGCTTGAGGGAACAAGTTAAAGATTTCTGGTAGGTTTCCAACTTAACCTAAAGGATGTTGTTTCTGGTATGAAACAACAAGGTATGTTGTTTCTGGTATGTTTTAAGTTGTGAAATACTGTCTAATGTTTGTGGGGTAAGCATTCAGGATATGATGTTAGGTTAAAATTATGGTTTTAACCACATAAGTCTTAAAATGCATAGTGCATGAGAGTTTTCAAGTGGAAATGGGAATGATGACACTGGGTATAAACATCTGGAGTTAAAATATAGTTCATGGAGAGATATAGGTAAATTTGAACAACCTTTGATGCTTTAATCTATGGGAAGTGAGTGAAGACAAAAGAGAAGTTCAGGGCTAGAATATTGCAATGTTTAATGTTCCATTACAAAAGAAGATTTAATGAAGAAGACTAAAGAGGAGAGGAGCTAATAAGGTGGAAGGACACTCGAGGACATGACTCTGTGGTGATAGAACCAAAAGGGGATTATAAAAGGAAGTAGAGAGGAGACAGCTTCTAATACCACTGACCCTAGGCAACATTATCTCTGTCTTTGAAACTGAGAATACTACAGTCATTTTACAATGTTGAGTGGCTTATTAGGAAAAGAAATCAGACTGTAATGGGTTTCTATTTCAGGTGAGAATTTGAGATTTTGTATGTTATTCAGTACTCTCAAAAATTAAGATAGGCAGGGGAACAGTAGAAAGGGCAATAGCTAAATGACAACATGAAATGATGAAAAGATATTTTGGTTATCTTCTTTCTTTTAGTAGGATATACTAGCTGGACCAACCAGGGGAGGTCATAAATTGTTTTGGATGGATGTTTACTCACTAATGAGATTTCTGTGTGCCTGCATAATTCTCATATATTATGTATAAATATATTTTGTCAAATTACAAAGTAATTTTTGCCATCCCTACTTTATTATGTCTGCCCCTTTAAGTAGATGTTTCTTCATGTTCCTTAAAGTAATTATACTTGCAGAATATTCAGGGACTCCAAAGAGCTCAGAAACCTCAAGCCTCTTTTACCTTGCTTGAAAGGTAGCTGAGACTCCACAAATACCCTGAGAAGTTAGTTTGGTGTCTTTGAGGTATGTAGACGTGTATCATCTAAAAGAGACATTTCTTATCCCTGGTTTTATAATGCCAAACTCTACCAGCTGTAACCCCTATCTTTCTGATTATTCCAAGTTGCTTTTTAACATTGATGATCTCTGGTTTTCTAGACCAGTTCTGTTCAACAGCACTTTCTGTGGTGATGAAAATATCCCTCAGTGCCTTTCAACATGTAGTCACTGGTTCCATGTGGCTTCTAGACACCCAAAATGCACCACTTGAAATGTTACTCTCTAACTTTCATGGCTGTTGGATACTACTGGGGCAGCATAGCTGTAGATTGTTTTTTCTCTGACTCAGAAAGGTCTTGTCTGTTTGCAAGGTTCTAAGAAGACACTGCAACTTTCCAACCTTCCTTTTTGAAGTTTTCTTATTTGCTCATAACAGATCCACTTAATGAAAGTGTTAATAACTATAGTGTTGTCAGTACTTTCTCTTCATTTGTATTTGCTATTTTAGTATATAGCAGATCTATTTTTTACTATTTTTAAAAAAAAATTTTGCTACTGGGGATTGACTTCTGAGTCACTCAACCACTGAGCCACATCCCTACTTTGTATTCTATTTAGAGACAGGGTATCCTGAGTTGCTTAGGGCCTCACCATTGCTGAGGCTGACTTTGAACTTGTGATCCTCCTGCCTCAGCCCCCAGAACCTCTGGGATTGTAGGCATGTGCCACTGCACCTGGCCTACTATTTTATTTTGAGTCTACATTGATTGTCTCTTTAATAAGTTAGTTCCCCTCCCACCTCATTGCTGCCTCTCTAACTTGAGTCCTCCAGAGCTTCAAGGATGGAGATTCAGCTAAAGGTTGTGTTTACTGAAGAAGATTCATTACTGTACTGTTTCTTCTCCCTGTTCCACTGCACTTTTCCCAGATCTCCATTAGGGTATATAATTTTGGGCTCTTTTTGTCTACAGATCCAATTTTTAATGTTATACTATAACCTCTTTGAATCAAAGGAAAATTATATCTCAAAATTTACCAGTTGCATATCAATCAGTATTTGAAGGAATACATAATTCTTAAAGTATCAACACTTTAATTCAAAGAAACATATCACAGTCTGCCTAGCAATGCCAAGAAATATTAAGAGCAAGTATTTTAAAAATCTAGGAAAATATGACAGGATTGGAGAATCCTAGAAGAACAAGAACATGTCAGATAGAGCAAAAATAAGCCTATTTTTTTAAGTATAAAGAGGGGAAAGATAATTTTTTGTAGATTCCTTAAAACTTTATTTGTGTTTAGGTATAAATTTTTTGGAGATTTTCTTTTTTCTTCCACGCATTTTACTTATGCCACTGCATATAGTACATGGATCAAAAATATTTTAAAATCACTTACCAGGAATTGTACAGTAGCTCCCATAAAACACTTAAAGTCTGTACATCAGAAAATCATTTGAGAGAGTGTACTTTAAGCCTTTGCCAAAGCTCCCCCGCATTTCAGTGCACTGACCTCAGTACATGCTCACCTTCAGTGACATGCAAGAAGGGAAAGGGCCAAAGTTTAAGAGAGGTAAAGGAATTATAAGAACTCCCATTTAATCTTCTTTTATCTCTTTCTTACTTCTTCTCATTAGTTTTTGATTTTCTACTTAAAATACATTGTTTGTTTGTTTTCTTACTAAAAGGGATTGTGATGAATATATACTAAGATGACCCCTAGTAAATTTCATCCTCATCCTCATATAACTCCCTCTCTTTGAACAGGCAGACCTATGGATTGCTAACAGAACATGGCAAAAATAAAGGTATGTGCATATGCAATTAGAGTCTTTAATCTGTTTACTTTGAGTTAATCAAAAGAGAGTTTACCCTGGGTGGACCTGACCTCATCAGGGAATCACTTTTGAAAGAGATTCAGTCCTTGCTTGCAGTTGGTGAACTAAGTGGCTGCACTTTGGATTGGGCAGAGGGGAGTGAGGAGATGAGAAGGGTGTAGGGATGGGAAGGACATTGAAATGAGATGGAAATTATTACCCTATATGCATATATGATTACACTACTTGTATGACTCTGCACCATGTACAGCCAGAGGAATGAGAAATTGTGTTCCATTTGTGTACGATTGTAAAAATGCATTCTACTGTCATGTATAACTAATTAGAACAAATAAAAAAATTAAAAAATTAAAAATACAGTGGATGAAACTTTCTCTCCATTACTGGGTTTTAAGAAACCAGCTTTCATGACTCCCACAGCCGCAACATTTTGAATTCTGTCAAAAACGTGAGGTGCTTGTAAGCAAATCCTTCTAGTCTGGCTTCCAAATGAATTGGCAGCCCACACAATCCTTGACTGTGAGACCTTAAGCCAGAACCTAATCTTAGCCATGCCTAGACTCTTAAACTATAGAAAGCCCAGATATTATGTGAGTTTTATTTCAAGTCAGTAAGTTTGGTGATTTGTTACAGAGCACAGAAAAGTAATGCAAGAATGGATTAGCTAAATATAGATTTTGAATTAATATTTTAAAATATATTCTAATGCTTTTATTCCATAAATATTATAAAGATTTTTCATATATCTTCAATATATTTAATCCTTACAACAATGCTGAAGTATACATATTATTACTTCTTGCTGTTTTCTTTCTTATTTCAGAAAACATATTTACTAAGTTTAGACCACAGTTCCAGAAGTAGAGTCTGGTCCCAGATTAGGATCAGGTCTATCTTATTTTACAGATTATTTTTTGGCTATTTACCTCTACTGATGTTCATTCAATGATTGTTATTAGAAGCACAATGCCAGTGCATCTGCGGAGAGAATTAATTACACAGTTAAGGAAAATTCAGTGTAAACATATTTATTTTGCTTTTTCTTCTGTTTTGTATTTTAATACCATTAGGCATTTTGGAAGGAAAGTTCTAGGTGTATTTAGACTGAAAGACAATAAACGCATAATGGCAAAATATCACTTATCTAAATGTTTTGGGGACAGAATAAGACAAATAATGTTGCAGGTCTAGTTTATCAGGCAAGAGTGTTTGTATTCAAGCTGGCAGCGTGCCTTCCGGAAAGCTTGAATTGCTAAGAATAGTGCAAAACTGGGACACTGCTTAGAATACAGTGCAGAAGAAATATTCCATTAGTTATCACAAGCGAAATCACTATTTCTAATGATAAGAAGAGATCAGTAGGGATGACCTAAATAAGTTCTCTCAGCAAAGGTCTATGGCTTAACTGTGCTGTGGTGATTAATGGCCTTTGCTTTATTCCAGCATAGCTCTTTCCTAAAGAGATGAGAGAGAGGCATGTTAGAATTATGTAAGGTAAAGAATAGAATGCAGTTTGTTTTCCATCAGATTTTAGAGCTTGCAAATTACTGTTCAAGTTGCATTACTCTTAAAAAAGAAAACAGGGATTTTGGGTGTGTTATGACAGAGTAATATATCCTTGAACACATTGTGATTCATCAAGTGGAAATCATCATACAAGAAAAGGAGCTGAATTGAGGTAGAGGTGTTGTTAAATGGATGCTAGGAAATAAATATGTAGATTTAGTCTTGGTTGTTAGAATATGGTGGGATAAGATAATGACTCAATTTGGTTTATGAGTTGCTTTTATCTTCTAAGAATTTAGCAAGGGTTAAAACAAGATTGTATAAATTAAAATATTTTAAGTAGTATAAAATACTATATGAATGCAAGGAGTTATTTTTATTAAATTGGACCTTCAGTATACTGTTTTCTTCCTCCAAATAGATTCTGAGTTATAAAAATCACTTACTCCCTCTAATTGGAATTGTAACCATTGGTTTTTGCTTTTGGTGACTCTCGAGAATATACTATGGGTAGAGTCCCATCTGGAAACTCCAGTTATATTGAAATCTGAAGATATAAAAGTAACACTTTCTTTATCATACATAGTTGCTTTTATCATAATTAAATACAGTATATGTAGTTTCTCTTTCTGCTTTGAAATCACAGAAATCTACGGTACTGAAAATTTTGTGTTCTGAAAGCATAATGAAAGGACCAATGTTGTTAAAGGTTGTGATTGATGAGAAGCTAAGTAACTGAAACTAGTGATGTCCTAGAAATGGGCAATCATAATTATATGATCAAAGGGAATTAGCAGTAGAAAATGAGAAAGTCACAAATATAGAAACCTTTTTGGTTTTTTGTCATTATCCCCTGTCAGGTCTACTCAAATTTGCTATTATTTGTGTCTATGCTATACTCTCAAAAAAACTAAACATATTTTATCCCTACATTATTAAAATAAAGTCCTAAAAAGGAACCAATCATGCAACCAGATTATAACCAAATATCTTTTTCCAAATGTAAATCGTCTCTCCCATCCCTTCTATCTTGGCAATACACAGCATCAGGTCACCCCACATTCCTATTCTATATTTTAATGTGCTAAAGATTAATGAGCATCTTGGACATGACTCAAGACAGGTTGCTTCTGAAAAACTTCATCTATTTTCAATTCATCTTTCATAATCTTTGTAATTTCATCCTGTTGATTTAATAAATTACTGCACACTGAACAAACTGAATTTTTTCCTCAAGCTCAACATTTCACCTTTCTTTTAATCAACAAAGAATAACTAGGTCTGTACTTTCCAGAGAGTAAGAACAACAAGGAAAAACTGCCCAACTTACTATTCCTTCTGCCTTTAACACTCTTTATAGTCTTAAAGTCCTATATTAATATGTCTTACATAAAGTGTCTTTATTTTTCAAGTCTAATCTTTGCACTGTTGTGACATTTTCCCAACATCTTCAGTTTCCTCTCTCTCGACTCTTTTTCTCATGTATGTTGGGTTCATTTCACCTCTATTTAAGGCAAAATATCCCAGAGTTTATAGTTTAAAGCAGCCTCTGAATAAATTCTAGATTCATTCCCTTTATACAGAAAACAAAAATATAAAATGTAGTATCTTTGAAAGCTATGTCTGATAGCTAACCTGTTTCTGAAATATGGAAGTGTTTTCACTGAAAATATGATATAAGAAGCTTATTCAAGCCTCAGCTTGGATGGCTGATGTATGCTTCAGTCCCTGAAACAGAAAATTCCTCCTGCTTTAATGAAGGTAGATGTATCCTGCACAAGTCTTGCATTCCCTGATTTTGCTTTAGAGATGGAGACAGTATTAGTTAGAAATGACAGAAGACCAATGGCAGTGTATATACTTGTTCTTTGTGTGTGTGTGTGTGAGAGAGAGAGTGTGTGAGAGAGAGAGATTATTTTTTTCTGAAAATTTATTTATAATGATAAAAATAAGCTATGACTCTGAAAGAAAAGATCCAACACTCTATTTGGCAATTGCCTGTTACACAATAGAATTAGGTCCTGAACTTTGCTGATATTGGAAAGTGATTTTCTACCAACCCATAAGTAGTGCACATCAAACAGGACAGAAAACAAAGCACAAACCCAGAATGACATTTCCCACATGTCACATTTATCATACCATCCCCACACTGTCAGTTTCCTTGAATTCAGTATTTACTACTCTTTGTCTATGGACTTCATTGACAGCCCATATACACTTGGATGCAGCACTTGATAAATCTCCTTCCACCTTTCTACAGACACCTTTGCTGTCCTCCTTTAAAGTCCAACATTATTCAAGCTGACAATATGTCAAACATCTCTAACAATATCTTGCCATTAGGAATCATTCAAAATACATAAATTCCATCCATTTCTAGAAGCTCTTGATGATCTTAAGAAAATACTACTGGAAAGGTTGTACATTTGATATTAACCTATACCTCTTGAATACCATGTCCCTACCCCAAGCTCATTTAAAATCCATTGCCTCTATGATAGCCAATGTGATCCTCTTTCAACATTATCATTTATGCTTTCCATTCTTTATACTATAACATATGCTTTCCGTAAGTAAATGCAGGTAGCAGAAAGGTCTGGCCTAACAGTTATATCAGTGAAAATTATTGACTTTCTTAATCACTAGTCCAAATGACTCTTTAAATCTGAATAGTCTGTTGCTCAAAATTATTTGCAATTACTTAAGATTTTCCTTCATTTCTGTTTACTAGACTTAGTATAGAAGTCTTTCCTTTGTTGACATATTCTTATTTTCATAAGATGTTTACAACAGTTCCAGTAGAGGGACCCAGCAAAAGGAATTAGCTCTTCCTTATTCTTTTATCTCCTTTATTAAAAAAAAAAAAAAAATAAGAGCAAGCAATCCTATAGAAGATACTTTCTATTCCAATATCTTACTGAACAGAATTAAATCAATGGCCATGGTGAAGGCAGTCTATAACAAGGGAAATAAAAACTCTTGACTTGCTTAAGATAACCAGTACTTATGTCTTAGGGTGTTTTAGACAGCTTTTTTGTCACATGACTAAAAGACCTAACAAGAATGATTTTAGAGGAGGACGAAAACTGTACTTGGTGCTTATGGTTTCAGAGTTTTCAGTCTGTAAATGGCCAACTCCATTGCTCTGGGTCAAAGGTGAGAAGGAACATCATGGCAGAAGACTGTGGCGGAGGAAAGTAACTTAGGATGTAGCAGCAGGAAGCAGAGAGAGAGTTCTCCTGTCACAAAGAACAAATAAATACCCCAAAAACATTCCTAAAATTCCCGCCTCTCCATCCAGTCACACCTTACCTGCCTAGAGTTACTACCCTGTTAATCCCCATATGGGAATAAATCCACTAATTAGATTAAAACTTTCATAACCCAGTTATTTCACCTCTAAACTTTCTTATATTGTTCCACACATGAGCTTTTGGGGGACACCTCATATCTAAATCATATTGTAGGGTTTTGAATGAACTATTTATGTTCCATGAGGGTGGTAACTGGGGTAGAATTACTTTTAAGATAGAGCAAGTGTCAGCTGAAGTGAAGAA
This sequence comes from Sciurus carolinensis, assembly GCF_902686445.1. Classification (NCBI taxonomy): domain Eukaryota; kingdom Metazoa; phylum Chordata; class Mammalia; order Rodentia; family Sciuridae; genus Sciurus; species Sciurus carolinensis. The sequence goes on along the minus strand of NC_062217.1, from coordinate 19,433,146 downwards.
AAACGTGAACATGAAATTGGTCACTCTTGCTTCCATCAGTCAAAATTAAATCTCAAACAAATACACATGACTGTATAAAAACCTGTTCACTTGAAATGGAAATCTCAAGGCTCCTCTAATTCTAAGAAAGTGCTATCAGTCATATGAAGTTTAAGATATCACGCTGTATTTTTAGCTATAACTTCATGTGTGAATACCATCTCTATAGTTGATGTTACCTTGCAGAAGACAAGAATGTCTTTTTCTTTTATTACTAATTCCTTTCAATCCCAATATAATATTTCACATGGGAAAAGGGCATAAAAATAACTGTCTTTACTGATTGCATTTAAGAAGTATTATCCTTAACATTTGTTTTATGTTGTTTCAAAAGAAACTTTGAAAACAGCTTTACACATTTTATATTATATTTTAGAAAGAGGTTAAACCTATTTGCATGAACAAATCGGAAGCAAATTGTAGAGGACAAATGCATACCTGAAGAAACTCTCTAAAAATTGTATTTAGTCTAATAAAACTAGTTTGTTTCTTGGTAAATTGTAAATGTAAGAGTGTGAGTCATAGGTACATCAGGAGACATTTGTTTGCATAATAGGTATTCACCTATCAACTAACAACTATATATTGTGAGATTTTCCAAATCATGATGCTAGACAATTAGAAAAACTGCTCCTTTTGTGATTTTAAAGCACAATTAACAGTAATGATGTTCTTTGATGTTTACATAATAACAACTAAAGTATTAGAACCATCTTTAAAAGATGATATTCCAAGGGCAGATATTGCAGAGACACGTAGATTTTTTCTTTTTTTTTTTTTTCACAATTTATGAACTAGCTCAATTTCCTCAATCATTTTCTTGCTAAGGAGTATATCCACCAAGGTAATCAAGAATAAATTAACCAACTAAATCCAAGGTATACATATTAAGTGAGAAATGAGAAATTCAGTCTTAACTGATTTAAAGGATCATGCTTGGTTTGTGCGAGTAAATTGAGTGCTTATTTGACATAATTCTGCCTGTACAAATGTATATTTATGTACAATTAATAAAACCATCTTATAGTAAACCATCTTCCCTGATATATATTATAAAAAAGAAACAACCCATGAGTGAAAACATAATATAATTTTGTCTATAGACCAACCAAAGTTCCCCCAAAGTTTTTAACTCTGAAAAACTAATGTTATTACAGTGCAAAGAACTAAGCAGACTGAGTTTCCCAAATTAAGAAGGAATAAAATGACTTTTGTTTGCACTTTGTTATTGGTTTTGTGGAGGATGAAATAATTAGACAGGTATGAATGTGTACTTTCTAGCTCTCTAGTGTATTTTCCAAGGCAGAAAACGTAAAAATATGAACAAAATATTCACAAGTACGAACAACCTGGTTGCTATTTACAGTGTGTGATTTAGAACATATGTTAAAGTCAGCATTGTAGACAAAGTGGACAATATGTATCTATAGGACAGATTGCAAAAAATATAGGGTACAGCAGTGTATGAAACTCAGGATGATGAGCAGTTTGCTGACAACTATGCAATATACTCACTAGTCTATTAATAGTACTGTATGTTGTAAGACTACCCAATCATATTGCTTAATAATTATGGAAACCATCCTTCCAAAAATTTAGCAGTAATGTTTTCTTGTAATGTTTACAGGAGAACAGCTAAAGTATTAAACTCTCTTTTGAATTTTTTAAATTTAAAACAAATACTAAAAAAGCAAGAAGGATACTCTGGGGAAAAATCAGGAAAGTATTCAAAAGTGGCCAGAAATTACCAATAAACCAAGGTTGAAAGGACAAATTAGAGTATTTATCCTTAAGTAGCTAATTTTCTCAGAAAGAATAAAGTCTTTACTTTCTTCCATTAAATTGGTTTCCTGGTCATGAGCCTTCACCTTGGAAACTAATGCAACTGCCTTCAAAATAAAACTAAGCACAGAATGGTAATTCTATAGAGCAAGGAAATTTAAAACTGTGTGTGAGTTGAAAAGCTTATGTGTAAAGGTACATTTATCTGCCAATATCTCAGTGTTGTGTTAAATCCCTAACATTCAGCCCTAGAGATCCCTGGGGACTGTTGTAGACTTTAATCAAAAGAACATTTTGCAGTTTGGTTTAAAAGGTCAAACTTGCTAACTTATCCTTATGTGATGGTAGTTTAGTAATGGTCTAGTAACTTGGATTGTGGTTTGTCATGACCTAGATCATTTTGTGGCAATAGGAAATTGATGTGAATACTTTTCAGCCCTACTCAACCATTTAAAAGAACATTAGCCAGGCTTTTGTGTCAGACACAGTACTGCTACTCCCAGGAAGTCTAAGAAGTTACAAATAGAACAGATCCAAGAATATTAAAGCTTTTTCTTTTTCATAAACATCTGAATGTAGCACAGAAATGTAAACATCAACTGGCTTCACACAGAATGTAAAAAAGAAGTTATGAACAAAAGGCAGAAAGGTACCAAGGATACATTTGTCTACTGTGAGCTCCTGTATTCCCGTTATTCCTGAAAATGTTCTTCAAGATGGAAGAAAAGGAGACATGGTCTGTCATTCCTCCTGTTATGCTTTTGATATGAGGTGTCTCCCAATGTTCCTGTGTTGATGCAGAAATGATCAAAGGTGAAATGATTACATTATGAGATTCGTAACCTAATCAATCCATATAAATTCAACTTACACATGCATGTATAGAAAGTCATAGTATGTGTACATATTATGGTTTAGATCTGTAGCTTAGATATAAATGCTTATTAATGAAGAAATACTCAGAAGTAAAATGATTAGCTTATGAGAGCTATCCATCCCAGTTTCAATGAATTGACAGGGTGGTAACTATAGATTGGGGGGGTATAGCTAGGGGAGGTGGGTCTTTGGGGGTGAGCCCTGAAAGGGCTCATCTTCCCTGTAGTTCCCTGTAGCCTCTCTCTCTCTCTCTCTCAACTATTGCCATGAGGGGTACATCTTCTCTCTGCCACCTTTCCCCCATGACATTCTGCCTAACCTCATTCCAGGGCAATGGAGTCATCCATCTATGATCTGAGGCTTCTGATACCCTAAGAAAAAATATAATTTTCCTCCTCTAAGTTGTTCTTGTCAAGTATTTTGGTCACAGTGATGCAAAAGTCCACTAAAAGAATAGGATTCTGTACTACCTGCAGTTCCGGGTATCTACTGGGGGACTGAAAACGCATACCTTGCGTGAATGAGGGGAACTACTTTATTCTCATTTGTAAGGAAATCTATGATGATACTTAAAGCACAAACAGACATTTATTGAGTTAGCCACCTATACAGATAATTAATGGAAATGTTGGTACCCCCATATCATGAGAAATGATTCATTGATTTAAAAAAGCAGAAGTTGCGAGTCAGACACATTCATATGCACTACATATATGAAGGTTGCAAACCTAACTTTGGAGTTATCCATACGTGGGTCCTTGTACAAATAGTACAAATGAACAATTCAACACAAAGACCATTAGACAATCAGGATATTGCTGAATTCAAGTTTGTTTAATTCCTCTTAGTAATATGTGTGAAACCAAAATACTTTTAAAATATTTTGGTTTTTTGGTAATAGCAGGTACATAATTTTTATTAGCTTTTCATAAACATCTAGATGAATAAATTCTGCAGGTAAAATGCAGTGTGCTATTCTTAATGATATGTACACACACCCTCAGATGCTTCTGCCTTGGAGAAGTTGAATCTAATTTCCTTCTACTTGAGTGTCTTATGATTTCAGTACCTTTTAGACATTGGAATGTGACTGGATGATTCTTAGATTTTTAAAAAGACTGAAGCTCCCCAGTTTGAATTCTCTCCCTTCGCCACCCTCTCTTTCTCTCTTTCTCTCCTCTCTTGAATTTCTTGCTCTTGGAGAAGATTGGAGTCATATTGTGAGTATATGCTAGTAACTTATGGAGAGGCCCACATGACTAGGAACTGAAGCTACTCAGTGTCCATGTGAACCTGGAGGCAGATTCCTCCCCAACTGAACCATGACAAAATTACAATTCTAAACAATAGCTTCATTGGAAGTTCAGGAAAGAACATGGGGAAGAATTTCTCAACCAAGCTGCTCTTGGATTCCTGAGCATGGAAGCAGTAAGATTATAAACAATTGCTCTTTTCAACCTCTGATTTTGGGTAACTTCTTATTCAGGAATGCATAATTTATACATATTCTAAAATGTAATTGGGTTAAAACTAATACTGAATATTATATTTATGTTATTTCTAAAAACCACACCTATGTGAACAAAGAGAAATCCTATTCAAGGACAATGGTCAAATTAGTCTTTATTTTCACAGTAAGCTGAGAGAGTATTTACCTGTTTTAATCTAGGCAATTTAAAGGGGCCCTTGTACTTGAATGGGTTGTTTTAATTTGCCGCACCAAAGGGTGATCAAATATTAAGTAGGAGAATGATAAAGGGTATAATGCAAGATAATTGAATAGTTTTAATTTTTTAAACATTTGTTTTGCTTTTATGCATAATTAGGCAATTAAGAGTTATAAATAAATGTTTAAATAACATGAAAAAATAAAGGATAAAAATACCCTTTTCCAAACATACATAAAGACTTGATTTTCCATGATTGTTGTTGAGGTAGACACTTCATTCCAAATTATTTTTCTTAACTGATTACTTCATATTGGTCTTTTGCACAGGTATATAGGATCCTTAATAGCCAACACCAAACTGAAACTATTTTAATTGTATAAATGCACCAACATGAACCGATTCTCTGAACCATGGAACAATGTTGGGAGGAAGAGAGATGGCTAGAAGAACGACTGGGGAATCTATGTATATATATATGTATGTATTTCCAAAAGTCAGGGGCCTGTCCCATAATGAAAGTGACCACTACCTTCACTTGAACAGCAGACCTGCAATTTATGACAAAACCAGAACATTTTTGATTAAATAGAAGTCAAATTTAAGCATGTGACTGAAGTCAACATTCCACTGAAAGACACGTGTTGCTAGGGTGAACATGTCTTTAACATCTACTGATAACACTGAGTATAGAAAACATATTAAGTAACACAGTATCCTTTAATAGCTCCGTCTATTATTGAACTTCATCTGTCTCTCTCAAACTATTAAATATTTACAGTTTTGTAATCACGACTCCTTTTTTTGGGCACATGGTAGGTCTTCAGTATACTTATTTAATGGTTATAGAAACTTTCTTAAGAGAACTCTGAGACTTAAAAAGTAGGCCAAGGTTGTACAACCACTAAGGGATCAGACTGAAGTTTCATTCTCAGCCTACCTATCCCAGTCAGGCTGGTTCTGTGATGTTTACTGTGTCATCCACAAAATGAGGGAAAAGTACAAAACATGAAATTACACAATCTGAATGCTACTTATTATTTCTCCTGCAAGTCACTTGATGCTTTCAAGTAAACCACTGACCAGATTTGGACCTCTGTTACTTCCCTGAACTGTTTGCTGTTTCTTGTTTCTTTCTTTCTTTGCTTGTTTTAAGAAATGCCTGGTCAATTAGAATCATCAATTTTAACACTTTGCAATCTGTTTTTTCAGATATTAAATCTAGATAAAGCACAAGGAAATTCATTGTGCAGGCCTGCTTATACACAGTGCCATGTAAGCAATTTCTTTCAAAATATAAAGCCCCCCAAAACATGTTTTTCATAAGATATAGATAAAAACAAAGCCATCCTTTCAAGAGTAAAATCATAAAGTGGTGAAAAGCTTAGGATGTTTGCAGTGTGGGAAAGCTTAGAATGTTTGCAGTGTTTAGAAGACAATGTCACATGATCACATTATACCCCTCATACAACTCTGTACAGTGATTCTTTCTTTGTCTTGATTTTGTGTTTCATATAAAAAAGGAAAATATATTTTATTAAATTTGTTTTATGTTTACAAAAATATATGCATATATTTAGAAATAGATGTACAGATTTCTTCATAATAATTTTTTGTTTCACTTAATATATGTCCAATATATACTACCTGAGATCCTTTGTGAAATGAGAACATAAATAATGTCCTCTCCCTCTTCTTAATAATATTATCAACACAATTCCACAGCTAGTCATATGAACTGCATTTAACAGTATCACTGGTTGGCCAATTAATTCATAACTAGCAGAATCACAAGTCAAAGAGAGTGGTTATTTTTAAATAATCGTATGAATTTTTCATTTTTGTAACAATATTTATTACAAGGAAGTGTTCATCATCCAACACACACACACACACACACACACACACACAATCACAAAAAAAAAAAACATTAATATCTGTTGCTATAAGCCTTTCAAATTAAATGGAACACAAATCAGTGAAAGAACATACCTGGCACAGGACAATCAAAACAGCTGGTTCTTTGGTTTTTTTCCATCAGTAATTAATGACTCTATATGAATAATTTCAAAATTAAAATGCAAAAGGAACCTAAAACAGATGTAAACTTTGTTCTCTTATTTGCAAAGTGAGTTGTAATCTCATGATTTTTTATTACATTGCTTTGGAAGTCATTTGAAGACCAGGCATTGTTCAAAATATGTTCATTCATTTTTGCTTAATTATGTGAGAATTTCATGTAACAAAGCTTCCACAAGCATGCAAGTGATTACTATGTTCTAATTTATTAGAAAATTGCTTCATGGCAAAATTTCCCTTCCCTTTCCATTTCCTTAAATGTACAATAAAATATATACAATTGTATTTGCCAAAGACAAAATTTTTAAAATAAGCCAAGTTTTGACTTCTAATTCTACCTTCTGATGGTCAAATAGTACCATCTTCTAAACTGAAGGTTCATTTTAAAAATCATTTAAAGTTAAAAACATTTTATTAATATTGGACTAAGAAAGTATTAAATTATAATACATGGTCACTCTTCCACTAAAACAATGCCTTTTTTAGTTTTTCTTATAATCTTTGAAATGATAGATACAGGCTTTATCCTGAAGCATCTGTCTGTGGATAAGTATTTCATAAGAAGTTCTGTAGAATCAGAAGTAAAAATCTCAAGTAGGCATTCTATGAAAAGCACCCAAGTGAGGATCCTTCTTCCTCAAAGTCCTCCTGCAGGGGAGAAGGGCTCACTGACATCCTAAGGGTGAATATTGTTGTGGCCTGAGGCACTTCTTTGATCTGATTGCCACTGTGCTAAAGATACATTCTTTATGTGCCTCTTGGGATGTAACTGGTGTTTATTACACTAGTGTTTACTGTTGATATAAAGGAACAAGGCTTCCAAAACTGAAGTCTATTTTCTTTTTAAAGAATGCAAAATATTGCCAATTCAGAATGATGTAAAGGTACTCTCTTAGCATAAATTCTAGTTACGGTTAATATACTGGGTGTAGGATAGGGTATACCTAGCTGGGTCAAAGTCCTTCTAACTTTGTCAGGCTGCTTGTTCTGTCAAACCAGTTTCTTCTATGACACGCGTATTAGCCTACTTTGCATCACCATGACCAAAAGATCCATGAGAACAGCTTAGAGGAAGAAAATTTATTTTGGTTCATGGTTCCAAAGGTTTAATGCATGGTTGACTGACCCCATTGTTCTGGGTTCAAGGTGACACAGAACATTATGGTGGAAGTGGGTGACCGTAGAAAGCTGCTCACCTCATGGCAGCTAGGAAGTATAGAGAAGGGAAAGAGGAGGAGCCACAGGGAAAATGTACCCTTCCAGGGCATGGGCCCAACAAACCACCTCCTACAGCCCTGTCCCACCTTCCCACAGTTAGCACATAGTCTGTCCGATTAAATTAGGATGAACTGATTAGGTCACAGCTCTCACAGTCAAACCATTTCACCTACATGCATAGTTGCATTAACCAAGGAGTTTTAAGGAGACACCACATATTCAAACCATAACAACATTCAATGGTACTCTAATGGTCATTGTGAAGATGAATATAAAGTGAATACGTAATTTGTTGTACTCAAAGCATGAAACTTAGTAAATATTCAATAAGTAATCAGAATTTAAATTTTTTTGTAGCTCACTTTCACAAACAGAATACTATAAGTTTTCGCTCGTAATTAAGCTAACCACTTCAAATCCCCAGGTTCTATTTTTAGGATCATCTTTTGTCTTTTCTGAACTATATATGAAAGAAAAAAACTAGATAAATTAAAGGGATATCAGACCAAAATCATTGCAAGAGCAATTTTCATGTGATTTATGCTAATTAATAAACTAAATTATCCCAGGACAGTGAGAACAACAAAATGGAGAGAGGATAGAATTTACATCTTATAAAATTTGTAGTCTAATCTTCCATAACTTTACTGGGACAAAAACAGTGCTTTTGTGATCTTGATCAAAAATTTTTCATACTTAATATATTTTGAATGATTTTTGCTTTAATATGTATGATCTATCTACGCTAAAAGGGAGACATATATCAATCTGGTGCCTCCTAATGCAACATTTACTTGTATTAGATTTAGCAAGGTATTTCGATGTTACAACATAGGTAAAATTTACAGATATGGATTCTTTCTGGAAAAAAGGATATTTTATGTTTATTGCCTTCAGAGATGATTAAAAATAGTTATATTTGCAGCAACATTGGTAATACTAGACTGTGCATCAGGAGACCTGAAATGTATCTCTGGAAGACAGTATTTATAAAGACTAATTTTCTTTATCCTTCAGATGGAAATAATTACATTTTCCCCTTAATGCTCTAAAATAACATAAGAAAATAATGGTAATTTTCCTTGAAAAAAATTACCTCAGTGTTTTAATATTACCAAGTCTGAACTATGGGACTCATAGAGAAAGGATGTATCAGGAGCCAAAGTGACTAGAGAGATCTGTCATTATTAGTTTCTGTTTTAGTCCGTTTTTATACCACTATGACTAAAGGACCCAACCAGCACAATTGTAGAGGAGGAAATGTTTATCTGAGGACTCACAGTTTCAGAGGTCTTCATCCACAGAAGGCCAGCTCCATTCCTCAGTGCTTGAAGTGTGAGGCAGGACATCATGGCATGGCGGAAGAGGTCAGTACAGGAAAGCAACTCACATGGTGATCAGGAAGCAGAGAGAGAGAGACTCCACTTTCCAGATAAAAATATATACCCCAAAGACAGCCCCAATTCCCACCTCCTCCAGTCACACCCTACCACTTCAGTTACCACTCAGTTAATCCCTATCAGGGAATGAATGCACTGATCAGGTTAAAACTCTTATAACTCAATCATTTCTCCTCTGAGACTTCTTGCATTGTCTCACAATGAGCTTTTGGGGGATACATTACATCCAAACCATAACAGATTCATCTGAGTACATATACTTTCTAAGCATTTACAACTGTTCTATTTTTGATCAATGAATCAAACACTTAAATCGAACACTCTCTTTGTTCAGCACTTTCTATCTTACAAGTGGAAATTTTCATCATATCTACACTGAATGTAAAATGAAATTTCATGTGATCATAAAAACATGTATATTTCATATACATTTATAATCAATAATCACAATATTCATAAAGATCACCTATTTCAAGTATCTTAATTCCCATTAATTGGAGTCATGTTTATAATACCCATGCATGTTGTCATAGATTATTGTTAAGCTTAATGTATTAATATAAGAGAAATATTGATGATTAATCAAAAAAAATTATATTCAGAAAAAAAAATTTGATTGTCTGGAGGGGTCAAGATGGCAGAATATAGAAAGTTACTTTCTGAACTGCTGCAAGGCATATTATCAGGAGAGGACAAACAGCTTCTGTTTGAGGTCAACTGAAAAAGAGAAATCCTACTGGGATTTAATACTGGACTCTCAGGGACACAGAAGTTTGGATAGAATAAAGTAAATAAATGAATAAATAAATAAAAGGATAAAAACCACCCTCAGCACCAGCAGCTGCAACTGCAGATCCACTGTGGGCAGGTCAGAGAGTTTAAGAGAGCCCACATTTTTGGTGTCACCCAGTCATGTCTTGAAGTGGAGAGGATGGTGATCTGAGTGCTTCTCAGAGAGGATGGTGATCAGAGTCCTTGTTGGGCTGATCCAGTGGGTGAGCTGACTGCTTTCATATGAGAGAAATGTTGTGAGTCTTCTAGTGACCTGCAGAGGGCAAATCAGCTGCCATCTTTTTCCACTGTGCTATGGTAGCTGGTGGGCATGGGTCCAATCCAAGGGACCCAAACCTGGGTAATTCCAGCAGGATCCAAAAACCTGACCTGGCAGAGGCCCACCAGATGACTTAGACAGTGACTAGAAAGCCAGGTGAAATTCAGGTGTGGAAAGTGCTACCCCCAGTGGTATTTGAGATACTCAGTCCTGAGAGATTCTGGGTACCTCTCACTCTTTGAATCTCTTGACTGGCAGGACTAGTGAATGTGTACTTCGGGACTGAGCCCAAAGGGAGCTGTGGGAGACAGAGGGAGACAAAGGACTGGCTCCTCTGCCACTTGAGTAGACTCAAGGAGAGATTCAAGTGCTACAGATGTCCAGTGTGAACTGAAAGCAGCCAGGCTCTGGAGGAGTGCTGATTTAAAAACTTCACCAACCATGATTCCACAAAGTACCTGGGGTCTAACCAGAGCCAAATCCTGTCTCTAAGAGCTCATCCTCTGGCAATCCCTTTGATAGAAATGTACAACAACCCCTTGCTGTGAGTGGAGTAGAAAATACCTTCCAACTTGCCTCACCTCATTCTACCTAAAAGGGAAGCTGAAAACAGTGAACAATGACAGGAGCCACAAGAAGAAGGAATTGACAGTCCCCAACTACTACTCTTACAAGTAATACATACCTCAAGAAAAAAACAGAAAGGCAATTGGAAACTGATAACCAACATATAATATTATAGACAAATTTTTGACCATCACAATGGAACAATCCCTTAATCTTCCATTGAGAATTCATATATTTTTAACTTTAGTATGCTGAATGGTTTATGACCATTTGAACATATACATATTTATCTCACTCTTGTTATTTCAAGAATGTCTTGAAGGTGGTTATTTTCTTGACTCTATCTTTTGAGGAGTAGAGTTTTTGATCAGTATATTTTGGTTTTGTTTTATATTGATTTTTTGTTTGTTTTATACTGTTCTTCTCCTGTGAATATCCCTTGATTATCTTGTTATTTCCTTCTGCTAACAGCCAAATTCCTTTATTCTCTCTTTCACTCTTCCTTTAACTCTTTACTACTACTCTCTCTCATCTTCCCTCTCAGTTATTACATCTCCATCTCCTCTACATTCTCCCTCTTCACCTTTTTGAAATAGCAAAATTTTTGTAAATATAATATCTCTACTCTTGGCAAATGCCTACCATACAATTTCTTTTTATAATGCCTATTAACATTGCACTTGTCAAAATAGGAATTACATATACAGTTTAATGCTGAATATTGATTGTATTTTTCTTGTTCTTATTTGTCTCCCCCTAAAATGTGAGTTACTAGAAATCTTCAGGAATACTATAAATTCAAAGGGTAGAAGCTCTGCCACCTCAGATTCTTACAGATAAATTAGTAGACATACAAACAGTATAAAAAAGCAAGGGAACAAACCATCCCAAACAAATCAAAATACCTCATTAACAGAATCCAATGATATCATAGTGAAGGAAATGTCAGAGAAGAAATTTGAAAGTTCATAGTTAAACTGACAGGTGATGTGAAAGAGGATGTAAAGAATGAAATCAGAGAGAAAATCCAATATGTGAAAGGCCACTTCAATAAGGAAATAGAAGTCCTGAATAAGAATCAATCAGAAATTCTCAAAATGAAGGTATCAATAAATTAAATTAAAAATTCTTTGGAAAGCATCGCAAGGAGATTGGACCACTTGGAAAATAGTTTCAGGCAATGAAGACAAAATATATAATCTGAAAAATAAATTTGACCATGGAGAAAAGATACTAAGAGAACATGAATATAAATTTCAAGACATGTGGGATGATAACATGAAAAGACCAAATTTAAGATTTATCGGGATAGGTGAAAGCTCAGAGATACAAACCAAAGGAATACACAATCTGTTCAATGAAATATCAGAAAATCTTCCGAACCTTAAGAATTAAAATGGAAACCAAATACAGGAGACTCCAAATATACAAAATTACAATATTATGAAAATGCCCCCAAAATAGATGAAGGATAAAATTTTAAAGACTGCTATAGAAAAATAACATGTCACCTTTAGAGGAAAGCTAATCTGGATCTCAACTGATTTCTCAACCCATATTCCTAAAAGCTAGGAGGTCTTAGAATAATATATACCAATCCCTGAAGGAAAATGGATGCCAACCAAGAATACTTTATCTGGCAGAATTAAATTTCAGATTTGATGATGTAATGAAAATCTTCCACAATAAGTAAAAGTTAGAAGAATTTACAACCAGAAAGTTCACACTACAAAACATACTCAAAATATTTAAGAAGAAAAAATAAAAAATAAAATTAAAAACCAGCAAAGGGAGGAACAACACTAGAAGAATAGTTGATCAAAGGAGAAACTAATTTATATTAAAATAAAAAATTATATCAAAATGATGGAATAAAAATTATTTCTCACAAGGGCATGGTGGCACATGCCTGTAATACTAGTGACTCAGGAAGCTGAGTCATAGGATTGAAAGTTCAAAGCCAACCTCAACAAAAGCAAGATGCTAAGCAACTCAGTGAGAGCCTGTCTCTAAATAAAATACAAAATAGGACTGGGGATGTGGCTCAGTGATCAAGTGCCCCTGAGTTCAATCCCTGGTAACCACCCCCCCAAAAAAATCATTTCTCAGTAACAACATCAAATGTAAATGAGAAAAACTCATCAATTAAAAGATACAGATTGTCAAATTAGATTAAAAAACAAGACCAAACAATTTGATGTTTCCAAGAGACTCCTTATAGGCAAAGACATTCAAAGACTGAAGGTAAAATGATGGGAAAAATCATATCATTCACATGGATCTCCTGCAGAAGTAGGTATTTCTATCCTCATATCAGATAAAGGGAACTTCAAACCAAAGTTAAAAAGAAGGAACTAAGAAGGTCATTTCATACTGCTTAAGGAAATTATACACAAACAAGATATAACAATTACAGATATTTATGTACAAAACAATGGAGCACCTATGTACATCAAACAAACCTTTCTCAATTTTAAGAACCAAATATACTACAACACAATAATACTGGGTGACTTTACCATGCCTCTCACATCACTAGATAGATCATCCAAACAAAAACTAAACAAAGAAGCTATTGAACTAAGAAATACAATTAATAACTTAGACTTAACAGACATATATAGAATATTTCATCCATCAACAGCTGAGTAGACTTTCCTCTTGTCAGTATAGGTGAACCACACCTTAGGCCACAAATAAATGTTTAGCAAATACAAAAATAAAAAGAGAAAATAACCTTTATTCTATTGAATCATAATGGAATGAAGTTAGAAATCAATGATATAGTAAAAAATAGAAGCTACTCTAACTCATGGAGACTAAATAGTATGATATTGAATAATCAATGGATAGCAGGAGAAATCAAGAATGAATAAAACTAGATGTAAAAGACAATAGCAACAGAATATACAAAAATCTCTGGAATTACGAAGGTGGTTCTAAGAGGAAATTTCATAGCACTGAGCTCATTCATTAATAGAATAGAAGGCATCAAATAAATAACCTAACATTACATATCAAGACTCTGAAAAACAGAAGAACAAATCAAGACTAAAGGCAGTAGAAGATAGGAAATAATTAAAATCAGAGCTGAATTCAATGTGATTGAAACAAGCAACACAACAAACAAAAAAATTCAAAAAATCAACAACAACAACAAAAAACAATAAAATTAATAAACCCTTAACCTTGATAACCAAGAGAAAGAGGGAAAAAGCCAAGGATGGATGGATTCTCATCCAAGTTCTACCAGATGTCCAAGGAAGAACTAACACCAATTCTTCTCAAATTATTTCATTAAATAGAAAATGAGGGAACTGTTCCAAACTCATTCTATAAAACTAGTTTTATGATTATTCCCAAACCAGACAAAGAGATATCAAGGATAGAAAACTTCAGGCCAGTATCCCTGATGAACATAGATGCAAAATTTTCTAATAAAATACTGGCAAATTGCATACAAAAGCACATTAAAATGATAGTGCATCATGACCAAGTTGGTTCCATTCTAGAGATGAAGGTTGGTTCAACATATGAAAATCAATAAATGTCATTCACCACATCAATATTCATAAATACAAGAATCACATGGTTATCTCAATAGACGCAGAAAAAACATTTTACAGAATACCGCATCCATTCATGTTCAAAACACTAGAAAAACTAGGGACAGTAGGAACATATTTCAACAGTGTAAAAGCTATATATGCTAAACTGAAGGCCAACATTATTCTAAATGTAGAAAAATTGAAAGCATTCCCTCTGAAAACTGGAACAAGTTAGGGATGCCCTCCTTTCCCACTTCTAATAAAAATAGTATTTGAAATTCTAGCCAGAGAAATTAGACAAAAGAAAGAAATCAAAGAGATACAAATAGGAAAAGAAGAGTTCAAATAATCCCTATTTGTCAACGACATAATCCTATATTTAGAAGACCCCAAAAACTCCACTGGAAAACTTCTAGAACTTCTAGAACTCATGAATTCAGCAAAGTATTGGGATATAAAATTAACACCCATAAATCAGTTGTATTCCTATACACCAAAAATGAATCCATCAAAAGAGAAATGAAGAAAACTGTTCCATTCACATTAGACTAAAAAAAAAAAAAATACATGGAAATCAATCCAAAGAAAAGAAGTAAAATGATCTCTACAATGAAAACTATAGAACTCTACAAGAAATCAAAGAAGACCATAGAAGATGGGTGGTACTCCCACGTTCATGGATAGATGGAATTAATATTATCATACTGCCCATACCACCAAAGCACTACTGAAGTGAGAAAAGTGAAGCAGGAGGCAGCAGAACCTTAAATTATACTACCATGCTATAGTATTTAAAATAGCATGATATTGGTATCAAAACAGACATAAATCCAGAATAGAAGAAATAGAGACAAACCCACATAAATATAGTTATCTCATACTAGACAAAGTGATGTAAACAAACATTGGGGAAAAGATAGCCTCTTCAACAAATGGTACTTGGAAAACTGGAAATTCATATGTAGCAGAATGAAATTGAGCTCCTATCTCTCACCCTGCACAAAACTCACCTCAAAGTATATCAAAGGCCTAGATATTAACCAAAAAACATACATCTACTAGAAAAAAAGTTAGGTGCAACACTTCATCATGTCAGCTGAGGAAACAACTTCCTCAAGAAGACTTTTTTAAGTGTAAGAATCGATAAATGGGAGAGTATCAAACTAAAATCCTTCCTCACAGCAGCAAAGGAAACAATCAAGAACACGTAGAGAGTGCCTACAGATTGGGAAAAAAATTTTTGCCACCTGTAACTCAGATAAAACATTAATCTACAGGATAAATAAAGCACTCATAAAACTTAATGCCAAAAATAAATAAATAACCCAATTAATAAATGGTCAAAAGAAGAGCACATACACATTATCAATGTATGAAAAAAATGTTCAACATCTCTAGTAATTAGAGAAATGCAAACTAACACTACACTGATAATCTCAGTTCAGTCAGAATACAATTATCAAGATTACAAGTAGCAATAGATGTTGGTTAGGATGTGGGAAAAGGGGTACACTCATACATTGCTGATGGGACTACAAATTGGTACAACTACTCTGGAAAGCAGTGTAGAAATTCCTCAACAAACCTGGAATAAGCACCATTTGACCCAGTTATTCCACTCCTTGCTATATACCCAAAGAACTTAAAAATAACATACTACAGTGATGTAGCCACATCAGTGTTTATAGCAGCTCAATTCTCAATAGCTAAGCTATGGAACCAAGCTAGGTGCCCTTCAACTGATGAGTGGATAAAGAAAAAAAATATGTATATATTTAGTGTGTGTGTATGAATATTAGTAAGCTATAAAAAAGAAAGACATTTGCCAAAAAATGGATGGATCTGAAATCTGTTATGCCAAGTAAAATAAGCCAATCCCCCAAAAATCAAAGGTCAAATGTTCTTTCTGATATGTCAATGCTAACACACAAGGAGGAAGGGGAAGAATAGAAGTTTATTAAATTAGACAAAGGGGAATGAAGGTAAAGGTGGGGAGAAAGGAATAGGAAATACAGTGGAATGATTTTGACATAACTTCCCTGTGTACATAAATGAATACACCACAATGAATCTCTACATTATGTGCATCCACAAGACTGAGATCCTAATTAGAATAAGATGTACTCCCTGTTTGTATAAATAAGTCAATTTATACTCTACTGTCATGTGTAACAAACAAAAACCAAAAAATGTAATTGACTTATTCACATATCTCGTGTGTTTTTACAAGTGAAATGTTTTCCGGATCTTTTCATAGAAAATAGTTTGCTACTGAAGTGTGAATGGTAGATAGGAATAGTTGAAGACACTGACTCATTTTGTTCGGTAGGTGTGTTGTTTATAGTAGGGGCAACTGTCTTCAGCATTTCTTGGGCATTTTCTTACCTAATAGTGTCGAGGCTAAAGATCAAGGATATTTTAAAAAATTATTTAGAGGAGTGTTGATTATGTTCTTTCCCCTTCTTTCTGTCTCTGTGTGCGTGTGCACACACCCATACACACACCAGCATTGTGATTCCCACATAGAAAATTTGAGTATCTTTTATCTCTTTGAATTGATTTATAAACAATAGACTTGTGTCATGTGATGAAATGTAGCTTACTTTTTTCATGAAAAATACAACTTAGAAAATTACCACCTATGTTGTTGTTTTAAGAGGGATTAGTAGTAATAGAGATATAGGAGAAACAGAAAAATAGAGTATAATAATCAAACAAGTGATAAGCAATTGGACTGAAGATAGAGACAACACACTTCTGTTATTGTTTTTTGAATTATTTACAATTTTCATTTCTCCAAGTCTCTATTCTCTGATTAGTCTATTTATTTGCAGATGGCATGATTGTTTCCAAATTTCTAAGATTCTGTGCTTAGGGTTTAGCTTATTTATATCAGAACAGCTGACTTAAACAGCTGGTTTTGCCTGAAATAGTCTTAGTCAATAGTTTTTCATTTTAATCAATTCTGATCATCTGATTGACTATAATTGAATAATTTTGTAGAACATTAGGAATTTCCCTTGTACTGAAATGAAAATTGATAAAATTTAGAAATAAAAATGTCGTAAATATCACATGTCAAAACTTATCATTGAGATGAAGCTTAATGGTATTAAAAATAAATTTTCACTTATTTTTTTTAAAATAAACAGTAATCTTGTGATTCTCTAAAAAGAAAGTGCAGAAAACACAAGATCTAAGAAAAATAATGTGTAAGAAGTGATCCATGGTCACTTCTCTCTCTGACCATAGCCAGGAAAAGTTTCTGATTATAAAGACTCATGTGATTAGACTGAGCTAAAACAGATAATTCAAAATAAACCCCACATCTCATGGTCCACAATCTTAATCACATTTTCAAAGACTTCTGTCTTCTTTTACAAATAAGTTCGACAGGTTTCAAGAATTAAGACCTGGTTATCTTTGAGGGAATATTTTTCAGTCATCCCCATAAAGTAAATATGAGGTAGTCAAGTTGATACACTAGACATGTATAATATGTGTCATCTGTAGAAATTACACTTGTTATCTGACACTTCCTAAGACTGGGAACATACTTCTTGAAAAATATGTTGCTGTGCTTATAAACATTTTTTACATTGATTCCAGAGCTATTTTTAAAATTGAATAAGGAGAAACAATATAAACATTTATTAGAACACTGTAAAACTCAATTGAGGAATATCTGATCTTTTAAAACATTTTAGCATACCTAAAAGTCTTAGCGGACATATTTTTCTTAAATCAGAAACTAAGCAAAAAATAAAAACTATTCCAACTTTCATCAGTATTATTTTCCTTTCCTCTGCCTTGGTTAGGCCATTGTATGATATGGTCATCTGTCGTCCACATTGATAAACCTATGTGGACATACCTCTTATGTAGAAAGAATGACTGCTTCTGGGCCCCCACTGCCATTTACCTAATTTGCCTTTAAGGGACACATTGTAAGGGACCTAGATGGTCCTGCGAGATAAGCTGGAGTAAGGGATGCACCTTATCCTTTCTTGGCATCTCCACGAAATTCCTCTATGTTGGAAACAAGCTCTCTAGATAGTCTATTCTGTGACATCTGAAGCAGAGACATATTTCCATTGACATATGTGTGCACTATTTGCCTTCAGGAAAATGTGGGGAACAAGTAGCTCAGTTGTCTACTACTGAAGGCAAATGTAACCCTCCCAAATAAATTGACTATGTGTGGATCAACTGCTTTATTTGATGCAAGAAAGAAAATTTGTTAAGAACAAAGAACATTTTTCTGGTTAGACTGACTGACTAGGAAAATATTTGTGCCTATAATAAATGAATTTCTTAGACATCTTCACTGTCAGCACCACAAATCATGTTTGCAATTGTCCTTAAGCTTAAAACACTTTTTCACAGTGTCTAGTTTCTGTGCTAATTCTTCTTTTCTAATTTTTTGTTGTCTAAGCTAGTGGTTCTCATACTTATATATGCTTCAGATACATCTGAATATCTTGCAAAATTTTTGTTAAACACCTCTAGAATTTATGATTTAGTAGGTCAGTGTGTGAGCCTAAAATTTGAATTTCTCGGTCTCCAGACAATACTAATGGTTATAATAGAGAAAAACAAATACAATATTGAGGATATCCTACCCATGTTGCTGAAGGTAACCATCTATGCTTAAGACTACACCTGATACATGTGTTAGGAAAGAGATTGATAACTAAGAAGGATGAGGAAATAAAGTGTGTAATGTACACTATCTATTCTCTATATTCTCTCTTCCCATATGTGTGATTTTATGCACAACACACACCATACCTCGGTATGTGTATGCATATAAGCATAATGTGTGACTACATGCAAGAAAGTAGAAATATCAATAAAAATATATAGAACAGAATGGCATCTTCTTGCTCCTTAACTAAGATGATCAATGTTAACTAAAGAACAGTACTCTTCCTTGTAATTTCCTTGTAATTTTGTAAAGACAAGTTTTCTTTATGGTTCTCTCAGGGGAAAATGAAGTCAGTAATGTATCTGTCTCATCTAGCCAATGAGAGATCATCTGATATGTTGGTCTTAGAAATACGGGATGAATGGAGCTCAATGACTTCAATTAATCAAACTTAAGAAACTTGAAGTCTGGATTCTGTGCAGAACCTAGAGAGGTAAAAGAATAGAAGAAGAAGGAGGTTCAAGAATTAAGGGAATTCTGAAAACCCACTTTAAGGAGATTGTGTCTTGGCTGTGAGGAGGCAGGAGGACAGAAACCGAAATGCTTTCTATCACGCCCTGGACTCTGAGTGTTTGGGGACAACTGTGAATGATAATGGGTCTTTCTGTTAATGTCCTGTCTGTGCTGTGAATCCTGCCAAATGCCATGGGCTTAATGGAAAGGTTATGCTTTTGTGCACTATCGCCCTGGGCTCTTGACCTGTGGTGCGATAATCAGCATCCTCACTTGTAAGTCTGCCATCAAATTAGCCAGGCGCACTACACCATTACCTCCAAATTGTTAATGGAGGTGTGCCAGAGAGTGAGAGCCAATCTAGCCAACAGTCATGATTCCAAAATTAAGCACTCTGTGAAAAAGGTGCTATGTAGACCATTGGGCAGTGTGATATTCGAGACTAAGTGAATTGATGAGAAAGCAAGAAGAACACTTTACTGTGTCTAGTCTTCTGGAAGTTTCCTACCAGAAATCTTCAGACATTATTAAAATGAAAAGAGTACCAAGGGGCAGCCTCAATGGAGTTTGATTGTGATTCTTCTCATCTTCCTCAGGAAACATGCAATTTAAGTAAAACAGTGCTTTTAGGGAAATTTCTTTGTCCTTTTTTTCTTTTTTTTTTTTTTTAACCAAGTGCTACTGCTTTATTCTTTTGTAGAAGAAAAGGGAAGAAAGGATACCTATTCCATACATCTATACCTTCCAATGGGCCAAACTGAGGTTTACTCAGTTTACTCAGCAGGCTGGCAATACCCAGTAGATTTCTTAAATTCTATACATTCCAGAGCTGAACCTTGACCAACTTTCAGGAGGTAACATCTTAACCCTTGGAATAGCTAAACTTGATGAGAGTTTTGGTAGCATTGAGATCTCAGTCATATAAGAGTTTATGCAATGTGGTTTATGGTGATTTTCTTTTTTTCTATTGTCCAAGGGTGGGAACGAAACCACCCAGGGGTTCAGGCAGGAAGGGAGCAGCCCAGGAGGCATTCATTAACAGTTCCTTGGAGGGAGGAAAAATTCCCTGGCAGTTGTTCACCTGGACACCATATTGCAACATAGGGAAGGGTTCTGGAGGTATTAGCATTCATTTCCTCCTGAATCAACCCCTATCTTTCTGACCCAATCATTTATTACTAAAACTGACTGTCTCACTGTCCCTTTGTCCCTCAGCCCATTATCACTTCAAATCCACTGAGAAGGGGCAACTAGAAACTTAGGTTGAGTCTTTCTTAGACTCTGCCATGAGCATCATGTCCCTTTGCAGATTTTAAACTATGTATTTTCAATGAAGTAAGCTATAAAAGTGAGTGGAATATATTTTCTGATTTCTGAGTCCTACTAGTGAATCAGTGAAGCTGACAATTGTCCCAGGAATCCTAGGTACAAAAATAAATAAGTAAGTTTCCCTACAGTGATAGAAAGATGGATCATAAGTGGGTTTTTCTTGGCAAAAGCAGTGGAAGAATTCACTGTAATGTGGATATGACAATACGCTACACACACAATTATACACACCACAAAATTTTGTTGATGGGCTTGAGGCAACTAAGATAAAGTTTAAACAAATGTAATGCAAACTTTAACCCACATAAAATAAAATTGTTATTTATTTATTTACTCCTTAAATTGTTTTTTTTTTTTTTTTTTGGTTATGATGGCATTTATGAACTTGATTATTTAGATCTGGTTATGCATTGAACTTTCACACTGGATATTTGGTATATGAAGTAATAATGGCTGAGCATGAGGAAGCAGAGCCTAAATTTCCAAGAGTAGTAACAAATGCACCTGGGTGACATACATCCTGCATTACCAGGGAATACGGGACAAGGTCTTTATATTTTGCCAGAATGAGATAATAGAGGAAGATGCAATCAATTGAAGATGACCCTAGGTGAGGGGAAATCACCTCCACACCTCTTTTCAAATAGTGAAGCTGCTCTTGGAACCTCACCTGACCCAGGTGTTACCACTGAGAGAATAATAAGTTAACCACTCTGGACATTTTACTATCATTACCAAAACTTGTCACAACACACATTCAAGTGTATGAGACTGTGTGTGGATGGTGATCCCAAGACAGTTCAAGGTGCACAACCAGAAGGAGGGACTCCACTGTTTTGCTTCTATGATAAACCTTCATTGATTTGTTTTGTGTGTGTCCAGATCCATCAGCCTCATAGGTATAGGAAGATTGATTCAAATTCAGAGATCATTGCCTTTAAATCTTGGATTTGTTTTGTTTTTTAGCATTCTTTTATTTCTTTTCAGAGGTATTGGATGTGAATGATTAGGAACAGGTATTTTAGAAACTGTCAAGACATGACGAAAATCCAAGCTCAAAACCTAACTCAAGTTTATTGTGAAGTCTGACTTTGTAATACTGATTAGGGTCGATAATTGTCCAATTTCTGTGTAAGATTTACTGATAATTGCAATGGCATGTGTGAATTAACAGAAATATATAATGCATTCATTAATTGCTCCTCAGTTGACTTCTGTGCTAATTAATATGAGTGTTATGTAGAGGGCAATAAAAAAATCATTAACCTCACAAGTACGTTGCCTAAGAAGTACCTGGTGTAAGGAAGTTTTGTTTCCTGGATGATATGAAAGGAATTCTATAAAATAATACATATGCTTAGACTCTTATAATTTTAGTTCTGATGTTAAATTTGTATTTTTAAAAATTTTTGGATTCTAGTAGTAAATGATCATATAATTTTACTTTAAGAAGTATAATATTTATGCTTCTACTCATTTTCTCTTATGTCTATTCCCCACTTATATCCCCTTGTATCCTACATCCTTAATATATGCCTTTATGTATTGTAATCTTTTGAAATGTATACATCTTTGGTTTTTTTTTTTTTTTTTTTTTTTTTTTTGCCCTTGTAGAGTTTATACACCAGTGCTGGCAACACTAATTACACAGAAATTCAAGTGTCATGAAGAAATGGACCAGAGTTAGAGACCTCTCTTAGGCAGACCCCCTGCCCCCACTCGTTGACAATCCGGTTGAAGAGGCATTTATTTGTTTTCATCCACTATATCATGGGAAACTCTTGAGAGGTCAGGGGATCCTGATATAATTCTGATTGTATCTATTTCTTCTCAGAATTCCAATCTTTTTTTTTTTTTATTGTAAACAAATGGGATACATGTTGTTTCTGTTTGTACATGGCATAAAGGCATACCATTTGTGTAATCATAAATTTACATAGGGTAATGTTGTTTGATTCATTCTGCCATTTTTTCCCTTCCCTCCCACCCCTCCCACCCCTCTTTTCCCTCTATACAGTCCTTCCTTCATCTATTCTTGCCCCCCTCCCTAACCCTAACTCTAACCCTAACACTAACCCCTCCCACCCTCCATTATGTGTCATCATCCACTTATTAGCGATATCATTTGTCCTTTGGTTTTTTTGAGATTGGCTTATCTCACTTAGCATGATATTCTCCAATTTCATCCATTTGCCTGCAAATGCCATAATTTTATCATTCTTTATGGCTGAGTAATATTCCATTGTATATATATACCACAGTTTCTTTATCCATTCATCAATTGAAGGACATCTAGGTTGGCTCCACAATCTGGCTATTGTGAACTGAGCAGCTATGAACATTGATGTGGCTATATGTCTGTAATATGCTGATTTTAAGTCCTTTGGGTATAGGCCAAGGAGTGGGATAGCTGGGTCAAATGGTGGTTCCATTCCAAGTTTTCTAAGGAGTCTCCACACTGCTTTCCAGAGTGGCTGCACTAATTTGTAGCCCCACCAGCAATGTATGAGTGTACCTTTTTACCCACATTCTCGCCAACACCTGTTGTTGCTTGTATTCTTGATAATCGCCATTCTAATTGGGCTGAGATGGAATGTTAGGGTGGTTTTGATTTGCATTTCTCTTATTACTAGAGATGTTGAACATTTTTCCATATGTTTGTCGATTGCTTGTAGATCTTCTGTGAAGTGTCTATTCATTTCCTTAGCCCATTTGTCGATTGGATTATTTGCATTCTTGGTGTAGAGTTTTTTGAGTTCTTTATAGATTCTGGAGTTTAGTGCTCTATCTGAAGTATGATTGGCAAAGATTTTCTCCCACTCTGTAGGCTCTTTCTTTGCATTGCTGATAGTTTCCTTTGCTGAGAGAAAGCTTTTTAGTTTGAATCTATCCCAGTTGTTGATTCTTGCTTTTATTTCTTGTGCTATGGGAGTCCTGTTGAGGAAGTCTGGTCCTAAGCCGACATGTTGAAGCTCTGGACCTACTTTTCCTTCTACAAGATGCAGGGTCTCTGGTCTGATTCCGAGGACCATCATCCATTTTGAGTTTAGTTTCATGCATGGTGAGATATATGGGTTTAGTTTCATTCTGTTACATATGGATTTCCAATTCTCCCAGCACCATTTGTTGAAGAGGCTATCTTTTCTCCATTGCATATTTTTGGAACCTTTGTCTAGTATGAGAAAATTGTATTTATTTGGGTTTGTGTCCGTGTCCTCTATTCTGTACCATTGATTCACCTTTCTATTTTGGTACCAATACCATACCGTTTTTGTTACTATTGCTTTGTAGTAGAGTTGAAGATCTGGTATTGCGATACCCCCTGCTTCACTCTTTCTGCCAAGGATTGCTTTAGCTATTCTGGGTTTTTTATTCTTCCAGATGAATTTCATAATTGCTTGCTCTATTTCTGTAGGCTACATCATTAGGATTTTAATTGGAATTGCATTGAATCTGTATAGCACTTTTGGTAGTCTGGCCATTTTGACAATATTAATTCTTCCTATCCAAGAACATGGGAGATCTTTCCATCTTCTAAGGTTTTCTTTAATTTCTTTCTTTAGTGTTTTGTAGTTCTCATTGTAGAGGTCTTTCACCTCTTTCGTGAGATTGATTCCCAAGTATTTTATTTTTTTCGATGCTATTGTGAATGGGGTAGTTTTCCTGATTTCTCTTTCTGAAGATTGATCACTTATGTATAAAAATGAATTAGATTTATGTGCATTGATCTTATATCCCGCTACTTTACTGAATTCACTTATGAGATCTAAAAGTTTTCTGGTGGAATTTCCTGGTTCCTCTAAGTATATAATCATATCATCAGCAAACAGGGATAGTTTGAGTTCTTCTTTTCCTATTCGTATCCCTTTAATTTCTTTGGTCTGTCTAATTGCTCTGGCTAGAGTTTCAAGGACGATATTGAATAGAAGTGGTGAAAGAGGGCATCCCTGCCTTGTTCCAGTTTTTAGGGGGAATGCTTTCAGTTTTTCACCATTTAGAATGATATTAGCCATGGGCTTAGCATAGATGACCTTTACAATGTTAAGGAATGTTCCCACTATCCCTATTTTTTCTAGTGTTTTGAGCATGAAGGGGTGCTGTATTTTATCGAATGCTTTTTCTGCATCTATTGAAATAATCATCTGATTCTTGACTTTAAGTGTATTGATATGGTGAATTACATTTATTGATTTCCTGATGTTGAACTAACCTTGCATCCCTGGGATGAAACCCACTTGATCCTGGTGCACTATCTTTTTAATATGTTTTTGTATGTGATTTGCTAAAATTTTGTTTAGAATTTTTGAGTCAATGTTCATTAAGGATATTGGTCTGAAATTTTCTTTCCTCAATGTGTCTCTGTCTGGTTCAGGTATCAGGGTAATATTGACTTCATAGAACGAGTTTGGGAGGGTTCCCTCCTCTTCTATTTTATGGAATACTTTGAGAAGTATTGGAATGAGCTCTTCTTTAAAGGTTTTGTAGAACTCGGCTGAGAACCCATCTGATCCTGGACTTTTCTTTGTTGGTAGGCTTTTGATGACTTCTTCTATTTCATTACTTGAAATTGGTCTATTTAAATTGTGTATGTCCTCCTCGTTCAGTTTAGGCAATTCATATGTCTCTAGAAACCTGTTGATGTCTTCGAGATTTTCTGTTTTGTTGGAGTATAGGTTTTCAAAATAGCTTCTAATTATGTTTTGTATTTCAGTCGTGTCTGTTGTGAATTTTCCTTATTCATTCTGAATTTTACTGATTTGGGTTTTCTCTCGTCTTCTCTTTGTTAGTGTGGCTAAAGGTTTATCAATTTTGTTTATTTTTTCGAAGAACCAACTATTTATTTTGTCAATTTTTTGTATTGTTTCTTTTGTTTCAATTTCATTGATTTCACCTCTGAGTTTAACTATTTCCTGTCTTCTACTACTTTTGGTGTTGGTCTGTTCTTCTTTTCTAGGGCTTTGAGCTGTAGTGTTAGGTCATTTATTTGTTGAGTTTTACTTTTTTTCTTCAATGCGCTCCATGAAATAAATTTTCCTCTTAGTAGTGCTTTCATAGTGTCCCAGAGATTTTAATATGATGTCTCTTTGTTCTCATTTACCTCTAAGAATTTTAGTTTCCTTCCTAATATCTTCTGTTATCCATTCATCATATAATAGCATATTGTTTAATCTCCAGGTGTTGGAGTAGTTTCTGTTTTTTACTCTTTCATTTATTTCTAACTTCAATCCATTATGATCTGATAGAATACAAGGTAGTGTCTCTATCTTCTTGTATTTGCTAACATTAACTTTGTGGCATAATATATGGTCTATTTTAGAGAAGGATTCATGTGCTGCTGAGAAGAAAGTGTATTTCTCTTGTTTGGATGGTATATTCTATAAATGTCTGTTAAGTCTAAATTATTGATTGTGTTATTGAAATCTATGGTTTCTTTGTTCAATTTTTGTTTGGAAGATCTGTCCAGTGGTGAGAGAGGCGTGTTAAAATCACCTAGTATTATTGTGTTATGGTCTATTTGGTTTCTAAAATTGAGAATGATTTGTTTGACATACATGGATGAGCCACTGTTTGGGGCATAGATGTTTATGATTGTTATATCTTGCTGATTTATGCTTCCCTTAAGCAGTATGAAATGTCCTTTTTATCCCTTCTGACTAACTTTGGCTTGAAGTCCACATTATCTGAAATGAGGATGGATACTCCAGTTTTTTTGCTGAGTCCATGTGCATGGTATGTTTTTCCCCATCCTTTCACCTTTAGTCTATGGGTATCTCTTTCTATGAGGTGAGTCTCTTGCAGGCAGCATATTGTTGAATCTTTCTTTTTAATCCAATCTGCCAGTCTATGTCTTTTGATTGATGAATTCAGGCCGTTAACATTGAGGGTTATTATTGAGATATGATTTGTATTCCCGGTCATTTGGTTCATTTTTAAAATTTTATTTATTTATTTATTTATTTTTTTGACACACCTTGTTTCCTCCTTTATTTGACAGTTCCTTTAGGATAATTCCTCCCTTTGCTGATTTACTTCTTTATTTTTCATCTCTTCCTCATGGAATATTTTGCTGAGAATTTTCTGTAATGCTGGCTTTCTTTTTGTAAATTCTTTTAGCTTTTGTTTATCATGGAATGATTTTATCTCATCATCGAATTTGAAGGTAAGTTTTGCTGGGTATAAGATTCTTGGTTGGCATCCATTTTCTTTCAGAGCTTGAAAAATGTTGTTCCAGGCCCTTCTAGCTTTTAGGGTCTGGATTGAAAAATCTGCTGATATCCATATTGGTTTCCCCCTGAATGTAATTTGGTTCTTTTCTCTCACAGCCTTTAAAATTCTGTCTTTATTTTGTATGTTAGGTATTTTCATTATAATGTGCCTTGTTGTGGGTCTGTTGTAATTTTGTGTATTTGGAGTCCTATAAGCCTCTTAAACTTGATTTTCCATTTCATTCCTCAGATTTGGGAAATTTTCTGAAATTATTTCATTGAATAGATTGTTTATTCCTTTGGTTTGATTCTCTAAGCCTTCCTCAATCCCAATAATTCTCAAATTTGGCCTTTTCATGATATTCCATAGTTCTTGGAGATTCTGTTCATGATTTCTTACCATCTTCTCTTTTTGTTCAACTTTGTTTTCAAGGTTAAATATCTGAGGTTCTGTCTTCTAGGTGTTCTATCTTATTGGTTATGCTTTCTATGGAGTTCTTAATTTGGTTTATTGTTTCCTTCATTTCACGGATTTCTGTTTGGCTTTTGTTCAATATCTCTAACTCTTTATTGAAATGATCTTTTGCTTCCTGTATTTGCTCTTTTAACTGTCGATTGGTGCTATCATTCAATGCCTGCTTTTGCTCTTTCATCTCATTGTTTGCTTCCCTAATCATTTTAATTATGTACATTCTGAACTCCCTTTCTGTCATTTCTTCTGCCATGCTGTCGTTGGATTTTATTGATGTAACATCTAGATTTGTTTGGGGCATTTTCTTCCCTTGTTTTCTCATATTGTTCAGGAATCAGTGGGTCATTAAGATATTGCAGATTTCCTCTATTGACTTATAATGTCCCTGAAGATTGCTAGTATATCCCTTCTTATCCTTCAGTAGCCTGCAGTCTTGGATGAAGTTGATAATGCGGTGCTCCATAAGGAAGCTGCCTCTCTAGGGTTGGTGACCCTCAGGTGGGGTATATTCCCTGATAGTGGGCAGAGGTGCCTCCACTTGTTGACCAATGGTCATCCATAGGGGAACTAGGCTGCGGGCTGAGGCAAGGCCTGTTTGAGCCTGTGTCTCTGGTTTTACCATCCTTGTGGGAAAACCTCACCCGGCAGGGAAGACTCACCCAGTGGGGAGGTCTCACTGGTCAGTTCCCCTCCTAGAGGTTCCCCTCAATCTACAACTACCGCCTGGGCTGGGCTGTCTTCCTCTGCAACGTTCCCAGGGGCCGGACCTATCTCCTGGGCCTGGGAGCCTCACCCATCGCAGATGAGTCTCCTTAGGCTGCCTCTCCTCAGAGAATCTGCCCGCAGTCCTGGAAAGTTCGCTCCGCCCCTAGGCGTGTCTCTGTGCGGCTCTTCCAGTAAGAAGCTGGTCCTGGGACCCTGCTCTGCACCTAATCGCCTGGCTATGGAGCCCCTCCTCTGAGCCGCCACTTGGAGCCCCATACAATAGCTCCGAGACCCAGAGACCCGCCACACACCTCTTCCTCCGGACAGCCGCCCGGTGTTCCGACGCAGTCACTAGGAGTCCAAGCAACTCACTTCGCGTTTCCTCCTCCTGCCAACCACCCGTAGCCCTAGGCAGTCGCTCCAAGTCCAAGTGACCTGCCCTGTTCCTCCTCCTCCTCGGGGTGTACCCCCCGGGTGTTCAGGAGCGGTCGCTCAGAGACCAAGTGACCCACCGCGCTCCTCCTCCAGGCAGGCCACCGGTGTTCAGTACGCTTTGAGTCCAAACAACTCACCACTCGCCTCCTCCTCTGGCAACTGCCTGTGGCTCTGATGCAGTCACTCCTAGACCAAGAGACCCGCTGCGCATCTCCTCTTCCTCCAGGCAACCCCCCGGTGTTCAGAAGTGGTCGTTCTGAGTCCAAACAGCTCGTCACGCAGCTCCTCCTCAGGCAGCCGCCCGAGGCCCCAGTGGTTGCTCCGAGTCCAAGCACTGTGCTGAGCCACCTCCTCTATGATGATCCCAGTTGTCTGTGTTTACCGCTCCAGCAGGGGGAGGGGCGTCTCGCCGGGCAACTCTACTTCACAAAGTTCCCTGCGTTCTGGGGCTACCGCCCCATCCGGGACGCCTCCCCAACGGGAGAGACTCACCCTGCGACTTTGAGTTGGTCCCAAGTCTCTCACTATCTCTTCTTTTGTATCCTGCGTCCTGGAGCAACATGAAATGCAGCCGCCCTCTATTCCGCCATCTTGAAAACCCCAGAATCACTTCTTTGGTTTTTTAATTACTTAAAATTTTACTTTGATAATTTTTGTATGTAGTAATTTTTTTTACTCAATATTGTTCAAATGTTTATTGAACTACTTGTCATACAAGTAGCTTCTTTGACTTTTAAATATGTCTGAGTATTTCATTATTTGTATCTTCTCCATGCTTCAGTAATGACACCCAGGATTTTGCCCTACTTCTTTGCACTAGGCATTGTTAAAATTAACATCTCACTGTTTGCTTGTTTGGGAAATAAAAGAAATCCCTCTGCGATTTCTGAGTCATGAATTATAAGAGCGCTTATATTATCTAATACTGTCAAGTCACTTTTCAGTGTGGCTGCAGTACTATAAATTCTTAAGGGCTGGACACGATGGTTTTCTGTCTTCTGGAAGTTTGGCAGTATCAACATTACTAATACTTTCTGAATTCTACACAATTTGATCATCTCTCTTTTTTAAATCATTTACTCATGTTCTTTGTTTTGAACTTTGTGTTTCTTTGGCCCTCATATATATTATTTTTCACTTTTTGTCAGTTTTCATCAGTACTTCTTTGTACTGTATTCTTTCAATATTGATTTTAAATGTTTTAACTATTGCTTTTTAAATCTTTTAAATTTGCATAAGCTGGATTTTACTGGACAGAAATTCTGAACTTCAGTAGAAAAACTTTACTATAATCAACTAAATTCCAGTATTCATCATTTGTGATTCTTTTTGATATGGTCAAAGTAGTCTTTACCCAGTCCTGAGATAAAAGTATATATTTTTCATATTTCTTTATCACCTTTGTATTTTGTTTTTTTTACACAGGTTTTAAATTCACCTGGGGTTAGATGTTTTAAGCAATACAATTAAGGTTTTACTGTTCTTTGTACATCAAGATCTTTTTCCCTAACATCTCATGTTAAATAATTGAATTATTTTCCTTCCATTCATATCTAGTATTTCCTATAAAAATCTTGATGCATGTTTCAGAGATTTCTATATCTTCACTTTGTCTGTCTGCTCCTTATCCTGAGCATATTGCCTTTACCAGAACGTTTTCATAACATGTGCTAATATTTAGTAGTGCAAATTCCACATCATATCTAATAGTTTTCATAGTTAACATACCTCCTTGTGCACCGTTACATATAACTTTAAAAAGTTTAAAATTCTTGGAGATAAAAAGTAATATAATATGGTATAATATAACTGTTACTCCAATAATCATTTATTATAACTTTTTTATCTACTTTTATAAGTTAGGTAAGTATAGAAAATTTCCATTCAGTTATTGACACTTTGATTACTCTGGGATTTTTTGATTATTATAAACAATGTTATTATGAATATTTTTTCATGGTACATATGTTTGAGAGTTTCTGGAACAGATAGGAAAAAGACCACAATTTGGACATGGATCTATGCTAGGTGGATTGTAATAGATAGCATCAAATTATATTACAGAGTAACTGTATCAAGCACTATGCTCAGTAGTGTATGAATATTCCCCATGCTACATATTTTTGCCTCATTCACATTGTCAAACATTTATACACTTTACCAACATAGTATGTTTGAAGAGTTGTTCTACACTGTTGTTCTGCATTGTGGTTTTATTTTCATTTTCTGGATTACTAATATTATTGAACATCTGACCAAGTTTCTGGATGATCTCAAGCAGAGCTGCCAGATTTACTTGACCATCTGCCTAACCATGGACTCCTACTTACTTAAGGGAGATATAAGTCATGGGATATTGGATTCACTGTTTAATCATAGTTGACTCTAAAACTAATATGGAAAACTTGTCAGAAAATAGACATTTTCTGTTTTGATTGAAACTTATTTTTATAAAAGCCACTTATAAAAATTGTTATAGATATAGAAAATAGTTTCTCCAATAAACACTATATTCCATATATTTTGTATGTCATCTCCCTTTTTTCTAATAGCATGTTACATTATAACAGTTAGTGAAACAATATTGACGCCTATCTTAGTTCAAATTTCTATAAGAAAACATGTCAGATAGGATAATCTTTTGGCAACAGAAATTTATTTCTCATTTATGGAGGTTTAGAAATTCAAGATCAATTTTCCAAAAGATTCAATCTGGTCAGGGTCCATTCCTCCTAAATGATGCCTTCTTCCTGTATCCTTACATGTGGAAGAGGAAGGGAGCTTTCTGGGATCTCTTTTACAAGGGCAATGACCCCACTGAGGAACATGGAGTCTTTTTGATTTAATCACACTCCAGTGGTGCTATCTTCTAACACAGTCACCCTCATGATCAGGTTTTACTATAATTTGGATCTGAAATGTACCCAAAAGTCTCATATGTTGTGGTCTTGGTCCCCAAAGCAGCACATTTCAGAGGTGGAGAATTGGGGACGTGATTAGAAAATGAGTTTTCTGACCTTATCAATGGACGAATCCATTCATCTGTGTATTCCTCAATGGTGGTGGAAGCTAGGAGGTAGGATCTAGTTGTAGGAAGTATGTCCTCAGAGGCATGCCCTTGGGGACTATACCTTGTCCTCAGCCCCTCCCTTGCTTTCTCTCGCTCTCTCTCTCTCTGGTTCCAAGCCACTATGAGATGAACCACTCTGGTCCACTACATCCTCTCTACCACAATGTTCAGCCTCATTGTAGACCCATAGCAATAATGGAGCCCAGCCAAGTGTAAACTGAAACTTCTGAAACATTGAGACAAAATAAATCTGTCCTCCTTTCAGTTGTTTTTTCAGGCATTTTGTCACAGTAACACAAAGCTGAGAGACACAGGGTTCAACATGATTTTGTGGGCATGTAAATAATCAGAACCTAGCAATATTTTCTTGTAGTCTCTATTGTGCCAGGCTAGCTAAGATGCAGGGTAAGGGCGCAGAGTCAGGACCCAGACTCTGGGAGTTGGGTGGGAGCAGGCTTGTGGGAATCAGCCTGCAAACTCGTTTATTGTGGGAACAGCTATACATTTTATAGGTTTCTTGCCCAATCACAATGAGCCACGGGGAATCAGACCACCAGGTTCCTATTCAGGTTCCCTTGGTAACACTGAGTGAACTTGGGGCAGTTGTTTACTTTCCTAGGTAGCTGAAGCGGAACACTCCTCCCTGCAAGTTTTCCTTACATACTTGAGACTTTCACTGTTGCCAATAAAGAACTAGGATTTCTCCCAACATTTTATTCTTTATGAAATTTAGATTTCTTTACTTTTAACCTAATATCTTTTTTATTTCCCCCAGGATCATATTGTTAGTTGCCATGTCTTATAAAGTCCCTCATGGCTATGGCAGTATGAATTTCCCTGCTTTTATGATCTTGACATTTTGAGAAGTTCTGTTGAGGTATTTGGAAGGACATCCTATATAGGAATTTATTTGGTGTATTTCCCATTCCTATACTGGGATATGGATTTTTGAAAGGAATATCATAGGAGAAAAGTGACATCATCATCCTCGTATCAAGAACAGCTACTAACAATATGATTTATCACTATTGGTTTTGGCTTTGTTCATCTGACTAAAAAGTATTTGTCAGATTTCTCTCCTTTAAAGTTACTCCCACTACCACTTCCATACTCTTCCATAGCAAAGGAAGTCAATGTGCACAATTCAAAATTGGGTGTTTGAAGTGATTTCATATCTTTCACAAAAATGGACTCAAAATGGTTTGTAGTCCTAAATGGAAAATGCTAAATCAACACTCCTAGAATAAGGCATAACAGCTAACGCAGAAGACTTTGGATTTGATGATGACTTTTAAGGGAAGATACCAAAAGCACAATCTATAAAAGAAAAAAATGATAAACTGAATTTTATTCAAATCAAAAACTTCTCTGTGAAAGACTCTCTTAAGAAAAGGGGAAGAAAAACCACACACTGAGAGAAAACATTTGCAAAAGACAGATTTGATAAAATACTATTCTCTTAAATATCCAAAGAACTCTTAAAATTAAATATTAAGAAAGTGACCAACTCAATTTTAAAATGAGCAAAATATCTAACTGAACATTTCACCAAAATGACTTAAACATGGTAAATAGCACATGAAAAAATGCTCAGCATCCTATATCTTCAAGGAACTGAAAATAAGAAAACTGAGATACAACTATATCCTAGTGAAATAACTACAGTTCAAAACAATGACAAAAACAAAGACTGGTAAGAATATAAAACACCAAGATGGAAGAAACGCAAAATGGTGTATCCATATCAGAAGATATTTGACATTATCTTATGAAAAATGCAAGAACCATATGATACAGGATGTTATTTGTTCAAATATGTTGAAAACATAATGTCCACCCCAAAACTGCACACACATATTTATAGCTATCTCATTTATAATTGACAAAATTTGCAATCTCAGGATGTCCTTCCATATTCAAATAAATATTATACTAAGATAATATTATTCATTTATAAATTAACTAATTTATCAAGCAATGAAAAGATATGGAGGTAACAAATATGTATTACTAAGTGAAATTACTCAATCTGAAAAATGCATACTTTAGGATTCACACTATACAACATTCAGGAAATTTCAAAACTGTGGAGATGGGAAAGTGACCACTGCTTGTAAAGGGGGGAATAAGTGATGACTGAGTGGAGGACCTGGGTTTTTAGGGCAATAAAACTATTCTATGTGATTCTATAATGGTGTATAATATGTATGTGAATGGTCACTATACATGCCATTATCCCCTTGCCATAAAATGAACAACATTGAGAGTGGGCAGTGAACCCTAATGTGCACTGTGAACTCTGGTCCACAGTGTCAATATTGGTTTGTTGATTATAACAAATCTATCACTTTGGTAGGGGATGCTGATGGTGTGGGAGGCTGTGTACCTATGGGGGAAGGTCTGTGTGAACTCTTACATATTCTGCTCAATTTTGCTGTGACCTAAAGTTATCTCTACAATAAAGTCTAGGAAAAGGTAAGGAATAAACTTAGGTTCATAATGGTATCTGATACTCATCAAAATGCAACCACTGAAATAACAAAACAGTTATATCTAATAAGCAATCAAAAGAGAGAAAACAGAATCATAAAATATAGTCAATTCCAAAAAACAACAACAAAAAAGGAAAAACAAAAGGAAAAAAATAGGACATATAGAAAGAAACAAATATCAGGGTGATAAGGTTAAGCAATAATTCCAATACTCACATAAAATGTGAATAGCATACAAACTCAAAAGGCAGAGATTATGAAACAAAATAGTGAATTTTAAAAGGTTCAACTGTATGTAGCCTAAAAGAAATTTACCTTGAATTAAAAAAAAATCAGTTAAAAGTAAGTAATGAAAAGATTCAACATTAACTCTAAGCAAAAAAACAACAACAAAAAAAAAATAAAACCCTAGTATTCTCATAATCAGATCAAGGCTGCAATTACAACTTGAGATTTCAATACAACTTTCACAGTACTTGATGGAATAAGCAGAAAGAAAATCTGTAAGATACTGATCTCCATGACCATAGTGATGTGTATAGAACCCTGCATCCAGAAAAACTTAAAATAAAAACAAAAATAAAATACTTCTCAAAAGTATGTGAGATATTTATCTGGGACATAAAACAAATATCAGTTAGTTTACATATCTTTTCTGGTCATAATAGAATTAGGTTAGAAGCCAATAATAGGGAATTGCAAAATCACAAAATATCTGATAGTTAAATAAATACTTCCAAATAAGCATTTTTCAAAAAAAGAAAAAGAGAGAAAATAAAAAGTATTTGAATGAAAATGAAAACAACATTTTAAGGTATGCAGGATGATTGCAAAACAGAAGGAATACTTATGGGATAATTAATATGTGATGCTAAGAGCCTGTATTTATTAGAAATGCAGAAATGTCTTGTGAAGGCATTGGCCTCAGCAAACACTCTAAAAATCTAAAGGAAAAAGAAAGGAAAAGGAAAATTCAATGTAAGAAGAACAAGAATGAAGATTCAGTCAGAACAGAAATCAGTAAATTGTAAAACAATAGAGAAGTCAGTGACACTGAGACAGTTGGTTCCTGAGAACAAGACTGATAAAACTCCAGTCATCTAGGAAAGGGGATAAACGGGGAACTTCGTAGCATTTTCCAAAGTGTGCTCTGAGAGGTGGAAGACAATGTCCAGAAACAGAAGCCTAATTTTAATGACATAGAGTCGTTGACTGGAGTAGGCCAGAGTAAGGAAATGCAGAATTCCTTAATTCGCAAACCAGCTCAAGGAAACAGGAAGGAAAAAGACCGAAAGGCAAGCATAGGGCCTTGAAGTTGGACATGTTTGTTAATAAAGGGTTATTTCGTTAAACCACTGTTTTGTTCAAAAACTGAGAACATACTGGATGAATTAGAAATCATATTTTTAAGAAAAGGCCTATCACAGAGGTGAGGACAGAAAAAGAGTTAGAAGATAAAAATTTAATAAGTCTGTGCTAGGAAGGAAGAGGTCTATGCCTCTCATTCTCCCGGGAACATCTTGGTTCTGACCTCCCTCTGCTGTGACCAGTGCACATAGATCGTA
Organism: Sciurus carolinensis; assembly: GCF_902686445.1. NCBI lineage: Eukaryota > Metazoa > Chordata > Mammalia > Rodentia > Sciuridae > Sciurus > Sciurus carolinensis. The sequence continues at coordinate 19,397,484 of NC_062217.1, read as the reverse complement.
CAGTACGTTTTAATTGTCCCCTTTCCAAAAATTTCATGGAATAAATGCTCTTTATTAACTGTTAGTATCACTTCTGAATTATCAGTCTATATAAGAAGGAAAGAAATAAAAATAAGATCAATAGCTAAATAAAAATCCCCAAATACAAGCACTCTAAATCTTAAATGTGTGTATTAAAAAGGTTAGATCTAGAGATTACTTTGCAGATTACATTGAATTTGAGGATTATTTTCAATGTAAGCATCAAACAGGTAACTGTCTTAAGAAAGCTTATAATTCTCTTTTTGAAATGAAAATCTAAAGCTTAAGATTTTCACAGAAGCTATGTATATAACAAAGAGATACATGTTTCATAAACCTTGCAGTAAAATGGGAGTAAGTGAATCAGCAAGCTTACTCCCTTGCATGTTTTAGAAGCAAAACATATGTAAAGGAAATCAATGGAAAGGACACTAAAAATTTTAAGAAAAGGAAACGAAAGTCTGAATTAGAAATATATGTGAGTAATATCTTAACTGTGCTATTAGACAACTCAAATATGTAAAAATTTGGCAGAAAACTGAAAGAATTATAATATATTTGCAGATAATATGATACATGACCTTATACCAAAAAGTCAGAATAATCACAGTCACTCTTTAAAGCATTGTAGTCCACCAATTCTTGAATTCATTTCTGCAAGTCCTAGAAGTATATGAAGTTATCTTTAAATATGTCTGTCAACTGGTAATAAAGGACATGTAGAATTTAGCAAAGAATCATTTGATGTATATGCATTTATGTAGTCATTTTGGAAGACCTACAAGGAAAATTCTAAGAAACTAGCTATAAGAATATACTTCATTTCTTCTCTTTGTACCAGGTCACCCTTTTAAGTGGAGGGCTTGATCAACCAGAGAAAGACTCTGACTTGGGACTCTCAGATTTGCACAAACTCGGCATACAAGAACATGGGACCAATGCTTGTCTGAATTTTTGTCAAATCTTCTCTCCACATAAAAAGGGATTTATAGAAGCACTCATTTTAGAAAGTTATATAAAGCATAAATTAGGTATTATTTGTGAAATATTTAGAATTGTGAGAGCACATGTAAGATACTCTTTTTAATATAAATAAAATTGATAAATTGAAGAAGGTGAATCCAGGATCAAACTTACAGCTTAAAATGTATACTAAAGCAATAATAGAATAATAAATAAGGGACAGTGTGATAGATTTTAGTGTCTGATATGTTTAAAATTAAGAAAATTGACCTTGAACAGGTATCACGTCTTCTTTCCCCTATGTTAACTGTTTCAGAGGGCTTTTGATGGAATGCCCTTTAGTAAGTCACACATTTTCTGGTTTCACTACAAAAACGGAGATGCTGTTAAGGTTTTCCACCCTTCATTTCTGTGATTCTAAGTTAAACATGTAATAAATTGAATATTTTATTTACTAATTTGAAGGGACTAAACTACTTCATTTTAAAAATGCAAAAATTCTTAATTTTTCATATTAATCTTTCAAAATAGTTTCATAAAAATTATTCAGAAATACCAGTGGCAGTCACTGATATAGGAGAAAAATCATTTCAAGAAGGTTTGCAATACCAATTTAAACAACAATCATTGCTGACGTTTACTGATTACTCTTTACCAGGCCCCCGGTGAAGGACTTTTAAATGACTTCATATTTCACCAATTCTTATTGAGTAAGTGTCTGTAATTTTCCACCGTCTGACAGGAAGTTTAGAGTTACTGGGTGATGAGAAGTAAGGGCTGGAGCCTGGACCAACCAAACGTACAGGGTGATGAGAGATGTACTGCCAGAGCTGCTGTTTATGGAGCCAGATCTTGACCTTGAACTGGAGAGCAAACTTGGGGCCAGTGAAAATGTTTCTAGAATACACTGTCCTTTTCAGTGTGGCCTTCAGGGTGGTCCAAGTAAGAGGTTGGAGGTCCCCAAAGGGAGTGCTTGTCTTTCTTCCCTTGTAATAAATAGAGTATGGACAGATAAAGCAGATGGTAAAAGTTCAACTTGATTAAAGTGGCCAGATGGAATTGGAAGGCAAACTTGAAATAGTCTGAAAAAGAAAGCAGTATGGATTTGAGGACATAGACCAGCAAATCACAGAGAGCACAGAAGCAGCTGTAACCAAGTATAAGTGGGGAAAGATCTGTAAGGAGCAGCAGTGATTTCTCTTATTGAAGGATTAGATGACTAAAGAATCTGTCAGTCAAAATTCAATTGAAAGAAAGATTTATAAAAATGATAAAGGAAAAAATAGTAATATTTATCTTGATAGTCTGTCATAATTTGAAGGAATAAGTTTATAGTCTCTGCTCAATTTCAAAGAGAAGCATGAATTTTTTTAAAAAAGCATAGAAAATAATATCTATGAAGCATTATCTATCATTTGAATTTTCACAAAGCTGAGAGATTTTACATAGGAAGTGTACAATTTTAATTATTATAGTCAAAATGGAAACTATAAAAAGGTACTAGAATTATTGCAGACAATATAAAATGTTCAAAAATAAAGTCTTTAGTCAAATAGTGACAATGTTAAAATCTTATTAACCTTATTAATTTATCAGAAAGTGTCAAAAAATATCCATTTCTTTAAATATTGAAAACAGAACAAGAAACTTAGTACATAATGAGAATAATATAACATGATATATAACAAAATTCAAGATATCAAGTTTACATCATTTTAGATAAGTTTTATTTCAACCAAAGGGAAAGGATAATGGTAGCATTGCTTTTAAGATGTCTGGAAGCATTTGGCAGTCCAAATTCAGAAAATTGAATTTTAATCCAGTATAGAATTGTGAATCAGCTACCCAATGTTTCAAATAGTGTTTGTTTTGACATTTTAGAAAAGATAACTCCTTTTGTGTAGAATGTCATGTGCACCTTAGGATTTTCACAAGCTCTGCCCTGCCCAAAACTGAATGTTTATGCCAACCTCATCCCTGTGGCTTTTTTAAAAAGCCCCTGAATATTTCCAAAACTCTGCAGAATGGGATGGGGAGAAGGCAAGTAGGAGGGAAGAGATCTGTCATGTTCTGTTGATAAACACTGCTCTGCGGGGAGCATATCTCTTTGCAGTATGGATATTCTATTCAATATGCAATATGTATCTTATATTCACAAGAAACTGTAAGTGGGTTCAAGAAATGCTGTCAGGCATGTACATTATGCAGTTATTTTCTATGAAAGGGGAGCATTATGTAAATGTGCCTCATATAACAGGCCTAATATTGGAGAACTGAAAAAAAATAGTTCTAATCTGAATTCATTTATAAATCTATTTTCATTTTGCAACTATGTATTAATAAAAAGTTTTTAACATTTGTTATACATTATAATCAGGAAAAGATAAATATCCACAAATATGAAGTTTAAATAAAGTACATATCAGTAATTTAAAAAACTCTATTTGAAATATATACTGTGTACCTGTTATATTATAAGAAATATAATTTGTCCTAATGGACTTAGATGTGTATATTATTGCTTATTTATATATGTGTTAGAACAATGATTAGCTTATCTCATTTCATTTCAATAAATTCCCTAAATTTAGACATTTTATCTGTTTTGCAAATGAGAAATTTGCAACATTAAGAAATGCAGATTTTTCCCAAATAATATTTAAAATATTACCATAAATAATATTTGTATATAAATTGGTCTAATTGCACTAAGAGACAATAATCATACAGTCATTTTAGATAAGTTCCCAAAATACTTTGACTATTTAGGATATAATATTAGAGTACTGTAGAATTTTATTAAAATAAGTTATGGAGAATAATGAGATTTGTCTGTTTATGCGCATAAGAAGTATGTATAGACCCAAAATATGTGAAGGTGAAAAAAAAGTTACCATACTTTTCTTCTAGGTATAAACTAATGGGCAACTCTAAGTTTTTAGTGTTGCTTTTTTATTTATCATTTACCTAAAATCAATTATGCTCAATGACACAAATTTTCTGAGTTTGATAAACTCATTTTGTTAATTTAATGACAAAGTGGAATGCTTACTGTTTTTCCAGGAAGAGTGTTACAAAAATTATTAGAAATATAAGTAATATATTGTAAATGATACTGTATAATATCTCTGTATTTGTATTGTTAGCATGTTACAAAAGTAAGTCAAAGATTAGAGAAACAGAAAAAATAGCTTTTGCTTCTGGTAAATGAGTTATAAGAAAGACATTTGTTACCTGATCCCTTGTGGCAGAAAGATAACCAGAGTGCTGCAAAGAAATTTTGTATTTCTTTAGGAAAATAACAACATAGGTTTTTTGGAGGATTGAGATTCTAGTGTCAAGGCCATGGAGGAAGGAGACAGTTGTAGTGAATTTTATAGCACAATAATGAGAAGGAATGCACAGAATCTTAGAGGTGGAGCAATCTAGAGAGAGAAGGGAAAGGTGGACCATTTGCAGTGAGCCAAAGTTCAGTTTACTAAGAATGGAGGAAGCGAAGGAGTCTAAAAATAATTTTTACTTATCATTATTATGAATCATTATTCATTTGTTTATTTATTTGTTCAAAACATGTTTTCAAAATAATTATTTGCCAGGTGTGATGATGAATAGGGTGAAATATAAAAGACCTACTACTCCATGGTTCACACTCTATTTTGGTTGTAGGAAAAAAAGATCGGTAAAAATTAAGAAGTAGTAAAATATGCATTGGTGTGGGAGAAGTGACATGAAATAAATCACTAAGACATTCATCTTTTGACTATCTGGAAAGCAGAACCTTTAAGAGGGTGAAAAGAAAAGTCCTCTCTGAGTTGGCAATATCGGCAATGGTAGTTAAATGATGGGAAGTGAGGACCCAGACCCTGGCTTGGCAAGTCCTGGGATCCTCATTAGTAACAATTCTGAAAAACGTCAGTAACTATGAGACTGCTTGGGAGGAGATTAATAACGATTTGCCTATATGCATAGTAACATTGCCAGCAATGATAACGTTTGGATTTTATTCCAGGTGTTGATGGAAAAAATGAGTTTATATTCAAGAAAGCGACCAAATTATCTGCTGTTGACACCCAATATCAAAAACAACCACAATAACAATGACAAAAAAAATGTCCTTTGTTATCTAAAATGTATATTTAATGTAAGAGCTATTCCTTGGGGGAACAGAGTGCTTATCACCAGAAAGAAAGGACTTTGTAAGCCATTTGGTTCTATACCCAGGTCAAGATAAAATATTATTGTAGGACTTATAAAAATGAACAAACTAAATACTTGATTTTTACCCAGAGATTTTATGAACTTTTACATTCATATTTTCTAGGTTAGAGGGATACAACATTAACAGGTAACTTATGTAATATAATGAATATCTATTTTTTTTTCTTTTCAGAGTGTCATGAAATATGGTACAGGCATATATAAAAAATTTAAAAATTGTTTTAAATTTCTCATAATACAAATATGAATATTAAAAGGAGATAAGAATGTGTAGGTAAGTAATACCCTGTGCCTGAGATCTTGTCTTAAAATTGGACTGAAATAAAAACAGCTAATGCCTTTTCATGATGTAATTTGTAACATTTCAGAGACATGGTCATAGACATTGACACTATCTTCCATTTGTAGGAGAGTGTCAGGATATCCTCAGATAACATAACATCAACCGATGGTGTCTTTTGGTATTAAGAAAAATTAAAAATCTCACAGAGAATATGGAGGGAGTTGGTATTGTGAGTTGTTCCCAGGTGAAAAATACAAAGAATGAAAGCTGTCTTTACCTTTCCATCTACATTCTCAGCAATTCCTTCTCCTATAATAGTCACAAGACGGCTGCGATCACTTCAGTGATCCTCTCTTCCCACATTTACTGAAAAAGAAAGAAGAGAACCAAAGGACATTTCTCTCCATTTCTCTATTTTTGTCAAGAAATAAAATATTTTTCCTTGAGGCAAAATAGACCACATCTTTCCTCTTGGTTTAGTACCACCAAGTAGCCTAAATTCTACTGTGCCTACCAGAAATAAATGGAAACACATTGCTGACTGACTTAGATTGTTCCTTTGGGGCTATTCACTGACATCTGAGCAAAACCAAGGATCTGTTGGTGAAGAAAAAGACAGCAATGGGAAGGCAAGTGTCATCCTTGGTAAGGAAATACATGTATGCTAAGAAAGAAATTGTTAGCATGTTTAGAAAAAGATAATCTTTGATAATCCAGAGAAGAAATGGGAAGGTATTTTTTTAATTAAAAAAAGATCTAACTGAACATAATATAAAGGAGGAAAGATATAATTCTTACTTCCTTCAGGAAGATAGTAAGAAAATTAAAATAGTCAAAGGAGATAAATCATTGTGAAATTTCTTGATCAAATAACTAATATTTTGGTGTATTCAAGAAAAAAGTGATATATATATATATATATATATATATATATATATATATATATATATGTATGTATATATATATAGTACCAGGGTTCAAATGCATGGGTGCTTATCCACTAAGCCACATTCCTAGCCCTTTTTATTATTATTTTTTTTAATTTTGAGACAGGGTCTCCCTAAGTTGCTTAGGCCTCAATAAATTGCTCAGGTTGGCCTCAAACTTGCAATCATCCTGCCTCAACCTCCCTAGTCACTGGAATTACAGGCCTGCCCCACCATGCCCAGTTGATTAGATATTATTTGTAGGACACCTTTTTGTGAAGAACAAATTAATATCAGGAAGATTATAGCAAGACATCTAAAAATAACACAATCAAATAAAGACAACAAGATTAGAATGGCTAAAAACCTGAATAATGATAATGGCCCACAGCAACTCCCATTCATTGCTTGTAGAAATGCCAAATAGTGCAGCCTCTTTGGAAGACATTTGGGCAGTTTCTGGCAATACAGAAATACTTACTAACAGATCATCCAGCCAATGATATGCTTGTTATTTACCCAAATTTGTGGAACTTTTGTCCACACAAAAACCAGCACACGGATGCTGATAGCAGTTTAATTTATAATCGCCAAAACTTTAGAAGAAATGACAAGTTCTTCAATAAGTGAATGGCTATTTAAACAGTGGTACATCCAAGCAATGGAATAGTATTCACTGCTAAAATGACATTCATGCATTTTACCAAGTGAAAGAAATCAATCTGAAAGGATGGGACACTGGATGACCCAACTATGTGGTACGTGGAAATGTACACCTGTGGAGACAGCAAAAAGGACAGTGGGAAAGGGAAGGATGGATAGGTGGGGTACAGGATATTTTTAAAGCATTGAAACTATTTTGTATGATACTATAATAGTGGATATATATCATTCTACATTAGTCAATAAACAACGTGAAGCAGTAAAATTAAATGTTAATGCAAAATATGGAATTTATGTGGCAATGTTGTCTCATTGTTGGTTCATTGTAACAAATGTTTCTTTCTAGGTGGGCAGGGTTGGGGCAGAAGGTACATAGGGACTCTGCAGTCCTTTGAACTGTTGTAAATTGAAACTGCTATAAAAATAGTCCATGTCTTTAAAAATAGACAACAGTTTTCAAATTTGTTTTATGAAAAATACTTCAAATTGTTCTTAAAAAATATTATATCATTTTTGTTTATGATAAGAACACTTATAGTAAGATCTACCCTCTAAGCAATTATTGAAGGATATAATATAGCACTATTAATTATAATTGGTATGTTAGTCAATGCCTAAAGGTGACTGAGTCCTAAAAATCAAGAACCATTTTATCTTGCACGATCCACACTCAGCACTCTCTGAACAGCATCTCCATTCCTCCTCTGGAAAACATAATAATAAGGAAAGAACGCAGGAAAATCACTGGAGATGTGGATAGGTTCATGGAACAGTTTGTGGTGGTCTCACAGGTGTATGCTTATCTCCATACTTAAGTTGTATACATTAAATAAATAAAGCTATGTGTCACTCATGCCTCAATAAAAACATCATAAAAATAGAAAAAAATTAAAAAATTCAAAATATGTGTGCTGACTCATGGTTAGATTGCTGTGTTTATGTATTTAATACTTTGGGACAGAAATAAAATCTATATATTAGAAGCATCAATATTTAACAAAATAATTCAATTACCCAAGTTAGATATTGATGGAATTTATCAATATTTGAAATGTATACAATCTACTATTAAGGTTAATTTTATTAACCAAAGCTATGTATTCAGCATCCAATAAAATAAATGCAATGAAGTGGATGAAGAGAATAAGAATCACAATACATATTTACTATAATAATTGAATACTGAAACAGTTTTGTGTCTATATTTGCATTGTGTGTACATGTTTCTGTACACACACACACACACACACAAACACACACACATACACAAAGGTTAAGGGGTAACTAAACATCTGACAAATTAGGTATGACTATGGCTATTACTTTAACAATGGAATTAATTGGAAGTCATGATGTTTTAAAAAAAATCAGTGGGAAGTATATTAAGCCAAATAGGAAAGTACATAAGAACTAATATCCCAGCAGAGGAACTATAATCTAAAGAGGTCCCTTCTGCAACATTGACATACTTATACCTGACTTTGTCCCTGGTATAACTTTCAAGTAACCCAAATTTATTTGTATGAATCACTCACTCTAGATTTAAAATGCTAAACAATAATCCAAATTAAAATAACTGAAGGATGACATTTCAGTCCCTGGATTAATATATAAGGAAAAAAGAGATGGTTGTACCAAATGTTCAGGGACTGGCATGTCACGATAAAGGAGAGGACAGTGGGGTGCAAGTCAACAGCCCAATTCAATAGCTTGGTTCTCGTCAGCTAAAGTTTTCTGAAATATTTTACAATCAGAGACTTACATAAAACCACATTTAAAAAAAGATAAGCAGCTATTCATAACTTCCTATTATTGTATAAACAACAATATAAATAGATGAGTTAATTCTAAGTTTAAAATACCACTTTAAAATAGAAGTATGCTTACCTGCATGGCCTATTTTACTAGATTATGTGTTAAGGAAACTTGTAGTTGCCTCAGAAGTCTGAAATAAGTTGGATTGGGAGTCAGGAAACAGGGTTTCAGAGACTTCTGTTTCAGTTGGAGCAGTTTTCTTACCCTTGGTTCATTGAAAGTATGCATAAAAATATTATTGCCAAAGCATCTTTAACCCCAAATTTTGAAAACTGGTGACATATGACATGGCAATTTCCATCTAAAGTATTAATAATTCAGTATATAAATGACTTTTTGTTGTTTAAGGAAATGGATCTTTTTCTTTTATAAGTGACCTATATCTTATGAAATTCTTACTATGAAGTAGAAACTTTTCCAGAACTTTCAGTGAGCTACTTAAAGAGGGTTTAATTGTTCCGATTAAAATCAATGTGTGTACACACATGTGTATACCTATATAGTAATTTTGAAATATATTTAATTCATATACTTAAAATATCTTGGGATGTTTTGTTTTTGCCAATTAATTTCAGTTAATATTCTTGTCAACATGAATCCATGTCATCCTTGTTATAGTTAGGACAAAATACCAATCAGCTCAACAGACTAGTAAAACTAAAGTAAATCTCCCTATCGCACTAACACAAGTGGGATCTCTTCATCCTAGAACCCTGTCAAAAAGCCTATGCTTTTCTTAAAAGGGTACTTGTACACTTGTACATTGTTGGTGGGACTGCAAATTAGTACAACCACTAAACACTAGAAATGGAAACACCATATGATCTGACTGTCCCACTCCATGGCATATATCCAAAGATTTAAAATCAGCCCAGTAAGTACACAGTAAGTGACACAGCCACATCAATGTTTATAGCAGCACAATTCACAATAACAAGTTAAGTAAATAGATGAATGAATAGAGAAAATGTGGTATATATAGACAATGCAGTTTTACTCAGACATAAAGAAGAATGAAATTATGGCACTTGCTGGTAAATAGATGGAACTGAAGAACGTCACACTAAGTGAAATAAGCCAGATTTAGAAAGTTAAGCTGCAAGTGTTTTCTCTCATATGTGGAAGCTAGACCAAATAATAGGTGGGGAAAGAAAGAAAGAGAAAATAAAAAGTGGGCAGGGGGGAGAATCCCATGAAAATAGAAATAAATGAATTAGAAGGAGGAGATCAAGAGGGAGGGAAATGGAAGAATGATGGGATTAATCCAATCAAACCTTCTCATGTAATTATGAATAAGCCACAGGATTTTCACATTTCTGTAAATACATAATGCACTAATTTGAAATGAAACTATATATAAATAAAAGAAAGATCACTAGAATAGGAAAAGAGAACAGGGGGAGAAAGGAGGGGAAGGAAAAGGGAAGTACTGAGGGCTGAATTGGAGCAAATTATATTTCATGGTGGTGTGTATTATGTCAAAATGAATCCCAACATTATGTTTATCTATAATAAATGGATACAAAGTAAATAAATAGGTAAAGTTAAATGTAGTAGTGAAATTATCAAATATATTTCAATGTTTAACAGAGACTGGTAGTTCAATTATACTGGAATGTTTCCAAAAAGAAAGCACTAATAAAGGTAGTATTTGAGGTACAAATTAAGCAAACTTTGGGCAGAAAACACTTATTTATGTGTTTTTTTTTTAATTCAATATATTGTGTGATATAGTAAAAAAAAGTACAAATAACACCAGGGATCTAATCCTAGGCTTATGCTAATAACAGCCATATACATGTAGTAACAGAGGACTCCACAAAATGTTAAAAAGTGATACTGAGTATTCAGTGATGCACATTCTGTCATGGAAAGTTTGGACCACTAGTAACATAGGATCTAATAAAAGATTAAAGTGATGCTGAGTTTTCATTGATGTATTTTCTGTCATCTGAAGTTTAGGATATTGTTTTCTCAACACCTCAAGTGGGAAAATAAATACCTTCTAGGCAAATAAAAAGTTTCTGTAGGCCAAGGTAATTTAGTATCTGCTGTGGCAGATGACACATGCAATTTTTCATCCTTTCTGAGACCACCTGAACAGCTGTCTTTGTGCGCTTAAATGGTTATTAAAATACCTCTTCAGAAGTGTTTACCTGAAGGCTATAGGAAAAGTGAGATGTCGACTCCATTCGGGAGAAATTCAATTTAATAAAGTTGATTTTAAGCTCTATTACACCTCAGCTCTATTTTCTCCATGGTTGTTTCAGTTGGAAAGAAAGAATGCTTTTCTGGAAAACAGATCTGTGGTGCCAAAAGATAGTACTTGGATTCCCATCATCCACACAGTGAAAATAATTTGTAGGTAATCTGTAAAGCTAAGCTAAAAAAATCAAAATACAAAGGTTCTTCGTAAAGTGGAGGTGAAGTAAAAACACATCTAGATTCTTGTTAAAATTTTGACAAAATTTATATTTCTTTAATATCAGACATTTTCCTGACTTTTCTCTGCTTTGATTAGCTTTCCATTAGAAATTCAAGGGGCAGTCTCCCTCATTGTCCTCAGAAGTACCTAATCCCATTCTCTCAATGAGGCCTGTCTTACCCCATCTTACTCCTATCTTACCTTCCAAACCCAATTCTTCTCGCCCTGTTCCAGTCTTGCTTCTTTCTTCCTGTAATATTCTCCCCTTCTTACAAATGTGGAACTTACTTACATATTCTTATTGTTTAATCCCTTTGGGTAAGAGTGAAGTTCTCCAAGGGCAGATGTTCAATAAATACCTGTGGAGTTAATGAGTAAATGAACAAATAATAACTTTGTAAAAATTTACTTATTATTTAGGTCCTATTCAGAAAACTGAGTTAGATATTTTCTTGACCCTTATGCAGAAACCTTCCTAGTGTAAAATATAACATCTCAAGATTACAGACAAATGATTATGATTATGATCAGGAAATATGAACTTCATGGGAGATGAGAGGGAATAATATAGTATTTGGGGCTTCAAAGAAGTACAATTAGGGAATTCAGTTAAAATTATGCTCTCATAGATGAGTAAAAATGTGTGTACGTCATATGAGCAAAGCTTTCTGTTTTGAGACACTATATGAGCCACCTAGCTTATTGACCTAATATAGTCTTCATATTATATTTACCATATTTGTTGTCAGAAATGACAACTATTCCGTGCTCCATATTCTCCAAATAACATTGCGTGCCCCACATTATTGTATGAAGAATGCTCCCAATCTTCTTATAAGTAAAACTGGAATAATTTTATTGATTCATAGAGATGATCAGGATATACAAATAAATGACTGTTAAAAAATGAAAGTTAGATATAGCAAATATTTGTTTTATCTACAAGTAAAGAGGAAATGGAATTTGGATTACTATAATACAGTAAGGTTACTAGCAACTGCCTATTAAACTTTTATACCGTAAGGTTATTTGCAACTGCCTATTAAAGCCAAATTGACTAGTGCATAGTGTTATATTTAACTAGAAATTTTCCTAACCTAGGAGAAAAGAGTTTATTCCATTTCTCATGGTCCTGAGGTATAAATATTTCATAAAAGAGTCATCAGAGAGAAAGGAGTATACATAAAAGAAATACTCACCAAGTATTTTGATTCCTGTCAGAGAGTTTGCCCCTCTTCATATCTCTTTCTTTCCTGATGGATGAAGCAAGGCTAGAAAAGTGAAAATTGTCTGCGTTGCAGAGGCAGGCACCATGAGGCTTCATGGGTTGCATTCGGGTGTGAGCAGGAGAAGGTCAAGCACAGACAGCCTGTGAATTCTTACAGGCTAGTTGACAGAGTCCCTATCTTAGCTCAGTCAGTCCTCTCACTCACTGATAATTTGTTTTTGACAAATATTATAACAACCTCTCTAAAAAAATCCACATGATGGAGATTGTACAATTGTGCATCTAATGTACGGATAGGCTGTGTTCTCTGTGGGCTGTAAAAATATATTCTGATGGAGATGTCAATATTTGATAACATCTCAAGATGACAGAGTAAGATGTACAATACCGATATTTCTGATACTTTGATCAGCTCCAAGCCAGAAGAGTATGCATTCCTTTTTTCCTAATTGTCCAGCATTTTATAACAGGACAAAATAAGGGAGAAAGTTGAGACTGTGAGATTTTTCCAAGGAAAGCAAACAGCTTCCAGGGTCCAGGCAATGGAGTGTGTGGAGTGTCCATTCCTGGCATCTTATTTGGTAGATTTTTGTTCACACAAGGCAGAAGTGCTCCCTCAGTCACCAAGTGTGTGATCACTTCTCAAGGCTAAAGTTGAAGAAAAGACAAAATTTAACATGATAACACATCATTAACCCATAATCATTATATATATTCATCTTATGACAACAGTACCTGAATCAACCTGATGTTTACTAACCAGTTATTTTCCTATTGTTCTGTTTGCCTGTCTCTGACTCACAAGGAAAGTAACTTTTCGTTAGGGGCTGTGCCAGCCAGAACGGCGCCTGATCAAAATGGCAATGAGGAGGTTAATTAACATAAGCACACTCAGGTGATTTATCACTGGCCGTATTCAGTTAAGTCCACGCCCACAACGCATGCACAGGTATTCCCAAGTGTGCCTGCTGGGGCCTGCTCTTTTTAACCCTTGCCTGATGGGGCAGCTGGCTCCTCACCTGATTGCAACTGGCATGGCCCAGCCCTCCGCCTCCTGGAGGGAATATAAGGGGGCAGTGGGCGGGGCGCGAGGGTAGGAGCAACAGCAAGTAAGAGCAGCAGCTAGCAGAAAGAAGCGGAGTAGAAGCCACTAGCAGAAAGGAAGAAGAAAAGGCAGCAAGCAGATAGAAGCAGCTCACAGAGAGAAGCAGCAGGCAGCGGGGGAAGGCAGATCACAGAGCAGAGAATTGAGAACACACCTCTAGATCACAGAGAGGTAGATTGTAGTATGCCGGATGTATCACTAAGAAGCACCTCAGATAGATGCACCCTTAGTTCACAGGATGCAGGACGCACCTTTAAGAAGAAGCAGCAGAACTAAGAAGAAATAGATCTCTGATAAGTGTAGAAGCCTCTCTTTCTCTAAAACTTTCTCTCTAAGCAAAGTTTCTCTTCCTCTAAGCAAGTTTCTTCCTCTAAGCAAAGTTTCTCTTCCTCTAAGCAAAGTCTCTCTTCCTGATAAGCAAAGTTTCTCTTCCTTTAAGCAAAGCCTATCTTTCTCTCAAAGTCTCTCTTCCTCTATAAATTAGTGAATATAGGAAAAATAGCTTATTTCCAGGCTCCTCCGATAAATACCTGCACAATTGTTGCCGCGGGCGGCGACAACTTTTGAACAATAAATTTGCTTTTTATTTTTGTTTCTGCTCTTTTCAAGCCTTTCTCTGTGAATAAAATCAAGAGCCTTTGCTCAGACCCTGAGATTACTAACTCCATTGTAGGTAATGAAGTGTTGCCTGATTCTGAAAGTATAGTGAAGTATAGTGAATTGAGATCCTTAAAAATACTATTAAATATATATGGTATATATATATCCATATATATATATATATATATATATACACCATATATATATATATATATCTATATATATATATATATATTTTACATGTAGGTTTTTTACCTCTTTCTATATGGAAGACTTAGAGAAATGATCTTATGCATGTAATATATTTTGTGTCAGCTGGGCATTTTCAATTCTTCATCAAGACTTTATATTTTATTTTCTTAAGAATCATGCCTGTTTCTGTTTATGGCTCAAGCCAGGTGTTACTATTACTTAGATAGTTTATTTTTTAAATGGTTTACATCTCACTGGCTCTGGTCGCTGTCATTCCTACCAGCTGTACACCCAAACAGCTGTGCCTGCTCCCCTTTCACTCAGAGCAATTTCCAGGGACTCGTATTTAAAGGAGAGTGAAATGTTGTCTCTAATTATAACAGCAATCTGTTCCACAGCAGTTTTCACACTCTACTTGCATTCCCTACTGTGTTTTTCCAATAGTTTTACCCTTTCTTCCATTTCTCTAATTTTTGTTTTAAACCCATCAAACTGCTGGTTAACTGAATTAATTTTAAAGTACATTACTTCCAGCACATTTTTTTTTGAAGCACATGATTGTTTGTAATTATTTTCAACATCAGCTTTGAGTTACATCTCCAAATTTCCAAGACAAGGTGAACTGTCTGGGGATTGGTAGGGACAGTGAGCCCGACACTTCTTTACTTTCTGCCATTGGTGCCACCCACCTGACTTTTAAATAAGAAGTCATGGATAAAATGATGAGTAACCCAGTCAGCATAGACACTTTTTCACAGATGTAAGTGCAATGCTTCTGCACAACTTCTGCCTTACAGTACAAGAAACCACAACATAAAACGATAAGAATCTGCTTCATTTAAGAGATGTGACAAATAAATGAACATTTCACTAACTTTTGGGATAAAGTTTTCACTCAATTTCCAAAATACGACTAAATAAAATAATTTTAAAATTGTCCTTTGTAGTTGCTTAAATCTGGTTCTTAATTCCACAGAATGATGAGTAGTCCAGGTAAAATACCTAAAGTTGTTGAACGAGAACTTGATAACTTTACACACTTCATGCTGTGACTTTGATATGTGGGCACACAAAAATTTAAATGTAACAGGTATTTGTTTTTGTTTTACATTTATACATTTAATGCCCAAAATATTTTAAATCTTATAAACCAAACATATTTTATTGTCAAACAATTTTTTTAGTTCCACAAATCATTTTAAATTGATTTATATATTTTTATTTAAAATTTATTTTTTATCAAGTCTAATATCATTATCATTCATTTTACTATTCAGATAGAGTGAATTAACACATTTTCCACAGGAATGTTAGCATTTTTACAGGTTTCTGAAAAATTTATCTTCTTAGTAATTTAGCATTTATTTATCTTAGTAGATTGATGCAGAATCACTATCAAATAGTATTCTTATTTACTATTTAAACAGGCATTTTCCCAAATATTATTTGTTATTATAGTTTACATTTAAAAATTCTTTGTTATTGATTATTAATTTATAACCTGCTACTTATTTGATTATATTTGATGAATAATTTGAAATATGTAATCAACTTTTTAGAATAATTATGTACAAAATCATATCAGCCTAGGACAATAAACTCATCTCTGCTATATTTCCTGTATAAGCTCTTGTTTCCTTCTTGGCTCTAATAGCATTTTCCCTGTTTCAGGACAATAATAATAGGAAGGTGGTTTTTAGTTTCCTTTTGTATTCTCTGTTCTTAAATAGAGTGCCTTCCATGTTTCAGTACTTATGCTTTATTCAGCCTTGAGTTATTTCTCAAGAATTTAATCTCATTCAGTATTCAGCACCATGAAGAAGAAAATGGTGTGGGGCAGTAGTGTGAGCAGAGATCTTACAAGTCCTTTGTAAATGATTGTCCTAACAATTTGGACTTTACACTTTTTCCAAATCTATATCCTTTTAAAATAGGATGTCATATTTCTTAATCTAAACTATAAACTACTATAAAAACTACCAACTCATTTCTCCTAATCAGTTAAATTCCATGCAAAATGTATACACAGATACTTTATAATATCTAGTCCCCTTATCAACTCAAAAATATAAAAATGAATTAACTGAATGAAAATTAATAAATGCACTTGTCTGTTTTCTATGCATATGAAATGACTTTCCAATCATGACATATATATTTTACTTTGGTGGCAAGAATCTATTAAGCCGTCTGTTTTTTATGTTTCTTTACCAAGACGTGGATCCTTTTCCTCATCAAGGAGGATTTGTCCCCTTTTGTTATTTTACCACAGTTTTCACAATATATATAACATCAATATGCTAGATCCCAAGTCTTCTTAAAACAACTATTTTATTTCTGTTTGTACTGATAGAGCCAGGTTGCAATATAAAAAATTACAGATGTTTTGGAATCAGAAGTGTCATGGTATAAGCCCACTACTTTACACTCGCTTATATAAACAGGAACAAGAATAAATGGAGTGCAGTTAAAGTATGAAATAAATAATCACCATTCTGTGTGTGTATGCACATGTGTGTACTTGTACATGTGAACACAATTGAAATATTTTCATCACGTACATACAAACTTAAATGTCTATGGATCAAAGTTATGTCCCAGAAAAACTAAGCCATGAAAATCTATTCATTCACAAAAAAAATATTTCCAACTCTGTTACCCCCCCACCCTACTTAGTAAGCAGAAGGTTAAAAGAATGAGTATTGTGTTTATTAGGTATAATCATTTATTTTCCTCAAGAAGAGTGCTTTGATTTAGTTACAGTTCTTAGTCAGTCTATATTCATCAAAACAAATGCCAAATCCCAGTGGTAGACTTGTATAAACTTTGATTTTCCTCCTCATTAAATTAGTAAACAAGAATTTGTCTAGTGTGTGAGCATGCACATGCCAAAATATTTCATATGAACCTCTACCTTCAACAAGATGTCTTTGGGTAGAGTCAAATGAATCATTTTAAGGAGGGACGTTTCTTGTTTCTGACAGTTACTCAGTGATGCAAAACTGAAAAAGACTCTGTGTTCATGATGAAAAATAATTCCCAGGACTTGACAGGGAAGAATGTATTTATTCCAGGCCTGGGGCACAAGTCTGCTGAGATGAAGTGAAGAAAGAGAGTTAGTGAGCAAATTCATCAAGACTAGTATCATCTATTTCTCCCCCTGGCTTGATGGCTGATGATGTACTCTTCCTGCAAGCAACAAAACTGTAAAACCAGTGCTACAAAAAGCAGCACCTGTAAGTCCATGGGAGAACATTTTTGCTCAACAAGAAATCCTGACAACCAACAACTAACAACCATCTGCCTGAGATGCAGTTCAAGTTTTTAAGATGCATCAGGTCCTCTTCCCAGCCGACAGCCTCAAAATCAAGTATACTCCCAAGCCTGGCATCTTGAATCATAGAATTATAAGCTATTAGAGCTTAGTTGGTGGGAAATTATCTGAGGCAATCCCCAAGCTTTCCAGATCAGGATGATGAGCATAAAGCTAATTAAATAACAGTTCAAGGTCATACATCTACTTTGGGAAGGAGACCAGAATGAAATCTGGGTTTCAAGTCCTAGCCTAGTGTTCTTTTTTCTATGTTGCCTCCCTTTAATATTTTTTTAAGTAAAACTAAAAGTAATCAAGTTAAAGGATTTTTAAGAATTTGATGACACTGATTTTTCAAGGTAAACCTTCCTACCCCCATGCCCAAGAAGCCAGTAGTCATTTTAACTTCATAATGAATCTTCAGTGCTTTTTCTGCCAGATCTCCCTGGTGAATGAATGGCAAAATCTTTGAGTTGGCAGCCCAAGTTTACAGAAGCAATCTGTAGCACTGGAACAGAGTGAAGCTAACTGGCACATATGGGGAGAAAAAGCATGACCATGGCCTCATTAGCACCACGCACTGAAAAAAAGGAGCCGGGCAGCCAAGTGTGAAGGTGAGCCAGGCAGAGGAAGGTCTGGGCACCTGAAAAGGGACCTGTTTTTCTTCACTGTGGAGTTTTTCTGGATCTAATTAAAGCTTGATCCTTTCCAGCTGTAGTGGCACAGATTGTTTTAAGATAAATTCAATCTATAATTAAAAATCTCATTAATCATTTCCTAAATTATTTGTTGTAATATAAAATGGAGGTTGAAACCATTCCTGCTGTGAAAAAAAATGGTTACAATATTAATAACTGTGTCTGAAATAGCTGTTAATGGCAAAGGGACTCTTGGCTTCCCAGTGTTCCATTTTCCACCTCCCTCACTGGATGCCCACCTAACCTTATTCCAATGTGTTTCCTACCTTTAAATACATTTAACATAAAAACCTTTTATTATGGTATAAGAATATTATATAATTATAATTTCAGATTAGATTTTTAGAGACTCAAGGTAACAAACTGGATTACAGTGAGATTATTTAACTGTCACTGTGATTAGCAATCCATCCAGATTCAGATCCTGAGCTTTCCTCTTTCCTAAAACTTCAATCTTCCTATGAGCTTTGAGTTTGTAAAGATAATGAAACTTACTTATTATAATGGGATTAATTAACAAAACTCTAACCAGGTGACAATTTTAGATGTGGTTCTCTGGTAAAGAAGTTCTCAGTTACATTGAATTCCCCAGATGATTACCAAGTTAAACTTCCTGTAATTAAATTCATGTTACTCATTTAGCATTTGTTTCTAATTTATTATTCTCATACAAAATTATTATTAATGGTTGAATTAACTTAGGACGGTTTTGGTATATGTTTGTTTCATCTTCACCATCTGCCATTTCCTCTATGGTATTAGGTAAGAAAGTTACCTAACTCAGTAAACTGAATTCTTCCACATATTTAATTGTGAAATTCAACTTAAAACTCAGTTCTCATTTCCTTGTTATTTCCAGAACCCCAAAAACCAATGTCTCTGTGAAAGTTGTCATTCAAGATAGACTTGACCATGTAAAATCAGAAAAAGGAGAGTGCAGAGAAGGAGAGAACGTAGATGCTCATAGATACACAAATCACCTTATAACAGGAACTCACAGATAATTCACCACCTTTATAAAAACAATGGCCTGGCACGCTGTCTTGCAAGTCCAGTCCTATCAACCAATTAGCTCTTACTCTAAGATTAGATTCAATTATTTTAGCTTTAATAATTAATGGCTAATAATTATAGCCATTCAACAATCTAGCACTCATGTAACTCCAGAAACGCCAATGAGTGTTTTATAAAACACTTTAACTAGCTTTTCATTTTCTCTCTTAAACCCCAAACATACCCTTTCTCCTTGGCTATAACAGAGGCCATCCTGGCCTGGAACTACTTATTGAAGGTTGAAATCATATTCTTTGTTATTCCCCAAATTAAATCTTCGTGCATGGAGATTCGTTTTTATCCTCCACCCCACCTTTGGTTATCTTTAAAGATAACATCCTAATAAAATTAAGTATTTTCTTCTATGTGGCCATCATAGCTGATCACTTCAACAATAGCTAGTGGGCCATCATCCCATCATCCATGCTAAAGCTTAGAAGGTAATAAAAGCCACCATGGCTAATGAGAAATGATGACACAAAATGTTGATGTACTTTTGCCATTCATCCATGCTGGTAACACAATTGAGCACAAAATATCTAAGAGGTCAAATCTGCTAGAGAAGAATCAATTTAAAGCTAGTCAACATAAGAAGTGTGTGTGTTCAAATACATGTTTAGTAAGTATAACTCTATTAATGTGTTTACAGATCACCCTGTGAACTCAATCCAAGATAGTTTTCCAACATGTATTTTATTCTATTTTGATCTTTCTTTATGCAATAAAAAATGTGAATTAATAAGCATTATATGTCAAAAATAAATGAACAAAAGGAAGATCAATAGCATAGAGGAAGGAAAACAGAGGGAAGAAGGAGGAGGGACAGCTGGGGAGTACCAGGTATTAAAATGGAGTAAATCAAATTCCATGCATGTTTGTGTCCAAATGAACCCAGCTTCTATGTATAACTATAATGCTCTAATTAAAAAAAGAAAGAAAAAAGCAATATATGACTGTGTTATCAGAATTCCATGGATAATAAAACAATTTCAGTTTATATCAATGCCATCAAACACTTAAAATAAAATGTCAATCAATTCCTGTTATAGGCTAAATTTTTAATCCAGTTTAAGAAATTGAAAGTCACTAGAATTTTATTCAGTAAAAATTCAACCATCAGACATAAATTGAAAAGTTGATATTAGTTATCATATTCTATTAATTGAATCAGAAGGTGCAACTATCAACATGTATAGACACACACACACACACACACACACAGCAACAGAATTTCAAAATTTTAGTTCTGTAGCTCTTGAAGAAGAAAATGTGCATAATATTATGTCCATTTTCTCCGTGAAGTCCATTATAAGTAATATTTTAGAAATATCTACCCTTGGAAAAACAATTTTATAAATCAGCCTAAAGATCTCCACTATTATATTTAGCATTTTGTAATACAACATCATATATTTTAGTTGAAATTTATTCAAAATAAGAAATTTTAGTCAAAATATTCAGTTAGTGGACATCTAAAATCCAATATTTGAAACTTTTAGCACATAGCAGATAATTTAAAACAAAGCTTAAAATGTGAAAAAAACTAGCAGAATGACTTTTCTTGCACAAATATTTATGAAAGAAATACACTAGAAGACACAGAACATGTAAACATTTCAGCTTTGATATATTCACATTTTGGAAAAAAACATAAGAATTGATGAATAAATGCTATTTTTTTTCTTTGTCAAAGATTTTCTGAACTTTCTATCAGTTAAAAATATTCTGGTCTGAGATTAGGAGTCAATTGAGGGAGTCAAGCATTTCAATTAAAAGAGCATACAACTCAACTGTGAAAAAGATCATGATCATATTTATGAAATTTGAAAATTAAATATTAAAAGTATTTTAATTGGCATTAGAAATATATACTGGGAAGTTGATTAGAACATGTAAATATGTAACAAGAATAATGATTCTGAATTGCTTATTTCTAACTTCAGACAATCAGCATAGATAAATTATTTTTTAAAATTTTGCAGTAACATGTTTACTTTTGCTATAATATATATTTTACTTTTCACTTTTTATGTTTAATGTTTCGAAAAAATTTTGGGAACTTTTTATTCTTTCTTAAAAATATATTTAATTTATTATAGGTGCTTTTGTCTCAATAAAATAAGTCAATGTGTTAGTCACAATTATAGGCATTGTATGATTTTGATTATTTTTAGTGAAAATTTTAATTCTAAAAAGTGTCATGGTTTGAATAATGAGTTATATGGTCAATTTATTAATGGAGATATCTCTTCTCTTAATTTAGCAAATTTCATAAAAATACATTAAAATCTCATTCCTTGATTTGAATAAATTTATAAAATAATGAAATTGCTTAGTTTTCCAAGAGATCTTAAAGAGATTTCTTAAAGATATTAATGAAATTAACTTGTAATTAAAGAAAAATATGAGAGAACATTAGTTGTATAACATTAAAGCAATCGGTATTAGTAATAATTTTCAAGTAGTAGACTTACCGTTATCTGAAAATCAAACATCTCTTCCAAGGATCGTGCAAGTCCCCATGGCTTAACACAAAAATGGTTTGTGAATCAATCAGGTCATATTACAACACAAGTAAGCAGTGACCTCTTCTCCTTGCTGTCAGTCAGGGACATAGGTTATTTCATCTCAAGGCCTTACCATGTTTAGAGTCTCAGAATCTTCCATTTCATTGTTGCCATTCAGATAAGCAAAGAGCTTGGAAAGCTCAGGAAGGCTTCAGGGTCAAACCTAGGAAAGTCTCCATTATTTCCTTTTGTACAGCACTGGCAAGAACTGAATGCATGTCACTACCTAACTGCAAAGGGACCTGGAAATATACACTAGCAGTTGTCAAAAAAAAAACACAGATAGTGTTGAGCAACTGGCAGATTCTGCCATGATCATTCAATGAAGAACACTTATTTGTTGACTATTAACTCAATGGTTCCTTTACAGCCCACTAAAAACAATGCTTATTGCAAGACTGCCTATCGAATGTTCCTAGGGAGATGCTAACAAAGAAAATGAGTCAAGTACAGGGAGTGGTGGAGACTGAGGCAAAAAAAAATTGCACATACTATAGCAAAGAAACAGCAGATGCTACCAACTTGCCTGAAAACAGATTTTAAAATAAGTTATAATGACTTTTACAAGAATATATTTGAAGTTCAAATATTTTTTCACATTTACATTTTCATTGAAAAAGACTTTAAAGGTTAACTGTATACCCTTGAACCTTTTGGGTTGGGGAGATTATAAGAGCAACTAACTGATCTCATTTGAAATGTAAAAAAAAAAACTAAAGAAAAGAATGAGATTATAGAAGCAATGCAGTTGATAGTCACAGATGAAATCATGTTCATCAAGAAATGTGATTTGATGCTGACTGGATATACTCTGGCTTTAAGAATGATTACTGTTATGTTTTGGAGATGAGGTGTCCCTGAAAAGCTCTTGTGTTAATGCAAGATTATTCAGAGGTAAAATGATCAGATTACCAGAGCTGTGACTGAATCCCTCCATCCTAGTTTGAATGGACTGACTGGGTGGTAACTGTAGGCAGTGATCAGTGACTGGAAGAGATGGGTCTTTAAGAACATGTTCTGGAAAGGGTCATCTCCCTCTCTCTGGTTGCTCTCTCTGCTTCCTGGCTGCTATGAGGGGGGCAGCACTCTTCACCACACCCTTTGACCATGACAGTCTTATCTCAACTAAAACCTAGAGCAATGATGTCAGCCAAACATGAAGTGAAACTCTGGGCCAAACTTTTCCTCCAAGTTGTTCTTTTTCAGGTATTCTGTTCACAGCAGTAAAAACCTAACACAGCTACAGGGGGAAGGGGGATAGATAGGTAAGGCCTGACAACAATGAGGAGAAACTGAAATGACCACAATGACTTCCAAATGAGTCCAGGACCAGTATCTAGACACAAAAGCTCATCAGCTTGGTGAAACTGGTAAGCGACCTACAGGAAATGGATAACTTCTGTTCATTCCATTTTCTTTTTCCTCCCTGATATTTTATCTCATTTTTATCACAATCACTGGTTTGTATCCATATAGTTGAAATTACCTTTTCAGAAACTATTTTTCATACTGAAAAGCTGCTGTTTCCTTTTTACGAAGAGCTGGTTCTAACAAATGCATCTACATTCAACGCTGTGCCACATTCAATCCTCCTCTCAATGATCCAATTTCCAAGTGCTGCCTGAATTAGTTAAGTTAGATTTTCTATAATCTGGAGTGGCACCTTATTTTAACATCAAGAGCTAGCTTGGATGTCATTAGCACCAGTACAATATAGATTGAGACTTTCCTGTATGCATTTGGGGGTTCGGCATACATTCAGAAATATCTAATAAATGACATATTAAATAAGTCCTTTGGTAATTTAAAAAAAAAATCAAGTTTCATTTCCAGTAAGATAATCTCATTACAAACTTTGAAAGATAAGATGAATTCACTGAATTCTTTTCTTCTGCTGTAGTTCATTCATCACATTACAGTACAACTAATTAAGATCCAAATAGAGTATTTTAGGTATACAATGATGCTCAATTATTTTATGGTGATTTTAATACATACTTTTCTCTAATGTACCAAATTGTTTTTATAGCATTATTACCCCATCCACCTCATCTATATTTAGTATATCAAAGTAATTATATTTACTAGATCTACATCAGTAGAAAAGTGGTTTTGTTCTTATAAGTTGACTTAATTGAATAACAGACTGTATTAGTAAGTTTTGTCTTTTTTAAAATATGAAGACTAAGTCAAATGGTCATTTAATTGAATTTATCTTCTTCATTTTGTGGTGTAAATAGGAAGATTTTTTCACACTGATTTGAAGAAGCAATACATGCGTGGGTGTTTTCAGGGTGCTAGAAGCCTCAGCACTGCCTATGAGGGAAGTGGGATTCCTAGCACAGTTCAATGAATGAAAAGAAAGGTCACAGAGCAATATGGAGGCGAGAAATGATGCCTTGGTGGTCATCGTATGAGTCCTTATGCAGTATGAACCATGAGGGAGAGAAGGAAAGGAATTATCTCAAGTGACTCAAATTTTTGGTTGACAGAAGTTTCCTGTCTGGGCACAAAGAGACATTACTTGCTCACCGACAATCTCACCTGCATGACTGCTCCCAGTCTTCCACAGTCACCTGTTGTGCAGGGAGAAGGTCAAAGCTTCAAAACTGACCTTTCCTGATACCATCATTTTTCCAGGCATCAACATTTTAAACAGCCATTTAACGGCACAAAGGCAGCAGTTTCAAAGTATTCACAACAGAGTGCCTTCTGTCTTACAAGGAAATGGAATATAGAAATTCTGCATATTTTAAGAAGAATTTGTCTTTAGTGATATCCTTAAGATGATGATTTATTATATTTTTAGCACATCATAAAGTGATCAATTATCAGCTTTCACCAAACTGCCCAGAAATTTCCTTTTTACATTCTGAGATTTTTTAACCTGGAATCAAAATAAGTCTGTATATATATATCTATGATGATCCCAGATTAAGATCTCAAAATTTAAAAATTTATGTACATATGTATATGTAGGTATATATTTTATATCAATATCTCTAGTGAATAATTTATCTCTAAAACATAAATTCAATTCTGTATCCTTAATCTCATTCATGGACAGGTTTTTAATAATTTATGAGTAATTATGTAGGAATATCTTATTTGGATTAGCAATAGCTTTATAAATTACATAAATGTATCATTTAATCCATTAAATTATGTAAAATAATCTTAATAAATGTGAGGAAGTTAAGTTATATTAGACATAAATCATAATGCCACTTATAGTTTTTGAAACATTGGATCTCAAATTCTAATTCTATTTCCTTATAGTTAAATAATTTTAAAGTGTATTATTTTTAGATTCCTTTCATTCTTAACCCAAGACTGAATAATAAGTTTAATAAAGGCTCATTTTACAAATAAGGAAACTTGACATTTAAAATTATTAAAAACAAATTAACATTGTAAATATTCTGACAACAAAGAAAGATTAAGTTTACTAATCTCAGAATCATGTGAGTTTTCTAATTTGTAAAACTAGAGGACAATGGGAGATTTATATTATGCAAAATGAATTATATTCAGTGCTATAAAATTATATCTCTCTGTGATATATGAATATACACATGTTTTATGTGTATATCTATATATGCATATAGATTTCATAAATATATATTGCATTCAAACAACCAAACCTTTGCAGGTGAGATTATCTTGACCCTGTTGGAATATACTGAAACAATGCTTTCTTCTCTGTTCTTTGCCCACATTGTGGGAGAATCATACTTTACAGACTGGCAAATAACCCTAAAAATATTGCATAGGTTATTTATCCAAGTTGAGAGTACTCCTTTTTAGGTAAAGTGAGATATACTTAAGTCATAATTCATCAAAAGTGTCCTATTTACACAGTTTTTCATGCACTTGTACATATTTGCCTACACAAACATATCAAATACTTTGCACAAGTATATCAAGCATGTCAAATACTTTTCATATGTTTAATTAAATAGTTTTCTTAATATAGAATTTGCATCATCAGTTTCTGTTTCTTATCATTTGTTATAGCTCTAGTCCTTATTAGCAGAGACAAGAGGGACTCCATAGAAGGACAAAAGGAAACCAAACAAATATAGCTCTTTGTACAACAAAATATCCCTTTATCCATCAAATTAGTCATCTCCTTGTTTTATTTTCTTTCTTGAATCCTGCACATGCAAAAGAGAGATCCATCTCTTATGAAGTCGAGCATTTTATAATATGCTCATAAGAGATGTTTAAATGTTTCCTCTCCCTATTTTTCTTTTCTGTGTAGGTTTTCATTTGCTTTTTGTTTTGTTTTGTTTTGTATTTTTTTACCTGACTGGTTTAGCAACTCTGAGAAGCTGTGTTATACATTCTATTTGAATGATGTTTTGATGGTAATGTGAAGTTGAAGATTCATTTAGTTGGCCCTT
Source organism: Sciurus carolinensis (assembly GCF_902686445.1). Classification (NCBI taxonomy): domain Eukaryota; kingdom Metazoa; phylum Chordata; class Mammalia; order Rodentia; family Sciuridae; genus Sciurus; species Sciurus carolinensis. The sequence continues at coordinate 19,371,008 of NC_062217.1, read as the reverse complement.
TTGAAACCTACTAATCTTGTGGTGATGGTGATGAACAAAAGATAAATTAGGATTCCTTTATTATTGATCTGTTCAAAGTTTTCATGTGACTTGATCATGCTGTATTGTTAAACAGTTGAAGGCAATTAATTTTAGAAACAAGACAAATTGTTAGAACAGTTTGCAAGTTTTCCTGTAACACAATGATACACTGAAGACACTGTACTTTATTGTAAAGTGTTAGATCTTTGCAATTATTTTCTTGGATCCTATATTAGCATTGAATTTAAATGCATATATGCTCTGTTCCATGAATCCATAGTCTTAACTTTCAAACTTAAGAGTCATCCTGGAGTTTAAACTGGAGTGTTAAATGTACAAAAAGATCTTAAGTTGTTTGGGGAACTTGCTAGCATTCTATAGCTCACTTTCTTGTAATGGTTGGCCATTGAAATCTCAAATAAGTAAGGGTTTTAGCTAAAAAAAAAAAATCTGTCTTTCTTAGTTCTTTTTAGATTTATTTTTCTGCTTAAAACTAATAATTTCTTCTTGTAATCCCAATGGATCAGGAGGCTGAGACAGGAGGATTGCAAGTTCAAGGTCAGTCTTAGCAACTTTGTGAGACACTAAGCAACTTAGTGAGAACATCACACACACACACAAAAAAAGGCTGGGAATGTAACTCAGTGTAAATTGCTTCTGGGTTAACTCTCTAGAACCAAAAAAAAGACAGATAATTTCTTGAATTCCTCAGAATGGTAAATATACTATTAATATTATAGTAAAGAATCCAATAAAATGACAAAATAAATATGATATTGACTGTAAAATGCAGTCATTTATTCTTTAAATTAGAAAAAATTCTCTATTTAAATTGAATAAGTTAGTGTCTTAACACTCAAAAGTATACACTTCCATGGGATTGAATTTTCCTCTGTATATTATAATAGGCATCCTAAAGAAAATATGGCATAAATCAAGCAAAACCTATCCAACCCTCTCCCTCGACTTTAATTCAATCCCTCTCTATTTTCTTTAGCTTTTGATCTATAAGTCTTCTATCTTAGGAAGACCTCCATTGTCTGGATGGGGGTGTTATTCCAAAGATTCCCACGATGACAGTTAAACAGAAAAAGAAAAAATGAGCATTCCAAGAACAAAAGATTGAGATGTCTGAATTACTTTAAATGGACATAGGTACTGATATTAATTTATTATCCAGTGGCATTGGACCTACCCCAACTATAGCTACAATGACTTTTAGAACATCAAAATTACATTCACTTCACAAGTATTTTCTGCATTCCTGACATTTCCACATTCTAGTGAGGTTATGAATATCATTATCAAAATATTGTTGAAACTTAAGGTTGATTGTGGCTGATTTGCTAACTATTGCTTTATCAAGTCAACTCTCAACATATTTAATGAATATTTTAACTGACTAAAATGCTCAATGATTATCTTAACTCATGGTAAATATGAAGCAACTGGACATAGTGTTGTACTTTTAACTTAATGGATTAGTTTGTTTTTATAAAATTAACAAAATCAGCCAAATATAAAATTATAAACCAATAAATTTATACATAGGAGGATATGCTCTTAATTGAATTTTCCTTATTCAGAATCTACCTAACACACATGTTCCCAATTCCACATTAGAGAGATATGCATATTACAGCAACAGACAATAGAAGTAGTTTTGCCAAATTAATGCATGTGTGGCAATGTAGGTAAATGTGCAAAATTTGACAATACCACCATATTTTAATGTATCCAAGGGACTGTACTTTTACCAAATTACACACCTAAGTGTAGGTCCTCTACTTTGTTTTCATCATGACCAAATTAAAGCAATAAATAATAAACAATAGATACTATGTAATAGGAAGCTCTGTAGGCAGAATCTAAGGACTAAGTAGACATTTTTGTAAGAGGCTAAAAATAATTTATACTTGAAGAAAAGACGTGTATTTGTGTATTTGTCCTGTATAAGAAGGTAATCAGGAACATCTGTTTACAGGGAAGATTTATAAAGAAAAGTTTAAAAACTGGATAAAGGTAAACAAAATACAATGAGCTCCTGCCACAAGTTTTTCCTAACAAATAATGAATAGCCTGGAGAATATATAATGTTAAGTGATGAGTTCTATGTATGAAAATGTTCCTTTATTTTTCAAAAACTAAGAATTATCTTAAGATAGTTCCATTTAATTCTGATATAATTGGAATTTGATGATCCTACATGAACTCTGAAATTAAAGATATCTTAATGTAACAATTATATTTTGTTTAAATAGTATGTAGATGGTTAAAAATGAAAATTTGTATAAGTCAACAACAGCAACAAATTCATCAAATCCTTACATAAGGAAAAGAAAACATGAGCAGATTCTGAGAGCAAAAGATTGAGATGCCTGAATTACTTTAACTGGACATGCATACTAAAATTAACTTACTATGCATTATGGTTTAAAAATAAGGAACTTGGATAAAAATTCACTAAATATTTTTCCAATAACAATGTTCTCCTCTCATATTCATTGTTCATGTGAAAAACTAAATATTGACTTTCATCATGTTCAAAGTACAGTAAGTCATTTATTAACTATGTAAATACAATCCCATGTATACTCTGACAATAAATGTCATTATTAAGAAGAAATGGCCAGTGATTCATTCTGAAATTCAATAAAATATGAGACAGTACAGCTGAGAATTTATGGAAGAGTAGTCTATTGTTTGTTTGAACTAAAGGTAAAGGTTTAGTACACCAGACATTTCTCTACATATATATACATTATAAAGAATACATATTCAGAGCAGTTTGAAATCCTGGTAAAGACCCTTTTGGGGTACTAGCATTTGTATACATTCCCTGAATAATTACATGAGTGATAGAATCAGACTTCAATCTAATGTCTGGAATTCTAGACCCAGACTTTAAAGCCATGGGAGTGATAGCAATGTTTGATCATATCTAAACTGAAAATCTATTTTGGTATTCAATTTAATTTATGTATCACCACTTGTGAAATGAAGTAGGAAGTTTGATATTATTGTGAGATTTGGTCATATGCAGAATCTACTCCTTAATTAATGTCTTCACCCATTTGCCTAGGTATGTACAGGAGATTTAACAGAAGTTACCAATCTACAAATTCTTCATATAATTGCCTTATATTAATATGTAGCATTTTAAAGTTAGAATAAAGAGCTATACAAAAAGTATAATTAATTAAGATTAATTCATAGTCTCATCATTAAAAATTAAATGAGCTCAATAATTGCAAATTCTTCAGGACTCTGTATGTACAAATTGAGATATTATGTTAGATGTATGAAATTGGAATCATAATACATATATATAATATACTCTTTATAATATGTAATTTCACATCACTTAACTATTTTCATAAGGTGGCAACTTTTCTAATTACTCCAGGTTTTTTCACTATCTCCTATTACACTACTGTATAAATGTGTATTTACTTAGCATATCACCTACTGATGGATTAGGATATTTTTTATTGTCAATAATTATAAACAATGAAATTCTATTATCTTATTAAGAACAAAGCAAATAGTAAGTTGTGTGATATTTACTAATAAATGTTCTTCAAGAAATACAGTACTGGCCTGGCATGGTGGTGCACATCTCTAATCTCAGTGACTGAGGAGGCAGAAACAGGAGGTTTATGAGTTTGAGAACAGCTTCGGCAGCTTAGGGAAACCCTGTCTCAAAATGGCGTGGTGGGCTGGGGATGTCACTCAATGGTAAAACATCCCTGGGCTCAACCATGGAGTAAAACCTCTCAAACCATGAGCCAAAATAAAGCCTTCCTCCTTCAAATTGTTTGTCTTGTGTTTTAGCTACAGCAACACAAATTTAACTAGTACACCTGTACTTACATATCCCTACATTATATCAGATCTGTATCTAAGTGCTCCTTGATGTGGCTCCAGGTGCTTACATTGCAATATCTTAAGACTTTAAACCAAGGAAATATGACCTTTCTATATTTTTGATAGTTATTTAAACTGTTGCTGTATTATAGTCTGTAACTGTCTGGCATTGAAATAAACTTAAAAAAAAATAAGTTTTCAACCATATATCCAGGTATATAAAATACTTAAAAACAATACAGGATGAACTTTGGGTACTTTCCCATTCACATTGGGAAGACTGAATTTTGTCAGAATCTTATCTGTGAAATTAAAATTGATTGTGTATAATGTTTCTGATTTTGATAATCTTCACACTTTTCTTAAAAATGTAAAAAAGTGTCAGTTATATTTTTCTCAACATCACCAACTCATAGTATATGTTCTCAGAACCATCTGGCCTGTTGGAATATATAAGAGCAATTTCAGAGTGAAATAAATGTTGAAGACAGATGGATGAATATACAAAGAGTGAGAAAGCAAAGTTGATGAGCATAAAGCATTATTTCTAGAAATTTTACTTACAAAGTTAATAGAGGGCTACAATGTTGTGTAGAATTTAATTCTCAATGAAGTGTTCGGTGGTTTTCCTAATTTGTTTAGTTTTTAAAATGGAAGAAGCAGAAATATTATTATTGATGATAAAGTTCAGCAGAGAAAGAGTTGATGTCATTGTTATGGACTGAATGTTTGTATCCCCACAAAATTTGAATTTAAAGCTTCAAGTCCCAATGTGATGGTACTCTGTTTGGAAGTGGGGTTTTAGGGAGGTACCTAGGTATAAATGTGGTTGTGAGATGGGTCATGATGGGGTTACTGTCCTTCTAAATAAGGAAAATGACCAGAGCTTTCTTTCTCTTTGCCATGGGAAACACAGGGAGAAGGGAACTGTCTGCAAGCTGACTAGGTCCCTCGCCAGGAAGTAAATGTCTAAACTTTGATCTTGGATCTGCCAGGACACCACAACTGTGAGAACAAAAGGATAAATGTCAGTCATTGAAGGCAACAAGTCTATGGTGTTTTGTTATAGCAGCCCAAGCAGACTAAGACAGCCCATAAAGACAGGCTGAGGCAGAGGCGAAACCGCCAAGTGTGGCTTATAAGGAATGCATCTACCCCACTTAAACTGAAGGCAAAGAGGAGAGGCTGCAGTGAGAACCTATAAATGCATCCATGAAGAAAGCAGGTAGTTAAAGCAATTTATTACTGTTAGTTTTATTATTTCACAGTGGGAGGCAAGGTCATCTGTTCAAAGAATGTTGAGAAGGGAGAGGAGTAATAAAGGTTTAAATGACTCCTGTAATGAATAAAAACGAAAGCTGGTTATATTGTTTACAAACTGCTCAAAACTCAAACTCAGCATATTAAATGCATTGTTTAAAAGCAAGTGAACAAGCAAATCAAAGCCAAAAATCTTCTATACAGTTGGCCGAGGAATATTTGAGAAACATTTAAGAAATGTTAAACCATACGAGAGGTAAGGAGAGAACTGGCTAATGAGAATGCAGTTGTAGTGTGGGGGCCTCTAAGTTGATGCTGAGGCACAACGTAAGGGCTTGCTCAGGGGTTGCTGAGGTTGATGGCCTTGATAATTTGACACCCTGTTCTAAAGTGGAACCTACATGAAAGCATGTAGCATCCATCTGCATTACGCAGGTGTCAGAAATTCTGGAAAGAGTTTGGATAAAAGAACATCCCGTAGCAAGTGATCTAAATATAGCAGGCCATCCTAGCAAATCCAAGAGATATAATCAAATGAAATGAATTTCAAAGCAGAACACATTTTTGCCCAAAGGCAGAATCTAGTGACAGTCTTAAGAAGTTATGAGAGACAGGGCAAAAGACGTGTGTTCCAATCACTGAATTTCACTTAATGGAATATTAAATTATGTATGTTAATTTTTACTATTTTGAAAATAATATCTTGAATTGAGTTCTGAAATGTTGTCACACTTGTGCTGTGTAACAAAGGATGTCTATGACAACTCAACGAACCACATTTTAAGAAAGCATCAAGATCATTTATACAGGAAAACTATCAGAGTTAAATATTTAAGTAATTTTTTGAAGATGGAACACTTGTAAAGAAGTGGGGCCTGTATAAAAATTAGGCCCCTCTTATGAAACTGAGGTGGGGGTTGGAAAGGAGAACGGGTTTGGATTTCATGGAAGTAGCATTATAAAAAGGTGATAGAGTGGTAACTGAAATATTTAAATTTATTTGAAAGCATTTGTGAGAAAATTAGTGAAAAGGAGTGAGATAATATTGTTTTGAAGAAGAATCAGAATGGAATTTTTGTTTATATTTTTGCATAAAGAATAGGACAAACTTTTAGTATTCTTAGCATGGAGGTTTGCCTAGGAAAAGGATTTTACTGAGAAGCAATGAAAGGTAAGCAAAGATGAATGAGATGAGGCGACTATTCATAACTTGAGATGAAGTGAAAGACAAAGAATATTTAAATTAAATTGTCAAAGGAGAAGAAAACATCAGTAACGTCTGTTGGCATCTTGTCAGTTTCTCCACATGGGCTAGGGGTTTTATTTGCCTAAGCATCACCATTATAAATTAATTCATTGCATTGGTATTTGTACAGAATTTCGATTAATTTAAAATTTACTAAATTTTCTGTTAATAATTAAGGCAGTATTGAAAATCAATCCCAGATGGAGCATGAAAGAACAGAGAAGAAAGAATGAGACAGGGAGGGAAGGAGAGAGGCAAGAAGGAGAGAAAAAGGGGCGCTATTGGTTGAACTGATGAAAAGTTGAAGTCTTACAGCTCTCTGTGAAGCTTCCCTTATTTGAAAATAGGGTCTTTGCAGATATAATCAAGATAAGGCTATTGGGAAGAGTCTTATTCTTTATGACGTCATAAAAGGAGGATATTGGGACTTTAAAATAGACATGCAGATAGGGGAGATAACCAAGAGACCCAGTGAGAAGAAGTTCCTCTGAAGACAGAGGAAGGGTTTGTGGAGTTGTCAGAAGCCTGAGAGGCAAAGAATCCTCTACCTGAGGTTCCAGAGAGAGCATGTTCCTTGGGTACCTTGATTTCTGTCTTCAAATCTCCAGAATTCTGAAAGAGTACATTTCAATTGTTTTAAGGCACCCAATTGTTGGTGCTTTGTTATGGAAGTCTTAGGAAACAAACATAGATGCAGAAATCATTAATTTCAGCACCTAAATAGAAGCAGTAGCATTTATTTCTAATCCCCATCAGAAGCAGAACACTTACCTTTTCCTGTGCTGGGAAGAACAGGGAGGTCTCTCTCCCTCTAAATGCCAGCTTCATAGGAGTAAGAGACTCCCATTGCCTTTTACATAGGAGCAAAAGCCACCCCGTAAAGGGAACAGACTCTGCACCTAGACTGCATCCCCCAGTACTGAGGGTCTTATTTTCCTTGTCTCACCATGACACTCACCCCCAGAATCTCACTATGTAAGGATCTTGATGTTTGTTCCCCCACTACACATATTCATGGATAAATAACGTGAAATAATGTGTCTTCAACAAAATTACTAGTGTCACAATTATAGCCTTGGGTATATAATTACAATTAGTTAGAAAAAAAGATATATGTTTGAAAATATCTACATGAGTTTCCACTCTGGGTAGAATTTATTCTATCATTTCACTCTTTCCCTGTAAGTTGTTTGATGGAGCATAATCCTCTTTTGATTTGGTTTTATCCTATACTTGTGTCTTTTTTATCTTGGGTCTATAATTTCACCCTTCCGAGTTAATAAGCAAGAAGATACTACCTGAATAAATCAAGAAAATAATTACACTGTCTTCAGTTAACCTCAAGAATCCAGCTTCTTAGGAACCAACTACAACATCCCAGCTATCATTTATCGTTGTAGTCTTTCTGAGTTACTTAAGTGCTTCCCCAGGGGTTGTCTTATAAGATTTCTGAGTTATACTGTAGTCATTTCTTAGCATCATCACTCTTATTAAATCCATGGTTATTTATTTACACTATTTTTTCAAAAGATATTTTGGAAAAGCAATTTTTCCTTCTTTGGCAAGTTCTATAGTATTTTACATTCTTTACAATTCAGTACTTGAATTAACATAACCTAAATCCAAAATGATCTTTTCCTTATATTGAAATTCATTTTCATAGAAAGACATATACTACTAGTGTAACTTTACCACACTAGGATAATTGTCTTTTTCATTTCATGTAAATAACTGCAGTGCATTCAATATTTATCTAACTTGAACTTCTAGAGTGTGTTAGAGGAAAATCTGCAGCAGACAAGCTGAAAAAGCAGAATTGATTTTGCTCTACTACTACCGGCAGTGTGAGGGGGAGAGCACAGACTGCAAGAGGAAGGGTGGGGGAGATGTTAACAGCTGGGCTGGAGGGCTGCAGGCCCTCTGTGTGCTAAGTGGACTTAGTGAGAGGAAAAGAACAGACCTGGGCTGGGAATGGAGCTCAGTGATTGAGTACTTCCTAGACCCTCAGTTTCATCCCAGCAACACACACACACACAGACACACACACGCACACACACACACATGCCTGTACACAAACACACACCTCCACTCACACACATTTCTTATTTTTATCACTTTTCCTACATAAATTGAAATTATTTAACATTAATGTATATAGTTAAGAGTGTTTAACAGAGTTAAAAATTTATAATGTAAAAAAAAATTCTAATAGCATGATAGAAAACAATAGGAATAGAAGGTAAATTCTTTTTTTTTTTCCTTTTTTCAAATTAAATATATTTTAAAAAAATTTTTTACAGACTGTATTTTCATTCATCGAAGGTAAGTTCTTAAGCAGCCAAATTTCATTTATAAAATTAATATTCAGCAATATTATCAATGATTAAAATTTGAAAGTAATCCCCTCAAGTCAGGTGCCAGACAATGTGTTCTATAGTCTTTCACTTTAGACAACTGAACAGGAAAATCAAAACATAATTAAAAAGACAGAAACCTTTCTATACTGCTCTGAATGCCTGTCAATTTGAAAAATTCCAAAGAATCTAATCAATAGAGCAAGATTCTTTGATTTTTTTAATGGCTAATAAAACTCAATTGCTTTTCTACATAATATTTGTAAATAGCACATAAATATTAAAATAATTAAATATTTACTAAATATTAAAATTTAATATTCACTATATAATATTAATATAACTAAATATAAAATACTAAAATAACTAGAAGTAGTGCTTAAAAAGTATCTGGAGTTAAATATAATAAAAGACTTGCATGAATTTTATGAAGGATATTATTTTAAAAAGTAGAAAAACAATAAATCAGTTAAAACAGAGATGCCACTTAGTACCATCTACTGCATAGCATGATATATATTTACCTTAATAACTTGATATTACTGCCAATAGCATAATCTTTTGTGTAAATGAACCTGTTATATTTTAGAAATTTAGGGTAGACAGCATATAAGTCTTGATCTTTAAATCTATTTTCTTTCTCAGTGACTAAAAAAAATTAAAAGTTTTTTTTTTACTTATTTTTCTAAAAAACATGTCACTTGGTTGTAGAAAAGGCAACTCCTGTAGCTTCTCTGTGGTCATGTTGTCACTGTTCTGTAATTGCTTTTAAATATTAATAACTATCCTAAAGTGTCACCCTATTTTCTAGGGAAAAAATCAGGTGAATTTGTAATCAATGTTTGCAAAAGTCATCTCAATTTACAGGAAAAGTAGAGAGAAATTTTCTGGTTTGTTTTCATAGGGTGGTGTTTGTGTACAGACAGCATTGTTGAATATGTATGCCTGATCCCAGAAAATCAGGGTCATTTTTTTCCCTCCATAAGTAAATTTCAAATGACCTGACAAAAGACCAGAACTTTATTGTTTATGAGAAAGAGAGATTTGTATTTCTCATCACTCTGAAACAGAAAATCATCTATACAAGTGTAACCCAGGAAAAAATTAAGTTGCTTGTTAGCGGGTACAGTAAATTAACAAGATCCAGTAAATTAACATCCTTATTATTTCATAAACATCTTACATGGGCTTTTCAATGAGTGATGATCTGTGTAACTAAAATGAATGACACCCTTAGCAGTCCTTTCAATATTAAGATCACCTATAAATGAGTGCAATGAATAGAAACATGTAAACATTTTAGTTGTAAAACAAATGCTACCAAGTTTTTATTTCTTAGCAATTAGGTAGATACAAATTCTACAGTCTATATTTTTGGCCAGCTATTTAGGCTCCCAGGCCAATATTACTTCATCTTTTAGGAGAGGAAACCAAGGACTTCTTTGATCTGTGTTTTCATTCCACCACAAATATGAGGTACGTGCTTATTCAATAACTACCTAGGTATGAGCTTATTCAATATGCAACTGTTTGCCTTGCATTAACTTCATATTGATTCAATTTTTTTCTGAAACTGTTACTTATATACATGAAATCATTCAAATTGGAAGATAATTCTATCAAAATAATTTTCATCACCTCTGCAAAGATTTCGACAATAATTCCAGAGAGTTATTTTCTTTTTTCACCTTAGTCAGACAATACATTATAACTCTTTCTAGTAAGGTATAAATAGTTATACTGTAAACTTGTATCTTTTTTAGATGAAAACAAAGTAACAAGAATAAACAGATTTTTCTCCAATGCATAAGAGAGGATATCTCCAAATGATTTTTATTATTTGGAGGTCCCATTTTTGTTCTTTTTCTGACAAAAGTTTGTTTTCATTTTTAGTGCAAATTTTAGTAGTTGTAGAAAATGTCTCAACTTTGAGTGCCAAAAGAGTGCTACTGAGAGGTAAATGAGAAGCAGGGGGAAGAAGTATTTTTGGACAATTACAAGTGCACTTACAAGTCATATTGCTGTGATGTACATTCCTTTCTTCTTGGATGACAGTTCTTGATGATGTCAAATCACACAATTTTAAAGGCAATGATCAACCTGAATTAATAATTTATCATTTCACTTGCCACTTTCTTTAGTTTAGAATTCGACTATTAGGGATCTAGTTCAGAAGCTTTGAACTTGTCAGATGTTACCTGTTTTGCTGTAGTTGTTATTCACAGGTTAACATGAAATAGGATAACTTTCCTAGAGGAAAATTAGAAACTAAATTCTGCTACAATTGTATAAATATTAAATAGTAAGACTTATAACTTTAATGTATTTATCATAGAAGTATAATATTTTTTGTTAATTTGAAGCATTGTTTTGTGGTGTCACTGCTTAAATATAGATATGCATTACTCTTTTTCAATTTTAACAATAATTAGGAAATCATGTACAATAACTATTCTTGAAAGAAAATATCCCTCAAGTACATCCTTTACTAAACATTTTAGGATGCTATTATTTATAAATCTTGCAAGATACAGTTTGGTATATGTATATATTTATATATCTATACATGCACATATATATTTGTTCTTTCTCTGAAATTTCTTCCATATAGGAAAATTCACTAAGTATTGAAAAAAAAAAAAAAAAAAAACACCAGTATTTACAAGAGAAGAATCTTTGATAAATTTTTGAATAAAAGTGATAAAAACATTAAGAAATGAAAATCAACACATCCTAGATGGTGTTTTCTGTTCCATGATTTGTTTCCTAAAGTTATCCAAAATGCTGGCATAATCTCTAAGTTCTCAGTCATGAGGTGTCACCAAGATTTCTCCTAGCTAAAGTTCTGAAACTTGCTCAGTCCAACATCCTCCACTGCTGGGTTCCTACAATCTTCTCTTACAATTTCCTAAGTGCCTTACTGAATCTCTTGAACACATCCACAAGAGGAGGTCAATGAGCTGAAAAGAGGATTTCTTATTTTGTTTTATTTACTCCTTTTTTTTTTTCTTTGAAAATTTCAAAGGAAGAATTGAAATGTCAGTAATAATGTTTTGGGTGGCATTGGAAGGATGTAAAACTGCAATGTGCATTTTCTATTTTTCGTACAAATAGACAACCACTGTGACATTTTGTTCCTAATTAATATAGCCTTGGCATAAAGAGCAATGAATGAAAAACCACATTATTTCCTGTATTCTGACTCTAGGGTTCCAAGGACACGTTGTTCACATATTCTAATTCCAGGAATTTCTAAATAGTAGATAGGTAAGCTGGCATTTGACATGAGTCTTAACTTTAGTTTTGACTATCTGATGTTATATTGGACTCACATAGTTTTATAACCATTTTATTTATATTAAGATTAAATTTATCATTCAGGTCTCTCAAAACACTTAGAAAAATATAGGTCTCCTCTCTATTAATTTCCAAAAGTTTGTTTAGCCAGGGCATGCATGATTGCTTGTAACTGTCTGCTATTTCTACATTTTTCTAAGGGTGACTCATTAGAAACTGTGTCTTCAGGGAAGGTGTTTTAGTGGTTTACTCATTAGAGAAAAATTCTATGCAAATATCCAACATGTGCTTTAATTCTCTATAATGGTAATATCACTTAATCACAGTCAAATTTTTATCAGTTCAAGACCATACCCTGAATGAAGACACTGTGTGCCCAGGAAGCACTCAAGGAGTAAAGATTTTAATACCCAAATTTTGGGGGAGGCAAAAATTCATACCAGACCAGTATTAAGTACCACTGGTTTCCCAGCAAGTTGGGCAGGGCAATTTAAAGTCAGTCGTAACTATCCAAATCTGATTTTGTATACCCAATTGTCAATTTTAGTTTTCTTTTATTTATTGAAAGCCTTCATGAGAATTATAGGGTAGAGAGATCCTGTCATTAATTATAAAATATTTAATATATTCTTATAGTTTATACTTTCATCTATGGAATCAAATTCAATTTCTCAAAAATGCCATACATCCTTTGAGTTATATCCTATAATGCATATTCTAAACTCCGGCTGTATCTTTTCCACAGAGTAGATATATATAATTCCTGGCTTATAGTTTCTTGTTTATCTCTGCACTAAAAAATTAAAGGCACAAATAACTTCTTCTATTTGGTCATTATCTAATTCCAAGAATTGCAGATATAACACATGAATGGAAAAAGTACATATATGTATCTAGTATGGGCATATTGGTTAGAAACTATTCTATTCTGAGTCTCCCCAAATTGCTCTTGGATCTGACCAATATGGAAGTGGTGTTTACTTTTACTAAGTCTGACTCTTACTCTTTTCACTTTCAGGAAATTCTCCCATAAACCACTTCTAAATAGGTTTAAAAAATGAGGTAAAAGGGCACAGTATTTTATAGTATGATATAACCTCACCTTTCCCTAGAACCGTTTCATCATGGTGATCATGTATAATACAATACTTGTAATAACTGTCCAAAATCCTTCTGACTTTGCCTTTATCTTCAGCTCCACTCAGAGTCCTGACTTTATTTTGAAGGTATTAGAAGATGCTGGAGGTGTATCCCAAAACTGGACTATTCAGTCAAACGCAGAGGAAAGACTTGCCTCTTAAGGAACAATGACTATTGGCAGTATTTTTTTAAAGTTGTTAACCTATGATATGAGAGATGATTTCTTATCACATTTCTGTTTTTGCTTTGCAGAAACCACAATCTTATGAGCTTAAATTCATTCTCACTTCCTGGTTTTCTCAGATTCTCTTCTCAGTCAGCATTAGGGAGCCTGAATGAGAATTATCAATAACCCAAGATCCCAAATCCCAGAAAGGATGCCTTTAGGGAATTTAGCAATTGTATTTGCTTTGCTCTCTCACTTCCTGTGAAGGTCTGGACTGGAACCATGGGTAAACTTGGTTCCACATTATGTGATATTCCTATAATGAGAAGGAGCTAATCGTTTTCCAAGTGTCTTACCAATATGATAATTAAGACAAAACTGGAGAATGTTAACATTCTGTCAAGTTAAGTTAAAAATGGAGGTTTCAACTGTCATTGACTTGGCCTGAAACTATTCAAGTTGACATATTTGTGAATTCAAAGCCCTTTGGTTAGAGTCTCTTGAACCAAATTCTTCAGGCATATGGTGTATGTAGACATCAGTTTTCTTGTAGGTAGGTATTCACATTTTACTATTTGATAGTTCCCTGAAGCCTCCCAGTTCATAAATATTTGGGACTCTCAAGTCAGCAAGCAGGCAGCGGTTTTCTCCAGGAACACAAGTAATCTCATGGGCTGTGTTTCTAGTGCACCATCAGGCTTTAGCATATATCAAACTCTTGTACTTTGCCTCTCTGGCAGCAATTCAGTAATGCTTCTCAACTACACTAAGGAATTCCTGGAAGTAGATCCCTGGATCTCCATAATACTATTTCTCAGGTATAAAAAGCATAACTTCTCTATCTACACTGTGTAAGCTTAATTTGATCGTTCAGAATAACTTTCTCATTCATGAAGTTATTTTGTAAATAAAAATTTATAATAAAATCTTCTGGAAATTAAGACAAAATTCTAAAGAAATCTGAGTTCAGGTGTGTGATTTGTTTCTTTCACGCTTTCTCCAAATACTTCATGGGGAACATTATAGGGCATCGATGATGAGGTTTGTAATTTAACATCAATCATTTTCAAACTTATAACAATAATGTATATATATTGCAGTATGCCTAAACAGAGCTATATTCTAAGATAATGCTTAGTAGAACATCAGTTCTGGATCAGAACATGCTGATTCTACAATAAATTCTGTCACCTGACTTACAATAAAACTACAATTGACCAGAATCTAAACTAAATTTCTCAGTCTCTTTCAGGTAAATATGAGCATGTTATTAAGTTCTGCCCAATGAGAAGCTCTGCATTCTGTGCCTCTTGCTGCCAAAAAGAATATATACATCATGATTGGAGCTTCAGCTGGCATCTTGGATTGTGAGAAAACTTGGGGATAGAAACTATGTACTTTAGTTAAAGTGAACTCTTGCAACTATAACAAGTGGAATTTTAAAATGCATCAGTTTAAAGAGAGGTAAATTGTTTTCTCTTTTACTTAGCAATCCTCAAGTGAGTGGTCAAGGGCAGTGAAGTTTTGCTCTACATGGATATTTTGAGACCCAGGTTTCTTCCATTCTTTCCCAGTATTCTCTAGACCTTGTCAGTCAACCCTATTGATGTCACTTAGGAACTGGATAGAAATTCAATATATAAGAACTCACCCCAGACATATCAAATCAAAATATGCATTTTGTAGTCTATCTAGGAAATTTGTTTCTATCTAATATAAAAAACGTTTCTCAATATACTATATCATCTATGTTATCAAAGAACATAAATTCCAAAAGGATAAATATTTTAAAATAGATAAAAGGTAAATTCTTTTTTTTCTCATAAAGTAATGACTTAATCATGTGAAATAAGTCTATTATAAAGAAAATGTGAATTTGACTTTTGGTGAAGAGGTCTAAATTTGTGTATCATCCTTGTAAATAAAAATCATGAAGGCTTTGAGATCTTAACCATAGAATTATTAATGAAAACAAAGTCACTATTTAATAGGTAATACCAGGATGTGGAGTTTGTCCATAAAGATGATCTCTAAAGAAATCTAAAAGGAACTCGTTTTGAAAAAATTAAAACCAAGTTCAAAAGATTTTGTACAAAAGTTTCCACAAATATGTCCACCAAAATTTTCACAAAAACATAAAAGAATTCAGTGTGAAAAATAGAGGCTAGCATGGTAAAATCAAGTAACAAAATTAAATCTTATGTTTTCTTATGTTACTTGCACACTAAAAGATCAAAGGAGGTAGGAACATAATACAGCCTGAAAGATATGCCACCGGTTTGAATAAAACAGAGAAATTACAATCTGCTTTTTAATTTATTTTTGTTGATTTATTTGCTTCATTTATGGTCCTACCTACAACATTGTATTATACGGTTCCCCAAAATCCAGGTCTCAAAAAATTTTAAAACATGTAGATATTTTATAAATATATACATTCATACATATTTATGTATATGTGTATATATATACTATTGTAGTATAAATATACATATATATGATATATAAGAGACATATATATATATATCTTAGGCCAGATGAGGTGGTGCATGCAGCTCAGGAGGTTGAGGCAGGAGGATAGAGAGTTCAAAGCCCAGCCTTAGCAAAAGCAAGGCACTAAACAACTACGTGAGACCCTGACTCTAAATAAAATATAAAATAGGGCTGGGGATGTGACTCAGTGGTCATGTGCCCCTGAGTACCACAATGAGAAAAAATACATATATACATATATATATATATATCTTGATAACTGAAGAGTTGCAATATTCATTTAATAAAAATTTCCATACATTTCCCTCACCCAACAACTGCCCTCAATACTTTATCATTTTTCTTTTAATTTCTCTGAATTTTCTCCAAGCCCCATGCTGTTACATCTACCTGCTATTTCCTTTTCCCCTTTATTTGTAAAGCCAGTTGGTCTTCTCAAAGACTTTGCTCTATCTTACATTTTATTTATTACTTTGGCAGCTCCAAGGAAAGAGGGAATGAAGAAGAGAAGTAGATCAGTGTTGAGAAAATTTGTTAATAAAACTTAGGGATTTCAGTCTGTGTAACAGTAATAACTAATCATTATCAGGAAGTCCAGTGAGAAGGGCAAGGTCAAAACTAAAAGCCTGTTCTCAATATTAGGCTCCAAAGTTTAAATCAAGGATCTTAGCTTCTGTGCTTGATACAAATGCAATTTTCCTATATATCATGCTAATTATAAATTGAATTTTACTAAAATATGAAGCTTATTACCATAAGCAGTCTAGTGGAAAACAACTGTGTTAAATGATGCTCTTTTAATTTTTTTCTAGTTTGTTTTATACCTTCTAGTTTATCTCCAGTGTCTCCTGTAACATTTAGTGGATTTCCAATTTCTTTTTCTCTTTCTCTTTCTCCATTCTTTTTCTCTTTGCGTCGGGGGGACAGTCCTTTCTCAAATGTAAATACACACCCACACTTACGGATTTCTGTTTATTTGAACATTTTATTATGTTTTAATTTTAATTTATTTATTTGTCTAGGTATTGGTGTAATGTAAGGCTTCTAACTAATTTCCCTGGAAATTTTTGAAATTCTTGCATTACTTCTGGCACCCAATATTGTTGTTCAAAATGCCTTGAAAATGTGTCACCTTAATGATTTAAAATTTTGTTTTTGATCAAAGTTTGAAAACACTAACCCCATTTTGGTGATTTTAAAAATACTAAATAATAATATTTCTTAAAAAAGTTCAAGCTTTTTTCTTTTCCTAAAATTCCTATATGTATTACTTCTCTTGATATTAGTTGAATGAAGATAATAAATTGGCTTTTTAATATCAATTTTAATTTTTCTTGGAAAGAAATCACATTCTTGATTCTTAAAGTAAAAAGCATCCTTTTTACATTATACAAAGGAATTGAAATATGCCCCATTAAAAAGTGTTTGTCTTTGCTTTTCTTCACACACTGTTAATCTCCATCTCAAATTTAGATGAAAATGCATTTGAATGAGACCTCCAGCTTAAAACCTGATTTATGATGCCAAGCAGTTTAATATTCATTCATCGGCGATCACACAGCATCAATTTCTGAGCTGTAGATTACTCCAATTTAATAGTCAGATAGTTCCCTGATACGACACTTCATCCTCAACCTTGCCTGACTTTTAGGATATAAATTAATTTGTTTTCTATAAGCAGATATTTTAAAGTATTGATTGTAGCCATGGTTTGCTTCTGTACGTGGGTAACAAGTGAAGCATGTTCAGTTGAAGGAAAATGTCTTTATCCACAGGACTGTCAAGGTAGCTTCTGTGCTCCCTGGTACCTTCCCTTGAGTCAGCCTTCACTCCATCTTCCCTCCATACATAAAAAAGCTGGTATGAAAGGATATTGTTTCTCCTTTTTTTTTTTTCTGCTCTTCTATGTTTTTCTGAACATCTAGAATAATGTCTTAAAAAGTTTAATAAAGATGAATAGCTCCTTTGTGCTCAGGTTCTGTGAAAATAGGTCCTTATCTTGTGTGTCAGCATTTCCAAAACTAACTGTACTTAACTATCTTGCTCCTGGCCTCCCTGGTGGGTTCTCCAGTTCTCACTTGGCCTCTAGTTACAGTCTGTTCAAGTTCACTAATTATACAGTCATGCATCACTAAACATCAAGGATTTGTTCTGAGAAATGTGTGGTTAGGTGTTTTCATTGTTGTGTGGATATCACAGATGATACTTACTAAACAAGTAAAATAGCCTACTGCACACACAGGTTGTATAGTATATACCCTATTCGTAAATTAATTTTTTACCTTTAATTTTTTTATTGTTGTTCTTAAAAACTTAGCATAAAAACACATTTGCCTAGGGTTTAAATAGGGTCGGGGTCATTGATATCACTGTGTTTCACTTCCACATCTCTTCCATTGAAATGTCTTCAGGAGCCATAACATCTTGGTATTAGTACAATAGCACCTTAAAACAATATGTATTTAGCATATTGTAAAAATAAAGCAAAGCTTGAAAATCAGAAAATGAAGTAAGATAAATTAAAAAGCTTTAATTCAGGAGAGAATTTTAACAAAATGAGGTTTAATTAAATACATGAAAATAGGAACAATCATAGCATTACTAAATATATTAAATAATAGCATGTAGAAATTGCATATGTCAAACATATACATAAATTTGTCTGATTAGAATGTGTACATATAGAATTATTAACAATTCTTAACCAAGTATACTAGCAAGGAAAGCCACTAAGAGCTTTCACCAACTTAGGACATAGAAATATCAAGTATTATAGCCAAGCACAGTGGTGCACACCTGTAATCCAAGCTACTCAGGGGGATGAGGCAGGAGGATCACAAGTTCAAGGGTAACCTGGACAACTTAGTGAGATCCTGTCTCAAAATGAAAACAAAAAGGACTAGGGTGTAGTTTAATCGTGCAGTACCTCTGGGTTCAACTCCCATATCATGAATGAATGAATGAATGAATGAATGAATGAATGAATGAAATACAGTAAAATAAATATCAAGTATAATAATAATGCCCTCAAATGGAAAGGAAAAGAGAGTGATTAAAGGGTTCATCAGATAAGCAATTACATAGCCACCTACATGACAATTGAGGGACATCTGTAAAGAAATAACTTTACTGTGTATTCAAAGTTAGATACAGTCAAAGAACCAAAGGAAATGCAGAGAAAATCTTGAGCTTTAATCAGTAGTTTCATTACTCATATTAATATTCAATTGTTTTATTCTAGCTAATTTCTTCTTAATAAAGCAAACAGGTATGCCATTTTCATGAGCATGTAAACTATCCAGTATAACAGAGATCATAGGCAAATACAGAGAGGAAAAAAATAGGCACACTCTACTATTAGACTTGAATTGTAAATATTTTATCAAAATTATCTATTTATCTCCCTACCTCCCTACTTATAAAATCCTCTCTAGACCTGTCCATTGAATTGTGCTCAACCTACATTTATATCCTGTTCTCCAATATCCCTTTTCAAGAAATCTTTGGAGAAATTCTTCATTTCATGTTGGGAGCAGAAATGTACATGTGAAAACTGGAACACCTCAATCAGTCAGAAAGAAATGAACCTTTGAAGTATTAACAGGACCAAGTCACATGGATAGAAAAAGAATAAAAGAAATTATAAATATTTGAGTATCGGAAAAATAATGAATACAATTAATTAAAATACAATGAAAGTATAAAAAGTTCACAACAATCCACTAAAGGGTAAATTAACATAAAATATTATAGCATAAAATAATTTGAAGAAGACTAATATTAGAAAAATACCATTCTTTTGAGTCTTTTTTTTTTGGTATCAATGACATATTTTATTAATAAAGTATATAAAAATTAGCTAACAATTCTAAAGAAAATTCAGGAGACTGTCTCTGACTCAAGAAAGAGTATTAGTCAAATAACCACTTT
Organism: Sciurus carolinensis; assembly: GCF_902686445.1. Lineage (NCBI taxonomy): Eukaryota > Metazoa > Chordata > Mammalia > Rodentia > Sciuridae > Sciurus > Sciurus carolinensis. The sequence continues at coordinate 19,351,234 of NC_062217.1, read as the reverse complement.
GTTATATAGAGAAAATCATGTAAAATATTTTTAAATTGAATAAATATAATTTTAATTGTCTTCCAGCATTCCCTGAGACTAAGAAATATGTAAATTTGTAAGTATTCATCAAGTCTAAAAGTCTTTAACTTAAATCTGTGAAGCTAAAGATTATATTACATTAAATGACTTTAAAATTAAGAGAAAGACATCAATGTATTTCATCAACTAAAGAGGGAGCTGCAAAATTCCATAAAAAAATATGAATTATGTAATATATACACACACACACATACACACACACACACACACACACACACATATATATATATAGTTTAAATCAAAAACTTGCTCAGGTGCTCATATACCTGCTGAAGTAATGGAATTATTGATATAACCAATAAAATTGTCTAAAGTATACTGTGCAATCACACGACTGGTTTAAATCTCTGGTAGTAACTGAAATAGTTAGAATTTTCTCTTTTAATAGGGATACATTGTCAAACCTGAGATGACTTAGGACTGAGTAGACAAATGAGCATGAAGAGAAAGTGCATAGCATTAGTATTTTTTGTTAATAAGGAAGTTTTGCATATTTGCAAACTTGTATGCTTGTAGTGCACAAAAAAATTGATGTTTTAGGGTGACAGTATTGTAACTTCAAATATATGTATTTTTATATATAAATTAAATTTTATATCATTTTATATATATTTTAAAATTTTAGTTGGATTTCAGTAAGTCACATTTCTGAAAATTATTTGACAATTAGAATATCAAAAAGGGATATTCAACTTGGCAAATAATGTTTAAAATGTCTTGATGTCTTTGTTTTTCCCTGGGCTAAAGCTTCAGTAAACCTTAGATACAATTGTTAAAATTTGATAGTTTATCAATATCAATGAATAAAACAAATCAGACTTACAAAGCTTAACACAAAATTTTTAGGATGATCTCTTGGTCTTCAGCATCTTGTAGAAGCTTGAGTCCAGACAGAAAAGGGATTCTTTTGTGTCCTCTAGGACAAGTGGAAGAAGAGTCAATTTTGAGGGACTGTATGGATATACACAACATTTACTTTCAGGACTTGTGGTTCGAGAATGCTAACTTATTTCTGCTCTGCAGTCTTCTGTTTTCCCCACTGCTTAACAATGGCAGCTCTGGTGGCAATTATGCCTGAAAAACATTTTTAAATAATAATGCATAAATTTGTGTATTGGGTAATCACAAAGGGAGGAGCCTGAAGACGAAATCAATACCTCCAAAAGAAGATAACAACATGTGCTAATAGAAAATGTTTGCATCCAAATTGACAGCCTTTCAAATATATTTTATCAGTCCTTTGGGATTATATCTGAATATCCCAGGATCATCTCTCTTCTGCCAGAGTATTGCTAGCAGAAAGTAAACTGAGATTGAAATGTGATCCCAGATTCTAGAAGATGAACCTCAACCTTCTTTCTCAGTGGTGTAGTTTGGCATATAACACTGTAATTTAAAAGGTCTTTTTAAAAATAATTCCAAGTCTGGGCTTTGAGTTTCCACCATTAAGGGACGTGTTTAGTTTTAATCCTGACATATTTTTTAAATCAATTAAATTTTATGTTAGTAAATGACTTTTTAACAGAACATATACTTTCTAGGCATATAGAAGGGAAAGGAGTTATACTTGTGGATTTGTACAGACCATTTATGGTTATCCAAAAACAAATTGCTAGAGGCAGAAGTCTATATATTCCCCAAGTTCATAAGTTGAAGTCCTAACACTGGTCTTTGGGTGGTAATTAGAGATAAACTGGGCTATGGGAGGGAGCCTTCATAATGGGGTTAGTGTCCTTAAAGGCATGCCCTCTCTCTTCACTATTTGAGGACACAGTGAGGAGGTCATCTATTAGTTAGGAAAAGAGTCCTCAATGGTACCTGACCATGTTGTCATTCTGACCTCAGAATTCCAGCCTCCATAACTGTGAGAAAAGGACTCTTTTTCTAACATGAAATTCATATTTATCTTATAGACATGATTTTCTGTTTTATTGGAAAATATTTCAGTTAATACTACTTCAAGTAAATGTCTATACAATTTTTGTTCTTTCCCATGTTTTCAATTATTTCATTTTCTAGTGTATTAATAAACTTAACGTACATTTAGATTTAATTAAACATTATTATATTCTCTATTTTGAATATTTAATAGCACACAGTGTAAAGATTTGTAAATAGTTGTATATATGTATATATAATTCAAATAAATACATAGAAAGAGAAGGAGTGAAAACACAAGAGAAATTTTGATCCCAGACTGTGAGTTAATAACTGAATTAGTACATAATACCAATGAAGTCACAGTCATTGTATAATTAGATATTGTAAGTCAGTAACTTCAGCTACATGATGTGGGCACTAATACACTACAAACTTTTTGCAGAGAGGTTGCAGACAGGTTCTCCCAGAGGAGAAATTATAGCCAGCACACCGATTTACTAAGATTTTACTCCTACCATTTCAACAGTTTTCCTCCATTAGTCATTAGCCAATGACTTCATATTTGCATGTGAGAAACCCAGATTTCTTACATCACCAAAACATCTTACTTTATTTATTTTTTTATTGACTTTTTGTAGTTATATATAACATTGGGATACATTTGCCATAATCACAAACACATGGAACATAATTTGCTCTAATTTAGTCCCTAGCATTTCCCTCTCCCCCTTCTACCTCCCCACCTCCCTTTCCTCTACTCTACAGAGTTTCTGAAATTTGTGTGTATAAAATAATCTCAACATCAAGTATCTCCACAAGACCCTAATTAAATATATATATATACATGTATATAGATGCATATACATATGCATATGTATATATGTAAATATATACATGTATATGTGCATTATATATATTTTTTTAATTAGTGTCTTATATATATGTAAATATATACATGTATATGTGCATTATATTTTTTAATTAGTGTCTTATATGTAAATATATACATGTATATGTGCATTATATATATATATATATTTAATTAGTGTCTTGTGGAGATACTCGATGTTGAGATTATTTCTTTGATACGCAGAAGCTAATCCAGTATAAACTGGTGGGGAGAGAAAAAGAGAGCAAGACAAAGGGGAATAAAAGGGAGGGGAGAAGAATTCTCATCGAAATAGAGGAAAGAGCAGTAGAGTGGTGGACAGAGATTGAGGGGGAAGAGAGAGGGACCTGAAAACAGAAGAGCTGTGGAATGAATTTGATGGAACTTTGGTATGTACATAACTGAATATAGCACAGTGAATACCAAAACCAAAACAACTTTAATTAGTAAGCACTACCCAAAGAATTACGTGAACACTGAGTAACTGATATGTATATAATAAGCACTGCTGGAGACCCCACAAGAACACTATATAAAACAAGAAGGGTTCTTGCCCTCAAGGAACTTACATTCTAATCCCAGCAAGAAAAAAACATTATGGTTTGCATATGAGGTGTCCCCCTGTGTCAAGTAGTTATTACATCCATTGGCAGCCTGTTGCAGTATATGCAGGATTGCCCAGTTTAGTAGTGAAACTCCTTAGTTCTGAGCACAGTTGGGTGGGCAAGTCAGCATTTAAAAGACATTATTTATTGCTATTGAGACTATAAAAGACTTAACAAAGCTTTCTATCAGGGAAACGCTGCAGATGTTGCTGCTGAAGAGGATAGATTGACCAGAGGAGATGGTCTATTATTAACTTGAACAAGAAGTTATTATGATAAAAGTTCTCAGAAAATTAATAGATTTAGTGAACGAAGGCACAAAGCCTCTATCTATTCATTATTCTCTAAGAACTTTTACAAAATCATTCCGATGGAAAGTTTTATGTCAAATTATCTTTGCTATTCTCTTAATTTTAATATCTATGAAAACAGCTAAAACAGCTATTCATTTAAGTTTTGAACTTGGCGATCAAGGAAGTGTGATTAGTCATTACAATGGTAACAATTGAAAAAAGATGGAAACAATTAGGAAGATTCAAAATTCAAAACCACAAGGTTATAACACCTCTGCCAACACATGTAGAAGGCTGAGAATTTGGATGGTAATTTGTACGTATAGCTTGAAAGTTAGCATTTTTGGATTAACTGACTGTCAAGAAAATTCAAAAAAGACAACATGTCACATAAAGAAATGTGGAGGTTGATGGAACTATTTGATGGAACTATTAATCCTAAAGTAGAAGAAATAAATTTAATATTATGTGTGTGTGTGTGTGTGTGTACGTGTAAAAAGCACAAAAGAAATGCTAATATATTTGAAGCATATGTAAAAAGTTTTAGATTTGTGGCCTTAAAATATATTCATTACATTTCACAAATATAAAACAATAGGACATATTTCATTTTGTATTAAAAAGTGATATATTTTCCTCTCTATTTTTATTTTTCAATATAAAATTTTATTATTGATACAGAATGTGATATACCCAGTAAGATAAATTTATGAGGTCACATTCTAAAACTTATCTTGTTCTTCTACCTCCTAGCCCTACCTAGAGTCCACCTGCTCTGGCCTCAAGGATTTTATACCTGAAATTAGTATATTTTAGTTCTTCTGTTTCATTTCTTGTGTCCTCAGCAGATTTACCCTTCTGTCTTCACAAGTTAATTCCTAGTAGTAATTCAGATACTTTATGATGTCTGATTTATAATAAATAAACAACTACACAATAAATATACAAATCAACAACTGAATAAATAAAATTAAAAATAAAATCTTAAGCAAATGGTAAATTGGTAGATTTAGGTGGTAAAAAGGTAAAACCATTCCTCACACTAATAATGATGTTTTCCTTCAGAGAAACACTTAATAATGTATCATGAAGTAGATGTGGTCAAGATCATTGGCCAATCTTTTTTTTTTGTTAGCCTACATTGAAGAAAAATTAATAATACCTGTTAATCCCCAGATAATCCTCCTTTTGTTTAGGAATCTTGTTCACGGCCATTCCATAAAAAAAAGAGGGGAAAAGGATTTTGTTTCCCTGAACAAAGAAACTTATAATTGAATTTCAACCAAAGCCTAAATTCTGCCCTAGAAAATGTAATTAAATATAATTAGAAAATCTAACACATCCTAGCATATTAACCTCTTTAGACTACAATAAAAATTTGTCATCTGTACCTAAAGTGCAACCATAATTACCACATGTGATCAAATGGGGAAGGCTGTCGAAGGGCTACTTCTCTAAAAAAGCACTATCTGATCTGAAAAAGGGGGGGAAAAAGTTTAAGGTTATTTGATTTGTCAAACAAAAAGTCAGAGATAAGGCAACAATAATAAACCTTATGAAGAAACTTTTTTATATTGCAGTCAGTGTAATTTTCTAAATACTAACCAGAATATAATACAGCAAAAAACAGATAAATTGTTATTCATAACACAGAATATCTAATTGCTTGATCCATCTGAAAAATGTTGGATTTTTGAAGAGATGATCATTAAAATCTAACTTTTGAAATGTAAACTCTTTGTTGTAATAAAACCTGAGAATTATAATGACTTTTCAGAGCATTTGTGCATTTATTTACATCTTGGATTTGTCTATTTTGTATGGCATAACAGTGGATAATTTACTTAAATTAGAATGACAGAATTAAAGTCTCATCCTAGTTTGTAGTAAGTGAAAAATGTCTATAAATAATTAAATTACGCTTATTTCAGTAGTTATTAATAATCATATACCAATATTTGTAAGAAGCAAGCTCTGATAATAAGAAGGTATCTATTCTGCAGTGAAACAGTGAAAAAACTGAACTCAGATCATTTTGCCTTTGAAGCATGGACTATCTAAAGTAGCGTACCTTAATTTTGATATTTTTTTCCATTGAATAAAATTAACCTGTACAATTAAATTGTAAGTATAATAGTCTCCAAAATTAAAGCACTATTTAACATATTGAGAATAATCGTTTTCAAGAAATTGTAGACTTACTTTTCAATATTTCAACTTTTAAATGAAAATGTAAATATTTTTTAAAAATTTCAATAAAAGTTAAAACATTATTCTACTTCTATATTAAATGTGAAATAAAACCAAGATAGAAATCATCATACAAACTTTAAAGCTTAAATGTTAATTATAAACCTGGCCAATGGGCAATTAAGATGTACTTATTAAGTGGTTCCATTAAGATAAATTATCCTAATATGGTACTTAAATTAGCTCAAAATTTACATAATAAGTAATAATTATAAATATTAAAGGTCCTAGTTACTGTTTCATTAACAGCATCTCCTATGCATATAGTCACTGAGGTTAGGAGAGCATATTCAAAATATAATAATCACATGAATTGTCTCCTTGGCAAGCTAATCTCTTCTAATAAAGTACAAAGTTACAGACACAAATCTGCATTTAGGACAAATAATTATTGCTTTTATGCCTTTATTTTAACACTAATTTTTTTTCTAAAGAATTTAGAGAATGTCTAGGGTCAGAATCCAGCATCACAAAAAAAAATTTAATCCAACAAACCACACACAAAGCCCACATTTCCATCATAAAGTAGAACTCTAGGAAATAATTCTCTACAATGAAATTTTGTTAGTGCAATTAAAGAAATCCAGCCTAATAAATAACTAATCAGGTTGCATTGAATTTGACAAGAAACAGTAAATATAAGAAGGTGTGTAGGCTCTGTGGGAAATCTTTATAATAAGTCTCATTTATAAAGGGGAGCCAAAAGGAGAGACAAAGAGACAGGGGAAGACAGAGAGAAAACTCTTTCCTGTTCACTTGGAGTCAACAGACAAAAAAAGGAAAGAACACAATTGGTCACAGTCCTAGGACCTCTCCCAGAACTAAGTTAAAAGTGGTCTTTTAATTCACCTTCAGTCCAGGAAAGAGCCAGATATTCTGCATCACACTACCATTAAGAAATTATACTAGAGTGGTGGGGATACAAAGCTGTGACAGTGGTTTGTCAGAAAATGGCTCTTGTGTCCCACTTGAATTTTTTAAAGATAAGGTAGGCTGTGGCAGAAGAAAATAAAAGCAACAAAGGAACAAGGAAGCCAAAGGAGGAGGAAGGCATGACAATTCAGAGGCTAGAATGGGGCTTCAGACCCATGGTTGTCCTCCTTCTCATCAGAGCTGTAGGGAAAGGTGGGATAACCCAGATAGAGCACCACAGTGGTCTCAAAGTCATTTTGCTTGGTAGTGACAAAAATGACTTGAAAACCTTGTGCACACTATTCAACACTTTAGTCTGACATTCAAAATATTAACCATGAGTTAAATACTTGCAAAGTATTTTCCCACTATATCACGTGCATTACAGTTAGTGCTTACATATAAAAAGAACTAAACTAATGTCTTAATAATATTTGATAATGCTCATCCTTTAAAAATAACCCTATATTAACAAGTGCGTCTTTAATGGGTATAATATTATGATATCTCCTTTTCATTTAAAAGCTATATATAACTCCTGGTCCCAACAGAATTTTAACTCTGTTATCTTTCATTGATCCACAATAATACCTCTCTCAAATGAAAAGCCCTCATGCATGTTTCATCATAGATGCAAAATTCAATTTTTATTCCCATGGTTAAATGCCTCCAACTTTGAAAATAAATTATCCAGATTGCATTTTTATTTTAATTATTAATAGTATAGGATTAATAAAACCCACTAGATATAATGCTATAAATTTTTCTAGTGGATCATTATTAAAATGTTTCTCTTAATGAGAAAGAAATCTTAATACTTATTGCTAGAATGAAATCCAAGTACATAATAAAATTTATAGTCATATGTTTTTAAAATTCTAGCTCTGGGAAAACTTATTTGTGTAAATGAGAATGGAAAGTTTTTAAAGTAAGGTTTTTCTCAACTACTTGAATTCTTTTAGTATTATAGGCTAGAAGTCATACAAATGATTAATCATTAAAAGTTAATTTTTATTGCTTTATTATCTAAAATTTTGATTTGCTGTGCCTTTCATGTTAATGAAGCAAATAAATGTAAAAATATTTCCTCCTATTTATTAAAATCACTCATATTTTAGTTTACTGAAGGTATACTATACACGCTCACTTTTCACTTAGAGAAACTTCTTTCTAATCTAAAGTGCTTAACGTGGGAAATCAAACTTTAAATCTCAATATGCAGTTTTGAATCCTATATTTTTATTAAAAGGCATATATTTTGTCATGTGCTTCAAGTACATTTTCAGGAATACTTTGAAATTTCAGGTTTAGCTCAGTGAATATTTCAGATATTCATCATATAAACCAATTGGCAAAACCAGTTATCATATACCCTTCCTTATTTAATCAATCAGTCAAATCAGATTAGATTTCTGTCACAAAAAGACTGAATTCATTCTCCAGTTTAAACATTTCTATTAATAGATATCCCTATGATTAATATTTCTCTTCTAGTTTTCAGTCTCATTCTTTTCAGAACTTTCCCTGTCAAGGTTGGAAAATGGGTTCTGCTAAAATAAAAATTATTTAGAAATATTTCATTATTAGGTGCATCAGGGTTTTTAATACTAATGATAATACAACAAAAGAAGACACAGGATTGATAGTCCAGAGGCAAATACCTCTTCTGTAGAGTGAGAGATAGACAATTGGAAAGGAGGAGATGGGAGGGGGAATTGATGAGAAGGAGTTGGTACATTGACATATATCCACACACATGCCCTTTGGGAAATCTTGTGTACCTTCCATCAAAGGGGGAAAGAACAGGTTTAACTTATCTCCCACGTTGCAACTACAAGGAATGTCAGGAAGCAGGAAGTGGTGAAAATTGAAAAGAGCCTTTTATTTCAAGTAGTGAGAAAATTTTTTAGAGAACCAAATAAAAGAAGTTATGATTGAAATATGAGAAAAGAAGAAAATTTCCTCGGGGGGGACATGCTGATAGCGGGGAGCTTGTGCCCTGTTTTGAAGTCCCCATATTCTAGAGAGTAAAGACTATGTTCATATACAGTCCCCTGGATGTAGTCAGATCATCCTCCTGTTGCAACTTTGAATTAGAAAATTCATCATTTGCTTTCCAGAAACATAACTGACAGTGAAGAATTCTGCAGTCCTTTGAAAATTTATGAATTCCAATTCACACTGAAGTGGTCAATAAATTCTGATTCTTACTGAAGTAATACAAATAATGCCATCACAAAAATGTATTTATTTATATACAGATTAATTTTTTCATTCAAGACAGATTATTTTTTAAAGAATTAGGTTTTTAGGGTTTACTGTTCAAAATCCATATAAAAATGTAAGTCAAATATGCATTATGTTCTTTTAGAAGTGATCCTTGACTCCAAGTTAAAATGCCTTAAATGACCTTTAAGATGTGCATGTATAAATCATGCACATCTTAAATCAGTATCTAGTATGGATATTAGAAAGTCATGAACAGATAATTGAGATCTTCGAAAATGATTTAAAAGCTAAAAGATGAAAACAAGGCTTACTTCAAACTCCTTGCCAATTTAGTAGGGTTTTGTAGGGTTTTGAGGTATTTTGCAGTAATAATTTAGAATATATGAATTCTTATTTGAAAAGTGTTATTAGCTTAATGTGACTAAATAGATCAGGAATGCAATCTGTTCACATGAAATAGAAAATATCATCTGTTCTAAGTTACAAAGGAAGCCAGACCTTGACTTACAGTATCTCTGTAGCTACAGCTAAAAGAACTGGAGAGACCCCAAACATATTATACATTCAACATTTCAGTCATTTCACAAAAGCACTTAACAATCAAAAAAGTTTGGCATTCACATTTCAAATATAAAAATAATCAGATTTTATTTATTTATAAGGGGCAATTTTGGAGATAACAATATTCTAGAGATTTTAGTAATAAGTTAGTGAATCTTTCATTTAGAGAAATCAATTAATGATTTAATGTATTTTTTATATGATACAATAATTTTTCAGTAACACATTTTTAATGTTTTTTTTTGGAAATATTGTCATAGACTTTGAAAGAAAATATTAACAAAATACTGTTGAGGAGACAGGGGGTGGTGGTGCACACCTGTACCCCAGCTACCTGGAAGGCTAAGTCAGGAGTATTGCAAAGTTTATTGTGAATTTTAACTGGGGGAGAGCCTCTCTCAAAATAATAATAATAAAAAGAACTGGGGATGTGAGAACTTAGCTCAATGGTAGAACAACCCTGGGTTCAGTTCCCAGGACAAAAATATTTTTAAAAATTAGAGAAAAAAGTAATCAGAATTTGAAAATTCTTCACATTTAGTTATTATCAAATATGCCTGAGAATAAATTTGTCTATAGCAATGTTATATGTTCTTTAGAATTCTAGAAAGAAAGTAAAAGCATTGTTTTAAATTTTCAATAAAATACAACTTGGCAGTAATAATAATTACATATGAAAGTCATCCAAACTTTAATGAATATATAAAGAATAATACCAAAGTCCAATTGTGATTCATTTTTAGACTTCAACATATAGTACTAAAATTTTACATTCCTTTTCATTAATTAAGCATAGCCTACAAACAATCTTACAAAAAATGATTAATCAGAAACTGAAGTTGTGTGTTAATTATGATCCATTGAAACATTTTATATCGCAGCATAAGCTTTTTATATTATCTTCAGCTTGCAAAGCTAATGTTAATTACTGTATGGATTAATAGCTGTCAAGTGTGTCCTACTTTCAGTATAAATGAATATAAATTAGCTTCATATTTTGGCAATAAATATAGTTCATCACTTCTGAAATTCTTTTAACTCTTATATGCACATATTGTTATAGAATTCAGAGTTGCAATTATATATTTCTCTGAAAAGAAAATTGTTCTTGATTTTAAAGTTATAATAAATAACCTTGGTTCTGTTTCTTTCTGTCTGTAATTGAGTCTGCTGATTGAGCAGGCTGCAGAGATCAGGACACCTCTGAGTAAACACTGTGGAGAGGGAACCAGCCCTAAGGCAATGACCCTGAGCTGCCACCATCAAAAACCCTTGTGCTATTTCCCCCTAGCACACTGTTTGGCTCATTAAAAATGAATTGGCATTAAAGCATTTTCTTTTTCCAATAGTTATTCAAGGTTTAAAAAATAGGTTCACTTCATTTAAGAAAAAAACCTGAAAATTTTTAAATAATGAAATAATCCTATCGGTAAATGTTTAACCTCTCGGGCTCTATCTCTATCTCTCTATATTAATTTGATTGTATTTATAAAAACCTTGTTTCCAAAGGAGTAAAATACTCAAGTACCAGGGTTCAGACTTCCACACATCTACACTGGGGGACACAATTCATGCCATAACAGACTTTGTTTTAACAGTAGCAGCTTATGGGAAACTTCTTCCACAGTTTTTAGTTTTAAATGATTCTGGATGGTCAGGTACAAATTGTATGTACTGAATTAAAACACTTATAGGTTGAATAACATGTTATTATTTGTCACTTAAGTCATATCTATTCATTTGGTAGTGTAGTCATATAATGTTCAGACTACACTTTCACAGAAGGTTTTAGGAACTTACATTTGTATGTAAATATTTTGTGTGTGTACATTTTGCGATTGTGTACATATTTTGTGTATATATATATATATTTATAAGCATATATACATCCCAAAATATGTGTGTATATGTAGCTATATATATATATATACATACATATATTTATTATATACATATATTTATATAACTACTTAGTAGCATAATATCAAATGTTGTTATAATTTTTTAAAAGAATTCAAGATAATGAGGGTTCTAGAAAAAATTGTATCTGGGGAAAAAATCTAGGTATTTAAACACTTTGTAAAACTTATTTGGAAAATATCATTAGATAGAATTTTTAGCATAATTTAGAAAGGGATTATAGCAACCTTGCTCATCTTCAAGTGTGTGAGGAGGCAAATCTGAGTTCAATATAAAGAATGATGCATTTGATACATAAAGGCTCAAAATCAAATCTATGACAGTAATCGTCTTTTGGGTAGTGTTCACAGGTGGATAGTTCCTTCCAGAAAGTTAAAAAATATTTAGTAAGCACAGGCTGTAAGACAATGGCTGAGGCTGTGACCAACACCAGACCTGAGGATGAGAGTTTTCATGAATAAATGGTTGACCTGGGCTCCCTCTGGTCTTTGGAAGAGTCCTCTTTTGATATAATTCTAAACCTTCAAAGACAGGTTTAACATGATACTGGCTTTTTTACTTTTTAACATACAATGAGTTTGATGATAAAATGTATATAGTACAGTACAAAGAAAATTTAATAATGTGAAAAGTTATTTTCTGGCCAGATCCATTTGGTCTCTGCTGAGGAACAATAACACAGTTTACTTTTATGTATTTGTATTTTTTACCATGTCATCAACTGCTTTGAAAAACTTGATGAGAATATGCTATTTTAAGCTACAGCATACCCTGTTTTCCCATGCAGCCTAAAAGGGAGAATATATAGTAACACATTGGATAATAGGAAATCGACTAATTATTTCTAACTTAATTACTAGAAATTCTTGTACAGTTTTTGTTAGCATCAATTTAGCTCTGAGAAGCAAATATGTAAATAGAATGCAAATCACAATAATCAGTAAGCTAAATTGTTTGTAATAAATTTAGATATTTTACATTTCCTCTTGGCTCATCAGAAATAATTAGAGAATGTAAACGATCTCATTGGAATTAATGCAGTTCTCTGCTGCCATTAGGATTTTCAAGTATTACTCCACACATTCACAAGCTGAAATCATCAGGCATTAAAATGGAAAAACAGTGCTCTTTTAAGATATAATTATCCACTGTAGCATATTAACACTTTGAAGTGTCAGATTTGTAATTAAAGACCAAGAACACTACCTAAGGCTTCCACAACCACCTGCCAATCTGGCCTTATTTTGGAAGAATATGAATAAACAGAGATTTTATTTCATTTAAAATTTGATGAAAACACAGCTCCATAAGATTGATTAACTTCTTGTTGTATTGATCAAGAAAAAAGGGAGAGGACATTGACAGAATGTATCTGAAAAGCTAGTGACATCATCATTACTGACAGGCTGACCTTTAAAGGATGATGGGGAAGATTGCCAACAGTTTTATGCCCAAGGTCACAAACTATTAACACACTCTAGAATTGATAAATTGAATAATTTCGTAGCTCTTAAGGACATACGATTCAACATTGAAGCCATCAATTAAAGAAAACCACAGATTCAGAAGACTTTCTGGTGAATTAAACCAAAAACTCAGGACACAATAACAATTTCTTATTAACTGTTTAGAAATATAGAAAAATAGTGAAAAACGTTTAACTCATTCTGAAGTCAGCATTATTCTGATGTCAAAACTAGAAAAAAATAAGAAAATAATACTGCACTATCTCTCATGAATACATATAAAAAATCATCAAAATAATAAGTTATATTCAGCAATATATAAAAACTATAATACATCAAAACCAAATAAAAATTATTTAAAAAGTAGAAGTTTGGCTCAATGTTAAAAATTCCTAGCCAGGCATGGTGGGGCATGCCTATAATCCCAACTTGGAAGTCTGAGGCAGGAGGATCCTAAATTCCAGGCCAGACTCAGAAACTCCAGCAAGGTCCCAAGCAACTTATTAACATCCTATCTCAAAATAAAAAATAAAAAGAGCTAGGGATGAGGATGCCACTCAGTGGTTAAGTGCCCTTGGGTTCAATCCCCAATACGGGGGGAGAAAATTTTTTCATTGCAATCCCATACATCAAGTAACTAAAAGAGAGACAAGAAAAATAACTTGATAATGTCACTATATGCTGAAAATATACATTTCACAAAATTTTATATCCAGTTATGAAAGAATCATTCAATGACTAGGAATGGGGTTAAATCACTCAAATTATTTGGAAACACATACAAAAACTATTGCTAACACTGCATTTAATGGTGTATGAATTAGTGTTTCCCCATAAGATTATGATCAAACCAGAGATGTCCATTGTTGCCACTCATCAAATATCTGATTCCAATATTTAGCCAGTGCAATACCAGAAGAAAAAAATGTTAGAGGTAAAAGATCAGAAACAAATTTACATTGCTTCTATTTCAAATGGTATGGTTTTTTAATGTGGAAATTTGTAAATAATCTATAATAGAGCAATTGAAACTAATAAATGGGTTTAGTAAGTTTATAAAATAGAAACTGAATATAAATATTCCTATAAAATATGAATAAACAATTGGAATTTAAATTAAGCAGTACACTTTACAATAACACTGATAAAAAATTAAATACTAGAGAGCTTGAATTTATGAAAAGATACTCAAGAGCTGAATACCAAAGTCAAAAAAGAACCAGAAGAAGAAATCAAAGTATTGCATAGGAATAACACATAAAATGGATCAGGAATGGTAGAACTTAAAACAATTTGGGGAAGTAGATATAAATGGTGATGAATTTAGAATTCAATATGTCAGGTGAGCATTCTAAAATGCAATGAATGGCTGGGTGCAGCAGCACACACTTGTAATCCCAAGAATTAAGGAGGCTAAGGCAGGAGGATTGCAAGTTTGAGGTCAAGGTATGAAACTTAGCAAAACCCTATCTCAATAAGAAGATAAAGGGACTAGAGATGTAGCTTAGTGAGTGGTAAAGCACGGCTGTGTTCAATCCCCTCTACCCTTCCTCCCCCAAAAAGTGATGGATAATCACTAAAAGGAAGGAAAAATAATACCTTAGAAAAATAAAATAAGTCAGGGAGGGAAGGAAGGAAGAAAGAGGTAGTTACGTAAATATCAGTAGAAAGAATAAAAGAAGATAACAAACATTGAATAAAAATACTGAATGAGACAAAGGTAAACAAAAGGAAACAAATAAAAGATAACAAACAGAAAGCAAAATAATTTAGTGGAAAACAAACAGCATCAATTTCAGAAGATGTAAATAGACAACACTGACCTATTTGTAAGACAAGATAATCAAGCAAAAAGTGAGATATACAATTTTACAAAGACCCACCAGTGTAGAGAGCACAGAATGACTGAAATATCAGAGAATTTATCAGAGAATATGAATTTTAATATGTTAAATGCTATAGTGGGTCAAAAAATGAAGTAATGTTAAAAGCACCACATATGAATAAATGAATAAAAATGAACATCTTAAAAAATGTTAATTCTCAAGATATAAAAATATGACCATTTATTATTTAGTACAATGGCTTTAAAATATATGGTCAGTAATTGTCAGAATTGCAAAAACAATTTTATAATTTTTTAATTCAGATTTGAATATATTTACATGCCTCTTTTGATAACTTATGAATCATACATCTTTAAAATAATAATAATTTAGAAATTTGACAAATTAACAAACATCAGTTTATTCAATGAAAAATTTGGATCTATGCTAAATTTTACACTTACCATCTAAAAATACACATTTATTCCAAACACATCTGGAACATTTTCAAAATTGACCAGGTCAAAAGACACAAAATACAATTTGACAAAAGTGAACATTATTTGTATAAAAACCTGTAGTCACATAAAAAGCAATTAGAGATTTTTTTTTTAAGAATAAGTCCATTTATAACTATACAATTGGGTTAAATCACATTTTACTATTTTATTGGTTGTAGAAGAAATCAAATGGAGACAAATATTTAGAAGTGAACTTTAATTGAAACATTCATATTGAAATGTGAGATATATGTTAAAAAACTGAGAAAGTTCCAGTCTTAAAGCATTTTATTTATAAATAAAAAAAATGACTAAAGTTCAAGGTACTAAGATTTCAAAAATAGAGTAAAGGCAATGAAAATGGAAGGATGGAAATAAAAACAAAATTGAAAGTTAATGAATTAGAAAACCCAGGCAACAAGTGGAGGACCCATACAACAAAATCTAGTTATTATTAAAGATTAATAAAATAAATAATATTGGTAAAGAAAATCAAGAGAAGGAATTCCATTGACACATATTCAATATTTTTAACATTTCGTTTACTACTTTCTCTTGAAACTTCACTAACATGGTAATAAAGGAATAAACACATTCACACTTGCAAGCATGCACACAAAATGAATGAACAGGCACAGGGACAGTAGACAAGAAAACTCAGTACTGAACACAGTTAACCAGTTAACAGTGTGCTTGAAATGTCAGAGAAAGGGAAAGAGGGGAATTGAGCTAAGGAAGAAACCAACTTGAATTAGCTAATTGGTATTCCAGAACTGTGGGAAGTCTCCAGAATTGTAGGTGTCAGTTTCCTTTCTTTGCAGGACAAGACTGGAAACAGATTTCCACTCTTCCCCCAGAGCCAGGAACACTTGTTCTCTAATAAGTCTTGACTTGGGAAAGATTGCATTGGCCCTCTGGACCCTGGGAAAGCAAGCACAGTTGACCTGAGGTGGACATTCACAGTGTGGTCCTGGTGTCTTGCCCACTCTGTGTAGGACCATCTGCCACTCCTTGAAATTTAATTCAACACTGACCTACTTGATGTTCCTAGAAATATTAAATAATTCTGGCATTTGAACAGTTGTAATACTAGAAATTTGAAGTGCTCCTTCTTCCTAGAACTTTCTTCTCAATGACACTTTACATCTTTTACTTTGGTTTTCATTCAAATTTATCTAAAATTCCTTCTTTTTTGCCCATCTTTTATGAAATAAGAATGGCTCATTAACCCACCGTCTGTTAGAATCTACAATTTACTTTGAACTTTTCAGTAGCTCTTGATAACCACCAGGAATGCCTTATTTAATTTTTTATTTATTTATCTGTCATTTTTCCATAGAATTTGAATCCCATAATGACTGGGAATGCAACTGGCATGTTAATTGAGATATTCCCAATGCCTAAAAGTCATTATGTGAATTAAATTAATCAATTACCTAATCATAAAAGGATATTGAGCAATCCTAGATGATGTCAACCTGCAAATTCACATGGATGATCACTGATCCTTAAATTGCATAAGAATATTCACCTAATCATAAAATTGCACATCTTTTCAGATGTGCAATTTCCGAGAGTTAGTCTGGATATTTGAAAAAAATAAATAAAATCTCTAAAAATATTATAGTTATGAATATACTTTATAATTCAGAATTGTCCCCAAACATTGTCCCCCTAAGCATTATTCAATTCACCATGAGGAAAATGGATTTCACCATGAGGACAATGGATATCACAGGAATAAAAACATGGACTACAGAGTTTCTCCAGTTGTTAGATTTTTCTGGGTTTGAAAATGAAAAGTAAAATTCAGTGAAAATGACAAGATATAAACAATAGTATAAAAATCAAATGAATGCAGTTCAAAATAAAACTTGTGCATTTATTTCTAAAAGTTGGAAACTTTTTTCTTTAAAGAGGTTAAGTTTTGCTCAGGTGTCAAACAACAAATATAAATACGTAGATAGATAGATCAGTCCAAAAGATATGTGTGTGTGGTGTGTATATATATGGAGAGAGAGAGAGATGTACACCTATATTCATATCTAAATACAAACATATTCACCATTTTCTAGATAAATTTATTAATCAGATAAGTTATTTTTTAAAATGATAGGGGGATGTGCAAATGCAAATATTTAGAAAATTCTTTATGATAGTGGGCATGCTATTCACTATTTTAGCTAACAGCTAATCCTTAAATTCTGTCAATTTGGGCCTAGGAAGAATACTCTATACTTATGCTTTTAGTCATTATAATATTACTATATTACGTTACGCTTCAGAGATTGTTTTGTTTGTTTTTGTCTTTAGGATATTATCCCTCCTAGCTACAATCTCTACTGGCTAATTTTGGCTAATCTCAGAGTAGATGTTTCCTGATGTGGATTTTGTCTTTTATTGTGAGCTTTACTTATATCATCATCTAACCAACATATGGTCATACCTTTTGGATACTGGGGATTCATTTTCCATTTGACTTTATAATGGCATCAGTTTTATGTTATTTATTTTGGTTCAACATTTAAATTGGTTTTCCACATCTATGTGAAGAGATGGCTTGAGAGTTCTATTTCTCATGGAAGGCTTTTTTTTTTCCTATTTCCCAAACAAATTCATAAGAAAGACAATCTTCACTGCTTTCTTCAAGTTGGTGAGTAGAATATTTTATTTTTGTCTTTATGAGACAATGTGCTTCCCAAACCGATGTCCTCAACGCTATGTTCTTGTAGTAGACACTCAGGTAACCCTACACCGATCCCCTTTGCCATGCCAAAGTATCAGTGACTAAAATGCTGTGAGAATTGTCTGCTGATTACTTGCAGATTCCTCTTAAAAATCACCCTTGTGTTTGGCTAAAGGAAACTGACCAGGAAAGTTTTCTACTTGTACTCCCAGGCCACAGTTTATGTCTCACTGATATTTGAGAACAAAAATAAACCCTTTCCTCAAGAGATGGATCACTCTGATGTGCTATATATTCCAGAATCTTCCATGTGAGTCTTGCCAACCCTTTCCTCATTTTTTATCCTACTTCTGTGAAAAGCTCTTCATAGGCTTTTTCTGAAGAACATCCATGAATCGATTATCTACACTGAAGTCCCTGTCTCCAGTTGTTTCTTGGGAAATGAACACACACCCATTTCCAGGTAAAATACCTCCTCCTTTTCACCATACAAAACTGCCGTAGTAGCAGCTCAGAAGCTTCTGCAAAATGGAATCTCTCTTGCTTTCCAGCACAAGCATGAATTTAATTTGTTGTTGTTACAATATATTCAGCAATCCTACCTGTTTGTAAAAGGAGGGGTGATTCTTATTTACTCAACCTGTTAAGTTGCTGTTCAAACTCAAAGAAAGTTTCTCTACATCTAATTTTATTTATAGTCCCTCTAGATAATACTGTTATATTTGTCCTATACCATTCAAGTTATTTGTGAATTATGATTAAAACTATTTGTTTTATATGAAGTTTTCTAAAATTTTTGTCTGAATATCAGAACTTGGAAGAGATTAGGATCATGAAAAGCACTTGTGATTAAGAGAAAGAAAGAGAAAAAGAGGCATAATTACCTCTATGCCATGAATGGAAATTAGCACAGCTTTTTTGAAAGCAATTTGGCACTGTGTACTGTGGGTATTAAAAGTATTCACACAATTTGATTCCGTTCTACTTCTTTCCTAAGGAAATTTTCTAAGAAAATAAATTCAAATAGATGGAAAAGCATGCATAAAATGGGAATGATATTTAGTGTTAGCATACAGAGTAACTGCAAGCAACCTAAATGCTGCCCAACAAATAAGTATAAAATAAACATAAAAATGCATAGTAAAAAGGAACTCAAGAAGTTTCTTCAAGTAAATTATCACATTTAAACATGTCTCTGAATTAGGCAAGCTCTGCTCTACATTTGGATACAAAAAGAGTTGAACTTTTCTGTCACCCACCTAATAAAAACAAACTGAAGAACCCACATGCTGTTTGAAGAGGCATAAGCCACATGAGCACTTGATCATGCCTCATTCTATGAAAGCATCCTAAGAATTCCAACTCTCAGGACCCATGCAACACATGAATGCAAGAAAAGTCACCACAACAAGCCAAACCATCACCATTTATCTTATGGAATTAAATAATCCATGTTCTAGGAGATAGTATCTAGCTGGAGATGAATCCTACACCTTGTTCCACTATTAGATTAAGCAAAAGTTGTTACTCTAAAGTGACATAAAGAGAGGCCTGTTATTAAATTGCATTCTTATTTGGAATTTCAGCGTCTTTTTTCCCTCTTAGAAATTGTCCTTCCATATTTTTAGCATTTTGTTTAGTCTTAAGGACTAACTTAAAATTAACTTACTCTATTAATAATTCCTTAAAACAATTCCATTTTTTTTGCTAGTATTGTGACATTTATGAAAATGCAACATACTAATTTAGAAATAAACACATCTCTTTCCCTCACTTCAAGAGCAGAGAGTGTACTTTAACTATCTGGTAAACAGCAAAGTAGTTAAACAAATAAGGGCCGAAATAATGTAAATTGAAATAAATGTATCAGGAATTTTGCCCACTATAATTATTCAAATTTCGGTCATCATAATTTTTACTACTCCTTTGAGAGAACAATGATTACTGATATTTGAAAAGAGAAAATTGCTGGGAAATAGAATTTCAACATCCCTATAATATTGTAGGTATTGACATTAATTTTAGGCATTGGTTATCTCCTGATTTAAGTACAGGTTTGCAGAGAACATTATTTTATTACCTCATGTGAATAAATGAGTAGTGTGAGAGTATCCTAGCCAAGCAGGACTCATTAAATAACTAAATTGTTGAAAATATGGGTAATTAACTTGTATTTTAAGAATTTTCCTTTCTACCATTTTTTTCAATAGTCTGCAACTGTTTGTTCAGTATTATGCCACAACCCTGCCATAATATCCTTAATTATACCAAGTTCAAACTTTAAGTACTACATGCAAGCATCAAGAGATCCCTTTTTATTCTTTTTTTCCTTTATTTTTCACTCTAACTTCCCTAATGAAAGAAAACACATGACACTTGTCTTTTGCAGTCTGGCTTATTTTACCTAACATGATGTTTTCCAGTTATATACATGTTCCTGCAAATGATATAATTTCATTTATTATGGCAGAGTAAAACTCCATTATGCACAAATACCACAACCCTTTATCCATCCATTTGTTGGCAGAAACTAGGCTGGTTCCATACTAGTCTAATATGAATCATGCAGCTATAAACGTGGGAATGCATGTATCTCTCAACCATAGTGTTTTTTATTCTTTTGGATAAATTCTGTGGAGTGGTACAGCTGGATCAGAAGGTAGTTCCATTTTTTGGGGTTTTTGAGGAATCTCCATCCATACTGAGTTCCATAGTGTCTGTACTAATTCACATTTATTTTCATCAACAGTGTATAAGGGTTCCCTTTCCCTGAATCTTGCTTATGGATATCCAGTTTTCATAGCACTGATTGTTAAAGAGCCTGTCCTTTTCCAGTTTGTGTGTTTTTGATGATTGCCATCCTAACTGGAGTGAGATGGAATCTCAGTGTACTTTTGTTTGCATTTCCATGACAATTAAAAACATTCTTCATATATTTGTTGATTATTTGTGCTTCTTCTTTTGGGAAGTGTTTGTTTAGTTCATTTGCCCATTTACTGAAAGGAGTTTTTGTTTCATGGTGTTTTTTTAAATCCTGTACATCTTCTGGGTATTAATGCTTTGTTGGAAAGGGTAACTGGCAAAGTTTTTCTTCCATTCTGTAGATTTTTCTCTTCACACCATTGTTTCTTTTGCTGTTCAGAAGTTTTATACTTGATGTCATTTCATATATTGATTATTGGTACTATTTCCTTAGGTGTAGGATTCCTAATAAGAAGTCATTACCCATGCTGATATGTTGGAGTATTGACCCAATGATTTCTTCTAGCAATTCCAAAATTTCTGATCTTATGTCTTGGTATTTGATTCATTTTGAGATTACTTCGTGCAGAATGAGAGATAGGATCTAGTTCCATTCTTCTACATATGAATATTCAGTTTTCCCAGCACCGTTATTGAAAAGGATTTTTCCCATCTTGTGATTTTTACCTCTTTATCAAGAATCAGAAGACTGTACCTAGATGGTCTTTCTCTGAATTTTTTATTCTACTCCATTGGTCTATATGTCTGTTTTTATGCCAGTACCATGCTGTCTTTGTTGTATAATTTGAAATCTTCTAGTGTCTTCTTCTACTTTTCTGTCAGTGTTTATAATTTTTTTTGGAGGTCTTTAACATTTTTGGTTCGATTTATTCCTACATTTGGGTGGTTTATTTATTTATTTGTTGATATTATAAATGTAATTGTTTTCCTGGTTTCTTTCTCTGTAGGTTCATTTTGTGTACAGAAATGCTATTGATCTTTGAATACTGAATTTGTGTCCTACTACTTTTCTTAATTAATTTATTAGATCTGGAAGTCTTATGCTGGAGCCTTTAGGGCCTTCTAAGTACAGGATCATATTATGTTCAGAGAGAGATATTTTACTTCTTTATTTCCTACCTGTATCCCTTTTATCTCCTTTGCCTAATTACTTTGACTAAAATCTCAAGTACTATGTTGAAGAGGCATGGTAAAAGTGGAAATCCTTCCCTTGTTCCTGAGTACTTCAATTTTTGAAACTGCTTCTAGTTGTATATAAAATTGACTCTATTGACTTACATAAAAGCAATATTAGCTGATAAATTTCATTTTTATTAGGTATTAATTACTTAATAGTTTGTCTAAATTTTGATTTTATTTTTTTACAGAACTGCAATAAAATCAAGCTTATAACATAAACTATAAAGCAGAAATAAATTATCCCCAGATTTTAAGCTGGGATAGTAAATGTAAAATATCTGATGACAAAAACAGAATACATTTAAAATTTGTAAAATCTACTGGAAGTAATTTTTATGGCCCTTACAATGTCTCCAGCATGGTTTTGTCAAACATTTTATAATAGCTGTGTCCCAACTGAGATTCAACAATGACCTGAACACTTTTAGCTAAGATCTGATTTCTATATTGATCCAACTTTATAAAAATACTCATGTCAATTAATATTTGTTTATCCTTGGCTACAACAATTTTCAAGTAATATAGGAAGCCATTTTTAAAAAATCTTTATACTGTAAAAGGACAATACATATGATATAATCAGTGACACAAAAAGAGGTACTTAGAGATTTTTGAAAATTCTTACAGAGATTGATCTTAAATTACTACTTGCTGAAAAAAATATGTAAAGGGAATGTTTTGCAAAGTAGTCTTAGAAATTAGATGGAAGTTAAAACTGTCAAATTAATTCTGTGCCTTCATGCCTCTGAAATTCCAAAGTGTTCTTACAAAAATGGAAAAAAATCAATAAGCAGAAATAAATATTTGGAAACATGTGAGTCATTGATTTTTTTCTTTGGCTTTATCTGTATATTTAACATGCATAATCTTGGGAAGAGAATTAGAAGGTGCAGACTGAAGTTTTCACTCTTCTACAAGACTTCCACTTTCTTTTTTTTATTTAAATAACATTTGTTTCAATAATAAAATAGATATGAATTTAAGAGAAAAGAGATAACTTGTAGATTTGGAAATTTAATACAAGAATCTTTTGTAAAATTCCTCTTAAGTTCATTCTAGCTAATGTTCCTTTACATGAAAATACTTGGGGAGTGATAAAGAAGTAAAATAAACTTTTCAAGCCAAGTTAATGCAGTGATGCTCATCAATACAGACTCATGTTGATGTAGCTTTAAGGTCAGACATGCATATAATCTCACCAATTTTCAGAACTTATTTCTGAACCTAACTACTATTGCCAAATGAAAAATATTAAATATTTCTCTCTATCTCTCCTCATTTGCATTTGTTTATATTAAATACCATACATGTATAAATATATAATATGTTCATAAATACATAGTAATATATAACATCACATATATATAATTTCCATGAGGAAATTAACTCATTAAAATTATTTTCATAGTGTGTGCCACTTTTATTTATCTTGGTTATTCAACTTTACTTAGTTTGTTTTTTTAAAGGACATGTTTCAATTTGGAAAGGTATATATTTTCAATGGATAGAAAATGTGCATGAGAAACCAGATAATTTCCATTCTCTTTGGTCTAGCATTTCCACAAGAAAATGTTTATGTTTATCCTAAGGAAATACATATGACTATTTCTTGGTCACAGTATTCTTCATAATATTTATTTTAGTAATAAAAATTTGAAAAGTAAAAAAATATCTGAGCAAATTGTGGTTGTTATAAATAATATCATGATAAGAAGCATTAAATATACTGTTTTCTAGGCAAAGTTCATTACACAAAAATTGTCACAATTCATGTTTCCCATGGAGAATTATGTTGAAAAAAAATAGTATATTAAGTATACCTGGTTTCAACACTGATTACCTATTAGTAATATAGATGTTTTATGATGCTTTGTAAATTTTGTATTCGTGTTTTATAAAGACATTCAGGAACATCTCCCGGTGCTTCTGTGATTGGTCATAGTGCCAAAAAATTCAATTGCAGCAACTTGATCTGGCAAGATAAATAATTCAGAATTTTTATGGTTGAAAGTCATGACAAACCCAATATGGAAAGATACCTAGAACATCAGAGATGGCAGTGAAGGCTAAGAGAAGTCTAGAATGGGTAGTTGAATAGAAGGGTGATCTATAGAAATAGTGGTCTTAGGTCAAATGCAAAAGAATTGATTGCAGCTCGTTACATTTGGTCTACATTTTGTCCTTAATACTTATTACGAATGACTGTACCTTTAAAACCTTGGTGACAAACAGACCAAAGTGGATATGAGCAGTTTTGAGTAGGATGGAAAGGAGACAGAAGCAATGCTGTTTGGTGTCCAGCGTTGCATCCACTCAACCCACTTCTGATATCAGTAGCAGGTGCTGGACAGTTCTTTCAGGCTCAGATTGCTTTCTCCTTCCCCCATCCTAGCTCAAATGCTCAACCCACCTTCTGCTCTCTGACCTAAGGATCTAGACATAACCAGCAGCCTAGGAGTAAGTTAATGCCTCCGAAGTCTCAATCTGTGAGATAAGGGATCTGGTGGATGACACTTCAGCTGACCACTCTGCAAGCAGGTATTCTGGAAGGGCATTCTCTACAGCTTTCAGGGAACCTAACACAAAATTATTTCACATTTACCACAGCAGCAGTCTTGAAACCTTTCTTTCATTTTTTTCTTTTGGTTTGCTTTTGATGATAATTCTATACTGGATATGTATAGTATAGTTAAGCTTATCCTATTAACTATAAATACATATATTTATATTCACCCCACCACTATAATATCCATGAAATTTAACAGATCAAATATTTCAATTTGGCAAAACTGATTACATGTTGTTGATTGGTTCTGAAAACTTGCTACATAGTAGAAATTATATAAGCATGGTGTTTACACACCATTAATATTAGAAAATTAAATTTTATACATCCTTAACTGGATTTCTACTCTATGTTGTATCTATAATTTAACTGAAGGTAGAAGAAACAGACTTGTTGAGAAATATTGAAGACTTTAATAAAAAACTAAAAGGAACAGAGAAATGTGTAATGATAGTACGAACTTTAAGGAGTTAATTTTGTCTCTTTTAATTTATGAATTTGGTCAACTCTACTCCAAATTTTAGCAAATTATCAGAGATCTTGGCAAACTGACTGTAAAGTTTTTAAAAAGTGTAACTTTATACCAATGACCAGAGAAGAACAAACAGAAGGATTGTCCTTCCAGATATGATGACATGGTGCAAGACTGCAGAATAAAAACAGCCTTATATAAACACTTGAAAACACTAACAGATAATGGAGCCAGAGAGAAATCCTGAAACAAAAACAATGCATGGGAATTCGTGTGAGATCATTAGTCAGTGTGAAGTACAGATGAACTAATGGATAGTGCTGAGAAAGCTGGCTTCACACAAGGAAGGAAATGTCTGATTTTTAATACAGCCTAAAAATAAAGAGATAAAACACAATACAAATTCATGCCATAAAAATAAAAGCTGAAACCATAAAGAAAATAGACAAATCAAAGTCAAATATGTAACAGGAGAGACCAGGGATTTTTAAAAAATGGTTCCTCAAAGATATAAAATCAAAGCAAAAATTAATGTAGTTAATTTTATTAGAGTTCTATTTGCAATCCAGTATTCTATAAAATTCAAAAAGGATGATGAGAGAAAGGATTTGTAACATCTAAAATTAGTAATGATCTGATATTTAAAACATCAGGGTGCCCTACCATCAACAGGAAGAAGTAAGGAACACAATATAATAGATAACAGAGCCACAGTAATTAAAGCCTAAATGGAGAGGAAAATATTGAAGGGATTCCCAACTTCTCAAGTAATTAGAGAAAATAGAAAGTAAAACTATCAACTTCTCATTTTTCCATTTTGCTGTGTTTAGAAACTTGCATAGGGTGTTGCTAAGGAGAAACACAAACAAAAATCCTTCTACCATGTTGGTCATTAAGCAAAATAATGTGTCCACTCTTGAGAACAATGTGTATGCAAGAACTTAGTGATATTAGTGTGTAAACACTAGAACCCAGGAATCCCATTACTCGTACTCCCAGAAAACACCTTCAATGGTTTTTTATCAAAGCAGTACTTTGGAGGTGTGGAATTGAATGCAATCCAGGTGTCTGTAACTGGAGGAATGGACAGTTCCAGACCGGAAGCTCTAAATAATGGAATATGAGGCAATCAGAAGCCATGAAAAAGATGGAAGGTAATAATAGAAATCTATCTAATTCCTAAAAACAGTATTCAATAAAAGAATTAGAGAAAAAGATTCATAGCACAAAACATTATATGCAACAAGTACAAAGAATATCTTATATTAAAATAGATGTATTTATCTAGTACCACATTAAATAGTGTGTTACCAGGAAGAAGCAGATGAAAGTTAAAAAGTATATTTGAATAAATAAGAAAGCAATACACTGACATGTTGATGGCATGCCATGCCCAATCGTGTAGAGCCCAGAACTGTGAACCTACAGAAGAAATGAAAGGGGGAAAGAGAGAGAACACATGCATACCCACCTGCACTTCCTAGAGGGAGATATACAAGCTAAGATTTAAGAGATTTTGTGTTTGCATAGGAATAATCAAATGATAGAAAATATAAATGACTATTCATCAAAGAGTTACATAGAATAACAAACATTTTGGAAATTAAAAAAAATAAAGGGATAATTAAGCAAATTATGGTATATTCACTTAAGGTAATGTGAAACTTTTAAAATAATGTTTATGGTTACTGTGCAGTAAGATAGAAGATGCTGGTGTTTATTGAGTCAGATACTAATTTAAACATTTCACATGTTCTATCTTATTTAATCACCATAAAAATCCTCTGAAGTAGATACTATTATTACTCATATTATATAACCAAGGTCTAGGGAGGGAAGGCTTCAAGATCACATACCTGGTTAAGGTCAGTACCAGGCCTCTGACACAGGGCTGTCATGGACCTGACACTGTATGATACAAGGCTCTGGGCTAATCCTTGTCCTTATTTCTTTGTTTCACTGCCACTAGGCAAAGTTTTAAGGTTTGATCAATCTAGAAATGGTCTTCTAAGGATGGCCTATCATAAAAAATGGCTAATTTATCCTCTGTCACATCCACACACACAAGTTTAAGGTGGTTAATGCTATTGAGGGAATCAGACATGGTGGTACACACCTGTAGCCCCCAGCACCTCAGGGGATTGAGGCAGGAAGACTACAAGTTCAAAGCCAGCATCATTAACTTAGCAATGCCCTAAACAAATTAGTGAGACCCTCTCTCAAAATACAAAATATTAAAGTTCCACATGTAAGTGACCCTGGGTTCGACACCGAAAACAACAACGAAAAACTGCTATTGAATGAAACTTTAGGTGTTTTGCCAAAATTGTACCCATATATACTATCACAATAGCTGTTATCTCTTCCATCACTACCAAAACCACCATTACCAACTACTTGTACAAAGGGGACAAGAAAAAATATTACCAAATTCTATCATCATGATTAATGCTTTTAATGTTCTGCATTATAGCTCTCATCCTTTTATAAAGGATTAATGGACCTGATTTGCCTCAGATGCTGTACCCTCATATGAGAACATAGAAAACCTGGTATTTCTGAATCCTCTGGTCTTCACAAAGCTTCATATATTGATGGTGATAAACACAATAACTGACATATTTATTCTGATGAATTTCAGGTAGGTATGTGTCAACTGGTTCAGCCTTTGCAGAAATAATTTAGTGATGATACACATATTCTACTTTTGACAGTAGAGTATGTAATTTGTTAGCATGAATGGCATATTATCACTATTGTGAATAGTTTATTTATCACATTCATTTAATCAGTATGTAGATATTAAGCTACTTGATTAAAAGCAAGAGTCAATTTGGGTTAGTATGGAAGCCAGAAAAGAAAATTGAAGTTCAGGCCTCTCCAACTAAATCCTAATAAGTCTTTGGTGTGGACACTGATTACAGGAAAACATTTTCTTCCTAATTTTCCCCACGAAAGCCTTTTAGAAATTTGACTTTTTTTTTCCTTTTTTCAATATCTAATTAAGATAATTATGGGGACATATTTTTAAATTGGTAAATACTATTCTTTCCAGAGTAACTGCTGCATTTTTCCAATCTGAAAGTCAAAAATTGTTATTTCTTTATCTCAACTGTCTCCATTAAAAGGCAGAACTCTTCTTACTAAGCAGTAACCAACCCACTAAGGTGGTTAGAGACTGCTTGTAATGAGGTCAGGGTCACAGAATAAAGCCACATATGCCAATTAGCTTTATCAGTAGTTGAAAAATATTATCCTATGACTGCCCACTGGGTTACTAGCTGGTCCAAAATTCATAAGATGGAATTAATGAGAGACTGCAATGACTCAGCAGAAATCTTGCACCATTAACTAAGGCAGAAAGGATTTTCAAGTTCATGTCCTTTTACAAATTGGCAAATTTTACCTTTTTTTTTTTTTAAAGTAAAGGAAGCATTTGAAGAGGTTTGGTGGTATGCTTGTGAGTTGGATAGGTATCAATTGGGAAATGCAAGAAATGAAATGATTTGCAGAATGTGGTTGAATTTTTCTTTCCTCCCCATCATGGAATCTCAGCATCACTCTAGTGTTAGGGGTTAAGATAATGTATGCTTATAGTACAAAATTCAAATATTTATAAAGGACATACTTGAAAAGTATTTATTCCTCTTTTTCCTTTCCCACAGGTAACCTGTTTAGTCTGTAAAGTTAGCAACTATAATAGACTCCTGTTTGTTCCTTCAGAGAAATTTATTACATGCATGAACTGCTATATGTTATAAATTTGTTTTTCCTCCATAATTCATAACACATGACTTGGGAAATTTTCATCTTCCCCAAATAATTGTCAAGTAATTAATGAGCTTACTGCTCTTTGGGTGGCCAAGAACATGCTGAAGTCCTTTGGAATGTATTAGCAGCATGTTCAAGGAGAAGCTCATGTGAACTTAGGTCAGTTAGCACAGCAGTGCTTTCCTAGTTGACCCACACAGCATGTGTGTTGTAAGTTTTGATTAGAACGTCTTTCCTCTTTGTTATTTCTTTGGATTTAAGATCACAAAACATCAATTATTCTATTCTGCCTTTCATCCTTCTGTAAATAACATTATTTAACATATCAAATACAAAAAGTAAAACAACCTTTGAGTAAATAATATGGGACAGTTGTTTATGGTGTGTCTTTTTGATATTTAACTATGAATGCCAATAATTATAATCATTGTGACTTTTAAGTATATTTTGAATATTTCTGAGTAAAGATATTAGACAAAGAAAGTATTAACGAACTTAGGAATAAATGAAGAGTAAATGGAAATTTAAAAGGAAACAGGAAAGGAAATACAAAAATAAGTTATAAAATAAAATATTAAAAGCTTTAACAAATTAAATGGATATTTCATCTAATTTTGTGTTAAAAAACATTTTCCTACACTTTTCTGACAATATTTTCACCCCCAAATTAATTGGGAATGTTAAACTACTTTTCTCTTTTGATTGTCAGGACATAAATGAGAAATAAAAGCCATTTGGTACATTTTGTTTTCTATCTCTCTCTCTTAAAAAAAAAAAGCAAATCACATATATATATATATATATAAGAAGATTAAAGACTTGTCAGAAAGCTTCCTACAAGCCCAACATAATGACACACTAGAGTAATACCCAAATAAATATATCTAATCCGATTCTGTAGAGGAAAAATATATGGCTTATTATCAGTAATAATATTGAATTACCAAAATTAAGGGCATTTACCTAACTGAGGTTTTGTCTTTTATATTAACTTTGGTTAAAAACAGTGCTTAGGATCACAAAATTTTTCAGAAGAAGAGTAATTTTTAAGTCATTACAACAACAACATAAAAAGACTGAGCTCTTATTAAGAGGCTTCTGCTCTGCTGATTTTGGAATTAGTTGTATACTTGTGTTTATAACATACTCAAGGATCCATGTCACAATAAAACCAAGAAAGTATAGATTATCTTGGTCTTTGGACTGCAGTCAATATGCTGCTTCTTGCACACAACTTTGTTGTTATTTTGATTTATTTTCCTGTCTGTAAAGCATGTTTTAGCATGAAGGAAAGGATTGTCATTGTCGTTAATTCTTTATAATTTATATTCTTTCCATGAAATTTTGAGCAAATCTGTGCTAAAGATGATGGGAAGAGTTAAATTCCTCACTGTCATGTTTCCATTTAATGTTCTATTATTTTTAAAAATGTTTCTAAGTTTTCATGCTTATACTTTGATTCTAGAAATTATTTTTGTTATTCTAGTTCTTATTTTTTCTACAGTTTTCCCATAATATTCCTTAGATTGTTAATGTTTATTATCCTGCATTTCATATTCTACTAACTTCTATAATTGGAAATACCATTATCTTATTGAGAAATTAATTTGGCTCAGTATCACCACTACATATTTTTGTACAGATTGACCAAAATTAATCCTCTCAAAACATTTATCAGTCATAAAGAAGAATGATATTATAGCATTTGCAAATAAATGGATGGAATTGGAGAATATCATGCTAAGTGAAATAAAACAATCCCAAAAAAAACAAAGGCCAAATGTTTTCCCTGATAAGTGGAGAATAATACATAATGGGGTTGAGGGGGTGGGGAGTGAGAGAAGAATGGAGGAACTTTAGATTATATAGAAGGAAATGAGGGGGGGGATATAAAAAATGGTGGAATGAGACAGACATCATTACCCTATGTACATGTATGATTACACAAATTGTATGAATCTACATCGTGTACTATCATAGAAACAAAATGATGTGCCCCATTTGTGTACAATGAATCAAAATGCAGTCTGTAAAAAATTTAAAAATAAATAAATAATAAAAATTTAAAAAATTTGTCAGAAGACAGAAGATAATCATAATACTCTAATATGCATATCATTGTTTCACGTATACTTTCAGAATATATTTTTCTAAAAATTATTTGATATCATCATAGATGGTAAAATAAAAACATGAAAATAAACCCATGTTAACATAATAGTCAGTGACCGAGATAGTATTAGGACTTATAGTTATGAATTAATCATTTTTTCTATCATTCTACTTTGCCTTCTTTCTACCACTATGGTACAATCTGTTTGTGAAGGTGAAACAATGTTTCAGCTGAAAATTAAATTTTAATAGTCATGAATGCTAGAGTCACAGAAAATTTCTAAAGACATGCTAAAATAAAATGTGAATACAATTAATTGAGAATAATTCTCTAAACAGGTTAGTACAGACAATGAAGTCTATCTGATTAACATATATATCTCTAATGGAACAGGCAACTTTATTATCCACATAAGAGGAAGGTATCTAGGGATGCTTTTGAACTTGAGACTGTGTGTACAAATTTGAAATTCTTCAGTTTCCAAAAAGAATGAGAAATGCTCTGAGAGCAAATCCGGTCATGAGAAAGCAGAGTGCGAGTGGATGCCAGACACATGCCAATGAGGACATCTGAGGAACCCGTTTTTGTCATACTTTTTCTCAGTGTTCAATTCCTACACAACACTCTCTGGGAACCAGAACTACATTCTGCTATCCTTTTTGCATCTAGTCTTGTTTTCCTTCTTTAAAAGAAAGACTAATTTATATATTTTAGCAAATATGAGTGACTAAAATAAAAACATAATAATCTTAATTATTATTCCAAACAAATTTTAAGGAAGTCCTCCTTAAAGTCCAAGCTCAACTGATTTTTAAAATTCCTCCTATAGCTGACACGTGATTTGTTTCCCAAGGGGTCAAGTGCAGGAGCCCTGATCCTCTGTGAGACAGTATGGAGGTTGCAGGGCCCTTAAGCTGCAGAGTCTACTAGGAGGTTATATGCCAATGTGCATGCTGCCCTCAGAAGGGACTACTGTAATTCTCATAGGACCCTGAATTAGTTGTTGCAAGAGCAATGCGTTAAAAAGAGAGAGAGCCTGACCCATGAGTCTCACTTTGGCTTCCCATCTAAACATGTAATCTTTTCCTTCTGCATGCACTCCTTCCTTTGCACTTCTATCCTCATATACCTTCATCCAAGCTGAGCTAATGCCTGCACCATGCCTTTGAACCTCCAGAACTGTATGTCAAATAGACAGACCCCCTTACTTTATAAATTATCCAGCTTTAGATACTTCATTATAGTAACAAAAAATGGGATAATACAATTCCATATGAACTAAATTTAATTAATAATACCTTCCATTAAAGAATATGCTTTGTTAAGCTAACAAAGAACATTGGTTAAGATGTGAATGATCATAGAGAACCCAGGAAAGATACTTGTTTTGTCTTAACAGTGCTCTGTGTTAAGACAGAAAACCTTAAGTAGAGATAAGTGTGTGTCCATAAGGTGTGTGAAGGCTAAAGAATGCAAAAGAGAAGAGAGGGGAATCTGAGAAGATTCAATGATTCCAAAAGTTGGAGAATGTCTAAATGTTGAGAATTCACAGTTAGTAGGTATTGCCATTGCGTACAGTCTGAGCTACAAAATCCCTAGAACTGTGGACTCCCTAGGAAATCCATGTACCATTTTGGAAGAATAGTATGCTCAACCAGATGGTGACTATGGAACCCATACAGCTGTGAGATCTAATTATTCTAAGTCATTAAAAGCAGTCAACTAATTAGTTTATAGATAGCAATTAGCCTATAGTCTATAACTAGTAATAGCATCTTTTCATTAAATGAAATATATAATATACAACTCATAGTAAGAGGAGGACAAAGTTAATAAAATTGCAAGTACAGTTTATTATGATATTCAGCCTTTGATGTAGGCAAATATGAATCTGAACTCCATTAGTCCAAATTTCGAGATGAAAGATGTAGTGGGTGATAAAAGACAGGGGTAAGTGAAGAACATGCTCTCTAAAGGGCCTCACTTCTAATTGGCTCTCTGCCTGAAACTATATACTATTTCCCTAAGTGGTGTGCAAATATTAGTAGACCCTCTCAGTTCTCTAAGAGCAAACTAACATAAAAAAAAAGCAGAGGGAGCTGCAAGCAAAGCATAGTCTGGGAGTGGACCTCATTGAAAAGATATAATGTCCAGGATGAAGGTGTTCCTGGCCCAGCAGTCTGCCTGACCTCTTCTGGTTGCTGGGAGGTACATGCAGGCCAGCTGGAGCCTTCATTGTAAATGCATAAGTAGCAAAGAAACAAGAAGGAAAAAATAACATGGAAAAAATAGGAAAATTTGTTTAAAAAATTATTGTAGCACCAGAAACAATAACAAGAGCAGTAATAAAGAAGAGTGGCACTGAACTCCTAATCCAAATTAATTTTGATTAAAAAAAAAAAAACAGACATCAATAAAATGCAGGGTACAAAATGACTTCCTTAACAGCAGTTCAGTGACCCACTCCCCAATAAAACAACTATAATTGTTGTCAATTTAAAAAAGTAAAGTCAGGGAACTCATCCAAGAAAAACAGATAGAAAAAGAAGAAAAATATATTCAAGAAAAGCTACTAAATTTTGATACAAACAGTGGGACTGTGGCATTTTCATTATAGTCTGCTCCTCCTTCTCTGTTTCCATCTAGAGAAAAGAAAGCTCCACTTTAGGCAGTTATAGGGCAGGGTCCTCTCTTCCCCCATTTCCCTGTTTAAGGCTATGGTATATCCCCAGAAAAGTTAGACCACCAGTGTGTACCCTCCACAACTCTGCTGCAGAAGTTCTATTCCAGGCAAAAACGGAAAAGAAGTCTGGGGATCTTTGGCCCTAAACAGTTGGGATTATTATTGATCCATACCATTTCAATCTCTATCATCACTCATCTCCCATGATGAACTTGCCACAGTCACTTCATCCCAGTTAAGAACTGGTAACAGACTTAGTCACCACCCCACATGACACAGAATAGAATGACACTATCACCATTGGATTAGTGTGCAATATAGAATCAGTTCCCCAACTAGAGACATTTGCGGGGAAAAAACCATCACAAAATGTGCCATTGCTGGATTGGATTTCTCCAGAAATCTGAAGGAAAGTGAGGCAGGACAGGAAGGGAAGTCATTCTGATCACTCTGATGGTGTGTTGCTTTCCTAGTCATTGCTTAATAACAAGATATTCATATGTTTCCAGAAAAACAGCTCTTTCTCAAGATAATTTACAGGGAGACAGAAGAAACATAAATGTAGTTTGCCTTTACTTCTTTGTTGTGTATGTTGTCAAATGTTGCTGTTTCAAACTCTCAGTAACTGATGTAGGAAGCAAACGTTCATAGTTCAGACCTGAGGCAAAAGCACTGTTTAGCTCTTCCTGCAAGTAATTGGCTGCTGTTTGTGCAGGACTAGTGATGGCAGAAACAGCTGGGTCAAGGATAAACAGGCAAAAATCCCTGGAAACAGTTTCTTTCTGATGTTATTAATTGATGAATATCATTTCAAATACTTTATGTTATTTGAAATTACAGTCATCACTTTTGCGAAATAAGAAGACCGAGGTCAAAAGAGTTTTTTTCAGATACCTAGGGAGGAACTGAGCTGGAATTTATATCCTGATCTGATTCTAATGCACATACTAGCCCTTCACCCTTTATATAAAATTATGCTGATAAGTGCCTGATAAGTATATGAATTTCTGATTTCTACTCTGAATTATATACTCAAATATACAACAGACCAGTTGATATTTCCATTGAATGTTTACCTCATGTTTCTCAGTTCACATGCTCAGAATGTTAACATTTCTCACCAAACGATGCCTTCTTTAGTATGTTCTACAATTGCCTATTCCAGAAGTATTCAAGAAATATTCAAGTCCCAGGTATGACTCTTCTCTCAGCTTCCAAAATCTAGGCTTGTCTCTTACAGGTAATCACCAATCCTTGATTGTACTACATAAATCTGGGATCCATCTCTGTTAATTCAGAAACTTAGTACAAGTCACCATCTTCACTAACGTTTCAATGTCCAATTTCATTCCTTTATAATCCTTTCCCAGCATCTCAAACAACAATCTGGAAATATAAATGTATGGCCCTCCATAAGTAAAATCTTCCGAGGTTCTTCTCTTGCCCTTAAGACAAGATTGAATGTCTTTAAGGTGAATCACAATTGGTCTTCTATTCTGAATCAAGCTCACTCCCACTTTGCCACCATCATCTCCCCGGAATCTTTAATCTAAATGGTAATTGTGCACAGAGCTTCCATTCCTTGAAGATGGAAGACACCAGGCATTCTCACATGATAAAGCCTCTTGCTCCACACACAATGTCCCATGCTGTCCCCAGCACCAATGCTACCCCTAGCACCCTCGCGTGCACTTTCTTTTCTAGTTTGTTCCACCAATCCTTACTTTTCTACATGAAACTTTATATAAAAAGACTTTCCTGGTCACAGAAAACATTATCCTACTTCATAAGAGTATAGCTCCACATGTCTCCATTATATTAGTGACACTAAATTCCTGATTAGACTCTAAGGTCTCTGAGAAATATTACTTAGTTCACCATGTTCAGTGCAAGTATTGGGCCAGGTGCAAGAAAAGCTGCACCCTTATCTACCACAAACACTCATATGCAAACATGCATGAACATGTGCATGTATATAGAAGTACATCCACACATATGCACAATCATACACACACACACCCAGGGGAGGTACTGGCACCATCCAAATAATGAATTATAAGACTCCTCCATAGGATGGTTACTAGTTAGATCAAATGTTCAACTGGTGGACCAATGGAGACAAACCATCCTATGAGCAATTAATGAGAAATTTTATTCCACACATAAGAGAAAATTAGCTTAATAAATCCTGCTCCTATTTTGCCATAAATTGTATTCAGCCTGCTTGTAGGTTGCTTCTCTATTTACATTTATTCTGGATCTTTCTAACTGCAAACAGCACTAAGTTTGGTCCCCACCTCCCATAAATTCCTCTGTGTGGATATGTCCTAAAAGTAAATATGTGCAGTTAAATATGATGCTATATCTTAAATAATTCAAAATATATTTTTCAATTAACTATATTTTATTGATTTTGAACATTCAGGACTAAGATATTTGTTAAATTAAGCAGGCATCTGAGACAGTGCCAACCTTTTAGTTTGGCATTGAGAAGTATTATTTGCTTCCTCCCATATCTTCTAAATAGAATTGTTCACTGCATGCTTAAAAAAAAAAAGCATTCAAATATGAAAAATGTTTTAGTTTTCATGACTTAATGAGAACATTTTGAAATAAACATAACTATGCCAGTATTTTGTTGCTAAATATTTTAATGGAATTCCATTGTTAAAATACTTAATATTGCAATCAGAACATAAGTTCAGATATTTGATCTAATTTAAAGACAGCATTTAAAATTAAGGTTCCAATAAAAATGATATCAAGAAAACAACTTTCCCTTCAATCTACATAAAATTACAAAATGAAAATTTAATTCTATCACATTTTAATTTTGTCTGCCTCTCTTTGCATTCCATGTAATGTGATTTCTTGGAAAAAATTACCACATTTTAAAATGATGATTCTTATATTTTGTCAACAATTATATTTTCTGTATCAAAGATAAAATTAGTGAATTTTTGTTTTTGAGAAAAGATATCTAAGTACTTCCTGAAAATAATTCCAAGTAAATGTCAGTGGAAAAGTGTTTTTCTGAACACTGAAAAACAAAGTTTCTATTTGTAAAAGAAGAAAAAATAGTTTTTGAATGCTGCAACTAAAAAATTCTAGAGAATTTCTTTTCCCTTTACAAAACCATTTCTCACTATGTAATGTTGATTTAATTATGGCTTCTTCGCTGTTTTCCCTGCCACAAATCTTATCTTACCCAAAATTTCTTTATTCACCACTTGTCCTATGTAAAATATAACTTTGACCATTATCATTTTGTATATTAATGTTAATCGATGGTTCCTATTTGGCTATAGTAAGAAGTTCAAACTTTTTAATATGGTATGTGAGGTCCTCTTTGAACTTACTTCTCACTTCCTTTCCACATAACCTGCAGAGACTTTATACTAAACATTGGTCAAAGTGGGATAGCTGGACTCTGGTGAATTCTGAGTCCATTTAACCCAGATCTATGGCCAATTCTATGTGATTTTATAGCTCCTGGTCACACGAGGACTGCAGCATCTCTGTATATTATGTCCTTTCATAGCAACATCCTAAGGAGGAAGATATGATTAGCCCATGCATCTCTCTTTACCAGGGAAAAACTTTCATAGTAATCACACCTAACACCCTCCTTGCTCCTCACCCAACTATTCTTAAATTTTACTGGCAGGCAGGATTAAATATCCACTCTTAATCTAATTACTATTTGAAGTCAATGTTAGTATTTTTATCAATTTTGTCTAATTGTGATTCATTCCCTGGAGCAGTGGAGAAACCTACCTGTCCTGAATATACTGTCATCTGAACAAAACTGGGGGTGGATTCATTTGGCCATGGTAATAGAAAAACAGCTATAGAGTACAGCAA
Source organism: Sciurus carolinensis (assembly GCF_902686445.1). NCBI lineage: Eukaryota > Metazoa > Chordata > Mammalia > Rodentia > Sciuridae > Sciurus > Sciurus carolinensis. Next base: position 19,313,724 of record NC_062217.1, on the reverse strand, counting down.
TAAACATGTTTAGCAGATCTTCTACTCCGCCATTTATTGGGATTATATCTGTCTTTCACTGCATCTCCTCAAATCCCCAGTGTCTTCTTTTATTTTTCCTACTGTTTTATGCATGTCCATAAATAAAGTAAACATTCAGGTCCTAACACACAAGTACCCAATTCAGAACACGCACATTTAGTACACCAAATTTTTCTGGTCAAACAGAGGGGGGTAATTATAAAATGATTTTTTCCCCATCAGATTTACAGTCTAAAGTCTCTGAATTTCTTTTGGTTATTGTCAAAACTATATTTTTTTCATCTAAGTCTGTGCCTATAGTCTTCTTCCACCCTGCTTCTACTGCTGCACAGGCAGTTGCCAGATTTTCTCCTCTATTCAGCCCTCTCCGATTTCACTGACATTGCTTCTATGCCTCCAAAATGCACTGGACCTGTTTTTGTTCTTGTTGTCATTTGCTTTTATAATTATTTGTTACCCAATGGACTTCATAATGACATGGATTAGGATCTGTTTACTATATAACAATAAATATTTGTGAATATAATGAATAAGTGAATAGACAAATCTACTTAAGTAATCTCATTTACAGTGAGAAAATCCAAAATTTCAAGGGTTCAGGATACACTTCCATCATTACTTTTGAAAAGTAATTTACAGAATTTGAGGCACACGAACCCTAAAATTCTTTAAACTGTATAATGTAACCAAAGCATCTGTCACTTTTCCTTGTTGTAAATTTTAACATGCTAGGTAATATCTAATCTCAAACACTATACTACCAGTACTTGCCAATGCGAAATATAGTGATTTGAAAGTAAACTATTCACATTTCTCTCCTACTAAGAACATTAATTAAATTCATTATTTTTAAGTAACCATGTCAGTCTATTGCAATACTAACACTTTAGGCAAGCAGAGGTAGGCATCTATTTGCTGCTGACTATTACTAGAATTCCTTCCACAAACCAGCATCCCTCCTTCCATTATTCCATTTATCAGGTCTTATATCATTTTGGGGGGTATAAAGGATAAATACAACAAATTATAGTAATACAAGAATTACAAAATAGTAGCAACAAAAAAGAAAAATATGTGCTATATAATATTATGAGATAATACATTAGCATGTACCAAGACATCTCCTCAGTACTGTATGTGCACAAACTAATTTAATATTCACAAAAGACTATAAAATAGGTGATGTTATTCACATTTTAAGGATGAGGACTGCGGCAAGTTACCTGGTCATACATCTGGCTAGTGACTTAATTGGGATTCAAATCAAGGCACTCTATCTTCAGAGAACAGTAAATAGCTCTCAAGAATTAATAATTAAGTTGTATATTCAGTTTCAGAGACAAAGTAAGGAGTAAAGTCATTGTTTCATTTCAGAATGAACCAAGAATAGGAAGCTTCAAAATAATTAAGAGACATCTTTTCTTGACCTTGGTTGGTGCTTTGTAAAAGCAATCTTTTTAATAATGTCATTTCCAAATTTATATACCTAAAGTGACTTCACGATACACTGAGGTAGCCCATAGTTTGTATGCTTAATATTTATCAATAAAAATTAAATTAAATGCAAAAACCAAATCCAAAATTCTTGAGCACGGCTTTCAAAATGATCAAGAATATGCCCTCATAGAACTTTCTCAGAGTTATCTGTAGTTCACATTCACAAGCCCTACCATGAAGGGATGGGGACCTGGCTTCAGACTGATTTGAGAAAAGTTGTGGCTACACCATGATTCTGTTACACTGATCATCTTAAGTGTTCTCACCACAATGTTCTCATCTGTGAAAGGAAATGCACTGTACCTTGGGAGCTCGGAAATTTGACAGGATGGCATCACAGACTCCCTGGTCTCTTCCAGGCAACTGGCACCAAGCTGCACCGCTGAATGTAAGTGCACATTCATGATGAAAGTACCCATTTCTCAAATCACAAGTCTCTAGCAGATGGCATCATCCAAAGCACTCTGGAAACTCCTCATCCCACAATGAGCCTTTCCTACCTGTGAATCATTAGGGCAATTATTATATCATTTTCTACCTAAACCACTAGATTAATAATTATGTGAACATTTGCCATATTTCTTTTATTTTACATTTATCAATTCTAATTTACTTTTTATTATTTATTTTATTTTTAAAGTAATGTAATCCTTAAGGGGAATTCAGATTGTGATCCTTTTAATCAAATTACAATAAATTATAGACTGGCAATCCAGAAAAGAGATGGTTTCTTTTACATCCCACTTTGATATATGGTAATCTTTCCTTTAAATAGTTAACAAATTTTAAGGCATCTGTGAAGGAAGAAATTATTGAGCATTCACCTTTTGACAGCAACTATGCTAATCATCATTTTATGTTATTTAATCTAAACAACCACGGCATGAGTTTGACATTATCAATGTCTGCTTAAATTTGAGGAAACTGAGATAAATTAACTCCCCTTATACATTCATTCAGTTAGAGATTAGCACCTTGAAAGAAGGGTTGTGGAAAGATAAGAAGTTGATTGAATATGTACATGTGTGAATGACAAATAAATCTGTCCATGAGTCAGCATTATTTAACAGATTGAGGCTATATCCTAAGTAGGATCACTTTGTAGAGCCTAACACAATATAAGTTAATGTATGATAAAGTTTTGGCAGAAATTGAAGTATGCAGACCAGTAGATGTTATCATTATAATTCTTTTACTATTTATTCAAATTAATATTTTAAAATGTTTATCTATTATCAAAATGTTACAGGCACTATGTTCAGTACATGTGTATTACATCACATAATAATTAAAAGTTACAGATAGTAGGTACTATTGTTTCCTGAATTTCACGGGCTAGAAAGCTAAGATTTAACTAAGGTGTTCAAATTTTAAAAAGCTTAAAAAGCTGTGAGGTAGTTGGCCACGAATGAAATATCAATATTGCTTCGATTGATATATAACCAGAATTATTAAGTTCCATTCTATCAGGTATTTTTTACCTGTTGTATCCTCATTAGATAATGCTTGGACTTAGTAGATACTCAGAATTGTTCACCAAATGAATGAATAGGTTGTGGGTTAACTGTATTTTTTCTCTGCTGCCTGTTCTAGAGGTCCACTGAATATGATTTTGCAGGATGCTATCTAAAAGATAATGTCTAAAATGTCTAAAAGAGTAATTGCACACAGATTGCATTGATTCATTGCAACCACGGGAAAACGACCTAGAAAAACTGTATTTAAGAGAACAAAGTCTAGGAGTTGATAGAAGGAAATCTTGAATTTCTAATGTCAAAAATTAGGAAGAATATATAAGAATAAATATAAGTACTCTCCATTTTCAAGAAGTAGGAAATAAAGAAAATAGAAATAATTTGTTCCAGTTGTGACTGGTTATATTCAACCAGTGCCTAGAATGTGAGTTTTTCTCTGATAATTATGGGTTCATTAACAAATTAAAGTTTGCTTGAGGCACAGGCCTGTGATTCTGTCATGCTACATGGCTCACGATTAGCTACTACAAATATCACTTTTTAGTGAATCCTGTCTCTAAGTCAGGAAACATTTTAATCAACTTGCACACTGTTATGGTTTAGATATAAGTCGTCCCCTAGAAAGTCATATGTGAGACAATGCAAGAGAGATTGAGGTGAATGATTGGGTTATGAGAGCCTTCACCTAATCAGTGCATTAATCCCTGATAGGGATTAACTGGGTGGTAACTGTTGGCAGGTAGGGTGTGAAGAGAGGAGGTGGGTCACTAAAGGCATGCCCTTAGGGTATCTATTTTGTCTATGGTGAAGAGAATTCTCTCTCTCTCTCTTTCTCTCTCTCTCTCCCTCTGTTTCCTGGTGGCCATGTTCTGACCTGATTTCCTCCACCACATTCTTCCATGATCTTCTCCCTCACTTCTGACCCAGAGCAAAGGAGTTGGCCATCTATGGACTAAGAACTCTAAAACCATGAGCTGAGTAAACTCTTCATCCTCCAAAATTCTTTTTTGGGTTTTTTTGGTCATAGCAGTGAAAAGAAGCTGACTACAACACACACACACACACACACACACACACACACACACACACACACACAATCTCCTTTAATCTCATTTATGAGGAAAGTATTGGTAGTCCCATTTTCCAAGTGGGGAAACTGGGGTTTAGAAAATCAGCTCCATCTTCCTCTGGAGTTCTATGCTGGTGCTTCTCAAGCTTTACTGTGTGTGAAATCATCTAAGGTTTGGGAAGATCCAGGTCTGGGGCTATGGCTGAGATTCTGCATTTGTATCAGTCTCTCAGGTGCTGCTCCTATTGGTTGTTGATCAAGTACTACATCAAGGATTTATGACAGTTAAATCTATAACATTTATTTGCAAAAGTTTAAATTGAAAATATAAATATTTCAAGAAAATTTTAGTCAAATTCCACAAGAATTAACCAGGATTTCATCAATAACCAGGCTATTCAATAGTGCTATTGAAGTTTGGGCACTATCTTCACCAATGCCAAAAATTACACACTCTTATATACTTTCCTCTAAATGTCACAGGCACTCTCTTAAAGTTTAGGGAACTTTGCATAGAAGTTTTTGATATTTTAAGTATTTTCAAACATTATGTGTTTATTTGCTTTCATGATAAAATAAATGCAATTTTAAGACAAGAGCTTGAAATCTCCCTTCAAAATCTGTTTTTGTTCTCATTTGCTCTAATCCCTGGCTAATATATTTATGTTTGTGGCTTATCTGTACATATAGCTTAGAAGCTGTCATTAGGAGAATTTATACCACTAATATAACAGAAAAAAATTATCTCTTTCTTTTTTTTTCTTCAAAAATGTCAAGGGATTGAACTAGGGCCTTGTACATGATAGGCAGATGTTATACACTGGGCTACACACCCTCAGTCCAAAGAATTATTCTTTAATTATTGGTACAATAAAGTTCTTTGGCGCTTACTCAACGTTTTTTCATTATATTTCAATATGTATCTTCCATGGCAAGTACAAACTTCATAGATGTGTGAAAGTAAACTGTTTATGATTTAAGAAAACACAAGTACCTGTTAACAATTTGCATAACTGAAAAAGCATTGTTTTAAAAACAGTTGTTATCTGACAACTCAAATGGGCTAAATAAAATTTTGATTAAGTCTGTCTTCTCTTTAAGCTGAAAACAAATAGAATAAAAATCTCCAGTGACATCATATTTAGTTTATGTAATTGCAGAAATAAAAAAGTGATTCATAAATGAGGTAGCATCATAAAAGAGAAATATAATGTGATATTAATCCACAATTAAAATAGTGCATTTCATTTCTGGTTTTAGAAAGAGAATTTTGCTCTACATCCTCACAATACCTTATTCTTTCTATTATATCAAACAAAATTATAAGTATATTTTTAATTCTTTTGTGCAACAAATCAGCATAATACTCAAATAAATGGAACTCATGCGACATTGCTCATCTTTAGGATGTTTTTTTCTTGATAATGTGGTATCTGCATTCCCAAGTTAAGATGAACATAAAATGTTAAAACAGCAAGTTCACATTATGTTAAAGAATGAACTTTTTAATATTTTCTCTAATGGGACATCACAAACTATTTTTGTATTATCTAAAAGGTCACTTTTTTTTCAACTAACATTTATATTTGCTAAATATTGAAATTGGCTAAACAGAGAATAACTTCAATTTTTTAAAAAATCTTAGGCAAAATGAAATATGAATAATACAAAAAATATAAAAAGATAAGTTTAATTCTTTGATTTTAGTGAAAAGACTTTTCTACATAAAGGACTAATGTCACTTTTAAAGAAAAATCAAATAGAAATATTAGGAAAATCTTTCAATACTTCTAAAACCAAATAGGGGTGTATATATTAGAATAGGAGTGAAGAGTTTTTTTCATGTATATTTCTGAGCTATATCAAGCTTGGTACCTCTGAATCACTTGAATAACATTCAAACATAAATTAGTTTAAAAATAATTATGGGCAGCAAACTAGCATTAATAAGTATATATCAAATGGCTCTTGTTTCAAGGTGATATTTTAGACATATTAGACTGGCAAAAACAAATCATTTAGTTTAGAATTACACAGATATATCTTTCTTTTCTCTGGAATTTTACCTAACTTCATATGTCCATAACTTGTCATTTAATGGCTCAAATAATGACACTGATACTAGCCTCATAGAATCACTGTGAAATTGAGTAAGTAAGTACATATTAATTCTGAACAAAATAATTCCTCTCTAAGAACTGGTATTTTAAACAAAAAATTTCAATTCTCAATTCATTATTTGCCACATGAGTATAAGACCCTTGTGAAGGGTCCTATTCTTCGCTCAGGGGAGCTGAGAGGTCTCCTGGGCCCATCAGGAAGCCACTGAAGGTGAACAGTGCCGGGACACTAGAAACTTCAATCCCTCTGCCTTCCTGTCTCAGTTGCTTCCTCTCTCTTTTAGTTTCTTGCTCTAACTAGAACTGTGTCCACCATCTGACTTGCAAATGTGGTTGCATAAATGTAGAAAAAACAATGTGTTTTGGGGTCAACAATTGTACGCTGGTTCCCAAACACTCTCAAGACCACAAGATCCATATGAGACTGAGAAAACCCAGTCAAATATCCCATCTTTATATTTTAGATTTTCTGTTCTGAGTCCCATGCTTTTGTATGTTGGAGCATTGGACCACAAAAGCTCAAAGAAAACTTCAAGAATCCCATATTTCCTTAATTCAAAATCAGTAGATTGAAAACTTCAAAGCTATTATTGGTATTTTTGACCTAAAATAAATATCATTTTCTCATGATTTGCTCATGAGACATCATCCTGTTTCTTTTCCTTGGGATTTTTGAAACCTCTGAAAAATGTAGCTGACCACACTCTAAAGCTTCTTTCCTATAAAACACGCTGTGTACTTCAGTTTGGCAAGAATGGAAGGTAACTGACAGGCAAAGATCTACAGGACTAAAAGGTCACTTTCTCAATGACTGTCACCAGACTTCTGAAAAGTCTTCCCCAAATGCTCAGAATCCAGACCCAAAGTGTCACACTAGTGATTGTATGTGTCATGTGCAGCAAGGACCCTCCTCCAGATATTTAGTGTCTGGCCCATCCTAAATTGCTGGCAGGAGAGAGAGCAAAATAGTAAGAGTAAAAGGAAGAAGGAACCTGCCTACCCTGCTCCAGGCTTCTACTAAAACTGAGGCAAGAAATTTTTGTGGAGTTCAATAGGACTCCGTGCTGGTTCTACTCATGTTCTCTTGACTTGATGCTTGACTCTTTTTTTGTTTAATAATTTGAAACGCAATGTATAATTGGATCATCAAAAATAGTTTTTCATAGGCTTCTAAAACCTCCTCTCCCTCTACCTGTATATGTGAATATTTGCACAGAGAGACAATTTCATATATGTTTACAATTATACATACACATGCATAATATTTCATTAAATAGTAAGAAATAGGCGAATTTGAAAGTAAAGTTCAAATGGTTATTTCACTATCAACATTAATGAACAAAAGGGTATGGTATGTAATGGAGTCATGTGATTTTTTTTACAGTGTCTTAGAGTCAAAGAGTTAGACTGTAACAAAATACTAGTGGTTTTCTGCAATATGATCCAACTCTTAAAGAAAATTTCCTATTACCACATAGTAATCAAGGTGAGCACAAGCCTTAGAATATGTCTATAACATTACCAGGTGACCATAAGTAACTAAAGTTTGTCCTTTACAGCTAGTTGGTGTAAACTCTTGGGGGAGAATGTAATAATTTGTGAAAAGTGAAGTTTTTATAAAGATGGAGAACACTGATTACATATCAGAATGAGGCACTAAGGTTGATGAAAGAAAAAAAGGAATTATAAATACATAGAAATGTCTCTTAAGAAGACTGAAAGTAGAGAGAGCCAGGTCTACACAGGGTTTCTGGCATCTTTCCTCTACCACGTACTGGTCAGGTGGCTCCAAGCTGCCATATTCTCTTTCTTTCTGGAGCCATTCTGATATCTGTTCTGTGCTCACTGGAAAGTATAATCAGTGCAATGGCAAAATCAGGAAGACTTTTCCACAAGTAAAATTAAATAAGCCAAATTGAACTCACATCTTTTTCTATCATGAAGGACAAAGCTCTCCACAGAATTTAGAGGAAACCAGAGAATTATTTAAAAGTGTCAGGAGAAGGATGTGGAAGTTCAGAAGTTTCTTCAACTCCTTTAATTGAAAAAATAAAAAAAAGTATTGTATGCTGAAGACTATCACAATTCATAGAAATACTTCTCCAGATGTGCTTCACAGGACTGATACTCCACACATCCCACTCCAGCAATAAAGGCCTCATCTGTTTTAGGAATACACAGGAATCCAGTGTTTGAGCCAACTTTTTCATCACTGTGACCAGAAGACCTGACAAGAGCAATACACAAGAGAAAAAGTTTATTTTGGCTCAAGGTTTCAGAGAGTCAGTCTATGGTCTGCTGACACCATAGCTCTAGACCCAAGGTGAGGCAGAACATCATGGAAGAGGGCATAACAGAGGAAAGCAGCTCAGAACATGCCAATCAGGGAGGAGAAAGAGAGGGTGGGGACTCTGCTCACCAGGGACAAAATATAAACTCCAGAGACACACCCCCGGTAACCTACTTCCTCCAGCCACATCCTACTTGCCTACAGTTACTGCCCAGTTAATTCATACTGGTGGATTGATTCACAGATAGGTTAAGGCTCTTAGAACCCAGTCTTATGTTGCCTCATACATGAGCTTTTGAGGGACACCTTATGTCTAAACCATCACATTGCATCCTGACTTCCAAAAGTTTATGCCCACCTCACAATGCAAAATATATTCAGTCCATTTTCAAGAGAACCCACAGATTTAACAGTTCCAGCACTGACCAAAAATCCAAGTTCAAAATCTCATCTGAGATTCAAGGTAAATTCATAGATATTTCCCCTGTAAAGATCAAAAGCATGTCACATATACCCAATATATAATAGCATGGAGTAAACATTTCCCTTCCACAAGGGAGAAATAGAGGCATAGAAGGAAAGAATGGGACAAAAGCAAGACTGAAATTCAGCTAGGCAAACAAGTCCTTAAGCTCCACATTTAACATGTAGGGCACATGACATCCTGATGTTCTCTCCATGAGGTTTGCAAAGCTCTGCCCCTATGACCTTGATGGTTACAACCCACATGACCTTTCTCTTGGCTTTTTCTGCTCAATTCATGCAGCTTCCCTGACTGATGTTCCATGTGATTGGTGTCACTTTATCTTGGAGGTCTCCTCTACAGTTTTGACTTCCTTCTTATTTCTTCATTCATCATCTTCTCAGGGGAAGCCTACAGAAACTCTGACCCTGCTACACTCTCCCTGGCCTCCCAGGTTGTTCTTTAAAATCTTGGTGGAAGTCTCCATGACCTCCCACCTCTAGTATCTTATGTACCTGCAGAACCAGCACTACATGGTTGATGCCAAGTTCTGCTACCTTCTCAACCAGTAGCCAAATCTCCATAGATCACAGTTGGAGCAGCCTCTGAATTTCTGGTTAGCTAAACAGTATGAAAAAACTTCTGGCCAAACTTCAAGATTTCCAAATCTTTTTTGCTTTGTTCTATGCTTCTGATTATCACTGTAAACTTGGCTAAAAGCCACAAGCAATATCCATGCCACCACTTGGATGCTGTGCTGCCTTGATTTCCTCTGGTAGATTAATTAGTCTATCACTTTTAAATTCAGCATCACAGAAGGTCTTTGGACTTGCGCAAAATGTAGACAATGGTTTGCCAGAACATAATGTGAATGGCTTCTAGTCCAATATCCTACAGCATTGTCCTCCTCTGAAACTTCATGAGCCCAGTCTTTACTACAGTAATATCAGCCTTCTGGTCTTCTGAGTTCTAACCATAATTATCTATTAAGCTGCTTACAACATTCTAAAGCTTCTCTGGCTTGTGTGTCTAAACTTTTCAAAATTCATCCTCCTGTAAACCAGCTCCAAAAGTTCTCAGTGACATGGTAAGGGTAGACATAGCAATGATCCCACTTATCAGTACCAGTTTTTATTTTAGTTAGCTTTTCATTGCTGTGACCAAAATGTCTGACAACAACTATTTGGAGGTGAAGGTTTAATTTGACTCACAGTTTTAGAGGTTCAGTTCATGTTTAGCTGACTCATAGCTCAGGTCCAAGGGTAGGGCATATGAAAGCAACCCAGGTTGTGATAGCAAGGGAGAGGAGAGAGAGAGAGAGTGAAGGGAGGGGTGAGAGAGAGAAAGAGAAAGAGAGAGAGAGAAGAGAAGAGAAGAGAAGAGAAGAGAAGAGAAGAGAAGAGAAGAAAAGAGAAGAGAAGAGGAGAAAGAGTTCTGCTCACCAAGGACGAAACATAAACCTGAAAGTGAAATAAGATGTGATATAGTTCCTCCAGTTACACCCTGTCTGCTTATAGTTACTGTCCAGTTAAACCATATAGCGGATTAATTCACTGATTAGGTGAAGGCATTAAATCTTATCATTTCACTTCTGAACTTTCTTGCATTGTCTCACACATGAGCCTTTAGGAGATAGCCCATTTCTAAACCATAATGCCGGCTATCCATACTCCCCCTTCTTCCAGGAATGATCATAGGAGTGTCTTCATTTCATTCAACTCTAGTCTATTTTGGTGTAGCATAATTGATGCTTCTCCAGAGAAATCATTCTTTGACCATCCATCCCAACCCTATTAAATTCTCCCATCACCCTCATTCCTACCTTTTGTAACTCACATTACATTTTCTGCTTATATAATTTTCCTGTGAATGCATTTTATTGTCTGCCTTACCAATAGAATGGAAGCTAGTGTGTCTCAACCTCGGTTACATATGAACTCATCAGGAGCCTTTTAAAAAACTACTAATGCCAAAACCATGCCCAAGAAATATAGATTTCATTATTCTGGGTCTTGATTAGGGCTCAGAAATATTTAAAGCTTCCAAGATGATTCTGATATGCAGGAGACAAAGATGAGAATCTCTGATGCACAAGGATTTATGAAGCCAAACACCAAATTGTACAGATTATGCACTCTGTGTCCAGATTTCCTGCCCCACGGCAGCTTTCTCAATGGAAACAAGGGCTCCAACCTTGATTAGATAAAGGGCGACATCCAAAATGATGCTTTTTACTTTTTACTTACAAGTAAAAGGCAGATGGGTATTTGTTAGAAAAGAAGAGCAGGAAGATAGTGTAGGCTAAAACCAGGAGGGAAAACCAAAGGCAAGCAAGGTGTTATTTGGGTGTTCTTAGGGTGTTCAAGATACCAATAAAGATGGCTTGAATTTTCAACCCACTTATAGGCTATATGACCTTTGACAATTGTTTAACATTTTCTGTGTCTCAGTTCCTTCATGTGAAAAATGATAACACTAATAATTACCTTGTAGAGTTATTGTGAATATTTGATTAATAAATATGTCAATATATATAATTGCTAAGTTATTTTTACTTGGTGTCATTATCACTAGCTGAATACATTTATTTTATTCTGAAAACAAAATGATATGTGAATTCAAAAGGAGTGACATATTATAAGGGAAATCACTCATCTGCCTCTGAAAAATGAGTGATGTGTATCAACATGATGAAAGTAATGCTCTGAGCACTGCCCAGCTTGAGGTCATGGCTATAAACCATGCTGAGCGCTGGACACTCAACTAATCACACATTCATGGAAGTACTAAGAAATTTTCTGCTCCAAAGGAAACTCTAGATTTTTCCTCTCCCTTTGCTTTCTGTGTTTTTATGACACAGATGTCATGTATAATATAAAGATGTAATGCATACTATAAAATTATTAAAATACTAAAACATAGTAGTATATTGGTATATCAAGAAAGAAGGTTTGAAATTAATAAAGGTTGAAGAAGCAGACAAGGTTTATAAGAAGAAGTATTTGGTAAAGAATCAAGAATTTTTTTAAAATATGCACAATTCTATGGGGCAATGTTGAGATGATTTGTAAATAGCAAATTGTAAAAACCAGTTTGCATGAAATCATTCTGATTTTTAATATTCATCTCTTTTCAAGTGTTGCTGCCAAGGACTGCCAATTTATAAAACAGGATAGATATGTGTAAATAATTGATTCAGTGATGGTGTCCTTCATTTTCATTTAGAAAGATCTACTTGAAGAAGATTTTCAGCTGCTTGAAATTTATAAAGCATATGTTCTGGCTCTACAGATGACTTCTGTTCAAACTCACTCTCTTGATATTAGGAAGGGCATAACCAAGGCCAGCAGAGCTGATCATGATGGATTCATTTCCAAGTATGATTAAGAGTGTGGACCACATATGGTCCATAATTATTGCTGCTGCTATTTACTAACAAGGGGAACTGGTACATTCAAAAGAATTCCTTTTTCCAATCTGAGGATTTTTAATGCTTCCCTTCCAATCCCCCTGCCCTGAACACTTGCATTTCTGTAGAACTAAGTGGCATAAAGCCATAATGATGAGTCTGGTCTTCAGAATGTATTAGTTTTAATTTGCGAGTATAATTAGAAATGCTGCTGGGGAAGGTCATTTCAGAAATAATGATGGTAAATCTCTTCAGCTGGAAAGGTCTTCCAACAAGAGATTTCTTCCTTCATACATAACTGACCAGTAATTCTTTACTATTATTATGACTACATGAACATTACCAGGGTAACACAAGAAAAGTTTCAAAGCTGTTAGCATCAAGAATTTTGAGTATTTCCTTTCTTTTAAATGTAAAGGTGATGAATGTCAACTCTTTAATTCGTAGAGTTTTAACAAAACTGGAAAGGGCAGGATAAAAGCCTTAATGTCAAAAGTTTAGTTGGCTATTATTATAAAGTGCCTCTATGTCCTAGAACTGAAATTTAATAGGCCATCATTCCTTAGATAGTTCAGTACAGGTTTCAATAGACAGGTAACATAAACAGAGGCTTATGTATGAGCTTCACTTTTATGTTTCTCTCTCTCCTTTTCTCTACTGTAATCTTTCTTTTCAAAAATACATTTTAAACAATTTGCTCAATATAGCGTCCAGTGCCTTTTATTTTAGCAGTGGGCTTTGCACAAAAAGAGAAAATGCTTTCTCTTTTAATATTCAAAACCTAAGGAGGGACTTAATTCAAGTTGTGTTATGCTACCTCACTGTAATGTCACAAAACTTTCTGGAACATAATTTTTCTGTCCATACAAAGAACAGCTTCACACGGTACACTAACTTAACTGTAGTAACATATGCTGTGTGGAGGTTCACCTGTCAACTTTGTCTTATAGGAAGGTCGTAGGTTGATTAAAGTTTCTGCTAGTTCATCTACTAGTAAGTTCAGTTAGCTATCTAGACATTAACTTGTGGCTAGAAAATATAACAACACAACTGGATCTCATAATCATACGAATAAGACAACAGTAGGATCACAACTGTGAAAAGTCAAAGGAACTTAAGAAAGACTGCACTTTGTTTATGTTTGCAAGATGCTTGACATGAGATTTTTTAAAAATAAATAATTCCTACATATTCAGTTAAAGGCTATTAAGTTAAATTATAATGTATATTTTGACTTTAATAAAATAACAACACTGGAGGTTTTAGAAGCCTTTATTAACATAATAAAGATCTAAAGAACATAATGAATAAATGGCAAAGTATACAGCTGTCATAATCTTTCCACAGACACACCTTTGTGACTTTTACAAAATGCCATTTAACACTCTACCATGATTTACTTTACCTACATCTCTGTAAAATGAAAATTGATTCTAGTTTTGAAAGTGTTATTTTTGTTCTTCATTCAGGATACAGAATCCCCTAATAATTGCCTTAGGAAATCACCATTTTAGTTTTAACCTGAGTTAGTTAAACCCCATATGTAGTTTTGGAAATTAGAATGACCCAAAGGCCTTCAACTCTCCTTGGAGACATATAAGTGTAAGAACAGTTTAGCAGTTGCACTCATATATTTCAGATTCTGAGGGTGCCACGAAGTGGTCCTCATTGGATAACTGACTAGAGTAGGACACAGGACAAAACCTATAGGAAGGATGGTGTCAGTGTAGATGCACAGAGACCAGGAAATCCAGTGAGTAGGTGGAAGAAGTAGAGTCTGATTTTCTTTTAGGTATTCAAAGTTTCTTGAAATAAGTAGTACTTTAAAATTCATAGGGGAAGTCCACATCACCTGCAAACTTAATTTTCTGAAGCCAAATTCAGGGCAGTAAGTTCAGAGAAGAGAATAGCATGTTTATTGCCTGAAGTCTTTGGAAGCTTAAATTACAGATTTTGAATATAAAACTGCCCCTGCCTTCAAATAGGAATCTAGACAAATTTGAGACTTTAAACTTTCAGATGAAAATAGAAAGCTGCTTAGTTAGCTTGAACCAAAAGAATGGAAAAACAGTTTTTTAAAAAAGTCATCAAATTGGAACAATAATAATATTTTTTATCAATTTCTTCTGTAAGTTATCATTTGACTTTAGTATTTTCAGAATTTTATGAGCATTTTATCCATTTTTTTTTTTTACATCTTACATACTCTTCTATAATTCTAGGTGATAGCAGGAATATCCTGGGGCTTATTTTGGTTTTCCTGTATTTGAACTTTGATAATCTCAGGGAAAGTAGTATTAACAACAAGTTTTTAAAAATGTTATTAGAAAATTATTTCAGATCTTACATTTAAAACCATGGTCCAGTTGACATTTGATATTACTTGTGGCAACAAAAACCCCAAACTCAACTACCAAGAGGTAGCAATACAGTTTTATGTGCTTTCTTTCCTTACTTTAAAGAGAAAACTTAAAAATGGGAGCTTTCTTGTATAGCTAGGCTTTGTAAACAGAAGCTGTGTTTTTGGCAAGTTGAAGTTTCCCTCAGGGGGGACGGATGCCTTGAGAAATGGGATTACATGCTGAATTCGATACTCTTTAAGTATGTGTGTTTAATACAGACCAGGAGACAGATAGCTGCATGGCAGATTTCTATAGCTTTTGTATTCCAAAGCTGGTAGAAAGTTCTTCCTCAATCATTCATACCTTGATAAACCTACAGGCCAGTCCTTCAGCAAATAGGAAAAGAGATTGAGAATATAGCAGTGACCAAGAACAATTGATGATGTCAATTCTCTTCTCTTATGAGTGGTTGACTAGGTAAATTCCCTCTGGCTCAGGCATAAAGATGATTGAGTTATTGTGATAAAACTTTTTTCTAATTTCTCCAATATATATTGGAGAATTGATGGTACCATTTTAAAGGATCATTCTGTAAAGAACAAAATACGTAATTTCTTTGAAAATGAAAATACCAAGATTCTTTTAACTAATATGCATCAGTTGCTAAAAAGCACTTAATGAATAAAATATGGTTTAAACCTTGGCTCTTCCACTCAACTGCTGAGTGAGCTTTGCTAATTTGCCTAACCTCCTCATGCCTCCATTTCTTCTTTTGTATAAAGAAAATTATGTCAATACATGCTTTTTATGAATGTAACTGAAAGAATTCAATACAATACTACATGTAAAGAATTTCAATAGTGAATAGGACCTTGTAAATACTCCCTAAATACTATGATTATGCTGTAATTACTATTATAATATCTAAGCATTTGCATACTGAATAACTGAAGTCTGACACTGAATTTCCTTTCTCTCTCTCTGTGTATGTGTGTATGTTTATGTGAACAGCCTTAAGATGCAATTTGTTGATAAGATTTCAGATGATCTACAGTTTTATTTCCTCTAAAACTGATTTCAGCATTTAATTTTTTAATGAAGTATATATCTTAAATAACATTTCCAGGATCATAAAAGAGAAGTCCAATGTCATAAAAATGCCTATTTGTTCAAAGTTACTCATAGTCACTAAAAGTCTACTGTTGGTTTACAAGTTTAAGATGGTATCATTTCCTGGTGAGAAAAAAATAAATCAAGAATCTAAGAAGTAGTACAACTTCATATACATGTACATCTAACACATGTTCCTGTCTCTGGGAATTTTGGTTTTAGGAAATTGCAAACCATGTAATAGGCATGTGTCTTTGCCTCTGCCTCAAATCCCCATCACCTCTAGGAAACCTTGAAATGTCATTGTTATATTTTATGTGTTCCTTGGCAACCTGTTGATGCAATGAGGAACATATGTAGTAGACATCAAGACTCTACTTGAATAAAGTCATGCATATTTTGATATTTTTTTCTAGTTAAAAAACAAATGGGTTTTTCTTAGTTCTCATCTATCTTCTCTCAGAGCCCAATATTGATGGTTACTTCCTGTCCTCTAGTCTTTGCTTCCAATAGTCAGCTTACCTTGTTCCACTTCAGGTTCTTTCCTCCAAGAGACTTCTTTAAACATTCAATGGTGTCCTCGCTCACTTATGTTCACTGTGAAATCTTTTACTCCTGTGGCTTTCAGCTAAAACTTCTTTACTCATGATTTTAAAATCCTTATCTCTAATTACAAACTCAGCTGCTTCTAGTCCTACTTCAGTATCAGAACAGAGTATATATATTTGGGTTTAGATTTATACTTTCAAGTTCAAAATGCCTGCTGTGACTGGTCTCTTTATCTTCAAAACTGGCTCCCAGTGGGTACTCCTTAGCTCTGCAACAGTGTCCACCACATTCTAACCAACAAAAATAAAATTTAATGTAAGAGGCCGAATTGTAATGTTTTTCAAGATGCTTGCTTATGCTAGGCATGCTCTGCATAATTTCAGAATATGGAACATTTAACTCCTGTGGATAGAAGAGGTTACAGGTGACTTTAAGAAAAAGAGTTATCTTGGATGGATCTGACTTAAGTGAGCACTTAAGAAGGACTAGTCTCTTCTGGAAGGCACAGATTCAAACACACAAGGGGAAATACAAAGGAAATCTTCCACTGCCACATGTCAGTTTTTTATCTCTGCGACCAAACTACCTGAAAAGACCCAATTAGAGGAGGAAATGTTTATTTTAAGCTCATAGTTTCAGAGATTTCCTCCATGGTCAACTGATTTCATCCCACTGGGCCCCGGGTGAGGCAGAGCATCATAGAGGAAGTTGTCACCAGGGGTGTACCCTGGAACAGTTCAAGTTCTCTGTAGCCCCTCACCCCACTCTTCTCTCTGCTTCCTGGTCACCATGAGAGGAGCAGTGCTGTTCTGTCAGACCCTTCTACCATGACATTCTGCCTCACTTGGGTCCAGAGGCATGGAGTCAGTCGAGCGTGAACTGAACCTCTGAAACCATAAGACAAAATTAAACTTTTTTCCTCTGAGTTGTTCTTGCCAGGTAATTTGCTCACAGAGATGAAAAGCTGATGAATACAATTGCTATGATTAAAGTGAAGGGCCCTGTGGAAGGTTGTGACTTCAGTCTTCCAGAGCAGAAGAAGAGAATTCTGCCCCAACTTTGTGAGCTTGGAAAAGGACCCAATTCCACCTGGAAACGTAGTGCGGTGTACACCTTCAATATAGCCTCAGGAGACAGTAGGCAGAAAAACCAGACACACATCATACCTAGACTTCTGAACTATAGAATTATGAGCTAGTGAATAGGCATTTTAAACTGTTAAATTGTGGTAAGTTTGTGGAAATAGAAAGGTAATGCATTACCCTATGTAAGCAACCTCCCTCCAACCAAGCCTGTTCTTAGCAACCCAGAAGCCTCCATGGTATTATTTTAATGCAAGAAAAGGAGCTAAGTTTTGAGTAGTGCCACAGGTCTTTCTTCTATTTCTTGAATTTCTACCAGATGCTTCACATCATTGCCCTCCAGGAGCACATTTATCATATTGGAGACTGGAGTTCCAGTAACAACGGAAGTACACTCTATCCCCTTAGCTCCTCTCTATTGGTTGACAATGAGAAACACATTTGAAGAGATAAACTCCAGAAAGACCATTGTGATAGCAGTGGATATAGGTGCCATAGAGAATGATTAAGGTTGAAGATATCATAAAGAATGTACAGAAAGGAACTATCTCAAGTCCCATGAGTAATTTTATACTCTCAACTTATCTTCCCAGAATATAAAATGCTGTGACAGTAAAAACTCTGCAGGAAGGAGATGATCTCTACTTCAGATTTTGCTGTTCACCATTTAAATAGTTTTTATTTCCTGCTTTAATAACACAATTATCATCAAACCACTGAAAACCCTCCTTTCTATACTGTTTATACGCTCTTCAAGCACATTGTATCATTGGACAAAATTCTTTCTTAGATACTGTATGATATGGACATATGAATCTTTGGAGTCTTTACTAAGTCTTTCTAATAATCTGAGTATAGTTTCCTTTCTTAAGACAATGCAATTTAACTCATTTTATTGTTTAATAAGCTTTATCCCTTTTCTCTCAATTCCTAAATTCTGATTGGAAATAAATACCCATATATTGAAGCTCTGGGTTAATTGGTAAAACAGATAAAACACATTGAATTTTATATAATTTAGATACTATTTTAATCTTTTCTGAACTGTCAAGCAAGCAAATGTTCAGGTGCTAAATAAGTTTCAAGGATAATTAAAAGAGAAATCATTTAAAATAAACCTGTCAACTTATTTTCCACAGGAAAATAAGAGGTTCTAATCCTTTCATAATGAATAGCAACAAAATTAAATTCTATTCAGCTCAATATAAATTTTGAAAAGGTAAAAAAAAAATATTAGTTAGAAGAAAATGTTTTGCCAAGGCCCATGAGCTTCAGCTAAACTAAACACTACTTCTCCAGCATATTTCTAATTAAATATGCAATTAAAAATGTTCACTGCACCCTGAGGCCTCCCATCTTATTTAAATAACTTCTTGTCCTACTTTGAAAAGCAAGTTATAGCTTTCTAAGTATTTTTTATACACTTTGGATTTTCTGTGATTTCTCTAACAAATACATTTCTTATTAAAATGTAACCCTTTAGAAATATGAACAATTCCTTAAACATTTAATAAGCATAAATTGGATATCTTAAAGCTGATAATACAAGTGAAAGCATGAAAATATTCTATGAAAAATGTGAGTGTCCACTTCCTTTAAAGGCAACTTAGGCATGGTTTAAATAATGACATGAATTACATATATCTTTGACTTAAATAACAATGGAAAACTATAAAACAAAATAAAAGTCCCAACTCATTGTATGTCCATTATATGTTATCTAATGGAAATAAAGATTTACTTATTTCTGTAGTTTTAAATGTTTGCTGTACCAGGCTTTTATCCCTGTTTTGGAGTAAGAACATCTTATTGTGCTAAAATTATCTCTGTATGGATAGTAAATATAGGAACAGTTCATTTTAGATTTTAAGTACTTTTCACAGATTACTTATGAGTGTTGCACAGGACAACTAGCAAGTTACTTAGATCTCTAAGCTTTTTGTTTCACCAGACTTTACTGAAAAAATAAAAAAGACAATGAACATTTTTGCTACTTGAGTCTTATAGTAAAATTTCATTATTTGGGCTCATCTCTTAAATTTTTTATTTTTGTCATAGAGGTTAGGTATTAAAATAAAGCAATTTGTGGTGGTTCCTTGAAAAATGCCAAGTTATGGCTGAGTTTTTGGTTGCTTGCCTAGAAGGCAACCCTGGATCACACACAAACAAAAAAAGATTTGCAGATGTCAGACCATAAATAAATGAGAAATATTCAGGATAATTACATATGAGTGATATTTACAACAATCCAAACTGATGAGTCTTTAATATCTGGACTGGACATAATTAAGAATAATTGTGCATATGTGTTACAAAAGATCAGGAAGTCCAAAGAAAAAGTGTGTGTGGGGGGTGGATCATTTGCAGATGCATATGAGGAAATCCAAAAAGGTAAAAATCATATGAAGAAAACCTCCAGTCAACTGAAAGTAAGAAAAATGCAAATCCAGAAAAATCTGCTATGTTACACTTGTCTTCTACAGACAAAACAAAATATCATATAATACCAACAAATGGTCAAAAATGTGGAGAAATATGTGTGACTGCTGGTGGGAGTTTCCATAGTAACACCCTTTTTGCAGAGCAATGTGGCAGCAGTTGGTGAAATTAGGAATGTGCACACCGTGTGACCCAGGTGTACCGCTCCTGGTTGTAACTGCAGAGATGATTTCCCGTAAGGAGATGAGAGGGCCTTCACTGCAGTAGCACATTGTGTGACAAGAGGCCTGGGGCCACTGACTTTTCCATCTTGAGAGACTGAAGAGGATGGATGTGCACTGCAAAACATTATGGTGTCTATTATGGAACAATTAGGAGGAATGTCCTAGATGTACATAAAGAAGTAGGACTGCCTCTTTCAATCATTGAGCAAAAATAGAAAGAAAAGGAAAACAATATGAGATTTGTAACCCGAATTAGTTTATGTAAATTATACATGAGGCAAACGATACATACATGTAAATTTTGTTAAACAGCTTAGAGTAGATGCCTATGAGGTAGAATGGAAGTAGGTTAATGTACAAGAAGATTGATTATCATGATGGATAATTATTGACATAACTAAATATTATGAATAAGTAAACTCTCAGCACTTGAGCTTAAAAATAAAATCTGCTGAAAATATAGGATGCAAACAATACTACTGAATCACATCCACTCAAGAGAATAAATGGATTTAAGCACTTTATGACTTTATATTATGTATAAAAATGATAGACTCATTATAAATCTTTCTTATAGTCTCATTAAATCAGAATTTCCTCCCATCTTTACTTATCAACATTTGTATTAGTCTAGTTTGATTTACTGTGGGCAAACTGTAAGCATTCATATTTACTCCATAATTCAATCTTTTCACTAATCAAATATGACCTTTTCCAAGTTAGTATTTTTTTCTAAAGTGTGTCTTTGTTTTGCTCTTGAAGGATATGAAAGTGTTTAATCTATGAAGGGTTTTTGTTTGTTTCTATAAACTCAGATCTAAATTCAAAGAAAAAGCAATAATTCATTAAAGATAAAAATTACTAGAAAGAGTCCTACTCCTCACCCCCAAAAACCTGTGATTATGGAAAAGCAATATTCTAGTGACCACTGAGAGATGACCAGTTTGATAGCATTAGCAGCTATAAGCATAAAAAGTCTTTTTTGAGTAAGAATAATTCAGCCATTTTCCTTCTCATTTGAAAATAGCATTTCTTATTCATGTAACTGTACAAAATATACTAACCTCCTAGGACAGAAGAAGAGCCTTAGGGAAACATCTTAAAATACTAAATACATATTTCATATGTCCTATTATTGTTCATACTTCAAATTTTTGATGTCTAGTTTTGTTTCTATTTAATATACTACTAACTTTACCAGTTGATATTAAATGTTACCAATAATAGTCTTAGACATGGAATGGATATAAAAAGTGGATGCAAAATGTCATTGTTGAAATGTTCTTACATCCTAGGTATTTCCAACATAAAATAAACTTTAGAAAGCCCATTGAACTGCAGTCTAAGATTAGATCACAGGAAAGAATGATGTGTTCTCAAACCTGCGATGTGTCCTTAGTTTGTCTTTGACAATAGCATAATCATTATCAGATTTTCTACAACGATGAGGAGACATGCTGAATAAATTAATGTATAGATTGTGTAGTTTGAAAAAAAGTGGAAGTCCTCTGGGGACTGTGCCATGATTTCTGTCCACCATCATGAAAAAATATAACCAATATATCCCTATAACCAGCAAATGATTACCAAGTTCCCATGAGGGATTAACACTACTCCATTTATCCACTCTTATCATGGGAGGGGAAAAAAAAAGGATTCTTGGATGGTAAAATGCTGAAAGTGAGTGGCATAAATTAAGGGAATTAAGACAATGAGCAGCTGGGAGACGCAGGCTAACCAGAGATCATAAGTAAGCCCATGTTATGGCCACTTGCTCCCTTTGAAGGGCCAGGTCTCTGGCTTCCCTGTAAGGCTTGCACTTTTGAGGTAGAGACCTTCCTTTTCCAAAGAGAAAAAAAATAAACTTTGTACTCATAACAGTCCTTTGTACTCTGTATAGTCTTTGGAGGTTATTATTAGGGGTTTTACGTTAAATTCCTGGGGCTGCAATATCAACAACAAACCAGAGAGTTTTCACAAAAAAGAAATATGTTATCTCATAGTACTAGAGACCAAGACCATGTTCTTTCTGAAGTCTTTAGGGACATATATGTTCTTGCTTTCTCCATCTTCTGGTAGCAAGGTTATTTCTTGGTTCATGGGAGCAAAATCCCAACTTCTGTCACATTCTTAAGTGTCTGTTTTTCCTCTGTGTCTTTGCCTTTGTCATTCACTATCTTTTTTTTTTTTTTTTTTTTTTTCTCCTTCTTAGGAGGTAACCCAGTCATTTCAACATAAAGGCCTACTTTACTCCAGTATGACTTCTTGAAAGTCAGTTGTATCTGCAGTTACCCTATTTCAAATAAGGTCACACTTGGAAGCACCAGGTGTTAAAATTCAACATTTTTTGAGAACACATTTAAACTCATAAAACAGACCCTCTCTCTTGAAATAAACCCACTATAAGAAAATATGGATTTCATCTGGTTCTGGTAGTGTCACCTAGGTTGCTGGTTATGGGACATAATACCAGTGTTACTTACAGTGTTACTCTGGCCATTGTCTTTGCTATGAGTGAATAAATTTTTTATTCAGATGGTGTTTCTGCTAGTATCTATCTGTTGGTCTATCTAACTGATCCAGTAAAATAATGTCTGAGACACTTCAATGTTCCTATGAGCATCAAGTCCCCAGAGGAGGGAGAGACCCACTTCACTGTTGGATGTAGTTACTTCTGACCAAGTGCCTGGGCAAGATTGAGCAAAAGAACACTCAAAATTTATTATTATTTATTAGCCTGGAATTCAGGAAAATGAATATTCTTTCATGAATATATTCTGTAATCATTTTCTTTTCAAAACACAACTATCTCTGATCATTTCAATAGAATGCAAATATGCGTAAGAACCTTGTTTTTTTGTTTTTTTTTGACTTGGAAACTTTTATGAGAACAGTTCGGTCCTTGAAGTTGATTTCAAACCATCTTTGTACACCTGTGCAGGAGCCCCACAGGCTTAGGTGGGCGAATGGAAAAGGGTTGGGAAGACTGAGCTGGTGGGCCTTTGGTTCCCTACTTCAGCCTCATTTCCAATCACTGGAGGCTTTAAGAACATTACATTTGTTTAAAATGTCCCCGTGGTTTCCAAAGAAATTTTAAACAGTAAAAAACACTGGGTAAGCAGATTAAAATGCCAAGAGGAAGCAGCATTTCTTTACAATGAGATGTTATTTCAAACTTAGCTGTGCGACACTTCCAGATCACTTTCTGCTGAATACATATGGTTATAGTGTTTGTTCTCAGTAGGAATTTACATTTTTCAATTACGTTGCTTAGACAAATAGCATTAAAATATAGCTTACTCCACTAATATGGTACAGCAATGGATACATACAAACTGTTATAGTGCAATGCAATGCTCTTACTTTTTCATTTGTGGTTGAACTACACAAAATTCTTTAAAAAGAGAATAAAATATCCTATTATGGGAGAGAAATAACTGCTTTTCTTCTTTGGAAGAAGGTGTATTAATCTAATTAGTTAGAATAAATAATTAGAACTTACATGCCAGCACGACAAAATTAGACTCTTATTCTTTGGAAAAGTATCACATTTGACTCTTCAATCCTTTTAAAGAAAAGACATAACCACCACAAAAATTTATTCGGACATCCTCATGAATATTAACTGATGAGAAAAATTCTCACTTCTGAACAACCAAAATTTAAAATAATGTGAAGCTGGCTATATAAACGTGATATAAATTTTAGCATTAATAGGGTGACAATATTATACAATATTAATTGTATGTCAATTTTTGTATGCAATGTTCATTAATACAGAAACATAAATGCAGATAACAAGAATTAAATAAACATTAGAATTTCTTTGGAGTAAAGCTATTTATTTGCTATATTGCACATGACTTGGCTGAAATTCAATAGTATCATAGTAGCTATTTTTTAGTTGTTATTTTAATAGAATCTGGAAGCTATGATTCCTTGATGTCAGTGATTCAAAACATAGTGTACTGAAAGTCAGATTATCTAAACATATAAAAATTATTCAAAATCACTAATAAATAAATAGTTCATCAGTCTTATATTCCCAATTTTCTCCCCAAGTTTAAGAGTTTCTATTAAGTGATGACCAGATAAATCATATATTTTTCAAAGATATTAGTCTAACAAATTCTTCTCTAACTCATTATCAAGTTATCACAAAATAATATTGGATAATTTTAAAATATCCCCTCAAAGTAATTTATTAATTTAGCACATCTACTTGGTAAACTATCAGAATTTTTCTCCATAATATAAGGTCAAGATCATAATGATAGGCTTAACAAATAACTGTTCTACAGAGCAATTTCCTGGAGGTCAAAGAGAAATATGCAATGTCCTATTATCTTGATAATTTGGAGGGAAACACTTTTTTTTCTTTTATACCAACCAGACTCCTACATCATAGAAATAAAAAAAAATATTACAGAGTATCCCATGGAAGTAATATGTCCTTATATTGTATTTAGAGGTGAGAATTCTAAAAATTTTATTCATAGAAAATTTGAATATTCACATCATCTTGACTGATATAAACACTTCTATGCCACAAAAAAGCAAAATCACTTTTTAAATAGTTTCTCTTTTGTAAAAGTTGATTAAATATTTAATTATAATTAATAATCAAATTTTATTTGGTAACCATTCATGAAGAGTTTCAAAGGCACTATGTGCATTTGGTGTACAGAGAAAGTCTGTGCATCATAGGAAGTTTAGCAGTATAACTGGTTTCTACACTTTAGATGCCAATAGTACATGCATACACATGTGCATGCACACACACACACACACACACACACACACACATGCACTGATTCAGACTGATTCAGTAATGCAATCAGATACATGTCCAGAACGTGCCATATGTACTCCAATGAGCAAAAATGCTTATGGCTGGGAACCACTGCATTAAAACATATCTTTATAAGATATTATATTGTAGGCCACAGGTAGTACCATTGTTCAAATTTATTCTGAATTTTTAAGATTCCGAATATTAGCAAATAAATCCTCCTTCTTAGCAAAACCGAAAATTAAAAACTTATGAATATGATGTTTGGTAGAAAAATAGAATAATACTTTTATGAATAGAAAATCCTTACTTAAAATTCCATATAAGGAAATAAATCTTTAAAATACCTTAGAATACCAGTAGGTCCTCATGGGTCCACACTGTAAGTTATCCATTATTACAAGGAAAAATACAAATAATATTTCCATATAAATATAGAGAAAGAGTGATATAAAACTACTCATATTCTTCTACTGGTAAAACAGGATTGCTACATTCTAGCTATGCCTTCTTATCAATAATATTAGCTTGCTCTCTGTTACATTCTATGGGCTCCCCCTGCACTGTGAAGCAAGACCACAAACAGTATGACAGACTTGTCTGGATGCAATGACCATGGGAGAAGTGTTGCATCAGTGACAATGGGAATCCCATGGTGAGGTTCATGTTATGGTTTGAATCTTAACTATCCTGCAAAGCCTATCTGTTGAAATCCTGGTTTCCAGCTGATGGCACAATGGGGAAGCCATGAGAACTAGGAGGTGGGGCCTAGTAGAAGGAAGTTAGGTTACTGGGCACATGCTTATAAATAGTATATTCAGGCCTCAGATTCATCCTCTTTCCCCTCGTTGCTTCCCAAACACCATAAAGTAACAAGTTTTGCTCCACCACACCTTTCCACCATGATGCTCTCTCTCTCTACAGGACCCAAATCAATGGGGCCAGGTGACCATGGACAGAAACCTTAAAAACCATAAACCAAAACAAATATTCCCTCAGGTATTTTTCCGTAGGCATGGAAACTTGACTAACACAGATTATATATCAGAAACAAGACTCAAGTAAATGTTTTACATAAATCTCCATTGGTAGCTTAATTGAAGAGACATCAGTCTATGAAAGAAAACATCTGACCCATGACACTGTATGAAATGTAATTTGTGATGAAATAAAGAGAAGTTTCAGAGAATGAGTGACAAAATTTTAACAGTCTGTAGCTAGAAGACAAGGTTGATTCTTCAATAAAGAATGAAAAACTAATGAAAACTACACTTAGATATATATGAAAGGGTTTATAAGCCAGGAGCAGTGGTGCACACATCTAGACCTGGTTACTCAGGAGACTAAGGCAGGAGGATCTCAAGTTTAAGATCAACCCCAGCAACCTAGTGAGCGATTTATTTATTTAGCAAATAAATAAATAGGTAAATAAATAGGGTTGGAGATGTAGCTCAGTGATATGTACATCCCTGTGTTCAATCCCTAATACCAAAAACAGAAAGAATTTATATTTTTTGTTACAAGTATACTCATATAGGTCTATATTACATGTAGGTATGTGAACAATAAGAACCACACATATGGGTCTGTTTTTCCTACAATGCCACTTGCCTGTTATATTGCCAAACCCAACTGCTAAATACCTCCCATAGAAAGCAACTGCACCAGAATTTTACTGATTTTCGATTAATGTTTTCTTTGATTTATGAAATACTTCAATGAAGAATCACCCTCAGTTTGGAAACAAGGGAACCATTTACTCAGAAGTCTGGAAACCATATCCTATTGAAATTTCTCTGTTTGAGCACAAGCAGAGGTTGCTCTTCTATCATTTGCTCCCCTGTCAGATAAAACGAACTACTATGTCTTCCAAGAAAACACCATGTGTTTATCCACCCATTCCCCACCATCCACTCACTAAGCCGTCAATTTGTTCCTTTAACAAATATTTACCAAATGATGGCTTTGTACCAGGCATTATTTTAGGAACTTGAGATGTGTTAGTAAGCACAACCTTATTCTTATCGCTTATAAAGTTTATTTTCTAGAGGGAGTGGGTACCCACAGGGAAGATACAAGAAAAGTAAAGCCGGGGCGGGCCAAGATGGCGGCCTAGAGGGCGGCTGCATTTCACGCTGCTCCAGGATGCAAGATTCAAAAGAGGAGATAGTGAGAGACTTGGGACCAACTCAAAGCTGCCGGGTGAGTCTCTCCTGTTGGGAGGCGTCCCGGATGGGGCGGTAGCCCCGGAACGCAGGGAATCTGTGAAGTGGAGTTGCTCGGCGAGACGCCCCTCCCCCCGCTGGAGCGGTAAACACGGACAACTGGGATCATCGTAGAGGAGGCGGCTCAGCACAGCGCTTGGACTCGAGCAGCCGCTGGGGCTCCGGGTGGCTGCCTGGGGAGGAGCTGCGTGGCGAGCTGTTTGGACCCAGAACAACCGCTTCTGAACACCGGGGGGTTGCCTGGAGGAAGAGGAGGAGCGCGGGGGGACGCTTGGTCTAGGAGTGACTGCATCAGAGCCACGGGCGGTTGCCAGAGGAGGAGCTGCGTGGTGAGCTGTTTGAACTCAGAGTGGGCGCTCCTGAGCGCCAGGGGACTGTCCAGAGGAAAAGAAGGAGCGCGGCGGGACGCTTGGTCTGGGAGTGACTGCATCAGAACCACAGGCGGTTGCCAGAGGAGGAGGCGAGTGGTGGGCTGATTGGACTAAAAGCGACCGCTCCTGAACACCGGTGGCCTGCCTGGAGGAGGAGCGTGGTGAGTCAACTGGTCTCGGAGCCACCGCTCCTGAACACCCTGGGGGCTACCCCAAGGAGGAGGAGGAGGAACAGGGCGGGTCACTTGGACTTGGAGTGACTGCCTAGGGCTACGGGTGGTTGGCGGGAGGAGGAGACCCGAAGTGAGTTGTTTGGACTCCTAGTGACTGCATCGGAAACCGGGCGGCTGTCCGGAGGAGGAGGTGTGTGGCGGGTCTCTGTGTCTCGGAGCTATTGTACGGGGCTCCAGGTGGTGGCTCAGGGGAGGGGCTGCATAGCCAGGCGATTGGTGCAGAGCAGGGTCCCAGGAGCTAGGTGGCTTCTTGTTGGAAGAGCCGCACAGAGACACGCCTAGGGGCGGAGCGAAGTTTCCAGGGCGGCAGGCAGATTCTCTGGGAGAGGCAGCCTAAGGAGACTCGCCTGCTAAGGGTGAGGCTCCCAGGCCCAGGACGTATATCCGGGCCCCTGGGATCGTTGCAGAGGAAGACAGCCCAGCCCAGGTGGTAGTTGTAGATTGAGGGGAACCTCTAGGAGGGCAACTGACTAGCAAGACGTCCCCACCGAGTGACTCTTCCCGCCCAGGGGGGGGTTTTCCCACAGGGACGGTAAAGCCAGAGACATAGGCACAAACAGGCCTTGCCTCAGCCCACAGTCTACTTCCCCATTGGATGACCATTGGTCAACAAGTGGAGGCACCTCTGCCCACTAGCAGGGAATATACGCCACCTGAGGGTTACCACCCCTAGAGAGGCAGCTTCTTCGTGGAGCTCTGCATTATCAACCTCCTCCAAGACTTCAGGCTACTGAAGGATAAGAGGGGATATACTAGCAATCTTCAGGGACATTATAAGTTGATAGAGGAAATCTGCAATATCTTAATGACCCACTGATTCCTGAACAATATGAGAAAACAAGGGAAGAAAATGCCCCAACAAATCTAGATGTTACATCAATAAAATCCAACGACAGCATGGCAGAAGAAATGACAGAAAGGGAGTTCAGAATGTACATACTTAAAATGATTAGGGAAGTAAACGATGAGATGAAAGAGCAAATGCAGGCATTGAACGATCGCACCAATCGACAGTTAACAGAGCAAATTCAGGAAGCAAAAGATCATTTCAATAAAGAGTTAGAGATATTGAAAAAAAACCAAACAGAAATCCTTGAAATGAAGGAAACAATAAACCAAATTAAGAACTCCATAGAAAGCATAACCAATAGGATAGAACAGCTGGAAGACAGAACTTCAGATATTGAAGACAAAATATTTAACCTCGAAAACAAAGTTGAACAAACAGAGAAGATGGTGAGAAATCATGAACAGAATCTCCAAGAACTATGGGATATCATGAAAAGGCCAAATTTGAGAATTATTGGGATTGAGGAAGGCTTAGAGAAACAAACCAAAGGAATGAACAATCTATTTGAAGAAATAATATCAGAAAATTTCCCAAATCTGAAGAATGAAATGGAAAATCAAGTCCAAGAGGCTTATAGGACTCCAAATACACAAAATTACAACAGACCCACACCAAGGCACATTATAATGAAAATACCTAACATACAAAATAAAGACAGAATTTTAAAGACTGTGAGAGAAAAGAACCAAATTACATTCAGGGGGAAACCAATACGGATATCAGCAGATTTTTCAATCCAGACCCTAAAAGCTAGAAGGGCCTGGAACAACATTTTCAGGCTCTGAAAGAAAATGGATGCCAACCAAGAATCTTATACCCAGCAAAACTTACCTTCAAATTTGACGATGAAATAAGATCCTTCCATGATAAACAAAAGCTAAAAGAATTTACAAAAAGAAAGCCAGCATTACAGAACATTCTCAGCAAAATATTTCATGAGGAAGAGATAAAAAACAAAGAAGCAAATCAGCAAAGGGAGGAATTATTCTAAAGGAACTGTCAAATAAAGGAGGAACCAAGATGTGTCAAAAATTTTAAATATGAACCAAATGACTGGGAATACAAATCATATCTCAATAATAACCCTGAATGTTAATGGCCTGAATTCATCAATCAAAAGACATAGACTGGCAGATTGGATTAAAAAGAAAGATCCAACAATATGTTGCCTGCAAGAGACTCACCTCATAGAAAGAGATACCCATAGACTAAAGGTGAAAGGATGGGGAAAAACATACCACGCACATGGGCTCAGCAAAAAAGCTGGAGTATCCATCCTCATTTCAGATAATGTGGACTTCAAGCCAATGTTAGTTAGAAGGGATAAAGAAGGACATTTCATACTGCTTAAGGGAAGCATAAATCAGCAAGATATAACAATCATAAACATCTATGCCCCAAACAGTGGCTCATCCATGTATGTTAAACAAATCCTTCTCAATTTTAGAAACCAAATAGACCATAACACAATAATACTAGGTGATTTTAACACGCCTCTCTCACCACTGGACAGATCTTCCAAACAAAAATTGAACAAAGAAACCATAGATTTCAATAACACAATCAATAATTTAGACTTAACAGACATTTATAGAATATACCATGCAACCAAGAGAAATACACTTTCTTCTCAGCAGCACATGAATCCTTCTCTAAAATAGACCATATATTATGCCACAAAGTTAATGTTAGCAAATACAAGAAGATAGAGACACTACCTTGTATTCTATCAGATCATAATGGATTGAAGTTAGAAATAAATGAAAGAGTAAAAAACAGAAACTACTCCAACACCTGGAGATTAAACAATATGCTATTATATGATGAATGGATAACAGAAGATATTAGGAAGGAAACTAAAATTCTTAGAGGTAAATGAGAACAAAGAGACATCATATTAAAATCTCTGGGACACTATGAAAGCACTACTAAGAGGAAAATTTATTTCATGGAGCGCATTGAAGAAAAAAAGTAAAACTCAACAAATAAATGACCTAACACTACAGCTCAAAGCCCTAGAAAAAGAAGAACAGACCAACACCAAAAGTAGTAGAAGACAGGAAATAGTTAAACTGAGAGCTGAAATCAACGAAATTGAAACGAAAGAAACAATACAAAAAATTGACAAAATAAAGAGTTGGTTCTTCGAAAAAATAAACAAAATTGATAAACCTTTAGCCACACTAACAAAGAGAAGATGAGAGAAAACCCAAATCACTAAAATTCAGAATGAACAAGGAAATATCACAACAGACACGACCGAAATACAAAACATAATTAGAAGCTATTTTGAAAATCTATACTCCAACAAAATAGAAAATTTCGAAGACATCAACTGGTTTCTAGAAACATATGAATTGCCTAAACTGAACGAGGAGGACATACACAATTTAAATAGACCAATTTCAAGTAATGAAATAGAAGAAGTCATCAAAAGCCTACCAACAAAGAAAAGTCCAGGACCAGATGGGTTCTCAGCCAAGTTCTACAAAACTTTTAAAGAAGAACTCATTCCAATACTTCTCAAAGTATTCCAGAAAATAGAAGAGGAGGGAACTCTCCCAAACTCATTCTATGAAGCCAATATTACCCTGATTCCTAAACCAGACAGAGACACATCGAGGAAAGAAAATTTCAGACCAGTATCCTTAATGAACATCGACGCAAAAATTCTAAACAAAATTTTAGCAAATCGCATACAAAAACATATTAAAAAGATAGTGCACCTTGACCAAGTGGGTTTCATCCCAGGGATGCAAGGTTGGTTCAACATCAGAAAATCAATAAATGTCATTCACCATATCAATAGACTTAAAGTCAAGAATCACATGATTATTTCGATAGATGCAGAAAAAGCATTTGATAAAATACAGCACCCCTTCATGCTCAAAACACTAGAAAAAATAGGGATAGTGGGAATATTCCTTAATATTGTAAAGGCAATCTATACTAAACCCATTGCTAATATCATTCTAAATGGTGAAAAACTGAAAGCATTCCCCCTTAAAACTGGAAAAAGGCAGGGATGCCCTCTTTCACCACTTCTATTCAATATCGTCCTTGAAACTCTAGCCAGAGCAATTAGGCAGACCAAAGAAATTAAAGGGATACGAATAGGGAAAGAAGAACTCAAACTATCCCTATTTGCTGATGATATGATGGTATACTTAGAGGAACCAGGAAATTCCACCAGAAAACTTTTAGATCTCATAAGTGAATTCAGTAAAGTAGCGGGATATAAGATCAATGCACATAAATCTAAGGCATTTTTATATATAAGCGATGAATCTTCAGAAAGAGAAATTAGGAAAACTACCCCATTCACAATAGCTTCGAAAAAAATAAAGTATTTGGGAATCAATCTCACAAAAGAGGTGAAAGACCTCTACAATGAGAACTACAGAACACTAAAGAAAGAAATTAAAGAAAACCTTAGAAGATGGAAAGATCTCCCATGTTCTTGGATAGGCAGAATTAATATTGTCAAAATGGCCATACTACCAAAAGTGCTATACAGATTCAATGCAATTCCAATGAAAATCCCAATGATGTACCTTACAGAAATAGAGCAAGCAATTATGAAATTCATCTGGAAGAATAAAAAACCCAGAATAGCTAAAGCAATCCTTGGCAGAAAGAGTGAAGCAGGGGGTATCGCAATACCAGATCTTCAACTCTACTACAAAGCAATAGTAACAAAAACGGCATGGTATTGGTACCAAAATAGAAAGGTGGATCAATGGTACAGAATAGAGGACACGGACACAAACCCAAATAAATACAATTTTCTCATACTAGACAAAGGTTCCAAAAATATGCAATGGAGAAAAGATAGCCTCTTCAACAAATGGTGCTGGGAGAATTGGAAATCCATATGCAACAGAATGAAACTAAACCCATATCTCTCACCATGCACGAAACTAAATTCAAAATGGATTAAGGATCTCGGAATCAGACCAGAGACCTTGCATCTTATAGAAGAAAAAGTAGGTCCAGAGCTTCAACATGTCGGCTTAGGACCAGACTTCCTCAACAGGACTCCCATAGCACAAGAAATAAAAGCAAGAATTAATAACTGGGATAGATTCAAATTAAAAAGCTTTCTCTCAGCAAAGGAAACTATCAGCAATGCAAAGGAAGAGCCTACAGAGTGGGAGAAAATCTTTGCCAATCATACTTCAGATAGAGCGCTAATCTCCAGAATCTATAAAGAACTCAAAAAACTCTACACCAAGAATGTAAATAATCCAATTGACAAATGGGCTAAGGAAATGAATAGACACTTCACAGAAGAAGATACACAAGCAATCAACAAACATATGGAAAAATGTTCAACATCTCTAGTAATAAGAGAAATGCAAATCAAAACCACTCTAAGATTCCATCTCACCCCAATTAGAATGGCAATTATCAAGAATACAAGCAACAACAGGTGTTGGCGAGGATGTGGGGAGAAAGGTACACTCTTACATTGCTGGTGGGGCTGCAAATTAGTGCAGCCACTCTGGAAAGCAGTGTGGAGATTCCTTAGAAAACTTGGAATGGAAACACCATTTGACCCAGCTATCCCACTCCTTGGCCTATACCCAAAGGACTAAAATCAGCATATTACAGAGATACAGCCACATCAATGTTCATAGCTGCTCAGTTCACAATAGCCAGATTGTGGAACCAACCTAGATGTCCTTCAATTGATGAATGGATAAAGAAACTGTGGTATATATACAATGGAACATTACTCAGCCATAAAGAACGATAAAATTATGGCATTTGCAGGCAATGGATGAAACTGGAGAATATCATGCTAAGTGAGATAAGCCAATCTCAAAAACCAAAGGAAGAATGATATCGCTAATAAGTGGATGATGACACATAATGGGGGGTGGGAAGGGTTAGTGTTGGGGTTGGAGTTGGGTTTAGGGAGGGGGGCAGGAATGGAGGAAGGAAGGACTATATAGATGGAGGGGAAGGGTGGGAGGGGAGGGGGGGAAGGGAAAAAATGGCAGAATGAATCAAACAACATTACCCTATGTAAATGTATGATTACACAAATGGTATGCCTTTACGCCATGTACAGACAGAGAAACAACATGTATCCCATTTGTTTACAATAAAAAAAAAAAAAAAAGAAAGAAAAGTAAAGCCAACAATAATGTCTTGTATGTAGCATCTATTATGTGGTAAAAAAAAGTGCAATGGAGATACTTTGTATAAAACTCTAAAGCAAGAATCTACATGCTTCTTTTTAAAGTACTCAGTTACCTCTTGACAACTATATTCCTTAGGAATTGCCTTTGGGTGCAATTAACAAAGAGCTGGTATAGCGTCTTAAATATATTAATGACTTATTTTCTTACTCAAAACATGTGCATTGGTTGTCTGTACAGTGTTGATATTACGTGTCCACAAAACTTTAAGGTATTTTCTTCCTTTCTGCTCAGTTGTTATTAGAATGTGGCTGTCAGTCAGAAAGTCACTGAAACTCATCTTCACATCCTCCACTTCAGTAAAGAGCAATAGGTAGAAAAGGGGGTAGGAGGAGCCCAGCCTGCTGCTGTCTTGAGTTAGTTTTATGGAAACCTGATCCTATGACTTTTGCTTATATCAAATTGGCAGTTCCTTGCTACAAATGAGGATGGGAAATACCGTATTTTACCTGAGAACATCATTTGCTGAACAAAATTAGGGCTCTGTTACTAATAAAGCAGTGATAATAAATATTTAGAAAGTTTCCAGGGCTCCAAGCCACAACCTCCTGGACTTCAGATTTTTTAACACATCTTCCTCATTTCCATGTCCAGCATAATATACAACATACTAAAGATGCAAGGAAACATGAGTAAATGAATGAATGGAGTCTTCTATTATGCAGGCTGTGGTTACTTCCCTGGTGTCTGAAACAGGGGATGATCCTAAGGCAAATAATCCAAGATAAACAATCTAATTTAAACAGTGCAAAGGTCAATAGTCTTTATTGAGTCCTCAAGGATAGATAAGCAAAACCTTTCTCAAAAACTTCAAAATACATTATAATCTCCAGACTAATAACATAGTCATTTCAACCTACAATATTCTGTCATATGACAGTTGTAAGTAAATTGTCCTGGGAATATTTAACAGACGGAGATACTCTTTCCAAAGGCCAGATATTTAAATGAAAGTGGTGATTATTTTATTAAAAATTAGATATCTAAGTGTTAAATTTATAGTGCATATTATTCAAATTTTGGAATATAGATTGATACTATCTGCACAAGTAGTGCATAATTTGAAAGAGATGCAAATATTATCTTCAAAGAATCTAAGTTCATAAGACCAATAGCATTTTAGTTTGTGAGACAAATGTATTAAACATATTCTGTACGAGAGCTTCAATTTTCCTTAGATGTCAATCTAATAAAAGATCTACAGAGCAGCAGTATTTCTGTTATATATCTAAGATCTATGTGAGTCAGACTTAATTTTTCAGTTATGTCTCTCAAAAAAAAGAGAATTCAAATCATCCATAAATATTCTCTGTGAGTCTGAGCTCTTGCCTTTTCTACACTGGGAAAATTCTCCTTAATAGTTAAAATTAAAAGATAATTATGTTACATAGATAAATGAATATGTCACAATGAAACTCACACTTCTCTGTATGTAATATTCACCACTAAAAAGTAAGTCATATGCACACACAGGAAAATATGTATATATGAAAACTAAGGCAGAAACACCATAATTCATGAAAACTAAGGAAATTTCCTTCCTGACACTTAGTTTCCATGGAAAGAAACATGGTCAAGCTGTGTTTTATACATTTTTTTAAATCTTGGGAAGAAAAAAAAACTTTGATAAGAAAATAATAGATTTCCAGAGAGTGTAAAGTAATTAGCACATGGAGATACTTCAGGAGTTCTCTGACAAACAGTCATAATTTTAAGTACAGGAAAGGGAATCCACAAATAATGGATGCTGTTCTTAACCACAATGAATTTGTTAAATAAATTCTGGAAGATTTAACATTTTCTCCAACTTTAACTCATTATGAAATTCATGAGAAAATATTTATTTTAGATATCACATGTTTTAAGAGGCAATATGCATTTTTTTCTACACATCTTAGATTTAGCACATAATGTTTAATCACTTATTCTACAACATATTTTAAAAATAGATATTGGGGCAGGGGTTGGGTTAAATGAAATTAAAAATATTTAATGTTTTATACTATAATCAAAGTGAATAATAACCAGTCCAATCAGTTCAGAAAAGAAAAAGTTTTCTGAAATATCATTACAATTTGAGGAAGAAGTTTTTTTGTTTTTTTTTTCTTGTGTTCTACTTTGCTCTTTCCTGAAACAGTAGCCTGAATGTGTCACTCCAAAATCTGTGTGTTAAGATGTAATGACCAGGGTGATAGTGTCATGAGATGGGCCTTTAGGATGTGGTTATGAGGGCAGAGCCCTCATGAACAGGATTAGTGTCCTAATAAAAAGTATGTGAGGGAAATGTTTGTCCATTCTGTCATGTGACAGTATGTATACATCAGTTTTTCATCACTGTGACCAAAATACCTTATGAGAACAACTTAGAGGAGGAACAGTTATTAGGGACTCATGGTTTTACAGATTCAATCCACGGATGACCCATTCCATAACTCTGGGTCCAAGGTGAGAAAAGACATCATGACAGAAAAGCATGGTGGAGGACATATGCTCAGATCTTGACTACCAGGTAGCAGAGAGAGAAAGAATGTGAGGTTCCAAGGGCAAAATACATACCCCAAAGGCATGTCACCCCAGACCTATTTCCTCTAGCCATACCCTCTTGCCTACAGCTACCACCCAGTAGCTCTTTCAAATCACTAATCTATCAAATGGATCAGTTGACTGTTTGAGTTGCTGCTCTCATAATCTAATCATTTCACCTCTGAACAGGCCTGTGTTAGCACAGGAGCTCTTGGGGATACCTCCTACCCAAAACATAACAGGGTGCAACAACATGTCATCTGTGAATACCTCATCAGACACTGAATCAGGTGTCACCTTGATGGTGGACTTCCCAGTCTCCAGAACTGTGCTCACTAAAGTCTAATTGCTTTTAAATTACCCAGTCTATGGAAATTTTGTTATAGTTGTCCAAATGGACTAAGGGTATATCCCCATTATGTTTGGGATATAAAAGGAATATGTTTATAATATCACTATCATGTATAAGTTAAATATAAGCGTGATTTGCATGAGGTAATATTTCTACAACTTTTCTCCTCAGTGGACACAAGATGATGTCAATTATCTATTTTTAGCACAAGTGGCATTACATGGAAGTTAAAGAGCACAATGCCAGCATGATCATATCATCATCTAATTCAACCTAAAGGCAGAATGTGAATTACCAGAAACAGGAATTTCTAAAATGTAGTAGACATAAGAATTAAATGAACTGATTATGAAAAGTGATATTTCTAAGGTTTTGATCTCGAGATTCTGACTCATTTGATTAGTGTGGAGTCTCTGAATTTCATTATCTTTTTAAAAAACTGATGCAAATTTTCTGTTAACATTTGATAAACACTGATATGTAGGAATGAATTGACAGTATCGTTATTCCTCAGATTTCAGTTTTTGAGAAAAAATATCCACTAGAGACCTTGATATTTTCAATAGCAATAAACAAGAGTGTAAAGATCCCATTTGGTTGATTGAGAATAGATGTGTTTTAAAATTAAATGATCAGAGGTTGAAGCCAACAGTCTTCTGAAGTTTTGAAGAACTAACAAGGACATACGCCTGAATAGGAATGTTATGCGATTAGAAGTAAAGACTTTCCTTAGAAACATATTTGTTCCTCAATTTGCAAATGCACGGGTCATAGAGGTAACATGATTATGTGCTATAAAGTCTGGTTCCATCTTTAAGAGTTTAAAACCCTTTGATATTAATTATCGATATAGCCTTAAAATGAAAAGGAGTAAAAGGAAAAGAAAGAGAAACACAGAAATACAAAATAGACCTCATAAAGCAGTAACAACCATAATCAGTGTGTGTGTGTGTGTGTGTGTGAACACACATACTTGTTTTTAAGTAAATTTTTAGACCTAATATATTTTAAGTTTTATTATTAAAGACCAATAAACTTTTGAAGGAGTATGTTCAAATATTTTTAATTTAATAATAAATATTTCACCACGAACCGCTATTCATATAAATATTTAAAGGTTGGTTTAAAGAGAGTAACAAAGTCTGAGGCAGGAAGATCACAAGTTCAAAGTCTGCCTCAGCAACTTAGTGAGGCCCTAAGAAACTTGGCAAGACCCTGTCTCTAAATAAAATATAAAAAGGGTTGGGGATGTGGCTCAGTGGTTAAGCACCCTGAGTTCAATTCCTGGTACCAAAAAAAAAAAAAAAAAAAAAAAAAAAGTGAGAAGAGTGACAAAATCATGAATATACATACATCTTATATATGCATCTTTCTATTTTTGACAGTTTTGAGGTGGGTATACTTTTACCACATCAATGTTAACTAAAATTAATAAGTCAGAGATGTACCATTTAAAAAAAATTTTGACCTCTCAAATTTGTTATGTGGTCTGTCAAGAGATTTCTTGTATTGACACTGACCCCCTAGTGGGTCTTAGGGTGCTTATAGACATCATTTTCTGCTTGGTCTTTATTGGCACCAAACAACTTAGCACTAGGTGGTCCCTTAGGGTCAAAGACTAGAAAAAGATCAATAAAAGCAGTCAAAAATCTCGTGTTGTTTTCACAAAGAAATCACAAGGTGAATGAGAAGAGAATGTGAATCTCAACTGTGGACTCGTGTCTAGACTCACAGCTCCAAACATAAAACACTTAATGTTATTATTTTAATACTTAAAATGAGAAGACATTCAGGAAATTATTATTTTTAAAAATTAGCTTTATTGAAGTGTCATTGACACACAAAATAAAGTGTGCACATGCGTAATGAATACAATTTGACAAGTTTGGACATCTGCACATACCGATAATACCACTGCTACAATCGAGGTTAAAAAAAAATACTCAATTCCATTATCTCCAAATGTTTCATGGTATCCCTGTGTTTGTGTATCTGTGTGTGTGTGTGTGTGTGTGTGTGTGTGTGTGTGTGTGAGTGATTTGCTTTGCTTTGTTTTGTTTTGGCTATTCTCAGAAACATTATGCTCATGTTAAATGTTCAACTCTTCTACTCTGTTCATACACGGTTAGGTGCACAAAACTGATTTTAACTACAGGAACTATACTGTATATCAGATTTCCAGAATTATTCATCTTGTGTGATTGGCATTTTATATCTATTGAGCAAGAACATTGCTTTTCTACCCCCTCCTGGTCTCTGTCAAGCACTTCTCTATTTGTTTTTATTAATTTAGTAGTCTTGCATAAGCAAAATCATGCTGCATTCATCCTTCCATGAAAGGCTATTTCACCTATTAGGATGTCCTCTAAGTTCATCCGTGTAGTCACAAATGAGAGGATTTCATTCTTCTTAAGGGCTGAATAATATTCCATTGTATGTGTGCACTACATTTTTCTTAATCCACTTATCTGTCAGGGGACCTTTGGGTTGTTTCCAAGAGCTCAGTTTCTGTGAATTACACTGCAGTGAACATGAGAGAACAGATACCACTTGGCAATCCTGATTTCAATTCTTCCAGACAGTCCTACATCAAGAAGTGTGTGTATGTCTGGAAGAACTGAAATTAATCTCAGAAGTGGAATTGCTGGATGATATGATGGTTCTATTTTTAATTTTTTGAGAAACCATTCACTGGTTTCCGTAAGCACTGGAACATGCACAGCCCACCAACAGTGTGCAGGTGTTTTGGCTTCTCAGCATTTGTGCCAACTCTTGCTTTCTTTTGGTTTTGTTTGTTTGTTTGTTTTAATAATAGCAATCCTAATGAAATGAAATGATACCTCTTGGCTTTAACCTGTATTCCCTTGATGACTAGCAATGATGGTGAACACCTTTTCTGTTCATTTTGTCTATTCTGTGTCTTTGTGGTTTCATATGAATTTTAGGAACTTTTTTCTATTTCTGTAAAAAATGCCATTGGATTTTGATGGGGATAGCATTCAATCTTTAGATTATTCTCTAAAGTAGGAACATTTTAACAATAATATGTCTTCCAAGCCATCAACCCCAACTGTCTTTCTGTTTATTTGTCTCTTCCTTAATTTCTTTTATTGCTGTTCTTTAGTTGTCAGTGTGTGATTCTTTCAGTTTTTTGATTTGGTCACTCGGTATTACACAATTGTAATGCTATTGTAAATGGAATTCATTTCTTAATTTCCTTTTTGGATAGTTCATTGCTAATGTATAAGTACACAAATGATTTTTGTATGTTGATTTTTGAGTCCCAACACTTAACTGATTTTTTAACTCAATCATAGTATTTTTACGGATTTTTTTAGGGAGCTCTATGTATAAAAACTTCTTATCTGCAAACAGACTATTTCACTTCCCCTTTTTCAACTTGGAGATCATTTATTTCTGCTTCTTTACTGATGCTCTGACTTGAGCTTGTAGCACCATGTGGCAGAGTAGTGGCAAGAGTGGGCATCCATATCTTGTTTCTGACTTTAGAATCAAAGCTTCCAAGTTTTCCACACTGAGTATGATGTTAGCTGTGGGCTTATCATTCATGGCCCTTATTTTGTTGAGGTATCTTCCTTCTATCCTTAGTTCTTGGATGTTTTTATCATGAAAAAACATTGAATTTTGTCAAATACACTTTCTGCATCTATGGCAATGATAATAGACTTTTTCTCCTTCATTCCATTAAAGTGGTATGTCACATTTATTGATTTGTCCATGTTGGATCACCCTGGCATCTGAGGAATGAACCTCATTTGAGTGTGGGTATAATCTTTTTACCATGTTGTTGAATTCAGTTTGCTAATCTTTGGTTGATGAATTTTTTTGTCAATGTTCATCAGTAGCATTAGTCTGTAGCTTTCATACAGTGCCTTCATCTGACTTTGCTATCAGGGGAATGCAGGTCTCACAAAATAAATTTGGATATGCTCACTCATCTTCCAATTCTTTATGTTTTAGCATGTTATACTTATTAGTAAGGATAACTAATAAATATTTATTTCAGAGCATTTGGAAAACAATAAAAAACATGAAAAATATAATAAAAATCATCTGTAATTCCACAAATTGAGAGAACCATGGAGATTTTTATGATTTTTCCTACTGTCTAATTAAATTATTTTTAAATATATATACAAACACACTTTTTTAAAACATCAGTTTGAATCAAACAAATTCTTCTGGTTTGTGTCTCCTTTTCTTCCTTAACAATATAAGGTGAACATTTTCACATTACAAATATGGTTCGAGAAGGACTGGCATTAATCTTTAATTTTTCTTTAATTTTTTTAATTCAACAGTGCAACCAATAGGGCTTGTTTTTCAACTGGATGGAAGACTTTACTATTGAATCAATCTCCTTATTCATTGTTGATCTATTCAGATTTTCCTTTATTTCAAGATTAAGTCTCTATAGGTTGTATGTTTCCAGAAGTTTATTCATTCCTTCAAAACCACAAATAAGGGGGGACAATTGTATAAATTTTACCCTTGGTACTGCATTTGTTACATCCCATAAATATTTTATATTGTTTTCAATTTCCTTTGCCTCAAGATTTTTTTTTAAATTTCTCTTACTTCTGTACTGTGATTACATTAGTTCTAATGAGATCATTATTTACTTATTTTGGTTACAATAATGCTTCCAGTTAGACTTTTTTTCTACTGATTTTGAGTTATCTGACCTAAATAAGACAAATAAACAGATGCATTTAAATTTTTGTTGTCTGTATACATGAAAGTGTTAATGAAACTAGTTTTCTTCTGTACCCTCATTCATGTGATTTTATTCTAAGAAATAGATATATTTCAAAAATGTATGTCCTAAACCAAATATGAGAATATTATTTGTAGCAAAAATTGGAAACCTTAAATGCATCAGAATAAATCTGCAAGATAAATTATTTTAGTAAGACTATATTTAAAGATGTTCATAGTATGTGAAAAGTTAAAAACAAAATCTACAAAAGCAAAACTGTATATACTTTTGATTCAAATTTATTTAAATGTGACCATTATCCATGTATAAGTTTTCACAATGCTATACTCTCTTTCCTTGGTGTGGATACCAATACATCAAAATGGTAACAGCAGGAATGTACGGTTGGTGACTATATTTATTTTTCTCCTTCTACTTCTTATTTTCCATAGCATATTGTCTCTTTTTTCTTTACATTTGAAAATATGCTGTATTGCTTGCAATGTTGACTGCACATAGTACTTTTGTGCTATTGGAAGGCCACTTATCACAGGCCTGTTTCCCTTGAAAGGAAAGAGGATGGTGTCTTGCGTTCTCTCATCCTGTACCACGTACCCAACACAGACACTTCTGCCCTGAGCAGGGGCTGTTATTTCCATCTTTTCTGTGAAGGACAAGGTAGTGGGTCTTTATAACAGCATCCCACAAATTTCTTTCAGCTTTTGATCACAAACACCTACACAAAATACTTTGATGTAAGCAAAAACACACCAGTACTGTTTTATAATGAAACTGCCTTTACTTTTGTTTTAAAATTTTCTAAATATCTTTGCAATCTAATTCCTTTCAACAGAAAATCACATGGCATAACCTGCACATTTAACCTCATTGAACATAAAGAGAGCAGAATATATCATTATAATCTGTCATAAAAATACTACTTTTAATAAACAGAGTATCACAGTTTAAGTCATACACATTTTGCTGCTGCAGGGTATTACTTTCTTAATCAAAAGAACCATAAGTTTTGTGTATTTACTAAGATGAAAGGGTCAATGTTATAAATCTACAAGGTTTATTTATACATCAGGGTTCTCTAGAGAAACAAAACAAACAAGACACATGTATGTATGATTGTAAAAGGGGATTTATTGACTTGGATATCAGAAGTTGGATAGCCCCATGGTGATCTTCACACTAGAGAGATAGAGGAACCAGTAGTTACTCAGTCCAAGAAGCTAACGCCTCAGAATAAGAGGGACGAAGGATGAAGCCCCAGCCAAGACTGAAGACCTAGAGACTCCCTGGGCCACCACAGGTGGGAGTCCCCACTGGTAGTGTGAAGAAGATAGAGTCTAATATCCACGGACAGTGGCTGCAGCAGACGTGAAGCTCAGGAGGAATCAAGCTTTTATCTGCTGTGATTCCCTCCACCTTCTACCTCCTGCTCCATCCAGGCCCACAGCCTATTAGTCCCAGTCACATTTCGGGTGGGTCCTCTCCAACATTTTGCTGTTCTACGTGCCAACTGTCTCCAAGACACCCTTACAGACATACCCAGAAGTGTCTTAACCCCAGGCATTACTCAGGTGTCTCTCAATCCAATTGAGGTGACAATCCAGATTAACCATCACAGTTTTTATATATGAAATATATGAATGAAATGAAATTTTGAGTGAGACTTATCTGAAAATTTCAGATAATTATACTTATATATTTACATACAAATATATTAGATTAAGCTATGATTGTTATATGTTCATA
Organism: Sciurus carolinensis; assembly: GCF_902686445.1. Taxonomy (NCBI): domain Eukaryota; kingdom Metazoa; phylum Chordata; class Mammalia; order Rodentia; family Sciuridae; genus Sciurus; species Sciurus carolinensis. The sequence continues at coordinate 19,270,597 of NC_062217.1, read as the reverse complement.
CTTTTAACATTCTCTTCTGTATAGTCAATTATTGCATTTGCCTATAGAGTATCTCTCAAGATACAAGTGAATGCCAAGACAGTATAAATACGTGTTAGGATAAATAGATCTTTTAATGTAATAAATCTCCTATGACTGGTTTTGTTTATGGTTCCTATCTTTGCAAAATTTTCAGTTAGGAGTTCTACCTTCCATGAAGACGACTTGTTAACTTCAACTCCAGTTGCTTGACCACCTAGTTCTATTTAAATACTTTTCCTTCCTGGACACGTTATTATAGAGCTAGAGTAAATATTACTATGTAATCATTGAAGTATATGTCTGCTTTCACCATCAAACTGTGTCTTTCTCTATAGCACATCTCCAATTAATTTTTATCTCTCTGCCTGGAAATGGTGGCAGCATCCTGAGAACATAGAAGATAGGCAGTTACAGGTGGATTATAGGATGGACATGCCATTCACAATAAGAGAAAACCTGTTCCATTGGAGCTTACATTCTAGTAAGCAAACAAAGGTCTTAAATAAACACAGTAGTATCAGAGACATATATGTCCTCAAGAAACAAAGTACAAGTTGATGTAATAAAACATTGAATTATTAGTAGAATTATTAGGGGGTCATGATTTTCTTTAGAGTTAACTGTCAGGAAATTCCTGGGGAGGTGACTTTGTTTCACTGGCACCTGAAAGATGAGAAGAGGCAAACATGATCCAGTATTAGAGAATCAGCTATTCAGAGGAAAGAGAAAAGATTTTGAATTAGAAATTGATATGGTTAATTCTAGAAAATGAAAGATCAGTTTGGCTCAAGTTCAGGAGTTCAGGATCTTAAGGATAGGTGTGAGTGATTTTGGTTGGTTTCCTGTTGAATAAGATTTAAGTTTCTTAAGCACAAAAAATATAAACAAGAGTTAATTATTAGTGGTAGTTTGTAACATAGCCTTCTTTTGCCAATTCAGGAAAAATCCATCATAACAATATAAATGTTTATTAGGTCAGGAGTAGGGCAGCCAGAAGGTACAGGACTGGGCTTTAAAACCATTCTTAATTACTTTTGGGCCACTCAGTTACAAATTAACATTTCAAATTATAATAATTTTTGACAACTATTTTTTCAAAGGGACTCCATATTTGGATTAGGTATTAGATTTATTCTGTTCCCTGAAATGTCAGGTTTTGTAACCACTAACCTTAAGTCACTGATGGTTTTATATCAGTTTATATCAACAAATCACCCTATCAACTTTCCCATTGTTGATGGTTGTAAGACATTTTTATACGCTTGAAAAATATGTCTTTACTATATACCATGTATATAAAGATTACTTCCTAATTTATGGGAGGGGTATGAAACAAAAAATGTTCTCTTCAATCTGGGAATCTATTTGCTCTTGTCTCAAATCATCTAAATTCTAAAGCTCATTGTATACTACAGATCCTGTTTCTATGGTTACCTTGGAAGAGAAGAATGCATGTTATCATACACAAACCCTCTATTTTAAGAATGGCCAAAAAGGGGATAAAACTAGACATGCATTTCCTTTATTTTTAACCTAGGTCAGCACAAGATTAGAGGGACAAAAAATACAGTGAAAAGTTAAACTCAAACATGGAAAATAAAAAGAAAAAAAGGAGAGAAAAAAGTGTGTCTTCGAACGCAATATTAAATTAGTATACCTTCCAAGAACAAAAGTACACTCTGTAAAGCTATCTGAATGAATGTGTGTGTGTGTTTGTGTGTTTTTAAAATTGATAGAAAAGAGTAAATTTATCAATGCATTTTTAAGGCAGAGTATGTTATTTACCTGAAAAAAGATTAAATTATACTTCTTTATTCTACTACTGGGAAACTAAATTTCTGTGAGGGATGATTTCAAAGGTGATCAATTATAGAAATGGAAAAGAAATGATCACAAAACAAATGCAGAAAATTTGTGAAGACATCAAGTGCTGTTAACAGCAACAACAATCAAAGCACGATAGGTAGTTCTATTCTAAGGAAGATTATCTTGTTTTTATATTTGGAAAACCATGGTGACTTTACATGAACTATTAGACATTTATAGTATGAAGGGATAAGGAAAGGGTTCTGTAAGAGGAGTCAAAAGAGAGATTTGAGGAGGTAGGGTGACACACTGCAGCCAGTGCCACAAAACCTTTAACAATATTTTTAGGGGCTAGGAGTAGCATAGTGGCACTTGTCTAGCATGTGCAAGGTGGTGGGTTCAATCTACAGCATTGCAAAATATATTTTTAAATGTGTTATTAATCAATATGTGAAATATCAGTTGCCAGAAAGCATGTGGGGGAAAAGGGAGCAATGTTCCCTTCCAGTAAGGGAGTACGAACCAAAGCAGCCATCAGAGTCCACCCAACCCCGCTTATGGAAGGGGCTGGCAACACACTCCCATCCCTTTATGCCAGCAAGGAATTGGAATGACACCTTCTATATCGGTGAGTGGATAAGTTAAACAGGATTCTTCAGAGTACTTGACCACAGTCAGACATACAAGAAGACACACATTCAGGTTATGAATAATTTTTGTGAGAATAGGTTTTAAGAAGGAATGATTTCATGATACAATATCAGTTATGGAAAATAATACACATGTGTACATACCTACAAGCATTTGTTAAGGTTTTCTAAAAGGAGCCTCTGTGGGGAAGGAGACGAGAGGGAAGGGTCGGTAAAGGGAACAGGGAAGACCAAAATGTTTTAACAATGATGTTGAGTCATGAAAAAGGAGACGAGGAGTCCACTCACCCATTAGCATGTATAACAATAACAGTGTTAATACATATATCATGTGTGGTCTGGAATTCTTGACACTCAAAAAAGAAAAGGAAGCTTTCCAATAGAACCCAGCAGCTTTCAGTTTCTCAGTGAGAAGGACCGTACATTCAACAGCCCTTCACTAAGGGGCCTAGCAGTTAGATCATGGCAGCTTTCTCAACAAATGTTATTAGCTATTTAATGTAGTTATTGTATCTCTTTATGATGCAGATATATAATTACTGTGTTTAACCCTAAAAAGTGAAGTACAGAGATTAGTGACATTAGCACATGAGCACATGGAGTGTCCTCAGTTCAATTGAGAACACGTGGAAAAGTTCCTCTAAAATAAGTTCCACTATAAAATAAGTCAAATATCTGTATTTATATATATATACACACACACACACACATATATAACTGTTTAGGAAAAACTCCCTTTGACTTTCAAGCAAAAATGAAATATGCCGGGAAGGAAATCGAGTTCTAACTCAGAATATGTTTACTGGAGTACCAGAACTATTAGGATATGAAGGAGACTTGACAATTTACTTACCCCGGTTCTGTGTGAAGGATTCACACTAGTTGTGTCTGTATTAGCAGTACGTTGAAATTCACAAAGAGCAAAGAATAGCTGGTGTATGTGGAAATTTGAAAAACAGGCCTTGTGGTAGGTACTAGAGAAATAACACCAAAGTATAACTCAAATCCTCAAGGACCCTGTTGCCTAAAGTAGAAGTCTGGCTAGACAGCAGGTATTTCAGCATAAATTTCTTGTGCCATGATAGGAGACAGTGAAGGATGCTATAGAAGAGCTCACAGCGTTTTCTTAAAAGAGAGAATACTAAACTGAAAATTGAGAAGTAAGTATAATATATCCAGGTGAAATGAAAAAGAACTAGTGAGTAAACATGGGCCAGACAGGACACAGGTCATTCTGAGAACTACAGATATTTCAGTATGGTAGGAAGATAGAATGCAATGTTGTGAGGTGTCACTAGATGAAGGAAAAGAGGCAAGCAGGAGCCCTCTCAAAAGGTTGAGGTCACTGAGTAATAGGGACTTTATACTGGGAGCAATGAAAGTCACTCAAGTATGCCACCTGCATGATTAAATTGTGCAGCAGAAAGATCAACCTTCCACATGAAAAATTAATAGGAAGTGATATGTGTTAAGAAATGTGAAGATCTGTTAAAACAGGCCTGCGTATCCTGTGGAATAAAGCAAATGAACATGAAAAGGAAAAAATATGGAGAGTAAAAAGCTTAGGGGTCACCAAGAGTTAAGGGAGAGGGATGAACTAGCAAAAAGCCGATGATTTTTGGGACAGTTTAATTATTCTGTGTGATACTATAATGGTGGATACATGTTGCTGCACATTTTTCAAAACCTATATGATGTAAAATGCCAAGACTGAATCCTAATGTAAATTTTGGACTTTGGGTGATAATGATGTACCAATGTAGTTTTATCAATTGAATCAGAGTGCCACTCTCTCCATGGACACTGATATTGGAGGAGGCTGTGTGTATGCTGGCGGAAATGAAGAACAGGTAAACCCTCTGTATTTCCCCTTATTTGTTGTGAACATAAACTGCTTCTAACCATAAAGTCGGTTAATTTAAAAAATGAAACATGAATGCAGTAGAACCATAAAGAAGAGGCCATATTTGTGAGCAAGTAAGAATGAGGAATCAATAGAAATTGTTGAATGTTAGACACGGGACAACATAGGAGAAGAGGAAATTACCGCCCAGGCTTTTACTTTAAGGGTTCAAAGTAACTTGTGGCCACATTCATGGCAAATGGAATGGAGAAGCAGGCTGGAGGAGGGTGTGTGAGCAATGATTATTTCTGATCCTCCTGAATCTGGGGAACACTTGTGACACTGCAGTAGAGATGGCTGGAAAGTGGTGGCAGACAGAGGCAGATGCCAGCAACCCGAGGCCACAGCCCCAGGAAAGCAAGATTCAACCTGTGGACACTTTAACGGTGTCTGGACTCATTACACAGGCCAGACACACAACATAGGTCAGTGCTGTGACTGTGGTATGTATATTAGCATTTCCTTTTTGACCTCCAGACCACCTACAGTAGCTCTGGAAGGATAAGAAAAATCTCTTTGTAAGAGAGAATTTTTCTATTTAAATGGCCCCTTTGGGTAAGACATGCTTATTAGGAGAACCCTTGTAACAGAACATTAAAAGTAAGTCAAAAGAAGCAAAGGTTTATGTGGAAAGAACTGATAAGAATTACTCTGATTTTTATCAGAAGGAGATTAAATTAAAATGAAATGAAATTTGCTCCATTCACCTGGTAACAAAAATATGGTCATCGAATGTACACCAAGCTATATACATTAGGTGTGTGTATGTGGTGTGTGGTGAGTGTGTATGTGTGTGTGTCCTGAATGGAGCATTGGGGATCCATTAACTTAGAGAGTAACCCAGAGTCTAATTCCATAAATGTCTTTTTCTCAGTACAGAATTGGGCTATGTTCCTTTTGACAAATAATAAAAATGCATTTGGATAGATGTGTTTTCAGAAAAGGTCATTTAGTAAAAGAACTGGCATGTGCAGAGCTCTTAGCACTGAGAAGAATGGATTAGAATTCAATGACCCACTTTCAAACTTGCTCTCATGGCTTAGGATCCAATACCCTTCTGGAGCCTGGCAAAAAAAAAAAAAAAAAAAAAAAAAAAAAATTGAGAAGATGATCTTTGAAATCATAACCCCAGGAAAGAGCCAAGAAATAAGATTGCCTTCTGTGGAAGACATGGAATTTTTTCCATGTGAGTTTTGATGATAATAACAATGATAATAACAATTTAAGTTCTACAAAGGTAAACTGAGGTAGCAGAGCCAAGTTAAGGGTGGAGAAGCTTCTGGAAGGAAATGCAATCCCTTATGAAAGAGTAAGTATTTTGTGCAGGAAAAAAAAAAAAAAGAAAGTCTGTTCACTAAAAACTATACAGTTTCCTTTTTATATGTGGATAATTCTGAAGTTATCTGACTGAATTTTTCAGGGTCCTCCAGAAAAACCAAACTAATAGGACTTGTCTTTAAGGCTTTCAACTGATGAAATGAGGCCCACCCCTGTTGTGGGTAACCTGCTTTACTAGAAGTCCACTGATTTCCATGTTAATCTTCCGTAAAACATTAATTTTAATCTCAACTTCACGAAAACATTTTGAATAAGATGGAATCAAATATCTGGGTTATATGTCTTACCCAAGTTGACACAGAAAATTCACCATCACACTGATCTTTATTACAAAATTCGGGAAGAGGAAGGGGAGGGAGGGAAGGAAAAGGGTTGGCTCATGGAATGGATAGCAGCAAGAAGTTCTGGTGTACTACTGCACAGTAAGATAATTAGAGCTGGTGATAGTGCACTATATAGTTCTACAAGCTTAAGAAAATAATTTTGAATGTTTTCCTCATAAAAATGATACATGTTTGAGGAGATACATACATTTAACATACATGTTATTCAACATTACACCATGTATATAAATATTGAAACATCATATGTAGCCCACTAATTTGTACAATTTTTACTTTTTATGATAAAAATTCAATCTAAAAAGATTGGACTCACATTTCATTTCAATAATTAGGTCTTTGATTTTGGATATAAGAAAAAGATGGCCAAGGTAGGATGGAATTATTTTGTCCCATTTCCTTCTAGACTCCCCTTGAGAAATGGAGTCAGTCGGATGGACGATCATACAGAATGGGCCCAAAACAAGAGGGATATGAGGACAAGAAAACTCAGACTGCCACATACCAGATACCATGAAAGCAAGTTTCCTCATTTTCCCATGAGTTGTGAAATGGGAGGAGTTTGTCATTTCCCACTTGACAGGTAAGTGTGGTCCTTTTCTTCTAAAAAATACTTTGGTTCTAAGATTCAGATAGACTCTTCTCATTTCTTGAGGATATTAATATTGACTAAATAAGAGGCCTTTGATTCTATGGTAAATATGAATGAAATGTCAGGATACATTGTGTACCCATTTAGCCCAGAGATTCAACCTTTAAAAAATTGTGCTTGCTAATGCCATTGATGACTGGTCACCAAGAAGGCAAGCTGGGAACTTGGCCTTTAGGTTTATAAACACAGTGTTCTATCAAGTCTAGAGATGCTGCAATTGGTTTTGATGCCATCCAACATGCTTCTATGAAATTAGTCCCAGATAGTGTGTTTTGATGGTGAGGTCCTCAGTCACAGAAGATATGGCTCACTAGGTCTGGGGCTTGCTTCAGGTTTTACAGTCTGAAGAACATTTCTCAGACCTTACATTGATTGTAAGTTATATTATAATAATAATCTTACTGTCTACAAATGAAGTTGGTGATATCTGTGTCTGTGTGTGTGTGTGTGTGTGTGTGTTTGTGTGTGTGTGTGTGTGTGCCTGTATCTGAAACTATCTCTTTTCCTACATCAAAACATCCCCAGGATGTACAGGATAAAAGGCCATGAAACCTGAGCACGTAGAAATCTCTTATTGTCAGCAACATGATAAACTTAGCACAAGATTAAGTTCCCTGTTCAAATACTTTCCAGGGCTTGGCAAGTGAAGATCAAGACTTAAAATCCTTTATCAGAGAAGGTGGGTCAGTTGCTCTAAAAACAAACACACTGGAATGCAAGGGACTCTGCTTCCATTCTTAATTGCTTCTCAGGCCCACTTTGTGTGGTAGGTTTTAGAAGGTGTGGGTAAGAGTAATGTGAGGTGAAGTTTGCAGTTCAGGTAAAAGATGAATCAATGTGTGTCCCTTTTCAGCAGTAGGCTGCTTCCCTCACCTAATTTCTACTCTTGGGACCTGTTGTGCCCTAGACACACTCAACAGCTGCTTCCCATCCTTTGTGACCTGCCACTCTGGTGGGAGTCATGTATTTGGATGGATGGAGCAGGAATCTGTTGTGAGTAGACAGAATTTTCACAGACTTAAAGGTGGGCTCTGGCAGGAGAGGAGGGCTTGCTCTCTGTCTTGTGTGTGCACAAATGGCCTGCTGGACTTCAACCTCACTGGCAATAGTCCATCTTCCTATGAATGTGGTCAATTGTTGGTGTTTTAAGGGACACTAGTTCCTTAGGCAGTGGTTTCACTGGCAGTGTGATTTCAGGGCAGGTTTCAGAGAAATGGATCTGGAGGCAAGGTTTGAGGCCTAAAAGCCTGAAAGAATAAACAAGGAGGTATGTTTCTTGGCCTGATATTCTGTAGACCAAGTAGGAAAAGGTAACCTTAGAAGGTTGGATGTAAAGGATATCAAGAGTCCTATCATAAAATATTGACTTACCAGCTACAATAGATAAAGGTTTCTCATACATGCAATCCATACAATAATATCCAATAACATTAACAATTTTATTAGAATGACCTATAATTCATGAAGAACTGAATTCACAACAACATATGACTAAGAACAAGGTCTGGGAACATTGGACATTGTCAAATATGCTTAATTATACAGAGTTGAGAAAACATATTTCATGGACAGTATTTATGTCCCCAAACAACTACTGAATGACAGGCAAGTTCACTTGGGTAGACACGACCACATACAAAAGAAAAATTGTGAAGGCTTAAGCAAGAGACCAATAGCGGATGAGCGAGGTGTGGCTACAGAATGCAAGGAAACAAGACGAACACATAATCAGTTTGAGGTAATTGCAGTAAGAGAAGTGACTCATTTTGAGCAAGGACAGTCTTTGAAAGAAAAAGAGTCATAAACCGAGTTAGCAATGATTATTAACTTCCATTTGTATGCTGTGCAATACATTCCAAAACATTTCCACATGTTTTATCTCGGTTGAATTTGGAAACAATCCTGAAAGTTAAAAAAGACAGGTATTGTTCCTCCGGTTTTATATGCAAGGAAAGGAATACAGAGAGGTTAATTGAGCTGGCTAAGGTCACTTTGCTAGTTAGAGGAACCAGCAAGAAATAGAACCTAGGTTTCCAGAAACTCAGTGTAATGTATTTTAACCACCGCTGACTACAAAGGGCAATTTTGCTGAACAAAGAAATTCTTCACGAATGTACAGCTTAAGGAACATTGGTGTTTTTAGCCAGTCTTTTCCTACTAATAACAATGATGTCAGTTTCGCCCCTCTCCAACCACAAACTCACAGGATCCCCGACGTTTTCTGGTCCATCCTCTATCAATCCTGCCACAATGGTCATCAGACCAAGATCATATTAACCTTTAAGCAGGCCCATCAAAACATTTACTTCTATTGATCTTAAGGTCAAACATAAACTTCAGCAAAATGTATGATGCATAGAATAACTTAGTTTTTCTTAGAAAAAATAGGATTTTCCCATAAAGAATATATTACAACTGCTTTATCTTGGGAGTGGGTTAGAAAAATAAGAGGTAATTATAAGGTATATTATGACCTCAGGTTATGGACCTTAAAAATCACCTTAAAATACAAAACAATAGTTCATGTTTATTTTTCAATAATTTTCTATTTTCTAAACACCCAAATCAAATTCCACAGCAATCAGTGCTACAAGAAACAAGAGAAAAGCAGCTGCAGTTGGGTGTTTCATCACAACCTGCCAGGACCTTCTGTTGATCAGCTGTGGGTTCCACTTTTGATTGTCAAACAATTGGTTTTTCCAGGCAATGTGGGTGAAGTAGAAGAGAAAATCTCTCAAGTTTGTATCTAGGGCAAACCCTCCTATTTGGGACAACCCAACCCTGAATCAAAATACTTTCACTCCACATTCTAATTATATCAGTTCTTAATGCCTGTAGCATAAAAAATAGCCTGTTTCTTCTAGTTGAGTATCTCAAGTCGAAGGAGGAAACATAACTTGGGAGGTAAAATAAGTATGAAGCGAATCAAGAGAGCTGTTTTGCATAAGGCAAAGCTGCACTTGAGTTTGCATTTGAATGTTTCAGCTTTTGAAGACCTACATTTCTCTTCCTACAATGATATTATCATTGATTGCAACTTGTATGAATAAATGAGGCTTAAAAGGCAACTACATGAGTTAAAGTCCTTTCACTAGTAAGAATACTTATAATTTGTCCTCTAGTTGGAGACTCAAAATACTGCAGGAAAAACCCAAATATGCTTAATGTTCTGCCTCTTTCTTCATTGACTGCCTAATGGTTTTGATCCAGTCTATTCAGACCACTTCCAATTAATGGATGCCGTCAAGATCTAGCCATACACACTACTTCTCTCTATGATCAGTATCAACGGGACAGTGCTTCCTGTTATCTATCAAAACATTCAGAGTCTTTGCCATACTTTAAGGAGCCACAGTTCCTTTTTCTTTATTGAACAAAATCAATTCCACACATTTCAGTTCCAAAGTAAATGGCAAGACACTAATCTATGTACCAAGGGGAATATAAGAAATACAAGATATGGTCTCTGATCTCAAAAAATGATGAGATTCATAAATGCTGAGCCCTTACCATCTGAGCTATACCAGGTCTTTTAAATGTAAACATAGATGTCCTACTCAATCTCATAAATAAGAGAACTAGGACTCAAAGAGATTTTATCACTCGCTAAAGGTCACTCAGTGAATGCATAACGGCTCTTGTTCCAAAGCTTTTTCAGAACGCTTGGTAACACATTACAGACTCTCCCCAGATTGTCTTGTTGAGAAGTAAGACACAGAAGTTGTCCTAGTCTGTTTTATGTTGCTGCAGGAAAATACCTGAGGCAGGCTAATGTCTAAAAAGGGATATAAATCTATAAAAAAAAAATGTTTTCTGAGTACATCGCTCTGGAGATTTAAGAACATCATACCAGCATCTTCTCAGCTCCTGTGAAGGGTCCTTCAGCTGCATCACGCATAGCATGGCATCATGGTGGGAGCCCACTCACAAGGGGAAGAATAAATGATGAGACAGGAAGTCAGAGAAATTCGGGGACCAGGCTTGCTTTTTTTGTAACAAGCTGCTTTAGTAGGAATTTATTGGTGTCTCATGAGAGCTACATTAATCCTTTTCAAGGACATCTCCCCCAGTGATCTAACCACCCTCTACTAGATTCCATTTCTTAATGGTTACACTACCTCCCATCTCTGGCACAATAGAGACCAAGTTACATGAGCCTATGGGGGATACGTTCACATCAAAATACAAGTAATATGAAAGACACAATAGTACGAATGAGACATAGAAGGTCATTTCTTAATGGTCATGAAGATACTAGATACTACAATAACAATACTTTAAAAGTTGGAAGTTATTTCAGGTGAAGATTTTTTTAAAAATCTCTAGGATGGGCTACAGTTGTATCTCAGCAGTAGAACGCTTGCCTAGCATGTGTGAGGCACTTGGTTGGATCCTCAGCACCACATAAGAATAAATAAATAAAATAAAGGTGTAACAATGCAATAACATTATAAAAATACTCTACAGAAGTTAATTAAGCTACTGCTTGAAAAATGGAAGCATTTGAATGGGACAAGAATAACAGGGTAGGTGTTTTATGGAAAGACAACAGTTGAGCAAAAACTCTGCAGGTGTTTTGACAAGCATACCCACATAGATAAAGAGAATGCTGGGCTTGCTGTTCATGCTCTTTCCAGTTCCCAAAATTGGACTGGCTAAAAGATGGTGGCCCTCATAACCAGAGCAAATATCGATATGAAAGATGCAGAGGACCTCAGTCTCAACAGCTTGCCTACTCAGAATATCTGCTTCCAATGACAATGTGATTGTTAGGAATTCTCATGAGTATTAGCTTTCTTTCAATATAAGTTTTTAGCTCTGTATATAGCTATAGTAGCATCACTTAACTAGATCAATATTTTCTTGAATTTCTTCATATATTAATCCATACACTATCACACATATGTTTGTTTCTGTATGATCATGGGTATGAGATCCCACATAGTTAATTCTGAGGCTTCTGAGAACATCAGCAAGCATGAAACATCACTTATGGAAAATGAGACAGGTTGTAGTTTGGAAGTGAGGGAAGAAAAAATGCCAAAGTCCCCATCTAAAATGGTATGTGTCGATACTACACAAGGACATTTTAATGAGATCTGATTTGGGGGCAGGAAAAGGACATTTCACATACACTAGAATGTAAAGATCACCAAATATGGTTATTACTGACTCCCTGAAAGCATCCAGATTTATCTTAGTAATTCCTACATTTGGGAAAATATTACCTGAAAACAAAACTATCCTTCACCATAATAAACATTAAATTGTTCTTTAATATTGCATGACAGAACATTGGTGAAATTATTCATTAAATTTCAATATTTCTCATTGACATTTCAGATCACAATAAAGTGCCTTATATAGTTTAACTTCATGGGGATTCTTAAGTAAAGACATAATGGACAGATCATTGCAGTAAAAGGTGAAACTAGACCCAGAAACAATAATAGTCAAAATCATTGTTACCTTATGTAAAATACCAGTGCACTGTGTTGCTTTTCCTCCCTAAGCTTCCCTTTTAGCTTTCAGTATGATATCTGTCTCCATTTATCTAACACGATAAATAGTACTATTTTTTTTCATATGCATTTCTGTAATGCATCTCAAATATCTTTGCGCACCCATGCACTTAAATTTTGATAGTCACTAGAGAAACAGTAGTTACTTCTGAAATCTACAGTGCTCTTTTCAAATGATATCTTGGAACTTCTTGAAATATCTGAAATAATTAGGATGCACTTAGTGCCAATTAGCATATAGTAAATGCCTGGTAACTATTTGTTGAAAGATTGAAGAAAGAATAAAAGCACTTACATAATCTGTACTAGGTAGTCTGTGGTATTGCATGTTTGCATCTGTAACTTGTTGAATATTATAACAACCTTACTATGTGGATAAATTATGACAACCCCATAATAAATAAAAATAGAATGTTGCATTGTTAGTAAATCACCAAGAAAATTTTCAAAAACAGGCACTCTGACATGTGATTTTTGTTAACTGCTGTATTATGAATGATGAAGATCAACAAATGAATAATTGAAACTGCATAGTTACTTATGATGTTTATCACTCATTTTTAATGAACTATTTAGCTTTAAGAAATTTTACTATATATGTCACATTTGGACTTTAAAGGAATTTTGATAATATGTACATTGAAATCTCTCATTGAGTCCTATGTCAGTTCTTAAAATCAACATGCTGTATGTGATTTCCTCAATTCCAAGGATCCTGTCTTTTAAGATACTATCTGGACAATGCAAATGAAAGACAGCATGCTGATATCAATTGTTGCAGCACCACAGGGAAGATGAAAACCAACAATTGGGAGATTACATCATTACAGATGCAATTTTCTCAGCATCTTTTAAATGTACCTAACCCAAGATTGATAGCGAATTTAATGAGCAATCTGTTCTTATGCTGAATGGGCATGATGCTATTATATAAAATGGAAACAACTGGAAATGTGTCAGAAATGCACTTTACAACATTAGTTGAAAATGTCATTGATTGATCAGTATCTCACTGTGGTTGACCCCAACAACTACCTTCGCAATGTGCAAGACAAATGGGAAAAAAGAAAGAAATTTCAAGTAAAATCCACGTGAAAAAATAACTACTATTTTTCATAAAGAAAATGTCAATGTCTTCTTGAAACAATATGCCATTAAAAGGTCCCCTGTCACATAAAAGAAAGCAACCATTCTGGCAAATTATGTCGTTTTTATTCTTTGAATACGCCAAGCATTCCTTTGGTAAACTGTTGCATATATTGTTTTACTCTCACAACTGTAAATTATACCTGGTTTCTTCTAAATTTCTACTTATTTAATGGACCTTTGTTGAGAAATTATTTCTACATGACCTGACGAGTGAAATATAGGGAGCAATGGAGGTCATCTAATGCTCTCTGGATGGCAGTCCACACTAGTGGGAGGAAGCAGTACAGAATGACTATAAGCATACTCACTATTCTCAGTGTGTTCCAGATGTTTCTCTTAGTTTCCACTTTCACATCAACTAAGCTTGTAAATGGAACTGACCATTAAATGTCATAGGAATGGCTGACACTGCAGTCAGAAGCAGAAATTCAAATCAGAAACAAACAAATAACAAACATGTGGTTGAAACAAGAATTGGCCAACTGTCATATCTTAACTTTTGACTTTTCCTAGTCCTCCTACCCCTCTTTTGATGATGACTGACAGGGAGGCACTACTTAAGCAAAAGGTAATAAGAGCACAACCAGAAAAAAAGTACGGTGATTTTTTTTTTTTTTCTAAAGCATAAATAAAATCAACTTGCTTTGTTGGGATGGAATTTAAGGAGTATATGCTGCTATGGTCAGACAAGCAAATGACCTTATCACTATTCTAAGAGTGAACATTTGCCATTTCAAGGAAAAAAATGTAAGGGGAAAATGAATTTGAAAAGATATTAGTAAACATCTCATGTCAAAGTGAATGCAGATAATTTAAAATAGTTTTGATTATTTGAAGCATGTAAAAAAAATCAGTGTCTAGGCCAGATGTGATGGTGCTTACTGGTAATTCTTTGAGCCCAGTGTTAGTAACTTAGTGAGACCCTGTCTCAAAATATAATGTTACAAGGGCTAGGGATATATATATATATATATATATATATATATATATATATATATATATATCAGTGGGTATGCATCCCTGTGTTCAATCCCCAATACCATAACAAAAAGTAATGTCCAAGAACTTACACTCAAAATCAATAGTCCCCACTCAGTCCACAGCTATTTAAAGTCCTAAAAAGTAACTACATTTAGCCATATCAACAACTGGCTATCTAATCATAATGATCATATCTTGTAGGACTCTGTCATAATGTATTAGATGTTTCCATTATTTTTGCTTCTTATAGTGAGAAATGGGGCAAAACCAATCTACCTTATGGGGCCACTTCTCTCTGCTCATGCCCACTGGTTCAAATTTTGAAAGATTTTAGTGTCTCAATTTATTATTTGTAATCATAAATGTTAAATGTCTTCTCTTTCTTGTTTAATCTCTGTTGTACAATCTCTTTTAACTCCTGGATATTAGCATCTCTAGAGCCCCTCCACCCCCACTCCATTTTTCAATATTTACAGGTCCCAGTGCTCATACTTCATCAAGGTTAGTAATTCTCTTTTAAAAATAATTATGTGTTCCATGCTTTGTTCACAGAAAATTTCTGAAGGTTGAAAAACAAAAATCATTTACATGAATCTGACTTTATAAAAACACACATCAGAGCTAAGAACTATTTCGTTCTCTGATGTATTAGCCTTTCTGAAGTCTAATGTCAGAACAAGAATGTTGCTCATGGAAGGATGTTCCTACCATCAAGGACAAACAAAATTTTATTCTCTTCTATTCCACTGAATGTTCCAAAAAGGACACATTGTACTGTGCTTCGTATGTAGACCTTGAGTTTCTATTACTTGGTTGTTATATTTTTTTGCATTTGTTTTGTGTTTCCTGCATTTCTAATATTCAATTATTTTATTTTGTGGTGAGAAAAATAGATCACTAGCCTCTCTTATATTTTTCCACACCCAGTTACTTGACTAATCACTAGCCACCTTTCTTTCAGGCAATCACTTTAGAGCTGGTGAGGTCCGGTGCTAGCATAACTACTTTCAAGGTCTGCTGCAGTTTTTCATCATAGGACTTCACTTCCTTGAGCTCTGTAGTCAGAGCCACTGTTTCTGCAAGACCGCAGCCTCTGCTCCCTCTGCCTTTTACCTCTGTCTTGAGTCACTGTCTTCAAAATGAGACACAGGAGATATTATCATTTATGAAAATCTATTTATTTTCATTTATCATCAATGGGCATTCTGTTTCAGTGTGGAATACCAGACTGAATATAACATTCCCTTAGAAATTTGAGGCTATTCTCTATTCGTTATCTATCCATTGTTACTGATAAAACACATAGTTTCTATTCTTACTTTGTGGAAGGTGACCTGCTTTTTCTTTTCAGAATATTTCCTTATATTTGATTATAGACACTTGGGAGATTCTGTGATATAGTCAATATATTTAAATTTTATTTTCTTCATTACAGCTTTCAGTCATAGTGGAATAATCCAGGCGTGATTTGCTTTCCACCATTTACAAATAGGAAACTGGATAAAATATGGGGAATAATATGTCTGCTTTTGAGACACCAAAAGCAGGAATTGTTGGGAGAAATCCTAGTACTTGGCTGGCCGCAGTGAACGTCTCAAGGGTGTAAGGAAAACTTGCAGGGAGGAGCGTTCCACTTCAGTTACCTAGGAAAGTAAACAACTGCCCCATGTTGACTCAGTGTTACCAAGGGAACCCATATAGGAACCTGGTGGTCTGATACCCCATGGCACATTGTGATTGGGCAAGAAACCTATAAAATGTATAGCTGTTCCCACAATAAACGTGTTTGCAGGTTGCTCGCCACAAGCCTGCTTCCACCCAACTCCTGGAGTCTGGGTCGTGACTCTGCGCCCTTATCCTGTGTATGAGCTAGCCTGGCTCGAGAGAAATTACAAGGTATAGTAGGAGAGTGTAGCCATAAGCCAAGAGTGCAGACGGGTGAGCCCTACCACAGCTAAAGAGAGAAGAAAATCAATCAATGTTTGCAAACCAAAAAATGACACAGATCATCAAGTTAGTAGCAGTTATAAAAACATTCCATATGTTCAAGAAGATAGAGGAAATCATGAACAGGGTTAGAAAATATAGATGTAAATCTTATTTTTTGTTGTTTATTGGTGATACATATAAACAAAGATGAATTTTATATTTTCATGTTAAATGGTAGGCGCAGAGATATGCAGGTCACACAGTCCTTCAAAAACCTTGCTTCCCAGTTGCAAAAGTATAATTAGTAGCTTCTGGTTATTAGTTTTTTCTCCATCTTCCTCAGCATGTGACCTGAGGTCACACATGCAAAGTAACCCTGGCCAATGACTGAGCAAGAAGATAGACACTGAAGTCACACTCTTCTTCAGAAAGCCCCAAACAATTTTAGAAATTTCAGAGCAAAACAGTGATACAAGGGCCTGTTCATATCTCTCTGTGGAAAAGAGTCCCTTTTGTGGAGCAGATAGAAGAGGAAAATAGCCAAGCTTGATCCAAAAGTGAATAGAAACAAATATGAGTTAGCTTCATATAGAAGTAAACTGAAATAAATTATTGCTCTAGGCAGTCCTTTTCAGGGGTAGCCTTGGAAAATAACAATAAAGGAAACTCTTCCCAATGAGCAGAACACTTGGAAGCATGCTTGGTCTTTAACTTCATGTGGAAAAAGAAGTTGCCTCAGGTTAGAATGTACACAAACATCAAGGCTTGGTCAAAGGTCTGGAAGGAAAATTTGAAGACTGTAAAAAGCTTTGGGATAGCAGAATTTAGATGAATCTATAGGAGACAGAATACAGTGGAAAGATCATAGGAGTTCGTGCTAACACTTACCAGAGCACATACATCATGGAAGACATACAAGAAAACAAAGACAAGTTGACTTGGCCAGTTGTTTTTAGCCTGCCTCTGTGGCTGCATGGGATAAATGAGGATTGAAGAACCATGGTGGTTCTCAGTCGCCACACTTTATGGAAAGCTTCTTCCCAGTGTCCTGCCTTCTAGGAAGAGGTGGTTCAGCTCTGGGTCCTTGATACAAAATCATTTTTTCTGAGTCTTTCTTCTGTGGTAAATCAACACAGTAGACCTCTTTTAACCCAGAATTAATTTTAATCAGAAAAATCCAAACATTTAGCTTTTAGTGCCATAAATATTCAGCAAGACCACTAATAACAACAACAGAGACATAACAATTAGCCTTGTCCATGATATCCACCATCCTATCATCTACAACACCAACCAAAAGCTCCTAGAATGATGGAACAGTTGATGGTATGGTGCAGTATGGCCGTCAGGAAAAAGTGTACTTCTTAAATCTATAATCATCACATGGAGTTTTGCTCCCAAGAAATAGATTACATAGGTTGAGGAACCAGAGGGTCAAAGTAGCAAAATCATCAGTCACCATCACTTCCAGTAACCCACTTGGGGAATATATTTCCTTCTTCCATGACTCTGTATACTCCAGTTACAGAAATTCTGATTTCTCAAAAGGAAACCCCTCCACCAGGATGCCTGGCAAGGTTCCTACTGAAATTTAAACTGTACCTGGGAGTTTTGAACTCCTTGTACTAAGAAAACAGAAAGACTCACTTGTTCTACCTGAATGGTGAAAGGACCAGAGCAGTATCTGTGTCCTGAGAAAGTTATGGTGAAGGTTCAAACCCTTTGGGGATGAGCATCAGTTTCATTCTACCAGCTAAGTCATAGAGACCAAAAGAAGTACTTGCAGAGAGTGAAGGGGATCTAAAATGAATAGCAAGGAAGACAGAAGATGAACATCAATTGCACCCTCAAAGTCTGCAGAACTGTTGAAACTGTAATTAATTTCACTTTTCCTGTACTTATAAATTTTCTTCAGAAATAGGGACTCACCAGTATCATAAACTATGTCTAGAATTCATCACAAAGTCAATCTCTTGTGGTGTCACTACAGGGAACCATGCTTTATAACCCCATTAAGACTGAAGGATTCCTTTCTGAGACTGGAAGTGGTCTCCTCCAGAAATTCCCTTCAGTGGAAGAGAGTTTTCCTGACTGGAACCTCATCAGGGCTACCTCCATCCAAGACTGATTGAGACTTGCATGAATTCACCTTCATGTCTCAACTAGGAACAAATCCAAGAGTGAGTGCATGTCCAGTATTTCACTTGGAGTCAGCAGAAGCCTTGTTGAGAGTATACTGCAAAAACAGATTCTTTGTGTGCTCAAATCTGCTTCCTTTCCTTCTTTCTCATGTGCTAATTCTAAGCACACTTGCTGATACCCTTCCAAACTCCTAATTGTGGTCTTAATATGCTTCCTAGGAAGTCCTATAACTCAGATTCATCCTTCATCTACTTGCAGACACTCTCTCTTTTCCAGAAATTTGTTGAAGTCTCTTGCCACTGGACATCACTGGCTTTTATTTCACCATGGATGTTTATATCCTTTTATGTTCCTTTTTGATTGTTACTTTAATAATTTGGGGGTAAAATGGACATGTATATTTCTTGACCCAAATCTCTAAGTAAAATATTAAGCTTAGTTCATGTCCTGATAATTCTACCATTAAAAATGTTCAATAAAATTTTACATGAATTTAGATACATGATTGAAATTGAAAGAATAAAGACAGGTTTTATAAGGATGTAATTCTGCAATATAAAATTATCAATGGTTTTCACAAAGGACAAGAATTTTGAAGAAAACACCAATAAAAGAAACACCGTTGTTTACATATAGATGTGCTTGAAATAGCACAATTATGTTACCATAAATGGAAAATAAAATCTGTAACAAAAAGCTTTATGGAAAAATTGTGTCTATTATTGCCGGCCTCAGTGACTTACGCCTGTAATACCAGCAGCTCTGGAGGCCAAGACAGGAGGATTACCAATTCAAAGCCAGCCTTAGCAAAAGCAAGGAACTAAGGAACTCAGTGAAACCCTGTCTCTAAATAAAATACCAAAAATAGGGCTGGGGATGTGGCTCAGTGGTCAAATGACCTGAGTTCAATCCTGGTATCCCCACCCCAAAAAAAACGTTGTGTTTATTTTTGATAAAATATTATTGAAGCCAAAATATCAAATTCATGAACCTCCTCAATATACTATACTAATACAAGGAACAGTATTTCTACACAAATTTGATAATTCATGATACTTTGTAAATATCTAGATATAAAAGTAGAAACTAAATACACTAGATATTCTCTTATTGATACACATGTATTTTGAAACATAGTCCCATGAATGTACAACTAAAATTAAATTTTACTTATATGTACACAGGTCAGTAACTCAAACACTCTATTTAGAATAGCAAATTACCTTGAAATAATACCTTTTGCATATTTCTGTTTCCTAGACAATAAGGTCAGCTTTAATATAATATACCTTTTACATTTTCAATAACCCAGGACTTTAAAATTTTAAAGTAAATTTCTCCTGTAGGTTCAAAAGACACCATTTAACTGTGGTACCAGAACGATCAGCAATAGATGTGACAAGAAAATTTCTTAGAACTATTAAGAAAGTTGGTTTGAAATAAAACACTAGATCACCAGATGATCCTTTAACAAAGCGAAGATGATTCATGCACAGCAATAAATTTTGGAAAGAGAAGGTATAGACACATTTATTAGATACAGGTCTTTGAAAATATAAGCTTTGGAGCTAAAAGGTAATGATATTGCTTTGTAAATGCAGCACTTAGTACTGCTGTGTGAGGATTTTTAGGTCCACGTTTTTGTTTTGTTATCTCCAATGGTTCATTTATTCAGAGGTGTTAATCTACTCTCTGCTTCTATGAGTAATTTGCAAGCATTATGCCTCTAACGTGCTAATTGTAGAGGAATTCTTTGAAAATCCTTGCTAATCACACAGTTTCTAAATTAGTAAGCAACAACAGTGCAAGTTAGAAACTACACTGTGACTCAACTGTACTTCCTCATCCCAGAATCTAACCTTAGACCTGTCACAGAGTAGATGTTCAATAAACTTATATGGTTCATAAAGTCAAGATTTGTTGAACATTCTCTTGGCTTTCAAAATAATTAATGTGAAGACACAACTTTTATGACTGTGTCTTGCTGCTTAAATGAAATACTTGTGGAATGAAGATGAAATGATCGGATAAGAGTGCGGTATTTATAGATGTATATTTTTAAAAAGATCCTTTAGGATGTATTCTCAATTGAAAAATAAAGTTTCTAAGCCTATGCTCTGTACTGTTTATTTTTACTTAAGTTTTGTCTGTGGTAAAACATCAAAATAGTCATATGAAAAGTAGGCCCTTTACCTATTATTTACTATTAAACCACAAATGACACTCAAATTGAATAGACCAGATGGATCCCACAGTTAGGTTCAGCAAAAATGCACAATAGGATGTAATGAATATCAATATTATCTCTGTCTTATCCAGAACAGGAATTTAGTAAGTTACTGCTCCTACTGATAAGAATTTAATTTTTTCCATAAGATTCATTCTCCAGCATATTTTTCTCATGTAGTCTCCAAGGCAAATTTTATTATTTAATATGACAAATTCTGACATTTAAAAAATTTTCATAAATAGGGACAAGAAGAGATGTACCCAAAATGGAGTCCCCGAAGAATCTATATTACCTACTTCATTTCATTTTAAACATCAAAACCTTGAAGCAAATACTTGCAATTTACCATGAATCCAGGAATGTATTCATGTATACAATTTCTCTTATTTTTACTTAGTACTTAATAAAAATAAAATAAAATAAGGGTCTAATTTCATTTTTCTGCATGTGGATACCCACTTTCCCCAGCACCAGTTATTGAAAGAGATTGTTGTTTGTGTGAGTTTGTCACCTTTGTTGAAAATCAATTGACTCATAAATGTGTGGATTTATTTCTGAGATCTCAGTTCTGTTCCATTAGCCTCTGTGTCTGTTTTTATGCCAGTTTCATGGTGTTTTGATTACTATGTCTTTGTAGCAGATTTTGAAGTGAAGAAGTGGGATGCCTCCTCCTTTCTTCTTTGTGTTCAAGATTGTTTGGCTTATTTAGGGTCTTCAGTGCGTTTTAGGATGATTTTTTTTCCAATTTATGAGTTTTGATATGGATTGCATCAAATCTATAAGTCACTTTGGACTGTATGGATATTTTCTAAATTTTTAATTCTTTCAATTCCAGAATGCAGGATATCCTCCATTTATTTGTGTCTTCTTCAATTTATTTCCTCAATGATTGAAAGTTTTCAGTGTCGATCTTTCATTTCTTTGGTTAAGTTTATTCCTAAGTAGTTTTTTTCTTTTAGTAACTATTGTAAATGAGGCTGTTTTCTTGAATTTTGATATTTCAAGAGATTTATTGTACAATGTGATTACTGTGGTTAATAATAATGTATTGCATATTTGAAATTTGCTCTAAGAGAGCAAATTCTACATCTTCTCATTACAAAACTGAGGACATGAGATGAAGGATATGTTGATTAGTTGAATCTAGCATTCTAACAATGTATCCATATTTAGATATATCACATTGCATACCACAAATATGCAAAATGTTATATGCAAATAAAATTTTTTTAAAAAAAATTAAAATACCTACACTTTAATAACTATCTTTAGCAAACTATACATACTTATAGACAATGAGTCTTAAGGTATTTTTGACCTTGCGTCATGTTCCTAGCAAGTTGTTCTCACTCACAGTCTGTATCAGTTTGTTAGAGCTGCTATAACAAAACACCACTGACTGAGTAATTTAAATGACAGAAATTCATTGTTTCACAGTTCCAGAGGCTGAAAGTCCAAAATCCAAGTATTGGAAAGTTGTTTTTTTTTTTTTTTTCATCTGAGGTCTCTCTCTTTCTGACTTGCAAAGATTGCCTTATTGTTCTTCACATGGTTTTTTTCTCTGTGTGTGCATATATCTGAGTCCTAATCTCTTCTTATAGGGACACAGCTCATATTGAATTAGGCTCCACACACAAGATCTTGTTTTACATGCATTATCTCTTGAACATCCCTTCTTCCCAATGAAGTCATATTCTGAGGTACTGTAGGTTAGGACTTTAACATTCAAGTTCTGGGAAGACAACTGATTCTTGACAATAACCCTAATTGTCTTTAAGATAAGTTCTGTTACCTGCTCTTCCTGTGGTCCCATGTTGCACTTCTATAGACCCTTTATTCTGTCCTACAAAGATCACTCCTGTTTTTTCTATTTCCTTCTAATTTTGCAGGGGTTCTTGGTCTTTCTTTATGCTAAATATAGGAATGGTGAGGTGGCCTGTTTATTTTCTAAATTGCAAAATGTGGTTTTGCCTTCCTTTCCTTAAGTTGCCAAATCCTTGTATCGACATCACTGTTTTCTCCCACCTGAAATGATAAAGGTAATTTTGAGTTATTTCCTGTTGGGAGTCCATATAAACCAAATCTGGAAACTGGATCTTGACTCCCCATCTAATTGGATCAAAACCATCATACACCACACCTGCAGCCCCAGCTTAGCACAACTACTGAGAGATGGATGAAGGTCCAATACCTTGTGAATTATGCAAGGCCACAGTCATGGCAGGAGTAGAGTATAATGTGAAAACCTTACCTGGAAAATAAATCATTGGTTGTAATTTCTAGACCCAGATACTTAAATAATATTTCCTTCAGAACATTTTTCTTCCTGTTAATAAAGTCACCACATTTTTATGTGTTGGAAGGGTAGGAAGGCATTTTTTTAAAGTACTGTTGAAACAAATTGAATTTCAGTTATCAAGGGGTTCTCAAGCCACAAAATTAATCATAAAAATTACTAGTGTTTACCACTTTAAAGTCTAGGCCTAATCTTGTGACTGGCAATTCTGTGTTGTTGAAGAAGAGCATTGAAGTTAAACGTAAATTCATTTTTCAATATGTATGACTTTTATTATCATTTATAGCAGTTAATCATTTTAAAATTTACCTTGTTGAACAAATAGGTGACAATTTTATATTTTTAATAAATATTCTCAGTGATATGGGAAGTTATAAGCTTTTCTATCATACATTTAATAATACCACACTGTAATTCTTGAAAATTGTGATGACTTATTATCCTGAGTCTTTACTATTCCTGGAATCTCTGCAGTTAGAAAAGATGGACCCTTTATCTTTATGTTATTTTTAACATATCTGATTAGGTATCATATGGAAGTTGATCCTTGGGTTTCTTCTTACACATTTTCGAGTCTCTCAGTCCACAAAATGAATTCACTGTTGTTGAACTTCTCTGGAAATAATACCAATTTAGGCAATGTAATAGCTAATTTTATGTGTCAATTTTCCAGAGTGCCTAGATAGCTGGTAAAATATTTTGCTGAATATTGCTGCATTTTTTTATGTCTTTAGAGATTAATATTTTTATTGATGGACTCTGAGCAAAGCATACGGCCCTCCACAATCTGGGTGGTCCTCATTCAATTAGTTGAAGGCCCAAATCAGACAGAAGTCTGAACTTCATCAGGCAAGGGGGACTTCTATTATTTACCAGGTATTTTGTTAATATGCAGTCATGAAGAACAGATACTTGACCATCAATTGGGAACCCAGCATTAGGCTTGTGTTACTATTTGATATTTTAAGCATTATCTGACAAAATGTGAAGGTAGAATGAGTGAAGAATATTTAGTCCTTGTTCTTCCTAAGTTTTAAAAGTTTGGGAAATAACAAGTAGTCACAAAAAAGTAAACATAGAAGCACTATATTTAACAATTAAAATCTATTATATAATTTGATATAATCCTTTTCCAAAGGAGATTTGAAGTCTCTGAGAAGAAAAGTGACTTGCTTGTAATCATAAGGTGTACATAAAACATAAATGTAAGGAAAGACTGAAAGTCATAATTCAAAGTCAAAGTTTTCATATTAGTTATTATTTTTCAAAGTCACATTGATTTATAGCTAAAATATTAAAAAGAAACAATTAGAAATATTCAACAGCTAATTGAAATAAAAGAACACATAGAATAAAATATCAAATGCAGTCACAAAGGAGAACTGAAACTTGAAAGAGCAAATTATTTTTAAATGGATGTGGGTCAAGATCCTGCCAAAAGAGAAACTAGTTGATGTTCACAGAGCAATGCATATTAGAAAAAAATAAGTGTCTTGGAGAATATTGTCTCTTTTAAATTAAACTACATTTAAAACATTTGAAAAAATTCTTTTGATTCCAGTTTATAACTATAAAATAATTTTGTTTCATAAACTATAACTTTCAAGTTACAAAATTACTTTAAACTTAAAAAAATATGCCCTTGTATTTAGTCTCTGGACAAGTCATGAACTCAATTAGAAATTTGTGAAGGTTTATTAAAGAACATTAAACAGGAGCACCATGACCATTACAAATAATCATCTGGCCATGGCTGTTTTTCCTCATGCATTAAAAAATAGACACTCAAGGACTGTAGCATTTGTTAGTGTTATCATAAGCAACAAGCAATAATAATAACCCTCACAAACCTATGTGGGAAGGGAATTTCCATTTGCCTTTTTAAGTTCCCCCCCCAACAATATCCCCTATCTTAAAGGCAACATATAGGTCAAATAAGCATCTTTACACTTCCTGGGTTCCTCTAAATATTTCATCTTAAATTTCTTCCAAATTTATCCGGTGTACTCCTGTCTGGCACATATCCTGACCTTTTGTTTTCACCATAATTAATCTTGTATTTGAGATTCACAGTGTCCTTTGCTGTTTTTCAGCTTTTACTCTTGAACTCATATTCAATATAAGATTCTGCTGTCAAAAAAAAAGAATACATTTTGACACAAAAATGGCGTTACACCTTACATACTATTTGTAATCATCTTTTATAATTATCAATATGTTGTGAATACGTTCTGACAATATGTTTATTACTACAATAAGTCTTGGCATCTGTTCTTTGTGCTTTATACACATAATCTAATTCTCATAGCAATCCCCTTGCCTCCTAATTCACTGAGAAAGCTCAAGCCATCAGCAGAGAACTTAGGATATTCCACTGACAAAACCACACAAGCCACCAGAATATTTGCCTCTTCTTTGCATTTGTTATTGGGGCCAATCTACCAACATCTATCTTTCTTTTGGCCTTGAACAGGAGCAGAAGAGCCCACCATGTCTCACCTCCTAAGGAACATCCCTTACCTAAGGTCCTTCTTCTCTATCACATTTTTAAATTTCTACTGAACCATTCATATCAAATTGACTGGCTTTCAACCCATTCCTAATGAAATTTATCAGGAACCTACTTTTCAGGTCTCTTCACTTTTTTTCTCTTTAGAAAAAACTCTTCAAAATATTCTTATCCTAACTTTCCAACTCATCTCTCAACCTCTCTTAACTCAATTTACTTAGACCAAGATGACACTGAAATTGCTCTAATCAACATCATCAAAGCCATCACTGACCACCTGTCAATTAATTTTAATCCTCTTCTTACTTGATACATGAGAATTATATCCAGTAGATCCCCCTCCTCTCTCAACCTAGTCCACTCTGGAGTTTTAAATAACTTCTGTATACTGATGATTTCCAATTTTTTTATCTCTAACTTTCCCTTTGTTAGGTTAGGAAGTGAGGTGTCCCCCAAAATCTCATGCATGCAATAATGCAAGAAGGTTTGGAGAGAAAAGATCACACTGTGACAGTCTCACCTTGTTTCTCCTCCTTTCTTTCCTACTTTAGTTGATGACAGATCTACCTTTCCGTTTGCATGAAAATCAAATATTGAAGTCATCTCTTGCTCCTGTGTTTCTCTCCTATCAAATTCAATCACGTATTGTCTTACCTCCTAAACAGACCTAGAGTTCAAAACTCTCCCTATACCCATTGCTACTTCCCTGTTTCACGTTATGTGCCTTTTTCTTAAATTCCTGTGACACTGTAACCTCCTAAAAATATCCCCACTTCTTCCCTTGTCCTATAGAGATTATTTCCATGCCAGTAACCAAGTTATTCTTCTAAAACACAAATGGTTAATATTTGGCTAAATATCTTTCCTCTGAGCAAAAATCGATTGCTTCTCCAGTCATAGAGAAAGCTGCACCTCTGTACAAGGCTTCCAAGGCCCTGGTCGCCTGGCCCATGTATCACACTGACGGGTCAGGACTCCTCTCCAGTGCCTCCCTCTCCACCCACTATGTGCTGGTCACCTTGGTGGCCTTTTCCCTGGAGTACTTCACAAATGTTTCCTATGCGTCCTGCTGTGGTGCCCGTGCTCTGCCATTCTCTCCCCCGAAACACCCTCTCCCCAGATTCCTTCTTGACAAATAACTCCCTTTCAACCTTTGCTTCTATTTCATCTTTTCAATGAGATTTATTTATTCTCACTTCAGCACTCATGATTCCTGTGTACATGGTACTTAAAATAGCAAATATTTTTCTTGTTTGTCATTATGATTCTTATCTTTTGACATGCCCTGCAAAATAAAGTTCACTCTGGGCCTTCGTTATGTTCTATTCTATTCACTGATACATTCTAAATGCCTAATTTGCTTATTGCAATATAATAAATTTTAAAGAAGTTGAAAAATGATCAAATATTAATAATAAATAGACATTTTAAAGTGTATTCTGTAATATTTTTCATTCTTACTAATGTTTACTGATAAGATGTTCTTGATTTTTAACTATATTTTATTACATATTGATCAAGTTCCATTTGAATTTTGTTTTGATATTTAAAAAACTGAGCAAGATCTTAAAATGATTAGCCAACTTCTTTTCCTATATATTAAATAATCCATTTTGTCCCATCTTGGGAGCCAAGTGAATAAAGTGTATAAGGAGAAAACAAAGTTGTACTGGACCTAAAATTTACAGTGCAAGAACATGATAACACATAATCTAAAATTGGGTTCAGCAACTTATTTAATATAGCTGCATATATGTACTTGAGTCCATTTCTGAGCTTTTTTCTTTTCTTTTCTTTTCTTTTGGTACCAGGGATTGAACTCAGGGGCACTCAACCACTGAGCCACACATCCCCAGCACTATTTTGTATTTTACTTAGAGGCAGGGTCTTCCTGAGTTGCTTAGTACCTCACCTTTGCTGAGGCTGGCTTTGAACTGGAGATCCTCCTGTCTAGGCCTCTTGACTTGCTGGGATTACAGGCATGCGTCACCATGCCCGGCAATATCTGGGCTTTTAATATTGATTTCTGATCCTATTCAAACTATTTCCATTATAGCAACTCAAGTTATTGTTTAACAACCTAATGTCTTTCCTTTACTCAAAATTTCATGACCACATACCACTCCCAATAAAAGAGAGTCATCATTCCATAATTCTTTTCCAAGTGTAATATCCTTAAAATGTACAATTTTATAACAAATTTTAAAATCTTCTAGATTCTCTTTTCAAATTATTGCTGCTCTTGAACAGTTTCTGGTATTATTTTCTCAACTTATTTCTTAATTAGAACTTTATCAAATTATAACAATTAATCTTGCAAAAGGTCTCTAAGGACTCTAAGGATGAGCTGGCTTGACTAGCATAAGCCAGACTAGAGCAGAAGCTGGATTTGTCCACAGGTCATAGTTTGCCAACCTTTGATCTTAAGGCAGATGTTTTTCTTACATACATTTTTATCAATAAAGATTTTTGTCTGTTATCATAACAATATCCGGTATCCTTCTGTCTGCTCAATCCTTCTTTTCTCCCTCTTTTCCACAAATTGCAGCTGTAATGCTAAAAAATCATATTATTAGAGTCTAATCCTTATTTCTTCCTCTTTCCCAGATTTTCCTCCCAATAAATAGCTTACATTCTATTTGGTGTCTACCTTTCAGACAACCCAAACTAATCCACCATGTGATTCTCCAAAAAACATTTTCCTTTATGCCGTTCCTCTTCTTCACCAGGTTAAGAGAGATTAGTTTTCTAGGGGTCGTATAACAGTGCCACTAACTAGGTGGCTTAAAAAAAAAAAAGACACTTACTGTATCACAGTTCTGGAAGCTACGAGTCCCAAATCACTTTGAGAACTGGTGGGTGGTGGAGGGCAATCTGTTCTTGTGATTTGCTGGCAACTTGGGTCATTTCCTGCAGATGATGTCCTCCCTGTATGCACGTCTTCTGGTTATACATTTCTGTCTTCCCTTTGTGCTCTTTTACAAGGACATCACTCACATTGGATTAGGAGTTCACTCTTCTCTAGTATGACCTCATATTAACATACCTAATTATATTTGCATGACCCTATTTCCAAATAAGTACATTCTGAGGTATTGGAAGTTAGGAGTTAGAGTGATAACTGTCACCACAGAACAGAAATTTAGCATTTAGCATTGATTGCTTGATATTCTTATTCTTAAGAGATACTTCAGCCACATCTACCAGGGGACTTGTTCCCTTCATTCAACAATCACCCACTTAACATTCTCCTCTCCAAATTTCTCTGGTTAATCTTCCCTTCCTGTTTTCCTCCCTGCCCCCTACATCTCTTATCTCCTTTGTTCCTTGGGGAAGAAAAACAAATCCTTCTCATTTTCTTTTTTATATCCGATAAACATTGCCCTAGAGTAAAAATGGGACTCTTGCAATAAACAGGTCTAGTCTCCTTGGATGCAAAATTCACATTAAAATAGTGTTTTGTCCTCCTCCTTCAGGCAGCAGACAAGCAATATAAAATGTTATCACAGGAGCTTATGGAGTACACAACAGAAATTTATTGCTTCAGAAGACTGATAGCTCTAGAATACAGTGAACCACAAATGGGATGTGGAACATTTTATAGTAAGGCAATTTTTCTTAAAAACATTTTTATCATAAAGTTTTCTCCCCTTTGGAAAAATACTATTGGCAGTTGCTAGTAAGCTTCAATGTCAGGTGCCATAAAAATAATTTACAATAATTATCCTCCCATAATTTTTCACATTTTTGTAACTATATAACCCTCCTTAGGAGTGAAAACTACTCCAGTTTTGTACAAAAAGGACTATTCAGAACATCAAAGAATGACTAACCAGCTGACAAGCCCTCCCGATCTCTAGCTGAGCTATGAGGTTCTTAAATTCCAAACTGACCAGGCTGGGGTTGTGGTTCAGTGGTAGAGCACTTGCCTCACATGTGTAAGGCACTGGGTTCGATCCTTAGCATCACATAAAAATAAATCAATAAAATGGAAAGTATTGTGTCCATCTACAACTGAAAAAAGAAATAAATAAAAGAAAAACCCAAACTGACCAACTTAATGCAGACAAGAATTCCCAAGAGATGATATTTCTTACCATTGCATGAATATCACTCACCTCCAAGATCCTAGGTCCTATTAGAATAGGAATTTTAGATAATCAGACTCCATAAAAGAAATAAATTAGGATTCTTAAGTATGACAATTGAAGAACAATTTCTCTTTTACCTGGTCCTTAATATAGCTCAGAATTAAGTGCTAGTCACACTGAACTCAGGCAGTCTGAACTTTTCCTGGCAGCTTGTCCCTTTACAAGGGTTATACTACTCTAGTCCATATATTACCATAGCAAGAGATCCCATAGATACACTGGGCATCAATACCAGCTTTCAAACCATGTCAAGTAATTTCCCAAACAGACTACTACTTTTCTTTACCCAGCATGATGGTACACATCTGTCATTCCAGTTACTCAGGAGGCTGAGGCAGGAGGATCTCAAGTTCAAGGCCAGTCTGGGCAAATTACCAAGACCCTGTCTCAAAAGGTAAAAAAACTGGTGATGAAACTCATTGGTTGAGTGCCCCTGAATTCAATCCCTTCTACCACACACACACACACACACAATCTGGAACTAGATGTTAATATAGTAAACTGCCTTTGATCACCTAGTGTGTACATAATTGGTTTTCTTTGATTTTTTTTGCTCTCAGTTATGGAACTGAGAAATCAAGAGTTACCTCAAACTCTCCATGCCCTCAAAATCTATCTCATATTTAAATTTACTTTCTCCAAGAATCTGTTTTAACTTTTTTATGTCCACTACTTTTGTTACTGTCCCAAACTCTTTCCAAAATTCGTTTTGTAATGGGACAGAAAAAAATGCAAATGTATTATACTATTGACTTTGTTTTTGTTTCAATTTGTATTTGTGGTGCTGGGAATCAACCCAGGGCCTCATAAATGCTAGGCCAGCTCTCTACCACTATGCTGCACCTAGCCTTCTTATTGCTCTGTGTTTTACATGAATTAATAAATATAATCTCTACACCATCACACATCTGCATGGAAACACTCTGGATTATGGACAATGTTTTAAAGTAATCATTTTTCCATCTACTCCATGCCTGCTCAAATAATATCAAAATTCTCACCTTTGCCTTTGAACCAAAATTTTAAAATTCCCTATGAGTGCCGATTCCCATTTTTCTCCAATTCTCTACTTTTTTTTTTCATTTTTTAAAGATAAGATTTAGGAAGGGAAATTAGAGTGGATAGGGGCAGGTGTATGAAAGATGGTGGAATGAGTCAGACATCATTATTACCCTATGTACATGTATGATTACACGAATGATATAAATATACATCGTGTACAACCATAGAAAGGAAAATATGTACCCCATTTGTGTACAATGAATCAAAATGCAGTCTGTAAAAATAAAAAAGAAAAGAAAATATAAGATTTAGGACCTGTGTTGTAGAATATATGATGTTCATGCTCTAGTACCTGGCAAAAAAAATAATGCAATTCATGCCACCACCCATTTCGGCCATAGAGCATTACCGGCACACTTGAAGTCCCACATACACACTATCATGATGACCTTCTCAATTGCCTTACTACAGGAAATATTTGTCTTTTTACTTGTGGAGATGGCAAACTGGCTTTTTTCAGACCACCTACTGAGAGGAAGAGATTTAAAAAATGAAAACTTGGAAAAATATTTTAAAGGAATCTACTTGAAGGAAATGAAAGATTAATAAGGCAGTGTGCTTTTGAAGGTCAGGGAAGCATGGACAGGTAAACTTAACATTGTAGATCTTCCCTTCTAGGCATTTGCTTCTCTTCAGTCAAACCAAGGGCCTAGGAGGCCATGCAGAGTGTGAGAGGTGGAAAATTTAACAGCTAAGAAAATCTTGTGAACATCATAGAGAAATCATGAACAAACCTGAATTTCACAGGATTCAGCGAGACTTTGTTAAATTCTCTAGAAACTTAGTCAAGAATGCCAGGAGAAAGTGAACAGCAAATAGACAAATCCAACATCAAATCGAAGTAAACTCTACTGGGGCTAAAGGGACTTGCTCCTCCTCTAACTACTGGTTAAAAACAACTATAGTAAAATGCTTCAAATATCTAGACATAAACTGAGGAGCGGGATAACTGGGTCAAATGGGTGGGTCCATTCCAAGTTTTCTAAGGATAATCTCCATACAGCTTTCCAGAGTGGCTGCACCAATTTGCAACTCTACCAGCAATGTAGCAGTCTGTCTTTTCCCCCACATCCACACCAAAATTTATTGTTACTTGTGTTCTTGATAATAACCATCCTAATTGGAGTGAGATGAAATATTAAGGTGGTTTTAATTTGCATTTCTCTAACTGCTAGAGATGTTGAGCACTTTTTCATATATTTGTTGATCGCATATTTATCTTCTTCTGTGAAGTGTCTGCCCATGTCCTTAGCCCATTTATTGTTTGGGTTTTTTGTATTTTTGGTGTGAAGTTTTGTAAGTTCTTTATAAATTTTGGAGATTAGTGCTCTATCTGAAGTACATGTGGAAGAGATTTTCTCTCACTCTGTAGGCTCTCTTTTCAAATTATTGATTGCTGAGAAAAAGACTTTTTAGTTTGAATCTATCCCATTTATTGATTCTTGCTTTTATTTCTTGTGCTATGGGGGGTCTTGTTAAGGAAGTCTGGTCTTAGGCCAACATGATGAAGATTCGGGTCTACTTTTTCTTCTATTTCGTGCAGGGTCTCTGGTCTAATTCCTAGGCCCTTGATCCATTTTGAGTTGAGATTTGTGCAGGGTGAGAAATAGAGTTTTCTTTCATTTTACTGAATATGGATTTCCAGTTTTCCCAGAACCATTTGTTGAACAGGTTATCCTTTCTCCATTGTATGTTTTGACACTTTTGTCTAGTATAAGATAGCTGTGTTTTTGTGGGTTTGTCTCTGTGCTTTCTATTGTGTACCATTGGTCTACCTGTCTATTTTGGTGTCAATACCATGCCGTTTTTGTTACTATTGCTCTATAGTAGAGTTTAAGGTCTGGTATTGTGAGCCTCCTGCATCACTCTTCTTACCCAGGATTGCTTTGGCTGTTCTGGGTCTTTTATTCTTCCAGATGAATTTCATGATTGCTTTCTCTGTTTCTATGAGGAAAGTCATTGTGTTTTTAATAGGAATTGCATCAAATCTTTATAGCACCTTTGGTAGTATGACCATTTTGACAATATTAATTCTGTCTATCCAAGAACATGGGAGATCTTTCAATCTTCTAGGTATTCTTCAATTTCTTTCTTTAATGTTCTGTAGTTTTCATTGTAGAGGTCTTTCACCTCTTTTGTGAGATTGATTCCCAAGTATTTCATTTTATTTTTTTGAAGCTATTGTGAATGGAGTAGTTTTCCTAATTTCTCTTTCAGAGAATTCATCACTTATGAATAGAAATGCATTAGATTTATGCATATTGATTTTATATCCTGCTACTTTGCTAAATTCATTTATTAGTTCTACAAATTTTCAGGTGGAGTTTTTCGAATCCTCTAAATATAGAATCATATCATCAGCAAGTAGTGATAGCTTGAGTTCTTCTTTTCCTAATCATATTCCTTTGATTTCTTTGGTCTGTCTAATTGCTCTGACTAGTGTTTCAAGTATGATGTTGAATAGAAGTGGTGACAGAGCGCATCCCTGCTTGTTCCACTTTTCAGAGGGAATGTTTTCAGTTTTTCTCCATTTAAAATGATGTTGGTCATGAGCTTAACATATACAGCCTTTACAATGTTGAGGTGTGTTCCTACTATCCCTAATTTTTCTAGTGTATTGAGAATGAAGGGGTGCTGTATTTTATCAAAAACCTTTTTTGCATCAATTGAAATAATCATATGATTCATAACTTTAAGTCTATTTGACTCAGTTATCCCTCTCCTCGGTTTATACACAAAGGATTTAAAATCAGCATACAAGAGTAATGCAGCCACATCAATGTTTATAGCAGCTCAATTCACAATAGCTAGATTGTGGAAACAACCATGCCCTTCAATAAACAAATGGATAAAGAAACTCTGATATATATACACAATGGAATATTATTCAGCCATAAAGAATAAAATTATGGCATTTGCAGGTAAATGGATGGAGTTGGAGAATATCATGCTAAGTGAGATAAAGCAATCACAAAAAAACAAAGGCCAAATATCTTCTCTGATAAGTGAATGATGATACATAATGTGGGAGCAGGCAGGGAGGTAAGAGAAGAATGGAGGAAATTTGGATTGTGTAGAGGGAAATGAGCAGGGAAGGGTGCAGGGGAAGGGGAGATAGTGAAATGAGACAGACATCATTACCCCATGTACATGTAGGATTACAGGAATGTTGTGAATCTATGTCGTGTACAACCATAGAAAAGAAAAGATGTACCCCATGTGTGTAAAATAAATCAAAATGCAGTCTGTAACAATAAAAATAAATACAATTTTTAAAATAATAAATATTTAGACATTTAGGCAGTTTAAATGTTTTTCTAAATATTTTGAATTTTTCATTAGGAAATATTTTTAAGAAACAGGAACTTTCGATAAGAAAGATTTTTAGGCCAATTGCTACAATGTAATCCACCTTTATCCTGCATCTGTCCAGATTGTTTTTGCCAAGAACCACATGTTGTTGATTCTAATGAGATGTTCTCTTACTTATTAGTCACATGTGGTATAGCTGACCATTTTTCCTTCTTTAACACCCTCCCTTCCCTTCTTTCAGGGAAGCCTCTCTCTTGATTCTCTTTCCTTCATCATTTACCATTCCTATTCTGGTGCTAATATCGAACTTCTTATTTTCTTAACACAAAAGCCCAAGAAACTCAAAGCCTCTATACTCAGTCTTCTCAGGTTTCTGTTATTTCTTACTGTCTTCTGCTCCAAAAACCATCTATGCACTTATGTCTTCTATATGTATACATCCAACCTTGACTTTCCCTTGAATTTAACATTTGAAAAACAATTGACAATTTGAAATCTTTACCTGTATATCCAAAGGGCTTTTCAAACAAGTCTTGATTCTGTTCCTTGCCTGTTCCTCCTGTTACCTTGTCCTTACAGTAAAGGGTATATTGTGGTTTGGATATGAGGTGTTCCCCAAAAGCTCCTGAGTTAATTCAGAAAATTCAGAGGTAAAATTATTGGATTGTGAAAGCTGTAACCCAATCATCCTAGTTTTAAAAAAATTATCGGGAACTCATTGGCAGGTGGGGTGTAGCTGGAAGTCACTGGGGGTGTTCTGGAAAGGTCCATCTTCCCTCAGGACCCTTCTGCTTTCTCTCTCTCTGCTTCCCGGCTTCCATGGGCAGAGCAGTCCACTCCACTACACCCTTCCATCATCTTGGCCTGCTGTGCCTCAGGCCCTGAGCAATGGAGGTAGCTGACTATGAATGAAACTTCCGAAGCCACGAACCCAACTGTGAGTCCCGTAAATTGTTCTGGTCTGGTGTTTTGGTCACAGTGACAAAAAGCAGACTCACACAGGGTGCCTCTACTTGTTTAGATAGTAGGACAAAAAAAACCATTAGTCATCTCTGACTACTCTTTTTCAAATGTGTCCCATTTGATCTATATCAAGATACTGTGATCTGTACATTCCAAATTCCTGGAATCCAACCATGTCACCACTTTCTTTAATAGTATAATCCTTCATACAGATTGTTTCTGTATGATCTGTAGCATCATTACTTTCACTTTCATTATACAATGTTCCACTACCTCCAAAGAACTGCCAGAGTAATTCTGGTAACATGGAGTTAATACCTTATCACACCTACATGTGAAACCTAGAATGTGTCATTTTCTTAGCCAGACTAAAATCTAAGTACTTTCCATAAACTAAAAAGCTCTATGCCTTTTTTTAACCCCTGCAGTGGTGACTCTGACTTCAACCCTCCCAGTCTAGGTCTCACTGGTCAGGTATCAGCCACATCACACTTGACTCTTCCATGAGATACCTAGGACACTCTCAACAAGGTAGTTTGTACCTGTTGATGTCTCTGCCTAGATTTTCAACACTACAGGGACTATTGGTTACAGGGGAACATAATCAATAGTTTACTCCTTGCCTTAAACATTTAAGAGAAAGAAGAAAGAAAGAAAGAAAGAAAGAAAGAAAGAAAGAAAGAAAGAAAGAAAGAAAGAAAGGAAGGAAGGAAGGAAGGAAGGAAGGAAAGAAAGAAAATACAAGTCTTCATCGCTTTCTGTCACTGACTTGGCTTTACTTTCCTTCATAGACTTTATCTCCACATCACATGCTATATATGTATGTCTTTATTTTTTATCACTTTCCTCCTCAAAAATTTAATCTTGATATAAAAATGGATTTATTATCTTCTGTTCACTATTAAGTCACAAACATCAGAACACAGCTTAGTACTAAATAAATGTTCAAAACTAGAACATAATTTGATGGGTGTAATCTAATTATACAGAATAGGAGATGGAGGTAAAATAAATTGCATATGTGTGTGAGTGTGTGTGTGTTTCCCAAAGTTATAGAGATAGTAAGTAGAAGAGATAGAAATCAAATCCTGATCAATTTTAAATAATAAAAACCAAAACAAAGCAGTAATTCCCTTTGTCCCTTGTCCCACTCATAAAATCAAATATTATTTGCATGGTGTTCTGACTTCACAGTTGGTCTCCTGTCCCATGAGCCTCATCTTACATTATGAATCACTATTGGAAAACCAGCATTTAAACTCCAGCTCTGACCCTGCTGCTTCCTACACAGTCTTGCCCTTTCTTCAGCTCTCTTCTCCCTTGTTCCTCTTCCTTAGCCAGTGACCTTCCTCTGGTGTCTAGATAAGGAAACTTCCTTCCTTTCACTTTGTATTGGGTCTAAGGTCACTTATGCTAATAAGTCAGCTCCAGTCAGCTCAGTAAAAATTAAATCTCTTTTCCTCCCAGGAAGCTTCAGAGAACTTTTTTTTATTTAACTTTTGGCACTTTACAGTATATGCCATGCATTAAATGTAATAATGTTTGTGTTCATGTCCCTCATGCAAAACTAAGCTGCTTGAGGACAGTGGCTTCCATCTAATTACCTTTGTATTTTGCCTTTATATATTAACATAGTATTCAATCAAATAATGCAATTTTTTTTTTTTTTTACCGCAATAACAAAAATGTCCCTCTACTCTTGTTTTTAATGTTATTGTTTTGCTGTATAAAGTTTTTAAATCAGATTTTGCTTATGGAACTTATGTGTTACTATTAAGGTCCCTGGCGATCCAAGATGGCGGACTAGAGGGTGACTGCATCTCCAGTTGCTCCAGAACCCAGGAGTCAAGAAGGGGAGGCATTGAGAGACTCGAACTAAAATAGAGCCACGGGTGAGTCTCGCCCACCGGGTAAAGCTCGGCCTGGGTGGCAGGCCCAGATAGAGGTGGCTTATCAGAGCAGGGCAGGGCAGCTAGAGTCTTCCACAGCAGCCCTGTGCACTCCGGCGGTGGGCTCCTCCCACACGGCCAGCTTCTCCAGCTTCTTGGAGCAGGCCCCCAGGTGAGAGCCTTTCTGATCAGAACAAGCTCCAAGTCCCAGAGACAGCATGGCGTGCTCCGGCCCGCAAGCAGCTTCAGGGACCAGGACAGGACAGCCAGGGACATCCCCAAGCAGCCTGCCCCCCTGCGGTGGGAGGCACCTTTCAAGGCTAGCTTCTCGGAGCAGACCGCCCAGTGAGAGCCTTTCTACACAGAGCCTGCCACAAGTCCCCGAGGCAACGGAGAGCTTTGATCCGCAAGCAGCCTCTGGGATCAGGGCAGGGCAGCCAGAGACTTCTCCAGGCAGCCCTGCCCCCTCCGGCTGCAGGCTCTTTCCACAGGGCGATCCAAGATGGCGGACTAGAGGGTGACTGCATCTCCAGTTGTTCCAGAAACCAGGACTCAAGAAGGGGAGGCATTGAGAGACTTGGACTAAAATAGAGTCACGGGTTGAGTCTCCCCCACTGGGCGAAGCTCAGCCTGGGCAGCAGGCACAGATAGGGGTGGTATATCAGAGCAGGGCAGGGCAGCTAGAGTCTTCCCCAGGTAGCCTTGCACACTCCGGCAGTGGGCTCCTCCCACACGGCCAACTGCCGGTGGGCTCCTCCCACACGGCCAGCTGCACGGTGCAGGCCCCCCCAGTGAGAGCCTTTCCACACAGAGCCAGCTCCAAGCCCTGGTACCAGTAGGGGGCTAGGGGCAGCTTTCTTCGGAAGCACTGCATTATCAAGTTCCTCCAAAACTTCAGGCTACTGAAGACTGGGAAGTGATATGCTGGAAATCTACGAGGACACTATAAGCCAATAGAGGAAATCTGCAATATCTCAGGGTCCCACTGACATCTGACCAATATGAGAAAACAAGGGAAGAAAATGTCCCAAACAAACCTAGATACTACATCAATAAAACCCAATGACAGCACAGCAGAAGAAATGTCAGAGAGGGAGTTCAGAATGTATGTAATTAAAACAATCAGGGAAGCAAGTGAGGAGATGAAAGAGCAAATGCAGGCATTGAAAGAGGAGATGAAAGAGCAAATGCAGGCATTAAATGATCGAAACCAATCAACAGTTAAAAGACCAAATACGGAAGCAAGAGATCACTTCAATAAAGAGTTAGAGATACTGAAAAAAAAAAAAAAAAAAAAAACTGAAATACTTGAAATGAAGGAAACAATAAACCAAGTTAAAAACTCCATAGAAAGCATAACCAATAGGATAGAACACCAGGAAGACAGAATCTCAGACATTGAAGACAAAATATTTAATATTGAAAACAAAGTTGGACAAACAGAACAGATGGTAAAAAATCATGAACAGAATCTACAAGAATTATGGGATATCATGAAAAGGCCAAATTTAAGAATTATTGGGATTGAGGAAGGCTTAGAGAAACAAACCAAAGGAATGAACAGTCTATTCAATGAAATAATATCAGAAAATTTCCCAAATCTGAAGAATGAAATGGAAAACCATCTACAAGAGGCTTATAGGACTCCAAATATACAAAATTACAACAGACCCACACCAAGGCACATTATTATGAAAATATCTAACATACAAAATAAAGACAGAATTTTAAAGGCCGCGAGAGAAAAGAATCAAATTACATTCAGAGGGAAACCAATAAGAATATCAGCAAATTTTTCAATCCAGACCCTAAAAGCTAGAAGGGCCCAGAACAACATTTACCAAGCCCTGAAAGAAAACGATGCCAACCAAGAATCTTATACCCAGCAAAACTTACTTTCAGATTTGACAACAAAATAAGATCCTTCCATGATACACAAAAGCTAAGGAATTTACAAAAAGAAAGCCAGCATTACAGAACATTCTCAGCAAAATATTCCATGAGGAAGAGATGAAAAACAACGATGCAAATCAGCAACGGGAGGAACTAGCCTAAAGCAATAGCCAAATAAAGGAGAAACCAAATCATGTCAAAAAACAAAAATGAGTCAAATGACTGGGAATACAAATCATATCACAATAATAACCCTGAATGTTAATGGCCTGAACTCATCAATCAAAAGACATAGACTGGCAGATTGGATTAAAAAGAAAAATCCAACAATATGCTGCCTGCAAGAGACTCATCTCATAGAAAGAGATACCCATAGACTAAAGGTGAAAGCATGGGGAAAAACATACCATGAACACGGACAGCAAAAAAGCTGGAGTATCCATCCTCATTTCAGATAATGCGGACTACAAGCCAAAACTAGTCAGAAGGGATAAAGAAGACATTACATGCTGCTTAAGGGAAGCATAAATCAGTAAGATATAACAATCATAAATATCTATGCCCCGAACATTGGCTTATCCACATACGTCAAACAAATCCTTCTCAATTCCAGAAATCAAATAGACCACAACACAATAATACAAGGCGATTTTAACACACCTCTCTCACCACTGGATAGATCTTCCAAACAAAAATTGAATAAAGAAACCATAGATCTCAATAACACAATCAACAATTTAGATTTTACCAACATATATAGAATATACCATCCAACAAAGTACAAATACACTTTCTTCTCAGCAACACATGGATCCTTCTCTAAAATAGACCATATTTTATGCCACAAAGCTACTGTTAGCAAATACAAGAAGATAGAGATACTACCTTGTACTCTATCAGATCATAATGGATTGAAATTAGAAATAAATGACAGAATAAAAAACAGAATCTTCTCCAATACCTGGAGACTAAATAATACACTATTATATGATGAAGGGATAACAGAAGACATCAGGAGGGAAATAAAAAAATTCTTAGAAGTAAATGAGAACAAAGACACATCATTTCAAAATCTCTGGGACACTATGAAAGCAGTACTTAGAGGAAGATTTATTTCACGGGGAGCATTCAACAAAAGAAGTAGAAATCAACAAATAAATGACTTAACACTACAGCTCAAAGCCCTAGAAAAAGAAGAGCAGACCAATATCAAAAGTAGTAGAAGACAGGAAATAGTTAAAATCAGAGCCGAAATCAACGAAATTGAAACAAAAGAAACAATCAGAAAAATTAACAAAATAAATAGTTGGTTCTTTGAAAAAAGAAACAAAATTGATAAACCCTTAGCCACACTAACAAAGAGAAAGAGTGAGAAAACTCAAATTACTAAAATTTGGAATGAACAAGGAAATATCACAACAGACACGACTGACCTACAAAACATAATTAGAAGGTATTTTGAAAATCTATACTCAAACAAAACAGAAAACCTCGAAGACATCAACAATTTTCTAGAGACATATGAATTACCTACGCTGAACAAGGAGGATATACACAACTTAAAGAAATCAATTCCAAGCCATGAAATAGAAGAGGTCATCAAAAGCCTACCAACAAAAAAAGTCCAGGACCAGATGGGTTCTCAGCCGAGTTCTACAAAACCATTAAAGAAGAGCTCATTCCAATACTTCTCAAAGTATTCCATAAAATAGAAGAGGAGGGAACCCTCCCAAACTCATTCTATGAAGCCAATATTACCCTAATACCTAAACCAGACAGAGACACATTGAGGAAAGAAAATTTCAGACCAATATCCTTAATGAACATCGACGCAAAAATTCTCAACAAAATTTTAGCAAATCGCATACAAAAATATATTAAAAAGATAGTGCACCATGATCAAGTGGGTTTTATCCCAGGGATGCAAGGTTGGTTCAACATCCAGAAATCAATAGATGTCATTCACCATATCAACAGACTTAAAGTTAAGAATCACATGATTATTTCAATAGATGTAGAAAAAGCATTTGATAAAATACAGCATCCCTTCATTTTCAAAACACTAGAAAAAATTGGGGTAGTGGGAACATTCCTTAACATTATAAAGGCCATCGACGCTAAGCCCATGTCCAATATCATTCTAAATGGTGAAAAACTGAAAGTGTTCCCCCTAAAAACTGGAACAAGGCAGGGATGCCCTCTTTCACCACTTCTATTCAACATCGTCCTTGAGACTCTAGCCAGAGCAATTAGACA
Organism: Sciurus carolinensis; assembly: GCF_902686445.1. NCBI lineage: Eukaryota > Metazoa > Chordata > Mammalia > Rodentia > Sciuridae > Sciurus > Sciurus carolinensis. The sequence continues at coordinate 19,229,602 of NC_062217.1, read as the reverse complement.
AACCAAGGAAATTAAAGGGATAAGAATTGGAAAAGAAGAACTCAAACTATCCCTGTTTGCTGATGACATGATTATATATTTAGAGGAACCTGGAAATTCCACCAGAAAACTTTTAGAACTCATAAGTGAATTCAGTAAAGTAGCAGGTTACAAGATCAATGCTCATAAATCCAAAGCATTTTTATACATAAGTGATGAATCTTCAGAAAGAGAAATTAGGAGAACTACCCCATTCACAATAGCATCAAAAAAAATAAAATACTTGGGAATCAATCTCACAAAAGAGGTGAAAGACCTTTACAATGAGAACTACAGAACACTAAAGAAAGAAATTAAAGAAAACCTTAGAAGATGGAAAGATCTCCCATGTTCCTGGATAGGCAGAATTAATATCGTCAAAATGGCTATACTACCTAAAGTGCTATACAGATTTGATGCAATTCCAATTAAAATCCCAATGATGTACCTTGCAGAAATAGAGCAAGCAATTATGAAATTCATCTGGAAGAATAAAAAACCCAGAATAGCTAAAGCAATTCTCAGTAGCAAGAGCGAAGCAGAGGGTATCACAATACCAGATCTTCAACTCTATTACAAAGCAATAGTAACAAAAACGGCATGGTATTGCTACCAAAATAGGCAGGTAGATCAATGGTACAGAATAGAGGACATGGACACAAACCCAAATAAACACAATTTTCTCATACTAGACAAAGGGTCCAAAAATATGCAATGGAGAAAAGATAGCCTCTTCAACAAATGGTGCTGGGAAAACTGGAAAACCATATGCAACAGAATGAAATTAAACCCCTATCTCTCACCCTACACAAAACTCAACTCAAAATGGATCAAGGACCTCGGAATCAGACCAGAGACCCTGCATCTTATGGAAGAAAAAGTAGGTCCAAATCTTCAACTTGTTGGCTTAGGATCAGACTTCCTTAACAGGACTCCCAAGCACAAGAAATAAAAGCAAGATCAACAACTGGGATAGATTCAAACTAAAAAGCTTTCTCTCAGCAAAGGAAACTAGCAATGTGAAGAGAGAGCCTACAGAGTGGGAGAATATCTTTGCCACTCATACTTCAGATAGAGTGCTAATTTCCAGAATCTATAAAGAACTCAAAAAACTCTACACCAAGAATACAAATAATCCAATCAACAAATGGGCTAAGGAAATGAACAGACACTTCACAGAAGAAGATGTACAAGTAATCAACAGATATATGAAAAAATCTTCCACATCTCTAGTAATAAGTGAAATGCAAATCAAAACTACCCTAAGATTTCATCTCACTCCAATTAGAATGGTGATTATCAAGAACACAAGCAACAATAGGTGTTGGTGAGGATGTGGGGAAAAAGGAACACTCATACATTGCTGGTGGGGTTGCAAATTAGTGCAGCCACTCTGGAAAGCAGTATGGAGATTCCTCAGAAAGCTTGGATGGAACCACCATTTGACCCAGCTATCCCACTCCTTGGCCTATACCCAAAGGACTTAAAATCAGCATACTACAGAGATACAGCCACATCAATGTTCATTGCTGCTCAATTCACCATAGCCAGATTGTGGAACCAACCTAGATGCCCTTCAGTTGATGAATGGATAAAGAAACTGTGGCATATATATACAATGGAATATTACTCCAAAATGAAGAATGATAAAATTATGGCATTTGAAGGCAAATGGATGAAATTGGAGAATATCATGCTAAGTGAGATAAGCCAATGTCAAAAAACTAAAGGATGAATAATCTCACTGATCAGCGGATGAGGACATACAATGGGGGATGTGAGGGTTTAGCGTTAGGGTTAGGGTTAGTTTTAGGGTTAGGGATAAGGAGGGTGGTAAGAATGAAGGAAAGAAGGACTGTATAGAGGGAAAAGAGGGTGGGAGGGGTGCGAGGGGTGGAGGGGAAGGGAAAAAAAATAATGAATCAAACATCATTGCCCTATGTAAATGTATGATTACACAAATGGTATGCCTTGACTCCATGTACAAATAGAGAAACAACATGTATCCCATTTGTATACAATAATAAAAAAAAGGTCCCTAATATAATCAGTTTATTTATTTATATCTTCAAATAAATGTATCAATTAGAGCAGGGAATGTAGCTCAGTAAGAGTGTTTGCCTACCATGCATGAGGACCTGGGTTAAATCACCATCGCGCGCGCGTGCGCGCCCACACACACACACACACACACACACAGTAATTAGAAAATGACTATTAAGAGAAATAAAATAATAATGATATACAAAGAGGCAAATGTGGAAGGGTAAATTTTATTTGTCTAGAGGATAAATATTGCCACATAAAGGAAACCTAAGTCTCCCCAGTCCTTTTATCCCTTGATTCTGCCCATGCTAAATCCAATAGATTTTCAGTTTCCACTATACATAGTTATTTAATTTTCAACCACCAGGAAGTTGTAGTACAAATATATGAAGTAGTAGATAACCATGAAAGAAGACAGTAAGAGGGAAGAAAAAACATACAGCACAAATAGAAAATAAGTAACAAAATGACATTAGTAAGTCTTTACCTATCAATAACTCCCTTAAGTATAAATGGGTTAAATTCTCCAATTAAAAGATATAAAGTGCATACTAGATAGAACAAAGAACATCTATATGCTGCCTATAAGAGTCTCTCTTCACCAGCAAAACACACATAGAATGAAAGTGAAAGGGCAGTAAAAGATCCCAAGCAAAGGGAAACAAAAAGAGAAAAGAAGTATTTATCCTTTTATCACATTAAAGAGACCATAAAATAGACTTTAATACCAAAAGTAAACATAGACAAAAGTCATCAGACAATGAAAAAGGGTTTAATTAGGAAAGAGGATATCATAAGTATAAATATAAAACACAACATTAGAACACTTAAGAACATAAGACAAAAACTAATAGATCCATAGGGAGAGACTATAATGCAACAATAGTAGAGGAATTCAACAGCACAGTTTCAACAAGGGATGGATCATTTAGCCAAAAATGTCAACAAAGAGACAGAGTATTTAACCTATTCTCTAGAGCAGATGGACCTAACAGAACTTTCCACCCAACAACTTCAAAAGACATATTCTTCTCAATAGTACCTACAACATTTTCTTGGATAGACCATAGGTTAAGTCACAAAACAAACCTTAACAAACCTTAAAACTGTTTTGGCCACTATGTTATAAAACTGGAAACCAACAACAGGAGCAACTTCAGAAACATCATAAATACCTGGAAATGCAACAGCATGCTCTCAAACAGTCCATAGTGAAAGAATAAGTTGGAAAAAATCTTTAAAAATTCTTCAGACAGATGATTATGAAAGACAAAATACAAAACTCTATAGAATACAGCAAAAACAATTCTAAGAGAGAAGATTATATAAGTAAACACTTATATCAAAGGAGAAAAAAAGCAAAGCTTGCTCTTAAAGGAGGTAAGAAACCAAGGACAGGCCAAAATTAGTAGAAGGAAAGAAATACTGAACACCAAAGCAGAAGTAAATGAAATATAGACTAAAAACTAATTTTAAAATGATCAACATCAAGAAAACTTGTTTCTTTTATTATACACAAAATTAAAATACTATCCTTTCTACTTCTTTATGATGTTTAGGATTTACTAAGAATGAGTGAATAATATTACCCAGAAACAAACAAAAAAAGAAAGCAGAGAAGCATATGAAGAAGACCAGAATAATAAAGGATTTTCAAAATCAAAGGTATAGATTTGATAGTCTCGATTTTTTTTTTTTTTCAGTACTCGGAACTGGACCCAATTCAGGCTATACAAACACCCTACCACTGAGCTGTAGTCCCAGTCCTCAAATGTTGGTTTTACTGAAGTTTGTTAATTTTGCATAGTGATTTGATTATATCAAGACTGAATAATTTTAAAAGACTGAATAAAGAAAAAATTCAGTCTCTTAAAATTATTGAGTAATTAATAAGTATCTACACCACATACATTTCTATTTTCTGAAATGCAAGTGAACAAGATAGAAAGAATTCACATCCCTAATGGAATTTAAATTCTGAAAGGAGATGTATAATAGACAAAGAAGTTATCGGTAATTTAAGGCCTTGAATCGGCACTTACCAATGAGGAATTCAATGAGATTACCTCAGTGAAGTAGATTTTCTGGGTTGTAAGCCAGATGGTCATGAGTTGAAAAAGAGGAGGTAACTCTGGAGGACATAAAGTGAATGTGGATTATTAGGGAAGATTTGTGAAACGAGAAAGGATGTAAGATATGATTTGCTGGGGATTTTTACAGCAGCTCTGAAACCATTCTAAAATATGACTTGTTGAATTAGAGGTGCCATTGGATACTGTGAGGCTTAATTTTAGTTGTCAATGTGACTGGAGGCAATGGCCCAGTATCTGATGCCCCAATATCTGATTAAAAATTATTTCTTACTGGATGCAGTGGTGCATGCCTATAATCGCGGAGGCTCAGGAGACTGAGGCAGGAAGACCACAAGTTTCAGGCCATCTCATCAATTAACCAAGATCCTCAGCAACTTAGAAAGACCCTGTCTCAAAATATGAAAATAAAAAGGACTTGGGATGTAGCTCAGTGGTAAGGTGTCCCTAAGTTCAATCTCTAGTACCCACCCCCTAAAAAAGCACTTTTTTTCAATGTGTCTATAAAGATGCTTCTAGAAGGACATGGCATTTGAATTGGTAGAATGAATAAGGCAGAGACTTTCCCAGGGTGAGTATCATCCAAACCCTTGAGGACCTGAATAGAACAAAATGGTGGCAGAAGTCTGAAACTCCTATCCTACCTGACTGAGCTGGAACACCGATCTTCTGCAGTCAGTGCTTCTGATTCTCGGACCTTCAGACTATAGCACCAACCTTCTGTGTCTCCAATGCAGCTTGCAGATGGCAGATCACAGGACTTCTCAGTCTCTATAATCACATGTCAATGCTCTGTGCCAGGTGCTATTCTGGGTGATTATATATATACATATATATAATATATATATAATTATAATTTATAATGTATATAATTATAATTTATAATATACAAATTAAATATGTAAAATTTTTATTTTGTGCAATGCACAATTAGCAAGGAGGGTAAAGTGGGAAATTTAACATCTTTCAGGATCACCTAGAGTGCTTACAAATCAGAGTACCAGGTCCTCTCCAAGTTCCTGACTTAGTAGGTCTGAGGTAAAACCAAGAATTTTTGTTTCTAACAAGTTCCCAGGTGATTCTGACCCTGCTGATTAGAGGATGACACCTTGAGGATTATTTTGCAAATAATCAGAATAGTCGAGACTTTAATCACATTCCTTATTCTCTCTGCCAACCAGCACTTAATCAGAGACAATAAGATCTTGAGCCAACTTGAGAAATTTTGTTCTTATTTAATTATTTAGAAAACTGAATATAAATCTTCAACAGAGTACTATGCTCTATCCCTGAAAAAGTCCCTATGTCTCATTATAAAAGAGGCTTCACAAGCATTGCGAAATGTCAAGTTTGCTGCTAAAGAGCAAGTTCTTAAAGTGTCTTTTACAAACTGCACAAAAACAATCAATTATAAAACTTTTCTCATAGCCAGACCTCCCTTTAAGTAATCTAATCATAAATAATACATCTTTTTTGCCAAAAGATGTGTTATGGCCAATATTAACAAAAGATGTGAGATTTTACCATTTGCTTATTTGTAAAAGTTATTGACTTTTCATATTTTTAGTAAACTATTTCACTGTACTCACAGATTGTGCCTGTGAGAGAAGTTACTTCCTCTGCCAATGTCCTCCACGCTCCTTTAGAAGTAACAGCTAGACTTTCTCTGTGAGTCCCTTTTTTGAATCATAGTGGATATTCAGAAACACTAGAAATTAGTCTGAGGCATATACCACGAACTTAAAAGAAAATTACACTAAACTCTTGAAGTTGAGAAGTGTGGTAATTAAACTATAAGTGAAATTTTCAAGTAAGTTATGTGATGTAGAATATGTAAAATGCCCAGTACAAAATTGGCACTATTTACATGTTGATTTCTTTCATTTTATTACTTAATTTTTCTGTCTGATGAATAATGTTTTTATATAATTCTGTCAAATATTTCTCTGCTTGTTCTATAATTCTGTCACCTTATAGGCAGGAAAATATTTTCTTAAGACATCTGATACTCAAGTGCCTCTTCTTCATTAACTGCCTGTAACACCTATCCTCAGCATAACCTATCCCTTCCTAATTCACATGTAATGATTGATAACTGATTCAAAAGGCATATAATGTCCTTGAAAAACAAAATGATGCTGGTTTTGAAAGATAATAAATGGATAGGCAGAGATATAGTTCTTCTTTGGGGATTTTCTAACACAGCTTTTTTATTGATTTCGTAGATGAGTAATTAAGTTGATCATGTAGATGTTACACCATTTTTTTTATTAGTGTATTATAATTATGCATGGTATTTGGGTTTGTGCCACTCAAATTTTTTAGCAGAAAATAGGATCACAATTAAAGTAAGATTAGTTCATAATCTGAAGTTTACATCATTTTTTTCTATAAGAATTCAAACACTTTCAATCTTCTCTGAAATATCACTTATGATTTTGTGTGGAAGTAATAAATTCAGCACAATGAAAGAGCATTCTTCATTAGGAGTCTCTATTTTCATCTTGATTCCTCTCCACGTGATAAGATGTCTTGATAAAGTGGCTGACGAGACTCAGCTGTCCTTCTCTAGACCGTAATGATAACAAAAAGTATTCTTGATTTTCATTTAACGAATATTTATTAAACGTCAGGAAATAACCTGCTGTTGCGATGTTTTCAACTTGGATTAATTTTATGTATCCAAATTACCTTTGACTTAACACTCATATTTATTTAGTAACATTCTGTGGTCACCTGCATTATGCCACACACTGTAGCACTATTTTGGAATAGTGAACAGTCCAAATCCTACCCCCCAAATATATGTACAATTTTGGAAAACAAAAGCAACTTTTTTGTTTGCATTTGATTTTTGTGGTAGCTGCTGCCTAACTACATGCTTTTGAATGACAAGCATTGCTTAAAATACCTATTCTTTAACTCAATGGCTCATTGCCCTTGAACCAAACATATTGAACTCAATTCTCTGCTCACTTGAGATAAGCTGCTCTCTCAGGGGTAATCCCCAGCCACCTTTCATACAAAACCTTGGAAAAGAAACTCAGCTGGCTCTGCAGACCTTTTAGATACAAACATCAGATGTGCAAATTGAAGTCCACGAAGGAACAAATGATTTGCAGAAATATGGATATAGGATTCTTTTTGACCATCTAATAAAAACATCTATCATTCATTTCATGTCTAATATAAGCCAAGCATGGTTGGTCAATTTATATTTATTGTTTCTGATTTTCATCATCTTGCCGCAAAATGGTGATAATTATCTTAGAGATGTTAAGTGACTTTTCCTGAGGAAAGGACTTGCAGTCTTGAAAGTAGGATCACCTGAAAGTAGGATCACATTTGGTATTTGTCATTGATCCACAACTCGCTGCCTCTGTGCGCACGGTGTGTGTCCACGAGAAGACATCACTGAATGAAATCAGGAAGAGTGTAGTCATTTATTTGAATATTTTACTACTTATTGGAAAGAATTCACGTTTTTAAAATGACTTCGGATATGACATGATCTTTCCATTTTAAGCTGTTTTGGCATTTTGCAAACATTTAAGCAGTGCTTAAACAATTTCTAAGTGAAATCTAATGATGTTATAATTGCTGGATGAATGGAGCAAAGTGTTTCAGAAGAACAGAATATTTGTCATTTCCACACTGTCTTTGAAGGAGTAGATTGATTTAGACAAAAACGTTACATGGGTAAAAGATCTTTTTTAACGTTGACTTCTAATCTTTACCGTACTCCTTTCTAGCTCTATTATATTGTGTCTTTCTGAATACAAAGAAATATGTACTTTGTACTAGTGGGCATTCAGTCCACAATTTTCAGAAAATTGTGGCTTGTGACTGATAAGTATCTTAAAACAGGCATATTGCTGTTTATGTCAAGAGAACTGTTATTCAATATAAGTGGTTTGGATGCAATTGAGTTTCTGTATCTGAATGTTGTACATTTGTGAACATAATTATCTCAGAGTACTTTGCTACAGGTCTTCCTCCCCTGCTGTGTGTTCAGTCCATCTTGTTTGTTTGCTTATGTTTAACTGACACTCATGACCTATACCTTAGATGATTGAAATTTTGAATGGAGATTAAATATGAATACACGCAATGAAGGGCATCTATATTATCTTGGATTCCTAGTTTAATATAAAATAGGTACGGTGAGATAAGTATTATATTATTATCTTAATAGAAATCTATGTGAAAAATATTACTCTTCACTAAAACTCCCAGTCCTGTATTTTTAATTGGCACTATTCAATTTTATGTAACCAATCTGTTTTTTGAAAGAACTTGTCAGGTATTTCGCATTTTAAATTTTCATGGTAGTGGAACATAAATAAAATAAGATATCATAGTTGCAGCATGGAATTATTAAATAAAGCAATTTGAGAATCTCTGGAAAAGTTTTTGATGAATGCATTATGAACTCTTCCAAGTGGACATCCTTGAGATGACCTTTTTTTTTTTTTGCCTAAATTACAAATAGGAATGAGAGGAACTTAAAGTCAAATGATAAAAAGCATTTTGATAATTTTTTTAATCTTGATATTTTTAAATGTCACTTCATGTATTTTAGTAAAGTATTAATAAATTAATGCATATTTAGCCTTGATTCTAGTAATGGACAAATTTCAAATGAATAATTTAAATCAATGATACTCAAATACTATAAGAAATCTAGTATATAAGAAATATGGCTTCTCAAAAGAAAATTGTATCTTTTACTTATCTTAATTGTAAAAGTAGACAAGATCACTGCTTCAAGAAACATGGGAAGACATTTCAAATCACTCACAATTATTTCTTGTGAATTCTATACAATAAATAAATATATAGTGAATGATCCTTGACATCTTTGGAAAGGAACTAATGGAACCGCATACAGGTCAATGGTGGGTGAACCCAAGCTACCTTTGGTTTAAGGCACCAAAAGTGAAAAAATAAACAAATAAATAAATAAAAATAGAATTCTGCTATTTATTTTGGACTTTGGAAATGAGCATAGAACACCTATCTCAACATCAATGCACATAAAATTTCTAGCCATAGAGGGCTATTTTTATATATCCATGGAAACCTATCTTTCTCTCTTTTCTTTTTTTCTTTTTTCTTTGGCTCCTACGTGTATGTTGCTAAGCAGTTTACATTGCTATACTGGATAATTATATCAAACTGTTAAATCTCCTGCAGATTCTCATTTATTATGTCAAAATTCTGTCCGCTTACCCAAAGAAGGCTATCCAAAGAATTAAAATTATTTTTGAAGTCAATTTTTGTCTTCTGGATAGTGGCATTTTACCAAAATGTACTATACAGCACTTACTATAGAAAGATAAGAATGTTACACATTACTGTGTATGTATGGAAAAACCAACCCATGTTTGTTGAAGCAAGTGAATATAATGTGTTACACAATGAGCCAATGAATTTTTATTAAGCTTGATTTTCCATCTGGCCTGCACAATATCAATGACATAAAACAGCATAATCCACAAAGAGAACGAGACTGCTTTTCCAAAATGCTTTTTCCAGAATCAGTCAATAGAGAATCACGTGTCTGCAACAACAATCACTTTCTAAAACCTTTTCCAGCTCTTCATTGTTTTTCAGGGTGAAAAATCACCTGGCAACATGAGGGAGCAGGGGGTCACCTAGAGAAAGCAGTTAGAAGTGGCCCTTGAAGCAACCGAGAAGGTATGGCACTCCACTCTCAGGGAAGAGAAAGTGAATCTCCTTATTTTCTTTGTAGTGGTCATTATCTTATCTAGAAATCTTGTAAGAGTGAATATGATATCTGGGTTCAGAATTTTCAGTTTATTTTCTTCCTAAATAAGATGAAAACTCTAACCAGTAAAAATCCTTTTTGAAGAGAGTTTCCACTAAACTGAATTCTTCTTTTGTTGAGAGTAAGCTAAACTGATGTAATTTAGTTTTGAATATCCTAATTTTCCTTGTTTGCATAGGGTTTACACATGACATATATCTGATTTGATCAAAGAAATGCAATGGTTTTATTCTTATGCAAGGTTCTAAATATACACATAGTGAAGAAGAGAAGTGCATTAGAAATCTAGGGACAGAATTCAGTGCTAAATAGTAATTGAAAAAGATGTGTTGCTTGGAAACTGCAAAGAACACTGCTTGGTTTCAAGCGAAGGGTAATACAAATCATGCATTAAAATAGTAGAACCTTTTTAAAATTTCAACAATGCAATTGATGATAGTTTTAATAAGCTCTGACACATAACATAGAATAGTGCATTTCAATCATGCAGATGGTTCACAAAGATAACTTACAAACACTGATAGGTTTATATTGAGGTTTCATTATTTACCCTATGAAGTTTCAGGTTATAGGTGCTTAAACTGGACTCACCTTAAGGGCAATGAAATATTCCTTCTAAGAATAATCACTGTTTCCACAAAAATGCTGCACTTAATCAGCAGTGTCATGCACCATTGAGTTTTTGTGCATGGGACTTGCTGTTTAATAGCTGTTTGGTGACAGTTGCAATTGGATGCAGTTATTAAACAATGTGAGATGATAATTTGTTACTTGGCGGGGGAGTGAGTTCTTTCACTCCTACCCAATTTCACAATGTGATGACCCTGAAAGTTAATGAAAATAAAGAGATCTGCACATGGAGAACAAAACTCACAATGAAGTGGCAATAAGTATTCACCTTTTGTTTGGGTACTTGAGGGATGAAATTCAAATGCTTAGACAAGTCCCCTGAATGGTGAGGTAATAATTTTTTCTCTCCTGAAGATTCACTATATCCAAGTCTTCTCCTGTTTCTGTAAGTTATTCCAAATAGGAAATAACTGATCTCCACAAGAAGCAGTTTCTGAGGTCTTGCAATTTTGGAAATCTATTCTTCTTTGGACCTGAAATCCAATCTGTTCATTTCTTAACACACTATAACTTTTCACAAGGACCTGATCTTTGTGTTAGTCATCAGAAGTTGGTTTCTAGCTCATTTTGAAAATATTACTTTATATCAATTATAATTGCTTTAATTAAGAAGGAAACATTTATGGAGTCCTATCATATGCTACCCTACTTATTTTATCTTCAATTTTAAAGATTCATAATATACTGATATATTGGGCATCAATAAACCTAATTTCATTATAATAAGCTGTCAATCATTAAAAATGCAAATATGACCAGAAATCAGAGTAGTTTTTTAATGAATTTTCATAATAAAAGATATTGGTACTTTTTTTTGCCTCTTCTTTTTTTTTATAAATTTTTGAGAAAATAATTTTGTTAGTTTTTGATGGACTTTTATTTTTATTTACATATTTAAATACAGTGCTGAGAATGAAACCCAGTGCCTCACACATGCTAGGCAAGAGCTCCATCACTGAACCAGAACCCCAGCCCTCCCATCTCAATTAAGGAATCAAGTTAGAAACATGTATAAGATGAGGAAAGTTTTAACAGACTGAAATCAGAAATACTTAAATAAAGTTGATAATTAATATTCAAATGTTATAGCAATTTAACCTCTAAGAATTTTAATCTTCAAAGAACTATTCAAAACTTTTTGACATATAAATATATATGTCATATATATGTATATATATGTCATATACATATATATAGTACACTAAAAATAATTTTAAATGACATTTTCTCTTTGGTTGGGTCACATGTTCTTTAGATCAGAAAATTTTTTTTTTTTTTTTAAGGTAAAGGTGCATTTATTCATGTCCATGCCATCTAAAAGCTACTGAGTACAGTAATCAAGCTGGAGAAGGGACAAATCACAACCTAAAACAGCAAAAAAAACTGGGACATGGGCCCTCTGAATTGCATGTCTGAGCTGGAAAGAAAACCTCCCTGAGAAGTTTGCTTCACGCTTTGTTTTCTCCCGCCAGCATCTTCTGTCTCTCCTAGTTAAGGCCTGGACAGTGTTGAGATGGTGTACCATTTCTCCAGAACCGTCAGTCCCCCTGAGGGCTCAGGCTGGGGGTGCAGTTTGGTTCCCTAGTGTCTGGCTCCGCAGGGCCTCCACCATCTGAAGCAGGGCGGACCTCTCCAGTTCCAGAGCCAACATGGCCTGCTTCAGCTTGCTCTCGGGGCTCAGGAGCTTCTCCACTGTGGCTTCCAGGCTTTGGATCCTACCATTTGCCACCTGCAATTGCTCAAGGAGGTCAAGGTTCTGTTTGTGTAAGCTGCTGTTGGTTTTCTCTAATTTATCCCTTCTTTGGTTGTCACTGAGAGGAGAGGAATCAATAAGTTCTTCTTGAAGCACATGGTACTCAACTTCATAAGCCTGTAACTGTTGAGCGATGTCCACCTCAACTACCTGACTGATGGTCTTCTCCATTTGTACCAAGTCCAAGTTAGGAAGTGTGTTTTTGATAAAGTCCACTATGGTTTTTTAAGTTTTCATGCTGCAGATTCAAGGGCTGATGGCTTCCCACAAGACTTAGAGCTACTTTAAATATGACCTCTGACCCCTGAAGAAAGATCGTATCCCAGACCCTGGCTAGGAAGTCCTGCGGCAACTGTGAGGCGAACACAGTGAGGAACCCAGGTGCAGCACAGAGGCTGGGGCCGATCTCGTGCTCCTCTAGGTGATCTAAGAGGTCTCTGTGGTAGTTGTGGAGAAGCCGACAGAGCTGGTACATCTGGATCTGTACAATTACCATGTCCGGTTGATATTGCTTCTGCGTCCCATTTCAAACATCAAAAACTTGAGCATTTTAAATGCCTCTTCTTCACTCAGATGAAGCAGCAAAATGCCTGTCACAAAGCTGAGACCTTGGCAGTATCCTACTTCCTGGTCTAGAAGTGAGTAGGCTTTCTCTTGTTGTAAAGAGACAGCTGCCCTGCTCGGAGCTGAGCAGAGAAGTACGGATGCGTTGGAAAGGTTCGCCCAAGGTCAATAAGAATGGCGGGCTGCTGAGAGGTTGGCTGCTTTAGGAGCTCTTTGTAGGGCACATCCTTTGGCTGCTGTTTACTGGGAAACGGGTGTTTAAGGTGGAATTGCTCTGCTAGAAATTTCCAGATTTCACCCCGGTGATGAGGAGGCACAGCTTGCCCAACTGCCGAGTGCATTTTTTTCCATCTCAAACTTAATTTTTGATCTTCCAGGAGTGCTAAGCATCTTTTCCCATACCGCAGTTACTTCTTTAAGACAAGGAGGGATTTCTTCATAATCACGCTTCAGGCGCTTTTTTGGCAAGTCATTCTCAGAGGCTTGTAACTTCTGATCTTCCTTCTCCTTCCTGAGGAGCAGTACCTGTTGCAGAAGAGCCTTTTTCCGCAGCTCACGAAGCTCCCTCGAGGTCCTCTTCGTTTCCTCTGGTACAGGGCCAACGGGTCCATCTTCACACACTGGTTCTAAAGGAGGCGGTGGGGGGAGCTCTACCACCTTTGAATAATGCTCAAGTCTTCCGGGGAGTCGCACGCCTCCTGTGGAGTGGCCACGCTCAGGAATATCTGCTGCCCCCATGAGTGCCGCCGGGTCTTCACCCGGGTCCCACCGGAGTCGCCGAGGTGGTTTACTTTGGCTTCAAAGTCCTTTCGTTGGTGGGGCGTCTCTGTGCTCACTGAGTGAGACCTCGAAAGTTTTCTCTGAGAGACCCCTGGAGAGACCTGAGTGGGCTCTGGAAGTTCTGGGCACCCGACCAGGAAATGACTCAGGGTGTTCGCTCGCCTCCGGAAGGTCTGCTGGGGGAGAGCGAACCAGGCCCTTCTGTGAAATGGCCCTTCAAGTCACTGGACAGGTCATCTGAAGAGCCAAGGAGCTTGAAGGAACTCTCAGAGATGGGCCAGGCCTCCTTGTCACCCATAGATGGCTCTTTGCTGATGTTACTTAATGTGCTAGACACAGAGCTGTCCAGATCCACGCTGCTAGAATGTTCCTGCAGGCCTTCTACTTTATTACCCCGGGACAAAATACTTTCAAAAGACTCTGTTCAAGATCTCTTTGCTTTGTTTTTCAGCATATCTAGCCTAAATGGCGTGGCACTGGCTGGCAATTCACTTCCAATATTCTCTGCTGCAATCTGAAGGCTGCTTTTATCGCCCCAACAGTGGTTGTGTTCTTTCTGTTTCTCTTCATATAAACATCTCAGAAAAGAGATCATCCATTCATTCTCTCGCTGCTCATTCCTTGGTCTCAATTTCTGAACCTCCTCAAAATTAGTTGCCCGTTCCTGATTAGTTAATATTGTCTTGGAGTTCTAGTTTGGTTTTGGAAGAATTCGTTCCCTCTATCCTCTCACAGAACTTGTGCAGGGCCTGCAAAGGGGCAGCCCTCACACAGCTGGGCTGGAGCTTTGGCTGTCTGCTGCATCGCAGCCACTGTGAAAGCCTGTTTCAGGGTCATCATGATTTCATCAACCAGAGCTTCATCTGTGCACTGGAACACATAACAGACGAAATGGAAGCCACCACCTCCGGAAGACTCCCGGCAGATAAACCCAAAATGGTCCACATGTCTAATGTCCTGAGAGCAAAAGGATATCTCCTTAAAATTTTTCTCCAGTGCTATTTTTTTGGTGTCAGGACTGATGAGGTAAACTTCAGACTGGCCAATCGTGAAGAGCATAGTTCGATTTTCCTGAGTATCTGTTGACTGCACAATATTGTGTTCACTAATTAGGTGGTTCTCAATGTTGTTTTCCTCAAAAGAGCTGAAGAAACTGCTGCTTGGGAGGCTGGAGTCCTGAAACTCCTTCCTGAAGGCCAGCGAGCACAGGCTGAGCGGGAAGAAGGACCTCCTCCTTTGGTACTGAGCACCACTAGGACAAAGATTCTGCATTAATTAGCTTTATATATTAGCAATTCGCAGTATAGTCATTGCTCCATAAACATTTTCGAAAGTTCATTAATCAACCCTTAAGATATAATGGAAAATTAATTTAAAAATTTGTATCCTTTCAGAAAAATGCATTTAATAAATTCATCATGAAATTATATTCAATAAAGGTGTAAAGCATCTTCAATGTATGAATATGGAAATGAAATTCATTTTCTTGAGATCACATCATTAAAAAAGTTCAAGATGATTGGGAACAAACAGATGTGAGTAGTAGGATCATGAGATTAAGGAAATTATTCTTTAAAATGGGCCCACTGTGCTGACTCCAACATGTTTTCTCTTTCAAAAATCAATTTACCTGCAGCTCTGCTTGGCTAAAGTGGACAAGATATTTTATATTCCTCAGTAAGCTAATTTTTATCTGCAGGAGAAACATAGGTCCAAAATAATTTCCAATAAGAGGAACACAAGTTACCAGGAAGGGGAAGACTTTTTGTGACCCTTATCCAGACCAGATCCCAGAATTCAGGGAGATAAAGAAGATTCCCCCAACCATAAATTCTGAAAGAACAGGTTCCAATTAGAACCAGTCAACTGGGCCAAAGTGATCTAAAGTGGTCACAGCAGCAGGGACTTGAAGTCTGATGTCATCCTGTTGTCAGTCAAAAGCTAAGAGGTAATCCGAGGCAGGACTCTCAGGAAACTTCCCTGGGACCCCAATAAAACTGGAGGCAGGAAAGGCATGCCCTCCCTTTCCTTTCTAAGAGGTCTCACCCTCTCTCTCTTGAGAGTGTCCCCTTTACTCCTTTCCCATCTCCTGTAATGAACTCATGCCTATTACTCAGTGACATGTCTGGACTCTTTCCGACCTAATCACAAGAATCAGGCTTTGAAGGGGGGCCTTCATCCTGGCTTGATTTCCTGGAAGCCCCCGGCCGTGTAACAAAGGCATTAAAATCATTAAGAATGTAGTGGCACATGTGATGCAGACAAGGACAGCACACACCTAGGCCTCAGAGGAGGAAGCACAATAGGAACTAATTCAGCAACTTCTGCAAAGAAGCAGCACTTGGGAACCCACAGAGTCATGGCATAGCACAGCACTTTCTGGGAACTACAAGTCATTGAGTATTCTTGGAGCATAAATGTGAATATATATTGCCAGAGGATGAAAGTAGAGAGAAGAAAAAGATAAGGCTGAACTAATTAGTCAAAGAGAGTCCACAAGGACCTGCCAGGCCATCCAAGGCAATTTAGAAATTACTCTGTAATGATGAAGAAACCAAAGCTCCCAGTATTTATAGGACTCCTTCAAGGTCACAGAGCCGGTTAGTTGGGGGAGTGGATAGAATCTTGCTGTAGCTTGGTTCTTAATGAGTATTTGTTTCTTCAGAATATGTTGTAATCAGTAATTAACATTGAATCCTGAAATCCCAGTGAGGTACAGCTCAGCTTGCTTAGTTTTCCAGGATGAGGTTGATTAACAGAACTGATCTGCCAAGGCCACAAGGAAGACTTTGTGATTTAAGGGTTAACTTTCGGTACATTTCACTCCTATCCATTTTTCTCTCATTCCTCCTATTTGTAAGTTATGTCTTTACATGTTTTAGGAGACCCCACTATTACACCTAAGTCTGATTTAAAAATTTTATGTCATTTTCAAACCTAGAATTACCTGTCAGTGTTGTTATCCGTGAGAATCTACTAACAATGAAATAAATACCCAATAAACATGTTTAAAAAATAAAATAAAACACAGAAACAATTCAGAAAGAGACTATATATTTCCAAAGAACCATGTATAGCCTGACAGAGAAAAAAAAAATGTGATAGAATTGCCTTACAATTAAATAATAGTGAAGAATAAAGTGAACAATAAATTCTTGAAGTAGAAAATAGTTTTCAGTGATGTTACATTTCCCAGGTGGAATGCCTACGTACACATACTGATAAAAATTGATCAGTATTTCAAAAGGAAATATTTCTCGAAAAATACTTTTAGCAATCTATGCAAAAATACACTAATCATAAGTGGATGTTGCCTAAATGAAGTTATACTAATGCTCACTGGAAGAGGATAATGCTCAGAGATTTGCAGTATTCAGGTGTTGTTGTATCATCAGGATGATCAACTTGCCTCTGGGAGCTTTTGAAATTGTTTTCATTTCTCTGTCCTGGGAACATCAGGAGAGCTGAGGCACACTGAGATAATAGTAATGGGATTCTTCCCCTCCAAGGATAAGAATTGGCTTTTGAAATTGTCTTCCTCTTTAGTGATAAACCATTGATGTTTTGATCAAAATAATATGAACAATAAATAATCCACAGCATAAATCTCCTGTTTTAAATTAAATTACCACCTTCTTATATTATTCAACTAAATGTTTTACTACTAGTGAGGGATGCTCATAAACTTTGAGTTGATCTTTAAAGGAAACAACAACTTAGCTGATTTTTAGGCAAGGTTCCTCTTACCAATTAATTTAATGTTTTCATAACATCAGAAAGGATTGTTAAGAATTGAGTTTTTTATTCCCTTCATATTTCTTCATAGAGGATAAACATGTTTATAACATCATTATATCATCAGAGGTATAATTATTTTAGATATTGTATTTATTTCTACTTTAATCATTCATTTATTTTAAAATGCTTAATCATGTTATATGGTTTAAATGCACTTACGTTAGCACAGTAGTGAATGTTTGTAATTTATAAACAGGTAGTTTTCTTATATGGGCAGTAGAATTGCTTTTGTTGTTGTTAACTTCTAAGTGTAGTCAAAATTTGAAGCCCTCTACTCTGTAAAGCTCTAATTCTAGAAATTAACTTTCAATATTACAAAATGTTTAGGTCTGTTTGATCTCTTCCCTAATAACTTTTAATGACAAATGCTAATAATTTCTTAATTCACTATGGAATTAAGGGCCACCTTTCCTTTCCTCATTGCCCTCTGCACTAGATTTGACACTGTTTACGATTTTACTTTTTTAAGAAAGCACTCTTGAAACTTGTTGGCATGAAACTCTTTGTGTTTTGTTTTTTTGTTTTTTTTTTCCTCCTTTTTCTCAGCAGTTACTACTTGTCCTCTTGAGCATTGGTTTGCAACCTGTAAGCAATGTTTCTGAGAATTACATTCTCAGGTGTTCTCCTCTATGTTCATTCCCTAGGCAACCACAACCACAACCACATTCATTATTTCACCAACTGCGTTATAGAAATTCTCCACTTGACTCACTGGTCATTGCCACATTCTCTCAAGCCCTACCTCCCAAATGCAGCTTGAAATTTCCTTTTCTCAAATGTGTTCTGTTCTGTGACTCACTACCTGAGAAAATGAAACCATCATTCACTGGGTACCCAAGCCACCAAGGTGTACCTTACTCTGGATTCTTTCTTCCCTCAGTCTGTCTCCCTCCCCATGTCAAATCACTATATAATTCAAATATTAATCACTCTTTTAAAACCTATAATTCTCTCCATCATAACGCTTTGTGTTCTGTTCCTATAACATTTTTCATGCATATTATTACAACAGCCTCTTAAGTAACCGACCTATCCCGTCTTTCCCCATATGATACCTTGTCACACTATTAGAATTATCTTTCAGTGAGAAATCATTCTTCTACTTAAAAATACTACCTTTGGCCCTTCTTTGGTTAAATTACAAAAACATGACCTTATCAGCACAATCATGTTTTTTTATAATCAGTCTTAAGTCCACATTTTTAACCAAGTTCTATCAATTCTGTTTAATAGACTAAAATTAATCTCTGCATCAATTATGTATGAATCCTTAAGATATAAGTATAGTAACTAAAAAAATAGAATTCAAAAGGTATTAATTTAACCATTGGATTGAAATGGGATTTGGGGGGTGGGGCGGAGATTGCACTCAGTGGCATTCAACCACAGAGCCACATCCCCTGCCCTATTTTGTATTTTATTTAGAGACAGGGTCTCACTGAGTTGCTTAGCACCTCAATTTAGCTGAGGCTGGCTTTGAACTTGTTAATCTCCTGCCTTAGCCTTCTGAGCCACTGGGATTATAGGTATACTCCACCGTGCCTGGAAATTAGGACATTTCTGAATATAAGAAACATGTTTACAAATTTAGGCAATGTCTAATAATTTATCTTATCAAGTTAAACACCTACACATTATCAATTTTTGTTTTTTAATTTTAGAATTGAGCAGCAGAAGTTGGATTTTCTTAAAACGTCTCATCTACCATCACTGCATCCCAAGGCTACATATCCCCTATTTGGGGAGAGAGATTTTCTTTCATCATACACTCTAACCCTAAAATGTGCCATTATATATATATATATATACATATGCCATGCATTCTACTATTCTGATGAGAGAATCAAAAAATATAACTATTTCCAATGCTATGTTCAATATTATTCTTGCAAAGAAGGGAAGAAAAATCTTCAAATATGTTAGCTCTTTTCTCTCCAGTATTTCTGACCCAACTGATATAAACCCAAGATATAGTTCAATAATAATACCAAATACAAGCTACTGACACAGATTTTTTTAAAACACAAATTGTACCAGTTTCTATATACTCATGATGTTTTGTAAGCTATTTGGGAACTGGTAAAAATAGAATAATACATCTAAAGTGCTCTAATTCTCATGGGGCTTTAAATGTACTTTCTATTTTTGATGCAATTCACTGTCATTTTGAACAAGTTCACAACCAGATTATAGAAATGCTTTTTCATTATGGTGTTCTAATCACTGAGGTAAACCTCAGTTTTTACAGGAAACTGTAAAATAGTAATACTGTTTTAAACTGTAAAAACTGTATTTTACAGGAAACACCCAAATTTAAATTCTCTAAGCTCATTTGGTACCTTATACAATATCGATTTTTAAACACACACTCTTTGTTTCAATAGGATTTGGTTTCTGTGTATGGTGTGTTTGATGAACTGATCACTTTAAGCAATTCCAGAGATGCTACTATGCTGTATTATTTTCTTCCTCTTCCATTTCAAGCCAATCAGCCTTTTATTTTTGTAAACTTTCATTTTATGTCAACCAAGTAGTAATTTCTAAAACAACACATCTGACAAGAAAAAAGTCAAAGAAACAGCATTTTTCTGTTTTCTGGAAATAAAGTGTTAATTAAGTTTTAGGTATGCTGGACTTCATTCTTCCCAACAATGACAGTCATGGATTTACTTGAGATTCACTTGGTTCCTCCCATGCATTTGCAGCCAGGTTTTGTAGAAAACTAAGCTGTGAAGCAATGCTTTTCTGCAGTTTGGGATTTCAGCTCAGGAGCACAAGTTAACCCCCAGGTTTTCAGCATGATTACATTTATCTATATTTAAAGTACAAAGGAATCAACATGCTGGAAAGTAATTGCTCTGTTGCCATAGGGAAAGAGATTAGGAAAACTGTGAGTTTAAGGGAGAAACTGCCTGGGTAGTAATCCCTTTTATTATCTACTCTAAGCCATAAAAGATTCTATCCCAAGCCTAATAAATAATTATGTCATGAACTGTAGGGTCAGAGGACTTCAGCAAGATTGCTAAGAAGTCCAACTCTCAGAAACTTCCTCTATTGCTAAGGTCATATTATCTCTTTTAAAAGTAACTGTTTGACAGCACTGAATGCAGTCAGATGCTAATGTGCACAGCAGGGGAGAACAATTACCACAACCATTCATTTGCTAGGTGATCTCTAAGGCCTATCCTAACTTTAAAATTCTATGTCTGTGTCTAAATTAGAGAGTCATTTTCATTTGAATTGACAAAGCTAATCATATGTTTTAATTAAGATATTTTCTTTTCATTAAATGAATGTGTGTCAGAACAGAGAATTATGTTAATGGAGAGCCCAACATCTGTCTGCAAAGCCAGGGTCATGGAGCCAGCAGAACTTAGACAAATGACCAAGATCTCATGAAACAAGTTTATTGGCAGAGCTTGGGCTAAGGTCTCTGTCAGCTGGGCAGGAGAAATGTACAGAAAAGGCCAGAGGAGAAAGAGAGTTATGGGAGATAACATGGCGTAAGCACACAAAGCGAACAGTTGGTGAAAAAGCAGACAAAGCAGGCTCTGGAGGATGCGAATCTAATTCTATTTTTCAGTTGAACCACTCAGTTCCCAACACCCCACCCTCTGGCCACTCATCAATTCTGCTTCCAAGACAAACTCTCTTAAACTTTATTTCAGGACTATAGATGTAATTTGGAACATCCATGGACATGGAACGTCCATGCCAGCAATCTTTGAAAATCATATCCAGAAACAATCCTAGATACTATGAATAAATCATGAGCACATAATAAAAGCTAGGTTTGAAGTTGGGGTGAATGTTGGAGCCCCTGGAACGTACTAGGTAGTGCTAATGGTTTCTCGACCTTCACATCTTCTGTGCTGCCATTCTCTACGCTGGCTCCTTGACCTACTCTGCAGTACTGATATGGAGTCCCATAGTCAGACCATCAAAGAAAATAACCAACTTCAAAATACTGAATTATTTGACTCTACCTTTCTGTAATATATAGGAAGGAAATGCCTTTGTCTCTCATTACCAACCTCTTAAAGCCTCAATAATTATTTCTGACCAAGAACTTTCCCTCTAAGATCTCTGCAGTTGGCCTGTTTCCTTCACAGTGGTCCAATGTTGCTTTACACCTTTCTTAAATCATTTTCTTCTACAGTTCAACTATTTAATGAAGTTCTATCCTTTATATGTGTATGACTTTTTCTCAGCAACCCCCTTCTCCACTACCTTCTTTAGGAAATGACCATAAGTCATAGTATAGTTTAGGAAATGACCATAAGTCATAGTATAGTTCTGAGGGGGGTGAGGGCTGTGTCCATCATATTCAATTGTGTAGGACCAAGCAGTGCACCCAATAAATAATTGTTGAACGAAAGTGAGGGCAAGGAAGGAGGACTACCCCCTGTTCTGAAGGGAGCAAATATGAGATGTTTGCATTATTAAAACCAAGAAGCAAAGGAAAGTAGACACAAGGGGAAAAATATAAATCTTACTTTAAAAATATGAAATATTTGGCATCCCAGCAATGTTTAAGGTTGATAAACATATCACTCCTAATATATGTGTAGGTATTTCTTCCTCTAAGTGTTATGTTTTATGATGAAAAAAAACTATGATTTTTATACTTGCTACAATACATACCAGTGTACTCACCTAAATCTTAACTACAGTAATACCCAGGTCAATTTAGTTAATTAATATTACATGTATGCCCCCTTTTATTAGCATGTAGAAATCATCCTTTATAAATTTAATAAAAGCAGGCACTTAGAGTGCTCTCTTTGTGTCACATACTATTAAAATACTGTATCAGACATCAAAGCACTTTAGTATAATGGCAACTCCTATCCTGAGAACAGCACTATGAAGTAGTTGCTGTCATGAGGGTTGTCCTATGTCTGATGACAAGAAGGCACTGCAGGGTAAGTCAATTGTCCTGGGTCACCGAGCTGGTAGATCTTGGGCCTGGGATCTGAATACAGCAGTCATTCTCTGCAGGCCACCCTGTGATTCATTGTCAAGTCCTGCTTGGTTACCTCCATACGAAAATAATGCTTCAAAATCTATATTGACTAGCTTATACACAAAATAACAAGCAGGAGAAAAATTTACAGAGAAATTATGTACATACAGCATTTGGAAAATGAGAAGGATGAAAAAAATAAGAGAAAGGATTCAACTGGTAAATTCAAGGTACATAGGAAGGCCTACTAAAAGTTAATACTGGGATGAAGAGGAAAGGGAAAACAAATGTTTTTTACTTTAAATTGCTCTTGCTGGTATGGCACAGTGGCACATACCTTGTAATCCCAGTGGCTTGGGAAGTTAAGACAGGATTGCAAGTTCAAGGCCAGCCTCAGCAACTTATCGAGACCCTAAGCAATTTAGTGAGAACCGTCAAAAAAAGAAAAGAAAAAAAAATAAGAAAATTGCTCTGGCTGGCAAGCAATACAAATGTTCATTAAATGTTCATTCTATGGACATGATGCTACTGAGAAAACAACTTTAATTATTGGGTTATTTCAATTCCCCTGTGAAGGGAACTTGAAGTAATAAGAATTGAATACCAGGGGAGGCTGTGGAAGGGCTTCAAAAGAAAATTTAAAAGTAGAACTAGAGGGACACTGATGGACAAGACATGGAGAATAAGAAAGCATGAGGCGTGAATATGAGTCTCCAGCTTCTGTGATGGAAGGCAAGACAGATGTCAGACTCGGCGTCACAAAGACAGGAGTGGATCCAGATCACACTGCATTGATGATAAGGTCAATGGCAGGTACTTTTTTTTTTTTTTTTATTGTAAACAAATGGGATACATGTTGTTTCTCTGTTTGTACATGGCGTAAAGGCATACCATTTGTGTAATCATAAATTTACATAGGGTAATGTTGTTTGATTCATTCTGTTATTTTTTTCCCCTTCCCCCCCAACCCTCCCACCCCTCTTTTTCCTCGATACAGTCCTTACTTCCTCCATTCTTGCCCCAATGGCGGGTATTTTTAATTTAAAGTACCTTTGTATAACTACATCTTCTTTTCTGGGACAACATTATTTACTATTTATCTATCACTGCCACTAGTTTCTCTCTTGAATCTGAAATTCAACACATACAAGACTTCATGAGCTTTTGCATATCCACCCCTCCTCTAGGGTACTTGATGCCAGTAAATGACACCAGCACCTATGTAGGGACCTAGTCTGGGATGCCTGGTTTTTCTTACCTTGGTCTGTTTACTCCTTCATTTCACATCTACTCAATCACATCATTCTGAATTCACATTCCTAATTCAATTGAATGCATCTATTATTTTCTCTCTCCAATTCTAGGTCTTCATTATTTTGCACCTAGATTTGGTATTATTTTGACTGATGAGTAGGTAGGTATTAACTGACAGAAAGTCAGGAAAATGGGACTTAATTTCTCCTTGTGATAGAAAAACCCTAGCTTGTTCCTACTTTATAAACCAACTCTTTGCTTACACTTAGAAGTCAGTAAGGCGATCCAAGATGGCGGCCTAGAGGGAGACTGCACCCCCAGTCGCTCCAGAACCCTGGAGTTAAGAAGGGGAGGCATTGAGAGACTCGGACTGAAATAGAGCCACGGGTGAGTCTGCCCACTGGGTAAAGCTCGGCCCGGGGGGCAGGCCCAGATAGAGGTGGCTTATCGGAGCCGGGCAGGGCAGCTAGAGTCATTCACAGGCAGCCCTGCGCACTCCGGCGGTGGGCCCCGCCCACACAGCCAGCTTCTCCAGGTTCTCGGAATGGAACTGGCCCCCTAGTGAGAGCCTTTCTGACCAGAACAAGCTCCGAGTCCCGGAGCCAGTGCAGCTCAGCGTACTCCGGCAACGAACCAGTGGAGAGCCGCAATCAGCAAGCAGCCTCTGGGATTAGGGCAGGGCAGCCAGAGACCTCTTCAGGCGGCTCTGCCCACTCCGGCTGCAGGCTCTCTTCACGGGGAGATCCAAGATGGCGGCCTAGAGGGAGACTGCACCCCCAGTCGCTCCAGAACCCTGGAGTTAAGAAGGGGAGGCATTGAGAGACTCGGACTGAAATAGAGCCACGGGTGAGTCTGCTCACTGGGTAAAGCTCGGCCCGGGTGGCAGGCCCAGATAGAGGTGGCTTATTGGAGCCGGGCAGGGCAGCTAGATCTTCCCAAGGTAGCCTTCCACACTCCGGCAGTGGGCTCCTCCCACACGGCCAGCTGCACGGCGCAGGCCCACAGTGAGAGCATTTCCCCACAGAGCCAGTTCCAAACCGAGGAACCAGTAGGGGGCTAGGGGCAGTTTTCTTCGGATGAGCTGCTTTATCAGATTCCTCCAAGACATCAGGCTACTGAAGGCTGGTAGGTGATACACTGGAAATCTACCAGGACACTATAAGCCAGTAGCGGAAAACTGCAATATCTCAGGGTCCCACTGACAACTGACCAATATGAGAAAACAAGGGAAGAAAATGTCCCAAACAAACCTAGATACTACATCAATAAAACCCAATGACAGCACAGCAGAAGGAATGTCAGAAAGGGAGTTCAGAATGTACGTAATTAAAACGATCAGGGAAGCTAATGAGGAGATGAAAGAGCAAATGCAGGCATTGAAGGAGGAGATGAAAGAGCAAATGCAGGCATTAAATGATCGCACCAATCAACAGTTAAAAGACCAAATACGGGAAGCAAGAGATCATTTCAATAAAGAGTTAGAGATACTGAAAAAAAAAACAAACTGAAATACTTGAAATGAAGGAAACAATAAACCAAGTTAAAAACTCCATAGAAAGCATAACCAATAGGATAGAACACCTGGAAGACAGAACCTCAGACATTGAAGACAAATTATTTAATCGTGAAAGCAAAGTTGGCCAAACAGAAAAGATGGTAAGAAATCATGAACAGAATCTACAAGAATTATGGGATATCATGAAAAGGCCAAATTTAAGAATTATTGGGATTGAGGAAGGCTTAGAGAAACAAACCAAAGGAATGAACAATCTATTCAATGAAATAATAACAGAAAATTTCCCAAATCTGAAGAATGAAATGGAAAACCAAGTACAAGAGGCTTATAGAACTCCAAACATACATAATTACAACAGACCCACACCAAGGCACATTATTATGAAAATACCTAACATACAAAATAAAGACAGAATTTTAAAGGCCGCGAGAGAAAAGAATCAAATTACATTCATAGGGAAACCAATAAGAATATCAGCAGATTTTTCAATCCAGACGCTAAAAGCTAGAAGGGCCTGGAGCAACATATACCAAGCCCTGAAAGAAAACGGATGCCAACCAAGAATCTTATACCCAGCAAAACTTACCTTCAAATTTGACGATGAAATAAGATCCTTCCATGATAAACAAAAGCTAAAGGAATTTACAAAAAGAAAGCCAGCATTACAGAACATTCTCAGCAAAATATTCCATGAGGAAGAGATGAAAAACAACGATGCAAATCAGCAACAGGAGGCGCTAGCCTAAAGGAATAGCCAAATAAAGGAGAAACCAAATCATGTCAAAAACAAATATGAGTCAATTGACTGGGAATACAAATCATATCACAATAATAACCCTGAATGTTAATGGCCTGAATTCATCAATCAAAAGACACAGACTGGCAGATTGGATTAAAAAGAAAAATCCAACAATATGCTGCCTGCAAGAGACTCACCTCATAGAAAGAGACACCCATAGACTAAAGGTGAAAGGATGGGGAAAAACATACCATGCACACGGACACATAAAAAAGCTGGAGTATCCATCCTCATCTCAGATAATGTGGACTTCAAACCAAAACTAATCAGAAGGGATAAAGAAGGACATTACATGCTGCTTAAGGGAAGCATAAATCAGCAAGACATAACAATCATAAATATCTATGCCCCGAACATTGGCTCATCCACATACGTCAAACAAATCCTTCTCAATTACAGAATTCAAATAGACCACAACACAATAATACTAGGCGATTTTAACACACCTCTCTCACCACTGGATAGATCGTCCAAACAAAAATTGAATAAAGAAACTATAGATCTCAACAACACAATCAGCAATTTAGACTTAACGGACATATATAGAATATACCATCCAACAAAGAACGAATACACTTTCTTCTCAGCAACACATGGATCCTTCTCTAAAATAGACCATATTTTATGCCACAAAACTACTGTTAGCAAATACAAGAAGATAGAGATACTACCTTGTACTCTATCAGATCATAATGGATTGAAATTAGAAATAAATGACAGAATAAAAAACAGAAACTTCTCCAATACCTGGAGACTAAATAATACACTATTATATGATGAATGGATAACAGAAGACATCAGGAGGGAAATAAAAAATTCTTAGAAGTAAACGAGAACAAAGACACATCATATCAAAATCTCTGGGACACTATGAAAGCAGTACTTAGAGGAAGATTTATTTCATGGGGTGCATTCAAAAAAAGAAGTAGAAATCAACAAATAAACGACTTAACACTACAGCTCAAAGCACTAGAAAAAGAAGAGCAGACCAATATCAAAAGTAGTAGAAGACAGGAAATAGTTAAAATCAGAGCCGAAATCAACAAAATCGAAACAAAAGAAACAATTGGAAAAATTAACAAAATAAATAGTTGGTTCTTTGAAAAAAGAAACAAAATTGATAAACCCTTAGCCACACTAACAAAGAGAAAGAGGGAGAAAACTCAAATTACTAAAATTCGGAATGAACAAGGAAACATCACAACAGACACGAGTGAAATACAAAACATAATTAGATGCTATTTCGAAAATCTATACTCCAACAAAACAGAAAACCTCGAAGACATCAACAAATTTCTAGAGACATATGAACTACCTAAACTGAACGAGGAGGACATACACAACTTAAATAAACCAATTTCAAGCAATGAAATAGAAGAGGTCATCAAAAGCCTACCAACAAAGAAAAGTCCAGGACCAGATGGGTTCTCAGCCGAGTTCTACAAAACCTTTAAAGAAGAGCTCATTCCAATACTTCTCAAACTATTCCATAAAATAGAAGAGGAGGGAACCCTCCCAAATTGGTCCTTTGAAGACAATATCACCCTGATACCTAAACCAGACAGAGACACATCGAGGAAAGAAAATTTCAGACCAATATCCTTAATGAATATCGATGCAAAAATTTTCAACAAAATTTTAGCAAATCGCATACAAAAATATATTAAAAAGATAGTGCACCACGATCAAGTGGGTTTTATCCCAGGGATGCAAGGTTGGTTCAACATTCGGAAATCAATAAATGTCATTCACCATATCAACAGACTTAAAGTTAAGAATCACATGATTATTTCAATAGATGCAGAAAAAGCATTTGATAAAATACAGCATCCCTTCATGCTCAAAACACTAGAAAAAATTGGGGTAGTGGGAACATTCCTAAACATTATAAAGGCAATCTACGCTAAGCCCATGGCTAATATCATTCTAAATGGTGAAAAACTGAAAGCGTTTCCCCTAAAAACTGAAACAAGGCAGGGATGCCCTCTTTCACCGCTTCTATTCAACATCGTCCTTGAGACTCTAGCCAGAGCAATCAGACAAACCAAAGAAATTAAAGGGATACGAATAGGAAAAGAAGAACTCAAACTATCCCTGTTCGCTGATGACATGATTATATATTTAGAGGAACCTGGAAATTCCACCAGAAAACTTTTAGAACTCATAAGTGAATTCAGTAAAGTAGCAGGTTACAAGATCAATGCTCATAAATCCAATGCATTTTTATACATAAGTGATGAATCTTCAGAAAGAGAAATTAGGAAAACTACCCCATTCACAATAGCATCGAAAAAAATAAAATACTTGGGAATCAATCTCACAAAAGAGGTGAAAGACCTCTCCAATGAGAACTACAGAACACTAAAGAAAGAAATTAAAGAAAACCTTAGAAGATGGAAAGATCTCCCATGTTCCTGGATAGGCAGAATTAATATCGTCAAAATGGCTATACTACCTAAAGTGCTATACAGATTCAATGCAATTCCAATTAAAATCCCAATGATGTACCTTGCAGAAATAGAGCAAGCAATTATGAAATTCATCTGGAAGAATAAAAAACCTAGAATAGCTAAAGCAATCCTCAGTAGCAAGAGCGAAGCAGGGGGTATTGCAATACCAGATCTTCAACTCTACTACAAAGCAATAGTAACAAAAACGGCATGGTATTGGTAACAAAATAGACAGGTACAGAATAGAGGACATGAACACAAACCCAAATAAATACAATTTTCTCATACTAGACAAAGGTTCCAACAATATGCAATGGAGAAAAAATAGCCTCTTCAACAAATGGTGCTGGGAAAACTGGAAAACCATATGCAACAGAATGAAATTAAACCCCTATCTCTCACCCTACACAAAACTCAACTCAAAATGGATCAAGGACCTCGGAATCAGACCAGAGACCCTGCATCTTATAGAAGAAAAAGTAGGTCCAAATCTTCAACTTGTTGGCTCAGGATCAGATTTCCTTAACAGGACTCCCATAGCACAAGAAATAAAAGCAAGAATCAACAACTGGGATAGATTCAAACTTAAAAGCTTTCTCTCAGCAAAGGAAACTATCAGAAATGTGAAGAGAAAGCCTACAGAGTGGGAGAATATCTTTGCCAACCATACCTCAGATAGAGCGCTAATTTCCAGAATCTATAAAGAACTCAAAAAACTCTACACGAAGAATACAAATAATCCAATCAACAAATGGGCTAAGGAAATGAACAGACACTTCACAGAAGAAGATGTACAAGTAATCAACAGATATATGAAAAAATGTTCAACATCCCTAGTAATAAGGGACATGCAAATCAAAACTACCCTAAGATTTCATCTCACCCCAATTAGAATGGTGATTATCAAGAATACAAGCAACAATAGGTGTTGGCGAGGATGTGGTGAAAAAGGAACACTCATACATTGCTGGTGGGGTTGCAAATTAGTTCAGCCACTCTGGAAAGCAGTGTGGAGATTCCTCAGAAAGCTTGGAATGGAAACACCATTTGACCCAGCTATCCCACTCCTTGGTCTATACCCAAAGGACTTAAAATCAGCATACTACAGAGATACAGCCACATCAATGTTCATTGCTGCTCAATTCACCATAGCCAGATTGTGGAACCAACCTAGATGCCCTTCAGTTGATGAATGGATAAAGAAACTGTGGCATATTTATACAATGGAATATTACTCCGCAATGAAGAATGATAAAATTATGGCATTTGTAGGCAAATGGTCGAAATTGGAGAATATCATGCTAAGTGAGATAAGCCAATCTCAAAAAACTAAAGGACGAACGATCTCGCTGATAAGCGGATGAGGACATATAATGGGGGGTGGGAGGGGCTAGCATTAGGTTTAGGGTTAGGTTTAGAGTTAGGCTAAGGAGAGCGGCAAGAATGAAGGAAAGAAGGACTGTGTAGAGGGAAAAGAGGGGTGGGAGGGGTGGGGGGAGGGGAAAAATAAAATAAACATCATTACCCTATGTAAATGTAAAAAAATAAAAAATAAAAAAAAGAAACATATGAAAGATTAAAATAAAACAAAAATAAAAACAAAAACAAAACAAAAAAAAAGAAGTCAGTAAAAAATTACCTCTTGCAGGAGATATTTTCCAACTTCAAAACTAAGTAGGCTATTCAATTACCTCTTCCTATGGTACTTTGTCTAACATTTAGCACCGCTGTAACTACCTGTTCAGAGTCCACTTTTCAAACAAAATTGTAAGTACCAAAAAGAAGTGGTCTCTCTCTCTGTTGTGTGATGACCTGGTGCAGGGTAATAGTAGATGGCCAGTGATTCTTTAAGTAAATTAATGAAGAGAGGTAAAGCAAAATCACACCTCCAAAAAAATACACATTTACATCAAAATCACTGATGATCTATGCAAGAGCATGTTCATTATTGGAGCTGTATCAGGGAGTGTAAATGGTACATGAAAAAAATACTGAAAATTCAAATTTGTTTCCCAGATATACTTTGGACAATAGTTGACTTCGGAGAGAAAATTGGAAAGACTGACTAAGCCAAAAATACCCACGCCATTTGACAGTTACCTAGTGAATTGAATAACAGAGCTGGTATGCTTGCAACCCTGCAAACAGTAGGATCAGCAAGATCATAGTAATGCTTTCTTGAATTTCTTTGAAAATACCAAAAAGAAATCACATATTTTGGTTTCTCAACTAGAGCAAAATGGGAATTATAAAATTATTACTTATAACCACTATGCACGTGATAAATCTCAATCAAATTCCCTTAGTCCAGAAAGTATTATGAAATACTAAGGGTCATATATTGACATAGAACAGTCATATTCAAGGACAAAGGTGGCAGGGCTTTTAACCCCCCCCAAAGACGCTGAACAATCTGGCAGCCTCCCAGCCAGCCAAAGTGGCAGAAAAATTTCTGAGTTTGAATTTGACCTGCTTCTCTCCCTTGGGAACCTCATATTCAACTTATCCCCAAGATTTCCCAGAGCTAATCCTATCACAGGACCCAAGTGAATAGCAAAAGGTATAATTGATCTTTCTTTTCACTTAAATTCTTTCAAGGACAAAGAAAAGAGATCTAAAAAGTGGTTCTTATAATAAATATCTTTCTCTGTTTTAAAAAAAAATTCTTTGTAGACTTTGTTCTTTCCCAAGTGAATTTAAACACATAACCAATAACCATTGCCCTTTACTCCAACAAAATAGTGTTGAATACAGATAAGTATAAGTCACTCAGAAATTTAAAATCTAAACAGAAGAGGGTAATTTTAAAAACAAAATGTTAACTCATTTTTAATTTTTTGTCACTCTGGGGACTTGGACTATTTAGGCATTCCCTAATAAGTGTGTGCAGTCAGATGGCAGATGCCCTTTCACTCCTTTAAAAATATTTTTGAATTGTAGATTGAAATAATATAATAAGAGATTTCAGTTTTATTCAATAGTCTCCATTTTGGAGGAAGAATTAAAATGCAACAGATTACTAAGTATATTGGAATGAGCATAATAGCTTTACTCAGTTAAAAGTCATTGGGGCTAACATTTTTGCATAATGAATATCTTTAACAATTAAGCCAGTGGAAAAGAAATGAATTAAGTGTTATCACTTAATAATGCATAAATGTCACAATGAGGTTTGTTCTTATTTCTAACATGCAAAACCTGGAGGAAAAGCAAAAAGGAAAGGCCCTTGAAGATAATTTGGAATACTGTTTTGAAGGAGTAGGGCTACCAATATTCAAGTTTGTCCTTTGGTATGTACTAGTTATGTTTATAATTTGTCTCACTAAGATGTGGTTTTTATTTTCATAGCCCCAAATTCTATTTTTCCTGAGTGTGCACTTGTTGAAGCTGGCACAACAGATTGTTTAAAGTCTTCAGCGATGATAAGTTAGGTCACTTTGGTGGAAATTATGAAGTTAATTCCACTCACTGTAAGAATTCTTAACCTAAGAAACAGGTGATACATGATCTCTGTATGATCTATTATATCAGATAACTTCTGGAGCCCAATTTACTTCAGTGTAGATGAAAGGAGTTCACAGAGGAAGTCTTTAGAGAATTTTTGTTGGAATACAAGAATTTTCTTCTCTACACGTTCTGTAACTTTTTTTTAGAACTTACACTTCTAAAATAACCATTTTTCTCACCTTTTTCCTTTTCTTCTCAAGACCTTTCAGGAGATGTTTTCTCAAAGGGAATTTGACAGTTCAAATAACTATAAAGGTAGAAAAGATGTTTTATTAATTAGTTATAAAAGAGTATTTAAAAATTTGCATCTGTGAATGTGAGCATATATAGAAAAGTAGGTACAGTAGCTGATAAAGAACAAAATAAATTGTCCTGATTAAATCATCTTTTTATTCTTTCACATTGTAGAGTATTAGAATTTACTCCTAAAATGGATGCTTCTGCATTACTAATATCTGTCTTATCTTGTCTCTAAGTTAATGTTTATCCCTTTTGCAAATTTCAGGTAGAGTGCAAATAATTTGTTGGATCATAAATAATATCTTAATATTCTATTTAACAACATCATATTAAAATGGAATTATTCTTTAATATGGGAGAAAGTGGAATTGCTTCAGGAAATAAAACTGACCAATTTAACACATAAGATCTAAACCTTAAATATTAAAAGCTGCCTTAATGTATCAGAATTCTAACTTTAAAAGTCTTTGAACTATTCCTAGTGGGAGTGGTTATCCACTATTGAGTCTTACAGAATCTTTGCAGATTTATACTTAAATGATTATTTGCAAGAGCCCATGTCTCACTAAATACACACAAAGTGAATTTGTGTGTCGTCCTTTGCAAGGATATAGCTGGTCTTCTCTCCAGTACCTTGATACATGCCTCCGATAGCAAATTGCTTCACATCGGACGGCCAGTGAGGTCCAGTAATACTGTAGTTGTCACAAACCAGGCCGAAAACATTCCAGTGATTCCACTACAGAAAGCATAGAGGACCCAAGGGGGTATGTAAAGTATTCTTTCCTCCACTGAAAAATAATAAGCCCTGAATACAAACTCTTAGGCCAGTAGAAGCCTCTCAAAATCTACACTCCCCAAGATTTACATATTTTTTCAGACAGTTGAAACACATTTAACAATTTGGTATATCACTATATGAGACCATGCCTACCATTGGTTTTGTTCTGGACTTTTATTATATTTGAACCTTTTAGAAATTATGTCATTAGGTGCAGAGTTATATTTTTGTCTAAGGCAATATCATATAGGTTTTCTTTTTCTCTTTTGTAAATGATACTAGCCAATGAATAAATTTTGTTTTAAAATAAAAATTAGGATTCTTCATCATGTTCTTTATTTTATGTCCCTGCTAACTTTGAAGAATGAATTATTAAAGATTTATTTTAGATGCATTTTTCTCTAGTGACAGAAAGACATGATTCAGACACCTTTCATTGTTCTCTCCCACAAAGGTGTTAGTAATACATAACTTTGATTTTAAATTCAAAAATTCCAATGTATGATGCTATATGACTCTTCAATCATGAATGTTTCTGACAGTTAGATAATGATACTTTTGCATTTGACTTTACAATTACATGACTATTGTTATGGTTTGGATGTAAGGTGTCCCCCAAAAGCTCACGTGTGAGATAATGCAAGAAGGTTCAGAGGAGAAATGATTGGGATGTCAGAGTCTTAACCCAATCAGTGAATTAATCCCTGGTGGAATTAATTGAAGTGGTAGGGTGTGGCTGGAAGAGGTGGGAATTGGGGTGTGACTTTGGGTATATATTTGTATCTGTTAAGTGGAGACTCTCTCTGCTTCCCAATCACTGTGATGTGAGCTACTTCCCTCTGCCACCCTGTCCTGCAATGATTTTCAGCCTCACCTCAAGTCCCTAGGAATGGAGTTGGCCTTCTATGGACTAAGACCTCTGAAACCATGAGCCCTCAAATAAACCTTTTCTCCTCTATAATTGTGCTGGTCAAACCATTTAGTCACAGCACCGACATAGCTGACTAACACAACTATTAATAAAATATTACTCAACCAAAACACATGACTCCACATAAGTGTATTGTATCATCATGAATATCCACCTCATATTGCAACATCATAATGGGTTGTCCAAAAAACCAAATTCATTGAAGTAAATAATGATAGAAAAATCAGTTTTAACTTCCCATATTCCAACTTTAACTTGAAAAATATTTCTTATATTAGTAAGAACTATACTTATCATCCTGGTGCACCATATTTCTATTTTTATGCAAATTTTATTATGTTAACATCTCATTTATCTTACATTATTTTTATACAAAGAAACAAACTGTATGAGATATGATAAGATTTATTATCAGAATTATTGGGCATAAATTTTCATCTAGCCAGAAGGTAAACTGAAGATGTATCTTTAAATGATGTATTTTCCCCAGTTAAGGAAAAGAGGTGGACAGTAGATTCTGCTCTATCATGGATTAATATCTGGTCATTACAGGGCCCTTAACCTTCTGCCTTGAGGGCTGCACCTCATCTTCACAAATGCATACTTTGATTAAAAAGGAGATAAATAATAAACATTTTCTTTGTGTTTTTCCTGCCCCTTTGAGAATAGATATCCACATTTAAATTCCATTTATTTTTCTGACATAAGAATTCATACCTCCCACAATGTATTGTCACTTTTCTTTCATT
The DNA here is from genome assembly GCF_902686445.1 of Sciurus carolinensis. Lineage (NCBI taxonomy): Eukaryota > Metazoa > Chordata > Mammalia > Rodentia > Sciuridae > Sciurus > Sciurus carolinensis. The sequence continues at coordinate 19,194,939 of NC_062217.1, read as the reverse complement.
CTCTGCAGTAGTTCTGACCCAGTACAAAGAATGCATAAGATTCCTCTGTTTCAAAACTCATTAGAAAAAATAAGGGCTTCTCTAAACTCATTGAAGTATAAGTCAGAAAAATATTGAATAAAAAAGAAATCTCAGGGGAGTTCTAATTAGAAAAGTTGGGATGGGTCAGGAATAACTTGCTGCAGTTTAGCATATGAAAAAGTTCAAGATTGAAGGAAGAACCCAGAGACACTGAATCAGAAAACATAGGCTGATACTGAGCTTTTTTGTAAGCCCTCAAAAAATAGAGATCGAACTCTTCCACAGTTTTCCAGAATTCCTCAGCTCATTGGAATCATAAGTCTTTATGAAATAGAATATAGCACTATAGTGTGGTGTAGGTTGTGTTTAAATTACAAATGTCACTGCCCAGTATTTTTATTTGATAGCTTATTCTCTCAAGTCAGTACTTTGGGAAACAATTTGCAATCAGCTATTGTTACATTTTATTTTTATACATGTTTCGCTGTCTTTCTCTCTTCTGAGTTTATAAGAAATGATAATCGAACAAGTCAATTCATTTAACATTATTGGGCACTTACTAAATGCCAGGCGATTGCTAAGAAATTAGCATGCATAATTTTCTTATGTAATCATTCCAATAATTCTCTCTGAATGCCATTTTCTTTACTTTATGCATAGGAAACTGGCCTAGAGCTGTAAATTGGGCAATGTTTTTGAATATGAAACTGCTGTGTTTGCCCCCTGTACATCTTGTTACCCAATTACTTTTTCATCATTCATCTATACCTACACAGTTATGCTAAATGCCTAAGAGACAGTGAGACCCCATAGAATTTTGTAATTTCTGATTCTCTACCTATACTCTATTTAGTAAATTAATTTTATTTGGATCTCATTCAATATGAAAGTTTTGTAAATATTTACATTATTACATTTAATAATGTAATTTTAATGAAAAACACTAGGAGATATTATTATTATACATAATTTGTAGATGACTCTTTTGTGACCTTTGATGAAAACTTGACACAAACCTGAAACTAGATAACTTGTCAAGGTCTCAAAAACATTAAGAGATAGAATAAAGTTTCAAATCTTTCTAAGCTTCCTCACACTCACCTGAATGAAAGACCTTGGAGGTTGAGAAGTTCTTATGCTCTAAACTGTTAAGTCCAACAAAGGGATGAATGATTTTTAAAAAATGACTGATTTGGAGATTCAATGAAAGGGTGACTTGTACCATTTTAAGGCAGTTGAACATCGAACAAATTGCAAGAACCCCGACTTCCCCTAAACCTACCATCAAACCAGCCTAGAAGAAAAGCTTCTAGGTAGATGACCAAATTAACCTGTTGACCTCCTACCACATCCATGTTTATCATGCTTTCAAATAAAAATGTAGTATGATATTTTTCTGATCCATAAGTGGGGCATGGAACAACCCTGCTAAATTCCTGGACTTCAGGAGGAACACAGAATTAACCAAATCTTCTCAATCTTCTTGGGTCCTCTAAGTTGGGGAGGAGGTAAGGCAGGAGAGTAACATCAGGTCCAGTCAGAGAGCTGTCCATGTGAAATGCCCACAGCGGTGCATGTGCAGAAATCAAATGAGGTGACAGGATCAGCACAAGACTGGATTTTCAGGAAGCTATCAAAGCTTAACTTCGGGGCTGCTAACTCGCACAAATCCATCTGAAGACATGGGACGAATTGAAATGAGCTTACAGTTTTCCAAAACCCTATTTAACTGAAGAATAGATTGCAGAACTAGGGCACACCTATTTAAAGTACATTTCAAGTTCTGTAAACTTTGTCAAATTTACATCCTCAAGCACAACCATTCACAGAAAAATATAGAACATTGGCATCGTGCCAGAAAGTCTTCTTGTGCCATCACTTACTATTCCACACTCAGAGGCAAATATTCATCCTATTCATCTTTTATATTTTTCCTAGATAGTTTTGAGTATCCCAAGTTTAGCCTCCTGATGCTTACTTCTTCAAAAAGATTTCAACTTGCCAGGAATTGAATTCTAAATTTTGTTTCCTCCATAGTTTGTGTTTCTGCTATTTCTGCTCCACTCTCTCAGGCTTCACATTTTTTTTTTTACTTTTTCCGAGCAGCTTAGGAGTCTCCCTTCACTCAAACACAGTTCAAATAATAGCCCTTGGGGTGAGGGGAGTTTTTGAGAGTACACAGTCTTTTTTGGTTTCCTCATTTTTTTTTGCTTCCTTTCTGTTATTTCTTTTCTCAATTTCCAGTTGCTTTTGACTTTGAACTCCAGACTGTGACTTTTCAGTCCACTATGACTTCACTATTTGCTTGAACTCTATTTAATGGACACAGTTTAAAGGGAAAATCCTAGATAGAATAGGATTTCAGCCCAGCTCTTTCCCTCTAGTTTCTACCTGGTTTTGGTTACCCAACAGTGTGTTCACAAAGCAACTTCTTTGAAAATAATTGGACCAATTATTTAAAGCATACTTGTCTTTAAAGGAGGTTTGATTTTTCTATATGGCACTGTACTTCTAAAAATGTATAGAACTAGAATACTTTCACTGCAATCTTTCCTGCAAAGGAGAAATGGAACTGGTACTATGTGTAGCTTGAATTCACTGGGAGGAAATATTTTTGAGAAATGTTTAGCTTAGGTCCTTTATTTGATAAACTTACGTTCATTTTGTATAGCACGCCCATGAGACTTACCATACCCAAGTCATCATGCTGAGGATTTTTACAAAATTTAATGGTTTGGCCTATGTAACATTATATTTATAGATGGCATGAGGAAATGGGTATTATTTTGTTTGATTTATCCCCTTTTACAGGAATATAACATTTTCTCCCCTGAAAAAGCCCTATAGTGCTGGATGCCTAACAGAAAGACAGAAGCTACTCATCAGTTTAGCATTTTGTGATGTCTGTCTTCATATTGGGGGAAGTATTACCAAGAAGGCAAGTCAAACAAAGTGTAAGAAAATGGATCATGGAGCTGATTTTTCAGGTTTATGATCCCAATTACCTCTTCTTGAACAATTATGGACAAGTTACTTAAAATTTGTTTCCTCTTCTGTATGTTATGATAGAGTTTTCTGAGCTATTTGAAAAGATCATTTTACAGGTTTTGTAGAGCCACAAGCAAAAATGGGCACTGGAAAGTTCTGCTGTTGTCCTTGTTTAATATAAGAATAATGACTAGAAAAGCCCAAGTGTAATTAATGAATTTTTTAATCTCTGATTTTTAACAGGATTCAAATTACTCACTAAGACAAAAAATATTTTCTGGGTCCAGTGAAACAATTAGAGAAACAAGTAGTTTCTCTTCAGTAAAATAGACCTAGGGAAAAGTCCTATTTATATCTGTTTCCCTTGAGGCCATTATTATTTCTTTTTTTCTGGAATAAAGTTGAAGGAAAAATGAAATTTGGGGACTGAATGACTCAATTATGTAAATGAGCTAATTATATTTACAGAAGATTCTATTTCATGTGTTTTCTTTATCCCTTTCCTTCTGAATAGAAGAATCAATTTTTAGATACATCTGTTTTCTGGAATTCTGAGAAGGTGAATCTCCTATAACTGTGCAAATTTAGAAATACAGTTCAATTAACTGTGCCCTCTATAGGTCCTCTAGGTATGTTATTTCATAATGGGTAATGCAATTTTGGTATCAGTGAGATGCATTACTAAAGGTTTCCACACACTTTCCACCTAATTTGAAAACTCTACACTATTATGGCCACATAAGTAGGTTATTAAGCTTAAGTTTACCCTGGAGGAGGTTTAAAAGTTAGTATCCTCCCTCTGCAAGATCATGGCTGCTACTGTTCTTTAAAAACCAAATATGTTGCATAAATGGTAAATAGTGTTGCATAAATGGTAAAAGGTAGTCTTTTGTATACATATGTGTGCACAGGGTAAGGCAGAAAGTAATGCTACTCTATGATTATTTTTAAATACATATTTTATACCCCCAAAAAGAAAGAAAAACACTTCTGAAAGTCAGAACATTTGAATGACCCCCTAGGACTCTTAATATTGTCAAGTAGAGGAAATAGGTATTCAAGCACCTCCAGCTCAGTGCTTCTATACTCTTCTACTCAAACTCTTCATTCCCTAAATTGAAACCTTCTCACAGGTTCTTAATTGATTATAATGTTAAATAGCTGACTCCTGTTTCAAGCATACCTAGTGTAGAAGGTTTTTATTTTAATGGAGTAATAAAATACTGAAAACCACGAGGCCCAATGCTTGGCTATCCAGCAGGCAGCATTTGCAGGAACTGAGGCCATTTTCTGAATCTCTGAGCTTCTCTGTGTGTCTGCTATAAATTAAAATTTTTCCATAAGTCTCCAACACACTATTCTGTTCTTTTCCACCAGATTCTGTACTATATAGTCAGTCCCTTTCCAGATCCCTCACACTCTGTGCACAGAATAGATAACGTTGGACATGTAAAGTTGTAACTTTGCGTTTTTGATATGATGTCAAATGGCTTTGACATGTGTGGTTGCTGTCAAGTTGGCACCATCAATAGTCTTCAAATACTACCCACTGGCTTTCTCAGGATTTCTTCCCTGTACTGCTAAGGGGTTTATTTGCTGATGAGAGGAGCCCACCAGACATTTCCAAGGTGGAAGAGGAGCTGGTGCCAGGATCCCCAGTGCCACGGTAGGCTGAACACTTCCTGTGCAAGGTCTAGGGCTCTCCTAGGCTCAGAACCATCTTCATTCACTCCAACTGAATGCGGTTGTGGTCAACACTTAAGTTTTTTGTGTTTACAAACTTTTATTGTGCATTGTAGTAGGTATCAAATAAAATAAACTTAAAACTACGATTTTGAAAACTGCACTCTTTCCAAACAATTTGTCATTTTCTAAGGCCATGACATAGTGCATTTTTTATGAAACAACCCAGTTATCAAGAATTCTCTCATTGTGGGAACAACACAGTTCAAGTTAATGCTGCAAAAAGGGCAATCAGTGTGACTTTCAACTTGGCCTTCCTTTTGTTGCAATAAAGAATCATGAAGCATTGTTGAATAAATAAACAGCGCATGCTACTATTCACTGTGAAGCACACTAAATAGAGTTCTCCTGATGGGAGGCCACAATATCAAGGTTCAGTACATAAAATCCAAAGCATCTACATTGTGCTTAGGAACTGGACCCAAACATGAAACTACTTCTCTTGTGAAGTATTCAGGGCATCTTGATACAACAGTGGTTTACTCAATAGACATTTTGCTGAAAGATGAGAGTTTATGTGTCAACATCAATTTATTCTTTAACATAAACATTAAAGAAAAATTGCTAGGATAAAGAATATATTTAAAATTATATAAAAAAGCTTTATTCCAAATTTATTACTTAAAATATTACTAGTCTCATTTTTAAAAATTGAAAACATACAGTGAGAAATTAATTTCTTAACAATGCCAACAACCAGTCTGCTGCTGTCTGCTATGCATTTTATTCTTGCACATCAAAACAGATGTTTATTTGCAATTGATTCACTAAACATCACTGACCAGTTGTTCTTTTGCAGTGCTAGATTTTGAACCCAGGACCTTTTGAACACTAGGCATGTGCTCTACCACTAACCTAAACCACCAGCCCAACATGACTAACTGTTGTTTTTCTTTTTTTATAATACAATATAATTCAAAATTTTAAGTGTTTTTTAATAACTTTTTTTTGGAAAGCAAGTTCTTCTCTGGTTGATAACTTTGTTACTTCTCAGAAGTGCTTTATTTTCAATTACTAAAAATATGTAGTGTTCTGGCACAATCATTTCAACAAAGTTGGATAAGTCTTTAGCTTCCATGTACTCAAAACCCCAAGGGAATTGTATTGTTTCAAACAAGTTTATTATTTTTTTCTTTCTAAAAAGCATATTTTTATCTTTGAGACAACTGTTATTATGAAGTTTGTTTTGTGAAAGAAATATGTTGTTGGTACCTCATTTATTTCAACATTTCATTTTTCCACACTTTTTATTTGCTTCTTTAGAGTATATGGAAAATGGTTTTTTATACATGTTGTTGAAAGTGATTTTGTAGATTGTTTTCTTCAGGAAACTTGGAGGGGGCAAAGTTACTGTTTAACTTTGTTTCATCCCCAAATACATGAAGATTTTCAGTAGAATATCTCTTGAAACACTCATGGCCTAAGTGGAAATAAATAATTATAAGATGCATATAGTTTTTAAGTTATACTTTTTGGTTTCATAAATTGAAATATGATTAAAAACTATCTTTATAATTCTGCTTTACATTTTGATTAAAATTTTTATAAACATACTTTTGCACATAAAGTGATTCTATGTAAGTAATTTTTTAGCTGACATATTGTCATTATTTAACTGCCAATCTATATTGTTATTAGTTAAACTATGTGAAAGTTCTTAATGATGATTTTCGGTATTAGCTAATGTCTTTCAAAACTGTAATTATATTATTTTACTCAGAAAATGCCATTTTACTTCAAATAGTTTGGAAACATAAAGTTTACATAGGAGATTTTTCACTTGAAGTTACGTTTGTGATTCCTGCTTCTTTACATGAATTATTTGTCATTCAGGCCACGTTCACATTACCGATGCTTTACTGATGAAATATGATAATAGTCTATGTACTCACATAATTATTGATCAGAAGCTAGTTTGGGAATATCAGAAATGACAGTATAGTTGACATTGCCCCATTTTTTCTTCAAAAGATGAGGGCTGGAACAGGAAGCAAATGGTGGATTCCATCTGATTTCCATGGCCCGCCTAACAGAGTATTTATTCATCCATCTACACTGTCCACATAGGATTGTAAGTGCTCACTTTCTCTCGGTGATGTTTTCATCTATTCACTGTGACACAGAGGCAAAGAAATCATATCTAAACATGTCCTCCTATCCGGGTCTGGGGAAGATGAGGCAAACATAAAAGGTCCAGAATTAAGAACATCAGTTGATCAGGTAAGTGTGTGAAGAAAAGTGAAGAAGTCTGAGCCCCTAGAGTGAGGGCTACTGCTTTAGAAGTCAGAGTCAGGAAGTTCTCTGAGCTGGAAGTCACCCAGGGAGACACACCTTCCTGACTCAGGAGTGAATCACCCAAGTCCGCCATGTGCCAGTGTTAGTTTTGTTGGAGAATGTTGCCTTGTGTGTTAGAGGGAACGCCTGAGGGTCCCAGAAAGATTTTTATTCACCTACCCTCTAAATTCAATGAAAATCTGTCTAGTCATTTTAGAAACTGTGGTAACAGACTCTGTCCACAGGTGTTCATCTCTACTCACTATGTTTTTTATATTGCATTTTATATATTTGAATAAGCACCCAGCTACTGACTTTTTATATACTGGAATCTTTCTACGTAGGCAACTTTATTAATCTAAGGATGGAAATTACAATCTGTCCATTTAAACAAGAATTATTCTGATATAACCATTTGGGCTTTTAAGAGAACCAAATTACTGTGAAGGAGTGGGTAATGAATACTGCATTTCCTTCAAGCCTTAATGAGCCTTTGCTGTTAGGTGAGAAGTAGAATAGCATTGCATTTCATTCGCTATAAATGAGAAAGGAGCTTCAGATTTTCAGAATCATGAGGAAGACTTTTATTCCTTCTTTGGTTCTCATGTCTACCCCGTTGTAGAATCCTGTCCTGACTTGATCATCTCTTACCACCTCCTCAATAAGTCAGTCATCTTACCCTGTACATATTCCAAATCATTCCAGCTCTGCATTATGGAAGTATGCCTGTATTTCAGCTACCACTCTCCCCCCCTGGACTATTGAAACATAATTATGAGTAGAGGAGATATATTTACCCTATCTTGTACTTGGGGGATAAAAACTTGTTGCACAGCAGGGAACAGTTTGGAAAAAGAGACACTTTTAAGATGATTGATTAAAATACACCATTCTCAGTGTTTCTTCTTTTTCTCATGCATTCCACAGCTGTATGGTCTCATATACAACCCAGGCTGGACTTGGTGGTCTGACAGAATGAGGAAAGACCTGCCCAAGGCTAGTCCAGATCCCCATAGCCACAGCAGTAATTCTGAAACTGGGAAATGAGTGCAATTACCAGGACAATTTCCTGGGCACATAAGCATCATTCTGTAACATGTTGCAAATTTTTAGGAAGGAAAACTGGCAGAACAGACTTCAGAGTTTATGTGGTTTGCAAAGTGAAAAGTAGGAAAATATTTTAAATTTAAAGAAAGTATATTTCTGTAATCAAAAGGTAAGTGAAATTTGGGTCTATATTTCTTATGCAATATTTTGAATTTACTTATTACTGCCAAGAGCAATGTGAGAATATTTACAAGTTTACAGCTACTGATAGAAATAGGCCATGATGAAAAATATTTATATAAACAAGAGACAAAAGAAAATTAAAGTGTTCTATCAGTGCCTACTTAATCTTCACCCATGAGTCTATATCTTCAACAATTATTTCTCAGATGAAATGTCACCAGGCTCATTTTGCAGCCCTGTTGATTAAGCTAAGATACAACTCAGTGAGGTACAAGGATTGAATTCTTTTATACCATTTGAGCAGAATAGCCTCAATTGGTCTCTCAGAGACCTATCAGCTAAATGAAGTGCCTTTGTGTCCTTGCCTTGGGGCAACAGAACCTAAGGTTTAAACATGATTACAGAAGTTAGACTTCATATGTGCACAAAATATTAAAGAGTTGGAGTAATTTTGCTTTAGGTATTTGGGGGAAAAAAGTTGATTGTCTTAATATGGAATGTGATTTGTGGTTAAATTTTCTCCAGACTATTACTGCTCATTTGGAAAAAAAAAAAAAAAACTACTTTAGCATTCCACAGGAGTACTCAATTAGGGAGGGAAATAATAAACAATAGTTACCTTTGCTATATTTTTCCAAGTAAGAATGATGAATCACACCATTTTAAAGATTGTAAAGTAAAATATCAGCTGGTGATTAAAGCACTTATCTTCAGATAATTATATTATGTCAGTGGCTCACTATTTTAAATCACTGAAATAGAAACGCCCTCTTTAGCTTGATAAAGTCATGCATTTGTATCCTCTATAAATATATCTTTTTAGGAAAGGAAGCAAAAAAGTCATAGGAATGCTACTACTTGTATTAGATGGGCAAAAGTGTAACAAATTATTTTGATTGATAAACATGATAGTTTATTTTACATGAATACAATAAATGTTTAACAAACTGGGTCAGAACATTCAAAATTTAAAGTTTATTTTCAGAATTAAAAAAAAATACATAGATTACCTTTGAAGTTACCATATATGGCTATTTTTTAGTAAGAAAAGATGTCATACCTTAGCAGAGTTTATGTTTATAATAACATTACTTCAATATTGTTCACAAGATTGGGCTCACTTTTAATAAAAGAGGAAAATGTGGCTATCTGCATACATAAGAGTTCTGTAAAACTTGGAAAATTTTATACCTGGTTTAAAATGAAGGAGAAAAAAAGAGATATACAAGTTTAGAAGGGGAAAAACATCCTTCACTATCATCATTAACTCTGTTTATTTGATTTTGTAGATAATAAAACAGCTTAAGAATAGCAAAGTTTCTCAGAGCCTTTTTAAAAGACTGTTGCTTAGTTAAAAAAAAAAAAAAAAAAAATTGCTGTGGCAGCTGTAGGAAAGTCTGGCCCAAACACAGGGCCCTGCTTGTAATATGCTCTGTTGCTTTCCTAAACAGAAAGAATCACGGTGGCATAAAGGAACAAAAGATGAGCAAGTAAAGCACCCATACCACAGTCAATAACATAAAATGTCAGTTCTTACTGAACCCTGTTCAAACAACCATGCATGATTTCTCCTGAAATTGCTACTCCGGGCTTGATGGTTTCTTCTTTAGACTTCTTACTGCCACCTCTCCGTGGTGTTAAACCAGGGGTGAACAATGGTCACCCTGCAGCATCATAAAGCAGACCCCCTTGCTGATGGTCTCTGGATCTCCCTGCAACTAGAGAGAGAGCTCTGATTAGCTGCAATGAAACTCAACTGGCAAAAAATTTCTCTTCCACTTCTCAGGTGATTAGAAGTAAATAGCAATGTATACTCAGAGTGGTTTTGTCATTTAAAATATAAATGCAACTTAGTGTGGCCATGAAGTTTATGGAAATATTTAAATGTGTTTTGGGGAAGCAAACACAAGAAAAGTCTTAAAAGGAATACCAAGATTTATTTTGACCTTTAGCTAAAAGGTTTTCCTCAAAACCCATAATTTTGAAATGAAAAGTAAATAACAGTTTTAGTTTTTTTACTTCTGTTCAATTCCAGTATCATATTTTTCTATTGCTATGTAAAAAATTATTCCAAAATTTAGAAGTTTAAACCAACAAGCTTTTTAAGTATTGTGTGTGTGTGTGTGTGTGTGTGTGTGTGTGTGTGTTAGCTATTTGGGCACATATTCTCTGACTCAGAGTCCCTCACGAGGTTTCATTCAAGCTGTCAGACTGGACTTGAGGTGTCTTAAGACTGATCTGCAGCTGAATAATGCTCTTTCAAGATCATGCACATAGGCTATAGTAGGTCTTGGTTCTTTATCACGCAGATCTCTTCAAAGGCTTCCCCAGTGACCCCATAACATGGCAACTGGTAAAGAGAAAGAGAGGGAGAAATGGAGAGAGTACCAGGAAGTACTGAATGCAAATGCCTCAATCTTCTTAGAATCTGGTTTTGAAAGTATCATGTCATCATTTCTGCTGAATTCCTTCTTTAGAACTTAGTAAGTCCAGTTGACACTCAAAAGGAAGCAACAGCATAACAGAAGGACCGCCAGGAGGCTAAGAATTATTGGCAATCAACTTTGAGGCTGCCTAATATATCTGTGGTTTCTGTTTTGTTTCACTTTTTGTCTTTTTACACCATTGATTAAGAAGAATCAAAGCCTTGTTCAATCTAATGGCAGGCATAGAAAGGAAGTCTTCTTATTAAATATCTAAGAAGTCCCTGACTTATAAATATTCATTATTTTTTAAGTTCACAGCAATGTGAAAAAAAAAATATATATATATATATATATATATATTCAGTAGACTCTGCACTTCAAATTTTGTATTTTGATCTTTCCCCAGTCAAGTGATATGTGGTACAATATGCTTTCATGATGCTAGGCAGTATCAGCCAAGGGTAGCGCCCATTCAGCCACAGATCATTGAGAGAAACAATTGATTTCCTGCAGTGTGCTCTGTCGCCAAGTTAGAATGTTTAGTACACTCGCTGGGTGTTATTCATAGCAATTTTTGACTTATGATATTTTTAAATTACTATAGGTTCACTGGGATGTAACCCCATGGTAAATGAAGAACCTTCTGTACCACATGAACATATAATTCTTCTATTCAAGAGCACAATGCATGAACTATAAAAATAAATCTTTCAGGACTATTCATTGCAGTCCTATAGGGATAATATGCAAGTTGCATTTCTTCTTTGTAGATACTAATATTAATTGTTCAAAAAATAATGCATATTCATATGTATATCCTAAACAAGTTTTATTTTAGGTTTAGGAGGAAAGTTATTCTTTTCTTTTTATTTTAACTATTCTTTTGTTAGATTACATTCTGCTGAGACAGTGTTTGGAGATTGCTTCTTCTATGTACAACAGTTGTAGGCATTTTAAGAAAAATTTTTAAAATAATATGCATGACTAGAAAAATGCCACACACTTCTTTAAAATGACAGGTGTTAATTATGAAGATGTGTTTTTTTGAAAATAGCTCTGGATAGATCTGATTGCAATCTGATATCTGACACTTCCTAACTATGACTGTAGGTTTCTTGCATAACATCATTAGGTTAGACTTCCCAAACTAAAAGGAGTGGGTTACATCATAATTTTAAGTTTTATTCCCTTGTAAAATACTGTTATTTTGCAGTGGAACATATACAAAAGTAATAGAAAAGGCAATGAAGAAAATAGTATTCTCTCATACATGAGAATGTCCAGAATTTGAAATTATAAGCCTTAATAACCTTAATGCTATAATTACCAATTTAGTGAAGGAATTTATACTGACTTTAAATCAAATACAGAAGGAAAATATTTGGAGAAAAAATTGTGTGTGTTCTGAACAAGTGCACACATTTTTCTTATTTGAATTCCTTAAAAGATACAGTATAACAACAATTTATGTAACATTGACATTGTATGAGATATTATATTGTCTAGAAACAATTTAAAGTATACAAGAGGATATTATGCCATTTTGTATAAGAGACTTGAGCATCTGCAGACTTTTGTATTTAGAAGACTCCTAGACCTAATTCTGTGCAGATAGAAAGGGTTGATTTACCTGTACCAGGAGAGGATTGCTGAGCCTATGCCCATATTAAGTGTGTGACTTATCAAGGGAAATATACACAAGCAAAACTGCAAAGATATATGGACAAAAAAATCAATGAAGGAATCAAAATGTAGTATTAAATAATATCCAATAAGTCCAAAAATAGGCAAAGAAAGAATAACATGGGGAAAAAAATAGACAGGTGGGTAAATAGAAAAGAAAATGTAATGATTTTAAAAGAATTTTAAAAGAATCTGTCATGGAAAACATGACAGTTCTAAATCCAAACATATTAAAAATTACATTAAATGTAAATAGTCTGAGTGTGTTAATTAAAAGGCAGAGATTGTTAGGCACTGTTATGGACTGAATTGTTTCTTCCCACTCCCAAAATCACCTATCAAATTGCTAACCTCCAGAACCTTAGAAAGTTACTGTATTTGAAGCTAAGGTTTTTAAATAGATAATTAAGCTAAAATGAGGCCCTTAGGGTGGTGCCTAGTCCAACATGATTAACATTCTTTGAGGAAGAGAAAATGGATTGCAGACATGTGCAAACACAGAGGGAAAGCTATGTGATGTATGGAGAAAGCAGATAGCCCCAAACTAAAGGAGGCCTTGGCAGAAACCAAACCTGCTGATACCTTGATCTTAGACATTCAGCATCGAGAACTGTGAGCATAAATTTAAGTCACCCATATATGGGATTTTGTTATGGCAGTCCTAGAAAATTAATTCAACCTTTAGAGAAAAGCAAAATTCAACTTTGTGCAGTTAGGTATACTTTAAATATAAAGTACATTGGATCAGCATTATAAAAACAATAATATAGAAAGGCAAGATTGGTTAAAATTTAGAAATTGATTTAGTTGTAATTAAAATAAACAAAAAAGTATATGATACTCTCATAAGATGTGAGAAAAAATCACAGGAGAAGGCCTTGAAACACAAATTCAAAATTGAAAATAATATATTTATCTATAAAAGAAACAGGGAGTCATGCCATTGGCCAATGAGGATGAATATATAACTAATATTGTTTGGTTTTAGTCTCTTTTGAGTTTGTATTTTTGTTTTATGAATGCATCTTAAAATAAAAAATTGGAATAATACTTCTTAGACACTAAAATCTGATTCAAAAACTTAGCAAGGGATATTCAAAAAAACATTTTGCAGTGAATGAACGTGAAAGCCAAGAATTCATATTATTAAAATATTTGATGCCATTCTCGATATAATTATGAGCTAAAAGGAGGTACATATTGTTGTTAAAAGTTATTATTTGCCTTAAGTTTCATTATTTTAAGTCCAATCATTGGCTGGGAAATTACATTTGAATTTTCGGGTATCTTATTGTTTTCTTTCAATTATTATTTATTTATTTGTTTTCAAAGTGATACCAACAGATATGGTTTGCTGTGTCTCTGCTGTGGGGAATATACTCCTAAATGCTAATACACACTTGCTTGAAAATGCATCATTTGTTGATGCTGCAAATTCAGGGGAAACAACTTAACCTTATTCCTTATGTTAATTCTAGCTTTTGTAATTCTACTTTTTCTCAAATCTCTCTAATTGATTTTAAGCCACATTTTCTAAAGCAGCAAATGCTTTAAAAACTCTGCATATTAAAGAAAAAACCTTTCTGTTGCCTTCTTAAGCCACAGATAACTGTTATGTCTAAGAAGATATCATGCACTATCTGTCCCACATGTCAGCACTTCTATTCATTGATGAGCCAGTACAAGTTTCCCAGAAATTGGTTCTTATTTTCTTAGAGAGAAGATAAAAAGAGAGCTTGTATGAATAGACGCAGAAGACATTATTGATAAATGTGCATATTTTTATGCAGTGTCCTCCATGCTCAGCAGGGTTACCTCTACAGCAAATGAGAAGGACTCTCCATCTAGGTGAAATTTATGCTCATATGCTTTCCAAAGGACACAGATTCAGACACAGCCACCTTGAAAATTACATGCACAGGAAGTCATCAACTAAGGGTAAAACATAACCCCCTACTACTCTGCTGAAAGTGTATAAGATTCCTAAGAGATGAGGGGTTTGCTGAGCATTGTCCAAAGGATATGCAAAAATTCTTCATTTTGAAAATTTGTTTTCGCGAATAGTGACAAAGTATACTTATGTGGAGTACAAATAATGTTGTTATATACGTGGAGCATTATGTAAATGAAATTGAACTAATAGCATACCATCACCTTGGTCAGTACCATTCCTCCTAAGGGACACTGCACCCTTTGACCAACATTCCCCTTTCTCACACCCTGCAGCCTCTGCTAGCCAGTGTGTTGCACTCTACTTATATGAGCTCAAGTGATTTAGATTTTGTGTACAAGTGAGGTCATATAACAGTTGGTGGCTGTTTCACTCAACATAATCAGACTCTTCATTCTTCCAAGTATTCTGAAGGTTTTGGATCTCGAGGTTAGGGACAGATTACAACCCATCTGCATGGACAACCATCAGACCCTCCCAATGTGCACAGTCAGCAGGACTGAGAGAAAGAGGAAGAGGGCCAAGAACTGCTCTGGGATAGCAAGGCAGAGGCCACAATTCAAAGCACCCAGAAAGCACTCTGGGCGCGGGAACTCATGCAAGAGATTTTATTAAGCAGACAGGCAGAGTGTCTGCCCGCAGGGTGAGAGAGAGAGAGAAAGAGAGAACGAGAGAGAGAGAGAGAGAGAGAGAGAGAGAGAGAGAGAGAGAGTAAGGAGGAAAGAGAGAGAGAGAAATTGGCGGGGGGAGCTATTCTTAAGTAGTGGAATTTTGCAGGCTAATAACAAAGGACCAATGACTGACTAGGAAATTCGCGGGCTAACAATCTGGACCAATGATGGCTAGGATGTTCACAGACGGAAGATCTGGGTTGTAAAATGGTGTGAGGTGGGGCAGAATATTGGCAGCAGCAAAATGGCAATAAAAATCCTATGCCAATAAAAATTATAGCTTAGATTTAATCCTAAAACAAAGAGAAATCACTGAATGGTTTTGAGTGGGGAATTAAATATTCTGTTTTATATTTCAAAGAAATAACTTTGGTTTCTGAAGACATTATATGTGTGTGTGTGTGTGTGTACATATAAAGAGATAAGTTATTGAAATGATCAAGAGTGAAGATGGAGAGATTATTTATAAGACTTTTGCTGTGGTCCATTAAAAGTTTATTTTAGCTTGGAGGGAGTATAGGGGTGAGAAATGACTGTCATAAAGACTGAAAGGTGAATGACCTGAAGATGTAACTTTTACATCTACAACCAGTAGGACTGTGTGATGATTTAGTTGTGGGTAATGAAAGAAAGGAAGGAATAAAAACTATTTTTTAAGCACAAGTTGAGTAACCACAGCTCTCCTATCTCAGCAATCTAGTTTCGTTATACTCATTAATAAATTAATAAATAATTCAAGTTAGCATTGATGCAATGCAGAATAAATTGCAAAGTGTTTCTGCACACATGATCATCCTGCTTCCTGGCAACAATTCAGTAAGGTAGGCTTTGTTATCCTCACTTTATAGGTAGAAGGAAGTGCTCACAAGCACACAATTAATAAGTCATTTATCAAAGTTTCAATCCATGTTTACTGCTACAGTGTTCCAAAAATCATACTGCCTCCTAGGTCAAGATTGAAAATGCTTGATTTAGAAAAATGAGGGATGATAAGAACTATATAGATCAGGATACCTTAGGTTAGCTCTTTATAAATAACTCAGTCATAAGCACCATTGTCACCTTCACTTTTATAAAAACTTTAATTTCTAATTTAGAAGACACAGAGACAAACCCACATAAATACAGTTACCTTGTATTAGACAAAGAAGGCAAAAACATACAATGGAGAAAAGATAGCCTGTTCAACAAATGGTGCTGGGAAAACTGGAAATCCATATGCAGTAAAATGAAATTAAAACTCTATCTCTCACCCTGCTCAAAACTCAACTCAAAATTGATCAAGGACCTAGGAATTCAACCAGAGATCCTACACCAAATAGAAGACAAAGTAGGCCTGAATCTTCATCATGTTGGCTTAGGATCAGACTTCCCTAACAAGACTACCAAAGCACAAGAAATCAAAGTAAGAATCAATAAATGGAATGAATTCAAACTAAAAAGCTTTTTCTCGGTGAAGAATATAATCAATAATGTGAAAAGAGAGCCTAGAGAATGGGAGAAAATCTTTTGCATGCCCACTTCAGATAGAGCACTAATCTCCAAAATTTATAAAGATCTTACAAAACTTTACACCAAAAATACAAAGAACCCAATCAATAAATGGTTCAAGGAACTGGACACTTTACAGAAGAAGATATACAGGTGATTAATAAATATATGAAAAAGTGTTCAACATCTCAAGTAATTAGAGAAATGCAAATTAAAACAACTCTAAGTTTCATCTCACTCCAATTTGAATGGATATTATCAAGAACACAAACAATAATAAATGTTGGTGTGGATGTGGGGGAAAAGACAGACTTCTACATTGCTGGTAGAGTTGCAAATTGGTGCAACCATTCTGGAAAGCAGTGTGGAGAATCCTCAGAAAACTTGGAATGAATTCACATTTTGAGCCAGTTATCCCACTCCTTGGTTTATACCCAAAGGATCTAAAATTACCATACTAACAGTATCAGCCACATCAGTGTTGCTGTTCAATTCACAACAGCTAGATTGTGGAACCAAACTAGATGCCCTTCAACAGATGAATGGATAAAGAAACTGTGGTATATATACACAATGGAATATTACTCAGCCATAAGGAATAATAATATTTTGGCATTTGCAGATAAATGGATGGAATTGAAGAATATCATGCTAGGTGAAATAAGTTGATCACCAAAAACCAAAGGTCAAATCTCTTCCCTGATAAGTATATGGTGATATATAATGGGGGTCGGGTGGTGGGGGAGGAGAGAAGAATGGAGGAACTTTAGATTACGTAGAGTGAAACGAAAGGGAGAAGGAGACAGGGGTATGAAAGATGGTGGAATGAGACAGACATCATTACCCTATGTACATGTATGATTACACGAATGTTGTGAATCTACATTGTGAACAATCACAGAAATGAAAAGGTGTACCCCATTTGTGTACGATGAATAAAAATGCAGCCTGTAAAAATAAAAAAAATAATTTAAAAAATCTTGCCTATTTCTTATTTTCATTGAATACATTTTCTAAAACAAAACAAATTTAGAGTATCAATAAAAATATATGTAGGCATCATTTGCTTAAAATAAGATCTGTTTGTTTGTTTTTTTTTAATGTGAAGAATACCTCCAAAAATGTACATAGAAAATGTTGGGACTTGTTCATTTAATCCCATAGAAGGCACCATAAGTCATCTCTCATGTTATAAACATGCTTAATGGGCCTGAACAAGTGTTCATGAATATACAGCAGATAGAGAGATAAAGAGAATGAAAGAATGAGAGCTACCAATGGCAAGAGAAATGGAGATGCATAGATATGAGTCTCTTATTCATATGACACCGAGTTCTGCCAACTAAAATATATTATGGAGTTGGCTAACTTTCTCAAAAGTTCCCAATTTAAGGATGAGAGAACAGAATTAGAAACATCATTTAGTTCAGCTATCTCACAACTGTCTCCAGAGGCACCAACTAGTTTAGGGGTTGCCTTTTCATTCCATTTTAGTGAACAGTTGAAGAAAAAGAATATCATCATAATACTTCTTTGGAATACTGCAGCCACCAATTGTTTCCATTTCAAAGGCATATGGTCTCATGTTTGCAGCAAGACGTCAATATCCCTTATTAAAGCAGTCCATAAAAATAAATTTTAAAAGACCAGAACAGAGAAAGTAAATGATACATGTTACAAAAGCTTGCTCAAACATCATGGCTATGTTGCATAGAAGGACAGCTCTTTAATAACATAAACCATATTGATTGATTAATGTGTATCTGTTTAAAAGTAATAATATGTGAGTTGGTTAGTGACTCAGGGTATTGCCTTATAGTGAAAAACATCATCATCCTCTGCCTAACTCAACCACTGGAGTAATATTCAAACATTTCTTTTTCAGCAAGACCTTATGCAAATTGGTGCACCATCCTATAAGGACCTGAATTGTCTCAGGCAAGAAAATTCCAACCATTATTTCCAAAGACCCTCTTCACAGCATCTTAACTACAAAATGTGTCTGCTTTTTTGTTTTCATTTTGTATTGTATATTAATAAGTATATTGTATTTTAATTTCTTCTGTTCTGAACAAATTTGTTATGAAGTAAATTTTGTAAGGCAACAGCTTATAAGAGACAAGGACCCTCTGTGTTCCAGTGGCTTACAAATCTGTTTGATGATTATTTTCTGCTTTTACACCCTTATTTGATTATTTTTATTTCCCGGGTAAAAACTGGTTCCTACAAGAGCTGAATGAAGGACAAAAAGTTGTGTCATTTTTCCTCCTAGTGTTAACCAAGCCAAAAAATTTCCATATTCCTATAAACTGTGAATCAAAAACCCCAAACAAGTTTCCCTATCAGAAACCAAGCAGTGCATTTTTCTAAACGGTTGCCCAATACTTGTCACATCTGAGTTCCTGAGCTACTTTCCCTGTTTCTCTATCATTTATAAAAGGAAAAACCAGTATGTGTTGTTGCCTCGAATATATTTGAAAATACATTGTTGCTTGAGGGAGAACATTTTTTATATGCTGACATTTATTTCTTCTTTTGCCATTTTGTATTTATAACTTGTCTTCTCCTATTTTTATTGTCTCACTAATCTTTTCCCTTAGCAGATCCTTTATACTCTATTAGAAATACTCAGCTTTTCCAGAAAGGTACTTTTTATATTCCTGTGGAACCAAATTGGCCTCAGTTGTCCTTTTAACATATCGGCTTTAAGGAGACAGAGTGGAAGCCTTAGAAATATTTTTATCATGAATTCAATGCTTCAAAGAAATCTCTAGAAAACATTCTATTTCAAGCAACCATGGTTAAATACCTTGTAGTTATTCTTTAATCTTTCCAGCCACATTATTTTAGCTCACATAAAAACTGGATTTTTATCTCTGCTTTCAGTATCATCTATAAAATATTACAAATTGAATTCTTATGAGATATGCATGTAGTTACACTTCTACATTCTTGAACATTTGAAAATAGTTGCAGTTAATTCAGGGATAAGCACGACATTGATTTACGTGAAAAATATATTACATATTAGTCTTTTTTGCTAAAACGTTAATGCCTTACATTTGCAGGGAATTCTTTATGAACACATGAAGTTCACATTATAAAACAGCATTTGTTAACATTCTGGGTATATTTAGTGTTATGTTGTAATTAATCTTCCTAGGGATGCAGTGTTTTGTTAACCTGTCTTTCTTAGAGTCGTTTTCTGCAAGCTTTTGTAAAGCTTCCCTTAGGTAGTGAGCTCACATTTAGATCTTCTTATCAGAAAATATTTCATCTTCCATAAATTCTTTCCAGAAAAATTTGCAATAAACACTCATATTGGTTGGTGATGGGGAGTTTTATTTTAAGTTCCATTAAATATTTGATTAATCTTTTTCTTTAATATAACCATTCTAATATGCTACACAAATAAGAATTTGTTTGATAGGCTTTGGCTGAAAAAAATGTCTTTTCATGTTCTCCTGGGAAGGCATTCTCTATGGAATTAAATATTTCTTAGACAACTTTTGTTACTATGCTACTGTTTAAAATTCTCATCCTTGGTATCATGTGGGTTAGAGTTTCCCTTCCCTTAAAGAATAAATAATGCTAAATTCTCAGGCACTGAAGACAACCTGCAATCTGTATCCAAATTATCTTTACACCTTGATTTATTTTTCTGTTTCTCTTTCTATATTAAATCACACCTTACACAGAGTTGGTAAAAGAAAAAAAAAGATTGACTTAATAGATGAATGAATGAAGCAACCTGTGGGTGAATAAATAAAACATACTTCATAAAGTCAGAAATCATCATTCCAGAAAAATGAGTCCATTTCTATATGATAGAATGTCAATTATTTTTCAGGCTTAGCTCAAATACTACCTGATACAAATCCTTTTCTAATGCATCTTCTTGGAATCAATCTCCCCATTTTCAGAATTCCTAGACTCCTGCATCTCTCCTAGGAGGTAGTATTAAGATTCTAGTTAACTCTAGTGAGTAATTAATTATCAGGTGTGTATTATTTGCCACTCATGGATTATTGCTCATTTTTTTATTTCCTGTAACCTTTCAAAATTACTAAGGAAAAATGAGAAACACTTAAAGATGAGGAAACTGAGGCAGAAGGCATGTGTGGGGAACAGAATTTGGATTTCAACCCAGGGGATTCAGTCCCAGAGCTTCTGTTGTTATCATTATGCCACATGTAGAGACAGTATGATGATTATTTCTAAGCACTAAGTAATTCTGAGACACATTAAGTAGAACTGGACCACTTGTATGATTTGAACTTGATCTGTGTACTTCTCATACATGGCCCATCAATAACCACTTCAAACCATCTAGTTATCTCTTGATTTTCCCACACTCAACATGTATATAATTACATAATGCCATTAGACTTATCTTGCTTACTTGTTCTAAATAATTATCACTTTCTTCATAACCTTTAATCTTTTTGAAATGCATAACTCTTCTATCTGCAACCTAATTTAGATAATTACATTCATGAGAGGCCAATTTGCAGGATAAACTTTTTATAAACAAGTGGAAATGGTGACAAATAATGTCTAATTATATCACAAAGATATTTTAAAAGATCGTATTACATATTTTGTCTTACTGGTTAGTTTCAAAACTCCTTTTCAAGAAGCTAATGGGTATGGATAGACAAATAGTCCTCTTACACTTGGATAAGAGCTTCTACAACTTATTTTAATCACACCACCCAACAATTTTTCTTACACTTTTTTATTTTTATGTGTCTTTACACAGATTGTGAATTTTGAGAACTGAGATAATATTTTTAAGGAAGGAACAAGGGAAGTGCCTGGAGGTGTAGTCTCAATTGCATGATTATTATTTGCATTGTGTAATTCTTGACTGAGTAGAAACATTAAGTGGAAGTAAATTCAGTTGGATCCAAGAAATCCATTGTTTCTAAACCTGGTTCAACCCTTCACCAGTTCAGTTCCTTTCCATAGACCTCAGGATTTGTCGCATTGATTTCATGATTCAGTATGAGAATGAGAGGACACAGTGGTAAGAATAAACCTTCTGGTACTGGAATTGGCAGTAAGAATTCTTGGTACTTGATGAACTGTGATTTTCAGGAACTGAACACGTAATGTTGAACTGTAGTCCAGATTTTAGCTGTTAGACCCTCCTTTCTACCCTGGAGACTAAATGCTATTATAGGAACAGACTCTGTGGATGATATACATGTTTGACATTAGTAAATTTTGGCTCAAAAGGATTCTCATGAGCACCACAAGATAACTTTCTTAGGTCATCCCCGCCCTTGCTTGAACTCTGTCTGCTGTAGCACTGATGGTACAGAAGTGAGGTCTAGATAGGAAGGAACTGGAGGAAGTTCCAACAGGATGAGGATGTGTGAGAACCACGCACACATGAGAGCCTCTAATGCACAATCTTACAGGTAAATAATGAATGTGTCTATTCCTGGATATTTCCCTGGGACTAAGAGAGTAGTGGGTTGTCAAGAAAAATCCCTGTGCAATGAGTCTCAAGGATGCTCACCAACCATCATTTTTTGGCATATGGGATACATGTTCCTATTGCTGATTAAGAAACCCATCCATCATCTTTGATGTTCATACCGTGACTCCATAACTGCAATTTCAGATCTTTTTTTACCTCTAGGCAGAGGAAGTAATTGAGTGGCTGAAGTAGCAATTAGACAGGGGCAACTTTTCTGTGGATGGTCTTTTCATCAGAAAGAGTAATCCAATTACCTGTCAAAACTACGAACAGAAAAGGACCCTGATTTCACTGGGACTTTATGGCAACCACTAATATGAAGGAATGGACTTTAGATTTTGGGAGCTACTAAAACTGCTACTAATTCTAGTTTCCTAATCCAGGAGTTGTTAACACAGACACTGTGAGGTTGTATCACTAAGCCTCATTTAAAAGAATGGTGGATTGAAGAGAAATAACAAACACTCTCTGGAATGTCAATGTCATCTACTCCTGAAGAATAGTTTAGGATTATTTATGCAGGGCACTTGCTTTCCAGCGTTAGGAAGCAAGGCACTGGGTTGGAGAGGGATATGGATTTGATCTTGACTAACAGAAGAAAGTAGTTGTATAAGAAGGGGAGGTAATTTCTTCATGGTAGAGTAATTAAATGGTCTTTCTTCCTAGTGCCTACCTAAAAATTAAGGCTTTTCTCGTCAGTTTTGGAGCCAATCTGAGACCATGCAGAATAGTAGGTAGAAGTGCTTGCAAAAGTCAGATGGAAAAATTGACTGATGCTGAGGAGAAGAACATCAGTCACATTCTTGGACAAGTTTCTCACAAGAGGGGTCCAGTCCTAGAAAAATCCATGGGATATCACTCATACCATATTGTCGGTATGTGATACAAGGCCACACTGGTTCACATTGGCTCTGATCCTGGCTTTTCATCACTATCCTGAGACATACGACAACTTTAAATGAATTCATGTTATTGTGGCCCCAAAAATAAATATTCACAAAAAGTAAATATTGAAGAAAGTGCCCAGAAAGAGTACAGCAAGAAAAATGAAGAGCATGAGATGAACATTTATACCCTTTTTGTTAGTTAAATGTACATTTAGTTGTACGTCATAGGAAACTCCATATAACTATTTCATTTGGTAATTTAAAAAGATAGGAGTTTCTTTTACTCACATAAAATCCACAGGGTTTTTTTTTTTTTTGTTTGTTTGTTTTTGTTTTTTTGGTTCAAGAATAGTGTGGTATCTATTTTACAAAGCCATTAGGAAATCTTCCAGCTCACTTATTTACTGTCTCCTTCCAACTCACTGACCTATTATTGTAAAGGCACAGTCCTTGTCCTCTTGGTCCAAGACCACAAATGGGAGCAAAGAAGGCTGGGAAATGGTCTTAGTCTGCTTGGGCTACCAAAACAACATACATGGTCTGAATGGATTAAACACCATAATTTACTTTCTCTCAGTTCTGGAGTTCAAGATCAGGGTACCAGCAGATCAGTTACAGCTGAGGTCCCTTTATGACTTGCAAAAGGTCACCTTCTAATAATAATGGAAGGTTTGGGTATGTTCTGGGGAATGGCAAGCTCCTGGTCTTCTCTTACCATGGCCCTAAGAGTATCATTAGAACCTCTCCTTTATGACCTCATCTAAATCTCCTCCCCAAAGTCTCACATCTAAATACCACTATATTAGAGATTAGGGCTTTGATCTGTGAATTTTGAAGAGTGGGGTCACAAGAACAAAGTGCTTGAACTGAGTGAATGCCTTTACCAGCCCCCTCAAAACTCCCCCAAAAATAGAGTGAAATTTTAAGGGGCATCCTATAATCTCAGGGGCTGAAAATGACTCAGAAAACGCTGGCTTCCAAATACCAGCTCATAGAAACCCTCACCATTACAATTATGCCTTATTCCAAGAGACTTTAATCTGGTGTCAATGGACCTTAACATAAGGATCAGTGAACTACAGCCCATAGCCAAATATGACACACTGCCTACCTCTATGACTAAAGTTTTACTTGGACATGGGCATGCCTATTTGTTTACTTATTATCTACGCCTTCTGTGCTATGGCAACAAAGAAGAAAATAGTGACAGAGACTACATGTTCCACAAAGCCAAACATATTACCTGGCCTTTTAAAAAATTAGTTTCCTATCCCACCTTAAAATAGCCACAAACACACTTTACAGGTATGCGCATGTTGTGAAATATTGAACAGAATGATGTATGTGTGTTTTTTGTTATGGAATGGGTTAAAATTTGTATCAAGTTCTCAAAATATATGTGCTTCGCTTCAAAAGTTCATAGGGTTTATAAAGCTTGAGGAAATACAGGATAAGAGATTTGCTTGCTTGTAAGAATGTGCTGATATAGTCATAAAAAAAGAATGGCAGGTGAATTAATCAAGAACTTATTTGGTGTCATGCATATTAGTGTCATAAAAGTAACAGCTAGAAAAACATCTAGGTAGAATGCCACTGTGAAACACCAATAGAATTTAGACTTCACAGAGCTATTTTTAACCTTTGAAACTTTTTTCTGTAAATATTGACATTTTAGATTATTAACTAAAGCTGCAAGAAACCTCATTAGTGACTTTAATTCTATGAGTATATTCAATTATTTTGGATCATTTTACCCATGTGGGTATTCATGGAAAAAGATAGTATTCTATAAAAATATTACTTTTCTTTGAAGCTTCAATCATCTAATAATAAAACAATTCACAACTAAGGTTTTTGTCTATTTTCTATGTACAAGAAATATTCCATTTTCTGGTTATTTGAAAATAATATCAACTGACTCTGTTCTGTAAAGATATGCAGTGGGACAACATTAAAGTTCAAGAAAGAAAAGTAAGGCAAGGTCAGGTTTACTTCTTTTAATTACATAAGCCTTTTACATTTATTCTAGGATGACTTAAAGAAAGGAATTAATGGGTCAGTGAGATTATGCCTTTGCTGCTAAGCATCCAAAGATCATTTACATAAAACTTACATTAAAATATATCATTTTTGTAGTTTGGTAGACCAATCTTTCATTTTTATACAACAATCTCTTAACACCTTGGATTTGCATAACTTATAAAAATGTTTTTTAAAATGGTATCACATCTATTAATTCACAAGCACCCTGTGAGCATGGTAATTATGGTCTCCTTTTATGGATTAAAATTTTGATGTCCGGAGAAGTTAGGTCTATGAAAGAACAGGATTTGATGAATCAAAATTCCCAGTTCTGTGCTCTTTTCCTAAATTATTTTCTTGCAAAATGCCTTTATTTCTGCATAAAAAGGACACAATTATACTCACATATTAAATAAATATGTGCATTTACCATTTTTATGGAAAAGAAAGTACATTTATTGATTAGTAATTCAGGCTAGAAACCAAGAAAAAGACTTATTGAAAGAGAAGTCATTGGATTTCAAGTTTCCTAATTAACATTAAATTGCTATAGTTATTAAACTAGCATTACTAGTATATGATATTTTGGTCATTATTATTGCATGGAGTTTTCAACAGACAGAGATTTCAAGTTCAAATGCTGATTTCTTCTTAGTTTCTAGTCACTATTAATAAGCATTGAGCTCCACTCTTGTGTTTCCCCTCTTGTAAGTATTACTACTGATGGAAAGAAGGAAGGTAATTAGAGAAAAAAATAATGTATTACAGAATCACAGGGATGAATATTTAAATCAGGTCTATGTAAACAGAGACTTTCTTTTGAGTAAACTATAGTAACTCTTTTTCCTCTCATTTTAATTCCTCTTTCCATTTAAATGTAAAAGGTCTATAAGAAAATAGCATCTCTATAGACAGGAGGATAAGGTCAATTATGCAATTAAGAACCTGCAAGGATTATAAACCTTGACATAGGTGTTAGTAACACTGATAATTCCAGTTCAGTCTGAATATAAATCAACAATCAAATAAATAAATCCACTCTGCTTCATTTTCTTTTAACATTTTAGTTTTTATAATTATTGTTTGTTCCTACTAAGCCAACAACCAAAAATAATTCAGCTATTTGGTTTTCTGAGTAATTCCAAGATGTGCCAACTAATTAGGTTATTTAAAATACAATTGTAATTAAAACCATGTGTACTGAGGGGTTAATGTCATGGTATTTATGGTTTTTAGGACACCTGTAAAATTACTGTAAATCTGCAGCACAATAGGATTCAGCATAATAAAAATGTTAGAATTTATAAAATGTCATCAAATGCTTGTGGCCCACTTCTATAAAAAACATGAATAATTCACAGTACTATATATGGAATTAGATTTTGCTGCCCTGATTCCATTTAAATAAGTGTGTTTATGAGTCACCAATTTCATTTTCCTCTGCTTCTAAGTGGTGACCTTTCACTTATGAGCTGAAAAGCAATCAACTCTAGCTATAGAATGAGATAAAGGAAAATAAATTTAAATATTTATAGTAAACATTTATGATGGCATGTGCATTCCAAACACATTTTTTGTTCAAAGAAAAAAGATATATAAAGTCCATTCACTCTACAAATATTTATTGAGAAGTTACCATGTGCCTACTCAAACCTATTACATGGTTCCAAAGAAAATTAGACAATAAATATATGGATAATGAAATAATGTCTAAAAGGCACTTTTAAAACTGAAAATATGCATTTACCTAGAGAATGACTGCCAATATGCAATGATTCTTCCAAGTTTCCATTCTTATTTCTTTACGTATCCACAGTTATCAGCCATTATTTATTACCATGATTTCATAGGGCATATTAAAAACTGATGTGCTCATGAGAACAAATATAAAACTCAGCTTACTGTTCATTATATTCAATGTATTTGTGTTTCCATACATTATTTTCTCCAACACCCCCCCCCCAACTTCCTCTCTATTCATCCCAACCTATTCTAAGGCTAATAGCAAAAGCACTCTACACAACACACTACAAATTCTCCTATACATCACAGAAAGGATCTCACTATCTTGTGTATTTGCCTGACTGTTGTCTGTCCTCACTCTAATATCAGGATAAACATTTATTCCCTGGATAATCGCAGAGCTTAAGCAAACTTTTGTTTGAGACAGAAGTTCAACAAATATTTGTGCAGCAAACTGCTCAAGCCATTTCCTGTACAAAAGATTACGAAGACTCTCCATTACCTTTGACTTATCTCCACAAAGCCCTTAAGAGCCCAGCCCTAGGCCATTTTTCTAGCTTCAATTCATACTTTCTTAAATCCATTACTCCATATTCTTGTGCTTCCCCGCTTTGCTTCAAACAAGCTGTTGTACTCTGTCTTCAACATCTGCTTTCCTTTCCCTTTGCCTGGAAATTCCATCATACTTCTATTTCTAACTCAACCATCATCTCCTTTCTATAATATTTCCTAAACATCCTCCCCTTATTTATTTACATAACATTTTGTATTTACCTCTAGTTTGAAAGATCAAATGGAATGAGAAGTTACATCTGATTTGCTTTGAGCACCATTATATGCAGATAAAGAAGTGCAATCTTCTTTTCCAAAGTGGGTTATTTAATGAAAGAAATCCACAAAATGCCTCTGCTCTCTGAATATTAGCAGGATGCCTCTGCTTAGTCAGACAGCATGAAAAGCACAAGGCTCAGATTTAGAGGTTATTTAGATCCTGTTCCCCTTTCTCACTTCTTATGACTCTTGCATAAATTACATATTATTTGAGTTTCTTCAATTGTTGTCCAATTCTGGGACACATTGAAACCCAACTCAGCTGTCATTTCCACAATGTTCTGGTGAAAATTTAATTGTATTAAAATAATAAAGTGCCAATTTCAGCTAATAAACAACTATGCAACCAAATTTCAGTCCCATTCCACAAATAGTGAAGCCTTCAGAGCTGCTATAGATCTCACGCTCCTTTTCGGCATGAAAAGATGGTGCAGAACCCTCTTTGCAGGCAGGCTACCTGGGGACAGGTCACAGCTCTTCCTCTGAAAATGGAGGGTTTAACTTTACTGTGCATTAAATTTTGCATAGGTTTATTGTATTGTGAGCATTAAAAAACTAACATGAATAAAGCCCTTGGAACAGCCAGGCCCTGATACATAATGGATATAAATATTAGCTATTATTATTCTTAGCATTTTCTTTATAATGTATGACTTTATTAACTATGATATATTAATCAATACTTTATATATGCAATTTTGTAGAATAGTAACTAAAAATAATTTAAACAAAGAAATAAAAAGGGAGGAGGAATTCCTGACCTTGGAGAAGAGAGCAAAAGGAGGTCACAAGACTGAAGGGTCTCTGCAGTTAGCTGATGAACACCCATGCCTCCGAGATCCACTGTGCTTGCCTTCCAATCTGCTTTCTTTTTCTTTCCATTTGTCTGTTTGTTTAACTATGGATTTGGATTCTGTTATTTTATGTCCTTCCAGAACTATCTAATAAATAGAATGGGTACTTTTAACAAATGAAGGGAAAAGGAATTTGATTTAGACAAAAACAATAGATGTCTATTAGAACTGCTCTTTAGAACAGAGCAACTTGGAATGGAGATAATATCAACCTCAGGATAGAGGTGGAAAGAAGGTTTGTTTTCACCACCCTCTACAGAACACACTATTTTCCATGGTGAGTCCAAATTTTTTGTTGCTCAATAGATATTGGTGTTGGATTATAATGCAGGAATATTTGAGATCATGTTGTGAGGGATGTTATACCATGGAGAAGTCATGAGTGACTCAAGTAATGGTGTCATTACAGCAGGGCCAGGAAATGAGGGTTAAAACACACCATGTGGAGAAAAAGGAATATCCAACAGATTTTTGTATCAATATAAAAATAATCCCAAGAGAAATAACACTGTTTTTTTTTAAGATAGTAATGTGTCTTTACACTTCTTAAGATAGATACCCAATAAATGCTTTTTATAAGGGAAATGTATTTAGTGTGTCAATATGGACAAAGCAATTGAAAAGTAGAATCTGATAACCATAACATGACTGGGAAGTTTATCTGTTGAAATCCTGTTACCTCTCAAACAGTGTGGCAAGTAATTTATTCTGTTAGGATAACATGTATCACAATATACCAAAAGAAGTCTGATGTAACCTAGGCTGCAATTCTCTGTGAGCATTTATTTGCTATAGTAATCATCTTTGATTAGGAAAACAACATTTAAATTCCCCATATTCTTATCAAGGTCTCATGTTAACTGATCTCCCAAAGGAAATGGCCATGATGGTGTTAAAATTGTAACTGTTACTATGGACAGTGTAGCTATGTTTACTTTAGATAACAACAGAATCAAAGACTGTAAGAAAGAAATTGTCCTAATTCTACCAACCTGTTTCCAGGGATCTCATAACAAGGAACTTGTGTTTGAGTGCCAAAGATGTTACTGGTGGAGTAGTGGTATTGGCTGCTGATTCTGGGCAGTTGCAGCCATCTGTTCCCCAAAATTGTGTTTTAGAAAGATATATAAAACAATTAGCAAGTTGGAATTCTATAGACTAAGCCAAGAAAATGCAATTTTGTTGAATTTGGTGCAAAATAAAGTTCATTTTAAATAAAAGAGGGAATAGAATGGAATTTGTCAGAAGCTGTTGGAGGTCAAAACAAACAACAATATTTCAGTAGTGGAAACATTTCAGAGAGAGGTGGTGTTCTTTGACTAGAAAGACTATGTGGGCGATGAAAAGATTATGATACTAAAAAAAAAAATAGAACATAGAAGGGCAATAAAAAGGACAAGGTTAAAAATATAAACGAGGCAGTTTCTGTAGTATTCACATTGTGTTCTTCAGAACACATTGCAATAAAAGTCTTTATAACCAGGTTCGATAATGTCACTCATGAGTCATACTTCATGCTAAATAGAGTCATTGAAACAAACTACTAAATTTCATCCAATTTACAAGAAAAGTATGATGCCTAATCCAATCTAAGTCTGTGTGACAGGACATACATGAATTCTGGAAACAACTATGCCATGCGTCTCCTTGGATAGGGGTCTGCAAGGAGAATTCATTAAATGTGATGGTCTGCATTGAAAGAAATGCAGATGTCGAAGGTCTGGAAAGCCGAATGAAACCTTGTGGATGCAAAGATAAACATCAATTAAAAGATATAACAATAAAAAGAGCATAGGAGAGAGTAAATATCCAACAGAAAAATAGATAATACAGACGATACCATTGAACAAAGGCCAAGACATACCATAAGACAAAGCCAAGAGGAGAATAGATTGTAGTGTATCAAGAAAGACAGTCTTGAGACAGTTATCATTATCCTATGTATATGTATGATTGCATGAATGATGTGAATATACATTGTGTACAATCATAGGAACAAAAAGTTGTACTTCATTTGTGTACAAAAAATCAAAATGCAGTTTGTAAAAATTAAAAAAAATAAAATAAATGCAATGCAGAAGGAAAGAAAGAAAGAAAGAAAGAAAGAAAGAAAGAAAGAAAGAAAGAAAGAAAGAAAGAAAGAAAGAAAAGACAGTCTTCACACCCATGAGGTACATGTTGGAAAATTCGTTAACAAACTTTTTAGATACTTCAATGCATATAAAATTGCATTATTTTAGCTCTCTTTCACTTAAATTAAAAATATCTTTAGAGGAGTTTTTACCATGAAAGATTTACTTCCTTAAATGCAGACCCAAGCAAAACAAACAATTTCAGTATCTCAATGTATTAGAGTCAATTTCTCAAATGCTCCATAGAGAATCTGGTTTGGTTTGCATTATCAAACAAAGGTGTAAATGTGGGAATGGATTTCTTCTTATATGTTTGTATTGCTAGTTATATTAGATACAATAAATACAACTGATGTACTTACATGGAAAATTGCAATTTAGGATTGTATTGATTCATTAGAATAATTTATTCTTAAATTCATGCAATCAACTTGCCTCTAGAAAAAGCCACCACTTTTTCCTGGAGGTTTAGAAATTAAATCACATTAGGTAATGAAACAAGTTATTTTTACTTAAAAGGGTTTTTTCTTAATGGTTTTTAAACATATTTATGTGGTTTTTAAAAATCAAGATAGGAGAAAACCACAAATTTTTGCAGAAGAAATTCAAGATTAAATTATTATAAGACTATATATATCATAATATATACAAGGTTTCCTTGTCAATTGTATCTTGGGGCAAACAAACTTTTGTACAGTAACTTTGCATCCTCATTTCTAATAATCTTGTTCTTGTATTTCAGCCCTAGCATATTGCAAGAGTCTTACAAAATGAGATTTATTTCCTCGGGTGATAACTGATCCTGAGAAGAAGATTGAAGAAATATTTAAAATTTTATGTCTTTTCTGTCTTACATAAATTAGGAAGAATCTTCCCTTGCCCTAAACATAGGTAACAGGCATTCTGTGCTGCGATACCAAATGAGTGTTAGGAAACAAAATAAAAAGCTACTATAGTATGTTTTCAATTCCCTTACTATGGTTAAGAGGAAGTAAAATTGTGATGTGATAATGATTTCATTCTAATAAATAGCAGCTCTTTCCTAACAAGGTGATTCCATTACTCCTGGTTTCTTTTCTTATTAAGATATATTTTCAATGAGATGACCAGTTCAATTATGTGAGATAAAGATTTCAAAGAGTTTGGTATCAATGGGAATCAGAATTAAAACCCAACATCCAATAAGTTTGAGTATAAAATTAAACGAGTATAGAAACTAGCAGCACCATTATCATTTTACAGAGCTTCAAAGCTCCCAAAACTGTCTACCCATTTTTATTTTCACAGTCACCACTCTACATCTGGAAACCCTTATATTATACTCAGAAAAATCATTTCCATAACACTTAAAATAAAACCCATATTCTTCATTATGATTTACAGGGAAACCCCATGTATTTTGGTTCTGCCTACCTCTGACCTAATTTCCTATCATTTTCGCCTCCCTGTGTTCCACCACACATGCCTCTTTCTGCTCACAAGTCACCCCAACTCTTCCACCCCAGGATCTTTGCCCTAGTTCATTCCTCTTCTTGGAGTGTTCTTTATCCCTAATGGCTACCATTTTCCTCTCTTCTCTAAAGTTACCTTTCAAGAAACATTTTTCTTACAACTCTCATCTAATGTCAATCACCAAATTACCTCTATCACATATCTGTTATTTTAAGAGTCTTATTTAACAATATCTAAAATTATATTACTGTTTACTTATTTATTTGCCAATTAACTGCCCCTGCCTCCAGAGAAGGGGAATTTATCTGTTTCATTCACTACTACATCCCTAGTTGTGGGAAGCCTTCTTCATTTAGCAGAATCAGACTCGGTTGAGCCATATGACTCAGAGGCCTGATGGGAAGCAAGTGACGCTGTGTGGGAGTAGTTCCCTGTCTCCTTCTGGAATATTCCCCCCTAAGAGGAAGGCTCCCCTAACTCCACCCTATCCTGTCCATCACAGAAGAAGCTCCTCCCAGCCCTTGCCCCCTTTACCTAAGTGTCTATAATTAAAAGAGAGTTGGGCTACTCCTGGTGGAATGTTGTAAAGAGGTCAGAGCTGGTATGGTCAGACCTGTCACACCCCCCTCATAAAAAGAGTGTTGGCTCTTGTGTGTTCATTGAGTAGATAAGTTTTTTGGGTAATAGATAGAAAAACTGCCAACATCCTCCTCAGGCAGTCAATCCTTTCCTCCTCCACACGGGACATAGCAGAGAGGACCCTGACACCTACTTGCTAGTACAGTGTCTGTCACATACATGCTCAGTTTATATTTTTTGAATGAACCATTTATCCTACTAAATCAAACTGGAGTTTAGGGTTGATTTCAGGAGAAACTGTTATAATAATACATAATTTTTTTAAAATCAACATACAAATATTGAAAATAAGGGCAATGAGGATTTTAGGTGGAAGATAGCAGATTCTCAACTTCTCATTAAAATGCATAAAGAGAATAATGAAAGTGTTCACTTCTTGGGAGATGATTTTTCATAGATTGTTTATATTGCTGCATTTCTTGTGATAGAATTTCCCTTCCACTCTTTTCAAGTATATTTGTATGACCTTGGCAAAAACAGGTGATATCTCCATTTGGGGGAAAGGACAGAATTTGTTTGCTATTGAGGTGAGTGAAGATATTGTCTCCATCCAAAATACAGACAAGTCTCCTTGGCTAGGAGCTCCCTTTCCAATACTGGAGATTTCCTAAACTTTGAACTCCTCAGTTGGGGCAACTACCCCACGTTTGCAGCATCCACCTGAAAACATTGCCTCCAAGGGCTTGTGGGTAGGGGCACAGGAAGCTCATACTGCCTGCAGGGCCAGTAGGACTGAGGTTCATCATCTCTGACACAGGAGTCTTGTGTCTTCCTGCAACATATACAAAAAGCTAACGTGTGAGCTAGGTAAATTTTCAGAACCTTCGCAGTCCTTGATAAAATACACTAAGCTGCCATCCAAACAAAAAATAAATAAATGACCATACTTAGTTGAATCCAATGGAAATTATCATTTGAAATGCCATTGACTGGATGATTTTTAAAATATTTCCTGGGTTATGCATTCCTCCCCATATTCTAAATAAATCAATACAAATGACCCTGCATTCTCCTGTGGTCTGTTGCTCTTATGAGTTTCAAAGGCTCTATGTATCTCTGTGTATCTCTGTGACAATTAGCAGAGCTCTGAGCAAGGACCTTCTCTTTCCCATTTCCCCACCAACTCTACTTCTTAGATAACACTTTCCTTAAAAAAAAAAAAAAAAAAAAAAAAAAAAATCCAGCAAAGAATTGTTCTGGGAATCAATATATCAATTTTTATGAAATCTTAAGAACCATGTCTACATCTACAGCATCACATGTATCATCTAAAGTTGACTAAATTTAAAAGAAAACACAAGATTATTTCTAAGAAAACACAAAATTTGGAAAAAAACACATATTCTAAAATTGTTAGGCTTTCTGTAAAAGATATTTGAAATCTTCATTCCCTGAGCAAGCACTCACTAAGCATCCACAAGGTAAGGACATATTCATGTCATGCATTTACTCAGTACAGAAATACAAAGATGACCTAAACCTTAAACTGGTCTTTATTTCATAAATCAAGTATTTTTTAGCATCACTCTGTGCTAGGTACTGTCCAGGTACTGGTCACTTGGTAGTGTGCAAAATGGACATGAATTTCTGTACTTCAGCACTTAAATTCTATTGGAGAGGGGTTTTCCTCTGTACTCACACATCCTTGATGTCCAAATTTCCACTTTTATAAAGGACACCAGTCATACTGGATTAGGTCCATCTTAAAGGCTTCATTTTTAACTTAGTCATCCCCTTTAAGAGTCTATTTCCAATATAGTTGCAGTCTGAGGTACTGGGTTTAGGATTTCAATATATGATACACAGGGATGGGGGGGGGGTGAGTCAATACAAAATAGTCCATGACATCTCTATTAGAGATAGCTGGGAATCAAAACATTGCTTTTATCTTCTTGCAACTCTCTTTTCTAAGACAATGTGAATTAGCATACTTAATGGAACTAGTCCATTCCATGCTGAATTCCCACTCTGTACCTTGTTTGCAAAATTGTTAATTGTAGCTCTCTTTCTCCTCTCTCTTCAGAGACAGAAGCAACCTGGCAGAGTCGGTAGTGACTAGAGGACGCACCTATCACCATGAGTCTCCTCAACAAGCCCCAGAGTGAGAAGATCCCAGAGGAGTTACAGGAGGGGGAGGAGGAGGAATTTAACACAGGTCCACTCTTTGTGCTCACACAGTCAGTCAAGAACAACACCCAAGTGCTCATCAACTGCGGCAACAACAAGAAACTCCTGGGCTGTGTGAAGGCCTTTGACAGGCATTGCATCACGGTGCTGGAGAACATGAAGGAGATGTGGACCAAGGTCCCCAAGCGTGGCAAGGGCAAGAGGAAGTCCAAGCCAGTCAACAAGGACTGCTACATCTCCAAGATGTTTCTGCGTGGGGACTCTGTCATTGTGGTCCTGCGGAACCCCCTCATCACTGGCAAGTAGGGACTCCTTCCCACAGTCAGAACTTGCTTCTCTGTCCTGTAAAGACCTGCCCTTTGTGATTGGAATAATAAAGCCCTGGGTTTGTTTGTTTTTTTTTTTTCTTTGAAAGAAAAAAAATTTGTTGATTGTAAATTTCTGAAGTTGTAGCTGCCCCTGTGGTATGTGACTTGGCACTTGTACAAGAGATGATTAAGAGAAGGTGGGGCAGTTTCTTTTCAGTCCTTGCCCTTTGCAAGGGAACACACCTGGTGCATGTGTTGCCGTGGCCCATGTAGTCAGAATTGCAAGCTTCCCCGTATAACTGCTGTACAGCTGTGTGTGGCTATGCTGCCTGTTTGAGTCCTTCAGATCTAATTAAAATAACTAATGGGAATATATGAAACCTCTCTTAGAGGCTTATATTAAGACTCATATCAAGAGTCTTCTTTGTCTATTCTGAGCCTAAAACCAATTGATATTAAATTAGAGGGCAGGTAGGTTGCAAAGGAGGAAGAACAAGTAGTCACAGAGTTTAACAAACATTGAATATTCATCAAGAACAAACCTATGACTTTTTCACAAGTGACAAAGGAAGCAGCATTTAAAAATCACAAAGGTAATGACTTATATGATGCAGATTGGGAACTGCAGGGAATTCAGTACAAAGCATTCATGTGGCATACAAATAATGAGATTAGGGAGGAAAATAGGGGTAGACACCACTGAGGGTTCTTTAAGGCATGTCAAGAAATTGTATCCTTTTTGTGGTCATACCTTGTCAATTTAATTGAGAGGGTTTTGGTTGAAGAATTTGATAATCAAATGGTTTTTTGAAAACAAATTGCAGTGGCCAGGTGATAAACTACTTACTGCTTTCTTCTTTAGTACCCAGAGACAACATTCTTTCAAGACACCATTAAATGAAGGTACTATGATCCAAAACGTTGACTTCATTGTGTGCTTTGGAAAGGAGATTTTTACAAATGATTCAGTGAAGGAAACAGGGAATAAACATCAATCTTCAATCAAACAAGGTGAGCCTACTTGGGGTCCTGTGCCTTGAACCTTGGTGTGCTGTTGGTCTTGGGTAAATGTGGAGAGAAATTTTACCATGGGTATATCAAGAGACTTAAAAATACTAATTAAAGCACAGCTGAATTTGGGATCAAAGGATATGTCCCCTCAGTAAGAGAATGGGTATTTGTGATAACCTGAACGACAGATATTGAACTGTGTCAGAAAGGGTTCAAACACACAGTGTAGAATGAAAGATTCCGTTAAAAGGTTGGTTTACTTCATAAAAATTGACAGGAACTATGTAAATTTGTGAAAATATAGACCTATGAAACACTCTGTAGGGATGCACAGATTTTCAATGAAGCGTAAAAAGTGGCCTGATTGTATACTGTCCTGGTTCATCGTGGTGGCTATTTCAAAATGCAACAGTGGGGGAAATTGACTTTGAGACAGGAAAACAGGCTTCTATTTTATTTCTAAACTCTTAAAACATAGAAAAATATAAACCTACTTAATCCTTGGTGGTGAGTACATACTTCTTTAAAACTCTCTACTTTCCTATAATTAGACATTGCAAATTTATTTTTCAAGGAATTTTTTTTTCATTGGTGTATATTATGCTTTATACTTTGCTCTGAATTTGTGTACTTACTTTTCATAACCACCTGTGATTAGATGGAAGTAAGTGAGTACCTTTTTTTAAAAAATTCCATTAATCAAGTCTCAAAGAGGGGAAGTGCCTTGTCCCAACTTTTTCTGAAAATTATTAAGAGTTGAGATAAAAATTTAACACCAACATTTCTGAAAATAAAGTTAGTGTCTTTTTTTACTTCCCAGTGGGACTACAATCAGTATTGTAAGAAACTCTGAACTTATTCACAATTGGCAAATGACACTTAAAAACAATTTGATGTTCCCCTTCTCCTTTCCCTACTCTACATTGTGTTTTGTTTTGTTAATATCAAAGGACCCAGTTCTCTTGAATTTAGGCGATGGCTCAAGGTGCTGTGGATGAGGAGCCTGCCTTTGCTTTGAATTTTAGCTCTGGCATCACCTACCCATGTGGACTTTGAAAGTCACTTGTGCGCTCTGCATCCGTTTCTTTATTGGCAGTCTAGGGAAAGGGCTAGTACCTGGGCACAGTGTTGTTGTGAATGAACAGGAGGATCCATTAAAGTGCTCAGCATAGTTTCTAACATGGAGTAACAGAAGAATGTCCGGCCCTAGGAAAGCCCAGACTAGTAAGGAGGAAGGCATGAGAAAAATATCTGTGTAAGCTTGTTGGAGTTGTTGTAGAGCTCTCCGATGTGCAGAATCTTTTCTTTTGTTTTATTTGTTTGTTTGTTTGTTTGTTTTTGGAGCTGGTGAGGTACCAGGGATTGAACTCAGAGGCACTCAACTACTGAGCTACAATCCCAGGCCTATTTTGTATTTTATTTAGAGACAGGGTTTCACTGAGTTGCTTAATGCCTCACAGTTGCCAAGGCTGGTTTTGAACTCGCAATCCTCCTGCCTTGGCCTCCTGAGCCCCTGGGATTATAGGCATGCAAGAGCACATTACACTTGTCCAAAATTAAGCACATGTTATAGTAGATATAAGCTTCATTTTGTATGTATTTATAAAAATGTGATACTATCGCAAAGGGGAGAGGGATGATAAATGAAGTTGCTCTTCCCCCAGAAAAAAGAGAATAATATTCTATTATACTGATCAGTTGATCTTTAAAAATATTACATATCTATTCTACAGTCCATGTCACACAATGTATTCTACAAACACATAGAAATGTATAAGATGCATACTTAAAGCTCAGGCATAAATGTGGTGCCTGAAAAGGTAATTGTGACTCTGAGAAATAAGTATAAATAGCAGGTAGCAATGCTTATCCCAAATTCGTTCATTAGAATGAGCATTAGAAAGCCAAATTTGGGGAAAAAAATCAATGACATATTTTCAAGATGGAATCAATAAGTTTTGTTTTGTCATTGTTCTTGTTGTTTCAAAAGAGGCTGTGCACATTGCTTTTAGTACCATTGTAGAAAACAGTGTCACTTCTATCTCAGTCTGATCTTCAGAAGCAGGTGACCTTGTTTGGTTTCAATCTCTCATGAATTTGCATGGCCATGTTAGCTGTATAGTGTTGATTGCAAAGATATAAAACCAAATAATGCCATAAAACAGCCCTTCAGACACACTGCCTTTTAAACTATTTGCATAAAGATGGACTGCACATTGCTATGTGCATATAGTTCAACTCCAAATTCAAATGAAAGAATAAAGTCCTACTTAAGTTTCCCAGGGCTCATAAAGAATAACCTATGAAACAATCTCACAAAGCCACTTAAAGAGAGGAAGCAAAAATAAAGCATATCAAATTTGTAGAAAATTAGCATCTTATTTGTTTGTTGGATATTGTATGCAATATTCAAACAAAAGCTTGACGCCTGAAATATCTTTTATATGTAAGAAGTATGGAAATAAATGTTGTCGACGCACTGGGTTTGGGGAAAACAAGCAAAACTGCTATGTTTGTCAACTAAATCTTCACATATATGTAATGAACATAAAAATGAAGTTAAAATAATAAGGCATGAAATACTTATTCATTAGCTCCCTTGGGAAAATAAAAATATTACTCTTCATGCGATTTGAGAGATTTTTTCTCAAATCTAGTTGTCTTTTTTCTATCCATGCCATATTCACATGATTTATACTTTGATGAAAGGTTTGTGTGTTTTAAATATAAACATTAAAAAGTTAGTATTTTATCAGGAATCAATAAATGGGATGGATTCAAACTAAAAACTTCTTCACAGCAAAGGAAACAACCAAGAATATGAAGAGAGAGCCTATAGAATAGGAGGGTGAAAATCTTTGCCACCTGCACCTCAGAAAGAGCATAAATCACCAGGATATATAAAAACTCAAAAAACTTAACACCAAATAACAAATACCCCAATCAATAAAAGGACAAAGAACTGAATGGACACTTCATAGAAAAGAAATACAACTGGTCAACAAATATCTGAAAAAATGCTCCATCTCTAACAATTAGAGAAATGCAAATTAAAACCACACTAAGATTTCATTTCACTCCAGTCAAAATGTCAATTATCAAGAATACAAGTAACAATAAATGTTGACAGGATGTGGGGAAAGAGGTACACTCATACATTGCTGGTGGGATTGCAAATTGGTGCAACCATTCTGGAAAGCAATATGAAAATTCCTCAGAAAACTTGGAATGGAACCACCATTTGACCCAGTTATCTCACTCCCAACTAATACCCAAAGGACTTAAAATCAGCATACTACACTGATGCAGCCACATCAATGTTTATAGAAGCTCAGTTCACAATAGCTAAGCTATGGAAGCAACAAAGGTGCCCTTCAACAGATGAATGGATAAAGGAAACGTGGTATGTATACACAAGGAATATTGCTCAGTCTTAAAGAAGAATGAAATTATGTCATTTGCTGGTAACTTGAAGAAACTGGAGACTATTGTGCTAAGTGAAATATGTCAATCTCAATCCCACAGAACCAAAGACTGAATGTTCTATCTGATGTGCATATGCTAACTCACAATAAGTGGCGATGGGGGGAGGGAAGAACAGAAAGTCAATGGATTAGACAGAAATTAATTAAGCAAAAAGAGGGGGATGGGAATAGGAAAGACAGTAGAATGAATAATGAATCACACATCTTTTCCTATATTCATATATGAATGCACAACCAGTGTAACTCCACATCATAAACAACCACAAAAATGGGAAGTTATACTCCATGAATGTATGATATGTCAAAATACATTCTATAGTCATGTATAACTAAAAAGAACAAATAAAAATAATAAAAATTTAAAAAGAAGATAGTATTTTAATTATATTTGTGCAATTAGAAGTTAAGATATAATTCTAATCAAGTTTTAGCAGAGTTTAAATAAATATGTGTCTAGATAATCCACATATTTATAATCCACATGTTTTATCATTGACATTATAAAGCAGTTATTGGGTAAATAATTCTGGTTTTCTTCCTTCCAAAATGCTTTGAATAAGGGCTGTTTCATTTCATATGCTTGGAGGATGTACTAATTGATTTTCTTTTGCTCTGAATTAGTCACAAAGAAAAGACCTAAGAGATGCTTTAATTTCTGTTATAAGCAAGGACTAATCTGCCTCTCTGGCATGGTTTTGTCTTTATTTTATTTTTTAATGAAGGATTTGATCTTTGCTAATGGTGTGTAATTTCTGATGTTCATTGATACCTGAAGTTCTTTTGGAGATGACTAGAAGAAGAATCACTCTAGGGACCAAGGAAAAGTTGATTTGGTGGCACACCAGATACCCTGCCCACTTGAACCAGAATGGTTATAATTAAATTGTTTCTTAAAACACATTTTATATCATTGAAATAAACAATGCATTAGTGACTTTTCTCCATAGTCACTAAGTTCTCTTTAGTTGTAAAACTGTGAATTATTTTCTATAGGTGATGAATCTGCAAGTGAAGTACTCTAGTAATGAAAAACTAACACAGGCAGCACTCTGTAAATGCAAAGAACTCTTCCAAGGGCTATAAATAAGTTATACCCATTCATGTATGATGTGTCAAAATGCATTCTACAGTCATGTATAACTAATTAGAACAAATAAAAAAAATTTTTTAAAAAGTTCATTTATTTAGATCTTATAAAAACACTTTCAAAAATGTTATACTAGCATATCCCCAGGCAATGAATTTGAAACCTTTCAATAATATGCATTATCCTTTAATATTTTATGTAAATAATATCGTTATACAAAGCTCATATAAATCTTCTAAAAAGTCCCCAAAGTCCCCCCAAAATCGAATAAAGCCAAACTGCTTGAGTTTCTTAACATTCCCATTTAAAATTAAACTTTAGCTAGCAAGTTAAATTTTAGCTAACAAGTTAGCAAATATCACGATATGACTGTGTTCCATTCCAGTGAGAGGAGGAGGAACAGGAGATTTTCCAGCTTCTGATGAGAGCAGAATGCAGTAACTTTCTGGAAAGTGATTTGTCAATAAGTATTAAGAGCCTTAAAAATCGTATATTGTAATATGAGTTCGTCAGTTTTCTGACTCTGTGACAGATACCTGAGATAAGCAACTGTCAAGGAGGAGAGGTTTGTTTGAGCCCATGATTTCAGAGATTTCAGTTTATGGATGCTTGCTGCTGTTGCTTTGGTTTGTGGTGGCATGGCACCTCAGGGTACGAGAGTGTGGCAGAGGAGGCTACTCAGTCATGGTGGCTGGGAAGCCAAAGGGGAGGAGAGAGAGAGAGAGACAGAGAAAGAGAGAAAGGAAGAGGAGTCCCAATAGCTCCCACAAGGAGAGAACCCAGTGACCTGACTTCCTTCCACTGGATCCCACTTTCTAAAGGTCTCACAACTCCTTTTAGCACCATAGACCATGCCTCAAGTCCATGAATCATTAGAAGTTTAAGATACATAGAAGAATATTTCTAGGACCTTATCCAAAAGAGAGAATTAGATTTATACCTACTTCAGTGCATGGTTGTTTATTACAGTGTTAAATGTAATTTCAAACTAATTTGAAAAAAAAAAAAAACTAAATAGGGAATTTGAAAAATAAAAATATGGAACATTCATTTTATAAAATGTTATAGTAAATTAAATCAAATCTACATCTAAATGTTTAGATTTTTGCAATAAGTTACTGTGTCATAAAAATGAAAAGGAAGTTTATATTAAGATCTCAACTACATAAAGTACATATCCATATGCACATAAATATGAACAAAAACTATATGTAACTACAAATTTATTCTAAACTACCTTCGGTTGGAGTCCATTGGATATATGATTAAATCTACACTAAATTCCCAATGTCATGACCTATGCCAATTTATATTCTCTCTCTATTCTCTCTGGAATCTTTCAAATTCTATCCCATTTCTTCTCTAACACTGTCTTTCCATGTACTCTCGTCCCAAATTCATTGATGCCATTTCCCTTGCATCAAATTAAAGAAGTTCAACCCTTTCACCTTTCATGCCCCCAACCCCCAAATGCTTTCCTACAATATCCTGTGAGTTTATTAGCTTCACTAAACTTTTGAGGGATTGGAGGATAGGGTGATCCCTATCGCACACACATTTCTACCCTTTCCTCTCCTGCAGTCCTACCTCTTAACAAACTTCCTTTCTAGAGTTAACAACCAAATGATTTTAACCTCAGCAAGGATGTGCTGGAAAAGGGAAGAAGAATGTCTCCCTGTCACTTATCTCTTCCCTATTTCAGTGTTCAGGAAAGGAGTGCAGAAATGCCAGGAAAAGAACAAAGCCACAAAGTCCACGTGGTCTTGAACCTGTCTGGTGTTCTTCTACTCCCAGGTTTGGTTCCCAGACTCTACTTAACCATTCCTCCTCCAAATTCCTCTGAATATGTCGCCCCCTACTGACACCCATTTTCTCGTGAGGCATTCATGCCTCAAGACAGGTATCCTTGTCACTGACAGGTAGGAAGGAAGAAAACTCCACTCAGCTCCAAGGAGAACTTCTGAATCGCTTATAAAGTTAGCATTTTGAGGCGATATCATCCTAAGTATGACCTCTGGGTAATTAAGCATTTTTAATGTAATATATCCATCAGGAATAGTCTCTGTAAAATGAGTCTGTCAGGGATAGAAAGGGAACATGGTCATTAGGAGATATTTCTATTTGTTTATTTGAAATACCAGATTTTCAAATAAACAGATACGTGCAGACTGGATTGTCTCTATTTTAAAATGAATTAGTATTAATGAAGCACATCATAGTGCAGATTTTTTTTTTGGCAATTTTATCAACAGGAGTGATAGTGTTTAGATTGATAATCTCTGACTAGAGAATTTTGTCAAGATCAATCTGAATACCCCTATAGGTTTTCTCTCTGTAATTGCAACTAACCCTTTTTGTTTGACTTTACAAACATGTATGATGTCAATTGCTAGTGTTTCTGAAGATTTATTTATCCAGAAAGGAAATACTTTGACTCATAAAACCAATTTCTATTTTAATCACTAACTTGGCATAACACTTGGTCAAATTGCCAGCACTGTAGCAAGTAATATCAATTATTTAAGTTATTAAAAAATGTGAGGTCAGGAATTTCTCAGATCACCAATTATTTTCAGGTTGTTTATTTCAATTTCATTTTAAAAAATTAATAAAAGTTCAAGTGCAATCAAAATAGGCAGAAAGAGATTATTCTCTTGAAAATTCTGGCATCCATCAATGTCAGCTTTATAGAATAGAATTTAAAATAAAAATAAAACAACTCTCATTTATTCTCACTATAAGCTGACAAATAGAATGAGCACAGGGAAAGTTTACAGGTCATAACTTTTGATTTTGAAATAAACATTATTTTATTTACTAATTGTTTTATGTATCAGCAGGTCCCAGGCACTATGATTCAAAGGGAAAGCACAAATATCTACTCCATGATCATTTCCCTCAAGAAATCCATGATTAATATCAGAAGGAATATTAGATAAAAAGTAACTGTAATACCTGAGAAATAAGATCCACAGGATGGTGAGAACCTCAAGAATCCTAAATGGTCAGAAGACAAGTGTTAGCCCTGAAGGACTGGTGTGAGTAAGATACTGGGAAAGGACTACCTTCTTAAAGGAAAGGAAACATAATCAGATGGAAAAGGAGAGCTGAGACACCAAACATGGCTTAAAACCTGTTGCGACATGGGTATTTTCCAACAATAGAGGCTTAGGAAAGAGCTAGAAGTGCTCCATGGAGCCATTGTCCATCCACTGAGATTATTAGTGGCTGTCAATCTATGTGAATAACAAAACTTCAAAAAAAACACGGTTGCAGACTAGATTCACA
Source organism: Sciurus carolinensis (assembly GCF_902686445.1). Classification (NCBI taxonomy): domain Eukaryota; kingdom Metazoa; phylum Chordata; class Mammalia; order Rodentia; family Sciuridae; genus Sciurus; species Sciurus carolinensis. Next base: position 19,151,107 of record NC_062217.1, on the reverse strand, counting down.
AGTCCTGGCCTTGATCCAACGCTTAAGATATTCTCTACAGAGATCTGGAAGTTGGCCAATGTTCCACATGAAGCAGATTAAATATGCAAAAGAAATATATGAATTTCCACTAACATACTGGTTTTGCAATATTATTTGGAAAAGTTTTTAAGGATGGATAAGTTAAATTATTTTAAACAAAATAAAGAGGATATATATCTGTCAGAAATCTGAAAATAAGATAATTTGAACCACATTATATTAATAAGAGAGAAAAAGAAAAGGAAGAGGAGAAAAAGAAGAACAAGAACAACAAGAAAAAAATAACACCAAAAAAACCTCAAATACGCAAATCAATAAATGGGCAAATGAACTAAAAAGACACCTCTCAAAAGAAATACAACTGACCAAAAAGTGTATGAAAAAATGCTCAACATCTCTATAATTAGGGAAATGCAAATCAAAACTACACAAAGATTCAACTCATTTCAGTCAGAAGGAAAGCCATCAAGAGTACAATGATAAAGGCTGGAGAGCACATGGAGAAAAAGGAACATTTTCCCACTGGTGGGGGGATAGTAAGTTGATATTTATGTAAAGCAGTATGGAGATTCCTCAAAAGACTAGGCATGGAGCCACCATACAACTTAGGTATACCACTCCTTCATATTTGTCCTCAAGAATTAAAGTCATCATACCACACTGATACATGCATCCTACGTTTATAGCAGCACAATTCACAATAGCCAAAGTATAGAAGCAGCCTAGGTGTCTATCAATGGAAGAATTGAAAAGAAAATGAGGTCTATGTATACAATAGAGTTTATTTCAGCCTGAAAGAAGAATGAAATTTTGTCATTTTCAGGAAAATGGGTGCAATTTGAGATCATCATGTAAAGCAAAATAAGCCAAATCCAGAAGGTCAAGGGTCATATAATTTCTCTCATATGTGGAAGCTAAAGAGAAGAAAAAAGAAAGGGGTATCTTATGAAAATAGCCGCAAGACTAGTAGAATAAAGAAAGGGGCTCAAGGGGAAAAGTAGAAGGGAGCTGGGGAACAAAATAAATCAAATTATATTGTTATATTATATACAGAAATGTAATGATGAATCTCACTATTATGTGTAATTATAATGCACAAATAAAAATTATAATCTGAAAAAGTAAAGTTTTACAATGCATAGTGTACTTATCATTTCATTGTAGAAAATTCTGTGTATGGAATATTTTAAAAATATATAATTTCAAGACTTTCTGATAAGGAATTATAGCTCAGAGATACTAAATAAGTTTCCCATGGTCACACGGAAAAAACAAAACAAAACAAAACAAAAAGCAACGCATCAGAGTCAAGGCATCTGTCCATCTTCTTTTTCCCATGCCCACTATAGGTATCCACATACACTGGGATTCATAAATTAGCAGTTCAGGTATGGTAGAGAGCTGAAGAATGCATATTTGTAATCACCTAAAGCAACATCAGGGACCTATGTGGTTTATTGTTATTTTTCCCCCATTAGACGTTGAACCAAGGGCCTTGTGCATGCTAGGCAAGCATGCTACCCCTGAGCTACATTCCCAGGCCCCTGGGCCTATATGTCTTCAAATATCTCCTGCACCTAATCCCCTTGATCATGTGATTAAAATTTAGAAATAGTGTGCTTGGGTTTGAACTTAAGGAAGTAATTTGAATACCCAGTTCTCTCATCTGTAAGTAGGGATATGGATGTCACTATTGAAATAGAATTGTACTAACTCATTTTAAGCTCTTCAAAAGTCATTGAATTTGTGCTGGGAAAACTGGAAAACCATATGCAACAGAATGATATTAAACCCCTATCTCTCACCCTGCACAAAACTCAACTCAAAATGGATCAAGGACCTCGGAATCAGACCAGAGACCCTGCATCTTATAAAGAAAAAGTAGATCCAAATCTTCAACTTGTTGGCTTAGGATCAGATTTCCTTAACAGGACTCCCATAGCACAAGAAATAAAAGCAAGAATCAACAACTGGGATAGATTCAAACTAAAAAGCTTTCTCTCAGCAAAGGAAACTATCAGTAATGTGAAGAGAGAACCTACAGAGTGAGAGAAAATCTTTGCCACTCATACTTCAGATAGAGCGCTAATTTTCAGAATCTATAAAGAACTCAAAAAACCCTACACCAAGAATGCAAATAATCCAATCAACAAATGGTCTAACACCAAGAATACAAATAGTCCAATCAACAAATGGGCTAAGGAAATGAACAGACACTTCACAGAAGAAGATGTACAAGTAATCAACAGATATATGAAAAAATGTTCAACATCCCTAGTAATAAGGGAAATGCAAATCAAAACTACCCTAAGATTTCATCTCACCCCAATTAGAATGGCGATTATCAAGAACACAAAACAATAGGTGTTGGCGATGATGTGGGGAAAAAGGAACACTCATACATTGCTGGTGGGGTTGCAAATTAGTGCAGTCACTCTGGAAAGCAGTGTGGAGATTCCTCAGAAAGCTTGGAATGGAAACACCATTTGATCCAGCTATCCCACTCCTTGGCCTATACCCAAAGGACTTAAAATCAGCATACTACAGAGATACAGCCACATCAATGTTCATTGCTGCTCAATTCACCATAGCCAGATTGTGGAACCAAACTAGATGCCCTTCAGTTGATGAATGGAAAAGAAACTGTGGCATATATATACAACGGAATATTACTCCGCAATGAAGAATGATAAAATTATGGCATTTGCAGGCAAATGGATGAAATTGGAGAATATCATGCTAAGTGAGATGAGTCAATCTCAAAAAACTAAAGGACGAATGATCTCGCTGATAAGCGGATGAGGACATATAATGGGAGCTGGGAGGGGTTAACATTAGGTTTAGGGTTAGGTTTAGGGTTAGGCATAAGGAGTGTGGTAAGAATGAAGGAAAGAAGGACTGTATAGAGGGAAAAGAGGGGTGGGAGGGGTGGAGGGGAAGGGAAAAAAAATAATGAATCAAACATCATTGCCCTATGTAAACGTATGATTACACAAATGGTATGTGCTTGATTCCATGTACAAATAGAGAAACAACATGTATCCCATTTATATACAATAATAATAATAAAAAAAAATAAATGGGCTAAGGAAATGAACAGACACTTCACAGAAGAAGATGTACAAGCAATCAACAGATATATGAAAAAATGTTCAACATCTCTAGTAATAAGAGAAATGCAAATCAAAACTATCCTAAGATTCCATCTCACCCCAATCAGAATGGTGATTATCAAGAACACAAGCAACAATAGGTGTTGGCGAGGATGTGGGGAAAAAGGTACACACATACATTGCTGGTGGGGTTGCAAATTAGTGCAGTCACTCTGGAAAGCAGTGTGGAGATTCCTCAGAAGCTTGGAATGGAACCACCATTTGACCCAGCTATCCCACTCCTTGGCCTATACCCAAAGGAATTAAAATCAGCATACTACAGAGATACAGCCACATCAATGTTCATTGCTGCTCAATTCACCATAGCCAGATTGTGGAACCAACCTAGATGCCCTTCAGTTGATGAATGGATAAAGAAACTGTGGCATATATATACAATGGAATATTACTCTGCCATAAAGAATAATAAAATTATGGCATTTGCAGGCAAATGGATGAAATTGGAGAATATCATGCTAAGTGAGATAAGCCAATCTCAAAAAACTAAAGGACAAATGATCTCGCTGATAAATGGATGATGACATATAATGGGGGGTGGGAGGGGTTAGCATTAGGGTTAGGGTTAGTGTTAGGGTTAGAGTTAGGGAGGGGGAAGAGGGGTGGGAGGGGTGGTGGGGAAGGAAAAAAAATAACAGAATGAATCAAACAACATTACCCTATGTAAATTTATGATTACACAAATGGTATGCCTTGACACCATGTACAAACAGAGAAACAACACGTATCCCATTTGTTTACAATAAAAAAAAGTCATTGAATTCAATAAGCAATGTACATCTTTATTACAATTTTACTTTATCATGTACCCTACAGCTGTTGGAAATAATTCACAATTTTTTTTTTTTTTTTTTTTTTTTTTTTAGCTATGGAGACATTGTAGATGAAGTGGGGGGAGTGATTCCAGTAACTTTTACTAGTGAATTATTTACTCCAATAAGGACTTTTAGAAATATCAATTTAAAAAATAACAGCAAGCAGAATCATTCTAGGTCCAGAGAGTGAAAGCCCCTCCGAGTCACCCATCCTTAAGAATGAAAAACATTGGGTGAAACTGAATATCAAAGATTGAAAATCATTACCCAAGACTAAGTCTCTTTAAAGAAGAGGAAGAGGGAGGAGGAGGAGGAGGAGGACACTATCATCCCAGAGAGATTAGTTAACTTGCTTAACGTGATGAAATATGCTCATAGAATTGAACTCTGTGACAGAATTCAAGTTTTCTCATGCTCTATCTGATCTTCTTGTTCCCACAGGATGCTGTAGGTACCTATATGCCATGTGAGATAATGATAACAGCAATTGTAGTTCATGTATAGTAGAGATGAGCATATATTTGTTGCCACCTAAAGGAATATACAAGTCTTATGTGTTTTCTTCCTCTTATCATTTAACTTGTTACGTGGAGGTATTTAATTATAGTTATTAAAGCAGCATTGTAAAGGTAAGTGGGATACTTGAACACAAAATTCATTTTTTTAGAGAAAAAAACATTATGTAAATAATATTCTTTCTGGGAATATCATAAATTAGTGTATTAGCAATAATTTGGGGGAATGCTTTAGATGATTTAAACTATTCATATAGATCATCTCTTAGTCACTGTCCAGATTTCCAGAGAGAATTTCTCTAGAACTGGATCAGGGCCATGAGTTTGTGAATACACAATTCTGTGTCCCTTTATAAATTTTGTTCTACTTGTTAGAAGGGATATTCTTATGCCATTTTTACCTCCATCTGCTGGTGTATTATACCTATAGCTTATCATCAATGGAAGGTCTATTTGTACTTGTCCAAACAAATTAGAATTTGCAGCTAAAAATCCATTTGATTGAAAACAGTATGATGTCAATATCAACAGAGGAGGGTTATAGGATATAGGACTGAGGTAGAAATCAAAAACTTTTTAAAATTAGCAAAATCTGACTAAAGAGATGTTTCTTCTGTTTTCTTTCCTTTCTTCCTTCTTTTGGTATTAGAATAGAATCACAGTTTTTTTTTTTTTTTGAGGCTACTGTGAATGGAGTAGTTTCCTAATTTCTCTTTCAGAGGATTCATCACTTACGAATAGAAATGATAGAAATGCATTTGATTTATGAGTGTTGATGTTATATACTGCTACTTTGCTGAATTCATTTATTCTACAAATTTTCTGGTGGAGTGTTTTGGATCCTCTAAATATAGAATCATGTCTTCAGCAAATAGTGATAGCTTCAGTTCTTATTTTCCTATTTGTAACCCTTTAATTTCTTTGGTCTAATTGCTCTGGGTAATGTTTCAAGGATGATGCAGAATAGAAGTGGTGGAAGAAAGCATCGATGTCTTGTTCCAGTTTTTAGAGGGAATACTTTCAGTTTTTCTCCACTTAGAATGATGTTGGCCATGGATTTAGTATAGATAACCTTTACAATGTTGAGGTATGTTCCTACTATCCCTATTTTTTACAGAGACCTTGCATAGAATAAAAGAAAAATAGGCCTGAATCTTCATCATGTTGCTTTAGGACAGAAATTCCTTATCAAGACTCCCAGAGCATAAGAATCAAAGCAAACATCAATAAATGGAATGAATTCAAATTAAAAAGCTTTTTCTCAGCAAAGGAAACAATCAATAATGTGAAAAGAGAGCCTACAGAATGGGAGAAAATCTTTTCCACACACACTTCAGATAGAGCACTACTCTCCAAGATTTATAAAGAACTTACAAAACTTTACACCAACAATACAGAAAAAAACAATCAATAAACAGGCTAAGGAACTGGGCAGACACTTCACAGAAGAAGTAGGCAATCATAAATATATTAAAATGTGTTCAACATCTCTAGTAATTAGAGAAATGCAAATCAAAATCACCCTAAAATTTCATCTCACCCCAATTAGAATGCCTATTATCAAGAACACAAGCAATAATAGGCATTGCAGGGGAAAAGGTACACTCATACATTGCTGGTAAAGTTGCAAATTGGTGCAGCCACTCTCGAAAGCAGTATGGAGATTCCTCAGAAAATTTGGAATGGAACCACCTTTGACCCAGTTATCCCACTGGTTGGTTTATACCCAAAGGACTTAAAATCAGCATACTACAGCAACACAGCCACATCAATGTTTATAGCAGCTCAATTCACAATAGCTAGATTGTGGAACCAACCTAGATGCCCTTCAATTGATGAATGGATAAAGAAACTGTGGTATATATACACAATGGAATATTACTCAGCCATAAAGAAAAATAAAATTATGGCATTTGCAGGTAAATGGATGGAATTGGAGAATATCATACTAATTGAAATAAGCTAATCCCAAAAAACCAAAGGCTGAATGTTTCTCTGATAAGTGGATGATGATACGTAACAGGGTGGGGGTAGCAGGGAGTTAAGAGAAGATTGAAGGAACTTTGGATTGTGTAGAGGGAAATGAGGGGGAGGGGGTAGGAAAAGGAAAGATAGTGGAATGAGACACATCAGCACCCTATGTACATGTATGATTATAGGAATGGTGTGAATCTATATCAGCTACAACCATAGAAATGAAAAGTTGTACCCCATTTGTGTAAAATGAATCAAACTGCAGTCTGTAAAAAGAAAATTTAAAAATAAACAAATTTTTTAAAGACTAGAATTACTAAAGCCTCATTTTATAGTTAAAACACACTTGCTACTTCAACAGAATACAGGCAAATTTGTGACCCACAGTTGTACCATTTCTGAATAATTTCTATGTACTCTTTTAGTGTGGGATCCAGTAATGTAAGAACAGAAGCTATTTGTGCTATATGGCCAGAATTAAATGGCATTTTATTATAATGTGCAAAGGCATGGCATGTCTAAAATCTAGCTCCAGAAGGGATGTCCAAAATACACTTTGAAACAAGGGGAGGGAGCCTGGCGTGGCAAGGCTGAGCTCTGTGAGGCTCCAGGAGAGAAAGCTGCATGCCTTTCTTTCTGCCTCACATGCAGCTGCTTTCAGATCCACAGCCATATTATCTCTGCTGCTGGCATAGAATTTTAAGTTTGGTGAGGAATTATTCTTTTACAATGCAAGATTCTGTTGCAAGGAGCAAACTATAAGGATTTTTCAGAAAATCAATCAAAGAAAAGAATATAAGCTCTCCATTAGAAAGTAGTTAAGAGAGTCTAACAGTAAGATAATTTTTCATTATTTTCATTACTAAAATACATATAAACTAAGTGAAAAGCTAACAGAAATTTGCTTCATTTGATAATCTGCAAGAGTGTATCTCTTTAATCCTTACCTATGAACTTGATTTAATATTCACTCTATAGGGTCATAATTATTCTCTTCTCATTGTTACAACTCCATATTTTCAATGTTTCCTTGCTCTTACAAAAATGACTTTGTCTAACAACTATGAATGTCAAAGTAGTGTTCCTTCAGTTTTAAGTAAAGACACTGTGTTCTTTTTCTGTTTGTTTCAGCATTTTGCAGGGAAATTTAATCATGTTAAAAGTAAGAAAACCTTTCAAATTTTCAACCCATAAAAAAAGAGTTAGAGATACTTAAAAAAATAGAAATGCTTACTTCAAAAAATTACAAAACTCCTGAAATTATATTCTCTGTATACAACAGAGTTGAATGGCTCTTCCTGGACAATAGGTTAACCTAAGTGTTCCAGTCCCCATCTGTAATGCGATCAGGAACATATAAACGTGTTTTGTTTTCTATTGATTTGTTCCTCTTATCAAGTAAAGATTTATGCCTTGCTTTCCAAACAGCCTTGAGATGCAAACTGCTTCTTTGATTCCAGATATTTCAATAGAACCGTACAGAAATCAAATGCTTTGCTTTCTTCAAGTTCATCGCTGATGTCAGGACATTTTAATGTCACTTTTAGATCCATTAAAGAAATTAAACAAATTAGCATATGTCCACAAGCCAGAGACTTTAAAAAAAAATTAATCCAAATCTTAAGAAGTTGGACCACAAACTAAAAAAAGCACCAAGGCCGTTTTTTATTTATAAATTTTATCGTTATTGTGTTCCAGGAGTTATTAGTGAATTGTGAAGATAATTGAAATTCTTTCTATTTTGAAAATGGTTTTCATAATGTTTATTTTCTGACGACCTAAAACAAATTAAATAATACTTTGTAATTCAGCTTTAGAAACATGTGCAGAAAAGAGCAGCGTTCTTCTAATGGAGACCTCAACCACGTTTTGTCCCTTGGTTTAACCACAGCTTCCTACACTCAAGTCTCACACTGAAAACTTGCATAGTAGAAATGAGAATCTCAGTGTTCCAGCTGCAGCAGGCAAAGCAGTCCAAGCTGCACCAAATTCCAGGCAAGGCAGAGGGAGGCTACATAGCCAGCATTCACCTCTGAAGAGCAGAAGACAGGAGAGGTTCCCAGTGCTAGAGCAGAGAGACCAGTACTTGGGGAAAACGTGTGTGTGTGTGTGTGTGTGTGTGTGTGTGTGTGTGTGTGCAGATAAAGACAGAGAAACAAAACCAACAAGATGTTGTATCTATAGCAAGAGATAAGAAATTGGTTGACATGATTAGGGAGTTGGCGAGTCCCAAGATCTGCTGGATGAGTTGGAAGACTGAAAACCCAGGGGTGCCAAAGTCTTGGTTCCAATACAAAAGCAGAAAACAAGCTGATACCACCATTTGAAGGCCATAGGGTGGGGAGAAATCTCTCTCTCACTAGGAGGAAGGATCATCTTTTTGCTCATTCAGGGCACAGAGTTCACTCACACTTGGGAAGACAAGGTGCCCTATTCAGGCTACCAATTCATATATTAATCTCATACAAATTCACCCTCACAAAAACACCCAAAATTATGTCTGACCAAATATCTTGACACCAGTCCAATGGCTGCACACACTGCTGATCATCACAGTACGCAAAACATTGATAAACCTGACATAAAGGGACATAAAGGACCTTAGTCCATCCTTGTTCTCTTCCAAGGAGGTCTCTCTTAGGGTGATTGGTGTATCTCTCCTGCATCACCAAGTGCCTCAGTGAAGTCATGGAAGTACCCATGTGAAGGTTGAGGAGTAGAGAATGACCCCAAGGAGTTCTGACCACTTGGTATTAGTACTTTAAGTATCATTATCAGCTTTGGGTTGATAGTTTTTCTTTCTGATCTATATAAATTGAGTAGAGTTTAGAGACAGGTGGTTTTATTCTGTTTTCCAAATAATTCCAGTGATGAAAATACTACAGTTAAAGGGCAAACAAATATTTAAACAGAAAACAATCAGACAGTAAAGACTTTTGCTTTGCTACATAAGCCATGACTATTGCTCATTTTCAAAGCTATTACTAACTTGCGTGGGATTGGAAAGACTCTTCTAACATAGTGTTCCTCACATACACATTCACACTCAAACTCACTGCCATTAAAAGAGAAAACATAGGCACTGATGATTATCTCTTTTGTTAATATCTCATATAAGCAAAAAGATCTCAAAATAAATACCAAGACATGGTTTCCCACTTCCATGGTATCTGGATTATCATCAGTCACACAATGTCAAATTCTCAAATCTTGAGCACCCCACCAATTGCATAGCAGGGATAGGAGAGTTTAGACCAGGGTCCAGCAAACCACAGCCTGTAGATTGGCTGCCTGTTTTTGCAAATCAAATTTCACTGGAACAGTCATGATAATTCTTTTTTTTTTCTTATATTGTCTATGCTGTTTTCACATTAAGATAGCAGAGTTGAGTGGTTGCCATGAAGCATGTATGGTCTGCAAACTCAAAAATATGTTCTCTAAATCTTAACAGAAAATATTTGGGAGGTAGATTATTGATCAAGTATTTTTTCTTTTGTTTTTCTTCGTTGGTGCATTATGATTGTACACAATAGTGGGATTCGTTGTATAGTGGGATTCGTTGTGACATCTTTGCACATGCATGCAACATAATTGTTCAATTTCCTGTTCTAGTTCCTCCCTTTGCCCTGTCCTCCTCCCTCCCCTGGCCCTTTCCTTGACTCTATTGTCTCGCTGACCAGGTAATTTTGAATGTTTACTATATACTTGGTGCTAGGGATATAGAATTGGGAAAACAAGAAGATGAAGATCCTTGATCTTTTATTTATTTATAATGGTCTTTATATGGTATTTATAATGGAGTATTTATAATGTATTTTATATATATAAGTATATATATGTATATAAGTATATATATATATAATATATTATAATGTATTATAATGGAGTATTTATAATGTATTATAAGGTATTTATAATGGAGTTTATTCATAATGGTCAGCTCATGTCCTGTTATTCCAAAACTTAAATGTCTCCCTCATCCCATTTTTTTTTTTAGCTTTAATGAGGTATAATTGACAAATAGGAGTCATATGTATTTAAGGTATACAGCTCGATGTATTGATACACATTCACATTTTAGATTGTTCAGCACAAACTAATTAACATATCCGTCACCTCACAAGGTTACCTTTTTTGCAGTGAGAACACTTGAAACCTACTCTCAGCAAATTTTGACTATACATTATAGTATTGTTGATTAGTCACTGAGAGGCACATCAGTTCTGGAGGACCGATTTATCCTGTGTACCTGAAACACTGCAGACTTTGCCCAACAGCCCCCCATGTCCCCTCCCCCATCCTTGGCAACCTCCATTTTACCCTTTTCTGCTATCTTTTCTGTCTTTTAAAAATACTTGTTACTTTAAAATTGCTCTGGGTAACAGAAAACTCATCATGTGCTTTTATTACTCTTGTGAATTAATGTATAGGTAAACTTTAAAAGATTAAGGATCTTTATCCTTTGATTTCACCACTTGTATTATTACTACAGTAGTATACAGCAGACATTCAAAAATTACTTGGTCAATAACCTGCTTCACAGAATTTTGTAAGACTTGGAAACATGGTATTTTCTGAGGAATTTTACTCTTTCTTAGAAAGGGGGTTGGGGAATAGACCTGGATAATGAAGTCTCCTCTATAACAAAAAAGACTAGTGCGCCACCTAGAGGGTAGATTGGGCTTCACGGGATTGTTTTGTCGTCCATTGCTAATTGAAGTTGAAATTGTGTTGGCGGGCTGGAAGTGAAGGCCAAGGATCCCATCCACCGCATGGGTCAGCATGAGGATTACATAAGAGCACTCACCAAAAATGCTCAGCACAGTGACTGGCACAGGCACGCAAACCACAAATATTTGTCTTACAGGGTCAAATAATGCAATATACTCAATAGTTTTAAACCTTACCAAAGTTCATACTCTTAATTTCTGATTTTCAAGATCCAATCCTTCATTATTCAGGACCTCCAATCTTTTTGCCATACAATTGAGTCTCACTGTCTTCTATAAAACTGTAAGCTACTTGGGGGTACCAGTTCTTTATGTTCTAAAGTTACCTGTTTTTTAAAATAGTATTTGTAATGTAGCAAGTATTCAACAATCTTTTTTGAACTGAAATGAAAAAACAGTGGGGAATCTGAAAAAGTGCCTAACAAATGCTTGAGTAGATATTTTCAAGTACTCTCAAATCCTACTTTTTGGAGGAAAAAAAGTTCGTTTTTTTTTTTTTTTTTTTTTTTTAAAAAAGAATAACAGCATAAAAATAATTTGGCTATGTGTCGGCCCATTTGAAACAGCATTCTGTCACATGGAACTCATGAGGGCTTTCCCGAACTTAACCATTGCAATTATGTTATTTGTCTCATGCTGTTCATGCAATCAGTGATACAGTTGTCTCTGCACAACGTAGAGAAGCACAACCTCATCATACCAAGATGACATTCAGTAAAAAAATTTTTTACCAAGGAAAATGAGATGCCCCAGAGAGTGTGGAGGCTGCACTTCTTTCTTTCAGGTTAATGTGACCCATTAATACACTCAGAGTTTCTGGTGCATTTAAAATTGGTTTATTAAATTCTTCTGCAAAGATAAAAAAAAAAATCTTCAAAAGTGTCATAATCCATTCTAAAGGAAATTCTAAAAATTAAAGCAAGGGAGCCCCCTTGTGGACTGATTCTAGTACCATGCACAACAAATTATCAGTTAAATCAATGATTTCACCAGTATTTAAGACCAAAAAATCAGTAGTGACTAAAAGGCAACAATTTATTTTCAGGTGAATCTGATGAAATACATCAGAAATGGATGACAGAAAATTTTATTTGTGCATTTGTGTGTGCATGTGTGTAAATTGTGTAATACAAAGTAATTCCTACAGCTGGCACAGCTTTGATGAATCCTGGACTTGGGAAAAACCAACTGTGGTAGCCTTAAATATTTTCTCCAACAAAGCAACCCAAAAAATTGATTCCAGAATCAATGGCTACTCATTCAAGAACTCTAAAGCATAATTGGCATTAGAACTTATTAGGGGGAGAGAGGAAGGTGGTGGAATAGAGAGGTCGCTTCCCTGGCGTCTCTGTGGTATGAAATCAAGAGAAAGCAGACAAGCAGCTTTTCAGCAAGTTAGATGAAAGAACAAAATCAGAGGGAATTTTACTGGGATTTAATGCTGGACTCTCAAGACAGATAAGGAACTCAGGAGAGTGAATATAATAAAATAAGGAAGAAATCTCCATTGCCACAGCCATGGTAATGGCTGGAGGCACAAGCCAGAGTGATCCCTCTGTGAACTCAGGAAGCAATGAGGGAATTAAAGGAACTCCATTCTCAGGAGGACTGAGACCTGTCAGGTTACAGAGAGTTCATAGATCAAAGACACTGCCCAACTAAACCCTAAGGTGCTCTGCACAATATCCTTATATGGGAAAGAAACTACATCTCTCCAGGTGGTGTGCAGAAGTCAGAGGTGGGAACCATTATGCAGCTGCTGCACAGAGGCCAGCAGCTGGAGGAGCAGATTTCTGGTAGAGCTGAGTCTGTCTTTAAAATATGCCAGGGAAACCCAGGCTGTGCTACAGAGAGTGTGCCTAAGTGACCAGCAAAAAATAAAACAAGGAGAGAGGTTTACACAGGAGAAGGCTGGTCATGGAAACCCACCTGGCTTCTCCTGCCCCTTCCAATCTGGCTGCTTGCAAGACCTGCTAGGAGAGAAGTGCCTGACGAGGAAATTGAAAGGGCAGTGATGGGAGTGATTGAGTTTGGAGACCTAATCAGAGACCAGGAATGGTGGGGTCCACAGGTGATGTAGTGTGCTAAGAACTGGCTCCTACACCACATGAGTGGAACCCAGAGGAGATTCCTGGGCAATCTTCCAGCATGGACCAGCAATTGCTAGGCCCTGGAGGTGCACTGATTTAAAAATCTCCAGACCAACTGGCATTCAGCAAAGAGACTGGAGCATACCTAAGCCTAAACCTTGCCTTCAGGAATTCCACCTGCAGAAATAACCCTCTCACCCTAACAACCCCACACTGAGGGTGAACAAGCATCACACTCCAGACCTAACACTGTGGACAAGGGAAGCTGAAAATCTTTTGACCTCCAAAGGAATCAATTTTTCAACTTTGCATCAAGCTCTTTTTTGTCTTTTTCTTTTTTCTCTCAGATTTCTACCATTTTTGAAACCAGTTATGTTTCATGTATCTGTTTATTGAGTACTAGGATATCTGACTAGTATATTTCAGTTTGGTTTTGTATTCTTTTATTTTTTACTTTTTTCTTAATATATTTAATTTTTTTTAAATTTTATCTTCTAGTATATTTTTTCTCACTTATCTGTTTCCCTTGATTCTCTTTCCCTCTTTTCTCCTACTAACAACCAACCTCTACTGTTCCATTTTTCACTCTTCCTTTGTTTACTTCTATCTTCTATCCTCCCTCCACATAATTATCACATCCTACACCACTTCTGTTCTCTCCTTGTCCACCATTTGAAATTATAAACCTTTCGTAAACTTACTGTTTTTATTGTAGGCAATAACTGAACATATTGTTTCTGTTTATTACAACAAAACTGTAGATGTCTTAGTAGGGGCTATTTGGATTAAGACTGTATATTGTAGGCATTAGTTGTTATTATCTGTCTACCCCTAAACTGTGAGGTACTGGAAACCTTTATGGACACTATAAACCTACAGGATAGAAACTTTACTGTTTCAGATACATACTGCTAGATGGGTAGACATACAAACAACATGAAAAAACAAGGGAACAAATATTCCTAAACAAACCAGAATGTTCCAATAATAGAATCCACTGATGCCACAGTGGAAGAAATGTCAGAGAATGAGTTTAGAATGTACATGGTTAAACTGATCCATGAGGTAAAGCACGGTGTAAGGAATGAAATCAGAGAGAACATACAGGAGGCGAAAAATCACTTCAAAATAAAGATAGAAATTATGAAAAGAAATCAAGCAGAAACACTTGAAATTAAGGAACAATCAACCAAATTAAAAATCCAATGGAAAGCATGACCAACAAACTAGACCACTTGGAAGACAAGATTTTTCAGGCAATGTAAACAAAATATATAGTCTTCAAAATAAATTTGACCATGGAGAAAAGATGTTAAGAGGCCATGTATAGAAATTCCAAGAAATAAGGAACAACATTAAAAGACCAAATTGAAGATTTATCAGGATAGATGAAAGCACAAAGATAGAAATAAAAGGAATGCACAATCTATTCAATGAAATGAAATCATAAAATTTCCCCAAACCTAGAGAATAAAATGGAAAATCAAATGTACAAAATTAGAACAGACACACACCAAGTTTCATTAATATGAAATTGTCTAACATACAGAATAAGGATAGAATTTTAAAGACTGCCAGAGACAAATGTCAGATTACATTTAGAAGGAAATCAATTTGGATCTCAGCTGATATCTCAACCCAGACCCTCAATCTAGGAGCTCTTGGAATAATATATACCAAGCACTGAAAGAAAATGGATGCCAACCAAGAATACTGTATCTGGCAAAATTAAACTTCAGATTTTAAGATAAAATAAAAACCTTCCATGATAAACAAAAGTTAAAAGAATTCACAACTATAAAGTGTGCACTACAGAACAGTCTCAGCATAATATTTCATGAAGAAAAAATAGAAAATAAAAGTGAAAATCAGCAAAGGGAGGAACTGCAGTAGAGGAATAGTCAATCAAAGGAGAAACTATTTCAAATTAAAAATCAGAATTAAACCAAAATGACTAGGAATACAAATCATATTTCAAAAATAACTTCAAATGCAAATGGCCTAAACTCATCAACCAAAAGACATAGACTGGCAGATTGGATTAAAAAACAAAACCCAACAATGTGCTGTCTTGAAGAGACTCACCTCACAGTCAAAGACACCAACAGACTGAAGGTGAGAAGATGGGAAAAAAATATATCATTCACATGGATCTTATAAAGAAGTAGAGGTTTCTATCCTCATATCTGAAAAAGTGGACTTCAAGTCAAAGTTAATCAGAAGGGAAAAATACAGACATTTTATACCGCTTAAAAGAATTATACATGAACAAGACAGCAATTGTAAATATTTATGTCTAAAACAATGGAGCATCTATGTACATCAAATAAACCTTTCTCAATTTCAACAATCAAATAGATCACAATGCAATAATTCTAAATGACTGTAACACACCTCTCTCATCACTGGATAGATTCTCAAAAAAAATACAAAGAAACTATAAAATTAAATAATACAATCAATATTTTGGATTTAACAGACATATGTAGAGTATTTCATTCATCAATGATCAAATATACTTTCTTCTCAGAAGCACACAGATCCTTCTCTAAAATAGACCATATCTTATGCCACAAAATAACTCTTAGTAAATACAAAAAAATGGAGATAATACCCTACATTCTATTAGATCATAAGGAATAAAATTAAAAATAAGCAATAAAATAACATATATTCACCTGGAGATGAAATAATATGCTACTGGATGATGAATGAACAGCAGAAGAAATCAGGGATGAAATTTTAAAAAAAAACACTTAACAGTAAATAAGAATAGGGAAACAATATATAAAAATCTCTGAGACACCATGAATGCAGTTCTAAGAGAAAAGTTCATTGCATTATACTATTTCATTGAAATATAGAAAAGTCACCAAATAAATATCCTAACATTACATCTCAAAACCCTAGAAAGAGGAGACTAAATCAACACCAAAAGCAGAAGACAGAAAGTAATTGAAATCAGAAATCAAATAATGAATTGAATCAAAACAAACAATTCGAAAACAAAAATCGATTCTTTGAAAAAATTAAAAAAACCTTATAAACCCTTAACCACACTAACAGAGAGAGAAAAATAAAATTACTGAAATTCATGATGAAAAAGGAAATAGCATAACAGACACTACTGAAAGATGATAATCAGAACAAATTTTGAAAAATTATACTCCAATAAAATAGCAAATCTTGAAGACATTGGAAAATTCCCAGAGACATATGATCTACCCAAACTGAATCAGGAGGACATACACAATTTAAACAGATCAAATTCAAGCAAGGAAATAGAAGAAACCATCGAAAGCCTACCAACCAAGAAAAACCAAGGACCAGATGGATTCTCACCAGAGTTCCACCAGACCTTAAAAGATGAATTAACACCAATCCTCCTCAAATTATTTCACAAAATAGAAAAGCAGGGAACCCATCCAAACTCATTCTATGAAGCTAGTATCAAACTAATGCCAAAACCAGATAAAGACACATCAAGGAAAGAAAACTTCAGACCAATATCCCACATGAACATAGATGCAAAGAATCTCAATAAAATTCTGGAAAATCACATACAGAAACATATTAAAAAGATAGTGCACCATGATCAAGTGGGATTCATTCCAAGATGCAAGGATGGCTCAACATAAGGAAATCAATAAGTAATTCATCACATCAATAGACAAAGACAAGATTCATGATTTTGTCAATAGATGCAGAAAAAGAATTTGATAAAATACAGCACTACTTCATGTTTAAAACCCTAGAAAAACTAGGGATAATAGGAACATACCTCAACACTGTAAAAGCTATATATGCTAAGCCCAAGGCCAACATCATTCGAAATGGAGAAAATTGAAAGAATTCCCTTTAAAATCTGAATCAAGTCAAGGATGCCCTCTTTCACCACTTTTATTAAACATCGTCCTTGAAATTCTAGCAAGAGAAATTAGAAAAAGAAATTAAAGAGATAGGACTAGGAAAAGAGGAAATCAAAGTATGCCTATTTGCAGATGACATGATTCTATATTTAGAACACCCAGAAAAACTCCACCAGAAAACTTCTGGAACTCATAAATGAATTCAGCAAAATAGCAGAATATGAAGTTAACACCCATAAATCAATTGTGTTCATATATGTCAGTGATGAATCTACTGAAAGAGAAATTAGGAAAACTGCCCCAATTCACATAGTCTCAAATAAAATTAAAGGATTTGAGAATCAAACAAAAGAGGCGAAACACATGAACTACAGAACACTAAAGAGAGAAATTAAATATTTTAGAAGATGGAAAGATCTCCCATGGTCTTGGATAGGCAAAATTAACATTGTCAAAATGGCCATACTGCCAAAAGTGTTGTACAGATTTAATGCAATTCCTATTAAAATCCCTATGACATGCTTTATAGAAATAGAAAAAGTAGTTATGAAATTCATTTGGCAAATGAAGAGACCCAGAATAGCCAAAACAATCCTTAAGAAGAAAAGTGAAGCAGGAGGCATCACAATACCAGACCACAAACTACACTACTACATACTATAGTTACAAAAATAGCATGGTATTGGCACCAAAACAGACATGCAGACCAATGGTACGGAAAAGAAGACACAGTGACAAATCCACATACAAACAGTTATCCTATACTAGACAAAGGTGCCAAAAACTTACTTTGGAGAAACGATATCCTCTTCAACAATTGGTGTTGGGAAACTGGAAATTCATATGCAGCAATATGAAAATAAACCCCTATCTCTCACCAGGCACAAACTCAACTCAATGTGGAGCAAGGACTTTAGCATTAGCCTAGAGACCCTGTGCCTACTAGAATGAAAAGTAGGCCCAAATTTACATCATGTCAGTTTAGGAACTGATTTCCTTAACAGGACTCATGAAGAGCAAGAAGTAAAATCAAGAATCAACAAATGAGATGAAATCAAACTAAATAACTTCTTCACAGCAATGGAAACAACCAAAAATGTGAAGAAAGAGCCTACAGAATGGGAGAAAATATTTACCACACACAAGTCAGATAGAACACTAAACTCCAGAATAGATAATAAACTCTAAATACTTAATGCTAAAAAAAAAGAGAGAATGAAATAACGAACCCAATAACAAGGGGCAAAAGAACTGAACAGACACTTCACTGAAGAGGATATACAATCGGTCAACAAGTATATAAAAAATGCTCAACATCTCTAGCAGTTAGAAAAATGCAAATTGAAATCACACTGAGATATCATCTCACTCCAGTCAAAATGACAATGATCAAGAATATAAGTAACAGTAACTGTTGGCGAGGATGTGGGGGCAAAGGTATACTTATACCTTGCTGGTGAGACTGCAAAGTAGTGCAAACATTTTGAAAAGTAGTATGGAGATTTCTCAGAAAACTTGAAATGGAACCATCATTTGACCCAGTTACCACTCCTTCATCATATACCCAAAGGACTTAAGGATATTACAATGACACAGTCACATTAATGTTTATAGCAACTCAATTCCCAATAGCTAAACTTTTAAAACAAACTAGGTGTCCTTCAACAGATGAATGGATGAAGAAAATGTGATATTCATCCACAATGGAATATTACTCAGCCATAAAGAAGAATGAAGTCATGGCATTTGCCAGTTAATGGGTGGAACTGGAGAACGTCATGCTAAGTTAAATAAGTCAGTCCCCCCAAACCAAAGGCCAAATGTTCTGTCTGATATGCAGATACTAACTTACAATAACAGTAGAGGAGGGGGAGGTTAGGAGGAATAGAAGTACCTTGAATTAGATAAAGTGAAATGAAGGGAAGGTCTGGGGAAGTGGGAATAGGAAAGAGTAGAATGAATCAGACATTACTTTCCAATGTGCACATATGATTACATGACCAATGTAATTCTACATCATGTACAGCCAGAAGAATGAGAAGTTATGCTCCATATACATACATACATACATAATATGTCATATATATACATATATACATATATATATATATAAAATATGTCAAAACACTTCCTATTGTCCTGAATAACTAATAGGAACACATTTTTTAAAAGGGTGTTAATTGCACATCATGGTAGGGAAAAAAAAAGAAACTCAATGTTTCTTTGCAAGATGGGAAATTTAATAAAAGCATATGAGAATTTATTGATGAATTCAGTTTACAAATGAGTACCTGTTATTTTTAAAAAATAACTTTATTTTTCTATATAGAAATCCACTTTAAAGGATTCAGAAAAATCTATTATTTTAGTGAAACTTTTCTAGTCTGGAAAGTTTAGAATAAAATAAAAGTATATCTAGACTTATGAGAAGTAACATAGAAACAAACACACTTCTTTTAAGCTGAGCTTCTCTCTCTCATTTCAGTTGCAGCCTTAAAAGCAATTTCTTTAAAAAGTCCAATTTTAACTATTCTTTTTTCTATGCACCACATTAAACCTGAGAAATAAAAATAAGTAACAGTAAATAGTTGCAAAAATAACAGCTGTAGTCATTCATTAATTTTTCACATTTTTAATGCCAGTGAACATTCTTTATGCACCCTTTTTAAAAAAAGATTGTGCCTGTTCTAGTAAGAGTTTATAAATGTATTAAATTCTTATCATATTGTAAAATTCCCTGATGTTAGTGAGTAGAGATAAACCAAATTCGATTTATTCTATTTGAATAAAACTCCTGAATTCTATTACAAACCTCCTCTGTTGCTTTCTTTTCTCAATAATATGTACTGCTTCCTTGTGCTTTTTTAAGGTACAAAAACATTGTTTAAAACCACACAATTGATTCCTACCTCTTTGCACTAAAACATTTTCATAATTTCTCTCCGGTGTAGATTGTTACTTTCATTAAGAAAAATATTTCCATGAAGGGAAGAAGATAATCTAATAGATTTAGAGTGAAGGCTAAACTATTTTGCAAATGAAATTAATTTACATTCAGGGGATTGGGAGCCATCTGAGGAAATGGAAGACATGAGTATTGTGCTGAGAGTTTGTAGGAACATTCCTCAAGCTTATCTGACAGTAGTCGCTGATACCATGGTCTAAGTAAGTCAAACAGTCTGGACAGAGAAACTGAGGTAATGGTAAAGACTTGCCATGGAATGAAGGCCTTTGCAGTTGCTGTGGCTGAGCTACCAGCTGAGGGAAGGCTTCGCCCTGTCATGCATCCCAGAAAGCTGTGATGTGAGCCCACCCGCGCTGCCTTGCCTCATGCTCTATCCTGGAGCTTACCATCCCCCCAGTCCTTTGTCTCAGACTTTTTGCTGGCCAGAATTACTTAGGCATACTTGGTTTATTTATTTTATTCGACCTATAGGCTGATTCTGTTATGCTTTCTCAAGCACATTAACCTGATTGGATAATGTGCCTCTACATGTTTTGTACAATCCTAAGTAAAAATAGATCTGTGCCTTCAGAACCTGTTCTCCGGTGTCTGAACTGGGTAGACACCATATGTTCTCACTCTCAGCCGGACCCCTAGTCTCTGAACATCCACAAGAATTCGGAAGTATGTGTGATCTGTGGCAGACAGAAGGAAATGGCCCTTGGTATGACATTCCTGGCTGTGGGGGTGGATGAACCAATAATTGTTTGCACAGTGATGTCAAATTTCAGTTTTGGTGTCTTGAGCTACCATTGCCCAAACCAGCAAAGCCTCTACAAAAGTGACCAAATCAAAAATGAGTGTTGTATTAAAGAAAATAGGACCAATGCAGATTGAGAAAAATGTGGTTCAACAATGGATAGTGAATTGTAATTGGCCAGTGTCCAATAGCAGGAGGAAAATCATGTCAGAAATGACCATCAGAACAAAAACCCTGGAGAAGTCAAAGAAATCACAAAGACTTCATTGATTTCCTTTAAGGCTTAGATCATTATAATCAGAATAATCTCAGGTTACAGCGGGATTCTACAATTAATTATAAATTCCTGAAACCTAGACCATTGTCACATCCTTATAATTGCTCTACATACACCTCTAGTCACCTACAAAACAAACATTATTTGAACACACTGCTTCAAATGCACCTATACCTCCTTTGCATAAAATCTCACATCTTTCTCTCTGTACTCTCTTCAGTTTGACATCTCTTCCTCTCTACTGCGCAAATGCTTTCACACCTCAGAGCAATGGCTTGTGATATTAGTAGAATATTAAGAACTTTTATTACCTGCCTTATGTAAGCCTTTTCAGTACACATGTTAGATTTCTTTCCTAATGACAGGAAACTTACTAAGCTTCAGGCATGGATTCTATCACTGGGCCCCTTTTCAGTAATATGTGCACTTATTCCATATGACTCTGAAATGACACAGGACAAACCCACTTCCTGTGCATCCTTTCCTGTTCAACATCAGAGGATGAGATCCCTCCAAAGCAAGCTTACTTGTCATCTTTCCAAGGTGTTGCTCTACCTGTTCTTTCTACCTGGGAACTCCATGCCAGGGTCTTCTCCTTGCCTTGTGTGACTCATGAGATTGTCCTTCTCCCCATCCGTCCTCTACCCAGGAGGCAGCAGTCATTCAGAAATCCCATTTCATGAAGCCAAGTAGTCACTAATTGGATATTGACATCATGGACTACCTTCAAACAATGTTCAAGACTTCCATCATGCCTCACAACCATGAGTGTCTCACATCCTGAAGCCCAAAGTGCCAAGCACATCCATCATCCTCCTGATTTACCACCTCACTTTTCTTTGCATATATAATCTGAGTTGTATTAAAACTTTTCAATGTCCTCTCTGAAACTCCTGTGGAATAACCAATAAATTCTCTTAATCCTCAAACTTCTAATAGCTATCCCTGGACTTGTTACCTTAACTGAAACCTGGCTCTTGAAAGAACTCTGTTTCCTGCAGTCTTCTCAGGTGGTGCTCTGTATCTGTTCACCTGCCAAATTGAGTTGTGGAATTCCCTCACTGCAAGGTTTTTTAAGGATACTCAGTAATCGTTACAATGAAACTGAAGGTACATAATAACCATCACCCCAAGTGTCTTCAGTATAACTAATTACTAATAATTAACATAGTCTTCACTTAAAAAACATTTTAGTATGCATAGTGAAATAAATGCAGAAATTCGAAATAAAGATGCATTGAAGTTAATATACCAAATGTGGCTATGACTCCTTAAATATTTGCTTAGGGTATATTGTGAATTTGTCTCTGTGACTTTTTATCAGTTAGAATAAAGGAATAATCAAAATAAACTACATGATTCACAAGGTTCATAAGATTAATAAAACTTTATTTTTTTTTCAGAAGAAGGTCAAATTTAATGTCAATGAAATGGAAAAATGTTTGCAATTAAGAAGGTACTATGGAATATCATAAACAACCTCAACAGCAATTCTGGTCAAGAAAAGCACAGAGACTCATAAAGATCATTTCTTAAAACATCTCTTCAAATGCAGGTCAATGGCCTTGTAACATGGTGCAGATGAATAAAGCTATCCAAAGGACTAACATAATATAGTCTTTTTAAATGCCTTTATTAATTGATTTTGTATTAATCAAATTCCATTTCACTTTTCAAATCATAGTAAAATGCAGGTCAATTTTTTTCAACTTAATATAGTCTAAAGATATTTCTATATGCACTTCTTAAATACCTATATTCTAGGAGGATTTTTTTTGTATTACAATAAATACAAGAAAGACTGCTTCCAATTTTTAGAAGAAGAATAACTTTAGAAATTATATAATGATTGTATATCATTATATAATTTATAAATAATTAAATAGTGGTTAAAATTACAGAATTGAAGTTGAAATCCTTTAAATAAGAATGGACTACATCATAACCCAAACTGATGTTCAGTAGCTGAGTGACCTTGGGCAAGTTTGCTTTTCTTCTGTCCCTATTTCACCATGGCAATATTGGGATAATGTTAGTATAAAATTCATGTGCTACTAATAAGAATTAAATGAATTCTTATATGTAAGTCACTTAGAGTTGAGACTAGCAAAAGAAAAATTCAATATTCATTGTGATGATGATTTTCATAGGCAAGTAATTCAGTTTCCTAAATTTTCCATTTTCTCATGAGATGATACCACTCACCTATAGAGCTTTTTTCTAGAAATTAAAACATAACAGAAACATATTAAAAATGTGTAGTTCACTCTCTGGTACATAGGAGAATAATAAATGGTAGCTTTTATTACAGTTATTACTACCCACTTTTCAATAAACTGCAGTATATGCTTATTATTAACAGAGCACTTTGCTAGTTCGAGAGTAAAGTGGGACAGACATGAATCTCAGAGGATTTCCTTCCACTGATCTGTGAAGGAGGACAGATACCAGGCTTAGCAGAATCTAGCAGCAAATCAGCTGGAACTGAGCAGCTGGTCCTTACTTCCTGTTGTGTTCTCTGGTATTTGCAGCTTAGAATAAGGGACCCCAGAGTAGTCCTTCCCTAGGGAATGGAGGAAAGATTCACTCCAGGAGTGCTACCTGCTCTCTGCCATCAGCATGCACATTGTGTTTTGGTCAGTATGCTACCTGTTCTGGTAGGATCAGTAATCAAGTGGGCAGGTGAGAAGAGAGACAGATGAGGGGAAACTCTCCTCCACAGGACCAGGCAAAACCAAGTGTCCTCTTAACACATCCTCTGACCAGTGCCTGATGATGAACGTATTGACTACACTCAGCTATGTTTTAAATTTCATCTGTGGTTCATTTGTGAAACATTAAGATTCAAAAGCACCTAAGCACTGTGTCTGCATGTCCACGTATGCATGTGTGTTTGCATGTGAGTCTGCATTTTGGAGAAGAAGGTGCAGTCTGGAAGAGGATTGAAAGACAAGAGTGCTAGCCTCTGGCATTAGCACATGATTTGTATGCCATGCTCAAGAAATTGGGTTTGGATATTTAGCCTATTGTTCTTAAGAATGACTAGATTTGGAATTATCAGGGGATCCTAATTTTAAAAATGACTGTAGTCAAACACTAACTTTGAAGATTCATATTTAATAGGTTTAGGGAGGACTCTGGTTGTAAATAATTTTTTAAAGTGTTGCTGGTCATATATGTAGGTTGTTTGGAAAAAATCATTGTTTCAGGCAAAGAGAAGCTGCAAAGATGATAATTATTTGAGTCACATGATGTGATTTGCTTCTCAGAAAAATCCCTCAACAGTGTGGATTAAAACAGGCAGGAGAGAACACAGTAGACTATAATTTATAAGAAACATAAAATTGTTAGAAAACAATCTAAACCCAATAACCAGAAAATGGTTCATTGGGAGGAAATATACCTCTGACTTCATCTCGGCATTATTCATTATTGACTGGATAAATTGAATTGCTCACATATTGAAGGAGATGATTCATTTGTGTTTTGAATTATGTGACTTGGCTTCTAAGGTTTCACACACTGAAAACTGAAAAACAGTGAATTGTAGTTCCTGGATTTTGACATACATTTTCTGTTGAACATTAGATACTGCATATAGGTAAAGTATAATAGAATTAACTTTCCATACAATATATAAAATTGCATTTTCAATCCTTCGAAGCTGTTTATATATGCTCATTACTTAACCATGGGAAGCAAAGGTTACAGGTAGCAAGAAGGACACCTGATTAATGTTCTCTGAACTATGTCACGTTGAAAAGTATAGGGAAATTAATGGAAAGTTCCAGCATCAGATTGATTTTGAGAGGGGAACCATCATTTGAAGTCATAGCTTATTTTACACAAAATTTAAAGTACATATTCATTACTGTTTGGAGAAATTTGTCTATTTAAAATATGTATTCACTCTTCCCCTACAATTGAGAACCAAAAAGTTAATGATTTAGTCATTTGGATAATGTTAGTGTTCCAATTTTAATTGAACAAAAAGTCAAGAAAGGGTCTAGGTGTCAGGCTTTAAGGTCCTCATGTTTTCTGATTATTTATAAACTCACAACTGAAGAAGAGATCGTGTTATGGGTTACACATTCAAGAGGTACATTGACATGCACAAAGGGAAAGGGGGAGAGCCAGGTTATTAAAATAAACAGTAGTTAATCCTGAATACAGGGAATTGTAGGTTATATCCTGAGATGAGAGAGGAAGTGGAGACCGGATGACAAGGGAAAGTGAGACAGAATTCAGAGGGTCGGAAGAACCTTAGAGTTTACCTACACAATACCATTAGTGTAAGCCAGCCTCAAGTTTGAACTTTCCACATTCATAGTTCTTTTCTACTGTGGTGTTGCCATCTTTTCTCTGTATAAAATATTCTTCCTTGAAATCACTCTTTCTTTCCTCTTTTTCTCCCTTCCTTCAGTCATGTTTTAGGCCAATCTGATTGTAAAGCTTTGTACTTGACTGAAGGTGTTTTCAGGACTTCTTTCTCTCATATGCTGTAGACCCAAGCCTAAACATAGAGTAATAATGTAGTCTGCATAAAAGGAAAAACTTTCTTCTCCCCGAAACTTCTATCTTTACTCATAAAGTTCCTCACTTCTGTGTTACAGGGCTGACAGGAAAGAGCTTTTGTTTTCAGAGCTTCTCATCTCAGGCTGCACATAATTGCTACCACTTACAAAATGCATGAAAATAGCAAGGTTTTCTCATTCCCACAGTCCAGAACTGCTGTATGGGTTGGCATAAGAGAAAAAATCTGGAAGATTCCCTCTCTCTTCACCTGCACAGAGTCCCTTCTCCTACAATGGCTGAATGATCTAAATCATTGTGTATCTGAAATTCCTCACAGCACTTGACTAGATCATGCTGTGGCCTAGACATGGGTAGATGTGATAGGAAAACTGTGGTCCCATGAGGAATGATACAAAATTTACCTGTTTTGATGTAGTTCATTCTTAATCTGTGTAATGGATAATTTGAATTGTCAACTTGATTGTATTAAGAGATGCGATGATTAAGAGGTTTCTGGGTGTGTCCATAAGGGCATGTCTAGGAATGATTGAAATGTGGGATAGTGAACTGAAGTGGAGACCCTCCCTATGCATGGGCACCACCACCCAATAGGATGGTGGCTTGAATGGAATAAAAGTTGGAAGAACATGAAAGCAGATGCAGATGAAAGCTCGGCTTTTCTTGAAAGGGTTCTTGATTGCTGCTTCAATCATCTGAGGATATTGAACTCTCACTTCTTAATTCTTCCAAACTCAACTCTGCCAGTGATTCTCCAGGCAGTTTCCAGAAACCTCAGTCTCCAACTAGGGTAGCACTGTTTGATCCCTCTTATTCTGGGGCTTCTGCCTCTTGGACTGTGCAGCTACTGGTTCTTCCAGCTCTCCAGCTGCAGACGGTCCTTGTGGATTATCCAGCTTCTGGTTGTGTAAGCCAATCTAATAAATACCCTTTTTATAATCATACTTCCTGTTGATTTTGTTCTTCTAGAGAACCCTGACTAATACAATTTGATTATCAGATTCAGAACTCATCTGAGGAAGTGCAGAGTGCCACAGTCAATGACCGCCTCTAAGGTCAAAGGCATCCTATCAGATGTCACAGTGTTTAACACATATTTCATGTTCGTATTCTTTAAGTTGATTTCTCTAATTCAAATGTAAATGGGATTTCAGGCAGAAAAATGATTGATCTTTACATTATTTCCAGTTTCCAAATTATTTTTACTGAAAGATTCTAAAGTTGTCTCCTTAAAAAATGTGAAAGAAGGTGACTGCCTGTTGGGACTAATGACACGTTAACTAACTCAGGCTGACTCCTTACTCCCTGGAGAGTGAGCAAGATCAAGGCTCAAAGGCAGTTTCAAAGTTTAGTGATGATAAATCGGACCACCATCAGGGATTGGTTAACAACAGTTCCACCAACGTGATCAGTTCGTGCCTGCCATATAGTCCTATGGGACTCTCACCTGCGTGAACCCTCGTGCCTTGCTGACCTTTAAGCTGATTGGTTCCGGCCTAGCCCCCACCCTACATTAAAGCGGTGTGATTTCCTCAATAAATGAGTTCCTGCTGTGACTGGTCTCCCTGACGCGTCTGATTGTCCTCCGCCCGGAGGGCTGGGAGCGGGTGGTCAGTCGGCCCTACCTATCCTGGTCTGACCTTGTTGGGGAGTGTCCCCTTCCCTTGTTGCTGGTCAAGAAGAGCAAGGGGGCTTAAGACCCCGACAACTGCCCACCTCATGCAGACTCAGTGTCCATGCTGTAGCTCCCCAGCATCTTTGGAGACTGGTGCAGACACTTTGAATTATCCATGAGGGCATGGCCACCATCTTTGGGTGGGGTGGCGCCGTCCTGAGACACCTGCAGGAAACTGGAGGCCCTTTGACAGATACCACACTCCCACCAAGATACTGAGGAGTGGGAGTTTTGAGTGGTGAATGAGCGTGAACCATAGATTTTCTAAAAATTTTTTATTTCTTCTTTTTTTTTCTCACTCGATTTTCCTTTTATTTACCTATTTCCTTGGAGTACCTTTCTCTCTTTTCTCTGCTAAAGAACAACTTCCTTTACTCTCACTCATCCCTTGATCTGGTACCTCTACACCCACTTCTTATCCCATTAATAGTTACATCCTATCCGCCTCCCATCCTCTTCACCCACCACTAAAAGTTGTAGAGCTCATTGCAAGGCTTTTGGCTAAACTGTAGATAAAAATCAAACTCATTCAATCTGTTTATTACAATACTGTTAATGTCTTCATAGCCACTATCTAGTGCAGGGCTGCATATTGCTTGTATTGCATGCTGCTAATATTGATCTCCTCCTCAAAGGAGAGGTATTGGAAACATAGAGGGGTAAGCTGCAATACCTAAGATCTTCACTGCTAGATGGGAATATACAGAAACAATATGAAAAAACAGGGTAAGAAAGTGTCCCTAACAAACCAAGATGCTATTTTGATAGAATTCAAGTACAAATGACAGAAAAGGTGTTTAGAATCTACATAATTAAAATGATCTGTGAAGCAAAAGATGAGATAAGAGAGCAAATGCAGACAATGCAAGATCACTCCAATAAACAGTTAAAAGAGCAAATGCAGGAAGCAAAAGAGCACTTCAATAAAGAGATAGAGATTCTGAAAAAAAAAAAAAAACAGAAATGCTTGAAATGAAACAATAAACCAAATTCAAAACTCAATAGAAAGCATCACCAACAGAATAGATCTCATAGAAGACAGAATCTCAGAAAATGAAGACAAAATATTTAATCTGGAATACAAAGTAGTCCAAACTGAGAAGATGGTAAGAAATCATGAACAGAACCTCCAAGAATTATGGGATATCATGAAAAGAACAAATTTAAGAGCTATTGGGATTTAGAAAGGCACAGAGATACAAACCAAAGGAATGAACAACCTGTTCAATGAAATAATATCAGAAAATTTCCCAAACCTGAACAATGAAATGAAACATCAAATGTATAAAATTACATCAGAACCACACGAAGACACATTATAATAAAAATACCTCACATACAAAATAAAGATAGGATTTTGAAGCCTGAGAGAGAAAAGTGCCAGATTACATATCAGGGGAAACCAATATGGAAATCAGCAGACTTCTCAGCCCAGACCCTAAAAGCTAGAAGGGCCTGGAACAATATATTTCAAGCTCTGAAAGAATATGGATGCCAACCAAGAATCTTATACCTGGGAAAACTAACCTTCAGATGTGATGATGAAATAAAATCTTTGCACGATAAACAAAAGTTAAAAGAATTTACAAATATAAAGCCTACATTACAGAACATTCTCAGCAAAATATTTCTTGAGGAGGAAGTGAAAACCAATACTAGTCAGCAAAGCTAGAAACTACCCCAAAGGAAAAGCCAATCAAAGGAGAAACCAAGCCAAGAGAAAAAATAAAAATAAGCCAAAATGACCAGGAATACAAATCATATCACAATAATAACCCTGAATATTAATGGCTTAAATTCTTTAAACAAAAGACATAGACCAGCAGATTGGACTGTAAAGAAATAATATATTCTTTATATATGATGCCTTCAAGAGACTCATATCATAGAAAAAGACATTCACAAACTAAAGGGGAAAGGATGGGGGAAAATATACCATGCACACAGACTCAGATAAAAAAGCAGGGATCTCTATCCTCATATCAGATAAAGTGGACTTCAAACTTAAGTTAGTCAGAGGGATAAATAAGGACATTTCATACTGCTTCAGGGAACTACAAACTAGCAAGACGTAACAATTTTAAATATTTATGCCCCAAACAATGGAGCATCTATGTACATCAAACAAACCCTTCTCAATTTCAAGAATCAAATAGACCAAAACACAATAATACTGTGTAACTTTCACACACTGCTCTCACACTGGATAGATCCTCCAAACAAAAACTGAACAAAGGAAGTATAGAATTAAATAATATAATCAATGATATAGCCTTAATTGACATGTATAGAGTAGTTCATTCATCATTAAGTGAATACACTTTCTTCTCAGTAGTTCATGGAACCTTCACCAAAATAGACAATATGCTATGCCACATAGAAGTCATTAGTAAATACAAAAAAACAGAGATACTACCTTGTATTCTATCAGACCATAATGGAATGCAATTAGAAATCAATGATAAAATAAAAACTAAAACCTCTCTTATACCTGGAGACTAAATAATATGCTATTGAATGATGTAATGATAGCAGAAGACATCAAGGGGGAAATAAAAACAATTCTTAGAGGTAAACAAGAACAATGACATAGCATATAAAAATCTCTGGAACACTCTGAAAGCAGTACTAAGAGGAAAGTTCATTGCATTAAGATCATACATTAAAAAACATTAAAAGTCAACAGCTAAATGATCTAACATTACATCTGAAAGCCCTAGAAAAGAAAGAACAGATGAACACCAAAAGTAGTAGAAGACAGGAAATAATTAAAATCAGAGTCGAAATCAATGAAATTGAAACAAGAGAAACAATTCAAAAAATTGACAAAACAAAAAATTGGTTCTTTGAAAAAGTAAACAAAATTGATAAATCCTTAGCCACACTAAGAGAAGAAGAGAAAAAACTCAAATTATTAGAATTCATGATGAAAAAGGAATGATCAAGACAGACACTATTGAAATACATAACATAATTAGAAGCTACTTTGAAAATCTATATGGTAACAAAAGAGAAAATATCGAAGACATTGATAAATTTTTAGAGACATATGATCCTCCCAAACTGAATCAGGAAGACATACACAATTTAAACAGATCAATTTCAAGCACCAAAATAGAAGAAGCCATCCAAAGCCTACCAACCAAGAAAAGCCTGGGATCAATTGGATCCTCAGCCAAACTCTATAAGACCTTTAAAGAAGAACTAATACAAATATTCCTCAAAGAATTCCATGAAATAGAAAAGGAGGAAACACTTCCAAACTAATTCTATGAAGCTAGCAAAACCCTGACACCAAAACCAGACAAAGATGCATCAGGGAAATAAAACCGTATACCAATATCACTGATGAAAATAGACGCAAAAATTCTTAACAAAGTTCTGGCAAACTGCATACAAAAGCATATTAAAAAGATAGTGCAACATGATCAAGTGGGTTTTATCTCAGGGATGCAAGTTTGGTTCAACATCTGGAAATCAATAAACGTAATTCATCACATCAATGCACTTTAAGTTAAGAACAATATGATTACTTCAATAGATATTGACAAAGCATTTGATAAAATACAGCACCACTTTATGCTTAAAACTTTAGAAAAACTAGGGATAGGAGGAACATACCTCAACATTGTAAAGGCTATCTATGCTAAGCCCATGGCCAGCATCATTCTATGTGGAGAAAAACTGAAAGCATTCCCTCTAAAACCTGGAACAAGACAGGGATGTCCTCTTTCACCACTTCTATTCAATGTCATCCTTGAAACACTAGCCACAGCAATCAAACAAACCAAAGAAATCAAAGAGATACAAATAGGAAAAGAAGAACTCAAGCTGTCACTATTTGCTGATGACATGATTCTGTATTTAGAGGATCCAAAAAAACTCCACTGGGAAAACTTCTAGAACTAATAAATAAATTCAGCCAAGTAGCAAGATATAAAATCAATACACATAAATCTAATGCATTTCTATTCATAAGTGATGAATCCTGCAAAAAAGAAATTAGGAAAACCACTCCATTCATAATACCCTTCAAAAAATAAAATAAAATACTTGGGACTCAGTCTAACAAAAGAGGTAAAAGACCTCTACAATGAAACTATAGAACCCTAAAGAAAGAAATTAATGAAAACCTTAGAAGATGGAAAGATCTCTGATGTTCTCGGATAGGCAGAATTAATGTTGTCAAAATGGTCATTCTAACAAAGGTGCTATACAGATTCAATGCAATTCCAATAAACATCTCAATAACCTTCCTCATAGAAATAGAAAAGACAAACGTGAAATTCATTTGGAAGAATAAGGGAGCTCAAATAGCCAAAGAAATCCTGAGCAGAAAGAGAGAAGCAGGAGGTATAATAATACCAGACCTTCAACTATACTACAGAGCAATATTAACAAAAACAGCATGGTATTGGCACCAAAATAGGAAGACCAGTTGTACAGAATAGAAGACACAGAGACAAACCCACAAAAATACAGTTATCTCATACTAGACAAAGGTGCCAAAAACATACAATGGAGAAAAGATAGACTGTTGCTGGCAAAACTGGAAATCAATATGTAGTAAAATGAAATTAAACCTCTGTCTCTCACCCTGCACAAAACTCAACTCAAAATGGGTCAAGGACTTAGAAATTAGACCAGAGACCCTGCACCAAATAGAAGACAAAGTTGTCCTGAATCTTCATCATGTTGGCTTAGGATGAGTCTTCCTTAACAAGACTACCAAAGCACAAGAAATCAAAGCAAGAATCAATTAATGGGATGAATTCAAATAAAAACTTTTTCTCAGCAAAGGATACCATCAATAATGTGAAAAGACAATCCACAGAATGAGAGAAAATATTTTCCACATGCACTTCAGATAGAGTACTTATCTCCAAAATATATAAAGAACTTACAAAACTTTACACCAAAAAATACAAAGAACCAAATCAATAAATGGGCCAAGGAACTGGGCAGACACTTTACAGAAGAAGATATACAGGTGATTTAATAAATATATGAAAAAGTGTTCAACATCTCAAGTAATTAGAGAAATGCAAATTAAAACAACTCTAAGATTTCATCTCACTCCAATTTGAATGGCTCTAATCAAGAACACAAACAATAGTAAATGTTGGTGTGGATGTTGGGGGAAAGGCAGACTTCTATATTGCTGGTGGAGTTGCAAATTAGTGCAGCCACTCTGGAAAGCAGTGTGAAGATTCCTCAGAAAACTCGGAATGGACCCACCATTTGACCCAGTTATCCCACTCCTCAGTTTATACCCAAAGGACTTAAAATTAGCTTACTACAGTGATGCAGTCACATCAGTGTTCATAGCAGCTCAATTCACAATAACTAGATTGTGGAACCAATGTAGATGCCCTTCAACAGATAAAAGGATAAAGAAATTGTGATATATATATCACAATTATATATATATATACACACAATGAAATATTATTCTAAGGCATTTGCAGGGAAATGGATGGAATTGGAGAATATCATGCTAAGTGAAATAAGCCAATCCCAAAAAACCAAAGGCCAAATGTTTTACCTGATAAGTATATGATGATTCATAATGGGGGTTGGGTGGTCAGGGGTGAGAGAAGAATGGAGGAACTTTAGATTACATAGAGTGAAATGAGAGGGAGAAGGAGACAGGGGTATGAAAGATGGTGGAATGAGACAGACATCATTACCCTATGTACATGTATGATTACACAAATGTTATGAATCTATATTGTGCACAACCATGGAAATGAAAAGATGTATCCCATTTGTGTACAATGAATCAAAATGCAGTCTATAAAAATAAAAAAGTAATAAATAAATAAAAATTTTAAAAAGGTGAAAGAATATGTTTAGAGGAAATATTTGTATCTATGATATCTATCTATCTGTGTATCTACCTAGAGAAGGCATATTTAATTTTTCAATTAAAAGTATAAAAGTGCATGTTAATATCCTAAGTTTATGTCTTCTCCAAACACTTGTACACCACAAAATAAAAAGTATCAAGAAAAATATAACTAGAAAAACAAAGACATGATAAAGAAATTATCCAGAAGTAGAAATTTGAATGCGTCCTGGTTTGAATTTGGGAAGTAAATAAGCAATTTATTTTTATCACTGTTTGAATAAGTTAGCGTTTAAAATGTCTCGAAGTTGATTGAATTCATTGGGATTATTTTTAATTTACCTCTTTTCTACTTTTGTTACAGTTAAATGCATAAACCGTACTAAAAATATTTTGTCAAACAAAGCACCCTGGATAATTTAAGCCAAATAACAAAAGTGTAAGTTTATCTGTCCATATAAGACAAACACACATACACAACATACATAGTCTATTCAGTGAATGCAATTTGCAGATTTACATTGAATTTAAGCTTGCTTGCATTTAATGGACACACAGCCATCTCCTGTTCTAGCAAATGTATAATGCATATGTGTGTGTGTGTGTGTGTGTGTGTGTGTGTGTATTAATATATAGTCTTTTCTTATTGTACGCCTCAAATTCTAACAGTATTTTTTAAGGGAAGAATAAATCATGAAAGACTTTAGCTTCAGAATTCTTATTTACTTTGGAAATAACATTTATAAAATATTGCTCTTGAAAGCCATGTGCTCATTACCTTACTTTGAATGAAACACGTTCTGGTTGTTGCCTTTTCCAGTGAAGTCACTCACTCCACACTTGCCATTTCAGGTTTATGCTCCATCACTCTTACAGTGTAATTCTCAACAAAAGGTTAATCCATTTCTCAACAGCATCTTAGCCTTCAGAATCTTTCTTCTCCCACTTGAATAGAGGCACTGAGGACTGACACTGGCAAAACTGAGATATCTGTCTTCAATGCCTTCTCTCCTTTGACTCCAGCAAATTCTCTCTGCTGCCTCCTTTTCTGTCTTCTTGATTAAACCAGGGACCCGGGAATGCTTTCCATCCTGTTATTCAAAAGCCCTCATTACATTCATAGAAGAGCCTGCCTCCTATAAACCTGGAAATATCAGACCTCTTTCTCTTCATGTGCATATATATATGTACACACGCATATATCAACCTTTTGATATTCATACACATGTGTATAGCATACATATTATATATGTTTACACACACACATATACATAAGCTTAAAAATTATATATTTTCTGAAATACAAGTTCCCAAGTGATAAACTATAGAATATTAATACCAGAAAATTCCCTGGTACAGAGGGATGGGAACAGAGGGATGGGAACAGAGGGTGAGGGCAGGGAAAGTTTCTTAAAATGCTTGGGTAGTACACATTTACAATGCATAATAGAATTTCAAAAATCCTGTATCTTTCAGTACAGAAATATGTTCAAACTTGTAAACCCAAGTGTCTTAAAAGAGCATATCTATCAGTTTTATTTTGTAATCTAACACCTATTAACATCCTCAGAAAAAGTTACACGGGCAATCTGGCTCCAATTAAC
Source organism: Sciurus carolinensis (assembly GCF_902686445.1). Taxonomy (NCBI): domain Eukaryota; kingdom Metazoa; phylum Chordata; class Mammalia; order Rodentia; family Sciuridae; genus Sciurus; species Sciurus carolinensis. Next base: position 19,116,282 of record NC_062217.1, on the reverse strand, counting down.
ATAAAATCGTAGCCTAGAATGTTGTGTTAGGCCACTTACTAATTCCACCACAAGGCCTGCACTAGATTCACAGCCGACCTGGTGAATTTCTAAGAGGAAATCAATGGCTCCTCCTATATATCTTATAGAGGCTACAGTTTACTGGCATGGTTAAAAGGTGTATTCTCAGTCACACCTAACATGTTCAGCAATGGGGGCTGAGTGTGTTCCGCAAGACACCCAGGGGCCCACTGCGGACATCTTGGCTATTCCATCTGTCAGGGGAGAGGCTAGTCATACATCCTTAGTTAGTCAGGGTTTTGTTCCTGTGGCAAAATACCTGAGTCAAACCACTTAAGGGAGGAAGACTTATTTTGGCTCCCAGTTTAAGACATTTTGTCCATAATCACTTGGCCCCATTGCTGTGGGACCATTGCAAGTTTTCTGAGGATTCTCCACATTGCTTCCTAGAGTGACTGCATCAATTTGCAACTCCACCAGCAATGTAAAAGTGTGCCTTTTTCCCCAAATCCAGGCCAATATTTATTATTGCTTGTGTTCTTGATAATAGCCATTCTAATTGGAGTAAGTTGAAATCTTAAGAGTTGTTTTAATTTGCATTACTCTAATTACTAGAGATGTTGAACATCTTTTTATATATTTATTATCTCCTGTATGTCTTCTTCTCTCAAGTGTCTGCCCAGTTCCTTTGCCTATTTATTGATTTGGTTCTTTGTATTTTTGGTGTAAGTTTAAAATTAGCATACTACAGTAATCCAGCTAGATCGGTATTTATGGCAGCTCAATTCACAATAGTTAGATTGTGGAACCAACCTAGATGCCCTCCAAAAGATGAATGGATAAAGAAACTGAGGTATATATACACGGTGGAATATTATTCAGCCATAAAGAAGAATAATTTTATGGCATTTTCAAATAAATGGATGGAATTGGAGAATATCATACTAAGTGAAATAAGCCAATCCCAAAAAAACAAAGTTCAAATGTTTTCCCTGATAAGTATATGATGATACCTAATGGGTGTGGGGAATTGGAGAGTGAGAGAAGAATGGAGGAACTTTAGATTATGTACAAGGAAATGGGGGGGTGATAAAGGGAATGAGACAGACATCATTGCCCTATATATATGTGTGATTACACAAATGGTATGAATCTACATCGTGTACAAACATAGAAATGAAATGAGGTACCCCATTTGTGTACAATGAATCAAAATGCAGTCTGTAAAAAATAAAAAAAAAATTTTTTTAAAATTAAAAAAATAAAAGGAGTGCTATTTCAGAGAGCAGAGAGGTTCAGTATCTGGTCATAAATGCTTCCAGTGGGCTTAAAGGAGAAGGAGTAAGATGTTTATGGGAGAGGTGAGAAAGGGCTTTCAATTCTCAGGATTCAAAAGGGAAGATGTTCACAAATGGGTATTGAGACTTGTCTCCCAGAATATCAGAATGAATTGGATGTCACATGAAAATAGCAACTCTAGTGTTTTTTTTTAAATTTGTGCTAATTAGTTATATATGACAGAATGCATTTCGATACACTGTACACAAATGGAGCACAAATTCTCATTCCTCTGGCTGTACCAGGTGCAGAGTTTCAGAGGTAGTTAGTCATACAAGTATACAGGGTAGTAATGTCAGCCTCATTCCACCTTCCTTTCCACCCCCACACCCCATCCCCTCCCCTCACTCACTTCTGCCCAATCAAAAGTTCCTTGTCTCTTCCCTACCTACCCCCATTATGGATCAGCATCCTCATATCAGAAAAAACATTTGGCCTTTGTTTTTTGGGGTTTTGGCTTATTTAGCTTGGCATACTCTCCAGCTCCATCCATTTACCTGCAAATACCACAACTGCATTCTTCTTTAAGGCTGTGTAAGGTTGTGTATATATACTACATTTCTTTATCCATTCATCTGTTGGCAGGTATCTAGGTTGCTTCTATAGCTTAACTAGTGTGCATAGAGCTGCTATAAACATTGATGTAGCTGTGTCACTGTAATATGCTAAAGTTCTTTGGGTATAAACTGAGGAGTGGGATAGCTGGGTCAAATGGTGGTTCCAATCCAAGTTTTCTGAGGAATCTCCACACTGCTTTCCAGAGTGGTTGCACTAATTTGCAGCCCCACAAGCAATGTATGCGTGTACATTTTCCCCACATCCTCACCAACATTTATTGTTGTATCCTTGAAAATTGTCATTCTGATTAGAGTGAGAGGAAATCTTAGTTCTGATTTGCATTTCTCTAATTACTAGATGGTGAACATTTTTTCATATGTTTGTTGATTGATTGTATTTCTTCTTCTATGAAGTGTCTGTTCAGTTCCTTAGCTCATTTATTGATTTGGTTATTTGTTTATTGGGTGCTAAGTTTTTGAGTTCTTTATATATCCTGGAGATTAATGCTCTATCTGAGGTGTGTGTGGTAAAGATTTTCTTCCATTCTGTAGGCTCTCTCTTCATGTTATTGATTGTTTCCTTTGCTGGGAAGAAGCATTTTGGTTTGAATCCATACCATTTATTAATTCTTGAGCTTACTTCTTTTGTTTCAGGAGTCCTGTTAAGGAAGTCAGGTCCTAAGCCAACATGATCAAGATTTGGGCTACTTTTTATTATATTAGGCACAGGGTCTCTGTTCTAGTGTCTAAGTCTTTGATCCACAGTGAGTCTATTTTTGTGCAGGGTGAGAGATAGAAGTTTAATTTCTTTTTGCCATATATGAATTTCCAGTTTTCCCAGCATCATCTGCTGATTAGGCTATCTTTTCTCCAATGTATGTTTTTGGCGCCTTTGTCTAGTATGAGATAACCGTATTTATGTTAGTTTGTCTCTGTGTTTTCTATTCTGTACCATTGGTCTACCTGTCTATTTTAGTGCAAATATCATGCCATTTTTGTTACTATTGCTCCATGGTATAATTTAAGTTCTGATATTGTGATGTCTCCTGCTTCACTCTTCTTGCTAAGGATTGCTTTGTCTATTCTGAGTCTCTTATTTTTCCAAATGAATTTCATGATTACTTTTATCTAGTTCTAATGAAGAATGTCATTGGGATTTTAATGGGGATTGCATTAAATCTGTATAACACTATTGGTAGTATGGCCATTTTAACAATATTAATTCTGCCTATCCAAGAGCATGGGAGATCTTTCCATCTTCTAAGGTCTTCAGTTTCTTTCTTTAGTGCTCTATAGTTTTCATTGTAGAGGTCTTTCAGCTGGTTTCTTTTGTTTTTATTGCTAAACATTTTGAAGAAATATGAATCTGTTGATATCATCATCTCATTGGAGTCAAAATGCCTTTTTCTTTTATTCTGTCAGAAGGTAACTAGAAATGAAATTTGAAATAAAGCCACACACATTTTTTTCTAGGTTTATCATCCCCTTTGCAAAAATATTTTGACTCTATTGTTTACTCATGAGCCTTCTGCTTTCTTTTTCATATGATTCAATTTTACTGCTTTGACAACATGTGAACTTTATTGGTTTTTTCAATTCTTTATCAAACTCTTGGTTGCATTACAATGAAATTCTTTCCAATTATTTAATGTCATCTCTTGCTCAGCCATTACATGTGAGTTGGATTTGCTCATGAATGATATTTAAGACATTGAAGGTGGAAGAATATGCTAGAATCTAGTGCAGTAGCAATGCTATTTCAAATTTAGCATTTTCATGCTAACTCCAGATATCTGTGGGGAAAAAAAGGAGTGGCAAGTGTGTTAATGGAGAAGAATTATATTATAAATAGTGCTTAATAATAAAAGTTTTATTCAAGAGTCTTTTTCAGACCTGTACTTAAAATGATTTATTCAGGATACAAATGTACTTTCATTTTTCTCTATTCATCTTGGATTTTACTTTAGAGAAGCAGTTACAAATCTAATTCTGCATTTAGTCAGCTACTTGAACCCAGCTCTTCCATTTATGAACTTGAACTTCAACTCTATATTATCAGAAGAATAGTGCATTATTGCAGTGTTAGGAGTGTGAGTATTTTAATGGAAACTATTTTATATTTATGATTTCAAATGAAAATCAATTATAAGTCCACTATAAATCACAAATTGATTAATGTGGTCCCTTGGCAGTTGAAGAGGTTTTTAAAGGCTCAGGCTACAGATGGCTGACTGCAGTGTTTTGATCCATAATTTTTTTGAATTTTTGAAACAGTCAAAACTGTGGGTATTGAAATTCTGTAGCCAAGTTTTGGGCATTCCTTAAGGTAAAGGATTCAGTGATCAGAATGCAATTACATTCTGTTCACTAATAACTTTTCTTCTGTCAGTCACGTGTCTCTTGAAAAAATATGCCATTTTGTCATTTTTATCACTATTACTACATTACAGATTTTGACTCTCATAATATAATTAATATCCCTTATTTGATTTTTTCAAAAGAAAAGAACAAATTAGACTTCTGTCTTTGTCCATGATTAATAGAACCTTAAACTTGATAATGGATCAAAATAGATCATTTTTAAAAATTAATACAATCATCTACAAGATATAATTGCTATAAAAGGAAATGATATAATAATGACTATTCCCTCTTAGTTTAATCAGAATGTATCTCATCGAAAATAAACTGTTATAAAGCCATTTGGATATATTTTTCCTTTGAACTTTTCCTTTATAACTCTATATCTAACTCATCCCTTAATAGATCAAGTATTATTTTTAGCCCCTAGAGAGAAGGAGATAGAAAGAGACATGAAGGGGGATTTTAAACATAATTCCTAGGACTTTTGTGAGAATCAAAATTTTTAAAAATATGTAAAGAATCATTTATACTGTATGGTACATAGTAGGAATTCATTAAATAATAAATATCATCATGATTACTATTAAAAATGTGACTGGGGATGGGGGCACAGACCTATAATCCCAGTGACTTGGCAGGCTGGGAGGCCAAGAGGCAGGAGGATCCCAAGTTCAAGGTAAACTCCAACAACTTATCAATACCGTGTCTCAAAATAAAGAATAAAAAGGACTGAGGATAGCTCAGTGGTAAAGTGCCCCTGGGTTCAATCCCCAAGTGCAAAGAGAAAAATCAAGCAAAGAATGTATGGATAGACTGTGTGAAATGGACTGTGAGGCTCTAAAATTGCTGCTCTCACTGTCCTGAGGCATGACTTTCCTTATTTTCAAATTTTTGTTTACAAATAAATTGATCCTCCCAAATGAATGTAAGCATATGCCTTTTGAGCAGTATTCTGCTCTGACTAGAACTATGTAAAACAAAATAAGAAGGAAAGAAAGGAGAAAATTAAAACTTTTGGGTAGATTTTTAAGGTGAAATGAACTTGAATATATTTGTGGAATGTTCTGACCATTGTTAGTAGGACAAATAATGATTATTACTTTAAAGTGCATGGTTATTCAAGGAAGGACCTGGAGGAAGTGTTTAGATCCCAACTGACACACATCAGGCTGAATCTTATTAACAGTAAAAAATACTAGATCCAGACCCCTCTTAAACCTGGAACTAGAATACTACATACTTAATTATAGTTAACTTGACTGAAAAATTACTATATAAATCAATGGATGAAAATATTTTTGACAGAAATTGTTCAACATTATCATAATGGGGGGTGGGGGAGGAAGGAGAATGACTTTACTGGGATGAAGTAGAAGTTTCAACCTTCAGGCATCCAAAAGCAGAATTCTCTCTCTCTCTCCCAAATGCACTAGAACTATAGTCCAGGTTCCTCTCTGAGATTTCAGGATGTGAAAGTTTCTTCCATGTAAAGAAACGAACTCAGGTACAGAGACTCAGTTCACAGCAGTATCTTTTCACTTCCACAAATCTGGATGTGCAACACTCTGCACATTCACTGACTTCTCAGTGACCTTTGGCTAGGGTCAATAGGAATCAATTATATACCAACTGTATAATATGGCTGCCTACTTATGGAGGTTTCAAAAGATCTGTATCTTATCTGTCATGTCAGACAAAGAGACAACTGTCCTCTTGTAAATTCAGTAAAAAATATCAAATACAACTAACACCATTTCAAGATTTTTGTTTTTTGGATTGGTTTGGTTGGTTTTTGTTTGTTTGTTTGTTTGTTTTTGGTGATGAGGACTGAAACCAGGAACTCATCATGTAGCTCCACCCCCAACCCCTCTTTACTGCTTCTTAAAATCACTTATACCAGATTTGTTATCTGATTCTCTGACAAAGATAATATGATATTTAGAACAAACTATGAATATCAAATTCTTTACACGCATTACAAGTGCGTATGTAGAAAACATAAAGCTAACATAATTAAATGACCTGCAAAATATATTCTGTAGCTAATCCAAGAGACTGTGGTTTGGGGACTTCTTGGTAATCACGTCGTTTCCCAGTTTCTCAGCTCTAAGTTGAAGGCAGTACTGCACACACTAAAGTGGTAAATGAGGATCATTTGCCCTGAGGACCACTATACTGTTCTCAAGTGCTTTCTGTATTCATAGTGTGCATGTATGAATTACATCAAGACGGGTGAGATGTATCTGCCAAAAGTGTGGTGACCGCCAGCCGATGAAATGAAGTCTCCTGTGAGTTGTGTTTAAGTTGAGACAGGACAGGAGGATTTTGAACTTTCAAAAGATCTCATGTTTACCTTCCTTCACTCAGACTTATCATTTACAATTGTATGTCCCCTTCTGAAGGCTTAGTAGGGTACCTGGAAACTTAAATTCCATATTTTATTAAAAATAATGTGGATTTTCATGTATTTTACCCTTACTGCTTGTTTTTTCTATACTCTTTAAGTAAGCAAACCTGTTGGATTTACCTGTCATTCATTCTGTCTCCCTCAGTCTGAACTTCTTATTTATATCAGTATAATATTTTGATATTACGGTCTCTCATTACTTCTTTAAATCTACTCAAAAACTCCCATAAGTGAAAAAGTATTTCTTTCCATTTTAGATTAGGGAAATTATGTCATAGTTGAAGAAATTATCTGAAGTCTCAGTGCAAGAAAAAGGAAGATCTGAGATATAAGAGAAGTTGCAGCTTCAACCACGGTACAGTATCTACTATAGCACAATATTTCTATTGAGTTATAGAAGATAATCTCCAACTTAATCTATGCCGGTGCTATAAAGATAAAAGCAATTGCACAAGTGAAAGTAGATTTTGCACTTAAGATCATTCAAGACTCCTTTGTAGAAACTCCCCTTGGCCTTGTCCCTAACCTCTGGTAAGTAGCTTTGTGATGAAACAAGAAAACAGAAGCAATTTTCATTTAGTTTCCATAACTTATCTTAAAAATATCTAGGCAAAAATATGACAATGACCTTGAACAACTTAATCTTTTTGGGTGAGGGCAGCTGCTGGGGATTGAACTCAGGGGCACTCAACCACTGAGCCACATCACCAGCCCTTTCTTGGATTTATTTAGAGACATGGTCTCAGTGAGTTGCTTAGTGCCTCACTGTTGCTAAGGTTGGCTTTGAACTCTCAATTCTCCTGTCTCAGCCTCCCAAGATGTTGGCAACATAATTTTAACCTATATAAATGGGGTATTGATAAGAGCTATACTGAATATATATATATATACACACACACATATATATACGTGTGTGTGTGTTAATATATGTACACACACACACACACACACACACACACACACAGAGAGAGAAGAAAACCAGGTAATAATTGTATTATAAATATTAACATTGATTTAAGGCCAATATTTTTAGAGGTAAAACTGAATAAAGCAAGAATCAACTTTTACCAAAAATAAAGTCACCAAGGAAAGTCCTATCTAGAAAGTCAACCCAGATTAATCTATAAATACTGACTCAAATGCAATATGCATGCCTGAATTCAGAATTTTGTAGTTAAGGTTTTAGGAAAAGGTACTCTCTTCTTTCAAGGAACTTCCTGGATAAATATTTTCAAAGAAAAGATATTTAAGTCTATTATTTTCTATTGATTATCTTTTAAAGTATCTTTTCACAAGTTCAGTTAACAGTTATCAAATGTGACTATGGTGGTATTAATTTTGCTTCTCTGTGACCAAAACTTTTACTTCATCAGCACATAGTTTTCAAGCAACCTGGGGCCAGGAGTGGTATGTTGTATCCCTATCTAGTTTGCCTATAATATTTGGCAATTAGAGGTCTTTCTATAAAACATCATTAAATGTTTACACAAATCTAGATCTACGACTTAAATAAATTTCCTATATGCTTAAACCAACTATTTTAGAAGTACCGTTATTCACACAGGTGTCATTAAGTGCTTTCAATAGATACCTTTTTTTCTGGAAATAACTGTTTCCAACTTATCATGCAAATGCTAATGAAAAGGAGAAACCATAGCATATTCTCTAAGAGCAGGTAGTCTTCATATAGTTTATTTTAAAATACAAGATCTCTTCAGGTCTTCTCTCTGCACCATATCCACATCTCCAAAACTGCATGTATGGATACATCATTAGTGGATATCAACATGGAAGCCATCCTAACTTTGGACTTCAAGATTTGAAAACTAATCTATTTCTACATTGTGTGTATCCTTTTAAACCAGATTTCCCACTATAGAAAGCCAAATATAGCCTAACAGATCCACGGCTTTTTGCCAAAGAATAGTCATTATGCCCAAAATCATGCGGTGTGGGCTAGACAGGAAAAGGCGAACACTTGGAACAATGAACTGGCTCCAGGTAGAAAGAGTCAACTCAACCTATGAGTCCAAGTGCAACTCAGTAGGAAGAATGCAGACAACAGATGGTGCACCAGCTAACAGTCGGCCTCCTGATGCCCAACACAATGTAATGAAGGTACCTCTACAGGCGCTACTCTGAAACTCAGCAGGGTAAATGATACATCTGTCACATTTTCTGTCCCAGTCACAGAGCCAGTGTTTACAAAGAATTAGCCATTGCTTTGAAGGGGGAACTGATTAGAGTAAAACATAAATCCAGCTCTAGAAGGACCCTGGTACTAATTAGATGACAAGGATGTAATCTGATCAAGGAAATGGCGTATGGAGAGGAGAGAGTGAGGAACAGTGGGGGTTAGAACCTGGTCTGAGTAAAGAAGCAAAATGTGTTATCTGGAGACCAAGCTGGCCTTGTTCCACTGGGAAAATGTGATTTGTTGCCTGCTTGGGCATTTTAGATGCCTCTTGACTACTGCCAGGCGGGTCCCAGAGCCAGGAGCAAGGCAGAAAAGTTTGCTGAGGCAGAGCAGAACCTCTTAGTGGACAGAGCAGGAATTTGGAAACTGAGATGCTGGTAGGCCCTAAAATGATGGTAGAGCCCTCTGGAAAGCTCCAGACTCCCTAACAACCCCCTGACTTTGACAAGCTGAAGCTTGAACTCCCTGATTCCAGTTCTTAGGTAAGTGATTTTGATTAGGCTGAACTTTTCTCAGACCTCTGTAGCTAATGAGATTACCATTTAATATTATAGTTGATCAGTTAGAGAGCATGGACCTAGAGACTCCTTAAAATGCTAAAAAGTAAATAGAACATTGAAAGAAGTGCCCAAAAGAAGATGGCGGATAAAATACAAAAGAGAGCACAAGTCATTTCTCCTGTTTTTCCTGCATTTGCTTTATTCCTACCTAACACAATTAAACAATTAAAACTCTAAAGTAAAAAGAGAACAAGGTTTTTAAAGGTTTTTGTCTAGATTTGAATGAGTTTCATCAGAGACCATCAACCTACTAGGTAGTTCAGGCACAGATAACTATTGGTATTTAAAACCAACTTTTAATTTAATCTCTTTTGTACTAAGTTAGGAACATTCGAAGTTCAAGCTGCTCTTATGGTCATTCAGTTTTTTTCTACTTCCTAATATGGTGTCGAGGATTAAGAGAAAAGTTCAGTTTGGGAGTACAAGTCTTTGGTTTTTTTCTTGTCCTGCACACCTAGTGTGGTCTCTTGATGATGAATGGAGAGATGGGTGAGAGACAAAATATGCTGTGATAACCCTGCTGTGATTTCATTACCCATATCCGTTTCTACTTGAATTCTTAGGTCTTTTTACAGGCTCTGGTCTTTCACTGCTCTGCAGCGCTGTCAGTGAGCTTCCTTCAAAGGAAATCTGGTCATGCAACTCTCCTGCTTTAGAAGTCTTGGAAGACAAATAGGAAGAAAATGATAAATCTTGGTTTCAATTCTGACCCAAATTCCAAAGAGTTATCTCAAGTCAGCTGATGGAGGTGAGGCAGTACAGGTGTCAACGTATAAACACCACATTGAATTTGTCTAGACAAATTGTTTCTTACTGTGAAAAAAAAAAAAAAAAGACCATTCCCAAAAGTGGCTGTTGGCCAACAATGTGAATAATGTTGAACCCCAGTAAAGTCTATTCTTCCAGAAAGGGGTTTCCTGGTGCTTCTGGGATGCTGGCCCACTCTCATGCTGAGGCTGTGCATACTCATAAGCAACAGGATTCAGTGTTAAACCTCAAATTGGGTTGCTTGCTGTTTCTTCACATTTTGGAAAAGGACAGATTCAGTTCTAGATTTTGTAAGCCACTCCAGAGGTTTGTGTCTCCCAACTGTCTTTCAAGGTGATCTCTACTACCGTGAGGGAGAACCCACTGTCCCTCCACTTTCCACTCAGAAAAATACTGCAGTTTAAGTTTATGACCCAAGTACACCTGGGTGACAGTGGAATAGGAACTGGATGACAGGGAAGAAGAAATACCTGGTTGTTTCAAATTGTATTTGCATTAAATAAAGTCATCCAACCACGAAATAGGAATGAAGTTAGGGGATTTCCCCAGCCTGAGAGATCTGGGCTACTCAGTCTCTGCAAACAACCCCAGAACATGCAGAAGCTGTAGGATCGTGTAACCATGCATCCCATATAGCTTACCTGCTGTGGTAGGTAAGTACACCTTCGGAGTAACTGAATATGGAATATTCACAAGCTCTTTGAAATAACCCAATGAATTAAATATCATCAATCTAAAAATGCTTTTTCAAAGCATTTTAAATGAATTGTGATTCTGTGTGTGGTACTTTTTTCCAGACAAACAATAAAATAGGATAATCCCACAATAAAGAAAATAAAATAATGACCACAACAGTTTTTAAAAGACTTATTTTTCCCACTTTTAACTCAATTTCATTTTCTATAATTATTCACTCTACTTTAGAAATGGTTTCATTTTTTTCATATGTTGCAAGGTTTTTTAATAATCTACAAAAAGTCTTAAAACCATCTAAATTGAAGAAACAGGATATCTCAGTATTATTCTTATGAGAAAATTCTTAGAAGCATTTCACTCTTTGCTATTGGTCAAATTCAGGGAAAAACTCAGGTCTACTTTGAACTCAGCTATACTCATTGCTTAGGTATTTTCCTTAGGGATACAGAACAGTGTTCTTAACTGGGAATTCATGAAATGACTCAAGATATCTATGAATTCTCTAACATTATAAAAAAAATCCCAACAAACCAAAGTCAAAATGATTTCCCTGATAAGTGGATGATGATATATAATGGGGGTGAGGGGGTGGGAAGTGAAAGAAGAATGGAGGAGCTTTAGATTATATAGAAGAAAATGAGAGGGAGGGGGATATGAAATATCATGGAATGAGACAGACAGCATTACCCTATGTACATGTATGATTATACAAATGGTATGAATCTATGTCATGTACAACCATAGAAACAAAATGATGTACCCCATTTGTGTACAATGAATCCAAATGCAGTCTGTAAAAACTTAAAAATAAATAATTTTTAAAAGATGCAAATATATGTATGCAATTGTTTTTTTGTCATAAGAGTGTAGGTTTTAAAGTACTCTCAAATGAGTTTACTAAAAATGTAATTATCACTGATATATGTATTACAAGATACATGCTTTGGAAGAATAATCAGGATTATGTTTGATGAAGGTATTTTTTTGACCTGGGTTTATAGTATTCTTATGAGAAAATTCTTATCTTTACAAAAATCTCTCTTATAGAATAGTACAAAGAATGAAATTATAATTCCAATAACAAATTCTAAATAGATTGGACAGGTTCATTGTTTAAATTCACTCATACTGAGAAGACAATTATAAAAGTTATGTTTTAAAATGTTGTAAACCAGGCAAGGTGGTACACAACTGTTAGGGTACCTCGAAGGCTAAGCCAGGAATGTTGCTTGAACCCAAGAGTTCAAAACCAAAGCCATGCTTTCAACCTAGTGAGACACTCTCTCCTATAAAGAAAAAGAAAAAAGAAAGAAAAATGAAAAAGTTATATAACTCATTGTCATAAATTCACAACTATTTCAATAAGATGTAAATGGTTTCCACTGTGAAGTAGTAATTCTTTTCCAAATTTGGGCTTTTTTTAAAGTGATATATATGCATAAATATATATACAGATATATATATGTGTATATATATGTGTATATATATGTATATATATTTTTAAGTGGTATATATTATTTCATAAATGTATAAATTTTTTCCCAAGTTCATTACCTAATCTGATACACAGCACATGAAAGTTGACAGAAAATATATTATTTTTCTCAATAGGTATAATTCTAAAAATTGATGTGATTTTTATTCATGATTACAGAAACAGTAAATTATGGAGCTGCATCTCATACCAAGGGTTTCTAATACCAAGTCTAGGCTCCTTTCTCCATAGATACTCTTTCTTCTTCAACAGTGAAAAGAAATTTTTTTATCATTGCTCCAGAGGATACACATAATTCCTAATGTTTTTTAAATGAATACTTGGAATAGAAAAACATCTATGTTTTATATTCTGTTATATCAATTAAAAGCATCATAAGTTAATATTTAAAATTATTGTTTCACTTATTTTAGTATCAATACATTCACATGAATACATAAACACACACAAGCACATATGCACAGATTACTAAAACACTTAAAATATAAACTTTACTTTCTCCCGTTATTCAACAGAAATATTGAATACACTTTCATGAAGAACCAAGTTCAGTGTATTGATGAATATTTATTGTGTTGTGCTGTAATTTCATGATACACAATGAAACTACTGAGCAGGAAGGAGCTCCTTGTTTCTCACATCAGATTTCTACAGACTGAGTCACAGTTGCTGATTTTCTTTCTCTTCTTTTGGTTTTCTCACAATAGGGCTAAATCTTAATGTTTTGTTTCATCTTTTGTCCTCAGATTCCCCTATTTACCTCTGTCTTCCCAATGGATTTTTAACAGCCTATCAGCAGTTACCTAAGGGAAATCCAGAAAGCTAAACTGTTAAATGAGTTAACTTAATTTGATACACATAAACCTCTTCTTTCTTGAGACTTGAAGGTTCATGAGCTGCCATAAACAATTTCAGCTCTTGTCTGATGGCTGCATGCATGGGACAAGCCTTCATGCTTCATCATGCATAGCTTAGGAAATAAAATCACGAGGAAGAGTCACAGAGGACAACACAGAAGTCACTTTTTCACGCTAAATGAATTTTTCCCCTCCATCCTTTGCGCAGAACACATACATTCTTATGATTGTAACACAGATGGATGAAATATGCATATATTACAATGATACCCTCTTCCTTTGATCAAATTATGAAATTGTTTCTTACAAGAACACTTAGGAAGAATTTCTCTTTTGGCTTAGATGATATTCAAATTTCTCAGAGTGGGTTAGTGATATTAAGTGTCTTTATGAGTCTACAATACAATGCCCGATGGATATTGTTTATGTTATGTGCAGCATATTTTAGTTTAAACAAAAGTGAATAGTTAAATTAAGACCATTTGTCTTTGTTGTCTTTTTATTTCATATGCACATGCCATACAGATGGAAAATAACAATAACAAAAGATTATTTGAAATAATTTGTTTTACATGAGAAACAACATGCCTCTTTCTTTTAACTTTCTGTCCTTCTAAACATATTTATAAAGTTTATCAAAGACATACAAACTATTTCACTCTTACAAAAACATTTAAAATTATTGCTTAATATATGTCCACAAAACTGTCACTTAACTTACCACCATTCACTGTAGTGAGCATAAATGGAACTAAAAACAGGAGATATGTTCTATATGATCAGTTTAAACTAAATTTTATATCTGAAGTCACCAAAATCATCTAAGAGATAAACATTAATTTTCTGTTATTCATTTCTGTTGAAATTTGAAAACATTCCTCAGTTTTTCAGTTCTTCTAAGACAATTATGAATTTAAACATAGATGCCTGTCAAAGGAAATTTGTAAGCCTATGTTGTGGTTTGGATAAGGGGTATCCCCTAAAAGCTACTGTGTTAATGCAGGAATGCAGAGGTGAAATGATTAAACCATGACAGTTATAATCAGTGGGTTGATCTACCAAACAGAATAATAATTGTATGGACTAACTGGGTGGTAACAGGTAAGTGAAGCATGGCTGGATGAAGCAGGGTGTGCCTGGAAGCATTGATCCTCTCTGCAGCCCTTGTCTCCATCTGCTCTCTGCTTCCTGGCTGCCATGAACTGAGAAGCTTTCCTCTACCATTCCTTTCTGCCGTGAGGCTCTGCCCCACTTCAGGCCCAGAGCAATGCAACTGGCTGGCCATGGAAAGACCTCTGAAACTATGAGCCAAACTATACTCTCCTCCTCTCAGTTGTTCTTGTCGGGTGTTTTGGTCACAGCAATGAAAACCTAACACAGAAATTATCATTCCTTCCCCCATATGCCTTCCTCTCCCTTCACTCCCCTCTACCTAATATATTATTCCCTATCCCCCACAATTATTGCAAATTAGCATATCAGGGAAAATTTCTGGGCTTTGGTTTGTTGGGTTGGACTTATTTCACTTAGCTTGATATTCTCTAACTCCATCCATTTACCAGCAAATGTCAGAATTCCATTCTTCTTTAAAGCTGAGTAATATTCCATCATATATAGAGAAATATTCTATCAAATATATGTATATATACATATATACACACACATTCACATATGCATATATATATACACACACATATATACTATACACACACACACACACACACACACACAATTTTCTTTATCCATTCATCTGTTGAAGGGCATCTACATGGGTTCCATTGCTCAGCTATTGTGAATTGAGTTGCTATAAACATTGATGTGACTGAGTGACTGTAGTATGTTGATTTTAAGTCCTTTGGGTATAAACTGAGGAGTGGAATAACTGGGTCAAATGGTGGTTCCATTCCAAGTTTTCTGAGGAATCTCCATACTGCTTTCCATACTGGTTGCACCAATTTGCATTCCCACCAGCAGTGTATGAGTGTGCCTTTTTCACCACATCCTCACCAACATTTATGGTTGCTTGTATTCTTGATAATTGCCATTCTGATTGGAGTGAGATGAAATTTTAGAGTAGTTTTGTTTTGCTTTTCTCTAATTATTAGAGATTTTGAACATTTTTCATATATATTTGTTGATAGATTGTATTTATTCTTCTGTGAAGTACCTGTTCAGTTCCTTAGCCCATTTCTTGATTATTTGGTTTTTTGGTGTGACATTTTTTGAGTTCTTTATATATCCTAGAGATTTTTATCTGAGATACATGTGGTAAAGATTTTTCTCCCTTTTTGTAGACTCTCTTCACATTATTGATTGTTTCTTTTGCTGAAAAGAAGTTTCTTAGTTTGAGTCCATTTCATTTATTGATTCTTGATTTATCTTCTTGAGTTTTAGGGGTCTTATTAAGGAAGTCGGTTCCTAGGCTAACATGATGAAGATTTGGGTCTACTTTTTCTTTTAGTAGTCACAGAGTCTCTATTCTGGTGCCTAAGTCTTTGATCCACTTTGAGTTGAGTTTCATGCAGGGCAAGAGATAAGGGTTTAATTTCATTTTGTTACATGTGACTTTCCATTTTTCCTAGCACCATATGTTGAATAAGCTATCTTTTATCCAGTGAATGTTTTTGGAACCTTTGTCTAGTATGAGATAACCGTATTTATGTGGGTTTGTCTCTGTGTCTTCTATTTTGTTCCTCTGGTCTACATGTCTGTTTTGGTGCCCATACCATGCTATTTTTATTACTATATCACTGTAATATAGTTTGAGGTCTGGTATTGTGATGCCTCCTGCTTCACTCTTCTTGCTAAGGATTTCTTTGGATATTCTGGGTCTCTTATTTTTCCAAATGAATTTCATGATTGCTTTTTCTACTTCTATGAAAAATGTCATTGGGATTTTAATAGGGCTTGCATTAAATTTGTTTAACACTTTTGGTAGTGTGACCATTTTGACAATATTAATCCTGCCTGTCCAGGAGCATGGGAGGTCTTTCAATGTTCTAAGGTCTTCGATTTCTTTTTCTTCATGTTCTGTAGTTTTCATTATAGAGGTCATTCACCTCTTTTGAAATACCCAAGTATTTTATTTTTTTGTGAGGCAATTGTGAATGGGTTAGTGTTCTTTATTTCTCTTTCAGTGGGTTCATTACTGATGTATAGGAATGTGTTTGATTTATGAGTATTGATTTTATATTCTGCTACTTTGCTGAATTCATTCATTAGTGTAGAAGTTTTTTGGTGGAATTTTTTGGATCTTCTAAATATAGAACCATATCATCAGCAAATAGTGATATTTGAGTTCTTTTTTTTTTACCTATTTGTATACTTTTAATTTCTTCTGTCTAATTGTTCAGGCTAGAGTTCAAGGACAATGTTGAATAAAAGTGGTGAAATGAGGCATCCTTGTCCTGTTCCAATTTTTAGAGGCAATACTTTCAATTTTTCTGTTTCAAATTATGCTGACCTTGGGTTTAGCATATATAGCTTTTACAGTGTTGATGTTCCTACTATCCCTAGTTTTTCTAATGTTTTGAAGGGGTGCTGTATTTTGTCAAATTCCTTTTCTGCATCTATTGAGATGATCATATGATTCTTGTTTTTAAGTGTACTGATATGATGAATTATGCTTATTGATTTCCATGTGTTGAACCAATCCTGCATCCCTGGGAGGAACCCCACTTGCACTATCTTTTACATATATTTCTGTATGTGATTTGCCACAATTTTACTGAGAAGTTTTGTATCTATGTTCATATGGGATATTGGTGTGATTTTTTTTCCTTGATGTGTTTTTCTCTGGTTTGTGTTTCAGGGTGATATAGCCTCGTAGAATGAGCTTGGAAGGGTTCCCTCCTTTGCTATTTCATGGAATAAATTTGAGGAGTATTGGTGTTAATTCTTCTTTGAAGATCTTATAGAACTCGGCTGAGAATCTGTCCAGTTTTTCTTAATTGCTCGGCTTTTAATGGCATTTTGTATTTCATTACTTAAAGTGATCTGTTTAAATCATGTATGACCTCCTGATTCAGTTTAGGTAGGTCATATGTCTCTAGAAATTTGTCAATGTCTTCAATATTTTTTATTTTATTGAAGTATAAATTTTCTGAATAGTTTCTAATTATCTTCTGTATTTCAGTTGTATCCATTGTAATATTTCCTTTTTCATCACATATTTTAGTAATTTGGTTTTTCTCTTTTGTTTTCGTTAGTGTGGCTAGGGATTCATCATTTTTTTTTTTTCAAAGTTCCAATTTTTTGTTTTGTCAATTTTTTCAATTGTTTCTTTTGCTTCAATTTCATTGATTTCAACTCTGACTCTAATTATTTTCTGTCTTCTACTGATTTTGGTGTTGATTTTTTTCTTTTTCTAGGGCTTTGAAATGTAATATTAGGTCATTTATTTGTTGAGTTGTAATTCTTTTAATAAATGAGCTTAATGCAATAAACCTTCCTATTAGCACTGCCTGTAGAGTTTCCCAGTTATTTTGGAATGTTTATGAGTATTTTCATTTACCTCTATGTATTTTTTCATTTCATCCTTGATTTCTTCTACTATCCTTTCTTCATTAAATAATGTATTATTTAGTCTCCATATGTTAGAGTAGCTAGTATTTTTTATTTTATCATTGATTTCTAATTTCAGTACATTATGATCAGGTAGAGTGCAGGGTATTATCTTCATTTTTTTGCACTTGCTAAGTGTCGCTTTGTGGCATAAGATATGGTTTATTTTAGAGCAGGATCCATGTGCTGCCAAGAAAAAAGTGTATTTGCTTGTTGATGGATGAAATATTCTATATATGTCTGTTAATTCTAAATTATTGATTGTATTATTTAGTTCTATAGTTTCTTTATTTTTTGTTTAGAAAATCTGTCCAGTAGTGAGAGAGGTATATTAAAGTCACCCAGTATTATTTTGTTGTGATCTGTTTGATTCGTAAAATTGAGAAGGGTTTGTTTGATGTACATAGAGGCTCCATTGTTTGGGAGCATAATGATTGACAATCATTATGTCTTCCTGCTTTATAATTCCCTTTGGTAGAATGAGATGACGTTCTTTGTCCCATCTGATTAACTGATGATTTGAAATCCACCTTATCTGATATGAGAATGGAAATCCCTGCTTGTTTATGCAATCCACTGAGTGATATGTTCTCTCCCATCCTTTCATCTTCCATCTGTGGATGTCTTTGACTGTGAGGCAAGTCTCTTGGAAATAGCATATTGTTGGATCTTGTTTTTTAATCCAATCTGCAAGTCCATGTCTTTTGATTCATGAATTTAGGCCATTAATATTCAAGGTCATTACTGATATACGACTTGTATTCCTGGCCATTTTGGTTTATTTCTGACTTTTAATTTGATTTAGTTTTTCTTTTGACTATTCCTTTAGTGTAGTTCCTCCCTTTGTTAGTTTTCACTTTGTTTTTCACTTCATTCCCATGGACTATTTTGTTGAGAATGTTCTATAGTGCAGGCTTATCTGTGAATTGTTTCAACTTTTGTTTATCATGGAAGGTCTTTATTTCATCCTCAAATATGAAACAATTTTACTGGTTATAAAATTCTTGGTAGGCATCCATTTTCTTTCAGAGCTTGAAATATGTTGTTCCATGATCTCCTAGCTTTGAGGGTCTGGGTTGAGAAATCATTTGAGATCTGAATTGGTTTTCCCCTATATGCAATTTGCTTTTTTTTTTTTTTTTTTTTTTTCTCATGACCTTTAAGATTTTATCCTTATTCTGTATTTTAATCATTTTGATTATAATGTGTCTTGATGTGGGTCTGCTTGTAGTTTTGTACGTTTGGGGTCCTGCAAGTCTCCTGCATTTGATTTTCCATTTTATTCCTTAGGTTTGAGATATTTTCTGATATTTTGACATTGAAATAATTGTACATTTCTTTAATTTGTATTTCTGCTCCTTCTATCCTGGTAACTTAAATTTGATCTTTTCATGTTATCCCATAATTCTTGGAAGTTCTGTTCATGGATTCTTACCATTTTTTCTGCATGGTCACCTTTATTTTCAAAGCCCTAGAAAAAGAAGAACAGAGCAACACCAAAAGTAGTAGAAGACAGGAAATAGTTAAAATCAAAGCTGAAATAAATGAAATTGAAACAAAAGAAACACTAGGAAAAATTAACAAAATAGTTAGTTCTTTGAAAAAATAAACAAAATTTATAAACCCTTAGCCACACTAACAAAGAGAAGGAGAGAGAAAACTCAAATTACTAAAATTTGGAATGAACAAGGAAATATCCCTACAGACATGAGTGAAATACAAAACATAATTAGAAGCTATTTTGAAAATCTATACTCAAACAAAACAGAAAATCTCAAAGACGTCAATAGGTTTCTAGAGACATATGAATTACCTAAACTGAACCAGGAGGACATACACAACTTAAATAGATCAATTTCAAGTAATGAAATAGAAGAAGTCATCAAAAGCCTACCAACAAAGAAAAGTCCTGGACCAGATGGGTTTTCAGCCAAGTTCTACAAAACCTTTAAAGAAGAGTTCATTCCAATACTCCTCAAAGTAGTCCATGAAATAGAAGAGGAGGGAACCCTCCCAAACTCATTCTATGAAGCCAATATCACCCTGATACCTAAACCAGACAGAGACACATCGAGGAAAGAAAATTTCAGACCAATATCCTTAATGAACATTGACGCAAAAATTCTCAACAAAATTTTAGCAAATCACATCCAAAAATATATTAAAAAGATAGTGCACCACAGTCAAGTGGGTTTTATCCCAGGGATGCAAGGTTGGTTCAACATCCGGAAATCAATAAATGTAATTCACTATAACAACAGACTTAAAGTCAAGAATCACATGATTATTTCAATAGATGCAGAAAAAGCATTTGATAAAATACAGCATCCCTTTATGCTCAAAACACTAGAAAAAATAGGGATAGTGGAAACATTTCTTAACATTGTAAAGGCCATCTATGCTAAGCCCATGGCCAATATCATTCTAAATGGTGAAAAACTGAAAACATTCCCCCTAAAAACTGGAACAAGGCAGAGATGCACTCTTTCACCACTTCTATTCAACACTGTTCTTGAAACTCTAGCCAGAGCAATTAGATAGACCAAAGAATTTAAAGGGATACTAATAGGAAAAAAAGAGCTCAAACTATCCCTATTTGCTGATGACATGATTATATATTTAGAGGAACCAGGAAATTCCACCAGAAAACTTTTAGAACTCATAAGTGAATTCAGTAAAGTAGCAGGTTATAAGATCAATGCTCATAAATCTAATGCATTTTTTATGCATGTGTGATGAATCTTCAGAAAGAGGAGTTAGAAAAAATACCCCATTCACAATAACCTCAAAAAAAATTAAATATTGGGAATCAATCTCACAAAAGAGGTGAAAGACCTCTACAATAAGAACTACAGAACACTAAAGAAAGAAATTAAAGAAAACCTTAGAAGATGGAAAGATCTCTCATGTTCTTGGATAGGCAGAATTAATATTGTCAAAATGGCCATACTACCAAAAGTGCTATTTTCAATATTAAATTTTTTATCTTCTTTTTCTGAGGTTCTGTCTTCCAAATGGTCTAGTCTGTTAGTGATGCTTTCCGTTGAATTTATAATTTGATTAATTGATTCCCTCATTTCAAGGATTTCTGCTTGTTTTTTTCCCACAATCTCTAACTCTTCATTGATCTTTCACTTCCTACAATTTCTCTTTGATTTCACTCTTTATTTCATTCTTTACTTCACAGATAAAATTAACTATGAACATTCTGAACCCCTTCTTGGACACATTATTTCTATTGTGTTGTCAGTAGCTTCTCTTATTGGGACATCTTTGTGGCATTTTGTTCCCTTGTTTTTTTACATTGCTTATGTGTTTTTCCATCTAGTTGTATGGATCTAAGGCAATACAGATTCTACCCTGTATATCTATATTGTCACTGAAGATTTCCAATATTCCACCTTTAAGAGGAAAATAAATATCAATAGCACCCAATGCAAACAATATTCAGCTTCAAATCTAATAGCTCCTAGGAAGGTGTCCATTGTCCTCTCACTATAAACAGCAATGATGAATTCAATCACTGACCACAATAAAAAAAGAAAATTTGCCAAGCGATTTACAATCTCAAATAGTGGACAAAGAAAGAACAGAAACAGTGCAGGACATGGTGTTCATGAGGAAGAAAGAAAGAAGTCAAGCAAAAATTCACAGGAAGAACAGAAGTGAAACCAACAGAGATTGCCTATTAGATGGAGAAAGGGGAGAAAGGGAATCTAGAAAGACAGACAAGCTAGAGGAAGAATACACATAAGAGGAAAAAAATTAGAAATATAAGACTATACAGAAGAATTGCAAAACACCATGCATACAGCACCATCTTCAACAAACTGATGCACAAAAATACACTCTGCCTCAAATATGGTGGAGAGAGTTGCCACAGAAGAAAAAAATCAAAATAAAATAAATCTCAGTGGAAAATTGAACAACTGTCTCTGTCAGCATCCAAACACTTCTCAGCCTGTCTCTGGCTTCCTTCAAGACTGCCTGCCCCAGACAAGTCCTGGCAGACCCAGTCACTGTCTCACCTCTCTGGCCCCCAGATATTCTTGGTTCAGCCACATTGCAATCCCAAAATCTCAATGCCACTGGAACTTGGAGAGAGACAACTAGGGATGAGCAATCCTGAGACACAGTAACTAGAAGACAGCAACCTGCACTCCTAGGAGGAAGACCCAGTTGCAGCCAAATCCCTAGGCACCAACACTGAACTCCAGGTCTTTGCCATTGTCTCCAGACGGGGGCGACTGCACCCCAAGATGGTAATAGTAGCAAACCCACTGGCATCCCAAACAAACCCTAGGCTCTGGCAGGTGTCTCAAAATGGATGTGGCCATGTGCAAGCAAACCTGGAGTCTCCCTGGCAGTGAACCTCTGGGCAGTGTTGGAAGCAGTAGTAGCAGGAGCCGGTGGCAGCAGGCAGGGCATCGGCGGCCGCTGCAGTTGTTGGTGGCATTGGTGGCAGGTGGGGGGACTGCAGCAGCAGAGGCTGCGGTATTGTCTGTGGCTGCAGCTACCACGGCACCCAGAGAGAAGGCCTCCAGGTGACCTCCAGGGAAAGGTGGCAGCTTTGGTGGCAGCGGAGGCAGCAATAGCGCTGCAGGGGGCAGTAGTGTAGAGGGCAGCTGGGCAACAGCGAGGAGGGCAGCAGACCACTGGGCAACAGCAACAGCAGCGCTGGGAGAAAAGACCTCTGGGCACCTGGAGCAGCCGCCTCAGGGTCAGCTGCACCCCTCCCCCCAGAGAAGACTTCCGGGCGACGGCATCAATGTCTGCTGCCGCGGTGTCTCACTGATATATTTTGTGTTGTGAGATGAGCATGAATTTTTCGGGGCGGGGAAGAACTATATGGTTTAGATATGAGGTGTCCCCCAAAAGCTCATGTGGTCAAAAGACCACACAGGAATTTTCAGAGGTGAAATGATTCAATTATGAGAGCTGTAACCTGATCAGTGAATTGATTCATTGATGAACTAATAATGTGAATGAACTGAGCGGTAGTTCTAGGCAGGTGGGGCAATACTGGAGAAAGTAGGTCACTAGTAGCTTGTCTTTGAGTTTACATTTTGTCCTTGGTGTCTGCCCACCCAACCCCCACTTCTTTCTGAATACCATGAGCTGAGCCTTATTCCTCCACTATATGGCTCACCATGATGTTCTGCCCTACCTCAGACCCAGAGCTATGGAGCCAACAGAACATGGACTGAACCTCTGAAACTGTGAGCCTAAAATAGTTTTCCTCTTCTAAATTGTTCTTCTTGGGTACTTTGGTCACAGTGGTGAAGAAAAAGACTAACAAAGCCCTCTTGGAATGAGGTACAGAGTCATCATGCCAGAGACTATAGTCTTCTAACCAACCGCTCCCTACGTCTTTGGTGATCTTTTGCGACAGTATGAGAGGACAAAGAACTGAAACACAGAAGCTGCAGCAATAAGCAGGCCATAACCAGGGGACTCCCTGACAGGAGGGATAAAGCAGCTAACAGGCTGCTGAGAGAACCACTGTCCCTAGGGCTTGCCCTAACCCTACTAATAGCTGATGATTTTGTTGTTGTTTGGTTTTAGATTACAGTGTCCTGCTGAGTCATACTGTAGCCTGAGGAAAGATCAGTAATTCTGATTGTATCTGTATTTAG
Organism: Sciurus carolinensis; assembly: GCF_902686445.1. NCBI lineage: Eukaryota > Metazoa > Chordata > Mammalia > Rodentia > Sciuridae > Sciurus > Sciurus carolinensis. The sequence continues at coordinate 19,092,844 of NC_062217.1, read as the reverse complement.
ATGTTTTATAATCTCTTCATCACTTTTTGCTCTTTGCAGTAATTTTGATTTTTTCAAAAAGATTGCATTAAAATAGTATTTACCTTCATTACTAAGATTTTTTGGTGCCCTAAGTTTTGCAGTTGAGGTACAGACCTCATAATATATGCTATAAAGCACCAGTAACACTGACTCAGTATCTCTTGTTTGAGGCCAAAGGATCCATGTTTTCTTTCATAAAACAATTTTAGAGTATGGTTCAGGAATCCTGCATCAGAACTTACAGAATCACTGAGAAACATATTACAAGTGCTTCCCCGGCCTCACCATAGGCCTGTCCATGTCTTTATGATTTAAACAAATGGACAGACAAATAAAAACAAACCATAGATTATCGATCTTTATGTAGGATGTGCAAGGTGATTCATAAATACCAATGCACCGACTGATATAGTCTCTATTACTGAGTCCTAACACATTTTCCTCTTCTCAGGAATGATAGTGTGAAACATTATTACCTATGTGCATATGTGACTGCATGACTGATATGATCCTATAATATGTATAATTAGAAAAATGACAGATTATACTCCATTTATGTGTATGGTCTATCAAAATGTATAAATGTGTCCTACTGTCATGTACAACAAATTAGAAAAACTTTAAAAAATCTTTAAAATAGGAAGTGTTAGGTCTCCTCCTCTTTCTCTTTTCCAGGAACAGTAATATTGTTACTTATTTGCTGTAGTCTAGCTTCATTGGTTCCAATTCTACACACTCTAACCAGAAGGCCAAATCCACCTCAAAGTTTTTCTCTTACCTGTAAGTTATAGGGTGATCATTTCCCCCACGTCCATGTGTTCAGTCACTAATTCTCTTTTTGCAACTCTTTGATGCCTGAATAAATAGGAAGTATTGAGTAGATTTCCATTAAATTGACAGTGACATTGCCATTTATGGCTTTTCATCTCTTTCTATAAGATCTGGATAAGTGGTATTGAAAAAATGATCCCCTCCCCTAAAGTCACTACAGTAAAAATAAAAAATAAAGTCTCTCATCTTTTTTGTTCGATCCTCTGCTGAACATTTTCAAGCTGTCATAATTTCCAATTTGAAATACCTATTAAAGCAAAAGGCCAGGGGCAAATGTGGAAGGAAGCATTATACTTTGGTCTTTGTGTAATGTGGGTTATCAATTATGTAGCTGAAATATGGTGCTTACTATTTGTTTCTTCTTTTTATAATATTTACTAAATATTTATTATATATCCATTTTGGGGTGAAATTACAAACAAACAAGACATATATTAGGAAATAAAAAACAATCTAAGCCGAGGTCTGGTAATGTAATGCTTGAAAAATAACCCCAGAGGAACCATAAAATATTTATTAGTTCAAAACCAAGTTAGTCTAAAACTTCTAAGGCCTCATGGTTTCTCATTAATGCATGGAAAATTTAGCCATAAATCCATTATTTCCAATTTATAAACTAAACATAACATTTAAAAGTCACAAAACTTATACCCAAAACAAATGCAAAACTGAAAGTGTTTCTCATCATAAACTTTAAAAAGCCTTTACAAAGTTTTGCATGGCACCAGAGATTGTGACAAATATAAAGAAAATTAATGGTTAAAAATGGGTATGTTTAACAAAGTATGAAATAGTGAGTTGGGGAAATTAAACATCAATGCTTTTATCTCTTCCACATTTTTACATTACCAAAGAAATGTCAAGACTTTTTATCAATCGAACCAGGAATTCTCATGTTCTCATGGGGCTATAGAACATTAATTAGGAAATTTGGGGAAATTCTAAGAAAGATAGTAATTGAAAAAAAAAATTATTACAGCAACAATTCATGCATTAACTAAACTCCAAATATTATTTCATCTATGACTTCTCTCCCTTCCTTACTCCACCCAGTAGAAATGTAAAGGATAAACTCACAGACAGATGAAGACTGACGTGAACTTTAGCCTACAGCAAAGATTAGTTGAATCTCCCCTTTATTCTGACAGTTGTGCTCATCATCAAATTAGACCTACAGATCCACAGTCCAACCCTCCAAAATGTCAAGGACCCTCTTTTATGACCAGCATAGTCAAGACCAGAACAACTAGATGTTAGGGTGATGGTGTCTACATTCAGGACAGAGAGCAAAGGCAATCTTTTCTCCTCCATAATTGGAAGAATACACTCTCTGCTATTAAGAAAGATTTAAACAAATAAATAAACAAAATGAAACAAACCATAGATTATCCATCTTTATATAGGATACACAGGATGATTTTTAAGTACCGATGCATTGATCGGTACAGTCTTTATTACTGAGTTCTAGCATATTTTCCTCTTCTCAGAAGTGTGAGGGCTCCTCCTCTTTCCCTTTTCCCGGAACAGTAAGGTTGTTACTTATTTGCTCTACTCTAGGTTCATGGATTCTAATTCTACACACTCTACAACAAGAAGACCACATTCCCCCAGTGTTCTTTTATCACCTGTAAGTTATACATTGGTCATTTCCCGCCCCCCAAATATCTTGAGCATAACATCTACTCTTAAATTCTAGGTTTTTATTTATCTTAATGAATAGTTTCAAACTTGGAATTAGAGCCATCTTTAAAATTAAAAGTTGATTTCATTTGTGTACATAGCATAATTTGGTCAACTTCATTTTCCTCAGTTCCTCCCTTTTCCCGTCTCTCTTCCCTGTCCACCAATTCCTTTTCTCTGCTCCCCGACCTCCTTTCTATTTTCATGGATTTCTCACCCCCACTTATTTCCCTTGTTTCACTCTATTTTGCACATATGAGATGAAGCAAACATATAAAGATATACACCTTTAGGTGTATCTGTAAAGCATCAACTAAAAATAAATGAATAAATAGAAGAAATACCAGTATAACAGAGAAAAGAAAATGGAGGAAGGAGGAAGGAAGGGAAAGAGGAAGCAATTAGAATTGAAGTGGAGCAAACTATAGTTCATGTATATATTATTATTATTATATCAAATGAACCCCAGTAATATGTAAAATCATAATGCACTAATAAGAATATTTGTTAAAAAATAAAGAAAATGGAAATGCCATTCGGGTACAATTTCTATCTTTTTAGTTTTTTTTAAAGACATGTATACTCATACTAAATGGAGAAACACAAAAAGCATCTCCTCTAAAATTAGGAAAAAGACAAGTCTGTCCACTTTTATCATTCCTATTCAATATAGTCCTCAAAAAATAAGCCAGAGTGATCAAGCAAGAAAAGGAAATCAAAGGAATACAAATAGGAAAAGAAGAAGTCAAACCATCTCTGTGTGCTAAAATTATGATCCTACATCTAGAAGACCAAAAGTCAAACAAACAAACAAAAACAAACAAAAAAACTCACCAGAAAATTTCTGGAACTTCTAAATGAGTTTAGCACAGTAGCAGATAAACACCCATATATCAATAGCTTTCCTATACTCCTACAGTATTCAGCTGATGAAGAAATCAGGAAAACTATCTCATTCACAATCATTTCAAAGAAATGTGAAAATGTATCTAACTAAGGAGGCAAAAGAGCTCTACAATGAAAGTTATAGAATACTGAAGAAAGAAATCGAAGACCTTCAAAGATGGAAAAACATCCCATATTCTTGGATAGGCAAAATCAATATTGTCTTAAAGGCCATCCTACCAAAAGTGTTATACAGATTCAATGCAATCCTCATCAAAATACCAATGATGTTCTTCACAGAAGTAGAAAAAAAAGATGCATTTGGAAGAACAATAGACCCAAAATAGACACAACAATACTAAGCAAGAAAAGCAAAGCAGGAGACATCACACTAACTGATAAGAAATTATCCAAGAGCACTCTAGTGAAAAAAAAAATGGTATTGGCATCAAAATAGACAGGAAGACCCATGGAATAAAATAGAAGACACAGAGACAAATCCACACACCTGTTATCATCTGATATTTGACAAAGGTGTCAAAAATATATCTTGGAGAAAATACAACTATTATAACAAATCATACTGGGAAAATTGGATATCTACATGTAGAAAAATGAAACTAGACACCTGTCTTTCATGCCAGACAAAACTCAAATTGAAAAGGATCAAAGACTTAGGAATTAGAATACAAACTTTGAAAGTGCTAGAAGCAAACACGGGGGCAACACTCAATCATATAGCTGGCACTGACTTTTTTAACAAGATTCCCAAAGCACAAGACATAAAATAAAAAATCAATGAATGGGATGCCATAAAACTTAAAAGCTTCTGCACAGCAAAGGAAACTATAGAGAGTGTAAAGAGACAGCCTACAGAATGCAAGAAATCTTGGCCAGCTACTCCTCTGATAGGGGATTAATATCCAAAATACACAAAGAATTCAAAAAATTTAACATCAAACAGCAAATAACCCAAGTAACAAATAAGCAAAAGAACTAAACAGAAATTTCTCAAAAGAAAGAACACAAATGGCCAACAAATATAAGAAAAAATGTTCAATATCTCTAGCAATCAGGGGAATGTAAATCAAAACTATACTAAGATTTCTTCTCCAGTCAGAATGACAGTGATCAGAATATGAACAACAATAATTGCTGGTGAGGTTGTGGGGGAAAAGGTACACTTGTGCATGTTGATGGGACTGTAGGAGAGCACAACCACTCTGGAAATTAAAGTGGATCCTCAAAAAAGTAGGGATGGAACCACCATGTGACCCAGCTGTCCCAATTCTAGCTTGATATTTCTCCCATAAGATCTAGAAATGGCAAAATATGGTGATCCAGCCACCTCAGGGTTTATGGCAGCACAATTCACTATAGCTATATAATAGGCTCAACCCAGATGCTCATCAATAGATGAGTGGATTAAGAAATTGTGGTAGATATATACAATGGAATTCTAGTCAGTCATAAAATGAATGAAAATATGGCATTTGCCGCTAAATATATGGAAATAGAGATCATGCTAAGTGAAATATGACAAACTCAGAAACTCAAATGTCAAATGTTTTCTCTCATATGGAGAAATTAAAGTAAAATAAAGGAAAAGGGAAAGAAAGGATAGGCTAACGGAAAGAATCAATCAAATTTAAATTAATACACTAGCGAAAGGAAGTCTGGTAGAGACTATACAGGAGAATGAGAGAGGGGAGGGAAAAGGGGAGGATCAGGAACTGAAATCAATTCCCAGGCATGTATGAGTTTGTCGGGAGGACCCCAACCACAATATAGAACTATAAATTTCTAATAAAAAATGGGCAAGATGAAAAAAAATTGTTATTGTTTCCTTCCATCATTGACCTTTAGCTTGATTCTGACAATTAAGGTACACCTAGACCTACCTAATATCTAAGTTTACAGTCATTCTTCAGTCTTGCCAAACCAAGAGATGGGAACACAGAATTGACATCTATAAAATGTGTTGAGAACAACGTATGAATAAACATATCGATACCATTGTGCATTTCGCTTTTTTTTTCATTGAATAACCTGTTCAGTGAAATTGGCAATAACATTTTACTAACTTATTTCGTGAATGTTTATATGTGGACTAGAATTTTGTTGACTTCTTTTAATCCAATTGTGTATTGAACATTTTTTTTTTTCCTAAAAATGTAACAAAAAAGACACAAACGCCTTAGGACTCCTCAGCTCTCTTTCGTGAAGTATACTATGGTCACATACATCATTGCATTTACATTCCGCTTTCAGCACAGCCTGCATTCTAAAGATCCTGGCCAAGTAACCAATTACATTTTTACTGCCTTTAACTCCTTTAGTCTTTCATTAGGAGGTCTATGCAAGATTGGTAAATTTGTCAGCTTGTCCTTAATAGCGTTTAGGAACTTGGTCGATTCTACATCTTGCATGTAGTTTCCTATCTTGAGTTAACTAATTCCCTGTGATCAGTTTGTCCAATGTTTAATAACATCAGATGGGAAACTATAATGCTGTGTTTGGAAGGAAGAGCTAATGTGTTATCCTAAGGAATTAAGGAAATTTCTTAGGCAATTCAATAACCTGCAAAGGGAAAAACAACAGTTTATTTGAATGAGAAATGTGGGAAAAACCTCCTAAGTCCCCTTTGTGGGTTCCCTACTAAGAAAGAGAACAACTACAACACAAAACTTCCCCAACATTGTTTACAGAGCTTTCTTTTCTATCCAAGGGGAGTGAATAAATACTACATGCAAGTTTCTTAATAAAATGCATTTCTCCAAAAGGATATTTCATCTAAGGATAGATATTATCTGAAAGTTGGCTTATCCTCCTAAATACAGTGTGGCTTTTAAATATAAATTCCTCTTCTACATTATGCCAACTCCAGCACCATAATCCAGAGATAAGGGATAAAATAAGGAGAAAATATGGAAAGCAGACAGGGCAGAGACCTGTAGGCACCACTGGAGGGAAACAAATCTCCTTAGAAGTATTGTACATAAAGATCTTGTTCTTTGAAGGAAAACCTGGAGCAAATATATTGAGGAATATACTGCTCTCATAAATAAAAGGGTAATGGTTATAACATACTAGTGTAATATTAGTGGAAATGGCAGGGCTTAGGCTTTGCAGTGAGGGAGATTCAGAGTTTGGGGGTGATTCACTAATCGATGTTATGTTTTTAAGAATTTAACAGTTTGACATTCATTTAAATGGTTTTCTCTATAGCAATAATGTTGTTTCAACTTTTCTCTTCTCTGGCAGGAGTTTCATAGAATAATAAAATCATGCTGAAGTTAGTGAAATGGTGAAGTCTGACTATTTAACTGAATTTAATATAAGTAGTATTCTCTGAATACTGTTGATTTTCAAGATATGTAAATTAAGCTACATTTTAGAGCTCAAATTCTGCTGGTCTACACTTAAAGTCTCTCTCTCTCTCTCTCTCCTCTCTCTCTCTCTCTCCCCTACACCAACCCTCTCTCTCCCTTTCCTGGGATTCAGAAGAAATTTCACAAAAATTTTAGCACTTGAAAGAGGTTATACCATATTTATTTTGTACATAAAACATTAGTTGAATGATAGAAATATTAGACAAGGTGACAGGGCCAGCAAAAGTGCAGATTGTAGAAATTTTAGGATATCTTAGGTAATAGACAGTATTTACTAAACAGTTGTAATTAAGAGTGGTAGAGTTCTTTTTTCTTTTCAAAGGATCAAGTGTGAATATGAGAAAATATCAAGGGTAATATGATAACAAGCAAGGTGTAAATGCCAGATCTGTGAATTTTACTAAATTTACTTTTTCACCTGCATGACAAAAGAGGTAGGTGATTCCTTATGAAATTCCCACTTCTTATAATGTGAATTCTGCCCTTCTTTTCCTTTCTCATAAAAATATAACTAAATTATTTATAAGAGAACATTTTTCTGTCCAATATTTCCATTGCTATCTGATTCACCTCGTTTAAGTATTTAAATTTTTCATTTATCCAACTTTCCATTAGATATCTAATTTTACCAGAGAAATTTTAAATTGATTTCTTTCAATGCATACTACTTCCAATCCCTGGGTATTCAGTTATGTGATTAACTGGATAACTAAGGGATCCACTGGTTAAAAGGGAAACCATAATGCATGAAAAAATACATATTTTATCACAGTGCATGGACTATATTAGGCACTTGATTGTTTTTTAAAAAATATAAATATAAAACTATAAGTAACAAATGACTCGTTTCCTACCCATAGCAATAGAGCTCTAAAGATACATTGTCTCTAAAAGACTGGTAAGTTTCTCCCCCATCTTTATTAGCAAGATTTCATCTTGTATGGGGTTTTTCCTGCCACATCCCTCACGGATGCAGGGAAGAGTTTCTGTCGGAGGATGGTGCTGGCTATTGATTAATTACCAAGAAACTGGTATAATCAAATAAACACAAGAGCCAATAATCTTTTCAAATGGAAGAGGTATGGTGAACTGGGTCATGCCAGATCTGGTCTCCAAAAACATGGAGAAGCCCAGTTTCACCTTTATTTATAGTGACACAGTTAAAGAGGGACCAAGGATGGGGTGGAGTTAGGGAAACCATTTGCTTAAAGAATTAGCATTTCCTCAGATGGTGAGCCAACTCTGCACCGGGCCAACTAACCCTGACTATCTGAAACAGTCTCTCATGACCGCCACTTCCTGACAGTCAGACCTCTATATCCCAGGGCTGAGTCAAGCCTGATTCTGCTAAACTTGGATGGCTTCCCACAATCTTGGATACCTTTTCTGATCTTGAATTGAGAACTTTGTTAGAACTTGTGGAGGAACTTGCCATTTCTGGTCATCACAACTCAAAGTTATACAGTTCATAGGATAAAACATTGGAATTTGAACATGGCAGTGTAGCTTTATAACTGATTGTCTTACCCTAGACTGCACAGCATGGGTGAGTTTGTGTCAGGGAACTGCAATAAAAACATGATAATGTAAGCCAGGAAGTAACTGCACTCCCTTGCTTGGTAATGTAGAGAGTATAAGAGTTAACTTATGTGTGATTAGCTGCATTTTTTCTTTTAGTTCTAATTGGGATGGCATGAAACTAGGCTACAACACTTCTTACATACCTGGAGAGATGTCTCTTCCCCTGAACTTGATATTTCAGGTTTGCAAGGAAAGAGTAATTAAATACAGATAATAGGTCAATTTTAGAGAGTGGATCAAGAGAGACCAAGGATCAGAATGTAGCAGGAGAGGGGTTTGGAGTCAGACAATCAATGAAACTGTATTGAGTACTCCAAGGTATTTAATCTATACAGAGACATAAGTAAACTAGAAGTCAATATGAAACAAGAGGAAACAGGGTTTCAAGGTAAAGGACAAACCATTTGAGATTAGAGTCAGGAAAGATAAGAAGAGAAAAGAAAGAGAAAGAAAGTCTGTAGTCACGAGACAGTACTTGACTAACAGATATAGATTTCATATAAGATCCAAAGCATTATGACTTTTAAAAATTAATCAGAGAACAGGCAATCAATTACCCTGTCTTAACTCAGCCCAGTTAAATAGCACACTAATAAGTGATTTGTCTATATTCAAAGAAGGGAAAATCAACCACAGAACTGATCCATATATCAGAAGTCAGAAAAATTTTTTGTTGTTATTGGTGAAAGGGAATATTTTTTCACTTGTCTAATGAATTTCCTCAACAAATTTTTAAGTGAAGTCAGAGTTCTGACTTTGTTCTAGGTACAAAAATAAGCATGCCATAACATAGACAAGTTTAAAAAATATTGAGAAGATTGGTTTGATTTCTTCATAGAATCATTTTTTTTTAGCTCTGATGTATATGTAGTTACTAAATTATGCCTTTCTACCTTGTGAATACAATTTAAACTGGAAAATACACACAGGTCAAATAGGAAAAGAAACGTTTACACCAGTAGTAAAAAACAAACAGCTGTCATTCTATGTTTATAGGGTTTTAATACCTGAATGAGGTTTAGATCCCACTTCTTCAAAATACATGACCAAGATACCAAAGCCCAGGGGCAAGGAAATATCCAAACAATACACCCGAGCTGTCTCCCATATATCTGGTCTTTTAGCATAGGCTAGAACTGCAGATAAACTCCTCTGCTTGTCTTCTTGCAAATGTATTGCAGAATAAATATTTTCTTGTGAGTGTGTAATGAAAGACTGATTTAAATTATTTTCACTTGCTATGCAAATTAGGTTTGAATCAGCCCATTCATTAGTACCATATCTGAAGTAGCAAAATAAATACAGCACCTAAATTTTATTAAACATTCTTAAAATTCTGAGATATTACAGAAAGCAAATTTTTAATTATGATACAAATTAACAGACTGTCTTATTACTTGATATACTGCTTCTTGTTAGCTGATATAAATACTTGCAAACATCCTGCATATGCAGGGTTTCTTTCTTTTGTTGACATTAACAAGAAAAATCTCTTTATAAAGTTCATTTTCATTTACAATTGTAGATTAGTCCTGAACGTTTTTCCTCATTACGTGTGAATCATTAATCATACACAATGAATGCAGCATCACTTTGTTCTGTGGAATGATGGGCTTTGTAAGGAATACTTATTATCATAAATCTTTCTAAAAGAGCTCCTAATAGCATCCAATAACTTATAACATCAGTGGGTGAAATTTAAAGTGTACTCTCTTCCACCAGCTTTTATATCTGAAGCCATCGCCATCAATTTTCACAAGGACAATTTGAAGCAGGAACATGTAAGTACAAATATCCTTATCATTATTAATGCAAAACACATTTTTACATTTTATGCTATTTTTCTTCTGAACAGGATTCTGCAATACCCTTTGTTTTTCAATTGTTCTCTCCCCATCTAACATCATTAAAGCCTGCTATTCAATAATTAGTCCCCTTTGTCTTAGTAAAATAAATTTTCAATCTTTGCCTTCTTGACCCATTCAGATTCAAAGTATTTTCAAAATTCCAATAAAAGATTAAAAAATGATTTGATCCTTTTATTACTGTTTGACAATTTTATTGAGGATTTTTTAATGCATCTGCTTTTGGCAATTAAAACTTTAAAAATGATCAATACTGATAGTCTTAATAGCAGGACGTAGAAGATATGCCCATATACTCACAGTGGGGGGAAATAAAAGTGATTTTCTTGTGGTCAATGATGCCAGACATTTCCAGGAAACACTCAGGTCATTTAAGGCATAATATAGCAAACATTTTCATTTTCATTGTTTTGTTTCCAACTTGAACTAGTTATAGTATCATCATAAAACAATATGGTTTTAAATTTGCCACAAATGTGTCACATATAGCAAAATAATTGTTGAATCTTCTTCTGATGAAAAAAAATGGATAGAAAGCTTTTCAAAATTTTCATGTACTTTATAACAATAGTACTGTAATAAATTGTCATATGTCTATAACTTCAGTACTATTTTAAACTTTAACTTTACTAATTTAAGTTCAGATAATGACATAAGGTAGGTTTTAGAATTCCATTTCATGAATGAGCAAAATGTGGGGGTGTATGCCACCAGCCTCAGGATACCCCAGTAAATAACTGGCTCAGATGAAATCAGAAATCAGATTTGTTTGTCTTCAAAACCTAGCTTTTCCCTTTGTATATCTTTTTATTGCTTATCTTTATTGCTCTTGACTTTAAAATTACAGAGGTGGTTTTAGGTTCCTTCTTCAAATAGATATGCAATTATACACTCAGATATTTGGTTGAGCATAGCATAGTTCATGGAGATCTGCAGGTGACCAATTCTTAAATATTATATCAACATAATTTATAAAATTTCTAACAGTAAATACAGACTGACTTTGAGAGAAGTATATTATCACTTCTATTATCACATTTACAAACAGGAAATATGTTTTAGTAAGTGGAAATTATTTAAATGTATTGTTTCATAATTTTTATTTTCAGTATAATGTTTACATTCTCCTGGATTTCAATTTGTACAAAAGATTTTCATAGGAACAGTAAAATATGGCAATTGATAATAACACTATTTTCTTTGTTAAAAAACTATTCCAATGGAACAGTTAGCATGTTAGGTTTTCTTTATATCATAACTTTATTTTTTTTATTTATTGTGTTATGTGGTACTGAGGATAGAACCCAGTGCCTCACATGTGCTAGGCAAGTGCTCTACCACTGAGCCACAACCTCTGCCCCTATTTTCTTATCCATAATAGGGTATGTGATAAAATGTAATTGGAGTTTTTTAGAAACAAATTATAATAAATACTATCTATAACTTTATGTGTGTATATACATATACATATTGATAATTGCTACATTTAATCTATTTTAGTAATTGAGAAAAATTACTGTGTTTTTAACAACTTATTTGTTCTTCAGAATAGGTACTTTAACTACATATGTATTAAAAAATATTTAAGATTAGTTTTTGTGTTTAGATATATTGTGATCAATGTATACTAATGATTCCATTGATAACATTTCCATGTTATAAAATCAAATTTCAAATTGATATTATCAGCAATATCAGAAGCAGTTATTATTAGTACAATATGAAAAAGTTAGAAACAGTAATAATAAAGGTTTAGGTTTTGAAATATCAGGAACAATAGCTTAATATGACTGGTAGTACAGTCTTCTTACTAGTATTAATTGTCTTCTTGTGATGACAATTTGGTACTAAGTTCCAAAAGAGTGATTATCATCCAGAGAGTCAATGCTCTTTCAAGTACTATTGTGTTCTTGCTCTTGGACCAGGTGCTCGGGAATTCATCAATATGCCAAGACTCTCGGGAAGCCAAAATGGAGATAGAGTTGCCACCAGTTTCTTCCATCTAAAAACATCCAGTGGGATAGGAATGGAGGAGTTGCACACCTGCTTCTTTGTTCCCATGAATAGTCAGACAATATCCTTGGGTGGATTTGCAAAGTGCAATTCAGCTGAAGCCTGCAGCCCTTCTCCAATTTGTGCACAAAAGTGTCTATAATGACAGGCGAGTGTGGGCACTTATCTCTAGGAGATAGAAAATGAAACTCAGAGTCTCAATAAGCATTGTATTTCTGTGAAGGATTGTATTCATCTAAAATGTCATGTGATTCTATGTTTGCAAGAGTTTTTATTTGCCTGATATAAAAACAATTTTAAAATTTCGATTAAAGCCTTACTTGCCCCAGGTTCATTACTGGTACTTCAGAGGATACACCCATGAAAAATCCATAGGGCAGGTATTGTCTTGAAGCCGAATTTCCAAATAACTTAAAACCTTAAGATTCAGGGTCTCCAATGTTTGTTAACTTGGTTTAGTTTTCATAATATTAATGTTAAAATGTAAGCATTACTAAGTAAAATTGTATAGTTACAATAGTAACTATTCTTGAAAATATTTTGGGGACTTTTAAATAAATTTTTATGTCTATTTTGTTGAATGATATGTTTTATTGGTGCCAATCATAATCCCAAAACACAGTCTCTAACACCATAATCCCAAATGTTGAAATCTCAAAAGAGCAAAACTTCTAATGTACAAAATACCCAAAATTAGAATCCTGAAAGATTAAAATTCCAAATGCTAAAATCCAGAAAGCTAAAATTCTTCAAACAGTAATTCTCATGAAAAAGAGAGAGAGGGAATAATAAAAGAAAAGAAAAAAGACTAAGAGTAATAGAAATTCAAATTCAGGGGAAGGGATTGTTCATTGTGTGATAACAGCCACGACAAAACTTCAGTTTAAAAATGCATTTATCTGCACTGGTATTCCTTCCACTAAAGAAATTCCAGGAGCTTTTCATGAAGTAAAGTCATGTTTGCTGGAAGAAGCAAGTGAAGTTATTCATTGACTTGAAAATAATCATGGGCACAGTGGGATGAGAAGTCTCTTATGCAAAGGTGTTGCTATTCCACCACCCTATTATTCCCCCAAACCTGTGACATACACATGAGTGAACGTGGAATGGATTTTGACAAACCCAAAGGACCCAGAATCATGTCACAGAATATGGGAAATTTTAATAAGGAATGCTCATGTCAGTATATATGGAATCATAGAAGCATTTCAACAACATGTACAAAGTGAATATGAATATATTGTCTGAGGAGAGCTAAGCCCTAAAAGAAAACAGCAGCTATTCCTCATGATGTAGGACCTTCATACACAGTTAATGATGGTGCAAGTCAGTCCACTCTTATGGACTACCTCAGTGCAATTTCCCAAAATCTATCCCTGAAGCATAATTTTTCATATATTGAAATTTCTCTTCAGTATTTATTTTTTTCTTAGTATTTTAAATTGTCAGAATTGTGTTTGACAATTTGCTATGCTATGTATATCACCTTCAAATCATTTCAAATACTAGAGATAAAATTTTATAGACTTTTTAGAGACTTCTAACTCATTTTAAGCATTTTTTTGCAAATTTGATTCCATTCAAGTGCATTATGCAAATGCCACTCTCATGTGAAAACATTGTACGTGCATGTGTAAAAACTTGAAACTGCCCCAAAAAGTAAAGAGATGTCCTTTTCTGTTCATCTGCATTTATGAAATTTTAAATTTCTTGAAATCTCAGCTTTTCAGGTAACTATATGCAGTGGTGACTGATCACAGTTTTTGACTAATCTTTCAAAAACAGGCATGGGATTGCCATCATAAGTCACTTTGATCCAGGATTATGCATTCTGCTTTCTCATCTATTTCTCTCTGTATATGGTTCCTCTGCTCATAATTGCTATTTCCATGTGACTATTGTTGGTATATCTGAATTCTTATGCTTCCAAGAGGATATATTTATTTTGGCTTATTTTATTGCGTAAAGAATACTATGAAGTACTTTGTCATGATTTAATGTTTTGTTTAAAGTAATCCCCCTTTAAATGTCTAAATAAATGTGTTTTAAAGAGTTTTTTTTCAAGAGTTATACTTTGAGCAGTTTTCAAAATTAATTAAGACAATTCAAAATTAATATTCAAGATTGTGAATTCTGAATTATGTCTTTCAAGATTATGGCCCAAGTTCATGTTTGGTTTGTATTTGTTTCCTTATGAACTCCTAGATTAAAATCTGTTTTTAGTCATCTAAACTCAGGATACAAATTATAAAATATCTATATAAATATATTTACAAATAGAATCTAAGGCATATAGAAAATCTGCAAAGTTTGAAGCCAGACTTGGTCATTTTCTTAATACTTTGTTTTCAAATTTTATTTAATCTTGATGCTATTATGAGGTCTCTTGAGGAAAAACTGCTACTTGTAATTCTTAAATTCATAAAATTTCCTCCTTTAATATATATCAATTTCATTTGTCTAAAAATTTGAGGTCTCTGTGATTTGTGATGTTAAAGGACCCTCTTAAAACATATTTTATTATAAGCACCAGTTAGTAACAGTGATGATATTGAGTTATGCTGGTGTTCACCTGTAAACCAGGTTTATCCCTTTAAACTTTAAAAACAATAAAATGTAGACTTTTATCATGCTTCTGCCAACTTTATATAGTTAAATATTAATAGGATCCTTAAATCTGTCCATAAATTTTACACATATGCATCCCAGTAGATTATTTAATTGAATGAAGCTATTTAATTCTGTTTAAAATAGACTGCCACTATAATACAATTTTAATTCTTACTGTATCTTAGTCTGCTGAAATAAATGCATAATTAGACTACTCACAGTAGGCTCTAAACAACCTTTTTGCTTTTTGCTTTTTTATTTTTTTATTTTTACAGATTGCATTTTGATTCATTGTACACAAAAGGGGTACAATTTTCATTTCTATGGTTGTGCACAATGTAGATTCATACCATTCGTGTAATCAAACATGTATATAGGGTAATGTTATCTGTCTCATTCCACCATCTTTGCAGGTTACACCTTTTTTTTTTTTTTTTTCCAGGTTTACAGCTCCTAGATATGGGAGATCCTTATTCATTCATCAAGTCACTGAACACCTGAAAATTGTTAGGTCCTTGGAGACATAGAGATCTTAAAAAAAGAAAAGAAAAGAAAATATCTTTGCTCTCCAAAGAAGCCAGTTTAATAGAGCAAAAAGGCATATTTCAGACGTAGAGACACAGAAGGTCACCTCACACTTGTTGTTCACCTTGATTATCAAGATATGCACTAACCCAAGTCTTATAGAAGCTAGAAACAAAAATCAGAGGAAAGGTAGCCCAA
This sequence comes from Sciurus carolinensis, assembly GCF_902686445.1. Lineage (NCBI taxonomy): Eukaryota > Metazoa > Chordata > Mammalia > Rodentia > Sciuridae > Sciurus > Sciurus carolinensis. The sequence continues at coordinate 19,077,243 of NC_062217.1, read as the reverse complement.
CTCACACAGTTGTTCACCCTTCAAACTACACAACAGTATACAGTCGAATAGAAGAGCATTTCAAGACAGATTCATTGAGAACTAAGTGTTCTGTAAAAATCCAAGAAAACACGTAGCCTTTTGTTCTGGAGAAATGGGGCAAAAAATGTGATATCATTGTCCTAGAAAAGTTGCTCTAGCAACACCGCTGCAAATGGACTGTAAGAAAAAAAGCAGGAACCAAGGAGATCAACCCAATGTCTATGCTATTCCAAGAAGAACTGAATAACAGTGACTGTTGCTGCCTGCAGCAACAATCCCGCGGGAAGGAATCGGAGGCGGACTGGGAATGAACTACTTCTATTATCTTTCTTTTTTAGTGGGCTGCTTTCTTGCTTGTTTTCTTGTTCGCTAGATTATAGAGGAAGAGAGGCTTTGCTTAGAGGAAGAGAGGCTTTGAGAGGAAGAGAGACTTTGCTTAGAGGAAAAGAGGCTTTACTTAGAAGAAGAGAGACTTTGCTTAGAGGAAGAGAGGCTTTGCTTAGAGGAAGAGAGGCTTTGCTTAATTTTAGAGGTGCTACGCTTTCAGAGGTCTGCTTCTTAGAGGTGAGTCGCTTCTTGGAGGTGTGGGGTGCGGTGTGCGACCTGTAACCTGCGACCTGTGACCTAGAGGTGTGTGCTTAGTCCTGCGTTCTGCGATCTCCTCCCAGGTGAAGAGAATGTCTTATATACACTAAGGCAGTCAATCTGCTTAGGATTAAGTAGCACGGTTGGAGCATGCGCCACGATACCAATCAAGAAAGAATGAGGAACATCTGTTGACCACTAGTGCAGAGGAGACATTCAAAAGGTCATAAGAGATCACGCCATGTTAACACTAATTATGCGCAACCTCTTGGCCCAACGCCAGCCACCATCTTAGGGCTACTTAAACATGTCTCTGCAAGTGACAGTGGGAAAGGAGAAGAGAGAATATTCTAGAAGAAGATCTAATAACCTATTGGTGCAGGTGAGATGAGAGAAGAAAGAGAAGGGTAAGACTGTGATTCTAGCTGGCACAACAGGATAGATAATGGTTCTCTTCACTGAACCAATACAAAAATAGACTGGAGGGTCACTTAAGGTGGTAAATGGTGAATCCGTCCGATTTTAATAATGTTGAACTTGTGCGGACAATGTGGACATATTGTAAAGTCAAGAAAGAAGTGGCCTAGTTGCATAAATCTGGTAGCTACAACAATGATCATTGTAGCCATTTATAAGGCTGAAATACGTAAGTGAATTTTCAAATGAAGAAAGAGAGAGGGCAAATGGCAGAGCCTTGGATGGCACCAATTTTTAAGAGCTGGATAGGAAAGAAGTATCTACAAAGAGCCTGAAACAAAGGAGGTTCTTTTGTACCCATAGGAAATGACTTCCCTAAATAAATGAATATGGCCAGCTACACAAATTCTCTTGGAAACATATCATTTTATTTCAGTGATGCTGTTACTGCTCAGAACACTTTTTTAGGACCTCTTTCATCTTACCTGTAGACCATATGTATTTTCTTTTTAATATCTCCAACTGGTGGTGAAGCTTTATCCTTGACAATAAATGTGTTACCTTAGAAAGAGCTGGGATGTCAAGGAGATGTAACTACCTAGCAATGATCTTTATTTTCTGTCAAGTACATTATAAGCTGTCTGTGAAGGCAATTTCAATGTGAGGAGTTAAAAATTAAAAATAAAAATCATATTTTAATTATCTTTAAAAAATGCATATAGTCCCCTAAAGGCACTTCTCTGAAAGGTGTTTTAATAAGAAACTCTTTAATGCATTTTATAGAAATATAGTCATTACTATCTGAAATAAGCTGACCTCTAAATAATATTACTGAATCTACACAATTTAATGTAGCTTCTGTCTTTTATATAAACCTGTCAACTACCTTATTAAGATTAATGACTCAATGTAAATGCACAATTTATTTTAAAGTTTTCATAAAAATTCTTACTTGCCCATACATTTTTAGACCTTACTTTATTGTTTTAGCACCACCAGCTAATCTTAACTTGCATGAGTTGTCTATTTATAAAGACATTGAGACATGGATATGTTACGTGTTCTGAGAGTTAATTCCTCTTGGCAATCTGTTTTTTTTATTTCTGAATTAAATTCTCCCCATTGCTATAACTTAAGGGTATTTATAATATAATTTAAAATATAACCCATGGTAAATCTAATAGGTACTTATTTAATTTAAAAACACAAACACTAAGTTGTTTTGATCACCTCTATTATACAATCAGATAACCAAGGAACTGTGGTTAATGATAAGAGTAAATTGGAATGATTTATGGCTTCTACCTTTGATTAGCTCATAAAACATATTATGTTAGAGGCAGTGCTGGACAGAAAGTCTGTAAATCTGTAAATAAACTACAGTATAATTACTACTTTTCCACCTGTCATATTAAAGAGTTTTATGGATAACATCAGGAATGTCTGTCATTTGAGACTCCCAGTTAGATCAGACCTGTGGTCCTAGCTCTCCAACTCAATACCGCAGCGTAGAGTTCTGACAATTCTGCTGCTATTAGGAAAGGCCATTACATCCAGAAAGTGGTCTTCTTAACCTTAAATAAATGTAAATATAATTTATCAAAAGAATTATCTATTCAACTTTTGATTTTAGCCTTATTATCACTTTTGTCATGAAAGGTCCGGTTGAAATCATCTTATTAAACATTAAAATACATTTAAGTATAAGAATTCAAATAGAATAACTAATATATCTAGAACCTTTTCTTAGTGGGAACAAGATTACTAAATGGAAAATTCAAGTTAATAGATTGCCAGGTGATCATATTACAAAACTTGAAAATAATATGTTCTCAAGTCTGCATTTGGAAATATTCAAATAAAATTTGTTAAATCCTGTAAAAAGAGATTGGACTAGTTACATGCTAAGGCTCCTACTAATCGTGTGATGTGACCGCTCCTCAGATAACATTCTTCAAACTGTACCAGTTAGTACTCATTCACCTTTTACATTCTTTCCCAAACCCAGTGCTAGGACAATCTTTTATCTTAGTTAACTATGGTGCTTAAACTTGGTGACTTCCTGGATTATGTCTATTTCATCTATTTAGCCCTCGGAACATTCAGTAGGTCCTTGAAAATGCTGGGTCAGCATGATTAAATTGTGCAGAACTGTAAACTCTCTCCTGTTTAGTTCCTTTCCAAAAAGAAAATAATGGGATGGGGGGACAAGGAAATGATGGAACTCTGGTGCTAGTTACCGGTGAGGGGTGTTTTACCTTGATCACTGAATACCCAGCTGTGAGAACTCTTCAGATGACAGCCCCTTCCTCTGAATACTTACACACAAAGCTGTACCTGTCATGACTTGTGCCTCCTCTTCTGTTTTTCTGCTCACAAGAACTAGACATTATTTCACAGTCTATTCTAGAGATTAGGCTATAGAATATTCTATAGTTTGTCTTATAGTCCCCTAAAAGTTGATGTGATTCAAAAACATACTAACCCCACACAGTTTAGTCAGATGCACAGAACTTCACGGGCCACAAGGTCATCAGAGTCGACTATCGAGACATGTTAATGCTCTCAAAGTGTCCCTCTCCAAATAGTCACAGAATGAAATGCTGTGATTGAAAACATTCAGTTGACATCCATTCAGATGCAGTAACACAGGAATAAAATTGAAGTATTTGGTGCTTTTAAGTTGAAACCTTTGAGATAAGACTTATTTACAGTAATAATCAACAAAGAAAGGGAATGTTCCTCATATTTATGATTGCAGGGGAAGTTCTTAATTATCTGAACACTGAATTGAAAAAGTGAATCATTTCATTGGTATCATGTGGTTATTTAGGTCAAATGATTTCAGTCCTTTTACAAATACATAGGAAACACAGAATTTTATTTTAAAAATATATGATAAGGCATTAAAATTTTGTTGAGCTTTAAATTATATGTTAGATACTGCGTTGATACCATCTCTACATTTTAAGACCAGATTAATGCAAGTAGATAGTCCTTGGACACATGTATCAATTATATCAGGGTAACACACAATAGTCAGTGGTTGGTTTACATTTTTTTTTTCCAGTTTACTCTTATAGTAAACTTTTGGAGCAAGGCTTTCAGTTTGAACTGGTTTCTTCAAATTTGTGATCATTAAAACTCAAGTTTCCAGTTATCTTTCAGTAACCAGAAATTCCCCTTTCCTTAGTCCCAGGTGAGAGGTTTTCTGTTGCAACCCCAATTACATGAAACCCCAACATCAGCTGATCTCTGACCAGATTCATATCAGCTGAAGAGAGAGGTTGTGCTTCGGTAACTACTTTCCAATTTAATTTAATTTTTTTTTTTGTAGTGAGTTATCTCAACTAGAATTTTTTTCTCTCCCATAACATAGGCTCAGTGGGATTTAATGATAGGACCCATGAACATATGAGAACTCAGCAGAACCCAGAATTTCTACCTCCATGAAAGTATCCATTGAAAACTAAAAAAAGAACATTAAAAAAGAAAACCTAGCTGGTGGAGAGACTAATGCGGGGTTTATGAAAATTAAATGTTCCCACCTAAACTTACCCCTATCGCTTCTGCTAATATCTCACTGGACAAGGAAGTCCAAGATTATGTTTGAGTTCAAGTAGGACAAGGAAATGCAATCGTGCCATACTCATAAGAAGAAGGAAAGACCTGAAGTGATGGACAGCCTTCTCAATTGCCAAACCTCATCTACAACCACTAAAGCCACCAGCATGTCGCCTGCAGACACATGTGTAAACTTGTGCACTCCTTGCTTCTTGTCCTTCCTCCATCATCTGACGCATAAGGAACTGGCTATGTTACAGAAGATTTTCTCACTTCTTTCAACAGACTATAGGTAAGTACTAATAAGCTGCACTTCACAGTTGAGAGAACTGAGACTTACAGAGTTCCAGTTCCTTGCACAGAATCACAGAGCGTTGAGCCCAGCATTCAAACACAGGACTTTAGGGCTCAGTAAGTTCAAGTTCTATGAGAAAATTTCTAATTCTTTAATATGCTGTGCATCTTCCTCCAAGATTCTCTCTTTTAACACTGTCACATCATTTCTTATTTCTTTGGCCCTCACACCCAACTACACACCATAAGAAAACTCTTGAACCTTCTTTGGGGTTTGTTTCTTTATGACTTTACTCATGTAATAACTCGTTTGAACTAATTTTCCCTACTCTTCTGACAAACACTAATTTGGCTTCAAGTTGCAGTTCATAAATTTATGTCCCTGTGAATAATTTTCTTATTTTTCTCTCCTATACAAAAGCAAAATAAGCTATCCATTTGTTACATTCCATTGTACTCTGTGCAACCTTTTATCAAAATAATTTTTATTGCATATTCTGTCTTTTATAACTTTCATTATTATACTCAAACTATCCTGGGGATACCCCTCTCTCATTTTAAGGATCCCTGTGCTCATTTATAAGTGAGCGTCTATGTATTTGTGTCAATGGTTAATGCATGTGATGCATGTGTTTTTATTAACTACTGAGAAAATACAGAGTGAGCATGTAGCAGAGTGATAGGGCATAGACTCTGGAGTCAGATTGTTTGAATCAGAATCATGCCTCCAGCATTATCATTTTCTGACATTTTCCAAATTATCTTCTCCATATTTCAGTTTCTTCATTTGTGAAAATAAGGTCATCATGCCATCTTTCCATTGTTCTGATAAGATTATTTTGAGGATTAGAAAGAACATATTTAATGGATTTAAAAGAGAATTTGTTGTAATAGTGTTATTTAACAATAGTATTCATTATTTATTATGAAGTTTCAGTAGTACTAGTAATAATCCTTGGCATCCATCTCTAATATTTGAGTCATTATAAATCTGTTTTTAGGTAAAACTTATTTCAGATGGAAATAGGCCAGAATTGCACCAAACTGGGTAAATAATTAAAATTATATTTCCAAGTTGATGCATTCAGAAGACATTATAGGTATTATGTGACAGGTTTATACTAAAAATTAATGTGTTATACCCACAAATTGGATGGATGGTTGACATAATTTTTCCACATTTGCTCACTGTAGAATTAATTAATTCCACTTATTAAAGAACATTTCCCAATACCAATGGGTATAAAGGAGCTAAAAAGCACTTCTAGTTAAAACCTTGTAATAGACCCACCTTTTGACCCAGTTATCCCACTCCTCCTTTAATACCCAAAGGACTTAAAAACAACATACTACAGTAATGCAGCCACATCAATGTTTATAGCAGCTCAATTCACAATAACTGGATTGTGGAACAAACCTAGATGCCCTTCAACAAATGAATGGATAAAGAAACTCTGGTATATATACACAATAGAATATTATTCAGCAATAAAGAAGAATAATATTATTGCATTTGCAGATAAATGGATGGAATTGGAGAATATAATGCTAGGTGAAATAAGCCAATCCCAAAAAATCAAAGGCTGAATGCTTTCCCTGATTAAATGGATGATGATACATAATGGGGGTAGGCAGTGGGGTGTAAGAAAAGAACAATGGAGAAACTTTGGATTACATAGAGGGAAATGAGGTGGAGAAGGGCATGGGGGTATGAAAGATGGTGGAATGAGACAGACATCATTACCCCGTGTACATGTATGATTACACAAATGGTATGAATCTACATCGTACGCAACCATAGAAATGAAAAGTTGTACCCCATTTGTGTAAAATGAATCAAAATGCAACCTGTAAAAATTAAAAAAGAAACTTTAAAAAAGTTATAAGGTTAGAAACTTAGAATTTTCTCACCATTCATTATATCTGTTGATAATTAGTGAACAGTCTTAAAGGACAGAAAAAGAGCTTTATGAAGAGAATTACTCAGTGTGGAAGATACCACTCTTTCTTATCTAACGTTAGGATATTCTTCCTAAAAAATGCTTGAAAGGAACTACTCATAGGTTGTGCTCCTCTTAATTAAATAGAAAAACATTAATGCATCAAAAATTTTAAAGTTGCAAAACAAGGAAAATACCAGGCAATATTCCATGCCTTTTCATTTGACTTACTTATGTTTTAAGTTCAAATAGTTATTGAAATTGGGTTCAACATACATTATTCAAATATTTGCTGTTTAAAACCCTGAGCATCCTAAAGGATTTCTGGGTGGTAATTTGGATGTTTGCTCAGTTCTTTCAGTGAAATTTGAAATGAGCACCAGGATAGAGACAAAGTATTTTTTGTTGTGAATTAAATATATTTTTCTTCCCTTTATGTTTAATGAAAAAGGAAAACTAGAATTCACCATGATGGATCCTTTATTCTAGGGGAAAAAATCTAAATGCAACATATTGGACTTGATTCCTTTGGGAAATATGCATTTGTGTTATGATCGTTCCATCAAGGAAACTTTGGATTTCACAGCTATATACTTCAATACAATTGAAGAGAGTATTTTAGGAAATCTGTCACCTTCAAATACATTACGCTGTTTATGGATGCTACTCATGAGTGAATTACTCAAACTTTTTCAATCAACATGTACTTAACACTTCAATACCATGAATTAAGCCTGAAATTTATGAACAATGCTGACTTATAAAGAAATGTCCAGTTACTCATTTCCTTGAAACCTGGCATATTTTATAATGCAATTCCGGTTCCATATGAAACCTTTCCTGACCTCTGAAATCATAAATGATATCACGATTGTATAATTTCCAATAGGACATTTCACTTCTTATTTAGCACTGGGGTATGTACCTATGTGTGTACCTGTCTTACCTTGTCTTGGGTATTATATTGTACCTCCTTAAAGATGAGGAGCAGCATTCATTATTTTCAAACCTCACAGCTTGTGGCCATGTCCTACCTAGGTGGATGCTCAGTAGATGTTTCTGGCATCAAAGACTGAAGAAAAAAAATTATCAAAATTCAGACTACTGCCCTGGAGAAAACTCCCTAGTAATAATCTTCCACATCTGGAGTAGATTTTGAAGCAAAATAACTTCTGGACTAGGAGGAATCCAAATAGAGAAGTACTGCCATTGACCTCCACAAGTTCTTTCTCTCTCCCTCTTTCTCCACTCCCCCCACCCCAGTATCGAAGGCTGCTAAATTTGACTGAGGATATTTTCCTTTTTACAAAATACAAATAAATAAACCACTCTTCCCACAAGAAAGTTTTCTGTATGCTGAAAAGATGGGAAGGCAGGCAGTGAAAACTCAGAACATGTAAATTTTGATCAGGTTCCTGCAGGGCCACTGTCCTAGAATTCCAGCCTAACTAAAATCATCATGTGGAGGACTGATTGGATAAAGATGGCCTGGAAGGAATTCATTTCTCCTATGGATCTTTGTGACCTTGGTCAAGAGTATAAACCTTCAGAGTTTAAAAAGCAGAGTTACAACCGTGAGACAGGTATTGATATATAAACACACATCAATGGAGTGGCTTTTAATAATGTAGTATTAATAAAATTTAAAAATAAAATTACTTTCATTTAAAGATAAAAAATTTAATAACAATCCCAAGGTGTAAAATTAAAATAGTAGCAATATGAACTTTGATTTCAAATATGAATGAGATTTTTGTCCTATTATCCTAAAGTTTACTTAAGTTACTTGAAAATTTAATGACTTTATTGTTAAACTTCAGAATGCTTTTTTTTCTTTTCAGTTTTTGAGAGTGTAAAATATCTGTTCAAGTCAGTCAAAGAAGTAGTCAAGAACACAAGAGGGAATTTGAATACATAGACTACTACTCTCCAGAGACTTTGCGAGGTGCTTTGAAATGCTGACAATTCTGACAAGAACCCTTCGAGAAAAGCAATACAAACACATTTTACAGATGAGAAAGCTAAGGATCTGTGGAGTCAGCAAACTGAGGCACAATTTAATTCACTTCCTAGTGAGACTCTAAAACAAGTCTAAGTGCTCTAAAATTCACACTCTCTAATACCACCATTTATCATGAATGTGCACGGTGACGGGTCCTTTGGCCAAATCCAGCCTCCTTAGCCAATAAGCTAAGAATGGTTTTACAGTTTTAAATGACTTTTAAATACAAAAGAATTCAATATGCTGACATGTAAAATCATATCAATCAAGTTCTATGTCCATAAGTAAGGTTTTATTGGGATATTCATTTAAGTGCTAGCCACAGTTCTTTTCATGCTACAACATCAGAGCCCAAGAGCTGGAATAGAGATTGTGTGGGCTGAAAAGCTGAATGTGTTTATTATTTGGTCCTTTCCAAGGATGTTTGCAGACCCCAGTTATATATTGTTATTTCCTCCTTAATACATGTTCCTGCCTGTAGATGCAGTCTAAATATAAAGTGCAGCCATAGGAAAAATAAAATGAAGGAAGTGTTATTCTGAAGATGCTGATTAAACAGCAGTAATGCATCAGATACAATCACTCGCTCTGCATTTTCCTTTCCACGCAATTTAGAGTTCATTGATTTGAAAGCTTCCTTGAAGGTTTGCAGCACTTAATACATGCATGCATTAAACCTCTCAAGTTTACTGGGCCTAAGTGTCATGAAAAAGATCTTGGAGGCAATTTATCACATAAGAATTTGTCACTGATTAACTTTTTTAGATGTGTTGTGGAGCAGAACAGTAAAGGGGACAGTGACAATTCTGACAGAAAAATAGTGGAACTAAAAGGATGTGTGATCTGTACCCAGCATGTCACTTCCTGGGGTCCAACCTCACCCCATCCATCTCCAGCAACCAAATTGTGTGGAGTTTGAAGTTTATACAATATGAGGACACTGCTTTGAGGAAAAAAATGTACAAAGATACAAATACAAAATTAGATGTAAGATTTTAGGAGGAAACTAAGCAAATGAGAGACTCTGAAATTTAAGCTTCATTAGCATGGGGAATGTCATCTTTTGCCCTAACAGAGAAGAGAGGAGAGGAGGCCTCATGGAGAGGGTGGCCGTATTTGTCAATAAATCACAATACAAAAATGTCAATTTTATTGATTCAATTACAAAGCAAAGTTTCCTTATTTTAGTGAAATCCTGAATTAAGAAAGTACCTATTTGGGGATTTTTTTTTTTTTTTTCAGAAAAACATCCAGATGAGGAACAAACGAGTCTCCAAAAGTTACAGAAGTGCAATTCTTCCCAGTTTCACTTCAGTCCACTTCAGTTTTGCTTTCTCTCCATCCTTTTTGAGTTTTAAACTCAGAACTGGGAACTAAAGCAGCTGCATGCTCTCTTCAGAGCTCACCGTGGGTGCAAAGCTTCAGAAGAGCAGCCCAGTTCCTCAGCAGCCTGAGTCCATAAACCTACTCAGGACAAGTGCCAGTAATTCCTGTGAACATTTCTATCGTCTCTTCTTTACTTACTTCCAATTTTTTTCCTTCACTGTCTTCGAGTTGAGTCCAGATTTCTTCTAAATACAAGATTTATTTGTGGGAAGTAGTTAAGTAGACTCTAAACTGCAGCCAGGATGAAACAGGAAAAAAAAAAAAAAAAAAAAGTGGACCAGATGGTAGGAAAGTTAAGTGTTAGCCTAAGCCTGGGTTGAAGCCAGATCTGAAAAAGCAACAGAATTAGAAGGTCTGAAGTAAAAGAACCAGTGATGATCCTACTGAGAGAAGTGGTCACTGTTACCACCAGGAAAGAATATGAAAGGGTTTGCTGCCTGTAACTCCTTTGAGTAGAGCAAATACTTTCAAATGTCAAAGGGAAGCATGGAATAAATGGAATAAAGGAAGAATATAGGCTGAGGCATGAGGAGAATTTGGCCTGGAGGTCAGTCTCTCTACTTACCAGCTGTTCAAGTTCTCCCAAATCGAGATTTTTAAAAAATCTATCAGACATTAGTAATTATTCCTGCAAGAGATGGGTGTTATCAGCAAGAAATGAGGCAAAGCATTTGAAAGACTCAGTACCATTTCTGATTCAACCATATTGGAGGGTATTAGGCACAATCAGCTTCAGAATATCACTTTTCTTTAGTAACCTCTCCAACCAGTATTACTTGGAATTTCCAAGGTTTCTGACATTCTTCCTGAGCCCTGTGCAAAGAGCCTGCCCAAGGTTACCCTGGAGACTAGCCCAGCCTTCTGGATTTGGATGTGTGCTAAGTATTTTCTACTTGTACACCCATTTAGACTCCATCTTAACCGTCTCGAACAGCCATCTGCAGGAGAACAGAAGAAGGAGGAGAGAGACTTCCAATTACTTGTTCCCCAGGTTTCTTGCCGTCAAGTTTTATTTCAGCAACTACAGCTCCTCTGGGTGGTGCCTCTTTGGCTGATTCAGCTCTCTCTGGGATCCAAGAGTGACACTCTTTCCTCCTTCTCCCCTTCAACCCCAAGACAGATAATGACTTCCTAAACTGCTATTCTCTGGACACCTCACTCAATATTCATGTTTATTCCTTTAAATAGTGCCTTCATCTGCCCATATTCTTTTAAATAGATCCATGACTAAATTATCTTCATTCAAACTGTCTGAATTAAATTCCTCTTGCTAAGAGCCTTCTTAGGCAGACTCTACATCTAAGAGAACTGAGGTTGTCTGTAGTCTGCGATTAGCAAGACTGCATCTAGGTAAATGTGTCCATAATGAAATGACTTTGTAAACATCAGTGTTTATCAGAAATGGTTCTCTTCTTTCTTCAAGTCAAATTTTCAGAAAACAAACACATATAACAGAGTCATGAAGAAACAGGACAGCCTTATAAGGAGTCAAACCAGCACTAATCATCATTGGGGCACTGATATTCCAGTCACATCCTACTGTCTTTGGAAATTTATCTTGCAGGAATAAGGGTTATATATTAAATTCAATCACACAATAACACACTTGCTTTATCATACATTATGTATAAAAATAATCTGACTTCCACTGACTTCATCGTATGTATCTCTAGATTTTATACTTATCAGTCAACTCAATTTTTTTACCTTTCAATTTAATGAAGTTATTTCAAATTTCATAGAATTCAAAATAATTGATATTGACATCAAAAATTTTATTTTAACATCAAACCTTGTTTGAAAATTCATTTATATTTCATGTAAAGGAGGACTTTGGTTAGCCATAATTCTTACCAGTTCCATACACATTAGGAAATAAGAAATGTTAAAAAGTTTTTTAAAAGATGCACTTATAAAATTATAAGTTCATAATTTGGGGGCATGTTGTGGTATGAGCTTGTGTTTTGAAAGTATGGTCTCCAGTGAAGAAAAATTCAGATGGGGGGACTTTTAGTAATGATTGGACCTATTTGGTGGATTAATACACTGATAGTTGAATGGACTATTGGGAGTGGGACCAACTTTGAGAAAGTAGGTTGAGAGGATGCCCTGAGGAATTTCCCTGGCACATCTCTCATCTCTCTTTCTCTCTCTTTCTCTCTCTTTCTCTCTCCTTTCCTGCTGCCATCAGATGAACAACTTTCCTCCACCATACCCTTGCACCATAATGCTCTGCACATCTGGGATAAAATACACACCCCAAAGGCACACCCCCAATGACCTACCTCCATAAGCCACACCTTATCTGCCTACAGTTATTGCCCAATTAATTCCTATTAGTGGGTTAATACACTCCTAACCGAATCACTTCACCTCTAAAGTTTCTTGCTGACTCACCCAAGAGTTTTTGGGGAACCCCTCATATCTAAACCATAGCATGCATGAGAAGAAAAAGTTTAGCATCTTGAGATTATCTGTTGAGCTGAAAGTTATCACCTCTTTTCTGCTTTTGCCTAAAGAACTGGAACATTCATGTATTCACTTGGCCAGAGACAGATGGCTGCTCACACATTCTCCCTGGGCTTAACACTTGTTCTCCCAATACCGATCACCCGAAGTGTTTGACCCACCATCTGTGGATCTGTGGTATCTTCCTCACTGTATGAATTTTATGACAAGTTACTGAGTAAATTTATACTACACATCCTGGGGTGCAATTTGGTACCTAAGTATTACAGGTCACCATCTGCACTAGTCAGTCAGGGTGGGCTAGGTCACTCTGCAGTAACAAATATCACTTATTTTCCGTGACTTAACATCATTTTTTTAAAAATTTTACTCCACTCACCCTGAGTGTCCAAATAGAGCAGCATAGGGTTCTTTACAATCACTGCACCCGGGAAAAAGAAGTCACATGCCTAAAATTAAATCCTTCGACCATGAAGGGACTCTTCACTTCTGTGCTGATTTTGTTGGCCCCTGCAGGTCAATAGACATACCTTAATAATCTCAAGTACAGAAATAGGCTTTGAAGAGGGAGTGAGGAAGTACAATTCAACTATGTACCCAGAGGAAAACTGAATTTCAGGAAAAGAAATCTTTTGTAGTTCTAAAATCAAAATAATTCATTATACTTATGTTTTCAAACTCTGTAAGGTATTGTTCAAATACTTTCCTCTCTACTTCTACAAAGTCCCTATTTAGGATCACTAATGGTTAGAATAGCATACTTATCCAGATACCAGCTTGTACTGCTCAGTCCATAAAACCAGCAAGCCTGACATGCCCATAGGTCTCTGCTACATAAGGTGGTTCTTTCTACCCAAGGATGTCATGCATCTTGCCATGTGACCCTGTGAGTCAAATATCCCTCAACTGTTCAGAGACCACTGACCACTGGAGGTAAATTAGTAAAAGGATATGAGTCACTTTGTTTTGGAGACAACAGACGTTCATAAAGCACATCTCACCTTGAGATTACAATGAGATAAATGGGTCACTGGAACTGCCAATCCGTTTCCTTGAGAAGTGGTGGGCCTTTATGCCTTGAAAGCAGGGTTTGATGGTTTCCCGCATTTACTGCCACTCTGTGTCCTTACATCACTCACCATCATCACAGCCCCCGCTGCATTGACATGACCGTCCTTCACATTGCTTCCTCCTCTGACAGACTCCATACTAGATGCCAAACTTCAGGTTTGGAACCTATTGACTTATACTATTGAATACTGTATTTAATATTTAACATCAGACCCACAAGCTCTTTCTTTTAACCTAAAATAAAGCCTGCCACATAAGCCAGGTAAGGCATCTTTCTTTTCTAATTAGTTTTGCTCAACAGCTTCCTGCCTCAGATATAAGAATTTTAATTTTAATTATCATTGAAATCTTCTTAGTCAGTACAGGAAATTATCAATAATGACACTTGATAGAGGATAGAATAGTAATGACACAGATCCTGAGAGGAGTGCAGAAGAGGGAGACATGGAAAGAGGACCACTAATGGGTACAGTAATGCAATTGAGTAAGAGGAACTTCTTTCCACAGCACAAACAACTATGGTCGACAACACTTAACTGAATAGTTCAAAACAGCTAAGAGAGAGGACTTTAAATGCTCCCAACACACACAAAAATGATATATGTTTTAGGTGATATCCATGTCAATTATCCTGATCTAATCATTGCATATTGAATACCTGTACGAAATGCTGCAGCACGTATCATAAATATGCACAATGCCTATGTGTTGATTAAAAAGGTGGTACTAAAAATTCGAACACTAGAGAAGATACTCGAAAGAGCATTTCAATTCCAACTTTTATAAAATCAAATGAATTATTTGGAAGAACTAAACCCATTCTAGACAGGGTCTCTATAATGTTAGTATTTATAAAGGATCTAGCAGTCTGAGGGAAGTGCTACAGTGTTCTGAAAACCATGAGATAACGTGACACAGTTTCCTGAAATTTTATCTCTAAAGTTAATGATTATAAACATAATTATATTAAAATTACAAAATTACATGAAATATTGTGGGTTTCTGGTGTGTCAGTTTAGCTTAACTGGAACCTGCTTTTGCATTTGTCTTCCATGTAGCTTTCCAAGGTAAAATGGACCACAAGTGAAATTTGCATACCTTGTGAAGCAGAGCCAGGAAGCAGCACCCAGGTTTATCCCGCAGAGGGTGAGGATGAGTACAGGGTTGTTGCAGCTTACGCATGTTGCTGCTGATCTGCTGGTTTATCTTATTAGAGGAGCAGCCAGGCCCAAATCTTCTCTAACTCCCATCAGCTCTGTCCTTTCAGCTTCTTCAGCAGCTAGGCCTTGTGAACATGGAGCACAGGCTTCTCTCTTCAGCGCCTGCCGCGTAGGGAGGGAGGCAATGAGATACAGTGGTTCCGATTTGCCTTTGCTATTCCCATTTCACATCTGTCACTCTTTCCCAGAGGCCTGTTCTGCCAACTTTAGACATAATCCTTCCAGCAAAAACAACAGTCTTCAATAGAATGTTTAACAAATACCAGAGTGTATGTGGTCAATCCTTATAATAAATACTTTATTTTACTATTGTAGTACTGTGTCTCTGTTTCCCTAACACATAAATGTTTACAATAAAATGGATTGCTTATAAATCCCAAACTGCTTAGTTTCCTTAGTAGAATCCCTGGGAGGATACATTAATTTTCTTATGCTTTGGGGATAAGAAACTGGTAAATACATACAAACCCAACTGCTTGACTTCCTTTTAAAAGACTCAGAGAATAGAGGAAATATGTTTCTCAATGATATATGTTAGATTTTTAAAGCTAACTTTCAAATTTTTCTAACCAATAAATTAATGTTGATATATGTATTAAAATATCTACCAGTAAAGTCTGAATTTTGTCTTTTTTTTATTGTAAACAAATGGGATACATGTTGTTTGTTTGTACATGGCATAAAAGGCATACCATTTGTGTAATCCTAAATTTACATAGGGTAATGTTGTTTGATTCATTCTGTTATTTTTTCCCCTTCCCACCCACCCCTTCCACCCCTCTTTTCCCTCTTTACAGTCCTTCCTTCCTCCATTCTTGCCCCCCTCCCTAACCCTAAATCTAACCCGAACACTAAACCCTCCCACCTCCCATTATGTGTCATTATCCACTTATTAGCAATATCATTCGTCCATTGGTTTTTTGAGATTGGCTTATCTCACTTAGCATGATATTCTCCAGTTTCATCCATTTGCCTGCAAATGCCATAATTTTATCATTCTTTATGGCTGAGTAATATTCCATTGTATATATATACCACTGTTTCTTTATCCATTCATCAATTGAAGGACATCTAGGTTGGTTCCACAATCTGGCTATTGTGAACTGAGCAGCTATGAACATTGATGTGGCTGTATCTCTGTAATATGCTGATTTTAAGTCCTTTGGGTATAGGCCAAGGAGTGGGATAGTTGGGTCAAATGGTGGTTCCATTCCAAGTTTTCTAAGGAGTCTCCACACTGCTTTCCAGAGTGGCTGCACTAATTTGCAGCCCCACCAGCAATGTAAGAATGTACCTTTCTCCCCACATCCTCGCCAACACCTGTTGTTGCTTGTATTCTTGATAATCGCCGTTCTAATTGGGGTGAGATGGAATCTTAGGGTGGATTTGATTTGCATTTCCCTTATTACTAGGGATGTTGAACATTTTTCCATATGTTTGTTGATTGCTTGTAGATCTTCTTCTGTGAAGTGTCTGTTCATTTCCTTAGCCCATTTGTCAATTGGATTATTCGCATTCTTGGTGTAGAGTTTTTTGAGTTCTTTATAGATTCTGGAGATTAGTGCTCTATCTGAAGTATGATTGGCAAAGGTTTTCTCCGACTCTGTAGGCTCTTTCTTCACATTGCTGATAGTTTCCTTTGCTGAGAGAAAGCTTTTTAGTTTGAATCTATTCCAGTTATTAATTCTTGCTTTTATTTCTTGTGCTATGGGAGTCCTGTTGAGGAAGTCTGGTCCTAAGCCGACATGTTGATGCTCTGGACCTACTTTTTCTTCTATAAGATGCAAGGTCTGTGGTCTGATTCCGAGATCCTTAACCCATTTTGAGTTGAGTTTCGTGCATGGTGAGAGATATGGGTTTAGTTTCATTCAGTTGCATATGGATTTCCAATTCTCCCAGCACCATTTGTTGAAGAGGCTATCTTTTCTCCATTGCATATTTTTGGCCTCTTTGTCTAGTATGAGAAAATTGTATTTCTTTGGGTTTGTGTCCGTGTCCTCTATTCTGTACCATTGATCCACCTTTCTATTTTGGTACCAATACCATGCCGTTTTTGTTACTATTGCTTTGTAGTAGAGTTGAAGATCTGGTATTGCGATACCCCTGCTTCACTCTTTCTGCCAAGGATTGCTTTAGCTATTCTGGGTTTTTTATTCTTCCAGATGAATTTCATAATTGCTTGCTCTATTTCTGTAAGGTACATCATTGGGATTTTCATTGGAATTGCATTGAATCTGTATAGCACTTTTGGTAGTATGGCCATTTTGACAATATTAATTCTTCCTATCCAAGATCATGGGAGATCTTTCCATCTTCTAAGGTTTTCTTTAATTTCTTTCTTTAGTGTTCTGTAGTTCCCATTGTAGAGGTCGTTCACCTCTTTTGTGAGATTGATTCCTAAGTATTTTATTTTTTTTGAAGCTATTGTGTATGGGGTAGTTTTCCTAATTTCTCTTTCTGAAGATTCATCGCTTATGTATAAAAATGCCTTAGATTTATGTGCATTGATCTTATATCCCACTACTTTACTGAATTCACTTATGAGATCTAAAAGTTTTCTGGTGGAATTTCCTGGTTCCTCTAAGTATACAATCATATCATCAGCAAATAGGGATAGTTTGAGTTCTTCTTTTCCTATTCGTATCCCTTTAATTTCTTTGGTCTGTCTAATTGCTCTGGCTAGAGTTTCAAGGACAATGTTGAATAGAAGTGGTGAAAGAGGGCATCCCTGCCTTGTTTCAGTTTTTAGGGGGAATGCTTTCAGTTTTTCACCATTTAGAATGATATTGGCCATGGGCTTAGCATAGATGGCCTTTACAATGTTAAGGAATGTTCCCACTATCCCTATTTTTTCTAGTGTTTTGAGCATGAAGGGGTGCTGTATTTTATCAAATGCTTTTTCTGCATCTATCAAAATAATCATGTGATTCTTGACTTTAAGTCTATTGATATGGTGAATGACATTTATTGATTTCCTGATGTTGAACCAACCTTGCATCCCTGGGATGAAACCCACTTGATCATGGTGCACTATCTTTTTAATATGTTTTTGTATGCGATTTGCTAAAATTTTGTTCAGAATTTTTGCGTCGATGTTCATTAAGGATATTGGTCTGAAATTTTCTTTCCTCGATGTGTCTCTGTCTGGTTTAGGTATCAGGGTAATATTGGCTTCATAGAATGAGTTTGGGAGGGTTCCCTCCTCTTCTATTTTATGGTATACTTTGAGAAGTATTGGAATGAGCTCTTCTTTAAAGGTTAGAACTCGGCTGAGAAACCATCTGGTCCTGGACTTTTCTTTGTTGGTAGGCTATTGATGACTTCTTCTATTTCATTATTTGAAATTGGTCTATTTAAATTGTGTATGTCCTCCTCGTTCAGTTTAGGCAATTCATATGTCTCTAGAAACCTGTTGATGTCTTCGAAATTTTCTATTTTGTTGGAGTATAGATTTTCAAAATAGCTTCTAATTATGTTTTGTATTTCAGTCGAGTCTGTTGTGATATTTCCTTGTTCTTTCCGAATTTTAGTAATTTAGGTTTTCTCTTGTCTTCTCTTTGTTAGTGTGGCTAAAGGTTTATCAATTTTGTTTATTTTTTTGAAGAACCAAGTATTTATTTTGTCAATTTTTTGTATTGTTTCTTTTGTTTCAATTTCGTTGATTTCAGCTCTCAGTTTAACTATTTCCTGTCTTCTACTACTTTTGGTGTTGGTCTGCTCTTCTTTTTCTAGGGCTTTGAGCTGTAGTGTTAGGTCGTTTATTTGTTGAGTTTTACTTCTTTTATTAAATGCGCTCCATGAAATAAATCTTCCTCTAAGTACTGCTTTCATAGTGTCCCAGAGATTTTTATATGTTTCTTTGTTCTCATTTACCTCTAAGAATTTTTTAATTTCCTTCCTAATATCTTCTGTTATCCATTCATCATATAATAGCATATTGTTTAATCTCCAGGTGATGGAGTAGTTTCTGTTTTTTACTCTTTCATTTATTTCTAACTTCAATCCATTATGATCTGATAGAATACAAGGTAGTGTCTCTATCTTCTTGTATTTGCTGACATTAGCTTTGTGGCATAATATATGGTCTATTTTAGAGAAGGATCCATGTGCTGCTGAGAAGAAAGTGTATTCGCTCTTGGTTGGATGGTATATTCTATAAATGTCTGTTAAGTCTAAATTATTGATTGTGTTATTGAGATCTATGGTTTCTTTGTTCAATTTTTGTTTGGAAGATCTGTCCAGTGGTGAGAGAGGCATGTTAAAATCACCTAGTATTATTGTGTTATGGTCTATTTGGTTTCTAAAATTGAGAAGGATTTGTTTGACATACATGGATGAGCCACTGTTTGGGGCATACATGTTTATGATTGTTATATCTTGCTGATTTATGCTTCCCTTAAGCAGTATGAAATGTCCTTCTTTATCCCTTCTGACTAACATTGGCTTGAAGTCCACATTATCTGAAATGAGGATGGATTCTCCAGCTTTTTTGCTGAGTTCATGTGCATGGTATGTTTTTCCCCATCCTTTCACCTTTAGTCTATGGGTATCTCTTTCTATGAGGTGAGTCTCCTGCAGGCAACATATTGTTGGATCTTTCTTTTTAATCCAATCTGCCAGTCTATGTCTTTTGATTGATGAATTCAGGCCATTAACATTAAGGGTTATTATTCAGATATGATTTGTATTCCCGTTCATTTGGTTCATATTTAAAATTTTATTTACTTATTTATTTATTTTTTGACACATCTTGGTTCCTCCTTTATTTGACAGTTCCTTTAGGGTAATTCCTCCCTTTGCTGATATGCTTCTTTGTTTTTTATCTCTTCCTCATGAAATATTTTGCTGAGAATGTTCTGTAATGCTGGCTTTCTTTTTGTAAATTTTTTTAGCTTTTGTTTATCATGGAAGGATTTTATTTCATTGTCAAATTTGAAGGTAAGTTTTGCTGGGTATAAGATTCTTGGTTGGCATCCATTTTCTTTCAGAGCCTGAAAATTGTTTTTCCAGGCCCTTTTAGCTTTTAGGATCTGGATTGAAAAATCTGCTGATATCCATATTTGTTTCCCCCTGAATGTAATTTGGTTCTTTTCTCTCACAGCCTTTAAAATTCTGTCTTTATTTTGTATGTTTGGTATTTTCATTATAATGTGCCTTGGTGTGGGTCTGTTGTCATTTTGTGTATTTGGAATCCTATAAGCCTCTTGGACTTGATTTTCCATTTCATTCTTCAGATTTGGGAAATTTTCTGATATTATTTCATTGAATAGATTGTTCATTCCTTTGGTTTGTTTCTCTAAGCCTTCCTCAAACCCAATAATTCTCAAATTTGGCCTTTTCTGATATCCCATAGTTCTTGCAGATTCTGTTCATGATTTCTTACCATCTTCTCTGTTCAACTTTGCTTTCGAGGTTAAATATTTTGTCTTCAATATCTGAAGTTCTGTCTTCCAGGTGTTCTATCCTATTGGTTATGCTTTCTATGGAGTTCTTAATTTGGTTTTTTGTTTCCTTCATTTCAAGGATTTCTGTTTGTTTTTTTTTCAATATCTCTAACTCTTTATTGAAATGATCTTTTGCTTCCTGTATTTGCTCTTTTAACTGTCAATTGGTGCTATCATTCAATGCCTGCATTTGCTCTTTCATCTCATCGTTTGCTTCCCTAATCATTTTAATTATGTACATTCTGAACTCCCTGTCTGTCATTTCTTCTGCCATGCTATTGTTGGATTTTATTGATGTAACATCTAGATTTGTTTGGGGCATTTTCTTCCCTTGTTTTCTCATATTGTTCAGGAATCAGTGGGTCATTAAGATATTGCAGATTTCCTCTATCAACTTATAATGTCCCTGAAGATTGCTATTATATCCCCTCTTATCCTTCAGTAGCCTGAAGTCTTGGAGGAAGTTGATAATGCGGAGCTCCACAAAGAAGCTGCCTCTCTAGGGGTGGTGACCCTCAGGTGGCGTATATTCCCTGATAGTGGGCAGAGGTGCCTCCACTTGTTGACCAATGGTCATCCAAAGGGGAACTAGGCTGCGGGCTGAGGCAAGTCCTGTTTGTGCCTGTGTCTCTGGTTTTTCCGTCCCTGTGGGAAAACCTCCCCCGGCAGGGAAGACTCACTCGGTGGGGATGTCTCGCTGGTCAGTTCCCCTCCTAGAGGTTCCCCTCAATCTACAACTACCACCTGGGCTGGGCTGTCTTCCTCTGCAATGTTCCCAGGAGCCCGGACCTACCTCCTGGGCCTGGGAGCCTCACCCTTCGCAGGCGAGTCTCCTTAGGCTGCTTCTCCTCAGAGAATCTGCCCGCGGTCCTGGAAACTTCGCTCCGCCCCTAGGCGTGTCTCTGTGCAACTCTTCCAGCAAGAAGCCACCTAGCTCCTGGGACCCTGCTCTGCACCTAATCACCTGGCTATGCGGCCCCTCCTCTGAGCCGCCACCTGGAGCCCCGTACAATAGCTCCGATACCCAGAGACCCGCCACACACCTCCTCCTCCGGACAGCAGCCAGGTTTCCGACACAGTCACTAGGAGCCCAAGCAATTCACTTCGCGTCTCCTCCTCCAGTCAACGGCCCGTAGCCCTAGGCAGTCACTCCAAGTTCAAGTGACCCGCCCTGTTCCTCCTCCTCCTCGGGGTAGGCCCCTGGGTGTTCAGGAGTGGTCACTTTGAGTCCAAACAGCTCGCCACGCAGCTCCTCCTCTGGCAACCGCCTGTGGTTCTGATGCAGTCACTCCTAGACCAGGCGACCCGCCGCGCTTCTCCTCTTCTTCCAGGCAACCCCCTGGTGTTCAGAGGCGGTTGCCCTGAGTCCAAACAGCTCGCGATGCAGCTCCTCCTCAGGCAGCCGCCCGGAGCCCCAGTGGTTGCTCCGAGTCCAAGCGCCGCGCTGAGCCGCCTCCCCCACGATGATCCCAGTTGTCTATGTCCACTGCTCCAGCAGGGGGGAGGGGCGCCCCGCCGAACAATTCCACCCCACGAAGTTCCCTGCGCTCCAGGGCCACCGCCCCATCCGGGCCCCCCCCCCCCCCAACGGGAGATACCTACCGGGCAGCCCTGAGCTGGTCCCAAGTCTCTCACCATCTCCTCCCCTGTATCCTGCGTCCCGGAGCAACATGAAATGCAGCCACCCTCCAGTCCGCCATCCCAAAAACCAAAATAATGTTTTTTAACTGCTTAAAATATTCTAATTGCTTACAAGCTCATATAAAATTGTGTGCAATTATTTAAATATTCAATGATTGATTGTTTTAGGCAGTTTTTTCACTGCTGTGACTAAGTAATCCGATCAGCACAATTATAGAAGAGGTAAGGTTTATTTGAGGACTTACAGTTTTAGAGGTCTTAGTCCATAGAAGGCTGAGTCCTTTCCTTTGGGCTGGCGGTGAGGCCATACATCATGGCAGAAGAATGTGGCAGAGAGAAGCAGCTCACATTATCAGGAAGCAGAGAGAGAGAGAAAGAGAGAGACTCCACTCTCCAGATACAAAATGTATACTTTAAAGCCAGGCCCTAATTCCTACCTCTTCCAGGCACACCCTACAACTTCAATTAATCCCATTAGGGATTAAGATTTACAATCCAATGATTTCTCCTCTGGACTTTATTGCATTGTCTGACATGTGAGTTTTTGGGGGACACCTCACATCCAAACCATAACAATGATTAAAACAATTTTTATAGAAATCATGCATTGCACCACACCATGTTCAAGGGACTAGACAGAAGTGAGGGTTCCTACTTTTGTAAGTGTGAACAAATATAAAAATATCACAGAGTACATACCAAAGGCCGCTGTAATGGAGAAACCAGGAATCAAGTTAAGCAAGAACAGACACCTAGCCCATGTTCCTTCCATATCCATGGACACAAGGTAGAAGAGGTGTTTGAAGACATCAGTGGCTTATTTAAAATGTCATTACAGATTGATCTCTGGTTCCATTTTTTTCCTACACATTCAGCTTCTGTGAACCACCCTCAGAACAAAACTACACCACTATTCCCATATATACAGGTTTATTTCCCCATGCTCTAACCTTAGTCCAAAATATCATTTGTCCCCTCTCATAATTTACCAATACTTTAAGGGCATAAACAAAATGCCTTTATTCAATACTTTGCTACAAATTAAAACATATTATCCTGGTACTTATAAGTACATTATTTATGAGTCTACCTATTATTTCTTCCAAATAGAAATCATTGATTTCATTAATATTTTGAGGACCAAATATTGAGTAGGCACTGTGCCAGGGTCCTGAGGTTTTACAAAGTAAAGACATGATCTCCCACTCGGGAAGGGTTTTTTTCATGCACACCATCTCCACAGACTGTTAAGCCCTGATTTTTTATTTTATTTTTTTGGTATTTTATATTGAATTTCCCAAGTATTAACTGAAATCTGTTGAAGAAAAAAACCACATATCAGGGCCTCAGATGAGAAAAGGTACCTAAAAGACAAACAGTGCCAAATGCTAGGCCTTATATAGATAGTCACTGTTAGGTGGGTTCAGGGGGACTGGATGGGAACAGGGCATCAAGCAGCCTGCGCATGCGCAAAGAAACAATGTAGCCTGCGCAAGCCTCAAGGAGCAGCCAATCAGGCGCTGTCAAACGACCCTAGCCAATCCCAGGAGGACACGGAGTCCTCATGCTTCCCCACCCCCACCTCGGGGTTAGAAAAACCACCCCATAGGGGCCGCATTCGACTTCTTGGGCCCAGCGCACCCTGGTGGAGCAGCGAACCTCGCAGGGGAGCCCTTCTGCAATGGTTTCTTTTTGATTCACATCCGGCCTCTGTTCTCTGGTTCATAGTCTGAACGGGGTTACTCCAGTCTGATCTTAACACTTTTATGTAATCTTCATGTCAGTTATTCACTTCACATAATTCCAATAATATAGTGAAATTAGCAAGCCGCTATGAAAATGGTAGGCATGTTTAAAGTAACCATTAAGAAGCAGACTGAAAAAAGTAATCTGTAAAAAGATGCAGATAATAAAAGAATAACAGAACTCTGGATTAAGCGAAACACATTTGGAATAATGCATCCAGATAAACTGTCTTGCTAAACGAGTCTTAATGCACTGTGTCCCAGTGGACAGTGCAATCCTTTCCCTGCACATTAACTTGTTTTTGTTTTTAAAAACTTTATATACATGCAGAATAAATTTCTAAGGGAGTTTATTACTGCGTGCACATTGGCTTCATCTGTTTTTCAAAACATGAATTCCACAAAACAAAGATATCATTAGGTAATTTTATTTTAGACTTACAATATTTTGTTCTGGCTTACTATTAGATAAAATTGCATATTTTTTTTCATAAAAGTACTCAAACTTCACATTATTAGTGTGCTGTTTTGAAGGTGGGATGAAATCTTTAGAAGGAAGGTCAAAATACAAATACAAGTTATTACTGATTATTGCGCTTGAATAGCTGAATTAACATGCTGCAGGCATTGTAACCTAAATCATAACCCAATTGAACTGATTATAAAGAGGCACTGATAAATGAGCTGTTTTAATAAGCATGTATTTATGAATTTGTTATCAGAGTTTCTTCCATTAAAGTAAAATAATTAGGATCCTGAATCAGATCAAGATGACAGGGCTGCCAAGCAACATCTTTTCTTTCAGAGGAGAACATGAGAGTGTTTGGAAGAAAGTGAGGCAATGTTCTTTAATGAACACAAATTCCCTTTCAAATTATTCCATTGCTCAAAGAAAGACAGTTATTTAATAAAAAAGGCCAAGCTGTAAACATCAGTCACAGTTTCATTCCTTATATGCAAAAAGGCAATGAACAGGAGTTCTATTTCCACTTTGGCATTTAGGATGTTTTGTCTTGGAGTAGAAGCTGTAAAGTCAAGAGGATCATTTTGTTGTAAGCATCCAAGTGAAAACTCTTATTTGATTGCCATTTGCTAACGAGTTATATTAGAAGAAGAGCCAAAGTCTGTAAAGGAAAATCCATAAATCCATTCCAAGTTCTCAGGTCTCTGAGGTCACCAGGACTGTGAGCCTCAAAGCTGTCCTACCGATGTGGCCAGGCAGATTTCCCTGTCACACCCAGGTGCCACAATGACAGACGCTGTGGAGACACACAGATGGCACTTTAGCCTCACCAGGCTCTCTAGCTATCCTTCATCTGTTTTCCTCCTCTAACCCCTGATCCAGAACTCAGGTCAACACACTTTGTTTCTCATTGATGTTTTTACTGTTAGTATAGGAACTAATATTTTACTATCATTTCATTAGAAAAGAATTGATTTGTCTCCTTTAAAATAGGTGAAAAAATGGCTAAACTTTCTGAAATAATTATAATTTAACATTTGGATATGTCAGTACTCTAATAAAAATAAAAATAAATACTTCAAAGGTTCACATTCAAGTCCAGTTCGTCTACTATTAAATTACATACATTAACTGTCTCTGTTATATATTTTGTATAACCTACAATGGATCTATTGTGTTGACTATAAAATTACACAGATATACCTTCATATATACAATGTTGATCCATAAGGGAAACTGAGGGACAAATTGATAAAGAAACAGAGAAGTTATTTGGGCTGATCAGAGTTGCAACTTTGGAGACATAAATTCAAGCAGGTTGAACTTGTTCTCTGGGGTCTTACAGACTTGATACACATGTCAAAGCAAAAATTATGAGTGGGGTTGGAAATCACAGTGGTTAGTTCTCAAGAATTTGCGTTGGTGCAGACAGGGTTGAAAACTGTCTTCTAAGAAATGGATGGGGTAAGAATATACATCAAACAGTTTTCAGGAAGGTGCAGGCAAGGGTAAGAACAAAGACATGCCTGGGCAAGGAGGGGAATCAGGGGCTTGTTGACCCCGGTGGGTGGAACATTTTGTTCTAATGAAAACTATAGCTCCCAGTTATTAGTTGGGCCTGGAAGAGTTTCAAAAAGTGCTGGTTAAAGAAAGTACAACTTACAAAAAGTCAGAAGTTTATTTGGAGGAAGACATAACTAGAGCCTGGTCTTTCATGTCCTCCTGGCCTTGTATTTTGGGGCACTCCAATCTGCCTTTATTAATTTTCTATGATATTCACATGGATATATATAATTTATGTGTATATACATGTGTATATTTTTAAAAGGTACCAAAGTAAACTCTTTCAACATTCTGCTAAAAAGGTGTCCTTCAACACATGAATGTATAAAGAAATCATGGTCTATATACAGAATGGAATATTCCTCAGCCCTAAAGAAGATTGAATTATGGCATTTGTAGGTCAATGGAGTTGGAGAATATCATGCTAAGTGAAATAAGCCAATCTCCCAAAACCAAAGGCCTAACGTTTTCTCTGATATGCAGATTATAATTCATAATAAGGGGTTGGGTTGGTAGAGAAGAATAGAGTTACTTTAGGTAGAGGGGAGTGAAGAGAGGTGAAGGGGTATGGGGGTAGGAAGGATAGTAGAGTGAAACAGACAATTACTACCTCATGTATATATATGACTGCATGACCAATGTGGTCCTACAACATTTCCAATCAGAAAATTGAGTAATTATACTCCATTTATGTATGATTTATCAACATGCATAAATGCATTTTACTGTCATATATAATTAATTATAACAAATTTTATTTTTTTTTAAAAAGTTAGAAATTTTAAACATATTTCAAAGATTTAATATGTATTTATGACTGAAAGAGTCAAAATTATTCCTGTTTCTCCTCATGAAAGATGTTTTACTCAATATAGCTTCTAGATTAAATTTTCCTTTGATAGACAAGTGAAAATGAAATTGTAACTGATCAATAGGATATATATGAACTTGATTTAGTTTTTAGTTTCATGTTAAATTTTTTTAAATTCAAACTTTATGTATTTTGACTTGTACCACATGACCAATTCCTCAAGTGATGTCATTAAAAATGTATGAATCTTGGGCTGGGGAGATAGCTCAGTTGGTAGAGTGCTTGCCTTGCAAGCACAAGACCCTGGGTTCAAATCCCCAGCACGGCAAAATAAATAAATAAATAAATAAATAAAAATTTATGAATCTCCATCTTATATGCTACTCCTGTATTTTTAAGAGTAAAACATAAAACTGAAACTAACAGAGTATTGAATTTTCATAATGAATAGAATTGAGTGTCAATGACAACCATAAGGCTTTTGTCATCCACAATCTAACTGAAAAGGTAGATAACTAAGCTGTTGCAAAGTAATTAACTAAGATAGGAGAGGGAGATTCAACACAGAACAGGTAGGGAAAAGTTAGTGGGACAAAAAACGTTTTCTTTTCATACACCAATGAGTTGAAATTCTTTAATAATCTGGCTACAATGATATAAGCTGGAGACACAATTAGACTTTAGGTTCTTAGCATTTCCTTAACACTACAGCTAATGCAAATCTTTGCTTAAATTATATTCAGAAAGTAAAAAAGAAGTAATAGTCCCAAATTCTTACAATGAAATGTATGAGACAAAAGTCATATGTGTTTCATTCCTAATGAGTGTCCCGTGAATGTGTGTGTGTGTGAGTGTGTGTGTGTGTGTAAGAGAGAGAGAGAGAGATACAACACACAGTTCTCTATATCTTTTAAGGTCAATAAGATTTCTTTGCTATACACTAAAACCTCAGAATGTTTCTCTTTCATGTTGAGTCTTAGAATAGCAATCTCTTTGGAGACTGGTTGTCTGAAACTCTCTCCTGCATGACCATTCAGGCTTAACCATAATCCAGCTAAAGCTGAGTCATTGATTGACACTAGGCACTGGGGCAGGCAGATGAATTTCTCTGGTTTAAAGTTTAATGGAACAGATCTTTTGATCTCTGATTCTGTAAGGAATCTGAAGTTCATTTTCTCCCTCAGGTTTCTTTGGTGCTAGTACATTGTCACATTCAGATCTCATTTTCATGAGCAGAATGTAATGCGGTGAGGTCAGCATTGCTAAGCTAATACAGCGATTTACATTCATATTTCATGGGATGTTAACTTGATCACTGTCCTTTCCCTGGGTGCTTAATCTATCCAATGCATATGTGACACGAGTTCTCTTAAGATCTAAGGTTCAGCATGATGTCTTATATATCCTGTAATTCTGCATTTATACTCCTATTTCTGAAATGAGTGAAAAATCATTTTAAATGAGAATATCAAAGTCTAAAAATAAAAAAGAAATAAAACGATCCCTTGATCTCTTATAGTCAAGCCTTTCCCTCATGTTAGTGTCCATAAGCCACTTCCCACATCTAAACCAGTGAAGGGAGAGAATATGTAGCAAGTCATATAGTTTCTATGGTACAGCTCATTTAGTATTCAAGACTGGTCTCAGTGCTGCAGTTTCAGCACTGGTAATATCTAGCTCAAGTTCATTGCTTCTGCATGTTTACTGAAGTCTTATCTTGACTTGTCTAGAATCATGTACACACACACACACACACACACACACATACACACACAAAACTTCATTGGACCTTCCTGAGGCAGGTCAGAGTGTTTGGTTCACAATAATCCAGGGCGCAGAACTTCTTAATTCAAGAACTACTTAATTCAAGTAGAAGACTTGAGGGTGTAAGACTTGAGTTTTCACTGTATTTCTTTTTGGACTGTTGTTATCATATCCATGCTTTCAGTTCTTTGCCAGCAAATGAAGAAATTAGGTATATTTAAGTACTTTTCCCAAATTTTGGTCAGATTCAAGTTAAGACAATTCTTAACAGAAGAAACTTAGTAAAATGGGCACGAAAACGCAGTATAAAGTTTCAAAGCATCAATTCCTCTGTAAGAATCATCTATGAGCTTCCTTTTCTTAAAATATATGGTGTTCTTTGACCAAAAGTGATCAAGTGCATGTTTGTTCAAACAGTGCTTTGGGGAGAGTGCAAACTGTTGATAAGGCCAATAAAGCTGAGCTTTTAACCTTTCTGCATTTCAATTGCATAATCAAACCCTGGTGATAGCACATCACACACTCAGAACGCCGTGAGCAATGCACAGAAAATGAAAATTAGTTCTAAAAGCCTTTTCATTCTTTGTGGCATAGGATGCTGCTCTCTGGCTATATATGAAAGAGGATCAGAGACAAAATGGAAAAAATATTATGACTATGAGTGAAAGCAAGCCCAGAGACAAGCTCATTGAGGGTTGAAATAGAAGAGCGAGCAACTGTAATTAGCTCCACTGTCTTATGAGAATAAAAAACAAAACCACTTTAAAAAATATAAACAGGCAGAGTGCCAGCCGAGATAGTGACTACTGCGGTAACAAACCTTGGTAAATAGTGAGCAATATGAAGGTAAATAGAGTTTGTGGATAAAAGTTTGACATCAATTCCATTGGCTACATTTTTCATAAATTACCATCCGTAATAAAAGTCATCCTGCTATATTACTTTTGAGGTAAGACAACATTTAATACCAAAGATGGTTTGAAATAAAGGCAGAATATCATCACATATCCTCACTAAACAGACGCATAAGGCAGTTTTAATTACTGTGTGTTTGAGCAAGAGTGAAATTTCCTATGTTTAGAGATATTTTCATTTCAAGAAAACAGTGCCAGGGTGATAGAGGTAGTAGAAAGCCTTCTCCCTAAAGTGCAGCATTGATTTCTGCCCTGCTTACAGCCTGCTTTCCCTACTCAGTTACATGACATGACCTTGCAGAAGTGTTCAGTTAAAGGAAAGCTTGCCTGGGAATTTCTTATACGTACATGCTGATGGCTATACATCTTCCAATGCATTATCACAGATTTCACGTTTCGTTTGTTCTTTTCAATGAATTTAGTGAATATGCTCAAGCCACATCTATAGGATGCACACACACATGGTTAATGTGACATTTAACACATGTAAGGCAACAATTTCTTAAAACAATATGGTCTTCTTTCGAGTCTATTTAAGATGGACACGAGGAGGGATATCTTGGAATTGCCACCATATCTCCTCAGTTTTATTTTTCTTCATGTATAGAATCTGCAAAGTTGTGACATTTTTACAGAAAGCACTGCCTGTGTAAGACATGAATTGAGTCCCCTGTTTTCTAAGTAGTGTGTTCCACAGAGAGAGTAAAATCAGAGAGTAAGTCTCTCAATTCTCTAATAACATTTTGCCATTTTCTTAAACCATAAAATAAGTCTGTACTTATGAATAGGACTATCTCAAAATGGAACACTGATTCATGAATGAAGAAAACCATTTTCTTTTAAGTTGAGAAACTATGAATCACTCTTAGGGTTTGGATGTGTGAGACAATGCAAGAACGTTTAGAGGAGAACCAATTGGATTACAAGAGCCTTAATCCTATGAGTTAATTACTCCCCTGATAGGGATTAACTGAGTGGTTAACTGAAGGCGGGTAGGGTGTAACCGAAGGAGGTGGACATTGAGGGCATGGTTTTGGGGTATATATTTTGTATCTGACTAGTGGAGTCTCTCTGCTTCCCCAACATCATGAGAGCTACTCACCTCTAACACACTCTTCTGCCATGATGTTCAGTCTCACCCTGAGCCCTGAGGAATGAAGTCTGCCGTATATGGACTGAGACCTATGAACCATCTTTTATATCCTCGTGCTTTATTTTGAATTTTATTCCTCATATCAGATAAAATATTTAAACTTTGACTTTTGGGGACTGACTTATCGATTTATTGGGTTATTGATTTATTGGGTTTTGGGGACTGACTTATTGATTTATTGGGTTTTCAGGTGTTAAGTTTTTTGCGTTCTTTATATATTCTGTATATTAATCCTCTGTTGGAAAAAAAGCTGGTAAAGATTTTTTTTCCCACTCTATTTGCTCTCTCTTCCTGCTCTTAATCATTTTCTTTGCTGTGCAGAAGTATTTTTAATTTGATGCTATCCCACTCATTAATTCTTGGTATTATTTCCTAAGCTTTAGGGGTTCTATTGAATAAGTTATTGCCTGCAGCTATGTTGGGATTGTTGACCCTTTATTTTTTTCTAGCAGTTTCAAAGTTTCTGGTTTAATTCCTAGATCACTGATACATTTTGAGAGGTCTTTGGTGCAGGGTGAGAGATAGGGATCCAGTGAAGCCTAAACTCTTGTAATCAATCAGGTACCTAGTGACTGCACAGTAGGATGACTGATTATCACTTCACATTCTTGTTCCTGACTCTGTTGTATCATATACAGCTATAAACTTTTCTTTTTAAAATTGCATTGGATTCAGTCAAACACTATTGTGTGTGAGGGTTTTCTAGGGGAGTGGGGGCTTCCTTTAAGTCCTGTTCACCTTCTTGGCTTCAATCTTCAGCAATGAAACACCAAATTTTCTTTCCCCCAGAGGCAACCTGTGGTACTTGGTATTTCTTTTGCCCATTCCAGTTCCCTCTCCAAACCTGCATACTTTTATTCACAGAGCTATTACTTTTCTTCCTGTTGTTCCTAAATCTGCAGATTCTAACCAACCACCAAATTCTATTACTTCTTAATCAAACAAGTCTAATCCATTGCCATTTTCCTTACCATGAAATGTGGTGTGGGGACACATCAAGCAGCATCTATATGGCCTTTCCCCTTCATTTCCAGCCCCCTGTAATATTTCTAGTACTGTTAGAGCATGTCTTCAATCATATAAGAACCTTACCAATTACCAAAGAAGCTTTTCAATACCTATGATTATTACAGGCTACTTTCTCGGCACAGATTTCAGTGCTCTTTACAGAGTCCCAACCTCCCTTAATTTTTCCATAGCTTGTAAATGTCCTATTTAACCTACTCAGTTAACTTAATTGTTTTACTATCTACACGTTTACTAATAATAGTACTCTTATGGAAAAGTTTTTCTGTTACTAATTTGCATTTGTTCAAATGCGTTCATCAAATGATAGATAGTTCAAATACAATCACCTTCACAACCTCCAGTAAAAGCCCTCTGTAATACAATGCTTTCTGAGTGCCTTAGAATGATTTTATCACTCATTGGTGGTATGTAATTTAATATATGGAATGTGCTATATCTTTTCTTGAATATCTACCTTCTGCCTTCTACTAGAATAAAATTCCTTGACAGCACATCATATATACTTCTCATCTATTTATTTCCCTCAGTACCTTGCACATGGTATCCTTGTATTCAATTAATACAGATAGATTATTATTAGTAAGTTGCAATAAAAGATCTATTTTGTTGAATTCAATGCTAAACATAAATTTGAGACATTCACTTAGTGTGTAGACATCAAAAAATAAATTGAATGCACTTATACAGAAAACATAAACTCCAACCTTTATGATAATCAATCCAGAAGAAAAAAAAATCACACAATTCTTTTGAAGGATGTACCATCATGTGATTCCCATTCTGATTCTCTGTATCTGACAATTTTAAAAGTCAATTTCTGAGCAATTTCTCAAGAAGTTATACTTAGGGCTTTCAATTTTGTAACATTCCCAATGGATGTGTACTATTATTAACTTCTAGGATTTCTAAAATTACTCATGCACTTGATTTATTTCTAAGTTCATTTCTTTTTAAATTTGGGGCATAATTTCATGGCATTTACAGCACATGCAAAGTATATTGCACCACACAAATCACTGATGCTGTGTTAAATCTTCCTGGTATTTATAGAAGCATCTAGGAGAAAGGAATTCTGTAAGAGGTGAAGCCTTCCAGGCCCATCTCACCCCAAGAATGAACTTGAACAGTGACTCAAGCAGCAAAATTGGATTTCATTTATCTTTTCAAGCTCCCAAGGTTGAATTTCCAACATCTTTAACTGAAAGTCTCCTTCATTAGTATGAGAAATCTACAAGATCGAGTTTCCTTTAAGTAAGTCAGAGAGTGCTCACTACGTACCCTCTCTCCTCAAAATATTACCTAGAAAGAAGGAAAAGTCATATAATTTTATCTACATGTGACTGTGTAAATAAGTGCCTACCACAAAATATTACATCAATGATTTGGGGTGGAGGGGTTTACATGAGTTACAAGGTTTCATTACATAAAGTATACTGAAAATTGCAAAAAAGAAATTAATACATACAAAATGTTACTCTCCAAAATGTAAAATTTTACTAATATTCTGACTCTAATGTGAATATTGAACATTTGTAAAACTTGTTTTTTCACATTCATTTTTGAAAAAGTACGATTTTAAAATATTTAATTCTTTTTAGTTGTGTATGGCATCAGGATACATTTTGAAGTAGTCATAAAAGCATGGAACATAATTCAGTTCCTAGCACTTCCCCCTTCCTGACTTCTTCCTTCCCTTGCTCCCCTCCCTCCACTGATTTTTCTGTAGTTTTTTTTTTTTTTTTTAATTAGTATCTTGTGAATAAACTTGATGTTGGGATGCACTGTGCTGTGCTCACGCATACCCACATGAAGGTTTAGTAAGTTCAGTCAGATTCATTCCACTGTTAAGTGCTTTTCCAGTTCCTCCTTCTTTACCCTCCATCCTGTTCATCTTTTCTAGTGATCTTTCCCTTTTTTTTTTTTTTTTTTTTTTTTTGGTACCAAGAATTGAACCCAAGGACACTTAGCCACTAAGCCACATCCCAAGCCCATTTTTTGTATTTTATTTAGAGCCAGAGTCTCACTGAGCTGTTTATGGGCTTGCTAAATTGCTGAAGCAGGCTTTCAACTGGTGATCCTCCTGCCTCAGCCTCCCCAGCAGCTGGGTTTAGAGGCATGCACCACTGCACCTGGCTCTTTCCTCTGTATTGATGACACTCCATCTCCTTTTTTCCTTTCTCTCCTTTTTTAATTTTTTTAATCCCCTCGTGATTTTGGTTTAGCTTCCACAGATCAGAGAAAACATTTGACCTTTGACTTGTGGGGGACTGGTTTATTGCACTTAGCAAGAGGTTCTCCAGTTCCATCTATTTGCTAGGAAATGCTATAGTGTCATTCTTCTTTATGACCAATAATTTATTGTGTATATATTCCACATTTCATTCTTCATTCATCTGTTGAAGGGCATCTAGATTGCTGCCATAGCTTGGCTATTGTGAATTGTGCTGCTATAAACACACACTGAATCACTGTAGTATGCATACTTATATCTTTTGGATTTATACTGGAGTGGTATGCATCTACTTATTTAAATTTTTTCAATACTTCTCTTAGTCTTGAAAAAATAGATATGGGTTTGACCAGCAAATTTGAAACCAATGATAAAATAATTTGAAAAACCTCAAATATTTGGAAATTAGCATATCTAAATGACTCAAAATAGAAATTAGAAAATACGTTGAAATTTAATAATGAAGATTCAATGAATTAAGACATTTTAAAAACAGATAAAGTTTGTTTAGAAAACTAGGTATAACAAAAAATGACTATACTAAAATTGGAAATGAATTATCTAAGTATTTCAGGAAACTAAATACTTAGATAATTATAAAGAATAAGTTAGAATCAAATAAAGTAAAAAGAAAATAATAATGGTAAATATCTGTAGAACTGAAAAGAAGCAAATAATAGAAAAATTCAGGAACAACAGCTGGTATTTTAAAATGACTAATAAAACCTCTGAACTCCAACCAAACCAATCAAGAAGAAACAGTAAGCACAAACTATCAACAAAATAATTGAAAAGAGAACATACCACAGATCTTACAGGCATTAGAATGGTAATAAAATATATTGTGAACAAATTCATAAAGTTTTAAAAGATAAGAAATACACAAATTTCTTGAAAATGAACACAAAAATTAATGAATTAAAATCAACACAAGAATTAATTAAAACAGGGCTGATATATTTGACTGTCTTCTTAATTAAAAAACTTTCCACAAAAATTCTCCTTTCAAGGATGAATCTGTGATATAAAAGTTGGCTTTCCCAATCCTTAGCAGAAAGAGCGAAGCAGGGAGTATCGCAATATCAGATCTTCAACTCTACTACAAAGCAATAATAACAAAAATGGCATGGTATTGGTACCAAAATAGATACCAATAGATCAATGGTACAGAATAGAGGACATGGACACAAACCCAAATAAATACAATTTTTTCAGACTAGACAAAGGGGCCAAAAATATGCAATGGAGAAAACATAGTCTCTTCAACAAATGGTGCTGGGAAAACTGGAAAACCATATGCAACAGAATGATATTAAACTCCTATCTCTCACCCTGCACAAAACTCAACTCAAAATGGATCAAGGACCTCGGAATCAGACCAAAGACCCTTCATTTTATAGAAGAAAAAGTAGGTCCAAATCTTCAACATGTTGGCTGAGGATCAGACTTCCTTAACAGGACTCCCATAGCACAAGAAATAAAAGCAAGAATCAATAATTGGGATAGATTCAAACTAAAAAGCTTTCTCTCAGCAAAGGAAACTATCAGTAATGTGAAGAGAGCCTACAGAGTGGGAGAATATCTTTGCCACTCATACTTCAGATAGAGCACTAATCTCCAGAATCTATAAAGAACTCAAAAAACTCTACACCAAGAATACAAATAACCAATCAATAAATGGGCTAAGGAAATGAATAGACACTTCACAGAAGAAGATCTATAAGCAATCAACAGATATATGAAAAAATGTTCCACATCTCTAGTAATAAGGGAAATGCAAATCAAAACTACCCTAAGATTCCATCTTACTCCAATTAGAATGGCGATTATCAAGAACACAAGCAACAATAGGTGTTGGAGAGGATGTGGGGAAAAAGGTACACTCATACATTGCTGGTGGGGTTGCAAATTAGTACAGCCACTCTGGAAAGCAGTATGGAGATTCCTTAGAAAGCTTGGAATGGAACCACCATTTGACCCAGCTATCCCACTCCTTGGCCTGTACCCAAAGGACTTAAAATCAGCATACTACAGAGATACAGCCACATCAATGTTCATTGCTGCTCAATTCACCATAGCCAGATTGTGGAACCAACCTAGATGCCCTTCATTTGATGAATGGATAAAGAAACTGTGGCATATATATACAATGGAATATTACTCCACCATAAAGAAAGATAAAATTATGGCATTTTCAGGCAAATGAATGAAATTGGAGAATATCATGCTAAGTGAGATAAGCCTATCTCAAAAAATCAAAGGACGAATGATCTCACTGATAAGTAGATGATGACATATAATGGGGGGTGGGAGGGATTAGCGTTAGGGTTAAGGTTAGGTTTAGGGTTAGGGTTAAGGAGGGTGGCAAGAATGGAGGAAGGAAGGACTGTATAGAGGGAAAAGAGGGGTGGGAGGGGTGAGAGGGGTGGGGAGGAAGGAAAAAATAACAGAATGAATCAAAGAACATTACCCTATCTAAATTTATGATTACACAAATGGTATACCTTGACTCCATGTACAAACAGAGAAATAACATGTATCCCATTTTTTTACAATTAAAAACAAAAAAAAGTTGACTTTCCTTCAGTGCCAAAATATGGCATGCCTTTTCTAATAATGGAAATTACATGCTGAACTCTTTCATGGATATAGAAGCAAAAATCCAAAATTTTAGTAGGAATTCATCAGAATAGAAACCAATTATGCTGCAAATCCAAGTGGAGTTTATTTTGGGGGAAGGAGGGCAGTTTTGTTCAATATTTGAAAATCAACCATGTCTTTCACTACATTCATAGGAATAAAGAAAGGGAAAATAAGTAAGTTAACATATGCATGAAAGTTTATTTGATAAAATTCAAAACAGATTAGTAAAAATGTTGTGAGTTTTCTCAGTAATATAACTTTCTAATTCTGATATTTCCCACAAACAACAAAAAAGCAGAAACAGTTGGTATAGCCATAGCAGTTCTTGGAATTCTAAGATTTTTATTATTTAAAATTTGTAACTATTTCCATGTACTTCTATCTCTTCAAAATTCTAGCTAAATGGACTTTTACACCATTTTAAAATTTTATTCATCATTTTACTATTTTGTAATATTGTTACAAAGTTCTTATAAATTCCTAATTTTCCACTTAAAATAATTTTCAGTTTTACTTAAGATCTACAGACACACTAAAATTAACAAGAATTGAAAATATTATTTAAAGAAAGGCAATTGATATAATTTCAAATTCAATTATTTTTGAAATAGGGAACTCACTCCTCTCCCATAAGGCAAAATTTCATTTGTAATGAATTTTATGAGTAACATACCTATTAAAACTTCAGCTTCCCCAAATTTCCTCTAACCCTCCATGAGAAACACACAAACTTACATGTGTTATTAACACTTGTGTTAAAATTAAAGTTTAATTCATCTCAAATAATCACTTCCATATAAATCAGAGAAAAGAAGAAACCATGGAAACTCTAATTATAAAATTTGGAATCAAGTAATATTCAGGCTCCAGAGAGATATACTGACATAGAAGAAGGTTCAGTGTGTCACTAGCAGGAGTGGGGTGGATTTGGTAATTTTTTTTATTGATTTGGCCATTTTATTGATTACTAGAGTTTAACTGTGAAAAGCAAAAGAACCAATGAGAACAAAGAACTGTATGGACAGGGTACTAACCCAGGCAGCATCCTGTGTCCTCCTCCTGCCATGAAACTGACTGAGAACTTTGAGCCTCTTTCTTCAGCTTCAATAACAGAGCTTCACACTGTTGAAAAATCTTCCACAGAAAATTGGAAATTTCTCTGTTTAATCTCCTTTCTTGTCAAGTGTGTTAAAACAGTGGTTCTATACATGTTTTAGAAGTTTCAGTTCGTGAAGAGCTTATTGTACCTTAAATCTGGTCACCCAATGTCTCCAGGATCTCCTAGAAAGTACATCCTTGCCCCACTGACATTGGGTTTGGTTTATCTAAATTGACCCATTGTTTTTTATTCAATGAACATTTATTTTCATTGATTAAAAGTACTGGATTGATCTTATCTCCTTTCATTAAAATATATGCTTGGGTTGGGTATGGTTCAATGGTAGAACACATGCATAAGGACATGGGTTCCATCCCTAGCACTGAAAACAATAGATATCTATGTACTTGAACATATATATGTATTATATATATGACATGTAAGCTGAATAAATGTAAAATATTTGCTTTGTTCAATTTCATAATACTAGAAAATAGAACATTACCTAGACTATAATTTCTCTTTAATAAACATTTATAAAGAAATATTTTAAATTGGTTAAAAATAAATGATTTTTTTAAAAAATGATATACTAAATTCTTTCATATGCATGTGTTTGTTCTTTCATCTTTCTAGTCTTTCCTATGATTTAACTTCTATATGCTACTATGAATTTATTTTTAAAAATTAGAAAATAAATCTTCCTTCTTACATGAAGATGATAATTTACACATTACAAATGAATGACAGTTTAAAAGTTTATGAATATTGCTTAGTTTAGCCCATGGCAATTCACTTAGGAATAAATAAATAATACATATTGTTCCTGTATTCTTTTTAGTAGCTTTTGCCTTCTTAGAAAACCTGTAAACATCTTGGATATTTTCTCATTAGCTGATCTTAAAGCAAAACAATGATCTTCCTTTGATGTGCCACAATTATACAAAAGCCAAGGAAAAAAGAGACATAGGACTACCTGAGGTTAAAGGATAGAGATACAATGTGTTTCTTTACTAAAGAACAAAATGCAGCCTCAAGTACTGATCTCAGAATGGAATCCTTACCGGGCATCCAACTGAGGGCTGAGCAGAAATTAGAGAGGAAATCAATATTTCACCAGTGAGTATTTTTAGAGTTTGAAATTATAGGACACAGAAGACTCTGACGGAGAGCAAGTGAAAGGTGCACAGTGTGTGTGTCTGAAATGTCTAAAAACGTTTCACTTGAGAATGCTAAGGAAGGGGTTATTGAGAGCAGCCAGCTTCCATAACTGTTTCTGACTTGTTTTTCCTTTAGATTTGAACACAGAGACAAAATATTAGGTCCTGTGAAGGCAGTGTCTACTAAAATTGATAAGTTGCATTAGACCCAATTTTAAAGTGTTTAATTACATGCAATGACTAATTATAAAATAATTAGAAAATGGCAAATGGGTTCATACAGGAATTTACCTGCTATTCAAATAACTGGAAGCAACCACAGGAAACAGTACTGACTGACTCAGACATGTTACATCACAAAGTGGACTGAAAATCTCAAATGATTTTACTGATATCATAAAGAGAATTCCAGAGTCTGATTTTTAATGGCATTATAGTATTTCACTCCACTGAATGTGTTCAACAGTTCCCAAGTTATACTTTGATAAATTTCCTTTGAATGATGTTTGGGAATTAATTTTCCAATAGAGGTCAAATTATCAGAGGATTTAGAACATTTTCTACCTGCTCCAGAATGACTATTACATTATTAATTTGCATTTTTTTTTTTTTTTTACTACTTGGGATAAACACACATAAGGTGCTAAATATTGTTTATTTGTGCTTTTGTGAACTGTCTGTATCTTGATGCTAAAATTTTTTTACTGGTCCCAAATATTTGCTCCCTCTTTTTTTTAATGAGGATTATTCAACCCATTGCCATATGATTTTCCAGGGCACATACCTGCAAAGTTGTATGTACACTTATCATTTGGGCATTAGGACTGGTTTATCCCTCGTCACATGAACAGAAATCACACCTTCCATATGTAAGCAGAAGCTTTTTTAAAGAGTCATGACATTCTTCTACTAACACTCTGTGACCACGGATGGACAGTACATACCCAATGAGAGTTGTTTCTTCAGTCTGGGTCCTGGAAGGACAAGACACAGAATAGGCCTGTGTCTAGCCCACAGGGAAGTGCAGGTCAGTTGTAAGATGTTGTGGTCAGTCATAGCATTTCAGGATTCTTTGCTACCACAGCTATGCTCACAAATAAAATGTTCTTTAACAAATTTTCAGTTGTAGGTAGATTATTTTTTTCTTATTGGCCTTAAGGTTATTAACAAATCTCAAGACAAAATAACTCATTTTTTATTATAAATCATGGAAAATTTTTGCCACTTTACACTTTGGATTTTAACTCTATGATTAATTTACTATATATATAAGTTCACTTCTTATGAAGTCAAATCTTATCGACATTTTTCACAACTTTTTAATTTCAGTGACAACCTTAGAAATGCCATCTCCACTCCAAGGTTATATAATCCTTATATTCTCATCTGATTCTTTTAGAACTTTGTTTTTATTTATACTGTTCATTATTAAAAGTTGCTTTGTAGGAATCTAACCTATTTGTTTCCAAATTATTAGTCGATAATCCAAATTTCACTTTTCCAAAAATAAACCCTTTTGCCAGACATGGTGGTACATACCTTTAACTCCAGCAATGTGGGAGGCTGAGGCAGGAGTATGACAAGTTCAAGGCCAACCTCAGAAACTTAGCAATATCCTCTCCCAAAATAAAAAAAAAAAAAATTTAAAAGTAATAAGGCATGGAATGTAGATCAGTGGTAAATTGCCTCTGGGTTTAATTCCCAAGATTTAAAAAAAAAAAAAAAAAAACTCTTCTTGTTGATATTTCATTCTCAAATAATATTCTAGAACACTGTATCTTATATCCAAGATAATATTTTATATGTATAGATGTCTATTTTTTACCCTCTCATTTGTTTTCAGCATCAATGATGTATAGTTAGTAGAAAGAGAGCAGAGAAGAGGAAAATGGACACTACTTTCAGAGAACTATTAATGGGGTTAATAATAGCAACAGTTAATGCTATTTAATTTATAAGTTTCTAAGCAATCCTGCATGAATCAATGTTATTTTATTTACTTGTTTGTTGTCAAATGTTTAGAAATGGTATTATAGAAATAAATTTTACCACACATAAAGTAACTAAAAAGTGATAGTCACATCTTAAATTTTATATGAGCTATAACTTTACTACTAAATGATTCTTTGAGTATCTCATCGGGTGTTTATGACCACTATGTTAGATAAGTGGAATGATTAATTAAATTAATTTATCAAATCAATGACTAGCAGGTTGATACAAAGAATTTCAGTCCAAATCTTGAACTCTTCTTTGTATACCATATTGTTTACAATACATTTAGCTGACATTTCTTTGGGAAAATTTATTCTGAGTTTCAGAGAGAAGTGCCCTAAACACCTTACTTCTCACACTGGCAGAATATCAGGCAGTATACATTCTGGTATACTAAAACTCCCAGATCTTGGCGTCTTGTAACAAACACTTTCTCTATCTATCTACCTATCATCTATCTATCTATCTACCTACCACCTATCTCTTCATCTATCCATCTGTATCATCCCATATGTTCTTTACATGTTGTCTAGAGGTTTGGCTCCACATCTTCTGTTAGTTCAAGGCTGATAGTGTAGGCACTATTTAAACAAAATAGAAATGAAAAAAAAGATAACTTTCACAGTGCCTCTTAAATATTCCATCTAGAAAAACACATTATTCCCACTATTATTTCCCATGACCTTTGTATCAATTCATACAACGACAACCTATGCCAAGGAAAGGGAAGCACAATCCTCCAAGGGACCTGAAGCAACACCTTCAGTACTTATGGAACAAATCTAATGGCCACCACTTGGACCATCACTGAATATTTGACTTGCTGGTCAAAGCACAGAAGAGGCTCAGGTATTTTAGGGTATAAAGTGGGTTAGAAAAAAGGAGTGACAAATTCATAAGAACCTGTAAATCTTTATCCACTTGGTTCTTGGTGAGAGCATAGTGGAAAGACCTCTGAATCTCTACCACAAAATGGATGAGGGGTTTTGAGAAACAATTCCAAGATACATGTAGAGAGAGAGAGAGAGAGAGAGAGTGTGTGTGTGTGTGTGTGTGTGTGTGTTGAGTTTTGCATAATTTGTTAGACCCAAAGTTCTTTTTTTCCCCAATTTCTGAGATTAAAAAAAAAATCCTCCATCCTCCTACATAAAAACCTGTAAACAAAGTTTTATCACTGTCTTCCAACAGATAGTTGCTAAGTAAAAGTCTCTCTTTAATAGATTAGAAAAATTCAAAATATTATCTTCCTGACATTCTGTTAGGATGAGGTTGAAGCATTCAACCTTCCATGGTTGGAAATGGAACAATTAATTAATCTTTCTATGCACAAGAAATTACAATCTCAAATATAAAACGAGAAATAAAAGTAATTCTACCATCTTCTCTTCGAATAGTTCTTTTTAACAAAATGCACATTAAACATAACAAAAAGTCTTTTATTTTACAAAGAGAATCTTTTAAGAAATGAAAATGTCATAAGAAAAGAAAATGACAATTGGAAGCTAATTTCAAATAACTGTCTTCTCTGGTTGATTCAATGTCATTCATCTAATAATATGAGTACATCAGTCATCAAAATTGCCAAGAGTCTGCAAATATTCTTGTGTCATTAAAGGAAAATGAAAAAACTTGGAAAGATGTATTACATACAAGACCCTAGACATTCCAGAGGCTGATCTCAATATACACTATGAGCATATGTATATAATAATGGTAATTAAAACATATACTTTCAAAACAATTCACAAACCTTTAATGTATAATCAGGAAATATGAAAAAACACAATGAATCACCACAAGTACAGTGGATAACCATGTGGGACATGATGAATAGCATTTTCTGGCATCTGGCAGGTATTTGACCCTATTGCCCACGAAGACATAGAAATATCTCCAAATACTTTC
Organism: Sciurus carolinensis; assembly: GCF_902686445.1. NCBI lineage: Eukaryota > Metazoa > Chordata > Mammalia > Rodentia > Sciuridae > Sciurus > Sciurus carolinensis. The sequence continues at coordinate 19,034,715 of NC_062217.1, read as the reverse complement.
CACAGGCTTCCCGGTGCCTGGTGGTATATTCTTTACCATGACACGTAGCTTTCCAGCAAGCACCTGAGTTATGCAAATGAATATCTACCTGATCAGTTTTATACTGCCATGTCCCTGACTCCTTCTAGAAATAAACATAGTGCTTTGTTGGGCTCAGACCTGGTGGTTGGTTCTGTACAATCAACCAGGTATCTCAGGAAAATTTGGTTCATACTTTCCTTCAAGAAGACATACTCCTTCCTGGAGGTATAGACAAAACAGCAGTGCAGGTGTTTGTTTGGGGGTTCACCACATCTTCCTGACTAAATAGCTAAGATGGGCTTGCTGCAAGTTACCCCATGGAAAATCAAATCACAGACTGACAAAGTGCATAGAGCTTGGACCTGCGAGAGCTTGAGGAAAGGTGCCCAGAGGTTCAGCAAGCCAAGAACTGAGCAGACTGTGGAAAGGGGTGAAAGGGAAGCGTGCCATCATCATTTCTCTCCTGGTCTTCTGCTTGGACATTACCCTGCATCCTGAATTGAGTAGAAATGTGATCCACGTGCCACCTAGTCTTGGGTAGTACATAGTCGCAACTGGCTTTGTGCTTGGATATTTCTAAAAAATCCTATTTTTCATGCACAAAACACCAGATAAAATCCCTAGAGACCCATTTGTTTCTTCCTCAGCTTTGTAAGAGTCAATTCTCCTTGAAACAAGTTGTGAGATCATAGGGTAGGAACAAAGAAGCCAAAAGGCGGGTGATGCACCAAAATTACCTCTCATGCCCTAGGTTCCCCAGGCGCTATGCACACAATGGAGCCGACTTTTGTAAAGAAAGGAAAACCGTAATTTAGGCAAGTACAGTTTCCTCCTTTCTTGAGATAAAATGACAGTCTTGTTGACCCCAACCCACCTGCCTCACAACTCAGACAGACTTCAGGATGTTGGAGGTATGGAGGTGCAGAAGCAGTCCTGGCTCTCCATTTCTCTGAATAGAAATAAAAACGCTCCAATTTTAGAAGATGAGAGCAAGAGAGTATTACAGGAAACAATCCACTGTGTCGATTACCCAAAAAACACCTGAGTGCCTCCGAAATAAAGCTGCAAAAGTACAAAGTTCTGTCACTACATTTCTTAAAAGACAGGAATCAGCATGAGTTCTCTTACCCGTATCCTTTTGTCTCCATGTGTATCAGCTGATATGAGACTTGTTCTTCTGACTCATAGTAAGTTAGCGAGTTCTGACTTACTAGTCCATCTTATTTGCCATGTGAATGTCTTCATATTCATAAGGAAGAAGTCAATGAAGAATTTTCTTCTGGTCTGTCATCAATAAAAATAAGTCATGACCTCATATATTTAAGTATGAAACACGCAAAGCAAATTGTACTATGATAGTAATTTGGCTGAATTGACTTCATTATTCTTCTTTTCCTGAGTTAATGATCATAAAGGACTTTTCTGCAATAGGAACTATTGGACGATGTTTTTAAATGAACTCACAGATGTGTATACAGACATATCCCAAGGTAAATAGTATTTCCATGGAAGTATATTTCAGAAAATGTTATGAGATGAAGGTGATGAGAAGGTATTATTTTCAGTTCAAAGAATTCTTAATGAATATTGAAGAAAGATATTTTGCAGATATTAAATTTTCTTCTGAAGATGTAATTTGAAGTAATTCTGCTAAAAACATAAAAATTAAAATTCCATGCATCAGAGGCTGCTAGCTGATTACGAAACTCATTTCCTCTTTCACCTGGCCAGAGCTAGACTACCTTTCTCAGGCACCCTCGAAATTAGATATGGCCATGTCGCTGACTTCTGTTCAATGGAGTGTGAGTGGAAATAGCGCGGGCCAGCACCCAGCCTAGCCATGGGACCTTCCCAAGTGTGTTGCTCTGTGCTCTTTTCTCCCTGTTGTTCCCAAAGTGAGCACAGCTGTAAGAAGAAAGGTGCAGGGACATTGAGCAACCATGTGGATGAGTGCTTATTATGAATCACTGTTCAAGACATTGTGTGAGCAATAAATGCACATCTATTGGTTACTGTTTTAGTCAGCTCATTTGCTGCTGTGACTAAAGGATCCAACCAGCACTATTGTAGAGGAGAAAAGGTTTATTTGAGGGCTCACAGTTTCAGAGTTCTTAGTCCATGGAAGGCAGGCTCCATTCCTTGGAGCTCAAGGTGAGGCTGAACATCATGGTGGGAGAGTGCAGCAAAGGGAGGCAGCTCACATCAGGATCAGGAAGCACAGTGAGAGAGAGAGAGAAAGAGAGAGAGAGAGAGTTTCTGCTCTCCAGATACAAAATATATATTCCATTGCCATACCCTCAACTCCCACCTCCTCCAGCCACACCCACCACTTCACTTACCACTCAGTTAATTCCGATCAGGGGATTAATTCACTGATTGTGTTAAGACTCTCACAACCCAATCATTTCTCCTCTGAACCTTCTTGCATTGTCTCAGACATGAGTTTTTGGGGGGATGCCTCATATCCAAACCATAGCAGTTAGATATAATAGAAGTTTCACTTCTGAAGTGACAGAATAAACTCCTAACAGACTAGGCCTCCCACAGATAACAACCTACGAACTTCTGACCAAAAAATGAACAAACAAACAAATAAACGGACAACGGTTGCTCAAATGTGCTGGGTGGTGAACCGAAGAAGTGGGATTCTGTCAGGGCATCAGTTCTAGAAGAAGCAATCCTAAGACAAGTTTCCTCTGACTTTTACTCTACACAGAGGACAGTCTGGAGTTGGTACTGTAGATAGTAGCTAAAAGTTGTATGGAAAAACCCATCATTCTGACATTAATACCAGAGGCCAGAGTTTCTGGAAAGTGATAAGAGAAACTTAGAAGAGTAGTTGAAAGTGATTAGGAGTCATAAATTCTGCGTGTTGGTCTCTGGCTGATCCCTACACTATGCATTCTCATGCAAATTCAAATGACTTGGGTAAGGATAAAACAATTGAATCAATATTTGAATTGATATCCAAGAGATACTTCCTATCTATCCAAGTTAATTCCTAAATAGAAAACACTCTGGAAAACTATAACCAAATTCAGAATTTCTGTGAGATAAAGTTGATAATGTTCAGGGTATAATATAAATTTATTCAACATAAAAAGGATAGAAAATGTGACCCATCATGAGTAAATATTAACAGAAAAATAATAATATTTAGGTTAAAAATAATAGTGAATGTATTTCATTTAGGTTAAGGTCATCTGTTGTAAAAACCTCAGAACTAGAATTAGCTTAATGAATACACATTATCCATCTTCATCAATTGGAATCTCCTTGTAGACTGATAATTGAGATGAATTTATCCAAAATTATGTATATAAAGAAATCTCAAGAAAACAAAAAGAGCTTATGTCAAATACATGCAAAATATGAATGAAAGACTGAGAGTATAAATTTTTTCTTATAAGAGAATGGATTATAGAAAGTTAAACATTCATTCCAGACACTAGCAAGTAGTTACAGAAAGTAAAATACTGTAACAACTTTTTAAAATTTTAGCTAGTGGTAAATTGTAACTCTATGATTTACTAAGGTTATCATTTTCTCATATGTAGTAACATGAAAGTAACACAATGTCTTCTAGGGCCCAATGGAGAAAAACAGAAACACTTTTAAAGACTTTCATATTATTAAAAAGAACATGCTGCTTTCAAACTAGAGAGCAGTGTTGAATGAACAGAAGTCATAGGGCCTTTTTAGATTTGAAGCCATGCTGTAACAGAACAGAAATGTAGCTTCAATCCCAGAGGTAAGACACTCTTCTGTCATAGCTGCCAACTTCGCAACCACCTACAACCCCAAAGCTAGGAGCAGTAAAGAGGAACATCCAGGAAGAATGAGGATAATGTGAGAATTTGGCTGACAGACAAAATCTGGGACTACAGGATAATCAACAGGCCTGTTATAAACATGAAATGAGGTAAAAACATATAACTGGCTCTCAAAAATACCAACTTTCTTTCCCTTCTTCTATCTACAGATACCCAGGTTCTCTCTTACAGTCAAGCCTCAAGAATCTGCTTTATCTGCCACGTTCATGGAAAGATGTTCCTACCAATAAGAAAGAAATTCTTCTGAGGAGCTCAGAAAGAAAGCCAGGAAGTTGATAAGAGGAAAAGATACTATGGTCTCTATCTCCCAGACAGGAAATAGCTTTGGAGAGATGTGAGGGACTGAAATAAAAAGAAAAGCTTTGGAAAACATGCAGTAATTTGAGGAACAAGCAGTTTACAAACCTCTGGGGTCTTAGATGATTTCTGTTTGATATTTGGAGGTGTGAACACAAATTAAGAGGCAGGAGAACAGACCTTGCCAATCAACAATGTTGTTTATTTAGCTATGGAGTCAATCAGGGAGGCATCCTAGGGGCTCACTTTCTGGGTAGAAAATGGTCACCAGTTACAAGAGGGGTCTGGGTTTTTATAGGTTACACTAAGAGGTGACTTAATTATTGACAGAAAGTGTCAGTTTGGGCACTCAGGAAACAGGTTGTAAGAATTTGAAACTTGTTTTTACTAGGAAAGGATGGAGGGTCTCAGTGCTTATCTTTTTCCTCCAGGGGTCATTATAAGGAATCAATGTTTATCCAGGGACTGCCATTTTTAGGATCAATGTGTGCTTCCTTCCCAGGGATTATCTTGTCACTAGGAAAGATCAATGTTTTCCCTTCTTCTTCCCTTCCTTCTAGTGGGTCACACTATCTTGGGGTTATCAGTTTCCACATCCTTCAGAAGGGAAAAGATATTATCTGTTTTGCCAAGAAGATTGATTCTAACCATAAGAAACAAGGAAAATACAGCCATTTGAGAACTCAGGGGTTTTGCATATTAGCTAACATCAGAAGTCAGGACCCTTGGAGGGAATTGAACCACCAGCTTCATTGAGTTTCTCAGTAGCAGAAACCACTGCAAGGTGCTTCCTTGAGCTTCTCCTTGGACAGTAAATATCAACCTGTCAATTTACAGTGAAAGAACATGAGGTGCTGGTCATGGAAAGATGAAAATCTCTGGACTCATAACTATGCAGTGTTAGGGAAGTCAGAAACCAAGGCCCTGCTTTTTTATTCAAGTCGGAGGCAATGAGCCAGCAAAAGAGAGATTCTAATTTAATGTGACTATTTTTCACATAAACATATAACCTGGGGAAATCTGGATTACAAACATATGGACTCTGCTCAATTTCTGGCTTTCTTGTGATCCAACATTAAGAATACAGCCCTGACACACATCCCGTACCAAGTCCTGGTGACATAAGCTTGTCTAGAGCTGCAGTGTTTAACATTCCTTAAATTCTTGCTGGAAAATAGGACAAATTTCTCAAGTTTTTGAAGAGAAAAATATTCTTTCCAAGTGAACTTAGGAAAAGCACCCAGCAAAAGTTGCTATAGAATACTAATATCTATTTGGATATGTGAAAGAAGAAACAGACATGAAGTTTTGGAGTGGAGACAAAGGTTACAGCCACTAATAATCAGTATTTTTTCTTTGTCTCCTCTTCCTCTAGAAGATTTTTCTATTCTGTTTTAAAAGCCAGGCCAGTAGTTTCTTTTGACATGGCATTTAGTGTGAGTAGTAATTCTCCCATTCAGTTTTACTATCTTTGAGGTAGTTACTCTTATTATCTTCATTTTACAAGTGAGGAAACAGTCTTTGAAAGGTTAAGTAGCTTGTTCAGGTACTCTATTCGTGTGAGTTACAAATTACATTCCTCCTAGAAGCACAGAATGAAATATATAAGCTTTTCTGACTCATAACCTAGAGAAAAATATACTAAATTCCTATATGATTCTTCTACAAAGTATATCTAGATATATCAGAGGATTTATTGTATGTTGATCAAAACTCTATGAAGTGGAAATGTGTCAAAAATAAAATTACCTCATAACTCTAATCCTAAAGTAAAAACAATTTGAAATGTATTCTTCCTGGTACATATTTATGTTTTAATTTACAAAATATTGAATTTATATAGATGTGCCATTTTTCCACTTTTGAAAACTAATCTTTGTGTATGTATTGCTTTGTTTGTTTGTTTGTTTACAGTACTTCAAACAATATTGCAAGTGCTTTTGAAATTTCTTCTAAGGAATCAGTTTAATCTTCAATTACATAGACAAAAGAGAATCCCCCTCCAAACTCCAATAATAAAAGTTAAATACTAATTATTTAGATTCTAGATATTTGTTTGGCTATTACCAATATGTTGAACTGCAAAACACTATTTAATTTCATGCCTGGAATAAGGCAAAAATCCATGGATGACCTATTGTATTAGTCAGCTTCTCATCACTGTGATCAAAATACTGGATATAAACAACTTAAAAGAGGCAATATTTATTTTGGTCCGTGGTGTCGTAGGTTTCAGTCTATGGTTGGCCCATTGCTCTGGGCCTGAGATGAGACTGCACATCGTGACAGAGCGTGTCACACAAGAAAGCTGCTCAACTCATCATACCCAGAAAGCAGAGAGAGAGAGGAAGGGAAGGAGAGGGGGGTGGGGAGAAAGAGAGAGAAAGGGAATGGGACGAGAAGAAACAACTTTCCAGGGCACAGTCCCAGTAACCTAATTGCTCCAACTCAGTCCCACCTCCCTCAGCCTCCACTACCTCCCAATAGTCCATCACTTATTCAGTAGATTAATACACGGATGAGGTTACAGCCCCAACGATCCAATCAGTTTCAAAAAATCCCAGATCTGAGTTTGCTGCATCTGAGACCAAGCCTCCAACACTGAGCATTTGGGTACCATTTCAGATCTAAACAATAACACCTACCGAAAAAGATTGGTGAATCAAAAAAAAAATGAAGAAATTGCCTATGTGACTGATTGCTTCTGTGTCTCTAATGGACAAAACTCCTTTAATTAAATTTGTTAGAGGTGCAATTTTAATTAATATTTCTACTAAAATTCAACTCTCTAGTTATGTGAATAATTTTATAAAGGTATCTGTATAAATTAATAACAATATCATCGTGGTCCATTCCTCCTATTTGATGATTAAGTTAAACACATTTTCATGAATTAAATTCCTGGAAAAATTACAAATGTAGGAGAAAATGCATATCTAGTAAAATAGATCTACTACATGAAAACAAATTATTCTAGAACAGATAATAAAATATTACCACTATGTGCTCCTAGAGAGTTTTCCCATATTAAGTGCCCCATCACTACTAACAGACCATAAAAGTTTCCTTGCTTTTGGGAGAATCATTTTCAGACAATGAATACCCACAAGATACACAAATCTCAAAACCTCCACAACCAAACACACACTGGAGTTAATATAATGAATATTTGAGAGAAGAAATATGAGGATAAGTAAATAAACCATTGGACAGATAAATGAATAAATTGATAGATGAGGATAGGTGTAGTTATACACACATACATATACACATAGATGATATTTTAAGTCAAATGAGTATATACTTCATGTGCTGTAATTAGTATATTATATAAATTAAATTTATTTTTATAATAGTCCTTTGAAGTAGGCATCTTAAATAAAATGTGGAAATTGAGACTTGAAACTGAATTTCCCATGATTTCACACTTAATACTTACAGATGCAGTATTCAAAATTGAAATTTGAAAACACAGACTCTCAATCATTTGATTGACTTTTTTAGTTTCCACATTTGAGTAAGAACGTGCAGTATTTGTGATTCTGTGCCTGACTTATTTCACTTAATATAATGTACTCCAAATCCATCCATGCTTCCAAAAATGACAGGATTTCATTTTTTCTTTTTTACAACTGAATAACATTTCATCATTTATGCTTCATTTTCTTCATTTGCTCATCTAACGATGGATCCTACAGCTGATTCCATATCTAAGTTGCAATACACATGACAGTGCAGGTATCTTTCTGATATACTGATTTAATTTGCCTTGGATAGATACCCAGTAGTGGAATTACTAGATCATATGATAGTTCTAGTTCTAGTTTCTGAGGAACTTGCACACCGTTTCCCACAATGTCTGCAGTAATCTGCATTCCTACCAACAGTGCAAATACAGATGTTTTATATTGGCAACTCAAAAGCCAAAAACAGTAAGGTTAATGATAATGTCATTTTCTGAAATGATGAACAATCCTAGTAAAGTTTCAAAAATCCTCAGGTATAACTTTTCTTCAACTTAGTGATTATATTACTGGGAATTTCCATGTACTTTAAAAAAAAAATCAAGCAAAAACCTTTGTGTTTATAAATTAAACAATCATATTTGAGATTCAGAAATTACCCTGACTGTGAAATATTTAAAATTGTGGAGGGTAATATCTTATTATGGAGGACCAACCTGATACTGAACATCTGGTATCACCAAAGATGAAATATGAAGCATGAAGCATTGTTATGTGCATTTGTTTGATATGAAGGATCCCCCAAAAGTTCATATGTGAAACAAAGCAAGAGACACTGAGGTAAAATGTTTGAGTTATGACAGCTTTAACCTAATTCACTTGAAGGGATTAATCTATTAATCCACTAATCCACCTGAAGGGATTAACTGGGTGGTGGCTGTAGGCAGTAAGTTGTGGCTGGAGGAGGTGGGTCACTGAGGGTGTGCCTGTGGGCTTTATATGTTGTTGGTGGTGAAGGAAACTCTCTCTCTGCTTCCTGGTACCATGTCCTGAACTGTTTTCTTCTGCTAAACCATCCACCCTGATGTTCTGCCTCACCTCGAGCACAGAGAAATGGACTTGGCCATCTGCAGATTGAGGCCTCTAAAACCATGAATGCCAAACAAATGTTTCCTCCTCTAAAATCATCCTTGTAGGTCTTTTGGTCACAGTTGCAAAAAAGCTGACTAAAATAGCATTTTGGATATAAGGTGTCCCCAAAAAGCTTATATGTGAGACAATTTAAGAATGACAATATAAAACAATTAATCCACTTAATGGATTAATCCATTTGATGAATTAACAATTGAACAGATTCATAGGCAATAACTATGCAGATAGAGCATGAATGAAGGGGATGTGCCCTTAGGGAACTTATTATCCCTGGCTCCATGTACTCAAGATTTCTGATTTCTGGCTATCATGAACTGAGCAACTTTCCTCAGCCATGCCCTTCCACCATGATGTTCTGTCTCACCCTGAACCCAGAGTAATGGAGTCAGCTGATAAGAGACTATAAAAACCTCTGAAACCTTGAACCAAAATAAACTTCCTCTTCTAAGTTGTTCTTGCTGGGTATGTTGGTCACAGTAACACAAAGTTTACTAAAACAAGTATCTAATATTGCTGAGTTGAAGGGAAGTGTCACTAGCAGTGTAAATGAGTAGTAGATTCAGAATATGAAGTTAGAATTTAAAGGATTTGTAACTGATTGGACTTACAGTGTAAGAGAAAGAAAAGAGTGAAGAATAACTTCAAATATTTTTCCGTGAGAAAATTGGATGGAGTTATTATATACAGAAACAAAAACCCTTAATCACTGTATTTTCAATCTCCATGAGTGATAATTATGAAGCTATTGAAAAAGACTCTTTATGACCACATACTTCTTCATCATTTGTATTTAGTTCCCCCAGATACTAGCATCTTGTTAATTATGAAAAATATCTTTGACTATAGAGTAAATCAATTTAAATTTCCATAATAATATTCATTTAGTATTTAGGAGAAGTGAGGACATAAAGGGAGTAATAATTTTAGTGAGGAAAGAAAAAAAAAACTGGATATGTATTCCCAAATGAATGTTTGTCTGGTGAAGGTCTGCATGAGGACAGATAATGAGTATAAAAATGGGGTTTAAAATGTAAAAGTGAATGTAGGAAGGAGTAAATGTAGAAAGGAGTTGTGGATACAGTGATTTCTGCTACATGATTTTACCTAACTCTGGTCATAATCAATTGTGTACCCATTGTCATCTGACACAGGTCAGTTAGGTTACACTGAGCATCTACACATTCCCAGACAAGAAAAATTAAGTGTACTTCAAATCAAGGAAAGGGGGACAGGTGGGTCTACTTACTACCCTACTACCTAAGGGATGTCTCTTGTAAATCATGACTTAGTTGCTATGAGATCACATCTTCTCCCTTTGGTCAAAGTGGGTTATGGGATTATTTTCTTGACTTGTGCATTTTCCTATCCCAGGGCCAAACCAAATTTCATCAGAGAAGTGAAAACAAAATGAGTGTAGTCTTTCTGAGTTGCACCATCCCCCACCCTTTGAAGTTGTATTTTTCAATATAAATTCGAATAAGAGAGGGAATAAAAGTCCATATTCTAACAAGCATCTGACCAATCATTCCACAGACAGCATGCGCTCCAATAGTCCATGATACTTTCTTTCCAAAAAACTCTTGAAAACAGTCTACTTCCTTTTTACTTTCACGGGCTCTGTTTGATTTACATAAAAATATTAGTTGCAAAAGGGAACTCCTTGATGGTGGGAGAACTCCAGAGCTGGAAGCAGCCGCAATGAAAAACAGAAAAAAACTGTGATATTACACTCTGTCAAACAGAAAAATATGCCATTCTGCAGTGGTTTATATCTGGTACTACTCTTTGACAAGCACGATGTTGAGCTGCATTAAATATTAATTTGTATAATGCAGTAGTCATATAAAACTAGGCATAAAACACAGCAGGGGAAATTGCATTTTCTTACTGTTAAGACTATTGTTACAGTCTTCTGGTACCTCATGCTGTCATCCTACTTAGTAGATTGATGTTTATTTTCCCAGCACACATTGACTGCCACCAATAGCATTACCAACTTGTCTACTGTTTTGTTGCCCTCAGAGTAGTAAATCTTATCAACTGCAAAAAGGTCTTTAGATTCAAGAGACTACTCATAATCTCTTGACATGAATTTAATCAAAATTCAGAAATGACACATGAATGTTTGCTTCTAGCAAATAGTTTATGTTAAACCGAGACACAGCTTTGGTTTTGATCTATAACTCATTTCATGATGTAAGGCCAGGGATAACTTAGCTTCAAAGTGTTATTCACCCTTGTTTTCACATGTGCAGGCTCTATAAATAAATGTCTCCGTTCTCTTTTAAGTCTCACCAAAGAAGTATATTTGCCAAATAGACCCATTTACTCTTGACCCTCATCATTTTCTGTTTACTCTTTATTCTTTTTCTTGTCATAAGTCATGAAACTAATATTTTGATTCCATTTTCCCAGAACACCTACAATGTTGTTCCAGAAAAGTACAAGTATTGAAAACATATTACTGAAAGGCAATCTCTCCCTCCCATTTGTCTTTGATTCCTCCCTTATCTGTTTTGTTCTTGGCTCTTGGTATCTACTCGCACCCATAGAGCCAACTCTGACCACCCCGACATCTGGGAAGTCTTGCCTTTGGCATTCTTCCAGACTTACAGACGATGAGAAGAAAAAGATGTTACTTAGCATGAGATGGTGGGGAGGCCGATCAGGCATCATGTGCCATCATATTTTTCTACCTTTGCCAAATGTAGCCTTTCCTGACCATCATTTCTGTTGCTCTTAGAGGTAATCTCAAAGTCTGACAATCAAGAACTGGGGGTGTAGATCTGTGGTAGAGTGCTTGTCCAGCATGCATGAAGCTCTGGGTGCAATCCCAGAACCACACCACCAACACACACACACACACACACACACACACACACACACAAATAGTCTGACGCATTCACTTTTAGCACAACCCAGAGCGAAGAGGAAGAATAAAGAATAAATGTATAATTTCAAGCAATTGGAGAAAAGTGATTATCCTGACAACTTTGTTTTAAGATATATATGCATGTTGCATGGATAGGAAAGAGAGCTTTGGAAACTAAATTCTGGAATTAAAGACATGGAAAGTGTCCGCTGAGTTATCAACTGCTTAGGGATTGACTAAGTCCATCCAGAATTTAAAGGATCAGAGAGAGGCATGCTCTTTATTTTTTGGCAAAACTAAACCTATTGTTTCCAAATAGCTGTAACTACTTACAATTTCTAATTTCCCTGAAGAAAAGAAGACTGCTTTGTTTCACCTGTCATTAACAGTCACATCTAAATTTTTGCATTGATTAAACGTGATGTATTTTGCTTACTCATCCCATTTTTTAAAGTGTTCTTATTGTCTCAGAAAAAGCACTGTGTGTTGGAGTGATGACTCCAACCATGACTTTCCTGAGAAAAAGAGTGAGAAGAGTTGTAAAACCTTGAAAATGCAATAATTTCTATGCAATGGTTTCAACACAGCCCCTCAAAAATTCAGGTGTTACCCACATGGTAGTATTAATAGGTGGAGTCTGTGAGACTAAGCCATTAGGACTCCTCCTCATGAATGGGATTAAGGCCCTTATAAAGGGGCTTCACACTTGAATATTTCTTCACACCATTGAATATCTCTTGCCTCTCTTTCTTTCACCATATGAGAATACAGCATTCCTCTTCTCTAGAGGTATGTAGGCCTCACCAGACCACTAAACCTGCCAGCACCTTAACCTTGTTCTTTCCAGGCCCCAGAAAAAAGAAAAAAATAAATTTCTATTTTTTATAGATTACCTGATCTCAGCGATTTCATTATACCAGCACAAAATGGGTTAAGACTTCCTGGATTCTTAATGCTTTCTGGAGTTTTTCACCATCATTTGAGTCTCCACTTGAAAACCACTGAACAGACATTTTAGAGATAAGCAGGTTTTAAAATGTAAAACTAGAGTAAAATATTTCTTCAGTTACCTCCATTTAATTACACTCTTTGTAGGTAAGAATATTCTAGAAATACCAAGACTCTTCTGACTTATTGAAATTAATTACTATTATTACTCCCTAAAAAAAAAAAAAAAAAACCCACCAATATTGTTTATTTCATAATTTCAAATAAAATTTCTGCCAACCATAAAAATGGAGTTAGAAATTCAAAATCTACATTGGAAGTTTTAATCATCTAAATAGAAGGATCCAGAATCGAATGGTAAATCATTCCATGATAGACTGTGAAGTATACCCACAACCACAAGCTGTCTCAGAGGATGTTCAATAAATTGCAATCAGTGAAATTGAAAATATGTTGCTATCAGTTAACTCTCAGTTCAAATAACTACTTTTAAAACTGCAACTTAAAAACGTCCTAAACTTAAAGGATAGTTATGGTTACAGGTCTCTCTGAAACTGTAATTCTTCAGCAGCAGGCTTCTATAGGGTTAAGAAATAGACTAATAAGAATCAAAAGTAGATGGGGGAAACCCCCATGATTAATGGTATCATTTGTGTTCAAGCTATCAACTATAATGACTTTTATAATCTAAGATTTACATATTTTTCCTTGTATATGGGAAAATATATTTTTCTCATTTTATTTATATTTTTGATGGATACATATTTATTTGGTCAATGTGATGATTCAATGCATGTATACATTACATAATGATCAAATCAGGGCGATGAGTAGGTCCATTACCTTAAACATTTTCTCCTTCTGTATTTAATACTCGCCATCATAAGGGTACTTTTTGTGGATGTGAAGAAATGAAGAGAATGTATGTCAACTTGAAAGTTCATTGAAATTTATGTAACTAAGCTTTTAAACCTAATAATTATAGGAAAAAATAATGTAGAGTTATGATTATTCTCTGGTTATTCACATGGGAAGAAAACTAGACAACAGAAAAACCCGTTCATTAGTTAGTTGGACATTAACAATATTTCATTCACATTTCCTGCATTGGACAGCTACTAACTTTCAAGGGTTTTTATGCACTTAACTACTCAGTAGAAAGGACCTTGAACTTTAGATGTTATTTTACTTTATTTGCTATATACACAGATGTCAATATTTAAAAACTTGGAAAATTTGAAAAAAAAATTCTTCTAATGCCAATAGTATGCTGTGGTTGTGTATCAGTTTGCTAACATGCATTTAATCTCTCTCATTACTAGTATTCCTGCAATAAAAGCAAAATGTCAACTGGGAGAAGGGATTTGAGAAATTTTTAAAAAACAAAAATCTAGCAATTCTTACAGATGAAATACCATTTTGTTAAATGTATTAAGCAAGAAATATTGGCTTGCCATTCTCTAAGATTGAATGATATTACTTTGCCTTTCCTCATTCATGACGTCAAATAAATCTTAACCTATAAGGAGATCTTGCATTAATATTGATTTCAGTGAGTCAAGGTAATATGATGTCTATAGGAAATGGGTGGCTAAGAGGACAAAAACATATCCTTATTAACCATAATGTGATCATAAAAATAATTAAGCTCATGATTTTGTTTCTTAGGAGTGGTGAGGTGGCTCCACCAAGAGTATAGAAATCAAAGATTTGTTCTCTAGGAGATGCATCAGGGGTGAAGGACGAGAATCCTACAGTTATTCACTTAAGCATGGTGTCAATAAGAGAGAGTGCTTGTCAGGCATGGGAGCAGAGGGAAACTGTCATTCAGGCAAATGTTTTGAATGTCCACCTGCCCCCAAATAGGAAAAGAGGAAGCCCCAAGTATTGTAGAACCACTGACAGAGAACGAACATATGTGATGGTAGATAACAAACTACAAATATTCTGAGCTCTCAAGTTAGCTCCCATATACACTGATGGACTGGATGCCTCAAAATTACTAATTTTTTCTCTTCAAAAAAATTAACATTTTTACAATAAAAAGACAAGCCACAGATTCAGAGAAAATAAGTACAAAACATACATCCACCAAGGTTTGCTATTAAAAATATGTGAAGAACTCATATAGTTCAATAATAGACTCAACAACCCTGTTTTAAAAAGTCCAAAAAATTTGACTATACATTTTCCAGAGAAGATACATAAATATAAATGTACACATGAAAAGATGCCCAATTTTGAGTGTCATCAAGAAAATAGAAAATACCTGTTAAAATATTAACATGTAAAAGCCAAAGGTACATCATGTTTTACAAATGAATAAATACTGTATCAAAACTCACAGGCTTACAGTAAGTTCAGAATGAGGACATTTGCGACAATGAGCAAAATACCAGGCTTTAAAATTAATCAACAGTTGGCTAATTTCTAATGCCATCTTCTAACTGATGTATATATTTAAATAATAAATGTCTCCACTGAATTACTCTGGAGAATGTATTCTTTATTAGTCCTAAATTGAAAACTAAGATATAACAAATACTGAATGCAATGCCAAAGATTTAACAGAAACAATCACCTGAAGGAAATAAATTTCTAAGAATCTCCTACAACAGCTGAGTCATGTTTATAACAATGGTACCAAGTTATAACACGCCTATAACAATAGTATCAATAACAACAGCATGACGTATACAGAGCCCATTCAGCTTGAAGGAACTGAACTCAACTTTGATAATTCTACGTAGTGTAGATAGTAGAGGGCAAGGGACAAAGTTAGTGTTTTTAAGTATATGAAAATTTGAACACAATTTCCATAATTGCATTTTGAGATTCCATATTCATATTCCTCTAGGCTTATAAAAGACCATTTATTATATGATTTATTTTATTACAATTGTTGATTTATTTGTCTTTCCCCTCAATTAGTTAAGAACATCTTATTTATATTTGTAATAACAGTCTGTGTGACATGAAAATTATTTGTCAAATCATTGGGTGAGTAAATGAGTGACTAAGAAAAAGAAGGAAAACATGCCCATGTAAAGTTTCAGCAGTCCCACCTACTTCTTTTGTTCTTAGTAAATAATCTGTTGATGAAAACATGAATTAATTGGGGAATTGATACATTTAGTTTTCTACCTGATCCAGACCCTTAGGGTTTTATTTTGCTAAATTGTCAGCACAGCTTATTTGGAACTAGAAACTCATGTATAAACCCATTTGTTGGGGGATAATTTCCCACAGGTGTCTCAGGTTTCCACACATTTTGTAAAAAACTTTTGATATCTGTTGGATACAGATTATTTTCTCCAGTATTTTGGATAGTGAATAGCCTCGGAAGATAGAGATAGTGCCCCTTCCCCTGATGCAAAAATCAGGTTTTCTTACTGTCCTTAAAAAAAAAAAAAAAAAAGATTCAAATTCCAATTTGAGAGTTCCTCTTTTATAGCACTGACCATCAGGGAAACAATGGCTACCTGACCCTTCCTGTGTCACCCTGTGTGTCAGTAGCTTAAAGAATTGGAGCAAATGGAGATTCCTTAGAAAACTTGGAATGGAACCACTATCTGACCCAGCTATCCCACTCCTTGGCCTATACCCAAAGGACTTAAAATCAGCATACTACACTGATGCAGCCACATCAATATTTATAGCTGCTCAATTCACAATAGCTAGATTGTGGAACCAACCTAGATGCCCTTCAACAGATGAATGGATAAAGAAACTACGGTGTATATACACAATGGAATATTATCCAGACATAAAGAAGAATAAAATTATGACCTTTGCAGGTAAATGATGCAGTTGGAGAATATCATGCTAAGGGAGATAAGCCAATCCCCAAAAATCAAAGGCCAAATATTTTCTTTGATAAGTGGATGATGATACATAATAGGATGGGGAGGTAAGGGAAGAATGGAGGAAGGATGGATTGTGTGGAGGAAAATGAGGGAACAGGGGAAGGAAAGATAAGGAATGAGACAAACATCATTACCCCATGAACATGTATGATAATACAAATCATGGTGACTCTACTTTGTGTACAATCAGAGAAATGAAAAGTTACACCCCATTTGTGTACAATAAATAAAAAAAAAATAGAAGTGGAGCAAATGCTTATGTGCTGACTGCTATTCTCCCGGAGGGAATGAAGTTCTTTGTCTCTAGCACATGAGTTTCATAGTCTCTGCCAGCATATGAAACTTCAGCAGGTTGATTGATTAGCTTGCAAAAAGGTATAATCTCAGGCTGGGGTGATAGCTCAGTTGATAGAGTGCTTGCCTGTCAAGCACAAGGCCCTGGGTTCAACACACACACACACACACACACACACACACACACACACAAAGGTAAAATCTCTGACTATACTACTTGACTACTTGACACAATTCAGCTTTAAACTTTCCTTATTTTGTTGTCAACTCTATTCCACAAGTGAGAAAGCCTTATTTATTTTGCATGATGCAATTTAACTTAGTTAATAATAGAAACAGGCCCTAATAAATTCATACTCTACAATTCCTGCTTGCCATATTACTTTAGTATTACTTCCCAAAATAAGCATAGAACATGTTAATAAAGATGGTTAATACAAAACATCAAAGATTGTACAAAGGATATCAGTGAAATTATACATATGCTCCAAATGTTGCAAATTTTTCTACACTACTAGATTAATTTCTTAATTTCCTATTTGAAAATCAAACACATATGTTTTTCCAAAGATCAAGAGTATATATTCCAGCATAAAATCTAAGAAAAAGATAATGTTCTTTAAAATAATACTTATCCTCCTCACGTTACAAATTTAAATGTATGTCTAATGAGTATTTAAAAAGACAGAACAAAATTACTACAAGTTATCTTTTGCAAATTTAAATAAACATCATTTTGGTTGGCTAAAATCTTAAGGGAAAGTCTTAAAAACAGGTGTCAATGCAGACACAACCTTCTCATTTGAAGATTGCTGGTTCAGGGACTTAACCGTGACATGTATTTAGTAAAGCAGTCATTATTAAATCCAGTTTCTGTGTTGAATCAATAACCATTGATAAAATGCCTTCAAAAGAACATGTATCATTTTGTGCAATTTTTGAAAGTGCTACTTTTGATAATGTAACAGCATCCTTAACCTTTTTGGAGGAAAAACTAAGTGCATTATTGTCCCTATAATAACAGGAACGGCAATTATTAAATTGTACTTCTAGAACACCAAACCTATTTTTTCCCATTGACACCTCAATATCAACACAATTACTTTGCTTTAGAGAAAATAAAAGGTGACCATAGAATGTCAGAGCCTAGACAAAGCTAATCTCTGGTAAGGGATTTTTATTTTAGGACTTAATTTTAAGAACTCCAATTTGGAGCATTTTTAAGAACTCAAGAAATTTTATACACATACACATTCATAGATGCTTATTTGTTCAGTAAACTGGTTAATACATACTAATAATTAAAGATATAAATTACATGGAGAAACACAGCCATAACTGAAAGATATTAAGCTTCATATTAAAAAATTAAATGTAACCATATAATTTGCTTTCTAAGCGCTTTCTAAGTGCTCCAATAAATGTAGGTGCCACAGAATGAAACAAATGAATAAATACTATTTTGAAAATCTCAATTGTGTAATAGTGATATCACATTTTGTCCTTATTATGTTTTGAATATAATTACAAATTAAATATTATGTATTATTATTTTTGTTCTCATCTGTGAATTTATGTGCCAAAATATAGATACAAAAACAAAATATAAAATTTTTTAAATATTTTAAAATTTTTGTGATTTTTATCCTGAAAGGTGTTTTGTAATAGCAGAAAGCATATCCCAAGAAATTTCAACTTAGTCAATCTGCTAACCTCATCATGTATAAATACATGAAATAGTGTGTCGTGTGCATGATTGTGACATTGAATATACAGAATCAACTGGGAAAAGAAGAAAATACTACTAGCCTGAGTTTTATCACAGAAAACTTAAGACAAATTATGCTAATGACCCACATAATGTTAATCTTTTCTTTTGCATGTTATTTTGATGCTTGAGCACGTTTGGCCTAAATACACAGACACTTGATTTGACTCCTTCGTAGTTTAGAAGTCTTAATAGATTTTTTTCTTTATCCCATTTGCCCAAATTTATGAAAAAGCAAAATGCAGCTGAATTCCATATGAGGTGATATAAAATTAATCGATAAATCAATTATAAAAAGCAAAGTTTTTTGGTTTGAAAGTATTTAATTTGAAATTAGATAGAGAGAATTTATTCAAATAAAACACCCTGTTTGACTAAGAACATCCCACTCAGTAATAGCTAGACAAAAAGAGCTAGTTGGTTTACTAAGTATAATATGTTGTATTTTTAAATGCAGTGGGTTATAATGTACATATATTTAGTATGAGGCTTGAGCATTAAACAGATACAAGTGGATCTGAATCCCATCTCTGCCACTCATTACCTGTGTCAGTTGGAAGCGACTTAACTTCCCTGAGATTTGGGGGAAAGTAAACGATTTAAAATCAATACTGCTTCTAGGCCCTTCTGCCATTAGGAAGTTGTCAGGCTGGGAGTAAGAGGCATCATTCATATTAAAGGGGAAATAAATTTCTAAACTGCTTCATTCAACTGACTCAACTGAGAGAGAAGGAAATGAAAGAAGACAGACCTTTCACAATCTTTGCCAGTTCTTGGATCCACCCAGGTGAGACTCGGGCCCAAGACTGTGTCTGCCACAAGAACATAAATACAGTTTTGGAATGTGCAAGCAATAGTCCAGATCCTAGCCAGAGGTAGAAAGTTAAATGGTGCTGACTGATAATACCAGTCTTTGAATGTCATAAGGAAGCTGTGATGGAGAGTACCCTCAAGGAAACATGAGACTGAACCAAATTAAGGAATGAAGCAGCAGCGTGGGAAAAGAAAATTTTGAAGTGTTTGGAGTCTACAAAATAAGATCCCCCATAAAAACTTGGCATTGTCAAAAATCTTTTGGAAATAGAGATATCTCATAGTACATTTTAAATTGATGTCCCAATTTTCCTGCAATGTAAATCTCCCCTTAAGTCAAGGTTGATGCACTATGTGAAAATAACCTGCAAATTCATGACTATTACTTTCTTGAGACATCCCCAGCCCGTGTCCAGTTGCAAGCACACATGTGGAGGACAGTTTTGAACAAATCTAGACAGATCTTCTGATGCCTTTCTGCATGCTTGTACCCCGCTCCTTGGGGAATTCTGCCCAAGAGCCTTCTCAAATGTCACAGGCACTGAATCATACTAATATAAACCAACCTGGAACACAGGTGAGCATGCACAACCTTGTCAACCTTCAGGAGCTGTGGGCAGCAGATGGCAAATAGACGGTGATCCAATGGATGTCTTGAAGGCGGGCCACTCTGGGAAGCATTCTGCGTGCTGCTGGGCAGGAACCTTTACTGCTCACAGCAACATCAGTGGTACACTTCATGTGGGTTTTTTGTCCTCTCCACCTTCTCCTTCCACCTCCTCATTCTTGCTTCCCAGGAACATGTCCCCAAAAGTACACCCAACTCCTGTTCATCCATGACTCTCCTCCTTGGTTTGGAGTCCCACACCAAGATGTCTTGTGCAAATGGTTTTATAGGGCAAGAAAGGACAAAGAGGCCACATTCAAAACAGAGCCAGCATATACCTGAGAGGGTCAGCAGGTGGGTGGAGACAGAAGGCCTAGTAGAAACAGGGTCTTCAAGCTGGGATCTCAAAGAGCATCAACATCCCTGTGTGAAGGACAACAGGAGCCTAGAGTCAACCCCTCCCTTTTTTTAAGTCAATTTTATGTTTACCTCAAATGTCAGGACAATTTTGATTAATTGTTTAAACAGTAGGCCCATAATCAGCAAAAGGAAATTAATTTATCAAAGCTGATAGGATGGTAAGAATTTTCCATTGAGTCAGTTTATTACTGTCAAGATCTTCAGTTTCAGACTTACCTCCGATGACTCTCCAAACTTCAGTTTCCATTGCTATAAGGTATAATTTTAATGAGGTATTCACCAATTGACAGGTAATGCATTTTTAATATCAGGGACATTGGATGAGTTGGTGACAAAGTGGCTTTCAAAGTTGATTTCATGATATTCCTATTCTTTCAGCCAAAGGATTACCTCTATACACCTTGAGTTCTACCTTCTGCTCTACTTGGAATATTCTTCATTGTCATCTGCATTTTTTTCCCACAATACTATCCTTTTTTGGTTTTTCAGACCTGCCTTGAAGACTATATGGCTCATGAAACCTCCTTCAACCCTACTATAATTTCATGGTAATCACTCTTATCTTTTCTTATGCTTATTTATATTTTTTAAAATTATCCCCTTTTGCAGAATGACATCTTTGCTTCATTCATCTTTTACTTACATAATGGGGATTTCTGAAGAGTTGAATCCTAGATTTGATCAATGTCTTAGTCCCCTTCAGTATATTGGGTGTATTTTTACTACCCTGAGTGTTGCTATATGGCTTCTCATTAACTTCCAAATTTCCACATACCCCTTTCTAAAACCCATTACTGTTAAACTCTACCTGTGACCACCCATCCTATTCTGAAGGATAATCCTGACTCCTGTATCTTAAACAAATGCCTACCTGTCATCAACACTTGCTTTCATACAGATTTTCTTATCTACTCTTATTCACAGGGTACATGTCCACCTAGGATATCTCCAGGGTAAGCCTATTGTACAGGAGTAAGTAGCATCTCCATTTATTCACAAAAGTTTCCAGGTTTGGAGGATAAGTTACAGTCTTCTAATTTATACATCTTGCAATGATTTTTTACTTTTCCTTCTCATTTGTACTTCACCTATTCTCAGACTGCATTGCATATCATACATCCACAATTTCAGAATATGCAATATTTATAAAGTGAGGGAATTGTAAAATGATGTAATGTAATCAGTTTGCTCTGGGCATAGAGAAAGACTTTCTTGTGACCAACATTATAAATGTCTGAGCAGTATTAAGTCTGAAACCAAAATGGGTGGGTAGAGAGATTGCATTTGGCTCAGCTTCAAAAACATCATTTCAGGAAGAAAAATCCAATTCAATTTTCAGAATGACTGGTTAAACCAATCCATGACAGGTCTATATAATCAATATCTACTGCCACTTACCTTGGCAGCATTCCTGGAGAGATCATTTTCCAAAATTTTCCTCTTCTCAGCCACTTTCTATTGTGTTTTATGTAAATTACTTTGGCTTCTCTACTCTATCCCTTTTTCTTTCTTTTCTTTTCCATTTTTTTCCTTCTACTACAATAAAGGATTTAACCAATGTATTGCATTATGTATGAAAGAATAGGTATTTTTAATCCCTATATGCATTTCACTTCATTGTGTAGTGAGTTTTAATATTATTCTAAGTTACCAGAGATGGGTCAAAATGTTTTCCCATTTTCAAAGTCTCTCATAGATAATTCTAAACCCAATGCTAAAAACCAAGCATTTCTATCTACAATCTACTCTACTTTTCCAAATTGGCATGCAACTCCCTGCCTTGTAACATACAGGAACAGCTCTGCATATCTCTTGAAGGAATTAGTGTTTCTGGGTTCAGAAAAGTCTTTGGCAGCAGATATAGCAACTGAGTAAAGAATTGTTGGTCTCCAAAATATATGTCTGACAAAAGCACTATATCACAGGATAAACACCTAATTAATTTGGTCTGCTTAAAAGAAGTGAATCAAGAACCACTTACTTACCCCGTTAAATATTCCCTTGTATCCTCAACAGCTTCACATGACCATGAGAACAAATTCTAAGCTTAGAACTGTGAATAACAAGTTTCTGCATGGTCTGATGATGGCCACCTCCCCAGTCACATCTCACCCACACCCTGTCATTCTCCATGTTCCAGTCCCACTGGCCTCCTTTCTGTTGCTGAAATAACCATCCCATCCCTTCCTTTCTTTGTATGCATGAGTCTCTCCTTTCTTCATGTAACAAGCAGGCTTATTATTCTTATCCACCAGTTCTCAGCTTGGGCAGCACCTCCCAGGAGAAGCATCCCCCATCTATACTACCTAAGTGTTCCTCCAGGGACTGTTGACTTCCCTACCTCCAAAGCTCTTTTAACAGTTGATCTTCTTGTTTCTTTTGTTTTTGTTTTTGTTTTTTAATTGGTTGTTTCTGTCTACCCATTTAAGATCGGGCTGTCATTGTTTTACCTCAGCACCCCCAGTGCATTGCACATAATAGGTGATCAATGAATGTCTGTTGTGTGAATGACATCTCTAAGCAAGACAAATGCAGGCAATGTCTCTCATGTTATCATTTGCCTGCGCCTACTTCTGTGAGCAAAGAGTGCTGTCCCACTATCTTTCAATTCCCGCTACTTCACCAGATCTCAACCTTGGCTGCTAAGAGCACAAAATTAAATCAACTAACCTATAATCCATGGGGGAGAAGGGAAGGAAGAGTACCCTGGAGTGAAGAAACCAGGAGATGTTGTTTAATCCTCAAGGTAACTAGACTTCCAGGTGTAGAGAACAATAATATTTAGTAGGAGAAAACCACTTTAACTCTGATATGCACTCTGTAGACTATCCCAGGGTAACAGTAAAAAGAAACCAAGATCTGTCACTCAAAGGTAATGCTATATGTGCTATACAACTAGCTGGACAATAACACAAAAAATATTTGATAATTTTAATGTTCCCATCATGGGAGGCAACATTTGAAAACCTCACATAGAATTCTGGGTAAAACATTCATGTTAGATGAAGCAAGACAGGAACTGAGAAATCCCTATTATGTCCCATACCTCTCTTTGCTCCATCTGAGCTTTTTTTTTTTCTATTTTAATTTGTTCTTTTTAGATACACATGACAGTAGAGTGTATTTTGACATATTGTGCATACAAGGAGTATAACTTATTCTAATTAGGATCCCATTCTTGCGGTTGTATGTGTTGTGAAGTTTCATTGGGGGTGTATACTCATATGAACTTGTATGAACATAGGAAAATTATGCCAGATTCATTCTACTGTCTTTCCTATGGCCTGTGTCACTGACATATTTAGCAAACCTTGATACTGTGCAAGATATCTGATTAATAAGAATTGAATTTGACCATCCAATTATATCTATTTTTCAGCTGGGTCTCAGAATTGCAAAGGAGTTTTAAAAAACTCAGGCCCAAGAATGCAATAGTCAAAAAGAGGGCAAGTTGAAGATGCTCCTGAATATTTTTCATTTCATCCTGGTGCAAAGAAGTCAAAATGTAACAAAAGGACTATTGGGTAATACCAACTGTAGTTGTCTGAATAGTGGTCCCCAAAAGAGATGTCCATGTTCTAATCCTCATGCCTTATCTCAGTCATCTAAGGTTATCATAGCAAAATGCCAAAGACTGAGTGACTTGACCAAAAGAAATTTGTTTTCTCATGGTTCTAGAGACTGAAAGTCTAAAAGAAAATGCCAGCAGATTAAGTTCTTGGTGAAGGATCTCTTTCCTATCTTGTAGATGGTGGCTTTCTGGATGTATCCTTACATGGGAAAATAGATGGAGAAGAGAGGAGTGAGAGGGAGACACCTCACAAAGGCCCCACCAAATACCAGCACATTGGGGGATAGGGTTTTAAGGATTGAATTTGAGATGAGCACAACTCAATCTATAGCACCAGTGAATGTCAACCAATTTAGAAAGGGTCCTTGCAGATGCTTAAAGATTTTGAGGAGAGATTTTCTGAATAAACCAGATGGGTCTTAAATCCAGTAACAGGTGTCCTCATAAGAAAAAGGCAGAGGGGATTTAAAGAAGAAGCCATGTAAACACAGAGGAGAGAGTGAAGTTCTCCATCCCAAGTTAAGCAACACCTGCACTAATGAAAGCTGGAAGAACCAAAAATCAGTGCTCCCTCGGAGCCACCATAGGGAATGTGGTCTTTGATTTTGGGCTTCTGGTGTCCAGAACAGTGGGACAATAAATTTCTATTGTTTTACACCCAAGAAAAAATTACTAATGCCCAAATCAAATCAGTATCTCCTGGAAGTGAAGTCCTAGCACTGCTCCTGTTAAAAGCCCTTGAGGTAATAGCCCAGCCACTGGATCAAACTTGAGTAGCTATATATTAAAGAGTTGCCCCTTCCAGACACATGACCATTTTAATGAGGATTTCTTCATTCTGGAAGACCAAAGACATTCTTGACCTTCCACAAATGTCTGCTATCAGATATTTATATACTAGGGAATATATTGGAAGCTAGGAGTAGTGACCATGTATGTTGGAGATTTCTAGATCCTTTAAAATCTATATGTACTTCTATTATGACTGGAAAAGTATATTTTTAAAGAAATTTGAAAAATAAACTGATGGGCAGTAGGGTACAAAAGAGCATTTCTGTATCTTTGTTTGATATGAAAAGTAATAATTCTAAATTAACCTGTAGACTAACATTAAAAAAAAAGGGTGTTTTCTTTCTTTGTGCTATATCTTGATATGGTTTTTTCTTTCCTACTCTGGTTCTGATCAATAGTGAATAAATCTTGCTGTACCAAGTGAAATAAAAAAGTAAAATCATTGTAACCTTACAGGGAAATAGAGACAGTTCATCTAACCCCAAACCTTCCTTTTTAACCCGCCATCAGAAGGAAATGCAGAAGGTCACCTCCTCATCTCTATTTCTTAAGAAAAGAATTAGTCATACATATTGTTAAATTGGCTTCATCCCCAAAGAATAAATGAGAGATGAACTGCATTGAACAAAGGTACATCAGTACACTCAGAAAGCCATTTGCTTGCAACAGGAAATCAATGTAAAGCAGTCTTACAACATTGCATGACATTAAATGTCTATAATCACTTTATTCTGCTTAAGTTGTATAGATGTGTTCAGCCGGCATTCTCCTTCTATAATCTTTCCCTAGGAAAACTCATCTGCTCTCACAACCGCAGGGATCACTTAGAAACTAATAGCTCTCAAATCCCCATCTCTATCCCTGGCATCCCTTCTGAGCTCCAGAGGCCACAGGGTGCAGTAGCTAAGTATGAATATGTAGGTTCTGGAGTCTGAATATCTATATGCAATTCCCAGGCACCACTCAGAATCCAAATTTTTTTATCTTAAATAAGTCTCATTTTCACTAAGTTGAAAAAAATGCACACAGTCCAGTGCCTAGCAACAAGTACTTGATAAGTGTTATATTTACTTAATCATTATTATTAGGCTTATCCACACAGATGTCCCAGGAATACCTCAGAGGCAAAATTGTCCAAAGCTAAGTCCATTATTTTCTTCAAATACTTGCTTCATCTCTGTGAAGCTGCCCCCTTCAACACCAGCATTCTACCAATTGTGTGACCCTTGGGGAGTCGTGCTTGTTCCTCCTTCTCCCTACATTTCCTCTCACTCATTTTTCAGTTTTATAGAGGGATAATTAACAAATAAAATTGCATATATTTAAAATGTACAATGTGGTGATTTGATAACCATGTATGTTGTGAAAGGATTAGCATAATCTAGTTAATTAACATGTCCATCACCTCTCCTAGCTACGCTTCCTTTTTTCTTTAAATTTTTGATGAGAATGCTTAATATCTAGTCTCCTAGAAAATCTCAGTATTATTAACTATAGCTGTCATGCTGTGTTATATCCTCAGAACTTATTTTATAAATGAAAGTTTTACCCGGTGACCAACATCTCTCCATTTTCCCTACTATCAAACTCCTGGCAATGACCATTCTGTTCTTTGTTTCTGTGAGTTTGTCTTTCTCTTCCTTTATTTTTTAGAGCCTACAAATGTCACACACACACACACACACAGAATGGAATATTATCCCACCATATAAAAGAGGGAAATGTTTCCATTTGAAATAACATTGATGAATCTGGAGGATATTAGGCTCCATGAAATAAACCAGACAGAGACAGACAAACACTGCATGGTCCTAGTTTTACTTTTAGTTGACCCATCCCTATTGCTCTGCCTCTGCAGTAACACATTAATACTTCTTCATCTGCCCCTCTTACATGCCCCAAATTCAGGTCATCATCTCTTTGATACAGCAACCTCTTCGTAACTGGTCTTCTGGGCTTTCATCTTTTTACTTCTCAATGCTGTGTTTAATTTCTTCCAGGAACACAGATCTGAACCGGAAATGACTCTCCAACATACTCCAGTGCCTCTTTTAATATGTCATTCAAAGACTTTTAAAACTGAACTCCAACCAACCTGTTTATAATTAGTTTTTAAAAGATTGCCAGATTTCTGTTTGACTCAACCTTAAATTTTTGGAAGATGATTTTATAGATGAGAAATGCCAACCAACAACCTGAAATTCAAATTGAGCCTAAAAGGTCATTGTGATGCATACTAGCACCTCTTTCTTTCATCACTCTCTCTAAAATATCTTGTCTTTTATCCCACTACCTTCCTTTTCTTGAATACCTACACACATAGTGTTCCCTTTGCCTCCTGTGCTGCATCTGCCCTGTGTACCTGGTGGATGCCCACTCATCCTTCCACTCTTGGCTTAAATAGAACCCTCTCCTTGAATGTTCTTTGTCTCTTTGGCCGATTTTTCCTTATGTCAGAACTCAGAACCTGAAGATTATGCTGAAATTCCAAGGGGCAGGTTTACACTCAGGGTGGACACCTAAACTGCAAACTGTAGCATCAAGGTAAAGATGAGAGGAAGAGTCTAGAAAAGAAACAAGTATGGCAAATAAGAAAAGCATATGGTGGAAATGACAGCAGAGAGAGGTATAACACCTGAGTAGAAATGACAATTTCAAATCAGATAAATGTTGAACAGTGTATATGTAGGAAGTCTGAGCCTACAAAATTATCTAATCCTGCATGTGATGCTAAAATGCTGACAGGATGAATTGGATATTGATTTCTAGTCACCCACTTTTAGCATTTAAATTTTTTTAATTAATTGTGTTGATATCTCAGTTGATCCTCTTAAAAAAAGAGAATTTGCATTTCTGTTAGGTATAATGGTGACACAAGTGGAGTGTAAAATCTATCCTGTGCTTCCCTAGTCAAGTCAGGTGGTCTAGCTCAGGGCTACATTCTGGAGGAGCAGCATCGTTTTCTAATTCACATCAAGGTTAGCTGCAGATTTTATAGTTCTATAAAAACTCAAGTGTCTGTATCATTTTATCACATAATATTTGACATTGAGAGGAAATATTCATCCAGGCATGCATGCTTATATGTATGGAATAAATACTGATGAGACACCCCTTATGTTCTACTGTTCTTCCAAAGTTGGTGACATTAGAAAAAAAAAAAAGAAAAAGAAAAGTGAATAGATCTCTGTTCTTGTGAAGCTCACATTCTAATGGGAAAAGACAGACTCTCAATAGGATAGATAAGGAAAATATGAAGTAACCAGGAAACATAAATTAAATCAACAGAAGGAACAAGAAAGAGATATATAAAGAGACACGCATGATGAGGAAAAATGATAGAGTGGGTAAAGGGGATAAAAGGAATGGAGTTTGGAGATGGGATTGCAATTTTAGAGTGTGGCAGGGAAAGCCTACACTAAAGAGAGAATTTTGGTAAAGACCTAAAGGAAACAAGGAGTGAGTTACCCAGTTAGCTGGGGAAAGAGGGATCCAGCTAGAGAGCACATGCAAAGTCCTGAGGTAAGTCATGCCTGATGAGTTGGAAACTTAGTCATCAGATATATTTAGCACATACAATATGCAAAGCACAGCTCTAATAATTTTATATAGAAAATTCATTTAGTCCTCACATCACTCCTCAGATAGAGGGGCTTTTCTTATTCCCATTTCATAAATTTGTAAACTGTGGCATTGTAGTCAGATCACTTGTTCAAGATCATAAAACTAGTTAGTGGAAGATTTCAACCTAGGCATTTGTCCCCAGGGATGATGCTTATATTCACTCTCCTGTAGTGTGTCTTTAAAATTAAGTCATTTTTACCATCAGTGAACACAGATTAGGACTACATCTGTATGTACAAAGTAGAAAGAAGACATTATTTTAATAATCTATTGAAGTTGGTTAACTCAAAGGGACAGCCCAGGAAATCTACATCAAATTAGATACACATCCACCTAATCCCATGTAATAAGCATGTCTTTCTTGAAGAGTGCTATGCTCAGATATAGTTTAAGATTGTCCCCCAAGACTTCAACTGGTGAAATATTTTCTCTTAGAATGAAAAAGAATGATTTTGGTTTATGTTTTCAGTTCATGATTGGCTAAATCCAAAACAGGAACATCATGGCAGAAGAACATGTGGTGGACCAAGATTTAGCTCACCCCATGGTGTCCTGGAAATTCAGAGGGAGGAGGAGGCTGGGGATTAGATACAGTTCAAAAAGACATACCCCCAAGGACACATCCCCTTCACCTATTCCTACTTCCAACAGCATCTAACACCTCCCAGTAGTTCTTTCAGCTAATAATGAATTAATTCAATGACAAGGTCAAAGCCCTCATTTTCCAATATCTTACCAAAAGCCCCACCCCTGGACATTGCTCACTGGGGATCAAGCCTTCAATATATGAGCTTTGAGGGAACATTTCTAATCCAAAAAATGAGAGTTCCCATAGTAAGGCATTAATAGTTTGGAGATTTAATCTAGGATGTTCAGAGGTGGACTCTTTGGGCAGCAATTAGGATTAGAAATGATCATTAGGGTACAGTTCCCATGATTGAATTCGAGTGGCTGTAGAAGAGGGAGAGAGACCAGGCAAAAACACACGTACTCTTTGTCTGTTACCATGTAATTCCTGCACGACCTGGGACTCTGCCGGTAAGAAGGCCATCACCAAATGTGGCCCCTGAAACTTGTACCTCCTGAACTGCGAGTCAAAGTAAATGAATTACCAGTCGTGGTATTGTATTATTAGCAACAGAAAACAACTAAAACCTGCAGCATAAGGCTTTCTCATTCCTGCAAGCATTTAAATTCTATACAATTTTAAAAGGAGCAACCATAGCAAAGTACTCAAATTCAATTACCATGATTCTAGGACATAGTTAAATTAATTGCCTACTTTGAAAAAATTAGACAGGTAAATAGCCGAATCATTAGCAGCAGATTCTTCAGCCAGATTTTTAGAGTATGAATCACAGCATTATCATTTATTAGCTGTGATGTAAATAAGCCACTTAAATTCCCTGAATCTGGGAGATTTCCTCTGAGAAGTACAGGTAGTAATAGTACCTATACTATAGTATTGTAGATGAATCGACTCAGCAGTGCCTATAACAACATGATATTTATGCTACTTTTTTTATTGCTTTAGTGGCAGTATAGTATCAGTATCCCATGTCAGTAAGAAACTCAAGTGGTAGGCTGTATGACCTGAAATATATAATTCACTTTCTAGCTGTGTGTTTTGAGAAAGTCACTAGACCTCTCCTTATCCCAGTTTCTCATCTGCAAAATGGGGACAATAACACTACCAATTTCATAGTGTTGTAAAATATTAAATGACTTAATATACGTAAAGTTCTTAGACCAGTACCTAACACACAGTTTTATATTTTTGCAGATATTAATATTATCATTAGATGTCATTTAGATTTCTTAAAGAAGCTGTCTTCTCTTCAATTCAATTCAAGAAGACATGATCATACCATGATTCTTTTTAATGTGATCAAGGTAAAAGTCTTTAAAAAATTTGCTTCTATCTCATTAGACTCCAACAAATTATAAGCATACTCTTAAGAGATTAGATATTGTGCTAAATTATTTACTTCCTGAAAACTAGGTTCATGCAAACTTTTTCCCTCCACTCACTACTAAAATGAAAATTCAGGTAGACTTCATTTTATTTTCCCCTCTACAATGAGTATCATCTTACCAAGAGGATGTTTTCAGTACTTGCTCAAGTTTGATGGTAGAACTCTGGTAGACGATGAAGATCTATGACACATGTAATGGTTTTCCTTATTATAAGATAATTTGGAGCCTCCACTTAACAACATACAAGGGAAAAGAAACGGAACCTTAGCTGTAGTTAGCCATGCTGCTAACGATTGATATTCGCAATGAACATGTTGTCTCTACCGAGATTTTATCCCAGTATCTCCACTCCTGGGTTGCAGTAGCTTTGCCACAGAGTGCCTCAGACCCATAGTCTAGGTCTTTGTCACAGAGATCATTACCTTTACCTTAACTCAAATCTCAGAAAAAACTGCCAAAAAGCTAAATCGCTGTGTAATCAGCTTGGCTGGCACTCTTAGCAGAGTTGGCAAGATAGAACAAATGTTATGACAGCTATCCACCCCCAGTGCCTCCTATAAAGGAAATCAGGTCTCTACCGTGCTTACCTTGAGCCAGCAGGAAAAAAGTCCATGCAGAAAGTACCCAACATGTGTTAAGAGCCTTGAAATGTCACCGTAGGGCTATTTTTAAGGAATTCTGAATATGAAAATTCCATCTCATACCTTATAACTGTTTTAGTTATCATCATTATCTCATTATGAATATTTTAAACCACAAGGTGTGACTCCAAAGCTGATGTGATTATTTTGCCTCATTTTGAAAGTTTCAATAAAGACCAATATTTCTTATCTCTGTAGATACTCTTTTTTAATTTGAAATTCATCTATTCCAAGTTAAAGAGTGAAGCAGAAATTGTCAATTGACATTATCATTAAAAATGATGTGGAAAATACGTGACACAATGGGTCAACATGTGAAATACATTTCTGATATTTAAAAGAGATATTTTCATAACCAGAAGAGCACAATTTTAATAAGTTATCATAATTCATTTATGATCAACATTTTTCAATTGTTTTCCAATTCATATACCCTTTAGGGTCTCTTTACCAATTTTCTCAAAATCTATTTAGAGCAATAGTATTCAACCTTCTTTGGTTTTTCAATGCTTGAAGAATCTTAAAATTATGGATCCAAGATTTCTCTTGGATTTCTCTGTTTGTATACACAGAGAAAGATCATGCATATAATTGTAGGGACTGATAATACCCTATATCAGAAAATATAACTCTTTTCTCCAGAAGTCATGAAATCTTTCTTCCCCTTTTCAATATTTTAATAACATTACTAAAGTCTCCATTTTATCAGGTTATGGCTCTGTGTTGATCTATTTTATGCAAAATAATGCAAAAAGTTACCTGAGATAAATCAATTTAAAAACAAGAAAGGTTGGTTTGGGGTCACAGTTTTGAAGGTTTCTGTCCATGACTGGCCGCATTGCACTGGTCCTGTGCTGAGGCAGTACATGTGGTTGGGAGTGTGTGGCCACGTGGACACCCCACTAACCTTATGACTGAGAATTGAAAGAAAAAAAGCCATAGACCCACATCTCACAATCCCCTTCTTTGTCATGCTTCAAATGACCTAAAACCTCCCACTAGGTACCAACTCTTAAAAGTTCCATAACCTCCCAATAGTTCCAAGATGAGTACCAAGCCTTTAACCCATGGGCTTCTGGAGAATGTTCCCAATTCCCACTACCACAGAGTCCAAAATGTGATGTGTTTGAGCACAATTCATGAACATGATTAAATCACTTCAGCATCTCAAAAGTTCCAGAGATTAGAGTCTGTACATTTGCTGATACTTAATGTGTTTAGGGTTAGAACAGATTCATTGTAACAATTTTGTCATAGCAAAAGGTATGAGGTTTTTAAGATCATTCTAAAAGACTATTTATAGTCTATACTTTCATCTCCAGGAAATTAGCAGTGCTGCATTCAAAAAATGGGCACCAGAACACACCATTTTTGGAAACATAAAAAATGCTCAAATCCAGAAGATATACAGTCCTCCAGGATGACTCTATTATAGATCATGGAGAGAAATGTTTATTTATTTAGGAAATTTAAAAGCACATCATTAGGTTTAATTGCAAACATGAAATACATAAGGTAGAAATGAAAAGAAAAAATTTTTTCAGTTTCTGCAGTGGTTTAAGAAATTCTGTAAGGATCACTCCCAGAGAGCTACATAGAAATTGGAATGTGAGATTTTTCTGCTCAGGAATCTTTCAAGTTATTAGGGGAACTGATAGTGCCTACTTCACTTGCCACCCAATTTCAGGAGAGTTCCAGGGTCAGAGCCCTTTCAGAAATGTTTGCCTGTTTTTAATTCCTGTGCCCCCTCCTCCACTTTCCCTCTGAGCCAATTGCTTAGACCATTGCCTCTTTTCAGTATGAAAACTGTTTTCACATCCATTCCTTCATATATCCTCGGATTCTGAGTCCTCCAGATTCTGCTTCTTGACATTTATAGAACTGGCCTTGGAGTTCAGACAGCCTTTACTCTCAAGAGCCTGAGCCTTATAAATGAAAGTCTGGCTGGTGTTCAAGACTACCTTTTTATCTGAACTCTTTAAACATGGTGATTTTGATATTCAAAGTGATGCCCCTGCCATTCCTCATTCTATTACAACTGGACTTCCCTCCCACTCAATGAATAGAGCACTCTGAAGTAACCTACATGAATCACATCAAGTAGCAAAAACATCTGTGGTATGGACTGATTAGGGCCTCACCCATTCATGTGTTGAAGTCCTAAAAGTCAGTGTAACTGTCTTTGGATGTAAGGGGTTTGGGAAGCAATTTAGGTTAAATGAAGCCACAAGGGTAACATTCTAATACAAAAGGGTATCTCTCATCTTAAGAGAAGACCAGACCTGTGCTCAGTTCTCTTTACATACATGCATAAAGGAAAGGTCATGCAAGGATGCAGCAAGGTGACCATCTGCAAGTCAGAAGAGAGCCCTCACCAGAGAGCAAAAATGAGACCACTAGGACTTGTAATCTCCAAAACTATAAAATACATATTTCTTTTGTTGATTCTCTATGTTTGTGGCAATTTTTTATGGCAACCCTACCTGATAAATACAAGCTGATAAAATTTCAAAAATAACACATTGTAATCAACAACTAAACCTTTTTTAGCTTAAAGACTGACTTTGTTCCTCCCACTAAAATAGTATTGTCAAATCAGGGATGAGAAAAGTCTCAGATATTTCATCTCAAATGTTTATCAGATGGCTACTGAAATAATTCTGTAAGTACAAAATTAGAAATCCTGATCATTTTTACTCTATGACTTTATGACATGAACTACAATTTGCAACTCAGGATTCAGGTGTTTAATATATGTATTACTGTACAGAGGAAAATAGGTATAGTCCCTGCCATCAAAATGTTTGCAGTTTAATGAGAGAACAGTTTTAACCAAAAAGCCACACAATTCCTCGAGGTTCAAGTGGGTTTGGTAATCCCATGTCCTCTGCATTTACTGGTGAATGCATGAAGACAAGTAGAGAAGTCACATGAGAGTTTCATTTTTCAGGAAATGCAAAAAATATATTTAATATTAACAGACATATGCTTCAGAAATTTATTGAGATTATATTTTGTAATTAACATAAAAATGAAGATTAAAGCATAAGAGAAAGCCCAATAGAACTAAAGGATGAATTTATGAAGAAAAATTGAAAGGAATAACATCCATAGTGTAACCAAATAAAACTGAAAGGGAATGTGACAATACAAATGAACTCCAAGTGTCTAAAACGAAGAAATTTCACCAATGAGCCAAAAGTAAAGAAACAATGTTTTAGGAAATGAGCCCTAGATTTATTATTAAAGATGTGCTTTAAAAGAATGCAGGAGCAAAAAATTGAGGTAGGAAATCCTGAGCACATTCTATTTGGTTACTGAAAGGGAGGTCACTGCAGGACATTTTGTCTACCAGTGGCCATCACTACTCAAAGCACTTATGTTGGTAAGGACATTGGGAAAGTCTTCTAATGATTCAGAAAATATTTTATCAGGAAAAAGAAAAGCAGGATAAGTTAGAATGAGAATTCTCAAGAACATGCCATGTATATTCCCGCTCTGATCTGTCATCTTTTCTGAGAAAATTCAGGGCAGAACAAGGTATTTCTTTCTGCTGTGGGAATTAGTCTCTAGACCCTACTAACAATGGTGCCTGAAAAATCATGATGATGCACCCCTTTTCCATATCAAGCAGTCTCCTTCCTACTTGTTACAGAAAAAGGTAAAGACCTATGGATTTTGACAGAGTTCTAGAAATACTTCACCAAGGAGTCCTCAATACCCTTAGCATCACCAACATATAAAACAGATTTATCCAGAATTTAAAATGTCGATACAAATTATAATGGTTTCAATTTTAAAAACATTTGGAGACTGTAAGTCTATTTAAACAGTTAAGAAAACTAAAAGTCTTCAAAAATTTCATATAAGAAAAATATACTAATAAATATTTGTCAATGTTTTTTAAAGTTATTTTCTAATATATATTTTAAGTAGCACTCAAATATTAATAACAGGACAGTGTCGGATTTGCTTCTTCTTTCAATGGACTCATTTTTAAAGATGCTTCAAAAAGAAAAGAAAATGGAAGTAGCTAGACAAGCACATTACTCTAGCCCCAAGCTAACCCAGGGCCTAATGCATAAAGCATTCTATGCCCCAATGGTACAAGTAAAATAGTCTACTTCTTGACTGTATTTATAAAGGAAGCCCTTGAGCATATGAATTAATACATTTAAGCACACTATGCATTATTAGTGCCTGAGTTATTTCCTGGCAACTCAAAATACAAAGCCAAACAGCATCTTTGAACTGTTAAGACACACCTTTCCCATCTCCTACTGAAGTCTCTGTGGTAGCTGCATTTGTCAAAATGGGGCATCCCTTGGATTTAAATTCTCTCATCACACCACTCAGCCTCTTAAACAGGAAGACCACCCAAAAGACGGCTTTGATCTAAAAGTAATGCTGTACTTTAAAAAATTGAAGAAAAGGCTACTGCAGTGGTCAATATGAAAGTCTTTGATCCCTTTGAATGCGTCCTTTTGGGATACCCCCAAAATAGTGAGAAAGATATATGCAAGAATTTAGATTCATGAGCTCTTCCAAGTCTACAACATAAAGATGTTCTTTTCCTCTCTGTGAATTTTGAATTTGAGAATTCTTTTAGCTTAGTAAACTCACCCGAATTGTTAAACTAGAAGAGGTTATAATTCAGAGAGCAAAATTTCCTCTACAATTGTTCATCATTTACTAATTTTAAATCAAAAACACTCACTTTAACGAAGGATAGTTCTATATAAGCAATGCCTCAGAAAATATTAAACATTGTAATATGTAATAGAAACTCAGAATTAAAAGAAAGAAAGGTAAATTTTTCTAATGGATTTTTCTTTAAGTGATTCTAGGAATGCATAGATTGTTCTTGGCCATTTTTAACTTCTGATAGAACTGGTGGTTAAGAGTTTGGACTTTATTGTGGTTTTTAGACTGTATTTCAAAAATTCACTATGTTAAGTTCTACCGAGAAATGTTAGATTTCAATTAGAACTTAAAACCTACATTGAACTATTTTTAAATTAAGTGTGAGCTTGCTCCCTATCTACTTCTCTACCCTTTTCCCTTCCCTCTCCCTCTTTTCCAAAAGAAATTAGAGGCCCATAGACATGGGTTCAAATTCCGATTCTGCTATTTACCAGCTCCTTGATTTGGGTAAACTCCTCTCCTTCTAGATTTTCCTATCTAGAAAGACAGACCATGGTAGAACGTGTCTGAGAGTTGTCCACAGGTTCAAACAAGATGCTAGAGGAAGCCAATACAGTTTAGTGCTTCAAAGTCCAGGTCCTATAGCAATGACATCCCTGGACCAGGTATATGAGCTTCACCTGGGAATATGTTAGAAATGGAAATTCTTCAACTCCACTCCAAATCTAAGAGTGAGCCAAGCAAACTGTGTTTGAACAAGCCATCAACTAGAGCTGAGAGTCACTGACTTAGAGCCAGACATCTTGGATTGGAAGGCTCTCTTACCACTTAATAGCTTCATAACCATGGAATAGTTACTAGATTTCTATAAATCATGTCAA
Organism: Sciurus carolinensis; assembly: GCF_902686445.1. Classification (NCBI taxonomy): domain Eukaryota; kingdom Metazoa; phylum Chordata; class Mammalia; order Rodentia; family Sciuridae; genus Sciurus; species Sciurus carolinensis. The sequence goes on along the minus strand of NC_062217.1, from coordinate 18,998,230 downwards.
ATGTCTGAAGCATTCTGATAAATGTTAACTGCTACTAAAGTCCTGAGGAAACTGCTAAATACATCTCAGGAAGTGATAGCTAGTAGCATGATAAATACCATTCCATCATCTTTTTTATTGTTGCACATCTCATTATAAAACAGAATCAGGTAATAATGTTTAAGACATTTTGTTCATGTTCAAAGTAAGGAAAAAGGAATTGAAAGCTTGTGGCTACATATAGAAATTTATGGTTTTAAAGTTAGATTCTAGTAGGATGTTCAATATAAATATTTTTAACTTCCAAACAAACTTTCCTTGGTACAATCAAGTTTGTTGGAGGCAGACCTACTAAATGTAAACTTGATTCACTAAGATCATTCATGTGGTTTTAAAATCCAAAGATTAAAAAGATCCAACTTTCCTTCTAATCTGTTGATTTTATTCCTTTTGTAGTCCAAATGTCCACATATTGCCAGGCTTGAGTAGTAAGTATGACATGTCAATGTGGGTTTTTTTTTTTTCATCTTTTGTATCTTAAAAGGTTCAAAGAAAGGCAAATGTGCCAAAATGCATTTGGCCTGACATTTAGTTCTTTAATGCTGTGATAAAAAAAACTGATTGAGGATTAAGATACAGAGGATGGAGATGTTCATGCCGGGTGAGATGGGCATGAATTCGACAGCAAGCATCTGCTTCTTTATTGCCCAAGGCCCTGGAACTTCATAGCAATATGATTATACCATCTGTAAGCACCAAAAAGACTTTCTAAGTATCTTAACTTGAAGTTGATTATATTTATTATGCTTTGCCATTATTATCTTTTTTTTGTTATAATAATAGCACATAAAAGTCCACAGAGCCAGGAATTTTCTCTGTGGGAAGATTTTTGACTATTAAGTCAGGATTGCTCTTTCTTCAATTTGCTAAGTTACATATTTTCCAAGACTTGGCCCATTTTATGTAAATTTTCAAAGGAGTTGCCCTCTAGTTTTTCATAAAATCTTCAAATAATCTTTTTCTTACATCTGGAATAAGCCTTTTTATTCACTCCTGTTTATGACCTTCTATTTTACTATTTTGAAAAGAATCATTGATCAAATTTTGTTCATTTTGTAATCTTTTCAAAGAACATCCTTTTGGCTTTATTCGAAAATTTTACTATTTCCTATCACATAATTCTTTTATCATGTTACTGATATATTCTTTTAATTGTCTTTATTTTGATTTCCTTTTATAATGTAAGAAATTGATGTTTAGCTCATTGATTTCAACTTCATTTCTAACTAAGTAATGTTCGAACAATTTTCTAATAGCTGAAGATATAATGGTATTTGCATTATCATTTTCTTTAGAATATTTTCTGTACCTATAAAAACTTATTCTCTTGTGGGGTTTTTTTGAGGTTTTAATTTCTAAAAATATAGAAATATTCTGTTTCATTGTTCATTTAGTTTGAAGTCAATATAGTTATCATGATAGAAACTTGCAGTATGGTCAAAATTTGTTCAATAAACTTTTGAAATTGTCTCATATTGCTCTGAAAATACAAGGTATTCTGTAATTATATGATGTGAAGCCCTGTATGTGTTCACTAGGTCACATTTGTTAATCGCATCCTATAGAGATCTTCCATTTTACAAATTTCTGTCTGCTTTCTATACATGACTAAGAGATACTCGTTAAATTCTACCACTACATTTGTGGATTTGTAAGTGATCCCTTCAATTCTGTCTGTATTTTTTGGCAAATTTTGAAGTTATGTTTTAAAATATATACAAATTTAAAGTTATTTTATGTCTCTGGAAATTGAAACTGTTAAAATACCATTTTATCTCCAGTAACACTGTGTACCTTAAAAATCTATTTTGTCTGATACTGAAAGAGATACACAGGTTTTGTTTTTGGATACTACAAGCCTACCTGCCTTTCTCAACCTTTTACCTTTATCTTTTATGTAGCCTTATCTATAGCTTTATGGTTTAGATATCTTGTTCAAAATGTCTTTCATTCAGACAGTTTTACTGAACAATCTTTTTTTTCTAAATTGGGCCAATTAGGCAATTTACTCTTAATGTAACTCCCAATCTATTTGTATTTAAGTCTATCTCCTTACTTTGACCATTGTAATGATTCTGCTTTTTTGATCCTCCTTTTGAGCCTTTCACTTGTTTTTGGATTAATGAAATATATATTTCATCCTTCCATGTTTTCCTTCCAAAAGTTTGAAAGTTATATATGCTGTTTATTCCTTTGGTCAGTTTGCTTATAAATTATCACATGCATATTTAATTTTTCAATACTAATTGATTTTTTTTAAAAAACTACCTTTCCCTGGAAAAAGCAAGGGTTTTATCTCATCTCCACCTATTTACATCTCAATTTGTAGTCATTTGTTGTTGCTGCATGTGTAAGTTCTCATTATTTTAACCAATTAATCTTCTGATTAATTTTACCATCCATAATCATTCTGATTTGCCCAAATATTGTTATTGATTGTTCTATTTTTATTGTTGTGCAACTCCTCCATGAATAGAAATTCAATATATGGATAAGACAGGGCAGACTTTCAAAGATTAGCAACACTTTGACCATGGACCAATTGGCTTCAGAAATAATGTAGATGACATCTTCATCCTCCTGTGAGCTATTTCACATTTGATTTCCAACTTGGACTGGAAAAAAGATATATGCTTCATATTTTGTTGGTTGGCATTTGTGTTTAAATGAGTTGCTCCTTTTGAAGATAACAAGATTTTTATAGATATGAAATATAAGCACCCATAATCTTTGTCAGAATTTGACAGTTATTATTTGACACAAAAATAGGTATAACTCATATGTCTGCCATATATTAACATGTCAGTGCATTCGCTCAACTAATTTTTATTGAGTATCTGTTATGGGCTTTTACTATTTAAAGTATAGCTTGCATCATCAGGAGCTTCTTAGAAATTTTGCAAGATTAAGTTAGTTTTAGAATTTTAAAAAATAGATAGTAAAGTGTAATTTATGTCATGACAATTATCATTTAAAACTCAAGAATTAAAAGTATTATCTCATGCGCTATATTTTGTAGGAAGTTATTTTGAGTTTCTTAAATGTTTTGATACTGTTTAAAAAATATTTTGTTTTGAAAAGAAGACAGTCAAAGCAAAGTGAAACTCTATCCAGACAGAATATCTAAAAATACTATAGAGTAAGTGGTATCTTGATATTAGTATTTAAAGGTGCCAGATTTTTGTGCTTTACTATCTCAGTATTAGTTTATGTCAGAGAAGTCATATCAAGACTGCTTTAAAAAGTCCCCCAAATTTACTTTTAAAGTATGCAGATCACTTCATAGAACCTGGATAAACAGAAAACTCAATGAACAAAGGTTATCTAAACATAAATTCTACTGAAACCAACTGTAGGACCTAATTTCAAAGAATTCTATAACATATTTGAAGCAGAAATTACCTGACTTCAGGATGAACAGTTGGAGATATTCATTTTTCCCCAGCATATCATATAATTTTTACCTAAGAAAATAATCCCTTTACATTTCCAACAATAGTTTTGATGGATAGGAACAAGAAGCATTTGCACTATAATTTTCAGTGCATTGTATAAAGTGAATGTTTTCTAAATGTCATAGTTTAAATTTCATGGGGCGTGAAATCTCCTTTGAAATGAAATTTAAAGCCTTTTTCAAATAAGAAGACTAATCTTACAGTCAAAAACACTTTATATTCCCAGACATTATTAACCTTGGAGTACTGCTTGTGAGATGATAATACTTTCTGACACATTAAGATTAAATTTGTCTTGATATAATTATGTTAAAGAATACATTTAAAATAGATAAGATTGCAAGAGAAGTATGTACAATAGTAGGATTCCCATTTACTAATAATAAATTTAACTACTCATCATTTGTATGCTAATGCTAACATATTTAAGCAGATCGTTTCCAAAGAAAACTATTTTTAGATTAATCATGGTGCTTAATGTAAAAAATGGTAACACTGAACAATAATATAAAAAAGTGATGACATTAAATTTCTATACTACTTTAAATTTGAAATTCCTCAGCACCACAAAATAAAGCACATAATTATGCTTATTTTTTATTGGTAAAGTGCAAATTCCTTTTCATGTCATCAGCTATTTTGGTGCACTCCAAAATGTTTTTAAAAATGTGGTTTAAAAATACAGTAGCTATTCTTTGAACAGCTTGTTTTAACAATTTGTTTTTAATTTCAACTAGACATACATGAAAGTATTTTTTGCAAAAGAAATCATGGTGATTGGCCATTTTTCTCACAACCATCTCCACTACAAAAGGCAAAATGCAATTTTCATCAGCTTTAAGCCATTGAAAATATAATGACAGCGGAAAGTCTTATGTATCTTTTACAATTTTTATTTCTTCATAATAGGCGAATAGTAATTTCCATTTTCATGATCTTAATGTTTTAAAATATGAACAAAGATAACAAGTTAGACATTTAAAAACTCACAGACGGGCTCATCAACCTCATGAGCAAGAAAACTATCCCACAGCAAGAAAGCTTAGACTGTTGTAGTACAATAAATATTCTATGCCGATTGCTGACTTATATCTCTTTCCTCAGGCTCCTTCACCCTAAATGCTCTTCTTTGTACCCTGACAATTACCACCTCTTCTGGGGTTTTGGCCCCACCTGGTGGCTGGTTTTGAGAATGGATGACCAGGTGCTCTTCCTTTCTCAGCAATCTGCATGTGGGCATGGCTTCCCTTAGTTTGTTGATATGTTGGTTCCCTGTGCTTGATATGTGTTGCCCATGCTTCAGTTAATTTCAATACAGTAAATCGTTGTTTAACCAGGAATACAGTCCTTCTAAACTCCCTTTGTTTTTCTTCTCTCTCTGTGCTGTTCCTTTGCCTACTAACCTCTTAACCATTTATCTCATTATCAATCTTCCAACCTCTCCAACTTTCACTTGAGGGAAAAATAACATGACTGATAAAACATAATATCAATATCACTATTAAGCTGAATAAAGAAAAGTAAAAACCAGAGAACTTATTTTAAACCTTGCAAGAAATGAAAATTACCCCCTCATTCCTAACAAAACTGTCTGCCCCTTCCAAAGAAATCAGCACCAAGACTCAAGATGCATGGTCATATTTTCTATCTTTTTCCCAATTTAATATGCTCAATTTTTCATGTCCATTAAGGGAAAATGTGTGTGTGTGTGTGTGTGTGTGTGTGAACTAGCATATTCTTTTACTTAATATTCAAAGCATAACTTTTATTAGAAAATGGTCTCCAAGTGCCAGTTAACCAACCTAAATAACCTATGCTTAAATTGTATACTACTTATATTAAAGCCTTTTATCTTTATTCTCAGTTTAATTTCTCTAGTAATGGAACATCCTGTTTACTATGCCAAGCACAAGGACACAAGCTATAATCTTTAATAAAAACACATATGATAACTTGTTTCTCCCAAAGAGACACTTGCACATTTTAATATGTATTAAAACTGGTTATTCCCATGGGGATTAAAACTGCATCAAAGACCACCATTTTTAAGATCAGAGAAGCTCCATGAACTAGAGGTATTCGTATCCTTTAAAATAAGTTTATGTAAATGGCAACTTCATTCAAGGCTGACATTATTACAGTATCACTTTAATCATTTGAAATGCAAACAATGTGTATAATTAAATTTTTGAAAAGATTTGAAAAAACTTATTTTTAATATCTTCTAAATGTAATTGAGTATTTTGAAATTTTTCTCTTAGAAATGCATTTTATGTGATGTAATTTCAAATACAGTTTTCTGATGATTGCCAAAACAACTATAGAGATCATGAGCAGGCAAAGAGCCAATCTATATACTTCCTCTTCTCTTTAAGTTTCCAATACATTGGGAAATATTTTACTAATCATAGGCACAGAATGTTCTGTGTTACATGTTCTATTCCAATGGAGTTATTCCTCAGCTAGGAGGGAGATGTGAGGTGTTTATAGTTTGTGATGTTGCTTCAGTAATTTACAGTTCATGACGTTTCATCTATGTTATTTTATCAAATTTATTTCTGAATTCAGTTCTTCTAATGAACTTGAATACATCAACAAAACCTTTTTAAATGTCAGCATCTAAGTCTATAAGTGAAGATAATAAAATGTTTTTATCATTTTAAAATAAATACAGATTTGCCCTATGTAGAGAGCTATTTTTATCTTTTGGGGTGAGGGTGGTACTACTAATACATATCACCTCCAGTATTGCCTGCAGAAAATATGATTATATTTTACAAAATTAGAATCTTCCAGCACAAAGGAGTAAATTTTCAGGAGTCTGAAACTATTACAATTTTTAAATTATATGTTCTGGAACATTATGGTATGTTCCATAGAGTTTCAGGCAAAACCCTTTCTGTAGGAATAATTATTATTATACCAAATAATATCTATTCAAAATTATTTCACATTAACTGTATAGTTATGTAAAACCTGTATAGAAGATGCCAAAGTAGCACCAAGTACCATGACTTACTTAGTGTGCTATTTACTACTCTTGAAATATACAGCACAAAGTTAACATTTGACACCATTTAAAAGAATGTCACAGAAACACTGATGTTGTTTTAAAAAGAAGTTGATTTTAAAAATTGAAACATATTGTATAACTCAGATGGAACCTTGTAAGTTATTATAGTCACTAGAATGCTGCAGAGAATGTACAAAGACAAGTTCCATTGACTAACTGTTGAAAAACACCTTTGAGACATGACCTACGGTGACATGTTCCCCCACATATTTGTCACATATGCTTTATGCTTAGCAAAATTTAAAAGTGAAATATGTCACTGGAGCATAAAGATTCTGAGTCAGATTTTTAAAACCATGAGCTGTTCAAGGTGAGTTGGTTTTATATCCCACGACCTCTTTTGTACAAAATCAAATCAAAACATACTCTTTGATGATCATTGCCTCCCAAATGGCTAATAAGTCATTTGCTAGTATTAGCCTGTTGCTGTCATTTTAGTCAGAAACTACTTCTTAATTATGAGACAGCAGAGAACTGACCAAATTCACCAATGCTGGTAGCAGTCTCTCCAGCCTCACCAGCTCCTCCCCAATATACTGAAAATATGTACATTGGATCTTTGCAGCAAAATTTTTTTTTCAGTTCTAGTAAAACCTAAATAAAATAGAAAATATTAATAGGGCTCTCCTGTGAAGTTGCTGGATGTCTGTAATATACGTTCTCTGTCTTACCAGAATAGAGAAACGGTTTAAGGACTGCTTAAGCTGTTCTGGCCTACAGTGTAAAAACCAAACAGGATGTCAAGAACACATCTCAAAATCTTCTGCTTAATATTATGTCTATTTTAGGCTCCTGAAAATATACATACTAATTAATGGAACGAAGTAACAGATCTAGGAGATGTTTAAAAGCTTGTGACAGCCAAATGTGATTGGGACCTCATTAAGATTAAGATTATACATTGATGAGTTTAAGAAATGCTCTCATTGGCAATGGATACGATTTCATTTCTACTGGAAGTAACATACGCTTCTAAGGAATTACTTGGGTAACATCTCTTTCCACAGAGTAATTACCTTCTATGTTTTGACATGGATGACACTTGTTAATGGCAGAGTCTCAAGGTGCTACAAATGCATAAATCACTGTCAAACACTCTTAATTACATAATGTGGGGTATTTTTGTACTAACATCTCCATCATCAGAAAAGTACTTAACAAGTTACTCTGCTAAGAGAATTATATAAACTCCTTTTAGTAAGGAAGGGTTCCATATTGAAAATAATAACACAATTGTCAGTGCACAGAGAAAAGATTGACAACTGCACAAAACAAGGCAATCAATCAAGAGAATGTTAAAGGGTAAGTATGAGTTAACTGGGCATGACACGTATTTGTTGATGAGGTGAAATTATGATGAAATTCAGTGATAGAGGAAAGCTATATTTAGTCCTACCGATATCTAACTATGATATCTCAAGTTAATGCTATTTATATTTGGTTTACCTTTGTATATTGACCTGGACTACCAATGTATATGATCAGAAAATAGAACAAATTATAGGGTGCAATTAGCAAAATGTGTATATTGAATTTCAAACGTACTATCATTATAAAGAGAAGAGGATTAATTTCCTAATTACATTTTAATATGAGATGGCATTTACAGAATACATACCGCTTATTGAAAAAGAAAACGCTTTAGAAATACGCTCATACCATTCAAATGTGAGAGTGACTATGAGACTTAGTCTCTCCTCGGGCACACCCAATCACATGACTGGAGAATTTGATCTTGAACCTCCCCTTGTTCACAGAGATTTCATTGCACAGAATACATGTTGACATTTCCTTTTAAAAATTACTTGCTCTGAACTCTAAAGCAAACTATCAGTGTGGTCTGTAGGAATAAGCAGGCAAATTTGAAACTTTGCTATTTGGAGTCACATCCTGGCATTTGAAACTTGATGAGCCTCATATCATTTGATGAATTATACCCACAAGTTTGAAGGAGCACCAAAGTCCCTGGGTGGGCAGAGAGTATGCGCCAGGCCGTCAGAGATGGAAAACAAATGGAACAAGGGAAAACTTAAAACAGAGATAAAAGAATAGAAAGAAAAAAGAAGAAGAAAGTAGGAATCTACTTACTTCCAAAGAAGCAAGAGAAATGTGTACTTTGCACCTCGTGGAACATTTTCCTTTGTGCTGCAAGATGGAAAAAAAGAAGTTTTACAATCTCAGCAGAGTATTTAGATGGAACAGGCATTGCTGTAAGAATATACGAACGCACACATGCTTTCGCTGCAAAATTCCGCAAGAAGCAACAAATACCAGTGTTTCCCACCATCAGAGTGCATACTCTCTACCAGATACCAGAGGCAGAGTACAGACGAGTTTCCTGCTTTCCAGTCTTTAAAACAAAACTATAATGTAGCTATTTAGGCTCATGTCACAGATAGACCCAGAGAATCAGATCATATAGGCAATTTGCCCAAGGCAACAGTAGTCTTATGAACAAAAGTCCAAGTTGTCCATTCCCTCTACTACACCTTTATGATAGATTTATTTACAGTATTCTGCATTTTCAGTATTTCTGATGCAGTAAGGCAGCATGCAATATTTGTTTTTAAGCACAAATCCCCTGTGCAAGTGTTTCTGATTGATACCCACTGCCTAATCTGCATAACACTGTAGGCTGCTTTTCTAACCAACCACATTTCTTTTCTTCCACCCAGAACAGACTGAGCAGACATATACTCCTGACCAGTTCATTCCATCACAGAATCTATGAGCTACAACGATAGATGCAGAGATGGTGATGTGGCCTGCCCCTGTAGAACCAGTTGTTTTTCCTATTATTTTTCTTGTATTTCTTTTTTGAAAAGTTTATTAGGGAAATGGCAGGGCAAAGACACCATGAGTGACAGAAAACTAATTCTGAAATGGTCCCTTTAAATCAAATAGAAACCCAGCCTTCACCTCCCCAAAAGGACAAGATACTGGTGGATGAGCAATCAGGTTCTCTGGTAGCCCTCCAAAGGTAGGGAGAAAACAGACTGTTTATAGGATTGATGCAGAGGCCATGAGAAGAAATGTCTGAGAACATCAGAAGGAAATGGGAGGGTAGGACATTTCCAAGGAGGCCCAGACTTTGGGCTTTGGGTGGATCAAATACCTTTCCAAGTAGTTCCATAAATGTTACTGAAAAAATAACATGCTTGTATTGCTTCCAAAAATATCCCTGGGCTTCTCCCACATACCACATCACAACTGAGGGGAACATGGCAGAACCCAAAGACCACACATCTGAGATAAAGAAAAACAAGAAAAACCTCGTGCATCTTTAAGAAGAGTCGAAGTTACTGATGGAATCCAGAGTCCTTCCACATAGGCCTGTGTGGTGTTAAGCAACTTCCCAACAGAAGTATGTCACTCTTTATGTAACCTTTGGTCAAAAGTTTCAATGTAGGCTAGTCTCTATTTCCCATTTGCAAGTCTTGAATAATAAGACATGTTGAACAAGTTGACAAAGTTCATATATTTCCTGATGTAATCACCGCAATGTGATCCCAGTTTGGCCAGGCCTCCTGAATCTCTCATTGCCCTGGATCTTTTTGTCCCACCTTGGTGGCCTCCTAAGGAAAAGCAGCTAGCTCCCTATTATTTTTCTAATGGGAACTGGTATGAGACTGATTATGAGACTATAAGTACCGAAGTTGCCCTTCACTCTATCTCTAGGGTCTAAGTATCTGAGACACAACCAAGGACTGTTAGGCCTACAGGCCCTAGAGGAGAGACAAACAGGAAGAGGGAAGTCCTTAGCAGCATCTGTATCCCTAAGAGCTAAGAGAGCTCTTTTTAGAGTTCTGCCATGTCAGTTAGCAGTTTTTCTCCCTTACAGTGATTTTAGTCATTTAAAATAAAATTAACCCTGACATATTTAAGCAAATTCCTGACCCAGGAAAAAAATGCATATATTTTTTTTTTTTACATAGCTAAGAAAAATCCATTTAATTGTGTAGGGAATTGATTCATCTGCCTAGAATATAAGAGAGCTATTTCTTATAAGTTACAAATTATAAAAACAGAATGAGAAAGGAAAGGAGGGAGAAGAAAGTATGATTCAAATTATACAAACAAGATAACATTATATCTGAATTGTTTTTAAAAAGTTAGGAGGAAACATCTGCTGTCAATTTTAAATTTGTGATTGATAGAAGTACGGTTGGCTAGCCCTGACCCACAAAGTAAGAAAAAGGAAACGTACTCAGAGTTGCCATTCTACTTTGTTCCAGATGAGGGGAAGCTTGTTTAAAGGAGTAACAGAGATTGGCACTCCTCTCAAGCTTGAATTCTGCTCACATTTTTCCTTGGCCTTTGAGTCAGTGAGGTCATCTTTGGCTGGATCTTTACATTGACATTGACATGTTATATCATCATGAAAAAGATCAGAAACCCACTTGTCATTTAAGTTAAGAGAGGACTCCTGTCTGTCTTTATTTGACCTCCCCACCCTGTTATCCATCCTCAGTGGCTACTTCTGAGGTAAATACAAAGGTATGAAGGAAAGGAGTTGAGAATCACTGACGAGGAGGATGGACCTTTCCATTGGAACACCATGCACAGAGGGGTGATCTCTAGTATAACATATCAAAAAGAGGAGTAAATAGGGACCAGGTCATTATGCAAAGCATAAGGATGTTTCTTTAAAGACAATGTGTAGACTAAGGAGGATGAAGGTGAGCTATCAAAATACTGTGCAATGCAATTCCACTACCTTAGTGCACTCCTGAAGTAAATTTGACAAATTTATTTGGAGTATTATAATTAAAATTAGTGAGACACCATATTCATATTATGTTTTGCCATATTTATTTTTATAAGTTCAGTTTGTTTTGATTACTTAATGTAACATTTCGAATACTTCTTCATTTGGTGTGACCAATTATGTTTTTATGTACAAACAGATTAAAACCTACCCAGAATTTGAGCAGACAATGTTTTGTTTTAGGAAAAATACCAAGATTTGCAAATTGCTAAAAAGAAAAAAAAGCTGCCTTTCAGAGCACATTTTTCTTTCTTATAAGCTTTCTTTTTATAGATTATGAAGAAATTGAATTATTTCCATGAATGAAGATTGGTGAAGGAAATGGCAGTACCAATTTTATATTCATTAACTATTTTTGCCTTGCTGTTTATGCTATTATGGTTACCAGGATCTTGTGCTTTAGAAGGGAAATAAGATAATTTTGAACAGGATCACCCCCTGCAAAAAAAAAAAAAAAACTATCAATAAACATATAGAAGGAATTCAAGTTAAAAGGAGGGGCTTCTTTCAGTGAAACTTTAAGAGAACTTTAGTGAAATGAAACACATCTGAATGGAACAGGAAATGAATTATAAAAGTTGGCATTTACTCATATGTGTGTGTGTGTGTGTATATATATAAAAGAGAAAGAGAAGATATGAAGTGCCAGCATTCTGCACCCTTCAGGGATGAATAAGAAATCCAAAGTAAGAAAATAGTTCTGTTCATAGTGATATTTAGAGAAGACTGAAGAATTTCTTTGTAGAAAAGAATCCTGCAGAATGGACAGAATTTGGATTTCCTGTCCAAATAGGATACTTAGATGTCTCATTAAGTGCAGATGCTCACTTATTTTCTTGATTACATATGGTGGCGGGTTTATGATGCTTCATGGAGAGTTCATTTTTATGTCTTTTATGACATTTGAGGACTGGCCAAGGGATGGCAAATTCTTTGGGGGAAGTACTATATAGGTTCTGACTACTCAAAGTTTCTTTGAATTTTCTAACAGGTTCTTCAAATATAAGATAAGAAAGTGTTCTTGTTTATTTTATAGCATGCCTTTCCATCATATTTTTATCTCCTCATCTATATGCCAGGGTGTCTGAGGGAGTCCTTTAAAAGTCCTCTAGGAGGTAAGTTGAAAGAAGACTTTTAATCTCATACTATATTCGAGGCTCAGAGTTCTCTTTAAACTCAGTGCCTAACTGTTCTAAGCCTCTCAGCACCATGAAGAGAAACACAGGCAGAACCAAGAAGCAGCAGAGAGCCCCCCCGGACCGTGGGACTTGTGAATGACAAAAATATTCGCACACTGTATCTTCCAACAGCCACAAATACTTTTAGAGTATATGTTGTCAATGAAAGTTTCATTTCCCCAACGCCAAAAGTAACAGATGAAAATGTGGTACAGGAGAAGAAAAATAAGCAGGAAACCATACAGTGTAGACAAAATCCTCTAATGATCAGTATGTTGATAATGGGATGATCTGTGGAGAACAATTTACAGGTTTAACTCACAGTTGTTATATTATTTCATAATTTTTTGTCTAATGTAAAATTCTTATTTTCCTGAACACTTTTTACATACCAACATGTTTTATCTTAAACAAAGGGGGAAATCCTCTAAACAGACTCAACAGCTAAAAATATTTTACTACAAACACTAATCCAAGCACTTCATTGATTGACAAAAACAACAAGAAAACTTTTCATCAAGGGGTAGGCAAACTAGGGATCATGGACCCTGTTGTTATAAATACAATTTTATTAGGTAACAGCATTGACCATTCATTTACATGTTGTCCCTACCTGCTTCCATGATACAGTGACAGAGTTGAGCTTTTGCAAGAGATACACCACCTAGCCCCAGAGCAAAATATTTTACTCCCTGAACCCTGAACCTTCACAGAAAATGTTTGCCAACCTCTGTGTCTTAGAAGGTCTCTCAATACCTACATACATATATTTTAGTTACAGCTCTAACAAGTGACAATACACATTTTTCCAAACAGAAAAAGTAAAAGGGAAGTGAACAAATATATGTAAATGAAAGAATTAACCTTCCTTCCTGTCCTTCTCTCTGACAGATACTGAGCATAATAATGGCCCTGAGCTAAGGTGTAATTGAATCCTTCCAACAACAGTTTCTTCAAACTTTCATTTTGGAAACTAAAACAAGAGTACCCATTTCAATTAGGAAGAGAGATAAGTGGTTGATACCTTGCATAATACAGTGGTTGACTGATACTATGGAAGGACTAGTGCCTTGAAAATATAAAGCATTTTGGAAAACATTCATCTTCCCCTCAATATAGAGTTAGCCTAATATCTATGGTAATTAGTTTTATTCTTGACATAGTATGTGTTAATGTGTACAATAATTCTGATCTTTACTCCCTGAAAATGTGAGAACAGAAAAGACACACTGAAACTCTTAAAGGAGGAAATGACTAAGAACAGATTTGCAGAGCACCTGTATGTTAGGGCTCAACTGCAAAGCTAGAAGGGGCTTAACTCCCATCCCTGTTCTGTACAACTGGGAGTGGGAATGGGAAAAGTGGAATCAGCATAGAAATTAAGGATATGCCTGTGCTTTCTTAAGTAATTCTTCTTTGGAATCTGGAGAAAATCATATTTCATGCACATTGTATTTCATGCATTCTATTTTCCTTGTTCTTTGGAGCTAAGCAGTGAAAGAATTTTAAATAGAACAAAAAAGATTACTGGGTTTCCTAGTCTATTTTCTGCTACTATAACAGAATACAAGAGACTTGGTATATAAACAATAGAAATGTGTTTGGCTCATGGTTCTGGAGTCTGGCAAGTCCAAGATTGAAGGGGTGCATCTGGTAAAAGCCTTTGCATGGCAGAACACCAAGGGAGCATGTGCAAGATAGAAAGAGGAAAATTGGGCTGAACTCTTTCTTAACAGTACCCCACTCCCCAGATAAAGAGTCCACTTCAACAAAGGCATTACTGTACCCATGAGGGCAGCGTCTTTAGTCTCCTCTTAAAGACCCCACCTCTTAATGTGTTACATTGGCAATTAAATTTCAGCAACACATTCAAACCATATCTTCAGTGAGAAAGTATGTATTGTCTAACACACTCTCCAGATCACCTAAATAACTGTTATGGTGCCTTTCATTGTCTACTAACTATTTATACCTCTGTGAATTGCAGATAACTCATAGGGATTCAAATAGCTCTGTACAGTAGAAAGACAACAGACTTCCCTCGCCCCTTATTTCCGCCTTTCTATAATGAAATAAAAATAAAGTTTTGCATGTATTTGTAAATTCACTTCCACATTCATAATTAATCTTGATATACATGATACTATACCAGTCAGTTATTAACAGTGGGGGATTTCATAAACCTGAGGGACTAGAATGTGTAGTTTTGGTTAGCAAACTTTTTAAAATAAGGATATATGTAATTTTTAATTCAAAATGGTGTTAACAAATGAAAGCCTTGGTGGTTAAAATAATGAGCTTTAGTTATTGGGGAGTCAGTCAAATGGAACACCACTTTTACTAATGATGCTGGGTAATGGTTCAGAACAGAAAACAGGAAGAATATCTTCTTTTTTCTCAGCATAGACAAGAGCATGATATTTACTACAAAGGAGAAATTCAATGTTCAATTGATTCCTGAATTTGAACAGAGAATATGAGTTCAATCCAAATAATTGAGGAGGAAAAAATAAATATAAGCAACCAATATGTGGCCATAGAAAATCACCTCTACTCAGGCTATAGATCACTGCGAATTTATTCCACTGAACAGACCCTAAATTCTGGGGGATATTTAAAAGAGGAAACAAGTTATCAAGAAATTCTACTTCCAGATGGAATATACTGGATCTATTTTGTGGACTGATTTATCAACTATTATGATCCCTTGTGAAAGGACAACACAAAGGTTTAGTTCAGTATCCCTGTCCCAAGACTCTAAGATTGATGCATGATGACTTGGGGACAATGGTAACATCCCAGCTTCTGAACAAAAATACCTTAGGAAGGAGGTTCGAAATCTATGGCCTGTGAGCCAAACTCTGCACTGCTTGTTTTTGAAAAGAAAGTTTAATTGGAACACACTGATTTACATATTGCCATAGAGACTGGGTGGTCTGTTAGAGACAATGTTGGCAGATGCCCTCTCTTCAGACATCAAGTCCAAGTTGAAACCTGAATTCATGAAAAATTTGTCTGGAAACCTCTAAGCTAGTTAGAGTTAGCAAAGTTCATTATGTACAGATCCTGACCTTAGGACCAGATTACTAGCCTTTAAGGGAACTAAATTCACCAATGATTTAATTACATTTCCAAATTTATCCCATGTGGTGTCACCAAGTTTCCTTGCTTCTCTTCTACTGCAGATCTTGTACTTTTTGCTACATGCTGTTTTCTACTCAGCTCTACACAGATGAAAGAAAAAGCTTGTTCTGGATTTTTCCAGTTGTGAATATACTGAGCTGCTAACTTGAGTTTTGCCTGCAAAAGACATAGCTGCAGAAGGTAAAAATGTCAGTTAATCTGAAAACAACACCCTTGGACTGAAACTCCCCTTTCTGTCACCTTTGTTCCACAATTTCTGATCCTGATAGGTGGGTTTAAACTCCATGGTAGACATTAAATTCCCTCCATGGAATCTTTAATTTCACATGTAAACTTTTAAAAATTTCATTGCATATACTACAGATTATTTTTTTTTTCAATTTTCAAAATGTTTTCACAAGTGGTTTAAAAGACAATGGACTAAATTTTGAGTGGCCCTAGCTCTGATACCTGAAAGTCACATCAGAGACTGTTGGTCCAGAATGAGGAGAGAGGAGCTAAAAGGATACACTCATGGTGACACAAGGAGAAGGAAATGCTAAAGGCAGAATCTAAAGTCTACTGGTGGTTGCAAAAAATTAACCTTGAATAAACGTACCTGGAGCAGTTTGTTTTAAACACAAAATTGTAACATAAAAAGTGCCTTGGTGATTGTATCACAGCTTGCATTTTATCATAAATTGTATCATATGCATACTAGTCATGTCATAGTAAACAATCTGGTTTTGATACAAAGAGCAAAAAAATACGTTTTTCACAGAATAAACACGTTTCATAAAGGACAGGTGGCCCTTCCACTTGATCTGGTGCCACTTTTCAAATTCCACCTTGCATTTAGCTCTTGCTTTTGGCTTCTAGAAGGGTCAGTAGGACCAGGACTTCTTTGTCCATGCTACTCAGGAAACAGAGACAACAATCTTTGTCCAACCATTAAATGATCCTCATAAGTCTAATCTGCTTTTTAGCACCAATTATATGATTTAGGTGCTCTTTGCCTTATTCTCCTTCCCCAACGCTGTTATTTTTGACATTTTGAAGTTGTTCACAATTCCTTATAAATAAAAGGGAAAAGTTTAAACTTCAAAATTAAAGAAAAAAGATTCAAAACACACAGTCCAGGAACAAATAATTATAAATTATGGTAATTTGACTGAAGACCATTTACAAATATCAATAGCAGATTGCTCCACATCCTAAAAGGATGGATAAAAAGAATGGGAACCCCAGGGAAGATTGTCTCAGGAGAGGGTCATGTCTCCCTGGCACCCTTCAAAGACTTAAGCTTCTGCCTGGGGTGAGCCTTCTTTAAGGAGGTGCTCAATTTTGTCCATTGAATTTGTACCTTATAAAAAGTTGAGAAAAAATAACATTTAATGCCCTTCCATACATTTTAATATTGTTCTTGCTTTCTTCTGCTTCATTCTCTCCAAAAGTTTCTTTTGGGGGAAGGGGAAGTCAAGTAATTTAAGAGGTAGCACTAACAAATTTGTACAAAAAAATGGCATTTGCAGATTGCTAAGAACATTTTTACAAATCAGATAAAGCTATAGTTCAAGCTTACTTTGAAAAGCATCTGCTACAAAGTTTATTTTCTCCCTTCTCTGAGGTCGTTGATAGTCATTGATCATTATTTTGGTTGACAGATATCTTGCACTAACTTAGGTTTCTGTCATTACATATTAGCATGCAGATTTCTTCTTAAAGTGAGCATCTGAATGCAGTCTAGATATAACAAGAGAGATTGCGATTGTCAACGCAGCTTTTGCTGCATATTAAAGATGTATATTTCTTCTTATCAGTCTACTTTTTAGGTAGTTTTAAAACAATTGGCTTTGAGATAATGCTTACATGCGCAATTTTAGTTTTGTTTCTAAAAGCAGCTTAAGCTAATCTAACCTTTTAGCAAAGGTGGTCCTGACAAAATTTATGTAAAATATATATTGGTCCGAAATTTCTACCCATCTCTTCTGCTTATTCAAAGAGAGGCTGAGACAAAGGAGTCAATAAGCTGTGAGGGGTCAGGTGAAAGAGCAAAACCAAGTTGAAATCATGGAGAGTAAAATAGACCAGGCTCATGAATAAAGGCCAAAAGGAGATCATTCTGCCCAAAGAATTTTGCCTGAAAGAATGGACATGATTTCAGATGGGAAACCTTGTTTCCAGTGACAGTTCTCCTATGACCTGACTCATATATCCAGAGATTTATAATATACCTTTTGTTTAAAGAACCTTGAACAGGTTTCAGTTCCTTGAAATGATTCCCAGCTATAATAGATTTTAGTACCAGGAAATAATAGAGAAATGTATAAATTTGCCTATTGCTTTGAGAAAGGGGGAGACAGAAGGCAGGAAGGGCCAGGAAACTATCTGTAGCATATAGTAGGACTCACCTAATTAATTCATTTACTGCAAACTGGGGGCATCCAAATCAGTCACTGAAAATATTTGGTGGAATTTAGTAGCAAAATATAAGGAATATGCAGATCCTTATGACATTAAATACAACTTTTGTAGGAAAGAATTCACTTTGATCCACAGGGACACTGATGCATGTGGACAGTAAAAAGTTAGGTGCCCACGGTAGAATAAAGGAATGTCAATGTCAAGTTATCATTAAGGGAAGGAAAGGGGCCAAGAGGAAGAGCAGCTCAATAGGGGAGGGGAGAAGGTCTGGTATTATGTCCTATGAGAGAAGATTCTAGAATAATCAGCCACTTAGGGAATCAGAGCCAAATGGATCAGAGTCAGGGAAAAGGTATTTAAAAGACAAATCTGGCTCACATTACAAAGCTAGCAAGGATCTATAATACACCTTGTGACTCTGTAACATCCTCATCACACTTAAATTTTGTTGATCCATGTTTTCTTATAATTATTAAGAACAAATTCCTTAAAAATAATGAGGGTTGTCACATGTCTGTAATCTCAGCAGCTTGAGAGGCTGAGGCAGGAGGATTGCAAGTTCAAAGTCAGCCTCAGCAAAATCCAGGCACTAAGCAACTCAGTGAGACCCTGTCTCTAAATAAAATACAAAATAGCACGAGGGATGTGTCTAAGTAGACAAGTGCCCATGAGTTCAATCCCTGGTACCCAAAAATGATAATAAGAATAATGAGGGTTTTAGATGCTTTTTTAAAAATGAATTTAAGACTGCTCTCGTTGGGGCCCTTAGTATCCCCAGAATGCTGATTAGACTCATAATATGTTGAAGCAACATCCTTAGGAGTCTCAGAGCAAAATGGAGTCTGTTTAGTCATTTCCCTTAGAGTCTGGCATGTAACATTCTCATGGAGCCAGATCTGTCAGTCCATCACAGTGCAAATAGACAGAAGGGT
Source organism: Sciurus carolinensis (assembly GCF_902686445.1). Taxonomy (NCBI): domain Eukaryota; kingdom Metazoa; phylum Chordata; class Mammalia; order Rodentia; family Sciuridae; genus Sciurus; species Sciurus carolinensis. The sequence goes on along the minus strand of NC_062217.1, from coordinate 18,979,238 downwards.
CAGAAGAAAGAAGGGGATAAGAGAATAATATCAAGGCAATTCAGAAGGTAGAAATGCGAGGCAAGAACATTCATTATTTGCCAAAATATGCTTTTAGACATCATTGTTCTCTACTTGGAAAAATTCTAAATATCTGACATCTGAGGGCAACACCTGCATGTTTTGAAACTGCTCTCAGACTCTCTCTAAAGTGAAATTTACCCTCTGATGATTCAAGTGAAATGATTACAGAGTATTCACATAGATTCTTTGTACTACCAAAATCTATCTTCAAAAGTTTAGGGTTTTTTTTTTTTTTCTACTCTTTCATTGAATAAAATAATCTCTCAGTTGATATTGTTTAAATTGGGTCAGAAGATAAATCCTGCTGCCAAAAAGAAAAAAAATAAGAAAAAGAAAGGACTTTTATTTAGGCTTTGACATAATTCATTATATTTGCAACTATACATAAAAGGAAGAAAGATGAAACCCAAAGTTGTAAGAGCACTTTCATATAACTGTCAGGAAACACAAACACGGCCACCATTTATCTGATGACACTGGAGAGAAAGTTGTTCCCAAATGATGTGAGGTTAAATCTACACAGGAGAGGTGAATTGTGAAGGGAAGCATTCGGCAGATGAAACCAATCAGCGCAGACAAGCAATCAAGAAAACATTGTCATTTCTTCCTCAGTAAAAGGTGTATGCTGTTGGGCTTTGGGGAACAGAGGAACTTCATAATTGCATCAAATGTTTGCTTCACTTTGCTTGTCTACAAACCACTAAGTCACCACTTGACATAAATTTGATTGTTGATTATTCTAGGCCTTTATTCAAATCTTCGCTTCCCTTTGGACTAACTACAGTGTGTTATTATGACCTGCTTACTTACCTGTCTCCCTCACCTGTCTGTAAATTCATGGAAGACCTGAACTACATCTAATGAAGTGGTTCTCAAAGTGTGATTCTGGGACCACTAACATTACCCCAGAAATGAGTACAAATTAAACATTCTTAGGTCCCACCCCAGATCTACTGAAACAGAAATTCTGGAGGACTCGGGGTATAACTTGATGGCAGAACCTTTGCCTTGCATGTGTGAGGCCCTGGGTTTGATTCCCAGCAATGCCAGAAAAGAAAAGAAACTCTGGAGTTAGAACCCAGTACTTTGCTTTAAGGAATCCTCTTAGTCACTCAGGTACTTGTTAGTGGTCTTGAGACCCACTGACAATGATTCAAAATCAGGTATCAAACATAATATGCGGCACAGTGTAGCACCTGACAGAGAAAATTAAGCTTATGGGTAAACCTGTATTTCAATGCTTTTCAGCATAAGTCAGTCCCCACCCATTCTCTAGAGCCCACTTATCATAAGAGGAAAGTGAACTCTTAACCTATTTACATTATGAAACCATATTACTCCTTTTTAGAATATTTGCAATATTAAAAGAAAAATGTAATAAGAAATAGTAGTAATAAGCTCCTGTATGTCTTCTTACATGAATGGTGTGAATCTACATGGTGTACAACCATAGAAACTAAATGATGTACCCCATTTGTGTACAATGAATCAAAATGCAGTCTGTAAAAATAAATAAATAAATAAATAAAAGGAATAGTAGGAATAGCAATAAGATTGTTTTATGCAGGATTCAACTACCTTTTATACCAGAAACATCAGGGAAAGCTTCTGATTTAGGTAACAGCTCTTGGAACTCTCATAAGACCATGAATTGCAGTCAGGCATTTGTTAGATTTTCCTACTTTCTTTCTAAGTGGGCTCCTCAGGGCAATTACGGTACTCATAAACCACAGAACTGAGAACTGTTTAGCAGGTAGTAAATATTCAACATTTTATGTATTTTAATGTATTTTATGTATTTTAAGTATTTTATGTATTTTAAATGAATGAATTGGTTAACTCTATAGAAAATCAACTATTCATTTATGATTATATAGTTCTGCAATTTGTAAACACATATTTCAGTAATAAGTTCCATCTTGAGAAGTTCCCTCCACCAGTGCAGACTGGAAGACATTAAACCTATTGACATTAAATAATGCACATTGCCAAAACATTCAGTCACTCTTTGCCAAGAAAATACAACATTCTTGGGTTCTGATTATTTAAAAGTATTCCTCTAACAGGATTATTATTCATAATTATGACCATTCTCTTCAGATGAACAACTAGTTGGGAGTAATAGGCCAAAAGTCAGAGATAATCTATACCAATAGAAGTATAATTTTATTGGCAAGTTCTTAGGGTATGGATTAATCATCTTTTCATCACTCTAACAAATACCTGGTATGATCAACATATGAAGAGAAAGGTTTGTTTGGTTCACAGTTTTAAACATTGTTGTTTGGGTTCCTGGCAAGGCAGTTTATCATGGCGTTAGGGAACAGGCAGATGTTAATGGTGGGAACAAGGTGAAGAAAATAATTCTAAAATGGGCCCACTGTGTTGACGCCCACATGCTTTCTTTTCCAAGAAGCAATTTACCTATCCTAAGTAGACAGGATATGTCACATTCCTCATCAACTTACCTGTTATCTGCAGGAGAAATACAGACTCAGAATAATGTCAATAAGAGGAACCCAAGTTACCCAGAAGGGAGAGACTTTTGTGACCCTTTTCATAGACCAGATCCAGAAACTCAGAAAAATAAGGATAATTTCTCCTAACCATAAAACTTATAAGAATTTATAGTTAAGAATTCACTCAGAACTGGTCAGCATGGGCTAGGTGACCTAGAGTTGTCATGGCAGTGAGGACTTGAAAGTGAGGACTTGAAAGTCTGATGTCATCCTGCTGTCAGTCAAAAGTCAAGAGGTGGACTTGGGAGGAATTGTCTGGAAACTTCTCTGGGATCCATAATAAAACTGGAGTGCAGGAGAGGTACACTGTCCCTCTCCTCTCTGAATGGACCCACTCTCTCCCTTGAGAGTGTCCCCTTTCCCTTTTCCTATCCCTCCAATAAACTCATTCCTGTTACTCTGAGAAACATATTTGAAATCTCCCTGACTTGTTGGCAAGAATTAGGGTTTGAGGATGGGGTCGTTTTGCTGCCTCAGTTTCTCAGAAGGCCCCAGTTCTGCAACAGTGGAAGTCTACATGGTTTGGGAGTGTCCCTCAAAAGACCACATGTCAAATACATATTACCAGCCATTGGGAGGTGATGGAACCTCAACTAGGCAGAACCTAGTTGAAGGACATTAAGGTCATTGGTGACATCCCGGGATACTGGGACATTGACCACTTCCTGTTTCTCTCTCTTTGCTCCCTGGATGCCATGAGGTGAGGTACTTTATTCCAGCAAATGTTATCACCATGTGCTACCTCACCACAGGACAAAAAGCAACAGGCCCTTACTATGGATTGAAACCCCTGAAACCATGAACCTAAATAACACTTTCTTTTTTTTAAGTTAATTATCTCAGGTATTTTTGTCAGAATGACAGAAATTATACTAAGATAGCACGAGCACGTGGCAGAGCAAAACTGTTCACTACATGAGAAAACAAGGAAGAGGCCAGGATTCACAATCCCTTTCAAGGGCACCCCCCCAATGACCTAAGGACCTCACACTAATCCCTACCTCTTAAAGGTTCTACCATTTCCCAGTAGCACCAAGCTAAGGACCAAGACTTTAACAATACAGGCTCATAGGGGACATTACATGACCAAACCCTAGCAGGGAATTAGGTAAAAGAGTTTAGCTGGAGACATTTAGATGGACCATACTTTTTCAGGTGTTTTTCAGATGTTCACACCAATTCTATCAGATTAGATGTGTTCAAGCACAGCAACCCCTTTAGTTACTTTTAAAACACACATCCCTAGCTCCTGTATTCATATTCTAAAAGAGAGAAAAGGTCTTAAAGATCTGGATACTGTCTTCTCAAAACCATCCTTCTATATTGCAGAATACAGAAAACATTTACTTGCACAGAAGAGTTTCATTGTGCATAATTTCAGGAGATAGTTTTGAAATTTTTAAAACTAGTTCCGATCACTCACTTTCTTGTTAATGCCAATGTTATATTTATATAATCTAAAGAATATCTTTATTATTTCACAAGACTAAATCTGTGTAAAACAATATTTTTCATTTTGATTGTAAACATATATATTACTCCTCACTATTGATTCAATATTTTCCAGTCTTGTGTCTATGAATTTTCCTGTGTTCTTCAGGAAATGGGTACCTGCAACAGGATCCTTAATATCCAACCATTTCCCAAATCCTACCCCTATTCCTAATTATATTTCAAATCCATCCTGTAAAGAAATAGCCCCTTCCCTGAAGGACTTTAAAACATAAGAAATATGATTCCTTTTCCCAAGTCACTTTTCTTTTTCTACCTGATAAAATTTCTTTAATATTTAAAGTAACCTAATTTGTGAATCTAGTTCCCTTTTTATTCATGACCCCTTTTGATCCATTTCAAAACTGCAGGTATTATCTATATATTAATGATTCCCAAAGTATACTTCATCCCTCCCAAACTCCAAACCCATATAAGCCACTTAGCATTGGACATCTCAACATAGCTTTCAAAGCACTTCAACATCAATATCTCTAAATCTCAACTCATGATCTTCTTACCCCAAAAGCTATTCCTGCTACTCAAATATTTCCATATAGTTTCCAAGCAATATATTTAGAATATATGCTCAAATATAACCATGTGCTTGACCTTTCAGTCAAATGACTGACTGAATCTTGTCTATATTAACTAGTTATATCTCAAATCCATCTACTTGACTTGATCTTCAACACCACCACCCATTTCTAAGTCACTTTTATCTTCTCCCTAGACCACTAGAATAATCTCTTAACTGCTCTACTTCCTATGTTGGTATGCTGAGATCCAGCTTCCTGGCATCTATAATCACAAATCAAATCATGTTACTACCAAATGTAACCCATCCATGGTCTCCTATTGCTCTTAGGATGAAGTTTGTATACTGGTAGCATCCCTTTAAACCCCTGCTTAAGTCTGAACTATTTACCAAGACCTATAATGACTGATCTCTCCAGTTTCATTTACCTCTCACTTTTCACCCTCTGTGTCTCAACCAAACTGGCCTTCATTTTCCCAGCTAAGTCATTAGCTTTTTTTCATTAGTTTTGTTTCATCCTAGGATCTTTACTCTCACCACTTTCTCTGACACCAAAGTCTTTTCATATTTATTCCCCTATAACCAGCTTCAAAATAAAAATTAGTTTTTCAAAGTTACTATACCAGACTATATTTTTTCAAAGATGACTGCAGTCCACAACATTTACAGTCCCATACATGTTCCCAGAACCTTACCCCTTAGCCATTGAGCAGAGGAGTTGGTTTTCCATCCACTTGGATCTAACTGACTTAGGACAGCTCTGAACAGTAGAAAGTGGCAATAGTGATGCTACATGACTTCCAGGGCTAGGTCATAAAAGAGATGCAGCTTCTTTCTTTCTATCTTGGAACTCTCACCTTTGGGACCCAATCACAGGGCTTAAAGTCAGATGCAGAGCCCTTATGTGGCACTCTAGCCAGCAATCCTAGCTAAGATCCTGGTCAACAGTCAGCATTAAGCACAAGACATGTGAGTGAATGATCTCCAGATGATTCCAACTTCTACACTTGGAATCCTCTAATGAGTTCCCAGACATCAAGGACCAGAAGTCAGTCATCCTCCATTGCCCTGTTTGAGTTCTTGAACTACTGAGTTTGTGAGCATAATAGCTCTTGTCTAAATTCACTAGGTTTAAAGTTAATTTGCTGTTTCCCTGATCATTGGAAGAAATGCCTCATCTCATCCTTCTCTGCAGCTAGGTTCTTCTGTTGTAGGCAACAATGTCTTCCTTGTAGTTCTTTCAACTAAGTCTTTAATATGTGTCTACCTTTCCCTGTATCTTGGAAGTTTGATGAAGATATGGATTCTATCAGTTTTGTTCACTTCTATGTTCATAACACAGATATTTAGTAAATATGTATTTATAAATTTAAATTATTAAATAACATTTTTAGAAATATTTAATAAAAAGGAATGTGATATTGAGTGTCAAAAAGAAAAGCTGAAATAAACAGCAAAGAAATTATGAGTGACTTTTCAACAAATCCTTTAGAAACAAATTAGGAGATGATAATGCTATGCATTGGAAATGCATTTTGGTGGCCTTTGTATTTATGAGATAGGAGGAAACTAGGGCTTAAGAAAGATGGATTAACAGCATATATTTTGACATAAAGCACAGCTAAAATCATAAAACCATGGAAATTGGAGAAAAATGAAAAATACCTTGGCAAGTTATAAAAGCATATAAAAAGTCACCCAAAGCTTTTGGAAAGTCAAATATCTAAGCAATAGTGTCATTACAGAAATGAGAAAGGGGACAAAGGATATTGAAAGTAGAAACAATATCAGAATCCTGTTATAAGTAGCTCTAAGTAACAAAAAATGTATTCACAATTAAATCGAGGCCAAGACTCAGTACCATCATCTTTGTTTTTCACAAATTGCAAATATTTCTTTGCAACTGAAGAGCATAGAGATTGTTATACCTTTTTCCATACCACATATAGTATATCCAAATTAATAAGTTTCTGATAACATCAGACATAAAACCCACATGGGTAAGTTCTCTAACACCATTTTCTTTGCAAGGCCTTAAATTCTTCAAAACTGATTTTTTCCTTTTGTATAAGTTTATTTGTTATAAACAATCATGAAATTTCAAAAATGTTTTAGCACAGTACTTAAAATTAAGGAAAATATGTATGGGTATGTGGATCTCATTCATATTATCAAGATATCCCTAAGGAAAACTATTTTCATGGCTATTTAAAAATCTCTATGGCATTGAGAAATGAATAAACAAAGAAAAAAATCTGTGAAAAGAAATTGACATTCTTCTGCACAAAGAAGGGGCAATAATAAGGTACTCTAAGGATATGTGCCAAAATAGATTCCAGTTTTAACTAACAGAGAAGAGAAGGTACAATAAATTCTCTAGGACCGTGGTTCAAAACCAAGCACTTTGAGATAATAAAACATCCAGTCAAATGAACTTGTCATGAAAGATTTCTACAGTGGATAGAAAAATGCCAGCATAGCTCTACTATAAGCATATATAAGATAATGTATTAAGCCAAAGGTAATCCAAATCCCATTTACAATCTAATTGGGTCTGAGCTATCAGCTAAATTCAGGGTACAGTCAGAGAGGACTTTGTAGATTGACAGTCCCTAAAGGCATCCATGGAATGTGCTCCTTTAAGCTGGTGCCCTTAAACAGAAAGTTCTCCACACAGAAAAAGCACCCAGGCATGTAGACTAGTCAAAAACTGATTCCCAAACTGCCCAAATCAATCTCACAGCTCATGCAGTCTCGCTCTGATTTCCTAGCTACAAAACTCGGTATTCATTTCCTTTTACGCTACTGCTCAGCTCACAGATTTGACAACTTAAGCTATCACAGGCTAAAATTCTGTCCTTCTATCCACCACAAAGCATCACCAGCAAACCACCTAAAACTACCCGGGCTACACATGGCTCTTTGACCTGGATAGACACCTTCCAAATACCAGATACCCTGCAAGGAAAACTGGGCATAATGTTCTGCTGTAGCCAAAAGGATGGAAAAACCAGTGGATATTTTTATCAACAAGTATTATGGGGATTTGCTCTCACTTTTCTTTTTAAGCAGGAATACAAATCATTTTCTGTAATGAAAACGTTAAGAAAATTAAGATTTATCTTGGTGAATTTGGCTGTATAAACCTTTCTATAGAACATCAACACAAGAAAAGTTACCTCTTTTTTACCTAAATTATGTTGATTTTGCATGAATATAAATTTCACCTTCCTTGTTTCTAGGTTCATTGATCATCACTACATAATGTCCTTAGTTCATTACTGCATTGTCAAATTAGCAAGAATACAAACAGGAAACAAGAGCAATAGAATCATTAAAATATAGGCTAAGTTAAAATATGTGTAATAATATATACATTCCTTGAAAATACTGATATCACATAAATGAAACACAGTTGCTGAATGTAAATATTTGTCTTTCCATGTCTCTTAACTTTGTAGAACACTACTACCTTAATAACTCATCTTCATGGTTTATAATTAACCAAATGCCATATGCCTTTCTCTTAATTAGAATGATTTACATAGTACATCTAGTTTTCTTTATTAAAACAGTACCAAACCAAAAGGTCTTACTGAAATAACTAAAAGATTAGCATAAAGGTATAATTTAATTCTTCATAATGTCACTCTCACTTATGAACTAATTTTCATTCTACAGACTATCTGCAAAACTTGTGAAAATCAGAAGTGTCTGTGATGGAATTCTACAATTCCCTTCACATTTACAGTGCCCCAAACACAACAAAGACAGATTTTTGAAACAAGTTGAGACCAATTTGTTCATGCCTTGAACATACAAGCTTTCACGTATTCCAATTTGGCGTATAGTGTGCTTCTGCCATCTACTGGAAGAATGACATATTGCAGTTGCAATCACTTTTGCAACAATTAAGAATCAACATGATGGTAGTTAAAGTAAATTAACCAGTTTAAAGATGGTTTCTCTGGGTTCTACTATATCTGTAAACAGATTAAACTGACCCAAAATTTCTAGGAAAAATACCTTCCAAAATTAGACCTTCATTGGGGCCTCAGAACCTTTCTTTTGTGGTACAATTACTTTCTTTTTTCCAAAGGTACTTTTAAAATTTAAGGTTACCTGTTTCAAATGTGCAACACTCTAGACAGATGAAAGGAAATATGTGGATTTCCACAAGCTGGAGACCTAGATAAAATATAGAAAAATGCGTAGTTAGACATAATCATTAACATTTTCAGTAAACATTAATTTTGGTTGAAGATTAGTTCTAGCTCTTTCTATAAACATGATCAATTGGGTAATTTCGATCTCATTCCATAAGAAAAAATTTCCCCATTAATTTATAATAGCATTTAATCTTGTAATTCTTTGAGTTTAGTAGAAGCAACAATATTACCTCCTCTGAAAGGTGAGTACAGCGAAGTAGCCAGAATTTGTAGCAGGCAGACTCTACAATGGTCTCCAGGGACCCCACTTCCTGGTATCCACACCTTGTATAATCTCCTCCTTCAACTGTGGGCTGGAGCTTGAGTCTGACATACAGTCTCTCCTCAACCAAACTTTAGTCAGGGGCCCTTCAGTCAAAGTCTTCCCAACTACTCCTTTGCATCACTCAATTTTAGGAGGAATTATATTAAGGTATTTTAGCCAGAATCCATCATTCTGAATATGTGATCAGTCTTGAAACATGACCACATCCTAATTCCTCATCATTGTATCTAATCACCCTCACCTACCTTCAGCAACAAACCTGTTTTTGCCCAAATCCTTGCTCCCACAATGTTTCCTCTTAGAAATTTTCCATTCTCCAGTCCCTACCACTTCCACTCTACTCTGCTTCAGCTATCATTTCCTCTTTTTCTTCTTATATTTCAGAGTTGAGCCCAATCTCTCCTCATTACTGCAAAACTCTATCACAGTGGTCTCTCCACCTTCACCTATGAATTAACAACTGTCAAGAACAATTTCTTTCTTTAAAAAAGATATGACAAATAGAATACTGACAGTTTTTGAAATATGATGGCTTGACTTAACAATTTTTCTAGTTTATGGTGGTGGGAAAGCACACCCGTACAATTTCTGCATCTTTCATTTTCACTGCATTATTCAATAAATTGCATGAGATATTCAATGCTATTATAAAATGGCTTTGTTTGTCCAACTGTAGGCTAATGTGAGTGTTCTGAGCACATTTAAAGCAGGCTTAGCCTATGATGTCTGATAGGTTGAGTGCATTAAATGCATTTCTGACTTATTATATTTTTATCTGGGTGGGTTTATCAGAGTGTACCCCCATGGTAAGTCTGGAACATTGATACCTCAAAAGGAATGGGGTGTCACTTCTGAGATTTGGATATAGAAGATTTAATTTCTGCCTTGCTAGCTCTCCCCCACCATTCCCTCTCTCTTTCTATGTGTGCATGTCTGTCTGTTGGTCTAACTTGTCTCTCCAATGCCCCCAGGTTCTTCTTTCTTGCTCACTCTGATGAAGCAAGCCTCCTTGTGAATGGTCTTTGTGCCCTTTGGGTGACTAGGAACACAGGAGACCTTTGATCGACAGCTTTGAAAAGTAAGGCCCTCAGTACAACAACCGTGAATCTTATCCTAGCAAATTAAAAGTTAAAGAGAAACAAGAAATGAATGATACTATGCAACCATCGTAGCAAACATCTATCTTTGCAAGGCATGAATGAGGTAAATAAGAAAGCAATTCAGTATCAAAATGAAAGTAATATACAGCTGAATGAATAGACTAAAGTTAAACACAATGAATATAGATATATAATATATAGATAGATCTATGTCTATATCTATATACATCTGTATATCTACACATAGATATATAAAATATATATAATATACAGATATATAATAAGGTCAACATCAAAAATACTCAAAAGAATATCTTCCCTTGAGAATGATCAGGAAAACGTTCATTGGGCAGACAGCTTTTGATACAGGCCTTATGAAAGAGGTTAGAATACCAAAGTGGGGAGAGTATACTTTTGAAACATGAGAAAATGGACAGAAGTTAGTAAGTGGGACATATTTAAGAGTAGTTCCTATATTGAGAAACATCAGGGACTAAATTTGCAGCAGTTAAAAGAAGTGATAAGAGACCTGAAGGCTAGATCTGAGAAGACTAGATTTAATTAATTTTGCAAGGATTCATTGAAGTTCTTTGAGAAGTAAAAAGCTTTAATCAAATTAGTATACAGAAAGAATTATTTTGTATCAAATAAACAATGGAGTCATATAATTTGGATAAAAATTACAAAAAAATTTGAAATGGACCAAAAATATTATTGGATGAAATCAGTGGTAAACTACACATGCTGAGGGTCAGGGGTGAGGCCTGTTTTTTATATAGCCTTCGAGCTATGAATGGTCTTTATATTTTTTAAGGATTGTAAAGCAAACAAGATGAATAAGTAACAGATACTCTACATGGTTCACAAAACCTAAAATTTTTTTTATCTAGTATTTTACCAAAATTGTCTGTGACTCTTTGGTCTAGAGAACACTTTCTCAGATTCAGTATCTAAGGGTTTTGGACGTTTTGTGGCCTTTTGAGCTGTTTCCTCTAAGTTGTAAATTACTGATAGCACTGCAGACAAGTCTTGTCCACAAGCATATAAATCACGTCCATCAGATGGAAAGACATTTTATCTCCCTCCTTTACCCCAGTTTCCCACCTGTGTAGAAAAAGAGATGGTTTTACTTCAATCTATAAAATCACTTCATAGGCCAATACCTCTCTCTGTTCTTCTGAACCGTTAGTAATATCTAACTGGCTACCTCATTAATTCATGAGTTACATAAAATCTTTGACCTGTGTTCAATATTTGGCCTTTTCATATAACATTGAACAATATAGGGGAGAAGAGAAGATAAATCAAAGTCAATTGAAACTGCCCCTGGGACTTACAAGTCATAGTTGGTATCATTAAACCCCACTGAACTCTGGATTCCTCTAGCTGATCAAATTCAGTAAATCCCAAGTACATATGGAGGGTAGAGGTTAAGCAGATAAGTGGACATTCTACTATTTTTTAATCTTCTGACTGTTTGGGGGTGTCGTGAGATGAAGACTAGGCAAAGTACTGTGATATCGAATAGCATCATCCAATGAGGGACCAAATGACAAGAAAGTCCCACCCAGTAAAAATTTTAGTAAAAAACTTAATGGAAACATAGGGAGGCAGCTTACAGGAGGTCAAGTTGTGTAATTAGACACTTTGGTGAATCCCCTCCCAGTGGTCCTTTTCCCAGAACATCATGTGGCAGATACTGGGGTCTTCTCCTTTCTTGAAAAGCACAAACTGTTCTCCCTGGTCTTCTAATGTCATTTTTAGCCCAAGATATGCCTTCTGGTCTCTCCCTTTGAACTTCTATACAAAAATCCTTTCTAATAGTGTTTCCTCAATTGGCTCTTATGGTCCATTAGAATCAATGCAGCAAGTAACTATTTAGTTTTGCTCCACAACGGAAAGGGGTTAATCTTTGAACCCTGGGTGAGTTGATAGTTGAATATTTGAGGACAGTAGTAGTGAGACATTTAAATTCTGTAAAATAGAGGAAATTTATTTTCACTATTACCAAACTCCAAATTAACTTACCACATTCTTTATGGATAGTAGAAATGGAATTATGGGAAAGGAGGTAGATTGATAAGGCATTAAGGGAAAATAAGAATAAGTTGGCGTTTTGTGGGATACAAAGGGTGAAACACGAGAAGTAGCATAAAGATTCTTCCAGCACATCTAACCTGGGTCATCAGTAGTGACATTAACGGATCTGAGCATTCAGGCTGGGAATTAGTTTAGGGATTCAGTTGAGAGATTGTTATGTGGCCTTTGTCAGTGAAGACCAAACACAGTTGTAGCAGTCATTAAAGAATAATTTCCAAGATAGTGATTAGGAACCTTCCAACTCTCCCAGTCTAGTTTTTTAAAGTGTATAATTGTTGTAGATTGTGGTTACCCCGTTGTGCTACAGTATGAGGACTATGATCCCTCTTGTTCTGTTCTCATACATAAATAAATAAAATATTATGCCAATTAAAATAATGATGTGAAGGAGGAAATATATTATTGCGACATATTAGAAAATTTTAAACTGGATACCAAGTAGAAAAAAACAATTCAACGCTAGTGATTAGGTACTAGAGAATAAATGACATATCCTGTCTATACCACAGATAAATTGTATGTTTGGGGTACTTATTTTCTCTTTCACTTAATTCTAGAGTGAGAATTTTCTCTGACCTCATAGAACTTTCCTACATTTTATTCTTAGATCTGAAGAACAACTAAAACTTTATGTTCACATAACTCTTTATGTTTTGGAACATAACTTTGGAGTGTTCCTTATTTTTAAAACAATTTTCCATATAGCTAAGTATTTATTTTTAATCTCTGAAGACCGAGTATCATCTTTGATGTTTAGTAACTAAGCTCATGGCTAATGCATTCCTCAAAGACAAGCCTGCAACTATAGAGTATTTTTATCAGTGGAAACTGATATCCAGGCACAGACAGAATAAGTCACATTTTATTTACTTTATCAGACTAATACAGATATTGAGAAGAAGATAAGAGCTCATGATTTTTAATGTGATTGTGTCGATGCTTGATTAGTTTTTCATCTGCAGCCAGAAAAGGGCTATTTCAGAGTCCTGAATAACCTGATGCCTCTAAAAAGAAGTGAATTAGTTTAAAAATTTTTAAACCTATTTAAGAATCTGGATCTGTATCGTTTATTGGGCAAAAAAAAGCCAACCTCAGAGTCAAATGTTCCCTATTTCCCCCTTTTCCTTTGTTATTTTGTCCAAAATACAACTTCATTTGGAAAAGAGCAATGTTAAGATTTTTTTAAGAAAATGGATTGTCTCCTGACCCTTGGCAAGCCTATGGAAATCAGCACTCAGTGGAAGGAGTAATATGAATCCTCGTTTCAGGACTTGCTTTAGGCAAAATATGTCAAGCAGGCAATCTCACCTCACCTCCCTGGAGACCAGGGTGAGAATCTGACAGGGTAGAAACCAGAAAGCACATTACCCTCAAACTGAAATATTGTTTAGGCCCAGCCATTTCCTATTCTCTTTAAGAAAACTGAGACCCACACAGTGCGTGACAGTTAATTCCTTTCAAATAAATTTGTTTTTGTGCAGATCCAGTGGTGAAGAAAAGATTAATCTTCAAGCAAAATACCAAGAAAAAGCATAAACATGCTTTTTTTCCCCCTACCTGTTGTAATGAATTAAACATTCCTTTGTGAGGTAGAACAAAGCCTTAGCTGCTTCTGAATGGCCTGGAGCTAATACAGTGACATACCCTCAAATTTTTTTTTCATTTAACTGATTTATTACAGTTCTTCAGCATCACCAGGAACCCACTTCAAATTAAATCATTTCACTACTGTCCAAACTAGAATTTACCAAGCAATATTTGAAATTCAAAAAAATATTGAGAATGAATCCTTAATGAGTTATTATACTTTTTTAATACAGAAACTTTGTATGAGGAAGCAAAGGATTTTTTAGGGGTGTTGCATGCAATTAAGCATACAGAATTTGTTTCTGGGAAAATAAATCTATGTAGTTTTTAAAATTATAAGACAGAGGAGTCTTTTTTGAAATCATGTGCCATGGAAATTAAAATTAAAATTTGCAAGTAGAACACACAAGACTTTTGCATACTAAATCTGCCTATTTTGCATGTAGTTATATAAGGCAATGCCTTCAACATTTTTATCCTGGCAAATATCTAATCTTTGAGATTCCCCTTTTATGCAAAAGAATTTTTTATACTCTAAGAACAAATACCATATTGTATCATAGGTATGCTTTAGCTCCAAAATCAAACTGAAATAAAGCTTGGGCTTAATTATTTGTACTTATTTACATAAGTCTGATATTATCAATCATTTAATGAGAATACTTTAGTTATACATTTTTTTCTCCTTTTCTCTTAAATTTTTATGGTTACTCAGGTAAACAACAATATTGGCTACTTAAAAATTAAGTATCTGTTTAGTATAAGACTTGAACAAATATAAGTGTATTTGAAATTGTAGGAAATGGAGACATTTGGCTTTTGAATGAGGATTTCTGATACAGTAGAAAAAGAAAGGGAGTTGGCTTAAGAACAATCCATTCAAATCTGAGATCTATGCAGTTGGCAATGGACTTGCCTGAGCCTTGATTTTCTCATCTGTAAAATGGGGCAAGAATATAGACCTTGCAGATTCAACAGGGCTGAAGGGAAAAAACATGTGATTACTTGTTCAATGAATTAATAATTCCTTTCTTTTTTTTTTTCTCCTGATATCTATGTAATGGAAGTTTGACAAGAAGTAACTTGGAGTTATATGCTTTTAATTTGAGAGGAATTTTTTTGGTTGTTGAATTAGATAATTGGGAATATTTTTTACCAAGAGTATAGGGAAAATTTCAGTTTTATTAGCTTCTTTATTTTTGTCTAGAGTAGACTCTAATTACAAAATCCTGGTACAATCAAATCCAGTAATCTTGTATCGCTTGACACTGGGATTACAAGATCACAACTCTTACAGTACATTGTAATTATTAGAACAAAATCAACTATTTCTCTGCTTTGATGTTAAAATTAAATAACCAAATGTCTACAACTTCTCTGATTAAGTCAGTCAGTTCATGTTTAGATGAGTTGTAAATAGAGAGGCATAGTGCTACCAAAAAAAAAAAAAAAAAGTGGAATCAGGAGTTGAAAGATTGGGTTTCCAGCCTATCCTCTAGGTGCCTTTGATTTGCAGGTTCTTTATCTACAACAAAGCCATCCAGTCTGTCTCCCTTACACAGTTATTAAGAATGTAAAATGGGAAAACACTAACATTTTCAAAGTGCTGAACAGAAAGGTAAAGAAGTATTTGATTTCAGTGAATTCAATAAGAAACTTTACTATTAGAGAACGTGTGCATCTGTTCCTGTTCCACAAGAGAAAACAGTACCATGTTTGGCCTACATGGCCAAAAAAGCAACAAAAACTACACTTTGTGTAAGAAAAAAATAACCAGACTTGAGTGAGAAGGAAACGAATACTTCCAGACACATTTACCTTGCAATGAAAGTAAGAATAAAATAAAATGAAGATTTACTAAAAAGAAGAGTAGGGTACAAAATGAGACTTGAAGGAGCAAACTGAGATAGATTTTGCTGCTTTGCCAAGTACTGACCTTGGTTATTAGGACATCAGATTAGGAAAATTTGATTCCACCACTGAAATGGTCACCACCATACTCCTTGCCAGGAGTAACGAGGTAATGAGTGTCCCTGGGGAGTATGGTGAAAGCAATACTCCACAGACTCTGAGAGATGACTGGGGGGAGGGGCACCATTCCTGTAATCAATCCTGTTAACTCCAAGACCTCAAGGAACAAGAGCGCGCGCGCACTCACACACACACACACACACACACACACACACACAACACATCATCTGCCTACTGATACTATTAGACTTTCTCTTTTCTTTCTTCCGTTTTCTCTTCAAGCCATATGTTTAATACATTATGGAGATAATAACTGGCTTTTCTTTGTGGAAAATGACAATATCTAATCTTCAACAATTGCTAAAAATAAGGAGAGGATGAGTGTTGAACTTTCCAGGTAGCTCTAAGACAAATTCACAGATCTATTCCTTGGGCCAGCAAGAGTGATTTTACGTTCCTCTTTCCCATCCAAAATTCTAATCGAAGTGGTCAAATGACTGCAATATGAACAGTGTGACATTTTAAACTATATTTATACAAATCATTATTTAAAAAAACTCAGTTTTTCTACTGACTACATAGTAGATATTTCAACATAAGGATTAATATTTTTAAATATCTTTTACAATATTTTAGGGACACTAAATCTGTTTTGAAAATTAACTTGGTCAGAAATAATCAGGACAATTCAATAAGTAAATAGACAATGACATATTTTGATATAAAGCCAAACAGCTAGAGTGATTTCTTTTCTCATTTAAAACCACTGCCATATACACTTCATTCTTGTTAAATGTCTATGCCACCCTTTGCTTTGGTGTATTGGCAGGAATGCTAAAAAATACAACTACCATATAGATCAACATTGACACTCCTAAATGTTCTAAAACTTCTTCCAAAAACAAGCACACATTGCAAAATTCTGTGCATTTCTAATTTACAACAGTTCAAATGCTGGGCTATATATTCTTGGTTCTGGTCAAACACTATGGAAATATTTAATGGTAAAGATAAACCAAGCATTTCTAGATGGTTGCTTTCAAGTGAGATCAATACAGTGTAATGATGATTTAAGATGCTTCTTAGTTTAACTTAAGTAATTTTCCCTTTTCTACTTTGAGATTGTAAATCTGACTAATTGCTTCACACTCTCAAGAACTGCTTCTTCTAGCTAAGTATAATTGCTATGACTGGATTCTCCTACGACCCAAGTCATTTTATGGAGGGCTTACCTACTGATCTCATTATACTTGCAACTGATGCATCTGACTTCTTGCTATTATTTACCTACTTCAGTATACTTGATAAATTAAATGCAGGCCTTGTTAAATTTACTCCTTTAAGGTACTAACATTACAATTTAGTATGAATTAAATTAAACTAATAGGCACTTTACTTCTTCCACAGTGGCAGATACATTCGTTGACTTCAATTTGACCAGGGAAATACCAACACCAACGGAAAAGTAATAAAGCTATTTGTGAAATAGATGAATTTGGAGGAAGAGTTTTCCGGGATAATTTCTGAAGTGGAAAAGTGAATATATTCTGTCATTACTTAAATCATCCCTTAACTATATAATTGGAATGCATGGACAATAAAAAAATAAAACAAAAGATAAAAGTAGTAAAGAAGTTAAGAATAATTGCCACTCTGTGCTAGCTTTCAATTGTAAAGCCAGTTATTTTGATAGCCACATAGAATTTTCCTGTCAAGAGTTTATTTTTTTCATTTGGATCAAATTATTTTTAATTCCATTAAGAAAAACAATTCAGTTTGATGAACTTTTCTCCCGTGCTCATGACTGGAGAGAGGGACAGTCCACTGCCTCTCTGTCACACACCTGATTTCTTTGAAGTTTATTAGGGTGCTGGTTCCCTACGAAGATTTGACCTCTTACCCATTTTCTCTTAGGTAAAGCCTTTGAGCAAATTCATTTGCATGGGCACTGAGGTGTCTCTCACCTGGAACAATCCAAGAACAAATGTTCTCATCTCTCTTGCTCTATCTTTGGAGCATTTCTCTGTAGAGAATGTGCTGACCTAAGAGTGTGTGCTGCAGAATGCACTCTTTAGAACATGGTGGGAAAGGTTGAAGTCAGCTCTGAGATTTGAATGTTAACGAAAGCACAGTCTTTTGCAGGGAAAACTGTCCCTCCAATCAAAGCTTTGGGACATGATGTAGACATTCTGCTTGTCCTACAAAGAACTCTTAGATGCTAACAAAAATGAACATTTCTATATAGGTTAGTGTCTATTCAGGGGGAAAAAAATAGAACCAAAAAATCTTAAGAATATTTTCAAAAATATAAAATGTGATCTCTCAGAAATTCATTTCCCTATAACCTTTCATAGGGAGGTTCCTTGATGGATGTGAAACCAGAGAACAAACTGCTTTGTGTCCATAGTAATTATATACCACTAGGTAAAAAATAAATTAATTCCACGATTTAGTTACTTAAATTGGTCAAATTTGTGGATCTTACTTTTGGTGAGTTAGGAACTTTCGAGTGGCTTAGTTGAGTGGTTCTGGTTCCAGTTTCCTGACAAGGTGACTTTGGCCAGAGCTACAGGTCTGGAGATGGCTGACTGGAGCCAAAGTATCCTTTTCCAAAATGGCTGACTCATGTGCCTGTTAACAGACGGCGACACTCACAGAGCCCTTGGCAGGAACCCCTTGCTGTTTTTGACAGGAGCCCTCAGTTTCTTGCCACATGGACTGCTCCCCAGGACTTCTTTATGTCCTCATGGCACGGCAGCTGGTTTCCCCCAGAGTGAGTAATCCAAGAAAAAGAGTGAGAAGAAGGTCACAATGCCTTCTGCCTCCGATGTCACACGCTGCCACTTCTACCACTTTCTATTTGTTAGAAATGAGTCCCTAAGTCCAGTCCAGACTCAAAGAAGTGGAGTGTAGGGGTATAATATTTAAAAGGTCACAATCAACTTGCCTATAATGAGTGTCCTTCTCACCCACT
The DNA here is from genome assembly GCF_902686445.1 of Sciurus carolinensis. Classification (NCBI taxonomy): domain Eukaryota; kingdom Metazoa; phylum Chordata; class Mammalia; order Rodentia; family Sciuridae; genus Sciurus; species Sciurus carolinensis. Next base: position 18,960,401 of record NC_062217.1, on the reverse strand, counting down.
AATATTCTGACAACTGAAACAATATTGTACTTGTGATGCACAGATTTTAAGATGCTCTCCATGGTCTGACCTTCTGATGTTCATGCCTTTGTGTAATCCTCTCCTCTCAGTGTGGACAGGAACTGTGACTTGTTTCCAATCAACCATGTTGAAATATGGGCAAAAAATGTACAAAATTATATAGGAGTGTGGCACCTGTCTTGCTCGGTTCCTCTCTGTTGCTGGGTTTAAAGAAGCCAACAGATATAAATCCCACTGCCTCAAGGAAAGGGATTCTGCCAAAACCTGAGTAAGCTTGGAAGCAGATCCTTCCCCAGTTGAGCCTCCAGATGAAAATCCAGCTTTGGATGATAGCCTCACTGCAGCCTTGCAGAGGGTCCATCTAAAACCATTCTTGGCCTTCTGCCCCACCCTTTGAGATAATAAGAGTGTATTATGTGAAGCCACCAAGACCATGGTAATTGCTATGCAGCATAAAAGACAGAGTACTGAATCCTGGAAAGCCAAGTATGAGTTAGTTGCATTTAGAAATAAGGCCTTTCTCATCCCAAGTATCAATATCCTCATCTATTTATCAAGGGGGTAATGTTAATAATATCAAGGGTGCTCAAGTTATTTTATATCATGAAATATTACATGAGAAGTTAATACACAAAACAGCTAAAATGATGTCTTTTTATTAAATAGGCGAAAGGTCCTCAAATATCTACACTCACACTTTAGAAACCGAGAGTTATAAGAAGCATGGGTTGAGTATTGGGTACTGGATCATTTTTAAAGTACCCAAATTCTTCTAGCCTAAATGGGCTATGATTTTTTAAAAGACCCAAAAAAGAGAGCAAAATGGGAAAGGATTATACACACTCACTTATGAGGTAGACAAAGGAAAGTTCAGGCTTATACCATCAAGTTTCTTTTGTCACTGGATGGTCTGGAGCATACTGTTACCCACCCTTTTCCTCTTGGGCATGTCTCTTTGAAGCCTATGGCAGAGAAAAATAGCACAGTAGTAGAATGCTTGTTCTTCCTAATATTGACTTACGAATAAATTATATCTCAAGGTCCTATGGAGTAACACACACCACTATGCAGAGATCAACCAAAAACCCATCCAAACTCAGTGAGGAGACATATTGGCTATGAGGGAGGTGAGCATGTGTGTATGCACACGGTTGTTTGGGAACAGGGATTGATAGCATGGATTACAGGCTTACTAAATGTTACCCGTGACCCAATTCTTCATTCTTCCCTACATCTATACCCTTTGTAAGGGAGTTTATAATTTCCTTAAAAGTGGAGCATATTCTCCTGCCTCTCAAATTTGGGACCTGGCCATATATAACATATTGGGCATGTATATCAGTTGGGCAGTAAAAAGAGCATGCCAGTTTCAACAGCAAAGGTAAGATACTTTACACATGTCCTCTTGTTCTCTTTGGACCTCTATCATCACTACCATGTGAAGAGCATGCTCCTAGTCACCAATTGATCCAGAGAGGATGAGAAAGACATGGTAGCGCCAACACAGGCAACCCCAAGACCTTTGGATGGAAGCAAAGATAGTCCAGCTGCTAGCCTGAGGAACATTGGTCACCTGAGTCATCCTAAATCTACCAAGTCTACCAACCTACACGTCCTTTAGAATAACTCATTACTATTTCAAGTCACAAGCAATGCAGTGGCAGAAGGAAAGAAAAAAGTCATATGCTGAGGTTGCTAGGGTCTATGGTAAGAACAAGACTTCTGTCTTGTGACAAGAGAAAAAGAAATTTGTTCTAGTTTTGTTGTCACACCTCAGACTGCAAAAGTTACAGCCAGAGTGCATGGTAAGTGCTTAGTGAAAACAAAAAGCCATTAGATTTGTATGTGGAAGACATGAACACAAAGTATGTTTTAATTGTTATAACTATTCTATTCTATTATTGTTGTTACATTTTCTTACTGTGTCTAATTCATAAATTACACTTCATATACTTTTAGGAAAAAACAGTATATATAGGGTTCAGTGCCATTAAGGGTTTCAAGCATCCGTAGGAGATCTTGAAATGCAGATAAGTCGTAACTACTGTATCAGAAATCTTGAAAGGCCAAGAAAAATATAAAATTGATAGTATAAATATAATAAACTAAGATCATTGAAGTAGTCCACATAGGTAATATATTTACCTTGACAAAAACATTACTGTCAAACAGGTTTTAGAATCTCATGTCTGTTTGGGGAATACATGTTGATCATTGCTGTCTTACAGGTGAATGGACCCTTTGTTATCATGTATACTCTTTCTGTCTCTAGTAATTTTCTTGCTCTGAATGCTATTTGCTTGATATTAAAATAATCACATTTGCCTTCATTTAGCTAATATTTGTACAGTATGTATTTGTCCATTGTTTAATTTCAATCTACCTACATTATTATGTTTGCAGTGAATTCTAGTGGAGAGACAGAATATAGTTTGGCTTTTTTGTGTGTTTGTTTGTTCTTGTTACTGGGGATTGAACCCAGGGATGCTTTACCTCTAAGTGACATTCCTAGTCCTTTATATTTTTTATTATGAGACAGGTCCTCGCTAAATTGCTGTTGAGTCTCACCAAGTTGCTGAGACTGGCCTTGAACTTGGGATCCTGCCTCAGCTTCCTGAGTCACTGCTGGGATTACAGGTGTGTGCTTTCACCTTTGCCTACTCTGTCAATCTCTATTTTTTAATTGATGCTTTTAGATTATTTATAGTTATTGAAACAATTACTGTATTAGGGTTCATCTGCCATTTTATTTTTTGACTGCCTTGTTTTTCTCTTTTGTTTCCATCTTCTTTTTCCTACCTTTCTGTGGGTTATTAAAACATATTTTAGAATTCAACTTTGATTTATCTACAGTTTTTTTTAAATATATCTACAACATGCTTTTTACAGCTGCATAGAATCCCATTATGTAGTTATAGCATAATTTAATCAGCCCATATTTCATTCTTCCTTCACAAACACAGCCTCACTGAATTTATCTGACATCTCTGACGTCAGACTTTTTCAATTATGATATTTGCTACCTTAGAGGTTTTCTTTTCCATAATAGTATTTACAGTTTATTTTCACCAATAAAAGTGATGATTGTTCTTCAAAAAGTCTCATCCTCCTTGAGCCTTAATTTGCTGCTAATGTACCATGCAGCTTGTACAAATGTACCTGTATTTTCTCAGGCCATATTCATTGTAAAATAAAATCATATTAAAAGCAATGCAGAATTGTCTTGCCTACGACAGCAACCTCAGTTATTGCTATGGTTTAGATACGAGGTATCCTCCAAAACTCATATGCAATGCAAGAATTGTTCAGAGGTGGAATGACTAGATTGTGAAAGTTGTAACCTAACAATGGATTAATCCTCGGTGTGGATTAACTGGGCAGTAACTCCAGGCAGGTAGAGTAGGCTGAAGGAGGTTGGTCACTAGAGAGCACTGCTAACTAGGGGTGTGCCTTTGGGATCTATTTTGTTGCCATGTCCTGAGCTCCACTATACCCTTCCACCATGGTATTCTGACTCACCTCAGGCCCAGAGCAATGGAATTGGCGATCTATAGACTGAGAACTCTGAAACTCTGAACCCAAATCAACCTTTCCTCCTCTACATAGTTCTTATCAGGTCTTTTGGTTCCAACAATGTAAACCTCACTAAAACAATTATGGAACCTCTGAAATACCTCCAAATATATTTTTCTCAACAGCCCTGGGCATGCCTCATGTGTCTGTTAGCACATTATCTCAATGATAATATGGCAGAACAATTTTTCTCTTTGTTTTTAGCTCTAGTTTCCTGAGACAACATGGCAGATATTTCTGATGCCTGTTGGGCCGTTTAGATGATTCTTAATGTTCTGCTGCAATTTCTCCTGAAGAGATTTTTCTGTGCACTGTCATCATGCTATGTTGGAGATTTTCTTTTTCCTACTGGAAATGGAATTACTATCTTCTCATTGAGGAAATGTTTTACATTTTAAGTATGTGTCTATAGAGTATAAGATTCAGTTTACAATTTTTAGGTTAAGTGTTCAATGTTAACTAATTTGTTAAGCATACTTTATTTCTGAAGAGCTAATTAATCAATTTAAATATCATAATCTCTATATCTTATTCTGAAGAGCTAATTAATCAATTTAAATATCATAATCTCTATATCTTAAACTATGAGTTACATGGTCACAATCTAAATTTTTATACCATTGTTTTCACTCAATATAGCAAACCTATGAGTCAGCCATAATCAGATATGTAATTGGTCAAACCAATTAATCAGCAATCATCTGCGAAGATATTTAGAAAATATTGACTCAATCAAGAAGAAATAGATTCAATGGTCCTGAAGTATAGTTACACTCTATCATCGGAAAGCAGCAGATGCATTATTACATTTCCTTTAAATTGGTGAGAAGTCAGTATTCAAACCATTAAATAAGGTGTTAACACTCTAATTCAAAATTCTTCAGCTTAACGGCATTGAATTGAATCTTCTAACAGTGTAAAAGACTTTCTTCCAGGTAATTTTCTATTCCATTACCATATGTGATGCACAAGAGTGTAGCTACACATCAAGTCAGCTTTTTGGGCTGATAGGTTTTTACTCAGTATTTATAGAGCATATTATTCTACGTTGTAAGGCACAGCGCATCATGCAGATCTTTTCAAAATTTATCATTATGACTTCCCCACAAGAGTCACATCTTTTTTAACTATGAGGAAACCAGAGCACAATTTGACCTTTTGACCCAGAGAATCAATAGAGGCAAGCTTCTTAACCAAGAAGAGCAATGTGCCTTGTATTTCTCCATAAACCTCATCAACAGCCATCGTCACATCATTCTAAGAGAACAGTAAGTCTCCTACAAACTTACATTTTCTGGGTAACTTGCATTAATATGATGCCTGACAAGAATAAATAGCAGATTTATAGTAACCTATATAAGTTTTTGTTGGTTTAAAAAACAGCTGTACAATTTGCATGTAACACTTAACTACAGACATCATTCGAAAACACTGACAATGGTTAAATGTTCAGACTCCCACCTAGAGTTACACACCCCCGTTTAACATCCTGACTTGGCCAAATGTTAGTTGTTGAAACATAGGCAAGTTATTTATTCATTAGACCTCAGTTTCTTCATCTGTAAAAATTGTAGCTGTCTTTAATATCAACACTCCTATGCTTGCTGGGCTACTAAATATGATAATTCACACAAAGAATTTAACACAAAATAAATAACAGAATAAACATTAAATATTATTGTTATACCTACAGGCTGATGTACAGTTAGGTTAGCTAGCACATGCTCACTGTAAGTGTACCAGAACATGCAGGCAAACATTATTTGAGGAACCAAGAAAGGGAAAAATCGAAATAAATAAACTTCTGAATGTTGAAAGTCATGCAAGATCTGTTCTTGATTTATTTGCTTGGGAATAGATGTTACAAAAAATATAATATTCAAAAGCCCACATCAACACTAAAGGAAGAGGAAACACTCATTCCATCTTTATAAATAGACAGGTAATTCCAGGAAATGAAACCATGCAATAAACACTAAAGTAAGCCTTAGAAGCAAACAAGCAAATCTTCATTTTAAAGTTAGCATTTTTCAAAAGTGCATCTTTTTATTTTTGTCCTTTGAGATAAAATGTACTGAGTACATTTAAAATTTGCCTTGTTTCTGCCTCTCAAGATGCCATGACATTTGCTTGCTAAGCCACTTCTTGAGTTAGAGAAATAAAACACGCACATTGCTTTCCAGAGCTCCAAATCAGATTGTCTCTGTAAATTAACACCCATCTCTCCAGCAGAGGGAGCAAAGAAGTTTTTGTATTTTCACTTCTACAAAAATGAACTTCTCAGACTTACAACGTGCTCTTGGAAAAAAACATTTTGAAAAAGAGGCTGTAATAAAGAATAAATTGATAATAAAAGTGCATTCAAGCAAACTCAATAGTGTACATTTAGTGTGCATGAAGCACTCATAGATTATACTTGGCATATTTCTAGAGGTACACTATGATAATTTACCTCTAAGTATCAGTCAAAGAAAAATTCTTTTAATCTCCTGAAATATTAAAATGCATGCAGTGTATTTTTAACATTTAACTGTTCTAGAATTTGTGTGTGGGGGGGTGGTCTTTCTCATTTTGTTTTATCTGATTTTTGGAAAACTGATAGAACATGCCAAATAAAAGGTGGGAAAAGATGGTTACATTCTGGGGTGTGCTGTGTTTGTGAATTAATTGTAGTGTAATTTCAAATTCACATTGGAACATCATGATTTGACTGTTCAGACATCCAAATCATAACTCTTAGGGTTCATTTCTCTTACAGATAGCCCCAAGTCATTTCAATCGCTTTTAAATGAGCTTAAATTTTGCAGTTAATATGATAAAAAAAAAAACTCCAGAGTTTTTAATCTTCCCTTATTTAGATTTGTTTTCACTGTTAGGAATAATGAATTAATAACCTTAAGAATTAATGACTATTTGTTCTGAGAGATCCCACTAAGGCCTGAAAGTTTATTATAGACTTTTTGCATTAATTTCTACTCTCAAAGGACATCTTCTTTTATGTGCATTTAGTGCATTTAGCATTTATAAATTCTTAATATGTATCCTGAAATTAGAACTTATTTGCCAAAATTCTAAAGTCACACACACACACACACACACACACAACACACACACACACAGAAAGTCATGTGTCACTTGACAACTCAGAAATGTTCTGAGAAATGTATCAGGTGATTTTCTCATCACATGAACATCATAGAGTCTATTTACACAAACTAAAGTGACTGAGACAGCACGTGCAGGTATCTTATGGTATCACATATGCAGTCCATTGTTGATAGAAATGTCCTGCAGTGCACCATTATTTTTATATAAAATAAATTATTTTATAACAGCAATTTTGTAAGTATAACTCTCAATATGATTTTGATTCTGGTATTTTTAAGGTACTTGGAGACCATACAAAAGATTCCCCAGTGGTAGAAAACTTGCCTAGCATGTGTAAGGCACCGGGTTTGATCCTCAGCACCACATAAAAAAATAAAAATAAAAAAATAAAATAAAAAACATAAAATTGGGGAACTGGGGTTATAGCTCAGGGCTAGAGAGCTTGCCTTGCCTGTGTGAGGAACTGGGTTCCATTCTCAGCACCACATATAAATAAAGAAAAAATAAAAATTCACTGACAATCAAAAAATATTAAAAAAAGAAAAAGAAAGTTTTTTACTCTTGCTGAGATATGTTTAACCAAAGTAATTCAAAGATGCAAACAGCCTTGAATGCCGGAATGCTTCATACTTCTATTTTGACTATGAAGTGGGGAAGATGAAGGTATCCAACATAACTAGTTAAATACTCCAGTCTGAGACCATCCATCAACATGACAGAATGTATTTAATACAAGAGAAAATTCTCTTAAGTGAGAAGTTTTACCAGGGCCCCTAGTTCCTTATCTTTTATTTTCCAGAGATGACTTCTATTAGCTTTTCCCATTAACTGAGGAAAATAATACCTTTCTTCCCCATTCCAAATAACTACAGAAAACTCTGGTGATGGTTTCAATATTTAGGTCCCTTGCCTCATAACTGGTGTCTTCTTTCTGCTGAAGAAAATACACAAAGCAAACAAATGGTTCTTTTCTCTACCTCATGCCTCCAAAACAAGCCAGAAACACAGTGAGCCCTGGACCCTCTGTCTCTTTGCCACTTATGTCAAAATTGTCAAATACTTGTCTCCATCTGTCAAATTTCAAGAATTTACACTAAATTCTTTTTTTTTTTTTATTCTATTGTACTATCATCGTCAAGGATATGACCTCTCAATTTGGGCTACTAAAATGGCCTACAACCTGACTCATTCCAGTCAATGCCGCATACTACAGTCAAATTTAATTCATTAAAATGCAAATCTTATCATTTTTATCCTGTTTCAATCCCTCAATGATTTTTAGCTGCTTTGAGTACAAATCTAAAGTTTTCCACATGGCTTAGAGGAACCTTATTAATTTAGACCTGCCTAATTTTCCAGTTTGCTTTTCTGCCCCTGCTGTATGCTCTAAGCAAATGGATCATTTATTTCAAACTTTAATCTTCTTCTCAATTTTATCAATACTTAACCCAAGTCAGGGTTCCTCAGTCTTGGCTTTGCTGATATTTTGGGTGAATATTTTTTCATCACGGAGAGCTTTCCTGTGTGTTGTAGGATGTTTAACAGCATCCCTGGCCTGTTCCTGACTGAGGACAATAGTAAACCATATGCCTGCTTTAATAACCAAAAATGGCTCCAGATTTTACCAAATGTCCCCTGGAGGAGAGGGACAACATCACCTCCTATTGAGAACTATTTCCCTAAGTGAACCAACCCAACTCCTCCAATTCCTGATTCCATATACCAAATATGATAAGAGGTTTCAATATTAGATGATATGTCCTTTCCCTTCCCCTCCCCCTCCCACTCTCCCCTCAATCTCTCTCTCCCTCTCCCTCTCTCCCTCAGCAATCCAGCAGTAAATCATTTAGTATTGATATTATACTTCAGCAACAAGATTATGAAACACCCAGGTTGCTTCTTTGACTTCATGAACTTAAGATTTTTTTTTTCCCTAAAATAATTCACCACCACTATGTGTACATTCTACCCAAGAAGATAAAACCCAGAATAAGTGACTGTGTTCCCTTCCTTTAGGGCATAACCCTGACCATATATATCACTGCCACAATCTGAAAAGGATGCGGGAAAATATAAACCTCAGATTCCATTATAAAAATATAACATTAATAAAAATAAATAAATGAACAAATACTCAACATGAGGAAAATGCATATCAGGAACTATAAGCAATTTTTGCCACATCCTGTCCCTCTGACCACCAAATTATCTGTCATTTACCTTTCTTTACATATGGAAAATATATTCAAGTCTTACCCACAAGAAAACAAAAACAAGATCCCAGACAGCTACTTTACCCAAATCAAAGCCTGGGATCTCCAGGACATGCCCTCTCCATATACTCCACATACTGCTTCTCCCGATCAGATAATTGAAGCAAGAAGAGAGTTATAGGGTCTCCATCACCATGTATACACATATGCTCAGGAATTCCACACCAGAAATGTTGTAGGAACAGGATAGACTTGAGTGAGTAGGAATAATTTAATCCGGAAGATGCTGTCCTGCCCTGACAGGGCATACTTCTTGGCAGGATAAATTCAGCTGGCAGGCCCTGGTTTTACTTCCAGAAGCTCTGTCTTTGTCTTTATTCTCTGTGACTACTTCATAATGGCAAGAGGAGGAAGGGTATTCTCCTTAGGGGCTACGCTTTTGCAGCCTCGTGCCTGCTATGGTGGTTTAGCTTTCTGAGTTGAAATTATTATAGGATTTTCTAGGTCAGTTATGTAGTTTCTTAGTTGATAGTACATTTCTTGTATTGGCATCCTTTAGTAAGATTTCTAGAAGTTTCAAGCATGGAAAGTTTTACTTATTAGTCACTTTACTGTTACAATCCTCCTTTCCTCTCAGTTCAATCCCTTTAGTATCTGAAGGGATCAATTCAGGAGGAAGGCATCCACAGGATCACAACCTTATCTCCTAATAAAGCTACTTCCTCAGAGTCACCCCCTTCTAACTGTTTCAACTGAGGGTAAGAGACAGTTGTTAATAGTTATTTTTTTCTTCACCTCGGCAAAGCGCTAATTACTGGATGCCTCATTCAACATAGAACATGAAATTATTGTGGATTCTTTTGTCTTCACCAGTGTTTTAGTCCATTTTCCATTGGTGTAATGAAATACTGAAGGCTGGGTAAATTGTAGGGAAAAATGGTTTATTTAGCTAATGGTTGTGGATGTTCAAGGGAAATGCACTAGCAGCGCCTTGTATCTGGTGAGGTTTTCATGGCAGAAGGCATCACAGTGCCAGGAACATGTGCAGAAGAGAAAGAGTACACAGGGACACAGGAAGCCAGAAAGAAGAAAGAGGCCAATATTCACTTTCCAGTACATTCCATTGCTTGTGGATTCCCCACTTCTCAACGTCACCACACTGAGAACCCAGCTCCCAATGCATAAACTCTTACGGGGACAAGCGCGGACCGTATCTGAACCATAGCGACCAGCATGTAACATTGAGGCTGACTCTTACCAAGTATTCAATAAATGGTTTCCATGTACTTTAAAAATTTTATATAAGACATGTGTAAAAGATCACCTGGGTTGCAGGTTTGGTGTAAGATGTTCAAAGAAGAGATCACTGTGGCTGCAATTGCTAGAGAAACAATCCTGTAGGGAGAGTAGGATTAATGCGGAACTTTCCATGTTCAGAAGTTTCTTTTAAATTCCAGTTACATTATTTAACCTTCAGATTAATCAATTTCCAGTTTACAAATGACAAAACGGAATTTCAATGCTCCCTTCCCACTGATACATAGCTAGCAAGAGGTAGAGCTTGGATTCAAATCCACATCTTCCCTCTGTCAATATCTTTGCTCTACTATTGTCTATAACTTTCTTTTATCATTCAGACAGGCCAAGAGAAGTAGAGGATTCTATTCTCAACACAGGGGAAAGCCATGGGCATATGGTGCAGAGAAAGAAAGAACAATGTTTGGAAGAAAATTATGCACTTAGGTAAGCTTGCACAGAGAGAATGGGGGTTTATACAGGAAAAAGATAATAATGAGATGTTAAATTGAAAGGACCTTCACATCAAAAGCTATTTTGAGTAGTTTGATAACTAATGAGCCTCCATTGTGTTGAATTCCAATACAGAGCAAGTCTTCATTTTACGGAGAGAAATTTTAATGTGTCCTTTCTGCCTTTTATGAAATAGTTATTGTTTGAATTTCTAAAATAATAGTTTGCTATTATTTTACTACATTAGAGGAAAAAGTTGAAATTTTCTTCTTTTACAAATATAACTCATAGTGTCTAATGTTTATTTTTTATTCATTTATTGCTTCTACCACAAATAACAATGAAGTATATAATATTTTGATTTTCCTTGAAAATTGTTTAGGAAAATTATTTTATTCAATCTTAAAGGGTGGAATTGTGGCTTGTTTTTCTTTGAATGCCTTTATCTAAAATAGGAAACACAAAAGACGTACAAATGAGTTAATTGTCTTTGTACCCATTTTAAAAAGCTGGCTTCATTTTTAGTGATTCATTATCATAGAGGAGTTTCAAAAGGAAAAAAAATGGGTATTTGAGGGTCACTTAATTAGATAAATGGATCTTGGTAATTAGGCTTTTTTGGAAAGATAATGTATTTGTCAGATGAATTTAGGCAAGTTTATTTAATAAATACCCTCTGGAGATCTTAGTTCCTCTTGTATTTAATTGTGATGGGTTTCTATACATATCCTGAGGATATTAGGGAATTTCCTGTTCTGTTAATGGACTGCTCCAAATTCTCTCTTAGTTTCAGAAATGACAGAGATCTCATCCTAGCTTTAATGACTATTTAAAGAATACTGACTGAAGTAGGTGATTAGCAACAGGAAATAGGGTTTATGTAATTGAAATTTATCTTGGACCAAAAGAGACAGAGAAAGGAGACAAAAAAGGTTGTAAGTCCTAACGTTTTTTTTTTTTTTTTTTTACTTGCTATTGGATATTAAAGACTGAAAAGGGTTATCTCTGCTTTTGAATCAGGGATACTCTCTGACTTCAATTGACTCTCCATTAACTTACAGTTTTTGGTGCTTGTTCATGTAGAAAAGACAATCACTAGTCATGCATCCCAAGTAGACTAGTGAAAGATATTTTTATCATGCACCCCAACCTAAACCAGTAAAATTCTGAACTAATATATAAACCTCATATATAACTTAAATATAAAACTACATATAAGCCAATTTATAAAATGTATCAAAAGGATGTATTGATATTTTTCATCATTCAAGCAATCAAATGATAGCACATATTCAGATACAGCATTTCTCCACACCAGTTATTTAAAATATATTCAAAACTAACAAATATGCTTTTATTTTTATACACAAAGTTATAGATTTGTAACTAATTATAATTTATATCTAATTGCAGAGCTAATTTTTACCAATATGAGGACAATAAAGAATTTAGATGATCTAAAATGGAAAATAAAACACAAGAAAGTAACAAGGTTTGTTATAAGTGAATAATAGCATAAGAATAATTTCAGACTTGGATCAAATCAAATTAAACTTAGAAAAAGTTGATTGCACATTATAGCCTTCACAAACTTGAACTAAATGTCTTAAATCTTCTTCAGGTTCAAGCAGATACATATACAGAGACCAAATCATATATGAAGTAATATATAAAGAGTCATCATTACTTTATTTCTCAAATTCAATCAGATCCTTTGATGATCACTCTGGCAAAGATGAAAAGTAGAACACAACTTCTATAGCAATTGAAGTAATAAAAATAGCCATTCAAAAATTTTTCTCATGTGATATCATTGAGATTGTTTGAAGGAAAAGTTCAGGCTAAAGGAAATAGCTGGGATTCTCCCAGAAAAATGTAGAAATGGAGATGGCACAGGGCAGGCAGGCAGGCTGGAGTAAGGGGAACGGAGAGCTTGTGCATGTGTCAGGCCTTTCTGAATTCACCACTCTGGTGTATAGGTCATGACCTTGAATCAACTATTAAATTTCTCATAGCTCCAATTTCTTAATCTTCATCAAACTAAAGGGACGTGGTGGTAAGTAAAGAACATAAGTTAGCATTGCCTCCTTAGCCAAGAGCTGCCCTTTATACCACAACCAAAATAGACCATAATAATATAGGGGAAATATTTCTTAAAATCATTAACAGTCCAGTAGACAAAATAAAATTTGAACCAAACTTAAGGTATCACTTAGAAATGGCATTCAAAAAAGAAGTTCAGGGTTTTGAAAAATTAAAGAATTTTCATTAGTAAAATCTTTTCAGCAAGGCATTTAAATCCAAAATATTAGCCCAAGAAAATCAAGGTTAAATAAAAACTACATATGGGTAATCATAATCACATTATTTATATTAGCAAAGAATGACAAAAAAAAAAACTTGGAAATCATCTGTAAGCTCAGTATTGTGATATTCATCAAATATTATAAATTACTTGATAGTCTTTTGATTTAAAGACTTGGTTAAAGTATTATGCAGATCTTCATACTAAATGTGCAAGAAATTCAATAGTTTGTTAAAAGAGAAAATAAATAATCATTTTATAAATTCTCCCATTTTTAAAATAAGGCTATGTGTTTATATGTGCATATGAAAAAATAGTTGATGGATATACAGCAATGAGATTACAATTGTTATTTCCTGGTTGGTGAACTGAAGGTAATTTTACTAACAAAATTGGCATACTTGGCATTATTTATAGTAAGTATATATTATATATATATGGTATTATATTGATAGTACGCATAATATAACAGAGAAAGAAAAAATGATTTTGTTTTGAGAAAAAAAGAAAGGCATGTATGTGACTAGAGAAATTAATTTTATTCTGAGAGAAAAGTCACAGACACTCAAGCATTGGGAGAGCAACATGAAATGGAGCCAAAGGCCACTAATCTTAAAACACTGAGGGAAAAACCTCATTTCCAGGTAATGGGAAATAACTACTAAAGATTAGGTCCTTTTTCAGTATTTCTGGAAAGGTAAGAAGGGCAGTCTGGTAAGAGATTTAAAAAGAAGAAGTTTGACAAATAGATAATTTTATTGAAGATCCCAAAGAAATTTCTTAGACTCCCTTCCTGAGGGGGAAAGGATGGAAATGGCTTGCAGGGTGGTCTCGGGCAATTTAATTTGCTTTAAGTTAATTTAGCAATCCATCTTTTACCCTGTGCCAAACTCTCTTTTGCCCCCATGTCCCTCTGCCCTTTCCTTGACCCTTCTCTGTGCTGCTGCGTTTCCATTAGGAAGTCAAGGGAGAGCCTCCAGGGTGGGGTCCTCCAGCCTCTGGTTCTACTCATCATAAGAGCCCTGGCGGGAACTGTGAGGAAGGTGGAGGGAGAGAGCAGTGTTCATTTCTGGGACAGCCTGTGCCTCCTGCTGGGGAAGGACTAGGCTTCTCTTCAAACCCCTTCCCCTGCTCCTTACTCCTAGAGGGTGGGACTACGCACCACCACTAGTGCCCAGGAGCTGACTTGGCCCTCACCTTTACTAAATTCCTCAGATTAGCCAATGTGGTATGCCATCTGTTTCCTGCAGGGCCCTCACTAATGCAATCACTTACCTCTAAACCGATTAGGTGGATCCACACCCTCTTCTTTCTAAGAAACTCCTTCATTAAATACTATTCCATTAGCTAGCTCTAGGGTTGATCCTGGGATGCATTGCAAATGGCCTACAGCAGACTGGGTCAGGACTCTACCTGGAATTCCTAGATCTCTCTACTCCTTTCTTTTTCTTTTTTAATGCTTTTATCAGTGTATTATAGTCATTCATAATAGTTGGGTTCATTTTGACATAATCATGCATGCATGGACTTCAGTTTGCTGCATTTCTCTCTCCAGGGCTTCCTTTCTCCCTCCCCTCTTCTCTCCCCAAAGTCCCCTTCTTCTACTCTATTGATCTCCCATCAGTTTTCATATGCTCCCCTCCCACCTTTCCTTTCCTTTCCTTTTTCCTCCCTAGCTTCCACATAGCAGAGAAAACAAACCTGAGTTTGGTTTATTTAGCTTAACATAATATTCTCAAGTTCCATACATCTTCCTTCAAATGACTAATTTAATTTTTCTTTAGGGCTGAATAAAACTCCATTGCATATATGTACCCCATTTTCTTTATTCAGTCATCCATTGATGGACATCTAGGCTGGTTTCATAGTTTGGTTATTTTGAATTGTGTTGCTATAAACATGGATATGCGTATTATCACTATATTGTGAAGAGTTCCATCCATTTCTGATTCATGGAATAATTTGAGGAACATTGGTATTAGTGTATTTTTAAAGGTCTGGTAGAATTCAGCTGAGAATCCATCTGCTGTGCTTTTCTTTGGTGGAAGGTTTTTAATCACTGCTTCTATCTCATTGCTGGTTATTAGTTTGTATAAGTTTTCCATGTCCTATTGGAATTTTGGCAGGTCATATATGGAGTGTAAGTTTTCCTCTGAATTTCTGTAACACCTGTGTTGATTTCTCATTTTTATCTCTAATTTCATTAATTTGAATCTTCTTTTCTTTTGGTTAGTTTGTTAAAGTCATATCAATCTTGTTTATCTTTTCAAAGAACTAATTCTTCATTTCACTGATTCTTTTTATTTATTTATTTTAATTCTCAATGTCATTTATTTCACTTCTGATCTTAATTATTTCCTTCTTTATACTGGTTTTGGTTTTAGCTATTAACTTTCCCTTTAGAACTGCCTTCAGACTGTCCCAGAAATTGTGATATGTTGTATCAATATTCTTGTTTGATTCTAAGAATTTTTAAATTTCTCTCCTGATTTCTTCCTTCACCTAATCATCATTCAAGAGTGCATTGTTCAGTCTCCATCTGTTTATATTGTAGAGTTTGGTAGGATTTTTCAGTGCTGATTTATAATTTCATTCTATTATGATTTGAGAAGATGTGTGAAATTATACCAAATTTTTTATATTTTCTAAAGCTGATTTGTAGACTAAAATAGTTCTATTTTGGAGGAGGTGCCATGAGTCACTGAGAAGAAAGTATATTCAGCTGTTGTTGGATAAAATATTCTACAGATATCTGTTAAGTCCACTTGATTTACAATATTTTTCAGATGCAAAGAGTCTTTACGGAGTTTATTTCTGGATTACTTATTAATGAAAAAGATGTTGAATTCACCCAGAATTTTTGTACTAGGATCTATCAGAGGTTTCCATTTGAGTAGTGTTTCTTAAGTGCAATTTGGTGCACCAATGCTTGGGGTATAAATATTTACTACCTTTATATCTTTCATTGAATTGTATCCTTTTCCAGGATGAAGTGACTTTCTTTTCTGATTAATTTTGTCTTGAAGTCTGCTTTGTCAGATAATAAGAGTAGTTACTTCTGCTTGTTTGGGGGCTCCATTAGCATGGTATATTCTTTCACTATTAACCTGTGGCTATGTTTGCCTGTATGGTGAGTCTCTTGCAAACAACAAATATTTGGGTCTTGTTTTTAAATTCATTCTGCCAGCCTATGTCTTTTATTTGGAGAGTTGAGATCATTTAAATTCAATGTTTTTATAGAGAGATGTTTATTAACTCCTACCATTTTAAATAATTTTTAACATTTAATTTGACCCTGTTCTCATTAGCTTAGATACTCTTCAAATGATATTTGTTCATTTTTAAGCCTGGGGCTTTATTTTTTTTTTCTTCTGTGTAGAGCAATTCTAAGTATTTTCTGTAGTGCCACCTTAGTAGTCATGAATTCTTTTGTTTCTGCTTATCTTGGAGGGTTTTTATTTCTTATTCAATTTTGAAGGATAGCATCACTGAATATAACCATCTTGATTGACAGGTATTCTCTTTCAGGACTTGGAACACATCATTTTAAGTCCTCCTGGTTCTTAGAGTTTGTATTAATAAATGGGAATTCCAACTGGTTTACCCCCAAATGTGACCTGATGTATTTCCCTTGAATCCCAAGACACAGAGCAACTGGAAATGCAGCCTTCCTCTAATCTGCCATCGTGAATCCTGAACATTGTTTCATGTATTTGTTGGTCATTTATATTTCTTCTTTTGAGAAGTGTCTACTTAGTTATTTTACCCATTTATTGATCGGGTTGTTTTCTTGTTGTTAAGCATTTTGAGTTCTTTACATATTCTGAACATCAACCCCCTGTCAGAGGAGCAGATAGCAAAGATCTTCTGCCAATCTACAGGCTCTCACTTCATGTTCTTAATCATGTCTTTTGCTGTGCATAAGCTTTTTAATTGAATGTCATTCCACTTATTGATTCTTGGTTTTATTTCTTTAGCTTTGGAGATCTTGTTAATGAAGTTTGTGCCTACACCCATATGTTTTCTTCTAGCAGTTGCAAAGTTCCTGGTCTAATTTCTAAGTCTTACATCCCTTTTGATTTTACCTTTGTACTGGGTGAGAGGGATTTAGTTTAATTCTTCTATATATAGATATCCAGTTTTCCTGGTGATATTTGTTTAAAAGACTATCTTTTCTACCATATATATTTTTGGTAACTTTGTCAAGTATCAGATGACTGTAAGTATGTGGATTTGACTCTGTGTCCTCTATTTTAGTCCATTGGTCTTCATGTTTATTTTTATGCCAATACCATGCTGTTTTTGTTACCACATTGTATGTAGGAATGGCAGTCTGGCTCAGGCACAGGTAAGAGCCGACGGAGTCATAACCCAGAACCCGGGAATTGGGTAAAAGCAAGCTTGTGGCGAGCAATGTGCAAACTCGTTTATTGCAGGAAAAACCATACATTTTATAGACTTTTAACCCAATCAATGTGCCACGGGGAGAGTGGCTCCAAAATAAGCGAGACTTCAGCTTCTTTAAAGTTATGGTCAAAGGATCGGTTCTTGCTGTGGAATCACTGTGATCTCAAACAGAGGATATAATATAGAGCCAAAATGCTCAGCCAAAATTCAAGATAGCTATTATACAAGTTAAATGTACTTTTGCTCTTGCTAATTTCATTTTGTAAAACTTTTACCTGTTAGTTTTACAGAGGTACTGCTTCAAGAACTCACAACCTAGGTAACTTGTGATAATAAGCCATCACCTACAGAACAGATAGTATGTAGTGGTAACCTCCAGTACTAATACAGACTCCACTTAAAGAAAAGGGTAAATAACTGTAAAGTTACAGACATTGAGGTTAACGACCAGTACTCTTACTTTATGACTGCTGAGACTGGCTTGCTGGATGGTTAAGATCAAACTTAGAGATTGAAATTAAATACACAGGCCAAGAAAAACCATACATTTTATAGACTTTTAACCCAATCACAATGTGCCATGGGGGATCAGACCACCAGGCCCCTATACAGGTTCCCTTGGTAACACTAGGTCAATTTGGGGGCAGTTGTTTACATTTCTAGGTGGTCAGAGTAGAAGGCTCCTCTCTGCAAGTTTACACACTTGAGACATTAACTGCTGCGAGCCAAGAACTAGAATTTCTCCCCACAGTTGTATACTACTACTATTATACAAAAGTAGTTTAGAGATCAGGTGTTGGCATGCCTCCAGCATCACTCTTCTTCCTCAGGATTACTTTGGCTCTTCTGGGTCTTTTATTCTTTCCAAATGAATTTTAGAACTAATTTTCCTAGTTCTGTGAAGAATGTCATTATTGTTTTGATGGTAACTGCAGTGAATCTGTATAATGCTTTGGTAGTAGGGCCATATTGACAGTAATAAATCTGCCTATCCATGAACATGCTTAAAAAAAAAAATCATTCCTGAACCAGCATCTACTTTCTTTGTTGGATGTTTACCTCCATCTGCCAGACCCCTTTATCTATATACACGAAAAGACAAAAGTGGCTAAAACATTACATACTCCCATCCCCACCTAGAGTGGCTAATCAATGACTGATGGGATCAATGTATATGTACTTCATCATTGTCCTTATCTTTTATGGGGATGAATCTAAGGTATGACACACCCTGTCCCCACACATTTCTTGCTGTCCTTCCCTGTCCCCGTTCCCTCTCTTTTTCTTCCCTGTTTCATGTTCCCATTCAGCTAAGATTTTCCTGGATATATTTTCTCACAAATCACTTTTACCAAGATCCTCATTTCAGGATCTCGTTCAGGGCAACCCAAATAAAGGAAACACAGATCAGTTATTAGAAAATGTTTTTCTAAATATAAAATGATATAAAAATAAAAATTATTTTATAACTATTAGAAGCAAATACATGTCTAAAGGAAATCCATCAGATAAATATCTTATGATCAATTGTTTTATCAAATTCATTTTAATCCTTATCAGAAAGAGCTGTTCAGAAAGAGTTGCAAAGAGTTGATTCACTTTCTCTGAAATCTTTTCATTTCTGAGATGTGAAAACCTGAATCAGATGAGATCACATTGCTCATTACATGTAAGTGTGACACTGTAAAGTGCAAGGAGGTAACATTTTTCTGACCTCCCATAAAACCAGTAGGCACTCAACAAGGTAGTTACAGATAGAGAGATTTCTGGTAACCTTTTGGCCAACTCTAGGGCAGGGGGAATTCAGACCCTGTTCATGCCTTACCTCTCCTAGGGAAAACAGGCATCTCTGTAAAATCAGACTAGTGACTGAATTGGAGACCAAAAAGACACAGCTCATTCTCTCCCTATTTCAACCTTTAACCTGGTAAATGAGATGACCAAGGTCCAAGAGTTTATGTGATTTACACAAACCATTCAGCTGATTAGTGGAAGAACGAGACTCCACACCCAGTTACCCCAAGTTTTACTTAAGTGAGTTTGCACAGTTGAAGCTATTTATTCCACTTTTGAAATTACTTAAATATTCTTTAAGATTCTAAAACAAATGTAAATTTATTCTTTCATCTTTTTTTCCAGATATTTGTTGCCATTATATCAGGAAGCTAAATGATGACTTTGTTAATTTAATTACCAAAGTTGAATGAAGTTAATTATTTGTAAAGTCATTAGAATGTTTAGTTTATTCATTATAAACTTGACATTAAGATGAGGAATGGGATATATGAATCTTTCTCCTTTTCCTCCAACTCCCAGGAATAAAGTCTGTGTCACCAACAAACCAGCCATTTTGGGAGAATGTATACCACAAAAACATATCTTATAACAAAACATAGAACATGTATTCAGTCAACAAAAACAACATAAAACATTGAAACAGTTCATGTCTTCCATAATCTCTCCTTTTTATTTACAGAGTATGAAAGATGATTGTGCCCACTTTAATTTCTGAACAATTTCTCAATTTAGAATAAATTAACTGAAAGAATCATTGCATTCTTTCTACACCTACAGAACACAACACATTCTTTTTTTCAAAAAGATACTGTAATAAACCTAAGTACCAAAACTATTTCTACTGGTACATCATGGCTATATTTTTCAAATCCTAATAAGCAAACACAACACCTGTAAATGAGTTCATTCTTGTAACAGATGAGTATTGGCAACTATCACCACGAGCATTGTATGTGGTTTTGGCTTTGTCCTGACTAGTTGTGACATATTTACAAAAGTTATTTTAAGAATTTTACATATGTACATGTAACTATAAAAGTAAGAATACAAGGCTCATAATGGTCTCTTTACAAACAAATCCTTAATTATAAAATTCAAAAATATTTTTCAAAAACATTTAAAAGATTTTGTTTGCACATTTTTTTGGTTCAGTCTAAATAGCAGTTATTTTGCAAAGCTTCTTTTCCAGGAGAAAGGAGGCCATTGTTAATAGATTTTTAATTTTAACAAATTAAAATACAGAAATGTTATATTGTACTGTGATAAACCTATACATTCTATTTCTTTAATATCTGCCTCTCTACCCCCATAAAAAAAACTAATATTATTTGTCAGAAGACATTAAAGAAGGAATAATCAATTTGGGGAAAAACATAAATGTGAATAAAGCAATACTTAGGAATTGTGTCATAATTAAAGCCATTCTGAAAAAGTTTTAGTTCACATGCTTTTTGTTTTAGTCATATGCAAACACAAAACTTTCTTTGAAATGAAACTCTTCTCTTCCAGCATTAACCCTATCAGTGAACTTCAGCTAATTGCGAGAATTCCATCCCAAACCAACATTTATCAGCTGGATAACCTGGAGCAGGTTACATAACCCCTCTGAGCCTCAGTTTCCTTATAGTAGAATTGAAACACTAACAACAGTAATTATGCCATAGTATTGCTGTGAGGATTTAAATGAATCACTGCACAGAAATGTATAGAAGAATGCCTAGATCAGAATTACACTCTACGTTTTTGCTATTACTATTATTCCCAGTGCGTAGTAGGTACACTTAATTATTGTCTATTGAATTAAATTCCCCTCAAAATAAAACAATACATATAATATAAAATATTTAATGCACATGTAATTTCTAAGATAGTAGGAAACTGAGAAACTCTGTTCAGAATTCAGTGATTACAAAGAGAGGAATTACTTATAAGTGTTATCTGAGGGGTTCAGAGAAGTCCATATGGCTCCCACCATATCTATTCTAGTGTCTGAAGCCCACTCAATACTACCTTGGCTAACCAACTGAAGGTCTTTTTAAGGGTATAATCATTAAGAAGCAGAAGCATTGATGATGCATATTAAAATAGTCAGCCACTTAGAACAAATGAGGACTTACCATACTACTGATACATTAGCATCATAGGTTTATTTGTTTATTTATTTTAGATAAGTCAATTAGTTTTAGAAACAGTCTGTGGGACTGTAGAAAGAACAAACATGCAAACAGGAAAGTGCTGGAAGGGCTCTCTGATAAGGCGGGAGGAATGAACTGCCAATTTAATTTTTTTTTCAGAGGCTAGGACACCTCTGTCATATCATAATGCCATCAATACTATTTTAAAACAAGAATTTTCAACCTCAGGAAGCATGCAGTAGTATATCTAGCTTTTGAAGTCACTGACAAAAAGATCTGATAATGTTCTGTGTTATGACACTTCCATTATCCCAAAAAATAAAGGCTTTCTTCCTTAGGGGGAAAAAAAAATGGTCCCATACTTCAAAGGTAAAGCTTGTCTCCACCTAACACTGAAGGTTTCGTTTATGCCATGTGCACAGTACAAATTGCAGTGCAGGAGTGAGTCTGGATCTGTCAGTGACACAATTACAGAGGCTGACACGAGGTTACTAGGGCAGAGACTGCTGCTATGTCACCTTGACCTGCTACGTTCAAAGGTGGAAGAAGAACGCAGAAACCTCTGGTGTGCTGTAAGAAGTCAATGGCGCTGGGTTTTGTACATACCCACTGAACTAATTTCAGAAAGTTCTAGGGCTGTCGTATTACTTTGAGTTCCAGGATCTGGGCTCACTTGCTCAGGGGGTGTGTTATGACAGGGAATGAATTTAGATGACATGTAGGAACTCATCTGGTACTTCAATTGGTTAATGTCATGTAAATTTGAGGTAGAAGAACTATAAGCAGCACTGTTTTCCTTCCTTCCAAACATCAGGTAAGACAGATATAGGAGTCAGAGCAATGGAGGCTGATGTGCCAGCAATCCTACTGGTAAAATTGGCTTGGAGGACACGTGGCACGTGTGCTGTGAGATGGCTTGCTGACACTTGTGTGACCATAACTTCTGCTCCTCAGTCCTGAGATAGGGCAGGTGTGGGGGTGGGAGTGGGCAATAGCAAATTCCACTGCTAACTAAGAGCACAGATCAGAATGCATTTTCTCTACAAATGGGCAATCTTCCCCCTCCAAAAATGAAAAGAGTGGGCCAACACTTCAGTTTTTTCTTCTTCACTGATAGATCAGAGAATCCACTCCTCTTCATCTGCAGAGAGCAGGATGTCACTCTAGGACGTGGTTTTCAGCTGAGATTTGGATGCATTCCTTCAGGGACTTTGGGATATAAACAGGGATGTGCCTGGCATTTAGTTGGGGTGCACCAGAGTTGACAAAAATCCTCCAAATCACACTCCAGACCCAAACAATGAAGGATTATCTTGCCTAAGATGTAGAAGTACCTGCACTGACAAGCCCTGCTAGCCATCTTTCCACAGAGAGATATGAGGAGCAAAGAATGAGTCACTGTGGCAGCACTATGTAGCATGTGCATGTGCACAGCTATTCTGCACCTATAGGGACAGCTAAATTGTGGGAACACAAAATCAAGGTATAATTAACACACACACAAAAAAAAAAATCAGCCTTTTTCTGTGAACAATTCTGAAACTTGGCTGCTGCCAAGATATAGACTAATTCTATCACCCACAAATTCAGTCATGACTTTTGATGTCAACACCTCTGACTCCGAGCCTCTTTGATCAAGCCCTTTGATCTGTTTCAGGTCTTCACAATTGTGACCTTTCCAGAATATCATAAATGCAGTCATACTTTTGCAACTGACTTCTTTCACCTAGCGGAGTACAATTGAGATTCATGCATATCATTGTATATATTATTAAGTCCGTTCCTTTTTATTGCTGAGCAGTATCTCATTGTGGGAATATACCATAATTGGCTTATCCATTCCCCAGTTGAAGGCCTTTCCCATAAATGTTTAACCCTTAGAGATCCAGATTAAAGGTAGACTCAATAGCATTCAAAAACTTGTGTTCAAATCTGAACTTGCTGCATCTCTTCTCATATGCTCTAACTCCTAACTTCTTTGGAAACCATGCTGATTCATGCAACCCAACATCCTGAACCTCGCTTTCTCATATATGATACCATAACTTCATTTCCTACCTTGTAATTGTCAATTTCTCCCACTAGACTTTGAACTCATTGGGGTAGATACAGCATCTCATATAGCATGTTTTATCCAAGGTGAAAGTGTGAGGCCTGGAGCATACAGGGTACTAGTTGATATTGAATAAAACACTCTTGTGTGTGAACATTGTTTATGCATAAGTAAATCAAGATAGGTACATTTTTGCCCTAGATTCAATTTTGTAGAATAATTAAATATGAATCAAGTATCAAAATAAGAAACGACTCAATTAACTGTGCACAAATTTTCTAAAGTACTCAGTAAAAAAGAAAGGTTTATACTGTTAATACAAACCCATACATGAGCTAGAATATGATTTTAGGCTTTGTCAATAGGTGGTACAAAATGCTAAATATTTAATAAGATGAAATAAGATGAAGCTGTAACTGGAATAAATATTTCATAATATGATTTTTTTTAACCTAGGAGAAATCACAATGAAGTTCTAACCTTGCACTTCTAGCCAGAGTATCTAAAACTTAGTAGCTCTTGAAAAACTTAGAGTTAAAAGGGTAGAGTTACAAAGTCAAAGGGGATAATCTATTTTGCTTTTTGAAAGTACATTTGAAAAACTGTCTAAGAATGAATATTGAGAATAAGGGGAAATAATTGTATATTACATAGATGAGAGGAAGATTTTTATTGCTCAGAATGTCTCCCTAATATTTATTTAGGTGTTCTTTAATATTTTTCAAAATAGTGCACTTTTCACAATAGGGCCATTAAGAAAGGGAAAAAATGCTTAAATAAATGCAGCCCCGGGTGCTCTATAACCCCAGCAGCTCTGGAGGCCAAGGCAGGAGGATCGCAAGTTCAAAGTCAGCCTCAGCAACAGCAAGGTGCTAAGCAACTCAGTGAGACTCTGTCTCCAAATAATGGCAAAAACGTACATCCCCAATATTAATAGAGTAAATTTTGTGTCTAATATTATCGTGAATGATATTAAGCAATGCATTCAACTACATGCATTTTTAACTTGGATAAAAGTGAAATTTTGTGTCTGTAATGTTAAAACCTGGACTGATTTCTAGAATTCATGAAACTTAGGAGATAAAAAGTTGAGAACTGCTGGTTTAGACAATAGAAAGCCAATCTGGCAATAGCCAGTTATAAGAGCAGGCCCAATAACTAAAACACCCTAAAAACATAACATAGCCTACTGGAATGTTGGGACTAATGACACGTTAACTAACTCTGGCTGACTCCTTACTCCCTGGTGAGTGAACAAAATCAAGGCTCAAAGGCGGTTTCAATAGTTAATGACGATAAACCCGACCACCGTCAGGGATTGGTTAACAACAGTTCCGTGAACGTGATCAGCTCGTGCCTGCCATATAATCCAATGGGACTCTCGCCTGCGTGAACCCCCCCTGCCTTGCTGACCTGTAAGCTGATTGGTTCCTGCCTAGCCCCCACCCTACATAAAAGCTGTGCAACTTCCTCAATAAACGAGTTCCTGCTGTGACAGGTCTCCCTGACGTGTCTGATTGTCCTCCGCCTGGAGGGCTGGGAGCGGGCGGTCAGTCGGCCCTACCTATCCCGGTCTGACCTTGTTGGGGAGTGTCCCCTTCCCTTGCCGCTGGTCGAGAAGGGCAGGGGGGCTTAAGACCCCAACACTGGAAGCCTTAGCAATGGAGCCAGCAGGCTTATGTTATGTTTTTACTATGTAGTCAGGGCTGGGAATTGGTCGTGTGATGGTTCATTAAGGCCAGAATACTCTGATTTATCATATATACTCAAGGTCATAAACATTAACTTGTGAGCATGTGTCCCCTTATGTAATCTATTGGTGGTGCACCCCCTTTGGTTGGCCTGCATATATTGAGAGCCTGTGGAAAAGACCCCAGCTTTAATGGGAGAGAAATGGGGGCAAAGTGGAACTGGCTTGGGACTGAGGCTAAATCTGGAGGCTGAAGGCTGTGCTCACCACTGAATAAAGAATGTCTACTCTCCTAACTGCCTCTTGCATCTTCTTCAACCTGCTGAGCCCTGAACCTTGTTTCCTGGGTCAGAGTCCCTGCAGCACACCACTCTTTCTTTGTTCCCTTTCGTAAAATCTCTGGTCAGTAATTGCTGAACTTTGAAGTATGACTTGCTATAATTTAGTCAGTAATTTTCATGAACTAGAAATGAAGAACATTATTTTTAATATATTTCTGATAAAGTTTTTCTATAGGTGTAATAAAAAGGTCATACTCTCATGCGATGTCCTGAATTAGTAAGATCATTCTAAAATGTGGGTAACATAATAAAATGAGTTATGAACACTGAGACTGCACAGAAATACTATGGGTGTGTCTAGAGATAAGTGCTATGACAAATTTTGTCATTTCAAAATTACAAATTTCATAAATTTTGTAATTTCAAATTTCAGTAAGTTTTTAATCATACCTAGTCACATCTTTTGAAGTTAATTTATTCCCTCCCTTATGCCACTTATGTTCTTTTGAATCATCAGTACTTCAAAGTGATATATTGAAAATATATTTCAATAATTGACCTTTACTTTGTTCTTCATATGTGATATTTTTGACATCTCTAGCAGTAAAAGATGAAGGAAATGGAGATTTACAAAACCCTCAGGGAAAAGAGAGCTCAGGAATCTGACCTGTCACAATCTTCCTTATCTGCCAAAATCCCCCTGCCCACTGAAAGGAAGCCCGCCAAAAGTAGCTGATCAACTCCTCCCATGACCTGGCCCTGGTAAGCCCTATAAAACTCAGAACTTTGTTGCAGCCATTGCCATTTTCCATCTTGAAAATGTGCCCCTTCACTGCTTAATAAAGGATTGCTGATCCATTGAGGTATATCTCCATTCCTTTTTCTTTCTCTTTCATTTGGTGCTGAAACCTGGGACAGGGTTTGGGGCTCTCTACCCCTCCCATTCTAATGAACCTACACTGTCTTTTTTCTTCTCATCTCCCTTCCATTTCTTTTCTTCTTTCCTCCTGATAGAAGGAGGCTCTTCACACTCTTTGAGTCCACTATAGATCAACAGCTGCCAGACCCAACACTGACCCAAATTCTGGGCTAGAATTTTGCTGCCTTACTGCCATGTGGATAGAGCAAAGACTGTGTTGGGTTTTTTATTGGTGGTGTTGGAGGCATCCTCCTTCTAACCTTGTCTCTGAATCCTTCCTTCTTTTATGTATCAGACCTCTGAATCAGAGGCTGCTTTCTGCCATTTTTTTTCCCATATACAACACTGGCCTTCTCATTCTTCAGAGAATTAAGATCCCTTCTGGTCTCTTGTAGAGGCACCCTGCCTGAGATACTTGCCTTTTGGCTAATTCCAGACCCCAGGGGTCCTCCACCTTTGTGATTGCAGGAAGGGATGTCCTCTCATTCTCTGGTGGAACTCTGTCTAGGGATGGGAGACATCAAAGGACACTTGTATCTCCACCACCACCTTGGTCAAACCTCTCCAACATGGGGGCTAACCAGTCCTTCCCACAGGACTCCCCCTTAGGTTATTTCATTAAAAGCAAATGCTTTATTAGGCAGAGTACTGAGAACTGGCCACAGTCTAAATTAGACAACATAAGTCAATGGTCCAATATCAGAATTCAGAACCTTTGACCCAAAAATCCTCCAAGACTTAGACTATTTCCTCCAACAAAATGGCAAATAGCCTGAGGCTCCTTACTTCCAAGTTTTCTTTTACCTTCACTCAAGGCTTTCACATCCCAACCTTTCTCTGTTCTACAATTAATTCTCACTGAGTCCCCACTTCATGAGCCCCCTAGATCAGAGCCAAACTCCCAGCCCTCTTCCGCATCTACTTTCCCCCAAATAGTGGATGAACCCCACCAAATGTAAGTAAAGCTGGAGGCTGTAAAGGAAAGTTTCATAGACAGGAATACATGGTAACTATCAAAAGAGACTATCAGAGTCACAAGGTCTTCTCTGAGTCAATTTGAGACCTCCTAATCTTCCTAATCTCCTATATAGGCAGGCTTGATCTGTGTTTCTGTGTTTGCTAGTAAAATTATGTAGCCACAATATTTATTCCTCATATTGTTCTAAATGATGTCATGTGGTACATAAAAGTCCTAACTTTTCCAAGAAAAGTTATGTCCATATTGTCTGCCTTTAAACAGGAACCCATTATGAGAGATTCTCAAGATAGAGCTTCTCCTAGCTTTAAAATTAAACTACCTTCTCTAAGCTCTCATAAGACACATTTTCTTCTGTACTCCCTTCATCTTGCAGAAAAAAGACCAGAAAATCTGTATCACTTAATAAGAGTAAAACTATTCCTCATCTGTTCTAGTTCAGGAATCCAAATTATTTATTTTCTCTAGTGGAGATATCACCCAGAGCACTAACAAGCTTTCCTCACACTTTGAATTAAGGCACATAATACCAAATGATGGTCCTGTGAATATGAGAACCCAAAAGGACAAAGGGAACTTTAAGGGCACACCTAGCTGGCAAATATCCTCCTTTAAATTAAAATAGTTATCAAAAGTTAGTTAGTATCCTCCATTCTGAGTGAGGTCCCAGCCAGAGGTCATGGAAAGAAAAGCAGAAACTGCTGATCCCCAGAGGTTCTGGGATTGAGGACATGTCCCCTAGCCAAAGAGACAGTTTTCTTGGCACAGACACCCATGTTCTACTCTCTTTTTTTAAATTTTTGTTCAGAGGGGAGCCTGGTCCTTAAAAGTAATAATAGGAGATGACCTAATCACATTTGAGATAAAGGTGATGCCTAATCATTTTCACATCAAACTTGGCCTGATTATCAACTGGGAGAATAAATAAGGGTTTCTTGAAGAAACATAAATTATAGGACCACACCTTAAAAGACTGGTTTTACAAAAGAAAAAATGGTTAAAATACCCTATGTTTGAGGTTTTGCCTCTCAAGCTCAAAACAGCTGCTTCCCTTGTTTATTAGCTTCTGCCAGATCTCTGTCTCTCCAAGGCTTGCACAGCCTGCAGAGCTTACAAGACTTACAAGGTTTTCAGAGAACTGGTTGAGACCAAGTAGGAAAAAGGGACATTTCTAAATTCGAGCCTAAACGACTGACAATCTTATTTGTTCTTGCACTCTACCACCCTGCTTTCTTAAGTTCCTACCTAAACACTACAGCACAGGAAGGGAAGATAGAATGATCTCATATAAACAAGTCTTCTTTATGTTGAGAATCTTTACCTAAGGATTTCAGGGCTCTCTCATTCTTTCAATATCTGAACTGACATTAATCTGACCAAAAGATGCACTCTGATAAAGATATTCTGCATTCTCCTTTGCTAATTATGGCCATGTCACTTTTTTAGAACTCCTGTTTTTTTTTTTTAATTCAATATTGGTTTTATGGTGAATTCACATTTGATCCTTCATGCTTAAATTCAAATATTTTTCTTATCAGTCTTATTTTATCTAACTACAGAGCTTTTTATACTCTGTCTTTGTTCAGAGGCCAAATTTTCAAGGGTTAACTCTCAAATATCTCTGTGTCCACTGTGGCTGTTACATGTAACACCTAACATTTCCAACTGCATGGGCTTCTGTATTTAAGTCATAAAGTGAAATTTTGATAAGCTCTATTTTAATTTCTAACAGTTTAAATCTAACAGAGGCTCTAATAAATATCTGTAGTTTCCTCCTACCTGTGGAGATCTACCTACAAACAACTACAAGATCTTTGATTCCTCTCTGTCTTATGTATGTGTGGACACCTGTGTGCTGTATGTTTTGTCTTCATGTGTGCGTGTGTCCATATATCATGTACTAGTTACCAAATTGGCATATAGTTAAAAGAACGCTCATAAATTAAATTTTTAAAAAGAAATGGATATATCTTTTAGTTCACATGGTTTAAAAGTTCAATTTAAATTTGGAAAAATTCAGAAATTTCATAAGGATTGTTTTATAATGCGAATTTAAAAAGGTATCAACAGGAAGGAAAGAGATATAAGAAGGTTATAGGTATGGAAATATGTTTTAGTATGAAAGCAAAAGGAAAAAGAAATGTTTCTGGATGAGAAAAATCTTGTGTGTGATAAAGTAAAAAGTTGTAGAATATCTAAAAAAAGTTGTAGAAGTTTTGTGGAGGGTAAATTTCAAAAAGTTTGTGTGTAACTAAATTGGTCATATATAAGTAGCACAATCAGTTAAAGTTATTCAAGGAATTTCCCTAAGGTCAAATACCAATGTACTGATATAAACCAAACTTTCATACTCTATGGGTTGAAGTAACAAGGATTTTTTTTTTTTTACTTTTTTTATTTGTTATAATTATTTATACATGACATTTATGCATTTTGATAACTCATACATAAATGAGTATAATTTATCATTTTTCTGATTATACATATTATATGATCACATCAGTCATGCAGTCATATATGTACATGAGGTTTTAATGTCTGTTTCACTCTACTATCCTTCCTACACCCATGCCCCTTCCCCTCCCTTCACTCCCCTCTACCTAAAGAAACTATTCTTCCCTAGCATCGTCCACTCCCAATTGTGAGTTACCATCTGCATATCAGAGAAAACATTTGGCCTTTGGGTTTTGGGGGCTGGCTTATTTCACTTAGCATAATATTCTCCAACTCCATCCATTTTCCATCAAATGCCACAATTTCATTCTTCTTTAAATCTGAAAAATATCACATTGTATATGTATACCACAGTTTCTTTATCCATTCATCTATTGAAGGACACCTAGGTTGGTTCCATAGTTTAGCTATTGTGAGTTGGGCTGCTATAAATATTGATATGGCTGCATCACTTAGAATGCTTATTTTAAGTCCTTTGAGTAGAAACCAAGGAGTAGAATAGCTGGGTCAAATGATGGTTCCATTACAAGTTTTCTGAAGAATCGCCATACTGCTTTCCATAATGGTTGAACCAATTTGCATTCCTACCGGCAATGTATGAGTGTACCTTATTCCCCACATCCTCACCAAATTTTAGCATTGCTTGTATTCTTGATAATTGCCATTCTGATTGGAGTGAGATGAAATCTTAGAGTAGTTTTGATTTGCATTTCTTTAGTTGATAGAGGTGTTGAATATTTTTTCAAATATTTGTTGATCATTCGTAGTTCTTCTTTGTGAAGTGTCTGTTCAGTTCCTTAGCCCATTTATTGATTGGGTTATTGGGTTTTTTGGTGTTAAGTTTTTGGTGTTAAGTCTCTTATATATCCCAGAGTTTAATGTTTCATCTGAGGTGCACATGATGAAGATTTTCTCCCAATCTGTAGGTTCTCTCTTAACATTATTGATTGTTTCTATTGCTGAGAAGAAGCTTTTGGTTTTAATCCATCCTATTTATTGATTATTTATTTAACTTATTTCACATTAGAGGTCTTGTTAAGGAAGTCAGATCCTAGGCTAACATTGTAAAATTTGGGCCTGCTTTTTCTTCTAGTAGACAAGGGTCTCTATTCTAGTGCCTAACTCTTTGATGCATTTAAAATGTTAATGTGCTTTTATCTCTCAAGATAATCTCTTGTGTCTAAGTTTTATTCTTTAGAGAAACTAGTCTTAAAGGAATTAGGGTTAGTACAACTCTAGTTAAACAACAATTGTTATTTTAGAATATTACACTAAATTACATATTCTGAACTTTTCTTTGAAAACTAAACTTGGTTAATATAAAAACATCAGTGTAATCATTGGACTGTTGCTGGCTTCTTTGTCATATCTTCCAAGTATATAACTTTTTAAAGTACAAGATTTAGAAGAACATTTTACCAGGCTAGTGTTCTTCAAAGTAAACCTTAAAGTAAAAGTTTTGCATTATACAAATTATGTTTCTTGGTGGTTCATACCTACTATACAAACTTATTATGTTTTTATTCTTATTAATTTCATTTAATATTTTCCTTCTAAACTTTGTAACCATTAATGATTAGTGCATTACAGAATTATAACTTCTAACTTCACCTATAGGAAAGACAAGATGTAAAGCTGACTTCCAGTACTAATACTGACCCCAATTAAATAAAAGTGGTAAAATAATATCTAAAGTTATAGACATTAAAGGTAAAGCCCAGTACTTTTACTTTAAGACTGGTGAAACTGGCTTGCTGGATGTTTAAGACCCAAGCTTAGAGACTAAATTTAGGGAAATAAAATGACCAAGAAAGAAAAATAAGCCAGTATTTAGCTCTTGCCCTCTGAGACCAGCTCAGACCCAGGGAATGGCAGGAATTCTCTAAGGGTTTTGCAACTCTGGGCTGCATGACCTACCAATCAGGGGTACCAAGAAGACCCGGGAAAACAGGAAACTGACCAGTACACTTGCTGCAAAGAGGAGGGTCATCGGAGAGGGAGATGTCCCCAGTGCTTCCAGGGAAGCCATGTGGACTACTAGACCCTGACCCATCTTACAGATGGCACTAGAGGAGCTAAAAGACTTCTCAAGTTCCCAAGAGTGACCCTGTGTGGAAATTCAGCTGACTGTTAACAATAGATAGGAACAAGGTCAATTTGGCCAGTTTGGTCTTAAACACCTAGCAAAAACAGTTATAACCAAAGTATAGACATGCCTGGGCATTTAAAAAAAGACAATAGTTCTTTTAATGAAACTTAAGATGTCTGTCCCATAGCACTGGTGCCCCACAAATTCTGAGGCATTTTTTCTTTGTGAACCCCAGATTTATCCCTGCCTACCAAAAATTGGACCAGCCTCTGAAACTTGCTCTTCCTGACTCCCCAAATTGATGTTTTACCTAACAACCAAAGTTTGATAATGGTACACACCAGACACAAGAGAGCCCTTCAGTTTATTCCCTTATTCATAGAGCTAGAGATATCCACTGGGATTGGCATAGGAGCAGCAGGATTAGGACCCTGTATTCACTACTATAAAAAGTTGTCAGGACAGGTTATTGAAGATGTCCAACAGGTTGCCACTTTGGTATTGACTGACTTTACAAAATCAGTTGGATTCCCTGGAGTCTGTCGTCCTGGAAAATCATTGGGGCCTAGATCTCCTCCTTAATGCAGAACAAGGTGGCCTTTGCCTCTTCCTAGAGGAAGAATGTTGCTACTGTGTTAATAAGCCAGGAATAGTAAGGGATAAGACGAGAAAGCTAAAGGAAAGTCGCTAAACTAGCAACCATCTCCTCCTCCTCTGGATGGTGGGGAGTACTCTGACCTGAATTTGACCCATTATGAGCCCCATTCTCCTGACTGTCTTCTTTCTCTCCCTTCTTCCATGTTTCATCAATCTTTTCAGGTTTCTAACAGAATGGGCCTACACCATCTCCAGGGCCACCACCCAAGAACATGTGAAATCTCTGTTCCTCCTTTGGACCCTAGAAGATGTGCCAAAATGCCCCTTTCAACAGGAAGCAGCAGAAAGGATGACACGGCGCCAACTCATCATACCCGTTTTAGAGTCTGGAATGAAGGAAATGGAGAGTTATAAAACCCTCAGGAAAAAAGGGTGCTCGGGAATCTGACCTGTCACAATCTCCCTTATCTGTCAAAATCCCCCTAACCACTGAAAGGAAGCCTGCCAAAAGTAACTGACCAACTCCTCCCATGACCTGGCCCTGCTGAACTCTATAAAACTCAGACCCTTGTTGTAGTCCATCACCATTTTTGCCCCTCTACTGCTTAATAAAGCCTCCCTGATCCATTGAGGTCTATCTCCAATTCTCTTTCTTTCCCTTTCATTTGTTTTCAGAAGAGAAGAAAGAAAGGAAGACAGGAAGGGAGTGGTGAGAAAGAGGGAGAAAGAAAAGTTATTGTGACAATCTAGATGCAGAAGCGTATGACATTAGATTATTACATTTAAAAACAACTCATTTTGTTTCCTGAGGGGGAAAAAATTAGAATCATTATTGTCTATTACCTCCTAATATTGTCATAATAGTTCTGCTACAAAAGAAAAGTTCAACATACTAACCGGGGCACTCACAGAAAGCAACAAAGTTAGCAGCAGCAGAGAGAATTGAGAATAAATGAAACTCTGATAGAGTACTTCAAAATTTGGGGAAAAAAAAAACAACAGTATAAATTTATATTTATAATTTGTTAGTGATCCAATTCAGCCTATTCAAAAGAAGTATTATGTGTTTCCAATGAATATCTATAATTCAAATATAAAGCAAAAGAAACTGGTGAGAACTATACATTCTATTGTCAGTTTATTTCATTTCTTTTGCTTTATTAAGCACATCTTTATCTGCCTGTTTGGAAACCAATTCTTTATCCAGGAAAGCAGTTTCAGGAATGATGTATAAAGTGTCTGCATATCTCTTATTAAAAATTCTAACTAGACTATTTTACAGTTTCTAAAGGACAATTCAGACCAATCTTATATACTATAATGTGCAATTTTTTTCAAAAGAACTAATATTAATGGGCTTTGCCAATTTCTGAGAAATCACAGCTACTCCAATCTCTGTAAAATGAATGGAAAGAAATTATGAAACCGTTTGCATTCTATCCATAAGGTCAAGTGAAAATATTAAGGAAAACTGGGACATATGAAAAAGCTGAGAAATGTATGAAAAGAAAAGTTGGTCAATTTACTGGAACTTCCCTTTCTCACAAATATTCAATAAAGTCAATACATAGTGGTGATGCAGATATTTAATAAGCTGAGAAAACTTCCAAATATTTGCAATTCACATTTTCCTCAGCCCTAAGCTCCTTGAAGAATTTTACTCACTGGGAAATAAACTGAGGAATGCTGCCACTAATTCCCCTCCCCCACTCCAAGAGTGGTTTCTTTCCATTTTGATTTTCTCATCCATAAACTAATCAGTCTTAATTGCTCCCAGCTGTGAATCCTTCTCCCAGGGGTTGCTTCCTGCTGGCACCCAAGTAGTAGAGAATCATGCAATTTTGTTAAACTCCAATAAATACATGGGAGCTTTACAGAACCTAATTCACTACACAAGATTTCAAACACTGTAACTATCAAGTAAACTTTCACTCAACTTTGAAAACAGAGCACATAATAAAGACTACCCTTTTTCAAAAAGTTAACAAGATATACAGCAATTGAAAGTTACATTTCCTACTATTAGGGATTTTAATGGAATGGTGTAATTACAAATAAAAATATAGACACACATAAACAATAAAGTATTTTTGGTATGTTTATGTATTTTTCATACTTATTTGAAATTTTGTTTAAATTATGGTACCACCAAGATAAAATAACCATCCACAATCATATGATGGCTATTGAAACAAAGCCTTTTGAAAAAAGAAATTGAATCATAATAGGAGGTTTGGAGTAGTAGGGTTTTCAAAAACTTATACAATTGGATCCTCCTGACATTTTTACTGTTTAATCTCAAAAACTGAAATCTTTTTTTAAATTTTTTTAATCCTGGCTATCAGAAAAACATTTTCAAGTTATGTGACCAGAAAAGAATATTAGAATTTTATCTTTTCTCACTTATTAATGATGTAAACTCAACCATTTCATTGGTATTAATGAATCAAAGCTCTGTTAATTATTTTCCTACAAAGATAGAGAAAAAGAGCAACAACAACAAAACATGACCAGAAGAAATTAACTACATCTGAAAGTGATTTAAGATGTAAATGTGGGCTTTTTATTAAAACCAGTGAATCTGAAGTTTCAATTAATGAAACACAATTCAGGGATATTAGCTTGACTAATAAACTTTGTTACTGGGCAGAAAACTGAGGATAATAAAGACTATCAAAGCTTAATAATAGGTTGCCATTGGTGGAAACTAAGTTCAAAATACTTAAAAAAATAAAGTTTCCAAACAACATTAAGAAAACCCTTTTTCTCCCTTTTCTAATACCCAGAATCTTCATGAACTCATTATAAGATACCAAGATATAAATGTGCTTGAAGTAATACTTACATGGAATGGCATCAGTATAGGTAAGTCAAGGCACAAAGCTAGGTAAGGCGCTATAGAATTTTATCCCCCAAAATAAGGGAAAAAATACAAAATTTTATTAAAATATTTAAGCATTTTCTGAATCAGATAAAGAATTTCTTGGTGTTATTTTTGTTTCTAAATGTAATTTTGTACATGATAATTCACTACCACCTGACTCAAAATGTGGCATATTTACACTAAACTCCTTGATGTGAAAACCCATGTTCACATGGAAATAAAATCTAGAGAGACTAAAGTGAAAGAGAATTATTTAGCTCATGTCATACCAATGACCCCAAGAAGAACAAATACTAAAGGCAAGTACAAAGATCATTTATTTAAAGCCTCAGATTGCTGCAGAAGCAACAAAAAGTACCAACTCATAAATCAGATTTGGGAAGACCTTGAAGAAGTGAGCTGATAACCCACAGCTATTATTTTTCTTGGAGCATTGTCAATTTGTGGCACCAGGAAGAGAAGAATCTGGTTTAACTTATGCAGAAAGCCACTATGGGAAAGAATAAAACCAGTGGAACATTCAGTGGTTATAAGAAACTGGGGTGAAAAAAAAGATTGAAAAGTTGAGTGGTCTCAACTTTGTAACATGATTTCTGCAAAGATACATGCTAAATTTTAGACTGTAATGGAAAACAACCAAAGACTAAGCTTGAAATCTCCGAAAAGGAAAGCACATCAAAGAAGATTAAAGACGGAAAAAGAACAAGTGAAAAGATCCTCCATATCATATGCCATCAGTGAATTATAGATTAAAACAATAATGGGATATCCCTATACACCCATTATTATGGCCAAAGTCCAGAACACTGACAGAATCAAGTGCAGAGGAGGAAGTGGAGCAACAGGAAATTTCCTTCTTTGCTGCTGGAGATGTGTAATGGTACAGACATTTTAGGAGACAGTTTGGTACTCTTTTCTTACGATCCAGGAATCAAACTCCTTGGCATTTACTAGAAAGAGATGAAAACTTATGTCCACACAAAACCTGCACACAGATGTTTATAGCAGCTTCATCTATAATTGTCAACACATGGAAGCAACCAAGATGTCCTTCAGTAGATGAATCGATAGATAACCTGTGGTACATACAGAAAATGGAATATTACTCCACACCTAAAAGGAATGAGGTATCAAGACATAAAAACACATAAAGGAAAGTTAAATGCATATTACTAAATTAGAGAAATCAATGTGTAAAGGAAATATATTGTCTGATTCCAACTACACGACTTTCTAGAAAAGATAAAACTATAGAGACAATAAAAGATTTGTGGTTGTCAGGTGTTAGTGCAAGAGGGAATGAGTAGGCAGAGCAAAAAGATTTTAAGGGGAGTGAAAATATTCTGTATGATGCTATAATGGCAGATGCATTTCATTGCACATTTTTCCAAAACCAAAGAATGTAAAACACTAACAGTGAACCCCAATGTTTTTTTAATTATTTATTTATTTTTTATTTTTGTAGACTGCATTTTGATTCATTGTACACAAATGGGGTACACCATTTTGTTTCTATGGTTGTACACGATATAGATTCATACCATTCCTGTAGTCATACGTGTACATAGGGTAATGATGTCTGTCTCATTTCACCATTTTTCATACCCCCTCCCTCTCATTTCCTTCTACATAATCTAAAGTTCCTCCCTCTTCTCCCACTCCCCACCACCCCACCCACATTATATATCATCATTCACTTATGGGTTTATATACCCAAAGGACTTAAAATCAGCAAACGACAGTAACACAGCCACATCAATGTTTATAGCAGCTCAATTCACAATAGCTAAATTGTGGAATCAACCTAGATGCCTTTCAACAGATGAATGGATAAAGAAACTGTGGTATATATATGCAATGGAATATTATTCAGTCATAAAGAAGAATATCATGGCATTTTCAAATAAATGAATGGAATTGGAGAACATCATGCTAAGTGAAATAAGTCAATCTCAAAAAACCAAAGACCAAATGTTTTCCCTAATGTTGAAATATGGAGTTTGGGGTGGTAATGATGTGTCAATGTAGGTTCATCAAATGTGATAAATATAGCACTATGATGGAGGATATTGATAGTGTGAGAGGCTACATATGTGTGAGAGAAGACATAATATGGGGAATCTCTGTGTGTTAGTCTTCTTATCACTTTGATAAGAAATACCTGACAAAAACAACTTAGTGGAGGAAAATGTTTGTTCGGGACTAAAGGTTTTAGAGGTTCATGGTTGACTATACTGTGTGGGCCTGAGGTAAAGCAGAACTTCATGGTAGAAGGACATGGAGAGGAAAACTGCTCAGCTGAGAGAAGTCTGAAAGCAGAGAGAGAAAGAGAAGAGCCAGCAACAAGATACAGTCCCCAAGGTCATGTTCCTACTAAACTCTTCCTCCAATAATGCCTCACCTGCCTATAACCACCACTTAATAGTCCATTTAAATTGTTAATCTATCAAATGGATTAATCCAGTGATTAAAGGTGACAGCTTTGATGATCTAATTATTACCAAAAACCCCACATCTGAACCTTGCTGCACTGGGGACCATGCTTTCAACACTTTCCAGAGGACATTCCACATCCAAAACATC
The DNA here is from genome assembly GCF_902686445.1 of Sciurus carolinensis. Lineage (NCBI taxonomy): Eukaryota > Metazoa > Chordata > Mammalia > Rodentia > Sciuridae > Sciurus > Sciurus carolinensis. The sequence continues at coordinate 18,922,567 of NC_062217.1, read as the reverse complement.
ACACTCAATTTTTCTGTGAGCCTAAAAACACTCTAAAAATTGACTATTTTTTAAATGTTATCAAAACACTATGAAGAAGAAGATAGGGGAGGAGGAGGAGAAAGCAGACCATTTCACAGCATTGTGAGGATGAAAAGACTCAAGATGAAATTGTCCCAGTGAATGCAATATTTTCAACTGAAAATCCTAGAAGGAGCAGTGCATTGGTGATCCACAGATACATTTTCTTTCTTTTTGTAATTGGGGAAAGGAAGGATTTGAGAAACTCTTTTTATTTCTGGAAAAGGACTGAGGTATAGGAAAGCAAAGAGATGTTAGTAGTGTAACAGGGTTAGCATGACAAAGTGAAGGCTTGAGAATTTCCTCTTTAAGATATTTGCTGAATTCCAAAGATGCCCCCAAAAGAAAACTAAAAAGCAATGTCACAGATGTTTATTCATCTACTCATTGCAAAGGGTAGAAACACTCTCCAAGGATAAGGATTATACTGAACAACATACATGTTCAATTGAAAACTTTCAATGCCTAGGGTCAAAGGCAAGGAACAAACCAGAAGTAAATGGAGTTTGCCTAAGTGCAACAGAGTTTAGAAATGGAAGATTGACAAGGCAAGTCTCCTTCTCTGTCTGCCAAGTACAGGCAATTGTGCTGCTTCTCAGAAGATAATGTCATTTGGTGCTTCTGCTGTTTTTTTTTTTTTGTTAACAATGTATGGCATTAAGTCAAAATCATTATATAACAATCAACTGATTTTCATGGAACTAAACTTCAGAAGGCGAATCATTTGTAGGAATTAGCAGACATGTTCCTTAAAATAATAATGATTAATATGTTGATGAAAATACAAGAAGAGAGGGAGAGAGAGGGTTGGAGATGATATTGAGATAATTGAAAATAAACAATCTAATCATTAATTTTAGAACTGGAAAATATATTCAAACTTAAGAAATCTTTGGATTGATATATCAGGAGATTGGACACAATAAAAGACAGTATCAATAAACTGGAATACAAGTCAAAAGAAAATATAACCACTGAAGGGGAAAAAAAGATTGTAAAATAAAAAAATAAGAACTACAAAGGGCATAATGTGAAATTGGACTTCACATGATAGGAAGAAAAGGATAGAAAGGAAGAAAAGTTCTTCTATCAAGGGATAAAAGAACTATCTGAAGAAACAATGACTGGTGAATTAAAATCAATGAGACAAATTGATTTTAATGAGACAATATCTTCAGAGAGCACTACAATTTTGATAAAGCTAATTATATGGAAAGTCAACAATAATAAGCATATTGTATTCAACTGTTGAAAATGAAAGACAAAGGGAAAATTCTTAAATCAGCTATAAAAAAAAACAGGTGCATTATCTTTAAAAGAGCAACTCTAAGGATGATTTAAGATTTTTAAGCAGATTCCAAGGAAGCCAGGACAATGGCATATTTAAAATAACTGCTATCCTAAAGTCTGTGCCCAACAAAAAAAAATAAATATTAAATAGTCATTTTCAGACAAACAGAAAATAAAAAAATAAAATAAAAAAAAAATACAAACTTCATTGAAAGAAGAAAACAGAAAATGACCTAAGGGGGTAAAAAATGAAAGTGGGAAGAAGCAAGCAGTAACAAAATAATAGGAAGAGGGCTCAGAATGATTTTTTTTAATTTTATTTTTATTGTAAACAAATGGGATACATGTTGTTTCTCTGTACATGGAGTAACAGCATACCATTTGCGTAATCATACATTTACATAGGGTAATGATGTTTGATTCATTCCATTAGTTTTTCATTCCTCCAACCCCTCCCACCTCTCTTTTCCCTCTATACAGTCCCTCCTTCCTCCATTCTTGCCCCCCTCCCACCTCCCATTATGTGTCATCATACACTTATCAGTGATATCATTTGTCTTTTGGATTTTTGAGATTGGCTTATCTCACTTAGCATGATATTCTCCAATTTCATCCATTTGCCTGCAAATGCCATAATTTTATCATTCTTTATGGCAGAGTAATATTCCATTGTATATATATACCACTGTTTCTTTATCCATTCATCAATTGAAGGACATCTAGGTTGGTTCCACAGTCTGGCTATTGTGAATTGAGCAGCTATGAACATTGATGTGGCTGTATCTCTGTAGTATGCTGATTTTAAGTCCTTTGGGTATAGGCCAAGGAGTGGGATAGCTGGGTCAAATGGTGGTTCCATTCCAAGTTTTCTAAGGAATCTCCACACTGCTTTCCAGAGTGGCTGCACTAATTTGCAGCCCCACCAGCACTGTATGAGTGTACCTTTTTCCCCACATCCTCTCCAACATCTATTGTTGCTTGTATTCTTGATAATCACCATTCTAATTGGGGTGAGATGGAAACTTAGGGTAGTTTTGATTTGCATTTCTCTTATAACTAAAGATGGTGAACATTTTGTCATATGTTTGTTGATTGCTTGTAGATCTTCTGTGAAGCGTCTGTTCATATCCTTAGCCCATTTGTTGATTGAGTTATTTGTATTCTTGGTGTAGAGTTTTTGAGTTCTTTATGTATTCTGGAAATTAGTGCTCTATCTGAAGTATGAGTAGCAAAGATATTCTCCCACTCTGTAGGCTCTCTCTTCACATTACTAATAGTTTCCTTTGCTGAGAGAAAGCTATTTAGTTTGAATCTATCCCAGTTATTGAGTCCTAAGTCTATGTGAATCCAAAAATATAGCTTCAAAATATATAAAGAAATGTTGGTTAAAGTAAAAGGAGAAAGAGGAAAACAGTCACACATGAATTTTAAACACTAATCTATAGATATCTAGGAGAAAAAGCAGGCAAAAAATCAGTGAAGATATAAAATATGTGACATTTAACAAAATTTACCTAAATAAAACACGTATATATTGTGTTCACAATGACAGAATTAGCATTCTTTGCAAATACCTGTGGATTCATTTTATTAGTTGCTAAACAACTGAGTAGTAAAACAACTGAGGTTCAGTACATTATAAAAAAAAGAGGTTTATTTAGCTCACAAGTTTGAAAGCTGAAAATCCAAAATGGGGGGGAAAAAATCACATAGTGAGAAAAAAACAGAGTCAATCACATATCGGGCTCACTCTTTTTATCACAGTCCACTCACCTAGAAAATAACTAGGTTAGGGGCTGGGGAGATAGCTCAGTCGGTAGAGTGCTTGCCTTGTAAGCACAAGGCCCTGGATTCGATCCCCAATCCCCAGTACCCCAAAAAAAAAAAAAAAAAGGAAAATAACTAGGTTCTCCTGAACACTACATTAATCCCTTTCAAGGGGAGCACCTTAAATTACCTAATTACCTTCCACTAAGATTCCTCTAGACGGTTCCGCCATCTCCGTACTGCCATACCACCAGCACATGAACCCTGGGGGACAAACCACATCAAACTCTCAGAAGTATTCACCAAAACTGCTATAACCTGGACCATCATGAAACACTCAACAAATTCAAAAGACTGAAATAATTCAGAGTACGCCGTAACAACAGAAAATTTTTCAAAAACTCATCAATAAGAAAAGTCAAACAAAACAACAGAAAAGTAGCCAAAGATAAATTTGAACAAAAGAGTCATAAAAGATAACATTCAAAGGTCCAATAAATATGAAAAATGCACTCAACATTATTAGTTCCTAGAGAAATGCAAATTAAAATTACCATGAAATGGTATCCTAAAATCATTGGGATAGATCCAACAAAGAAAAAATTAAGGATCAAGTGTTAGCAGTGACATGGTACAGGTGAAACTCACACAGAGCTGATGGAAATTGGTACAACCATTTTGGAAACTGTTCAATAAGCTGTACATGTGCATATTTTATGACCTTACAATTTCACTCTTCACAAACAGAAATTTTTACAAAGGTTCATCAAAATTAAATGTTTGCATCAGCAATATTTTGAATAGCCCTAACTGGAAAAAAAGAGATCCATCCTTATTAACATGGATAAATACATTGTGCTGTGGGACACTCAAGGGCAATAAGAAATTAATAAACTATGACCACGTGCAGGAATTAATCACACATATTAGATGTTGAGTAAAAGAAGTCAGATACCAAAAAAAAGTGCTATATTATATGTTTCAATACACTTAAAGCTCAAAATCAGGGGAAACTAAGCTACGTGAACAATATTCCTCAGGATGTATTGATGAGAAGGGTGTAAAAGAGGTTTCTGGTAGGCACACAATGCTCTGTTCCTCGACCTAGATTATAATGTCACAGATGTGTTCATTTCACAGAAATTCTTTGAGTTCTACACTTAGAAGTCCTATTTTCTGTATGCATATATACTTTACTAAAATGTTTACAAAAAATAATAAAAATAAAGAATTCTAGTTAGTCTCAAGATAGCTCTCTAAATATTTCAAAGCATTCCCCCAGAGACAGTTACATAGTTATTTTACTTTAATGTCAGGTCCTTTCTTTCCAAAGCCCACAGGCATGCATTTGCAAAATCAAAGCACAGTCTTGTTCTATAACTAGAACTTCTGTTCCACGGACATCCACCCCCACCTGTTCATCCTGGACAAGCCTCCGGACCCTTCTCCCACTCATCATCATTTGCCTGAATGCTGTGGTGTTGTGCTGAGCTTGGCACCTGTGTGCAGGTACAGGACTATCAGTCTGTCAGTCATCTGTGTGTGGCTGAATCCTAAATATATACAGCATTCAAGTTTTTTCTCAAGGGGACAACGCATTCCCTACAAATCCAGAAATGTTGCTGACGGGTCCTAACTTAAGAAATTTCCCAATACTTTATGAATTAGGACACCTCTCTGCTCAGAGTCCAAGGAACTGTTGCCTATCTCTACCCACAATTATATCTGTCTCAACTTTGTACTTTCCAAGATACCAAAATAAGGAACAAAAATCAATTTTGCAGGGCAGGCAAGGAATAAATCAATGCAGAGAGCTGTAAGAGCAGCATCTTAAATTTCAGCCCAAGGTTAGTCTGATGTAAAACAAAGGCAGAATAGATAAACTCCCCTGAAGACACCCTCCCAATCAATACTTCCGTATTCAAACCTCAGCTCGGACAGGTGTGAGTGACAGCACAAAAGGGAAGTCTGCGAAGGGCATCCCCCTCTCCTGGCATTTTGAACCAGTGCTTTTCACACTTACTATCATTTTCTCCTACTTGTCCAGATATAGTGACCAGCGTGGGGACTCTTCTAAAGGCCGACAATTTGAATTGCAAATAGCTATCAAAAAAAAAAAGAAAAGAAAAAGACTGAAGGACTTTTGAAAATCACTCACATTTTCTCACCTAGATCTTCCTTTTGTAGCTCTATAAGATCGTGCTATTCTCAGGATGTTTTAAATTGTATTTATTTATATTTTTTTCCCTCAAGTTCTAGTTTATTCTCAATAAGCTAGTTTTGGAAAATAGAATTTATTCATAATAGGTTTAGGTTGAGGAAACAGAAAATTCCCAAATCTCAGTGGGTTAAAAAATGTTTCATTCCATGCTTAAGTGACCTGGCTGTGGTTTCGGGCTGTGGTTCCGGGGATCTGCCTTCTGTGTGATGGTTTACATGGTGCCTCCGTATCCGTGGAGGCCACAGGACAATGATGAAGGTGCTGAAGTATCTCACAATTAAAGCTTTTTTCCTAAGAGATACTTAGGTTACTTCTACTCGTATTTCATCAGAAAAATATAAACCTTATGTAACCTCAAGAGGGTAGAGAGGTAAGAGTTATTCCTCCCTTGCACTTTGGTCCTAACCGAAGCTACAAAGGATCCATTGTCTAAAAGAAATATATGTGTAAGCATGTGTGTGTGTTTGTGTGTGTGTGTGTGTGTGTTGGGTAACTAAGACTTTAAACCAATAGCCCACGTTGAATTAATCTTTAAGATGAAATAATGTGAAGGAGAAAGAAATAATTAAGCATGAAGAAAGTGGACAGGCGATAATGAAGGGAAAACAGGGTCTGCTCCATTAGTGAATCAACTTGACATTGCTTTACAGAACACTACTGGAGCCAGAGACATTCGAGGTCAGTCAGCTCAATGGAAAAGAGTGATTTAAGAGGTCAGTGGTATCAGCGCTGAGTGCATAAAATGACTGACTGTTTCATGTAATAGACTGACTCACTGGTCGGAATTTCAATCGGCACCAGCATCCGTGCCTATGCAGGGCCTCAGGACAGGTAGAGCACACTCATGCTTAACTCTGTAACTTGCTTTAACCCTGTATGAGGGTGGAAGTGGGCAATTTCTGAGCCAAGACTTTAATGTCTGTGTTTCCACTTGCTCTCTTGTACCTTTGCCACCTTCAACAGAAAGCACACCCCAGGTGGCACTGTGGTCCCAGGAGAAATCTGTGAAAGGTGACCATCCTGGTCCCACAGCATGAATCATCCACCCTAGACATTTCGTAGGCCTGTGCAGAAGGACAAGCAAAGCCACAGAGTTGAGCCCAGCTGAACTTCAGTCAACCTTTACAGATGCAAGAACAGTTAGAAGGGTTTGTTGTTTTAAGCCACAGAATTTCTGGGTGATTTGTTATGTAGCAAGAGCCAATCAATATATGGTACATGGGCCAGACACCAGTCATTTGTAAATTACAATGGATGGAAAGAGAGAAATCCAGTAAAACCTACAAAAAGGATGGGAGACTATCACACAAAGAAAACAAAAAGATAAGCACTCCTAAGGATTTGGGAATAAAATTATGAGCAAATAAATAGCATGTGAGCATTTTCTAACAAATCAGGATATATGAACTAACAGTGTATGCTCTGGTTTATGATTCTATTTACATGAAAGATTTCAAAGGTACAAAAATCTAACTTTTTAAAATATATTTAAGACTTGATCTTATTTTTCTAAATTAAATGGAAATAGTACCTAACAGTATACATGAATGACCATTAATAAGTTGTATATAAAATTATAAAGTTGAACCTGATATTTATTACAAAATCTTGTTCTATTAGAACTAAAGGGATTTCTGGGGTTTGAAAGGGGTGGCTTTTGGAGAGAAAGAAATGAAAGTACTCTGTCATCTGTCAAAACCCAGATCTTAGTAATTCGATAATAAAATACATAAAAATGTAGACATTTCAAGGTAAATTGCAGGAAGACAAGTTTTAAATGGGGTGAGATGTTTAAGAAAAGTAATCTGAAAGATCTTCTGTAGTGGACACATGTCCTGAAGTTAGTCAGGCCCTGGCTTACACAGGAACAAATGTTGGTTTGGCAAGATTGTGAGTCCAACTCTAAATTTAATATCTTTGTACATAGGCAAGGGGAAAGCAAATAAAACACAGCAGCAAGGCCGTGAGGATGGGTGGGGGAAATCAGGAACTGGTGACTTGTTCAAAGTCGTGTTCTTTCATTGGGGAAGTGACCACACCACAAGGATTCTCCACCTTCACTTGCCTCAGGAGCACTTGGGATGCTGTATTATCCCTGAAGAAAGGGGGCACAGTAAGGCAACCTGCCCAGAATGCCACTTTTTTAGGTCCCCAAAACCTAGGGAATGATGAGACCAAGTCTGGGCAGCAAATTTCAGATACATATCATCCTGAAGGACCCTGGCTGTTTCTTATGCACACTGGGAAATGAGGCAAGTTGGTGTGGCCTGTATAAAGCGTGTAAGACAGTTGCTCCCTGATGCTGGTCACACAAGCACGGGAAGCAAGAGGATGCAAGGATGTCACTGCAGCTGCTGAGCTGCCTAACTTACAACCCACCCCAGCCCCCGCGTGGGGATAGGCACAAACCCAGGGCACTATGGAGAGGATGCTTGTCACTTGTCCAGCCAGCCACCGCTAGACAAACACCGCGAGGGAGGGCAGGCGCTGGTTGGCAAAGCACTGAGAGGGACGGTGGTGCTGTCGGCCTGTTGCTACTGAACGATTCTTGGAGCAGTCACCGATCTCTTGTAAGCTTTCCTCAGTAAGCCATATGTCTCCCGTGCTGTCCCTGGGCACTTTCTTTGGCCTGGCACAACTGGGCTGCAGACAAAACAGATGCTTTTGAAAACACAGGTGCCTAAGCCCCATCTCAGAGTTTTCCATTCAATTACTCTGACGGCAATTAGTTATTGGTACCTTGTAAACGATCTCTCTGTGATTTTAAACTGTAACCATGGTTAATTAAAATGCAGAATTCAGTTTATTCAAAATATACATAGGTCAGCTATTTCAAAATGATCCATTATAGTAAACCCCTCCCCAGATCTTGAACTATTCCCTTGATCCATTGCATTTCTCTGTTTTGGGTGAGATACTTCTTATAACCTGATTCTGATACTTCAGATGCTTCTAATCTAATCCAGATTCTGATAATCCAAACCTGTAGGAAATGTGTTATAAAATATTTACAAAGAGCACAATACCTTTTTTTTTTCCCTCTTGGTACCAGGAATTAAGCCCAGAGGCATTAAACCACTGACCACATCCCCAGCCATTTTTTATATTTTGTTTGGAGGCAGGTTCACACTAAGTTGCTTGGGACCTCTCTCAGTTGCTCACTCAATTGCTCTTTGAACTCTTAGTTCTCCTGCCTCAGTCTCCTGAGCCACTGGAATTACAGACCGCTGTGCTCAGTCAGCTTTTGTTTTTAAATAGGGCGGCACATTCTGATTACTCAGGCCGTCATGCTTTTTGTTGGATGGTTTTAAGAAATACATGAATTCCAATGTTTTAATGTTATAAATGGAGAAAGATCTCATTGCTAATGATTTTAAAGCCAAACAAAATTATGCCACTAAAACCTAATGATGTCTACTGTCTACAGCTGGTCTTTTCCCATGTAATATTTTCAAGGGTAAGTTGAGCAGAGTCTTTGTCACTGGGGGAGATCTTGTACTAATTGTTTATTGTAGTTTTTCCTTAGTTGATTTGAGGACTACAGGGTTGGAAGGACTACAACTCACTTTGGAAATCAACATCTTGTCAACTGTGTCTGGCAGAAGTCAAACTGGATTACATAACAAAATAGTGGCAAAATATTGCCAGTTAATCCCCCAAAAGAATCTGTTATATCTAGAAAGATAATTATTTATACAAAAGTATTAGTTTCCAAGTATACAAGGAAAAGTAAATTTTTAGTTTAAGCATTATGCTACGAGACTGAACACAGGAAGAACATATAAGTCACAGATTCAATATTTGAAGAATAATTTTTTTAAATACAAATGAAATAATAACTGAGCTATATTTACAAGTGATTTAGAAAACAGTTACAAAAAAAATTAGCTGAATATCTACTAAAATGCAGGTGTGGTATGAACTGCAAAAGAACACAAGAAAGAAATAGGAAACAAGGAAGGAAGGAAGGAAGGAAGGGAGGGAGGGAGGGAGGAAATGAATGAAGGAGGGGAGGAGTAGGTGTAGAACTGGGGAAATTTTTCCACTTTGCAGTTTTGAGTAAAGTTAAATAAAGACAGGGAAATACTTTGAAACTTAGTATTTGCCAACCTTACTACTGATTAAAGTAATCACATTAAAAAATTCCATTTGGAGGGTTTTTGCTTGTTTGTTATTATACTGATGTACTTGCAACTTAGAACATCTTTAATGGTCTCACAGTTAAGAGGAAGTATATAGCCTACAAAGCAGCAGGGAAAAAATAAATAGGTATGGGCTTTAGCAAGCAAGTGAGCAGATTTTCGGCAAGAAAATAAAACAAAATAAAATAAAACATTTAACAATAAGAATGGAGCTGTGCATCTCTCTGTTCCAAAAGGCAATCTGATGAAAACTCTCACCCAGATTTGGAAACTATTCATCCAATTAAAGTTAGGACATTTGTCAGCGTCCTCCAGCCACAGCTGGGCAGATTGTGGAACAAAACTGTAGTGGGCAGAGTAAGGGAGGGAGCCAGAGAGATCCATGCCCAGGCAAACAGACTGGCTGGGGAGGGAGGGATGGGAGAGAGGGAAATGTTGACAGCTTTTCATGCCAGAGTTACAAGAGGTCCTTTGCTATTAAACACAGGCTTTATTTCTTCTTTCTATGGCTTGTGATTAGAGAGTTCCTTTTCCATTTATCTTAATGAGGTTACACCCTACTCAGAGATTTCTGAGGCCATTTTCCTGCCTATGAAACAAAATATTCTTCTTTCTGATTCTATGTCTTTGTTGACCTTGGGAAAGCTGAACAAGAGTCGTCTTGGCTACACATTAACCTGTGTGTCTGAGGCTGTGTGAGGAGGAGCAGTCAGAAATGGTTCACCTGTGATGCTTGGTTCAGTGTTATTTGCTGACTTTGATTTGTACCTTGAAAAGTTACAAATACAGATAATGAAAGTAAACGGTGGGGGGAAAGTTCTCGAAAAATGGAAAGATATATTCGGCCATGAACAATGCATCTGAAATCAATTCCGACAAAATTCCACTTTTGTAGGTGAATAAAAATTAATGGAACATGATTCATTAAGGGCATCGAATATTCAAATTAATAAAGAACACAACCAAGTAGACATAATTATTGTATTTGGTTATTACCTGCATGCTGCAGTGGATGGAGGAATTTGGAATGTGTCCTTTATTGCTGGCATGCTGCTGCGGGCACTGGCTTGGGAATTAAGGATTCATGCCTCTACATAATGATATATGATTAGTGCTGAGAAAGTAATTGAACTCTTCATTCTAGACAATCCCTTGCAGTGTCAGCAAGAAGCTGGAACAAACTGTGTCATTTAGCAGAGTTATGCTGTAAGTGAGAAAAACCTCTGATCCTTGCACAATTAACTTCCTAATAATTTTTAGGTCCTCAAGATTAAATGAGAGAATTAATATAATAGACCATGTAAATGTGCATCAAAGGTATAAAGCAATGCGAAGGCACTAAAAGGGATGGGGAATTTAAAGAAATTAACAATTGCTCTCAAATATAATAAGAGACAGGTGTCAAGCTGTTAAAAGGATGATTGTTGTCACTGGAACAGCTGAGGATGGTAAAAGCCCAGCTGTTGCAGAGATCAGTTATATGGTAACAGAGAATCCTTGTTTCCAGTAACTTAAATTATATTACAAGGAGCTCATAGAGTACCCTGAAAAGTGAAGTAATAATGATATTTACACCTATTTTTCATAACAAATACCGGAACTAAAAACATTTACCATAATTTTATGCCTTCAAAATTTCACCAAATTGCCTTTAATATTTGTGAAGTCTCTCAAATTTCTTAAGTGTGTATCTCAATAATCACTTCAAGATACAATAATGATATTGATTTTTTATTGTATTAAATTCAAAATTGCCACATTTTGAAAGTAATGTGTTTTCCTTGATGTTCACTAGTACCAAACATGCTGACATTCTGGGAGTTTAACTTGATCAAAATGTTATTGCATTAAAGGCAGAGGAATGAGGAGTATTTCAAGTAATTCTGTAAAATTTAACAAGTCCTCTTCCTACATAAGAACTGGACTATATTTGGTTCAGTCTCAGACTCACACTGATTTTTAGGAAAAACAAATGAAATGAAGGGGAGATTATTTCCTAATCGTTCTCAAAATTTTTGTTGATTACAAAAAAAAGGATACCTAACATTCTCTTGTACAGCTAGAACATGCAACAAAAAGAAAGAAGTCATCAAAATAGGAAGTGGCTATATTTATGGCTGTCAATGGTATTTCTTATTTTTTCAAAGAGCCTATAAATGAAAGTAGATTCCAGTTTCTTATATACAACTTTCGGAAAGGTGTTTTTTCCTTAGTGTCACTGGGGTTATTCAGTAAGATGTGTGCTTCTAGAGTTTTGTTTTAGTAAATTATAAAATTTCTCTTTTCTGCCCTTCTCATCAACACCATCTTCTGTGAGTTATATTCACACTGGCAGGTGGATGCTAATTCTACCAAATGTGAATTAAAATCGAACTACAAATATACTTACGTTGATGAATTGCTTTGAGACCTCAAATACCATTTTTATGCAACTCTGAAAACTTTTCTATATGTTAATATGTCTGATGGATAACTAAATAAACATTTTTCACCTTAGCAATATTAAATTGACCAGACACAACATATTAGTCACTTTTGTTAGTGATCAGAAGAGTTTTTATTTCTGCTTGGATAGATTTAAATAAAACATTTATCTTTTATTTATTAAAGATAATTTGATATTGCACAATTTGAATACTTAAGAGTTACTCTCTGGGTTTATTCTGCTTTGTTTTAGTTTGTGTGTTTTTGTTTTTTACAGGACTGAGGTTGCTATGCAATTGAGATTCCTCTAGTCTTTAATTACCACTGGCTCTTTGAATTTGGATCCAAGTTGTTTGGTAGGCATTCCCTGGCTGGTTGCCTAATCAGATTCATATTTGAATAATCAGAGGCCAGTGCTAAGTGACAAATTTTGATAACACTGAACTATTACTCATTTAAAGAACAAAAAAAGAACAAAAACCTTATGTTCACTGTCAAAGAGGTAGTTTTGGTTGAATATTTTTTTAAACATACTCTCCTATTTTTTCAGGAGCAATAACACTTCACTTGTAAATTCTAAAACCTGAACAAATTTTTACTTGTAAGACAATGAACGGGATAATTTAATTGAAAATTATATTGTCACTGTGGATGTGAATGATTGTCAAGGATATGTGTTCTGGACAACATCAGCATTTTAATAAGACAAATCTAGTCATAGCACAGTAACATATGGCAACCAATGAACCTTCCCATTACCACTACCATTGAAATGCTAAGCCAAGTTTCTCTAGATCCTTTGTTTTTCATCAGAGTAAGTGCCAACTGAAAAAGAGGGAGGCATGAAGTTAGGAAGCCAGAGAATTCAGGATTTGGACCATATAGGACATCCTCAAGGAGGAACATGGTAAAGCATTTTGAAATACCTATAGTTGTTTAGATTCCCTATGTTCCTCACCTCATTCTAAAGTATTAGTTGTTTGTTTACCTTCCTTTTTTCCCTTATTCTCTGTTCCATACTTATTCCAAAATGTGCCAATGGCAGAAGGATAGACTTTTTGTTTTTCTCATAATTCTATGAGCTGCAGGGTCTGACAAACTGGCTTTCATTTAAAAGACTAACAGGTAAGTTTCTAAATGAGCCTATGAACATCCACAGAGCCAAAGCTGGTGAACAGAAGTCCAAGATGATTCATAGAAATCATTAAAGAAAAGTATTCAAAACAGAGGAGGGCTAATAAATGAGAAAACAGGAGAAAACCTAAAAAATAAAAGGAGCCAAACTGGCAGGCTTTTCAGCAATTGGAGGATCAAGAAGTGGGTGTTTTATTTTTTCACTACCCAAACATCAGTCAAGAGCCAGCTAGCATGAGGAGCACAGAGGAGACAGTGAATGAGACAAACAGCTCCCTGACCTCCTGCAGTTTGTTCCTAGTGGGAAGCACAGAGAAGGAAATGAGCATTCCACTCGGGTGGACGGTATGGGGGGCCAGGCCTGGGGTGCTCAGCCAGGACTTCTTGAGTAGATCACCTTTATTCTGAGATCTGAAAGGTGAGGGAAAAACGAACATCCTTTCAAAAAGTGACAAGAAATACATTCCAAACAGAGTGAACGAGTGCCAAACTCCTGAGGTGAGAGAAACCTTGGGATGTCCAAGGAACAGGAAATGAAAGCAGAGATGGAGAGGGGATTTGGCAGAAGTCGAAGCTGAGAAAAGAGGTAGTGGCAAGCTAGTGCAGATCCCAGGGAGCCACGGTGAAGACTCCGTTCCAAGTACAAAGGGAGAATGTCACATCTCCTCCAGAGGTCATGCTCTAATTTAACTTAAAAGGAAAAAATAATAACACCTCCTTGGTTGCCGTGAGAAGATAATTAGATTTTTAGGGAAATGAGAGTGGAAGTGGGAAGACCAATGAGAGGCCACAGGAGCATCCCTGATGTGAGATGTGGCAGCCTCCATGTGGAAATGTCAGCAAAGACAGTGAGGCCCAGAGGTCCTTGTGCTGCATTGGCTGAAGAAGAGGCTGGTGGAAAGGGGTGCAAGGACCATAAGGAGTCAGGAATTAGTTTGTGCTAGAAAATAATAGTAAATATTAATAATTTGAAATTTCTGTCTTAGTAATGCCAATAAAACTTTTGATTAAGAAATCTTATGCCATCTTACTCTAAATCTGAAGCCCAATATGAAACCTGGGCAAAGGAAAACTTTTCACTGTATTTGTATTCATGCTCTATGACATTCCTATAAAAATCTTAGGATTCCTGGTCTCAATTGCCTGAAATTACTAATGAAATTTTGGTCACTCTCTCTGTCTTTCCCATTTTCCCTTTAGCATGTTTCTCCTTCCATCATCACCAGATCTCTGCAATGGACCCAAAGTTATTCTGACATAGTTAAAAATGAAAGATAACTCTTCAAACCTTGCCTCTTTTTCAGGAATTTTCTTTTCAACAAAAATTTGGAAAACTATTATGGCATTGAAAATATGAGAGTTGATGTTAAAGCTTCAGTGTTAGGGTTTCAGATGAGCACATTCAGGAAAAATTAGCCAGGATGGAGGAGGGAGAAAGGGTTTTGTACCACCGTAGACAACATTAACATTTTACATGAAATACATGCTTTGGAAACAGAGAATACAGATCTAGCTGAAATGCCTCTTAGGTATCATATATATCCCTTTCATGTGTTAAAAACACATGGTACCCAGCCAGACTTGGTGGCACATGCCTGTAATCCCAGTGGCTCAAGGAGGCTGAGGCAGGAGGATTGTGATTTCAATGCTAGCCTCAGCAACTTAGCGAGGTCCTAAACAACTTAGTGAGACCCTGTCTCTAAATAAAATACAAAAAAGGGCTGGGGATGTGGTGAAGTGACCCTGAGTTCAATCCCCAGTATCTAAAACAAACAAACGAACAATCATAAAAAACACATGGTACTGAGTCAACAGAATCAACTCAATTCTATATAAAGATAAAAATAAATCATCAAGCTTCTTCCTAACAAATTTTTTTTTTCTTAAACTGGAAAGTTACCTCTCATAGCATAAATAATATAATATTGCATAAAGTTTGTTCTATATTTATACATCTTTTTTCTCTCTCAGAAAAACAATCTGAGATTACTTTTAAAATTGCCTTCAACACCCTTTTTCTTAGGAAACACAAAAGCAGCGCACACTAGAAAGTACTGGATTTGAAAGTATAGTAGAAGCTCTATTATTTAAAACAGTTCAAGTCAACACAGACAATAAAGTCATTGGTTGGGGTAAAATTTAACCGACCCTTTCAACATTGAAAAAGATCTTCAATCAAAATGCTTCCCTTTCAGTGAAGGAAAATCTCTGCATTGAACTGATTTCATAGTAAAACCTACAAAAACAGCTCTCACTGGGGAAACATATGCTAAAACAATACCAACAGTAATAAAAGCCCGCTAAAATTGGGGTCAAGGAGTTAAATAGTTAAGTATTTTTTAGATATATTTCTCTACTTCAGAGGATATTAGAGATGAAAAGATTTTATTTTAGAAGAGTCAAACAAAATCAGTTGACAAAATTAATAATTTGTTGAAGAATAATGTTATTTTTCACTCCTGCTGTGAATGTTTTAAATTTTCTCACTTATATTAGACCTAATAGTTTAGGCTTCGTTTATATGACATTAAAATTAAAAGGTTGTAGACACAAGAGATGCAAATAGAATGTACCAGAAAAAGGGATTTTTTTTTTTAACAAAAAAGGATATTTATAGTTAGATCTAATGAATTTACTGTAAATGTCACTGGCCTCCCTTCAGCTTTAAATCCACTGGTAAGTGTTTTGCAGGAAATAAGTGATAGTAAATATGGTGTTAACTTCTGTTCCCTAGGAAATGGGAAAAAAAATTATTCTCCAGAAATTGAGAATATGATTGTTCATCATGCGAAGCATGTTTCAAGGGTTTTATTTTCTTTTCTAAGTTCTTTCCTACTTTGGCCACAATCATAGTCAGTACACAACACTGTCAAGCTGGACACAGTAAAATCAATGGGTGGTTTGAAATAATTCAACAAGGTGACTCTGGATATCTTCTCTATTTCAAAATGAAGTACAAGAAAAATTATTACTTCTACAGATTCAGACCTGGAGCATATCTGATTGGTACACATATCCCTCACAAAGGAATGTTAATAGAAGCCATAATTCTGACACCTTCTCAAATTGTGGGAAGCAAGTCAGAGGCCACAACAAACCCAGCTCCATTATTAATTTCACACTTGAGTAGAATCACACAGTTGGGCATTCATGGCATGAATTCAAAATACAGCAGACCACTGGTTTTGGTGATAACTAGAAAGGAAAGTTGAATTTAAAAAAAAAACAAAAGACGGAAACTATAAAAAACAAGGTTTTCTATCACAGAAAGTCACTTTTCATGTCTTTTTATGTAGTTATTTGATTTAGTCATAATTTACATGTACCTATTAAGAACCATCAAATAAACCAAAGCCTATAGCATCTGAATGAGCTAAAGTATAAAAGTAATTGTCAAGATACTTTTATAAGGGACTAATTCTCTTGCCTGAATTCTGAATCGGGGTAAAAGTATTCTTCTCTTTTCTACCCCTAATTGCCATAATTATATTTATAACTTCCTCAGTTCTTCACTAGGATAAGGCAGATCTCTCCCAGTTATCAAATTTTCCTGAAAAATTATGTGATCCCCAAAATGTTCACATCCATCACGGTATACGTAAACCAGGAGATCATCATTAAAATGGAAGCACACAGTATGAAGTCATAAGCAAGTAAATACACATCTACTGACCAAACCGTTACATAGGCAGTATCAGTACAGAGGCAGTTGTACTGCCTTAGGAAAATGTTGGAGAAAAGTAAAAATTAGATAAGGGGTTTGTTTATTCATGGAAAACTAACAGGTTTTTAAAGAAATGTCTAAGTAATTTTAATGTAAGAGTTCCAACTGACTTTTAGCTGTTCTAAAAATCACACAGAACAATTTATACAAGGACACACACACACACACACACACACACACACACGCAAGCACTCCTTCATGCATTTATCTTTTGTTTTTGTCTTTGTCTTAAACCCTGAATCTGTTTCAGGCCCATCAATGAGATCCTGCACGGTGTTAACTTCCTAGCCATCAGGCATGAATAATGGTCTTATGTCCTCACAGTATTTTCCCTTTTTGTACAAGAGGAAAAAAAAAATATTCTAGCTTAGATCAATGTCCTCTTTTCGAAGCTAATACCTACAGCTGTACCCTATCCATCACATGAGAGGATATTGTTAACACAGATGTTAACAACAAAAACAACGAAAAAGTGAAAATACTGATTGTAAAGTTACATGTCCCTCAAAGCTAATTGTTACTGACTTGAGCGTAAAGTTTGTTTCAAGCAAAACTATTTACCAAGGGAATAACTGGAAGCATACTAACTCAAACACAAATACTGATTTGCTGAAAGCAAAAGTCAAAAACACTTGGGCTTAAAATCTTCAGATTGTTTACTTCGATTTATGTGTATACACATCATCTCTAGGTATGCTGGTTTCCCCAGAAGTATGTTTTATTTGAAAATAATCTCAAAGAATTTGAGCAATAAGTAGGGCAATTTATATCTAGGCAAGAATAGTCACAAAAAGAAGCCTTGCTTGAGTTCTATATATATAAAAGCAAATTCGGTGGACTGGTGAAGTTTCTAAGATAACTTTTTAAAACAGTTTTATTAGTGGTTCTACCTCCTCCCTGCCTCACACTGAAAAGTTGCCTCTCACCAAGTTTCACCTCTTCAGAAGATTTTGAAGATTTATCAATATATTTTGAACTGTCATGATTGCCATTTTGACTCATGATTTGTGTAACGAATATTCTAGTAATATGCAGGGTTTAGGCATTCAAAAGCAAAGAACATTAGTTTCAAATAATTTTCCATCAAAATACAAGAAAGATAGGAGACAGGATTGAAATAATACTCCTTTACATGCCTCCTATCCCTGTCTTGTCTCTCCTCCCCTGCACATCCCAAACTCCCCTCTGCCCACAGCCGTATGCTAGAGTCCATTCTGCAAGCATTTTACACTTTTCCTATATCTTGCTGCAACATCTTTGATCTATGGGCCCACTGTGTTTATGTTCCACATAGTTTCAAGAGAAATCAATGTTGCTGTATTTTTAACATGATCCAGGGAGGATGAGAGTTTAAGAGAAGCTGCCATCCAATCTGCAATTAGAGAGGTTTAAAAGTTTTGCAGCTGCCATATTCTTGCCTAATAACGTAATTTTTAGGTTTATAGTGATGAAAACTTGATAAAATATTTATGTATTAAGAAAACAAGTATTGGACAAATAGCATCCATGCATTCCCTTCCGCACATGGCTACTCCAGTCTCAGTAAAGTCACAGACAGATCCAACATTTATATCTTGTTTAAATTAACAGAAAGCCTTGGATTCTTTCCTGACAGTAGAAGGATCTGTGCAGATTTTAATCAAATGACTCTGTAAGAGATATTCAAAATGAAATCAGATAATATTATTGTCCTTGCAAAAGACCTTGATGAGATAAAAAATAATAAGATCTTGAAGAGATAAAAATGAGTGATACAGAACCCCCCCAATTTTGAGGGTGTTTATCATTTGCAAAGAGGGCCATTCAAATATCAAGAGCAAAAGAAATGCAGAGTCCAATCAAGTAACACAACATCTTGTGTTGAAGTTTTAAACTTCCATGACTAGACTTCAGGGTCTGATAAAGATCTGCTTTTAAATGTGAGTGATTTTAAATATGGCGTAGAGTATTCCACCAATGTTACAAAAATATTTCTGTGAGTACTCTGCAATATATCCCTGGTAATTGTACTATCAAAACCACCTGAAAGGGTATCCCCCCAGGTTCCCTGTGATGATACAATTACTTAACAATAATATTCTTTTAATTCGAGGGAAACATAGAATTAAGTATAGAGAGGCATAATAAAATCACTAGTGTTATTTTTGGTACAATATTATGGTCAACTGGTTTCTGTGATTTGTAATGTTCAAGAGAAATAATTCTACAATAGTTACAAATAATTTTATGATCCCAATCTAATATGTATCAATAAATAATTGATTTCAAATTATAATTTAAAGTGTAAAAGTGAAACACTAATGAAAAGTATTGGCACATTTAATGAAACTTACATATAACCATTTCATTAAATTTAATTTGTTTGTTTAATTTGTATCACTTGAGTACTTGAAAGTTGGTCTGAAACTTGTTTTACTTAAAAGAAATATTTAAATATTCTAAATTTATGAATTTGGTTTGAAATAATATCTTTAAATTTTTAAAGAGCACATCATTAAATTTGTCTTCAAGGTATTTCAGTGTTGTTCTACAGACATAGCCATACAAAGTAAGATTTATACACCTAACAACTAAATTTAAAAGTTTAAAACTTTAACAAATTTAGTAATTTTGTATGTTTTTAAGGAGAAAATTCTGAATAATTATTTTTCGTGAACACACACAGTCATAGATGCTTAAAAGTATTTATGAAGCCACTTTTAAGACAATGACTTTTAGGATAAAAAAGAATTTGGATTTTTTTTTCCTTAGATGTATCTATTATGCTAGGGTTACATAACAAAATGCAAACAAGATTTGTTTATACTTAGCAATTTGATTTTAAAACAAATAATTTGTGTCATCATTTCAACAAGATAGATTACCTATGTTCATATTTTTCTCTTGAACTCAAATATATCTATATAGAGAGACATACTGAAATTATTAATTATCTGGTTTGCCTTATTATGTTTTTACTTTGTATTTCACTTAGAATTAGTGTAAATTTTGGAAATGGTAAGTATACACATAGTTGAAGACCTACTATTCACTGTGTTTGGGACAGTTATTCATCAGTTAATGGCAAAAAAAGACAAGTAATTATCCAAAGTAATTAAATGACATGTTAACATAAGCATACTCATTATTTGCTTTGCAATATAGATAGGTATTTTATTTTTTTATAAACCCCCAGATTAGTATTCTTCAGAAATTCATTATTTAAAATTTCTTTAAACTGGTCCAAGAACACTAAAGGAAGTCACCAGCAAGGCAACCAGAGCACAGTAAGCTATCAGCTGCTATTCCTTATCATAGACTTTCACCTTCTTGTCAGAAAGTCTTTTCTTAAGTAACTCATCTTTATCTCATTTTTAGGTAGCATTCGACATGTTCTTCATAGACACAAAAATAGATCTTCTGGGGCTACATTCATAAACATATATACATATATATGTGCATATATCACAGCACATAATGAAAGAGATAGCTTAGAAGCCTATGGAAATGTAACATTCTTATTTCTGTCCCCATATCAACATTGTGGATGGGTAACTGCATAATTTAATTTATCCAAAATTATTTCTACCTATTTCAGTCCTTGATGTGCCCTAAAAATCTTTAAGAACCAAAGGAAGAAAGAGAAGGAAGAAGGAAGGAGACGGATTATGACCTGGGAGTTTAAGCATCACTATTTTTAACCTGTTATAAGAAATATCAAATGTCATATATCCATGAGTGATTGGCTAAAACCTGCTCATTCGTATGCATAAGATTACTTTCTTAAATGTCTAGAAAGTTTGAAAGTCAATTATTAAACTCAGCCATTATCAAAACTTTAATTGTATAATCTTGCAAGGAAATACATCAAAATCAAAAGTGGCAAATACTCAAAACTCATAACCTACTAACTATTTTAATGCATTTTACTCTTATCACTTGTCTTCTTCAGGTTCACTATATCCATTGTGTCTTACTGATAAAAATGCTCTATAATGGCATCCTGCTAAGCAACTCTTCCCCACTCTACATTCAGTACCTTAAAGTTGGCAAGGTTGCAAGTATTTTTAGCCTGAAAATCCACAAATGCAGCAAAGCAAGTGGTGGCTTATTTGACTGGGAGGGGGAGACACAGCTGTAAAACATTCCCTTGTCCACCATTACATATAGAGCAAAATATATTGCTAAAATACATACCACAGTACATTTTTTCATGTTCTTAAATATTGAAAATAATTTTAGGAAAGTGAACCTTCAAAATGTTACAAAAAGGTCATTTCTAAATGTGTTACTCCACTGTACTCAGGAAGAAAGAATACTTTGGCAGGCTCAATGAGAAATCAATAAAACACTTTGCCTTCCAGTCCAGACTCAACCCATTAAATTACATTCCATTAATTGTTAAAAATAACTGTCAGCATATATTTTCAAGTATTGGAAGAGAAACTAAATGAATTCATGCATACACACACACACACACACACACACACACACATATGCACAACTTGTACAAATACAATTGAGAAAATTCTAAGAAATTTTCACCAAAATATACATGCTATAAAATATAAGAAATAACAGCACAGCCTCACACTCCTAAGTCAGTCACTTTTGCTTCTTGGAAAGACACTTTATTTACCTGCTCCAGACTTGCACTGACTCCAGACATTTATTGGACTGACTAGAATAATGGGTGGAGAATTTTGCCTATAAAATCTAAATTGGTTTATATAAAAAAGGAACAGACCTGAATTTAGGAGAAAATAAGAAAACCAATGATCTGGTAACATAAGCTAGAGTTCTGAGAGACACACAGGAAAGGAATTTGTGGAAAAGCTGCTTCTATGTGTGGTGCATAAGAAGGGGAGAGTTTTAGTATATTTTAAGTTAATAGTAATAATGAACATTTATTGATTAATTATGTGTCAGATATAATTCTACATGACTTGCATATATGAATTCAATTTAATACTCATGATAACCCTGTATAGAGTAACATAATCTTAGCATCCACCACTTTACACATGGGAAAACTCTGGAACACATTAGATAAATAATTCATTGCACAGTGGAAGAGTTGGTTCATTCTCTGGCAGTCTAGCTTTTAATTCATTCATTCAATCATTATTCTAGAGATGGTTTACTTATGAAATATGCCTTAGTGCAGTGTCAAAAATCCATAAGATATCAACAGAAATTTTGCTTTCTAAAACTTAAGATTTATGTTCACTTTAGTCAAGTCAGCATGTTGGAAGTGACCTAGTGGAATACTTTCATTCAAATTATATAAACAAAATTAAAAGATCCTGAAATGAATGACCTAGTTTCTGTGCCTTTCAAATAAATTAAATATAAAATTAATTGTGCTATTTAATTATATAATTTAATTGTGCCATGTCTAAGAGCTGAAAATTCAGAACATTTTCTATTGAAAAGTGCATTTTTGCAATTATAGGTACACAATTTTGCACTTCAAAAATTTTTACAAATGATCTAATACACCTATTTTACCAATGGTTGTTATAAGAGAAAAATCTTATATTTTGGATAGGACTTGAGAAATATAAATTTGGAATTTAGTTTGCATTATCTAAGAACTCATGTGAAATACAGTCTTACCTTTCTAGGTTTATGCTATCACTGGAAAACCTTTGACTTTGGTTATATCCAAAAGTCTATCGTCTTCAACATGTACCCAAAGGTTTATGTCCTGGTAAATGTTATGATTTAATGAAGATATTTTGGTTAAACATTAGCAGCGAAATACATATAAGACCAAAAGAGGAGGGCATGTTTTCAGAAAGAAATTCAAAGGTTCTTTTATAATAAATATAGAAATACTACCTTCTTATATTGAAGGAAATCCAGATAATGTATTAGGACAAAACAATTTTGTGTAATTTGATTAAAATTATAAGAAGAAGACTGGTTTTAGGCAGGTCACCTGAATAGACCAATGAATGACCCAGATACTTTCTTATGGGTTATGTATGTACCTACTTAAAGACTCCTGCTATATTGGGCTCAATAACATTTTCTTTGTTTTGTCTTCTCATTTGTTTATTATGTTGCAATAAAGTGATGTTCCTCAAAGATGACATTTGAACACACAAATAGAATTTTCAATCAAAAAGTTGTCTTGAGGTTTTATTTTCAACTCTTCTTGTCAACACTTTCATTAATACTGACTATATTTAGTGAAACTTCCTTCATAACTATGTAAGGAACTTTTAGCTATAACTGTTCCTGTTAATGTTAACAGCTAATGCCTGAGATGTAATTATAAATGACTTTTCATATGCCAAAACTATTTCATATTTCAAAGTGTCAAATCTTCCTTTTTTAATTGACAAAAATGTATATATTGTTGATTTGATATGTTATGAAATATGTATACATTATGGAAGAGCTAAATTGAGGCAATTAGCTTGTGTACATTCTCTCACATATTTATTTTTCGTGATAAGAAAAACTAAAATCTACTCTCTTCATGCTTTTTGAGAATACGACATGTTGTTATTAGCTATAGTCATGGGTTGTACAACAGATCCCTTGAATTTACTCCTCTTAAATGAAATTTTGTGTCCTTTCTGCTAACCTCTCTCTTCCACAGCCTCTGGTAAGCATCACTCTTCTCTCTCCTTCTAAATCTTCCTTTAACTGTGACTTTTACACAATGGCTACAATCGTACTAAGAGGCTGATTTTAAAAAGCTATTTCAAAAAAATTACCTAAAATAATTTTAAAATAAAATTTTTCTCAATTATAAGACATGCTAAGCACAGACATATTAGGACTGCTGAAAAATTATCCAAAACCTTTGTATCTCATTTCAGATTTCTTTAAAGAATCTTATAATGCCAAAAAATAAAGGTTAATTTTGTGAAAAACACAAAAGCAATCTAAGCAACCCAGATTGACCCATTGCCATGTAAAACTCATTGCATCCATGGTCATAACCCTAGAGGGGAAAAGTCCATATATACTTGTAAATCCTTCTAATGATCGTACTAACCTTATGGTGCAATGATGCCACCACGCGCATCCCATGTATGATGTCAGTGACTTCTGGGAGCTCGATTTAACTAGATCTTTGTTTCCTTACTTCTCCATCTCCCTCACGGCCACCGCACATTGGAAGCAGAGCTGTCTGCGAAGAGGTGAAGTTTGTGACCGATACAGCTTGTGCAAGTGAGCCTAAGCGGGGCTGGGATTTAACCAGCACCCCACACCTGGACTTTCACCAGCATCCTAGGAACAGGCTTGGAGGTCCACCTCCTAAACTTCCTCCACAAGGAGAGCAACTTTGACAGTCCCTATTGTGCTTCATGCTATGATAACCCAGTCTTGTCAGGGTCTGCTGTTGACCCCACAACAGAGCCAGGCAGTGGGCAAAGCAGTGGACCAAAGGGCTCTTGGTTGCCAGATTATTCTGTTTATCACACTTCTATCCAAATGCAGAACTGAAAGTTTTATAAAGAGGGGTAAATAGGGCTGAGGTAATGAATCATAGGTGTTTTATGAATGAAAATGGAATGTGTATGTGGAGAGACAGAGAGGAAGAGAGAGGTGGGGGGTGTACATATCACAATAGACATGATTTCAGTAGAAAATACTGAATTAAGTTTTAAGACAAATATAAAAAATTGTAAATATAAAGATTAAAAACCAGAAGGGTTAATGCCATGATTTCTTACTCAGAAATGAAGATATTTTCCCTGTAGTTTTTTTTACTCAAGAATATTTCTCCACAAGCATTTGAATTATCTTTTATTCACATTAAAATAAATGAATTGTTTCCATTTCGATTATTTTTTAAGTGCTAGATTTTTTCCCCCCTGGTAATGATAGACTCATCCTTCACATACACCATTAATGTTTTTTTTAAATAAATTAATGACAAGAAGTGAAGGAAAGAATTAAGACTTGAACTTGTTCCTTAAATTGCCTGAATTCAAGTGAACTGTACCTCAGATTTGTCTCCTATAAAATGGAAGTTAGGATGTTTATGAGAAGACACAAAAATGCACTTAAGACAACTGATCAACATTCATTAAATGAGTTCTGACATCAAAATAACATGCAAAATGAGCATTTAAGTGTCCTAAATAACAAAGCTGTATCAATTATCAATAATTGTTACTTAAATTTGCACTGGATTGTTGAATCAGTTCTCTAGTAAATAAAATATTGACTTCCAATTCCCTTCAGTTTTTAGATGATTGAGATTTATTAAAGGTGAGTAATATTCTAGGATACAAATGTTCCTTGCTTTTTGATCTTAAATCCATATTCCAAACCACTCATGAAATTACTTGATTTATTCATTTAGAAGGGTCAAGACAGCATACCGGGGGCTGGGGAGATAGCTCAGTTGGTAGAGCGCTTGCCTTGCAAGCGTAAGGCCCTGGGTTCGATCCCCAGCACCCACTCCCCCCCCCAAAAAAAAAAAAAAGACAGCACGGTCTAACACTTTCCCTAATGTTATATATATTTAAAAAAATCCACTCATAAATACACAACATAGAATCAGGATGTGATTCATGGAGTGCACCTATTCTGAAAATCTGAGAACGATAGGTCAAATATTTTGCTATTGAAGTTCCTGGTTCAGTGAGGGTTACATTAAGGACAATATGATTGAATTAGTGTCCAGGCTTCTAAGAGTAAAGCTATATTGCCCCAAGCTTCAGCCCCAAAGCAAAGCTAGTACTTCTGCAGAGCAATGGGTTCTTTGACTGCTTTCTAAGTTCTTGCTGTTATTTGCCCGAAAGGGCCCAAGACAGCTGATGATCGGGCACATAAAGTCAGAGAGAGCATATGGCCGAGTCTGCACCTCAGGCCTGTGGAATCTGAGTGGAGTTTTGGATTTCCCACACCGGTCAACTGGTTTCACTTTTTACACAACCTAGAACTTTATCGTGTGATTTGATGGACTTTCTGTTTATCATTTAAGTATTCTAATAAACATGTTTGTGTTCATTGCTTTCCATGATCAGGTCAGCCCAGAAGAAGGTAAGGCCTGTTCTTAGTTAAGTTGTCAGCAATAATGGAGTTACTTTAAGTGCCTAAAGGAATTTCAGGGATCACTATATGGCAACACAATTACATCTGTAAGAGCAGACACTTTGACTTGATTATCAATATAATATGCCCATAATGGGACATAGAATAGGGCTCAGTAAATACCTGTTGATTGACAGTGAAAACAACAATGAGGATAAAGCCTCAAAGTTAATAACAGGTAGAAAGACAAAAAAAGGTGAAAAGAAGAAAAAAAAAAAACAGGTACTTACAAGGTAAGTGTAAAACTGTAGTGTCGAAGGGTATAGGAAATTAAATACCTGGCTCCTTCAACACACAGTCATAGTCACTACCTTTGCCTGACAGGTCACCGTTTCACACACTTGGGTCACTTGTTTAGGATTTCCACAATTTTGCTTTATCTAGTCAACACCTATGTGTTATTTTTCTGTAAATGAATCGTAAACTATCTAACCTTTATTAATGTGACCATCTCTTCGTGATGTTACCTGCCAGATACTGAGCCAAACTCTCTCTGGGACCTTCTCAAACTTTCACATGCACCCAAGTCACTTGGGGATAAAGCCAAAAGAAGATTCTAATACCATCAGTCTAGGGGAGGCACCCATTTCTGCATTTCTCACAAGCTCCCAAATGAGGCTGAGAACCACACTTTGAATACCAAGCTTCCACATATATATTCTGATATACACTTGAATTCTTATCCAGCAGTTGTTTTAAAGCTTATTTTTATATCATGTAAATCATTCATATATTCCATCAGTGGTAAATCTAATGATATGAATGCAGACACTCTGCTGAGGTTGAAAATACAATTAAATGTCCTTTGCTTCCAGGGAGCTACTGCCAAGAAGGAAGATTATGTAAGAAACCCAGCTAACTCTGTATAGAACAATTTGAAAATCCCCTAAGAATCTGTAGAGGGTCATAGAAGAAGCGAGTTTCTAAGCAGGATAGAGAAGCTTTCTCAAGACACCCCAAAACACAGACTGTCTCCCACCTGTCCCTGTCTTGTGAAGACTGTACCTCATAAAGCCAAACCCAGCCAAGAGCTGTGTGGTCCCTCCACTTGCCCACCTACGCCATCTTTCGGAGGACTTCACAAGGGGCATCTTTCTGGAATCATCGATGCTCAGATAGAGGAAGGGTAGATTTTTTTCCCCCAAGATTATCTTCCTAGTGCGCCCTCTTCTGATTGCTCCTCCTGGAGGTTCATCTTTATTCTGATTAGCAACGGCATCATGTAGCAGATGCCTGAACAAATCCCTACCTACCAGAAGGCTTTTCACCCTTACTTAGAGTCGCACCCTTACCTGCATCTGTCTTGCCAAATGAATTTCAGTTTTCTTCTCCTTCCCCAACTTTCTGTCTCACGGTCATAAAGTAAGAGGACAGACACCATAGGTCAGGGGAGGGGAGGATGAAGAACTCCATTCCAGCTCTCAGAGAGACCTGATCTGCCTTCCATATCCTTCCTGCTTCCCCTCTGTCATAGGAGGAGTAGCTCCCTGTCAAAGCTACCCCTACTCTAGTCTCCCCAACCTGAGAATATCACATGACAGGAGCACCAAGGTTGCCGAGGGAATTAATGTTTCTAACCCACTGAGCTTAAAATAGAGTGAGGATCCTGGAAGATCCAGGTAGGTCCAATGTAATCAAAGCCTCCTAAAAAGTAGGAGAGTGGGTTGGGCTGTAGTTCAGTGGTAGAGCACTTGCCTAGCACGTGTGAGTCACTGGGCTCAATTCTCGGCACCATATATAAGTAAATAAAATAAAGGTCCACGACAACTAGAAAAAAGATTTTAACCAAGTGGAAGAGGGAGGCCAGATGTCAGGGTGATGCCACAGAGAAGGGCTGCCCACACCTCGGGTGGAGACAGGCATCACAGGCCAGGACTGCAGGAGGCCCGTGGACACGGGGAGAGGGCAGAGGTGCATTCTCTCCCAGAGCCTGCAGAGGCAAGGCAGCCTGCCGACCCCCTGATTTTAACCAGCCACACCCACGGCAGACTTCTAGACACCGGGACCTCTCTGTTCCACCTCTTTCTGTTTGGAGAATGCTGCTTTTTCCTTCATGATCCATTCATCTGGTTTCTCTTCATCAGCTCTAAAAATTGACCTTCCCAGGTTACACAGCTAGTCCGCAGCTGGTTCCCTTTCCTCACTCTCTAGGCCCAGATGCAGGCTGGGGATATGCTTTCTCTGGTACACAGTGTTTCTTCAGAAGCCAAACTGAAATGTATTCCTGAGATGCATGTCCTCTAGTCTCCATGGTTCACTCTGCCCCATACTCTATTTTACCTGACTCACTTCCCCTGATTCACATTATTCGCTTTGTCCTTAAAGGTTTCAAGTGGAGGTTCCCTCTGCCAAAACATAAATGTAAAATAAGATGTTAAGAAATAATATTAAAAAGGATGCTTGGGTGGCATAGTTTTAGGTTATGCCAAGTGATACAAAGTTAGGTAGGTTGTTATATATCAAGATTTAATAGCCTCACTTATGCTAATTAACATATATAGATATGTAGATAGATCGTATACCTCTATACAGTATGTAGCTACATGTAACATGAAGCATTTCCCAAGTTTATGACCCCATTGAACCTTAAATGGTGGAGCATTCTATAGGTTGGGTGTTTCAAGTACACATATTGAAACATTTTGTTCAAAAAACTTTTTCATCTGTTCCCATTCCTGTAACCCTCACCCTGTTGAAATGACCTCCCAAAATATAAGAACAGCAAGTATTTCTAAGGCATGAACTACATGTTTCACGCTGTTATAACCACTTTCATACCTATAGGGTAATTTACAACTATGATATGATAGTAGGCTCTATCTATATCCTTATTTTACAGACAAAAAAATAAGCCGGAGAAATTATGTGCTCAAGACTACAGTTGGAAAAAACTACAGATTTGGACTTTGAACCCAACTCATCATGTTCTGGAGTCTATGGGCTGAACTACCGCCTACCTCTAGCACTTACCTGGCTCTCTGACTAGAGGCGAAAGCACTTTCTCCCAGAGATTGCTGAAAATGTACAAAGCCATCTCAAATCAGGTCAAATGTACTGCCCCAGAGACTCAGGAAGAAGTGGAGGACTTCTTAGGAGGGAGTTTTATGAGAGGCACAAACACTGAAGACATCAAAGCCAAACTCCAAGTCCTTCCAAACAGGACATTGTAAAGCGAGAGGTGAGTCTAATCTGGGTAGCATGATCAAGGGTCATGACCATCTCTGAGGAGCGGACCAGACCAACTGTTATGAAAATAATCATGGAGAAGCGTGGTTTCAAGCAGGCTAGACTCCAAGAAGGCCTGGGTGTGAGCCGCACAGGGCTTTGATCTTCATTCTTCAACTGATAGGGAGTCCTTGAAAGTTTCTCTGCAGGAAAGTGATTAAATGTTGAGGGTTTTGTTGTTGCTGCTTTTCGTTGTTGCTGTTGTTTTCTTTTGTTTTAATGAAAAGATTTGAAGAACATTAATCAGAACAGTTTCCACAATCATAGACACAAATGGTTGTATCCCATTTGTGTACAATGAATCAAAATGTAGCCTGTAAAAATAAAAATAAATTAATAAATAAAATTTATTATTATTATTTTTTTAAAAGGGTGCAGGGCAGCATGACCCAAGCCAGATTGCTCATCTTCATCTTCTCTTCCCCTGCCTTCCCACTAGGTGGCACCAGAACTCAAAATCAGGACTCCCTAAAACCCTTAACTCTTCCAATCTTACTGTAGGACGGCTCCTGTAAAGATATGTGATATGATGGGAACATATCAGAAATTGTTTTTATTGCCAATTGCTCACCTGCCTCTTCATTCACCCTGGGGTACTTTTCAAATAGTTAACAATTTTCAGCTTAACCGACTGCAAAGTTCTGAAGACCTTTGGGGGCCATGCCAGTTTAGAGAACTGTTGTAGACCAACATAATGAGCAACGATCCTGCAGAAAACTAACTGCCTGCTGGAAGTTGATACAGTGGAATTCATTCGACCCTTGATGGCTTCAATCAGGGGAGCCTTCTAGTTCACAAGACAGGGAGGATTTGCAGATGACCGTTAAATTACCTCCTTGACATGAAACTCCAGTTGGAATGTGGAAGGGGAAGAAAGCCTGAGCCAACTTATTACCTAATTCTTCAGGAAAGAAATGTGAGAACCAAGCATGTTGGCCCCTCCTTCCTTTCTGAATGCCCTTTTCACTAGTTTATACCACAAAAGACTCCCTCCTTTACGTATTTCTTCATGCAAACTTCTTTTTTACATTTTGCTTCATATTACAGCCCTGCTAGTTTTTAATTTCTATTTTTATTTATCTATTTATTTGACAATCGGAAGAAAGGGACTTTCAATTTGTTGTGAAATTACTGTTCTCACAAATCTACATTTAAAAAAGATAATCATTCCTGGTCACTTGTAAATATGTATATAGTGACTAAAATACCAATAAATCAAGATTTCTTTTTTAAAATCTAAGCTTAAGTTCCTATGATTCAAAGACTCAAAAGGCAAATGGCATATCGCCCAAATTACAGGCAAGAGAGGTACATGGCATTTTTCCTGAAATACTTCAAACTGAAATTCGAGGAGGAAACGCAAAATTAGTTGAAACTATCACAAAGGGAGTATTGTTTAAAGAGAAGTAGACTTTTGTCTAAGTACCAAAGTCTCAATTTTCCTAATAAGAGATAAAGAAAAAAATATGTGCATTCTACTTAATTTTGTTTTCTTAAAATTTCTATTTTAGTTTAATCCAAACCTGCTGCTTCTAAAGTGGACAGCAGAAAAGAGAGGTCAATATAGATGATAGACTTACAGATTTGGATAAATAATTAATGGTGTGGAGTAATTAGCTGGAAGATGTTTAATCATTAATTTATCTGAGTCATCGAAAGCAGTCAACATTATCCACAAAATATTGCACTAATTATGAGTGTATATTTTGTCAAGATGGAAATTAATATATGATGAGAGCCAGCACTTTAAAAAATTAAAATATGGGACAAGTCTACAGTGTCTACTCTTTGTTTTTTAAAGATAAACAGGGATTCACTTCCCTTTGTTTACCTAATAAGATAAAAGTTGCATAAATTCCATCATATATAACCAAGAAGTCAAATTAGGAAGGCAAAGTAGTTGACTCATTTTGTCCTTCTTTAGGGACTTCTTCTACATAGGGAAAAAACCCAGCAAACCTGAAACACTTCATTATTAAAGTATCTGGTGGACAATTAGGGTTCTCTCAGAGGATTTAAGGGGAAAAAAAAAAAAAAGATCTTTTAACATAATGCTAAGTTTTGCAATTTATGGCTGTATTCTTCAATGTGGTGTTTTCCAATACAATTTTATTACAGGCTTTAAATTATACTTTCACAGGAAAGGTCTGTCTTTAAACTTTTAGGTCAGAATTGTTCAGATCTTTTCACACTGAATCAATCAGGTTTAAAGCTGGCAAAATCCTTGGCAGCCTTGTAAATCTTTCAAAAGATGTTTTCCAATTACCCTTCATGGGCCACAGGATTCTACACTGTGGCTCCTTGCTTCTCTGGGAGGAATTAAGTGCTCATGAGAGGTTCGAAACCAATGGAGTTGAAAAGCAAGGCCCTGCATCCTCCCTCCAGTTCTCAAGCTGTAGATCTATCTTAGCTACTAATACATCCTAAGATCTGCACACACGTTCTGACCTAGATAGTGGTCTGGGCATCATTGAAGTATTGGTTGTTTTAAATTAGCAAAAGATATTAAGATAGTAGTAGAATGGTTCCTATTGCAAAAACTTATTTTGGACTCATATTAAAATTTTTGCATAAATTCCAAGTGGAAAACAAAGAGATCACTATTACTTCATTGTTTTTTCAAGAAAAACAAATTTTTAGGAAAGGTCAATAAATACACATGAGACTGAAAAAGGAAATAACAAAGAAGATAAATGTACTTCTCTGGTCTGGGTTTTGATCTTCTAAAAAATGTGCTTATTTTCCATTTATAAAATATATTAATCTCTGCTCGTTCTTCCTTCTCTAGGTTACAGATATAGAATACTAATAAAAGGCTAAGGAGACATTCAATTTATATAAAAGCCTATTTCATGCCACTTGATTTCCAGAGGAAAAATAATCATGGGTAGAATCACTTTGAAATAATTTTTCAAGGAAAAATGTGAACATGTATACAGATTTCTTCACAGAAGTTTGAAAAGTACTGCTGTCCTTTGTGATGTAAAAAGTGGAGCGAAGGCTATGGGATTCCAGTTGCACCTTTGACCTCAGGGCCTCTTGAATCATTCACTGGGTGTGACCTTTGACCTTTGACAAATCATGACCCTATCTGTTTCGCTTGATTTTTACTACCTATGGTGAAAGGTCTTTTCCCCTCTGGAACACATAAGCAGAAGTCACATAAATGTTTGGAAATACTTTGTCAGCCAACAGGACAAAGGAGGAAATGAATAAAAAATAAAAAAATAAACATGAAGGAAAATGTTCTAACATTTAAAGTATCCTCTGGTAGAACAGGTTGATTTCGGAGCCTACAATGTGAACACTTGGTCACATGTTCCTTCTTTTGAAATCTTTGCTTTCATTGATTTAAAATGTGTCATAGGGAGAGGTGGGTAGGTTGGTCCTTTATAAATTGGACTTCCAATACCTTACACTCTACTCATTAAAAACCACAGACACTCGACAGCTGCGCGTTCATCAGCACCTCCTTGTAGCCACTGTCTAGATTACTTTCATCTCCTAGAAATTCAATTCCTCTTAACAGGACTGTGAGTTAAAGGGGAATATGTGTAAACATTGGGAGTTAAAATATCCTGTTGGAGCCAACTCAAGTACAGATGAGGAAGCCAGCAATTCATAATTGTACAGTTACATGTGGAATCCCTCTGGATTCACTGGTCAGATGCTTGATACATACAATTCTAAGCCCCAAATCTCACTTAGTTTTTATGATATCAACTGGGAAGCACCTTCTTTTTTTTTTTTTTTTTTTTTTTTTGAATTAAAATGCTGATTTATTTTATTTTTTTATTTAATTTGTTGTTTTTAGATATACATGACAGTAGGGTGTATTTTGACATATTATGCATATATGGAGTGCAACTCATTCTAATTTTGATCCCATTCTTGTGGTGGTACATGATGAGGAGATACACTGGTTGTGTATTCATATATAAGCATAGGAAAGTTATGTCCCATTCAGTCTATTATCTTTCTCATCCCTCCTCAATTTCCTCATTCCCCTTTATCTAATCCAATGAACTTCTAGACTTTCCCTCCCTACCCTCCCTTGTTTTGGGTTAGCATCCATATATGGGAAGAACTTTTAGTCTTTGGATTTTTGGGACTGGCTTATTTCACTTATCATGATAATTCTTGAGTTCTATTCATTTACTGCCAAATGCCATAATGTCTTCTTTATGCTTGAGTAATATTCCATTGTTTATATACACCACTCTTTCTTTATCCATTCATCTGTTGAAGGGAACCTAGGTTTGTACCATAGCTTGGCTATTGCCATTTTAAGTACTTTGGGTATATGCTGAGGAGTGGAATAACTGGGTCAAATCGTGGTTCTATTCCAACTTTTTTGGGGAATCTCCATACTGCTTTCCAGAGTGGTTGCACCAATTTGGGAAGCACCTTCTTAATACACACTGCTGATCAGTAACAAATGACTTGAGTTTACACAAATTTTCCTTTCTAATACTTAAGTTTGTTTGCTTGCTTATTTTAAGCAAATACTAAGTGGAAAAAATGAACTCGAAGAATAGAGATTAATAGAAGTATCTAGAAGGTTTCACATAACAAAGAATGATGTATCTTTTAATTTTTTAAATTTGTTCTAAATAGTTATACATGACAGTAGAATGCGTTTTGACACATTGTACACAAATGGAGTACAACTTCTCATTCCTCTGGCTGTACATGGTGCTGAGTCACACCAGAAGTGCAATCATACGTGTATACAGGGTAATAATGTAGGTCTCGTTCCCCCATACTTCCCACTCCACACCTCCTCCCTTCCCCTTACTCCCCTCTGCCCAATCCAAAGTTCCCCATCCTTCCCTACACCTCCCCCTGCAATATGGATCAGCATCCACTTATCAGAGAAAACATTTGGCCTTTGGATTTTGGGGATTGGCTTATTTCACTTAGCATTATATTCTCCAGCTCCATCCACTGCAAAGGCCATAATTATATTCTTCTTTAAGGCTGAATAATAATTCATTGTGTATAATATATTCCACAGTTTCTTTATCCATTCATCTATTGAAGGGCATCTAAGTTGGTTATATAGTTTATTGTGAGTTGAGCAGCTATACTAATGGATGTGGCTGCATCACTGTAGTATGCTGATTTTAAGTCCTCTGGGTATAAACCAAGGAGTGGAAAAGCTGGGTCAAATGGTGGTTCCATTCCAACTTTTTTGAGGAATTTCCATACTGCTTTCCAGAGTGGTTGTATGAATTTGCATTGCCACCAGCAATGTTTGAGTGTACCTATTCCTCCACATCCTCACCAACACTTATTATTGAATGTATTCTTAATAATTGCCATTCTGACTAGAGTGAGATGAAATCTTAGAGTAGTTTTGATTTTCATTTCTCTAACTGATAGAGATGTTGAACATTTTTTCGTGTATTTGTTGATCAATTTTGTTGATATTTCATCTTCTGTGAAGTGTCTATTCGATAATGTAAATTTTTTCACCAGCAAGAGAACAAATAGAATCTTTGAAATTGTAATACTCGAGGATTTAGTTAAGAAATCCTTCTATTTCCCAAGCGGCACGGAGATTCTTTCTTTTTGCCTCAAGATAGAAGGATTTTATTGTTTATTTTGGGGACCGTTTTATCATCAGCTATTTCCATTGGCATTTTAACATTCATCTACAACCCAATCTTTATTTTTTATTTCTGACAATTTTTCTTCCTCTGAAGCTTAAAAGAAGTACTTGATAGTTTGAAAATGTAGAGAAAATTAGCACATTGATGAAATTAGTTCTAGGGGAGTCAACATACCTGGTTCAATTAGAAGGAGAATTATGAGCTTGCCAAACTCTCAAGTCTAGTTAAATCCTTTGCAACAAGGATTTCTCAGTGTTTTTCCTTTGTTTTAAAAATATTTTTTTAAATATATCTTTAAAATATTATACAAATCTGTTTATAGAAGTAGGTCTATAATCTATATTTCCATGATGGATAGACATAAATGATGAGATTAAAAAAAAAAAAGTTCAACGTTAAAAGCTTACCCTTCCTGAGTTGAAGTAAGCACACTGACTTGGCTAAAAAAATTCTTGATAAGAAGAGCACTAGAGAGTTCCTGACCTGTTTGGATGTACTTTTTCCTAATTTCCACATTCATCACCACGATATCAAAATCTTCCTACAGTAGTCAAAATCCTCTCCCTCAGATGAGCTAAAGTGTCCTGTGGCTTCAAATTAGAACTCTCTGAATTTAGCTTTCATTACTATTTCACTGGAATATTCATGACATCCTATAGAGCTAGGTTTCAATAATATCTAGCTATATGGAAATTTGGGGGAATTTGTTGCATTGTTACCTGAAAGTATTTTTAGGTCTGAAAGCTGAAATGCTAGAAAATGTCAATCCCTTAATTTCATGGAAATCCATAACATATCATTTGAAGAAGATAACTACACAATGAACATTATCCATGTTTTGATTTTTTTCCCCAATGTTAAATCATTTGAATGATGTCCTTGACTTTCTCCTTCACCTGAGGGATGGAGTTCTCAGTTTTAGTAGCCATGATTTGATAAAATTAATACTTTGAAAGATAGCAAACACATTTTACTTGGTTTTGTAACTAATATTAACAGTATTTTTAAGATCCCTTTGATCTCAGTGCATCTACTCTGGGTTTCCTCCAGAGCAAATTAGAACTCTCTGAATTTAGTTTTCATTACTATTTCACTGGAATATTCATGACATCCTATAGAGCTAGGCTTCGATAATATCTAGCTATATGGAAATATAGCTATATTTTAGAAATAAGATTGCTCACTCTCACCGCCTTCCCTTCCTTTCACTCCTCCCAGTCCTGCTTGACTCTATGGTTGTCCATTCCCATGGAGTGAAAGTTCACAACTATGGGACAATACTGAGTTGCAGGACTATCTTTTTTTCATTTTGAGAGACTAAGCATCCTCTGGATGCCAGTGACATCATCCCCAGCGATGGCAACCAAAACTGTCTAGAGACATTGCCAAATGTACCCAGGAAGAAGAAATTGCTCCCAAGGAAGAACTACCTAGACAGAGATTAAATTCTCAAGAAGGATTTAATGTGTTTTCCCACCCATAAAAATCTATATTAGGGTTCCCCAGAGAAACTGAACCATTGGATGTGCATATAGAGAAAAGGGAAGAAATTTAGTATAAAAGATTGGCTTATGCAATCATGAGGCCAGTGAGTCCAAATCTGCAGTGGCAGCCGCCAACTACACCCCCGGCACAGGTGGTGGTACGGAGGAAGTCTGCTGGAGAATTGCCTTCCTCGCTGGTCCCTCTCCACGATCCCCAGGCTTCGGCCACACAAACCTTCCTCAAGTTCCTTGAATTCCCCTCCATAGTTCACATGATCTTCCCAAAGCCCTGGGATTCTCCCACCACACTCTGTTGTTAGACAATTAACTTCTCCTTTCATTTCAGCCTCAATTGTACTTTTTGCAATCAGAAATTCTTCCTGACCTCCCTTCCCTGAGTAGGTGAAGTCTCCTATTATATGCTTTTAAAGTACTTATTCATCTTCTTCAAAGCACTGATCACTGTAAAGGATTTGGGGCTTTTAATTTTATATTGTCTGTGCCCCCGGTACCTAGCTTATAGTAAGTATTCATCTAATATTTATTGACTGACTGAAAAAAATGAATTAACAATATGATTCCCTTGTTTAGAGGATTACTGGCTTACTGAGTAAGGTTTTGATGTCTAAATCACAACTTCCATGCCATGAGTATTAGAAAGTCTATGCAGAGAAGTTGGCAAACTTTGTCAACTGTGTTTGGACTATGGGAAAAATTACTGATGCCCTGGACCATTGCCATTATTTCTTATCCAAGCCTCTTGAACACCACAGAAAGCATCACATCACGTATTGACACATAAAACGTGTAACGGTTTGGAATCTAAAGATTTGGGGAAAGGTAGGTAGGTCAGCTACTCCGTTTCTTGCCTGTGAGCTCTAAGTTTACCCTACCTGGTCCTCTTTTGTAAGATCAGTTGGAACCCTGCAGGATTCATCCCTTGCCAGTTGGCACCATGTTAAGCTTTGTCAGTAGAAGGTGTCAAAGGAGGACAGTGCCTGAGGAAAAGACTTCTCCTGAGTTGGGAGTTTTATCCCTTCTTGTACCTGGAGTGTGGCTGTTGTAAACGGTCCAGGTGTGCATGCTCTCCAGAAATCTTTGCTGGGACCACAGTAGAAGGACTTCTGCAGGCCAGTTCCTCCCCATTTCCCTACTCTACAGCCTCAGGCAGTGGGGACAATGGGCCAGACTTACCCTGAGGCACCAGTGAACTTCCCTGCTAGCCAGTAGATCCAGCAACAACCTCTCTGCTAAAGTCTAAATCTCAGCCTTGCCAAGGATGCCCCTTTCCAAGTGTCTCTTTGTTGGGTACTGTTCTTCAGAACCCTTTTATCTCATAGAGGCTACTCCCTGCTGTTGTTTAACAATTTTTTATATTAAATATTTCCTGTTAAATCAGTGGCGTGGATTCTGTTTCCTTCCTGGACTCCATCTGATACTGTGGATCAACGAGTAAGAAGTTTGAATACAGACACCCAAACACACCTACACAGTCTTATTTCAAGAATATTCTGCCTTTCTAAGCTGAAAAATGTTAGCAAACAGTTTTTTTTTTTTTAATCTACTGTAATGATCAGAATCCAAGAAATAGAATTTTACTGCTGTGGAGCCCAAGAGGTCACCCAGCCCTGGTTTTCTAGGGGAAGCACCTCGGTGACTGAGAAGATAAGTGACTTCCTTTACTGAGAACAGAGTGAACTTCAGTCCCCAGAGGCAGACTCTGAGGCAGCTCCTCGATGAAATCCCCGCCCCCACTCCATGAGGACCCTATGCAGGAGCTTCACCAGACGACTCACTGGCTTTTTTATGAGGACTCATGGGAGGAAGAAATTTTTCCCAAGCACGAGTTGCAGGAATAATTATGCTTTTGTCTCAACCACTGCTCTGGATTTATCTCATGGACACTGTGAAACGTTTCCCACTGAAGATGGTGGACAGAAAGTCAACAGGCTCTCTCCTGGCAAGGGGCAGCATGTTGTGACATTCACACTTTCTGCATCCCTGCGTCTCTGATTTAGTTCATCTCAGTTGCTTCCTATGCTGCTTTTCCCTTTGCTTCAATTGTCTCACATGTTTATTATCATTCCTAGAGTGCATCAGACACTTTAAAACCTCCATTTAGGAATAAACTGATTATACACAAACTGTCAAGGTACAAAGTTTTAAATCTGTGCCAACTTCAACATTCTTTCACTAGTGTT
Source organism: Sciurus carolinensis (assembly GCF_902686445.1). Lineage (NCBI taxonomy): Eukaryota > Metazoa > Chordata > Mammalia > Rodentia > Sciuridae > Sciurus > Sciurus carolinensis. Next base: position 18,884,235 of record NC_062217.1, on the reverse strand, counting down.
TGCTTTTGATAACAAAGAATTTAAGGGGCTGGGGTCTAGCTCAGTGGCCAAGCCCTGAGTTCAATTTCCAGGGCACGTGGGTGCACGCGCGCACTCACACAAACGACTTAAATACTCTTGAGAATGAGTGAACCTTGAAACTGAAGAACAGTTTGCTAGGTATTTCAAAATTTCCCTGACACTTGCATACCTAATTAATAAATTTCTAACTTTGTATCCAAATAGTAAACATTCTTAGCCTGGGCTTTATTGACTTTTCAATAATTTTTTAATGAAAATGTCACCCAAATTAATAAAGTCTGACTATAACGAAGCTGAATACAGACTCAGAAAAGATAAACTTATTTTTCTTATTTCTTCATTGAATTACAATGTCAAAATTTGGCTTCTCCCAAGCATAGTCGTTTCACGAGATACTCAAAAAATAGAACAGATGGAAAAAATCTGTATCCCTTTTCATTATTTCTGTACTTCTAACATTTCCTTGCTGAATAAGCAGTTTCTTTTCTATGTCTCTCTAGGATGGTGAGAGAGGGTTATTCCAAACCACACTCACACCTGGATTCCCTCATGTTTCCACGCATCTGCAGTTGGACTTCTACAGTTACCCTTTATCATGGGCAGTGACTCATGCCTCACAGGGGCAAAATAAATATTTGCTGAATAAATCTTCCAAGTTGCTACCAAAAATGGGAGATATTGAAAGCAAAGAGGCAATCATAGAAAATAAAGCAACAGCAGCTGTGGAAATAGACAAACTGTATGATAGTCCCCCTTTTCCTAATTCCAAGTAAGAGTACTTCTGTTTCTCTGCACTATCACTGAAAACCAATATATTTCGACTTCCTCTGATTTCAAAGAAGTGATAATAATCAATGCTTTTGTTTTGCTTTGTATACCTTTACTTCAGAGGAAATGTGACACACTTTATATCCGTGGTAAGTATTCATTATTTTCTTAAGTACCTATCTGAGAATTTGGCAAAGTATTTAAGCAAATAGACCTGAAAACCACAGCTCAGAACCCAGGAAGACTTGGCAAACAGACGTCAGGCAAACAGACCTATTTAATGGGAGCAAATTCTGAAAAATGAACCCCAGAAACAAATAAGGAAGAGGCTAAAACAAAGCCCTCAGGAGCTAAGGCCTCTGCCTTCCTACTCCTGTAACTAGTATGTGATAAGATGCAGCCTTCCCTTGATCTCTTATTTAACCCTGAGCATGATTCATGGATGAGAAGCCATTGCCCTTTAAACCACCACATTTTCCATTTATTACAGAAAATCTAAGATCCATTTTCTATCTAATTCAATTGGATTATTGAGTTATTGCCCTTCACGCCTTCAAACATATTCTTGTGCCTGTTTCTATCACCCAGGTCTTTGATCTTCAATCATAAAGCCTGTGTTGCTTTTAGGTCCCTTCTGGGATGACTAGTTCAACTGAATCAATGAGTAATGGACCCTTGTCTTTGGACACCCTTAGTTTTTCATGCATCTGAGCACACAGAAATCAAAACAGAGGATTTACCAAAGACACATTCCAAATACCATATCTTATTGGTTGATGTTTATTAAAGCAGGCTACATGATTTTCAAATACATATACAAATCTTGAGAGTGAGCTGTTATTTGAAGTCTTAACAGGAAAATAGGCTTAAGTTTTCCAGCATCATCCGATCATGTGAAAATTTCCGATGAGTACTTTGAAGACATTCTAACAAAAATAGTCTCTGCCTGAAGTTTGTAAATCTTTGATTAAGGAAAGCATATACATTGCTAAGTGGACATCTGCCTGACACTGCAATGGGACACCTAGACTTAACAGGCAGTGATACAGCAAACACAGGGCTGTCCAGGTACCTTGCACTGACAGGACCCCTGGGCACCAAGGGAATCTATGTTGGAATGCGCTGCAGTGACATTTGCTCCTGCCCTGTGCAGTCCGCTCACTTCTGATAAGACATGGAGTCCTAGGGTAATGACATTAGACCCCAGTCCAACCACTGGAGATCTGCTGTTGGCACTAGCAGTGGTATTGACCCAGCAGTATGCCATGGCTAAGCTTCCTCTTGACAACCACGAAATTTCCTCAAAGGCTGTTTGCAGAATATTGTGAGCAAGTAAATAGGAAGAGAAGCACGGCTCACACAGTACTTAGTAGCATAAAGACAACAATTCCTGTTGCTGTTTTTGACTTTCAGAATTACAATGACAGTAAGGCTGCATGGGTAAGGCTGTGGTTTAGTGTGCTTAGTTTTGGGGTGAAGGTAGAGATAAGGGTTGGTGCAGTCAAAAATAAGTGATTCTGTTGCCATGGTTTCCTTCTTTATAAATTCTTTTCAACATGAATTGCTGTTGTTGTGTTTAATTTTAGATTCATGCAGATTTTTGACAAATAAGAATTTCTATACATCTGAGAAATGTTTTTTTAAAAACTGTGGGAAAAGATTTTTGGCAGTCTGGTTCCAACATTTCTGAGCGAAATAACCTGCAGGGTTCTGGCTTTTAGATAACTACCAAAGGAGAGTGTGTAAAGAGAATGGGAATGTGAGAACATGTAAAACTGCATTTAACCTTCTGTTTAAAACACAAGTCCTTATTATCACAACATTTAAGGGCACGTTAAGTGTCAAAGACTGCCTCTCAGAACCAGAGCAAGACAGGTGTCCCTCCTACACAGGAACTCTCTTGACAATCACGGTTAAAGAATTTTAGGTGCTAAACATTAATTTAGATAAATATGCATTTGCTAATATCAAAGGTTTTAATTGTGTTCTCAAAACCTGTCATATTATCTCAAATACAATTCAATATTCTTGACTAAAGTGTCAGAATTACTAATTTATACCTTCTCTAAAATATGTATGTTTCACTTCTTAAAATTTAATAAAGGGTATTTCAAATTAGGAAACCATAAATGGAAAACAGGAGTTCACTTTACTAAAGGAATTCTTTTTCCTTATGCACTTATTATAGGATTGTTAAAATGGTAAACTCCTCAACCACAAAGAAAATAGGATTTAGCTGCTATAAACATTGATGTGGCTGCTTTACTGTAGTATGTTAATTTTAAGTCCATTGGGTTTAAACCAAGGAGTGGGATAACTGGGTCAAAAGGTGGTCCATTCCAAGTTTTCTGAGGAATCTCCATACTGCTTTCCAGAGTGGCTGCATCAATTTGCAACTCCACCAGCAATGTGTGAGTGTGCCTTTTTCCTCACATCCACGCCAACACCTGTTATTGTTTGTGTTTTTGATAATAGTCATTCTAATTGGAGTAAGATCCCAAAATTTCAAAAGCCAAATATTTTCCCTGATAAGTGGATGATGATATATAAAGGGCGTAGGGGGCTGGGAGGTGAAAGAAGAATGGAACTTTAGATTACCTAATGGGAAATGAGAGAGGGGAGAGGAAAGGGGTATGAAAGATGGTGGAATGAGACAGACATCATTACTCTATGTGCATGTATGATTACACAAATGGTATGAACCTACATCGTGCACAACCATAGAAATGAAAAGTTGTACCCCATTTGTGTACGATGAATCAAAATGCAGTCTGTGAAAATAAAATAAATAAATAAATGTATCAAAAGGATATTCAAAAATATAAGGGAAAAATCTATCAAAAAAAAAAAAGAAAATAGGATTTAGGTTTTTTTTTTAAAGAAATTAAATTTCCCATAGAGAAATGCATCATAGACAGTTACTATGTCAACAGCAGACACAGAACTCTTAGGAAATACTTCTTCCCTACATAAATACAATGGTTAAAATGTTCCTAGTATTTTAAATTTTTTGTTGCTGTTTGTTTTCTTTTCCTAAGTAATTTGAGGTTAATTTTAACCCATTAAGTCCCAAGTTTTCAACTCTGCAAATATTTCAATGAAATTGACATGGAGGCATTAAAATAATTTGGAAATCATAATCTAGAGCTCAAATATCTTTCTTATATTTCATACATATATACATATGTATGAAATATATCAGTCACCTCTTTTCTCAAAACAATAGACCTTTAAAGACACAATTATTTCAAAGTTACTCTAAGTAGTGTATTTGTTGCTCAATTCAAGTTTTTATAGGTGTTCCACATTTGGGATAATAGGACAAAATGGGTTAAGAATATAGGAAAATGAAAAATTTTAAAGTTAAAATGCCCTACTTTAAGACAGAAAGAAATGCAATTCTTTATAATTGAAAAGAAATGAGTAAACCATATTTGTCTTTATAAACTTATTTTCGGCAGAGGAGATTCAAGATGGTGGACTAGAGGGTGACTGCACCTCCTGTCGCTCCAGAACCCAGGATTCAAGAAGGGGAGGCATTGAGAGACTCGGACTAACAAAGAGCCGCGGGGTGAGTCTCTCCCATCGGGTGAAACTCGGCCCAGGCCCAGACAGGGGCAGCTTCTTGGAGCAGGGCAGGGCAGTTAGAGTCTTCCCCAAGCAGCCCTGCTCACTACAGCGGCAGGCTCGTTCCACAGCCAGCTTCTCGGAGTGGGCCGCCCAGTGAGAGCTTTCTGCACAGGGCCAGCCCCCAGCCCTGGAACCAGTAGGGGGCTAGGGGCAGCTCTCTTCGGAAGCACTGCATTATCAAGTTCCTCCAAGACTTCAGGCTACTGAAGGCTGGGAGGTGATACACTGGAAATCTACAGGGACACTATAAGCTAATAGAGGAAATCTGCAATATCTCAGAGTCCCACTGACATCTGACCAATATGAGAAAACAAGGGAAGAAAATGTCCCAAACAAACCTAGATACTACATCAATAAAACCCAATGACAGCACAGCAGAAGAAATGTCAGAAAAGGAGTTCAGAATGTACGTAATTAAAACAATCAGGGAAGCAAATGAGGAGATGAAAGAGCAAATGCAGGCATTGAAGGAGGAGATGAAAGAGCAAATGTAGGCATTAAATGATCGCACCAATCAACAGTTAAAAGACCAAATACGGGAAGCAAGAGATCATTTCAATAAAGAGTTAGAGATATTGAAAAAAAAAAATCCTTGAAATGAAGGAAACAATAAACCAAGTTAAAAACTCCATAGAAAGCATAACCAATAGGATAGAACACCTGGAAGACAGAATCTCAGACACTGAAGACAAAATATTTAATCTTGAAAACAAAGTTGACCAAACAGAGAAGATGTAAGAAATCATGAATAGAATCTACAAGAATTATGAGATATCATGAAAAGGTCAAATTTAAGAATTATTGGGATTGAGGAGGCTTAGAGAAACAAACCAAAGGAATGAACAATCTATTCAATGAAATAATATCAGAAAATTTCCCAAATCTGAAGAATGAAATGGAAAACCAGGTACAAGAGGCTTATAGGACTCCAAATATACAAAATTACAACAGACCCACACCAAGACACATTATTATGAAAATACATAACATACAAAATAAAGACAGAATTTTAAAGGATGAGAGAGAAAAGAATCAAATTACATTCAGGGAAAACCAATAAGAATATCAGCAGATCTTTCAATCCAGACCCTAAGAGCTAGAAGGACCTGGAACAACATTTACCAAACCCTGAAAGAAAATGGATGCCAACCAAGAATCTTACACCCAGCAAAACTTACTTTCAGATTTGACGACGAAATAAAATCCTTCCATGATAAACAAAAGCTAAAAGAATTTACAAAAAGAAAGTCGGCATCACAGAACATTCCTAGCAAAATATTCCATGAGGAAGAGATGAAAAACAAGGATGCAAATCAGCAACGGGAGGAACTAGGCTAAAGGAATAGCCAAATAAAGGAGAAACCAAATCATGTCAAAAAACAAAAATGAGTCAAATGACTGGAAATACAAATCATATCACAATAATAACCCTGAATGTTAATGGCCTGAACTCATCAATCAAAAGACATAGACTGGCAGATTGGATTAAAAAGAAAGATCCAACAATATGCTGCCTGCAAGAGACTCATCTCATAGAAAGAGATACCCACAGACTAAAGGTGAAAGGATGGGAAAAAACATACCATGCACACGGACACAGCAAAAAAGCTGGAGTATCCATCCTCATTTCAGATAATATGGACTTCAAGTCAAAATTAGTCAGAAGGGATAAAGAAGGACAGTACATACTGCTTTAAGGGAAGCATAAATCAGCAAGACATAACAATCATAAATATCTATGCCCCAAGCATTGGCACATCCATGTACGTCAAACAAATCCTTCTCAATTCCAGAAATCAAATAGACCACAACACAATAATACTAGGCGATTTTAACACACCTCTCTCACCACTGGATAGATCTTCCAAACAAAAATTGAATAAAGAAACCATAGATCTCAATAACACAATCAATAATTTAGACTTAACGGACATATATAGAATATACCATCCAACAAAGACTGAATACACTTTCTTCTCAGCAGCACATGGATCCTTCTCTAAAATAGATCATATTTTATGCCACAAAGCTACTGTTAGCAAATACAAGAAGATAGAGATACTACCTTGTATTCTATCAGATCATAATGGATTGAAATTAGAAATAAATGACAGAATAAAAAACAGAAACTTCTCCAATACCTGGAGATTAAATAATACACTAGTATATGATGAATGGATAACAGAAGACATCAGGAGGGAAATAAAAAAATTCTTAGAAGTAAACGAGAACAAAGACACATCATATCAAAATCTCTGGGACACTATGAAAGCAGTACTTAGAGGAAGATTTATTTCATGGGGCGCATTCAAAAAAAGAAGTAAAAATCAACAAATAAATGACTTAACACTACAGCTCAAAGTCCTAGAAAAAGAAGAGCAGACCAACACAAAAGTAGTAGAAGACAGGAAATAGTTAAAATCAGAGCCGAAATCAACGAAATTGAAACAAAAGAAACAATTGGAAAAATTAACAAAATAAATAGTTGGTACTTGGAAAAAATAAACAAAATTGATAAACCCTTAGCCACACTAACAAAGACAAAGAGGGAGAAAACTCAAATTACTAAAATTTGGAATGAACAAGGAAATATCAGAGCAGACACAAGTGAAATACAAAACATAATTAGAAGCTATTTTGAAAATCCATATTCCAACAAAACAGAAAACCTCAAAGACATCATCAAGTTTCTAGAGACATATGAATTACCTAAACTGAACAAGGAGGATGGACATACACAACTTAAATAAATCAATTTCAAGCAATGAAATAGAAGAGGTCATCAAAAGTCTACCAACAAAGAAAAGTCCGGGACCAGATGGGTTCTCAGCTGAGTTCTACAAAACCTTTAACGAAGAGCTCATTCCAATACTCCTCAAAGTAGTCCATGAAATAGAAGAGGAGGGAACCCTCCCAAACTCATTCTATGAAGCCAATATCACCCTGATACCTAAACCAGACAGAGACACATCGAGGAAAGAAAATTTCAGACCAATATCCTTAATGAACATTGACGCAAAAATTCTGAACAAAATTTTAGCAAATCGCATACAAAAATATATTAAAAAGATAATGCACCACGATCAAGTGGGTTTTATCCCAGGGATGCAAGGTTGGTTCAACATCCAGAAATCAATAAATGTCATTCACTATATCAACAGACTTAAAGTTAAGAATCACATGATTATTTCGATAGATGCAGAAAAAGCATTCGATAAAATACAGCACCCCTTCACGCTCAAAACACTAGAAAAAATAGGGAGAGTGGGAACCTTCCTTAACATTTTAAAGACCATCTATGCTAAACCCATGGCCAATATCATTCTAATGATGAAAAACTGAAAGCATTCTCCCTAAAAACTGGAACAAGGCAGGGATGCCCTCTTTCACCACTTCTATTCCACATGGTCCTTGAAACTCTAGCCAGAGCAATTAGACAAACCAAAGAAATTAAAGGGATACGAATAGGAAAAGAAGAACTCAATCTATCCCTGTTGGCTGATGACATAGTTATATATTTAGAGGAACCTGAAAATTCCACCAGAAAATTTTAGAACTCATAAGTGAATTCAGTAAAGTAGCAGGTTACAAGATCAATGCTCATAAATCCAATGCATTTTTATACATAAGTGATGAATCTTCAGAAAGAGAAGTTAGGAAAACTACCCCATGCACAATAGCATCGAAAAAAATAAAATACTTGGGAATCAATCTCACAAAAGAGGTGAAAGACCTCTACAATGAGAACTACAGAACACTAAAGAAAGAAATTAAAGAAAACCTTAGAAGATGGAAAGATCTCCCATGTTCTTGGATAGGCAGAATTAACATCGTCAAAATGGCCATACTACCAAAAGTGCTATACAGATTCAATGCAATTCCAATTAAAATCCCAATGACATACCTTACAGAAATAGATCAAGCAATTATGAAATTCATCTGGAAAAATAAGAAACCCAGAATTGCTAAAGCAATCCTCAGCAGAAAGAATGAAGCAGGGGGTATCGCAATACCAGACCTTCAACTCTATTACAAAGCAATAGTAACAAAAACGACATGGTATTGGTAACAAAATAGACAGGTAGATCAATGGTACAGAATAGAGGACATGGACACAAACCCAAATAAATACAATTTTCTCATACTAGACAAAGGGTCCAAAAATATGCAATGGAGAAAAGATAGCCTCTTCAACAAATGGTACTGGGAAAACTGGAAAACCATATGCAACAGAATGAAATTAAACCCCTCTCTCTCACCCTGCACAAAAGTCAACTCAAAATGGATCAAGGACCTCGGAATCAGACCAGAGACCCTGCATCTTATAGAAGAAAAAGTAGGTCCAAATCTTTAATATGTCAGCTTAGGATCAGACTTCCTTAACAGGACTCCCATAGTACAAGAAATAAAAGCAAGAATCAACAACTGGGATGGATTCAAACTAAAAAGCTTTCTCTCAGCAAAGGAAACTATCAGTAATGTGAAAAGAGAGCCTACAGAGTGGGAGAATATCTTTGCCACTCATACTTCAGATAGATCACTAATTTCCATAATCTATAAAGAACTCAAAAAACTCTACACCAAGAATACAAATAATCCAATCAACAAATGGGCTAAGGAAATGAACAGACACTTCACAGAAGAAGATGTACAAGCAATCAACAGATATATGAAAAAATGTTCAACATCTCTAGTAATAAGAGAAATGCAAATCAAACTACCCTAAGATTCCTTCTCACCCCAATTAGAATGGTGATTATCAAGAACACAAGCAACAATAGGTGTTGGCAAGGATGTGGGGAAAAAGGTACACTCATACATTGCTGGTGGGGTTGCAAATTAGTGCAGCCACTCTGGAAAGCAGTGTGGAGATTCCTCAGAAAACTTGGAATGGAACCACCATTTGACCCAGCTATCCCACTGCTTGGTCTATACCCAAAGAACTTAAAATCAGCATACTATAGAGATACAGCGACATCAATGTTCATTGCTGCTCAATTCACCATAGGCAGATTGTGGAACCAACCTAGATGTCCTTCAATTGATGAATGGATAAAGAAACTGTGGCATATATATACAATGGAATATTACTCTGCCATAAAGAATGATAAAATTATGGCATTTGCAGGCAAATGGATGAAATTGGAGAATATCATGCTAAGTGAGATAAGCCAATCTCAAAAAACCAAAGGACAAATGATTTTGCTGATAAACAGATGATGACATATAATGGGGGGTGGGAGGCATAGATTTAGGGTTAGGGTTAGGTTTAGGGTTAGGGTTAAGGAGGGTGGCAAGAATGGAAGAAGAAAGGACTGTAGAGAGGGAAAAGAGGAGTGGGAGGGGTGGGGGGAAGGAAAAAAATAACAGAATGAATCAAACAACATTACCCTATGTAAATTTATGACTACATAAATGGTATGCCTTTACTCCATGTACAGAGAAACAACATGATCCCATTTGTTTACAATAAAAATAAATAAATAAAAATAAATAAATTCTGGCAGAAAAAAAAACTTATTTTCTAATTCTGTTACTCTAATTGATCATGCTAATCAATCAATTATTAATTGTGCATTTAGTCCTTTGGTTATACTAATTCCATTTTTATTAAAAAAAAAACTTCAAAAACTCAGGAAGTAAAAAAGTGATTCTCACAGTATTTTAGTTCAATTAAATTGAAATAAATTTAGTGATGTTTCTCTTGATGTATCCTAAATTTAGATTTACACATAAAATTTTTAGAGGATTTTCTGTCGATGTGTGACTGTGCGTGCACATGTATGTGCTTTGAGGGGGATTTGATTAAAATATTTCAACTTATAACACAGACATTGCCCAAGTTGATGGTATAATTATGTCCATCGGTTTCCATTTCTGTCTGCGGGTGTGAGGGGATTGCATCATGCAATTGTATTACAATTGTTGCAATATAAAAATCAGACAAATAATTGTGTGAATTCAGGTGGTTTGGAATGTCCATGAATAGATCAGGATGGTTCTGAGGGTAGGTTTTATCAACTGTCTGCTCTTTCTACAGGTGTATCTGAGGCCAGGGACATGCATCCTTGATTTATTTCCAGATTTGCTGCTGGCTGATGTGGAAGAACAGCTGGCCTAGTTTTGTTTGGTGCAACTTGTTTCTGCCCTGGAGCTAAAAATTTCATGGGCCTCTGGATTGAGGTACAACCCCAGAGATTCTGTGGCTATTAAATCATTGGGCTTTCCTATGAATACATGAGATGCATACTTTTGGCTATGACAGAGTAGTGTAAACCACTCTTCCAACCAAAACAACTAGAAACGCTTGACAAAATACTTCTAAAGAATCTACTTAACAGTTTTGGAGCACTATTAGGGTGATCCAGACTTAAAGGAGTCAGAATTCCAAAGAGTAGGAAAATTCATGGAGATGAGTCTCACATTTTATGCCACTTCTCTTTTTGTGCTCTGTGCCCTTCATAAACAGCACAGAAATGTAGGTTGAGAAGTTTAGGATTTTGTTGACATGAGGAATCAGACTGGGAAGAATTTTCTGCAAACTCATAAAAGTAAAGTTCAGGCCCTAAGGGGCCATGTTCCTGTAGTGTAGGCAAGTATGAAGGAGAACCAATCTCAGACCAGTCCTGGACAAAATAGATGACAGAAGCAGATATGGATGTATTAGAGATAATGGATGGGGTCATGATGCACAGGCTCTGTAGTAACTCAAGAAAATGTTGGGCAAAACGTGAAATGTCCTTTAAAAGTTGGAATCTGTTCTAAGACGGAATCAAACAAAATCTGTAGGACTAAAAAATATGACAAACTAAAATAAAGAATGCAATAGACAGGCATAATAACCCAGAGAGAAAAAGATATGGACCTGGTAAACAAGTTCATAGGGGGGAAAATGCCCAGCTTAAAATTTAGAGAAAACAAAGTTAGAAGATAGAGAAAAGAGACAAATATATGTGTCTAATAGTCTAATATTACTTATATTAGAATAGTCTAATATATGTGTGAGGACAGTCCCACAGGGAAGAAAACAGCAAGACAGAAAGAAGCAATATTTGAAGAGATAATATCAGGGAAGTCTTCAAACACACAAAAGACACCAAGCAATGGATTCAAAAAGCAATGTGAACCCCGAGCAGGATAAATACAAAGAAAAACACCCCTCAGTAAACTATTAAGATTTACTAAAAACAAAAGAACAGATAACCATCAAAGCAGCTAAAGGAAAATCATTTCAAGGAGCAAAATAATCCTTACAGTGAATTTTTCAACAGAAATAAACAAAGACAAAGCTGGATGTGTAACACGATAGAGCACTTGCCTAGCACACTAGAGGCGGTGGGTTTGAACCTCAGCACCGCAATAAATAAATGAACCAGAACAATGAAAGATGATCTCTCTCAGGTTAAAACCACAAAAAATCCTGCTAACTTAGAAATCCATATCAAGTGACAGCAGCCTTCTAAAATGAAGATAAAGACATCTCTAGACAAACTAAAATCGCAGCAAATTGCTGCCAACACACATCCAAGAGATATTAAAATAATCTTTTCAAGCAAAAGGAAAATATTATAACAAATATGAGCACAGAAATTGCACAAAAAATAAAACAAGATGAAATTCTACGTGTGTGGATAAATGTAAATAGATATTTACTGAAAACTATTACCATCTCACCTTATGAGGTTTACAGAAAATGAAATAATAATTTATAGAATTGAAATGCATGACAACAATAAAGCGAGATGACAATAAGTAGTGCTAAAGTAGCCTAAGAGCCTTATATGGTCTGAGAAGTGATAAATATACAAATTACATTAAACCCTGGGAGATCATGGATGCATGTTATGATTTCTAATATGACTATTTAATGTGTAACTAAAAAGTTAAGGAAAGAAAAGAAAAGAAAAAATATTCCATAGAATTCAAGGGACACAAAAAATATCTCATATGAAAAAAAAAAGTCAGAGTAATAGAACACAAAAGAATAAGATGAGAGATTCAATGTTAAATACATTGGTGATTATATCACATACAAACAGCCTCCTATAATTGTACAGCATTAGTGCAATGGCTTTGGGAAACTTTCTGATAGTTTCTTATAAAGTTAAATATGCATCCTCTGACCTGGCAATTTCACTTGACTGCTTTTCTCCCAAGAAAAATAAGAACATGCATTCATATAACTGCTTATACATTAGTGCTATTCATTATATACAGACTGGAACAACTCAATTTTATATCAATAGGAAAATACACAAAGTAACACAACTAATAAGCTAGTAATATGTGGTAGGCATATTTCATGTGGAATAAACTATATATAAAATCTGACATGAGATATGATTCTTTTTGAATATCTGGAGTTAGAGCTGAGAATTATGGTTGTCTGTGAAAGATGAGATTGCCTGAAATGTGACCAAAGGAGCTTTGGGGGACAAAAGAAATGTTCTATATCTTGAATGAGGTGTCATTTACATGCATATATACAGTTTTAAAACTCATCATATCATATACTGAAGACATATCTCAGTATGTATATTTTACTTAATAAATACATGAAGACACATGCACTACAAACATGGTACTTGGATTTGGGGAAAAGCTTGGAGCGTCCCCAACTTCACAATCATACCACAGACATGGGATATTTTCTCTGCACTTTGCACCAACTTACACAGTTGTGCCAAGCAGTGGAAGACAGCCCCCATGCCACTCATTCAGTTGTTTGTGGGTGAATCTCCTTTTTAGTGCTTTTTTGAGGTTTATAACTTTTTGGTGTTTCCATCTTGTTTTTTATTATGTAGGATCCATAAGACCTACTGAAGACAATAACTAAGACATAACCAGAGCCATATTAAGCTTTTGCTGATTATTTCACAAAATAATGCTGTTTGGGATTTCATCTGCTATGTGGTGGGCAATTATATTCTTTGTCCCTCTTGTCTTATGCTTACAGGTATGAGTTTGTTTGCTTTTTCTAAAATGGAGGCACATAAGTTTATATGCAAAGAACATGGGGATAAACCTTTTCTATAGATTTTAGAGATTTATTTCCAACATTTCAATCCACACTATGTGGGTTCTGATGGGAAAGAGATGGTTAATTCAAAGTGTTGTGAAGAGAATATTTATAAAGCTGTGGTGAGGTTAAAATGGAACCAACAAACAAAACTAAATATGTACTTACCACACAACCCAGCAAGGGTACTCTTGAGCATTTATCCCAAAGAAATAAAAACATATGTATGGTCACACAGAACCCTGAACATGAAAGTTCGTGGAAGCTGTGTTCTTAGAAAACAGACCAAAGCAGGGAATGCCCTCAGGAATAGGAGCTAGAAGCAAATGGAAAAACCTGCCATTACTTCCACATGTGAATACTTTCTTCTAGTTTTTCCCAGAGCAAGATTTTCTTTTCTTTTTAAAATTGTATATATTTTTTTTCGGAAATTTTCACTACACTTTCCTTCAATTATCTACATGCCTTCTACCCGATTTGTTCTATCATAATATTATTCCACTTATTGTGAAGATGTGTCTAGACCTTTTGTTCAGTAAGCACATACCATGTAAATTAGATACATTTCATTTCTTAATATTTCACTAAAAGTATTTATTAAGCACTCAAAATCAGCAAGGCATTGTGGTAACAATTAGCCATAAGAGGAGTTTTTCCTGATCTCAAAGTGATTTGTAATCCTGTGCAGGAAATGGAAATGTTTACTGAAGACACCCGTATGTGGAACAAACTGCAAGACAGGAAGTACCCGTGCTTTTCGGCAGATCCGCAATTCCAAGTTAAAATATTGACTTTATTGTGCATGCAGCCTTAAAACTCCATCACAATTGGGCAAATATTTGGGGGGTGTTGGGGTGAAATGAGAGAAATGAAAGTTGTGAATCTCATCCCAGGAATGTAGTTAATGGAATCCTGAGATGGCTTTGCATTTCTGAGGCAAACTCTGTTTTCTTCCACTCTCCATCATTCTCCTGCAGATAGGATTTTTTTTTTTCCCCTACAGTCACCTCTTTCCTTCTTTCCTTCTCTCCTTCTCATGTTGCAGCTACCTGGACTACATCAATCTTTCAGCCTTAATCCCTAACTAAGTCTTCTCCTATTTTTCTACCACATCAGAACACATAAAGAAACAAACTCACAATATGATTATGGTTTTTAACAAGATAGAAAAGATTACATATACCACCTATCAAGATCAAAATGTAGGCCACATAGGACATCGATGTGACAAGAAGACATACTTTTTCATTTAAATTACAATTTTTTAAAGAAGGGAAGTCCAACTGGGACTGTTCTGAATAAAATAAATATGCTATAACCAACTCTGCAGTATTTCTATCTTTGAAAATGAAAATAGATCTGCATATCCATGAAATATTTTAGATTTTTATTCTTTGAAATTGAATTCTTCCATTTGATTGTCACCAGCAAATATAAAAAGTGATAACTTTTTCCAAAGGCTAGAACTAAACCACAATTCATCGTAGGCAGAAAGAATCCCACAGCCATTATTCTTTGTACTCACTTTCAACACACAATGCTTTTTAATTAGCCTGTTAACTTAAAAATGGAAGAACTTGACCTATCGGTCAACAAAATTTGTTCAACTTTACAAAAATTGTTTGGTTTAAATAATTTATGAAACACAAAGATGTCCCAAACTGTTCAAATGGTACTTGTCTTCCAAATAGATTTACTTTAAAATTCAATCTTGAAAAATACTCAATCTAACTAGTGCACATATTTTAATTCCATTAGTCCTTAATAAAAAACAAAATAGTGGGCATTTTTTATCACCTTATCTCCACAAAACAATACAACTCTTCTGCATTTTAAAAACACCTCTATCTTGAAAATGTTTGCATATCTTTCATCTCATTCTGTCCTATCGGTAGCAGTGGAAATCCATCTTGCAGACGAAGAACTGAGACAGAGACAAATGATTTGTCCAAAGTGACATCTGTGCAGTGGGTTATGCATGAACCAAGACCCTAACCTTTACCCCAGCACGCTCAAAGTGGCCACAGTGCTAGAGTAGCCAATGTAGCACTGTGTGATAGAGTTAAAAATCTCTTATCTCCCCTCCACAATCCCAGCAGCTGGTGGTCACTGTGGTTGGAAAATGGTTGCTGCAGGGATGATTTAAAAATAGAAGCCCAGAAAATAACTAGAAGGGGGTTTGGCTTATTTTCTGGGGAAGGAGGAAATGGGGAAGATTTCTCCTACTAGCTTGCTAACTCTTTCACTCCTAGAAGTCACACAGCTCCTTCCGAAATGACAATTTTCTGAAGAAAATAAATAATCCTTCCTTTTCTGCATATTGCCAGAGAATGAACACAGGACAGTGTGCTGCAGATGCTGGAGGAAATAGGACAAAAGATGCAGAGAAGAGAATGAACTGGAGAGAGAAAAAGCCAGATGGCCAGTGATGAGGACCCAGTGCTGGATAAGCGGAGTGCAATTTAAAGAAAATAGAAAACTTAGAAAGATTTGCCACAAAGGCTAGACAATACTTGCAGGCACACTGCTAGAAGATGACATCACTGCAGCAGAGTTCAGCCTGTTCACCCCCTGAGCCCTCAAGAAGGGTGGCATTACCTCAAACGCTAAGCCCAATATGCTTAATGCAGTCTTCAGTACCTGTCTATCTATTGTACCAATTTATTCCCTTTTTTTGCTCCAAATACCAAAGAAGGGACCTCAATCTGCTGTCCTTTGCAAAACTAGGGATTCTGGGAAGGCTCAGAAGCAACAGCAACAAGCACATTTTAAGGAAGGAAAGTTGAAAGGAACATCCAGTCAGTATTTTCAGAACTGGATGACTTTAGGATGACTTGGCTGCAGCTCTAGGTTCCTTTATCTCTTTAGTCTCAAATGAGAAAGAAAAACCTGTTCTCCCTGACTGCATTCCTTTACAAAAATCTTCCTGTCTCATAACCCAATGGTGCCCTTTGAACTTAAAAGCTACAGAACTTTGTTCCCCACTGTAAATCGTCTCCACCGCCATGTTGCTTTTCCATTTAGCTGCCAAGCTGGGGAGAATTGGCAGTTATACCAGACAATTAGCACTTTGAAATATTATACCCCCACACATGTAACAGGTTAGCACAGTGCCTGGACACAGGGAACACACCATGAATGTTAACACCTTCCTTCCCTCTGGGCACCAGAGTCCCAGCATCTCCTTGTACTTCCGCCACTGAGGGATAGAGGCAAAGGAGAACAGGAAAGTGGACATTTGGCATCCTAGAAGGCAATAGACACAGAAGCAAACTAGGAGAGAATATGGCTGGATGCTTTTTTCCCCCCTAAATTCAGTTTTAGATTTGTAGTTCATAATGCAAAACCTGAAAAGAAGGGAAAAATTAACAACAGAGAATGGGAGTATTACTATTGAAACCCCTTAAAGGGATCACTTTTATCTCTAGCTATAAGACAATCCATTGCTCTAGAAACTCACAGCACACAGTATCACAGACACTCACTAAACCTATCAGTGGACCATTTCTATCAGTAATTAGTGACAGTTTTAAGTTTTTCCCTGGCACTTTATTTAGTACAATCCAAAATGTTATCACCTAGAAGAAATCAGTGATTGCAGGGTTGTTATTTATATAATCTGTGAAAATAAGCACTTACCCACTCCTCTAGTCCCTGAATAAAATCAGACATATGGTGGGTATTAAAAAGCAAATGCAGTCTATCACAACTCCCTAAACTTTTGTTTGGTTTTGGATGGAAACTCTCACTTAAAGGGCATTTCTCTGCTTGAGTTTTCCTTTAAGACATGAATTTTCTAAAATACTACCCCTCCCTTCCAAAATCTTTACCCAGAGAAAGGTGGTTTCTAATAGTATTCAGATTAACCTGGGAGATATAGGACAAGTCAGTCAAGAAGAAAAGTGGGGTCTTGCTAGCTAGCCATTATTGTTTCCTGACCAGAAAAGAGAATCAGCTGTAGCTTTGCTCTGCAAACAAGTCAAGACAAATTTAAGCCAATGTTTAAGTAGGACACACATAATCCAGATCACTGGGAGGGGACGCAAGGGAGGGGGACTTTGAATCTTCATGAGCTTTCAGAGTTTGATGAAAAGCATGCTAAGCTAGGAATCAGAAGATGTGAGCGTAAGTCTCAGATCTGTGAACCTGAACTCTGATTCTCAATTTCCTCATCTGTGAAACAGGATAATAGGATCTCTGGCATCTATATGTGAGAATTTTGTAAATGTAATGAGATACATATTATTATACAGCAGTTAGCTGGCATTTGTTTAACAAACATACTTTGAAAGTTCATCCCACCGGAAGACTGCATTATGAAGAATGTGTACTGTAATTAGGTATACCTAAAATCTCTGGTGTTTCTGGAAAGAATAAGAAGGGTTAAGTCTCAGGTATTACAAAGCCCCCTTTCTTTCTCTGACCCTGCAATCCTTAGTTCTTGGATCCCTCCCTGTCTCTCCCCTGTTCAAAGTCTGCCTGATCTCACTTGAGGTAGGGAAAAAGATGCTTCTAAATTTAGTCTAAGTGGATTTAACATATGGCATCATACCTTCCCAGGTCAAGAGGTCCCAGGGTTTCTGGAAAACTAGAAAACAGACTTCTGGGTGGTGGAAATTGAAGAGGGCAGACTACTCAGCTGTTTGGAAGAAAATAATGACTTGAGGATTTGGTTCTTTTTCAAGCTAAATTTCTAAAAGAAAGTTATGCCCTAATACAGAAGGCATCTTGATTTAAACTTTCGAGATGTTTTCCTGATGGCATCTAAGACATATTAAATTATTTGGCATCTGGTCCATGGGCCACATGGATTCTGCTTTGAGGGAGTTAAGTCAGTCTTGGACCTGGTAAATGATCCTTATTGAATTTGAGGCTAAAAATAAATAGAAGCATAAGGAGGGATTGAATAGAGGTTTTCTTTTAAAAAGCCAAAGGGTCAAATTCAGTAAAAAGTAATAACAAAAAATAGAGATATTTAATCAGAGTTTCAAATTAGGAAAACTTTTTAATGGAGAATGTGAGTTAAACCTGATCATTTTTTTTTAATAATAAAGATGTCCCATTACTGTTAGGTGAGCTTAGCAAATAAGAACAAGGCATATTCCTGTGACTCTTAAGTAGCCATGAATAAGCAACAGCCATAATTTGCCATTTTTTCTTATTGCTTAAATAAGATATCAAGGCTCAGACGACATCTAACATGCTTGTTTTTATCTGTCATGGAATATCCCCAAATGCTAACATCCTTAGGTTTTCACCCTAGTTTCACCAAAGGTATAAAAGGAGGTCAGGAAAATAGCAGCTTTAGAAATCCAGCTAGAGCAGCGTGAAATCCAAAATGAAGGTATGTTTGGGTCTGCACAATGAAAATGACTGAAGCCTAATCTTCTCTAAACTATGTGAATAGTGCCATCTAATGCACTGCTTAAAATCAGCAGGCATTTCGGGAACTTATACCAGGAAGCAGGAGAAACTGAGAGTAGCCACCTAATTAGAAATGCTGCTCTCAGGATTGTGCTTTAAGATTAAATTGAATAAACTATTGAAATATGTCACGGCTCTTGTGCCTTATTTTTCAGCATACCAAGAGACTTTATTGGGTGATTTCTGGCCTCTTCTATCTTCTAATTTTTCAAAGAACAGATTTTTTTTAAAAAAATTTTGCTACTACTGTATTACAAATAGTATTGAAATTCAGAAAATTTCTATCAGAGGATTATTTTATGTAACTTGGAAGAGAAATAAGGTAATTGAAATCTATCAATTCAAAAAAATCTAGGCCTTTTCCCAAAGGCCTAGGAAAGATCCAACAATGTGTCTTTCTGCAACATGAGATGTGATTAAAATGTCGGAAGTTGTATTAGAAGCGATCAATCCTGAATTCACCAGGACCATTTTCATCACTTTAAGATGACTAAGGAAACAAAAATTTGAAAAATTGTTTACAAGGGAAGAAGGAAAAGAAAGATAAATCATTCTCTCTCTCCCTCTCTCTCTCTCTCTCTCTCTCTCCCTCTCTCTCTCTCTCTCTCACACATATACACACACACCTCCAGATAAACCCCATATGTGTGCCCTTCTATCAGAGATCCCTCTAGTATTTGCATGAGAAATATTTAGGAAATACTTCAGGATGTGTGAACCACTCCTTCCATTGGCATTTTGTTAAACGGCTTTACTAAGACTTAAAATGAATCTAGCACAATCGTTCATATAAATCTATAAGCAAGGAAGTTGAAGCAGTACTGTATTCTTTAGGTTTTGCTGCCAGAAAATTGTTGATGATTATCTTGCTGCAACAATACCCACCCTGGAAAAACTGAAAATTCCATTAACAAACAAAGGATGAGTCGTGGACCAAAGGAGAAATAGTGCAGTAAATTTGATAAGTTTGGGAGAAGTATACTGTTATAACTTCCCTGGCCTCAGCTGAGATCAGTGCTTCTTGATGGTAAAAGATATGTGAAGGTCAAGAATTTAGAGGCAGTTGTCTGCATTGAAAGTGGTAGAATGCTTGAATAATGCTTCCATTTGTGCACTCATTAATTCTCTCAGTGACTGAGCAGTTACCTGGGGAGATCAATGGCATGATGTTCCTCCAGTTTAAAACCTTCACACCAGAAAGAGAAGAAGACAACTTCAAAAATACATCACATATGACAGAGTTTGGAAAGTTTATAGTACTTAGTAGAGCAGGAGCCCAATCCTTATTAGATAATTGATTGGATAAATAAGTGAAAGGTATATGAATTAGTGCTGGAAGAGAGGGCATGGGAATTCAAAGTTCTAACTATTCCTGCTAATCTTGGTGAGATGAAAGTGGAGAGAGAGCACAGCAGTTTAAGAAAGAGTACAAAGTGGAGTAGGTATTTGTGCATCACATTGAATAATTGGAAATGCAATTGGGATGCAGGTGGGATGAAGATAAGGAAGATCACTGTAGGCAGAAGAAACAGCAAAATTTGGAGACAGGAATTTATTTCAGGTGCATTTATTTGTGTTTGCCTGGATGATAGAATACATAAAAAGAAGAGGAAACTTAAAACACATACCATATACAAAACATAGCTCACAATAGATCAGTGACCTAAATACAAGAGCTGAAAACAATGAAACACATGGAAGAAATCATGGCCATAAGTCTTCATAACACTGGATTTGGCAATGGCTTCTAGATGACAAAACCATGAGCAATATTAAAAATAGATAAATTGGACTTCAACAAAATTTAAAACTTTTTCACAGCAAAGAACATTATCAAGAAAATGAAAAGACAGTCAATAGAATGGAGAAAAATATTTGTAAATTATCTATCTGACAAGAGTTTGACATCCAGAATATTTAAGCTCAGCAGCAAAAAGGCAAACATTGACATTCTTAAGTGTGCAAAGGACTTAAGTAGTTATCACTCCAAGGTACATGAAAAAATTCTCGACGTTATCAGTCATTGAGGAAATTCATATCAGAACCACAATAACATGCCACCTGATACTCCCAAAAATGGTTATATAAATAAAAAATGAATTGGACATGTAGGCAAGGATGTAAACAAACTGGTACCCTTGTACATTGCTGGTTGGAATGTAAACTGGTTCCATTGCTATGGAAAATAGCTTGACGCTTTCACAAGAAATTTAGGTTTGAATTGTCACATGACCTGGAGATTTCACTCCTACTTGTATTTGCAAAAGATATAAAAATAGGGGTTGGGGTTAAAGCTCAGTTAGTAGAGCGCTTGCCTCACATGCACAAGGCCCTGTGTTCAATCCCCAGTACCACAAAAAAAAAAAGTAATACAAACACATACACACATGTTCACAGAAGTGCTATTCACAATAATAGATAAATGGAAACAACTTCAGTGTCCATCGACAGATGAATGGATAAACAAATGTGGCAGATCCTTGCAGTGGAATATTATTTGGCCATAAAAAGAATGAAGTACTACTACATTCATGTAACTTAGGACATTATGCTAAGTAAAGAAGTCAGACACAAAAGGTTGTATGTGATAGAATTCCATTTATATGAAATACAAAGAACAGTTAAATTCATGGAGACAGAAAGCAGATTGGTGGTTGGCAGGGGCGGAAGAGGGAAAAATGGGGAAGAACTGCTTCCTGGGTATGGGATTTCATTTGGCAGTGATGGGAATATTTTAAAACCTGAGAAAAGTGGTAGTTGAACAACATTAGAAAGCGCTATTTTCTCATAGAGATGAGTAATATTGCCTATATTTACAGAAACATGCAAGCAGGATACCACTCACTGGAGAGCGGGCTACAGAGTCACTCTCTTCATTCAGGTGCACAGGGCATATGAACAAGTGACCGCAACTCTGATGGTACTTTTTAAATATACCTCCAGAAGTTTCAATCATTTGTGCTCGATTTTCTCTCTTCTGGAGAAGACCAAAGATATTCTCATTGCAAGTATTTGTTGGGTCTATGTGATGTGCCAAACACCAGGATAGACACTGAGTTCCTAAAGGCAAATAAGTCAAGCTTCCTGTCCAACAGAAGGTAAGTAAACAGGAAATAATGCAACAAAAGGGTAAAGGGGAAAGTAAGTTCAATGGACACCAGAAATGTGGAATCAATAGGAGATGCTGAGCCATGGCATCAAGTGGAGCAGGGAGGAATGGAAGTAGAAAGTGGGTTTGGGCTCTGGGAAGTTTTCCCTAGAGAAGTCACAGCTGAGACCCGGAGGACAAGAACTTTTGAACTGAATAGGACAGGGGCGGGGCCGAGATACCACAAAGGTTTCGAGTCAAGTCCCTGAGAGCTGGGAGAAGAGTGTGTGTGTAACTGGAGCTGCTACCAATGAAATTGTTTTACCTGAAAATAGGCAGGTTTCATCCACAGATGGCAGGAGGCATATTTATGTCAACTAGAATGATAGTCTTCTCTTCTGGGGCCTTATGGTGGCCTGCCCCTGGACTGTCTCTCTCTCCACAGGTACTCAGCTGAGCACCTGAGCTTTGGGAGTTCTCGCCAAACACCGTTCCATAAAAAAACATCTTCCCCATCCATTCCCTGAGTGGCGCTGACTGCCCATACCCTTTAGTTACGTCTGATTACACGAGGATTTTTATCTCTTCCTTCGGTTGGTTCTATTTGATTGGGTTTCTGTCTTTTCACTCTATGGGGTTGCATTTAATGTTTAATGAGCGATGTTTGGCTTTTTTTTCTTTCTCTCTTACATTTTACTTTTATATGAGAAACAGGAAGCAAAACGACAGACTGAATATGATGAACGGCTTTCAGTTCACACAAATTAATCACTTTTTGCCTAAAGGTTGTTTTTCTCTTTCACCAAGTCCCCAGTCAGCGTAGCAATCTGTATGAGGAAAATTAATGTTGTTCTGAAAATATCTAAATGTTTCCTTTTAGAAAGATACTCAACTAACATTCTACTTCTGGGGGAGACTTCTATGCAGGTCTCCCCTAGCTTGCCCATTCAGTTTGCAACCAAATCTCCATTCTCTGTGGGCTATGGAACTGACTCTTCTACATTGAACTATGTGTGTATTTCCTTCCCTACTTATGCATAATTTAAGTAGGTAAAGTCACCATGTCCTTGTTATGCTCTAAGAGTGGCTTACAGGTCATCCATATGCTACTGTTTTTGATGTGTGTGGTTTTTCAGGGAAGGTGTAGGGAGACTCAGATTTGGGTGGCCGCCAATATCCTATGGAAACCCATGTGTTCTCTGAAGTATGATAAAATGTGTATTCTAAGTTTTAACTCTGAGCTGAATGAATATTTTAAGTATTATATTTCTTTATAAATTTACAGTATTCAAATATAGGAACATTAAACCAAAACATTTATTCCAACACTACTGTAAGGTACCTGTGAGCTTTCTGTGGATAGTGGTTATACGCCATTACTGTAGCTAAAGTTTCATGATTATTGAGCAGCTGCTGCATAATGTAATGGGTTCGCCCAGAATAAAATAGCCATTTTTTCTTCTCAAGAAGGAGTTTTATTTCCTGGGCCTCCAAAATGTTATA
Organism: Sciurus carolinensis; assembly: GCF_902686445.1. Taxonomy (NCBI): domain Eukaryota; kingdom Metazoa; phylum Chordata; class Mammalia; order Rodentia; family Sciuridae; genus Sciurus; species Sciurus carolinensis. Next base: position 18,860,782 of record NC_062217.1, on the reverse strand, counting down.
ATCTAACCCAACCAAGATAAAAGTTGGAAAGAAAATTTTTGACCCTCCTCTTCACTTATTTCTCCTCCCTAATCAGTACTTCATCCCTCCCCACCATTATATATCTCTAGTCTAGATATTAGAAATCCAGTTGGGGAATTACTCATTCCCCTAGATGTTAGCCCCATTTCTTAAATTGGAATGTTGTTCTAAGTCATAGGAGATTTAGAAGACTGCATAGTGACTATTTATGGCTATAATCATATTTCATGTATATGAAATCATAAACATGAATGCAAGATAATAGATAATGGTCTCTGCCCATCACTTGTAAGGAAATCATTTTATTCCACAAACACTCCTAAGAAATTTACATTCTAAATATACATTTCTATTAAGTGTTTGAATATTCTTTTATATTTTCTGCTTTTGACTAATGTTCTTGGAGAAAAATATCTGGAGTCTGGTCATCTCATTTTAGAAGGTGCTAAACAGAGTCAATGCCACATGGTTACACACTTAAGAGCTACGTTTATAGCAACAACAGACCCTGTCACCTTTCACCATTGCAAAAGTCAAGGAGAAAAATAAGAGAAGGCATGATCTTTATTCTGCTCCTTCATCCCGCTGATCCTTTCTTTGCTATACTTGTTACAGTATCTCCTCTTCTGATTTCCCATTGGTCAATTTCTTCCCCTCAAAGTTTGGCTAATTAACAACAATTACAACTCGTCTACCCTCATCCCCCTCCGGGTTCACCTTCTTCTGTCTTATGTGCTTCATGTCCATCACGAGCCATTTTCAATCTACCCCTCTTTCCTTCCCCTCTGAGACCTCTACTTCCCCAGCTGGCCATCGCCCCAACCCATTCATACCACTGAAGACACTGAATCAAGGGTATGTATAACATTCTTTTCTGGAATATTGGAACAAACTTCTTAAAATTTAATATTAGACATCCCAGCCTCCAAAGTCCCTGAACCATCACCATCTCTAGAGAATGCTTCCTAAATGTCCCTTCTACTTGGGTAAACTCCTACCTTATCTGACCCTCTCCCTCTGGGCAGCTCCTTATCATCCAATTTCTCTTCATTTTATTTGAACCCAATTTACCAACCTTCTGTTGTGCTGTCTCCTTCCAATTCCTATAAGCATCAGTTCCCAAGGTCAGACCATTAAATATTTTTTTAAACAAAAGACTCCAGAGAAAAAACATGCCACTTCCTTAGGGGCAAAAGCATCTACGCTATTTGTAGTTTTAACTAGCACTTTTCCCTCTCTGTGTTACTTTATTTCATTTAACAACAGCTAATGTAGTTCTTTATGTCAGGGTCATAATAACCAAAGAGTCCCTGAAACCCCTCAAGCTTTGGAAGTGCTTTTGTGAGAGATTTATAACAACCTAACTGAGGGTCATAAGAGATAACAACAGTGATGAAAGAATTAAAATCCTCATTTTCTGTTTCAATATAAACCAGTTCTGAGATGTGAAAAAAGGCAACACTTCTCTTTTTCCATTTCCAAGTTGGAGAGGTACAGAAACATTAAGCAGACTGTGACTAAGTCATTAATTGAACAGTATGCTAAATAAATTAAATAAGCAAATGTCTTGTAAAAGCACAAGGCAATCATGGTTATGATTAGGGAAGCTGAGGTGCGGAACACCCAGAGAGAGAGCTGACGGAAGTATTATAAGACTCCATATGGGGCCCACCTGGTTGGGAAAGAAATCTGGAGAATAAATCAGAAAAGTAGATGAAACAGAAAGTTTGAGAGTAAAATAAATGTAAGTGAATTAAAAGAAAAAACCCTTTCCATAAAATGACATGATTTTAAGGGAGTCAAAAAACACTGAAGGAAAAGTACCCGTAAGCATCAGGAGTCTGTGTATTTCCTGTAGATAATTAATCTTATTTGTAAGTTGTCGTAATGTGTAGCAATCAGTATGGGCTTTTGGTGAAAAGCAACAGAAGCCAACTCAAATTGAAGAAGGAAGAAAGGAAAGAAAGCAAAGAAAGAAAGAAAAAGAGAAAGGATTACTTAAGGATATCTAATATCACAAAGATGTGATTTGGGGGAGAAGGGTACTGGAGAATGAGTTGGAGAAACAAGTGCCCTCCACCCAAGGGACAGGAGATGGCTTAAGTCCCCCCACTGAACCACCTGATTAGGATATTCTCTTATTAACACCACACTCAGTGGGCACTCAAGGTATCCTTATCGCCATTGTGGAAAATTCCCCCCAGTCACTTTTTCCTTTAGGAGTCAAAGGTTCAAAGTCCCAGGCAAGGACATCCAGTTGACAGCCTGAGTCACATGACCACTTCTAGAATGAAGTAGCCATGTCGCTCACCACAGCTTACAGACTTGGAGTGGGTTGGGGGCCGACTCCTGTAGCTCCCTTATACCCAAAATAAGACACATCAAATGGCCTCCACACTGAATACTTCACAATATTATCAGTTTAACTCAGCCAGACTGACGAACAGAAATATCTAGAATTTAGTTTTCCTGATTGATCTTTTCATCACAGAACAAAAGCACTAGGTGATGGGGGGGGGGGGGTCCCTAACATACTGGGTAGGGAGGGGCTAAGAGTAAGACTCTGAAGTCCAGGATTTTAAGTGTCAGTTATAACATTTACCATCTTTGGACTTGGGTAAATCTTTTACAGCTTCGTGTTGGTGATAGCAAAAATGGCAGTGAAATGCTCTTCACCTCATGGAGCTACGCTTAGGAAGAAATGACTGACACATTCCACTTGCTTACTATGTTGCCTGGAACATGGGTAAAAGCTCGTAAAAAGCCAGCAGCTCTTACTTTCCCTGGTTCCCCTCCCACCGTGGTGCCAACACAGGCATTGTAAGGCTAGTTTGAGCAGATTCTTAATGTGCTATTTCTCTTTCTCCCAGAGCCGAGGAGAGTCCTGAAGTAAGGTTTCTGCATCAATGATCTTGACTGCTTTTCTGAGTGTGTCCAGTCAACCCCCTTTATCTTGAGGCACAATCTACTCAGCCTGTTGCCTTGTGACTAGAAGGAATCCTCCCTTTTCTGTACTCTTGAGTTCCATACTAGGTTTTAAAAAAGAATACCAACAAACCCCTTCTAGGACTAGAGCCCTGTTTTATCTTACCAGACTTGGCTGCCAACCTCTAGCTATCTAGAGTCTGGATCCTACTACCACGACCTCAGCTGGATGCCATATAGACTTGACTTTTTGGGCTTTGAATCAAGCTTTCCCAGTTATAAGATTTGTGACCTTAGACAAGCTACTTAACCTCTCTGGGACACACTGGCATCTTCTGTATAATGAGGATGCTATAGAATTTGGCACATAAAATAAAAATGTCTTTATCTCAATGACTGTGCTTAACTGAGTCACAGAAGCTTCTGGTGGATATCATACTATAAAAGGCTCTACAATTTTCTCCGATGAGAGGGTGCGGTAGGAACTAAGTAGAAGATACAAGAGAAGTTCTGTAAGAAATGAAGATTAAAATCACTCCATTCAGGAACTTAATAAAATTATTGCAAGACTAAATCGGGAGAAAATTCTCTTGCACCTCAGCCCTGACAATGTGGATCATCTTAGAAGATGCAACCACAAGGTGGCAGTAAAAGGGACAACCTCACAGTCAAACCATCACAGGATTAGAGACCAGTTCCCAGTCTCTGGGATGTGTTTTATCCAAAGTGATGGTCTCAGACCTGGCTGCATGATGGAATTGTTTGAAGACATTTTCAAAAACACCAATCTCCAAGCCCCATTTCCAGAAGTCTAACTTTTGGCTGGATAAGCAGGAGAAAGAAATATAATTGAAATATAATTAGATAAAATTTAACAAAAGGAGATTGTGCAGAATCACTGTCCAGCAAAGTTACTGTGTGAGGTCATCTGGATCATTTCTTTCCTACTTCCTAAATGCACCTTAAGATCTGTACGCAAAAGATAAAAGCCCTGAATAAGTTCTTGTTAGTGTGTTCATGTGTCTAAAGGCTCAAAACTTTTACAATTAAGAAACTCTTACCAGGTCTAATCTAACTCCTTCTTGTGAAAATTAAGTCCCAGTTTTACAGTTCAGAGCTAGTTTAGTTCAAAGGAAAGAAGAACTGCTCACAACATCCATATTTTAGCCCTTTCTATCCTTCAAATGTCATCGAAATTTATATAAGGTTTCTTTTGAGCTTAATGAAATTGACCATTTCTACCAATCTGTACTGTCAATCAGCCCATACGCCACTCAAAGGATTGTCCTTCTTGTCTCCTAAACCAGGTGAGAGCAAGCTTCCCTGTTCCGAGAGCCATTACCTAGAGCCATGCAGAACCCAAACTTTTGGCCTCTGCTCAGAGCAACCGTCACATGGGCCTTTGGCTGCAAGCCTCTGGTGGTAGCCTGACTTTAGTAAGCCTTTCTGTCAATTCTGGAAAATGAAAAATGAGTCTTCGGCAATTTCCAGTCTGACTCAGTGTACATGTAAGCCAAGGTATGAAATATAATAGCCACTGTTACAAAGAATCTAGAAGGTTGTGCCAAAAACGTTGTAACAATTAAGGGAGAGAATTTAAGTACCCAGTGTACTGCCAGGCATATGCTAATCTTGATAAGTGATGACTACCTTAGGCATTACCCTAATCCCAGAAGTGCCTGTGGGAGGGTGTATGAGCGCCCTCATTTTAAAATGAGGAAATTGAGACTCAGAGAGGTTCCATAACCTGCGCAAGGTCACACAGTTCATAAATGGCAAAGCAGTCATTAAATGGAGGGCAACTGTTTAACAGCAGATCCTTGCTCAGGGTTGGGAGGAGGAGGGAAGGGCAGCTGTTTATGATGGTGTCCCTGTCCGTTGTGAAAGAGGGTGGGTGGAAACTTCAGTGAATTACCTTTTTTTTTTTTTTTTGAAAAAAAAAAACAAAATTAATCCTCCAGTGGACTCCTGTTTCTGGGGGCAAGCATATATATGTAAAATGTGATTCATTGGTTTAATGCTAATAGTACAGAGGCAACTGCCAAACTCAATTGCATCAAAAGCACAAACTGATCATATTTAAGATTTTATCAGTATCATTCTTCCCAATTCTGAAAGTATTCATTTTAAGAGCATATTATAGTGAGTGCTAAATTCTTTAGAGGACTTAAAGGAAAGATACAGCAGAGTTCCAACATTTAGAATTTGGTCTAATTAAAACTCTCTGTGAAACAGAGAATTTAAAAATATAATGAACTGTGCAGTGAAGTGCTAAAGTAAACATAAAATTAAGTACCAAAATATACAATAAATACCTCTGGGATGAAAGACCTTAAGCAAAAGGAAAGACTGGGGCAGTTGTCATAAGGAAAGAGAAGTAGAAATGGGCACCTGGAGACCTGAAGTCAAAGACAGAGAAACCATAATTGTCCTTTCACTCTAGGCCCTTTGGGATCAGCCAATGCGAGGCTCCAAAATCAGGAATCCATTTATTTATTCAGTGAGTAAACCTACTATGTACATGATCTCTGGTAAGGAGAGAAATAAGCATGAGGTGTATTGGGAACAGTTGAAGAAGCCTACTTAATAGAAATGAATCTGATGGGGAGTTTTAGGAAAAGGACCAGAGATATTCTAGCACACCATTCTGTATGCCCTGAAGGACAGAATTGAATAACTCAAGAGAAACTGCTCTAACTTTTTGGAAAGGGAAAAGGTAAAATAATAGTGGTGTTTAAAGAAAGTCAGCCTAGAAGTGGTTCTTGAGATTCTTGATACAAACGTGCAAATTCACACACAAATGTGTAATTTGCTTACCTGGAAAGCTGGGTTGCCCGTGCTAAATCTTCAAGAAAAATAGTCTTTAAACATGGTAACAAATATTCTCAAAGGCAAGAACAGAGTCAGTGACCTGCCTAGTTTTCAGTTGTTATCTCTGATATCTTATCCCCTGACTAGCCCCTTCTGGGAAATTTTCTCCAGTTCCATCATAAAACTTCACACAGGTTTAGTTTTCCATTACCAGGAAGCAAGCAATATCAGAAAATGTTTCATCTGCACCCAGATATCCATATGGTTAAAAAGGGTAGTTTTTTTGTTGTTTTGTTTTGTTTGTTGTTTTTTCCCATCAGAAACATAAGGTAAGTGGGAAAGAAAACAAGATCCTTTCAACAAAGGAAATTCAAACAGCTTGGATAGCTTCACTATTACCAAAAAAAAAAAAAAAAAAAAAACACAGAGATCAAGTGTTATTTTCCTATTATCAAACCAAAGTTCTCACTTTTTAAGGAATCTATGATACCTTGGTTAATTAGAATGAGTCTGCCCTAAATTGCAATCAGCTTCATTCCATGACAGAAAAACAGAATGACCCTGGGGGAGGGGAGGTGAAAACTGCCAGGGAATGACTTTAATTTTAGAATCCTGGTAAGAATTTCACATAGCAGCAAGCATGATTTCACTAAAACTGCATGAAAAGAGTACACACCTAAACTGCTATAAATCTTTGCTTATAAAAATAACAGTAAATGCAGTACTTCCGATGAATAAAAATGAAGTTTAAATCTATGTTCAGTATTGGCTTGGCTGCTACCTGATCAGTTCTAAATCTTGGTGTATGACCTCCTTGCTCAGCTCCAGAGCATGTGACTTTGCCTTTCCATTACCACTTTATTAAGTATAAAAGCAACCATCTTAAACAAAAGAAAATGTATTAGTCTTCGTCCAAATGCTGCCTATTGGCACACAGGTGTTTCTGCCTAAACAGGAGTTAGCTGAGACTTCAGAATGTGGTTATAGCACCAAGTCTATATTGTCCTTTCCTGAGGTACACAGTCATCCGTCGGTAGAGCAAGCATGGGAATACATGAAGAAAAGGAGCTGGGAAATGCTGAACAGATGGATTCCTCATGGCCGACCACAATGACTGCACACTACTTTGGTTTTATAGTTTCTGGAGAAACAGGAGTTATCACTAAAAACGGACGCTGGCCAATTTTTACTAGTAATCCTGAACTTCCTGTGCTATTTGCTCCTGCAATTGCTTCTGTAAGAAAGGACCTCAAAGTCGCTATGGGTTCGCAAAGTAAGGAACTGGCTTTTGCTCCTTCCTACACGCATGAGTATCATGAGACTCTACTACACCCACGTACCTTTCTAGTGATGGTACTTGGGCTGTCAGTCCCTGAACTGTGACTACAAACTGATGAACACAGTATGATCTCTCCTCCACAGTACAGACATTTCAGCTGGCCATGTCCCCCATCAGTCAGGACCTGCATTTCCTAGCTTTCCTTAGAACTAAGAGTGGTCATACCACTATGTGTCTGGCAAAGGGATGTAGCAGAAGTCACGGATGAAAGTGAAAGATCTCTCCCTGTGAAATAGGGCTGCACCTTAAAACCATGAGCATGCCTGTTCTGGGCTCTCTCCCCTTCCTTCTTACTGAAACCAAGACATGGTGGAAATTCAGCTTCTTAATTGCCCAGAAGGATGGAGAATACTGACTTGCACACACCACCTAAGAAAGAAATCATCCACATTCTCTAAGCCTCTGTCTCCTGGTAACTTTATCCCAAATAATATGCCTCACATATCCAATGCAGCCACACTTGCCAGTTAATTAATTTTAAAGTAACTTATTAATCAAATTCAATTTCTTGCCATCTTGAGCTAAAATAAAGCAAATTCTATTTGTACTTGATTTTTTAAAAAGCTTACATGGGCTGTGCTTTCCCAGTGGTCTGTTTTATTGTTGAAGTTGTTCCATCTGAACAACATCCTTGAACATCTCCAGTTCCAAACTGTCATCAAATACAATTTTTGAGAAGAGGAAGCATATGACAAAGCAATTCTTTGGAAGAATAAATGTGCTAGAAAAGTCAGGATTCTTAAAATATGAATAATAAGGAGATTCTTCCCTTTGAATTAGTAAAATACTCTCTAGAAGACTGATGGCCTTTTAAAGCAGATGTACGGTTAGAGAAGGTACAGATGGATACATTCAGGTGAGAACATACAGATAAAACAGATCATAAATATATATGTAATACACACACATACATACATGTACACATATATGTATAAGTGCAGGTACAAACACATACATAGAAATCTACACTTACATATGGCTAAGATTGGATGTTATTTGACCCCCAAAGTTTCATGTGCTAGAAGCTTGGCCTTCAGTGCGGTAATGACAGGAGGTGGTACAACATTTAACATTTAGTGCAAGATAGTCAGGTCATTGGGGGAGCTGCCTTCTGAAGGGGTACATGTAGTTCTCATAGAACCCTGAGTTGGTTCTCCCAAAAGCAGTTTGTCATAAAAAGGCAAGACTGTCCCATTCCCCACTCTCTGGTTTCCTATATTACCATAAGATGTACACATGGGGGATTGCGTGGGGGATCATGTGTATGTGCTCCTGCTGTGGTACCATCTCTTAAGATATGATACAACCAGTGGGGCTCATCAGAGGCTAAATCAATGATGCTGCCCAATCTAGGACTTTTAGCCTCCCAAACTGTAAGCTGTGACTGTAAATAAAACCTCTTTTCTTTATAAAGTATCCAACTTTGGGTATTAAGTTATAGCAAGAGAAAATGAACTAATAGATATATTTTGGGGCATCTCAAATAGAGGAAAAAGACAAGCTATTAGTAAAAATAGTACTAGGACAACTTGTTCTCCTTGTAAAAGAAGAAAAAAATCAGCCTCTACCTCACCTCTTATAGCAACATTTATATCCAGACTACACTTCCTGAAATAAAGCAGGCTTATATGAAAAAATAAACTTCATAGTGTTCATTTAATTAAAAGATGGGGAAAAATTTCTGTGAATGACAAAGCAGATCCTTCAAAACAAAAAAAAATTAATAATAGATTTGTGTAAAAATTTTAATTTTCATTATCAAAATTTTTTGATTCAAAGGAAAATGACCACAAAATGAAAATATACAAAAGATATCAATGTCCTTAAGACACCTAAAGTTCTTACAAGTTATTAAGAAAAGATGGAAAAAAGATTTAAATAATCAGTCATAGAATAATAAATTAAAAGTGTGAGCATGTTACAGTTTAGCTATAAGGTACCCCCAAAGGCTCAAGTGTGAGACAATGCAAGAATGTTCAGAGGAGAAATGATCAGATTATGAGACATATAACCTAATCAGTGGATTCATCTGCTTATATTGATAAGCAGATTAACTGGGTGGTAACAATAGGCAAATAGATATGACTGGAGAGGTAGGTCACTGGCAGTGTGCCATGGGGGTTTACATTTTGTCCCTGGTGAGCAGAGCTCTCTACTTCCTGATCCCCCAGTCCTGAGCTGCTTCCCTCTGCCACATCTTTCAGTCATGATTTTCTGTCTCACTTCTGGTCCAGAGTTATGGAGTAAGTGATTTTGTGAACTGAGACCTCTGAAATTGTAAGTCCCCAAAAATACTTTCCCTCCTCTAATTTGTTCTTGTTGGGTGTTTTGGTTACAGTGATGCAAAGCTGACTGTAACAGAGAGTAAAACGATGTTTAGTTCCAGGGGCATTTAAAACTTGAACTCAAAACAAAAACAAAGGGCTAGATATCAACTATAATATTGATAATGAGTCACATTCCATTAGCATGAGAATTGCAAATTCAATGAATAAATGTAAATTAAGGTTTATGAAACCCTACCACTTGGTCCACCTATGCTGGCAGCATCCTTCTATAAACCTCTATAACTCTTACCTCTATTTTAAACCTCTATGGATTCATTAGATAGGCCTTTATGCACACCTACTATCACTTTTGCTGTCTATACTTAGGAATCTAGCAGGTTCTTTCTGGTGCTTATATCATTAAAAATGATCAAGCACATAAGATATTAGAAAGATATCACCCATTGTCAAGTAAGAACTGACTTGCTAGAGCAAAATTTGCTATAAGCAAAATTTCTTAGCTAATTAGGAAAAGGTTTAAGGGGCTGGGGATGCAGGTGGAATGAATTTCAGGCTCACATGAAAACATGCTCGGTACATAGTTCATCTTTCTTCAATGTCCTCCCTGCTTTTCCCTCTTTGTATCATCTGCCTCCAAGACTGGCTGTCCTTTTTTTCAGATTGTCTTTCCAAATGAGACTGCTTGTGTCCCATTTGCCATTTCCCAAAATAAGGAAATCAGCCAAACTACTAAATCAACTATTCCCGGTAATGAAATGATGGACATTATCCATATTCTTTTGATCCAATGAGCAAGGTCTATTACCTGGATCCTTAAACTAAATATATACTTTAGTATAAATTATAAATATATAATTAGTATAAATAATTTAGAATAAATTATAAATTTATAATTTAGTATAATGCTGATTTATGCTAGCACAGTGGCACAGTTCTCAGTTCTGCAGCAGATGAAATCACCTAAGGATGACACCAAAACCGATTTTTTTAAAATAAATCAGTGGTCGGTCTCATGCCATACCAATTATATAAGAATAGCTGGTAGCTAAGCCAAGGCATACATCTTTTGTTTTGTTTGTTGTTGTTGTTGTTGTTGTTGTTGTTTTATCATTGTTGTTATTGGTTTTGGATTGGTCTGATTTCATTTTAAAGCTCCAGAATTGATTCTGATGATAATGTGCAGCAACCTCTCTAGAAGACAGGTTCTCAAAATGTGGTCCCCAGACCAGCAGTATCGGCATCACCTGGGACTTGTTATAAATACAGATTCTCAGGTTCCACCCAAACCTTCTGAATCAGAAGCTCCGAGGGTGGCCCAACACTATTTTAGCAATACCTTCAGGTGATTGTGACAGGCTCAAGTTTGAGAGCCACTGCTGCATTAGGTCAGTCATTCCAACATACTGTGTGAGCCCTTCCTGTGACCCAGCACACTGCTTATCAAGATGAAATGGAAGTAAAATCTATTGGATGTTATCAATATCATTAGGAAAGATTAACTGTGTACTACAAAAATCTAGAGGAGGAAATGAAGTCTCATTGTGGGAAGGCTTTTCACACAGCCCTCTCAGCAGCTTCTCAATTATTAATGTGGCCCTAAGATCTGACCCTGATCATGAACACTGTCATGTCTGGTGGATCGGCACAGACCATAAGCTGGCTCTCTTAAGCCTAAATATCCAGTTGACTGCCCATCTTCGGAAGAGATTTGCTGTCCCAGTTACAAAGTCCAGGAACAAGAAACACAGTGGCAACTGGGATTTCCTTCTGATCTAAAGTCACCAGTCAGCTCTACCCCGAGCCCCCACCCCTGCTAATCTTTCTCAGGAGTTGACCAGTCAATTTTTGCTGAATTTTAAGACTCTCATTTTATTCCCCACAGCGCAGCATGGAGCACGTGACCGGGGCCAACCCAAACTCAGGCCACACTCCAACGCCCAGCTGCCACACACACACACACACACACACACACACACACACACACTATGGAGCACGTGACCAGGGCCAACCCAAACCCAGGCCAGACTCCAACGCCCAGCTGCCACACACACACACACACACACACACACACACACACACTATGGAGCACGTGACCAGGGCCAACCCAAACCCAGGCCAGACTCCAACGCCCAGCTGCCCCATACACACACACACACACACACCACCCCTCCAGATAAACCCCGGGTGTGCGTCCCTCCCAGTCCCAGGAGTCTAGACAAATAAGCAATCCAGACGGAAGGAAAAGGGACAACGGAAGCAGCTAGTGTTCGTCTTCTGCCGTTTTCCACCAGAGGAGGACTGCGCGCTTCCGGGCCGCTGGTCCCGAGGTCCCCGCACATCCTACGCGCGGAGTGTCCAGCCCTAGCCCGGTGCGTGCGGGAGGCGGGGACAGCGCTCGGCTCCGAAGATCGGCGTTCAGAAGGACTAGGGTCGGGTACACCCGCCCTTCGCCCGGAAGCGGCAAGCCCCGCGCTCGTGTCCTCTGGTCGGATTGCGTCCAGCTCAGCTGATTCGTGGTCGCGGAAGCGCGGACCCAGTGGACAGCATGGCGCAGCGCCCAGCGCCGGGAGCGAACCCCGAGTGCGGGGCTGCAGGACCCTCTCGGCCTCCGGGCCCTCCTCCTTTTTTTGCCCCACCCTCTGCCCCTTCCAGTTCTCTCCGCCTCATTCCCTTTGCTGGTGGATGCAGTGGGAGGGAGCAGAGTCCCTGCTGCACTCTTGACCTTGCGCATTCCTGAAAGCACTTTTCAGGCTGGCTTAGAAATGAAGAAGCAAATGCTTCTGGAAAGAATCTTGGGAAATTATTTCGATGATCCTCCATTCACCCACCCACACGCACAACTGAAATCTAAGTCCTACAGAGTGACTAACCCTGGGCACTATTAGCAAATGACAACCTAAATACTCTTTCTCTACAATCACAGGCACACACACACCTCCAAGCAAATACACATACATCCATGTACTGCTCGCTTTATAGGTCCGTAGGTGTCACTTTAACGTGCTGTGTCGCTCCACTTTGGTCTCCATCCTGTCTCATTTTGCTCAGGTCTTCCTCTGTGACTGGAATACATTGACTCTGTTTGGCCCACACCTGCTTTCCTCTCTCTGCCCTGAGTCTGGACTTGTCTCTTCCTCCTTTCCTTCCTACCAAGTCTCTCCCCTGCTCCTGCCCCTCAGAGGATAAGTTCATTTCAAACAAATAAAAAATAAATCTCATATTTTTTGCCCAATGTATTTTATATCAATATTTTGCTTTTCTTTAGATCTGGGTACCTTGTCATAATCACAGAATCTTCATATACATTTTGCATTATTGGCACTATTTCTCCAGATGACCCTTTATGACCTTGAGGTCTTGCTGACAGGATCATCTTTGCGTTGAAGGGTATTATGGTAGACCCTAGAGTAATAGAAGTCAAAATCTAAACTCATAACTTGTCTCAGTTTATCTGGTATCACCTGGAATGAGGGTTGGATTTCTGGGGAAAAGGTACTCTGTGTTTACATTCAAAACGCTGGGGATGCGCTCAACTATACATCAACCATTTTTAAAAATAAAGACTATTCTTTTGCTCTGAGATGAAGCCTGGATATAATTTTTGGGTTTTTGCATTACTTGTTCTTTTTTTTCCTCAATTCCTTTGGAAATTCTAAGATACTGTAATGATTAAGAACTGCCACTGTAGAGCAGTTAAGAAAATACAATTCCAGGACCAGCAACATCACTGTAAGATGGGAGCTTGTTAGAAATGCAAATTCTCAGGTCAAACCCCACAAAGACTGAAAGGGGGAATCTGGGATAAGGCTCAGGAGTTTGTTTTTCAACAAGAGCTCCAGATCATTCTGAGGCATGCTAATATCTGAGAACTACTGGGGTTGTCTGATCTATATCACTCTGAGTTAAAAGTAGTTTGTTTTTAAAGTACTATAAACAACCAAAAAAGGCTGGGCAACAGTCCTATGCAGTCCTCAAAGTCTAAAATATTTACTCTCTGGCCTCTTTCAGAAAAGACTACATTCCACACTCAGTCATACAGTAGGGGACCCTGTTATCCCACCAGATACTGGCAGCATGGGGGTACTGGGAAGTTTTGTGAAATGAGCTAAAACCACTGTTGATCAAAGATTGCTCTCTTTTTTGTACATGTGCATTATTATTAGCATCAAGCAAATAAGTAAGGATGATAAGTTTTGAATTTGATATATGTGAGCCTCAGCAATGTTCCAGGTAGAATCTGAAGCAGGCTGGTTCTGTGTTCAGCCCACACCAGCAGTCCGGTCTCTACCAAAGTTGTTGGTGTGTGGGCTTGGCTTTCCCTAAGAAGGAGCCTTTCAACTCCTTGGGGACACAAAGTAGAAACTGTACTTATATCTATAGCATGTGTAGCCTGAAGTAGAGCAATGGTTGCACATAGGTAGTTAAATGTGTACCTATTCAATAAATGTTTTAAAACTAGTGGTATGTGGAGAGTCTTTAAGATGCAGTGCCAAATATGCACATGGGCAAGGTTCGGTGTTTAGGAGAACTGTAACTTTCAGATAAAGGGGACTAGGAAAAATGATAAAGACCCTACAGCACCCAAAATAGTGAATAGTATGTATTCTTAAATAATATCTACCTTTGACCCAACAGGGTGTCCTTCATGAACCGGGGTAAATCATTAGCCACTCAAAGTAAATATTAAGATGGAAATGCCTAATGCTGGCTAATGTCAGTGGCATTTCTTCACCTTATATGGGTCACCTTTCAGCTCAACATTCTTCTTAAGTTTAGCCAACTAAATGTGTACATGTAGGTTTTAATTTGAAAGACTAGAATTATAGCATCCATTTCAATTGAATGATGCTATTTCTAGGCTCTGGATGACAGCCATTACTAATACTACTTGGCTGCAGTGAGGCTAAAATGAATTCTATTAAAAGAAAAAATCCTAAGTAACAGATATGTTCACAAGTTGCTCTCCATTTAGCATTCAATCTGCTTAAAAATATGTGATTCCTTTAATCCAGAATTAATGTAAAATTATTGCATTTCAGCACAGTATTATGTGTTTTATTAAACTAAACTGCTATGCCAAAAACGTCATAATATAATTTGGGGAAAGTCAACCATTTTGGGTTAGGGTAGTCTTTTACTCAGAAAAAAAAAAAAAAATGCCGTTGATTCACAAACAAACGTTTGTTTTCTCAGATTCATTCTCTCTGGAATTATCATTAGGTTTCAAGGCCACTTCCTGACAGATACTTCACTTAGCTTTAAGAAGAGATGTAACAGCACCAGTGTCATCTTCTTCAGTGAGACCTTGTGTACGTCAGTTACAGCTGCCATTGGGAAAACCAGCCCGGTCAGGTTCTGGTGAGGCCTCTGGTCCTGGCTTACAGATGGCCTCCTCTTCACTCTGTCCTCACAAGTGGTGGAGAGAGAAGATGCTGTCTTTTATTGTAAGAATACAAATCCAATCAGATCAGGGTTCTATAGTTATGTCCTCATTTAACCTTTACTTCCGTAAAAATCCTACCTCTAAATACAGTCACATTGGAGTGATGGGGTTTCAGCATTTAAATAAGGAGGCAAGGGACAAAATTTAGTCCATGACACCTTGATTTTTAAAGACCTAGAATTCACCATTGTCAAGTGTAGAATACCTAGGTAAATCCAGTTATTGGCAACTATCATATGATATTTCATTTATGCATATAGTTGTAAAAACACATGCTTGATTTGTTCTCTTTGGCAAAGGGTTTAAAAAATCTTCCAAATGACAATCCTTTCATGAAAATAATGTAAATATATGAAAATATGGCTGAGGCTACCCAGGAGATTGAGATGCTAAAGCACAACATATTTAAAATGCTAATGTACAATAAAGATCACCAATAATCACTAATTGTATTAGTCACACAAGCACCATATACAATTATTGCTTAAAATTTGATAAATAAGCCAGGCAGTGTAATCCCAGCAGCTTGGGAGTCTGAGACAAAAGGATCACAAGTTTGAGACCAGCCTCAGCAACTTAGAGAGGTCCTAAGCAACTTAGGGAGACCCTATCTCAAAATAAAATATCCCCTGGATTAAATCTCCAGTATGAAATTTAAAAAAAATTTGCCATATACTTTTCACCTATGACCATCATGTTCTTTTCCTGCATATTTTACATATATTTCCCCAAGAAACAAGCAAATCACACAAAGTACAAAATTAATAATAATAAGTATCTAGCTGGAGAAAAGAAACAACTCAGAAAAAAGCTTATGATATTCCCCAAAGCCAGAAGAGATTCATGCTTCTATTTCAAACTGTCTTAGTCAACTGTCTCAAGGACCTGCAACCACTAATAACATCATACTAATATTCCTTTGGATATTAGCTGATGAGTGTTTCTAAAGACTATGGTAGCCATCTAGAGGTATATATTACCAAGATAAGGGTCACCCCAGATAGCAAATATAGCCAACTCCTCTCACAATTAGATTTTCTCAGCAAGTTTAACCTTCCAGAGCTGCCACTTGAAAGTCCTATAAATATCCACCCAGCTCCCATATTGGATTGCCTTCTTTTTACAGCTCAGCTCAATAGTAACAAAATCCTGAGGTTGGAGGATGTGTTGCTTTGGCCCTCATGCTCAAAATCAGTACCCAGGGACCAGATGAAACCCATCCTTCTTTCAAGAAAGTCAGTCATTAGAGAAGAAAAGGCAGATCAGCTATGTGCCCTACCTTTTCTTTTTGGAAGAGTTCCTAACATCCTTACAGTTTACCCTTTTTTACTGAAGCTACTCTAATTCATGTTTTATTCACTACAACTAAGTAAGGCAATAAAACATTCAAGATGGTATTAAAATCAACTGACTGGACAACTTTGAAGAAAGATAGGAGAAAGTTACTATAAGGAAGTTGTATGGGTGTGCAAGTTTATTAGTTAGAATTCAGTCAAGAAATAGAAACCATACCATGAATTTGCATAGAACAAAAACCTAGACTATGAAATTGGGGAAAGAAACAGACAAAAATGGGAATACTACCACATATGGACCTGGAAAAACAGAAAGAGGAGATAGGGTTAATAGATCACTGCCTATCAGAATGCTGGATTACAGGAGGAGATGCTGCCTAGAGCAGCTGCAATGAGCACTGTGTCTGTAATCCTAGCAACTCAGGAAGCTGAGGTTGGAGGATCACAAGTTCAAGGCCAGCCTGAGCAATTTAGCAAGAGTCTGTGTCAAAATAAAGAAATAAAAAGAGTTTTGAATGTAGCACAGTGGTAGAGCAATAGACCAGTCCTGGGTTCAATCCCCAATGTCCAGTACAAAAGAGAGAGAGAGAGAGAGAGAGAGAGAGAGAGAGAGAGAGAGAGAGAGAGAGAGAGAGAGAGAGAGAGAGAGAAGTGAGAAAGAGAGAGAGAGAGAGAAAGGAAAGGAGGGAAGGAAAGAGGGAAGAAAAACTATAATGGTGAGGAGATGCAAATATGGTCAAAAACCTACATGAAATTTGAGTGTTTGGGTCAGAGAAATTCTCTAGCTTCTGCTCTCCTACTCCCCTCTGTCCTCTGCTTCCATCTTTCATTGGCCAAACTTAACTGAAAGCTGGTTGGCACTGAAACTGGGGCACAGGTGGCAGTACTCAACATCATGCTACACAGAGCAGAGTGTGGGAATGTGGAAAAGATACAGAGAACAAATAGGTTAACCAATAATCCATCATCCTCCCATGTTGGTTACTAGATCTATACCAGAAAGTTTGGAAACCTATGACCTGCTTTGGTAAGGACTGATTCAGAAACTATTTAAGCCTGGACTTGAAGTGGAGAATATTAGAAATTCACATGAATAGGGGTCAATAGATGGTCTGATTTGATTTTGACTGGATTCATCTGAGGCATAAAAGAGCCAGAAACCATCTGAAAATGTTTCCATAGTAGGAGCAACAAAACATGGTTCCTTCCTTCAATTAACCCTTCAACTATAGGACAATGATATAAGGGCTTTCGTGCTTCAGCATGGTGAGAAAGGAATAAACCATCAACTGACATGCACTGAGCTCCTGTTGTGTTCTTCAGTCTGGACTGAGTGATTCAACAACACTGCTTTACTTAATCTAATAAAATCACGTGTTAATAGACAATGCTCTATGGTCTCTCATGATTGTGCACAATTTATATGCAAAGTTTCCCCCAGTTTTTACTCTAGAATTTCAATTGAATGCCTTGAAAGATTTTAAAAAAAGAAAAAGAAAAAGAAAAAGATGTTTCCTTCCACAGCAGAGGGCAGGATTTTTTTGTGTGTATTTGGTTGGTTGGGCTTCGTGCTTCCTTTTACTATCCAGTATAATAAAGATAATATCTTACGCTGGTACAAAAGTCAGGTGGGTTTGCTTGTACTTTATAAAGAGATTTTAAGCTTGAGATTCATGAACTGTGTTGCAAACCCACTTAGTACACAGCACCTGCCTGGGGTGTTCACCATCACAGATCACACTTGGGTGGCAAGTGGAACCAACTGGACATAAAACTCATGCTGCTTGACATGTTCTCAGTTGCTGACCCAGGAATCTTTTGTCTCTTGCTGGCATCCATGAAACTGCACCAGGCTAACTTATCAACTTGCAATGAAGATAAAATCTCAGACCCCTTCTATTTCTTGACACTACTAATGTGGGACCACAGTAAGGCAAGAGAGGTACCTTGGACCACTGACTGTGGGAATCCTGGTGGGGCCTTCTCTACAGACACCCTCTTACTCACTCCAGTCCTGAACCTTGGATATACTGAGTATCATTACACATTTCATGGATGAATGTTTATTCAATTCTTACAATGATATATAACATATGTATTTGTCATTTAAAACATAATATTTTAAAGTATATATGCATTGTGAACTGGTTAAATCCAGCTATTTAACAAATGCACTATTTGTTTGGTTGGTCAGGTTTTGTTGTTTTTCTAGTCCAGTACAATAAAGATAAAATCTTACTCTGGGGCAAAGGTTAGGCAGATTCTCTTGTAGTCCATTGCAAAAGAGCTGGATCTGTGTGTGTGTGTGTGTGTGTGTGTGTGTGTTTACCATTTTTGTGGTGAGAACACTTCATTTTCAATCCCTTAGCATTTTCTTCTAGAATACAGTATGTCATTATTAACTATAGTCACCATGTTATGCAGTAGAGCTCTTGAATTTAGTCTTTCTAAATATGAGTATGCAGATGAATTTATAGGTAATGTGGTTAGCCCAAGATCTGTCTCCATTTGAATCAAATTTTGCAGTGTGTATATATTCCCACATGAAGTGTTTACAGGTAGAAAGGATCTGAAGTGGCAATGACACTAAAAAATTATTACAGAAAAACAGAGTTACCTGACAGAAAAAATAAACCAAGTTTTTGAGTTGTTCTGTGGAAACTGGACATTGTTATCTCTGATACTATTTTGACTTGGGGGTTTGGAACGCACAGTCCACAATCAAATCGCAGTGCTAGGCTCTGCTGCATGGTGACACTAATGTATTACCTGGCCTTCACAGGGAAGACACCAGAACTCCCACTGGAGTTTTCCACATTGAAGAGTTATCCACACTATTGAAAATTGGTTGCTATGAAAGAATATCTCAGTCTGAACTAAAATGCTTTGCAGACCATGAAGGAAAGTGGCAGAGCTGTAAACACTAATGGGCCTTGTAAACAGTGGCTTCAGACATCATATCCAAGCACTGTGGCAGATGAGTCACACTTTTTTTTTTTTTTGTCTTTAGTGTCAGATGCAAGCACAGAAAAAACACATCACTGGCAGCTTTGTTGAAAGCTCATGATAAATTTTATGGAATGTAAGAGAAAAGGAGATGTTCAGGAGACTTAAAATGATGCTATCATTTCTATCACTTTAAGGTTTTTTTTCAGATGTTCTCTTAAATGAGGTGCTTACCTCTTTGTTATAAAGAGTAATTTCAGAATGTTTAATTGAAAAACCCGAATTACCTCAGCAGATGTTAACACTAGATTCTGATGTCGATCCATAAGATGATTCAGGAGGGTAGAAATGGGCAGATAAAATCAAACTTAAAGTTCATGTTTATCTTGAAAAATTTAAAAAGCATAAGATATTAAGTCATATCTGGAGCTCCTGAAATGATGAAAGTTATTCTATACCTAACTTTGATTAGATGACATAGACATAAAGGAGGCAAGATCCATAGGCATGCTACAACCATCCACATGTAAATATAAACATATAAATAGAGATAAATAGATGCATATGTATACATACCTGTGTACCTGTATTATTATCTGACTAGAGTAAGTTTTAATAAGGCAGCATTCTGTTAAAAAAAAAGTTATTTATTTTGATTGTCTGTCTGGGGACATCAGGTAAATATCCTTTCAGCCCTATTGTACTTGTAACAATCTAAAGGTATCTATGAAATTACTCAGATGGGTTCTTTAATTTAGTTTTACAAAACCAGAAAAGACTTCATGGACAATATTTGAACAGACATGTAAAAGAATTATGTTCAGTTTTACTAATCAGTAAACTTAAATACTGACACCAAATTACTTAATTCAGTTATTTAACATGCAAGTTACCTAAAATCTTTTAATTTCAGTTTCTTCCTGAGAAAAATAATGGAAAAGAATACCCTCACGTTATTGTGGGTTAAATGAAATTTTTCAAATAAAGTGCTAAGCATGCACCTAGTTTTTAAAATTGGGAACTTTTTTTTTTTTTAATCAGGCATCTCATAGAAAATATACTTCCTCCTCACAGAGGACTGGTGCCATATATGATGTGAAGGCTTTGAGTTTCAGTTCTTCTCTTTTGATCTCTGGATTCTGCTTACCATCTTCTGAGTTCCTCACAAGGTTCTTACTGCACCATCCATGGGGGTCAGACAGCTTCCTGCATCAGGGCTGCAAATTCTCAGATGTTATCTGCAATATCTCAAAAGTTCACATTTCAATATCCAAGTCTTTTGTCTACCATGGTAAATGATCTCCAAAGTCTCCTCCAAAGTGCTCTTCTGAATGCCTGCCAAAGATTACTCATGTCCCAGAAAATGGCTTCTCCCACAGCTTCCTGTTCCTCTCTGAGGGCTCTGAGTCTGACACATCTCCCTGCTGCCAGATTTGTGTCCCGAGCTCTACTCAGCTTCAGGGATGGAGGGAACCTGATTCCATGACATATCTGGTTGGAAGAGTCACTCCTGAGTTTGGTCATGGCTGAAAAGTATCCCCTCTTTTGTGACAAGTCAGTCATGATGCTGCCTATCTAGCGCCACAGAACATCAACCTAGGGATAGCAGCCAAGAGACCTCACTTTTTATGAATGCCATTCCTGATATTTTGTGCACTGAAAAATACAAACATACTCTAAAAGCATTATTATTACAAACACCATAGAATTCCCTTCTACCACTTCATCCATACACAGCACACATTTATATAGTGCTTTCTATATGCCAGCCATTGTTCTAAGCACTTTATATGTAATAATTCACTTAATCTTTGACAGAAAGACTATATGGTTAAAAATTGGTATTATTGCCATTTTATAGCTAAGGAATCTTAGGCACTAAGGAGATTAATTGATTACCCAGGACCTAGCTAGTGAGCTGAGAAGGGATTCTAGTGTTCTGCCTCCTTCCAAATGGCATTGTAAACCCGTATTTGTATGATCATTATGGATTCAACTTAATAAAGCCATTCTCTTGCTTTGAAATTGTAATCATTGGCACATATAAATTTATATCCATAAGAAGAGAAAAGCTGAAATTTGTAAAAAAAAAAAAATTATTTTGGATACAACAGTAGAATTAACTAATTGGAAATCGTCCCTTGTAGCAGCTTCCCTAAAACAAGAATTAATACATGATGCAAAAGATTACAAAACAAGACCTAAAGTACATTTTATGCTTTCCCTTTGCAGAAGTAGAAAATACTGGATAAGTAACCATTTCATGAAATATTCTTGGGAGAATCTGAGTACCTTTAGAAATTACTGCAACATAAGTCAACTTGGAATATCTTGATTAATACTGCCATCTAATGCCCAATGGAGAAATCCGAATTTAGTTCACACTGAATGTCCTAGCACTGTCCTCCGGTATTACTCACAGAGATGGCAGCACGAACTGTTATCATCTAAGACCCTATAACTACATCAATCATTTGCAGATAAATTTTAGAAAACAACCAGAGACTTGGACTCTTCAACTATACAGTCTAGCTTCAGACAACTTCAGTTTTAGGGTACGGTGGCATGCTCATAAAAAGGAATTTCACTGCAGCTTCCCATGTTATATAAAACAAACATCACAAAGCTGTGACAGTACAACCCTAATGTTAGAATCAGTATTTATTCTGGTCTCTATTTAAATCTCTTCATAGTTTTTTCTCTCTAGTTTCTTCTCAAAAAGTGTATTGATAAAACTTGTCTTCTCTTGGCCTTAGGAATACACCAAAACAAAATGCAGAAACTAATGAAAGCTGAAAGTGCAGCTAGGACCAGGCATTCAATGAATAAAGACAGGTACAATTTATTTTCACATTCACATATATGTATTAATCTAAATGCCAATTTTTCAAATTTAACTCTCCTGGATTATTTTCTTAACAATTGAAAATTACTTCCTGGTTTAAGTAGATAAACATGTCATGGATTAACAAATTTTAGCTAGCTAAATATAAAAGATAGAAAGTAAAGGTTACTTATTGTAGTCTATATACTAGTAAACTAAAGAACCTTGACTCTCAAAACTTCAGAGTTTTTACATGTTTAACATTACATTTAAAATAGTCTATATATGATTACATTCTCAAAATCCAAGTGTTGGCTACAGATTGAGTACCATTTACCTGAATTGCTCAGAACCAGAAATGTTTCAGATTTCAGGATTTTTAGATCTTGGAATTTATGCATATATTTAATGAGATATCTTAGGGCTGGGACCCAAAGCTAAATGCAAAATTCAATGTTTCATACATACCTTATACACATAGACCAAATGTAATTTTATACATTATTTACAATAAATCTGTATATAAAACAAAGTTTCACGATGTAGAACTTTCTTTCCACTTGTGGCATCGTATTGGCACCCACAATATTTTGAATTTTAGAGCACATAGGACTTTGGAGTTTTGGAGCTTCTCAAACTGTAACAGTATTATTTTAATGTCTGGTGGTATTCTGTTAATTGTATTCTCATCTTTGTCAACGTGGTTGAGCAATTGTTTGATAACTAGTGCTATAATAACCACATATATTTTATACCTAGAAATTGATTGTCTAAAGCTCATCTAATCTTTCACCTTCCCCAAACTAAAAATGCTTCAGTTGGTATAACTAAACCACATGTAGGCCATCAGTTCATCAGCTTCACACGTAAAGTTCTCACACCACAAATGGACCTAAGACATGGATCCACCCAGAGCCCCTGTGGCATGGGGAAGGACAACTTGAACAGGACACAAGGTGAAGTTTCAGGGCGAGGACAAGATTCCTGGTTGGGAGGAAGTTTTCCATAGCTTATCCACCTACTATCCTCCCTCCCACTGTGCCCTCAGCTCTGATCTGCTTGTTGCCCTTCTAAGAATGACAAAAAGTGCGGTGACTGCTGAGAGGCAGAAAATCATTTAGGACTAGACCAGTCTCTAGATCCAGGCTAATTCCATCCTATGACATTTACACAGATATCCAGGGAAAAACAGGAAAAGATGGCACCTATGCAATTTTATGAGTGTTTTTTAAGGAGTTGATTTATGTCAAAATGATTCTGGAAACTGATAAAAAAAAATACTGCTGATTTTGAACTAAGTAGTTATTTTCAGAATAGCAAGTGCTTTCAGTCCATTCAACTTCTACTATTCAAATCAGTTTGTGGTTGGCAAAGTCAAAATCACTTGCTGGGGTATTTGGAATTGAACACAAAGAAAAGGAAATAGCTTGACCTGACATTAATTAATATAATGTTGCTAGGAGCAATTTAGCTTGCTAGTTGCAAGACCAAAATTCTTTGAGATTTAACCTTCTGGTATGAAGTACTTCTAAGCAATTTTCAGCCACTCCATGTGGAATTCTTAAAATGCAGAACTAACATTATTATAATAATGGCTATGAACCAAGGACGAGAAAGAGGAGGACATTCATCCTGACAGAGATAAATAATAGGCAAAGTAAATTACTGTATTAGCTGGATACTTGTTATACATGAACTAAACCAGCTCACTTATATTTATACACAAAGCATAATGGAAAAGGAAAGACAACTGTACTGGAATCCATTCAAATGAGCACAATAGTAGTTACCAGGGAAAAATGATTTTGATTGTATCATTAAATTTAAAACATTCACTTTAGGCACTGAACACAGCCCTCAAGTGGGCCTTTTATCACAGGCTTAATGTGAAGAGTGCAAGAAAAAACTTGCAAGCTAATGTTTTTCGCATCTAAGGCTCTCTTCACTCTGTAGTTATAATATTGAAAATACACACTCAGGAAAAAAATATCAGCACTGCCTTCCTCCATACAGCTCCAAAACTAATGTGAATATAAAATAGAGAAAAGAAAGCTCCATTGATCTTATTAAGAGATTAATTCCAATAATCTTTATTTTATAACTTAAAAACTACTATGGAGACATAAAAAGGCATAAAGGAAAGGGGTTTTCTCTCTGCTCAGGTTAGTGAATTTCCTTGACCATTTGGGTCCCTGAATCATTCATCATGAACTGAAACAGACATACATTATGTTGAGCAATAATTATCCATGTTTTTTGAGGAATAAAACATGGGTAATTGTTATTTCATTGTGCTGATTTTTTTGTACTAAGAAAAAAAAAGTATTCACTCATTAATTAGGGTAGGCCATTTTATGCAGTGATTCTAAGCATCCCAGTAGTTGCTCTTGTATTGTTGTTACATACCCCTTAGAGAATACAATACTACCTGCTACAGAATTATTACAGTATTTCCCTTACCCCTATGTACCCATCCTCTACCAATCATGGTAGATAGCCAAAAATAACTGTTGTGGAAACGGCACTCGGAAAGTAGGAGAAACCAAACTTTATTTCACGCTGGTACGCCCAGAGGAGATCAGTACTCCAAAATTCTGAGCCCTGATCCACAGTTCTTTCAACATTTATAGGTTATTTGAAGTCATCTTAGACCCATCCTATCACTGGGGATTTTTCCTCTTTTTTCAAAACAATTCCTAATCTATGCGGCTGAAGTCCTGTGCAGGGCCTCTAACATAAAGTATGCTCATAGAACAGACAAGAAGAAACAGCTCTTTTCACAGATGTCTATTACATTTCAGGAGGGAGTAGTCAGACTCTGAATGCAGTTATTGACAATGCAAATGGTAGGGACCCTCCTGGGGAAAACCCAAGAGAGGGGAGGGTAACTGACCCCCTCTCCAAGCATTGAACTCTTACCACAACGTTTTTGTATTTTCATTTCACAACCAGGTCTGATTTTGCCACCACATAACCATATATTTTTTTAGTTTGTACATCAAGAGGTAAAGACTATTTGTCCATTTTATGAATCTGATCAGCTTTGTGATTTCCTTTAACCAACAGGGACCTTATGCATGTCCCAAGTCTAGGTCTCAAGAAGCCTTGCAGCTTCTACTCCTGCTCTGGGAATCTTTCCACCATGCAGGCAAGCCTGAACCATCTTTATGGATCAAGGGTCAGCAGACTTTTCCTGTAAAGAGTCAGATGGTAAATATTTTAGGCTTTGGGGCTATACAGGCTCTGGCAGAACTGTTCAACTCTGCCTTTTTAGTGATAAAGCAAATATAGACAAAAACGTAAACAAATGTACTCCAAGAAGATTTATTTCCAAAAAAATCAACAAACTGGCTTTGCTCCATGGGCCATAGTTTGTAGATCCCTGTGACACATGATAAGAAAGGATCTGAAGTGAGACTGTAGCTATTCCAACTGTCATTGTCCCTGCTGAGGCCCCAGATGTGTAAGCAAGCCCAGCTTAGAAAAACTCAAACTTCTAAGATCTGAAGGGTTGTCCAGCTGAGTCCCACCAAATGGTCAGCCTGAAGAAAACAGAAAAGAAGTCATGGCTTTTCAGCCTCTAAATGGTTTTTCATGCTGCAAACCTTAAAAGCTAAATAATACACACATTCCAAGCTTCTTTACCAGTCTGAGGCACCCATTCTCCAGATACTGTGAGGTTACTGAGGGACCAGAGCAGCACCCTGCTCCTGAGAACTGCCTTACCTAGAGAATTACACTCTGCTCCTACAGAAGCCCTCAGTAAATGATTGACAGTAAGCAAACAAGTCAAACCCCACCTCAAAAGGGGACCAACTCTAGTGTAATTCATGATTCACAGGTCCCCACTGGGAGGTTAGTTTCCATCTGAAATCTCGTTACACTTGCTTAGCTTTCTTTCCTGCTCCATCTTCCATCCCTCACTTCCCATCTGCAATGTCTTGTGCAATAAACCACTTGGACAAAAATATCACCATCTCCAGTTCTGCTTTGAGGAAACCTGGATAAGATAATTTCTAAGATTTATTTTGTTACTTGGGCACAATTTGGAATAAGACCGAAACGCAAATGTGCAGGAGACTGTAATAAGCCAAAAACAGTGCATTGAACCCAGCTTAAGCAGAAGCAAGAATATGATCTACTACCACAAAAGCCCTGCTTTATTCTAGAAGTATTAGGAGGGCAGGGGAATCCAAAAGTAGAATTTCTTGGAATAAAATTTAAAAATGATAATTTTATTCCACTGAATGTCATTTTCTTAAAGTTAGTTAAATCAACTAAATTTTTGACAGGTATTTATCATATCGCTAAAAACCTCTTCCATTGGACATAGTCATATTATTAGATAATGTTAGTTCTAAATCCTGTCTTCCTCTTGTTCTTTGCTTCTTCACTCACTGAAACCAACCTATCCACCCACCACATCATGCAAAAATCGAAACTACTAATGATTTCATGCCCATAAATTACATTTAAATCGCCAGATGAACAGTAATTTATAAACATAATATATCTATCATTACTATTCAAACAGCATTCTGAGTATTTTGAATAACAACAACAACTAAGTAAAGGAAAAGAGATATTGCCATCAGCAGGTTCCCTGCAAACTGGGAATTGGGTAGCTGGCTAAAGGAGAGATCTGAAGGAAATCTTAAGAAAAAGTAATGACAGCAGCAGGGTTTCCCCTTTCAAAAGGAGAGAAATAAGGAAGTGTCAGAGAGGGAGCATTAATAACTAGCAGAATGGAGTATGTGGAAAGAATCCCTAAGTGATGTGAGAAACAGAAAAACCAAAGCCTAAATCTAGAGACTGGGAAGGGAAAATATGGAGGAAATGCATTTATTCAGACAGATTAAATACTTCTTCCATGTTGTTATGTTTGATAAATATGGAAAAACTCTGAAGAAGAGTCTGGTGAAAATACCCTGACAAACATCCCCTAGGCTTGTACACTCTTAAATATGTCTTAGTTAAAAAAATGAAGATTTACAACAGTATTTTAATTTTTCATTGCCATAATTTCTATTATCGCATTTTTTCCCTTAGTGGTAATTACTATTCAAAATAATTTGGGCATACTTGATTTCTTTAAAAAGAGAAAAGAGGGAGAGAGTGTCTCAAATTATAGACTTGTTTTGAAACCATTCAAATTCTCTCTGTTTCCTCATCTGTAAATGAGTAAATCAGGCTATGTTTCAATATTCAATAATTCTTGGGGAAAAAAAAAACCTGAGTTTTTATTGCATGAATACTAACAGGAGGAAACATTCTAAATGGCATTTTAAAGTCAAATTGCTGTTTGTAACCTTAGAATACCACTTAGAAAAGCAATACTTTCTGCATTGCCTCAAATCATAAACCAAAAGTACTCAGAAAAGCTAATTTGGTACAGCTGGGAAGAGATCTAAAGATGTATGTTAATCTAATGACTATTTAGTGTAGGAAATTATAGTTTAAATAATGTATATGAATTTGGATATTCATTAAGATTTTACAGCATTTCAAAATGAGTTATTTTAAGATTACAAACTAAAAATAGTGACATTTTCCTTCACAGAAACTATAAGTAAATGGCAAAGCATAATCAATGCACACATTACTTCATTTTAGGGCTTACACAAACCAAGAGTTACAGAGACTAATAAAGGTATTTGGGCTCAATGTATGTAGATATCTGCAGGAAATACCAGATTGAAAAAGGAATCCACTAGGTACATTTAAAATTAGCAGGAAAGTTTTAGAGTTTCATGGATAGGTTTGAGTTAGTCATAATCAAGCGAAGGAGGAAAGGGGAGAGCATTAAAGAGGGCCCCAGATAATTAGGAAGCAACATCCCAAAAGAGGTAGAAGCCATGAGGTCCATGCTCACATGGAAGGAAATTGTCCTGAAAATGCAGAAAATCAAATGTTCCTCGGACAGAGAGGGGATGAAAATGAGAAAGCAAACGTGAGCTGCTCCTTGACAAAACGTTTGCTTTGCCAGTTCTGGTGTTCTGGGTTTGTTCTGCACCATTCGTTCTTGCCACCAGGATGTGGAAGTGCTTCCTGACTTCATGTCCTTCAAGTTCCTGTCTCTGTGCCCAACCCCTTTGACTGGGACAACCACCCTCTGGGTTGGTTCTAGTATTCAAGTTGTCATTGATGTCCTTATGAAATTGAAGTTTCAGTAGAAACTTTGTTCCTTAGAGCAGCTAATAATCACTTCCAAATGGAATAATATGGAAAAAAGGTTAACTAACAAATAAGGTTGTACTATTACTCATAATTTTGTATTTAAAGTTTAGTGAACATTTTTCAAATGAAAAGAACATGGTTTAATTAGACACTGTTATCTTTCTAGTTTTACTGGCAATTCTAAAAAGAAAATGAAAGACCTTGCCTGAAAAAACAAAGGTCATTTAATTTCCTTTACATTGTTCAGTAATCTTTTTTAATATTTTAATGAGCAATAACATTCATTTCTAAATTTATGTAGATTCCTTCTACTTTAATCACTTTATGTTCTTAAATATACTCTAATTACAGATCTTAAATATAAAAGTGAACCACAGATGACCTCAAAATCACTTCTTAAAGATACTATGGGATTATAAATTTAAACATTATGAATGTGAAAGAAACCTGTTAGAATCCCTGATTTTCATGGCATAGAGTAAAATCTCTATGCAATTTTTACAGTGAAATGTTGATGCTTACATATGTACATAATGTTATATATACATAAAACATAATAAATGTGATAACATACATACATCCTACTCTATTTTTATTCAACAACAATCATTCATTCATTTAATTGAGTATAATATATAAAGTGCTGTTCTAGGGTGTTTTGACATCTACATTAGGAAAAAGTCTGTTTTACATGAACTTCATTGCCTTTGAACTTCTGATGAGGAAAAATAGACCTAACATTTTGTATGTGCATGGTATATATACATTATGGGTTTTGACTCCAGATTGACCTGGTTTTAAGTAACAGTTTTACCAATTATTAGATATGTGATGTATGTAAGCTAATTTTCAAACCTCACTTTTTCTCACTGTGCAATAGAAACGATCATATAGTTTGTCATTTTTTGTTTTTTTTTTGTTTTTTTTAGAATGGTTGTTGCTTAATGATTACATCCTATTGAATCTCACTGCTGCAATTCAGGAAAGATCATTCGGAGTAGCACTGTGTTGGTTTTCTGTTAGTACAGAAACAAATTACCACAAATTTAGCCACTTAACCAATACAAGTTTATTATCTCATAGTACTATACAGCATAAATCCACCACAGGTTTCATCAAGTTAAAAACCAAAAGGGCAACATTCCTTTCTGTAAACTCTAGGGGGAAATGTGTTTCTTTGCCTTACCCAGCTTTCAGAGAACACCAGCATTCCTTGGTTCGTGGCACCTTTAATCTATCTTCAAAGGCAGCAATAATGGATTGAGCCCTCACTTCACATTGCTGTAATTATTGCCAAGAAAAGTTCTCTACTTTTGAGGACTCATGTGATTAAATTGGACCCAAAAAGATAATCCAGGATAATCACCCCATTTCAAGGTCTATAACCATTCGTGACATCTGTGAAGTCTTTTTTGCCATGTAAGGAAACATATTCACAGGTTACAGGGAATTAGAGCATGTACGTCTTTAAAGAGCTTCTATTCTGCATATTAAAGGTGCAATGGGAATAACTGGAAGGTCCCTGTATTTGGTACAAGTGGCAGGAACTGAGATACAGCTGCAGCTGCTGTTTGTATGTAATCTCCCTGGCAACATGCAAACTGATCCTAAAGAAATTTCAGTTCTTCCTCTGTTCATATGAATTCATGTCTAGAATAAATTTTATGAATTTAGAAGCAATCATACACTATATAACTTTCCTAAGAAAGTACTATGCAAATAATATGCAAGAGTCAGAGTGGAAATAAAATTCATTTATGCTGAAATCCTTAGACTCTCTGAAAACACCTTCACATCACTAATCCCATGCTACAACTACCTGTGACTTTACTGCTTAACGACATTATGTTTTCTGTGGATGTCACACTGTCTGTTCTTCTGAACACTCTGAGCAGGATGACACAAGTGTTTGGACAGCTTCACCTGGAGAAAGCGAGTGGGAGATCTAAGTGGATCTACCCTAATTCAGTTTTGCCATCATCTCCTATTTTCTAACAAACAAAAATGGAATAAACAATTCAAGTAAATCATTTGACCACTATATTTATTCTTTAAATAAATTTATCTTGTAAAGGACATATTTTAATAAGCAATGAACTAGAATGGGCAATTTGTTTGACCAAATCTTAAAATCAAAGAATTTAATGACACTTCACTGCAGTTTAAAAATATTCTGGCATATGGTATATCTACAAAGTTCTGAACACTCAGTTAGGCACCAGAACCACCACAAATTAAATATAAATATTCACTCCACTCAGACTAAACTAGATGGACTGAAGTCAGAGACTCTACCATACAAATCCCTCATTTAAGCAATAAGGTAAGTGAATTCCTAAAGAGTTAAATGCAACTGGTTCCCCCTTTGATACATAATCCACTGTTTTATCCCCTGAAGTAGAATTCATTAGCAAGATTGGGGTTTTGAGATTAGAGAGGTCAGGGCACTTAGCAGTGCACTGACTCCAATTTTCCTGGTAATTCAGGAGAGAAAGGTAGAACAGAAGATTCCAAATACATTAATATTACTAGCGAAGCAATTGCAGAAGGAGCCGGGGCTCCCGTGTCAAACACACCAGGACTTGATTTCAGTTCAGCATGATGTTAGCAAAATGCTTAAACTTTCTAAGTCTCACATGCTGAATTTGCAAGGCATGGAGATAACACAGCATAGAGAACAAGAACCCAGAATCACATGGGTTTGAATCCTGGCTCTGCCATCTTCAAGCTGAGAAATCTTGAGCTCACCACATACTCTCCTATTAATTTCATTAATATAGGAATGACAACACCTGCTTCCAAGGTTTTTTCCAAAGAGTGAATGGGGTAGTGGAACACTCAGGATTGTGTCTAAATAACAAGAAGTGCACACGGAATGGTAACAAGTATTATTACAAACTGATTTGCAAGTGTATGGTGAAGATTCATAATAAATGCAAACCAATTTCCTTGTAAATGAAAATTCCCTTGGTCTGAATATTTGTGTCCTCTCAAAATTCATATGTTGAAAGATGAACACAAGTTGATGGTATTAAGAGGTGGGACTTTTGGGAGGTGATTATACATTTTGAAAGTGAAGCCCTCGTGATTGCAATTGGTGCCCTCATAACAGAGGGCTGAGAGAGACCCCTCCCCCTCCAGCCTGGAGGACACAGCCAGAAGCAGAATCTATGAATCAGAAAGCAGGCCCCGGACGGAAAACAAACCTGCCAACCCCTTGATCCTAGACTCCTCAGGCTCCAGCCTATGACAATGAGAATCTGTTGTTTAAAACTGACCTAGTTTATGACATTTTGTTATGGAAGCCTCTGTGGACTAAGACAGCAATGTGATGCATTTCTACATCTTAATGACAGTTTACATGTTCAGAGTTTCTATAACCATGGATCCTGTCTTATGCTCTGGCTATGTGGTTAATTTTCCCCATTTCTCAAAGTAGGAATTTGACTTTGGAAAAGTGCAAATGGTTTGGGATCATATATTAAAGTGGGAATGGAGAAAGAATTAAAATTCCATGACCCCTGGCTCTCTACTCACTGCTTTACCTGTTAAATTATGTCACCTTGGCAGTTTAACAGTACACTGGAAACATTTTCAAGGAAGAATATTTATGTACACAACTCTTGGCACCATAAATATTTGTCTGAATTTATCCTGCTTCAGGCCAATCAACACCTTGTGAAACTTGTGATTTAAAAGACTTGGATTTTTATTCATGTGATGTTAATATAATGGAAAACAATTCAGTATCTCCAGCAGGAGTGATTTTACAGGCATTAGCAGGTGGCAGACTACATAAACTTTACCTTTCTTGACATTTTTAAGAACTAATATAGTTTTAAAGCATGTGCATTTCTGTATTATTTAAATAATGAAACTATTAATGACATATAAGGCTTGAAAGAAATGTGAATCTGAAGCATTTTGTTTACATTGAGTGAAGTATGTATAAACATTGATAAATGCTAATGGGAGTTATCGACACACATTCCTTTCATAGCAATGGAAGAACACTCTGTGCAATTCCAAATACCCCTTTTAACCTTGTGAAAAATGAATAAGGAATTGGAGTGTGTAGAACACTAAAGCATAATAAGAGCAGAAGTAAATGAGTTTATTCCAGTTCAGTCTCGGGCTAAATAGTACAAAATAATTTCAAACAAGCGCATTTCATGAAGACTTATACATTCATGGTACTTTCCTTCTGGCCTAGTCAATAAAGAATGCCCTTAATTACTTGCTAGTCATTTCTCCATAACAACTGTCTGGCTTTCTGCCTTATCTGATGTGCTTTTGTAATGCCATATTGAATTAGAAATATAATTAGCAAGTATACTCTAATTTATTCCAGGAGTGTGTATCTAGCACCAAATACCATTTATAATAATAAACAAGATAGCTGTTCCTGCTTTAAAATCCAGTGAGGAGCACAGAAATTAGGCAGAAAGACAAGTGTGATAATGTGATGGTTTAGATATAGGTGTCCCCAAAAGCTGAGACAATGCAAGAAGGTTAGAAGTTGAATGATTGGATTATAAAAGCCTTAACCCAATCAGTGAATTTGTTTCCTGTTAGGGATTAACTGAGTGGCAACTGAAGGAGGTAGGGTTGGCTGGAGGAGGTGTGTCCCTAGGAGTGTGTCTTTGGGGTATGTATTTTGTATCTGGTGAGTGGAGTCCCTGTCTGCATTCTGCTGTCATGTACCCAGCTGCTTTCCTCTGCCACACTCTTCAGCCATGATGTTCCTCAGGCCTGGAGGAATGGAGTTGGCCATCTATGGACTGAGGCCACTGAAACCATGAGGCTCCAAGGAAACTTTTTCTCCTCTAATTGTTCTTGTCAGCCTTTGGTCACGGCAACAACAAAAATGACTAAAACAATAGCAAAGGCATAAAGTGTGAAGGGGGTAAGACTTAAATAAGTTGGGTGTTCTGAAAATGCATGGAAGCAATTATAACCAAATAACTAAAGATTCAGGTGCAAGGCAGAGAACAGTTGCTCAACTGGACATTATATTCAGTTCCTGGTGTCCAGAGAATTCATTTCAAATGAGGAGACTGAGTCAAAAGCTCCACTGTCCCTTTCTCCAGAACCCAATTCTCTCCTAGATATCTTTTTTTTTGGATATCTACCATGACTAAAACTTACTATACACAGTACTTATGCTTGTCTCCTCTCCCCAATCTGGATCCTTACCTTCTACATCTATCAGCATCTGGTCCCAAGCCATCTAGTCACTAGATGAGAATCAGAAGTAGCATGCTTAGGGCCAGTTTCTTCTCCATCTCTTGCTCCAAAAGCACAGAACAATGCTTGGGAAGGCAAGTAGTAAGGAGATAGGATTAGCCCACAGTGGTTTGAGTGACAGGCCAAATATTATTCTTTAGGCAGTTTGTCATTAAATTACTGCCAGCATTGCCTTGTCATATGGTAAGAGAAAGTATGTATTTATAAAATGATCACTGAATTATCATTAGTAATAAATATGTATTGATCAGTTTTAATATCTGGCTAGGAGACATCATCAAGGAGAAATTTTTCTTAAGTCATAAAATACATTCTATGCTAAATATTAATGGGAAGAAGTTATTATTTAAAGAAACAAAGGTGTGTGTACTAAATTCTAAAGCCACATGTAGAAAGTTGTGCAATTTTTCAAAATAAACATATCAGATAATACACATAAAATCATTCTCTCAAAAGTGGTTATTTCAGTAACCCACAGAGATAAATGTTTAAAAGCAAAGACTCTTGTATCCGATTGAATTTCCCTGACATTGTGCCATTTTGCTACCACAAGACCTTGGACCAGTAATTTAGCCTGAGTCTTAATTTTCACAAACAGAAAATGTGCACAAGCTCAAAATTTCAGAGTTTTTGTGATAGTTATAATATGTAACTAAAACAGTGAATACAGTGTAAAGATTCAATAAATTATAACCACAACTA
Source organism: Sciurus carolinensis (assembly GCF_902686445.1). Classification (NCBI taxonomy): domain Eukaryota; kingdom Metazoa; phylum Chordata; class Mammalia; order Rodentia; family Sciuridae; genus Sciurus; species Sciurus carolinensis. Next base: position 18,826,764 of record NC_062217.1, on the reverse strand, counting down.
TGGTTTCTTCAGAGAAAAGCAAGGAGAAAAATGGCATTTGGGCTGAGAAGAGGTCATTTTAAAGCTTCAAGTGGCTTCTTGAGGAAGAAGCTATTAACAGCTATGTGTCATACACTGACAAGATGGTGGAATATTATGAACTAAAAAGTATCCAGAAACAGACACCTAAAATGCTATATAAAATTTACCTAAATCCATAGTTGAAAAACCAAAATAGGGAAGTACAGAGAAGTTATAAACAGAGAATGTTAACAACTAAAGCTGTGAGAGAATATACTGGTAGGTAATGTTTCCTTTGCTTGGGGGGATAGATGGGGACAGTTTTCATATACCGAGGACATGAGTGTAAATACCATGAAGGATGAGGAATAAGGTCTGTCCGTAGGCCTAGAAAGTTAGAACTAAAACTTCTGCATAATCCGAGACCTCAAAATATCTCCTTATCAGTGAAACGTATACTAGAACAAAAAGCATTCATAAACTCCACCAGGGCAGGAAGTTCTGTCTTTACAATGGGCTGTTGTGGCAAAGAGACAATAAATCTTTGAAAATCTAAATCATGGACCACTACCTCAGATGGGATTTTGATTCAAAATTTTCTTACCCATTTTGTTTAGGAATTTCCAAACCAACAATTAGTAAAAACAATAATGATATAACCCAGTCAGGGATAACTTGTTGGGTGTCTGGCAGAAGCAAAACCCAAATTGCCTTAGACAGCAGGGCCTCAACCTACTCTCCCCTACTCTTGCACATACACCTGCAAGCACACTGAGGTTGGGTTGCTGAAATGTGTTTACAGTTGCTTTTGGATATTCTTCAATGAGCAATGATCAGCAGCGACAGTGACCAAAAGGATTAGAACCCCACGAACTAGATATAATAGGACAATCTGGTTGTCATTTCAAAACAAGGAAGTTTAAAATTATTAAGAGAAATCAACCTTAAGAAAGTAACAAGACAATGTAAAGTTGAGACAATTTCAAAAAGAGCAATTAAAACTTGTAAAATTAGAATATACAATCATGAAAATTAAAATCTCAATAGGCAGATTGTAGATAAAACACAATATGTCACAATTAATGAATTGAAGGAGCAGATCTGAGAAATATATCACAGAGAGATTAAAAAGTAAAGAAAATGAAAGACAATTTAAAAGCCCAAGAAGACAAATGAGATAATTCAATATACAGTGCATTGAAAATGAGTTCTAAAGGATGATAACAGAAAGAATATAGAAGTAATATTCAAAAGAGCTGAGAACAATCCTGAATTGATAAAAGAATAAGACTGTCATTCATGAATCAGAAAGCAAAAGAACCTGCCAAGATCAATGGATGGATGGATAGTTAATATAAATAGATAATTAGGTAGGTAGGTAGGTAGATAGGTAGGTAGGTAGGTAGGAAGGTAGGTAAGCAGACAGACAGGCAGATAGTGAAACTGTAAAGTAATAGCAATAGAAAAGACATTTAAAACAACTAGGGAAAAAAGTAGAGATTACTGACAGGGCATCAACAATCACACTGACAGCAAATTTCTAAATAACAAAAAGAGAAGACATTGCCTTTAAAAGCTAGGAGAAATTAAACTGTTACCCTAAATTTCTCTACTTTCCATAAGGCAAATAGCTATGTCTGCTATTGAAAATATGAAGTGTATATTACATTCATTTCTTTGGAACAATTTTAAAGACATAATATAATCTTATTTGACTACATTGCTTTACCCAAGGTCCTTCTAACGGTGAAATGATAAAAAATAAAACTATAAAATAAGATCCCTGTTATTCAGTAATTTTGGGGATCTATCATTCAATACTTCATCTTTTAAGGTATTGATTTCAAGAGTGAGTTGTTGTCTTTTCAACCCTGTTGCTCTCAAATCAAATGAGGAAAAACTACAATTAATAGTTAGTTCAAGATCTCTCCTAGAGACAAAGACTCTGCTGAACTTACCCTTTAAAGTATTTCATGAAAAAGACCAGCAGTAGACAATAGACATTAAGTTTTTATGGCATGATTTTATTTGGTTTTAAAACCAGTATCAACAAGATCTTTCTCCATTTATAATATTAAAACTTTGGAATTCACGTATTTCTTAAATTCATCCACCAAAAAATATGCCAGTTTGAGTTATTAGAATGTGCTGCCCTAATTAGAAACAAAAGCTGACTGGGCACAGTGGCTCATGCCTGGAATTCCAGGGGTTCAGGAACCTGAAGCAGGAGGTTCGAGAGTTCAAAGTCAACCTCAACAACTTAGCTAGGCCCTAAGCAACCTAGGGACTCTCTGTCTCAAAATCAAATATTAAAAAGGGGCTGAGGATGTGGCTCAGTGGTTGAGCTCTCCTGGGTTCAATCCCAGATACCAAAAAAGAAAAAAAGCTGAAGAGTCAATTTGGAACATTTATTACTAAAGTTTTTAAAAGTTTTGTTGTTAAAATACATTTTGTCCTAGAGAAATGAAATAGATGGCCAGTTAGGAAAGAGAGAGTGTTTGAAGGGGTTGTGCCTCTGAGAGATCCTTAATATCTAGCAGCTTCCGAGCTCTAATGTACCACAGATAATTAAAAGAAGTTTTTTCTATGTTGATGAATTCTGACTTAATCAATTTGATTAATTTCCATCTCCACTATAGTTCATTTTCACATTATAAATGTGATTTTGGAAGTTTGCATTTTTTCCAAATCAAACAATTAGGTAAATTTCATTATAAAACATTTTCAGCCTATATGCGTATAAGTGTTTTAAATATTCTACATGCCTTTAAAAGATACTTGAACTGCCTGAAATGTAGGGTTAACAATTTAATGACTGCAGTTGAACATGTTTTTAAAACTGGGAAAATAATATTAAGCCCTTAATGCCAAACAAATTTTTGGAAATTACCTAACCATAGTCAAAATATATAATATATACCCAATAAAATATTCAGATCAAGACACTAGATACTTTCATATTGTTTAACTTATTTTCTTCCTAAACTACAGTGATATCTTTAATTTGATTTTTCTTTAACACTTGGCAAAACAAAACAGGAAAAGTAAAAATTTTAATGGAAAAAATTGGGGTATAAAAACCCAGGATATAGTTACACCTTGGTTTGGAATTATAAACAAATTCATAAAACAACCAAATATCATCATATTCACAAGCACCTTCAGGCTATTACAAGAACTGAATGGCAGCCAAAGATTCATTTGTTTTCCAACAGATACTGCAGTACAATATACATGAAATGGTTTGACAGTTACCTTTGCAGTATGAAGACTTTCATTTCATAAACCAGCTTAAACACTAAATTATTAAATGACTGAAACGTGATTTACAAATGGTGGGCTTAAATAAAATCATGAAAACTAAGAAGTGAATACATGGAGGAAAAAATAGTTGTCAAGTTACATGCTAATATGCCCTGAACACAACAGAAAAAGGGAAGTAGAAATGCAGATTGAATTGTATGAATTCATCGGGTGTGCAGCCATAATTTCAGGGAAAGAAGTATAGAGTTTCAGGTTTGATATGGTGCTGAAACTCTGAGTTTCATGGCCTTCCTAGGCCTGTTCTCAGTGCTTATCACTACATAGTGATTTCTGTGGGGGGGAAAAAAAAGAACAATAATAACGGCTAATGTTGACCAAATAGTAAATATGGACAGGCACTGTTTTGAGCATTTTGCATTTACTAACTAATTCAGTCCTCAATATAAAAGCCTTAAGAGATAGGTAATCATATTTCTCCATTTCACAGATGAATAAACAAACACAGAACAGAGTTGATTTACTTGGCTAAGGTCACTTTGTTAACAAAACAGGCAATTTGAATACAGGCATCTAATCCCCAGAGTCAGTCTTTATGTGTGTTCTGTGTGTATGTTGGAATACAATAACAAAACTCTTTATTCTAATCATTTTCAAAGTATGTAATTCAGTGGCATCAAATATATTCACAACTATCACCCCCATTTATCTCCACAACATTTTCATCCTCCCAAAAAAATTCTATGTCTTTAAGATAATAAATCTTCATTTCTCCTTCTCCCTGCCCCCATTGCCTGTCTTTTTAACTTCTATTTCCTTTTTCTGTGGGGGGGGTTGTAAATGAGATAGAACCAAATGTCTTTAATAATGAGGAGATTTGAAAAACTAAAAAAGAAACAACAGCAAAACAGTTTATCACCAAAAATCCTTTTTAATGGAAAGTCCAAGGGTATATATTGGGCAGAATGAAAATTATCCCAGAGGGAAGCTCTGAAGGAACCATAAACAAAGATAATCATTAAATTTTGATTAAACCTAAATAATGTCATTGTATAAAATAACAATGTTAATGTCTAACTTTTAAATTAATGGATTCAAACAAAAAAGCTTTTTCTCAGCAAGGAAAAAAACCAATAAAGTTAAGAGAGAGGCTACAGAGTGGGAGAAAATATTTACCACATGCACTTCAGATAGAGCACTAATCTCCAGAATTTATAAAGAACTCAAACTTTACGCCAAGAATACAAATAACCCAATCAATAAATAGGCCAAGGAACTGAGCAGACACTTCACAGAAGAAGATATTCAATTGATCAACAAATATATGAAAAAGTGCTCATCCTGCCTAGTACTTAGAGAAATGCAAATTAAAACTACACTAAGATTCATCTCACCCCCAATTAGAATGGCTATTATCAAGAATGCAAGTAACAATAAATGTTGGCGAGGATGTGGGGGAAAAGGTACACTCATACATTGCTGGTGGGATCTCAAATTGATGCAGCCACTCTGGAAAGCAGTATGGAGATTCCTTAGAAAACCTGGAATGAACCTGTCATTTGACCCAGCTATCCCACTGCTTGGCCTAAACCCAAAGGACTTAAAATCAGCACACTACAGTGACACAGTCACATCAGTGTTTATGGCAGCTCAATTCACATTCGCTAGATTGTGGAACCAACCTAGATGCCCTTCAACAGTTGACTGGATAAGAAACTGTGGTATTATACACAACGGATATTACTCAGTCATAAAAAAGAATAAAATTATGGCATTTGAAGATAAATGGAATGGAGTTGAAGAACCATCATGCTAAGTGAAATAAGTCTATCCCAAAAACCACAGGCCAAATGTTTTCTCTGATAAGAGGATGCTGATACATAAGGTGTGGATTGGGGGGTGGCAGTGGTAAGGGAAAAAATGGAAGAATGTGGATTGTGCAGAGGGAAGTGAGGGGAAGGGAGAGTGGGCTGGGGGAAGGAAAAGAAGGTGGAATGAAACAACATCATTACCCTATGTACATGTATGATTACTGAATGGTGTGACTCTACATCGTGTACAAGCAGAGAAACCAAAAGTTGTACTCCATTTGTGTACAATGAATTAACAATGCATTCTGCTGTCATGTATAACTAATAGAACAAACAATTAAAAAATGTAATGGAGTTAAAATATCAGACACCAGGGCATGTAAATTGGAAAGAAAATATGATAAAAATTAAAGAATCCTAAAATTCTTACATTTTTAAGAAATGCAGTAAACATCTTGCATAATTTATACTCTGTTGACATAAATAGGATAGGTGAAATAAATAGGATAACTTCTAGAAGAATATTATAAATAAAACTGATAAACAAGTTGATGAGAATAAATGATGAAAAGAGGGGAAATAAATTCAGCCTAAAGAAAAGATAAGAACAATAAAAGAAGCATACACATTAACAAAAAAAATTAGTTGGTAAAACTGTTGGTTTCTTGTCATGTAATATATTTCACTAAATACTTGGATTAGAAAAGTAGAAAATTAAGCATTACAAAGTTAGTGTGCAATCCAAAAATTTAGTAAAAGAACAGAAAGTTGATCACAAAGGGAAGGAGAAGGAAAGGAATATGAAAGGTAGAATCGTAAGTAATATCAAATAAAAAACAACAATAGAACAACAAAGTCCAAAGTTAAGTCTTTATTTATTTATTTTTTTTACAGACCACATTTTGATTCACTATACTCAAATAGGGTATAACTTTTCGTTTCTATGGTTGTGCATCACATAGATTCACACCATTCATGTAATCATACATGTACATTGGTAATGATGTCAGTCTCATTCCCACCATTTTTCATACCCCTGGAATCTTTAAATAGATTAAAAATACAGAAAAACTACTAACCAGATTAATCAAGAGATGAAGAGAAGACACAAAATAAAAATATTTTTAATGAAAAGAGAACATCATTATAAATGCCTACAGAAATTAAAAGATGACAAGTGATTCAGGGCTTTAAGATTTTAAAATATAGACAGAATAGATAAATCTATAAAATTCAAATGCCAAAAACTCACTCAAAAGTCACTGTAAAAGGTTATTTGTCCTATGCAATTAAAGAAACTAAATAAGTAGTTAAAAATCTTATCCCCAAAAGAACACTAGATCCAAGTGGCCTTTATAATAGAAAACTAATCAATGGTTAAAAATCTTTCACCAAAAGAACACTAGGTCTTACTGGCTCTGTAATACAAAATTCTAATCCTATACAAATGTTCAGAGAATTAAAAAAAAAAGTAAAAGTTTTATCTTCCTTACTTAGTATATTCTATGGAGTTTCCAAACTGTGATATCAAAGAAAAAACCAGGAAAACACCCTTACCAATCCTGAGCATAAATTCAGTAGATTATATGCAAAATAATTTAAAAGAATACATTGTGACATGGTGCTGGAGTTTTGTCAAAAACTAAGATTGAATTAATAATTTAAAAAATACTAACATGAGTCACAACTCTAATTTAAAAAAATTACTTTATCACCGCAATGGATATAAAAGAGGGGTTCATAAAATTCAGTATCATTCATAAGAAATGCAAACAAGCAGATAAATGAGAATATGGCAAGAGGATGAATTACTTTGCCCTGAAAAAGGAAATTAAAAAAAAATTAAAACAGACATCACATGTAGTGATGAAAGTATTCTCTTTTAGACAAAGTAACTTTAGGGTGAAAACAGCCATTGTTATTACTACTATCACAAAAATGTGAACTAATAAAATTGTATTCATACGTTCTATCATACACAGAAATAATTTTAAATGGATTAAAGAATGAAACTTGTTAGTTTTGGAAAATAGTTTCTTTATGACTTCGGAAGTGGAAAAGATTTCTTAAAATCCTAAAAGCTCAAATTATAATGAAATATATTGACAAACACAATATATCAAAACTTCAAACCAGTTAATCAAAATTTACTATTAAAGCTATAAAGTAAGAACCACATAATGGGGAAATATTTACTTTATAAATAACTAACCAAGAATTAGTATCCATATATTTAAAGAACTTCTAGATATTACTAGGAAACAGAAAAATCAATAAAATCATGAACAAGAAACCTCTTTTAAATTTCATACACAATCATGGATGAAATCACACTTTACTGTGAAACCACAATGTCATCTGAACTTCTAAACCCTCAAATTTTAAATGAGATTGGTTGACATAATCATTCCATGAAATTGCCCTAAATATAGTATACCCAAATTCCTGGCATGGGGCCAATAGGGGTCTCTGAAATTCTCCTAATCCTTTCTACTGTGACTTCTGCCTCATGTTTAATTCTGTTCCCCATCCTGTGTCTCAGGGATTCTTCGTAAAGAATGTAGTCCAAAGGTTCTTCTTCAAATCCCTCTCAACAAAAACAAAATCAAGCCTATCAACTGTAGCAAAACTTGTACTGGAGACTGGGGAGGTCGTGAGGAGGCAAATTGCAGCCTCTTCCTCCAAAGGAGTCTCAGGAACAGATAAAGGTCATGTGGCATCCTAACTGCCAACCTTTCTTACTTTGATTCCACACCTTGCCTCCACCATTGCCTTCTCTGATTCTTCCCTCTCTGGCTCAAAGAAACCCCACAATTCCTTTTACTTTCACTTCTTGCCCTCAGGTGCTCACTACTCCAGTAAATGTTGCATAAACAAAAACAATACTGCCCTAAAAGAAGTTTCCCTGCTGCATTTAAAAGAGACAGGTCATGTGCCAGGATTGGCAATAAGCAATGATCTTCATTAAGATATCATCCCACATGTTGAGATTTTTGATAATACCCAGAATCTGTTGAGAAATAATCCTTATTGGACTATTCTTCTACCTAACCTTTAGACCATATTCTGGCAATTTTTTTTTTTTAAGTTTTGTTCAGTCATATTTTTTGTTTGTTTAATGTTCTATCTATTCCTTTTACAATTTTCAACCAGTTCACCTATCATCACCTAACATGATTTATTTAAGGTTTTCCTTTACAACATAGCTAAACCTAATTTATTTTTATGAGAACTTTATATGGTGTACTTTTACCATTGAAGAACAGCTGCATTTTAGGATCAATGAATCACTACAATGTAAGTAATCTTTTAAAGTTGATTTTTAAATTAAGACAATATATGGATATGTCTATCTTGTATTCATATCTGCCTCACTTCCCACAACCCAAGCAGTTTTCTACACCTGCTCTTCCCTAGATAACAGCTAGTAAGGATGGGAAGTGGTAACCAAAGTGAGTCCCTAGTCATGACTGTGATTGACAAGTTTCCTAAACCACTTCCTCTTCACATAATAATGTCCCTTGGTTTTGTGACTTCCTCATCTCTATCAGCACTGAAAATTATTCTTACAAATCAAATGGACTCCATTGATAAAAAAGATCAAACTAACAATTTTTTAATAAATATAAGAAGCATTAGCATTATAACTCCCAGAACAAAGCTCAAGGCACTTTTATTATTACAATGGAACTGATATTAAAATCAATGCTGTTGTTCCTTCAGTACCCCTCCTGTCTTTAAATATTCCCACTGTCTTGCCTTAGGCTTCCATATTTAACACTTGGGAATTGACAGCTAGCAAACTTCACACACATAACTATTTCTTTCCACAGTTCTCTAGAACTTCTCAGCAGTTTTCACTATAATGATGTTTACAAATTGTGACATGAAAACTTGGTTGGCATCTCCTAAGAAAATGGGTTTTTAAATTTTACATTGTGAGATTTTAACACCATCACACAGTCAGGGAGAATCACCACAGCCTAACAGGGGCCACAACAGTTATTTCTGACCAAAAAAAAAAGGACACCTCCTAATCCCATTACTTCACAGTGGCCAGCATATTCATAACCACAAGCTATTCAGGGTTTAGCTTGAAGAACAGTCAGGCTTACCTAAAACATGCAATTAAAAACTCAGCCTGAAGCTACCCAGTTTGAAAAACTCAAGCTTCTAAATTCCAGTCAGGGAGGAAATATGTTAAGAAGATCCGACTGGTCAAATTCACAAAATTTTCTTTCTTGACAGAAAAGTAGATGAAACTAGAAAAACAGAATCTTAAAGTCAAAAAGTAAATCTAACTTTTTCTAATGTTTTAGCTTTACTGGTCTCTTTTCTCAGCAGGTATCTTAGCCAGAAATACAAAAACAGGAGGCAGGGAAACTACCTACGCATATTCTCAGGACAATAGTCTGCCTCTTCTAGATCTGAAAACAGTTCCTGAAATTATAAAATTTCCATAACTCTTGAAAAAATATGTTTTTTTTGCAATCGTTACTAATTGTTTTATTCTTTAAAAAGATAGCTGTGAATAGAAATGAATCCTACGATTTCGTACTAAATATTTTCTGTTTTTTTAAAAATATGGTTGGATTGGAGATCTATCTCAGGGGCAAGAGCACTTTCCTAACATGGATGAAGCCCTGAATTTGATACCCAGCTCTGGAAAATAAATAAATAAAATAAAATTTTTTTTAAAGTATGGTTGCTTTGAAAAAGTAACCTATTATATCATTCTATGATATGACATTCTGGAAAACACAAAACTATGAAGAGAGTAAAAAGATTGGTTGTCAGGGACTGGGAAAGGGGAAGGAAGTACAAATATTTGGAGTGCAAATGATTTTTAGGATGATATGGAATGACACTTTAATATCACTACATGTCATTATGTTTTTATCAAAATCCACAGAATGTACACCAAGAGAACTCTAGTGTAGACTATAGGGCTTAGGTGATGAGGAAATATGAATATAGGCTCACCAGTGGTAACAAATATAACACTCTGGTGAGTGTTGCTGACAAGTGATAGAGGCTGTGTACATGTGGAGACAGGGAGCATCCGGGAACTCTTCCCACTTTCTGCTCAATTTTGCTGTGACTCTAGAACTTCTCTCACACAATCTGTTTAGCAAGTATAGTTGGCAACTGAGATAATAACATAGTAAGCAATGGCAGTTATTGTCCTACAAAACCTCACATTACAGAATCATGAGTAATTGCAATAAATATTTTTGGAGGAATCTACATATGACACTTTGGGAATGAAGTTTAGTCTCAAATGAAAATTCTTGCATGAAACCCATAACTATGTGACTGCATGCAAAGCAGAAACATTATAAAGGGTCACACATGCTGATGCACATGTTCTACCATAAGAACAAGAGGTTGCAAAGGAGATGAGTATTGCTTAGTGTGTACAATGAAGGAACAGAACCATGGTTTAGCAATGAAACTTCCTCAATTGAAAATAGAGCTCCCAAGTTCAAGTTTGATCTATTCCTTTTCTTCAATGATGTTGAGTCATTTCCTCTCTTTTGCCTTCTTCTGAGAAACCAAAACTTTGAAAATCTCATAAATTTTGGGCACTCACATGGTCTGAGCATTTCAGAATGTTTGTGCCAAGCTGAACACTGAACTTGGAAGTATCAACCATCAATCCCATTTGATTGACTCTCATGGAGAAAAAAATATACATACAACTTGCATTCATTTTTCTTAACTTCCATACCCAATTTAAAATCTATTTTCACAATATTCTTTTACATAGCCATCTTAGGAATTACCATTTTCATTGTAAGAACTCAGAGAGTTAAATGCTACTAATGCCAAAGCACTATGCTTATGCTGCACAATAAAAATTTTGGCCAAATTAATTTCACTCCACGTATATAAAACATGGAAACTTGATCTCACATAGTAAACTAAAATTGTGTATATTATATTCTACACCTTACTTACTCTCTAAACAACTTATTCTAAAATACAAAACAAAACAAAAAAACTCAAAAACTAGACCTACCTATACCTCTAAGTTTTCTTGTATGTGACCCTTTCATGTCAGTATGGGATGAAAACAGAAGACTTCTGGTTAATAATGAAATAATTAAAAAGAATGAATGAGAAAAGTACTCCCTTAATTTTCCCTAGGATTCAGAAATATTTGGTGTAGATTTAAAGGGATGTCTAATTGAACTTAAATTTTGGAAAACTCAGATGCCTCAAAGTTTGAGACTGGGTGAAGAATGCAAGTGAAGAATATGATTGAATATAAAAAGAAAATTTCATTCCTTATGATGGTAAAACTAGAAACTATTTACAGGTGAGAAATACAAAACAATGGCAGGCTTAAGTTGACAAAAATTTCTCTCAAGAGTTCTGGTTATTACACACAGGCAGAAGCATGTTGCAGATTCTTTACTCAATGAAAAAACACTCGTATTCTTAATAAGAAAGATCACTTTAAAATTACATAATTTTCACAAAAATCTCATCAATATCTCATCCTGTGATTTACCAAAGTACAGAAGGAATCCTCTAGTCTGGCAGAAAGCAAGCAAGTCCAAAGTTTATTATAGAATATAAAATATGTGCATTCTACTGTCATGTATAACTAATCATAACAAAAAATTAAAATTAAAAAATAAGTAAAATAAAATATATATGATTTATTTACTCAATTTCCAACTGATCAAACTTGAAGCATAAGACAAACTTCGAAATCACTCAACTCTACCAAAAAAAAAAAAATCCCTAAAATAACAGCTTCTATATTTCAATTTATTCAACTCTTCTCAGAAAAAAATATGTAATAGAAACATGTTTATCTACCAACACAAGCACGGACAAGTGCAGGAGGAAGGATTGATGATCAAGGGTCTCGTCCTCTCTCTCAACATTAGGATCCCTGATAGAACTAACCCACAAATCAAAGAGATATAATGCAATCTTCGATAGTTTTTAAAGTTATTCATGCCTTTCTTTGAACTCTGAAGATGACAGAACATTTATTCTTTCATGAAATTATGTTCATGGTGAAATTTTTCAAAGAAGAATAAGAGAATTTACTACACTCATGCTGGTTTTCCCACTTCACCTTTTGTTGGACTCTGTGTGTGCCACCCAGATCTCCCATTGCCCCAAACTTTGCTTTTTAGTGAAGCCAATACACAATGTATTCTGGGTCTCATTGCTTTATTGTGTTATAGAGAATAAAACTTGAAGATTCTCCTTGCTTTAAATCCCAGGGGTAGGGTCCCTCACCAACAGGTCTAAAGGTTGCCCCAAAAGATGGAAGGAAATACAGATTGGCTTCTTACCCCATGACCCAGCTCTGCTTTTGTTTTATGTACAGGGCTTCCATGTGTTTGCTTAAAGGATGGACTCAGCTGAACACAGATTTGAAAGAATTTGATCCCTGAATTTAAACATATTTCATCTGATTCCTTATTTCTGCATTTATTAAAAGTGTGTGCACAAATATTAGTTGCAGACTAGAGGAACCCTGAGCATAATTATAAAAGAGCAAGACTCTGGTTTTCACTTTGGTAAGCCAGTCCCCAAATCCCCTTCTAGTCACATGCCTCTTGGTGCCCAATATCTTGTATTTTCCCTCTTAGGTCAACATTCACAGCTTTACAGCAGTGTTAAGTTCCTTATGTCAGTGTAAGTTAGTATTTTGTTCTTCATATTGGTAAAGTCTTATTTTTAATGCATTTCTCTCTGTTATTTAGAAAAATGAGAACATGAATTTTGGGATCTAGCAGAGATAAAATAGCTCTGAATCAAATTTCTAATGGAGATTAATCTTCATAAATTTTGCAAAGACTCAAAGTGTAAAATATATTGGTTTATTTTCTGACAAATACTTGTGCTTTTACTGATTCCCATAGGCTTCTATAACAACACTCCAAGGACACTTGAAATCTCAAGGTGGAGGCATAGCTGGTGCATAACTGACTTTTAGCCTATAAACTGAGAATCTCAATTTCAGTTTATTCAGAAGCAGGGAAGCTCTATAAATGTAGATCCAAGATCACAGGAATTGGAGCCAAAGACAGAGGTTTGCCTTCTGGTTGCATAGCTTATTAGCTGTTTGTGTTCTTAAGTGACTTTAATCCTCAAAAAAAAAAAAAAAAAGTTAAGAAGTAATACCTGTCTCCCAGAATTGTTGTGAAGATCAGAGGAAATGGTGCGTACAAAAGGTTTTTATATACTGTCCTGGACTAAACACGTGGTGGTTAGATTGGCTTCAGGAGAGTCTTCCCAAAGAAAGGGGACTTCTACGTGCCAGTAGGCACCCAGCAGGGATTCCCTGCAGGCGCCTTTTGAAGGCTGATAAGCATCTCCAACAGCTGCATAAGAGAATACAAGGACCAGGCTAGAGGGCAAGGGTCATGCCCTTTGCCCTTCTACTCTCAGCTCAAAGGACATCTGCCAAAGATCCCCTGGAGGGAAATGTAACTCTAAGAAGCAAGGCTGGAGAACATTTTAAGGGATCCGAACATGATCGCTTACAGACCTCTTTGCCTTTGCGTACACTTTCTCCTTTATCTTCCATCACTTGCTTAGTTCAGCATCCTATAATACTCAGTTCAAGCATTAACACTTCTATAAGTCCATCAGATTCTCCAGAACTGGGGTTCATCTCTCTTTAGTGCTGTTTAGCATTTGTTCTTGGCACTCTTAACCCAAATTTCTTATCCCTTACACAGAATTCCTTAAAGCAGGAATCATGTGATGTTCACCACTGGTCTCTAAAGTTTATTCCAGCAATTCTAGCAATTTAGACAATTGCTAAGGACAATCTCCTTTAAGCCAGGAGGTATTAAATGTAAACCATAACTATCAGAATTTCCTGGGATACTTTTTAAATTAAAGATTCCTCAGTCTCTGCAATTTTGATTCAAGTGTTTTAAATTAAGGTCTTAGGGACTATATAAAAATTTTTTTAAAGATAATAATTTTAAGATTCCCCAGGTCATTGTGATGCAGTTTATCCAAGGTACTTGGACCTACTAATTTCAATTACTAGGATCATCTTGTTGGAATTTAAATATTAAAACAACAACTTAATTTCATTAAACGTGTACAAATGCCTTCTTAGAACGGCATTATTTAATTGTATTCTTTTTACCTCAGTGTGTTATTTATGCATTTGACTATTTTTCATTATACAATGAATATTCGAATCAATTTCACTAAAGGAGCCTGCTTCTGCTTTTGTTTTTGTTTTGTTTTGTTTTGTTTTGTTGTCAAGAGTTTTTTACTGTAGATTCCAAACACTTGACTACTGTGTCTGTGGGAGTTGTATACCACTTACGGAAATGACCCAGAAAATCATTTTCAAAACAGATGCATAACTGTTGGAGGAGGAGCATGAGTCTATTTCTTTCAGAAAAGGATCTTGACTGCTTTTCTGCTGAGCTCCTGACACTGGTACTTTTATAGAAGAAGAATAAGAGATGGCTCAATGGAAGTGATAAGCAACCTCACAACAATAAAGAAAAGCAAAAGCACAAAAAACTCACAGAGAGTACTGACATCCAAAGTTAATTTCCATCAATCACATTGGTTGAAAACAGATAAATACATGTGATGTGACATTTAGTAGCAAAGTGACTTTTTTTTTTTTTTTTTTTTGGCGGTGCTGGGAATTGAACCCAGGGGCTTATGCTTGCAAGGCAAGCACTCTACCCACTGAGCTATATCCCCAGCCCAGCAAAGTGACTTTTAAAAAACTAACCTGCCATAAGTCATAAACTGAAACGAACATTGTCCCTTTATAATACTTGCTTTCATCTGAGGTTTTATTATATTTATTATTTTATTTTATTTATTATATTTATTATTTTATTATATTTATTATTATTTTCTATTTTTGCCTTGCTGCCACAGTAACCTAACTTCATGGATCTCTTTTGAAACCAAAAGAAATATCTTGAAAAGTGTAAGTATGACAAATTGTGTTGATAACAATCTGAATTTTGTAAATAACTGAGAGATCTACAGTTCCAGATCTGAGAAAAAGTTGGGGAAAATGCAAGAAATTATGATTCTGTGGTGTGAATGATTTTTGGTCTAATTTTAATTTAGTTCTGAAGCAGTCACACCTCTCTGAAAAGTTTTGGAACATGATATGGCTCTGTGAGTAAGAATTAACCTCTTATTACGTAATCTGTTTTGATAACTTTATTTGGATGTTTATATGCTAGAAGGAGAGTAAAGTCAATCATGTTGCTTTGTAGTCATACTTAGTAGAAATTATATGACATGGGTCCTTTTAACTGTTTTACAGATTTATAAAAAAGAAAAGAGAAAGGACAGCTTCCTCAGTTTGCATAAGGATAGCCAGTGCACCAGATGGCTGCTGTTTTCCTAGTCCTTTTCTCTACTTAGATTTTCTGAAGTGTTCAAAGTATTTCTTCCTTTGAGAGTAAGAATTTATAAAAAGAAATATTCAAGGTACAAATTAAAAGAACTACTTTCATGGAAAGCAGGAAGTTCTTGGCATGATGAAAAATAAGGCTGCAAGAGGCATTACATCTGTAGGACATCTTTGTTGGATGCATCAAGTGCTCCCGAGATAGGAGTGATGGATGGATAATTAGAGGAGGAGGAACCAAGACTCTTTCCAATCTGGATGTGATTCCACCATGGACAAAACCAAAAAAGTTGAACAAAGATTGTGTTGGAAGCTTTTCTTTTCCCCCTTTAATTATCACAAACTGACTCTCAATGACCCTTATTAAGGTATTACCTAATAACTACTTAAAGAATGCAAATGAATTAACCCCAGCAAAAAGGCCATAAGTGAGCTGGGGACAAAAATGTTTTCTATGGGAATTTCTATGGGAATTGTGCCCCTCTGGCCCCCTTTAGGCTGTGACAGATGTGAGGTTATTATTTCATTCTCTCACACTAGCATTACCCTGAAGGTTTACTTATATAATCCTACAGTTCCTTAAAGAGGAAGTGCTCTAAACCCAATGAGAGAGCTCTGATGTCAAATCTCTGGTCCTGTCCTAATTTGAGGAGCTGCTGTCATTCAGGGAGACCCCACTGCTGGCTTTCCTAATTCATACCAGGATGGTGCCGACCAGTGCTGCCTCCTTGTGGTGCTCATTTACCCTATTCAAGACACCCAAGCCATTTTCACTGCAGTGCTATTGCTAGTGGCATGGTGAGACTTTTATCAAACATGTGACACCATTGTTAAAGAAAAACAAAGTGAAACTAAAAAGGCATTCAACGACAGAAACTTGTTAGAGTGGTGAGAAAGACTGTGTTCAGAATTGTCCCAATAGGTGCATGCGGTCTTGCAGTGGGAGAGAGAGATGGGCCTCAGTCCCAAGAATTTATGAAGAGTGGAAATGATAGCCCAGAGCAGTTAGGGGGTCAGAGATTGATATGGAGGATTCTGGCTAAACCAGCCTAACAGGATTCTTGCTGAAGACAGGTCAGGGTGATCAAACCTTCCCTGAGGGGTGGTGGGGATTGAAAAACCTGATCAGATATCCAGGGTAGGGAATCTTGCTGAGCTGATTCCTGAAAATGAGACACCAGAGCCATGTTACTTCACTGCAAGAAAATACACAAATGGTCTAGGAGAAATTTCAGAAGCCTGACCAAAATTTGGACAAAGAATCTCTATCACCGCATGACAGAGACATCTAAATTAGAAGAAAAAAATATATATATAAATAGTATTTAACATTGGTCTTGTATGACTGAGCCAGTTTTCCAGTTTTCTCTGATAGTTGAGCAGTAACTAGAACTGACTCTTTTTGCTGAATAAGCAAATTTGTTTCTCAGTATTATTGTGATAGAAGGACCCTAAGAAAGAGAAAGAAGTCATTCTTGCAATGACTCACAATCATTTAAATTGAAAACATAAAGGGGATGATATCTCATCTGGGACCTGGCGAATTGCCTTTGAGATATATTATAATTGGACACAGAAAGTATGTATAATTTATGAATTATAGAGAATCAGAAGTAAAAAAAGAGCCAAGACCCACATAGGCCCTCATCTGACAGAATTCCTGATCCCTGCTACTCTCTACCCAACTCTCAGTTTGCAGTTTGAATCAGTACCATTTCCTAAATAATCTATTCCCTCCCCCACCTCCAAAATAAGATAAATAATAAATAAGGCTTGCAATTCAAAACAAACATAACCATAAAATTCAAAATTTGAGTTGAGCAATACCACAGTGAACATTACCCACAATTTATCTTCCAGTCCTTACCCTAGGCTACTGTAAGTTAAGACATCAGAATTACGAGTATATTTTAAGCACATTTATATTTTCATGATGAAATGTATGTCGTAGAACCCATAAATAAAACCATATATTTCTCCATCTAAAATTATCTCCTCTCTCATCTCTTCAGAGAATATTGCTAAAAGTAATATCGCCACTGAAGGAAAGCTCCCAAATTCATTCTTCAGAACTAAAAAGAAATAAAACATATTTATGTGTCTTGCAACTCCAAAAAGTAATAAAATGAGAGGACTTCATTAATTTGTGGTTCAAAGACATATTTTATTGTGACAAGATCATAAATATTTATGCTGTAATAATGATACCAATAATAAGCATCTGTCCTTTTTGTGTAAAGATGAGTCTCCTAACTATGCATGCTGGAAGATCTGAGAAAAAAAAATCATGAGATCAAATAAGCACACATATGGCACTATCTTAGTTCTCTTTTAGGTTATCTTTGCCGCTTCCTGGAGCAGTCTTTTATGTTTTACTCCTTCAGTTCCTTGGGGTATGTGCTATTCTCACAGAAACTAGATTTCAAGAGGGCAGCAAGCAGCTCCTTGCTTCTTTTCCCATACCCTGACTTTCCCAGCCTTCTCAGGGATCTACCAAATGCAAAATGCATGCCACCTCCCATCCCCAAGTCATCACAGACTTCATTTTTAGAAATATGCCAGTTCCCTGCTAGCATGATCTTGGCAAGAAACGCTGAAGCTATCTAGATTTCTACATCCACATCGTGTGAGTTTAGTTTGATGTCGTACTACCTATTATACAGCAGCAGGTGTTGTCTTTTCCCCTCACTCTAAATTCTCTATTTGTACAGTCCCTGTGAAACATCTTTGAAACCACCTGACACAGACCCATGTCCCCATGCTTCTCAGTGGTTGTATTAGTTAGCTGTCACTAAATCAAAGTATCTGGGATTATTACTTGAAAAAGATAAGACTTGTTTGGGGCCCACAGATTTGGGGGTTCCAGTTCATGATCAAGTGACCCCATTGTTTTGGAACTGTGTGATGCAGCACATGATGGGACCACATGATGGACCAAAACATTTATCTCATCTCCAGGAATCAAAGGTAAAAAAGAGGAAGGAGCCAGGTACTACGATCCCCACGGGGCATGCCTCCAATACCTAAGGTTCTCCTACAAGATCCCACCTCCTAATGTTTCTGGCCGCTTTCCAACAGTGGCCTTCCTGAGAACCAGTTCTTTAACACATGGGCATATGGAGGACACTTATCCAAACCATAGCACTGGCTTTGAGCATCGTTTTCTCAATTTACGCTGTCATAATGGTGCTTCCTTTCTGAAAACGGGGGGCATGATCTCTACAAGTATGTAAAAATGAGCAGAAATTCTTGCTTTGTTGCTGTAATGAGAGAAAATTTAGCATACTTAACTCTTTTGCTAAAAAATACAATTACTATAGGCTTATATTATTCACTTGATTTAGATTTGTTCACCGACAATTCATATTTCTTAAACAAAACAAATTGAAGCTCAAGTTCACATCTCTGATTTTTCCAGAATATTTTGGTATGATCTACATTTCTATTAGCAATTCTGGCTGGTGGATCTGGCTTCAGTCTTTGGAAATTTTATTTCACAAACAGTTTTGCCATCGATATCACAGCTTAGATCTTATTTCAAGCTAGGTTTCTCAAATACTATAGACTACTTTTAAATTAACAAGAGGGCCCAGTTTCATGGATGCTAGGAGAAGACAACAGACCCAAGATCAGGAGTAAAAGCATAGTTTGTTACAGAAAAAGTATTAGAGCATCAATTTTCTTGTGCTGATCTGTACATCCCAATTATGATAGCACAATATGAAGAGGATCGGGTGATACCTACCTGCTGAGTGGATTGCATTACAGAAGAGCAACCTGAATTAGGGTACCTCAATGGTACCCTAAAATTGGCAGTAAGACTACCTCTCTTTTCTCCATAAAGAGACGATAAATAGCTCCATACTCCAAGGCTGTTTGCTACACAAACAAAGGTGACTGCTAGTTCCGTTAGAATAATTGAATCTAGTACTTGTCTTTGGAGAGATTGTCTGCGGATCATCAACCTAACCTGCCTGTCTTTCCATGCCAAGAATGAAATTTTGAAAAGAAATCCTGAGGCACTGACACGTGTTTTGCTAGGAGATGCAGGAGCTTGGATCACTCCTGATGTTTCCGGTAGACTTTTAGGCAAAGTTTTAAGAAATAGAGATCAAATCGTGGTCAAAGTCACATGGCAAAGAATGGGAGATCAAAGGTCAGTTAATTTTTATAATAGTCATTCTTTTTTTAATTTTTATTTGTTCTAATTAGTTACACATAATAGTAGAATGCATTTAGACGTTTTGATAAATCATACATAAATGGAGTATCATTTCTCATTTTTCTGATTGTATATATTATAGAATCACATCGGTCATGCAGTCATATACGTACATGAGGTAATAATGTCTGTTTCACTCTGCTATCCTTCCTACCCCCACACCCCTTCTCCTCCCTTTACTGCCCTCTACCTACCTAAGGTAACTCTATTCTTCCAGTGTGCACCCCCTGCATTGTGAATTAGCATCTGCATATCAGAAAAAACATTTGGGTCTTTGTTTGTTTGGGTTGGTTTATTTCGCTTAGTATGATATTCGCCAACCATCCATTACCAGCAATGCCATAAATTTCATTCATCTTTAAAGCTGAGTAATATTCCATCACATATATATATAACTACCACATCATGTTTATAGCAGCTCAACTCACATAGCTACGAACTATGAAACCAACCTAGTGTCCTTCAACAAATTAATGGATAGAGCTTAGTCAATTGTAAGGTTATCACAGCACTTTAAAAGAAGCACTTCATAGTATTTTCTTTTATGAGAAAATATTCAGCATTCATTCTTTAAGACTGAGATCATTCATTGTCCCACCATTCCTCTGTACCTTCTGGGACTTACGGTGTTCATTTAGCTCTCCTTCTACCACTCTCCCCAAAACAAAAAAACCAATAAAATAGCAGTCCTATTCCAGTAGCCATAACTCTGTCTATTCTAACCATCCTGTACTTGCACCTACTCCTTCCATCAAGGAGGTCAGGCACAAAAGTGATGAGGACATGTTTTATAAATCCTTCACAGACCCATTAATCTCCCTATTTTGTTCTATGTACTCTGTTTTGGGGAACCTCAACAACTAATATACCTACCTAGTGTTCTTTACTCATATGCTCTTAGGTCATATCAACCCAACAAGAAAATCCAGGAAACCAAATCAAATAAAATTTAAATCTCCAAGCCTATGTTGCTACCCAACAAGTAGAGAACCAGACTCGACTGTGGGTGCTATTAAGAAAAGGAAGAATCATCATGGTCAGGGATGGTCAGGGTAAAATCCAGATTTTTCAAAATAGGTCTGTATAACTCCGCTGCCCAACCCTATTCACCTTGATCCTAACCCAGGAAGTAGCTAAGAAAAAAGAATCCCTTTCTGAAGATAGTCATTCAGTGACCAAACTGCTTATACTGAGTTACAAATCAGAAAGAGATGAAAGTAGATTCAAAAATGTTTTTGAGTTAATTTTTGAGAAGGTCATTCCGTTCTCAAATACCAGATACTTGATAGATGGCATAAGTCATGGAAGGTCTATCATATGTCTTGACTGCTAGTTTTCTCAGCCAGTAATAGTGTCCTCAGGAGAGTGCAGCCCCAATCAGCAGCTTGGTGACAATCATTTCCTTAGGGAACAGCTTGCTTAACAATGACCATCTGCATTAATGATTCAGATGGCCACCACTTTGCCAGGCATTCCAGTGGACAAAATCATGATTACATGGACTGATGTCATCATTGAAACCTTTTGGGACAGTTTCTCAAGGTACTCATGGATTCAAATTCCACTCAAGGGAGGCTGATTTGCAGAGTAGTAGATACAAAGGACCAAGTAAAATTCCCAGATGAGACACATATTGTCCTTAATACACAAAAAGCTCAGTAAGGTATGGGGTCTCCTCTTCGGTGGTAAGGCATGAAGAGACGATACTTTTTCCTTGACGGTTGAAGAGATCGAGTGTTATGCATGTACCTACAAGCCCCAAGAAATTTTATCTTAAACTACTTACAGCACTTTGTGTATAGGAAGCATTCAATAAACACTTGTTTAGTTCCAAGATCATGATGGGGAGTACACCTCTTTCTCTGAATTACCTACTCATGAGATTATCCTGCCCTTTACATTCATCCATCTATAGCTACACATGATATTTGTAACACATTGATTGGCCAAAATAAACAAAACATGAGCTTAAGGGCAAAGTGGTGTTGCATCCATATCCTACAGCAGAATAAGTACTGATAAGTGTTGGAATGTGCATACCAAATTTGAAGAGGGGAAAAGGTTAAAAGAATATTTCTCAAAGTTAGGCATGAGGTAAGCAAACCAGGCACCAAATATTTGCTTCCAGGTCATTATTAGTCATCACAACAAGCCACAAAATTCATAACAGACAAATACCTAGATACAGAAAGCACATTCGTGGTTGCCAGGGTCTGGGGGAAGGAGGGAACAGGAAGTAACTAATGAGTATGGAGTTTCCTTTGGGGAAAATTAAAGAGTCATGGAACTGGATAGTGATGGTACATGTACATTGTGTATACTTTAAAATAGGTAGAATAGCTAATACTATGATATATGTGTTATACCACAATAATAATAATTTTAAATAATATTTTCCAAATTGAGAAAATTGTTTTTAATTAGGAACACTGAGGCCATTCCAGAGATGGTCTGGGGGTGGTAATAAATGGTGAAATGAGACAAAATATAAATCTAAATAAATCCAGAAGTACGAATGGATAAATATATAAATTAAATGAAATTCAGTTGCTGTTGGAATTTTATGTATTACTTTGCAACCAAAATTTCACTGCACTGGGCTTAAAAACATTCCAATATCTATAGTTGAGTAAACGTGTTTCATAAAACTGACAGAATATAATTAAATTAGTCACCAGGTCAAGACACTCAATAACACACTTTCTCTTATCTTTTGTATTTCATTTTACCATGGTAAGGAATTATAATCTTCTTTGTGAAATGTAGAATTTACATAGTGCACACATTGTCTTGAATCCTAAACCCAGTTATGGCATTTATGGGGTTTATTCTTGGTTTTTGTCTTCTGTAGAATATTTATAACTCAGGGGCATAGTGAGTAATGAATTTAAATGATTTCTTCTGAAATATAGTTCCACCAATAAATATTAATCCCTGTTGGATGCTTCAACATTGCTTTTTTAAGAGAGAAACTCAATGAAATTATATAACTGGTGATTGTGCTGAGCACCCTGTGGCTGACTGTTCTATAAATATTAATAGAATCGGAATGCAAACATAGAGACCAAGAATGCCTGGAAGTAAGAAGTCCTTGCTGAATTAGGATCACATCCTTTCATGCTACAATATAGAAACATTAGAGCCTAAAGAAGCCCTCATTTTAGTGGTTCTATCAAGAGATGTTAACTCAGGAAAGCCGTCTAGGGATATTTTAGTTTGAGACCATCTGTCTGTTTTGAATGAGTTTCATTTAAATGAATGAATTTACACCAATGCTATAAAACTTGGTCAGAAGCAATTGATTATTTGGTCAACTAGCTTCACCCCCCCTCTCAGTTTCTAGAACAATTTTTAATGCTTAGTTGATGGAAGATAGTCATTACAGCATAGGATATTCTTTCCTCATTAGACTATGAGATCCCTGAAGGCAGGGAATAAGTATTATTTTTATTTGCAGTCCCAGGATCTAAACACAGGGTCAGTCGACATTAAGCAAATATTTTTTTTTTTTAATAAGGATAGGCTGCAAATATGGAAAGCTTTTAATCAGCAAGTTTACCATGAGTACTGTGGTCAGTTATCGTGGAAACACAGTGAAAAAGTCAACAAATGATATGCTACCTACAGGCACATAAGGAAACAGAATCCTACTTCAGGTCCTATAATTTCCCTGGGTAACAGAGAGAAGGGAGATTAGGGGAATTTGCATATTTTTTTGAATTTGTTGATGACCTCTCAAGGAAAGATATCAACAATAGGAGCCAGTTTGCTTCGTTGACTTGGAATTCTTTAACCAAAGTTGCAACCAGCTATCATATTGAAGGTCCACTTCAGAAGGACAAACTTTCTGTGTTATAGGTAAACTGCTTGGGGTATCTTACCAACATCCTTTCTGTAAAGACATGTTTCTTTACTGTAGTAGTCACCCATATGAACATTAGTCTGAAGGTTTTGGTCGAGTGACACTACAGATCCTGTACTTTTATAACCTCCTGAGATGGAAGAACCCTGTATCAGGCCATTTACAGTCCAGAGGTTTCCGACCATTCTGGAGTCCTCAGCCCTGCCCTTCCCCCATCCTCACCGTAAGCTAAGCCCAACGTTATGCTTTGAAGATCTCAGGGTTTCTAAAGTACATGTGTAAGTGGGATTAAGTAAGAACAATTTCTAATCAAAAGTGCTGTAACACCTGACTAATAAGAAAAAAATTCAGACTGGCTTAGAGGATGGCCTAAAGCAAACAGTTGAAAAACAAAGAAAACCAAAAAAAGGCCACAAAATGAAGTATACTTTCTCAATACTTTTTTTGTTTTTTTGTTTTTTTTTTTTTTTTTTTGCAGTTACCTAGCCAGAACAGAGAGAAATGATACTACTACAGACATCACAAATAACCTATGCTGAGGTCTTACTATGTGCCTCCAGGCATAGTGATAAATATTTTACATGTGTTGATACGTTAATTTCCATCTCAACCTGCTATATAGCTAATATTATTATCCCTATTTATAATTGAGGATATCAAGGTGAAGAATGGCTAGATAACTTGTCCAAAGTTTCCAGGCAGTAAATGGGAGAGAACAGATTGAAGTTGAGGCAGCACACACTCCTGTACTAGATAGCTGCTCCTGTAGTTGTGTCAAAGCTGTCTACTCTCCAGCACATTTCAGTCCTGTTCTGTGTGAATATTATGCCTTCATGTGACTTAATATTATTAATAAACATAAAGGTTCAACTTCATAAAAAGCAGAAAAATTCTACAAAACTGAAACTGAGAAATACCCTAATCTCTCTCCCTAAAGGAAGATGATCAACCTCGTAGCTGAAAAATACTGATGTCACTCGAAACAAATTGATTCTCGTCCTCCTTATCTTCCCCAATCTTGGGGCCCGACCAGTTTAAAACTGGTATGAACGTGCATACCGATGCCCTCTGAATGATCATGTGAAATGACTCTCTACAGGAATGTTAGATTTATCTGATGATTTTAATACCCTTCATTCTAAAATGCTATTATCCTGAGTGCATGCAGGGGACAGTACACTTAGTCATAAGTGATGGATGAATTCATTATCTTCAGCCAATTTTAATGGGTCATCTAAAAAGGAAATCACCAGTCAGTTTTGGCTATTGAACATTGCTACCTCAAGTACCTTATTAAGCCAAATATAAAAATGGGTGGTTTTTCATTTTTCTGTCAGACAACAAAGGTCACCTATCACAAGCTTGAGAGATAGTCAGGTTTATTTCCCTTTGGTCTAAAACAAATAGATAGTGTCAAAGTTTTTACCTTTTCCCATTGTGCATTGTATATTTCACAACTGTGTGCCCCAGAAAGAGGGAAGGTGCTTTGCAGGAATTCAGAATGAGAGGGTTTCCATGAAGAGAAATAGAGGTTGACATTAATTTATTCCCTGGGCGACATTTGTAATTTAATGGCACTGTTAAATAGTAGGGCTTCAGCCCCATCATTAAGTCCTGGAAGTAAACACAATGGTGTGGAATATAAGCAAGTGTGTCTGTGATATGACTGTAGATCTTATAGCCTCAGGCACCAGAAACCAGAAACACTTAATACACACAACAGTACTGTTATTCATCTCTCAGTTTTTCTTTTTTGTTCTTGGTTGGGAAACCCTGATTTCTTACCTTTAAATTATCATTTTTCATTTGATTTAGCAACTTGATCTTTTACTCTCTGACCTGATTCTGAGCATCTGCAACTGTTGAATACAATAATAGTAAACAGATATAAGTTTCAGAATCTGCTGCTACTAGCTAAGGCTCCCTGCTGTTAGTTCCTAGTTGAGTAAAATTTCCTGGACACTATTTTAATGCAATTATATATCAAATAGTTATTGGGCACTGTATTGAGAATGCACAGATTAACAAATTCCCTACTAGCAGGTTGTTGAATTATTGAATTGTACAATGAGAAATTTTATGACTATTAAGAATTAAGGAGACAGTGTGCTGTAAAAATTCTAATGCAGATATGTTATACCAAAATATACCAAGAAAATATATTTGTACTATGTTGTGAATGCTGGGTAAAATTCCAGTAAGAAAATAACTGGAAGATTGATTTGATTGCTATTTAACACAGCTCATCATCATCACATCCTTGAGTAGAAGATGATCATTTTGATGATTTTATCTGGTGGTTGGTAATTGTGTTTAGAACAAAAAACATTATTTCAAAAAAAGTCTTAGATGAAACCTCAGCAAGTTAAATTTATAAAAGTAGAGTCGCTCTGTAGAAGTGGGGACATTTAGGGATGAAGTCTTAGCTTCAAAGTTTCTCGGAGGCCAATATGGGACACTGGGACTCTAAAACGTCTGTCTGAACTCAATGATCTAGCCCAACAAGTTTAGGAAATGGACATCTAAGAGAGTTGTTCTACCTCAGTGATTCTGGCTGAAGATAGTCCCCTAAGTAACGTCTCTAAAAATGATTGTTACTTCACCAACACTTTTTCTACAAATACTCCCTGTTCTGAGTTTCTTTGAGATACTAACTTGAAATTTTGCTTTATAAAATAATTTTAAAGGGCATCAATTAGAACTTGAAATTTATGACTAATATTTTGAAAAGCATATTCCTTCCTATAGCTAAATACACTTATGAAATGCTCCATTATAATAAATAATTTTCTATAAAAAGTAACTGGAATAGACATAAATTTTATTTTTTAATTTTTTATAATAAACTTAACAGTAACTATGTAAGTATTAATCTATTCATTTCATTCATTTATCATTAAGGTTGGTTAAGATTTATTGAAGCTTATGTGACATTTCCTGGGTACAATCTCAAGATGATTCCTGATGACTACTTGAACTGTAAGAGGGAAACTCTTAAATAAAGAAGAATGATAGTTACATTCTTTTTGTGGATATGGTTAATGAACTTAATTAAAATAGAGAATAATTTTCCTTTTGTTCAATTGAAAAAACATACTCATTATAAATATAACAAAGCATAAGTGAAGAATTAAATTATCAGTAAAAAAATACTTTGAAAATTGTAAAACCATAGAAATGATCATCAGAACAAAAATCTTTCCATCGCTTTTGCCCATTTCTTCTCCCATGAATTAAATTTACCATCTCAACACAATCATTTTCTTTGGAATTCTCACCAATATGAAAGCTCAAGAAAAAGCACATTTCATTTTTCAAATGAATAGTTATTTAGAAGTATTGAATTATGTCTTAAAACTTATTTCTAAAATGGATAGAATATTGTCCATAATATAAAAAGCCTTGCCATATTATAACTTACTAAAATAAATTTTAACAGAAGTTACCAAGGATTTTAAGCAGATGTAAGTTAGTTCTACCATATCCTATGTTTATGAATATGGCCAAAAAAAATGTTAAAGAAGATTTTAAGCAGTAGCAGATAACACAAGTCCATCTGCTTATGTCATCTGCTACTCTTTATGTGACACAGTAAGGATTATAAAAGGAAAATCAAATTCACATAACATAGCATTTATCTCTAAGAGAATTCTATAACTGAATTCTTAAGGGATTTTTTTTTCTTTCCCTTTTTCTTTTACCTCTACTAATTAAAATAGTAAATTGTTACTTTTTCTTTCTTTGTTTAAGCAATATTCTTGATATTCACTAACCTAATTTGATAAGTTCCAGTTAGCTTTTTAAAGATTTTATTAATTTCTGAACTATCATGAGGTAGAAATACTTTAGAACACACTGTTTGACTTAGTCCTCTACTTTTAGTGATTTTTCATTAAAATTTTAATTGCACATTAATAGTCAAAGATATACATGATAACAATATAGCTGTAGCCCTCACTGCTCTAATTTAGATCCTATCATTTTTTCTTCATCCATTCCAATTCCTTTGGAGCCATTGACCCAGACTATAACTACAAGCACTAACGGTTACAATCTAAGTCATGGTTCACCTAAAACTTCACTGTAAAGGAAATATTATGGCCATTAGCGGGAGCACAACATTCTCTTCCCCATTCCTCCACTAGGGATGCCTGAGTCAGCAGTAATTCCAGCACACTGGCGAAGGCCAATAGTTTGGTGCCAGCATGGAGACACACTGTCTGTGATGAGCCTCATCAGGGTGCATATCAGCCATAAGATAAGGTCCCGCATGGGACTGGAGCACCCTCTTGAAAGTCTGCGGCCACCCCTAGTGAAAGGAGGTATGAAATAGAACCCCTGGCCAAATCTGCTGCAGGATTTAAGGAGTGCTATTCTTTGTGATGTTCTTCTTCACTCTTCTTTTGTCATCGTTTCTTTATCCTCCATTCCTCTTCCTCTACCCTTCTTGCTCCCCACCTCCTCTTTCTATTCATTTATTCAGCAGACCATATAGCCCATCTGGTATGGTGCCTGCCTCTCATGCTGGAGACTCGAGTCCCCAGCACTCTGGGTTTGTGGAAATAAACAAATGAAACCAACCTTCCATCGTCTCTATTCATTTATTCAACAAATACGCACTGAATGAATGCCAGTAGTGTGTCAGGCACCATGCTAGGTCTAAACAGAGGCTGAAGAAGACGCTCATGGTTCCTTCCCTCCTGGATCAAGGAAGACAGATATTAAATAATCTCATCAGCAATGAGAATAAGAAAGGAGGAAGATCAGGAAGTGATGGAAACAATAATAGAAGTCCTAATATAGCCTGCAAGGCCAATGTTCAGAACTAACATCAGCATAGAAATCTAAAGGGAGCAAGAATTAACCAGTTGATATAGGCAGGAGTAGCACAAGGAAAAGGGGGAATACTGCGGGTAGAGAAATGTGCTAGAAATCACAAAACAGGGAGGAGAGAGAGAGAAGGAGAAGCAGAAGCAGAAGGAGAAGAAGGAAGAAGAGGAGGATGAGGGGGGAGGAGAGAAGAAAGAGAGAAGATTGGCGGGTGCTAGAAACTGAAAATAAAATCAGCTTATCCAGAACAATAGTGAGGGAGAACTAGTAAAAAGAGGCAAGTTTTATATACAGACTAGAAAGTAACTAATAGAACAAGCTCTTGATAAGGGGTTCTAGTAGTGTTCAGAGCAAAAATATAAGGCATGGACTGTCAACAAAAGGGCAACTTCTGCTGAAATGACATGAGGAAAGGAAAAAAAAAGAGGATTTGTAGGTTTCATAGTGGAAGATTGAGGTAGTGCCTCTCAAGATTTGTAGCTTTTTTGGTCTTTGTATATAGTGAGGTCATTTTCTTAGGCAGTAGAGTTTTGAAATAATTGTTGTGGAGCACAGGAACATGAGCCAGTTGAGAGCTACATTAAAATTACCAGGCAATGTTGAGAGCCCCAGTGAGGTTCTGACTGGAAATTGATAGTGATACCAATCTTCTTGCTTATGTAACTTTCTAAAGCAAGTCTTATCAGGCAGAGCAAGGCACAGAGATACTAGAAGTTAGATTCATCCGAGGATGATGACTTGCCTGAGTGGTGTGATGAAAAGAAAAGATACTAGAACTGGCAGGAAAGTTGCTGAAATTGTAATCAAGATAATTTATGATCCAAAAAAAAAAAAAAGGATTGAGGAGCTGATGGACCAACTAACTAAATAACTAAAGGAATTGAATAAACAGAAAAATCCTGTTTCCTTGAAGCTCCCATTCTACCAGAGAATAAAATAAGAAAATTAATGAACAAGTAAGGATAGTGGTAAATACCATGGAGAGAATTAAAAAATGATGAAGTGATAGAGAGGGACAGGGTAGCTGCTTCATAGTGAATATCAAGGCCCCCCAGGAAATACCATGTAAGTTAAAATCTGAATAATGTGAAACATTCAGCTTTGAAGCAGGAAGAGAAAGATGAGTCCAGAAAGATAATAAAGCAATGCAGATGCCCCACCATGGAATGAGCTCATAAAAGAAAGAAGGCCCACAGCAGCAAGAAGAATGACAAGAATAAAACCCAAATGACATAGTCCATATTGTGTACAGCTTCATAGCTAAAGAGAGGTCGCTTTGTTTTTCTTTTCTTTTTTCTTTCCTTTTTTTTTTTTTCAGAAAGGTAAAGTGAAGGAGTGATCTGTGTTATGTTTTGAAAATTGTATCTGCTGCAATGTGTTGACTGTAAGCAGCAGGATCAGGGAGAACAGGTTGAGGGTAGTCATTCCAGGCATCCAAGAGAGAAAGGAAGGTAAAATAGTCTACAGGATGAGATTGAAAAGGTAAGAGATGGATGATTTTAATAACTAGGATGTAGGAAATAAGAAAAAGAAATGACAAAGCAGAATGGAAGCAACGAGGCTAAACTGGCATCGTTTTCTGAGGAGGAAAGACAAGGGTAGAGCAGGTTTAAGGACACAATTAATGAACTCCGTATTAAGTTTGAATTGTTTCTTAGGTCTCTAAATGGATACCAGTCATGAGGGAGGACAAACTGAAATTCTTAGGACTCCAGATAGAAATTTGGACATAATAGGTGTAGATAGAACAAAGGTGAACAGGAGCAGTCAGAGGAATGGATAGCTGAAGTAAAAAGGAGTTTTTGAACATGAGAAGATCAGTGACTAAGGGATCATGTCTGGATGTTTCAGTTCACTTTCACAGAATATCAGAAGGAGGTATGTTCAGGGGGAAAAGCAGGTTTTGCTAAGGCTAAAACCTATGGAATCTCAGGAAGGACAAAATTGATGAAGAGTCCAAAAGAGAGTCAGAAAGAGAAAGAAGAGTTTTCTGAGAGAAAACATGGAGAAGTTTACATTTTAACCAGAGAGAAGGAAACCTATATGATGTGGAATGGTACTTGGAATTTGAATACTCTAAATTCTTGGAGAATTTAACTGTAGCTTAACAAGCTGTATAAGTATATCTTCTTCCTTATGCTCCAAGGCAGCATCTGCAAACTCCATTTGCCGACCTATTGTAAATAAATTTTCATTGAAACACAACCATACTCTTTCATTTATGTAATGTCTGTGGCTGCTTTCATACTACAGAAGCCAAAGATCTTATGACTCACAAAGCTGGAAATGTTTATTATTTGGTACTTCATAGAAAAAGTTTGCTGATCCACAATCCATGGGTCTATAAAGAGAAGCAGTGACTAAGGAAATAAAAATATGTGAGCAAGTCTCATGGTCAGGACACAGTAGGAGTGGTCCTGGGACTGTTCACTAAAAGCTATTAGACCCTTGAAGGACGATAATGCAAGTTCTCTATAATGTAGACCATACCTCAAACAATGTGATAATATATTGAGAGCTCTTCCCATTACACTTGAGTAAGTTCTGATCTTTCTCATTATCTGTAGAAAAAGACAGGACTCAGCTTACTCCTTGAAGCAAGACTCCATTCTTGGTCTTCATGCTAACTGCACAGAGCATGCTTGCTACTATTGCCAGCTTAATCCTCTTGGTGCTTTGTAAAAGAATGATACCCTTTCTACATCTTGATCAAACAAGAAGAATCTCTCAGCAAAGTTCCCAGGGGTTCAATTCAGTTCAGCTGTTCTAACTCCCACAAAAGCAAAAATATACTTCCTGTGTGACAACGGATGTGTTTTAATACTAGTAGGAGAAGATCTAAAAGGTTAAGTTTGAAATACAGATTTAGATTGGGGTCACACACTCAAAAAGCCACAAACACTGTATAGGATTATAAATTTGCCCTTGGAACAGATGTTAGACTATAAGAAAGAGTGGGGATTGTGGCACACTAAAAACCCTTGCCCTATCTAAACAGAGCAACTGCTACTTAACTCCACCTGTGTGGCCATACAAGAATAAAAATCCAGTCAAATAAACTGATTATTTAAGTCAAATAAACTGATTATTTAAGAAAAGTGGCAAATGTCTATTTGATGCTAAATTTCTGGTTTCTTTTAAGCACTATTCTTGGCAAAGAAAACCTGTGTTGAATTCCCAAATAAAATCTTTCAATATTTCCTATACCTCTAAGTTTAACCCAGTTTCTAGAACAAAGAAGAAAACCCATGAGCCTGTTCTTGGTAGCAGAACTAAGACCCGAGTCTCAAAAACAGTCTTTGTTGCAGGCACATAGTTCAATCATCAGAAAACCTCACAGGTTTGGGACCCCAAATCCAAATCTAGTATTAAGGTTCCTTTTCACAGTTTTATTTTCTTGGGCTGCTGAACTTCACCAGATAGAAGACATGCCTTGGTACCAAGAGTCAGAGACAGAAAGCACTAACTGGTGCCAGCATTCTCAAATCAAGGACCTGGGCAGCTAGATTCTCAGAAGGAATAGAGAGAAAAAAGACAAAATCTTCAGCATAATATTCAAGGTCCTCTATAATCTGATCTCAGTAAACATTTCAAACAAATCTTGAGTTCTGTGCTCCACTCAATCAATGTATTCAAAATAAATTATGCATTCCAGTTCTTACATTGCCCCCCTTTCGCTCTATGAATCAAATATGTTATGTCATTTTTTGGTGATCTCTTCAATTCTATTGTTCTCTGACTCTGACTTTTTACTTCCTGGTAAAATTGTTTTCAGTTTCTCTGAGTGCATTTGATTTCATCATCCAGTTCTCCACCCGGTCTTCCAAGAAAAAGATGTCAAGACGAGATTAAGCATGCAAAGGATTTTATTAGGGGAAATGCCTGCAAAGGTAAAGTAGGGCTAGCTGGAGAAGACTGGGAGAGTCAGCCAAAGCAATATCCATCAGACACTGAAAGAAGAATGGAAAGAAAGGGTGAGCGGAAGCATCGTGAACTGCTGTACAGTTAGAAGATCCAGCAACACTACATGAAGTGTCTGTCCTTGAGCCAAAGTCCACGACCACAGGAGTCTTAGGTCTCTCAGGAACAGACTGTCTTAGTATTTCATCTGTGCTGGGTCGCTGACTGAGAACTGTCTCCAGGAAGTATAGACACAGTGCCACTGTGGCAGTGATGAACCTCAGAATACAACAACGGAAGTCTCTGGCACTCCATGTAGCGGAAGAACTAAGAGGTACATTCTTATAGCGGTCATTAAAGAGATGATAATAACCTTTTTAATGATAGAAAGAATGTCCAATATGCTTTTTTCTCTTTCACAGCAATTAGCAAAGTGTCATGTTCAAAGACACACATCCATACATATACACATGCATTACACATAGTTACATAAACAAATCCTTAGGTAATATATAAGCATTTAGTTTTAGATTAAACTTAATTATATCCTTTGTATTTAATATAGAAATACACTACAACTATGGATACATTTCCTTCTATAAATAAAACTATTTTACTCATCCAATATTATTATTATTATTTCACTTTATATCCCTAAGTGTCTTCATATTTCTTTATCTGTATCTAAGAAATCCATAAGTAGGGCCTCAAAAACTGACCATTGGCTTGAAATAATTGTTCCACATCTCCAGCATCCCACACACCATAGATTCTCCCAAGGGACAACAGAACCCAAAAGGATATTGGAGTTTATTTGAGATATTTCGGTAAAATACACACAATTCTTTGAACATGATAATATGGTAACTATTCCTTATTTGTGTGTGTGTGTGTGTGTGTGTGTGTGTGTGTGTGTGTTCCTTACTTTTTACTTAATCAACAAGTAGAGGTCATGGCAATATCACTTAGATTCTTACTGCATACTTCCCACACTTTCATTAAACTAATTATCTTGAAATATAATTAGCTAATTACTGAGAAAGGTAGATAATGGTTGTGAATGGAATGTGAGATAAGCATTAATGAACAACAACAGGATCCAAATATTCTAGTCAGGGAGAAGACATTCAGAGTTGGCAGAGAGACAAGGAATATTCAATAACCTTTTGATCAGTTGCACTTGAATCAGAGCTAACAATGCTACACTGTGTTATTGCAACTGGGTAGAAATCCAAGTCCTCGATTTTTAAATCCTAACAAAGCTCCTTTACATTTCAGTAATGCTGAGTGATGTACTGAAGTACCCTGGTGCAGACTGATTGCAATTTGTCAACCGGACTTTTTCATCTTTCTCTTTTTTGCCCTTTTAGAAAGCATTATGTGGAAAAGATCTGTTTTCATTTGTAGCTATTGTCAAAGCCATGGAATTTATTATAATTAAGTTACTACGTGTTTTCGAAGGGTCAATATTCTAAAATTTAAATTGTTTGCAATAGGGTAAGGGCCTATTTGTTAGATATGAAAAAAGACCAGGTTGAAAATAGGTTTTTAATTAACTGGCTGAGGATCAGAGCACTTTTCAAATGAAAATACAATAGGGCATCTAATCAGATAAGTTATTTACCCAGAATAATTGAATTCATGCTATAGCAGAGTCCTTTAGAATGTTGTTTTGCTGCCCTGTTCTTTAGTTAACTTAATGTGTTCAACTGGCTAGATCACGGGACTAATGTAACATGTACCTTGGATAAAATCCCTGCAGGAATGGATATCCTCCCCCGGAGAAGAACCATACCAAGAGAAGAGCAACCACCCTGTAATTGTCCCCCTCGTAGTAGAAGTAGTGGAACCCCAAGATTCCACAATATATTCATCTTATTACTTCAGAACAATTCACTTGCCCAAATTCCCCATTAGAAAGTGGGTTCCTTTTGAAGACAGAGATTTAGCCTAACTCACCTTTTATCCCCTTTCCAATATTTAATGGGCCCTCAATAAATGTTCATCAACTTAACATGTAAACAGTGCAGAAGAAACTAAGGCTGATTTAATTCGGCGTATTACTTATTTATGTTGTACAAGGCATGGAGCTGGCTACAAATGAAAGAGAAACCATCGGTATCATCTGGGAATGTGTAATCTTGGAATGGAGAATCTGGGATGTATAATCCTGAAAAGACAAGACAGTCATTTGTGAAATGACCAAATAAAGGGGTTTGCAAACTTTCTGTTTTAATGAATGCTACAAATAGTGAATGCCAACAGCACTCAAAAGGAAAAACAAGAGGAATCTATGTAGGCAGAAGGTCTGGAGAGCTCAAACACCAAATTTATGAAAGGTCAAAGAGAAAAGAAAGGCATCCGCTTGGTGGAGAAATCGAGTCAGATACATTGATAGGACGGTTGGGAAATGGCTGTCTCTGGAGTGGATGATTCATGATGAGGAATAAAGTCGGTAAGGAGGAGGGAGAGGTAAGATTTGACCCAGAAGTGAAGCCCTGAGCCTATTGTGGAAAGCAGGACAGGGTAACAGAAAAAGCCCTGAACAGAATCAGGAGATCTTGCTCTAGGTTTTCCTTTGCAACTCTGCGGTCCCACCTTTGCCCTTTGCTCTGACCTTGAGTAATAAGTGTAGCTCTCTGGCTTCAGTTTCCTTGTGCATGGAACTAGCTAAACCAGTAGATCACTACAACTCGAAGGTCTTTGCAAGATCAAATCTTGAGCAAGGGAGTGGCATGAAGAAATAAAGGTTCCAAGTACCATGGTGGAAATGGGCTGGGGCGGCCAAGGTAAGGTTTACAAGAGTGAACCCACACCTAGGGGTGAAGTGCTGGGATGAGGGGCTTCCAAGGAAATAGAATGTGGGGAACATTGGAAGGCATTATCTGTCAATCAATCAAGACATGAAGACTTGTAGAGACACCGACTCAAACATAATGCCATTATTTTGAAACTATGTGACTAGATAGGGAGTCTAATTAGAAAATAATACCTATGTGTGTGTGCGTTAATTGATGTCTTTAACCATTTTTTTTTGCATATCTTTTATTTTGTACTCATTCATTTACTTTATATTTATTTCTTGATTTTCTTTTTCTCCCTAGTGAGATGGAAGCTCCATGGAGCTAGAAGAATTTGTCTCCTCTGATCACTGCTGTTTTTTGTGTCTAACACAGTTCTTAGCACATGACAAATATTAAAAAATATTTGTAATGCAAATGATGTAAATGTTCCCTTTCATGCTGAAAGCATCCATTCCACTCTGGTTCACAGGTATTTACCATGTAACAGGCTACAGGTTTGTGTAAGGTGCTGAATATGGGGGAGTAGATAAGACACACATGGTTCCTGTCCTTTAAAATGCAAAGACTAGTAAAAGAAGAAGATAAGGAAATAAGCAATGAATGTACAATATGTGTACTATAATATAGGAAGTGTGCCTTGTGATCTAGGAACACAAAAGTGTGCCATTTCTCTGAAGATTGAATATTTTTTCCACTGAGAATTATGGGAATATGGAGAGCTAAAGGAAGAAGAAAAGTTAAGGGGTTGGGATTGGAAGGGATGCTAATAGACTTTTTTTTTTCCATTTGCAGGTGAAAGGGGGACCAACTCAACAAACTGGTTTTAATGTCCCCAGATTTTACTAAATAACTAATTCCCAAATCATTGCTCTGGCCAAGAAAATTATATCATATGCATTTTTTTTTGAAACCTTGGTTTATACTTCAGATCTAAAATATTCAAATGTTTGGGTTTTTTAAAAGGTCAATAAAGAAGTAATACAGAACTCCCAAATTAGCTGTTTTTTTTTTCCTTTGCATCATCAGATCACGTTGTATGCTACAGAATCCATTTGATACAGTAGTTACTAAGCACTTAACATATGCATTAAGGAAATAAATCAGGACACCTTCCCCCTAGGGATGTGTAATTTTGTGGAGAAGGTAGTAACTATATGCAAATAATTAAAATACAAACAAAAGATAAACAGGTACTTTAGGAATAGGAATGATTCAAAAAGCTAAGAAAGTGGAGCAGTTGAGTGTAACAGATTACCAATAGGCTAATCGAGTTACCAATATGCAAATAGAGAAAAATCTAATTACTAAAACCTTCATGAACTTAAGAGAACTTTTTAAATCCCTGGAAGTCTCTGGAGACTCAAGGAAAAAAAATATTCTTCAAAAGAGAATTAAGGAAGAGATGATACAAGTTGCTTTGTCTTCCTTGCAGAGACCGAAGGTGGAATTTCAATAATGAGGATTAAGATCAAATGTGTCACCTTGTTTATATTGTAAGTAAAAGTAAAGGGTAACTTTTTAGCCTCCATCCATAACCATCAAAGATAAGGTCTCAGGTAACATGGGCATTCTTATATGAATGAGCTACCTTAGAGCTACCTCATCTCTTGTTTATACATTTGGAACAAACTGTATGTGAAATAATTCAAAACCTTGAATGAAAATAAAGTTATCTGATCCATTCTTTATTGTTGGCTACTATGTTTTAGGGACTTGACTTCTCTATTGTTCTCTGTTATCCCTCAGTAATGTGAAAATTAGAAGCCTATTCATATTTAGTAAAATAGAACAATCATCATAACTATATATCATTCCTTGGAAGATTTTAGCAGTATTTTTTTTCATTTTCAGAAACGATGATATGAAAATTGTAATCAGATCTCAGTCTGATTCCTTATAACATAGTGCCATCTAGAGATTAAAGCTGATGTTGCTACAAGCTACATTAACCACAACTGGCATCTAAATTATAATAGTACATTTTATAGCTAATGAGTTTAGTAGGGTAGATTATGTTTCCATTAAACTGCATCTATATGGAGCACATTGTAAATAAATTAAGAACTCCTTACGTGGATGAGTTCACCTCTGGTACACTGATACCTGATATTCCCATCATGTGGTTTCTGCTCCAGGTGAGGTTGTCTTCTTTCATACATACTAACATGTCCAGAAGTTCAGTGACACTGTGTCATCAAAGGTAGTTAGATGGAAATGCAGTTGTGTGGAATATTAATTTAATCATGCTTCATAAGGAGGGACAATTGAATCTACAAAGCAAAGACAGTTTTCCTTATAAATATGAAATATTTAGTAAGTACCTACTATGACTGAGGCATTGTACTCACGGTCTGTATTAGTTTGTTGAGGCCACAGTAACAAGGTACCACAAACTAGGCAACTTAATATAATAGAAACATATTCTCACACAGTTCTGAAGGCCAAAGAAGCCCAAAGTCGAGGTACTGGCTGCTCATGTTGCCTCTCGATTTTTTTCCCACAGACCTTGTTCTTGTCTTGCAACTTTTGGCACTGCTGGCAATCCTTGCCTTCCTGTGACATCGCTGCCTATCTTCTTGTCACCTTCTCCTCTGTGTTTCTGGCTGTGGCTGCATGGCTCCAATTTCTGCTTCTCAAAGAGGAACAAGTAAGGATGCTTATCACTGGATTTAGGTCCCACTGGATAATCCAGAATGATAGCCTCATTTCAAGACCCTTCAACTAATTATATCAACCAAGACCTATTTTCAAAGTAAGGTAACATTCACAAATTCCAGAGAATTGGTGTGCACTTACCTTTTGGAGGAGGGGCATCATTCAACTTACTACACTATGACTTTTTAAAAGCATGAAAACATATGGGAAATTAAATGATTTCTACTTCATTGAGTTTACAGCACAATCAAAAAGAAAAGTTTACATACACAGATAGCCTCCAAGAAAGTGTTTCTCAACTTGGCACTATTGATATTTGGGCTGAATAATTCTGAGTTGTGGGGACCGTCCTGTGCATTTTAGATGCTAAGCAGTATCCCTGGTTTCTACCTATTAGATGCCAATTTCGCCCCATCTAAGCATGAGTACTAAAAATGTCTCAAGACATTGTTAAATGTCCCCAAGGGAGCCAAGTCAACCTCTAGTTAAGAACAAGTGATTCTGATTGTCATAAGCAAATGTCAAAGGATAGAATGTCAAGGGGGAGAAGAAATTAAAATGAGTCAAATTTGTTAAAGGAGGTTTCATGGAGGAAGTGAGGAATGAACTGGTGATTGGATGAAGATCGAAACTTGAAATGTTGGGAAGATAATGAAAAGCACAGTCAACCCCTTAACACCTCTTGCTGAGAAGCACCGTGAGCTTGTCAAGACCAAAGGCTGACCTTTGCTTACCTTTGTGTGCTGAGATCACAGTACAGTCCCAGGGCAGAATATATTAGAAATGTTTGCTGAGAGAGTCAATCAATGAGGTTAAATTACTAGGATGGAGCCATATTATAAAAGATCTTAAGTGATAGGCTAAAGAATTCAAAAGCTATTATATTGGTTATAGAGAAATCTTGAAGCATTTTGAGAAGGAAGATGAATTGAGTAAAGACAGCATTGACATAAAGAAAATGTTGGAGAGGTCAGAAAGATCAAGGTGAGCTGCAAAATTACTAAAATTGTCCTTTTGTGAAGTAACAAGTCCTGGTATCAAGACAATAACAATGGGAATTAAAATGAGGTCTCAATGATGAGGAAAAGGTAACTATGCATTTCTCATTTACTGGATTTGAAGCAAGTGGAGGAGAGGCATAAAGGAAAACTTTCAAGAGTTACTAGGAAAATAGAGATTATTCATTTGAGAAAAATAAGGATATGCAGAGAGGAAGGATACACATACACATTAGTGAGATGCAGAACCAATGATTTTTATGCTAATTTTAGGGTCATCTTTAAAAATAAGTGATGGTGAGATATTATCCAGTTATCCCACTCCTTGGTGTATATCCAAAAATCTAAAATGAGCATACTATAGGGACTCAGCCACATCAACATTTATAGCAGCACTATTCACAATAGCCAAACTATGGACACTACCTAAGTGCCCACCAACAGATGAATATATAAAGAAAAAAATATATATATACACACATACATACATACATATATATGGGGAGGGTATTAGATTGGCTTACACAGCCAGAAGCTGGAGAGTCCCACGGTGGCCATCTGCAGACTGGAGAGCTGGAGGAACTAATAGCTGCTCATACAAGAAATTAGAGCCGGGAACAAGGGGGATCAATTATGTGGCCACAGTTAGGGAACAAAGGCCTGGAAATTCCCTGGAGAGGCACTCAATGGTCAGAGTCTGGTTTGGAAGAGGGAAGGAACTGGAGTCTGATTTCCTCAGGCAACACAGCAGCAACCAATAAACCCGTTCAAGAAGCTTGTGTCTGCTGCTGCTTCCTTGTTCTTCCAACTTTTGTTCCATCTGGGTCCTCAACCTATTGAACTGTGCTGCCTGCAGTTTGGGTGTGTCTCTGCCTCAGTTTGCTGTCCCATGTGCCAATCATTCCTAGAAACACTCTCACTGAGATGCCCAGAAGCCTTTTAATCTTAGGCATCTCTTAATCCAATCAAGTTGACAATTCAGATTAACATCATAATATATTAATATAGCACAGTGAATCTCACCTTTATGTATATACACAAGGCATTAATTCTTTAAAAATCTATAAGCAAATAGAAGAAAGATCAATAAAGTATGAGGAAGGAAACAGAGAGAGGGAGGAGGGAAGGGAAATGGGAAGTACTGGGGACTGAATTAGAATAAATTCTATTCCACGATTTTATAATTATGTCAAAATGAGTTCCAATGTTATGCATAACTAAAAAGAACTAATAAAAATAAAAAGTGGTTGTAGATCTTCTGTGAAGTGTCTATTTATTTCCTTAGCCCATTTGTTGATTGGATTATTTGTATTCTTGGTGTAGAGTTTTTTGAATTCTTTATAGATTCTGGAGATTAGTGCTCTATCTGAAGTACGGGTGGCAAAGATTTTCTCCCACTCTGTTGGCTCTCTCTTCACATTGCTGATAGTTTCTTTTCTGATAGAAAGTTTTTTAGTTTGAATCTATCCCAGTTATTGATTCTTGCTTTTATTTCTTGTGCTATGGGAGTCCTGTTAAGGAAGTCTGATCCTGGGCCGACATGTTGAAGATTTGGACCTACTTTTTCTTCTATAAGATGAAGTGTCTCTGGTCTGATTTCAATGTCCTTGATCCATTTTGAGTTGATTTTTGTGCAGGGTGCAATCAACAGACATATGAAAAAATGTTCAACTTCTCTAGTAATAAGAGAAATGCAAATCAAAACTACCCTAAGATTCTATCTCACCTCAATTAGAATGGCGATTATTAAGAATACAAGCAACAATAGGTGTTGGCGAGGATGTGGGGAAAAAGGTACACTCATACATTGCTGGTGGGGTTGCAAATTAGTGCAGCCACTCTGGAAGCAGTGTGGAGATTCCTCAGAAAACTTGGAATGGAACCACCACTTGACCCAGCTGTCCCACTCCTCGGCCTATACCCAAAGGACTTAAAAGCAGAATACTACAAAGATGCAGCCACATCAATGTTCATAGCTGCTCAATTCACAATAGCCAGATTGTGGAACCAACCTAGATGCCCTTCAGTTGATGAATGGATAAAGAAACTGTGGTATATTTATACAATGGAATATTTCTCAGTCATAAACAATAATAAAATTATGGCATTTGCAGGCAATTGAATGAAACTGGAGAATAGTATGCTAAGTGAGATAAGACAATCTCAAAAAACCAAAGGAAGAATGATCTCGCTGATGATGATGACACATAATGCGGGGGAGGGGGCAAGAATGGAGGAAGGAGAGACTGTATAGAGGGAAAAGAGGGGTGGGAGGGGTGAGAGGGTAGGGGGAAAATAACAGAATGAATCAAAGAACATTAACCTAAGTAAATGTATGATTACACAAATGGTATGACTTTACTCCATGTACAAACAGAGAATCAACATGTATCCCATTTGTTCACAATAAAAATAAATATATAAAAAATAAAATAAAAAATAAATAAAAAGTGGTAGTGAGAAAGAAGCTTAAAAATGTAAGAAATAGAGGGAAATGAGAGGGAGAGCAGGTATGAAAAATGGTGGAATGAGACAGACATCATTACCCTATGTACATGTATGATTACATGAATCTACACAGTGTACAACCATAGAAATGAAATGATGTATCCCATTTGTGAACAATGAATCAAAATGGAGTCTGCAAAAAATTTTAAAAATTAAAAAATGTAAGAAATAATTTATCAAAGTTAGGAGTTGCTTGCTAGATATTATTCCCATAGAAATTAATAAGGCCCTCTGGGTCACTCAACAGGGTCATTTTTCAAAGATTTCTGAAGCAATTAGTCCAAACTCAAAATAACGGATTCTATTTCCATTCAACCATTCAAAAAGTCACTTTAGACTGACTTTGACTTGCCAATAACTTTCTTTAAGGATGAATAATGTTCAAAACAAATAAACCTAAAAATACTAGTTATTTTAGCATGGCAAACAAGTTTGAGAATATGATTTTTCTTTTAAAAAAGAAAAACGTTTTTAAATCTATTAAGCTGATTTTTCTCACTGTTGCCAAAAGTTTAAGCAAACTGGTTATTCGTGACTTGAAAAGATAATTATATAGTTACTTTAGTTAATTTTTTTCCTTCTTTCTTTTCATTTTCTATTTGGTAAGTTTGATGTCATCATCTTTTGTAAGAATTTTAGCATTGTAAGTTATAAGGTATCATCTGTGTTGGGATTTCTTTAGAATAAAATATATATTTAAGAAAACATTTGTATTTCAAAAGAATCTCTGGAATAGAAATTACTACATGAAGAGCAGAGGTAACTCAAACTCTAAATATGTCTTAAATGAAATGAGGATTTTGTTCTACTATATAGAAGATTATCTAATTATCTCATTGTCTGAGTGGTACAGTTTTAGAATCACAATTTGAAAACCCCTTTTTAATAGTATTATTGATAAGTAAAGGCAGTCCACTATCTAGCTTAAATATTAATTTTTTGTACACTAGAAGGAAAACTTACACATTTGAGAGTTTTTACTGCCATCTGTCAGAAAATTACAAATGTATATAAATCTACAATTGCTTCAATGAATAATGCTCCCTAGGTTTTTATGTCACCTAACCTGCCCAGCTGTACACAGTGGCCATAGGTATGTTGCTAAAAATCACATACAGCTAAATGTAATTATCAGTTTTCTGTTTCAGTTAGACAGAGTCATAGTGCATTCAGATATTTTGTTAAAGATCCTGGATGTTTCTGGATGTGACTGACATTTGAATGGGGAGACTGAGTAAAACAGACTGTCATACCCACCTCAGATGAGCCTCATCCAATACATTGAAGGCATGGATAGAACCAAAGGCTGAGCAGGAAACAATTTCAATTTGCCTGTTTGAGAGTCTCTGAGTTGGGACATCAGTCTTCTGCCTTCAGACCTGGACTGGCGTTTCCCTCATCAGTTCTCCTGGATCTCAGGCCTTTGGACTGCAGAATATGGAACTTCTTAGCCTACATAATTGCATGATGCTATGCCTTATGATAAACAAACAGATA
The DNA here is from genome assembly GCF_902686445.1 of Sciurus carolinensis. Lineage (NCBI taxonomy): Eukaryota > Metazoa > Chordata > Mammalia > Rodentia > Sciuridae > Sciurus > Sciurus carolinensis. Next base: position 18,784,032 of record NC_062217.1, on the reverse strand, counting down.
AATAAATAGCCCATTGTTTCTTCCTCCAAAGAACTCAGAACAATATGCTACGGTATCAGATCAGGCTTTTCTATTTTAATTGTTTTAGGAAATGTGACATTGTCTGAATCTGTGCTTGTGGGGCATAATATACTTGGAATCTTCTATATTTTCATCTGCCCCTCGATACAATTAAGGGATATTGAAACAAAAGGGGAAATTCTAAAGAAATTAGAAGAGTTTATGGAGGAAATGTTTGCATCAATTAAAAAACATCAAAAATTGTGTTTTGGTGATTTGCCTTTCCAGTTATCAAATCAGAGTATGATACAGAAAATATGAACTGAGTCTTACTTCTTCATTGGGAACGTTTATGTAGCATAAGTTAAAAAGAATCTTTGTCTAGTATAGACTAGAATCTAAGATATGTAATGCAGACAAGAGTGCATCTAACTAGCATATGTTTATTCACTTTGCAAATTGTCCTTTTTTTAAAAAAATTCAATAATTACTTAAAATTTTACTCAAGTTATTTAGTTCTAACAATTTTGTCTTTAGTGTGATAATATCTGAATGATTAATTTATTTTCCCTTTATTGGTACAACAATTTTAAGTGAAGCATGAACCATGAAGGAGCCTGATTCCCTTTATGGTCAGAGTGAAATAGTCACAAAAATAAACAGAAAGATATTGAGGTTACTTAGAAATTTTATGATTTTCCCTGTTTAAAAAAATTACACAGGGAATTTCCAAGATAATTGAATATTTTTAATATATTATATCAGGGATTTCAGAGATGAGGCAGGTTTGTGGAAACATACAGGATTTATGGGAGAAGAAATTCAAATTCTTTCTCCCACATCATATACTCCCAGGGAGAATGCTTTCTTTTGCTACATGTAGTAGAATCTCTTAAGCGGGATCAGAGAACTGAATTTAAGGTAATTTACACCTGATATATATTGAATATTTACATAGATTTGTCTCAAGAGTAATTTTAAAGTTGTTACATGGAACATAACATTCATTTTTAAAAAGTTGAAATGATCAGTTGTGATTTTATTTATGCCTTAACATGATTTTGTTTCTTTGGGGCGGTTGGTTTGTTTTCATGTTTCCATCCTCAGGCAGGTAGACAAACACCTCAAAGTATCCAGACGGTCAGGTGGGCTTGCAGAGTCACAGGCCTAAGGGCCTCACTCAAAACCAGCAATGGAGACGCAGGTAGGCTATAAGTTGAAACTGGGTAAAACCTACAATTTAATCTGTGAGTTTCTGAAAACTCAAAGTTTATCGGACAATAGGGTACCATAGCATGTAAAAATGTAAGCTTAGAATCAAACATTAAAATTCTTGTTCCACCACCTACATATCATCTAATGTGGGTAACTGAATCATTATTCAATCTTCATTTATTCATCTTTAAAATGAATGCATTTGAGCGACGGAGGGACAGTGGTAGAACCCCTCACTAGACCAGTCACCAGCCTCACCAGGAACCAGACCCTGTTTACAAAAAAGCCAAGGATGACAAGTATGCAGTCGCTTCACCGGTTGGGGATGATTATTGGTGCTGGTGACTTTCTAAAGTACAAGAGATGGCTTCCTTCCATCTCAGTTGGAAAAGGTATCCCCGATTTTCAGTGCCTCTTCAGTCCTGCCCCCTTTCCACCAATGAAAGGAGAAAGAGCTGTGCTTGGGAAGTGAATTAGATTTACTGAAAAAATAATTCATTATTTGACAGAAATAAGATTACTCTGATCAGAGTCCCCTTTATTCATTGCCAGGGGAGCCGGTGGGGGTGGGGGGTAGTGGGGGTGCTGGGCAACCTCTCTCCAAATACTAGAGATGGAAACAAAGGTACTTTATCATAGCTTTATCATAGCTACATCTCCAGAACTTTTTTTTTTAATTCTTTATTTGGAAACAGGATCTCCCTAAATTATGGAGGTTGACCTTGAATTTGCGATGCTCCAGTCTCAGACTCCCGAGTATCTGGGATTACAGGTGAATACCACCCCAGCAGGCGTTACTGTGGTTGAAGCCATGAAAATCATGTTTCTGAGTTTGTTACTATTGCTCTGATGCTGGCATGCATGAAAACCACACTTTCATGAAAGAAAAAATTTCCTATCGTTTCCTTACTTCTTTAACACCCTCTTCATTTGGGGATCATTTTCTTTTTATATCTTTCTCAAAAATCTTCTTTCACTGACAAAGATTATTATGTTTTTCCTCCCTGGTTTCAAAAGCAAGAATTAAAATAAAGGAGATAACAGTACCCTAAAAGTTTATTAAGTTATCAAAATACTTTTTGTGTTTAACAGATTATTTAACAATTATTTTTATTTGTGCTATTATTAGTACTTAATAGAACTGTATACAGGTTATGCTAACCTATAAATAAAGAAAAGTGAAATTCAGGTTTCTCCTCCTAAATTTTTTTAAAGTACCAACATTTAAGAAAATTCCTGCAAGAGGATTACGACTATTCTACCCTGCAGTAATCCTGTTGAAAGCTAAGGTTTGAAGTAAGCTAAGCTTCAACATACATATTAAGAACCTTTAATTTCTTTCCATTCTTAGATATCAGCTCAATGTTCAATTAGCGATGAAATGTGCAGTTTGTGCATTGGAATCCACTCATCTCTGTATTAGAGTTTTCTCTTTCTCATGAAAGAGTGTGCATTCTAAATAAGGAGGCTCTTTCTGAAATAAGTACAAATTGCTTAAGATTAACTTTAAACATTCTAGAACCATTTCCCTCAAATGAAGACATTTTCTATTGCACACACAAATTTGTCTTAAAGCAGGAGTCACAAATTCAAATGCTAAAGGAACAAACATTTTACTTGCACAGTTCCTAACTCATTTTGGAAAAACTATGTACCCCTCACATATTTTTAAATCACCTAAAACTTTTCATCATGAGTGTAAATTATTACCATGCATACAATTTATAGCATACTGAAAATATGACAATGTAAAATGAAACTGTTAAATCATTGTTTTAAATATATCAAGGGAAAGTCAAATATCTTAATGATATATATTAAATTTGCCATCACCACTACCAAAAAGCTCACTTTACCATTCATTTCACACTTTTTCTTTTTTAACTTGTATTTTATTCTCTTCCTTCATTGAAATTTATTCTTATATATTGTATCATGTCAAAAATTGAAACTCATGAAGATATTTTGATGATCACATATCAGATTATAACTAATATATATAAATTTTATCAAACAACTATTAAACAACTGACCAAAACAATACAAATACTTTACAACTCATAATGGATAAATTAAAAAAAAAATTACTAGGAATGTATCTCTTACATGAAATAGATGAGAACAGGTTTCCTTTTTCCAATTATTCCACATCTCATGTGGTCAGATAGATACAGGTATTGGCATCAATTCTATTGTAATTTTTCATTTTAAAAAATGTAAGCATTGAGAAACTTACATAAATAAGTAGAAAAGAATAGAATGAGTTTTGGCACTGAACTGTCACTAAATTTTTAAACTTTCTGAGCTATCTGTCAAAAATCACAAAATGATCTGTTAAATGAACAGTAAAAGTTATTTTTGATACTCTATCAAGTATCTATTCAAACTTGGCTAAAATCCAAAAAATTGAAAACTTACTTAAAGAACAAAAGAATTTTGTGTCCAATCATTCATTTACTCAATTTCAAAGAAAATTTAAAACTCTTTATCAAGATTTATCAGTTGATTATTAAATAGTCTGTTACTCTCATACTGATAACTTGGTTAACTCAAAAGATTCAAAAGTTTGAGAAAATTAAAAATTTGTTAAATTCATTACTCCTCTATAAATGATTTTTTTACTCTATACATAGCTTATTCATTAAATTAGTTCAAGAGAATAAGAATAGTGGATATTAAGATATTAAGAAATTATTTTTTTCATTTTAGGTTATTAATAGTTATGGGGATATGTTTTTATGATTCCTTACTTCTATAGACACATAATGATATTTTTTTCTGCAAACATTTTTAATTAAATCTATTTATGTTACTGTATGTTTTAATATGTTTTCATCAAAACCTGGAGTTGTAGATTTAGCTCACATGATTTATAAATATATATATATATATATATATACGATTTAATTGATAGAGCCATCATTATTGTTAAACAAAAATCAGATTTTCCTGTAAAAACAAAGATTCACAACACCATTTCAATCAAAACAAACAATAATACATATTTCAAAGAATCATACAAATCAATATTACTGATAAAGATTATTTTGTAATAATGCAATACAATATATGTAGCTAAAGTTTTGTTATATACAAACTGAGGCGTATAATACAAGACAGCAGTCCTCTGGTGTTCTGGTTTGGGGAATAATTAAACATAAGACTCTAGTGTCCACATCATAACTGAAGTCATTGTTAATTGGACTCTATGATTCAATTGTCTATATATAAGAGAGAAAGGTATACGCATTCCTAAAATTGTACCTGGAAAACTAATGAAAATTAAGACCGACTGAAAATAGCTCATTACAATTAAATTCAAAAAACTAAATCAATGCAAATTTTTTTGTTTTTTTAAGATCAATGTTTCTTATAAGTGTTCCTTAGTTGCATGCTGGAGATGTTGCTTCAAGAACCACACATTTGTTCAAAATAAATTTAATTAATTAACAAACAAGTAATGCAAATGTTGCCCTGCTCACCGCTGTATTTCAGAATTTATCAGAATTTAAAGCATCACAAAACGGACCCCAGTTCTCCTTCCAGGATCCTCCGGCAGCCCAGGATGGAAGGCAGGGAAACGTGCCCCTGACATCTGCAGTGCTTTAGTTCATTATTTAACTTGCACTTTGTTACACACTCCCTAGATTTTAGGCCCCAAAGCATCATACCACAGTCAGATGAGGGCTGGGGGACTTTCTTTTGTAACATAAAAGAAAGGTTATTCTGAACTCAGTCATGTTCTCAGACTAATTTTAGCAAAGAATACCAGAAATCGAGTATCCAGCAATGATTCCCTTAAGACCACTGTATGCCTTCAGTGCACCTCCAGTCTTAGGACGATGATTTGAAAGATGAATGGAGCCAGTTCTGTAAAGAGCCCTGCACTACTTGAGGGCAGAGACTGCAGTGAACCAAAGAGCTCCAAGGCACGTCAAAGGGTGCTGAGACGACTGTTACTGTGACAACAGAGGCTGTTTTGGCTTATCTTCAGATTTTCAGAAATTCTAATTTTTATGCCAAATAATCTAATTGTAAAATGCCAATGCAAAAAAAAAACTTTAAAAAATACTGTACATACCAAATACACTATTATCAATTTGTCCCAATTTGTGCTTTTGGTATTGATAGCTCTGTTTTTGTTGTTGTTTTCTCCTTAAAACAAATGTAATTTATTTCAAGATGGCAAACATAATGATTACAGTTTGTCCTGTATGTTTATGCATACTTCTTATAGAGACTTTCAAGTTCAACTACAAATGGAACTAGTGAAAATTCACAACCAATCCTGGTAGCTGTCAATCAGAAAATTCATTCATTGATTCAGAAGTCATTTAATGAATGCCTGTTATTTCCGGCATATTCAAGGCACCCTCGATATAAAATTAAAAAATACATGAATCTCCAATTCACCCTGGAAGATAAAGTTTAAAATAAGTAGTAATGAGGTAAATTGATGTGTCTTATGATTTAAAAGGATGTTTTGAAAGCAGAAATGTGAACTCAGAGAATTATATGATTATCCCAACTAGAATACAATGTCTGTTAGTACTTTCTTTAAAAAGAAATCTACTCTGAAAATTGATCTATTTGGATCTCTAAGAATCTTAGATACTGAATGCCAAATATTTCTTTACAATGTTTACAATGAAGAAAACGGGTAGCAAGACAAAAAACAGTTGCTACTAATCTTGAAGATGTTAACATTTTTCTGATATCTATTGTATAAGTTATGGAAATAAACTTGTTTATATCCAATAGAACTTTGACATTTCCTACACACTAAAAAATGAATATCCCCGTCTCATAAAAATCATACCCATAAATGACAAGGGCAGGATATATAAAATTTCCATTGCCTTTTAAAGTGTAGGCACTCAAAAATATTAAGTAAGAGCAAACTGAGAAAAAAGGAAATAATCTCCAACACTGAATTCTATCTGGAAAAAGGAAAAAGAAGTTGACAAATTTCTATTTTTTTACTTAGTAAGGCTATGCATGATGGTGCTGAAGAGCAAGGTGTTTATAATCAGACATGTTTTATAACCAGCCTGCTTTAATCTAGCTCTAGACTTGAGTCATTTTAGCAAAGGCCTAGGTTTTAAAGTTAGTGGATAAGGTGAAAATAAGTACCCATCTGGGCTCCACTGGTAAACAACACACAATGTTAATAAATCATAGCAGCCAGTTTTCTTCCAGCCTTATTTCTTCCACTGAATACCAGATGAATTAGTTGGTGTGTATTTAAGGGTCACAAGATACAAAATAAATAAACTCTACTTCCTCACTCAGTGTTGAGAGTGAAAGAGCAGGTAGGATCCTTTGCATTATTTAAATTGTCATTTGCTTCATATGGAACACAACATCTTTAATAAGAGATTTCAAAGAACTATTGAGGGGATTGAATGAGATCATATATATTAAGAACTCAGGAGAGTGCCTGTCATATAAAGGTACTTAATAAATTATAACTATCATTAATTTAGTTCATTGAATAATTTTTCCTACAAACATTAATGATAGACACAAAATTTTACCTTTTGACTTTGAAGATTGGGGCAAAGGTCTACTCCTTCCCCAAATACACAAAAAACTTCTTTCATAAAGGATTACTATGACCACTCTACATTTTAGAAGGATACACTGATATCTCTGTGCCTCTCCAAAATTCACTCTCCTTTCTCCACCATGCTCTGTGCTCTGAAAGACTGAACTTAGACTGGATCAAAGAGGTTCCCTGGTTTCCAGTTTGGCCGAGAAAAGAGATTGTCAGGAGACAGACGGAAGAGGTGGGGAAAATGTGAAATTAGTATTTATTCCCTGTGTCCTTTCAGGTTTTGGTTCAGTGAGGGCTCTGTTCTTCTACCAAGTGCCTAGCTCTTGTCACCTGCCCTCTTACAGCTACTTTCTTCATTATTGGTAGCTGTTTCCTTCCCTGGCCAGTGCAGGTAACTGCTCTCTTCTGTCACATGATTTTGGATTGGAGGGGAAGAAGACTTGGAAACAAAGTATTGACAGATAGGACATAAAGATGACCTGACCAAGCAGTAGATGATGAATCAGAGAAAACAAGACAGGAATAAGATGCATTTATACTCTATTCAATATAGGATAGAAAAGAAATTATAACTTTGGAATTTGACAGAGAGCAAAGGAGGTAATACGTCGAGGAGGACTCCCAAGGTTTTGCCTTAGCAAATGAATGACTGATACCAGGAGATAGTATCATCTGATTCACTTTTTCTCTCCTCCTGGTTTTTACTAGTATTTATTTGGAGATTGATCATCTGCTTCTTTGAATTACCTTTGGTATTTTATTTGGTATTTACTAGGACCTCACATAGTCTCTTTCATAAGACTGTGAAAATGATTTGAGTATAGGGATTTATTTTTAGTAGTAAGAGTTCTTAGGCCACTATTTTAAAATTTTAAAGAACAGTTTTATGTCATGTATGTTTGTTATGATTCAGGTCTCGAATATTCCCCAAAGGTCTCTGTTATGGTTTGGATATGAGGTATCCTTCAAAGGATCCCATTAATGCAGAAATACTCAAAAGTCTAGTGAAATGTCTAGGATTGTGAGAGCTGTAACCTAAGCAGTCCATCCTAGTTTGAATGGACTGACAGGTTGGTAACTGGAGGCAGGTGGGGCCTGGCTGGAGGAGGTGGGTCACTGGGGCGTGCCTTAGAAGGTTATTCTTCCTTTGGCTTCCTGACCCTGCCATGAGCTGAGTAGTTTTCCTCTATTGGGCCTTCCCCATGAGGGCTGCCTCACTTTGGGCTAAGAGCAATGGAGTCAGCCATCTATGGACTAAGACCTCTGAAACCATGAATGCCAAATAAACTTTTTCTCCTCTTAAAAAAAAAAAAAAAATTAAAGGGTTCTGTCAAGTTAATACTGACATAAAATTTATTGCATTAATTTCAAGGGTACAATGTGCAAATTCTGACTCACAGACCTGTGTAACCATCACCACAATTGAGATCTTTTAACAAGTCATTGAGCAAGACCCCGAAAAGTTTCCTGTAGGTCTTTTGTGATTTCCCCATCTCACACACCTTCTCATATCCCACCCCACCCAAACCGAGACAAGAAGGATCTGCTTTTTGTCACTTTAGGTTAGTTGCATTTTCTAAAAGTTCATGTTTTATGTATTGTATTTAAAAAGAAAAATGTTTAGATTTCTATTAGTACAATAGGTGTTTTTCCCCTTAGCTTCCTTCATTCACCATAATTATTTTGAGAATTGTTCACGTTGAGGTATATATTCCTTTTTGATACTATGTAGTGTTCCATTGTTTGAATAAACCACATTTGTTTATACATTGTACTGTTTGTATATTTGCCTTGGTTCTTATTGAGGTTATTTCCATTTTTCTGACCATCACAAATAAGTCTGCTATGAACACTAATGCACATGTCTTTGAGGCTTTCAATTAAGAAACACCTAGAATTTAAATGACTGGGTTGTATATAGGTGTATGTCTGGCTGTTGAAGAAACTGCCAAAATGACTCTCCAAAGTGGCTGCAGCATTTTGCATTCCTATCCTTGGTGTGGAAGTTCCAGTTCCTTGTACATCCTCACCAGCCCTTTAGATGGTCCTTCTTTCTAATTGCAGGTATTATAGTAAGTGTGCAGTCCTATATCTCTTAATATTTATTTTCCAGTTCTGCAATGAATAATGATGTTGGATATCTCATGTGTACTTTATATCTGGATTCCTTTAGTGAAGTGTATCTGTTAAAATCTATTGCTCATTAAATTGTCTTTGTTCCTGAATTTTGAGAGTCCATTGAATATTCTGGGTGCATGTGTTTATCATATAAATGATTTTCAGATATTTTTTCCATTCTGTGGTTTATCTTTTCATTCTCTTACAATGCCTTTCAAGGAGTGGACGATCTTAGTTTTGAGGAAGTTCAATTTATTATTTTTCTGTTCTAGTCATGCTTCGGTTCCTTAGCTGAAAACTCTTTGCCTAAGTCAAGAGTTCAAAAATTTTTCTATGCTTCTTTCTAAAAGTTTTATATTTTTAGGATTTACATTTAGCTCATTTATAAATTTTGAGTTAGGGTTTGAAGTAGTATGAAGTAGGATTGTATTTGTTTTATTTTTTGCTTGAGGACCCCATTTGCTCTGGGCTTCATTTGGTTAAGAGACTAAATTGCCACTAAATTGACTATGGCCTTTTTTGAGAATCACTTGCCAGGATATATGGGTGTATTTTTTAACTCTTGCTATGTATTATGCCAGAACCTTTCTTATATGAGTACATAAGCTTGATGCAAATAATTACAGTTCTACGTAAACTGAATCCAGCCACAAAATTTGACAAATGTTTATACCCTAAGAATTTAAATACCAAAATATAAGACATTGAAATTGAAATTTTGAAAAAGTTTTTATTACTTTGGTTTCTTGGGACTATTGAAGTAAACTGAATTTGCATTCCTCAGCACTGAGATTTATTCTAAACAAAAAAATGAAATGCTTCTTCACCCATTAACCCAGGGATGCAATATCTAAATAAAAATATCTTGGTGGTTGCCTAACAGTTTAAGTTTTATCTCTGTGTGTAGCATTATATACATCGGGAGTACTATATTCAATAGGAAAATAAGTATATTCTTTCAAACCAGTGGCATGAAAACATTATCCAAAATCATAAGGAATGAAAAATGAGAATTAACAATGAAAAGTGTTTTTTCTCAGATTTGCAGTCTTCTGTAAATTTTTGCAGTCCTAAAAGTTGAGAGATTGCTTAGAAACTACTGTTGAATTTCAGTATAATTCTGCAGTATTCTGGACTTCCATGTTAAGACTGCTCAATTTTTCTGAAGCTTTTGTTTAGATTTCTAACTCCTGCTGTTGCAACAGTTATCTGGGGAATTACTCCGTAAAGAATCCTAAATCTGGGGAAAGTTACATTTGTTTTAAATATGTATTTTCTTATGTGTGGTTTTCAAAGTGATTTTCTTTTGAGCCTGGAGGGGAATGAAAACCAGTCATTCCTCTAAGAGGAAGTCTGGCAAAATATCCCACTTAGCTGCCTGGTCACGTGCAGCTTCCGGTTGCATTCAAGGAATTGCTCTTGGGTGTCAACAGTCATCTTCCAAAGAGCAGTCATGGTGCATCTGCCTTGTCCATCACTCTACGCTTGTAGAGCATCAGAAATATCTGGCTCAGAGCTGAGAATTTGATTTTGAAGTAACACAAAGTCTTCATTTGTTCATTTGCAGACTTTCATCAAGTTAACTTTGAATAAGCACAAGTTTCAGACAATTGAGATGTCAATAGATTCTGTGCATTTCACCCAAATAAAGCATGTTTCAAAGAAAAATTTCTACAGATTATTTTAGCTTTACAGCATCCGCCAACAATAACTATAATAAATAAGGCCCTGCCTATACAAATGCCCATAATATTTTTTATTCAGAATACAAGAATCCATAGTTTGAGAAGTTATTGAAAAATGAAGAACCAACCGTCTGAATTATACATATTATGATAGTTATGAGTAAGGATTTTACTGCATACAGTCCTAGATTTCTGTACTCAATAACTAAATAGAGATGTGGCAAGGATATGAAGAATTAATATTAAACTTGATTAAAAGTATAAACTGTGTTGACCAATATGGGAGCTACTAACCATCTTTGGCTATGTAAATGTAAATTAAATAAAATTAATACTTCACCTCCTCAGTCTCATCAGTTACATTCCTAGTATTCTAGAGTCATATACAGTGGTATCAAAATAATGGCATAGGTACAGAACACTTCCAAAATCAGAGAAAGCTCTATGGGATAGTAATGGTGTTCAAAACATAACACATAAAAAAGACTGAAGAAATTAGGATCATTGTTGTTAGGAACAAAGGAATGAGTGACTTCCATAGCCGATGAGAATTTTATGTTATTTATATTGTTTTTTTTAAATATATATACTTCACCCTAATTTTTGAATTAAAATGATTATAAGTTTTAATTATTGTTACATGGTACAGAGGGGAAAATAGAGATATTGTGAATCAAACATGTAATTTGGGAAACTTATTTTAAGGAAAAGAAAAACAAAATTCATTACTCAAAAGAACATCTTTTATTCAAAAGGAAGAAAGAACATGACAAATAGCAACTTTAAAAATACTGACAAATAGCACAAATATCAGTAATTTTAAATATATATATTACTTATATTGAATGTTCATCATTTTCCCTCATCCTATAACAATGTTCCTCTGTAACTTTATACGTGATGCATAGGAAAGCAAGTCAATCTGTCATCTAGATTGGTCAATTTAATTTTTTATTTTCTTTCTTTCTCTCTTTTTTTTTTTTTTTTTTTTTTGTGTGTGTGTGGTGCTGTGGATCAAACCCACGACTTTGTACATGCAAGGCCAGCACTCTATCAACTGACCTGTATCCCCAGCCTGGTCAATTAAATTTTTAATTTGAGATTAAGATGCACAAAAATGTAGCTTAACACAAACATAAACTTTTTCTCTGTGTGTGGTAAAAATTTTATTTTTAAAAATGCACATAGGTGTTGTATTTATAGAAAATGAAACTTTTTTTAGTATACACAGGTTTGTGCTACACACACACACACTTCAATCAATTTTCCACTGTATAATTCCTGACAAAAAGGGAAAAAATTATGTATGATGCATTGATGATTGTTTATGCTGCATCGTAAGTGTTCCTGATGAGGTAGAATTTCCATTTTGACTAGGTGGTGTGAGAACTCATTCTCTGCTTCAATTTTTGCATGCCTGACAAATGGAAGAATTTTCTACAGATTCATTTCTGGATCCATACACTTTAGCCCTTATGTGTTCCTTTTTCCCACATAGGTCCAGAGGGAAGTGCCACAGGACAAACTCCTACCATTTTATAATATCTGGCCTCAAATCTTCATTTCATTACATCAGGTAAATTACCAGGATGGCATAACTATGGATATTCCTGGAATCAATTCCTATCATGGAATAACTATCAGCAAGTGAAATACACAAAGAAGTGATTATAAACCACAAAAATATGTCCTCAACACCCAAACTATATGTATCTGACCCTTGAAATCCTTTCAGCTGGATCCCCCAAATGCCCATGGTTATTCTATTGCTGTCTAGTAGCAAGGGAAAGCATTATAGTGGTAAGAACACAAAGTGATAGCAGTCTGAACTCAATTAAAATATCTTAATTTTTGCAAACTTTGTGAAAATACATGACCACTTAACACGTGTTGGAATCCCTCCTGTTGTGGCTTGGATGTGAAGTGTCCCCAAAAAGCTCACATGTGAGAGAATGCGAGAAGGTTCAGAGAGAAATGATTGGCTTGTGAGAGTTTTAACCCAATCAGTGAATTAATCCCCTGATAGGGATTAACTGAGTGGTAACTGAAATGGTAGGGTATGACTGGAGGAGGTGGGGATTTGTTGGGGCATATATTTGTATCTGGCCAGTCGAGTTTCTCTCTCTGTTTCCTGATCATCATGTGAACTGCTTCCCTCTGCTATACTCTCCCACCATGATGATCTGCCTCACTTCAATCCCGGAGGAATGGAGCCAGCCTTCTATGGACTAAGACCTCTGAAACTGTGAGCCCTTAAGTAAACCTTTTCCTCCTCTAAGGTTGTTATTGTTGGGTCTTTTAATTTCAGCAGCAAAAAAACTGATTATAATACCTCCCCAGTCTTGGAAGGAACCTGTATAGGTGAAGTGGCAAGAAGTAGGGCTTCATTTAGTTTCATTGTTAATCCATCTCTAATATAGGATGCCTTCTCCAAAATCAAAAACTGAATATTTATAATATAAATATAAATATATATAATATAAGGACTCCAATTAAATATGAGCTAGATTGCCTGACAGCATTGCTGATTTAATATTCAAAGTTGTTTCCTTCTTTTTTTTTCCTTTGCCTTTGTTTTAAATATATACTATGTGATAAGTGGATACCTCTAAAATTTTTATGATACTAATATCTACATTTTCTTTATATGACATAAGAGCAAGTCAAAATGATATGTCTACATTAAAAATTCTTTATAATATCAGAGAAACTCATCTTAAAGAAGTAAATTTTAAAGGAAACTGCAGGTTACACTAGATACTCGTTTTGTTTATCCTCAATTATTATTGAACAGTTTTCCCTACTCTCTTTCTCTGTTGTTGGGACACATTCAGAATGCTGGTGTTACACGGCTACAAAAACATTTGGCTTTGTTCTAAAAAATACAGCCAATGTTTTCCGATTTTCTTTTTTCCCAGTTCCATGTAACACAAACAAAGCAGTTGCCCCAGAAGGATGGTGGGTAGATTCTGAAAAACAGGATTTTCATTCTTGGTCCTCTCTCTCCAGCCTGCTACACTAGCCAAAAGAGAAAGACCACAGAAGCCCAGCAAGTTTTCTCTCTTGCAACTGCTAGTTCATATTTACATGACATATGTAGAGTACTCTCACTCTCAACGTTACTCCTCTATCTTAATCCCATTCATTTATTTCTATGACCACCTCCTCACAGAGAAATGGACTTGTTTGCTCTTTGATAAACTCATATGTGAAAAAACATATAATTTACAATTTTAAGTTTCTGTTAGAACACAACTTTAAACAGATGCATTTGGTCAGAACATATTAAATATTCTAGAAATAAGATAAAGTTGTTTCTTCGAAATTGAAAAAGATCGCTGACTGAGACTGAATTTGAACAAAGTGTGATTTGTAAAGATGATCTTAAAATCACCAAATATTCCCTCAGTAATTAATTATAAGTATTATTTTGTTTGTCTTATAGACTAATATAATTAAAGAAAAGGACATTAAAGTTTCTTTAGTTAATAACAGCATAAAACTGATACTAGGTACAAAAATACAAAAAAGTTATAAAAGATATGAATTTTATATAACTGCACACAGTTATAGAAAATGATCTGTAGGAGAGGATTTGAATTACAGTTTGGCAGGTAGATGGTGTTATGTGAACACAGGAAAGAGGGAGCAAAGCATGGGATAAGAGCAGAAAAATATTCAAATAAATGTTGGGGATAATAAAATGGATGTAGGACTTGAATTCAAGTTAAGCATTTGATTCTATAGATAAAACAAATCCAATGGGGAAAAACTTATAGATTAATAAAGCCAAGGTATAGTAATTTAAGAGCTGTAATCTGGCAGGGCTGTCGATACCATCTCAGTCATAGAGGGAAGACCAGAGACAAGGAAATTCATTATGTTATTAAAATCTCATATGTTGAAGCATTCTTGAGTTCCAGGGAAAATTTACTTGCCAATAATGAATTTGTTTTCACTTATAATCAATGATATGAACTAGCATTTTATTTAAGATTTTTTTGTCTCTACATTGAAGAGTTTTCTCTATAAGAGAAATTTTCTCTTTTAATGGGATAATGATCGTTTTATTAATGATATAACTTGTTGAATGCTTTCCATGTGTCTAGAACTATGCCAATTATTTCCCCTTCTAATTTTTCAGGACATGAATCTAAGCCTACAAGTCATTTGTCTTAGGCTACACACCCAGTGGCAGAGCAAGAATCTAAGCTCAAACTGTCTCTCCTGGAAGATAGAATTCTGACCTGTAAGCTATGCTGTCATATGGAATAAATCTAGAACTTTCTCATCTTTACATAAGAAATCACAAAGCCAGAAGGCAGTGAGATGATATATTCAATGTCCTGAAAGAAAAAAAAAAAAACTGTCAACCAAAAATTTTATATCCAGCAAAACAAACATCCAAATCCAAAGAATAAATTAATGTTCACTCAGATAAGCAAAACTAAAAGAATTGGTTTCTAGCATATTAACCCTATCAGAACTCAAAAGAAGAGCCCCTCAGACTGAACTGAAGGAAAATTAGATAAACTCTAACATGATAAAAGAGCACTGAAAAAAGGAGCACATAGGTAAATACAAAAGGCAATAAAAATTGCGTTTGTGTCTATTTTTTTCAATTTAGTTTTTCAATAGATTCCCCAGAGACATTATCAACAGGATATTACACCCCATTTTTTTACTTCTCTATACTTCCATCTTGAGGTCTCTGTCTCCAGCGTGGCTATAATAAACGCTAGCCCTGCCCTGGTGGAACACCAGAGGATTTGGTTATGGGTATTTACCATGTACCTTTCATGTAATACTTTTATCTCTTTATCTTGACAGATGGACTAATGATTAAGTATCGAGTCCATGACCAGGTCCCCTATCACAGGAAGGTTGTTTATACTGGTAGACACCATTGTGATTCTTGTCTGACCTGCATCTTAAGATTCATGCAAACATAGCCACTCTCTGGAAAAAAACTTGAATGTGAAAAACATTAGGTTTCCTTGTGTTATCCAGGTGACCTGTAAAGGAAGCAGCACAATAAAACTCATGAAATAACAGAATTGGTTTATTACTTATAGGTCCAGGAGAGAAAAGTGTCATCAATGAGGACTGATGACAAGATCTTAGGGGCATTGCACACAACCAGCAGATGGGGAATGGGACAGAACTGGACATGTGGGCAAAAGCCTTTATTGTGGTCCAGTGTGTTATCTAAGTAGATTTCCCACAGGGAGTACTAACTGGTGGGACTAGCAAGCAGACACAAGTCCAGTGGGGCCATGCTATGACTGAGGAATGGTCACTGCAGTATATCTGCACAGTCCATGCAGGGTGTGGGCATCAGTGTGATGAGTCCAGGAGCTTGTATCTGCATGTCCCATAGAGAGGCAGTTACTAGGAGGGAGGTTGTTGTAAGGGACAGATATCTGGATGGACAACACTGAGCTCCCGGCAGAAGGTAGAGAGCTAGAAACTGGGTGACGAACCCTGCTTCTGATATGAGGTGGTCAACTCCATTCTTGAAGTGAATGCTGAGGCAACATAAAATTACAAGTATTTCTATACCTTTGTTCCTGCAGTGTTCAATATCTTAGTCTGACAAGCTGGTCCTAAAGGATGTCAAGACCAGATGACTCAAACAAAAGAAACTCATTTTCCCACTTTTTTAGAGGCTGAAATTTCTAGATCGAGGTGCATGTGGATTCTGTTCCTAGGGAAAGCTTTCTTCCAGATTACAGATGGTCACCTTCTTGCTATGTCCTCATATGGTAGGGAGGGAGTGACAATTCTCTGAATTCTTTTCTTATAAGGACTCTAACTCTACAGGATCAAGGCTCCAACCTCATGATCTCATTAACTTTAGTTATACCTCAGAGGTCCTACATCCAAATACAGTCACACTAGGGATTAGGGTCCACACATGGATATTGGAGGGACCCGAACATTCAGTCCACAGCATACAACACCCTCCTTTGGTTCTCCCTTTCTTGTTTAACTCAGAAACTCTAATTCTTCACTCTTACTTCCTAGGATCACTTTCCAAATAATCTATCAATATACTGGTAGACCATGTTCTGCTTTCAATCTTGCTATCTCCTTAGGCAGAAATTGCCTTCAGAATTTCCATTAACAGTAGTATTAATAATTGAGAAAGAAAGAGAGAAAGAGAGAATGAGAGGGAACCAAAGAGGGAGGGAGGGTGAAAAGAAAGAAGGAAAGAAAAACTAGGAAGAAAAAAAGGAATATTTTTTCGTTGACTCACAAATAGAAAGAACAAATGGTGGTGTACTCATAATAGAATTAAGTACTGAAGTTAAGATGACATAGGAAACAAACCAAAAAAGAATGCATATAGTAGAATTCAATTTATGTTGAGTTCAAAACAGATGAAGCAATATGCCATGTTTGTGGAAGGGATTGCTTCGCGTGTGGCAAGACCAAAGAAATTATGGAAATTATAAACACATCATTCAGTGGTTACCTTTCAGGATGAAGAAAGAGAGCTTCGAAGCTATTGAAAATGTGTTTTTTAAGCTGGGTAGTGGATCTACGAGTGTTTGTTTTTACCACTTGTTTTGCATCAGACATGTATCTTTATAGAATATATATCACACTTAGAGTTTTATATGAATATGTAATGTTTATTGCCTATTTTAGTTAAAGTAGTTAATTCTTTAAAATGAAAAATATTAACTTGAAACCTTCAAAGTAGGTTTTTAAAATGCAAGTTTTTTTTAAATGATGCATTCATTTAAATGTATTTTTCAAACCCAATGGCAAATTTGTTCTTACCAAACATCTTCAAATTTGAATAGGGGAAGTCCTGGGAAAAAAGTATTTCCTTCATAGGCAGTGTACATTTTGAAATCTACCAATAGGAAAGCATCTGTCAAGAAGAACTTCAGGATGAAATCAGTTTATAATTACCATATAGTTGGCTGCCAAACTTCAGTGACTGAAGCTCTAAACCAAGTGGCAACAGATCTAAGGTGTTTTTTTCTTTCCCTTCACATTCCAATTCTGCTGACTGGATCCAAGCCAAGATTTTCAGATGACTCAATTTTTCACTCTGTAAGATGAAGACAATACCTTGCTGTCTTCCAAATAGAGGTTATAAGGATTAATCTGTCCATAAAGCATTTGGAGGTCTTTGTAATAAAGATTAAACCCATATATAAAATTTGTTGTATTTTATAGGTGTGAGTTTGCAAGATCAGTTACCCTGAAACAGCTTATTTCCTAAGAATTAGGCCTGTGGTTTAATGTCTTATGACACCAGTGTGTGGTTCCAACTTAGTTAGGAATTCATGATCTTTAATAACTACTCCCACTGATATGGTTAATTAAGAGAGATGATAGCAATTTGCCACTTAGATGCATGTATTTACCCTTCCTGAGATATGGCTGAAATTTAAAATATTGGAACTAGTTTCTACTTACTCCTGGATATCATCCTAGAAGTGGCATGGGACAACTCTTACTGCTGGCTTAAAATCTAGAAATTTAAATGTTTCATAGATGATGAACATGAAAGTTCATCTCAAAAAATTTACTTGATCTATTCAAGTTTGTTTTTTTCCATTAAAAATAATATAATAGGGCTGGGGATATAGCTCAGTTGGGAGAGTGTTTGCCTTGCAAGCACAAAGCCTTGGGTTCAATCCCCAGCACTGTAAAAAAAAAAATGTATATATTATATATATATATATATATATATTTATGTATATGTATATATATACACATTATATATATTTTTATAATTATATATATAATTATCACCACAGTTTATTAATTAAATACTATTTATATTAGCATTAGGATGAAAAGACTTTTAATAATAATTCATGTCTATCTCTTCTCTAAATTTGTAACAGTTCCTAGTCACTGTTTTCAAGATTTAATACACTAAAAAACAGCTCTGTGCTCCAAGAATTGAAGTCTCAGGGTCATTTCCATTCTGTTTTCATCTTAGCAGCATCTCATTGTATTTAACACGCTCACTTCTCTTTTCATGCAAATTCACACATTCAATTTTTCATTCTCTTATTCATTCATTCAACAAGTGTTTATTAAATGCCTACTACTGTTTGGCAGTTTTGCTAAGTAAAGAGATTCCAATAAAATATTGTCCCTGCTTTCAAAGAAATCCAGTAGGTAAGACAAAGACAGAAATATGATTATGACACAGTATCATTTTTTAAAAATCAAGTTTCAAAAATGAAATGCATTCTCAAGGCATTCGTGTATGAATGATTGCATCATACCCCTAGTTAAAACCTCTTCACACTTTCTCTTTTTAGGACACACTTGGATTTTGTACCCAGGAACTGTCATAATTGTCCCTGCTCACCACTACCAGGATAGTGGTATCCTACAACACCTGTAGCTAAGTGACTTCGCAGCTCAAGCTGTGCCATGAGTCTCTCTCCTTTGCCTATACTGTGCCTTCAGCTGGCAATTCTCTTAGTACCTCCTTCTTTTGCTAGATCATTCTTATTCTTCAGGTCTCAGCTTAGGAGCCTCCTCTAGAAAACCTCCTATGTTTCCTATAGTTTTATTAAAATGCTGCTCCTCTTTGCCCCATACAATTGGGTGCATACTACTCATATAGCATTTATCATTCCCTGTCTCTCTATCACTCTTTCTCTGATGAGACTATTCAGTTCCAAAAAACAATACTGTTTTATTTCGTTGACTGCAATACCTATCACAGTGCTTTCCTTCATAGTATCTGCTCAATTAACTCTGCTGACCTAATGGTTTACCAAATGAATACATAATTATACCTGAATATAAAGGTACACCTGATAGAGCACAATATAAGGAACTATAAGAGCACAAAAGAGAAGCACGTAATTCAAAATGGGGTGGGGGACAGGCAAAGAGTTGATAGCTCTCTCCTGCAGAAATAGTATTTCCTGTGCCAGCTTAGAATGGGCCCTAGGAATAAGCCATGCACAGTGGAGGAAGTAAGAATGCTTGCTGGTATGAACCGGTGTCTTCCTGCTGAGGGAGTAGCATGTATGACAAGATAGAGTTGAGAGCGAGTCTCCCAAGGCAATTGACCAACAACACAGAAAAGCTCACCCATGCCGAAAGTGGAGCATGAACAGTTGTAGGTTTCTCTTTGTCAGGCCTACCATTAGCTTATGTTTGAGGGCCTGTGCTAGGTTAGCAGTGCCCACTGCCCCTTATTCTTTCCTTCCTTCCCAGCCTCTATTTACCTCCCTCCCTGCCTTTCTATCACTCTGTCCTCCCATCCCCTTGTTCTTTGCTTATATTTTTCCTTCCTGTTAAAGCAATAACTGGTTACTAGCATATTTGGAACTTAAAGATCATCCTGACCTACTCCATTATACAGAAGAGAAACATGAGGCTCAAAACATTCACTTTTTCTAATTCATGTTATAGCAAAAAAAAAAAAAAAAAAAAGACCCAGTCTCTTAACTTCTAATGTAATAGTTTCAGTTACTGTCAATGCTACAAACTTATGCCTATGGAATTTTTAAAAAATCTATTTAGGCCCAGGAGAATAGTTTCAAAGTATTGCTTCCTCACAGCATGAAAACATTTTTTTCTCCATATGGACTATGATATTAACTTCCTTTAGGCTGCAATTATATAAATGTAGAACACATTATTGTTTGGATAATGTATGTGTAAAGTCTGAATATTTTCTTCTCGTTGAACTATACTTTTATATCAAGGCACCCATTTATATAACAGAGTGAGAAATTATTATATTACTGTCTAGCAGAGGTATTCATCTTAGGAATTCTGTATTGAAGAGGGTGGCCCTGTTCATGTGACTTGAGGATGAATGAGTTCATTTTCTGTAAACTATAATCAAATATCTGAGGCAGGGTACTTTATAAAGAAAAGAATTTATGTAACTTTTGGTTTGGAGGTTCCAGGGCATAGTGCCAGCATCAGCTCAGCTCTGGTGAGCAACTCCTGGTTGATGACATCATGGAGTGCATGCAAGGAGAGAGATCACATGGTGAGACAAGAAGTCAGAGGCTAGGGAAGGGCCAGGTTATTATTCTAACCCTCTCATAAGAACTAA
The DNA here is from genome assembly GCF_902686445.1 of Sciurus carolinensis. Lineage (NCBI taxonomy): Eukaryota > Metazoa > Chordata > Mammalia > Rodentia > Sciuridae > Sciurus > Sciurus carolinensis. The sequence continues at coordinate 18,763,394 of NC_062217.1, read as the reverse complement.
CCAGGATCCCACAAGAACAACACCAATTCTTTCTGAGGACAGCACGCTCAATGACATAATCACTTCCCATTAGACCCCCCCTCCAAATGGTTCCATACTGAATCTCAAAACCTCCACACTGAGGACGTGGTTCTCAACACAAGAACCCTTGGGGAAACACATCCAAACCATAGCACCTGAGTAAGATAGAGTAGCAAGCAAGGCTAGCAAGACCTTGACAGACTGCTCCATTCCTGAACTCATCTCAGCTCTTTAGTCAAATTATTAAACCATTGAATATTTGGTGTGGAGGCTCTTTGGTGGAAACTGATGAGTGACAGACCTCTGATCAAGCTAGCTTCAATTAGAAGGGAGAATGCACACATTGCAGCAGTCCTAAAAAGACCTGTCCTATGCCATACCTGCTTGTTCTTTATCAACAAAACCTCCCTGTTATTTCAGGGTGAAAACATGCCAGGTAAACAGTCTGATCAATGGGACACAGATGGTGGGTTGAAGATTTTGGTTTTCTAACATGGGTGCCACCTTAACTCTTTCTTTCCTATTTTCCTACCAGGATGGTGATCAAGAGATTGAAAGTGTGGCCATCATCTTGCAGCCAGAAGAATAAAAGCAGTATGCTGAGGTTTAAGGACCAGAAATATGAAGAGACTTGAAGCAAGGATGACATGTGGAATCAGACTGAGAAAACTGAACACTGAACTAAGCCATTCTTAACTAATGAATATACACAAACCTAGGAGAGAAGAAAGACTTGAACATGAAGTAGTAAGCTGGAGGGGAATTTTCTGAAATCACGGGGAAGGTTTTGGATTCTCACAGACCTTGAATTGGGGAGTTCAAATAAACTACACTCAAAATCTGTGGAAAATAGAGATTCCACTGTGCATCTTGGTGGAATTGTATAGTAAGAATTTCAGTCTAAACTGAATCTGCACTTACCCTAAAACTTGGACTTAGCTGGGTGAGACTATAGATCTTAGGAGGTAGGAATGATGGGAATCTATTTACAGAATACAAGAAGCCTTCTGGAAAAGCTCATTATTAGTAGAAAAATATAGATGTATAGGAGATTGTTTCAAGGAAAATGGAGTTGTTTTCAAAGAAAAAAATTTATACAGTTTTTTTTTTCTTTTTCTTTTTAAATTGCTCTCTGGCCAAATGCTTGAAGTCTCCTGCTTAAGTCCTGGGACAAGAAGACCACAAAAGGAAAGAGTAAAGTTAAAAACATTTTCTCTAAGTGCTCTCATGAGAATATTTAGGCAATAATCACAGTTGTGTCACACACACACAAATGGTAAAATGACAGGCATCGTAATGATAACTTCCATGTCCTCAAGTGCCCTCAGTGGGTATTCATGTGCCATGCTCTGAGTGTCTCCTGTACACAACACAGCTATTAGAACACTAGTTATAATTCTGAAGATGTCCCTTGTCCCAAGATTCCCAACAGCAGGTAATTCAAACCCTAATCTAGGTATTACTGTAAAGGGATTCTGAAAATGTAATGAAGACTGCTATCAGTTGATCTTAAGGTATTATGGGTCCAAGGTAATCATGTGAGATCTTAGAAATCAAAGAGAAAGGTGAAAGGGTAAGGTAGAAGAAATGAGCTCAAGGAGAGGTTAGAAAATTCATGGGAGAAGTCCTGATCTACCCTTTCTGACTTTTATGCTGAAGGGGGCTAAAAGCCAGGGCATGTGAGTAACCTTTAGAAGTTGAGAATGACCCCCACTTCCAAACAGCAAGGAAAAAAATCTTGGTTCAACAGCCACCTTAAAATGAATATTGCCAACAACACCAAAAGTTTAGAAGAAAATTATTCTCCAGAGGCTCCAGGAAGGAAAGTAGTTCTCCCAACACCTTGATATTAGCCCAGTGAAATCCATGTTGGAATACGAATCTACCAAACTGTGAGATAATAAATTATATTTTAAGACACTAAATTTGTAGTAATTTACTATCACAGCAATAAGAAACCGATATATCATCCTCATTTTTTGTGTTTATTTCTCTATATCTCTGTCTCCTCTACTAAACTCCCGTTCTTTGGGGAATAGAGAATGAATGTCTTAGCCATCCTGTTATTTCTGTTACTCTATTTTGTCTACTCCACCTTGCCAAGACTTCTGTTTTTTTCCCCCTTTTAGATATAAAATTTCTACTACCTTTTCTTTAAAATATTTATAATTTGTATTCAATTATCTTTGCAAGAAAAATAGTTGTATCTGATTTTGCTAATATCTTTTTTACAAGGGAAAATAAAACCTAGTCTTATTTTACCTCAAATAATAAGTTGCATTTAAAATAGGCATATATATGCTATGTTCATTTACAGTGCTGAAGTTACTTAACATAGTTGCATTGGTCGCTTCTCGTTAATATGTCCATTGAGGAGAATTTCAGAGATACTGTTATGCCTTTTCCATACGTTGGGAATTTAAATTTGTTCTGATATCTTTTCAGTACCATTTGTAATTTTATTGCTTTCACATTTGTAGTTAATTCATGTTCCCAGTAGAACAGATATTGAAGAATCTTGTAGTTTTGAAAAACTAAGAAAAAATTATGTTAAATCACAAATCTGACCACTATTGTTTCTTTTCAAAGGAATTTTTAATGGTAAAATAATGAGTCATTAAGATAAGAAATGAATACATAGTATTTATTTTATTTAACTCATAATTGATGAGGAAACGGGTAAGATGTTAACATCTATTCAAAGGAGAATACAAAGAACAGTCACACTTATGGATCAAAACTAGTGAAATGAACATTCAAAGAGAGAAGGGAAGTATCTTGAACATCTGCCTGCCAGAATTTGTTTACATGACTATAGCTAAGGAATACTTTGCATTGCTATCAGTTATCTGCAAGGACTGTTTGTAAGGTAATGAAAAATGCAGAATCCCCATAGAATTAGAATCATTAGAAAGTAAATATTCTGAAGAATGCATTAATTTCCTCAAACACAAAATTTCACCTACTTTTTAATGTATCCCAATTGTAAAGCATTATTGTAGCAATGGGAACCATAAAATGAGTTTAAGCAGGACAGTAAATTACAGGTCTACCAATTCAGGTTTGGCAGTGATCTATAGGCTGAAGGAGAAATTTTTAGAAATGGTAGGTAGTGATTTGAACTTGAAATAATTTGAGATCCTTGCACAAAGTGACTGCAAGTATATCTAGGAATGGAAACTAAATGAGTAAAGATAATTTCACTCAATGATATAGTCACATTTTTCTCCTAAATTAAAAGGGAGAAGGAGAAAGATATGTCAATGAGTCTGAGAAGTTTAGATCTGAAATCCCAAAAGAAGTGTTAGAGATAAGTGGTAATAGAAAAAGGGAAGCTATAGGATACAATAGATCCTGAATATAGGATGAAGAAATTCATTTTTATTCATTTTGAGATGTTAGCCAAACTTCTTAACTGCAGAAAGAATTAGGAGCTTGGATTTATAAGACTGGTTTGTAAGACTGCCTAATTCTATGATTCAGCATTAATAGTCCCATATGTCTCTCACATAAAACCATATCTTCCAAATGGTCTCTGTCAGTAATATTGATTTAATATTTGGTATTTGATTTTTCAATGAGTTCGGAGTCCTGGACATAAAAAAGGAGACTGATTTGGAACTATTTACATTAAACAAAAACATTCAAGATAATGCTGCATTTTTAAAAAAGCTTATTTTATTTTGCATTGTGAGAGTTTGAACCCAGAGCCTAACAAATGCAAGGCAGGCACTTTATCACTGAGATACATTTCCAGATCAATGCTGCATTTTCAAAATGTGATGTTGATTTGTGATTCTTTAACTTAATCATACTAAAGTGTTTTCCACTTTTTTAATTCAAATATCAAGTTGGGGGAGGATATTCTATTGTTGGTTTCTTTCTCGGTCCACCACAAAAATGATTTTTACATTATTTTATACTATTTATTCAAATTTTAAACAAATTACTGATTAATTCTTGCAATATAAATGAATTTTATTTTATTTTTTTTATCCTAAACATTTTTAATGGGCATATGGGACATAAATATTAATACCACATAGTTCTTACCCTCCAAGAACTCATAGTGCAATTATCTGATCCCAAATAGGTGGCTTTGCTGTCCTGAGGCTTAATTTACTGATCTATAAAACAACTATTCTCATCTTCTTTTTTTTTTTTATTGTAAACAAATGGGATACATGTTGTTTCTCTCTTTGTACATGGCGTAAAGGCATACCATTTGTGTAATCATAAATTTACATAGGGTAATGTTGTTTGATTCATTCTGTTATTTTTTTCCCTTCCCCCCCACCCCTCCCACCCCTCTTTTCCCTCTATACAGTCCTTCCTTCCTCCATTCTTGCCCCCCTCCCTAACCCTAACTCTAACACTAACACTAACCCCTCCCATTATGTGTCATCATCCACTTATTAGCGATATCATTTGTCCTTTGGTTTTTTGAGATTGGCTTATCTCACTTAGCATGATATTCTCCAATTTCATCCATTTGCCTGCAAATGCCATCATTTTATCATTCTTTATGGCTGAGTAATATTCCATTGTATATATATACCACATTTTCTTTATCCATTCATCAGTTGAAGGACATCTAGGTTGGTTCCACAATCTGGCTATTGTGAACTGAGCAGCTATGAACATTGATGTGGCTGTATCTCTGTAATATGCTGATTTTAAGTCCTTTGGGTATAGGCCAAGGAGTGGGATAGCTGGGTCAAATGGAGAGCACTTCTCTAGCATGCACAAGGACCCGGGTTCAAATCCCCTAAACTAATTTTAAATTAGGAATTTCTATTATATTTAACCAAATGACCCCAGGTAGAGCACTTAAGCTCTCAAAATCTTGTGACTATAATATTTCAACAAGTTAATCTCAGTTTTATTTCATCTCTTCAATTGTTTACTGTGATTGGCATAGAGAACTAGTTTGCAAGCATATAACCATGGATTATTTTGCATTTTGACTGAAGACCACCACAGACTGGTGGTCTTCATTCATTCCTATGTATAAGGCAAAAAGTAAATATCCTTAATTAATGAAGCTTTGCTGATTTCACCATTAAATTTCAGTTAGTTGATGTCTAACTTGAATTACCTATTTAAAAAGCATTTATTAATGTATGATATTAGAGACTATTTTTATAACTATTAGTGTTGTATATATGAATGATTCAGATACAATATTACTAATCAGTTGAGTCCATTAGTACTTGCCAAAATTATACACTGAGAATTCTTACTAAAAAGTCAGTGATTTGAAATTTATATCTCTATATTACACAATCAGACAACTTGTTGATATTATTGGGCATATTCAACAAATTTTAAGTTCTTAAAATGTTAAGATTAACATTTCACTGATGGTTAGTAATTCAGTTATTAGAAACACAGAAATATTCAATTGTTTCATCTACTTTTTAATACTTAGAAAATGAATTTTCAAAGATGAGACATTTTTGTTACAGCATTAACTATTGTACATATTTATTTCTAATATTTCCTACGATCGTTAACCCAATAAAATTAACTCATTAAATCACTGCAATTAAATATAACAAGTGTTTTCTGATACATACATACACACATATATATTCAGTTTAACTTCTTGGTGTTTTGCAAGTGATTTTTTTAGTTTGTTGTGTGGAAAGAACCAAGAAAGGTGAAAAATATATACTTTATGGGTTTTTTGGTTTGTTCTTTTTCTTTCAAAATGCATTTAACCTTCATGAACCTTCTTTAAATTAATTTTGGCAAAAAAAAAGAAATGATTGTCTAGTCCCTATTGTCATAAACTTATCCACTCCCTTGAGAAAACTGAAGGGCAGCCAAGGAATTTTCAACAGCTTCAGTCTGAGATCTAATGCTACTTTCCCTAAAATAGTCAGGATATAAGTCACACCCTAATTAAAAGTCTTACAGATTGGTTCAACCTCTCCAGGAAAATAAATGTAGGTTCAAAGTAAAGCCACTGGATTTATCATTTACAAAAAGCAAACAAGAATTCTATGGTAATAGACAAGAATAGGGTAGTTATTGATAAAAATAAGTCAAGAATCCTTCCTGAGCGTTCTTAAAGGCATGTCTCTGCTTCATTTCTGCATCTTTACTTTGACACTACATCTTACTGACAGCAGCCTGGATTTAATTTTTGCCCTGAAGTCCTTTTTTATATTGCCCTTTGCTGGTTGAAAATTTCATTCTCAGCCCTCTATTTTTCTTCTAAATTCTATATGAAAATTAATATAGGTTCCTATTTTGTTTCTCATCTCTTATACTTTATAATAGATCAAAAGAAGCCAGGGAGCACCTTGAATACACTGGTTGGAAATCTCCTTACTTTGTCATTTTTCCACAATGTTGCAGGCAGCCGTGTTGCCAATTTTCCACACCTAAATAACAAGGGCCTCCTTTCCTTCAACTTTCTGAAGCATTTTCCTTGCTTTCATGAAGCATTGACAAGCAGCCTTCTTAACTCCTGTCAGTCTTTTATCTATTGCTCTGTCCCCCAAACTGCCCCATGATTAAGGATTTTTTATAGCACACCCCACTCCTATTATGAAATGTTGCCTGAACTATCTATTAGCTCTGAATACTCACAACAAATTAGCTCTGAATACTCACAAATCCATGGCTTAAAAGTACAGAGACTATGTGTTTGAGTAGATTTTTTTCCCCCTAATAATGCTTAAAGTCTCAGTTGAAAATACGTGTGTGATGAGGGGTGACACAAGCAGCTAGAATTGGGAATCATCTGGAGACTTTTTCATGCACATTTCCGGTGCCTGGGCTGGGATGATTTACAGGCTGGGGTGCAGTTGGGATAGTGATGAAGCAGCTTTGTGTGGCCTCTCTGTGTGACTTGGGTTTTTTTCACTGCATAGCAGCCTGGGAGAATTTGGAGTTATTCTATGGTAGGTCAGAGTTTTGAAAGCAAGTGCTCTAGCCCAAAGCACAAACTGCCTGACCTTTTATGACCTAGTCTTGGAAATCACATATGATCACTTCCATCAATCTCTATTGTTCAACAACATAGTCACAGCCCACCCAGATTTAAGTGAAAGGGACATAGACACCACTTCTCAAAGCAGGAGTGTCAAATAACCTGTGACCAAGCTTTGAAACAAACCCAGTCATTCAATCTAAGAAATTCAACAATAAAGCTGGAAGCTATCTCAACGAGGAAATAGGTTTTCTCCAAAATGTAGCAAGTTTCAACTGTGTTCTTCTGGTTGGGTCTTCCAAAGTTAGATACAGTGCATCACTGAGCCACCACCCAGTGACAGAACGGTAGGACCTGCTGGTGAGATTCATTTGCTCCAGTACTCCACCAACACAGACAACTTTATGGTTTATAAGTAGTTATTGGTTAATTTTTTTAAAACTTTATATATGATCCCATTTAGTTGCTTTCAATTTTTTTTTTTTATTTTGAAAGAAGTAAAACTTACCATTACTTATTTTAGACCAAAAAAAAATTGTGAAAATAACCACTCCCCACTTGTCAACTGATATACTGCTAATATGAAGCATCTAGAATTTCTAAGTCAAACTGTCAAATAACACAGATCTGGCCATTAAACTAATTCACTCTTCACTCTGTGGGCTGCACTGTTCATTCTTTTTTTATATATATGTGCTGGCATAACCACACTCCAGAAGAGTGAAAAAGAATTTCTGTTTTACACTTTAGTTAACACTTTCTGGAGCCTGTCTGGTTGACTTCTTAAAAGCTGCATATTATGCATCAAAAAAAGAAAAGAAAAAAAGCATTAATCAAGTAAATCTTGCCTGGACTTGTGACTGTCAGGATAACATTTAATCAAAAATCACAGAAATAATTTCAAGTGAGGACTCCAATGATAATATAATGATCATTCATTTAAATCAGGTTGGAAATTCTTTCTGCAAAGGATCTGACAGTAAACATTGTGGGCTTTATAGGTCATAAGATCTCTTCTGCCACAATTATTTAACTTTGTCACAGGTGCACAGTTGTAGCCATAGAGAAAAAAAAAAGAAGGTGACTCTGTGCCAATTAATTTTTATTTACAAAAACAAGAAATGGCTAGATTTAGGCAATGGGATTTAGTTTGAGGAGACTTAATTGACATTAAAATGTGTTCCTGGGACCTCAGCATCAGCATCACCTGAAATCTTCTCAGAAATACAAATTCTTAGATACTACCCCAGAAGCCCTGAATCAGTAACTCTACCCATGAGGCCACAATCAGTAATTTAAAAAGTCTTGCACGTAGTGCTGAAGTTTGAGCTCCTATGTGAAACAACCAATATAGACTGATTTTCATCAACATATGACAGATTCAGTTGCATAATATTGATTATCAAATATTACAGGAAATATTATTTCCAGTGTTATAAGAATCATATAGCAACTTTATAGCATTATTATGCAAGTTGAATGAGAAAGCTGTACCTGGGAATAATGGATCACACTCAAGGACCAGTTTATTATTTTGGCATCCTCTACTCCAAACAACCCATAGTACCTGCTCAAGACTTTTTTGAACAAATAAAGTTAAAATAAGAAAACATAAAGAAGCATGTGTTGACTGATTTTCCTTAGAAGAATAAATTGGCAAGGAAACTGCTCATTGCATTTGTTTTGCTTTCTAAGTACTGAGTGAGTGAATGAATAAATGAATGATGAAAAGAGGAGTTAGGAAAGCATGCTGATTTATCTGTGAATCTTAAAATAATGTTCTCTATGTTTAAATAATTTATAAGTAGAAGAAACGGAACTATACATAACTGTTAGCACTGAAAGAGATTTACGGAACCTTTCATTTCGTTTGAAAATTTGTGAATCTCTATCTCCAAAAAGTGAAAACAAAGTACCAGGAAGTAAGAAAGACTTTCAAAAATTTAGAACAATGTTGGGCAAAGTTACTAAAAGGAAAATAATCTAGATGGTTCCTCAAAAAATTCCTGCTATTCTCAGGTCCACCTCAATTCCAGTCCTCAACAGTGATTTTCCTGGCCCCCCAACCTAAGCCCTTAAGAATACCCAGTGGAAACATGGCTGAACCGAGTCCAGATGAGGAAAACCTACAACATTCAATAGACGACATAAATGTTAATTACAAGTGTTTCTAGACACCTTGGTTCCATAGTAATGCTCCTTTAAGAGCTTCAGAGTTTTCCTGTTTGCTCTTCCTTCCAATTTTGTCCACAGTTGGGTTATTAGTATTTAGCACTATGATGGATGCATGAAACTTGACCAATGTTTATTGAAAGAAAGTGTGAATTCACTACACACACTCATCAGTATTTTTTCATACACGTATTATAATAGACACTGTAATAAAAATAAATTTATTGGTCTATATATCATTCTTTAGAACTTTTAGCACATATCTTACAACATTATCCAGGAATTAAAGGGCCTGGACTAGTTTTATTTACTATCCTGGAACAGTACACAGGCAGCCAAAATGATCCATGAGTAGATTTTTTTTTTTTTTTTTTTTTTTTGGTACCAAGGATTAAATTCAGGGGCACTGGGTTGCTTAGTGCCTTGCTAAATTGCTGAGGCTGGCTTTGAACTTGCAATCCTCCTGCCTCAGCCTCCAGAGCCTCTGGGATTACAGGCATGCACCATATATGCTAGATTTGAGTGATTTTGAGAGAAAAACAATACAGTACTTTCATTTTATAAATAGCATTACACCTTTGACTATGCTTTATCTAGTAAACAATAGAAAACAGTTGTCTTTCACAAGTGCCCTTAAGTGTTCTTCAAACTGTGGTTTGCAACCTACCAGCAGACCATGAAGTCAGCTTAGGGGGTTTTGACCAGACAAAATTTCCAAGTGAAAAATAACTAGCAAGAGGATTGTTTTGTGAAATTTTTGTCCCACTTTTATATTGTATATATAAATATATGTGTATTTATATATATGTATTTATAAAATATGCATGTATTTGATATATATATTATATGCTAAACAATTTAGAACCATGATTTACAGTAAAAAAAGAGTTTACAGTAAACAGATGCTTCTTCATATTTTCCTAAGTTCAAATTTTGTCCTTGTGTGGTTTAACTCCCAATTCTCCTACACAGATTCTTCACAGTTAAGTTTTAATATCAACCATAGAATGAAATGTGCTAACTCTAGAATGGAATTAATCCTACAAGTTGAAGTAAATCTCTGTAGTATTAAAACACTTACTAACAAATTTTGCATAATTACAATGCTCCACTTCAGCTTTTCTGAATATCAATGTCAGATGTTGACTAATTTAATGGGGGATTATTTTTTTTTCCACAGGGAGGAACAATGATCAATTGTCTTGGATTCTAAGAAAGTTAACCAAAGGATATATGGCTGTTTTCAATTTCTCTGGAGTGGAGAATTAGTGGGGACGGTGCCTGCTAAAATGGCAGTAAAACAGGAAAATAATTTCCTAGGAATAGATATCATGGATAATTTTGGCAATGTATTAATATAAGTGCCTGAAGAAAGCAGGTACAAAAATTAATCATTTTCTTGTTATTTACACATAATATTTGTCATTTTTTCCTTTATTTTTACTACAAATATTGTGCCCATACCAGAGCCAAAGATCAGAGTAAAACTAAAATTATTTGTCAGTTATCTGGATTTTTACAAACAGTAAATCTAGTTGATTTAGAATCAAACAAAAGATAATTTATATATTTTTAAAATTATCTAATAATTTGGATTATACAGAAACATCTTAAAATTGTAGCTACCCAAGGCAAATTTGGTTTCAAAATATTTTCAAGAAATTGGGTAAATAACTTCAACCATTATTAATTTCTATATAAGAATGCAATTAAATTTAATTAACATTTTTGTATAAAACCCACTTTTATATATGAATAGTGTTAATGTTTTCAGAACTTCAAAAAAATATGCCTTAGTTATTGAAAGTGGATGCAATTTTCTTGTACTAATATACTTCAAAATGATGACAACTGTACATAAATAATACAACGTTGTAATACAAAATCTATTATTTTTACCACAAACATATTGTCAGATGACTGTCCCTTAAAACATCAACATTGTGGGTTGTGGGGGAATTAGGAATTTAAAGAGATTATCCACCATTGATATTTGTGGAAATGTTTCAGAATTGCACTTAATTTGACATATTCTTCAAGCAGGGATAATATTAAGGCTTTAATCTTTGGGCCAACACAGTGAGTCATTTAGAAAAGTTAACTGAATCCCTCTTATTTAAATTATGGAACAAAAACATTCACTTATTAACTGAATATCAATGAACAGAGGGCATATTTGTTACAACTGATAAGGGATCTTATGTCCTGGGAAGAAAGCTTACTTTTCAATATCTTTGCAACCATCAGTCCTATGTTTAGTTAAGAGTTGTTATATTAACTATATTCATCAGAAGCAATGATAAATAATTTTAAAAAGTGAAATAGTGAAAAGCTAAAATGAAACTGAAGTGAAAATAAAGTAGGAAAAAGTGAACACTTTATTGGTATTTTTTAAACAGTCTTAAAAATATCAACTTATTACTAATTCTCCAGAAGAAATTATAAATAAATAAATGTATTTTCTGAATTTCCTTAAAATATTATATATCAGTTAATCGATTGATTTATTTATCCTTAATCAATGTTTTCAGATACTACGTACAACACATATATAACATAATCAAAGTTATTCCAAGGACATCTCATTTCTTTAGGAATTCAAACATAACATTCTAAATCAACAAAATAAGATTCATTAGCAGAATGCCAATCACTAATTCTTTTCAAACTTTTAGTTATTTAATATAGGGATCTTCATTTTTATCTAAACTTTGTTAAAATAATTTTGGTAAACTTAAAATTTTTAAATAGATTTAAAATAAAGTTTGATTTTTTTAAAACTTTTTATTTGGAAATAATTTCAAACTTACAAAAAAGTTTCAAAAATCAGAATAGTACAAACAATTCCATATACTATTGTTAACAGTTTATCCCATTTGCTTTATAATATGATGTGTGCACACCTGTGTGTGTATGTGTTCTAAAATATTTGAGAGTAAGCAACATACTTCAAGATTTTTTTCTCACATATCTCATTATGTATTTCCAAAGAATAGAAGATTGGTTTACGTATCCACAGTACAGTTAACTTCAGTAATAAACGTAGATTAATTTTACTCTTATTTAGTTAATCACCGTTCTCCCAATTTTGTCAAAGGACTCAATAATGTCCTCTATACCACTTTTCTCTGCTACTACAAGATCCAGAATGACTTCGGGTACTGCATTTAGTTGTTAAGTCTCTTTAAGCTTCTTTAAACTTTAACATTCCCTTACCTTTTATCTCTTAGGACATCAACACTTTTGAATTATAGAGTCTACTTTTTAATAGAATAGTTCTCATTTCAGGTTTGCCTGATATTCCTTTTGACTGGATTCAGGTTATGCCTCCCTGATGAGAATATGAATGTTATATCCTCACAAAATGGCCATCTGCCCCTTGCGAGTGAAATAAATTTTGGTCATAGTCTAGATGTTATCAAATTTCTCCACTAATTATTATTTTTGCCCCACGTAACTAAGAAACAATCTACAGAGGGACTCTTCACCACACAAATACTGGTATCCTTCAGGTTTAGCATTCGGTAATGATTCTTTCCTCATCACATCTTTACTACAATAGTTGTAATAGGCCAATTTTCTAACTCTAGCACTCCCTCTGCCTTTACTAGTTGACCCTCAGAACTCTGCTATGATCAAAAGTCTCCCTTTTCCTGTGTTCTTGCATTCATTCATTCATTCATTCATTCATTCATTCATCAACTGATTATCAAAGTGCACTCCTGCATCCTATTGAGTTTTTACACTAGTTTATAATTTATTACTGTATGTCATAATTTTGGAATTCAAATTTTCCAGATTTAGCCAATAGAAGCCCTCTCAATCTGTCTTCTGTGCTCCTGTAACATATATTTCTATTTTTTTTTTTTTTATTGTTTTGTTTGTTGGTTGGTTTTTTGTTCTTTCTTACTGTTTGGCACAAGTTTTTGTTCCAGGTACCTCTTACGCCTACCCCATCTCCTCCTAGGGATCAGTCATTTCCCAAGGAACTCTGATTCCTTTTGATGAGGAGTGGTATTAGAGACCAATATCTGAGTGCTAGAGGTGCTCTCCCAATGTATTTTTAATAACTGTCAAAAATTAGCTGAATTCTGTCAAATAGTTGAATCCATTCTTTGACTTAATGAGATCTGCCTTATGTGACACCTAGATCTATTTTATTGTATGTTGAGAGTTCATACAGACATTAAAAATATCATAAAGCTTTCTGATTAAGAAAAAAAACTTCAAAAAGATATTTATACTTACGCCATGATGGTTCTGTTGGCACGATGGTCTCTACCGTACACAGAGACCACAGGATATTTGCAGATATTCTTTTACACAGTTCAGATCAATCTGAAAGGAAGACTAATTTCTTTGATCAAATGTTAAATTGTTGTAACTTTTTGACCAGGGAAAAAATTGTTTCATAGATGATGCCCCAATCTCCTTTAAAAAGTTTTTTGAAATTCCACCTCCATCTGTATACATGATAGGAGTCTCACTTTAATGTTTCAAGGGATGATATCAAAACCTCTCTATGCTGAGTATTTAGTGGTAAGGATTCATTATAAATAGTTTTAATTTCTTAGGACTATGTTTTCTGATTCCCAGTTTTATCAGGAATAGAATATAGTCCCCTGACTTGCTGCAAGAATACTCATTACATTCATAATTTCTTGACTGATGACCGTCTTCCCTATCACAGTAGAAAGTACCTGAGTGTAGAGACCCACATGTCCCCAGGGCTTACTACATGTCAAAACTTGTTATCTGGTAGAAAAAAATCATGACCCAACATGGAACACTTATACATCATTACTTAGAGTCTTTAGCATATAACTGTATGTCTTACCCCAAAAGATCACATTAAGATTTTAGTGGAGGTGAAGGGGGCCTTAAGAAAGCTTCGTAGGGCAAATTAGAAGTTGTTTCAGCTTAATGTTTTATGACTTCACAAACTCCCATTATTTTGACTGGTGGAAGCTTTGGATTTATTCAAACACTCATCCTTGATCTGGAGTTCCTTCTGCTCACATCAAGGAATTGTGATGAATCTATGAAGCCTGCGACCACTTGCAGTATGTAATGAATAAAGAAAGGAGGATTAGGAAAGATTTAAACTTAATTTAAAGGAGATTTAATTTTTTTAAAAAATCCTAATTAGTAACATAGACTTTTAAAAAATATATTGGTTAATAAAATAACCTGGCATTATGAAGATTTTTCACTCCTTTTAGTAAAATTAACCCTGTTAGAAATGCTATTCAGACTCACAAATGTCTTCTTCTTTGACATTAGAAAATACTACTTACTTTAACTTAGAATTTCTGGTTTTCAGCAGCATATTATCTTCCCCAATTATTGTTTAAAGAGCGAATCAGATCAGGCAGAACCAGGAATAATGAGTAGAAATTAAAACAAAGTCAATAGCAGATTATTATAAGGAAAAAAATTCTGACAATAAGCATTATTAATCTAAAAAAAGTAATATTTTTTCTTCTTTCTTTGGAAACTAGGGAAGGTAGGAGCAAAGAAGATAAGATTTCAAACACAGTGTTTGAAGTTACTACATGAGATACTGGGGATATTTTTTAAAAAAGGCTGGTTGATTATTTAAGAAAGTCAGATATACACAGAGAACCCACACATAATTTAATTGAATAGCCTAGATGGTAATAATAGTATTAATAATTATGACTGTATAATAATACTTACCATATTGTATAATGGTATAGATACACACACAGTCTTACTTTTTTCCAAAATTTATCTTCATAATGATCTAGAAATTACTATCACATGTTATTAAGGAAGATAGGGAGGCAAGTCAAGAAGGCAATAAGATAATGAATCAAGAGTTAAACACACTATTTAAATTCTCTCAATCAATAATATAGATTTAGTGTATCTAGGAAATGTATAGTTCATATTTCTTTAATCAACATTTCCTTACAAGTCATGCATCAAACTCTAGGTATTCTTTTTTAAACTAATTACTTACTGAATGTTTAATTAAGTGAATATCATCTTCAAAATAGTAATAATAATATCTAAGATTTAAATGGTGTTTACTATGCACTGAGCACTGTTCTCATGTGTAACTTCTGTCAAATTTCAAAATTATCCACAGTAAATTTATATTTCAATATTTAAAATATGTGGACAAATATCATGATATAGGTTCAAAAAAGTTTCTATCTCATTAACTCTGTTTCCACAGATGAACTAACCTAGGTCAAAAATTGGAAGTGATATGATAGCAAGACATGTTTCTGAGAGCTTCATAAAGTAGAGTCTTCCCTGTTCATGCAAGTATCTTTAAAGACCATAAGCTACCTTTGGGACCTTTTTTCATTCCCCTGGGGTTGCTAACAGAGATTTTGTTAATTGCAGAACTGCTAATTTTTTTTTTTCTGTTGTGAGACTTTGGCAAATTACAGACAGTCTCTTTTCCAATAAATTCACTTTATTATTGTGAATAATCTTCTACTCGATCTCAGATTTATTAGAGTTCCAGTGCCTTGAAAACCCACCATCGTCCCTCCTCTCAGGCTTTCGTTTGGGGAGAATACTAAGGATAGACCTGAAGTTGGATAGGTCGCATTTTCATAAAATCTCTTGTCCCTCTCTCCACCTCTACCCCAGGTACTAAACCAAACATGTCACTGGGCTAACTCCTCCAGCCAAAACTAAGGAATCAAGCAGAGGCCACTTAAGAAATAAAGACTGAAAAAACCTGTCCCTCCTTTTGTACTCTTGGATCTTGATCACTTTAATACCATGGGTTTTCTATAATAATTTTTTTTCCTTTAATTCATTTTACAGAAATGTAGTGAGAGCCTACTACTGTACTAACTATCCAACTAATATATTTCTGGAAATCAATGCATTCTTTTCCCCTATAATTGAGTTAATTTGATGCCTATGTCTAGGTTACGCCTCGGCACAAGGTTTTAATGATTAAAGTGAACTGTGACACTGGATAAGCAACTGGCCGCAGTCACTCTTTCTGTGATTCATCACTCTGAGGGCTAGACCAATGCCAGCAGAGTGTTCTGGGTCTGACAGCCCAGGATCAGCTTTGCCTCTGCTGCTTTATGGTTCAGTTCAGTCAAATGCTCAGAGCTCCCTTGAAGCCCCTTCAAGCCCTTACTGATTCCTTTCCCAGTTTGGGAAACTCTTGCCCCAAACTTCTTTTCCTAAGCAAGTGTCTGTGTCATTACTACCTGTGGTAGCATTTAGGTGAGCATTTAGAAGGTGCAGGCAAACTCAAATTGTATAACTAAAACATTGTACTTCTAAAATTGTACGCTCTTCACCCACATTTACTTTCTGGAAATTTTATATTTTTGAATTCAGATAGTACATTATAAAATCGAAACATCTTTAAATTCATTTTTACTTTAGTTCAAAAACTCCTATTGTAAATTATTTTAAAGTCTAAATATTTGGTTTTCAAAGAATATGTGATCACAAAATTGTAATAATATTCTGGAAAACACGTACAAATTTTCAACTTTGTGTTGATTGGGATAATACTTGCACTGGCCCAAGTTATAGAAATGGAATATTTCTATTCAACACAGAAGAGAACTAACCATTCTGAAATCTCATTGTTTTAAAGAGAGCATGATAGAAATACTACTCGATAAATAATACTAGAAATGTTAAAACAGCTTTTAAAAGTATTCCTATTTCTGAAAAACAAGGCAACGAATTAAAGGGGAGTACATACTATTATTTGACAGAATCCCTAGATTTTTCCATGATTGAAAATCTAAAGATATCATATTCTATCATAAAACTGCTATGTCATCTATCCATGTTCTCTTACTTCATTTCAAGGTTCTCATTATTAGCCTCAGATAGTGTCTCAAGAGAGGACAAAAAAAAGAATAAATATGGGAAGGCATTGCTGCTGAGTGGTAGGTGTGAGGTCCTGGTTCAATCCTTCGCACTGCAACACTGAAAAAGCCCCAGAGAAGGGTAATGAACAAAGAAAGACACTGCAGAAATGAAGAAGATCATGTTATCTGAGCAGGCAAACCTACAGGAGCATCCATGTTAATACTACAATATTAAAAATAATTCTGCCCTTAATCAAATGTCAAGTTTAAAAATGTTCTGTATTTCATTTATGTGCACCCTAAAAATATTCATAGGTAATTTGCTGTGTGTTTCTGTGTTATTCAAATAATAATGAAGACATTTGGCAATCCCTGATACTGAGACATAAGAGAATTTTTTTCCCTATGGATATTTAAGAGAACATAATAACACAAAAAGCATACTTTCGTGTACAACCAGAGAAACGAGATGATGTACCCCATTTGTGTACAATGAATCAAAAGGCAGTCTGTAAAAAATCAAAAATAAATGAATAATTTAAAAAAAGAACATCCTTACAGTAAATACAGCTGTTTCCTTTAACATGCCTCAATAAAGCAATGGTTACTCAATAAAAATTTTAAAAGTACTATAAAAGAGATTCGCTACAGATTAATAGGATTATAAAACAATAGAATCCACATATGAATTTCTGTTGGTCTTGTCTAATCCATGGATATAATTCAGAGCAGTTCTTCTCTGTATTACAATTTTTTAATCAGTATGATAAGAAGTGGGTGGAAAGGAGCAGATAAAACATATCCATAGAGAACTGCTCATGAGCACAGTACTTTCATAGCCAGTCCAATATTTGCATAGGTTCCGTGAGATAAAACCATGGACTGTGTAGACTATTGCTTTTTGAACTGCAGGTCCAAATCTATTAGAAATTCACAAAATCACTTTAATGGGTTGGAATGGCACTCTCCCTCCTTGAAAGTACAGGACATTTTGTGTTTACAAATACACAATAGGAAACATGGTAGTTAAATCTAATTCAAATTTATTATGAGAAAAAAGTGAATAAAAAAAGTATATCCCTGAAGTCCAGGTAATCCTGACAAACGTATGCGCAAGAGAGATCATATTTAAAAGACTTACAAATTAGATGCTTGGGGGGAAATGAAGATATAGAAACAGAAGGAAAGAAGATGATTTGAAAGAGAACTCAATTAAAAAATAAAATTAAAATATTTTGATAAATAAATTAAATTCAATGAACTACAGAAGATAATAAACACAACAGATAATGACTTCATAAAATAGAATATGAGAAGGAGGAAATTTTCTAAAAGTTACAAAGAAATAAAAAGAATTTGAAAGAAGTGATGGAATAGAAGAGAAGCAATGAAAATTTTAAAAATGCATATAATGGATATTAATTGAATAGAAAAAATAATAAAAACTGTAATCAAAAATTTTCTGAGCAATTTGACAAAAATATTATTTTGTTAATTTAACAAAATTTTCCTAAAATAAGAACACTAAAAATTAATATTGTAAGGATATATGACATACCTAAATAAATTGACCCAGCATGGACTACCCTATCCTGCTGGTAAAACTGCTGGTCTAACAAGAATAAAAGCAGAAGACTTTCATCCATCCAGGCAAAGAAACAAAACAATACCTAGCAGTTTATAAGGAAAGAAAATTAGTTTGTCGTTGGTTTTTGGCATGGAAATATTTTATGTAAAAGATAATAAATATAGTTAAAATTCAAAAAGAAAAAAGTGGAAGCCACAGATTTTATTTCCAATAAAATCAGTTTGAAAGTACAAAAGTGAAAGAAAAATTAACATACATATGCAAGAACTCAGGGAAGATTGTTTCCATGGGCCCTTCATTAAGAATTACCTAGACAGCAACTTCAGGTATCCAAAGAAAATGGAGAGACATTAAAGTTAAAAAAGAAAAGAGGAAGAAATTAATGGTGACATTAGCTGGGCGCCGTGGCACATGCCTGTAACCCCAGAGGTTAGGGAAGGAGTTCAAAGCCAGCCTCAGCAAAAGTGAGGTGCTAAGCAACTCAGTGAGATCCTGTCTCTAAATAAAATACAAAATACAGCTGGGGATGTAGTTGAGTGCCCCTGAGTTCAATCCCAGGTACCTCCTGATTAAAGAAAGAAATTAATGTTGACATTAAATGTATATTGCCCCATCTACGACTAATTGATGTTTAAAAGGGAGCTAACATAAATATATGAAGACCATATACTCTTACAATATAGGTACAAGCACAACCATCCAAGAGTAAGGTAAGAATGGGAGTGTATAAGAAAAATATAATACACTTTACCTTAGAGTTTATAAAACAGAGTCAGAGAAGAAGAGAAAATATTAGGGTTCAGCAGATATAATAATGAAAAAGATTATTTTGAAAAAGTTTTGTCTGTTTTCTATAACTATCTATTGGATCAATTTGTAAAAATTACTACTTGTGGTTTATAGTTAAAATAGTATGAAAGCCACTATACCTGAGGATCCTGATCTTAGGATTGAAAGCTTTTGTAGAATATCTACAATGATTGCATTGCATGTATTACAGTGAATTTTCCCAAATAGCTTTTCTTTCAGCTGAAATATTGATAATTATAGCAGGACAATAATACCAAGACTATCCATCCTCAGAGTTACCTGGAGTTCTATCATATTTCATTTTTATTTATTTATTTATTTTTGGTGAAGTTGACCAAAGCCAGGGCCCCAGCTATACTAGGCAAGTGCTCTATCCCTGCGTATATCCCTGGGCCCTATTTCACCAATTTTAAGTGTTATATTTTCCTTCACATTTATATATCTGAAATTAAAGCATCTTTTTGCACTTTATGGTATCCCATTTCTGACATTTTTTTCTTTCTTCATATGTTAAGTAATTAAATTGTGTTTCTTACCATTGTGGTATCTTAGAGTATGAAAATATAACATTTTCCTGTTATTTGCACAATGGCCCTTTACATTCTTTATTAACTTTGAAGGACTTTATAAAGGCCTCTTTTGGTCAGAGTAAAAAAGTTTGTCCTGTACAAGAGAATTGAACACTACTTTGTCCAAGAGGCAATAAAAATGTAAATAATTACTATTTGGAATATAGAAAATTTCACACATAAAACTATACAGAAAAGTAATTTATCGCTTGAATTTTTCTTTTTAATCAATTTCCTAACATTTAAGAGCCTAATAGCTGTGGTAGCAACATTTGTAATTATGATTGATTAAAATTTTTAAAGTCAGTGTTCTATAAACAAATATTGGTCCTAGAGAAATCAGATTACAGGACTGGAAGTGTGTCTCATATGGATTCAGTCCCCAGTACTGCAAAAAAAGAAAAAGAGAAAAAAAAAAAAAAATCAGGTTATAAGCAAATTAGAAATTTAAGTAAAACTGAAACAAAATCCACAGTACTTACATCATTCATATCATTTTTGCCCACTAATATTATATGAATTCTTTCTCTGATAATAATAAACATGAGGAATGCAATGTCTTATTTTAAGTCAGTGAAAATGTTAAAACAAAAAAAATAAATGTTATAACTTTGGGTACTGTTGTGTCCATCATAGATCTCTTATGTGATAATGTGGTACTTTATCAACCAATGTATTAAACTGGACTCAACCAGGAGACAAAAATCACTCAGCAACTTAAGGAGGAAATGTTTAAAATGAAGAATTATTAAGTTATGATAAGGATGTAAAGACAATGCTAAAGGAACCCTGTGGTTGATGAGGAGTACCAAAGAAAGGACAGACTTGGAAGGGGCCTCCCTTCTCAGGGCTAATTGGAGAAGGTCTTATCATAGACCACAAGATGATGGAGAAGTTTGCTACATTGCTGTGTCACAGGTGGTCCACAGTAGCTAGAAAAGCACTTGAGAGTGAAAGGGCAACAGGTAGCAGGAGGTGTACAAAGAAAGTAGGGGAGCTGAGGCTGGTGAAAAGCCTGCAGGGTGCAGTGTCGACATTGCTAGGGCCACAGGAGGATGGTCATGAGGCCCAGGCCAGGGATCCAGGGTTTCCCAGGAACTACACACCCTGGATGCATAGTCACTTAGAGCCGTACTGCATGTCTTCACACACCCACGCTACTGACTGACCTGCAAGCAGGGGCAAGAACAGGGAACACCATACACAGGGGAACCAGGAAAGGTTCCTCCCTCCCTCCTGCAAGTTCTGTCCCACTCTTACGGACTAAATTTACATCATGCTCATGAAAAAGAAAAATATTTAAAACTTTTATACTGTACTCTCAGAACTAGGACTGAAGAGTAAATCTGGAGCCTAATAAACTGATAACTTGCAGAGAGAGCAAGCAATGAAACACACCGTAAAGTGTCTGCTTTAAGAAAGGCATTGAAAACCAGAAGCTATGTTCCAGCAAAAGCACTGGGAAGTTGAGGGTGTAGCAAGAGGAGGAGCATGAAAAGGAGATAAACAGGTGTAAAGAAATCATACTCATGGAGAATATGCTTAGGAACATAGTGTCCAGTTATTTCTTTTAAAATACCTTTCATTCCCAGAATATTAAGAATTTTATAAAATGCTATATATTATCTCATTTTGATCCTCACACAACCATCCTGTGAGATTAGCTTAGTCACTACTATTATCATCAATTTATACATGAGGAAACTGTGACCAAGGAGCATTACCAGACTTACCCAGACTTACCTAGTGAATATCATGGGATTCAATTTTAAATTTTTAGAAATGCACGACTAGCTAGCACTATGATACATAACTTGGCATTGATCATAAAATTAGAGATTACAACTATCTCAGGGTCCCATTACCTGGAACCATGTTGCCAATTGCAAATGAATCTATGAGCAAACAATCAAGAGTGTGCTTTACTGGTCTAGCCATCTTTGTAATTCACTGAGACAGCAGCTATTTCTTTCCTGTACAGCTGTTCTAAACAATCTTCTTCTAGTACCCCCCCCAACACACACACACACATGCACATACACCAAAAAATACAATGGCACTACCATGATGGCTATCATAGAAATTTTCGAGGTCTAGTTGTGTAAACTTTTAAGTCTTATAAAAATAAACTGGGACTATTTTTTTAGATTGAATAATAAAATTAAAACTTTATTGTATTTTGCATTCTATAAAATAAGAAAAAATAAGGGGAAAAAAGTTTTTAAAAACCAGTTTTACAGATGTTTGTCTAATATAATGACCTAATCTTACATTGTGTAATTGTATAAAATACATTGTACAAAAGATTTATACATTTTGCATACATAGAATGAATTAAAGCATTCAGATAGGTCTACAATCTAACAGTGAAATGGATGTATACTTACAAGAAATATACTTATCTCCTGAGCAAAATTGTTGTCATTCAGACTAAGAATGATTCCCATCATCAAGCACCAAATAGAAGTTTTTTTAAACTCCACCTTTACCCTGAATGACTTTGGGTCTTTGCTTCATTATATTTCTAAAACTAACTATATCATTCATATTCCCAACTAAGTAATGTTAAAAGTAGATCCTACTTGAAATAGTAGTTACTTCAAGAACTTTTTAGGTCTTTGAACAAGCAGATAGAATCCAGGAAAATAAAAGTAGAGGAGTGGATAGTAAAAATATGTAACAAAACAACCTTGAAACCATGTCTTCCTAGACTTAAAAACAACAACAAAAATTATCCTAAGAATATATTTTTCCTTACTTTGATCCAAATTTTTAAGTGCAACAAATGCAATGATTAACAGTTCTGTCATTTTTAATTTGCATACACACACACACACACACACACACACACACACACACAGTAAAGCCTAGAAATAAATTTGAAATCAGGCTTCAAAACAATGAATTTTTAAAATTAATAACACGTTTGAGCTTTTAAATACTTTTTATTTAAAAAATATTTTATTTAAAGTTAAAAACATTTTAAAATATACATCAATCCTAGGAAGAATTATAAGAGCATACAAAGGTAAAATTTGACAACATACAAATAACTAGATTTGCCATGTTTTAATAAACCTGTTATTTTTTCTGACTTGATGAGTTCCTCCCTTGTTCAAATAATTTTTAATGCCTTGTAATTAATCTGTATAGCTTTTCAAACTTAAGTCTTCAGTTCTGCTGACTACACACTGCATTAAGTATTGAAATTATGCCTAAGGCTGAACATAAGAGAATTACAGTTAAAAATTTTTTTCTGCCTAAATATTTAGATAAAAAAGGCATACTCTATTTTGTTTGAATAACACAGATGATTTCCTCTGCTTTCCAAGTCGCTTCAGATATTTTCTAAACACACTATGGCCATCCACTGTGGGGTTGTTGACTTTTTTCGTTCTCTGGGTATTTCTGGTACAACTATTAAACTTTGATTATCAGAGCATTGGTGCCCCAGTCCGGGTGTGATGTAGACCCTTGCTTTCCTTCTTGGTTCTCTGTGCAGCCGTTACATTATTACTAAATACCACCACCAGAGGGTAGGCAGGATAAGGGCAAATCAGTGAAACTAAAAATTCCTACTGGAAATTTTAGAACGAATCAGAGACCAGCATTGCGTCTCTGATTGTCAAGTGGATGTCAGTAGAAATAGTTTACAAATTTATAATCTTTGGAATCTTCCTCATCCGTAGGAGCAAGAATATAATGATGAAGGAAAATGAATGAACAGCATAGTTTTCAGCTGCTTCCCTTTCCTTCATGGAATTTTTCTTTCAAGTCTACAAAAAAAATCATAAATTTCATACTTGAACAAATTTACAATAATAGCAACATTTAACAAGACCAAACTTGAGTCCTTTAAATTTATTTGGGAAAAAAAATGACTTTTTTAAAAATCTGGAAATCTAAATAAGGGAAGCATTTAGTATGGAATTTTCTTGAAATTATTTTTTAAATGAGCAGTTTTTAGAAAATTGTGCTGTTTAGCACTCAAAGGAGGATTTCCTGGGGTGTCTCTGTAAAGTTGCAAATGTCATGTGAGAAGCAGGATGGAGAACCAGACTACACTACAGACTGTGTGGTCAGACAGTAAATGGTGGAATAAGTGTGACCATCAGTCAAAATTAAATGTAAAAAAAAAAAAAAAAAAAAAAAAAAACCACATTTAGTAGAATTAAGGTCATTACCACTGAGCAGGAGAAAATGCTCCACATTTTCACACTGAAAACAAAGGATATTTGAAAATAAAAAGTTGTCAAAAGTAATATAAAGACACAGGCAGTTTGTATTTTTTTAAACAGTTCTCTGGTCATTTTGTACTTTGGTTTATGCAGAAGCCTCTCAGTCCATCAAGAGATTTTGCCTCCTCCTATCTGCAGACAACCTTGATTTTCAGGTAAATGAAATGTTCCTTTACTTATTATTGTTACCTAATATCTCATTTTTAAAACCATTTCTTTATTTTTGCAAACTTTAATCATTATAAATGATTTTGTTGAAACAGTGAATAAAATATTTTCTCATAATAAATACATATGTAGGATTTTATGAGTTTTATTTTCTTTTTTAGATCAAAACTTTGCAACTGACACAAAATAGTAGCAAATACTCAATACAGCCCCTCAACTCTTTGTATTACATAAAATTTTCTATGGCATCCAGCATTTTAAAGCTTGTATATTTAGTACCAAACCCTAAGTTGAATGTAAACCACATTTTAGAAGTAAATTCGTTTTATTTTAAGTCATTTATGTTCTCTGGACTTCAGAATCATTGTTAATTCTGAATAGATCTGTTAGAATTATTCTGGGCAAACAAACTTTTCAATTTTTATCCATTTTCATTAGCATTACTTGAGAAATTCAGGTAATATCTTTTTAATATGAAAAATCGTTAGGCTTCTAATTCCCCCACCCAAAGGCACGAAGACTTTTTTAGGGAAATTAGACATGCTTTCCTGGTGGATGATGTGATCCCCACCTGTTTGTGTCTGCCAACTACTATGCATTTCTAAGTATGTAAGTTGAAAATAATAATTTTAGAATATGTGTTTCGTGGGTCACTGTGAGTGATTTGAACAAAGAAGGACATGGAGATTCATGTATGAAGAGTCAAGTTATTTTGGATCATAAAAGAAAATACAACTTCTGAAGGCTTTTTCTTCTACAACCCTGTTGAAAGGAAAGCAGTTAGCTTGAGCTTGTGTGTAGGACAAGCTTCACCCTTTTATTGACTATTAAAATCACTAATTAGCAGCTGTTCAATTCCTTAAAATCGTCAAGCTATGCATATTGTGGCTAAGGAGAAAGGGCACAAGTAAAAGAAAATCAGTAGCAAAGCCACTGTTTCCCTTTTAAAGCACAGTTGTTAAATAGGATCATATGCTGTGCTTCATTGTCATAATGTAAGCCTGGGTCCTGCTCAGAAATAGTAAATTCACAAATACTTGTCAAACATAAGCATATTTTATTCCAATAAAAATATTAGTAAACAATAAAATCGAATAACTAAAATAACATGTGTTGACTGATATTGTATAAATTAATGAATGTTAAAATTTCTCTTTGATCATTAGTGTTATTTTATGCAAAATTCTGCTGCAAAATAATTAATGGTGAATTTTAGATATATATGAAACATTTTGGAGCGAATGGTTGAATTGGTTAAATATTTTTTCTTAGTTAACAATTAATAATTGTTTTTAAACTATTATTGGCTGAACAATTTTAAAAGTTATTATATTTGTAGAAATAGCATCATATAGATATGTACAGCAAAAATGAACAATTTGGATGTGCTTAAAGCAGAATATATTTTGTTAATTTTAATTTGGTCATATAAAGTATTTATTTATAATTTTCTTATATGTTTTACATTTCTTAGAATTCCCTGTTTTTATTTGTTTGAAAATTAGGATCAAAATGCCATATTATCTAAAATATATTAGAAACCTGAAATTAAAAGCATTTGCTAGAATGAACAAATTCAAACTTTTAAAAATAAGAATTTTTGTCTTATGTGGCAAATAAGTCACTGTTTTTCAAATATTTTAAAAATATTTCACTAGTATAATTTGGAATGATAAAGAAATAAAAGTTGTTTTATTGTTTAAAAAGGAAAACATTTTCATTTCAAAAAAATACAAACATCAAAAGCAATTTATAGCATTGTAGAGATGTTATTTCAAGAAAATTTTAAATTAGAAAATGTTTAGCAGTCTGATAGCATAGAAATAAAACAATAAATTAACAAAATGATGTTCAAAAAAATCTATAGTCAGTCCTCAACTTTACTTCATTACAGTTCTTTCAAAATAGGGACCAAATGTTTCTATGATGTATTCCCATGCATACAGCATAATACACAATCTCAGAATTTATCCTTCACCCTAAGCAATTAAATTTGAAAACGTCATTAAAAGGAAATAAAGTTTTCCCTTTCTTTTTCAGGTCTACTAAATGTTTCTTCATTTAACCAACATTTTAAGTTAGTATAAACAATCACATACTGTCTGACTTTCCTTTTCCTTTGGGGAAATGACCATCAAGATGCTTCTTTTTTCCAACTGCATTTATTCAGCTGCAAATCAGGATATAGATAAATCTACACATGTCTGTGTTGTTTTGAAAAGTTGAATTTAAACACACACACAGCTGGTGGGAGTGTAAACTTCTTAAACCAATGCAGAAAAATAATTTGACTTTACATGGTAAAGTTTAATATACGCATACTGTATGACCATCATTGTGTCTAATCTCTCAATCTGAACAAATTACTCTAACTATGTTCTGGGAGTCATGTCCATCCAAGTTCACACCATATTGCTCACAATAGCAAAAAACTGTAAAACTCAAAAGTCCAGTGTCAGTGAGTGAGACATGACATATTTATATATTGGAATACTCTATGGGATGGAAAATCAATTAAGTACATTTATAAGCATCAATGAGAAGGAATCTCAAATACAAATTAAATGAAAAATTAGGTAACAGAGGAACACAATATGATTACATTGATTTTGATTTCCCAAACAGGCAAACTAAACAGAATGTTTAGGAATACATCCAAATATAGTAAAATTAAAAAGAAAAGCAAGGTAATGATAATTCCCAAATTCAGGGTAGATATTATTTCTGGATGAGGGAAAGAGAGATATGAGGCTGTACACTCAGGGGGTTCAAGGGTGTCTGAGATTTTTTTTCTTGAAATCAGTGGTGAGTTCACAAGAATTCCAGGGGTTTTTTTCTTTTTTGTTTTCATATTGGCAGTTTTTTTTTTTTTTTAACTTCATGTGTCCTATTTCACCATACAAAAAATGAAGTAAGAAATAAAGAAATTAAATGCAGTCACATAACTGATCAGCAAACTGATGGCAACTTTCTGATCAGATTCAAAATAACCTAGGGAGTAATTTTTTTCTCTTCTCCCCACCAACCATCATGTTCGGAGTAAACCAAAAGATATTAATTCTAATGAACAAGGAACTACATTTAAATTTATCAGGGGTAAATTACAATGCAGTAGTTTTCAGCAAAACTGCAGAAGAAAGAAAGAAAAAGAAAGAAAGAAAGAAAGAAAGAAAGAAAGAAAGAAAGAAAGAAAGAAAGAAAAGAAGAAAGAAAGAAAGAAAGAAGAAAGAAAGAAGAAAGGAGGGAGGGAGGGAGGGAGGGAGGGAAGAAAGTTGAAGACTGACACTGAGGATAAGTCAGAATGGTGAGGGAGGAGAGTTTGAAAAAGCCTGCCTCCCCAGTTTTACATTTTTCTTTGGAATTGAAGAATCCAATCATCATATTCATCCATATACCTTCAAAAAAAACTTATTGAGCACCTACAATGTGCCAGGCACCTTGTTAAATAAAACAGTGAAAAAAGAAACAAAAACCTAAAATTAGGAAATTAAATAACACTTAAATAAAGTATTAGTCACTTATCTGATAGGATTAGTACCAGTGTTTAGTCTGTTAGTGAGCATTTATACCTATACCTAGGGACCTAAAGTTCATTCACCAATCTTGATACACTGTACGGTCAACTCCTTTCTTTTGGGTATGAGCCCACAGATCAGAAGTCTAAGAGATATTCCCCAATGCATTGTGTACAACTTCTAGCTTCATTTTCTTTCAGGTGAAAACAGGCTAAAAGTTACTTAGCCCATCATCTTACAATGTGCTTTAGCTAACAGCACAATTTTTTTGGTTTTGGTTGGTTTTTTTGTTTGTTTGTTTTTGTTTTGTTTTGTTTTTCCCCTCCTAACCTCAATCTCCCACAACTAATTTAATAATGATTTTTATCACTTACCTTTCATGGAATATCCTAAAATATTCTATTTAGTTTCCCTAAATAACTATTTGCTTTTCAAATTTATCCTGTTCCTAAAGTATGCATTAAAATAACAACTGCAGCTGATGTACATGGGTTTAGGACCTGACATAGTTTGGGGAACTAACCTGGGGACTGCTGGATTTAACTCAACTGTTGGCATCAAAGATGAGCAAACTTACCTAGGAGGGAGGATTCCCCTAACTTTAAAAGTTCAGTGTCTTTATTATCAGTCAGTCTATTTTTTGAAACAAATAGAGAAGTTTTGTTAATCAGCAACACTTAGGAGGAGAAAGGGTGTGAGAACAAATTGTATCAAAACAGTAATGACAATAACAGCAAAATGTTGTGAGCAGGATACCAGGAACTCTGGGGAATTCTGTGGACAGAAGATGTGGAAGATAGTATCCCCTAAAATTAAATTGGTATGGTTTTCAGTCCATACCAATAAGTGCAAAGCTTCCACCACATTCTTACCCTATAGCTACCACTCACAACATAAAGAAAATTTAACATAGAAAATAATTATTAAAGTTAGCAATAAAAATGATGCTGTTTCTGATGAGTCCCCAAGGGAAATTAAATGCCTATGGTTAGCTACTGAAAGAAAATTTCTGTCAGAACCTTTTGGCATCTAAGTGTTGAGTTTCACAACACTCCTACAGAGCCTGTAGTGCTGGTGTTCTTTGGGGCAGAAGTATGGACTCCAACACAAAGGATCAGACTTGACATAAGGGATTGCTCCGGAAGCACCAATCAGGAAGGACACAGCAGAAAGAGGTCAGAGTGGGCCCAGGGGGAGAGAAACACAAGGGTTTGTTTCTAAAGGTTTGCTGCTCTGTGTGGGGACACTTTCCCTAGAGATACGACTTGCAGGAGCCGGTCCCTCCCCAGCCACTGGCAAGCCAGGAGGTGGTAAACCTCTGTGGATTAGTGCCATGATTTCTAGAAAAAGAAGTCTCTGAAATTAGTTACATAATAAGAAAACACAATGAGAAACCAAATATATAATAGAAATGAATATATTATAATAAAAAATTAGACCACATAAACATGAAAACAAACAAACAAACATAAGATCCCTTCCTTCTCACACAAGACCAAGATTTGGTAGAATGGGAGGGAGAAATGTTCCTAATAGATGCTGTGGTTCTGCCTCTAGGACTGTGTACAGTGGAACCTGGAATTTCTATTGCCTTCTTCAGTCTGCCAGCAGTAGGCTGTAACCAGCTAGGACATCTCCAACTAAAAAATGAAGACTTCGGGACACATCTACCATCAGGTGTATGCAACAACTGCCTGGATTGACAGACCCTGATTCCTCCCCCACCTTTTAAAAGTGTTGAATGAGCAGAGTTCTAGTTCCTTTGAAATAAATTTAAAATAACTGAGTTTTGAGAATTTCATGTCATTCAGTGGAATAGCTGGAGACATACTTGTTTTGTAAAATCAAGACCAGGAGGAAATTGTCAAGATTTGAAATCACTAGTATGCACTGTCCTAGACATTTGAATTTCATAACCCAGTTTTTTTTTTATGTTTAAAATTTTTAGTTTTATTCAGTTAATCAAAACAAATACCATTCCTTAAACATGATTATGTCTGTCCTTTCAAAACAGGCATTTTAATTCCATAGAAATAAGAAGACTCTAGTCTCACAATAAAATCTAAAACACTAAATTGATTAAATTTACTAAAAAAAATAAACTTGCAGACACTCACCTATGCCATGATTACTTTTGTTCTTTTTGCCCTAACCAATGTGAATTTTAGCATGTAAATTTACCAATGTGAGGGCAATGAAGGCATGTTGTCCTAGGTCACTTTAATAGCTCAATATGTAAACCAAGAGAACTCTTAAAGGTATGCTTGTATTATCATTGCTCTTGTCCACCACTCAAACTCACTGCGGAAAATCTCCCTGAATTAGCCTGTTTTCCATTGCTCTAACAAAATACATGAGGCTGGGGAATGTATAAAGAAATGAGAAGTATTTTTTCATAGTTTGGGAAACTGAAAGTTCGAGATTGGACTCCTCTGCTTGGTCTCCGGTGAGGATCCTCTTCGAGGATGACATCTTGGCAAGAATATTTATAAGAGGAATCACAGGGTGAGAAAGAAAGTCAAAGAACAGGTAAGGGCCACTCTTGTTCATCCATAACAACACTCTTCTGGGAAACTAACAGGTTTCAGGAGAACTACAACTAATTGTTAATCCCTTCGAAGGACACTGAACCCAGCAACCTAATTACCTTGTACTAAATCCCACCTCTTAGGGGTTTCACCATCTCCCAACATCACCATAACAAGGACCAAATTTTCAACACAAGAACCCATGAAGGACATACCTGAATCATGTCCAAACAAGAGTGCTCCATTTTCCCAGTTCCTAGACAGAGGTACATATGCTAATCATGAAAAGAATAAAGTCTAACCACGAAGCTATTTTCAGAAAAGATACTCATGTGAAATTGTTGGTAGGGTGCTGTTGCTGTCCCGTGCTGTACCAGGGCGATTACTAATTTGGGATGCAGAATCGTGTTCAGCAAGGTGACATGTCAGTTGCACAGTAAAAGTGGAAAGGAAAAGAACTTGTTTCTGGGACATTTCAGTAGCACTCCATGTGATCAGTGGACAAAGTTGAATAAAGATCTGTTCATATAGTAACTCACCTCTGTAGTAGGGCCTAGGTTCGTTTCCTGACTCAGTCACTTGATTGTGCAAAGATTCAGATTAAATTCTGTTGCTTCTCTGAGCTTCCATTTTGTCTTTTTAAAAACAGTGGTGATAATATCTATTTTACTAACTCCTCATGAGAATTAAAACAGCTAAATGCTATATGAAAGGATATTTTCTTAATGTGAATACATGAGAGAAAATACCTATACACGCTTACAAAATGTGTTTAACATGAAAATGAGCTATCAATTGGTTGAAGCAATATGTTCGTTACCTGCACATGATGATTATATATCTGGGTTGGGAGTATAGAAAAATCTTAGGAGATAAGCTCTCTTATCCCTGCCTGAGTGCAAGAATTGGGTTCCACATTCTTCTTTGGCATGAGACTCTGCAACAGTTACAGGTCAGAAGATGAAAGCTCAGATATGCAGGTATATTTGTGGGTCCATTGACTTTAAAAGTGAGTTGAGTTCCTGGCTCTCCTTTATGTTTAAAGAGAAAGAATAAGGAAGAGAGGATTCTCATGATCCCCTTTATAGCAGAATGACTGTTCCAGAAGTTGTGGCCAAATAGTTTTTCTCAGACTTCCTCACGTCAGGCTGCAATGAGCGGGTCACCAAGGGGAGGTCATGGGAAATGGTCAGAGGCAACAATGTTCACTAAGCACTATAAGGACTTTCTGTGACCTTGAGGGTCTAAAGGCAGATGAAAAAGAGCATGTAATTCAACAGCAGTCAGAACAAGTACACCCTTCACTAGACCAGAGGATTAGGAGAACAGACTGTAGGCAGACTGTCAAATGAAAATCTTGGCTCTACTCCTTACCTACCGTGTGACCTCAGGGAAATGAGTCAACCTCTCTGTACTGCAGTTTCCTCATCTTTAAAGTGAGCATCACATCTTCAAAGAGAGATTCAGAGTACCCAAAATTTCTTTTTGCCCATTAAAGACATTTTAAAACTGTTCCTTTTATCTTCATTTTTTAAAAAAAAGGTGATTTTAGCACAAAACCATAAAATGGTCATACGTTAGAATAAATATCAGTTCTTAACATTGATTATGTTTGGATTTCAAAATAATAAATTGTCTTAATTCTCCTCTTTTTATCATGGGTTAGTGAACATTATTTTTTGAGAGACCAGCGTGGGAGACACTGCTGTAAACTTTGCTACTCATGCAATAGTTTAATGGCATAGAGCACCAAGTCTCCTGAACTCCCCTACCTTTGTCCCTTCAAGTTGAGATATACCAAGTCTTACAAACTGACCTTGATTTTAGGAAAATGATATAAGGAATCTGTCTACTGTTGTAAAGACCCAAGTTATTCTAACTACCAAGAGGTCTCAGATATTGCCAAGAACTTTACCAAATGCTAAGATAATCACTATTTTATATTGCATGCTTGGAATTATGCTTCCCCAAAATTGTGACGTGTAAATTAACAAACCTGATGCAAATAGTGTGCATTAATATCAAAACAATGCAAAAGGGCAAACTTTCATTCAAAATTAGGTTAGCATTACGTAGTTTAATAACATAAAACACATACATGTATATTTTATTCTGCAATACTTTTAATGTGAGACAGAGACCTGTTCTTCAAGTATAGTTTCACTGATAAGAATTTTATTGACTAGATCACGTCCTTCACATAGATGCCAGACTTCAAAGCATCCTCTGAAATTTCCAATATTTAACTTCTCTAAAAGAAAAATAGAAACAAACGATTAGCAAAATAATATTTAAAAAATTGTAGATTTGGGGATTGTTTTCTGCATAATTTTTAGTCTTTCACACACATCTAATTTGACAATATTATTTTTGAAAAGATATTGTTTGTAGGGAATCTTTCCAAAGAATTCAACCTAGTTTTCCTAAATACACAAATTTTTTTCTTCCAAGTCTTATTTCACCAATTCATGAAACATTTAATGCAATTTCATGATTACAGTAGCAACTAGAATAACAACCAGTTTGGAAACAAATACAATGACATTTGTCAAAACCCCCAACCTTGCCTGGTGGGAGTAGAAACCTGGAGTGCACTGGAAGGAACCTGCCTAGTTCTAGTAAATATGCTGGTCTTGGGTCAGTACATTTTGTAGGAAAAAGATAAGGCTTTGATTCATCTAGTGAGTATGAGAAAACTTAGACATTTGGACTATTTCCTCATTTAACTTCATGAACTCTCAAAAATGCTAATGATAAGTATGATACTAACATTTTAGCATTGTCATATTAAATGACAATGAAAATTATAGTAATGATATTCTTACAAACCACAGAATTTTTAAAAAATTATATCTGGAGTGTTAAGTCTTTAAAAAAAAAGACTATAGGTCAGGTTTAGACATTTTTTATCTACCCTGTTCCCTCCTGAGATTTTTAGTTGGCAATAGATAAACTATTATATAGACAAGTAGGTTTTGTTTCCTTCGTTTTGCCATCTAGTAGTCTTCTTTCAAAAACTCATTGTTTTTATCACCTTTTTTTATCACTGCTTCTTTCGATCCTATAGTAAATATGTTAAGCTGCTTCCCATCTGGTCAAGTGATTTTAATTCTTGATCTCCAAAATTCTACTCCCTCACAATACTCCCATATCAAAAGTTTCCGTCTTCATATTTCAGTCCTTCAGATTCTGTTTTTTCTAAATTAAAGTAGTTAAACAGGTAATTTAATATGAATATATTAATGTAGCTAACAACATGAATATGTAGCATAGGGTTATAAGTTACTGTGCTACTACTAAATAGTGAAGTTTAACAGAAATTTTTTGGAGATAATCCCTCACCAGAAAGGTATGATTAATGGTAGGAATTTTAACTGATTCTATGGGAAACTTAGGGGTTGGGAGAGAGTTTTCAAAGACTGTACTTTTTAGCTCTCTTTAAAAATTTATAGTATAGAAGTCCCTTAATTATTCTACCCATTGAGGCTAGCTCTTAATTTCTTGCATCAAAGACATACACAAAGCTATCTCTACCAAAGAAACGTGGCACATTTACAAGCTGCAGGTAAAACTCAAAACTACCTTTATTTTATTTTGATCCAGAATGTCAGTTTCACTCTGTGTGTATGTGTATGTGTGTGGGCATGTGCCTGTGTGTATGTATATTTTTGGCAAGCTTGTTAAAGTACACGTTTCCGATGAAAAGAAGCAAGCTCTATTAATTTGTAGAGGAGTGCTGATCTCATTTTAGATCCTGCCAAAGGGTTTATTCTTAATAGAATAGACTCACACCTTTATTAACAGGCATCTAGGCAGCCATAATCCACTAGTCACTAGTCTCTGGCACCATGATTCTCCCCAAACTTAGAGGTGGTCTGAAATCCTTCCGTTCCCCACCTCTTTCCCAAGTCCCATAAATCAGGAATAGGAAACATTCATTCTCAGGCAATGCTAGTTTACATCAAATACAGTCAAGTATTTTTTACATTTAGAGATGAAGTCTAGGTACAAATGGAGAGCAGTACCTATCTCATCCAGTTCATTCAATAATTCTCAAGCATTTCTGAAACTTTGTTTTCTTCCTTTGATTTTCAAGTTCTATAAGCTACACTTTAAATCTAAGAAAAAAAATGTCTACAAATTCTGACTTAGACACTATCACTTCTATAAGTGCATCATCGCCACTTTTTAAAATAGGTTATTTTCCAAAAACTCTTTTGATTGTACAATTATTTTTAGAATCACCACAAATCCTTACCTGTCCAAACATAGGATCATTTAAAAAATAATTCTGTCTTTGTCTATCAGGAAAGTATACTTTAACAAAAATAACCAAAAATAGACATTTGTGTATATACAGGCTTTCTGGATCAAAGTGTTTTTTGGTTTTGTTTTACTAAGTTCTAAATGTAACTCCTGAATTCACCCCACTTCTTTAGTAGATAGTTTTGTGATATGTCTTCCACGTAAGAAATTAAGATTCAGTCTTAAAAATTGGCTCCTGCCAAAGTAGACTTCTGAACTGTCTTGCTTTCTATAGTTTTAACAGCTTAGATGAAGATTACATGCTTCCTTCCATGCAAACCCCTAAAGATAATTATAAAAGTGACATTTTTTTAAAGCCTCTTTTAAAATGTATCGACACTGGTTGATGGACTGCTTGTAAGCAGAGTTTGCAAAGATAGATGACTATATACACAGTTCATTTTAGAAGACTATTAAAAGCTGCTTGTTGGTAAAAGTGCTATATTTCTAAAAATACTTAATTAGAGGCTCCACCAACACCAAGAGGCAGAAAGAGCTCCATTGATCCAGATTCCTGATCCCATCAGGGTTGTCCTCCCAGCTGCCTGTTTCATTGCATTAAAAGATTACCCTTGGAAGGCCAGAGGAATCCCAGCCCATAAGAACAACATAGTATGTAATTATGAAAATCAACTAGGTGTTCACATTTTTTTCTGAAGCTACTATGTGTAATAATGAATTAACATCTCCCAGAATGAGGTTAGAACCTTAGAAATAGTTGGGTTTTTTTTCATACACATACATACATCACTTGGAATGAATTAACTTTAAGAAGGTTTAACTTAAGTAACACTTAAAATTTTTATTCTCTGTTGTTTTTCTCTTGGTGCACTTATCTGGTCCCCATTTGGCAGAGGGAGAGGTTGTTATGAAGAGTCTTGGAGAGACCAGCTAGAAATGACTTTGGGCAAAAGAAAAATTGAGATTAAGAAAAAGGTGGATCAAGGAACTAGAATCTTTAGGTTGTGAAGAATCTTTAAAAAAAAAAAAAAAGGGTGGCTGCCCCTGTAAGCCTTATATTTAAACAAAGAGGCAGAAAATAAACAATAGACATGATCAGAAGGGAAGTTAAATGCAAAGTTTTAAGATAAGTTCTAAATAGTAGAGCATAGAAAATGCTGGGGAAGATTTGCAGTTTGAAACACATTCTACAAAGAACACCGGAAAACAGCATTTGGCTCCAATTTAGGGAGTTAACAGACAAGTCCTGGTAAAAGAGTGTTTAGAGCCTTCTCTAAATAAATGAGGAAAGAAATCAGCATTCCCTGCCCTTTTCCTGTTTCCCCTCACCCATCCATGGGCAAGGGCTGGCAACTCTCTTAACCTCAGTTCTCTGTCCAAACAACGCTGAATGATACAGACAGATTGGAGAAGATTACTTTCTGTATATTTATTTTAAAAATGTATAGACACATACAAAGAAACTCTGTCCCCAGCATCTTCTCACTGCAAGACATTGTGCTGGCTGTTTTCCTATACAATACCGGCACACATGTCCATTTGGTGGATATTGCTCCTTGAAAACAAGCTGTCTGTGTTACACATTTCTGTATCCACTCAAGGATTATTTGTTGAATGAATAAATGAATGAATTCCCTTATTGAACTATTGGATTTGACTAAAGGAAAAATAAAACACAGAAAAACTGGTTCTATCATGCTCCAAAGGAGGATAATAACAAATTCAGTTTAGAGCAAATGTACCCATTTAGAGGTGATTACAAATTTAAGTTGTCATTCCCATAAATCTTAACCAGGAAGAAAAAACTTTGAAATAAAATAAGTTTTTCCTTCCCTTTGTACTAACTGCATAATTAGGATCAAATGAATTGTTCATTTTACTTCATAAACACAATTTGGTCAGCTCTGCATCTTCTGCATGTATGCATACATATGTATGGGTATGTAGATATGAGTCTATGTAGGGCAATAGTTAAGTGCTTTGATAGAAAAATGAACAGTTTTATGGTGAAAATACCACAGCTACTACAATAATAATTTACTCAGGAAACAGAATGTGTGGAACTGTGGTTCAGTATGTGTAACTATATGATGTATTATTTTTCAACCATGAAAAGGAATATAAATGTTGGAAAATAATCTTACATAACATGTTTTAACTTTATATTAATAGTTAATTAAGCCCTGAATGCCCTCATGGCCCTCAGCCAAATTACTTACATTCTCTCATTTAATTCTTAAAACAACCTGATAAAATAGATATTATTAACATTCTGATTCTAAAGATGAAAAAATTGAGAGGCGAAAAGGTTGACCCTGATTACAAACTAGATGTAAAGATCTGGGATCACCCTCCAGTCTCTAGGGCTTTCAATTTCATTCTTTAAACCCTAGTATAGGCTGTTTCTATTTTAATAAGTAGCTATGAAAATGCCAGATGTTTTATGGACCATCTGAAAAGATGTTGAGATGCAGGAGACTTTAGGAGAAGTTAAAAAAAATCACTTAATCTGTTATACTCTCAATTTCCTATTGTCTCTAAATGGCAATATGAGAATAATTATTGTCTTTTGTTTCTTCCAGCAATCAGAACAATAATGACTTTGTTATTTATTGAATTGCTTTGGAACTAAAGAAAGTGAAACACATTTTTAAACTGGTAAATTTTTATTATGTCTTTTGAAGATTTGCCAAAGGAGGATTAGGTGTCTTGAAAATGTTAACATTTTAATTATTGTATTTCTATTTAAAACATTCATGCTAATTTCTAGGGACCAGTAATTCCGTTATCATATTAGCAATACTCTTTTTCATTGCTTGGCAGATTTTTTTATTGGTTCTTTTTAGTTATACATGACAGTAGAATCCATTTTGACATAATTATAAAAGCATGGAATATATCATATTCTAATTAGTCCCCAATACCTCTCTGGCAGTTTTTTGTTTTGATTTGTTTCCATACCAGATATTGAACCCAGGGGCACTTAACCACTGAGCCACATATCCAGCCCTTCTTATTTTTTATTTTGAGACAGGGTCTTGCTACATTGCTTAGGGCTTCTCTTAGTTGCAGAGATTGGCCTCAAACTTGAATCCTGCACCTCCTGAGTCACTGGGGTTACAGGTGTGTGCCACTGTGCCTGGCTAGCTTGGCGATTTTAGGTTACAGAAACACAATATTCCTAAGTAAAAATGAAAATGAAATGTATAAGAAATGTATAAGAAATATATAACTCTTTAAATCTCTGAATGTAGTTTGTTTTAATGTCCTCTGAAACATATCAAATATGATAATACACCTATGAATTATTACTAAAGTATAGTAGTCTTGTCTGCAGAGAGTGAATGAAGATAAGGAGGAGCCTTCTTTTAGAGTCAGGGAAGGAAATGAACCTAAGGGAGCTCTGTAAAAGGTGGCCCCTGATGGTTTATCTTAGAATCCATACATCCTTGGTTTCTTATCACTCTCACAATCCCAGCTTTCTTGCCTCCTCTGCCTTATTGATTCAGGACTGTCAATGGTTAGGTACTACCTGAAAAGGGAATATTTAAGAAACTTCTAATTGGGACAGAATTTAGTCAAGGATCACAGTACAATCTACTATGATCTCTTACGGGTCTTTCAGAGTTCCAGTCAAGTCTGTCTTCTATAAATATCCATTTCTATCTCACATCTATTTTGGGTTTAAGTCAGGACAATGTGATACTTTATACAGGTCCCTAGAAATATGATGAATCAACCTATATCTAGTCCATGTCTGAACTCTTCCACTTGCAAAAAAGTAGCTGGTGTCAGAGTGTCTCAGGTGACTGTTATTCAGTGGAAGAAGGTGGTGTCCAATGTTCTTTAAGACAGACCTTCGCCTGGGAGCCAGAAACACTATGGGAATTGTGGAGCCATCCCATATAGAGCAAGCTTTCCTAAAATGCATTCATGACACCAGTAGCTGATTCTGCACCTCACCTCTGCTTCTGTTTCTCTGTTCCTGAGTAGCTGGTTAACCATTTTTCTGCCTCACTGCCATTGTGATTATACCCCCTATACCTAACCATGATTGATATTTTACCCCTTAACCCCAGTTCACTCCTGATTTCATAGCTCAGAAGCCTGACAATCTTCACAGATTCAAGTGTTAGTATCTCCATCGTCTCTTCATCCTGGAGTCTTCCAATCTGTGATTTCCCACTTTTTATAAACAGTAGATGAGTGTAAATAAAATAAAATATAGTCTGTGTCCCTTTTCAGATAGGATATAAAACATTTATTAAATATGTCTCTAAGGATACATTCATAATATGGGATTATATTCATGATTCTGCAGACAGAATTTTCATGTTCATTGATTAATTCAACAATTTTGAGCAATATTCTGTGGTGATTCTGTGGTGATTATTTTAGGTCAACATATATGATTAAAAACAGCTAGTTTGTTTTGCCAATACATGACACTAAGCTTTTTTAAACACTGGATATTGAAAAACCTTAGCTAATGTTTCATGGGGCATCTGACCAATGCAGCATACCTGGATAGTGTAAGATGTTGTCATCTCTTAAACATTTTATGTTGAAAAAGAGACTTCTCTTGGCTAATGTTAGAGGTGAGTCTTTTCTTAAATATTTGATATCATAAAAGTCAGCTCTTTAATAATTTCTTAACTCATACCTGATACTGATTAGTCCAGTCTGTCCATGGCTCTGTAATTGCTACTAGTTCATTCCTCTCTAAGCATTTAGAGAGCACACTAACACCAGCAATAGACTCTATGCAAATGGTGAACCACACTGGCCTTGAATGTGCCTCATTAATTCCTGTTTTCTGTTTCCCTTGGGTTCTTAAACTGAGTCCTACCTCTTGGTTGCTGTTGTTATTTCTGTCAGTATTCCTGTTTTGAGGTATGAGAGATAATATTTGAGATATAACTGTTGTGCACAAAGTACACAGTCCTAAATGCCTACTGATGACGTTTTTTTTTTTACAGCCCTGTAATCACCCATCAGATCCAAACACAGACTATTTCCAGGACCCACCTTCCTAGGCCTTTTATCATACCCTATTCCCATCCCTTGGACTCCATCTTCCGCCTTGTTTCAGCTTTCCTCATCCTTTCCTATCTTGACGTGGCTTAACACTTTCTTGAATTTTACTTATAGCCCTTAATCCCACCAGAGAAGGAGAACAAATGATTTTCTCTAAATATTGTGTAAGCACAAGTTCCCACTGAGCATTTCTAATATCTGTCTAAGATCAATTGCTTTTAAATTTTTTCTCACATAATTTTGAAAAAATCCTTATAAATAGATAAATAAATAAATAAATGTGTCAGTCATAACTGATCTTCCTACCAAAACAATGTCATCATGTGTACATTATTCTCAGAGAACAAATAAAAGATTTCTTTTTTTTTTTTTTGGTCCCAGGGATTGAACTCAAGGACACTCAACCACTGAGCCCTACCCTCAGCCCTATTTTGTATTTTATTTAGAAACAGGGTCTCACTGAGTTGATTAGTGCCTCACCGTTGCTGAGACTGGCTTTGAACTCGCAATCCTCAGCCTCAGTCTCTTGAGCAGTTGGGCTACACGACCAGAGAACTCACATTCTTAAGGATGATTTCTGCAGCTTCGGTGGACACAGACTTCTTTTTGGACAATCACAATGTAGAGTTCCCACTCACTTTTTGTAACATTAATTGGCCTTTACACTTCTATCTTTTCAGACAAGAAAATGAAATCATTTATTCCACGTGAGTTTAGAATTTACCTGGCCAAACTTCTGTAGTATACTTACTTGTTTTGAACGTTGATATGTGAGAAAAATAACCTGGTATTGGAATGTACTGCCTACCTGGGAGAAAGGCTTAATTAACTGGCATTTAGGAGAACTACAGAACAGTTTGCAGGGTTTATAAAAAATGTCTACTTTATTAGAAGTCGCAGGTAAATACTACTTCTTAGTTTTTATAACTGTTCAAATTACCTATTCATTATAGACTTAAAGAAATAAAGCAATTAAAGCATCACAAATCTTCAATCTGAATACACTGCTAATCAACTTTTCAAGTGCCATCAGAAAGACCAATTATTAAAGACACTAACTTCAATAGAAATATTATATAAAATAAAATTTTGCCACCTTGATATATATAGAAAATATTAGACTCAACAGTTAGGGTGAAAATAAGTTTTTAAGTCTACTTTTGTAAATAATATAACAAATGTGAAACTTGTATTATTTTGACCAATCTTAAAGAGAAAGTTATATCATCAATATCTTAATTTGTTCCTGGAACTACTAGTAGATTAAACTTAGATAATAAGTAGAATCAACTTGATTCCTTTGATACAAAGTTAAATCCTATATTTGAAAGCCAGGATATAAACAAAATCTAAGAAACTTTTAAAGAATTAAATGAAATTAGTTAAAAGTAAAAGCATGTGTTAATATTTCCTATCCTAGACCCTTCTTGTTGTTTGTCTTTTGTTATTTTTAAAATTTTAGAGACAACCCAAATGATCTCTATAGAAGTAATAGAAGAAAAAATATTCAACATATTCTATCTAAACAAGCACACTTCAGAGATTTATTTTTTCAAACACAACACAAT
Organism: Sciurus carolinensis; assembly: GCF_902686445.1. Taxonomy (NCBI): domain Eukaryota; kingdom Metazoa; phylum Chordata; class Mammalia; order Rodentia; family Sciuridae; genus Sciurus; species Sciurus carolinensis. The sequence goes on along the minus strand of NC_062217.1, from coordinate 18,722,139 downwards.
TTGAGGAATAATCTGTTAAGAAAACTTCTGAAACTTTGCAAGAACAGATAGTAAAGATATAAAAAAGCAGTTTAAAGTTTACAGTATGCCTCATAAACAAGGTGGCTACAGTTGACATAAAGTTTTTCAAAATGATTTCTGAAGGTTTGTCTTTAAAAAAAAAAAATCCTTATTCCTATAAACACTGATGAGGGATCTAGAATATCCTAGCTCAGTGTCTTACTGTTTTTGTGTGTCTATTAGAAACAAACATATGTAATGTGAATGAACACAGACAGGCACAAGCACCTATCAGGACTAACCAGCTAAGCATAATGACTAGTCAAATATTTTTATCTAATGCAACAACTGAGTACCAGACTTGACAGCTTGATTTCACACAAGCATGACCTGGGAATTTTTAAAGAGTGATTTTGGCCCCACTTCTGACTAAATTAGAGTATCTGTGAATAAGGGTCAGACATTTACATATTTTAATTGTTCTTTGAATGATTGTAAAGTACAGCCAGTTTGAAAAACTCTGAATTAAGTTGAGAATAAGACATTAAAAATAAGCTGCTTCTAATTTTGATACTGCATTCGTCTAGTAAAAATGTGGGAAACTAGTGAAATATTTTACTGTAATGTACTATAATAATGCATTTCCTTGAAATGCTTAATTCTAAACACAAGATTTTTTCTGTTTTATGATATTCATACAATTTTACACATATTGAATAGACATTAAAGCATACCAGAAAAAAAAAAAAAAAACTTCCCTAAGGGTAGAAACTGTCCCTTTATTGTGACAGGTAGGACCTAATATGACTGGTGGTTTACTTAAAAAGTCATCAGTTACCCCCATCTGGTTCTACACAGTACCACAGTGACAATTTCAAAGATATACCACCACCAAAAACAAACCAAAAAAGGAAATAAAGTAAAAAAAGTTCTTCTAATTTTTTTTTTACTAAAAGTCCACATTTATTCATCTTTCCTTCTATAATTTATAATTTCTTAATCCAAAACCATAGATGGAACCATCAAGTTCAATGATCAAGTGATCATGGTCTGTGTGTTCACTATAAAGTTATCATCCTTAATAGCATTTTTGAACACTATTTGTAGCCAATAATTCCTATATTTATGTTATGTATAATCAACAAATAACTTATACAAAATATAGATGTTCCAAATAAACCTGTTATTGGAGGAATTATTTGATTACACATCAAAAGGAGCACACACATACACTCAAAAAAAAGCTTGTAGACATGAAGCTACCTGCTTGTTTATGAAAGATTCTTGGTAATCAGTAACTATAGTTCTTGAACTCTCACAAGCATGGGCTATCTTATTCTTTGCTATAACTTTGACCTGTATAGGAAGAATAGCAGACACTTAACACATGATCACTAACTTGAATATTCTTTAAAATCCTAACTATTAAACATAATTAATATGACAGGACTAGATTATGCATTTTCACTTATTTAAAAATACTCTGTTGAAAAAATCCAAAACTTCATCAATTTGTTTCACTGATCAGTTTGTTGCCCTGCAAGAGTCCATGATCTTTTTAAACCAATTCATTTTCTAAACTCAAAGTGATATTTTTATTTGTTTCTCTTTCCCATTAAATGCAATGCTCTGAGAAAATCATAACTAGAGCATAGGCATCTATGCTAAAAATGTCAATTTTCTAAAGTATGAAATATATTTAATTTCTATGACTAATTTATAGATTATATCTGATTTGCTAAATATATACAAGTTTAAAATAACACCAAGGATTCACATTTATCTTAGATTCCTACAGTATTCCTGTTTTCACATCTATAATGTGAATGTTATTGTCACTTTAAGGTTTTTTTAAATTTTTTAGTTATAGATGGACACAATACCTTTATTTTTATGTGGTGCATAGGCTTGAACCCAGGGCCTCACACATGCTAGGTGAGCCTGCTACCAGTGAGCACACTACCACTGAACGACAACCCCAGACCCATTTTGAGTTTCTTAAAATTCTACATTATGCTAAAAAAATTTTTACTGTTTATTTTTACTTATTTATTTATTTTTAGTTGTAGAGGGACACAATACCTCTGTTTTATTTGTGGTGCTGAGGATCAAATCCAGTGCTTCAAACATGCTAGGCAAGCACTGAGCTACAACACCAGCCCCTTAACTAGTTTATATTTTGAAAATTCATCATAGTTGAGTCAATTGATACTGATGTAGTCAAACAGCAAAAGATATGATATAAAATTTTTAATGTTATTAATAAGGTCAAGAACTTTTTAGATAGCCTTAATTCATAACATCTATGGCTATATGACTGAAATATGAGTGAAAAGTGAAAAATACAGGTACTCATTAACTACTTGCTATGTAGTTTCTAAACAGTGAGTGATATGGAACTGTTCTGCTGATGAACTGAGATTTTCATTTCATCTAAAACATTCTGGATTGTATAAAACAGTACCGTGTTTTAGCTGACTTGAAAAGGTTGTGTGTCTCCTTTGACATTTGAAGATAGCTTTATTTTTATATTCTTTGGTTGCAGAAGGCATTTGATAACATTTTAGATATTTCTGTGATGTTCAAAATCATATCCACAAATCTTTCCTTTAGTTATAAAATATATTGAGCTGTGGCCCCTGAAATTGAGGAGGAGTTTCTAATTAGTGTGTGTGTGTGTTTGACTAGCCTTTAAATTGATATTGAAACTTTTCAATTATTCAACTATACTTAAGATAATTTATAAATTTTGAAAGGAAGTATGAATGAACCCCTTAAAAATAAAATGCAACCTACTAATTCTGAAACTTTCTGGGATTTCCAAGTCAGTAGGTTTAAATGAATTTACATCTTCCAAAATCCTGATTACGGTAAAAAACGCATGTATTTTAAGAATTAAATCCTTTATACTGTGATCGAAGAAAACAATTGATGGTTAGATTTCCTGAGAGATACTGTTAGGTGTGTAAAAACAACTTTTTAAAACTGGGTGTATTTCAGTGCTGGTTTTAATTGGAAGGAAACTATGAGATAAATAACTCTGTCCTGCTAAGAAACCTGTTTATAGGTGGGATTTCCCATGATTCAGAGAGTGTGATGAACACTCTTTCAACACCCTCACCTAACCATTCTAATTTAGAGCAGAAGATAAAGTTTTAAAGAAAAATTTACATACTAGTCAATGCTGGCTAAAAGTAATGTAAATGAGAGTTTTAATGAAATTAGAAATCAGATTTCCCCTTTGAAAGACTCATATATCTTTATATTACAAAGAGATCAAATACTGTAAAATTTCAGATTTGGTCATCTACTTAAGAGTTACAAAGCAGGAACTATCTAGAATAGATTCTTAATATAAAAAAGAGCAAAATTAATTCTTTAAGCCATTTTTATATGATCACTAGTTTGACAAGTGAATTTAAGTGAGGCATGTTAAAATGAGTCAGAAAGGTAGTAAATGGCAATACTGATTGAATATCAAAAATCTTAACATTTGGCTATTAGACATCATTGGGTAAAATGTGTTTTACGGTTATCTTCTGTGATATGTGCTTTCCAAAGACCAATTACTGGATTATTCGAAACCAGTTTTAAGTTACTGTATCTGTAGTGCATGTTATGAATCCTCACTTCTTTTAATCACGTTTCTGAGAATTCCGGAATTTCCTGGACCACAGTGTGCAGAAGGTGCTCCCGAGCGGGCTCCTCTTCTGGGTCGTGTGGTTGCTGAGGGGGTTCTTTCTGAGCTAGTTCTCCCGGGGAGTCAAGAGTCCTCACTAAACGCAGCCGGGCAGGGCAGGACCAGGTACTGCAGCCGGGAAACCTCTGCTCAGGCACGCGTGGTGGTTTGTACACGGCCAGGTTAGGGAAAGACCTCAACGATTTCTGCACGCCTAACAGTCTCTGGTTTAATGCATTTAATTCTGGGTCTGAAAAGATCTTTGCACTGAGTAATCCTCTTTCGATGTGAGAGCAAGTCCCTGGATTTCATTTCTCTCTGCTTCACATTGGCTTGGAGCAGGCCCCTAATGACCAGCGAGCCCCATCGGGGGCAAGAAAGTAAGAAGCCGCAATTCCACCGCGTCCCGTCGAGCCGGGTCCGGGCGAGAGCCCGGCGCTCGGAAGCCCCAAGCAGCGTGCGCTTCCAGGAGGGAGTGCGGCGCGCGGGGGTCTGCACGCGCGCACAGCATGTTAACGGAGGGCGTGCCGGAGGCGTGGCGCGAGGTGTCCCGGCAAGGCGTTCCGCACGGCGGGCGGCGGTGGGCGGGCCGCCGGGGAGCGCGGCCGGGGGAAGGCTGCGCGGCGCCGCCAGCGGCTCTCAGCTCCCGCTCTCCCGGCCGCCAAGAACGAGCCACCGTGGGCGGGGCCTGCGGTGATTGGCGGGCGGGCGGGGAGGTCGGAAGTACTTTGTTTTTTATGCTAATGAGGGAGTGGGGCTTGTCCGTATTTACGTTGAGGCGGGAGCCGCCGCCCTTCATTCACCCACATGGTCCTTCGAGGTGCCGCCGTCGCCGCCCGACCCGCGCCTTCGCGCCACTTCGCGCCCTCGAACGAGGCCGAGGGGGTGGGGACGACCCCCGCCGCGCCGCCGCAGCTCGCGCCCCTCCGCGAAGCCCCCTCCGCGGGGCGGGCCGGCCGGCCGGCCGCACCCCCGGCCTGGGGCCTCGGGTCGTAGTAAAGCGGAGGCGGGTGGGGAGGCGGGAGCGAGAGCCCGCGGCGGGCCAGGCGAAGATGGTGGCGGCTACTCCTCCCGGTGAGTGTGCCCGCCCCTCCGCCGGCTGAGTGAAACCTGTTGTGTGCGGCCCGGGTCCGGCGGGCGGGGCGCAGTGGCCCGGGGCAGACTGGCCCGGGGCAGCGTGGCGGCGGCGGGGCGGGCGGGTCTCGGGCCGTTGGTCGCCCGGCGTGCGGCAGCCAGACTCGCTGCCCTTCGCTCGCACGCGGGCTGGCGGAGGGGCAGGGCCGGGAAGGCGGGGTGGGAGGGGGCGGCGGCCGCGCCCGGGACCCGCGCGGACCCTGCTTGGGCCGCCCCGGAGGGCGGGTGGGCGCGCGGCGCACACAATGGCCCCTCGGGGAGGGGACGCTCGAGGCCCGCACCCCTTTCTGGGCTCGAGGTGCGCGCGGGGCGCGGGGTCCCGGGCGGGCAAAGTTTCTCCCGGGGGCGAGAGTTAAAGCGCCTCCAGAACAAAGCGGCGGCGGCAGCAGCACATGGGGCAGGCCGCGGGCCGGGAGGGGGCGCGCCCACGAGGTACCTGCGCGCCGGCGGGCGGCGTGGCGTGGGCGGGAGCCTGCGGTCCCCCAAACTTTGTGCGCGCGAGGTGGGTGGAGGGGCGCGGGAGCTCTGGGCGGCGCGGCCTGGCGCCACCCCCACTCCGCGTGGGCTTTGTTAACCCGCGTGGGCAGCCCGGGGTCGGGCTCGCAACTTCCCTGGCCGTGGCCCTCACAGGAGGCCGGAGCCCGCCTCGGTCGTGGCGAGGAGCCGCCTGCGCCCGCCCGCTCCCTGGGAGTGCGGAGCGGGAGGGCCGGCCCGGCTCGGCGGGAGCGGCGTCCCCGCCGCCATGTTCCTGCGGGGCGGGCTGCGCGGGGGTGAGGGCGGGGGACATGGCGGCGACTGCGCGCCGCCGCCGATTGTTCGCGGCTTAGGCCTCGGGCCGCGTGCGACGGGCACCGCGACCGAGGAGCCCCCGCCCCTCTGGGCCGGGCTCAGGGGGGCGCCGGGGGACACAAAGGAGGGGCGGCGCGCCCGCGTCCTCTCCGCGCTCGGGCCTCGGCGACGCCGGTCGCCGCGCGGCTGCCGCCGGGAAACGGGGTGGGGGGGTTGCCGCGTCCGGCGCGGCCCGACTCTGACCTACCGCCCCCTGGCGGACGCGCGGGGAACCGCAGGGCCGCGCGCCCCCTTGTGCGACATGTGCTGCCGGCCCGGGCTCCATGAGCGTGGCGGGCACTTTGCTGTCTCTGGTGATCCTGCCCGGTTTTCTGTTCCTAAGCCAAGCAAAGGTGGAAAAGAACTGGAGAAGGCAAGCTCATTGCTGCGATATCATCAAAAGAAAAAAATGAGCAGGATGCCATCAGGACCACAGCAGTTGAGGAAACAACTCTTTATCCCGGCTCGCAGCCACGAGGTCTTGATTGGGGGAGGGGTGGTGAAGAATAGTCCCCTGGCTGCTGCTTTCCTCTGGAGCCTTACAGGAGAGTTAGTGATTGCTGCAGATAATGCTCAGGTATTTCAGGAGCTTATTAATTAAGGCACGAATTTGATACCTAGGGGTTTTACAACTTAATAATCTCTTCCACATTTTCACCCATACATTGTTGGTCTTTTAAATCCTGTTAATATTGCTTAGTTCAGTTATATTTGATTCTGCAAATGGTTGGGATTAATTGGCATTTGGGGGGTTGGAAAATCTAATACGGATGTGGAGATTGATAGTAATTTTGAGCAAATATGTTTTATCTCTTTTCCCTGTTTCCCCCCACCCCCACCCCAGTCATACACGTGGACCTAACCGCACCAAAAGCTTTTCTAAGGATACTTTGCTGAGAAGAAAGTTTACTGGAATGGGTGAGTATATTTTAATTTTCTTCTTTAACTTAAATTTCTCTTCACTTGGAAATTTTTGAGTTGAGTAAATACAATAGAATTGGGTTCTTAAAGCATGAAATAGGTGTTTTGGACTTGTCCAATTTACCTTTTTTAGAAAGTTAACTAATTAAGTATGGGTCAGCTACTTTTTAAGGTAGTAAAAGTACAGTACAAATACCTTTAACATCTCAGGAAATGAATGCAGATTACAAAATATAATCATAGGATTTCCTTTAAATTGAATAATAAATAAGATCTAATCTGGGGTGGTAAATGTTTAAGATTCCAAAAAGTACATTTAAGTTGTACAACTAAGTACTAAACTTGGAGGGGGGAGTCTGAACAGTAATTTCATTAATCATTTTATCAAGTATTTGCTAATTGGAAGCCAGAAGAAAAGGAAATGTTTTGCCACATGGATGTGAAGATTTCCTCTAAAAGGTACTCATGAGTCAAATTGCCCTGCTGACATTAAATCTTACTTGTGTGCAGTTATGATTTTGATTTTAAGTATGTATTTGGGAAAGGCCAGATAGAAGGAAGAGCTACTACCCCTCTATCATGGTCTTAGAAATGGTAGTTTATGCCTTCTGTAAACATTTTTCTGCTTTTAAGACATCACTGTCTAATGGAACTTGTTTTTAGATAAATTAACTTCTTGTTAGGGGTTAAGCTGAATTTTGTGTTTCATGGCTCTTAGTTTGAGGTGTTTTTCTATCTAATTATTTGTTTCAAATTTAGCAGGAATAAAGAGAACATCACCTTGTAAAACTGAAGATTGTGACCAGTCAGAATAATGTCAAAGTGCTTACAGTGCAGGTAGTGATATGTGCATCTACTGCAGTGAAGGCACTTGTAGCATTATGGTGACAGCTGCCTCGGGGAGCCAAGGTGGGCTTTAAAGCGCAGGGCCTGCTGATGTTGAGTGCTTTTTGTTCTAAGGTGCATCTAGTGCAGATAGTGAAGTAGATTAGCATCTACTGCCCTAAGTGCTCCTTCTGGCATAAGAAGTTATGTTTTCATCCAATAATTCAAGTCAAGCAAGTATATAGGGGTTTTAATAGTTATTGTTTGCAGTCCTCTGTTAGTTTTGCATAGTTGCACTACAAGAAGAATGTAGTTGTGCAAATCTATGCAAAACTGATGGTGGCCTGCTATTTCCTTCAAGTGATTTTTACTAATTTGTGTACTTTTATTGTGTCGATGTAGAATCTGCCTGGTGTTTCTGATGTGACAGCTTCTGTAGCACTAAAGTGCTTATAGTGCAGGTAGTGTTTAGTTATCTACTGCATTATGAGCACTTAAAGTACTGCTAGCTGTAGAACTCCAGCTTCGGCCTGTCACCCAGTCAAACTGTCCTGTTACTGAACACTGTTCTATGGTTAGTTTTGCAGGTTTGCATCCAGCTGTGTGATATTCTGCTGTGCAAATCCATGCAAAACTGACTGTGGTAGTGAAAAGTCTGTAGAAAAGTAAGGGAAAATCAAACCCCTTTCTACACAGGTTGGGATCGGTTGCAATGCTGTGTTTCTGTATGGTATTGCACTTGTCCCGGCCTGTTGAGTTTGGTGGGGATTGTGACCAGAAGATTTTGAAAATTAAATATTACAGAAGATCCAATTTGCATTGTAAAATGTTAAGAGACATGAAGTATAAAAAAAAAACTTTGTAACTTCAAATTTGTTTTCATCAGTGTAAAATGTATAGCTTTGTGTCTTGAAGTCAAGTGTTGTCTTTAGTACTAAATAATTCACTTCTTTGATCACATGTTCAACTTAGCAGTATAAATTTTGACACTGGACTTACACTTGGGCTATCATGGTCCAATATGATCATGATTGTACAAAAAATTTACTGTAAATGTGATGATCTTTAAAGTTAGAATATACTTAATCAAAAAGTTATATATTTGTGTGTTTAAGCATGATATTTAGAATTGGTGCTTCACAGTACATGACTTCTTGATGTACAGCAGCTGGTAATACACTCAGTTCTTTTTGTTGATGTACATCCTGTAAGTGACCCAGGATGCTTGAGGTGTCATCTAGAACCTAAAGAGTGGGGATTAAAAAGAAAGGTTAGTGCTAAAAGAGTGACAAGTATCTGTGTATGTACATGTATCTCTAAAGCTAAGAGTGTATTAAGGAGAAAATCTGAAGTTTTTGTGATTATTAATGATGTATATTCTTAAGTGACCCAGGATGCTCTGTTTTTGTCATTTAGAACCTTAAAAAATGGAAATTAAAAAGAAAGGCTGGTGCTAAAAGTGACAAGAACCTGTTTATATACATGCTTCTCTAAAGTCAACAGTGTAGCAAGGTGGAAATACAAAGATTTTCATCCAGTTCTAGTTAACATTTATATTTGCCCCCCATTTGATAAGCAAGAGTTCAAAATCGAGTTGATTCCAGGCTGCTCTCATTTCTGTCACTGGAGTAGAACCTAAGAAGTACAATTTAAAATGACATTTCTGCCTTTCTTGTGTTTTGTCTCTAGTCTGTTTCTTGTGTGTAAAAATATCGGACATGGTTGAGCACCCCTGGGTTCAACCCTGATACTAAAACAAAATCATAGGTATCTTGACCTGTCACATTGGAAAATTGAACTCAAGCTGTAATCCAGGGAAACTTGGCTGCTTTTGCTTTGCAAAATATCATTGTATTTTGAAGGAAGGTTGCTATCTTAGTAATGTGAAATAAATTTTCATAATCTTAGCAGTTAAACCACCTTATAAATTTTAAAGAATGTCTTTTAAAATACATTGGGTGAAGAGTGAAATCTTAATGGAAGTTTTCACCTCTAAGGTATCTTTAAGAAATTTTAAGAAGCTTAGTCGTGGACACTTGAATAGAAAGGTAAGAGTTCTGCAGTTCTGGAGTTAATTACATGGTAAACTTTCAGGAGTAGAAAATAATCAGTATAGTGAGAGAATGAAATGGAAATCTAATTGTTCTATACCTGAATCTTTTGACTCCAAGGAAACCTAAAAATTGTATTGTTTGGTTATTTAATGAAAAGCATTGACTTTAAACTGTTGTGAAAATTTTGTAACATTTGCCTGTCTTAATGGTAGTCTGCAAAATGGTGCTGTCTGATTACAAGTGTAAACTATGTTTATATATATCAAAATACCTTGTTCAAGGCTTTTAAATACCCTAGCAGCTTTTTTAAAAAGGAACCAGTGATATGAAGCCCGCATGGTGGTTTCTTAAATGTGCTTAAAATATGTCAAATTTGTAACAGTCTTTTAAATGGTTACCTCTATCCTGTGCTAAACCTATGTTATAGAACTTATTTGGACTTAAACTGAAATTTAATTCAAATAAACAAGTTAATAAGTATATGTTTTGTGGGGTTGGCAGTAAGTTGAAGTTATGTTGGTTTCAGTGGGAATTGCTTCTGATTTGTTTCTGGTTTTAGAATGGCAAGTTTTAATGTCCTTGATTCTCTAAGATTTTTCTCTTCAGGCATGATAACATACATACCAACAAAATCATGCAAATATATATAAACATTGACATTATTAGCCATTTTGAGGTACAAATGAGTCTAAATCTCTTAATTGATCTGGGGGAAACAGTTTTGACCTTCCTCCTACAGTGCTTTAATCTTAAAGTTGTGATCTGGGTTGTTTTTCAGGCCTTAAAACTTTAGGAAAAGAAGACTATTTCTCTTGTGTGTTATGCATGTACAATTTTCTAGTAACATGTTTAAAACTGCTTGCAAAAATACTGGTGATTTTACTGAAAACTTTTGAGATCTTCATTTTTACAGGCAAACTTGTCTAAGCACAGCAAACCCAATTTGAGGTTTCCCCTAAAACATAGTTTGAAGAGTCCTACATACTGATTCCTGACAAAATACGACTTGCAACTACCTGGAGAAAAATTCAGTATCATGTTGAAGTTTTTTGCATGTTTAATGAATATTGTTGTTAGTAACTGATAATCATGGAGTTTGTCAAACATTAGAGAATTAAGAGCCTCTCAGCCAAGCAGTAAAGGTAAGGAGAGATCAGCATACAAGTCCAGTTTTGGGGTTATTTGATGGGTAGCAAGAGCATCGTGCCCTCTTGAGACTTTGCAGATTATTCTTTGGCTTAGAGATGTTTTAGTTCACTTTCTGCTTAAACTCTGAATTAATGTAGTTTTCTGCTTTGGTAAATTAAATGCAAACTAATTGTTTCTGCATTTTGAAGGATCATAAAGAATATGCATGTACCCTCATGAATTTTAAGACCATTAAAAAATTGACAAAGAGTTCTATTTCTTATAAGCTGAACACTTAGAGGCACATATCTAATTTTGTATTTAGTTTGGTTATGATGTTTAGGTTTTAGTGCATTTAATGTTAATAGAAGTGTTTTAAACTGCTTGTTAAGATTGTCCAAAATAAACATACTGAAATAAAAATTATTTGTCGTAGTAGTTTTTTTTTTTTTTTTTTTTTTTTTTTTTTCCTGGTGGCTATTTTCTTTTTTGTTACTATGAATGGTCCTTATCTTAATTAACCTACATTTTCTCTGAAATCAATACCCTAATTTTATAGGTTAGGAAAATTTTGCAAGGATACAAAACTGATAAATGGACCCTGGATTCAGACCCATATCATTCAGGCCAAAAGTCCTCTGTTCATTTAATCTGATAAATTTTCAAGTCATGCTTCAATTTCTTTAATTTGGAGATTGAGTTAGGTTCCTAATAGGTAAAAGTTTGATATGAAGGGCTCTGAACAAATTAAAAGTCTAACTAGTTGGGATTCTATTAATCCAGTCGTGTTTATATTGATGAGGATTATCCTATTGTGATACATTGAAGTTGAAGATTAGAGCCCAGAGTAAGTAAAATGTCTTAAAATTTGACCTATAATGTATCTAGTTTTTACTCCTAATTTATCTGGTAAGTAAACATGTTGATTCTAGGAATGAATGTTTATTAGTAGGTCTGAAGCATTTAAAACAAATTGAGATGGTATGCTCTGCAAAGCATCAGTTTCTCAGTAACCAAACAATCCTCAAATGCTTGGAAAATAGGTGCTAGGTTATGCAACAATCTTGAATGTTCAGTAAATACCAAAATGCATCATAAGACCCAGAGGCCTAAAATTTAAGGTATACATTTTAATAGAAGGGGATGAGCATGTACTCATCATTGACATGCTTTTGAGAGTGTGCTATGTGACTTGATTTGTTTTGATTTAAGCCTTTTCATTGGTTAAACAGCATGGAAAGCTTAAGTTGCTCTAATTAATGTTCTTACCCACATTTGGATTTTATATGTGATGTTTTTCAAAACACTTGGAACTTCAATCCAGATGTATTAGATTGAGATTTTTGTGGGATACTATGCTGGGCAAACCAGTACTTTGAGAAGTGTCTTGATGTATTTAAGCGTATAGCCAGTACCCTAAGTTGTCCAAAATCATAAACCACAAGAACAGTGAAGAACATGTCAACAGTAGGATTTATGTGGAGGGAAAAGGTACTCAAAATTTAATTAGCATTTATTTCTTCGGTTTATAACTGACTTATTTTACTTGGTATTTAACGTTTGGTTCCTGTAGTCCCACCAGTCTGCATTGTTCTGAACAAGTAAGGGTGTACCAGGTAAATGCCACATTTTTCAGCTATTGATCCTGTTCTTAAGGATTTGAATTCCACTTCAAGGCTTTTGGATTTACTTTCACATCACTTAATACAAAAGTTCAAACCAGTAATTGAGTTAGGAAATAGGGTTATTACTGCAACCCCTAAGGAATCAACCTTAAGGAACATATTTTTTAACTGTCTTTATCTAAAATCACTTGTCCTCTTCCTCAAAAGTATTGTTGGACCTGTGCCTTTATAGTTTCATACCATCTGAATATTATTCTAATTTGTATGACCTGATTCTGTTCTTGATTATACTGTAGAATTATTTTAAAGTGGAAAGCTTTCTTGAAGCTTCCACTATTCAGTGACCTTTTACCTCAGGAGTCTTGGCATTTCATAGATTTGATACTTGTTCTTAGCCTGGAAATCCTGCCCCAGATAACTGTTTTAGTCCTTTCTCCTTGTAGTTTTTGTGTACAAGGATCAGATCAACAAGAACTCTTATTTTGCCTAATGAAATGGTATCACCAGAGGTCTTTCTCCAAACGTGAATTGGCATGTTCAGTTTTAAAAATTGAAGAGTTCCCCACCCCTTGCAATTCCTAAGCTGCTCGAGGCCAAGGATTTGAAACTTTCACTGGTTTACATTCGATGCCTAAAATCATACCTGAGGTATAGAATATACTTGATAAAACCTCAAGTGAACAAGTGGAAGTGTCCATGCATGAATTTTACTAGAATTAGGTTCAAGGGAAGGGACCAGCAAAACTAATACATGTCCTATAGCTACTTGGGACTTAATTTTAATCGATTCAACCTAAGTAAATGAATTAAAAGTTTTTAATAGTTTGGGGGAGTCTGTTAGGAATTTTTATCTGCAGTATTTATATATTGAAAGATTTCAGAAGGAAATTACAAGTTGTGTCAACTTCCCAATTATTCTAGTCTGTATGAAATAAGTTGCTTGGAAGAGCTTATAATGCACATCTCAAAATCCAGTCTAGGAAAGAATTACATCAGTCAACTACCAGATTAACCTCCATAATGGGGAAACAAATATTTGTTAGTTAATAAAACATGTAAACCTTAAAAGAATTGCTTTTGGAAATAAAGATAAAATCTGTTAGGGGTTTAAAATTAGCTCATACTGGGAATGAGCCTTTGGAGATAGGTAAAAAACAATTTGTTAATTACAGAAATGGTTCGAATGTTTTATTTCAAAGCAACCCAGCAAAACAACTTGGAAATAACAAGGGAAATAAAGAAGCCAACAACAAAAGACAGGGCCTGGGCTAAAGACACAATGCCTGTAATCCCAGCAAGATTTAGGCAGAAGGACCACATATTCCGAGGTCAGCCTATAATCCTAGGGAGGTGGAGGCAGGAGGATCACAAACTCAAGACTAGCCTCCACCATTTAGACACCATGTCAGAAAACAAAGGGCTGACTGTATAGTTCAATGGTATAATGGTGCTGGGTTCAATCTTCAGTTTAAAAAAAAAGGGCATTTTAGTTAAAATTAAGGACAAAATATGTTTAGGTTGTGTTTTAACTCAGTTATACTGAAGTTTCATAACATGAAAACGGTTATTTTGGCCATTGGAGACAGGCAGCTGATGGTAATTCCTCACCCTTACATCAGTCAATACTCTGGACTAGCAACAAGATCTGTTAAACCTCAGGTCTTTGAAGACAGAACAGATCTTCCCTATAACATCTGCAAAATATAATTATTTTAAATGAAAGTTTCTCTTAAATACTATTTTACCATTAGTGTATTCTTTAGTGCATTGCAGTAGGTATTTCCATACCATTCATAAATTTCTCATCTTAGGCCAAAATTTGTCCAGAGGTAGAAACTGAAGATGAAGTTTTGATGGGAAGGTTAGCAAAAGATTCTGTGTGGTAGGGACACAGGGACAGTGGATATAAAGAAAAAGCTATTCACACATCTTTATGTGGTTTTGAGTGAGATGGATGACAAAATAGGAGAGGATAGTGACCAGGTTGGTTCTGGGAACATTACTATCAGGTCATAGTATGATAAAAGGATTTAGAATAGATTTTAAGAAGAATTAACCAGTAAACCTTGACACCATTTTTAAAAATTTATTTTACTTTTCAGCTATTATATTCTACCAGATGACTATAATTCTATGCATAATCCTATACTAAAGGCTATGTGCCTTCAAGGAGATCACAGATAATTTTGAGATATGTCTCCAGTGTAAAATTAGAATTAGTAAAATGAATTGATAATGAACACTAAATAAAAGATCAGAAAGTAAGTGCTACTGGAATTCAGAAAGGGAAATGACTAATACAGTAAGTTCTGTGTGCATTTGGTACACATTATAACACAGGTAATTAAAAGGGTAGACTTGTTAGTCTAATTTAGCATAAATAAATACAGTAATTAGACTTTAAAATTTGGTCATGGTATGTTGATCTTTGCTTAATATGAGGAATCTAATGTTTCACATATTTAAGCCAAAAATGTAATGTGCAGATTAGTACCAAGTAAAACCATTCGGTCTTAGTTGATTGATATAATTTACTGTCAGAGAATAAATTCCTGATTTTCTTATATAGGAACTGAGACATCTTAATGCAGTAGAAGTGCTGTATGTTCTTTGGGATATTAGAATATCAAAGACCATAAACATCTTTTTCATTTCAAAGATTTATTCAATCCTATTGATGTTTCAAACCTGTAATATTTTAATAATAATTGGTCTGTCTCCAAAAGAATTCCATTCAGAAGTAATTTTAATTTTTTGTATAGGTTTATTACTTTGTATTCATTTGGTTTATGAAAAAAATAAGGGACAGCAATACATTTACCAGTCATGTAATTCAACTTTAAATTACAGGTTTCTTACACATATCCAGTTCTGGATAATGATAGGATCTAGAAAAAGAAAGCACTGATGAAATTTAAAAAAAAAAAAAAAAATCTATGGGAGCAATGTTAAAATCATACTTAAATAATTCAGTGAGATTACAATGCAGCAATTAAATTAACATATAATGCCATTATTTTAATGCTGAGAATGACTTAGCCATGACCTGTGCCCATTTTTTAGAAAGAATAAAATGCTGGTTAATTACAGAGCACATGCTAATAAAATACAGAAGAAAATCCTGTGATTAATAATTGGTTTTTTCACATTTACCATAGTTTAGTAGCTATTCTTAAACTCATCAAACAACCAAGACAAGTTTGAGGAAATCAATCTCTACTAAATAGTTAACCATAAGGTATATTTGTGTTAGCAAGCAAAATGCTTTCAAAATTTTCCACTTTTGAAACTGAATCTTTTATGTTGACCTAATGACTTTATTTGCAAAGGTAAACTGGAGTGGAGTTAAGCAATTGGTTAGCAAATTTGAACACTGCAGATGACAACACAGGATAAAATGAATAAAAGTGATTTTTAGAAAATATACTAATGACTATAGAACTTCTCCTTGAAGAAGAGTTTAGGAGATTTTGTTTATTTGAAGAATTAGAGTTATAGTCCTGCATGTTTGCTTGCTGAAGTTCATTGTGTACAAGGCATTAGGGGTGGAAGATAATAAGAAAACATTTGAAGAGTTTGATCTAGAACCATTTAATATGATAACTGTGTTAGAAAAGAGGAGGCAGAAGCTATAGGAGGAAGGGATGAGATGAGATTAAGAAACATTCTGTGAACAACACGAACTTTAAACTTCTGAGTCCACAATAAAGTGCAAGTGGCTATGGTTAGTCCCCACTGACAGGATAAAAGTGGATACTGCTAAAAAACAAAACAATCTATTGTGCCTTCTCTGGACCTTGACCCCACAGTAAAGGTATACCTCTTACTACTTTTGTCCCTACTTATTTAGTTCCTTAGCCGAAATGAATAGACAATCTGCTCTGCTGCAAAACTGCCATGGGTGGCATAATGGTGATTTCATTAGGTAGAAACTTGATTTTTTTTATGATCTTAAAAATCACATTTAGTGACAAGTAGTTTTGTTACAATTTTATTCAGCCCCTCCATCCTTCATATAGGACTTGTGACTATTCTTTTTTTCTTCTCCCCCCCCCCTCATTTTTTAATTGGTATTGTAGTTGTACATATCGATGGGATTTGTTGTTATATCTTTGTGCATACACACAGTATAACATAATTTGACCAATATCACTCCCCAGCACTTCCCCACTCCCTCTGTTCTTCTGACCCCTTAGTTTCTTTCCTCTACTAATCTCCCTTTGATTTTTAGGAGATCCACCCTATCTTTGTTTTCCTTTTTCCTCTCCAGCTTCGGCATATGAAAGAAAACATATAACCCTTAACTTATTTCACTTAACATGTTGGTCTCTAGTTCCATCCGTTTTCCTTCAAATGCCATAATTTCATTGTCTTTATGGCTGAATAAAGTGTATATACACTGCATTTTCTTTATTCATTTTTCTGTTGATGGGCACCTAGACCGGTTCCATAGTCTGGCTATGAATTGTGAATTGTGCTGCTATGAACATGGGTATGCATGTATCACTGTAGTAAGATAACTAATTTTTCAGGGTAAATATGGAGAAGTCATATAGCTGGATTATGTGGTGGTTCCATGACTAGTCTTTAGAGAATCCTCCATACTGATTTCCATAGTGGTTGTACTAATTTACTGTTCCACCAATGATGTGAAAGTTATTCCTTTTTCTCCACATCCTCTCCAGCATTTATTACTGTTTTCATTCTTGATGACTGCCATCTGTCTGGTGTGAGATGAAATCTCAGTGTAGTTTTGATTTGCATTTCCCTAATTGCTAATGATGTTGAACCTTTTTTCATGTATTTGTTGACCATTTGTATTTCTTCTTTTGAGAAGTGTCTAATTCTTTTGCTTGTTTATTAATTAGGGATATGATATTTTTGGTGTAAATTTTTTTTTGAGCTCTTTATACACTTGAGATATTAATCCTCTGTCAGAAGAGTAACTAATGAAGATTTTCTTAAAACACCCAGGACTTGTGATAACGGTCATTGTCAAGCATTGAGTATTCATTTAATTCTAAAATGAACTCTATAAATTGCTACGAAGATTATTCCCATATAGATGAGGAAACTGAAGTAGAAAAAGATGGCAGCTGAACAGGTTCACAGGGTAAGTGGACGTGCCAGGATATAAAACCAGGAAGTTTGGTTCTAGAACCAGTTTTCTTAACTGCTATTCTGACTTCAAAGCCAGTTAACACATTATAATAACTATGTTACCAAAACTCAAGGAAATGAATTGTTAACCATTGAACAGGAATATTTGGGAAGTTTTTGATTTATATTCTTATCACATTTTGTGGAATAATTACAATACTGTTATATTTAGAAGAAAGTTAAAAGTAAAATTTTAATAAAAACTTTGGAAAGATTTACATTAAAGACTCAAACCAGAAAATATGGGAGAAATATACACAAAAACTTCCATTGCATAATATGAGTGGTGATGTTTTCAGTGACTTTTTTTCTTTTTTCTGTATTTCATTTGCTGGTATTTAGTTTTAAACCTATAGTTTTTAAAAACAAAAGTAAAACTTGTATGTAGATTTTTTATGCTAAAATATCAATAATATGTACATAAAAACTGATTTTCTAGAGAAAATATATTTCCAAAAATAATTTCAAAAACAAAGAAATTGTCAGTAAATCAATAATCAAGGAACACTTTAAGATGTAGTTAATTACTTTCATCAAAGACATTGAGCCTAGAGAATCTGGAGTGTTATTTTAAATTTCTGAAGATAGCTGGGTACAGTGGTGCACCCCTATAATCCCAGCGACTAGGAAACTGAGGCAGGACAATCACATTCAAGGTCAGCCTCAACAACTTAGCAAGGCCCTGAGCAACTTAGTGAGACCCTGTCTCAAAATAAAACATTAAAAGGACTGAGAACCACTGGGTTCAACCTCTTGTACGAAAAACAAAAAGAAAAAAAAAATTCTGAAGATAAGCCACTTCCATTGCTGTTACAAACTATTAATAGAGGAAATGGTGAAAGTCTCCCTAATGTGTTTCTTTAAGTTAGCATTAAAATGTGAGAAATATAAAAAATTTTAAAAATATATGCATGATATATTTTTGCATGCATGACAAGTGCAGAACTACGAAAAGTAACGCAAATAAAATCAAAATGAATAAATATTAAAATAACTGCTGTCACCACTATGACTTAGCTCTGCTTTGATGAGTTAAAAAGCTCAATGAAAGCACAGAAATAATGGGCATAATTACTGGAAAAGTAGAGACAAATATATCAATATTAGCTATTTAATAGTTGTCCTTTGAAAACTCAAAAGAAATGATTAGAAAAATTGAGTACTGAGAAACTTCATTGTGATAATTCAACAAAAAAATCGGAATATAAAAACCAATGATTTTCCTAGATATTAACAGTTACCAAAAAACTTCTGCAGAACAGTAGCAACAGTCTATCAATTAAAAAAAAAAAAAAAAATCCCAAGAGACATAGAGAGTGAATGGTAAATAAAGAACTACCCAGGTTTTCGTATGAGAAAAAAAAAAACACAACACAATGTAGTAGTCTTCCCATACTACATTATGTGGGCAGCACTGCTCCAATAAAAACTTAGTAGAATTTACTTTTGAACATGGAAAAAATAATTCTAGTATCCATATAAAATAGCAAACAGGATAAGAGGGGTAAATTTGTACAACATGGGAAATACATGACAAATGTTTTGCAAAGTTACACTAATAAAATGAAATAAACTGGCAATAATCAAGATAAGTCAATGAAACAAAACACATAGATCTCAAAGTCATTGCTGTATAAGTAGAAACCAAAAGGATACATTTAAGAAAATGCCAGAACCAAAATTAAAACATATTAACCAAGGAAAATGTGAAGCAAATATGAAAAATAGAATTACTGTTCTTAATTTTAAGCCAATCATTTTAAAAGAACTCACAAACCTCTGTAAGTGGTAAACAGGCAAAAGATAGGTGTGGAAAATTTAGGGAAAATGAAAAACAAATGGTGTATACTGGTTAATAGAAATGGCCCACTAACAGGGGCCCTGGTTAGACACCCAGGGATTTCTACTTGGAGGTAGAGGGAACATTTTTAGAAAATTGTTCAATAATATTACTACTTTATATATGTTGTGAAAGAGACTGCTTATAAACACCCCCATATTTGCTTCTCTCTTTTCATATCTAGAAACAAGATCAGCAAAGTTTCCAGATTCCTTTACTGGAGTAGTGACTATTTGACTAAGTTGTCACTGAGAAGTAAAAGAAGTGATATATGCAACTTCCAGGTTAAGCAGTGTGCTCTGCTTTCTCTGTCTCTTCCCCATCCTTTGAGATGAAATATCTCTGTGGTGCTACTGAGTAGGCTTTGACCAGGCAGAAAAAGAGTGGAACTCTAAGGTTTGAGAGAGCAGCAGGGTGAAAAGCTTTGTTCCCTTAGATGACCTTTTGAAGAAGCCTCCTTCCATAGATTTAATTGCCTTCATATTAGAGTCAAAGACACTGGTCTACATGCAAGTATGTAGTTTATTTTAGAAGTGATTCTAGGAGCAGGAATGAGTGGAGTGAAATGAGAAAGGAGTCATCAAGTTGGCTACCACTAAAGTTACCTAGTTTCCAGCCCATAAAAGTCTTTAAGGACCCTTATGAAATGTTCCCAAACTGCCTAGGAATGAAAAGAGGGGCCATTTCTTCCCCCACTGGTTCTCTTATTGTTGCCTCACAAGCAAATGAAGTAAGAGGGGTGAGATTTGAAATGGTGCACAACCCCTGTACATTCAACTCTGCTTGTATTGTGCATTAATTCTAAACCATAGCAGAGCTCCTTTCAGGGTTGTAGCTTGCCACAATCTTGATAAACACTTACTATTAAAGGTTAGTGGAGTAAGTTATGGTCTTGCTCATATTGTTATTCTGCTTCTGTCACTAATACTCATCATTTCCTTCCTCTGCTATCATTTCCTTCTAGATTTCTAGAGCTCTCTGCATATCAGCTGGTCTTGGTTACTTGCTTGGTGGAAACTTCAACCCTGAGGAGACAGAATCCTTACTTGCTATATCCTATTCGGCCTGCAGATGCCATAATTGTCCATTCATCATAATCAATGGATATAAAAACAGAGAACCAGGTGAACCCTTTGAGCTCAATATATGCTCCACTCATCTTACACTTGTTATTCTTCTCACAATAATCAAGATAAATTCCACACACAATTACAGTAACTCAACTTTTTTTCAACATGTACCCTTCATCTGTGAGCCAAAAAATACCTGGTGATAATTGTAGTATCAAGTGCAGTATAAACCTTGTTTTCCCCAGTGGATGCATTTCTTACTCCACATTTCCAGACCAGTACCTCAGACAGGGCACATATAAAGTTTCAAAAGCAGGAAGCACAAATTCTGCAAATGGGTCAGGGCCAGTAATGCTTCAAAAGAGGTCAATTCTACTTTTACCCCTTAATAAAATCCTATGTTCACCTCATGTTTTGAAGATTTCATGGTAAGTCTTACTTTTGCCTTATGTTCTAAGCAACACATATCCTGGATACTGAAACTACAGCAGTCAGTCATGGGGGGCACATAATTCATGCTAGTCCGTACTAACTCAGCAGGGATTGTCCCTCACCTGGTGCTTACCTGAGTTTTAAATAGGCTATTCCACTTATTATTATTACTGCTGCTGTTTTGTTGTTGTTGTTGTTATTATTATGTTTCTGAGTGAGGAGCAGTGTTTAAGACCAGTGGACAATGTGTCACTGTCCCCAGTTTCTTTGCTATAAAGTGATATTCTTGGTTATAGGAATATGTGAGATAATATGCTAAACTGGATGCTCTATAAACCTTCAGATAGTAATGCTGTAGAGACAAAGCTATAAAAAGAGATAGAAAATACATTTCTGGAGAATTATCTATTTAAGGAAGGACAAATTATTCCTTCTTCAGAGTTTAATCTTGAGTCTCGTCATCAACTTGTGTGCCTGGTAGTTGACTAGTTTCTTGGAACATTACAGTTGACCATTATTACTGCTATAGACACCTGCCTACGTCTTAGACTATTATGTGAAAGAATTACAGGTGTATCTATTGTTTGAAACACTGTTGTTATGACAGTGTAAGCTGTACTTGAGCAAATGCAGACATTATTACCTGGACATGGGGTTTTGCTATAGTAAAAACTTAAAATATGTGTCAGTGGCTTTTCAATTAGGAAATGAATGGTAAAGAAACAGATATGGCAGGCTAGACAATGACTGTCAGGTAAGAATGAGGCATGTGGCAAGCAGAAGTGAAAAGGAATATATTTTAAAGGAGGCTTTCTCATTCTATAGTAAAAAATACTAGTTGACTGGTTTAACAGTATTTGGGAACTCCCAAGTTTGTAAAAGTCAACTTCTGTACCACAAAGCAGCAAATAGCATTGTTTCTCAGGGCACTTTTCAAGAACCTTCAATGAACATCAGCCAGAAAGTGAGAACCAGCTCTTCAACAGTAGTTTAAGGTCATTTCATTCCCACCTAAACCTATTAAGTTTAGGTAGCCACAGGGTAGTCACTAATAAAAGGAGAACTGGGCATACTGAGCACAGTGACCAGAAAATAGAACTTGAAAACTTAATTATAACAAAACTTGACTTCTGACAGAGGTTGCTTCCACTTCAGGTGACTAGGAATGAGTAGTATAAAAGAAACTACAAATTTGGAGGTAAATTATTTCCCAATGAAATCACAGTCGTGGTGCCTATCCCTATTAATTGCCAGCTGGAAACTACTAGCTGAAAACATAATGTAAAAGTCATGTAGTTACCAAGAAGGTGACTCTCAACAACTCACTTCAGATGTGTGCCAATTAACCAATGCTTATCAGTTCTGAATTCAGACTTCATTGCCTGCACTGCAAAAATGGAGCTTCGAATATTTTGCCATGTCAGTTGGTATAGAGTTAAGCTTTAGAAATAGCAGAAGAGGTTTCCTTTCATGCTTCTGGTGTGTTCACTTGGAAGTCTCCTGTAGCATGTATGGCTTCTCCATTGTCCAGATCATTCAAGGTATAACAGTCAGCAACACCCAGAGACAACAGCTTCCTTAGGCAGTTTTTCATAGTGGCATGTGTATGGCAAGACACTGCCTCATGAACAGCTATCCTTTGTACTATAGAGGATGGATTTCTGGGAAATTCCATTGATTCTCTGTCATGCAGTGAGCCAAGCTGACTCTCTCCAATGATGTCTATATGTCAGTCCTTGTATGACTTTTTCCTTTACTGTCTCAGCCCTAGGTATTGTTGTTGATTCTTATATCTTTATATTTCTGTATTAAGTTTCTCTAGAGGAACAGACTCAACAGGAAATACGATTATAAAAGGGGAATTATTAGATTGGCTGACATGATCAGAAGCTGGATAGTCCAAAATGGCAGTCTCAGACGCAGAAGCCCCAGAACAAGAAAGATCAATAGTGCTACCCTAGTCCGAGACCAAGGCTTCTGGAAACTACCTGGAGAATCACTGGCAGGGTCCACTTTGGAAGGGTGAAGAAGTGTGAGTCCGATATCCTGAGATGATAGAAGCAGTGATCAAGAACCTGTTTAAAAAGAGCCAAGCTTGCATCTGCATCTGCTTCTGCTTCCTTGTTCTTCCAACTTTTATTCCATCCTATTGGGTGGTGCTGCCCAGGCTTAAGGAGGGTCTCCACTTCAGTTCACTATTCCACATCCCAGTCATTCCTAGACACACCCTTATTGACATACCCAGAGGCCTCTTCATCATCAGCATCTTTTAATCCAATCAACTTGATGATTCAAATTAACCATTACATATTCCTTTTGAGTTCTTTTTAATTCTTATTTACTAAGTTCTCATTATTACAAATCCCTGTTATGGTTAGTAATATACTGAACTTTCCTTGTTCAAATTATTGTATGTTTTATCTCCTGATTGGACCTAAACTGAAATAAGATGACACCATATAGATAATGGATAGTTGGAGGCAAAGCATTCACCAAAGGGTAAGTTCAATGGCTATTATAGGTAGTAAACAAAGGTGTTCATTCCAGATATAAAACCAGAGCCCAATCAAGGAATTTACTTGATTTCCTGGGAAGGAATCTTTCTGAATTGATACCAAATAGAAAAACACAGTGATTTCTGAGTTTCCCATTCCTTATTTTCAGAATGATAATTTTCATTGCAGTTCTTTATTTTACTCCATTTTGCAACAAGATGTATTGGACTGCAAGTAACTGTCAACCAGATAATAAATCTCTGGTCCTTGAAGAGCCACCTTTAGATCAAGTGGGGAGAAATAAATATTCAGAAGTCTTAGATTTCGAACTGGGAGCAGTAATTAGATGATCTTTTGTTGATTTCCTTGGGAAGGGCCTGTGTTCTCTGTGTGGAAGATTGTTGCATACACATAGGGGACCAGAAGATAAAGGCAATGACTTCTAATTGTTTCCCAGTGTACTTTCCCATTTTCTTTTTAATAATAAAACCTCTTGAGTTTTGCTGAGTGCCTGTCCAACTAGAGACTACATTTTTCCAGTTTTTCTTTGTAGATATGTGAGGCTGAGTTCTTGACAATGGAATGTGAGGAGAAGTGATACATGTGACTGCCCAGTGTTATTTTAAGCACAATTGGGTATATACTCCTCTCTCTTCTCTTTTCCTCCGTTTTGAGTAAAAACACAGTACTTGTGAACCAATTCTGAAATGTAGTCAAGGGGAAGCTCTTGAAGGGTTTCAAAGAACCTCATATAGAAAACCTGGGTTCCTGAATGTGCCCTTCTTACACAGTTTCCTGCTTCTTCTGGACGATGTGTGAGAGAACAATAAATTTCTCTCTCTTGTAGAGTTTGTGTATTCTTGGTCTTTTTGTTACATCAGCTTAACTTCTTTCCTTATGAACACAGTTTTCTCTCTCATTCATTTCAAATTAAATATTTTCTTTCAATCAGACATGCAATTTTTACAGTATTTCTTTCCCTTGAGTCTCCTTTTCCCACTTTTTTTTTTTTTCTGAAAGAAGTGTTTGTAGAAATCTTTGGTTTCATCTCATTACTTTTTTACTGTCACTGCCTGCAGGCAGAGTCTATAATGTAAATGTAAAATTTGTTTGGCATAAGTCCCCTTCAGTATGTAATTATAATGCATTCCAGGGTGCACCTAAATAAGAATCTGCTTCTCCAACCTATGATTGCTTTTGGTGTCAATCACACAGTAAGATATAGACAGAGGCAATAGTGTAGTAACTAACACTAAATGAGGCAGAGCACAATATAAAACATTATCCATTTTTATTACTGATGATCTTGGAGAATTCAGATAATATGGAGGCCCTAAGGGTAGAGTAGGAGAATTCTAATATGATTCAGAGGTGTACAAAATATTTCATAACAAAATAGTATTTTTTGTTCATCTTCAAAAGTACCATGTGATTTAGTTGTTTTCTCTGAACACAATGGATTATTAACAAAACATTATCAGTGTTTTCTATCATCAAATCACAAATGCTGAACAAAGTGTTAGACCTTGTTTTCCATTAACTATGTAATCTAAAACAATTAACATAAAAATATGAAAATTCTTCATTCTATATAAATATGCTCAGACATTTTAAATATAAAAGTTTTATACATAAAGAACTCTGAAATCATGCACATAAAAGCAGTCATTGTAAAGTGATTGTTGACCAGCTATTTTATTTGCTAAATTAAAATATTTAAAACTCAAAGCTTTATATATGAAGTGAAAATTGCCAATAGATGATTCTGACTGAATCTCTAAACATATAGCACAAGACTCGGAAGTATGGCAGAGAGTAGTTTGTGAATCATTCAGTAAAAATATTCAAATAATTAAATACTTTCTAATTCTAAAGTAGATAAGCATAATTGCTGACATTAACCCAATACCTTCTGATAATGTATTTTTGAAAACTAAAGAGTTAAAATTAATACTAGAGGGAATGGGATTGTGGTTTAGTGGTAGAGCACTTACCTAGCATGTGTGAGGCACTGAGTTCGATTCTCAGCATCACATACAAATAAATAAAGAAAGGTTCATAAACAACTAATAAAAATACATTTTAAAAAATTAATACTAGAGCTGGGAATCAAATAGACCTAAAAACTTAGAAATAAAGGATTTCCCCAATATTAATAAATTTTAAATCACTCATAGTTTTTTACATATCCACATAACACCTAAAATAATATTTACAGATGTTTTTCTTATTTTTCATTTCATTTTTTTTGGGGGGGTGCTACCTGGGATTGAACTCAGGGGCACTCAACCACTGAGCCACATTCTTAGCCCTAGTTTGTATTTTTTATTTAGAGACAGGGTCTCACTGAGTTGCTTAGTGCCTCGCTTTTGCTGAGGTTGGCTTTGAACTCTCCTGTCTCAGCCTCCCAAGCTGCTGGGATTACAGGTGTGCACCACCACGCCTGGTTCATTCATTTTTACTTGACTATGTTTGATTTTTTTAAAAAAGCATCAGGGTGTTAGTTGGCATAAATATTATGCTCAACACATATTATTATTTTCATTAAATATAACACACATGTTAATACACAATCAATAACCACCTAAATCAAAATATTCTTAGGTGTGCTATGTGTTAAGTCATCAAATATCACCTACATTCTACACTTTAATAATAGATATAGCACGGTAGTACATTCTTTCAAAAATCTGAAGGACCTAAAATCTTATTGTGGCAAAAGTGTGCCTGTGTCTTGTTTGGGCCATCAGTCATAAGAGGTGGTAATAGGTGTGTCTCCCATCACTTCCACATACTAAAACTCTAGAGCAAACCAATAAAATTCAGAATAGACTATATGCAGGAGATTGACTCTGGAATGGTATGCTGTCATTAAGGTTAACTTCACTCCATAAACTGTTCAGACTTCACATGACTACAGTAAAAGAGATAAAGGCAAATGCCAACACCTCCAAATTAACCATATCTCTAAAATTTTATATTTAATCAGCAATTATGTTATTTAACAAAACTTCTTTATGCCCAACTTTTCAGAAATGTTTCTTTTGCCCAAAACAATTTAGTAATCTATTTTATAATCATCTTTGCTATAAGAAAATAACATCAGCATGACATTTAGCAACTTTTTGGGTTTTTATGATTGTACTTTTTGGATATTTGTAAATCACCAATTTGTAAATAAGAACTCTAAAAACTCGAATTTCCTTATTGGGCAATAAGTAAAACAATTAGCCCAATCATTATAAAGTTCATTTAATTTTCATTGGCTATATATCTTAAGGAAGTGATTTGGAGACAATATGTTAAGAATAAGATTTTTCTATCATCCAGTGCCTTAGATTATCATCAGCTAGCAAACATAGCTACAGACCAAAATGCTAGATGGAATTGAGTTTCAAACCTACATGGTTCTTAGAGTTTTGCCCAGATCAAATGTGTGTGGTAAACTCAGACACTGCACATGCTTACGAAGGGCTAAAGCTGAGTGGTGATACCTCAATACCCCCATAAACCTCAGAGCACAGTAGAGAGTCCTAATGTAACTATGTGAACAAGTTTGTACACAAAAGCCCCTCCATGTGGCATCAATGCATGCTTTTCCAGAGTGCTGAAAGGGATTTATTCCCACCACCATTGTAATCCTTTTCCACTGCTATGTAACACATCACTGCAAATTTATCTAGCAGCTTATAACAATACCCACTTCTTAGCTCACAACTCTGTAGATCACAAGTCCAGAGATAGCATGACTGGTTTCTACTCAGTATAACAGTAGGGTGTCAGTCAGCTAAATTCTCACGTGGGGTTCAAGGTCATTTTCCTAGCTCATTCTCCTGAAAGAATTTAGCTTTTTGTGCTTATAGGAATGAAGTCTCTGTTTCCTTACTGGTTATCAGCTAGGAAAAGAGTTTTCAGTTCCTAAGGTGGATCTCCATAGTCTGATGGTCCTTTATCATGCGATCCTCTCCATCTCAGTAACTGCATAGTGTCCTACTCATTTCTCTGACTTCCCCTTCTGTGAGCAGTCAGAGAAAACTCTGCTTTGAAGTACTCAGTTAAGTCTGATTCTCCAAGAGGATCTTCATATTTCAAATTGTATACTGTAACCACAGGAATAAAATGACTCCAATTCATAGTCCTAAAGATTTTGCAAGCTGTGTATACCCAGGACTTGAAATATGGGCAATAGGTAGTGGGATCAGAAGTTGACACAAGAGTTCTTGGGACTCTTTGGTTGGGGTTACTAAGTTGTGGGTGGCCATCATTTCCACAATGTGGAGAGGATGGGGAGTTAACATGCAGAATAAAATGAAGCACAGATAGGCAGAACATGAGAAAGACTTCCATGGACAAAAAACTAGGAGTTTACTGGTTTTTGCTTCATCCCCATTTCAAGGAGAAGGTAAAAATAACAAAGACTGAAATTAATTTAAATTTAAAATTATTCAAATAAATGTTACTTGAAATTGTTTTGATTATGCTTACATATACCCACATAGTACAACTTGACTGAATTAAACTATTTTAATAGCATTTAATAAATGTTTAGAGAATGACAAATATTTTAAATTAGGTAACTGGAAAGAATATAATGAATATTTTAATATTCTCAGCAGGAATTTCTTATATTTGTATAAATATGAAGATGCTCAATTCTAGATATATTTAGATAAATTTCTCTGAGATTCTAAAAGTTTCAACATGTACTCTATGATTTTGGAATGGCTGATAATTTTATGTAGTTAAATGTTAAATTGTCAAACTCCCAAAATAAATATTATTCTTGAATATGATGTATGCTCTAGAAGGTTTGTGAAGATTAGTGTTTGGTGAATAGTTTTACTTCCAATAGTAAAATCTTCACTATTGACTCTAGAATATTGGCTGTAGAAAAGTAAGCCTTTAATTCTTTCTTAATAATGACATTAGTGTTGTCATTTATATTACTTATGTACTAAAGCATAATATTTTAGAAAGTTGGTATTCTTTTAACAACATCAGGTCTCACTATTTAATTTGGCAATAAATAAATACCAGACTTCTGAGGACCACCAACATTTGTTCTGTTAATATCAATAGTAGAATCTCCTCAGAATCATCGTTTCTAATTTTGACTTAAATGTTTTCAAATTTACATCAGGTCATTATAAGAAGTAACCACTTGAAAACTTGCTTTGGTATTTGTATTAAACATTTTGTTAATACAATATCTTTCCTATGACTTAATGAACAAGTATTAAGAAAAGAAAAAAAATAAAGAAGGACCAAAGAAGAGAAAGAGGAAGAGACAGAAAGAAGAATGAGGAAGAGACAGAAAGAAGAATGAAGAAAAGGAAGAAAGGGAAAGAAGGAAAGAAAAAAGGAAAGAAATTAAAGAACTTTGTGTCTTAAGGAAGTAGTACCTTTCTTTTTTTCTGAAAAAAAAAATGCCTATTTACTGGCTGTCTTTTCCATAGGTCTGTAAATTGTTTGAGGGCAGTAAGTGTATCTTTTTCACTTTTATTTTTCTGGTGTTTAGAACAGAAGGTTGTACATTAAGACTGTTTAATAAATGAACTAGTCATGTTTTTTTCTTTCTTTTGCCCTAGCATAAAGGCTAACACTTTCACTTCCTCTTATTCTTTGGTACATTGGCTTTTGGTTTTCTATTTTAATGTTTTCAACATGTATTTTATATTTAATGTGGTGAAAACTGCCCAGGTTCTGAAGTTAGATTGCTTAAGTTTGAGATCTTGCCTCCATTTAAGGATGGTGGCTCAGTATTATTGCCGTTATTCTTCCTGCTACTGTGAAGTTGTCTCAGTTTCCTATTCCAGTCCAGCCAAACTTGTATCCTCATTATTCCACAGGCAAAGCAAATTTCTGTTTTTCTATATTCTCTCATTTTGTTTCCATTTCCTGGAATATCTTTCTCTTTCCTTTTTATTTTTCCAATTATATTATTCTTCAAAGCCCTCATGGGTTCTTCCTTTTTGGTGAAATGCTTCCTTGGTATATCAAGGTTCTTTGAACCAGTTGGCACTCATTGATAAATTTAACACTATGCATGTTCTGCAATTTTCATTTCTGTGCCATATGTATCACTTTTGCCCCCACAACTAGTCTATAATTTCCATTAGGGAAGAATCATGTCTCTACGTACTCTGCATAACACAAAACAGCTGTATTCTCTCTTCTACCTGCAAGGCATACTTTAATAATTTTTATTTTACATTTGAAATTGCATTAATGGTAACATGTTTTATGTTGCAAAACTTTCACATGTATTTGTTACCCAAAACTAGTATTATTTTTCAAAAGAATAATTCTTATTACAAAGTTATGCCATCAACAAAACATTTTAAAATGAGACTTTCAATAGGCACACTTAAAAGATATTAAATCAGAAGTAAATTTGAGAATATCTGAAAGTTTTAGACATACCAAGTATGTTTGAATATAGACCTTTACCAAGAGACTGATAGTTCTAGGGATGTTCTCAGGAAAGATTTTATTTTTCATATAATTCAGGCAAGAAATCCTAAAATGTTAAATTTCTGAAAAGCTTGATCTGAGACCCCAAAGGAAAATGTTGTACAGTATTCTTAAAACTGAAAAAAATCTCTTTAAAGGTTTAATTTTTTTCAGCTTGCCTAAAAAAATGTATGTCTCAAAATATAGATTGCTAAAGTTTCCAAACACAGTTTTCATGTCTGCTGTGGTTTGAATGTGGCTTCCAAAAGTTCATGTGCTGGAAACTTCTCCTCCATTGTTACAGTGTTAAAGTGGTAAATCTTTTAGGAGTGGGGCCTACCGGAAGGTGATTAGGTTACTGTGGGCATTCCCTTGGAAAGGTTAGTACAGTTCTTTTGGGATTCCAATTAGTTCCCACAAGAACTGGGTGTTATTATTATTATTTTTTTAAATAAGTGAGCCTGATCCCTGAGTTTCTCTTGCTTCCTGTCTTGCTATGATCTTACCTTCTCACACAGGCTGATACTGTGACACCATCTGCTACGTTGTGATGTAGCCAGAAGTCCCTTTCAAGAGCCAAGCAGATGCCAGTACCATGCTCTTAGACCTCTTAAACTGTGGGCTAAGTAAACATTTTCTTTATTTATTACCTGGCCTCAGGTTTTTTGCTATAGAAGCGAAAAATGGACTAAGACTATGTCTCTCTTCCAAATAGACTTATGAAGTTAGGCTACTTCTTGTAATTCTTCTCTAATGCCATCCACAGTACAAATGTGTCATGTTTCATTTTGATGTTCTCTAAGCACAGCAACTGGGACATTTCTTTAACATGTTGCATCTCTAAAGTTCATTTTGTTAGCAACAAATAAGATTAGTGTTTGGCAGTAGTTTCTATCTGGATGGAACTACAGAGTTTCAGATTTTTCTTTGGCTGCAAACATCACAAATGAAAATAATAGCCTGTCCTTTTTAAGAAAAGATTCTCCAGAACTACAGTGACATCTTTGCTGGGCTTGTTAAATACCATGAAAGGCAAACTAAATGAGTTGAATTCTATTGTTGGAACTATGCCTTAAAGTTGAACTTTCAAAAGTTTAAATTCGCTAAGTTTGTACAGCCTGCATTTTACAGCCTGGGTGGAAGATATACCTCCTTATTCTTGGTGCCAAGCAAACCTGGAAAATTTTCCATCAAACGAATCTTTGGACCCTGGATCTCTGGAAAGACCCAGGAGGTCCGTCAGGCCTCAGCCACCACCTGGAGAAGTACCTGGATCTGAACGAAACACTCACTAGCATTTAGGGGAACCTTAATTATGACTGTCACTAGCAACGTGAGCGGATAAAAAGGGGCCCTGAAGAACCATATTCCATGGATGTTGATACATTTTTTTAAATCACAAAAAATTCTCAAACTTATGAGCATTCCTTTTCCAAAGTATGTATAATCTGTTTTGTTAACTATTACATGAGCTATTAATTGTTATTTTCTGATTTCATCCAATTAAAAGTTTCAAACAGCATAATTATATGTGACTCTATTTATTATGTGTTTTAGTTTCTTTGTATATCCTTATTAGTATGCTTTTATCTTGAAAAATCTCTGTTTCCCAATAGAACTTACTGAAATGCCAGTGTTTTTTTTTTTTCTTGATGGACAAGCTATACTAATTGAAAGTAGAAATTGTACATATTGTCTACATGATATTCACAACATTTCTTTTCATTACAGAATGGTGTTTCTCACACATTCTAGTTCTGTAAAGAATTCAGCAAACTGGGTATTGCCACTTTTGAACAGTTGGTGGCTCCAATGCTTTGCAACTGTCTTATAAGTGTGGTATCAAAGTAAGATGGCTCTCTTTTAACTATTCAAGACAAAATTTGAAACCAAAATTCATTTGGGCAGATATAGTGCATTTTATGAGAAACTAAATGATTTTTTATCAAATGAATTTAGAAGAAAAGTTTGATATTAACATATGCTTTAGGGTACAGTGTAATACCTATTAGGGCATTCACTAAGTACATTTAAAGGATCTAAAAGTATTCTAATAGACATATAATATGATCCACATTTGTAACTTTTAATTTCCTGGTAACCATATATTAAAAGTATAAAAAGGAATGGGTGACCAATAGTAGTAACATATGTAACTCAGTTCACCCAAATTTATATCATTTCAACACATAATATTATTGATTATATATTTTATGTTTTTTTTTTTTTGTACTGTCCTCACCCCAATGTGTATTTTATACTTAAAACATTTCTCACTTTGGACTAGTGATATTTCAACTGCTCAGTAGCTACATGTAGCTAGTTGCCACTGTACTGGTAAACTCAGATTTAAAGTAACTAAGTGTAACTCTTCTATTTACATTGAATACATTCTGTGAATATTTGATGAAAGGTAATTTTGTAAAGGAAGTCTTATTTATGCACTAATTTTTGTCCTCACATTGGAGTTCTTTTCCCACAGAAAATAATTCTGAAAATTTGGTTCACAATTTTGATGAGATAGGAATGAAATATGTAGCTTAGCTAGCAGTACATTAGCATTGCATTTCTAGAACTTTGCATTACTAAAGACTTCTTGGATCTCTCTAGAGACTTTGTTGTTCCCTAGTATTTTAGATAGATTGTATAATTGCCCCCATGCTAGACTTCACTTTCTGATTCTCCTTTTCCTATATTTCCAGAATTTAGGCAATCTATTCTTTTACTTCACATTTAGAATGTCTACTGGACTCAGTTTTTGCATCACACTTTATGGCTGCTGTTATCATATGGGCTGTAAAGGACCTGGCTGCGAAGGTTCCACCATTGATTAGTCCTGTGAACCTTGATCAGTTAGTTACTCCTTGTGTATCATGTAACATTTAAAAAATGTAGAAAATTATAATACCTGGCTTATGGGTTGTCATGAAGATTAAACGAGCTATATTAACACTAGATCTCAAGCACACAATAAGCACCAATATGCTCATGTCTTAGTTCAATGTGTAGATTCTGGAAAATGTACTAGTGTCCTGTCTTATCAGTTTTTTTTTTTTTTTTTATTTAACCAAATGAAATAGCTTGACACTAGATTTTTGTTTTATTTTTTTAATTGTGTAGTGAGGCATTTCATTAGAAGGTGTTTTTATTTACACAGATATATAATAAAATAGAGTTCATGTCAGTCTTCCTCAGAGGGGAGGAAGGGATCTTCTGAATATTTCACAAAGGAAGTGCTGAGAAAGCTCAGAGGTTGCAGTGCATTGCTGTGAATAGTATTTTGGAAAGCATGGTTTCAAACAAAATGCATGATTTTTTTGTTCCCTGTGCTGTTTATTCTTTATTATACAGGATCCATTCTGTTGCTAAGAAAGGCAAAAATTCAACTTTTTATAGTATAGTGGGTCTGTACATCTACACAGCATATCTATTTTATAATTATGGCATGCTAGAAATTATAGTTGTGATATTGGGATAACAGAAAAATTAGGAATTTAGAAAGTTTGAGCACAGCAAACGTGATCTGGATCTTAGGGAGTAAACTCAACTTGCTACTTAATTTCATAGAAATTGAATATGTTTTTGAAACTAGTTAAGAGTTTATTACTTTCTCAATTATAAACTAACTTTCACATTAAGAAATCTAGAACATCTGGAAAAACAAGTAATCTGTACCATCTGCTATTGTCTAATTCAGGAATAATGATCTGGGGATGAAAAAGAAATGAAAACCATAAGTTGGTAACAATTCCAAAAACAACTGCTAGAAAAATATTTGTGTAATCTTTGGTATCTGAGCTTTTCAATTGATAAGCATTTTCCATCAGTGGCCACAGCTATTAAATCTACTTCTGGACAGTAAAAATCTGGAATAAGTCAGGAACTAAAAACACATGAAGAATATCATAGAATAATTTATGAAGAAATTATACAGTAATAATATGCCATGTTATTACTTTAATCCTCTATTTCATTAAAAACATTGATGTACAGATTATATCTCTACATTCAACACTGTGTAGGCATCTGATATCTTTTAACTAATTGTCACACATTTGGATCTCTTTTGTATTTAATCACTTTTTAATTCTTTTGAAGGGACAGTTTTCATGTTGTAGCTCACAGAGATCTCCACAGAATGGATGGGCTATTGGTAGTTGAAGCTTTGATTAGTCTGAAGGTTAATAAAAATTCCACAAGGGTAAATCCCTGAAAGTTTCTGAAAGGAGATTTAATGACACAGTAGTCCCCTGCTTATCCTGGAGGGATATATTCCAAGACCCCCAGTGGATGTCTGCAACCACAGAGAGTACCAAATTCTATAATTTAAGGTTTTTTTTTTTTTTTTTTTTAACTAAGCACTTATCAGCTACTGTGGCTATAACTTTTGCAATTCGAAGTATGACAAAAATGAGAATGAATTTTCTTTTTTCTTCTTTGAATTTCATGGATAGATTTGTTTTTAACATAGATCTAAGCAACCTCAGCATATATTTTTTTTCTTTCCTTATTAATTTTGAGACTAACTTTTTCAGGTAAAGCAAGCACTTTGTGGTTTCTCTTTGGCATACCCTGACTGCCAGCATTGTTGCTCTTCTACTTTGGGCCATTATTAAATAAAATACAATTAAATAAAAACTTGAACACAAACAAGGAATGGTAGGTGATTTGATCACACTACTCAGAATCGCATGCAATTTAAATTTATGAATGATTTATTTTTGAAGTTTTCCATTTAATGTGTTTGAACCATGCTTGATCTCAGGTGACTGAAACCATGGAAAGAGAAACTACAGACAAGGGGGAAGTACTGTATAATGATTGTCTAAATATGCATGTTAAAATGGAAATAAATATCAGTAACATGAAACAATAAGATGGTAGCTATTCAGTATTCATGTTGTGGAGAAAGGTGGATAAGATGGTTTTCTTTTTTCTAGTGATGACACCCTAGTTATTTGGGGAGCAGAAGGCTGATAGATTCAGTTTTTAAAGAGGTTTGAAGGGCAATGAAGCAGACACGAAGTTTTAGATGAATAAACATATTGTAAACAGAAAACAGAGCCAAGATACTGTTTGATGACAAACATTTTTTCCACTTTTGCCATAAATATTTGGCAATGAAACTCTCAGCATCAGAGCTCCATGACCTGAGAGGGCAGATCACTTCTATTAGCACAAAGTTTATTTGAGCCATATTTTCTGCTTCTAATTGAAATTCCATCATAAGAAAAAAAAATTTTCAAATTTATCCACATATAAATTTTTTTACTCTGAAGACACTCCTATGGTTTTTAAATCTTGAGTTTTATAGATTAACTTGAAAAAATTGTTAAAGTGATTTTCTTTGATGAATTTTTAAAATTATTAGATAAACTATTTATCCAAAGTATTAATAATTACTGTGAAAGTGAAAATTTTAAAAAGAGTTCAATGGTTCAAATTGACACTTTACCCATATTTTTAACAAAAACCAAAAAATAGTATCAGATTTTTGTATTTCTTTTTTTTAATTGAAGAGCTTATGTGTTGTGTATGTGTATTTTCTTCTTAAATGATATCTTGATGAGACTACCTTCAGTTTCCATGTTACTAAACTTAAAAAAAAATCATTTAACTTTCTGAACATCTGAGAAGAGATAGTAATATTCTGCATCAACTACCTTTTCTCCTGTTAGATTTGTTTGTTTGTTTGTTTTTTGCAGTGCTGGGGATTGAACCCAGGGCCTTGTGCTTGACAGGCAAGCAACTCTACCAACTGAGCTATATCCCCAGCCTGTGTTAGATGTTTTGAGGGTGTAAAAATGAACTCTTCATTGATTCTGTGTATAGGACTTCACTCTATAAGAGGTGACAAACTCAAGACATGAATTATAATACTTAGTAACAAGGAGGTAAGTGTCATAAGAGAAGCACAAATTAAGTTATATGTCAATTGAGAAAGGAATGATGACTTCCAAATCAGAAAAACTGGTTTCAGGAACAATGGATATAATTTGAGACATGATTAAGGACTGAGAATAAGGATCTAGGAAGAAACAGCTTAGGCAAAGGCAACAAAAATGGGAAAAGGAAATTATTCACCTCGGTTTGAAGTAAAGTTCATATGAAATGGAAAAGTGGATTCCAAATCTGAAGAGACAGGTTGGGGTTTAGTTCAAGAAGAACCTGGAACAACAGACTAGGTAATAGACACTGGTGTGTGACTGGGCAGAAAAAAAGTGGTTATGAACACAAGCAAATCAGACAGACCTACATCCCAGGTCTTGTTCTGCTGCTCATTGGCTTTGTGACCTCAGGCAAGTTAGTAGCCTCTCTGAGCTTTGATAACTTTCATATGTGTAACAGGGGTTATAATTATACTACAGGCTGTAATGTGGTTCAGATTGAAAAATGAGTGTTAAACATTAGACACTATCCACACTGTGCTTTTTTAAAGCTACTGGTAATATTAGTAATGCTAATATTAAGATAGTCTTAACTTTTGCATTATGTAAAATTGTTTTAATTCCCGAATTACTCAAATCATGAGGCAAAACTATCCACTGCCACTCCTTAGCAGAGCTAGACTTATTTTCTATATTATTATCGATTATCTATCTTATTTTAAATTATTTGTATTTTTGGTGCTGTGTTTATATACATTTATAACATGAAGACTAAAAATGATGTATTTTTCTCCTAAATCTATCTAAATAGTGAGAAAAAGTACCTGTTTTTAATAAGCTTTTTCTGCTTATTGTTTTTCAAGAGACTTGTTTAAAATCAGTAATTCTCTTGCTCTTTTCCTCTCTTCAAAGAATTTCATACCTGCAAGAGACTAACAGGCCTTTTAGCTCAGTCCCTCTTGAGAATCTGGAAGCTCTGAGTATGGTAACTGGCTCCAGTTAACAAAATACTAAAAACGGAGGGACATTTTAATCATACCCAGGGGCTGTTCATTTTCCCTCCTCCTCCTCCTTGTTTTTGTTAATGTAATGTGATTAAAGGTGATTTTCCAAAGATGCTTAACAGAAAACACTGCAAAGAACCTTATGAGAATTCTTTGGGCATGTAATAATAGACTAATAGGAAAAATACTGTATTCTACTTATAGTATTATCCAAACAGACCCACAAACAGCACAAAAACATCAACAACACTTACCTTCTTCTCCTTGGTTTTAAAAATAATTGCTATATTTACTATTTATATTCCACCATTCGTGTTCAGATTGACTCAGTTTTGCCTTCTGTCTTCCACCTCCCTGACTCCCTGTCGTGGTGTTACTCATGTCCTGGCTGAGACCATGAGGAGAGGAAACCACAGGCAGGAAGGATGGAGGGGTATTTCATCACACTTTAAATAATTGGAAGTACACAGTTTGCTTCAATCTAAAGACCATCCCATTGACTTGGGCTCCTAAAATTGCATTAAGGTGTATTAATTAATTTGGATATAAAGATTCATATTTAAGAAAAATTTATTGAGCTGCAAAAATGAGTACTTACAAGCTCCCATGAAATATTCTGAAGATCTTTTGTGCTGTGAATGTAAGGCAAGTGCTAACTTTATTTTCAGAACCCTTTTTCCACTGTATTTTTTGGTATGCTTTCTTTCCTTCCTCTAATATTGGGGAACACGGATTTTTTTCCTTTAAGTACGGTGTGGAATTTGTGTATTGTACACTTTAAAATTACAACTATAAATTAGGAAAATACTTGAAACCCCCCACAAAAAGGAAGTAATAAACCAGAAATAACCAAATAGTGTATTTTTATCTTCCCCTTTTCCATGAAATGTGTAGTGTAGCTGCTATCATATTTTATATAGAATTTTACTCTAAGTCTTCCTATCCAACATTCCTCAAGTTTTTATTGACTACATTCCTTTCCATCATATTGATGATGTGGTATGTGGATTGTTTTCATAAGTGCTGTGAGTTAAAGAAGGTCTGAATGGGAGTTTATACTTTCAAAACACTATGATTTTCAGCATTCCCCGATCCAAATGACTTATTATAAGGAGATTCATATGGATTATTTAAAAAAATTGTTTGATTAAATTGCATTTTGAAATGTTAAGAACATATGGTAAGTAATTACACAGGGAAAGCAGCCTGCTTACTGAGCCTCTCGTCTTGTGAAGACATTGCAGCCTTTCTTTGTGCACTCTGATCAGGGCATCTATAGCCTTTTATGGGCCTTATTTGTTTATGTGCTTGTCTAGCCTTCTGAATTGTACATTTTTTGAGGGCAAGGACTGCATTTGATTCAACTCTGCATCTCTAGTTCTGTACTTGGAATAGAGCCTGGCATGTAGGTGCTTTGATGTTTGAATGAATCAATGAAGTGATTCAGGGCATACTGAGAGTTGATAAAGAAGTCAGTGGGGTTTACTCTGAATGAATGGTTTAGGTAATGCTTTTCTGATTCTGAGGAAACATTCACTGTGTTAAATATGTGGGCAGGGGCGATATTGGCGATCCAGTATGATTGTTTCTCCGGTTTCCTCTATGAAACATCTGAGAAGTGAGAATAAGGAATACAGAATGCAGGGAATGCAGTTTGAATTCCAAGATTTGTAAAGTAAAACTTTCTTTCTTCTGAGAGAAGGATAAACTAATTAGTGAAAGCCAAGGCACAGTTTAGAAACACATGTTGTGCTTTGATTGTAAAGGTTTCTTCAAGTGCCATTTGTGTTTACACTTACTTGTATTAAAAAGATAAAGCAAGTTGGTAGAATCTGTGTATAGTAGATAATCCTCTGCAGAATATTTATGTTTTCCTCTTCATAAAGAGCAATAGAGCTCATTCTATCTTTAGCTTTCATAGTTAATATGCCATGGACCAAGAAATCATTGTTTTGATTTACATGGAATGTGGTAATGCTCAATAGATATTTGTCAAAGTGAATCAGTGATTTATATTTGAGTGAATAATGAATATTGATAGGTTTCAATTTTAAATTATACTTTTATCTACATAACAATTATTTGTTTAGTGTGTTCATCAAATTAGTTGTATTAAACATCATTTATGGGACTGCAGGTGTGACTCAGTGGTACAGCACTTCCCTAGCTTGCACAGGTCCTGGGTCCAATACCTGGTGCTGCTAAAAATAAAAAAAAAAATAAAAAGGAATAAATCAGTGACTATTCAACTACTAGACAACATGACTTAAAATTGATAGTTTAAGCCTAGCTATCTACTCTCAAGTTTTTGAGGATCAAGTATAAGACATGTTATCATTGTTACATTATGATTAGCCTTTGTAGTTATGCTCAAATGGAATGAGAAGAACTGTCTTTCCCCAACTACTTTATTTTTAAGGAGGCAGTTTACATCCTGGTTGGTCTCCTATAATCATTGGTAAACTTTCAAGATACTACCCTTAGACTTTCTTTCAAGTATTCACACTAAATGTGTAAATAGGTTATTATAGACTAGATTCTGTGGGGAATCTGGGCAGCTTAAGTTTTTTTTTTAAGGAAACAAAGCATAACTATATGATAACCTAAGTAATCATTTATAATCAGCAAATAGTAATTGGCACAATAACATGCTATAGGAATTCTGAGGTGGAAGAAAATAATGTGAGTTGCACGGCTGGAAAAGTTCTCATGATAAATATGAAACGTGAGTGGAGCTTTTAAAGAAAGAGGTAGAGAGGAAGAAGGAAGTAATTCTAAGCTTAACTAATGCTTAAAAGTGGAAATGAACAAGGTATATTTTAAGAAAGGTAAATGGATTTTTTTCTGCTTCTGGATTCAAGTAGGAAGAAAAGTTGCTTTACAACAAAATAAAGGGAATGCATTAAATCTAAATCTTGAGTTCGAATAAGCATTTTATGAGAAATTATCTGGATCCCAAATCAAGAATATGATTTGGATATGATCCAGGAATCTGTGTTCTAATAATCTAGGTAAATATGATGCTGGCATTCTCTGAACTTTATTTGAAGAAACACAAGGGTAGTTTCTAAGATCTGCTTTGTCATCAATAACTGATTTCTTTGAATATAATAAAAGATGCACACTGACTAACCTGTGTCCAGTATGGAAGATGATTTACATCAGAAGGAGACTTGAGGCAATGAACCCTCTCTGGGAACTAATGCAATCATCTTGGAATGTAATGAGAAATGTAGGAAAGTTGGAGTGAAAAAGATGAATATGAGAGGTGAATAAATTGGCAAGTCTCATAATTCATATTACATAGATTAAAGAAGAGACAGGATACAAACAATTCTGGGTTATCAAGGAAGACTATATTGCTAGAAAAAACATACCTCAGAATTGTGTTCATTCAGTTTATAAATTAATCAATGGATGAGGGAGTGTTGAACTAGGGAGAAGATGATAAAGTCTCCTTGTAAGAATAGAGTTTGAGATGATGGAAGGATACCCAAATGAAAAAGAAGAGTAGGCAGATGAGAAGGCAGACATGGAGGGAAGCATCTGTGGACATTTAGCACAGATGCTAGAGGTGAAGGCATGAGAACCCAAAGCACTCAGCACATTTCCTAGGGCTGCCACAACCACAAACTTGGTGGCTTCACCCAAAGTTATAATCTCAGAAAACAAGTTTCCAGAATCTGAAATCAAGGTGTCATCAAGGATGGTTCCTTTTGGAGGCTCTGAGGGACAGACATCTAGACACTCTCTCGGCTTTCAGGTGGTTGTCTGCAATGTTTGGCTTCCCCTTAGGTTGCAGGGGAAGCATTCTGGTCTCTGCCTCTAGTTTCATATCACTTTTTCTGTCTCTGTTGTTCTTTCCTCTTCTTGTTAAGACACCAGGATTCACCCTAAACCCAGAATGATTCCATTTGAAAAATCCTGCATTAATTACATCTGCAAAGACCCTATTTCCACATTCTGAGGTTCAGAGTTCATTGGTGGATGTGAATTGTGGGCGGAGATACTCAACCCAGTACATGCTCCTAGGAATTACATGTAGAAAAAGAAGAGCACTTCTTAAAGCCAAAGCCTTGGGAAACTTGAAGGCAGAACAAAGGGGAGAAATAGGCAAAAGGACAGAAAAAGAAACATTGTAGAACTAGGAGACCTAGGGTAGTACATTGTCTGGAAAGCTGAAGGAGGGAGGGACTTAAAGTTAGAATGGTTTATATGTCAAGTTAAGCAGATCCATGCAAGCACTTGGCCAGTAGGATACAGACTAATATGACTAATGGACATTAGGAGAGTAGTTATGAGATCATTTGGAAATAGGGGCAGAAAAAGGAAAGAAAAAAATTAAGATGCTCCCTAGAGATCAGATAAAGATGGGAAAGACTGGAAACAATTCTCCAGGAGCAGAAAGTTGGCAGTTGCTTAAAGTCTGCTCTGGCGTAACCAGACAGAGGATTGTTCTCTCTTCTCTCAAAATGTGGATCAAGAAGAGTATTCAGAACTGGTCAGAGCAAGGGATTCCTCCTTTCTGCTTGAGAGCATGAACTGCTTGTACCTTTTCATATGCAAATATAAAGAATTAGGCTGAATACTAATTAAATTGCAAAGACATTTGTAAAGTAATATCACATCTAGGGACACTTAATAAGGTCTGTACATGGACCTTATTTATAAATAGCAGAGATTAAACATATGATAAAAGGAATCTTTACATGGAACAATTAAAGATCAATTATGACAATGGTATACAGCGGTGAAAGCCTCTGGAAGAACTTCCTTCTCGTTAATCAGAGATAATTATCAATTATGAGGTTTAATCATTAGTAGAGTGTCTACATTTTGCATCTTAAAAAGCTGATTATAATTAGTCTCCAGATCTTGCTCCAAGGGCTCATTATGTTCAGAGAGGAGTGACTCTTTTTCTTCTAAAAGTGACTTTTCACTCATAACCTTGAGCAACTTGAACTCTTTTACACCTATACTGAGTTGAGATAGACAGCTCATTTTTTTCTGTTATTCAAAAAAAAATTGATTTGATAGGTGGGTATACACTAAAAAATGTAAAAAAAACCTCTATTACAAATATAGGGAAGGCAAAAGGTCTTACTTTTGAATAAATATTGATTTAAAAGAGAAGGTTTATTATCTTAATTATATCCAGGATGTGACTAATAGATAATGAATTAATGACAGGAAGTTTTCCAGTGAAGAATGTCTGTTTATTAAAAGGTCATATGAACCATGAATTGTACAACACTCTTTATGTATATTATTCCAGTTTACCCCATCAACAACATTATAACATGGATGTTGTATTTCTCCTCATTTTATATAATAAAGAAAGGGGGTATCCGAGTGGTCTTAACAACTTGGCCAATCTAACATAGACACTGAATAATAATTCTGGAGGATATTTTATATTTGATATTAAAGTTAATTTTACCTGAATAATTAGTATTTAAGATATTAAAATGTTCAATGTTGCAGGAAAACAATTAGAAAAATAATTCTTTAATTTTTGATTCAATAATTTATTTGGTAGTGACATTAAAATTTTCAAGCTTATATCTTATATTTATTTCATAAAAAGTAAATAAAAAAGTGAAACAGACATTAAATATTTACTGAAAGTCAAATACTAGATGATGCAGTGGTCCATAAATAACTTTGCTTAAAAAATGACGACCTAGTTTGAAGGTATTTATTGGTAGTATTCCATCTGAGATTGATTTTTTTTCCTACTTTGAAGGTAATATAAAAATCTAGGGATTGAGTTGAAGTTAAGATGTTCAGTACTGCTTAAGAAATAAAGAATTTGGATAAACATAATATAGGACACATGAGAATGTCAGACTTAAGACAGTCCATTCAATAAATTTAATTGATGCCTACACTGCTGTTCCTAGGATGACGGTGAATACAGGCAGGCTCCACTGACCTCATGAGGTTTCCTCTCTGGCAATTAGACCTCTGTGGCCCCTTAGTTCTCATTTTAAATGACCAGCACCAATCAGGTGTAAAATAAAGTTTTTTTTTGTTTTTTTTTTTTTTTTTAGTTTAATTTCTGGAAAACACTCATTTAAGGAGGAATATTATGTAGTCAATACATAAAACAACTGAATTTGTAAATGCAATTGTTTTTCTTGAAACTATGGGTATAATTAATTATGGAATTGAATTTTGGGTGTGAATTTTTCTCCATTTGGAAATCAAAAATGGTGTCATGTTGGTGCAAAATGTGCATTTGGAATTGAGAGAAATTAGTACTGTATTCATTTATTTTATAACATATGGTAATTTTTACATGCATTATGTATTGAACTTTGAAGGATACTGATATCACATGACTTTTAGCCTAGAAATAAATTACTTGAAGATATTCAGTTCATAAACTCATCGAATACTGCTAATTTCTTATCAAAGCACTTTTTTGTAATACTTTTCATTCTCTTTTAGAAAACATATTTTTTATTTCTCTGTTTTCTGAAAGAAAATGTCTCATTAAAAATTGCAGATACAAAACTGGTAAAATTAAATATTATATGAAATACTTTTGAATTTATTTATGTAATGAACAAGAGCAGTTTAGTGATTTTTGTGAAATATATTATCTTTGCCTTGAAGAATAATTGCTATGAGATAATGACATAAGTACATCTGAAATATTTCAAAATCATTAACAAATGTACTGATGATTAGAAGATGAGCATTTTTCAAATTGGAAGTATAGACTTGCAGTATGTATGTATATAGTTAGAAAGTATTTTCTGGAAAATGTTTTTGCTAATCAAATTTTCTCAGTGTCATGTTAATCTCCATTTGGAATATTTTATGGAGTATTTTATTTGCT
Organism: Sciurus carolinensis; assembly: GCF_902686445.1. NCBI lineage: Eukaryota > Metazoa > Chordata > Mammalia > Rodentia > Sciuridae > Sciurus > Sciurus carolinensis. Next base: position 18,678,756 of record NC_062217.1, on the reverse strand, counting down.
GTATTCTCTCCCATAGTTGATCTTTTCACAATCACTGCAATCTTGACTTGAGGAAACTTCTGAGGAAGATCCCTCAATTTCCTTCTGGATACCTGGTGGCAGAAATTCATTGCTAGGGTCAACTGGGGCTAGCCTCCAGTTTGGTTCCCTTTGTTAGTACAGCTAAGGGCATACAGCTGACCTTTGAAAGAGATAGAACGTAGGGCAAGACAAAAGTCATTTTTTTTTTAAAACTAAATGGAAGTGTTTGTATTGAAGATATTTTTGTTATGATGATCTTATTCACCCTGTTAATGAAGGAGGAGGCCCCTTCCCTAAGTAATTTGAGATGAGGAAACACCAAGTACTGATCAGATTAGATAGTATAGCAGTTTGTAAGTCACACAAACTTAGTAGCCCAGGGAAGGACACCTTCAGAGGGAGGAGATGCCTTGTAGGGGTACAGTGGGATTGTATTTGGGAACAGAATGAACCAGCAGGGACTGTGGAAAGCAGACTTTCTAGTGACAAGAGAGTGAAGAGGACTCTAGGTTCTACAGGAAGGCTTGTCTGAATCATTGCTCTAGTAGGGTGGTAAAAACCTAGTAGGTTAAAGACAGAGTGGGATTGAACTGGCTGACCTCACAGGAGAGCTAGTTGAGCGGGGATCCTTTCCTACTGGGTGGTGGCCATTTCTGGCAAGAGAAGGAGAATTTATGGCTATGCTTTTGGGATCCTGTGGGGCTTAAATAAGTCAAGATAGTATGAGAATGTTAATCTTATATTTCTCATGGTTAAAAGTTTAGTAGGAATAGTCAAGGGGAGGAAGTAGTACCTGGGTTACCTACAAGGCATGAAGAACTATTGGGTCACAAGGCAGCCACTGTAGACCTCTAGACCACTATAAAGAAGAGATGGAGCTGCCTGGTGACAGGATAGTGAGTACCAGGGTTTCTTCTCATGTGAAAGGGTGAGTTCAAGGGGTAACACATACCCAGTGTATGGCTCATCAGAAGCAGGAGAGTTCATGGGTAAGGGACATAGAAGTTGTCATGCATTTGTGCTCTTATCAGATCTGTGGCTTATGGAAGTTTACTTAATCTCTGTACTCCAGTTTCTTCCTTAGTAGTATAATAGTAACTGTCTCATGGGGTGGTTAAAATGTTAAATGAGAGAATACCTCTAACCACTAAATGAATATTAGCTATTATTATTGATTGGGTACAGAAGTTACCCAAACCATTTCTAAGGGTGTGCTAACTAGTGGTCAATCTTGGCCTAAAGCAGGAGTAAGGGTTTAAGACTCTGCAGTATCATTAAGAACACCTAAACTACACTGGAGATTATTTCTCTTTACAAGGTCTCAAGTGACAACTATAAACAGTTACTTAGAAATACTAGGAGAACTCTGCATTTAGATAATTATTAAGGTGTATCTGAAATAATGACCCTTTAAAGATTCTCCTATCTAAGGGTATTGATATTTTGAGAGCAAGGCCCAGGGCCTATTACATAAAAGACATTCAATAAATTTTGATTGAATAGCTTTTGAAAAATGAGGCATTAGAGCTCTCAAATTATGGTAATTCCACCATAGCTTCATTTGTAATATTTACAAGTAAATTGAACAAAAGATTAGTTGTAGTCCTTGTGCAGAGATTGCTACAAAATGTGCACCTAAAAGACAATATGAAACTGTATTCTGATTGGAAGATGGGGACTTGTCTTGAAGTTCCAGAGCATAGCATGCATATTATTTATTTGGAAATAGGGATACACAGAAGAAAAAAATCTTTTCCAAGTCACTTGTTGACTCATCCACTGCAGTAGCTGTAGGGATAACAGGTAGTAACAAAACGTATTTCTTATCTGTGACTGTAGATATTTTTTTTTTGCAGACTAAATACACTTATTTTCTTGTTAAATCCTACTCCCTTTTTATATATGACTTCCTACTTGTTTTGTTGAAATAAACTGTAAAATCACCAAGAAAAGAACTTGCCTGCATGTCACTGTATACCCCATTATGCCTCATATAGTGTTTTTTGATGTCATGTGTTTAATCAATATTTGTTAGTTGACTAGTTTTTATTGAATCATCAATACTTAACACTTGTGTTTGTGATTTTCTCCTTGCAAGGCAAATTGTTTTAGAGATTCCAAATGATTGAATTGTACCAGGTAATATAAAACTTCTTTAATGTTCACAGTCTATGATGATTAACTCTATCAGGGAGAGATCTTAGTAACAATAAAGAAGTTCTGGGAAAACTTAAAACTTTATGAGACATATATTAACTTATAAGGGGTTCTAACAGAATAAAATCAAGTAGATAAAAATTTTATATATTACTAGTGAAAAGTATGATAAATTAATAGACAGTGTTACTGACTATAACCTCATAGGTGCTTGGGTATGGCATGGAATGGCTGAGGAGCACAGGTTCTGGCTGCCCATGCCCAGCTTGATTCCTTATCTTAGACCTTGGCCAAATCATCTTACCTCTCTGTGCCTCCTTCCTCATCTCTGAAACAATGATAATCATAGTATCTGTTTTATAAGGTTGTTATAAAGATTAAGTGATTCAGAATTCATAGGACACCTATAATATTATCTGGCACATGAATACTACATACATTTTCATGGTTGTTTTTGTTTCTTCCTGTAGACTTCCAAGCATCCTTTCCATGATAGGGGTGGGCAAGTAGAGACATTCATGGAGAATTTTATTTTCTGGAATACAGCTTTGCCTGAAGGAAGGTCTAGAATTTATAAGTGGTATTCCCATTTATTAAGAGATTATTATTACTAGATTTATTAGGAGATCTTCTAAGAAAATAATCTAATATTCAGGGAATGGATGTCAAAAGTCAAGTGAGCAGTATTTCACACTGAAGCAATGTCCCAGCCGTCACCCTGGAATGACTTTAAAGCAAGTAATCTCTGAAAGTGCTTCAGATATCAAATGGTCACTAAAAATCCCATAACACTTCACTAAGACTTAAAATTATTCAGTACTGTCTCTTGGCAAGCATTCAGATTTGAGATGAAATTCCCCTAAAGTGGTTAAAAAGTATTTATAGTCCCCTTGCCTCATGCTTTTGAATAGTTTCCTTCTGCTGGAGAAGCATTCTCTTCAAGTTCTTGGGTCAATCACATTTCCAAAATATGCTTTGCCTTTTGGTTTATGTTTTCCCATGAAGTCTGTTTGTAAACAGTAGCTTGACAGAATTATTTTGTATTCTTTAAATTGCTTAAAGTCTTCATTTTTCTCTTTCTTGAGAGAAACTTCCCTGAGCACTTTTACCTTAGTTGTTCTCTAAGAAATATTTTGAAGAAATTCAGAATGTGGTAAAAGCTCAGTAAAGCCTCCACAGATAGAAATTACTGAAGTAAAATATGCTAAAGAGTGATAAGATAATAGACCAGACTTCACTATAATAATAATGTGATAATGTTTGATTTCAATCCTCATGACATAAGTTATTTCAGAAAATGTTATAGAAATGTTATAGAAAATGTTACAGAAAAATATCCTAATGCAGCAACAAAAAATTTTTAAAAACCCTTCATGTGTACAGTTTTGAAACCTACGTGCTATTAGGCCTCCCCCCAAAATAGTATTTTGTATTATGCCCCGGTCTACTTTCTGCAATTTTAATAGGAATTCCTATGTATAGGGAACCACGATTTATTCGTAGGGAAATGTTTCATTTCAGTTTCAATAGGTGTTTCTTATGTCCTGTGTTCTCTGATCCTCTTCATGCATTCTCTCTTTTCCTCAGACGGCGGTTTCCCTTTGCTTTTATCTGATTCTTTGCACCAGTCGCGGCTGTTCTGGTGCCTCTCCAGCGGCTGGACCAGGTTGACAGGGTCTCAGTGCCGAGAAGAGCCGCGCGCCGGGGGCGTGGCCTGCACGCAGGGCGGGGCGGGGCGGAGGCGGGGCTTCGCCAGGGAGCGCAGCGCGCGGGCACATCCCAGGTTAGCTGCTGTGAGCCCAGCCCGCGGCTGCAGCGGCCGTGATCGGAGCCCGCTGCTTGCCGGCTTTCTGCGGCTCCAGCGCTTTTCTTCGTCTGTGCAACGTTAACTGTCCTCGGCTGGGGAGGGACATCTGGCGTGCCCAGCCTGAAAACTGTGGTGGCACAGCCTCGGGACTCAAGAGAAAGCTAAGTCCCTCAGGTGAAGCGGGTGTCCGAGCGCAGTCCCTCAGCGCCGGACTTCAGATCGCACGCTCTGAAAACCTCCACTACCAGTCTTCCAGAGCCTGCAGCGCGCGCGCGTGGAGAGTGGGGTTCACTGCGCGGGAAGGGGTGACCCGGACACCGATGATGGACGCACGGATCTGGCGCATAGGCTTTCGTTGTCTCCTTCTTCTGGTTTTCTTTGGGTCTGCCCGCAGCGAGGGTGAACAGACCTGTGCAGAAGTTCGGAAACTTTTCCAGTGGCGGTTTGTGGGAGCTGTCAAGGGGTTGCCCGATGCACCGCGGGCAGGTAAGGAGCCGCAAGCCGGCGCAGGGCGATGCTCTTGGGCGCGGTGCGGAGGGGTCCTCTGAGCTCTCGCCCTGCGGTATCTCAGAGGTGGTACTTCCTGGGAAGATGACCTCTGGGGCCCTCCCGGCGCACAAGGCCCTCGGGGATGCACCTTGTGAACATCCCTGGCTCAGCCGCGCAGCTTCTGGGACTCCCTAATTGCGCCTGCGGCTATTCCTAGCTTGGGGCGCTGGCTTCCCGCCTGGGGCTTCCTTAGTCTTGGGTGATGCCTTGGAAGGAGCTAGTAAAGCAGACGTGTGGGGGACAGCGTAGCCTGACCGTGTTTCTGTTGGAGAGGATTTCACTGGGGTGTCCCGGGTTTGCCATTTTCTCACAAACGGAAGAAATTGGGTGAGTTGTCCCAAGTTTGATACTAAAAGCACAGACCTTCATTTTACGCCTTTGTTGGAGAATGGCGAATGGGACACTAACAAGGGCAGCCGATTTGGTCTTTTCTGTAATTAGGCTCTTGGTGCTGTACACTTGCAGAGACGTGACTTGTTGGTGCCCTCCGCTTTGAGGCATCAACTTGTCCTTTCAGGAGCGCAAAATGCACAGTTGTGTCTTCCAGAACCATGAGGTAGTTTCAAGCCTGATGGATATTAAGGCAACAGACGGATCAAACTCACCCTATTGGGGAGCCACTTAGCATGGATACAATATAACAGATTCAGAGGGAAAGAATACAGTTAATGTGGCCAGTGTAGATTATCCTTCCTGTAAGTGCCCTTTGCTTGCATTTTTATCCCCTCTTCCCAGTCTCCATCATGCATATGTTTTGTCTACTAGGGGGAGAGCCAATGCCCCTTTTATCCGGAAGAATAGGTCTCAGTTGTCAGAGCAGTAGCAGGTGTCTGAAACTAACTCAGACCTTACTGGAACAATGCACCTCTTTAGCTGTGACTATGAAGCCAACACACAGGGTAATGAATGCTCTGAGGATTTTGGTTGAACAAAGAACTTGTGGAGAATGCTTGATTCTGAAATCTGTCCTCTGCCAGAGTCTTCAAGGTGAGGAGACTTGCACTCAGCACTACCCAGTGGTGAAGCCTTCCCTGGACTGTTTTTCTGGTCATGCACTTCATTCTTGCTAAACCGCAAGGAATCTGGATGTTTGGGAACGTTGAAGCCCATGTGTGTGTGTGTATTTGGGATTGAAGACAGAGGCCCTCTACCAATAAACCACATTTCTGGCACTTTTCATTATATATTCTGAGACAGGGTTTTGCTAAATCTTACAACCTGGCCTTGAACTTGCAATCCTCTTGCTTTAACCTTCCTAGTAGCTGGGATTACAGGTAGGTGTGACATCCTCACTGCACCTGGCTACATGAACATTTTAAACACATAAATATTTATCTGAATGCCTGTTCAGTAACACCACATACTTTGTCTACACTACCTGTAGCAACATTGTTGATATTCTCAGTTTGGATTAATTCTTCTCTCCTCATACAAAATACCTACTTATAAATATGTAATTTCTTATTTCAATGTATTTTTTTCATTGTGAAACAAATCTCACTTAGTTGATAATAAAACTGTGTGTGTGTGTGTGTGTGTGTGTGTGTGTGTTTGAGCTGTGAAAGCCTCAATTGAGTCAGTAGATTTTGCCTCCTCAATACCATAGGTTAGGCTGGTACTTTAAGTGAATGTTGCCACCTCCCCTCTAAGGGCCTTGACCTCAGTCACTTCTCAGATCTCAATATTTCTGGTACCTGCTGAATACAACATGTAGAATAGAAGGTATTGCATTTCAGGAAGCTTGTGTGCCTCATCTCTTTTGAAGAGGAAGTTTCCAGCACATTAATTACTGAGGTTGCATTTTACCAGGATAAAAGGAAAAACTGAAAAACTACAGCTCTGCCCTGTCTTAAAGGATTTGGGTGCCTTAGTTTGCAGTGGATACACAGGACACAAAGTGCCAGGATGGCAATAATCTTCTAAGTCATTCTGGATGGTTTCTCCAGATAGTCCCTTTCTTTATCTGTGGCTTGCTTAAGGGGATGGAGAAATCACAGCAGCACCCACTAAAGGGGCTGAATTAAGTTGCACACTTAAACCTTAGTGGTGCTAGTGAAAAGAAATGCTAAATTCCTTCCATATTTTCATTAATTCATGAATGTATTATTCTGATTTAGGCTCACCTGATAGAAGATATTCATATATGGGCTTTATATAATTCTGAATTTTTCTTGTTTCTGTACTGCTGGTCATTTTTTATTTGAATAATTCAAGAAAATATCGAACTACTTTTTTTCACATTGGTAATCTGTAACATTTACCATCATTGAATTTAGTAAATGGCTATCTTATTTTCTAAAATTACCCTCAAGAGAGGATATAGTTAATATATAAGTACTCATTTCCACATGAGGACACAGATATTAATATTATTTTTGGTAAAATGTGTTTGTTTAGCACACAGCCTTTCATTGATTAACATGAATACAATTAACTTGGTATTTGTTTTACTTGAAGGTATATTTCTTAGTGCTTTTTTCATTTCTTTTCCACAGTGGTTGATTCCTGAAATGTCTAGTCAAAATGCTGCTTTTATAATACAAGCAGTAGACTAACTTTTTATAGTTTCTTATATTTGTGACTTTTATATCTTCTTAAAAATGTCCAATTTGAAATTATTAAAATTGTGAGAACAACCATTTAGGCTGTTTCTCAGATTCCATTACCTTTGTTCCCTACCCTGCTCCAATTCTTTAAGCCTATTGAGCTTCTAAGAATGTTTGGATGAGAAATGTAAAAAAAGAAAGAAGGTGTAAATGTGATTAGAATTACAGATTTCCCTGTGTTCTGATTTTATTTCCTAAGTAGTAGTCAAGGTGCCCTTTGCTCTTATTTATTTTATTCAGTAAAGAACTGTTAGTGTATTTAAAGCTCCTTTTATTTTTATTTTATTTATTGGGGAGAGGAGATAATGCTTTACCATTGAAATTCTCTTCACACTTGCATTGTTCACACATGTATTAAATCCTCTTTGAGAGGATAATTCAGAGATTTATAAAAAAATTGAAGACTACATTCAGATAATTTATTTGCCAGTTTTTAAAAAATGAGTGTTCTTCGATAGAGAACTCTATATCAAGTATAGTCTCCATGTTAAATAGTTTGTGAAGGATAACTGTCAACTTCCACTAGTTTGACAGAATATCTGAAACAATTAACTTGCAAAGAGAAAAGGTTTATTTTGGCTTATGGTTTTGGAGGATCTAGTCCAAGATCTAATGGCTCATTGATTTGGATTGCTGGCAAGGTAGCACATCATGGCAGGAATGCCTGGCAGAGGAGCAAACTTAACTTACTTCATGAGCCAGGAAGCAAAGAGGCCAGAGACCCACTTCCCTTTTAGGATATGCCCTCAGTGACCTAACTTCCCACAAGGCTCTATCTCCAAAAGGTTCCAATGTACCTCCCAGTAGTACTACTCTGGGGACATATAATACATGGATCTCTGGGGGACTTTGAGCATTCCAAACTATATAGTTAAAAGTTATGTAGCAATAAATTTTCCTTGTTAGGTATTGACTATGAGGGAATAATAACAAATTTGAAGTGGCAAAATGAAATTCTAATACTATTAGACTCTTTAAGTAGCACTCTGTAGCTTTTGTTTGCTTTAAACTGCTTCAAGATCAAATCTTATAATCACTCCCAGGACAATTGATTTCATTCTCAGATCCAAGAGAAACAATCTACCTGGTAAACTTGAAATTTGGAATTGTAGACATCTGGGTTTTATTTTCATACTCGGTTCTTCCTTTTGTAGTTCTGTTAATCAGTTATTTTTGAAACTCTGTTTCATCATCTATAAAATGGAAATATTCTAAGAGGTGGTTCCATAGATGAAATGAAATAATGTATGTAAAATGACACAAATTCAGGTACATAAGTGTTCAAATATATTCCTGTTGTCATTATAGTTGAACTCAGGGGCACTTGACCACTGAGTCACATCCCCAGCCTTATTTTGTATTTTATTTAGAGACAGGGTCTCACTGATGTTAAGCACCTTGGTTTTGCTGAGGCTGGCTTCGAACTCACAATCCTCCTGCCTCAGCCTCCCGAGTCACTGGGATTATAGGTGTATGCCACCATGCTCAACTTGTCATTATAATTCTTTCCCTCATGTCTTGATTTTAACTTACTTGATTTTTAAGGGAGAAATTTTAGTTTTTAACTCAAATTTTATATATGTGTATATCAAAGATGTATTTTATAATAATTTGGTTTTTTTTCAGTCAAAAATTATCATTTCCAAAATTGGTAAACATATTTCTGTCCAAAATGACATTTTATTAGGTTATGGTCATTTTTTTTTTTTTTTTTGGTTAACTAATAAAACTCTAAGAAAGAAACGAGGCAGAATCACTGCTAACTGTAGCATCTATAGCCATTACCTCCACTGCCACCACTACTATTCTGACTATATGCAGTCAACAAAATTGTATGTAAGGTACGATTTAAGGTTTCACATAATTACTGGCTAGTGGCTATAGTCACTCACTGACGGTAATCTCAAACTGGGCTTCTCAAATGGAGGCACAAGCCTATAATCCCAGCTACTCGGAAGACTGCGGCAAGTAAGAAGGGGTGGGGATGTAGCTCAGTGTAGAGTGCTACTGGGTTCAGTCCCCAGTCAAAAAGAAAAATATCAGTACTTTGCTTCTCAGCAATAAATCATTTTTTCTACTTGAGCAGGGTCATTATGGTGATTATATTTCCAAAGCTCAAGCTGAGACTTGTGGTCTGACATTGGGGTGGATTATTCATGTGAGGTTTGTCCTGTGTTGAAGCCCACCATGTAAGAACTGCTGGAAACAAGACTGTGGTCAAGCGAAGTTCACTTTACTTGCTGCAACAAGGAAGATTGCACTCTACAGGAGCCATAGGTATTTTGGTAATAGGCAGTTGGGGAGGCTTTGTAAAGGATTTGTCCTTGGGCTGGGTGATTTAAAAAAGGGTTTAATGAAGTGACGCAATTCAGGAATTGGCTATCTTGGTAACTTTCATGTAGGTGTTAGGAAGATTAAGGTGGGGATGGTTGTCGTTAATGAAAGAGGCAGTGGTAACCAAAGTTGGTACAGATTATCTTTGTCCATGTCTGCTTGCACCACAGTCTCAAGTGGCGTTGTCTCATTGTTCTCTTATTCTTCTAGACATGATTTATAAATGAATGATCTTTTGGCATCCCTGTCAGTTTGTTAAAATGAAGTCATGGGAGATTTCAACATGTGACTTGTTGAAATAGATTTTTGTGAATGTGGTACTTGGTCAACTCAAGTAATGATAGAAATTGATTTTAATAGAAAATAGTCATCTTCATATCTACCTTTCTTTCATAAAAGCCTGACCTTTCACTAGAAGAATCCAACTACATCCTCAATTCTACATTTTATCTTTAATAAATTTTAGATTTTACTAATTATACTGCTAAAATCATCCTCACATGATTATTCATTTTTCTATGAATCACAAAAATACACAGCTTCTTATTAGCTGTATCAGGTCTGCATATGGCTGCCATGTAAATTGTATGTATAATGTGCTTTTATAGAAAGAAAATGAGATTTTTGTATTTTTATGGTTTTATATAATAATACAAATTCTTTTGAAATTTTAAAATACTGAAAAACAATCACAAAAATTCTTATGTTCTCTTTTCAGTACCTGCATCAAACCTCTGCTAAACATATATCATTTTGAAAGAACATGGACTCTTTTTATCTTTCTTTGTAACCTATTTTTCCAGTTATGAACACACCAGTAATTCTCATGCCATTAAACATTTTTCTAAGCACATTTTTGGTAGCTGTATAGTACTCTATACTCATTTTTCTAAGCACATTTTTGGTAGCTGTATGGTGATATGAATCACCATAGAGTAAGTTAAATTCTCCCTTGATGTTAGAAATGTGGGTTTCTAGTATTCACTACCCTGAAGTCATGTGACTCAGGACATGAAAGGCAAACATCTCTTAAACTCTTACTTCATCACAGCTTCACACATGATCTGCATTCATTCTACACTAAATTTTTTAGCCTCCACACTCTTGTGAGGGCCTCTCCTGTGTATTATAGGATGTTTAAAAGTGTCTCAGACCTCCATTCACTAAATCCCAGTAGCAATACCACCAGCTCCCCAGTAAACTTGTTATAACCCAATATGTCTCCAGACATTGCCAACAGTCTTGTGGGAGGAAAAATCATCTTGGCTGAGAACAGCTTGCAAGAACTGTACAAACGGTGGGTCTTGAAACACACACACACACACAGAGATTGTGTAACTGTTTTATTTGCATGTTTCAAGTCTCAGTTTAAATGTCAGCTATTCAGAAAGGCCTTTCTCAAGAGTCACTAAACTAGATTACAGCAGCTATTGTGGAATTGCTTTTGTTTCAGGTGTGGCACTTATTAAGATGCTGCATTCCTTTTATATCTTTTAACTCTAGATCTTTCACCACTAGATTGAGTACATGATGACAATGGAGACCACATCTACCCAGGCCAGTTCCATGGACATTTGCCTAGCTTGTGCAGTCGCATAGGATTCTACACTCAGAAAGACCCCGTGCTTGGTTTAATGTTTTCTTGTAATCATAATGAAATTTGAACAAAAGTTCCTGTATTTTATTTTTTACATTGGACCCTGCAAATGATGTAGCTGTTTGGGTTGCATATCTTTTTTCACTGTAGCCTCTTTGGTGTCTAAAGCACAGCTTGGCTCAGAGTAAGAGTTGAAATATTTATTAATTTAGTAAAACTGCAGAGAGCATCTTGGTACATCATTTGAATCTCTCTGATTCTTAAGTTTAACTCTAACATAAGTCTGTGAGATTCAGCTACTAGTATGCAAGGAAATTTTTTAAATGTTTTATGGTGTTAAATAAAGGGATCCCATTTTTTCTTCTTCTTCTTCACAGTGGGCTGTGATCATTAGCCTAAAGCCCACCAGGGCCTAACTTTAAATTTTTACATATTCAGTTGCTTTAACATAGCTGAACTGAACCTATTTTTAGCCATTTAGAGTCTGCCTATTTTGCATAGCCCATAAAGCTGCACCTAGCATTTGCAGGCCATACTTAAAACAAACCCTGGGGCTAGGAAAGACCCCAAGCCATTGCTGTCTCTCTTAGCTCTGAGAGACCCAGAGACTTTATGTTTTGCTGCTGAACCATATCATCTAGACATGTGAGTTCCCTCCAATTCCCTGCTCACTTGAGAGTTCTCTTGGGCCCTTCCTCTTCTGCAATGGCCCTGCAACACTGTCCTTAGAGGGTCTCATGCTATGAGGGACTTCCAAATAAAGTTCACTGTATACCAACTTCCACCTTGTGGTCTTGCTTTTCTTTGACAACCCTGAAATCTTGAAACTCACTGCATATGGGCCAATACTTGGTCATTTCTAATATAAAGCAGAGAGTCAAAGTAGCAATACTGACATTAAATAAATATCCCTTTACTAGACCATAGAGCTTACTTGAGAGTAAACTCTGTAATTGATTTCTCTCTTTGTTTTGTGATTAGGTCAACATTAATAAATAAATTTTTATGTGTAGAATTAGTTTTATGTTTCTAGTTAACTAATAGGTCATTTATTGTGCTTAATTATAATTTTTGATTGATGTTACTAGAATGAGAAACAGAGTAGATAAAATATGTTGGAATATAATCTGAGTGTGATTGGATTGTTCAGTAAATTGTTTTCAGAGTTATTTTTTCTTTCTTTTTTGTTATTTTTTTATGTAACTGTCACAAATTATATAAAGTGACCCAACCCTTTTAAATTTAAATGTAAAGGAATTTTTATCTATATTACCTAATATTTTTGAAATGGAGTAAATAAATTACCAGACAATTATCTGGAAGAAAGTTTCTCCAATGTCCTGAAAGGAAAGGAAAGGGAAATTATTTAACATTGAAAGGGTTCATTTGCATAGCTCATCTGGCATCATGTAGCCTGAGTGATGGATCTTCCTCAGCATTTTATTGACGCATTGTTGAGAGGGTAGAGAAAAACAAAGGTGACTAAGTACTTTTGCATTTGGGTTTGGATTAGGTGGTTTATGTTGAATTTGGATGTTATTTCTTGCAAAATAATAGTTTTCGTGATGAAATTAATAGCAGTAAACTAAAAAATGATTCAGTTTTTCCATGTTCCACCTTTGTTAATTCTATGCTGAGGATGAAAGTCATATTACTGACCTGTTGAATTGTTTCTGAGCTGAGAAGATCATTGTTAAAAGATACTGGAGTTTAGACTTCATGTGGACCAAGCGGTGGCCACAGCCTTTCAAAAATCTTTTACATTTAAGAAAACAATAATTGCTATTAAATCATGAAATATGATGCTTGATCTCAGGCATAATCTCTCTTTAAAGTATTTCAAACAATTACAAATTAAGAAATAATTAGTAATTTTTCAAATTTATTTTAAGTTGATAGATAAAAATGGTATTTCTGTGTATAGTATGATGTGTTGAACTGTATATACATTCTAAAATGGTTAAATACAATTAAATAAAACATGTAGTATCTCACAGTTACCATTTTTGGTGGTGAGAATATTTAATACCCACTCTCTTGACACTTTTGAGAAATGCAGCATATCATCAGAACTATGTTCACCATGCTATACAACAGATCTCTTTGATTCACTCCAACCGTATTTATTTTCTTTGACCAATAACTGTTGTAAAAGTAGTATTAGTATCTTCTTCCAAATGGTGCCTGGTAACCACCGTTCTACTCTTCACTCATATGAGATTCTTTTTAGATTCCACATATGCAGAAGACCATGCAGCAATTGTCTTCTTGTATTGATTATTACATTTAACATAATGTCTTCTGGGTTCTTCATGTTATTGTAAATGGCAGGGTGGTTTACTTTTTTTAAGGCAGAATGGTAGTCCCCTCTCTATATATACCACATTTTCTTTACCCAGGTATTTTTACCCAGTCATATTTATTTTTACATTTTTTATTATGGTAGAATACATATAACAAAATTTACCCTCTTTATCATTTTTAACTGTACTGTTATTTGATACATATTAAATAATTCATATTGTTGGGTGGCCATCACCACTAGCTCTAGTACTTTTTTTTCACCTTGCCAAATAAGAAATATTATTTGGATGGAGGATTGAATATCCTTTTTCCTTCCTCTGCAATCCTGCATATTTACCCTATTCACATTTTTAAAAATTTTTTTGGTACAAGGGATTGAATCCAAGGACACTTTACCACTGAGCCACATCCCCAGCCTTTTAAAATATTTTATTAGAGATAGGGTCTCCCTGAGGCTGTTTTTGAACTCATGATCTTCTTGCTTCAGCCTCCCGAGTTGTTTGGATTATAGACATGCACCACTAGACCCGGCTCCCATTTTTTAAAATATTACTAAAAACTGTATTTTGTTATATGTTTTTTTCTTTCCACATAATTATGGGTGATTATAGTTGTACATAATGATGGAATTTGTTGTTGCATATTCATATATGAATATGAATATGAACAATGTAATTTGGCCAATATCACTCCCCAGCACTCCTCCCTTCTCTCCCTGCCTCCCATGCCCCAGTCCCTTTCCTCTACTTCTCTTTTGATTTTCATGAGATTTCCAATACCCCCTCCACCTTTCTTTTCCTTTTCCTCTCTAGTTTCCACATATAAGAGAAAACATAGGACCTTGACCTTTTGAGTTTGACATTTTATTTAACATAATGGTTTCAAGTTCTATCCATTTTCCTGCAAATCACATGATTTGTTTTCTTTAAAGCTGAATAAAACTCCAGTGTGTATATATATACCACATTTTCTTTATCCATTCTTCCATTGATGGACACCTAGACTTAGTTTGGTTCCTTAGTTTGGTTATTGTGAATTGGGCTGCTATAAACATGGGTATGCTTGCTTTATTATAGTATGATAACTTTAATTATTTAGGATAAATAGCAAGGAGTGGTATATGGTGGTTTAATTCATAGTCTTTTGAGGAACCTCCGTACAAATTTCCATACTAATTTACAATCCCACCAATAGTGTAAAAGTGTTCCTTTTTCTCCACATCCTCTCCAGTATTTATTATTGAATCCTTGATGACTTCCATTCCATTCTGAGATGAAATAGTGTAGTTTTGATTTGCATTTCCCTAAGCGTTGCTGACATTGAACATTTTTTCATATATTAGATGGCCATTTGTATTTCTTCTTTTGTGAAGTGTCTGTTTAATTTACTTGCCATTTATTAATTGGGCTCTTTTTTGGCGTTCAGTTTTTTGAGTTCTTTATATATTCTAAATGTTAATCCTTAATACAGTCATATTTAAAAACTATTAAACATTTCTTGTTCTGTCGTTAAATTTTTTTACTCATAGGATATTGAGTTTGAATTGCTTCAAAATCTATTTTAGTTTTCATAATTCTATATAGGCAATATAATTGTGTAGGGGAGATATAAATTATAATTAATCTTTGCAGCTGTCTTTTTGGTCTTTTGCTTTTCCTTGTCTTATAGTTGGGAAGAGGACACAATCTGAAAAAGGTGTTGAATGAAAAGTACACAAATGTGCCTATATTGATCAAATGAAATGAAGGAGAAAAGATTACTTTTGAGTGTCCTTATTCATTATATCTATATTCTTTAAGTGGAAGACTGTCAATATTAAATTACCTGTTCAGATTTATTTGCTTTTTGAATAACTCGTATTCACTAAGGTTATACCAAGTTACATTTGGTTCATTTTCTTTTGATCATTGAGATGTCTGTGTTTAATGAGCTGAAACTGAAGTAGGTCAATAAAATGAAGAGATTAACAGTCCGTCCTCACCAGGCTTGGAACACATTTTACTCTGGGTAAAATAAACAGCCATTTTTTTAAAATAAGTTTTTGATCCACTTAAAAGGTAAAGGAAATAAGACTAACAGCAAGACTAAAAAACTGAGAAACCAATGAATTCTATTTGTCATGTGAAGTTATGTGGGTTTATGATTTGTATAGGTAAGAGCTTTAGTTTGCAAAAGCAAAACTAAATTTTACATTTGCATTTTATAAGTAAAGGAGCACCAAAAAGCTTCAGATTATTACATATTTAATATTTAGTTCATCTTTGGAAGTGTCCCTACATTTATAACAAGGAAAAAGCACTGAAATGCTGTCATGGAATAAATAACTGGATAAAGCAGATATTTTAATATAATTTGTCACATATTATGGTTATGTATTATAGTAAATATAAATGAATGTACAGTTTGTAAACAGTTTAGATTTGATGACATCCTTTATTAGCTGTGTGACCTTTAGCAAATGACTCAACCTCTCAGAAAATGTTTCCCTTTCTTCACAGAGATAGTGATGCAGGCTTGTGGTTTTTTACCTTTTGGTGGTTTTAAGGACCACTTGGTTTACTAATGGTGCTTTGTAACATTTTCTACAAATGTGACATAATTCTATGACAAAACCTCTCTCTTAGTTGTATTTTAAAATTTTTTCTTGATAAGTCAGGGAGCAAGTAGAGAAATCAACAGAATTATTTTTCTTCATGTTAATAAAATACCAAACTCACAAAGATTTGTCACCCATCATTCACCATCAAACTATTAATCCTGTACTCTTAGGAGAATAGTCCACATTTTCATTATTTTTTTAACTTAATAATTTATTTTTTGTAGCTTAATCCCATGGCAAAATCAGATTTGTTTATTCGTATATGTAGTTTGAGAACCAAACACTGGGCTTTTGCAAAATAATGCTATTTAGATTAATTAAAATTAAGATTAAGAGGGTGGTACTTCACCTGAAAATATGAGATGGTTTTAAAACTTGAGTTAATGTGTATATGGACTGTCTCTATAATGTGTGGTTGACTTTATCAGGTAAGTTTGAGTTAATTCTCTGCTTTTGTTTTATTATGGTATTGATGGATCTTTGTGTGCCCCCTATATTGTAAATAAGAATTTTCATGCACAAGGGTAGGGTGTGCCTTCTTATAGACTCAACCCAAATCTGTTTCTGGACCATATCAGTGTGCATTCTTGTGTCTTGCAGTTAATAGCAACCAAAAGTTAGAGAGGAGATGGGGTAAATGGAGTGAAGTGGATCCCAGGTCTCACCTTGTAGAGTCACTGGAAGCTGCCAATATATCTTTTCCTAAAAGCACAGCACCTGTATGGTGACCTCACATCTCTGAATTCTGATAAATGCTTCTCCCCTTTGTTCATGATTAGCTAGGGAGAACTGAACTGTACCTTGTAGATTTTTTAAGACCCTGTCCTTCATAGAAATGTAATTAAATAATCCAATTTGAGAGTGCCAATCTGTTTTCTCCCAGGATTCCCTATGATAGACCATTATATAGTTTAAATATTTAAGCCCATGACTTTCAGAAGACAATTTGATTTGCATTTAAAATGTATAGAAACATAAATCTTTTCTAGGGATGCTTTATAAATATTTTTAGACGTTCCAATTAGTGATGAATTCTCTATTCACAGTCAGTTGCCTCACAATCATGTTTTTGTTAATTGTTTATTTCCCCCACCCCAGCTTTTATGAAGAGCATTGGTGCTATTTACTTTTTAGGCTTCAGTTGGAAATATGAATGAATTAATGACACATCATGATGACACAGTAGTTTACTCTGCAGCTATCCTACCATTTCAGCCAATCTCCAAATTATCATAGATCATATTCTAGAAATGTCTCTAATTTCCCTGCCCACTACCATTGAAAACCCGTTGTCTTCTCATGAATGAACTACTCAGTCAGCCTACATCTGCTTTCGACCCTTGCCAGTTCAGTCCCCAGTGGATTCCCAGTGGAGTTTCCACTACAACTCAAATCCTACCTTTATTTCTTGTGTTTAACCCTGCAATGATTTTTTTCATTGCCTTCTTTAGAAATAAAAAGAATATGATTGTATTTAAATGTGTAACTTCTATACAATAGAATTAAATAAAATACCATAGTGAAATAAATGGTGGTGGGGTCCCTTTGGCATTTCATCTGTAATACATAATAATTAAAAGGTTGGTATCCTTGATCATAACTGAGCTTTTATAAATCAGTAGAAAAGACATTAATATTCTGAGAGAAATGAAAAAGAACATAAGGAGGAAATTCAAATGATACAAATGACTAGTAAGGATATGTGAATATGATTAGGCTCAAATTAATAGAGATAAAGCCAATTTCTTAGTAATATCACAATGTTAAGATTAAAAATAGCAATATATAATGCTCCTGTGATTAAAGGAAACTGTACACTCTAATCTACAAACACTGAGAATGATGACTGATGAAGATTATCTCTCCATTCAAGAAGAATTATGAAGTATAACTTAAAATTTACATTTTGTATACCTTTGGCCACAATAATTCCAATTCAAGGGAACGTAATTGGACAAAATTTAAACAAATATTATGTATATGTACACAAACATAATGTTCATTGCACATACATCTTGCAGGAAATATCAATATCTATTAATGTCAACTAAATGACAAATTATAAACAATCATGTGGCCATTAAACCAAGAGGGGTAAAGGTGTATAACCAAAGTAGAAGAGGGGACTTAATGACATTTTTTTGAAAGGAAAAACAAGTTGTGGCTGTATTCAAAAACAAAGAAACTACTTGCATATCAATGTATGTGTGAACAGCCCTCAATTAATGTATACAAAATGTCATTAATTGTGGATAATATTGGAAAATAGGAGAAAAAGTAGTTAAGAATAAAAATGTTATACTTCATATGTCCTTTGGATTCTTGAAGATGATTTTTAAAATAAATCATATCTTTAAATTTGTCTTGTGATAAGTGAAGTTGATGAATATTTGTGATCCCCCTTACAGGAACATGGAGATGAAGCCCTTACAATTTCATCCTACTGAGCTTCTTCATAATTATATCTTTAAGATTCCTGGGATTGAGTCTAGTGAGGCAAGGAAAATGTCAACCTCATTGCTCCTTATCCTGATGGTCTTGGATTTGATGTAACTTACCAGTCCCTTCATGATCCAGCCCTTTCTTTAGCTTCATATGATCTTTCTCTCCATTTGGAAGAGTAATTTTTGATCCTGATCTACCAGCAGTAAAATTATTCCTTACCAATTATCTCTGGAATTGAGGTGCTCTAAACTAACTTCAGATATAGGGATTGTTTCTGATGTTCTCTCTGAGTCAGAGTACGTAAGTATGGCCATCTCTTTAAGGGCATGTCTTTAAAGGTGAAGAAACATCATTTCTCTCTTGGACTGTTATGTCAGTCTACTGGTTTCGTGTGTGGTTTTTGTCCTCATTGGAAGCCATTTTCCTTACTGCTTCAAGGCTGATGTTTCTAAATGATAAACCTTAAGGCAATTGATCCTCTTTGGTTTACTCTTTCAAAAAAACCAACTAAAACTGTCTTAAAATAGGAATACATTGAAAGTATATTGAGGTGTCTTGTGGGCAGTGAAGACAAAGGAAGTACAGGAATGAAGATGGGCTAAAGAAGTGAAATTTGGGATGAACATACTTATGGATTTCTTAATTCTGTGTGGTTTTAGGATTGTTTTTCTGGCGCAGAGCTGCCTTCTTCACACAGCAGAAAAAATGGCTGCCCTCAAACTTCTACCAAAAATGAGAAATGAACCCAACTCCTGGGTGCAAGTTAAAGTATTTCAGGAAAGGGATCACCTATAATTTTTTTTTTTTTTTAATTAACTGGAAGATAGATTGGCATGGGAAGGAGGAGGTCCTAGAAAAGCTGTGCCAGCCATTCATAAAACCCAGAGGAGTTTGATACACATCTGAAAACATCCTTCATCATCCCCTGGTGCTTATGGCAAAGGCTCAAACTCCCATGGATCACATCTAAAATTCTCAGTGACAAAACTCTTGCCTTCTTTTTTGGTTTTGTCCACTGGGTTCCATCTATTCCTTCTCATCTCACCGCCCTGTTGCAAGAGGTAAGGCATCACAGCCTCTAACTGTACTAGCATGTTTTTACTGGGTATGCTCACAATGCAAGGTCCTGGCTTCCCTTTTCTTGGGCCATTTCTCAGTGTTGTGTTAACAGATAGTAGAAGAATGGTAACCTCCCAGAACAAAGAACAGGCTTAGGCTTACTGTAAAATAGATGAATACCAAAAAATGTAATGCTTCTTCCATGTAAGGCAACCCACTACCTGTACAGGAATCTCTCTAGAACCCCTTGGGATCCGGGTGACTAATATGATGTTCATCCCGCTTGCCAAGTTGTGCCTCATGTCTTCTGCCACATCCATGAAACAGTAAGTAGGGAAAAATTCCAGACCCTTCATAACTCCCCCAATGTCTCCCAGTTCCACAACCATACGTATGTCTGGCATTCCATTTTAGCCAAAGCTCAATGCTTTATGTTTCCCCAGGGAATCACACCTCCACACCCCTTCATACACCTTATCTCCAATTGCCTCTCTCTGGAATATCATTCCCTTCCTTCTTTCTTCCCATTCTTGTCTGATAAGACTGAGTTCAGATTTGTTTTGCAACTCATAATCTTTGTGAGTTTTGAGACATTTAATTGCAATGAGCCCAATTTCTCATTTATGAAATAGGATTATTTTCTACTTTACAATTTTTTAAGCATCTATTTGAAGATAATATTCAAGTGGTTGCTCAAAATCTCCTCTAACCATTTCTCATTGTTTCTGCAAAAAGAAATCATTCCTTTCTCTCTGCTCCCACAAAACTTAGTACATTTTTTATAACATTTATCACATTAATTTTTTTTTAACAAATCTGCCTCCCCCTAGTCTGAACCCTGAAAAATTGCATATTATTCTTCTTGTTACCCTTAATAGCTATCATAGTGTCTTGTACAGAACAGGTGCTTAATCAATATTTGATGAATTCATTTGATTTATTAATCAAAATAAAGAGCAGGAAATTGCTCTGTAATTCAGCACAGGTGAAAGGAACGCTTAGCATCTTCTGAAAATTCCCCTGAGAAGTGAGGACAGAGAGCCCATTTATATTCTAGGGCTTCTTACTCCGCCCACAATATAGAACTGTCAGTTTATCACTCCTTAAGACACTATTTTTAAGAACTCTGGTTAAGTTAACCTCAGAAGGAATAAGCAGTAGAATCCCAACTGTGTTCTGCTGTATTTTATTTCTATTAGCTGCTTATTAATGTTGGAAGAAATCCTGTAAACTATATACATGCTTCTTAAAAGCCACAATACACTTTGAAATATTAAAGTTTTGAGAATTACTACACTTGAGAGAATCTATTTGGTTATTGAGAAAATGAATGTATTTGCATAGGGAAAATGTTTTGTGGCTTGGCTTACCTTCTGTCATTCCCTTGATAATTTATTTTACTTAACATCAATCAGAGAAGCTCTTCTGGAAAAAGTGGATGGAACAGACGGAGATATTAAAAAGGCAGAATTGTTACATCTTTTGAGGGAGAAGGAGGTGTCTAGTATGATTCCCAGATTTTAAATAGCTTTCAGAAAGTAGAAAATACTCTTCGGGGAGGAAGGTACAACTTTGGTCAGGTCAGGATTGAGGCTACTGTGGATATCAAGGTGATAATGTACAATAGATAGTCCTAAACTTGGGTCCAAATATCACTTGAGAGAGTGGCAGCAGGTCAAGATTTGGCGATCACCAGGTGTGAGAAAAGAGAAGGATTTTGAGACTTGGATGGTATATAGTGTCAGATTTCACAAAGAGGTCAAGGGTGGTTGAAAAGGATAAATTGTTCTTGCATTTGGCAACTAGTAGTTGACCAGTTACTAAGTGATACATTTACTAAGGAGGGGGCAGGCTTGAAGTTCAGATTTCTAGAAGAGTAGCACAGAAATGAAATGGAGACAGAAACTCAGACTACCCTTTTAAGAAGCTTAATTTTGTAGAAAACAAGATAAGAATCCATGGAATCATTTGTAATTCTTGTGTGTGTTTGTTTTGTATGGTACACATTTCATGAACATGTCTGTATGTTTAGAAAGTTATAGGGTGAGTGCAGAAGAGGTGAATGAAGGAGCCCATAGTCAGTTGCATGAAACCTTTTGGCTGTGTTAAGGATTTTGGACTTTAACCCTAGTGCAACAGAAAGACTTGAAAGATCTTTCAGCATAGTGCCGTGATCAGATTTTCATATTTAAAAGATATTCCCTGCCTGTAGGGTATCCACTTAAGACTTCCTTCATAAGTGTGAGATTAGATGGTGGTAATACAGATCTAAAGAAGTAAGTTCAAATAGTATTTAAGCAGTTGAATCAATATGATTGTGATGTCTTTCTTCTGTTTATCCTGCAATGAGAATCTGTTTAGGTTCCCATAAAACTTTTAGGTTGCACATGCAGCTGAAATTCCAAAAAGCAATGGTAATATATTGACCTTGGATTCATGACTGTGAAAAATATCATAATTATATTATATGTTGTGGTTGGCTAATCATATGATATAAACTTCTCACTGCACAATTACTCTTATGCTGTAGGTTCCTTCTGGTTAATTGTGAGCTACAAAACTTCTAGAAGAGCTAATAATATGAGAAAGAATTAAGTGATTAAGTTTTTTTGTTTATGTTCAGTTATAGATTTATTTTACATATGTATGTGTATTCTATATTAGTTTGCATAAATGTACAGATTCATGTAGTCTGAAGGTGATAATACTGAGAAAAATAATATGAATCCAAGAATTTAAAAAATGTGAAAAAATACAAATAGAAAAAAACTATGCAATCAGGCATAAGGTTAGAACTAATATGGTATAGATCACAGGAAAATGCTACTTTTTATTGTGTAATTACCAAAGTATAAAATGAAGATATTTCTTGACCAAATATTTTTTTCTCATTTGTGAAGTGTTTGGTGACCTTTTATTTATTTATTTATTTTTGGTGGTGCTGGGGATTGAACCCAGGGCCTTGTGCTTACCGGTAGCATTCTACCAACTGAGCTATCTCCCCAACCCCACCTTTTATGTTTATGAGCCCTGGGTTTGTCCTCAGGTGGCAAGGGAAGGATATGGAGAGCTCCAGGGATTGCCTCAGAAGTGTCCTTATTAATTACTTATGTTTCATAATCCTATAACCTTAATACTCTTAGTATATACCATGATCTTGTATAAAGATATCTGATTCTGTGAGATTTGACCTTGTACTTTTTTTTAATATCTTACTTTCTACCTTAGTAAACTTTCATACTTACGGCTTTCCTTTATTTTTCCTTTATTTTCTGCATTTTACATGTTAAAATTTTATTTTTGTCAGATAAGTGATAACTACTTCCTCTAGTCAAAGATGGATGTTCATCTTGTTTTTTCTTATTGAGAATTTACCTGAAATGCTCACATCTCCTTGACTCACACATCTCCTCTCTACTCTTTATCTTAATACTGGAAAACTAAGAAGACTTTAGTTTTGGAGCTCTGACCTTCTGCACATCAAGACATTATTCTTCATTCTTTTTACTTCTTACTGTCAGTGCCAGCTATATAAACACCTTTATTTATTCCTTTCTATAGGTTTTTTTCCCTATAACTCTTGAAATGTTTTCTGAAATTTCACCATATGTATTTAATAAAATATATTTCTTTCTCTTTAAATAATGTGTGAATAAATTTATGGTATATCTTTCAATGTCTTAAAATGGAGAATGTGAAAGGGGAGATCTTGGAAATCAACTTATATACTCACTTTATTAAGCGTAATTATACTACCATGAGTATATCTTGTCAATCATTGCAAAATGACCTTACCTTCCGTAGTCACCAGGCCTATAAAACTACTTAAAAAAGTAAAATTAGTTTTACTAGTATTTCTTCAAAGGGTTTTATTAGAGTAATTCACTTTTTAAAAATTTTATTTATTTATTTTTTGTTCCTTTTAGATGTACATGATAGTAGAGTATATTTTGACATATTATACATACATGAAATATATCTTATTCTACTTGGGATTCCATTCTTGTGTTTGTATACGATGTGGAGATTCACTGTGGTATATTCATATACGAACATAGGAAAGTTATGTCTGATTCATTCCACTGTCTTTTCTATTCCTATCCCCCATCTCTTCCCTTCATTCCCCTTTGTCTAATTCATTGAACTTCTATTCTCTCCCCACTCTCTTGTTATGTGTTAGCATCCATGAATCAGAGAGAACATTCAACCTTCGGTTTTTGGGGATTGGCTTATTTCACTTAGCATGATAGTCTCCAGATCCATCCATTT
This sequence comes from Sciurus carolinensis, assembly GCF_902686445.1. NCBI lineage: Eukaryota > Metazoa > Chordata > Mammalia > Rodentia > Sciuridae > Sciurus > Sciurus carolinensis. The sequence goes on along the minus strand of NC_062217.1, from coordinate 18,655,009 downwards.
ATTGGCAAATGCCATAAAATCATTCCTTTTATGTTTGAGTAACATTCCATTGTGCATATATACCACATTTTCTTTATCCATTTATCTGTTGAAGGGTACCTAGGTTGGTTCCATAGCTTAGCTATTGTGAGTTGAGCTGCTATAAACATTGATGTGTCTGTGTCACTGCAGTATATTGATTTTAAATTCTTTGGATGTATACCAAGGAGTGGTATAACTGGGTCAAATGGTGGTACCATTGTTAATTTTTTGAAGAATCTCCATAATGCTTTCCAGAGGGGTTGTATCAATTTGTTGTCCATCAGCAATGTATGAGTGTACACTTTTCTCTACTTCCTCTCCAACATCTACTGTTGCTTGTAGTATCGATTGTTGCCATTCTGACTGGACTGAGATAAGGATCTCAGTGCAGTTTTAACTTGCATTTATTTAATTGCTAGAGATGTTGAACATTTTTCCATGTATTTGTTGACCATTCATTTGTCTTCTTCTGTGAAGTGCCTGTTCAGTTCCTTTTCCCATTTTACTGATTGAGTTATTTGTTCTAAGTGAGGAAAAAATGAAAGCATTTTCTTTAAAAACTGGAACAAGACATGGATGCCCTCGTTCACCACTTCTATTCAACATAGTCCTTGAAACTCTAGCCAGAGCAACTGGACAAAAGGAAGGAACTAAAGAATACAAATAGGAAAAGAAGATCTCAAAATATCCCTATTTGCTGATGACATGCTTCTATATTTGGAAGACCCAAAAACTTCCACCAGAAACCTTCTATAACTCATAAACAAATTCAGCAAAGTAGCAGCATATAAAATTAACACCCATAAATCAATCACATTCCTATACACCAATGATGAATCACCTGAAAGAGAAATGAGGAAAACTGTCCAATTTACAGTAGCCTCAAAAAATATAAAATACTTAGGAATCAACCTAACAAAAGAGGTGTGAAATACCTCTACAATGTAAACTACAGAACACTAAAGAAACTGAAAAAAACTTTACAACATAGAGAGATCTCCTATGTTCTTGGATAGGCAAAATTAATAATCAAAATGGCCATACTACCAAAAGTGCTATATGGATTTAATGCAATTTCTATTAAAATTCCAATGATGTTCTTCATAGAAATAGAAAAAGAAGTCATAAGATTCATTTGGAAAAATAAGAGGCCCAGAAGAGCAAAAGTAATCCTTAGGGAGAAAAGTAAAGCAGGAGGCATCACAATACCAGACCTTAAATTATACTACAAAGCTGTAGTAACAAAACCAGCATGGCATTGGCACCAAAAAGATACAAATACCAATGGGAAAGAATAAGACACAGAGACAAACCTGCATAAATACAGTTATCTCATCCTAGGTAAAGGTGCCTTAAACATACATTGGAGAAAAGACATCCTCTTCAACAAATGGTGCTGGGGAAACTGGAAATTCATATGTAGCAGAATGAAGTTGGATCCCTCTTACCCTGCAAAAGACTCAAAGTGGATCAAGGATCTAGGCACTAGACCAGAGATCCTGCACCTACTAGACAACAAAGTAGGCCCAACTCCCCATCATGTTCACTTGGACATCAACTTTCTCAACAAGACTCCCAAAGCACAAGCAGTAAAATCATGAATCAATTAAAGGAATGGTATCAAACTTAAAAAACTTCTTCACAGCAAAGGAAACAATCAAGAGTGTGAACAGAGAGCCTACAGAATGGGAGAAAATCTTTGCCACCTGCATCTTAGAGCATTAATTTCCAGAATATATCAAGAACTTAAAAAGACTTAACACTATGGAATCATTCACTTTTATCTGTTAGCCTGTATTTAAAGAATCTGCTGGGTTATTTCCTTGTATCTTGGGGTAGAAACTTCTCTAAAGGTCATAAAGAACTCACCATAAATTCTTTTAGTTTTTAAAATTTTTTTTTATTTTTTCTTTTCGTTATACATGACAGTAGAATGTATTTTGACATATAATACATACATGGAGTATAACTTCCCATTCTTGTGATTGTACATAATGTGGGTTTACACTGGTTGTGCATTCATATATGAACATAGGAAATTTATGTCTAATTTATTCTACTGTTTTTTCCTATTCCCATCCTTCTTTCCCTTCATTCCCCTTTGTCTAATCAAGTGAACTTCTATTTTCCCCTTCTCCTTATTGTGTGTTAGAATTTGCATATCAGAACATTCAACCTGTGTTTTTTTGCAATTGGCCTATTTCACATAGCATGATAGTCTCCAGTTCCATCCATTTACAGGCAAATATCATAATTTCATTCTTTTTTATGGTTGAGTAATATTCTGTTGTGTATATATACCACATTTTCTTTATCCATTTATCTACTGAAGAGCACCTAGGTTGGTTCCATAGCTTAGCTGTTGTGAATTGAGCTTCTATAAACATTGGTGTGGCTATGTCATTATAATATGCTTATTTTGAAGTTCTCTGGGTATATGCCCAGGAGTGGTATAACTGGGTCAAAGGTGCTTCAATTCCAAGTTTTCTGAGGAATCTCCATACTGTTTTCTAGAGTGGTTGCACCAATTTGCATTCTCACCAGCAATGCATGGGTGTACCTTTCCCCCCATATCCTTGCCAACTTTTATTGTTACTTATGTTCTTGATAATTGCCATTCTGACTGAAGTCCTCACTATAAATTTTAGGATGTCATGACCGTTTTCTTTTTAAACAGTTCTGTACTGGGTAGAATGCCTCTCCAGAATTTTTATCTTTTTATGAAAAGGAATAATAAAAGGGAATAATAAAAGACCTTCCAAAGTAGGTCTCAAAATACTAATATCTTAACTTTGATTTTTCCTTCCTCATCATCAAAATTATGATAAAATGGCTAGTGGAATAAAACAGGAAAAACTGTAATGGAATATTATCCAAAAACCAAATTATTTGACAAATTTCTGTGTGATAAAGTTCATGGAAGACAAGAATGCAGGAAAGACCAATAAACTCATAATTTGCTATAGCTTTTAAAACAAATTTTCTCCAAAGTTAAGAAATGGCACTATCAAAACAGACTTGCTAACTCTGTAGAGTCCCCTGGGAAAGGTGTACCATTAGGCAGTCTATGAGAGTAGACAGGATTAATCGCATTTGTGTCTGCTAAGGTTCCCTTCCACATGTTGGAATTCACAAATATGTCTGCCCTAATAAGGCTGCATGCTATGAAAAGCAAGGTTACAGCTAAAGAGATTCCCAATGAAGGCTAGGTACCACCTGGAGAAGGAAGTTTCAACTTGTAGACCACAGAAACACAGAAAAGAAAATTGGGCAAAACCTTGATGATCTTCTGTGCTTCCTAGCGTCTTCCCGATGATTATCCTTTCCTATCTTAGTTGGATGAGTCTTTCAGAACTGAAGAAGTATAGCAGAAAACACTTAACATTCCTTTTTGTTCCTAAAATTGAGAACAGAAACCTATAAAATCTGACAAAACAGATTTCAACTCCAGATACTTCATAAAACAAGTAACTTCTACATAGGTTCATATAAAAAAATAGAAGACCAATTTTGAATTTGCAAAACAGTTTTACTTTAAGAAATGTATAGCAAAGAGCATCTCCTAATCTCAAATTCATATTTCATATTTAATTCATAAAGACAAAATAGCAAAACCTTGAAAATCAGAACAGGAAATGATTTGTGAAGATTAAAAACCAGGGTTTTCTTTTGTTTTTGTTTTTTTTGGTATTGGGAATTGAACCCAGGGGTGCTTTACTATACTGAGCCACAGCCCATTCATTTTTTAACTTTTTAATTTTGAGACAGGTTCTTGTTAAGTTGGTGAGGGTCTTGCTAAGTTGCTGAGGCTGTCCTCAAACTTGCAGTACTTTGGCCTCAGTCTCCTGAGTAGCTGGAATCACAGGCATGTGCCACTGTGCCTGGTGAAAAATCACTTTTTAAAAAAAGAATTCACTGAAGCCTGTGAAAGGTGGACTGCATAGGAAAGGTAACCCCGAGGTAATGGGAAAAGCACTGCCAAGTCAGACACTTACAGCAGTATTGTTCACTGGTTCAGTTTGTGGCTTTGGAGCTACAATGGAAGGTTCATTTCTTAGCTCAGCATTTTATTAGACATTTATATTATTATTGTTTTTATGCCTATTTTAATTAATGAAATGGTGTATATTCTGGTAAAATTTCTAAGTGTGTATGACTTAAGAAAACAGAAAAAAGCCAATAGAAAACAGATTATTAAAAGGACAAATAACCATGTTTATGTTGAACTTAAACTAAAAGATGGGTGCTTCTAGAAATTTTGGAAAGAAAATACATGTCAGATTACAGGCATTTTCAGAGCCACATAGCCATAAAAAGTCTATTACATGTATATAATTCCCTTTTTGAAATTAAAAGTTTCCAAGTCACTTGAGACATAATTGCAAATTAACAATCATAATAAATACACTTGGAACAAAATGTCCAGTAACAAGAGAAACAAGTCATTATAATAATTTTGGGAAATAAAGAAGATTCCTGATTTCAATTTTGTGTTTGCTATTGATTCTAAATCATAAACCTGCTATTAAATTGCTGAAGATAATGAGAGAACTGAATTCTTACGTCATTGTAGATCAAGTTGGGAACTCAGTGACCCATGAACTTTATTCAAAGTGGATTTCTGATGATTTACAGGCAAGTACAGCAATTTCATCAAGACATTGCTGTATCTTCTTGAAACAAGAATGATTTCTTTGGGGGATTGGAGGCAGACAAGGTAAAATGCAGTGAATGAAGACGGGCCTTGCAGAAGTGAGCACTTTCTCAAGATGCATACTAGGAATATAGTTACCCCTGTTGGATATTGTGGTGAGGACCAATATCCCAAGAGCTCAGGAAATACTGGACCCTGTGTGGAGCTGGAAACCTAATAATGGTTGGGGAGACGATATTGACCTCATTGTTGGAATTGCAATTACCAGTAAGAATGTAATCCAGTTACTGGAATTCAGGTAAGTGAGGGGAAAAAGGTGCTTAAACATGTTGAACAAATACAGAATGGATTTTGGGGACTTAATTGAACCCTTGAAAATGATTCAGTTAATATTAGGATTTAGAGTAGAAGGAGCAGCAGGTAAGAATAGGGTGTCTTTAGTTGAATAAAGGGCAGAAATCTAAACGGATTGTTAATTTTAAAATGAGCTGTTGTTAAAAAGGTTGATCAATGCATAGATAGCTATGAGAAGTTCTGGTGTATTATTGCAGAGTAGGTGACTACAGATGATAGGTGCTATGTATTTCAAAAAGCTAGAAGAAAGGATTTTGAATGTTTTCCCCATAAAGATAAATTTTGGAGAGATAGATATGTTTAACTTTTTAAAAATATTTCACAATATATACATATATCAAAACATCACATGGTACCCCATTAATATGTACAACTTTTATGTCTTTATCAGTCAAAATAACATTTTGAACTTAAAAAAATAACATCAGCTGTTTTTCATTTAAATGAGGTGTTCAGTTATTAATCTGATATTAGAATAAAAGTCAAATCTTCATTAGTAGCTTTCTATATACCAGATATTTGCTGATTTTAAATAAACATTTTGTTAATTTTAATGTATTTAGGCACAACAGCAGAGATTTTAAGAAATGCAGCCGATTTTCAAAGTGCAATTTGCATTTTTTTCTGGATTTCAGTATTTAGCTTAGCATTATTTGAGAATGTTCAATGTGTCTATTATTGACACATTTCCTGTGTGAAATAGGTCAGTGTGTTTATCAGCAACAGTATTTAATTATTAAGTGGAAATTTTCTGTTTCTCTTCTTTTCTCTAAATTAAAAAAAAACAAACTCAAAAGCAGTTTTTGTTGTTGTTAATGCTGTTTTAAGTAGTTCTGAAGTAACAAATGCTTATATGAATATAAAGCTCTTTAAAAATGGACACTTTTATGTGACTTTTCAATTTTGAGTTTTGTTTTAGAAAAAACTTTTAGGTAGAGTATATAGTATTTAAAATCCATTTAGTTTATGAGCATCTATTTTAATAAAGGCTTATTTATTCTTTAAGACAATTCATGGACTAACAGAATAACTAGATTTTTGATTCATTTTCTTGTTTGACAAACACTAATAAGTTATTGCATAAAGGAGAAATATTTTCTGGTCTTGTGCCCAAGAAGTTGGTAACTTGGAGGAAGGAAGGAAATTTGGATTAAAATTATAATAAATATTTTATATACTATAAATACAGTGGTCCTGGCAGCACTGAATGAGGACCAAAGCAGGGGAGATTGCTGATCCTAATGGAGGCCCTCAGGACAGACTGAGCGAAATATCACAAGGGGAGAGAGAGAGTAAGTAGAAAGAAAGGAAGAAAAGAGAGATCAAGGGCACCCTTGCCTGAGGGAGAAGTAATTTAAAGTCATGGAAGTGATAGAACAGCAGTCTGTGCTCAGAAAATTCTAAGTAATTCAGCAGTACTAGAGTGGATGGTGTGAGAGGAAGGAAAGTGGAAGTGAAGCAAAGGTCAGTGGCTCTCAAATGTTCTTAGGCCAAACGAGAATTAGCCACCCCTAGAAATACATCCAGATTCAACTAGTTTGGACTTTTCATTTTCATGAATCATTTTGCTTTCTCCATATCAATGGTCACTTTGTAGTGAGAAGCAGGAATGCAAGGGAAGGTTTTAAGCTGGGATATTTTTGTGTTACATTGTTAACTATGGCAACTGTGTAAAAGAGATGGAAGAGTGCAAGATTACAGAAATGACATTATTAGGGAAGTAGGCCAAAACTTCGCAACCCAAGTCATGACATACGGTGGCTTAACTAAGATTTAATTTAATTTTATTTAGCAAAATAAACTTCCAAGTCATAATTCCATTTGAAACTTGATCAAGCATAAATATCTACTAAATTGAAGAGCACGTAGGACTTTAGCTCCCTCTACCTCCATGCCTTCAAATATTCCTACATTTAAACCCATCTTCACTTATGATCTCTTATTCTTAGTTATAATAAGTCTTCTTCTTTAGGAATTGAATAGCCCAAAACTATCAGGGTGGATTTTGCCATAAAGCCTATGTGGCTCCTAAGATTCCTCTAGAGTTTCTGTTAGAAAACCAGTGGGATGGTGGGAAGAAGCGTCTAGCACAGGTATTTTTAAGGAGATACCCTGAAGTTTGTATCTTTCTGATTTGAATACAGTTATATGTCACACCTCAGGCCTAGGGGTACTCACACTGGTAGCCAAGAGTGCTCTTGGGAGGATAGGTGAGCATCAAGGCTTGTGCAGGCCTCAAACACGTGTTTGGAGTTGTTTCGAGTAGAGAATTTCAGGATGATGACTTCTAGATGTATGGCCTAAAAGAGGGATTGGACTCATCCAGGAGGGCCTATAAATTTCTCACTCCAGGGCACAGCTGGAGAGCCAGGTCAGGGACCTCTTTTGTCTGGATCCAAGGGCAGTACTGTCTATAAAAAGGTAGATAGAAGAAAGATGGTGAAACTAAATAAGCAAGAAGAGATAACCCAATGAGTGCAGGACCTAAAATTATGAGAGGTATGATGTTTAGTTTTATATGTCAACTTAGCTGGACCACAGGATATCTAGATTATAAACATTATTTCTCAGTTTGTATTTGAGGGTTTTCCTAGGACAGAAGCATTGGAATTGCTGGACAGAATAAATCAAATATACCTTCCCAAGGGGAAGGTATCCCACAAGTTGTTGCTGGCTCAGATAGGACAAGAATGCTGAATTCTCTCTCTCTTGACTGAATTGCAAGAGCTGAGACCTCTCTCCTCTTTGAACTGGGACTTATATCAGTTCTCAGGAATTCAGACTCACACTGAGATTTATACCAATAGCTTTCCTGGATCCCCACATGACAGATTATAGGACTTCTCAGCCTCCATAATTACATGAACTGACTGCTTATAATAAGTCTTATTCTGTGTTCATTAATGGAACACATTAATGGATTAATGGATAAAGAAAATATGCTATATATGATATATATTCTCTCTATATACATATCCCATTTAACAGTACATATACACACAAGAACACATACCCTCATGTACACAGAATATTATTTAACCTTAAAAAGGCAGGAAATCCTGTGATTGTGATATTATGGATGAATTTGGAGGATATTATACCAAGTGAAATAAACCAGGAACAGAAAAACACTGTAGGATTTCACTTCTATATGGAATCTAAAAAAAAGTTAACCTCACAGAGGCAGAGAAATGGTGAGATGTTGATCAAAAGGTATATACTTCTAGTTATAAGATAAATAAGTACTGGGACTCTAACATATGACATGTCGATTATAGTTAATAATACTGTATTTTTACTTGAAATTTGCTGAAAGAGTAGATTTTAATTGTCCTTACCCCAGTCTCATCACACAGGCATAACTATATATGGTTATGTATATGTTAATTAATTTGATTATAGTAAGCATTTCACAATATATATGTGTATCAGTCATCACATTGTACACATTGAACATGTATAATTTTTGTCATTTGTACTACATAAAGTTGAAAGAAATCTGTTTTTATATGTAGAATCTAATGTACACACATTTGTTAGTTATTTTTCTTTGGAGAATCTTGTTTAATACAACAGGCGTTGAACTGAGATTGCTGGATCTAACTTCCATAGAAGTGATACACATTTTTCTGAGGTCATAAGTAAAGATATGGGTTTAAATGTAGAAATATTTGAAGACATGGAGGTAGAGGGATCTAAAGTCCTATTTGCTTTTTAATTTAGTAGATATTTATTCTTGCTCAAGTTTCAGATGGAATTATTGCTTGGAAGTTTACTTTATTGTCTTAAAATATGTCCAGCAAATTGGGTAGGAGAATGAGGCTGATAAAATGATCCTTGTTAGGAAAAAACAAACAAACAAACAAACAAACAAAAACCCTGGTTCTTGGTAAGAATGTAGAAACTTTCCCCAGTTTTTATCCATTGTCAGTAAGTATCCTCAGCGACTCCAAGGTATGTTTTGTGACCCTCTAATTAGTTTGAACTTCCACGATACAGTGCTATAGGAGTTGGCATTCCTTCATGAAGTAAGAAGTCAATTGTTCCTGTAGGGGTCACTGTCATCCATAACAGTACACTAGTCTTTGGTTTGAAACTGAACTACCCTATCTTAGAAATGAATTTCAAGTTGGATTGACCCAACCTTGACCTCCTACTTGGCTTAAACTAATCAACATACATCATGTTTTGGCCACAGTGATCATTCAGATCTAGCCAGAGCCAATAACATGTGAAGAGAAGTTCGCTGGGTCTTCTGAAAAAGACATTTTCACAGGGTCTTTTGAAAAAGATGTTTTCTTGGGCTGGGGATATAGCTCAGTTGGTAGAGTGCTTGCCTAGCACCATACACACACACAAAAAAAAAAAAAAAGAAAAAAGAAAAAGAAAAAGAAAGAGACATTTTCTCTTTCTATGTAAGAACTACCTTAATTATATTCTCTGTTTTTATTGGTGTAGACTGAATAACAGCAGCCATTTTGCTATTTGAGGCTAGAGTTTCTTGGGGTGCTCACTATAGGGAAAATGAGGATGAGTCAAATTCTATAGGAATCAGGATGAAGACTCAGAAGCAGCAGGTCTTCTGTGAAACTGTTGAAGCAGCTACATCAAAGGTTGCTTAAAATTGTAATTGTACTTTTTGTGTTCTGAGCCAATTAAATGGCTTATTTTTTTGCCAATTTGCATAGGGTTTTTGTTTGCTTTCATTCATAAGCATCTGGTTGATACAATTCCCTATAAGGTTATTTGTATTAAACAAACATAGTAGTGGGAGTTCCCTACAGAAAAGCTGGTGAAGTGCCAAGGTATGAAGTTTATTTTTAACACATGATTTATTTCTTGGTACATGAAATACCCGATAATTAGGATTGGGACAGTTTCGAGTATCAGTAACCATCTGCATCCCAAACCAACCTGCCTTCCTATGCACAGCTTCTAGGTTTGGCTTATTTGACTGGGTTTTCCCTCTGTAGTGTATTTCAGAGTTCCTGAGACCCTTCGGTGTGATGTTTTTCAATCCCTCTTCTCCTATACTCTTACTAGTACATTAGTTTAGACACTTTCATTTCAAGAAATTCAAGCTAATTTTGTCTGTTTAATGAAAAAATAATTTACTATAAACCTTTGGTGAAATCCAAAGTATAGAATATACTTTTGCCAGAAAAGGACTAAAACAGGAACTATGGGGAGCCCTGTCTAATGACTTCACTTCTATTTCTTTGTGCTTCTTTGTTTTTTCTTCGTCTTCTATTTTTTTGAGATTTCTTTGTCTTTATGGTGAAATAGCAAGGGTATTTCACTCTTAAATTTTATATAAAACAGCTCTACTGCAAATATTTTAGACACTATGTTACCATTCTAAATTCCCAGGTGAAAGAATCCAACTGGCTCTGTTTGAATCATAGGTCCGACTTTACTTCAACAAAACAAATCAGAAATGTAAGGTGACTTTACACACGTCTCCCCCAAGGATGGGGTGTTGAAAGAACAGTTCTCAGAGTAAATGGGGCTTATTATGAGGTGAGCTGATACCCAAGACATTATCTATTGGAGCTAAGTGAGTTATTCTGGTCCGAGCTCCATTTATGGTTGAAGTTTTCATCCCAATTCCCACCTCTAACCCCAACACCAGCAAGTCTTCAATCCATATACATCAGTGAAAGAAAATAAATGCTTGAAAAACGGGAGGTAATGTTTCATTTCAAGTGCCAGCTCAGAATCTCAGCTTCAGATCAACCCAGAGGAGCTCTGTCACATGGATGTGGTTTCATTTGGAGAAATGGTGTGGGTTATTGAGGTAGCAGATTGTTGGATACTAAGATCGTCTATTTAGGTGAATTGGTTAAAAAGCAATAGAAAAATTTGGTACTTCTTTTAAAATGTATGGGATGAGATTAAAATTCATTTTTTTCTTCCCCTAAGTACAGGTTATTCTGCTCCTGCTGCTGTTGCTGTGTGTGTGTGTGTGTGTGTGTGTGTGTGTGTACACGCCTCTTATCTCCCAAGCAGAGTATTAACTGTTAATTCCAAATTCATGACTTGAAGTTTGAGAAAGCATTTTGTTTTCCATACTTTCTTTGTACTTCATGGACAGAGAATATATCCTTTCATATTAGAAATTCTTGTTATTGGTTGTAAAAGAAAGTATTTAAGTATGTGATTTTGTGTGAATGTTAATCGACCATTGCTGGAAAAACATCTCTGAGCACATTATCTATTGAAGGATCAATGATACCATTTATATATATGAAGGACAACATTATAATTCTATCTGTGAATATTATATTGACCTTAATTTTTAAATTTGTAGTTTTCTGTATGTTATTTTTTATATGTATCTATATGTTTTTATATGTTATCTGTATGTTTATTTTGAATCTGGGACTATAAAAACTCATAGTTACTGAAATACCTAATATTCCTTTGAAATTATTTCATTTTAATGAATAATATCAGTGCATACTTTTGTAGAATAATGTTTATAGTCTTTAAAACAAAAAAGATGACTCTATAAATTATAGTGATACATTAAGAGGAATATTTGTAAAAATGTAAATAACCACAAATATTATTCCAAATGGTTTATTGAATCAGTTTTTGGTGTCTTCAGCAATATCTTCTTTCTAGGTATATAGTTAAATCTTTTTCATTAATTTTGAACTAAGGTACTGCCTTCTTAGATTTCTTAGAAAATTATGTGCAAGTAAGGAAAAAGAAGATGACTAATAATTTATTGAAACTCCTTTGTACCAGGTGCTTTTTTAGTTACTTACAATATGCTTGGAAATAAAACAAAGATGGTCCTTATCCTGTTGGAATTTATAGCCTTGGTTAAGTGTTGAGGGCTATGCCGTGCAGACTGTGCCGGGATGGCACCTGGCAGCCAGCCAGAGGTTGCTTTGATCACATCAGGGGTGAGGAGGATGATTAACATAAGCACACCCAGGTGATTTGTCATTGGCTGTATCCAATTAAGTCCACGCACACAACAAGTGCACAGGTGTTCCCGAGTGCTCCTGATCGTGCCTGCTTGTTTTGACCTTTACCATGATTGGGTAGCTAGCTCCTCGCCTAATCTTTGCATAATTGGCGTCAGCCCTACCCGTCACCTCCTGGAGGGGATATAAGTCGGCTCTCCTCCAGCGCCGGGGTTCTAGGTTCCAGTTCCTGGGTTTCCTGATTCATCAATAAGCTGTTCCGAATTCAAGAGCCTCGCTACTCTTTTGTCCCCCTGCGCCAAATTGACTCCGCTGGACGGCGTCAGTTAAGAAATACTATCAAGTAAGCACGCATATGCAAATGTTCAAGAAAGACACAAGGTGATAGTAGGGAATTTTGGGCAGCCCTTCTTATCAAGATTGGTAAGTTAGAAGGGATGAATATTAAAATTGTTAAACAGGTTTTAGTAACAGCTTTCAGTGAGCTAAGCTGGCCTTTTAATTATTCCTTGTAATGTATAGGATCCCAAAAGCAATGTAATGATTCATGAAGCAGCTATGCAATTGCAGTTAAGGAAACAACCAAAATGGTAGCCCAAATGCTTGAAGATGTTTACAAATCACAGACTTCTTGCATGTGTCTACTTCCTAAACAATACTCATCTCTCTTTTCTTAAAATACTTACATAGGGCCTTGAAGTGTAGGAAACCTCACTTTTCCCTTACCTCCATTCTTTTTCCTTCTATTTCATTGACCACTCCTCAAGATCTTTTGAAGGGTACCTCTGCTCCAATCCACATTGGCACGCCTTAGGCTTTGTCTTAAAAACCAGTGGTGATTATATCCAAGGGAGGCAATTAGGATGTATCTTTTAATTATCACTCTGTGTGTGTGTGTGTGTGTGTGTGTGTGTGTTGTTGCTAGTGGCGTCTAATGCGTGGAGTTCAAGATGATGATAAACATCCTGAAAATGAATTCTCTTGCCCCAAGTTACAATAGTGTTGAAATTGAGAAACCCTCCAAACTTCATTAACTAAATTATTTCCGTAAGTGAACTGATCAAAACCCTCGGTATTTAATACCATCTCTTTGTTCAAATGTGCAAATTTATATCTTCAATGTGGATCTTCTAGGTTTCAGACTTTCATATTCAAATATTTCCAAATCCTCTATCGACTGTCTAATAGACTTTTTATTTCCAAAGATGAATTTCATTTTTTTTTTTACAAACCCTCATCTTCCTTGTTCTCCTTTTCTGTTAATGGTACTGATTATACATTCCATTTCTCAGGCTAAAACGTAAGGATTATCCTGGCTCTCTCTCTGTCTATTGAAGACACCTATTTCAACTGGTCATCAACCTTCAACATATATATCTAACCTGACCACTTTTTAACACTTTTACCCCAGCCCCAATTCTCATTTGCCATACAGAATACTGTTTCTCAAAATAGTTAGAGTGAAACTTTAAGAAATAAATCAGAATACTGGCACTATTATAATCAAGTTACTGTCATTATTGTAATTAAATACTCCCTGAGTGTTGTCTTCAAGGCCCTATGTAAACTGACATCATCTTCTATTTCTCTCCCCTTTGTTCACATAGTGGACTTCTTGCCTTTTCCTTTAATCTTTTTAGTAGTTTGACTATATTGTGCTTATACTCGATTTTCTTTGTGTTTATTTTGCTTGGAGGTTCAATGAGCTTCTGAATTTGTCATGCTCATATCACTTGGGAAATTTTTGGTCATTATTCATGGAGTATTTTATCTCCATTATTGTTTTTTCTTTTTGTTTTCTGAGATACCAGTCTTATGTATGTTAGATATTTTGATATTCTTCCATCTATTGATAGATCAATCATCAATTTATTTTCACTTTTTCTTTCTCTGCTTCAGATGGGATATTTTATATTACTCTATCTTTAGTTCAGTGATACTTTCCTCTATCAACCCTTTTTCAGCTTTAAAATCCATGCAGTGACATTATAATTTCACATATATTTCAGTTATAGAATTTTCATTCTGTTATTTTTTCAGGTAGGAATTCCTACCCTAATATTTATTGGATGATTTTGTTCTTTTATTTCATTGAGCACAGCTATAATTACTGCATTAAAGCCCTTCTTGGCTAATTTTAACACCCAGGACATCCAAGTGTTGGTCTTAATTTATTTTCTTATCTCTTCAAAATGGCTCATGTTATACTGATTCTTCATATGTCCAGGAATTTTATATTGTCCCTTGAACACTATGTATGTAATATTATTGTGATTCTGGATTCTATGACACTCTTCCAAAGAGTGTTAATATGTTCTTCCTAGGAGAAATTTAACTGTTTTGTGCTTTAACTGCCAATTGTGCCTTAGGGCAACAACTACAATTTTTATCCAGTTCCTTCACACTTGACTCTCCAAAAGCACAGCTGCAGACAGTTTGCATCATATGTGACGTCTGGTCAACCAGAGATTTGGGCAAGGTTTACACAGAACTTGGGGTTCTCACTCTCTGGTCTTCTGTTCACTTCCTCACTTTCTAGCAGCAATGATTGCCCTGAGCTTAGTTTTGTGGTTCTTCATTGCAGAAAGACCTTAGTTTCTGTTGGAATTTTAGTCACTTTATATAGGGAATGTCCTCAGGCCAAAAGTCACAGAGATGAGAAACTAACCTTACTTTAACCCCTTCTTTCGAATATTGACTCCCCGCCCCCAGAATTGTGCATTCTCCAGGGTTTTGCTTGTTTTGTTTTGTTCAGAGTTAATGGCTTTTAGCTTAAGATAGCAAAGCCCTACTATGTGTGGAACCCTTCCTGTTTCTTGGCCATGTAAAGTTTGTTTCCACTTCAGGATAGGTATCTCTAGCAGCATTCAAAGGCTGTTATTAGTTCCTCCATTTAATGTAACGTCTCTTTACAGTTTTGAAACTATAAAAGAAAATGGAATGGTTTGACCTGCTGTTACTCTGGGAAATGTTACTGTATTGGGTAGATTTCTTTATATTGCAGATGATAGAAGAGTCTATGATTGATCTAGTCTTCACTGAGCGCTGGAAAATGATTGTGGTATTGGCAAGATTTGCCTTCTTGCACCTTCAAATTCAGTTCCTACAGAAGAGTGAGAGCTATGTTCTCCTAGGGGGTCTCACCAATTACCCCTTCGCATTTATTTTTTGTGACTGTTTCTCGCATAATCATTATGTTGATAGGATACAATGCTTTAGCCAATAAACTACCCTTATGTGGAGATGAGTCTCGTCTATATTACATGTATGTGAATGAGAAAGAAACCTTTAAAGGAAATTCCAGGAGAGGAAATTGGCTATCTCACACCAGATTCAATGCCACTTAATAACTTTTTGCTAGATTCACAAACTTAGGCATCTTTTATTCTACATGGATAAAAGAAAAGAAAGGGATGGAGAGATAAGTAGTGTATCAAGAGTCATGCAAGACGACAAGTTCCAGAGATCTGCTGTACAGCACTGTGCTTACAGTTACCAATAGTATAACCGCACTTAGGTATTTGTTAAGAGGATAGGTCTCCTGTTACATTTTTTGATCACGCTAAAATAGAGAAAGAGACATATAGATAACATTAAAATGTTCTTTTAAAATAGACAACATACTGGAGTGAAAAGTATTTTTAGAAAAATGAAGTAATTAAAAACTTTAGTACAGTGGTTACTTAAAGGTAGAAGAGAATTTTGTGATTGGAATGGGATTCATGGGTATCACAATTAACTTCTTGACTTGGTGGGTAGGTATGAGGGTGTTTAACTTATAATAACGTACTAAGCCAAACATGTGTTTTGTGTGGTTTCTTGTATATGTGTTTCATTTTATAATCAAAATATATTAAAATAGAACTTTTCTTGATACATGTTTTGAGAATCTGGACCATTTGTCTTTCAGTTTCCCAGTCCATATATTGCTGATTGCATATTTATGGTGAGTTAAAAAATGTTCCTTAGAACATTATGTTTCCTCCAAATTGGCAATTGGATTCAAAGACTGGATTAGATTCAGTTTTTATTCCTTTGGCAAGACATTAGTTGGTCTTTGGCAAGATTGTGGGTGGCACTTAATTTCTGATTGTCTCTTTTTGTCTCTGATTTTGGCAGGTAATGCTGGTTAATGTCTACATCTACTAATTCATTTGGGCTTAATAAGCAAGATATTCTAATTTTACTATTTCTCTTTCATTTATCATAAAGAGAGGCTTCCCTCATATACTATTTGTACTTATGGGTTCAGTTTATATTTGAAAGGTACAATAAGTATTTGCTTCTTTATTAGTTAACAGAAAGATTTATCTTTCTTCTGACAAACTCATTTTTAAAAAAAAATAAAGTCATTATAAGTCTTTATATTTAATCACATTTGATTGGTTTCACTCCATTGCAATTATTATTGAAGCTTAATCGGCCCATATTTGGCCACTGACAAACTTTGAAGTTGTCCTCTGTTATGGTCAAAATTGTGTCATCTTAAAATTCGTATGTTAAGTCTCTTACTTTTGTGATACTAGGAATTTAACCCAGGGGTGCTCTACAACTGAGCTTTAATCCCAGCCCTCTTTTATTTTTATTTTGAGACAGGGTACATTAAATTGCCAAGGCTGGCCTCTAACTTGTGATCCTTCTGCCTCAGCCTCCTGAGTCTCTGAGTCTCTGGGATTATACAAATGTGTTACCATGCTGAACTCATCTATTAAAACTCTGATCCCCCAAAGTGAATATATTTGGAGATAGGGATTTTAAGAGAATAATTAAGGTTAAATCAGGTCATTAGGATAGGACCCTAATCCAATGTGACTGTTGTTCTTATAAAAAGCAGAAGGGACACCAGAAGTGCTTCTTGTGATAGACACTGAGAGAAGATGACCATCAAAAAGCTAGGGAGAGACCAACTTCTCATCTGGTACCTTGATCTTGGGACTCAGCCTCCAAAACTGTGAGAAAACAAATTTTGTTTGCTTAAACCAGGAGTATGTGGTATTTTGTTACAGTAACCCTTGTGAGCTAATATAATTCCTGAGTTATTTTGATAGGAGTCTAGTAGTTATTTGAAAACTTCTTTGCTGTCTGGTGGGTAGAGGTTTTGGTATCTGTCGTCTCATATATTTTCTGCTTCAGTCCTAAAATGAACCATTTCTTAGGAGCTCTGGTTTCTTTTTTGAAGAGAAAAGATATTTTAAGATCATTGTCTAGGCACAAGGGATGCCCTTTGCTATTCATTTAGTCATTTTTTTAGGCCTTTTTCATGAAGCTAGGAAACATAAGCTTTTCAAAGATAAAATTTCTCATGATTTTACATTGATACCTTCAAGTTTAAGATTATAGAACCTTTCCTAATTGCTTAATGATATATCTGTATCTCCTTTCTTCCACACTAAAAATTCTGATTTGCAAGGATACAGTATAGAACTAGAGAATAGAATTTGAGCATTTCACAGCTACTTGTTTTTTTTTTCTATATTACACTGTAACCGTTTCAGAATAACCTGATATACAGCTTTTGGTATTTATCCTGTTTCCTTCTTAAGGGGCTTATGTTATTTGTACCTCTGTTCAATATTGGTTCTCCTGTCTTTCAGATCCTTTTGTCATTTTGATTTTTCAGAACTCTTATTTTTCCCTCTTTTGTTTCTCTCGAGTCATTACCCCTGTGTGACGGGCTTTTGTGTTGCTTCTAGTAGGGGCTTCATCTAGAATTTTTTTTATCTTAATTCTTTCCTGAATACTGTCACCTCCCATCTGATTTTTCTAATTCTGATTCGTGTAGTTCTTTCATGTCTTGTGTTGTTGTCTTTTAGTTTGTTTTGAATAATATAACTAAGGCTCTATCTGATGTTTTGGTGTATGTCTTCATGACATGTTTTCTTTGTCTGTAGGGACGTTATTCTGTTATTAATTTTCTTTTGTGTTATAATGACTCTGTGTGAGATTTGACCCCAATACGTTTTGTTGTTTGTTTTATGTGAAGTTGGTTTTTCTGAACATTTCAGTTGAGATATGCTTCAGGATAGCTGCTTTAACTCGACTTAATTTCTTCTTCCACTGGCATTCAAATGTGGCATTCCCAAATGTGGCTGCTTGTTTCCTGGCATTTCCTGGATTTAGTTCCCTTTCTGCTTTGGTCTAGACCTTCTTGCTCTATGTCTGTTTGTTCCCCGTTTTGTTGAATTTTGTTCCCGCTTCTAAAAGTGTCTCTTCTATGTGGAGTCTGTCTTGGAAAGAAGACTTGTTGGCCATTGTTCACTTATTTCTTTCTCTTGTGGGTCCATCACACACATTCAACAATAGAGAGAGCAGAACTCTTCCAGCCCTGCTACTATTCCCAAATCAGTCTGCTGTGCCTTCCTGTGAATTCTATTGCATACTCTGGGTTTCTTCTGTTTTCAGGCCCTTTAGACATTCTTCCCCTGCTTCCTTCTTTTCCCTCCTGCCCAAACACTGATATTGTAAAGATCTTGTGGCTATTGTTGGTCTGTTCCATCCTGTTTGTACTTTGAAGTTTTGGGGGAGATATCGTGTTAACTAGTTTTGTGGAAGTTGCCGTGGATTTGTTTTGTAGTTCAGTCTGATTTTATATGAGGATTTGGAGACAGCAAAACCCATGCTGCCAATGTCACCGTCTTTTCAGAATGCCTCCCTGTATTCCTATTTTAACATCTGAACACACCAGCAGGGAGATGGTTGCAACAGTTTCTTACGCTGGAGAACAGAAAGGAGTAGTTATTAAACAATACTGCTGCTTCTACGTGAGAAATCCAGAAAAACACCAATAATTTTGGTTGAAAGCTCTTCACTGGAGGAGCACTATTTTATTTAAAAAAAATTTTTGTTGTTTTTAATATTGCTTGCAGAGTTTGACTTTATTGTTCAGAAACTTGACAGCTGCCCTAGAGCATGGGCACTCTTAGTGTTTCATATCATCCTGAAATAATGCTGCCATGTTCCTTTAATCCAGGCTTTAAAATCCTTTTAAAATATCTCTTGCTGCCATGGGGTATGTTTTGGGTTAACTTTAGCTTTGTTTTCTTATGACGCCTGTTTATTTACAACAGGAGAACTGCAGTCTGGGAATTTTTTTTTTTTTTTTTTTATCAACCAGCATCTTACGTCCTTTGTGCTTATGCTGGGATTAAGTAAGACATGGTCCTTTCCCTGAGGATCTTGTTTAGTTCATCTGGTCTTCCTCTTGGACTGATAGAGGAAGGAACAAGGGAACTGGAACTGTTTTCTGTCAACTCTTTTCCTTCTCCACTGGTACCCCAATTCTAAGTTATTTAAGCATATCTCATAGGTGATACTGCTGAAAAATATCCTGCCTAATAGGTAAGTTCATCTTTGATTTATGATGTCACAGCTCTGATTTGGTTTGGAATTTAGTTTTACATTGTTACTACAAACTTCTAATGGTCTAAATGGAAGTCTGAATTAATCATTGCAGACCCTCATCAACTTGAGGATTGTACTTTGGCTAAGTGGTCTAAAATTGCTCTGAGTGTGTACTCAGAGTGGCTGAGGTATAATGGTTTTTCTCTTACATTATGTTTAGGATAGCAGTGGAGGCAATTTGTTGCATCTTTCTAATGTGCTTTCTACCAGTTAAAGTTGGGCAAAGAGGCAAATGGCAAGTCTATAACTTTTATTTTAGTCTATTTTACTTTGAAGAAATCTCTTTGGATAGTTCCTAACCTAAAAAATTTATTTTCTTGCAACTTATCAGATGCCTTCTTTCAAAACAGGAATGGGAAGTAGCTAGTTATATCTATAAACAGTCCATTTATAGATTGAAGACTTCCCTCTCATGGAATAATGGTGAAGAACATAGTTTGAGAATTACTTTGCCTGTTTTCAAAACCCCAGCTCTACAAATTTGTAATCTGTCAGTGTGTGACCCTGGACAGTTTTCTTGTTCCTTGTTCTTCTCCATCTCCTTTTCTTTTGCAATACTGGAGATTGAACCCAGGTCCTTTTCCATGCTAGGCAGGCACTCTACCATTGAGCTACATTGTACCTGGACCTGACACTGGAAAGCCTCTTTATATGTTCAACTCCTCATGTGTGAAATGTGGCAGGAACATCATAGGATTGTTATGATGATTAACTGAGATAATACATATGCATTAATGAGTATTTAGGATGTATTAGTCAATGTTCTGTGCATCAGGAATATAAAAGCAAGCAAAATGGTCCCCTGCTTGGAACTTTACCATATTGGTGAGGGAACTAATTAATTAGAATCTCCTCAAAGAATATTAAAAGTACAACTGTGACATGTGCAGTGGAGAGATATGAGGCCCTATAATATGTTATCTGGACTTGTGTTGTCTAGGAGGTTACAGAAAGTTTCTCTCAGGAAGACGGAGTGGAGATCTTAGGAAAAATGAATAGTAATGAACTAGGTGAAGGTGTTTGGTGCACGTGTGGGTGAACACAGGTGGACAAGAGTGCCCCCAATAGAAGGAAGTATGTGGGGAATGACTCTGTGGAAAGGGGGAGCTCGGTGAATACAAGGAACACACATGGGTAGCCTGTGAAAGAAGAGTACAGTAGCCTGTGTTGCTGGAGAGGGAGTGAAGGAGGGGGTCGCAACTCAGGGGTCCTTCACAGACCATGTTTTAGAATATGATCTAGCCAAATGGTGTTAGATATTTGAACTCAGTAGGCATATTTGCATTGATACATTATTATCGTTGTTATTTTAAAATTCCCTAGTAGTTATTCCCACACTAAATAGATTTGTGCACTTCTATATTTATTCATTGGTTCTTTTCCCCAGTCTCTATTATTGCTCTTCTCTGAATGCTAATTCCTCAATCCTTCCATTTAGGAATAAAATGAGAAGATAGCTTTGTGTCTTTCAATCAATTTTACTATTTGAAATAGAATTAGCTTTCGTATAACTTTAGGTAAATTAAATGAAAAACAATTGCAAACATGTTACCTACTGTGACACTTATAAATATTTTATGCTTCTTAGCCTTTGTAAAATGCTCAAATGCTATCATTTGTTGTCTATCTTAAACAAACCAAAGATGAAATTTTTTAGAAATGTTGGTGTTTCCTGTTGGCAGGAAGCTCAGAGTGATTTCAAATGTTTTGATCTTATCCAGAACCAACTTTTGGAAATTTAAAACCTGAGGCTGGCTGTGTGAAGAAGTCGGAAGAACTTGAACAGTGTGAAGGCTGTTACACATGTGCATTTTTGTGTCTGTGCACAAGCATATTTTACATTTGCTCATCTAAAATCAGTCCATGCAGAGCTAATGTGGGAGCTGTGATTCTCCCCAGACATCAAGGGCCACAATACTTCTTCCCGTTCTAAAATAAGGGAATAACTGTTTCAGGGCTTGTAAATAAACTGTCATAAGCATTAGATAACATCTTGTAGGCTTGGGATGCCTATACATTGTGGTGTTCCATTAGGTGTTCCCTCTTCAGAAGTCAACTGTCCCCTGTGCCACACCTTTTCCACTTTGTCCTCTACACTTGTGCTATGTATTCAGGTGCTTGCTCAGGATCTCTATCCAGGACGACAATTGTTCATTATGTTAGCAAATTCTTTTTTAAGTACAACTCTTCTGTATGTGTAATGACTTTACATTTTATGTAATATTCATCTTCACTGGATTTTCTAAGTGTGATTAGACAAGCAAAAAGTGATTTAATGGTAGGAGTTGCCTCTAGGCAGATATAGAGTGAGTAGATCCTGGGTTTGGCTCATGGGGATTTCAGTCTGCTGTCATTTTATTGCAGATGATATTTTATTCCTCGAGAAGCACTCTAGGCAGATATAGAGTGAGTAGATCCTGGGTTTGGCTCATGGGGATTTCAGTCTGCTGTCATTTTATTGCAGATGATATTTTATTCCTCGAGAAGCACAAGCATCATGGGCATGGAAAAAATCAGATGATGTTCTTTGACCTTTATTTGATGAACAAAATTTGATTTTATTTCCATATAAAAAAAGACATTTTAGCCTGTATAGTTTTCTATAACAGAATTAGTTCAAATAAATTTGCAAAATTGATAAAATAAGCAAAAATTAACTCTTTCTGATCTATCGCTTATGTAATAGTTAATTTGCCCTCTATTGAGTAGACATACTTAATATTGGATCAAGAAGTTAAAATATTTGAGCAAAGAGTTAGTGGTTTGGAATTTTTTTTGTGGTTGTGTTAATAGATGATAGAGAAATTTTCTTACAGCAACTGGTTCTGGTAAATGAATTCTTCATAGAGAATATGAAACCCTTGTATGTAGGGCTTTTCATAATGCGTGATATGTAACATGTGATATTTGTTTAATGGATAGGTAATCATTCTGGAAAATATTATGTGTGTTTCAGGACCTGATCTCCAGGTGTGCGTATCCAAAAAGCCAACATGTTGCACCAGGAAGATGGAGGAGAGATACCACATTGCTGCTCGCCAAGATCTGCAGCAGGTACTTCAAGCATCCACCTCTACATTAAAGCTGCTAATATCTCGAAATGCAGCTGCTTTTCAAGGTAAATGTGTCTTGAGCTTTGAACTAAGGACCAGCCCTGTGTAATTTGCCTATTTTAGTGATACTGGTAAATGGGACTAGGTATATTTCCTTATATTTGCATATTATTTCGGCATAAAGTGTAGTTTTATCTTTTTCTAACCTTTATAACCTCTTTTGGAGGTCATCCTGGCATATTTTTGAGTTGGACTAGTGCAACAGTCATATTACTGAAATGGTCCTTAAACACATGAATAAATTTATAGAGATCTTTTGGGTTCCCCAATATTCTGATGTATGATTTTACTTCAGTGTGAGCAGACATAATTATCACATTTCATGAAAAATGTCTACAGCATAAAATCTCATTGCTTTCATTTGGGTAGTTATAGATTTGTTTTTAAAAATATGATTTGAAGAAATATTTGTCTGAGTTTTCCCCTGAAACTTCATATGGTTTTTATGAGAGCACTTGTTCAGTATATCAAAGTGCAGGCAGGAAGGCCTAGTAAATGAGCAACTGGGAAATATTGGTTGGATGTTTAAGGGTCAGCTAAGACCACAACTCAACTGTATCTCAAACAATATGTTCAGAAATAAAATTAATGAGTTATAAAATTAAGAAGCAAAATGAAAAATAGATGATAGTTTTCTTATTTTTGTCATCTTTTCTATAAAATTCCTTATTGCTACAATAAAATAGCTTAATTTATTTTCCCTTTTATAAAGCATTACCTATTCTGTATGTGACTACAATGAAAATATCTATATCGCATTGCTTTTCCAACAAATTTATTGCTTTTGTTTAGCACAGACTATAACTTCTGTTAATATTCCCTTTTAATAAGTATATTAATGTCAATGCACTTAAGTAATTTGCTTTGTTTGCACACATAGCTGATTAATTTTTAAAGCCATACTTACTAAATAAAATAAATACAATAAATCAGAATAAAATTTAAGTTGAGTTAAATGTAGTACATGATGAATTGATGACTTTTTCATATAAACATTAAAATATTTTAAGATGCTATTAATTTTGCATTGTTTTAAGATGCTTTAGAATGCAATTTTATTTCTGATGTGAAATTCATTCATGTGAAATTGTCAAAGAAAAATGTTTTGATATGCATTTTAAACAAAGAATTGTGTAGTTTTTAACTGGTTGAATTAGAAGATTCCAGCTACCCACTGGAAATTACGTAATTATTTCTCATGAAAATGATAGTGTGTACAATACAGAAAATGCATTTTAAAGGTAAGTGGGCAGTAAATAGAAAAGTCTGAGTCAAATGGGTTAGTGATTGTCAGTCAGATGCTTGTAAAGGTAAGCCCAACTCACAGTGAAGAAGACTTCAAACATGAAGTTTAAGTTATTGAAATAATTTTTAAACAGGGAAGCTTCTTTGTGATTTATCATCTTTTAATGTCAAAACTATATCTCTCCAAATAAGAAGATGCCTGAAGATCATGATGAATCTAGCCTATTTTTTGGATAGCTGTGCTAATGTAGGTGAGAGCAAGTGTTAGCAATTACTAAGACTCTCAGTGTAGCTGAATATTTCTCTTGCCATCAAAGACAGTCACAGACTTTTTTTGCATATTTTTAGATAAATTTATAGAACATATTAAGTTCAAAAGATTGGAAAACCTGGAATATTTAGATTTTAAGATGGATTGAGGCTATAGAATCCTTTGGCGATATTGCTAAAAATTGTTTGATAACTATTTCAGAAGGAGAATTGTGTATTAGGGAATGGCATTGTCTCTATCCACCAGAAGGCAAGGTAATTTTATATAGTCTTTTGTTATTTTCTGTTTAATAAATTGTACCTCTGCATTTAATAGTTTGAGTTTTGCTGTTTATTTAAAAATTCATTATGAAAGTAAAAAAGTGGAAGCATTCTAAAATATGATTTGTTCTAAAACATTGTCATTTTTCTCCCTTCTTGTAATGTCAAATTTTATTTAAGAAGCATGAACAGGCAAGACAAATTTAGAAGAAATTTGCCTAAAGGCCAATTTTACTAGAATAAATTATCTTCCAAGAATATCAGCCTTTAATTTAATGAATAGAATAAATAGCTTTAGGCTTAGTTTCATGAAAACAAGCTCAAGTAGATATATGCTAAAAGTAATGAGAGATCGTATTTGCTGTATCATAACTGAGCAGACTACTATATCAGTAAGTAAAATGCTGTCCATCTAGTTTGTATATAATCAAAATAGATGAAAAAATTTCAAGTCTTTATTTTCTAAAGAAGAAAGAAGTCAACACATTTTATTAGGAAACCTCGTCTGCTTGAGAGAAATTTAATAGAGAAATCAATTCACTTCTCCCATGATGTAAGTAGATTCGCTATGTTTTGATTTTTTAATTTTTAAACACTTCATGTATATTTTACTATGCATTACGTCAACAATTTTAACCTTCTTTTAAGTGGTATTGAGGGTTATTAAGGTTGTTGGACTGGGATATAGTATGGTGTCTTCTTTCATGGGTTTATGGGACTCCATGGAAACATTTTTTTGGAGCAATTCCTTGAATATGGAGAACAGGGATGATCGCTCTGGCTGGTGGAATAACTGGACTCCACACTACTGTGAGGAAGGCTGTGAGTTTGGAAGAGCAGAGGGGAGAAAGGAAACCCTGCAGAATGGCTCTTGGTACTAAAATCGTAAGATGTTCTGTGTGGCGTTCACATTCAACTCGAGTCTGCCGCTTGGGTACATACCAGTTAGGCAAGAGTTGGCCTCTGGGACAACTGTACATGATTTTCCCAGTCAGGAATTTATTGTAGTTTGTTTCAGTCAAATTTCCTTAAAATAAACAAAATAAACAAAAATCTATTGTTGAGGGGCCCATAATTGTGACCTAGGAGGTCACTATTTCCCAAGGGCTACTCATGCAGGATTTTATAAAGTAAAAGGAACAAGCTGATATTCCTGTTTCTGTTGTTCATGGTGAAGCTGTGTCATTTGCAAAGAGAGGTGCTGGCCTGGTCACAGTGCAGACAATAACTGTCCTTCATTTGCAGGGGCTTAACGGTATTCAGGAATAAAGTCGAACTGCATGGAATAAGGCAAGAATTTGTTTTCCTTTGACTGTTTTACTATGAGATTGTATTCTTTAAAAAGTATTTTAGAATTTAAAACATATATATATTTTATATATATATATATATATATTACACTCAAGTGTACTCTGACTCATGAAGAGATAAGGGAAATCAACAGAGAATATGTCATCTACTATAAAAAATGTAACTCTTACCTAGTATTTACATTTGTCAGTTTTTAAATCTCCCTTCAAATAATATAATGGGAATTCTTAAAATTAAAAAAAATACAGAAATTCCAGCTTCACTTTTAAAAGTAAAATTAAGGAATATTTTGGAGGACACTATTA
Organism: Sciurus carolinensis; assembly: GCF_902686445.1. Taxonomy (NCBI): domain Eukaryota; kingdom Metazoa; phylum Chordata; class Mammalia; order Rodentia; family Sciuridae; genus Sciurus; species Sciurus carolinensis. Next base: position 18,629,136 of record NC_062217.1, on the reverse strand, counting down.
GAAGATTTGTTTTGTTGAAGTATTGGGGAGATAAAATTAATGTTATATTTTTCCTTATATATGTAACTTTCTGTATTTCTCTCATTTTCAAATATATTCACATATTTATAAAATATATGGTAGATACTCTTTATTTTGGAAATTTTCTAGTTTTATATATGGCCTCTAAAATGAATGTTATTGCAAAAATGTGACTGATAAATGATATTTAGAAGAAGAATGATTTAACATTTTTTAATGATTTCATCCTTTTGGCAAATTAAATATTCATTCCTTAATTGTAAGTACTTGAAAGATTGGCAGGCTTGTCCTCTTAGGTTGAAATGTTAAATTCAAGAATTTAATAAAAACTACATTCCTATTTTTAATAAAATATAGGAATACATTCAAAATTAAATGTGTTATTTTAAAAAGCAGGTAAAATGAAAATTTGAATTTAATTTATGGATTCCTCTCTTTAGTGCTCACAGATACTAGCTACTATCATGTATAGGGATAGTGTATGGCTACTGTGAAACTAAGTTATATATGCAGATACACATATTGTCAAAGACACAATGTATTTGAATATATTAATGCTCAGGAGGGTAATTAGATTTGTATAAATGTTATAATGTTAAGCACACAGGTCATTCATTGTATTCACTTCAATTGTGCTTTACACATTTGGATATTTAAAATTATCTCTTGGAGGAGTGTTAGGTGGAAGGAATTATAGAATAATGATATTTCTGACATTAAGGATTCCTTTATCAAAAGCTCAAGGATACAGAACAGCCTTAGGTAGGCAGTGTTGGGGAGACTTGTTTCTCTGTCTCTAGCACTTAGAACACTCAGAAAATGTCAAATGAACTACATAAATATATGAAGGGACAAATGGCACTGAAAGAGAAGTAGTTCCCAAATAAAATGAGAGATTACCTTCCTCTCGCTCCTCCTCTTTACTTTTCTCTCTCTTTTGATACTTAATACCTTTGTTTACCACCTACCAGCATCAGAACTATCAGATGCTGAGGTTATACATGGAGTCCAAATATTCAATCTATTTCATTTTTATTGACTCCTTCAGACTTCTAAAATCCTAAAATATGTTTATCAGTTTATTAATTTGTAAACCAGAGTGGGGCATATTATTATAGCATTGCTTTCCATTTTGAATGCAATTGCTTTCTCTTCCCCTGCAATTTTAGGCAGCTCACAGTTTAGTATGTTCTCACAGAGCAGCTATCAGTGCAACTGATTTTTATCCAACTGTCCTTTGTCACTGAAATATTAAAAATTGCTTCTTTGTAATCTGTGTTAGCAGACTACTATTAATTATGAAAAACAGGCCATTTTCCTGTATTCTAGGTAAAAATTATAAGAGCTTAAATTACTTTTCAGCTGGAAATAAAGCTTGCCTTGCATGAAACATTATTGATATTCGAAAAAATTAACTGTTGACTTACGATTGGGTTTACTTTGGCAGATTTCTTTTGCAAACTCTAAGAAGTGAACTTTAAGTCATTTTAATTCTGAAAGATGATAGCTATGATAATATTACCTTGGCAAAGGTAATCTCACTCTGGCATGCACAGAAACTTGCTCATAGTAGGTGAAACAATTTTTTCTTGATTTTATGTTATGTACATTTTAAGTTAACTTTTCAATGTGAGGACTGTACACACATACTGTCTAGAAGATGAGTCAACATTTAATCAGATTATTATTTTACATTTATATTTGCAAATACTAGTTTAATTTTACTTTTGCATAGGGAATCATGGGGATGATTCTTCAAAGTGGTCTATTGGGAAAGACAGACAATATGAGGGATGAAAAGCAGTTATGTTTTGAGTTTCATCTGTTATCTATCTATATATCCTGACCATTTTATTTAATTTCTTAAATTCCTTTTTACCCTGGGGATTGAACTCAGAGTAAAATTACTTCTTATAAATGTGTGACATTTATCATTCTTGTGTTGATGGGCATTTCAGTAATTTCCAACTTTTTAAAACTATTTTTTATTTGTCCTATTTAGTTATAAATTACAGCAAATTGCATTTCAATTCATTGTACACAAATGGAGTACAGCATTTCATTTCTTTGGTTGTACATGATGTAGAGTCACACAATTTGTGCAATCATACATGTATATGGAGTAATGATATCTGTCTCATTCCACCATCTTTCCCACCTCCTGCCCCCTTCCCTCCCCTAATTCCCCTCTGCACAATCCAAAGTTCCTCCATTCTTTCTTTACCTCTCTCACCCCTGTTATGTATTAGCATCTACTTATCAGAGAAAACATTTGACTTTTGGTTTTTTGGGATTGGCTTATCTCACTTAGTATGATATTCTTCAAATCCATGCATTTACATGCAAATGTCATAATTTTATTCTTCTTTATGGCTGAATAATATTTCATTGTGTATCTGTACCACATTGTCTTTATCCATTCATCTATTGAAGGGCATCTAAGTCAGTTCCACAACTTAAGTATTGTGAATTGAGCTACTATAAACATTGATGAGTCTGCATCACTGTAGTATACTGATTTTAAGTCCTTTGGGTATAGCCAAGGAGTGGGATAGCTGGGTCAAATGGTGGTTCCATTCCAAGTTTTCTAAGGAGTCTCTATATGGCTTTTCAGAGTGGCTACACCAATTTGCAATCCTACCAGCAATGTGTGAGTGTACGTTTTCCCCACATCCTCAACAAAATGTATTGTTTTATTCTTGATAATTGCCGTTCTGACTGGAGTGAGATGAAACCTTAGTTTTGATTTGCATTTCTCTAATTGCTAGAGATGTTGAACATTTTTTTCATGTATTTGTTGATCAATTGTATTTCTGCTTCTGTGAAGTGTCTGTTCTGTTCCTTAGCCTATTTATTGATTTGATTATTTGGGGGGGTGTTAAGTTTTTTGAGCTCTTTTTGAATTCTGGAGATTAGTGCTCCATCTGAGGTGCAGGTGGCAAAGATTTTCTCCCACCGTGTAGACCCTTTATTCATGTTATTGATTGTTTCCTTTGCTGAGAAAAAAAATTTTAGTTTGAATCCATCCCTTTTATTGATTCTTGATTTTATTTCTTGTGCTTTGGGAGTCTTGTTAAGGAAGTATGGTACTAAGTCCACATGATGAAGATTCGGATCTACTTTTTCTTCTATTTGGTGCAGCGTTTCTGGTCTCATTCCTAGGTCTTTGATCCATTTTGATTTGAGTTTTGTGCAGGATGAGGGATAGGAGTTTAATTTCATTTTTTTTTCCGCTGTTTGTTATTCTTTATTTAAACTCTGGGGGTTTCTCATTTCCCAGAAGAAAAGAGTGGGGAGAAAAGAAAAAGGGGGGGAAGGAAGGGAGGGAAGGAGGGAGGGAGGGGTTGAGAGAGAGAGAGAGAAAGAGAGAGAGAGAGAGGTTTGTCTCATTGGAAGGGTCTCTGGGACTCCCTCCTATTCCATGGTTTCCTGGAAGATCCTTCAGGAATCCTCCCTCCACTGTGAGACGAACAGATGTGTCCTACTGCAGGTTTGACATTTGGCAGCGGTCCAGGAGAAAAAACGTTCCACTTCTCCAACACCATCACCTATTCACGCCAGGCCTTTGCAGAAGGAAGGAGAGAGAGCCCAATGTCCTTGCATTCGGCGCCGACTGAGAGAGGAGGATGTCAAGTTGATGTCAGCATGAGCAATTGTCGGATAAAACCGCGTGGGTTGCTTTTCAGGTGGTTCTTGTGGGAGAGCGCCAGCTATCCTGAGGGAAACTTGGGAGGGAACCAGCTACTAGATGGTACTAGATGGTTCGATTAGTCTTTCACCCCTATACCCAGGTCCGATGACCGATTTGCACGTCAGGACCGCTAAGGACCTCCACCAGAGTTTCCTCTGGCTTTGCCCTGCCCAGGCATAGTTCACCATCTTTTGGGTCCTAACACATGCAATCCTGCTCCACCTCCCTGGCTCGGCGGTCGAGAGGAGCCGGTGGTGCGCCCTCAGCAGACTGGAGAGGCCTCGGGATCCCACCTCAGCTGGTGGGGAGCCTCGGGCCTTCACCTTCATTGCGCCATGGCGGCTTCACGGGAGCCCCTGACTCACGCACGTGTTAGACTCCTTGGTCCGTGTTTCAAGACGAGTCGGGTGGGTGGCCGACATCGCTGCAGACCCCCTTAATTTCATTTTGCTGCATGTGGATTTACAGTTTTCCCAGCATCATTTGTTGAAGAGGTTATCTTTCCTCCATTATATGTTTTTGGCACCTTTGTCCAGTATGAGATAACTGTATTTACGTGGGTATGTCTCTGTGTTTTCTATTCTGTACCATTGGCCTACCTGCCTAATTTGGTGCCAATGCCATGTCATTTTTGTTACTATTGCTCTGTAGTATAGTTTAAGGTCTAGTATTGTGATACCTCTGGCTTCACTCTTCCTGCTAAGGATTGCTTGGGTTATTCTGGGTCTCTTGTTTTTCCAAATGAATTTCATGATTGCTTTCTTTGTTTCTATGAGGAATGTCATTGGGATTTTAATTGGAATTGAACTCAATCTGTATAATGCTTTTAGTAGTATGGTCATTTTGATAATATTAATTCTGCTTATCCAGGAGCATGTGAGTTCTTTCTATCTTTTAAAGTTTTCTTTAATTTCTTTCTTTAGTGTTCTGTTGTTTTCATTGTAGAGGTCTTTCACCTCTTTTGTTAGTTTGATCCTCAAGTATTTTTTTTTTTGAGGCTATTATGAATGGAGTAGTTTTCCTAATTTTCAGAGGATTCATCACTTATGAATAGAAATGCATTAGAGTTAGGAATGTTGATTTTATATCCTGCTACTTTAATGAACCCATTTATTAGTTCTAGAAGTTTTCTGATGGAATTTTTTTGGATCCTCTAAATATAGAATTATTGTTGGCAAATAGTGATAGTTTGAGTTCTTCTTTTCCTATTCGTATCCCTTTAATTTCTTTGGTCTGTCTAATTACTCTGGCTAGAGTTTCAAGGACAATGTTGAATAGAAGTAGCGAAAGAGGGTGTCCCTGCCTTGTTCTAGTTTTTCGAGGGAATTCTTTCAGTTTTTCTCCATTTAGAATGATGTTGGCCTTGGGCTTAGCATAGATAGTATGTTCCTACTATCTCTATTTTTTCAAGTGTTTTGAACATGAAGGGGTACTGTATTTTGTCAAATGCTTTTTCTGTATCTATTGAAATGCTCATATGATTCTTAAGTTTAAGTCTATTGATGCAATGAATTACATTTGTTTGATTTCTCGATGTTGAACCAACCTTGCATCCCTGGGATGAACCCCACTTGATCATGGTGCACTGTCTTTTTAATATGTTTTTGTATGCAATTTGCCAGAATTTCAATTTCCAACTTATTTTTACACTTACAATGTGGTGAACATTCTTGATGTTTCCGTGGGCATGTTTCTCCATTGAAGAGTAGAAATGCAACTGGGCTTATAGGCTGCTACAATGTCACTTTTACTAGATTACTCACTAGCACTACTCTTCTAGGTAGCTGAATCAATTCACATTCCCAATAGTGGTTTGCGTTCATTGTCATTGTTTCACATCATTCCCAAAACATATTGTCAGGATTTTGAAAGTTCTGATGAAAGGATAGGTGTGAAGTGGTGCCTCATTTTCAAAACATGTGATTCCCTGGTTATTAGGGAGTTCAATTGTCCTTTCACATATGGTTCTTTCTTTTGCATGTTCTTTTCTTTGTGTGTGAATGTAACATGTGAGCACATATAGAGGATTTATGTTACATGTTATGAGCATTGTTTATGTCTTTAATTTTTTTCCTATGCACAGGTGTCACCTTGGATTTCCGAATGTTAAAGTTTCACTAAAATCATTAGAATTTCTTTCTGTATTTTATAGACATCTGAACTGCACACATCTTGAGGTTGACAGTCATATGGTTACTACTGTTTCTGATCCTCTGCTGTTTTTCATTTGCTGTTCTGTTTTTCTATCAAATTAATCCAGTTTGACTTTTTAAAAAATTACTAGCTCTATAAACTCATGCATACATTTATATGAATTTACCTAAGATGTATGCATAAAATAAATTTTATGAGATGGTAGTAATAAAGGAATATAAGATCCAAAAATCAGAAATAATTTCAAGTTAACATTGACTACATTGTTTGCAAGTCTTTTTGAGCCATGTATCATTGGTCCTCAAAGCCAGAAGCCTCCTCGTTCTCTCTGGCCCATAGATCTCTCATTCTGTTTTGATTTTCTCCTTTCCTCCTCCATGTTGATGGACTGTATCTCCAGTTCTTACACTTTATTCATGAGCATAGAAATTTTTATTAGCCACCATATAGCTCCAAGGGTAAATGTAAACTGGGTACTATTACATTAGACATGTGGGAGTGACGAATTTCCCAAATCAATAAATGTAGAATGTGATCTTTTATAAAATGTACACAAATGTGTCATCTTTCTTTTAATTATTGAGTAACATTAATTAACTTGAACAATTTTAGTAAAAGATAGTGCACCATGATCAAGTGGGGTTCATCCCAGGGATGCAAGGTTGGTTCAACATCCAGAAATCAAACAAAATAAGTAGATGATAATTATCTGCTTTTAAAATAAAGTTTATTGAATCTTAGGAACATTTACTTCTAAAAGCAATACTTGTCAAAAAAGTTAATCAGAAATTTTAATAAGACCCCAAGTATATGTTAATTTTTTTCATTTCCCTTCTGGCTAAATATTTAAGGAATAATAAAATAGCTCAATAAAATAGAATTTTTCTAACTATTGCGCAGAAATATAAATTAAGGGGATGTTGTTACTATTATGTCATATGACACTCATTATGTAATTTAATATTTATTATGTTAAAAACTTTTTACCCCATGGAGCAAATTTCATCATTATATTGATAATGATATTTAAAAATTGCATGCTGTAAAAAGTGAAATCCATACTTTTCCTGCCTGCCCCCCTCCGATTTAGTCCTAACTGAATATGGACTTTTTTCCTGAAAAGTAATATCAACTAATATGTGAATATATGTCTTAGAATTAGTATTTCTGCATAGTAAAATGTTTTAATATTGAAAACAGAGTATTTTATAAGAGGCTGTTGGAGAGACAAAAAGTGAGGGGGTCATTTGAATATTCCAAAATATTTCATATGAAGAGTTAAATTAAAGTAAAAGTGAGTACTAATATTATTATAAATTGTCACTTGTCTATTACTATTATAAATGTTGTCTGTTAAAAATATTTTGTTAAATTATATCTTAATGTAGTTCATGACTTGTCAGTTCTTCTCATACAGCACGTTTTAATAGTTGTTAGCATATTTAGTTTTAGGAAGGATGACTTTTCTGTTAAATAGCCATTGCATCTGATTAATTAAACAAAAAACAAGGTCAATATTTTAAGAGCTCATAGTTTTAGTTATTTTAAGACCATACAAAATTTTATCTAAGACGGTTAATGATCACTTAATTAATTTTATAGGAAAGATAGAATAATGACACTATTAAAGTATTTAAGAAATTATTTTATAAGTAGATAATGTATCTTTTGCATCTTTTGCATTGTACCTCATAGCAATTTATCATGTGATATCAATTTATGTTTCAACATCATTGTTGTGTAGTGTATGTTACATGATAACTGTGTTGTCTCCCATTACTGTGACAGTATATCTGAGATAAAAAAAAAATTAATGGAGAAAAGATTCACTTTGACTTATGGTTTCAGAGGTGTTATCCCATGTTTTCCTGGCCCTGCTGCTTTGGGTTTTTGGTGAAGTAGAACATCATGGCAGGGAGCAAGTGTTGGAACAAAGCTCACCTCCTGGTGGTCAGGAGGGAGGGAGGGAGGAGGAGAAAGAGGAGGATGTCCCAATATCCCCTTAAGGGCATACCCCGTGACCTAACTTCCTTCCACTAGTCCCTCCCTTCTAATAGCACTATAAACTGGGGCCTAAGTCTTTAACAGATGAGCCGTTGGGGGACATTTAAAATCCCAAACATAACAACAACCTTTCATTCTCCCTTATAACTGGTTGTCAGAGCACCAAGCTTTTGGTTGACCATCCTCAATGGCAGTGTGCTTAGGAACAGTGAACCCTGCTGTAGCTAAAGGGAGTGATATAAAATGGAATAATGTGTCTATGATTTGAAATGGGAGTGGAAATTAACCAAAAAGCAACTAGCGGGCCAACTTTAGAGACAAATAATTAATAGTAACACCAGTATGCATAATGTGTTGACTATTTTCAATTTTTTGTCCTTTATTGTGCTCAGGAGAAGATATAAGTGGAGTAGGACCATATATATGGTTCATCAGGTACAGCAAAAGTGATGGGTACTTGGCTATCCGTTCATCCATTCAGTAATTTTTTTCTGAAGTAGTGCTATTTGCCAACATTGTTTTAAGGCCTCAAGAATGTATCAGTGAACAGAAGAAAGATCCCCGCCCTAGTTTACATTTTATTCAGGGAAGACAGAAAATGAACAAATAACAAATACAATTCAGTTATAAGTTAGGATGTATTATTGTGAAGATTTGAAAAAAGCGAAGGAATTTATCATGTAGAAAAGATATACTTCTGGGCAACAGGGGTAGATCATATGGGGCTTCTTAGGTTTTTCTTCTGAAACAGGAGTATTTGCCAAACATGTGGCTAGATTTAAAAATAATTACTTAGTCATTAGACCAGCCTTACAGGACCCAAGAAACCCAGTTAGGTGGTTATTATAATAATCCAGAAGAGGTATCATGATGATTTAAACCAGTGTTGGCAATGGAAGTAAGAAGTTGTCAGATTCTGGGTATGTGTGAGCCTCAGTGGGTCCTGGGCACGGTAAGAAAAGAATTGAAGCCAAGAAGGGCCTGGGCTTGGTGAGATATACCAAGGTGGTGCTGTGTGGTGGGTGCCTGCCTGGAGCATCACAGAGTCACAGAAGCCCTGGCTATAGGTGTAGGATGGGTTTCCACGTGGACTTTGGGATCTGAGTCTTTTAAGGGAGTGGGAATGAACACATTATAAACTGTTTTCCTGGAGTATTCAGGGAAAGAAAACCACTGGCTGTAGTGGCCTGAACATTATTTGATTACCCAGTAGAGACTAATCTTTGACACAGGTTGAAGGAGTAATGGTTTGGCAGAGCCAGGAAATTTCTAATGTCTCTCTACTACCAGGCTCTTTAAAGTGATAGGAATGTAGTTTTTATAGTAAAATATATCTAGAGGTGAAAACAGAATTTATTTTAATAAAATAACTCATGATTCTATTTGATGAAACATTCTCACTATTTAGTGAAATTTAAAAGGTCAGGGCATGATAAAAAATGAATAATACACAAATAAAAACAACTGGACTGGTTTGTGAGCAAACTTGGAGCATTAAAGCAAACTTGGAGAATGCCTGTAATGAGCCAACTTTGAATAAAGCTGCATACTAGTAATTAGGATCAAAATCACGACTTTGTGAGAAATTTCCTTCAAACCTAAAGGTATCACAATGGTTATCTTATAAGTGAAAATAAAATTCTTTATTAGTCAATAACTCAGCTATAAGTAGGTTCTATGATGAACCTAAGGCTCTTGGGACTGAATTTTGAAGAGTTAAGTCTCATAAAATTAAGAATACAGTTGCTACTTTTATACAAATTGAAAATGAATTGAAATTCTGTGTGCCAAATAACATTAATTGCTATTAATTAAATGATATCTTTTTATTACATTATCTCTTATGTAATTAGTTTTTACAGCTAGCATTAGTGGCAGCTAAAAATTTTAAATGATATTATAATGTATTATAAACCATGAAATACCATTTATGAAAAATGAGGAAATGTTCTTAATATTTAAAGTTTTCTTCTATAGCCTTGGAGGAAGAGCAGATTAAGATGAAAATTATTATAGTACCATCCATAATGTTCAATTGGCAAAGTGATCAGATATAATGGAAAATAAGATACCTCCCTTTGCTCAAGCAGAGGACTTAAATTTTATAACCATTCTTCAATGTAGCTGTTCATGATGGGAAATTACCCATGCATATCTCTATGCTTTTAGCATAAAATATATCTAGCAATAAATAGAATATAGATGCTATAGCTTTTATGCAGAAGGCATAGGGCTTGAAATGGTATCTCAAAATCCAGAGCTATAATAGTAAATAAATAAAGGATAATTCTTGGATAGCATTGCTGTGCTTTTTATAATTCTAGGGTAATTCTGCCTGTGGGTAAACTTTTGTATAAACAAAGATAATTGAACTTTTGTACCTTAAAGGATATTGTTCTCTTGTACTATTTATTTGACTTCATCCCCGCTGGGGATAAACTTGACTTGAATTGTAACTTAGAAAACATATTCAATATTTTTTTCCTTAAGTAGGAATCAAATGAGGATACTCCATAATAGAACAAACATTGGCCTTTGTTATGGGAAAACATTTCTCGTGATTGGATAGGCAATATGCAAACTCAGTTTAAGAACAAGGATTTAGAGTTTGAAGGTCTGAGTTTGGCTCTCCTATGTTTAGTCTTGGTTGCTGGGCCTCAGTTTCTTTGCTTGTATAATGGGATAATAGTATCCTCTTCTAGGCTGCAATTAATGAGAATTAACTGAAGTGATTCCTGAAAATTTCCTGGCATGGTGACTAGTACATAATAAACACTCAGCATATGTTAGCTATTCTTCTTCTTCCTTTATTTTGGAGTATGTTTTTCCCTCAATATTTGATAAGCAGTAGGAATGTTTCAGGGCAGAGATTGTCTAAGGGCTTTTCCGCAAGGACGTTAAGGGGAATTGTATGAATTCAATTGTCAGCTTATTAGAAGTGCCGTAGTGTCCCAGTGGGAGAAGGGCCTAAGTGATACGAACTCTCAGCTTCTTTATTGGATTAATTATGTCTGATGGGATTTCCAAGAGTCACATTGTGAGTGCTTGGGGTTATGGCCAAACATGAAGGCAAGCCAGTGAGAAAACTTACTTGGTGAATAATAATAATTGGTATGTTTTAAAACAAACTTTATCTATTGCCTAGCTGGTAATTAAATGAAATTTCAAATTTCATTAAGTGGTGTTTAATTGAAGCTGAAGCTAAGATGAATAGCAAAATCTAAGTTTTGACTAACAGAATGATGCAAAGAGACAGAGTTCATGAGAAATTATTCAGTGACTGGCTTAATGAATGCAATAATCTAATTGTTCCCCAAATGACAGTTTCTTCACATAAAGAGTCTTCCAATTTTTGATACCACTCATTCATTCCAGTCCCATTCAAGGATGTTTGCAATTCATGTTGATATATCTTAATAAAGCCAAGCCTTTAGACTGTACAATTTTGAGTTATTAGATAAGTTCTTAGATAAGATTAGATAGTGACTTGGAGTATGTGGAGTACATAGTTTCACAATAGCATTACTGAATAAATGCATAGCCCTCAGAACAGTGTGAAAGACTTTGTTTGATTAAAATATGACATAAAATTTAATCGAAAAATTTATTGAATTTCTTTGGAGGCCAGTGTTCATTAAGACAGATTTTATTTTGGTTGAAATGTTGCTACTCACTGCTTCATAAAATTATGTAACTAACAGTTATATTTCTGGACATGTTGAAATGCAAAATGTTATCACTTGTCTGCTTGGCATATTAGAGACTCTTCTCTCTCTACAAGGAAAGATTTTGTGGAGAGAGATGGGCATTTATGCTTTAAGGGTGGGGTAAAACTGTTGGTTCAAGAAGGAAAAGTAATTGCTGTATTAGTATGCTCCCTTTTAAAATCTTTTTTTTTTTTTTTTTTTTAGTGGGTGGGGGACTGGGGATTAAACTTGAGCACTTGACCACTGAGCCACATCGCCAGCCCTGTTTTGCATTTTATTTAGAGACAGTCTTACTGAGTTGCTTAGTGCCTTGCTTTTGCTGAAGCTGACTTTGAATGTGCAATCCTCCTGCCTCAGCCTCCTGAGCTGCTGGGATTATAGGCATGCACCTGACTTAAAATCTGTGTTTATTGTGCTTACTTTCTAGTCATCCTCCCAGGGTAATTAATACTTCAGAATGATCTAGGCCAACTGCTTAACAGTTTTTATTACAAACCTTCAAGTAAATCTAAATAACTATGTATTTAGCAACTCCAACTCAATATATTAAGTATCTTCCTTATTTTAATGAGATCATGTATTTTTTTTTATTGTAACCAAATGGGATACATGTTTCTCTGTTTGTATATGGAGTAAAGGCATATCATTTGTGTAATCATAAATTTACATAGGGTAATGTTGTTTGATTCATTCTGTTATTTTTTCCCTTACCCCCACCCCTCCCACCCCTCTTTTCCCTCTATACAGCCCTTCCTTCCTCCATTCTTGCCCCCCTCCCTAACCCTAACTCTAACCCTAACACTAACCCCTCCTACCCCCCATTATGTGTCATCATCCACTTATTAGCGATATCATTTGTCCTTTGGTTTTTTGAGATTGGCTTATCTCACTTAGCATGATATTCTCCAATTTCATCCATTTGCCTGCAAATCCATAATTTTATCATTCTTTATGGCTGAGTAATATTTCATCGTATATATATATACCACAGTTTCTTTATCCATTCATCAATTTAAGGACATCTACGTTGGTTCCACAATCTGGCTATTGTGAATTGAGCAGCTATGAACATTGATGTGGCTGTATCTCTGTAGTATGCTGATTTTAAGTCCTTTGGGTATAGGCCAAGGAGTGGGATAGCTGGGTCAAATGGTGCTTGCATCCAAGTTTTCTAAGGAATCTCCACACTGCTTTCCAGAGTGGCTGCACTAATTTGCAGCCCCACCAGCAATGTATGAGTGTACCATTCTCCCCACATCCTTTCCAACACCTGTTCTTGCTTGTATTCTTGATAATCGCCATTCTAATTGGGGTGGGATGGAATCTTAGGGTGGTTTCGATTTGCATTTCTCTTATTACTAAAGATGTTGAACATTTTCCCATACGTTTGTTGATTGCTTGTATATCTTCTTCTGTGAAGTGTCTATTTATTTTAGCCCATTTGTCGATTGGATTATTTGCATTCTTGGTGTAGAGTTTGAGTTCTTTATAGACTCTGGAGATTAGTGCTCTATCTGAAGTATGAATGGCAAAGATTTTCTCCCACTCTGTAGGCTCTTTCTTTGAATTGCTGATAGTTGCCTTTGCTGAGAGAAAGCTTTTTAGTTTGAATCTATCCCAGTTGTTGATTCTTGCTTTTATTTCTTGTGCTATGGGAGTCCTGTTGAGGAAGTTTGGTCCTAAGCCGACATGTTGAAGATCTGGACCTACTTTTTCTTCTATAATCTGCAGTGTCTCTGGTCTGATTCCGAGGTCCTTAATCCATTTTGAGTTTAGTTTTGTGCATGGTGAGAGATATGGGTTTAGTTTCATTCTGTTGCATATGGATTTCCAATTCTCCCAGCACCATTTGTTGAAGAGGCTATCTTTTCTCCATTGCATATTTTTGGCCCCTTTGTCTAGTATGAGAAAATTGTATTTATTTGAGTTTGTGTCTGTGTCCTCTATTCTGTACCATTGATCTACCTGTCTATTTTGGTAACAATACCATGCCGTTTTTGTTACTATTGCTTTGTAATAGAGTTGAAGATCTGGTATTGCGATACCCCTGCTTCACCCTTTCTGTTAAGGATTGCTTTAGCTATTCTGGGTTTCTTATTCTTCCAGATGAATTTCATAATTGCTTGCTCTCTTTCTGTAAGATACGACATTGGGATTTTAATTGGAATTGCATTGAATCTGTATAGCACTTTTGGTAGTCTGGCCATTTTGACGATATTAATTCTGCCTATCCAAGAACATGGGAGATCTTCCATCTTCTAAGGTTTTCTTTAATTTCTTTCTTTAGTGTTCTGTAGTTCTCACTGTAAGAGGTCTTTCATATCTTTTGTGAGGTTGATTCCCAAGTATTTTATTTTTTTTTTTTTGAGGCTATTGTGAATGGGGTAGTTTTCCTAATTATTCTTTCCAAAGATTCATCACTTAAGTGTAAAAATGCATTAGATTTATGTGCATTGATCTTATATCCCGCTACTTTACTGAATTCACTTATGAGTTCTAAAAGTTTTCTGGTAGAATTTCCTGGTTCTTCTAAGTATATAATCATCTCATCAGCAAATAGGGATAGTTTGAGTTCTTCTTTTCCTATTCGTATCAGTTTAATTTCTTTGGTCTGTCTAATTGCTCTGGCTAGAGTTTCAAGGACGATATTGAATAGAAGTGGTGAAAGAGGGCATCCCTGCCTTGTTCCGGATTTTAGGGGGAATGCTTTCAGTTTTTCACCATTTAGAATGATATTAGCCATGTGCTTAGCATAGATGGCCTTTACAATGTTAAGGAATGTTCCCACTATCCCTATTTTTTCTAGTGTTTTGAGCATGAAAGGGTGCTGTATTTTATCAAATGCTTTTTCTGCATCTATTGAAATAATCATGTGATTCTTGACTTTAAGTCTATTGATATGGTGAATGACATTTATTGATTTCCTGATGTTGAACCAACTTTGCATCCCTGGGATGAAACCCACTTGATCATGGTGTACTATCTTTTTAATATGTTTTTGTATGCGATTTGCTAAAATTTTGTTTAGAATTTTTGTGTCGATGTTCATTAAGGATATTGGTCTGAAATTTTCTTTCCTCGATGTGTCTCTGTCTGGTGTAGGTATCAGGGTAATATTGGCTTCATAGAATGGGTTTGGGAGGGTTCCCTCCTCTTCTATTTTATGGAATACTTTGAGAAGTATTGGAATGAGCTCTTCTTTAAAGGTTTTGTAGAACTCGGCTGAGAACCCATCTGGTCCCGCACTTTTCTTTGTTGGTAGGTTTTTGATGACTTCTTCTATTTCATTACTTGAAATTGGTCTATTTAAATTGTGTATGTCCTCCTCGTTCAGTTTAGGCAATTCATACGTGTCTAGAAACCTGTTGATGTCTTCGAAATTTTCTATTTTGTTGGAGTATAGATTTTCAAAATAACTTCTAATTATATTTTGTATTTCAATCGTGTCTGTTGTGATATTTCCTTGTTCATTCCCAGTTTTAGTGATTTGGGTTTTCTCTTGTCTTCTCTTTGTTAGTGTGGCTAAAGGTTTATCAATTTTGTTTATTTTTTCGAAGAACCAACTATTTATTTTGTCAATTTTTTGTATTGTTTCTTTTGTTTCTATTTCATTGATTTCGGCTCTGAGTTTAACTATTTCCTGTCTTCTACTACTTTTGGTGTTGGTCTGTTCTTTTTCTAGGACTTTGAGCTGAAGTGTTAGGTCGTTTATTTGTTGAGTTTTACTTCTTTTATTGAATGCGCCCCATGAAATAAATTTTCCTCTAAGTACTGCTTTCATAGTGTCCCAGATATTTTGATATGATGTTTCTTTGTTCTCATATACATCTAATTTTTTTTTTTAATTTCCTTCCTTGTATCTTCTGTTATCCATTCATCATATAATAGCATAGTGTTTAATCTCCAGGTGTTGGAGGAGTTTCTGTTTTTTACTCTTTCATTAATTTGTAACTTCAATCCATTATGATCTGATAGAATACAAGGTAGTGTCTTTATCTTCTTGTATTTGCTAACATTAGCTTTGTGGCATAATATGTGGTCTATTTTAGAGAAGGATCCATGTGCTGCTGAGAAGAAAGTATATTTGCTCTTGGTTGGATGGTATATTCTATAAATGTCTGTTAAGTCTAAATTATTGATTGTGTTATTGAGTTCTATGGTTTCTTTGTTCAATTTTTGTTTGGAAGATCTGTCCAGTGGTGAGAGAGGCATGTTAAAATCATCTAGTATTATTGTGTTATGGTCTATTTGGTTTCTAAAATTGAGAAGGATTTGTTTGACATACATGGATGAGCCACTGTTTGGGGCATAGATGTTTATGATTTTTATGTCTTGCTAATTGATGCTTCCCTTAAGCAGTATGAAATGTCCTTCTTTATCCCTTCTGACTAACTTTGGCTTGAAGTCCACATTATCTGAAATGAGGATGCATACTCTGGCTTTTTTGCTGAGTCCATGTGCATGGTATGTTTTTCCCCATCCTTTCACCTTTAGTCTATGGGTATCTTTTTCTATGAGGTGAGTCTCTTGCAGGCAACATATTGTTGGATCTTTCTTTTTAATCCAATCTGCCAGTCTGTCTTTTGATTGATGAATTCAGGCCATTAACATTCAGGGTTATTATTGAGATATGATTTGTATTCCCGGTAATTTGGTTCATTTTTTAAATTTTATTTATTTATTTTTTTGACACGACTTGGTTCCTACTTTATTTGACAATTCCTTTAGGATAATTCCTCCCTTTGCTGATTTGCTTCTTTGTTTTTCATCTCTTCCTCATAGAGTATTTTGCTGAGAATGTTCTTTTGTAAATTCTTTTAGCTTTTGTTTATCATGGAAGTATTTTAATTCATCGTCAAATCTGAAGGTAAGTTTTGCTGGGTATAAGATTCTTGGTTGGCATCCATTTTCTTTCAGAGCTTGAAAAATGTTGTTCCAGGCCCTTCTAGCTTTTAGGGTCTGTCTGGATTGAAAAATCTGCTGATATTCGTATTGGTTTCCCCCTGAATGTAATTTGGTTCTTTTCTCTCTCAGCCTTTAAAATTCTGTCTTTATTTTGTATGTTAGGATTTTCATTATAATGTGCCTTGGTGTGGGTCTATTGTAATTTTGTGTATTTGGAGTCCTATAAGCCTCTTGAACTTGATTTTCCATTTCATTCTTCAGATTTGGGAAATTTTCTGATATTATTTCATTGAATAGATTGTTCATTCCTTTGGTTTGTTTCTCTAAGCCTTCCTCAATCCCAATAATTCTTAAATTTGGCCTTTTCATGATATCCCATAGTTCTTGGAGATTCTGTTCATGATTTCTTACCATCTTCTCTGTTTGTTCAACTTTGTTTTCAAGGTTAAATATTTTGTCTTCAATATCTGAGGTTTTGTCTTCCAGGTGTTCTATCCTATTGGTTATGCTTTCTATGGAGTTCTTAATTTGGTTTATTGTTTCCTAAATTTCAAGGATTTCTGTTTGTTTTTTTTTCAATATCTCTAACTCTTTATTGAAATGATCTTTTGCTTCCTGTATTTGCGTTTTTAACTGTCAATTGGTGCAATCATTCAATGTCTGCATTTGCTCTTTCATCTCATCATTCAATGCCTGCATTTGCTCTTTCATCTCATCGTTTGCTTCCCTGATCATTTTAATTATGTACATTCTGAACTCCCTTTCTGTCATTTCTTCTGTCATGATGTCATTGGATTTTATTGATGTAACATCTAGATTTGTTTGGGGTATTTTCTGCCCTTGTTTTCTCATATTGTTCAGGAATCAGTGGGTCATTAAGATATTGCAGATTTCCTCTATTGACTTATAATGTCCCTGAAGATTTCTAGTATATCCCCTCTTAGCCTTCAGTAGCCTGAAATCTTGGAGGAAGTTGATAATGCGGTGCTCCACAAGGATGCTGCCTCTCTAGGGGTGGTGGCCTTCAGGTGGGGTATAGTCCCTGCTAGTGGGCAGAGGTGCCTCCACTTGTTGACCAATGGTCATCCAAAGGGGAACTAGGCTGTGGGCTTAGGCAAGTCCTTTTGGGCCTGTGACTCTGGTTTTACCATCCTTGTGGGAAAACCTCACCCGGCAGGGAAGACTTACCCGTTGGGGAGGTCTCGCTGGTCAGCTCCCCTCCTGGAGGTTCCCCTCAATCCACAACTACCGCCTGGGCTGGGCTGCCTTCCTCTGCAACATTCCCAGGGGCCCGGACCTACCTCCTGGGCCTGGGAGCCTCACCCTTTGCAGATGAATGTCCTTAGGCTGCCTCTCCTCAGAGAATCTGCCCGCAGTCCTGGAACCTTCGTTCCGCCCCTAAGTGTGTCTCTGTGCGACTCTTCCACCAAGAAGCCTCCTAGGTCCTGGGACCCTGCTCTGCACCTAATCGCCTGGGTATGCAGCCCCTCCTCTGAGCAGCCACCTGGAGCCCCATATAGTCGCTCCGAGTCCCAGCGACCTGCCCATGCCTCTTCCTCCAGACAGCCACCCAGTGTTCCGGTGCGGTCACTAGGAGTCCAAGCAACTCACTGCACGCCTCCTCCTCCAGTCAACCGCCCGTAGCCCTGGGCAGTCACTCCGAGTCCAAGTGACCCGCCCTGTTCCTCCTCCTCCTCCCGGCAGCACCCCCGGTGTTCAGGAGCCATCGCTCTGAGTCCAAGTGACCCGTCGCAGCCTCCTCCGGGCAGCCGCCTGAAGCTCTGGTGCGGCTGCTCCGAGACCAAGTGACCCACTGCGCGCCTCCTCCAGGCAGTCCCCCGGTGTTCAGGAGTGGTCGTTTTGAGTCCAAACAACTCACCACTCACCTCCTCCTCTGAGCAGCCGCTCGGAGCTCTGATGCAGTCACTCCGAGTCCAAGCGACCCACCGTGCTCCTCCTCCTTTTCTGGGCAGCCCCCCAGTGTTCAGGAGTTGTTGCTCTGAGTCCAAACAGCTCGCCATGCAGGTCCTCCTCTGGGCAGCCACCTGGAGCCCCAGTGGTTGCTCCGAGTCCAAGCGCTGTACTGAGTGGCCTCCTCTATGATACTCCCAGTTGTCCAAGTTCACTGCTCCAGTGGAGGGAGGGGTGTCTCATTGGGCAACTCTACAAAGTTCCCTGCATTCCAGGACTACCACCCCATCCTGCATTCCAGGACTACCGCCCCATCCGGGACGCCTCCCCAACGGGAGAGACTCACCCAGCTGCTTTGAGTTGGTCCCAAGTCTCTCAATATCTCCTCTTTTGAATCCTGAGTCCTGGAGCAACATGAAATGCAGCCACCCTCTAGTCCACCATCTTGAAAACCAGTCGAGATCATGTATTTTGAATGTAGATTAAGAACCTGTTGAATAATTGGTGTAGCTAGTTTGGAAAGCAGTTTGACTGCACTTACTTGATGTGTGTGTATGTTTGTGTGTGTGTGTGTGAATTGCCTTTTAGAGACTATTAAGGGACATGTACAGGTATGTTAATTGTCATCATTGTAATAGGCAGATATTGAGAAAATCTGCATGTCTATAATTAGGGAAAGGTAAGGAAATTGCACAAAAATGCCTATGGAATAGTATTCATCATAGGGAGTAAAAGAATGGATGCATACCTAGTGATATGGATAGACTTTAACAACAAAGAAGGAATGATGAAAGGAAGAAAGAATGAGGTTTATAGTATCATAGGATATGCATCTCCTATATATGTGTGGGAAAATTCTATGTTTATTTCTAGAAAAATACAAATAAAAGTGTTCACATTAAGCATGTTAGATTGATTGCTTAAAGATATATGATTGTATAGTTACCATTAGACCTCATAATTTTAAGGAAAGTGGGTAATGTTAAGCATAGTTAGAAATAAAATGAAAGAAAGTTAAACACTTGGTTACAAATCTTCTAAAGCATGCACAGGCTCAGTATGCTAAAAATGCTGATCAAAGAAATCAAAGAACCTTCACTAAATGGAGAAACATACAGTTTTCATTAACTGGGTTACTCAACATTGTAAAGATGATGGATTGACCAGAATGACGCTATAGAATTAATATAATTTCTATCAAAAACCTAGAAGACATCGTGGAGACCATAAGATAATTTGGGAAAGTTTTTCTTTGTAACTACTGTACCTTGTAAGCTCTGGGCTAATTATTTATAACTGGTGATTTTTAAACTTATAATATTTTGGTTCTGAAATGCCTAAATGTTTCAGCCTAAGGATTTTCACAGGTACTGCCTTTTGTGCCTTCGTTCAGAACACTCTTCTTTAAAAATTTTCCCTTAGGCAAAAATTATTAAAGAAGTCATCTCTGTGATTCTTTTGAATATTTTACTAAGTCTAAGTACTGTAAATCATAGACCTTCTCATTGCCATTCTGGTAGAGAATATAAATTTATTCAAATAAAAATAGCAGCTTCATCAAAAGACTCTTCCTACAACTTGAATTAATACAAGTCACATTTAAATTATGAGTCCTATTTGAGATCCCACTGTTTAATTTATTCAGTTCCTCTCTTACTTTTAGTCGGGATAAATTTTAATGTCTTTTTTCAAAATGTTGTTTTCAAAGGTTGAAATACATTATAAGCTTGAAAAACTGAGTATTTTGTTCCTACCTTCACTAAATATTTTGATTTGGAATTCCAGTTCATATTTTTCTGGCTGTGGGATGACCAGTTAGTCTATTTCAATAGGTAAAGAAAAGGCAAGGAATGAGTTTTAGTAATTGGAGCAGAGAGGAAAAATGTTATTACGTATATTTAGAAGGAAATTTTAACAGGACTGGTAATGGAATGTTATAAAGTGGGATTAGGCAGAGGAACCAAGTATCAGAATGCATATTTCAAGAGAGTACTCTTAGGCTATTTTATAACAATTTCATTTTTTTTTTACTTCTATCTTATATTTCAGTAAAGTTTTTTTTGGGGGGTGGGGTGGGGGGTGGGGGATGGAATTCTATCCAACCCCCAAGTGTGTGAGTAAGGTATTATGGAGAAGCATCCAATTCAGCCATCAATATTTATTTAGTATATATTAAATGCTGGACACTTGGCAAATCATTTTTTCCTTTGAACAATTTTGTGTGAACTGAAACAGGTGTAGCTGATCTGGGTCCTTACTTTTCATAGATCAATTCATCTGTTAGCAGGGAACTGCAAAAAGAGAGTGCTTGTATTTCATAGGGAGAGGACTGGAAATTATGACTGCTTTAAGAAGCTTACAAACTGTTGTGGAAAATAGAGCAATGACTGTAATTCAGTGTGCTTTGCTGTGATGGAATTAAAAATATAGAGAAGACAGCTGATAAGGATTACTGGGGAAAGAGGTATTGTGGAAGGAGGTAGGGGGAAAAGTTCTGAAAATGGTGCATTAAGGGAAGAAAAATGGTTAGTGATTCCTGTCCCTATAGCGGAAGGGACTCTAGGACTCTTCCACCAAGGGCCAGGCAAAGACAGGCAGCAGGAACATTGGGAAGTTAGCCTGGAGATGTGTATCACTTATGCTATTCTAATTTTCCGAGAATTTATGTTTGTGTCCTTTCTTATTCCAAACTTTTCTCTTTTATTTTAATATTTTTTTAGTTGCCAATGGACCTTTATTTTTATTTGTTTGTTTGTTTATTTATTTATATGCAGTACTGAGAATTGAACCTGGGGGCCTCACACATGCCAGGGAAGCCACTCTACCACTGAGCCACACCCCCCCCCCTTTTCTTATTTTCTTATGTTTTCATTCTCTTCTTATACTCTCATTTCTCTCATCTTTCTTTTTTCTCCAGTTCCCTCTGATGTCATCATTTGTCATAATTAGGATTTTTGTCTGTTTTTGCTTTTTTATCAAAAACATTCCTTTAGACTAGCCTTTTGTTTCTTAGTAAGTCTATTTTAATCTTCTAAAAAATATTTCTAATAGTCTCTTTTATAAAGGCTGCTTCTCATGAAAACAGAAGAGAGACCAGTATAGTAGAACAAGGGGACCAGGGTGAGGAAAGGGGTGAAAAGGTAGGTGCTGGGAATTGAAATTGACCAAATTATATTATGTGCATGTGTGAATATGTAATAATGAATCCCACTTTTAGGTATAAGTATAATGGACCTATTTAAAAAAAAAACAAAAAAAATTTTCTTATGTGCGTGGTATTTAAGATGACAAATTTTTTCTTTTCTACTTTTCTTTTTTTTGGTATGGGGGATTGAGCTAAGGAGTACTTAACCACTGAGCCACATCCCCAGCACTTTTTATATTTTATTTAAAGACAGAGTCTCAATAAGTTGCTGAGGTTGACTTTGAACTCGCAATCCTCCTGCCTCCCGCGTAGCTGGGATTATAGGCGTGTGCCCGGCAGATGACAATTTTCAAAATTTGTTTTCCTCTTGGTAATCAAAGTATTCTAGGGGGTAAGTTTTCCTTTGTTTGCACTGTTGCTATATTGCATACGTTTTATTATGAAGTGTTATTTTCATTTTGTTTTAGGTAGGCTTCAATTTTACTTTTACTTCTCCTTTTTCAAGTTGTTGAAACAGTTTTTGGTCAGAATTTGACTAGGTTTACTGTAGTTAAAGTGTCCTCAAAATATTAGTGATTTCTCTCTACAAAGAGGCCCAAGACCTCTGTGAGCGGATGGCATCTCTTTCTGTGCAGACTGAGGAGGAGCCCCATTTGAAATGCTGGTGCGCTAGTGGCAGCCGCAGAGGGAATCTTCTCTCCAAATATGTCTGCTTGGGAGTGGCGCACGTTGCTTCTGTTGACATTTCATCCGCCAAAGTGACTATCTCTGGTGTCAAGACGTGTGTTTGAACATTTCTACAGGGAGGGCAGAACATATTTTAAATGAAAACTCTACCATAAAGAATGTTGCCAGAAAGCAAAACAAAATAAAATAAAGTAACAGCACTAGGTATATATAAGAATGTTGCAAAGTTGCAGTGGATTCAGTTCTGTCTCCTCCAACCCCAAACTATGTTGGCATTTTTATGCCCAGTACCAGAGAATTAAACTTTACTTGTAATTGGGGTGTTTATACAGGCAATCAAGTTTAAAAAAGGTCACTAGGGTGGACCTATCCTGTATTTCAGATATCCTTATAAAAAGTGGAAATTTGAACACACACAAAGAGACACCTAGAGTGGGAAGACAATATAGCACAGGGAGATTGCCATATGCATGGAAAAGAGTGAATGAAGTCACCAGAAACTTGGGAGTGAGGCAAGGGAAAGGTCCTCTCTCACATTTCCCTGAAGGAATCAACCCTGAGGACATTTTTTTTTTTTTTTTTTCTTTTTTCTGGGAACTGGGCATTTTTGCTCTGTCAGTGACTTTTTATTTTTTTATTTTGAGACAGCATCTCCCTAAATTGCCAAGGCTTGTGATCCTCCTGCCTCAGCCTCCCAAGTCGCCAGTATTGTAGGCATGTACCACCATGCCTGGCCCTAATGCTATCTTGATTTCAGACTTTTAGCCTCCATAACTGTGAGACAGTAAATTGTTGTTTCAGTCACTCAGGGCATTTCATTATAGCAACCCCAGGAAACGGATACAAATATGTTTAAAATGTTCAATATGTTTGGTGCCATTCTTCTAATTTCTAATCTTATAGCATTCTTATTAGAAAATTTAGCCAGTAAAATTTGCTAAATATTTAATTTTATTCATGGCTAATATTATGAGCAGTTTAAAAAATTTGTTTCAAATAAATTATTTACTGGAAAATTTCAAAGGTTATAATTTTTCTGTTCCGAAATTTAAATAGTAGAAGTATTCTCTTCTAACTTACTATACTCAGAGTTTTGTAAGTTTAATTTTATAAAATTTAGATTCATATTTTCAAACAGATAAATTAGTACTCTGGGTTCTATAGTATGCCTTTCAGTGAGTCTTTTTAAAAATTAATTTGCAGTGACAAGAATGAGTAAATGTATACTACATTGATTATTTCATGATGTATTTTCCTTTATTGCTTTATTCTTTTGATGTTTCATTTTTTCTTTTAGTATTTTTTAAGCAAAGCAACACAATTATTTCCTTCAGCCATCTCTCTATAATGCCTGTCTAAAAATTCCCCCATCTCTATCAAATAATCCTTTAGAGGTTAGAAAAATACTATTAACTACTGAAATCTTTATTTCCTTACAAATGTAGATGATATAGTGATATCACACACAGTTCAGCTGGGAAGGTGATGGTTAAAAGACTGAACAGGAAGGAGGATGGAAAAGAATATATGATTCTTTGTTGTCTGGAAAAATTTAGATGCCACTGGACAGGCTAGAATGTAAGTATACGATTTGTGATCCACTGAAATAATCTTCACTGAATCATTCAAATATGATTCTATGATCTGATCTATTTAGAGTAAGAGAGTTGTTCCAGCTTATGTTTTTTGGTTTATTTATCTCAAGCACTATGACCCTGATGCTATTTTAACTTATATGTTTATACATGTAAAAGTGTCTAAAGTAATTAATATGATCAAATTTGTGTCTTTAAGATTAGCTGTTTGCGTAGAGGAAACAAACCTCTGTAAGAAACAGGAGCAAGCCTTCCAGTTGGACTATATTAGAATTCTATCTACATTTTAATTTTGTTCCTGCTGTGTGGATATATGAGACGGAATCTATTACCTAGCTCAATGGTCCTTTCAGACAATTTCCCTTTCTCATTCTGATTTTATTGTAAGTGATCATCAACATACTGTAGAAGTGTGCAAATCCAATTTTGATCATTTCCATGAGGCATTGATCACTATAATCTTACATTAAAAAAACAAGAACCAATGGAGTATTGTAATATTTAATAGATTACCTTTCTGTGAAAGGAGCTTGTTACATAGTGTTGTGTGACACTATATCTTTAGATATATCTTCTTTAGTGATTCTTCATTTGGGTGCTGTGCATAAGAAAATCCCGCAGCAATCACCCCTCGGGCAGTAGGACCTGGTTTAACATTTAATGTTCTTATTTATGTTAAACATTACTTTGAGTTTCTTCTTTTCCTGGTGATCTTGAAAAACCTGGTGTTTTTTCATTGTAGATAATGTTTCTTTGAGTGTTTATTATAACTTCAGCTTTAAATATAGTCCTTTCATGCATTTAATACAGCTAATCCTCACTGTGAAACAGATTAATGGACCTTTGGTGAAAAGTTGAGGAACATTAATTTAGTTCATTCTGGTTTATTTAATTGTGTTGCAGTCTTACTGAGGTGTATTTTTTTAGGACATATCTAGGAATTGGAGAAAATTAGAGAGTTGGTGTCACATGGTGATAATATGGCATTTCATTTTCTCTTGCTGCCCAACAGTGTGATGAAGAACACTTTTAGGGAAATACAACTAGTAGTTACTCATTTGATTTGAAACTTGATGTTTCTTCTCCATCTTCAAAACTGTCTACAATTCACTTTGATTCTGCTGCCCTGTTTTGATCCTTCAACCTGACTCTAAGATCACTTCCTAACTCTCTTCATCTTGTCTCTTCAATTTTTTTTTGATATTTTATTCCTAATGCAGAATTTATATTTCCCTCCAGTTCCTATTGATACTTTTTTCATAACAACCTCTTGACGGGGCTAACCACTTTCTATTTTGTCCTCTGCTGATCTTAAATAACCTAACAGATCAAGATTTTAAGTTAGGGCATTCATGTGTTTTTCTCCAATTAAAATTTTTCAATGCTTTGTAGTTTCTTCCTGCTTAAAATGATATTTAATATTTATAGCTTTAAATCTCTGCTGTGATTTCTGTTATATCTTATCAAAATTAGTTCTTACATATTTCATTCAGTTCTCTCCCACAGCAGGTTCTGTTTCCAGAATTCTCTGTTCTTTTTTTATTGTTACTTTCCTGAGAACAAAAGTTACATCTTAAATTAGTAATTATGGGTATATCACTTTCCTCAGCCCAGTGTTTAATTCATGCAAGATGTTCAATTAATGTGAATTTTATTTTTTGATTTTTTGTTTTTCAGTGTAAATTGGGGTGATCTTTAGATGGTTTATGCCTTAAGGACAGCGTCTCTGGAGTCACATCCTCTGCATATATCTAACTCTTGTTTTGTGACCTTAGACAATTTTACTTAGGGTCTCTGGTCTCATTTTCCTCATCTGAAAAGTGGATATTATAGCTATAGTAGTGTGAAAAGAGTTGTTTTAAGATCCTTGAACAGGGCTTTAAGAAAGTGACTAATACCCCTAGGAAGAACTCAAATAATTATCAATAAGATTTGGGATGTGTAATATATATTTCTAGACTGATATTACTAAGAATATTTCCAGGAATTAAGCAGTTATATAAGAAGAAGAATCTTACTTGTAAACCTCAATTTTTAATTTTATTCCTGGTCATTGACAATACATGAGTTCTTTTTATAGTAATGTTGCTTATGGATTCATCAATGATTTTGTACTATTGAATCTGATATATGAGAAATTTCTTGAAAGTGCTGATGATAGTAGGAATGTTGAATTTACCACATGTTTTTAAAGATTAATAAGATTATTGATACTGTTATTACTCCGTTTACCACTACCATCATCACTATCATTTATAGAATATTGACCATTTGCTATTTGAATTTTCTTAGTAGAGTACATTCAGAAAGTACTAGGCAAAAATTCATCATAAAATATAGACAACATGTATTATTACATAAGAGTATAAGTATGTTAAATGATTAAAATTATTATTCTTAAAATTATATGATGAGAAACCTCCTCTGTTTACAGATTATTCTTAATTTCTCTATCTTTCTTATCTTCCACTGTCTAAAATATATCTAATGTAGAATTTGCTAGAAATTGTTATTTATAGTTTAGGATTTTATTCTTCCACTACTTTTATTATATGAGACAAAGTACTTAAAAATAATTATAATTTTAAATGGTATTTTCTAGAATCTGGTAATATCTTTTAAAATGTTTTGAGTTGTTTTGGAAAAAAAATTTACCATTTATTAAGGAGAATAATCCTCTGGGCATATATCTAACTCTTGTTTTGTGACCTTAGACAATTTTACTTAGGGTCTCTTTTCCTGTTTTGTAGAAGAATTTAACATTTTCTGTAGCATTTGTGCCTTGATGACTGAGCCCATCAAAGTGAAGATTTGGGAAAATGTGTTGAAATCACTATTGAATTCAACCAAATGAATATATGTTTACTATTTTTTCTGGACCTGAGATTCTGCTAGGTGCCAAAGAATAGGGCTTCCTGAGGGGCCGTCCTTTCCCTGATGATTCCCATATCCTTATAGGAAAGAAAATGAATAATTATAGTTTATGGTGGTTAACAGAGCCATAGAAGTGTGATTTGGACAGCACAGTGATTAAGTTTTAGAAGGAGAAACATAAACGTGGTTGGTTGTGGAATACTTTCCTGTCCGGTACAGTATATCGTTTCTTTCTTTTTTTTTTTTTTTTTTTACAATTTAATTGAAATTTAGTTGCTATAGTTTTTATTTCCATTTATTTAATATTAAGCCAGGATATTTTTTCTGGTTGCTATAAAATTGTTGTACCAAATCTTCCTAGCCATGACATAGTCGTATACCTTACTATAAATTTCAGTTTTATCTCCTTCACAGGTGATATTTAGAGTTTGGCATTCATCGACAAAGCTTCAAAAAGAATACTAGTAGCAAAGCAAAGGAACTTAAATAGGCAGTTCAGAATTTTATTCATACTGCAAGAATAGTAAGGAACCTGTTTATGACTGCTATTTCTCTCTTTTCAGTTAAGATGCTTCATATTTTAGCATTGTTCATTGAGCAAGGATACTATGGAAAATAGTTTCTTTTTTTCAGGGCACTTTAAGCTATCAATTTTACAGACTGCATAATTCTCAACAAGAATATAGTTTGAAGTATGCTGCTATGATTAATTATTGCTTGTTAACTGGATCTTCACTTTGCATGAAAGGGTATTGCAGGTTTTTTTCTCATTCTGAAATCTGTGTTGCTTATATTAAATTTGAAACGTACTGGGGGAAGTTGGAAGTTGAGACGCCCAGGGTGTGTTGTAGAGAGACCAGGCATGTTGAAAGCTTTGCTTGTGCAGTACTGTGCCAATGTCATTGTAATTGTTCAGTAAAGGCAAATTAGATTGCTCAACGGCAAAAATTTGTGAAAGTCATTTTTGATGGAGATATTTTTTCATATCTTGTGCTTATTTTTAAGTCTACTTTTTGCTTGGCAATGTTTCTTCGTCATTATTCACATTTGTTTTACTTAGGGGCTCTTGGGAGAATGCAGTACCCAAAATATTCAAGTCATTGAACTCAAATCAATTTCTTGTTTTTACAGGATATTAACTAGACTAATAACCTAGTTTATCAATCTTTATCTGAAGAAAAACTAGAATAGTAACATGCAATTTATCTATCCTTAATCTTTTATTTATGTGGTGGAGGTATAGATTTGTGCATATGATTATATGAGTAATTCTTCCTTAAGCAGTTGGGCTGAATCTATCATTTCTCAATCTCTCTTCATATCCACCTTTGAGAAGTCTGATACATGTGATTATGCAAATATAAGCAGCAAAAACAATGCAAGAAAGAAAATGTCCTAGTTTCTGATTTACAGGCAACATTTGACTATATATGATTAGATTAACCATATCTAACAGTTCTAATCTTTTGTAGGTGCTAAAAAAAAAAGACAAGAGAAAAGAGTAACTGCTTAGCATTGTTATATTAATGGGACCTGTCTTGACTGCCACAGACAGTTGGTGGAAATGCTTTTTTATTATATAAGAAAATTTCTGTTAGAAGTTGTAGAAGCTAAGGACAATATATGATTGATGGTTTTTTTTGTTTTTTTGTTTTTTTTTTTTGGTAAAACATGCATACCTACTATGGGGACACTGCTATTAAAGTATGTAGCATATAAGACTTTAAGAAGGGTAATATACTGATCTTCTGGGTAATCATAACACAAAGAACAAGAAATCAAGAACCAAAAATGTAAGATACAGGAAGGGAGGGGCTGGGAAAACAAAGGACAGTGGAATGAATCTGACATAACTTTCCTATATACATATATACCACAGTAAATCTCACCATTGTGTACAATTACAAGAAATTAATTTAAAAAATAACTATAGGTAAATGACAGAAAGATCAATAGAAGGGTGCAGGGCATGGGGGAGGGAAGGGGTAGGAAAGGTCCTGGGGACTGAATTAAAACAAGATAGATTCCATGCTTTTATAATTATGTCAAAATGGGTTCTAATGTCATGTATAACTAAATAGAACCAATAAATTATTAAAAATATAAAGCATGTAACTATAACTTAAAATACCCTGAATAGAGTTACTTTATTTTTCCCCCTCTGGAGAAGTTGATCTTAATATATATATATTTTTACCTACTTATGAGGTGGCAAAAAATGTATTTTTCCAATTATTAATGTGTTTCCTATTATATTCATCTCCTCTGTTTTTATGAATACTTTCTTAATAGCCAAATTTTGCTCACTTTATGGACATTTTCCATTGGAAATAAAACCTTTCATAAGCAGATATATAAGCTTACACACAAATCAAAGGGAAAAAACCCTTTAATTGGTGATGCTAATGCTGTTATTTTGTACTCTTCTGTGAGAGATTCAGTTCTGGTAGGAACAGGTCTAGATGTTAAGTTTTTTTAGTGTTTTTGTTGTGAGGAAAAGAACAGTGAAACAGCATATGGTTTATCAGTCAGATGTCACTGCATAACAAATAACCACAAGATCTCAGAGGTTTATAATCATAAGCATTTATTTCTTGCTCCTGTGTTTGCTCATTAGTTAAGACTTGGCTGATGTCGGTTCAGTTCATCTTGGCTTAATCAAAACTCTGGGTTCAGACAGGTCTATTTCAGGCTCTGGCTTGCAGGGATGTATAGATGTATTCCCTATATGTCCATTTTGGGACCCAGACAAAGGGAAAGAATTTAGGAGAAAATTTCTTCGTTGTTGGCAGGAGTGTTGGAGAGCAAGTGCAAACATGCTCTCTTGAAGACGAGGCTCAGAACTGGCACGCTGATACTTCTTTGTATATTCCATTGCTCAAAGCACATTAATGGATGGGGAAGTTGGGGAAGCTGAGAATGAATGCTTGCCGAACAATGATGTGATATACTACAAGAGAAATGTGATAAATGAAATCGCACAAATTCATATTCTGTAAGAGGCTGGAAATAAATGAATCTCTTTATATTAGCAGTCGTTATCATTTACCAAACACTAAAATTCAGTCCTGCACTGTGATAAAAGCATGCCTTATGGCTTTCTCCACCTTGTGCCACTGACTTTTGGGACCGGGTAATTCTTTGTTGTGAGGGATGAGCCCGAGTCTGGTAGGATGTTTAGCAGCATCCTGGCATAAACCCACCTGATACCAGTAGTGTCTCCCCTCTTCCCAGCCACGGCAGCCCAAACTGACTCCAGACATTGCCAGGTGACCCCCAATCCTGGGAAGTAAAATTGTCCCCAGTTAAGAACCCATATTGACTTCCACTGTGCTCGCAATCTTTGAAATAGAAGAGCACTTTAAAGATGGGTAACCTGAGGCTCAGAAAGCTGGGGTTACACTGAGGTAAATAACAAGTTTGGGATTAAAATCCAGATCTCTTCATTCCAAAACACATGGATTTACACATGTAGCTAGGAGCTAATAAAGAAGGTGGCTTCAGATAGGGGTTTCCTTCAACAGTGAACCAGAAAAGGCAATTACAATATTCAGATAGTAAGATCTTTAAAGGTGCTCAGGAAATGATGAGCTAATGAGAACAGAGGACAATTACTTTTCTCATACCAACTGAGACAAACAACTGCAAGATTAGATATACTACTAAGGGATTAATGTTAATTAGCCAGTTGAAGGAAGGTAAAACAGGCCTCATTAAATAGAGGGAGCAGTATATATACAGTCTTATATGCCTAGAATTTTCAGAAAATGGAAATTGTTGAAACAAAGAAAATGGCCAAAAATGGAGCAAATGGCTGGATGTGAAGTAAAGGCAAAACCAACAGTGATTTATGCCATGCTGTGAATCCTGAGCTTTAACTCTGAAAGCAGTGTTGGAGCCACACAGGAATTTTAAACAGAGAAATTACAGAAACATATTTAAGCCTTTTTCCTGGGTAACGTCACCCAGACCTCCTGTGCAGGTTAGATCAGAGAGAGGATTATAGCTGACAGGAAAATTTGCTATGGAGGAAACAAAATTATGAGGAAGTATATATATTCAAATATTAGGAATATTTGCCTTTGGATGAAGATTAGGGCTTTAATTTTCTTTTTATTGTTTTTATTTTGAATTTTTCTACAGTGAAAATTGATGTTGCTTTTTTAATAAGTACAATAGTCTCCCCTTACCTGCAGGGATTATATTTTGAGCTCCCCCCCAACCCCCCGTGGATTCCTGAAACTGTGAATATTACCAAACCCTAAATAATATATGAATAACTGAGATGGCTACTAAGTGACTAACAGAGAGGCAAGACATATAGTCTGGATACGCTGGCAAAGGAATAATCCATATTTAGCCTGAACAGAGCAGGATAGCTTGTGATTTCATCATGCTACTCAGAATTCAGTTTAAAACTTATGAATTGTTATTTTGGGGATTTTCCATTTAATATTTTTGAACTGTGGTCTATTATATGTAAATCAAACTGTAGGAAGTGAAATTATAGTTGAGGGGGGCTATTACAATATATTCATAAAAATAGTTGATTATAACAAAACAATAATGAGCGGGGAGAGGGTGCACCCCTGTGATCCCAGAAGCTCAGGAGGCTGAGACAGTTGGATCAAGAGTTCAAAGCTAGTCTCCGCAAAGGCGACCCACTAAGCAACTCAGTGAGACCCTGTCTCTAAATTTAAAAAATACAAAACAGGGCTGGCGATGTGACTCAGTGGAACCCCTGAGATCAATCCCTGGTGCCAAAAAACAAAACCAAAACAACAACAACAACAATAACAAAAACAAAAATCAATAATGATGGAGAAGGAAAGATTTATCTGAGAGTGATTTAGGGGTATGTCTCGCCTAAGATGTGATTTGTGGGATGTTACTGAGGGAAAAGGAAGAGTCCAAGAGGTTCCTTGTGTTGCTGGCCTGAACAACTCATGAAAAAGAGGATTTAAGAAGATGGGAAGATGTTTTGGGGAAGAAGAAACATTCTGTTTTGATTGTGGTATGTGTGAAGTGCCTTGGGGACACCTACATCGAGTAGGTACCTAGTTGTCTATCAGGAAGCGGAGTCTGGCATTTAGGATAGGTTTGGGTGGAGAAGACAGCTTTGGTAGTAACAAAATATAGAGTGATCTGTTTAGGTGCAATTATTCAAGAAGAATGTCCTTGTTGAGAAAAGAAAAAGGCCGTGAATGTGTTGCTGGTGTTAAGCACGAGGCATACAGTGAGTTAAAGTGTCTAGGGCCATGTCGAGGAAACCAAGACAAAGGGAATTCTCAGAGGAAGGGAAAAGGAAATACGCAAAATGACAAGGAAAGTCCAAATGTGGTGCTGTGCAGTCTTTATATTTAGCTTTTAGGTCTTCAGTAATCCGGGCAGAAGTCAGAGTTGGAAGTTAAATAGCAGTGGCTTGTGGTAACAAAAGATAGACCACAAGAGAAAACATTCTTTTAAGATGTTTGCTTTGAAAAGAAAGTGGGAAAGTGGGTGATTATTTGATGCACCAGAAGACTTTCCAAGTTATTCATGTTCCTTTAATCTAGAAAAATTTCCTGGGAGAATTTGGAGGAAAAAAAGTATTCACATATGGATGGCATAATTTTATGTTAAGGGAACTTTTAATTTGAAAATCATCAGTTTTGTTTTTATTTTGCTTACTGTTAAATTTTTACCTTAAAATATCTATAAAACTTTCACAAAGTTTATCTTTGTGTCTAATACTTAGTATTACTCTTTTATTAAAGAAGGGGATTAAGCTACTAAAGTTAAAAGAAAGGTATTCTTCTGAACGGTTTGCCTTTCCACTGGTGTATGCATCCATAAACTTAGTTTGTATCTACAGAAATCACTCCTCCAATACTTTATTTCATTTCCTCCTCTTTTGAGTCATTGTTTTTCTTTCTTGCATTTAAATATTTTAATGCTATAAAATGTAATTATTATTATTTAAAATATGTTAGGATGTTTTATATATTGCCAATTTTTTTTGTATTTTTGTTGGGGTTTTTTTATCCAAATCTTATCATTTGTTTTGTAGTTTTTTTTTGTATTATTAACCAGTTTATTTTAAAACCTTTATTTTTAAGGTTTCTGATTATAAATGCTTGAATTTTGAGTGCTCAAATTTGTTTTAAAACTATTTCCCTTCTTCCATTTTCTTCTATATTTCTCCTAATGTGATCAATGCTTATATGAGGGAAACCGAAATTACATAATGGAGATCAGCTATGAATCAGGAAAATTGGGTTCAAATTGGGTTTGCTGAATAACAATTTGACTTGGGTGAGGTTATTTATCCTTCACCTGAATTGTCAAGTTTCACTTCGGCAATTCAGGTGAAGGATAAAAATAAAACCTTTGGGATTTTAGAGCTATTAGTCATTTACATCTGAAAAATGAATCTTATCACATCAGGAGAGCATCTAAACATTCATTAAAAGGTAAGTTTTAAAACAGAAGTTGTGTACGACTGTGGTACATGAAATAAACTGGGCAGAGACTAAATTGTACAGGGTGTGTTCCTGAGGCACAGTGCATTCAGCATCCTTGGGAAGTAGTCATGAGCACACTTGGGTTTCTGAGGATAAGAATAAAGAGAAACAGGATCTGGTAACAGATAATGGGAAATGAGATAGAAGGTTATTAAAGCTTAGAAATTTCCCAGTAATGTAGTCTATTTAAAGATTTTGCTTATGGCTTTATAGTAGGAAATAAACATGTTCCCAGTGTAAGTTCTAAGGAATTATAGAAAACACAAATAATAAAGTTGTTGAGTTAAATAAGAGTATAGCTTCATTTTCTAAAGCCAGCATACATACTAAGTAATGATTAAGGTACATCTTCTATTTTATTAGAATAATGTGGAATGACTTACATTGTATAGTAGGGAAAGTAGAAAACAATGTCTGTTTTTCTATGATTTCACTCTCACTCTCCATTCTCAGTGGAGGATGAAATTTAAGGGTGAAAACTTGCTGAAATTATTTGTGAAGAAAAAGCAATGCCTTCTTTGGACTTTATGAATTTATGGAATTAGAGACGAGTATTGGTTTTTTGCTGTAAGTAGTGTTTATATGGAGACTGCAGCCTAAACCCATTACTCTATGTACTAGAGTCTCTTTGTGCATTGAATGTGGCTATATCAGAGTTAAAAATGTTCTGAGTAATTGAACACTTTTTTTTTTTTTTTTTTTTTTTTTTTTTTTTTTTTTTTACTAACGAGGAGGCTTCATTTAGTTCAGTTTGGCAAACTTTATACATTTATCTTCTTTCAGGTTCCTGCTGTGAAATGTATGTCGTATAAAATATAAACACATCTTCATTTATAGAACCACAAAGAGCTCCGCTGTGGTCAGGACATTTCTCCTAAAATAGATGATTGCTTTTACAGTATGGAGAGAGAAATAGAACACTAATCAATTAAACTTCTAAATTTCCCCTGCTGTGGGTTTCCTTCAGTGTTAAGTCCTTCACCACATGCACATATGCTTCTCTATAAAGAGTGATGAGTGGGAAAAGGTAGTTGAGCTGCCATTACTTGAATGTGTAGAAAACCGCTTTCTAAAATCCATTGCCAAATCCACCCTGGCTATCCATTACTTACTAATAAAAGGCTCTTTTGTAAAACTTTCTAAATAATTCACTGGAGGCTCAGTAAATATTGCAGTTAGATTTCTATCAAGATATACTGAGTGGGATTTCTGTTAGGTTCTTTCTTGAAAAGACAAGTTGAGGGTAGGAAGAGTATTTCTGGATTAAGAAATAACTAGGGGGAAAGCTTTCCATATATTCAATAGGTTTTAGATCTACTATTTTTTAAGGTTTTGGAATTTCTGCTCAGCATTTTGGTGATGTCATGGGCTAATATTATCATAATTTTCAGACTCCTAGTTTCTGTTGGTTGTGAATAAGTAGATCTAATTCTGTCCTACTTAAGTGAAAGAGGGATTTGTTGGAAATGTTTGAGTGATCTCTCAGTATTGAAGAAAATTTTGAAAAACTGGGCCTCAAGAAAGAAAGAGCAAGGCAACTTCAGGGACCTCATTAGCTAGTTTGTGAACTTTTTCTCTAGAACGCAGTCCTAAACAAGATAGCATCAGTCATTTCTACTCTCCTTGTGCTTCTGTTGAAATTTCAGATACTGAGATAGAGAATTAGTTTGGCTCATTTTGCATCAGGTATCAGAAACCTACCTCACTGGATAAATCAGTTTTTCCAATGGCCAAAATAACATTGTGCACACGTGACAACCAGGGAATTTCAGCAATCACATACTCCGCCCCATGTACAAATCCAAGGTGTGTGTGTTTGCACACTTGCCCTTGAAGATAACCCACTGTCACTTCAGCTACTTCTTTGAGAGTGTGTCATGGGATTATTGTTTTCTGAGTCCAAAAGTCTCATGGTGATTTTTATTTCTTTACTAGTTACATTATGATTTAGGGTGTCTTCAGTATCTACGAATATAGACTAACAGGAAAAAATAAAGAATATGAAAGTGAATTTTATGTACTTATATGTATCTATGTGCTTTGTAAACATATATGATTATGTACATACACACAAATACATATATATTCACACACGATATACTATAGCCACACACATATTTACATAAAATTACTGAGAGAACTTACAGTCCTGGAGTAGTAAGCAAGAACTTGTAAGTAGAGGCTAAATTCTTGATTCTGAAAGGGGCAGAGTTACAAATGGTATTGACTTTGGCTGGCTATATTGTTAGTAGATGGGGGAAGAGTCTTTAGGCATGACCTTGTTTATAAAAGCCTTGCCCCTTTGTCACTGTACCTGAGCAGAGTTGCAGTAGTACAAGGAGGAATCCCCTAGCCTACACCCTTATTCCCTCCAACTCAGGGTGTTCAGGTAAGCTTATTTTTTCTTGAACAGGACCAGCAACTTTGACCAACACTATTATTCCCATATCTACCTTTCCTAGTGAATGAAAATTCCCAGATAGCCAGGTGGCAGTCTCAGCTGGAGCAATGATAATTTTGATTTCTATCTTGGAGTTATTCTGTCTTTTCCTAAAAACTGCAAAACAACAGAACCTCAAGTTGTGTGATTGCTTAAACTAGGGCAAATGGGCTTCAGTAAATGATAGTCCATGTTTGTGCCTAACCACCATGGCTTCTGTCTTCACAAGTTCATTAAACAAACATCTGGCTTCCTTCTCTGTGTGAAGAATATCCTCAGAATACATTATCCTACCACATGGTTACTACCAGTCTTTTTTTCAGTGTCTTCTGTTGAGTATTCATGTGAGACATGGTGCATAATTATTTTAAAGCTATGGTCCCCAAATCCCTATGTAACATTTCTAACCTCATTCTTTTTCCTTGCAGGAAACTAAAAATCAGTTCAAATGTTAGCCATTGTACAGGTTATCTTATCTAAACCCTAATCTCGGTCTGTTCTTCCCCTCAGGCTATGTGGAAGATCCTAAGTGATGACCCAAATTTTTGCACATAGAAAACACTTGCCTTCCACATCATTCTTCAGTGTCATCCCTGAGAGACATTGTAATCCTAACGTAGTACAAGTTTGGCATGTGCCAGCATATTGTGAAACTATAAATCCAGTTTATGTTCAGGAACTCCTTTGCTATGATGGGTTTGGGTTGAGGGAGGCTCAGAGGCGTGTCCTGTTCCCGGTGATGTGAATAACACCTTGCAACTTGCTCATGCATGTGGGGAATCTCTACAGCCTCACTGCATAAATCACTTCTGCTGTATTGTAGAAAGCTGCCGGGTAACCCAAACTTTAGAGCTAAATTGAATTAATAGCATCTACTTGATGATGTCAGTCTGAGTTGAAGGATCACCAAAGAT
This sequence comes from Sciurus carolinensis, assembly GCF_902686445.1. NCBI lineage: Eukaryota > Metazoa > Chordata > Mammalia > Rodentia > Sciuridae > Sciurus > Sciurus carolinensis. The sequence goes on along the minus strand of NC_062217.1, from coordinate 18,592,585 downwards.
GCCATCCAATATTGGAGTCAAATAGCAGACAGAAAGATGATACCTGTTGATGAACACATTGGCCTTAACCCTAAACCCTAAGTGCCTGTTTCAGATTCTGTCAGGGGTTGGCATAAGCTTCATGCATTATTCAGAGCCGAGTAGCAGAATCATTTGTACTGGAATCTGGGCCAGCTAGAGATCTTACTTTGACTTTGTACCTGACTCAAATCTGATAGCCTTGGAAGGACAGAATAAAAGGGTAGGAGCAAAATATTCCCAATCTAAGAGCCCATCTGTCACTCTGCTTCCTTGTTCAGAATGATTCATTTTGGAGAACATAGGCCAGTTTTTCAACTATGCTTCTTTCAGTGTGATCCACAAAATAGTACCCTATCATTTAGAAGCTTGTTAGAAGCGAAGAAATCAGACCCATTCCAGACTCACTAAATCAGAACCAGTATTTTAAAAATATCCTCAAGTAGCCGGGCACCATGGCGCATGCCTGTAATCTCAGCAACTCCAGAGGCTGAGGCAGAAGGATTTCAAGTTCAAAGTCAACCTCAGCAAAAGCGAGCTGCTCAACAACTCAGTGGTACTCTGTCTCTAAATTAAATACAAAATAGAGCTGGGGTTGTGACTCAGTGGATGAGTGCCCCTGAGTTCAATCCCCAGTATCCACTTCCCAAAAAAGAAAATCAAATAATATCCTCAGGTGATTTGTATGCACATTAAAGTAGGACAAGCACTGGAGTAGGAGTCTCCCTGTCTCCTAGGGATTTATCTCCACCTCCTGCCATGTTCTTCCTTGCCCTTTAGATCTTATCAGCATGGAATCATTAATGCAGTGGTTCTGCATGGTGCTCTGTGGGAAGGTCTGAAATACACAGCTCTCCTTCAGATTATTAACAGTTGGTGTTCATGATTCCTGTGTGTGAGAATGAAGGAAAATTTTGCTGTATTATTGGGAGTGCTATGAATCTGCTTCAATTGAAAGACCCACATTTAGGATTGCAGCTATTTCTAGGAGTATAGCTCTGATTGTGTTTATTATAATCACAGTAATCTTTATGTAGACCTCTTAATATTTTACTTTAGCTAAATTGGAGTGCAGTGTTCCATGGTTCATAGGATCTAGTTTTAACATGGAACTGTTATCCATTACAACCACAAAGTTTGGTCAGTCCCCTTTGTGTAACTTGTAGCCATCTAGTCAAATATCCTTTGTAGTTTAAGATTAAATGAGGTCAAACAGGTCCTTCTCAGTAGCTGGTCTTCTCTTCATGCGAGAAGCTCTGAAGTCTGACTTGGATGTTAGTTTAGAGCTGTGTTCTCTAGGCTAGTGACTCAAGTAAGGCCTTTTTAAACTCAGGAATTGCTTTATTTTATAGCAATTAGACAAGATTTTAGGGGATGTATAATGATTGTATTTCTGGCGATCTCTTGATTAATTAATGATATCCAGTAGTCTTTTCGTGTCAGACTATTCTGTATACTCTGATAACTGTTCTAGCCTGCTGCTGCTTCTGATGCTCATCGGTACTTTGTTCCTGGTAATTAAATACTGCTATCAGAGTTTGGCCAGACTGGGTTCCTGTGATCCCAACTGGAATTGGGCTTCACGTTAAGCTTGCCCATGAACATTTCTGACCTGGAGGTAACAGTCAGTCAAAGTGCTATTGAAGACAAGGATATTTCTCATAATAATGAGAATATTATTATCATTTTAGGGGGTAGCGAAGAGCTATGCAGATTAGCATTAAATAACATATAATACTTTCCATGAGTTTACTGTATGTCAATATTAGCTTCATATTCAGTTTTGCTGGAAGCATTGTCAAACTAAAGCTAATATTTTCTTTGAAAAACAGCAGCGTATTTTCTATTACAATGTTTATTTTGTAGAATATGTTTTAATTATTATAAATATTAACACATATCAATTTTCAAATTAATGGGTGTCACTGGAACATTTATATACAAGCATACAGTATGCGTTGATCATGTTTCCCTTCCTTTCTGATCGCTCTTATTCTATCTTCTCTTCTCCTCCTCCCCCAGTCCCCCCATTTTTTTTTAAAGTTCCTCTTCTACTTTCAGGACATATTTAAATTTTTTGATGTTTTATTTTCTACTTATGAGAGAAAACGTGACCTGTCTTTCTGTGTCTGGCTAATTTTACTTAACATGATGTCCTCCAGTTTCATCCTTGTTCTTGCAAATAGCATGGTTTTCTTTATGGATGAATTAGATTCCATTGTATATATAAACCACATTTTCTTTATCTATTCATTTGTTGATGAGTACCTGGTCTGATTCTATATTTTAGCTTTGTGAACAGCGCAACAGTAAACATGGGTATGCAGCTATCTCTGTTATATACTGACTTCATTTATTTCAGATACATGCCCAGGAATAGGATAGCTAGATCATGTAGTAATTCATTTTTTTTTGGGGGGGGGAACTTCATACTGATTACTGATTTCCACAATGGCTGTACTAATTTTCATTCCCACCAACACCGTATAAGAGAGTGTTCCTTTTCTCTACATCCTCACCAGTATTAGTGTTTTGTTATTTTTTTCTGCAGTAGTCATTCTGAGTAGGGTTATATGAAATCTCCATGTAATTTTGAATTACATTTTCCTAATGGCTACAGATATTGAGCCCTTTTTCATATATCTATTGGTCATTTGTACTTTTGAGAAGTGTCTATTTAGATCATTTGCCCACTTTTTATTGGCTAATTTATTCCTTTGTTCATCAGTTTTTTATGTTCTTTATATATTTTGGATCTTAATCCTTTGTCAGATGAGTAACTTACAAATTTTTCTCTCCCTTTCTATTGTTGTCTCTTCAGTGATTGTTTCCTTTACTGCACAGGGTTTTAATTTTATATAATCCTACTTGTCAATTCCTGCTTTTGTTTCCAGAGCATTGGAGTTCTAGTCAGTTGCCTGTGTGAATATCTTGGAGTGTCTCCCCTATGCTTCCCTTAGTAGTTTTAAAGTTTCAGGTCAACTTATGTTAAGTCTTTGATCCATTTTGTGTTGATTTTTGTGAAAGATAGGATTCTAGTTTCAGTCTTCTACATGTGGATATCCAGTTTTCCTGCACCATTTGTTGAAGAGGCTGTCTTTGCTCCAATGTATATTTTTGGTACTTTTTTGAGAATCAGTTGGCTGTATATGCTTAGGTTTATTTCTGACTCTTCTATTCTGTTCATTGGTCTATGTGTCTGTATTTTCTATTCCACTCTCCAGTGTCTCTGGGTTTCACCAAGTCTCTGCCTTGAACTCCACCATTGAACCCCATCCTTCTCTCATGGTCACCCGTACTCTAGTGAACAACTACATTCTAGTTGTTTTAATTTGGTCTCTTGGAGATACAAGGAAAGGCTGGACTTTTCTCTAGAATGCTTTTTTTTTTTTTTAATTTTTATTTGAATGAGCTCTCTTTTCTCAAATGTTTGACATTTGTTTGGTGTTTATACTATTTTGTCTCATTTGCTTTTTAGGTTAATTTTCAGTGGATTGAGGAGAACACTTTGATTTATTGAGAAATGATATGATGAAGGATAATCACTTGGAGAACAAAGCTCCAAAGATGGCTGACATCTCAATAGTTCAGCAACCCTTGAAGGGCTCTCAACCTCCTCCTCAATTTCTTTTTCCAATTATTGCTTAAGATAAATGTAAAAATAAATTTTATTTTACATATTCCTTGTAATCTTGTTTATTTTTTTTTTAGTGGAAAACACCTTTATCCTGATTATTTTGACCTGAGTTTAAATGGAAAGATAAACTATTGTGAGAGAGGTTGGATTAAGAGTATGTTTGAGGCCTAAAATTATTATTTTTTAATTCACAGGTAAAATTGTGTGAGGAGTTGGAGAAACTGTGGCAAATAAAAGGCATTTGTCATCTTGCTTTCACATATTTTATTAGGAAATAAAAGAAAATTTAGTTTTAAAATAGTTGAAATGTCTTTAGCAATAGAGACCAAAACCAAAACCAAAACGAAAAAAAAAAAAAAAAAAAAGAAACAGAACATCCCAACCCTCTAAAATTGGAAAACAGAACACCCTAAATGAGAGACCATTGTTGAATAAATAGTTTTGAATGATTACTTTATCCGTGATATTTTGCGGGTACCATAACATCATTTGTATTTTCCTTGCCCTGCAGAAGCTCCCTTCAGAAAGTTCTCTGAGCGGATGCTGCTCTATTTCCTGCCTGCTGCACAAAGTGTGGTCTGCTGGTCAGCCACACGGGCATCCCCGGCGAGCTTGGCAGGAATGCGGGATCTCGGCCCTGCCCTGCTGCTGCATCTGTGTTCTCCGTTCACCGAATCACCAGGAGGTGCATGCGCACACCAGCATTTGAGAAACACTACTCTAGATCACATGTACAATTTTAGGTTTTAATTGAACTTTTTCCAAGTACCTTTGTGTGATTTTTTTTCTCTATTACCAAAGACATCCCCATCTTCTTTTTATTATTTTACTTCTCTCGACTTCTTTTATCATGTCAGAATGGAAATGATTAAAAACCAACTAATATTAGTAATAGTGAATCATCCTGGTCTTTTTTCTTCTTCTTCCCACTAAGATCCTACAATGTTCAGTTTCCAACTGTAAATAGTTACCTGGGTAACCAAAATTCTAGCACTAGATATTCCTCTTTCCCCTTCTTGTTAGAATAACCACTGAGCTCATTTTAATTGCCCCCCTCCACTTCTCCATGATGAATTGGTCTTTACCAATGAATTACTTTTTTAACTGAACCCTGCAATTTACAATTTGCCTCTCTATTCAAGCCAATCTGTTTCTTAAATAGACATTGACCTCCTTTTCCTTCTCACTGAACCTTTTCAATATATTTGAATGAAAATGTAGCAAAATAGTTTTGACTGTGTCAAACCCATTGGGTTCTTTTTAGGGACCTTAACAGAGACCCTCAAATAATACTCTATAGTCATCTGCAGGGTTGATTAAAGATTAATTTGATACCAGCTTGCCAGTTCTTGGGAGATAAAAAAGGTGAGAGGTGGACTAATTGATTATCTTATATACTGCGGGAGTGGTTCTCTGTGTCAAACCTATGTTCCTAATGTACAGAATGTGTGACTGAAATCAAGGGAGAATTGAAGCTTGTATAGGGTTTATCAGAAATAAAAATATCTGAATTGGGTTTTCATTCAGACATTGATATCTAAACATTTAGTGTTTCATGGATCACCACACTGAGACAAGAAGTTTAATTTTTAACTATATGGGAAATCTGTTACCTCTATTTATCCTTCATATATTAGATGTTTATATTAGATGAAGCTTGTCATAAGTATTTCTTTAGGGTCCATTTTCTATCCTTATTTCTGGCTTCATTGCAGGAACCTATAGTTTTATATTTTCCTCCCAAATAATGTCATAAAAAAGATTTGCTGAGTTCTTACCATGTGGGAATTCTATCATGAAGCAAAGAGGTTTCTTTGGGGATGTGTATAATATAGCTAAGGAGATACGTCAATAAAAAATAAACAAAATAGCATGCTTGGAGAAAATGCACTATATAGACATTTAATTTCACCATAAGTTTTTGAGTGGAGGAGGGGAGAAGAAGAGAGAAATACCTATGACAAAATATGCTGTTTCATTAATGAAGTGAATATGACCCAGAGAGGAGATACAGTGGGAGAAAAGGACCAGTTCTTCCATGTTTCCACTTAATTATTATGGTGTAATCGGGCTTAATATTCTTAGTATGAAGCATCTCCCTGGGCTAAGTTTCATGTAGAACTAAGGTTCTTTTTTTTATGGGAAATTTGAAAGACTAGAAAGTCTCATTTCAACTATACATGTAGAGTATCCCTTATCTGTAATACTTGATACCATAAGTGTTTCAGAGTTCAGATTTTTGGGGAATTTTAGAATATTTAAATATACATAATGAGATATCTTGGGGATTAGACCAAGATCTAAACACAATTTGTTTCATATATACCTTTTACACATAGACTGAAGGTAATTTTGCATAATATTTTTAGTATATCTGTTTTGATGGCAACTTGTCACATGAGGTTAGGTGTGGAATTTTCCACTTGGCAGTGTAATGTCAGATTCAGGTTTAGGAGCATTTCGGAGTTTGTACTTTTGTATTTAGGGTGCTTAGTCAATGCTATGCTTAATTTTCACTATATATACTGAATTCTTGCAAAGTTCTCCTTCATAATGCCAAAAAGTGTCATTTGCCATAAGAGATTAGAAAAGTGAAGTAGTTCCCTAAGGGAAACTGGAATAACTTGAGTCAGGTCTTAAAAGTAGGAAAGAAATAAGTGGCACAGAATCAAGTCTGAGATGTGTTAAATGAGTAATGATAAGAATAAGTAAATTAATACATATGGTGAAGTTTGAGCTAACTCAATTCTTTTTTTTTAATTTATTTTCACTGTAAACAAATGGGATACATCTTGTTTCTCTGTACATGAAGTAGAGGCATACCATTTGTGTAATCATACATTTACCTAGGGTAATAGTTTTTGATTCATTCTATTATTTTTGTTTCTTCCCCCCCACCCTCCCACCCCTCTTTTCCCTCTATACAGTCCCTCCTTCCTCCATTCTTGCCTCAATAACTGGGATAGATTCAAACTAAAAAGCTTTCTCTCAACAAAGGAAACTATCAGCAATGCGAAGAGAGAACCTACAGAGTGGGTGAAAATCTTTGCCACTCATACTAATTTCCAGGATATATAAAGAACTCAAAAAACTCTACACCAAGAATACAAATACCCAATCAACAAATGGGCTAAGGAAATGAACAGACACCTCACAGAAGAAGATCTACAAGCAATCAACAGATATATGAAAAAATGTTCAACATCTTTAGTAATAAGAGAAATGCAAATGAAAACTATCCTAAGATTCCATCTCACCCCAATTAGAAGGGTGATTATCAAGAATACTAGCACCAATAGGTGTTGGTGAGGATGTGGGGAAAAAGGTACACTCATACATTGCTGGTGGGGCTGCAAATTAGTGCAGTCACTCTGGAAAGCAGTGTGGAGATTCCTTAGAAAACTTGGAATGGAATCACCATTTGACCCAGCTATCCCACTCCTTGGCCTATAACTCAATTCTTTTTACTTTTAAAATTATTTCAGTTTGAATGATAATGTACATAAAAATCATTTAGTTCATTTTACATGCTACTTCATCTTTTCTTTGTTTATTCAAAATGAGATTAATTTAAAAGTTTTAGTTAAAACTATTTTAACTAAATAGTTTATAGCATTTTGTAGTCTAAAGAAGTCAAATCTGCACCCGACCTTTTTTTTTTGTAAGACAAATATTTGTGTTAGGAATATTTTAGCAAAGCCTAACTTCTCTGGAAAAACAGACACATAGTTAGAGATATAAAAATACTTGCAATTATTATTACCAATTGAATTTTCTCTGAGTAGGGAAGTAGGAAAACTAGAGCATAGACAGGAAGATTTTTGTTTTACTGTACACTCATAAGCACCTGTGGAAATCTGCATCACATGCATATATGAAGTATTAAAAGAATGGGGGAGGATTACCTAAGTTGAAGATTGTGCAACACTTTTTATATACCCATGTGCTCTGCAAGTTTAGTTAAATATCAATGAATAATACAGACAGTGATTATCTGATCAGGGATAATTAGTATTTGGTAAGGGTTGGCATGTGTAAATCAGAACATTAGTTTTTCTACAAGTTTGAATAATTCAAAGGAGGGCAACTGTAGTCAGGGAGTTTGAGATTAAGGTGCTACACCCGGGTGATGGATGGAAAGAGAGTCAAATGCGTGAGTTTCAGAGATCAGCTTCCTCTCTGATGGCAAGGAGAAGAAAAGTCAAGCTTTGGGACCTGGATCCTGAGAAAAGTGAGAACGGCACTTTCAGATGGTTTTAGGGGAAAGGAAATGATTTTGGACTTTTGGGCAAAATGTCAGATGGTGAACTAGGATGTTTAGGTAGCATTCCCTCAGGTCTTTGCTTATTCTTCTCTTATTTCCTAACTCTTATCATAACTCTTTAGCCATTAAGTTCAATTATTTAGCCTGGGTAAGTATTAATAAGCAATATGGTAAACTAATTATGAGTAAATGTTTAGGACTGATGGTGTTATTACCCAATTTACATTTTAAATTAGGGTTTCAATTCCTTGGGAGTATAATAGGAGTAAAAATAGTCATTTGAATAAAAATGGATATAAATTTGACTTATTTTATGTTCTTTCTATATCTAGCCCAGAGAGAAATGGCTAAAATTTCAAACTTCACTCAAGGAAAACAGTCCAACAGCTTTCTTCCTTGCTTCCTCTTCTGGTTTCTTCCATTTACTATAAAAATTCTTCGTTTTGCAGTTTCTATTTATCTTGTCTCTTCAGCTCTTCACTTTTTAAAATCCAGATGTATTTCCCACTCTCCTCCCAGAAAAACCTCTTCTTTTTTCTTTGTGTGCTAGACTTTTCCACAGGGACCTCAAATTCCAAAATGAAAATTAGGTTCTGCTTTTCAACCTTCACCTAAACCTGTTTCTCTTTCTCTAAGGTAGAAACCTCTTTGCTTAAATTAAATTCTACTTCTTCTCTGATAGCCAGCCAATCATGAAATGCTATTAGTTGTAGCTGACAATTAATCTCTTTCTCAGCCTGCAGCTACTGCTTAGGTCAAGCCATTAGCATTACTTTCCAGTGCAATATGCTGCCTGTAATAACTGATTCTCCAGTTACAAGAATTTTCATACTCCAATCTGTACTTCATATTATCATGAATTGTGTTCATGCCTCTTCTTTATCCCTACGGTTATCATATAACTCTGTCTTAAAATATTCATTGCTTTATGGGAATCTTCAGAATAAAATACAAATTCCTATACTTGCTATGCAGTGTGTGCAGTATTGGGCACCTAATGTTGTTTCCTATTCAGAAATGTCCTGTTCCTTCATTATTCCTTGACTTTGAACATACTGTCTGATATAATATCTCACCGCATATTTTTCCTTCAAACTCCTATCTTTTTACCAAGATTCAGTTCAAATGTCTCTGTGAGATTTTTCCATTGTATCTGTTTCCCCGTATTCATTTCCACAACAAATTACCATAACTGAAATGACTTAAAATGATAAAAATTTATTTTCTCACAATTGTACAGGTCAAAAGTTCAAAATCAAGATATCAAAAGGACAAAAGGACTGCATACCCTCCAGAGGCTCTAGAGGAAATGCTAGTCCCTGCCTCTTCCAGCTCCTGGTGGCTTCAGGTGTCCTTGGCATGTGACTATTTGTCTCCACTCTCTGTCTCTGTTTTCACATTCACTTGGTATTGGTGTCTTTGTCTCATTTGTCATTGCACTTAATACCTACCTGGGTGATGCAGGATGTTCTTCTCAAGATTCTTAATTTAATGATAGCTGCAAAGATCCTTTTTCCAAATAAGGTTGCATTCTCAGGTTACATCTGGACATAACTTTTAGATGAACCACCATTCAATCTACTACACCCACCAAACTCACAGTTCATTCATCCATCCACTGGATGTTCACTGAGTACTCCTTCATCAATTTCTCCTTTATTATTTCATGGTGCTTGGTTCATATCTCTATTTTTAGTACTTATTATATTGTTTGTATATTTAGCTCTTCTGTCTCACTAGGTAAGAAAGATCCTTGATGGATAATACTTGGCTTATCTTTTCTCATTTTTTGAAAATTAAAATCTCTGGCCTATTGTCATTTCCAAACATTACTTCCTGGTAATGATAATTTTTGGTGACTTAAATAACAATAAAGATGATCATATTAGAGTTCTCCAGAGAACTGATACATTATATGTAGTTATAAAGAAGAAGAGATTAACTATAGGAATTGACTCACATGGTAATGGAGAGCAGGAAGTTCTAAGATCAACCCTCTGTGAGAAGAGAAACAAGAAAACCATAGTGTAACTCAGTCCAAGTTTGAAAGTGTTAAAATTTGTGTTGCAGAACAGAGGTAATTATGTTAAGGCCTTGTCTGAACCCCAAAACCTGAGAACCAGGAATACTGATGTTTGAGGAGGTAGTTGTCTCAGCTCAAGCAGAAGAGAGCTAATTCACTCTCTTTTACCTCTTTGTTCTATTCAGACCCTCAAAGGATTAGCTAATAACCACCCACATTGGGGAGGGCATCTGCTTTACTGAGTTCACCAATTCAAATGCTAATCTCTTCCAGAAACACCCTCATAGACACTCCTAGAAGTAATGTTTTCCAGTTGGATATCCCTTAGCCCAGTCAAGACCACATATAAAATTAGCCAGTGCCAAGGTCTTTCCAATAAGTTGACTTTGTGGCTGCATAATGTCCTTTCTTCCAGTGATCTTGTCTTCTGTTCTCTTTCAACCATTCACTCCATGGGCACCACTTCCATTCAATGTTGTGCTTGAACTACTAGCCAGAGCAATTAGACAGACCAAAGAAATTAAAGGGATACAAATAAGAAAAGAAGAACTCAATATTTCACTGTTTGTCAATGACATGATTCCATATTTAGAGGATCCAAAAAACTCCCCCAGAAAACTTCTAGACTTAATAAATTAATTCGACAAAATAGCAGGATATAAAATCAACACACATAAATCTAATGTAATGAATCCTCTGAAAGAGAAATTAGGAAAACCACTCCATTCACTGTAGCCTCAAAATAAATAAAATACTTGGGAATTAATTGAACAAAAGAGGTGAAAGATCTCTACAATGAAAACTACAGAACACTAAAGAAAGAAATTAAGGAAAACCTTAGAAGATGGAAAGATCTCCCATGTTCTTGGATAGGCAGAATTAATATTATCCAAATGGCCATACTTCCAAAGGCGCTATACAGATTTAATGCAATTCCAATTAAAATCCCAATGACATTCCTCATAGAAATAGAGAAAGCAATCATGAAATTCATCTGGAAGAACAAAAGACCCAGAATAGCCAAAGTAATCCTGGGTAGAAAGAGTGATGCAGAGGTATCACTATACCAGACCTTAAACTCTACTATAGAGCAATAGTAGCAAAAACAGCATGGTATTGGCACCCTAATAGACAGACAAATGGCACAGAATAGAAGACACAGAGACAAACCCACATAAGAACAGTTATGTTATTCCTTATCATTACATATAGCTGTAACTATTCCAGACTCATTTTTCAGCACAGCAATCTCCTATCAATACACTGCCTGTTTTTCTGGGATGCTTCTCTTGAGAACTACTTATGCAATGATTCTTTCCCCTTACTTGACCCACCTCCCTTATGTTGTTTTTCTCAGCCGCTCATGTCTCTCCTTTTCTAGTTTTGATTTATTACTGGCTATCATCTTCATTCTCTTCTTTTACTTTGTCATGCTCTCTTGAGCAAAACAAAGCCCTGTTGACTTTTTCCCCTAGACATGCTGCACTGGTGTGGGCAGAACATTCCCAGAGAAAAACACACAATGTTGCTTTAAATTAATAATTACCTACCAAGTATACCCTCAAATTTGCTTGGCAATCATGCTGTGTTTCCCTAGGCCATTCACTTGTTCCTGTTCCCAGATGTTCATGTTATTCCTTATTCTCTTTTTTCAAAGCACTAATATCATTCCTTCTTTACTCTCAGTGGTTGTCTTTGTTTCCCATTTTACATGGAGAGGAGAGTAAAAGCAATCAGAAAAGAACCTGTGAAAGCTCCTGTCCTGTCATAATCTTCCTGCCTATCTCAGCAGATACTCGGCCTTCTTTCCTTTTGTTTCCTTCCTTCCTGTTAGTGTCCCTTTTGGTACACAATATCTACTCCCTCTCCTCTTCTTGAAGAAATTGTTACAGAAATTTCCCCCTTTTTCTTTGGCCTTATTATTATTATTTTTTTGACTTGTTCCAGGTAGCATGCAAATAAATCTTACTTCTCCCATTCCACTTACCACTGCCTGCCCAAAAACTGGATATGTTTTTCTGTCCTGCTGCCCCATTTTTACCTTCTGTTCATGGGATGTAAAAAAGGTCATTAAAGCTGTTTATATTTTCTGTCTACAATTTCATCCTACTCTTTTGAATCTACTACAAGAGACTTTCCCCTGTCACCTCAGAAACACCTCTTATCAACATGCCTGTTGATCTCCACCTTGTTAAATCCAACAGCCAATTTTCCATCTTTATCTTAACTGACTTGTCAGCAGCATGTGACAGAACGATCACTCCTTTTGGAAATTTGTTTTTTACTTGACTTTCAGGTTACTGAATTTACTAGTTTTTCTCTTCTGGGTTGACTGATTGCCTTTCTTTGGTCTCCTTTGCTGGTTCCTCCTCATTTTTTCCATTGTTAACTCTTAAATGTGCTAAGTTTTAGTTATTAATTCTCTTCTTCTTTTTATCTGCTTTTATATTTTTAAATTATGTCATCAAGTCTCATAAAGCTTTAAAAATCTGAACTGCTCTCTTATCACAGACTTCCATCCTAAACTGCTGACTAATACATCAAGCCATATTCTGGACATCTTTATTTGAAATTCTAATGGATATCTTAAACCCCAGACTAAGCTCCTGATTTTACTTTTCAAACTTGTTTCCAATCATAGCTCAGTGAATGGAAATTCTAATGTGGGGTCATGGTTGGCTCCTATTTTTTTTTTTTTTTTTCCTAACCTTACTTAAGATGAACACCTATTATTGGCTCCAACACAAAAATATATCCAGTCTGACCATATTTCATCCCTTCTACCATTACTAGACTAGTACAAAGCACTGTTATTTTATTTTTTAAATCTAGCTTCTTTCAGTATGTTGACTGGCTTTGCTGTTTCTTTCCTTGCTTTCCGTGGTGTATTTTTAACAGTATCGGAGGGATACTGTCAAATCTGCTCAGAGCCTTTCAGTAGCACCCGTGGCACAGGGTAACAGTCCCCCAGTGTCTTTCAGAGCCCCGCTCAATACAGACATCTCTCTGTTGTCATCCATACCCTCTGTCCCACTTTCTCATTCTTCCAGCAATGACGATCTTCTGATTTTAAATTTCTTTATTGATAATTTCCCCCTCCCTTACTCCCTTTTTTCTTCAAGTATTCACGTTTTCCTATTTATTTTATTCACTTTGATATATGAATAAGAAATTAATATACTTTTTTCCTAGCTTCCAAGTTATTTTTGTGAAAAAATATTTAAGACCAGTAATGGTTCTTTATGGAATAATGCTTGTCATAACTACTAAGAAAGATGTATGGCCATTTATAATTATACTTAATGGTTTAGAGTCATTTTAGTCATATATCTGTCCAAACGAACTTGATTTAAAATCTTTCTGGAGGCTGTTATGTGTCAGATGTCTTATTGAAGTCAGATATTCTTCTTGTTGTTTATTTGAACCAGTGAATTCTCTACTACAAAGAAAAGAAGGGTCATCAAATTAGTCTGGCCTGGACATTTTGTTAGCTACTATAATAGTCTCTAAAAAAATTATTCATATTTTCTTTACTTTTTCTATTTCGTTTAGAAGGGATAACAATAATTTTTAAGTTATTTAAAATGCCCCTTCTCTTCTTCATGCTTTAAATACATATGCTTATGCCTTCTAGCTTGCACAAAGGTTACCCTCCTAACCATGCACAAGTTAATCTGGACAAATTAGCCCATGAAGATCTGTGTGATTCTTCCTTAGGTAGGATATACTTAGGCACAGACTAAAGAAGAAGGCAGAGTACTAAAACTGCACTGTAAGGGAGGCAGAGTAACAGTTTTGGGGTATTGTTGGTATTTACCAATGTCAGAATTTGTAAAAAGATAAATTCAATGTATTTAAAGTAAAAATAGAAATAAATTATTCTTATCGTTTCCTCTAATTTTAATTTGTGTGAAGATTTACATATTCCACTGCCAAATACTCTCCAATGACTTCTAGTTACACATAGAATAATATTCAGACCCCTCACTGTGGTCTCTAAGCTCTTTTTCATCTCTGCTAATACTCCTTCATACCATCCCTTTCATTCTTTCTTGACTATTTGCTTTCTATTCCTGGCCTCTTGACTGAAATATCAACTTACCAGAAATTCTTACCTTAAATGCTGTTTTTTTTTTCCTTCATCACATTTTTAAAAAATAAATATTTTTTTATTTATTGCCTTACTCAATAATAATTGAATAATTTTATAATTTTCACAACTTACCAATTGACTACATAAGTGCATAAAAGGGAAAAGAGAGCAGCCTGCTTTAGGGGCAGGCTACTGGTTGAGCAGAGGTCTGGAGACACATTGGGTCATGATGTGATGATTTGTGTAAGAAGGGCAGCAAGGGTTCCATCATTCCTGAGATGTGACCTGGACTGGGACAGCCAAGGCCATGTGTCCACAAAAGTACAAAAGCATGGATTGGGGACTTGGGACAGCATTGTGACTTTAAATATGGTAGTGGTATAAGCATAGTTATGTTTTAAAAATAATTCTTAGTAGAGGATGAGCAGAATGGTGAGCAGAATAGTCACAGCAGAGTCAAAGTGAAGCTGTTGCCATAGGTCAGGTGATGCATAATGAGGAGAGGTTAGGAAGTTGCAGGGAATATGAAAAGAAATTGGAAGAGAGATGACTTCTTTGGAGGTAGAATTGGATGCACATGGTGCATGCAGGAGGGAAAACTAGTCAGAGATGACTTTGGGATTCTTCCTCAAGTGACTGGATGACTGTTATTATCCAAGAGGTCACTAGGTGTAATGAGCCAGGTTTGATATTGTTGTATACGAGGGATCAGTGTTCTGTTATTATGTTCAATAAATGATATGCATTAAGATCTTGGGAGACAAAAATATTAGCCCTGAGCAAGAAAGTAAGTGCAGAAACAGGAGGGGGTAAGAAGAGGAAAAAAGGAGGAGAAAATCAAAAATAAACCTTAGAGAAGGGAAAGAGAAATACCTGAGTTTTTCCTTAAAATTCTCCAAATGCTTCTTAGTCAGCTTTGCCATGTCTTTTTCATCAAATAGGTCTTGAAAATTAAGCTTTCCTTAACATGATTTCATCAGTTTTTCTGTCACTTATTTTTTGTGCATGGCTCACAATTCCTTTGATTTTTTTTCCTAGTAATTCCTGTTTCCTTCCTTCTGAGTCATGTAAACACCGATGGCATTGAAATGTGTTTTGCATTTTAGTGCTGTTGTTCACCTCTTTCTCCCATCAGCTCCTCTGACCTGGTCACTCTTTTACTCCTTTTCATAGGCGGCCCTGGCAGGGGCAGCCACCCTCTATTCTTTTGGTTGGTTATTTCTAACACCTTGATCTGAAAGAGTCCCTTTATATTTCATTAACCTGTATTAATTTTTTACATAAGACTTTTTTTTTTTTTTTTTTTTTTTTTTTTTTTTTTTTAACGGTGCTGGGGGTTGAACCCAGGGTCTTGTGCTTGCAAGGCAGGCACTCTACCAACTGAGCCATAACCCCAACCTGTATTAATTTTCTACATAAGATTTACCACTATTTGATAACCTCCATGAGTTGGCCTTATTTATTGCCTGTATTTTTCGTGAACTCCATGATAGCAGTTACTGATAGATTTTATATTCTGGACTTGTTTTTGTGTTTCATTTGTCCTCAATGTTTGCTCTTCCAGGAAATTCTTCCTTTAGAGATCCTTTCGGGTCACATTTCCCTTTAGTTCTTTGCTTAAACATAGGCTTGTCAGGCAGGTTTCTTTGTCTATTCTAGATCAAATATACTCTTCCTTCTACTCAGCACTATTTACATTACTCATTTTATTTCTTAACAGATGGATGCATTTTTATATTTGTTGTTTTTCTCTTGCCATTAAAATGCAAATCCTTGAGGATAAGGACTTTGTTTTCTTCACTACTTAGAAATTAGGATGTTTCCTAACTACATGTAGCATTTAATCGATTAATATTTGACAAATAACTGGCAGACTATAGAGAAACAGAAAAGTGTCTTTCCTCAGGCAAGAACCTGGGCCAGCCAGTGTGATCATCTGATATTCCATACAGGTGGATTTCCCCCTTATATTTGTGAACCATTGGACATACCCAAATGGATATCTAGGAAGGAGTTCTATGCAGAGAAAAAACCAAAATTCCCAGTAAAACTTTACTTTCAGCAAAACAACAAATAATATAAAACATTACATATATACAAATAATGTTTATATATATGTATGTATAGACATATATATATAACCAATTATTATATATATAATGTGGTTGGCTACATTGCTTGTATAACCTACTTTCTATTGTGCCATTTGGAGATTGTCTTTGGAGCCAAATTGTTATGGACTGTTGTTGGCCAAACCAGGAAATTTATGTATCTGTCTGATGATCTGTCTATATGGCAATTCTTTTCCCTCAAAAACATAGAGGGCTTTTGATCTCTTTGTTTCTGGTCAATGCTATATCCTAATAAAAACAGCTACATGTTTTTTCCCCCATTTTTGGCACTTAGAATTGTACCCAGAGTTTTTCTAATGCTAAGCATGCTTTCTGCCACTGAGCTACACCTCCCCCGCCAGCCCTCAGCTACAGATTTTTTTATATAGATATTGTATTGCAGATGCACAATGTTCATCATTTAACATCAGAACTCCATCTGTTAGTGCATTAGTCAGCTTTTTTTCACTGTGACTAAAATACCTGACAGGAACAACTTAGAGGAGGAAAGATTTATTTTGACTCATGATTTCAGAATATTCAATTAATGGTTGATTGACTCCAAGATCTACACATCATGGTGGCAGGGTGTAGCACAGGAAAGTTGCTCAGCTCATGGCAGCAGGAAGGTAGGGAGGGCTGGGGAGAAGAGAATTCCTTACAAGGCTTGCCCCCAGTGACCTCCTTACTCCAGCTAAGTCTCACTTCCCAGTAGTGCATTCAGTTATCAGTGGATTAATTCATACTTAGAAGTCAGTTTTTTCAACATAGCAAGGCAGGATTGGAGAATCAGAATGAAAACTCAGAACAATAGTTTCAAGATATTTAGGAAGTGATTCAATGAGAGTAGTACATACCAGGCTTATTAAAGCTATAGCTATAAATTCTAGGACCACCCTTCCCCCACCCCCATCACCACCAAGAGCAGCTAACATTCATGGAGCATTTATAGTATGGCTGATACTGTGCTAGTTTCTTTTCATATCATTTCATTTAGTTTTTTCCTTTACTAGGCAAATACTATTTTTATATGCAATTGACAAATAAGAAAAACAGAACTTTGGAGTATTCATAACAAAATGGTGAAACCAATATTTGTACCTGGGTTCATATCTCTGGGGATCATGCACACATGCTCTAGGATATACTTCATTCAGAAGATAGACAGTCTTAAACAACTTCATTATTCAACAAAAGTGACCTCAAATAAATTAACGACACTTTTAAGTCATGTATTTAGGAAACTAGTATTGACGTTTAGGAAAGTAGAAGGAATAAGTAAAAGGTAAAATAGAAATTATTCAGAAAAACATCCACATATTTGAAATAATTACTATCTATGCTTCATTAAAACAAAGCAACAAAATTGGGAGTGAGGGAGAGAGAGAACGAGAATCCAAACATGGAAAATCAATACAAAACCATGAATATGTGCATAGGTATAGTAGAGCTTTTCAGAATTATGAGAGGCACTGTCTCCAATTTTTGATTAAAATTTCTAGAAAACCATGCTTCAACAAAAATTGACTAAAAAAAAGGAAGAATCATGAAAAACTGCAGTACAATAATCATGTTCACCAAGAATGCCATTCCTTTTCAAACTCTACCCCTTCCAAAAATCAAGAAAACTAAAAGACTTCGGAAGACCTGGGTGAATTTCTGAATAATTTCTTTTAGCTGGTGAAGAGACAGATATTTACAGTTAATACTGAGGCCATCCTGGGGCACCTAGGAGGTAGGCTTTCCAAGTACTATATTCACAGGGCTCAAAATCTCACACAGAATCTGTAGAACAAAATAATCAAATGAAAAACAAAAAAAACACTAAGGACTAGTTCTCTTATTATTAATATTGATGTAAAATATGCATGTAAAAATAAACCCAATAGTATAATAAATATTTGTAGGATTTTTCAGGATCATTACATTTCATTATTATTAAATCTATTGATAAGCCTCATTATAAGTTAAATATTCTTTTCAATATGTTGAAAAGATTTCATGAAAGTTAACTTTTATTTCTGATATAGAGATGAAATTCCCTTAAACTGAATATTTCAAAAAATGTAAATCTCTGAAATGAGTAGAAAACATTGCAGGCACTCTTATACCTACCACCTAATTTTTTTTTTTAAGTGTAAAGCACAAGAAGGTACTCCTTTGTGTGATTTTAGAAACCCAAAGATTTTAACTTCCAAAAGCATTTTTAGTAGAGTCAGGAAGAATACCAGGAATTCCATAATCACAATTCATTAATAACATTGTAAGTGATAATCAATGTGATTGAATAAATATATTGAAGTATAGTTATCAGACAGGGAACTAATTTCTAATGATATTATAATACTTATGAAAGTAAATGATTAAAGAAAATAAAAGCAGATGATTATAAATAATAAAATGTAGCCGAGTGTTAGGATTGTTCTTATGAAATGACAGTAACTATTTAGAAATTAAAAACAAATGATAAAGAATCCCATGCGGAATGATAGAAAATAAACAGAATATCTTTAGGAATAAATATAACCTTAAATAATAAGACATTATGAAAGAAAGTAACAATGCTGTATGACATAGGAGATGGATAAATTGTTTTCTTGGCTAGGAATGACCAATATTTTAAATACATAAATTCTTTACATATATTTGATGTAACTCTAACCAAATGCTAAGACATTTATTTATATTTTGTATTCTAAAATGAGAACAAATATTTCTAAAGTAAACCTGGAAAGATAAATGATAAAAATAGTTGGTAAGATCAATCTTAATCTTGCCCTACTAGATATTGAGCATTCTTATGCATTATTAAAATAATAGAGCAGGAGTCTACAGTAGTGAGATATTTCAAGAGAACAACAACAGCAAAACAAAACTCCAGAAACAGACCAAGAAAATATACAGAATAACAATTGGATAATCACTCTTGCCCCAGAGATATTTAAATATCATTGACCTGAACCCAGCCCCATCTTCTGCTTTTACTGTATTTAGTCCATTCTCTTAGGAGTAAACCTGGTACTGTGTAGAAATGAGTAGTTATTTTCTTAAGTATAGCTTCATAAATATAATTCTAAACTAAACAGATATATTTAAGAATGAGAAGGAAATGAAAAATATGACATAGTAATGCCATTGTTATACCTTGTTTTATCCTCTATTTAGTGTTCAAAACCATTAATCTTGCTCTCTTGTTTCTGTGGGCTTTAATGAGTTTCCCTGTTGTATTGATGTGTAGTTTGGTTTACAGTGTTTTATCTTGATTCTCTCTTCCTCACCAGGATACTGCCAGATATTACAAAATTACATAAAATTCTGAAAGGATGAAAGATCTATATGCCAAGAAACTCCTTGAGTTTATGGATAATATAGAAACAAAGTAGTTAACAAAGGAATAAGTAAAATTTACTTCTACACTCTAAAAACCAGAGTGTTTGAGAAAGGCAGAATATTTAAATGGAGTTACAGAAAAAGTGACTGACGAAAATACATTTTAGACACATTGAAATTAAAACCCATGGATATTGTTATAAATTTTAAAATATAATGGTTTGTATGTAGATGGCTTTTGTTGTTAATTTTGATTGTAAAACGCGATGTTCTGAGTATTTTCCGCTCATTAAATTGTTGGATATTTGCTTATTATAGCTATTATCCAAATACGAGTTTAAATTATAAAAACAAAATGACGAAGTGAATGGCACAGAAAATGTAAGTCTCCTTGTCTCTTAATTTCCACCCCTCAACGCTGAGCTCATCATGGTTAGTATTTTGGTGTGTACATTCTTATACCTACCAGATTGGCTAGACTCTGGTGCCCAGACATTGGGTTAAACACACCAGTCTTGATGTTGCTTTGAAGGTATTTTTCGATGCTGTTAGCATTTAAATCAGTAGACTGAGTAAAGCAGAAAACCCTCCACAGTGTGGGTGGGTCTCATTGATTAGTTGAAGGCTGTAAGAGAGAAAGCCCACAGTGGAGGAGGAAGTTCTGCCTGGAGAACACCTTTGGACTCATGACTGTAGCTCTTCCCCACCTCCCCTGCAGGCTTCCTTACAGACTTGCCAGTCCCTACAACCACATGACCAATTCCTTAAAATCAATATCCCTCACTAAGTATCACAACCTGTTGGTTTTGTTTCCCTGGAGAACAATGACTAATAATACAAAGCAGATTGCTTATCTTGAAACAATTAAATGCACCTGTCAAAGCTTGGTAACTAGGGTAGTTCCACAAAAACAGAGCAAATGAATGATTTTCTATAGAAATGATGTTTGGATATTTTGGTAACTATCGAAGAATAACCAAAAATCATTACCATTAAATTAGTTTTGATAGTGTAATTTCAAATTCCAGTAGGTATATTTGTGTATTATAAAAGTTAACTCCTTAATTGATATTCTCGTAGAGGTTCAAAATAAGATCCCCATGATAATTTAAATTATCCTTCATTCCAGGGAGCAAGGCCAGACCACTTGTTTGCATCTGGCTGTCTGCCCTGATGTTTCTCTTTTATTCTTCTTCACATAGTAGGAAAAGAAGTTTGGTTTCTGGGATTGTCAGGCTGGCATTGTTTCATAAGAATTGAAACCAATTCAAAAAATTAATATAAAACACAGTCTTAATACAATGAAAATCTTAGTGGGGTTTCTCTGCTTTTCATTTAAGTTCCCCAGCATTTAATATTGTTCTGGGAACTGAAGCAGAGTGAGAACTTCTGCAAGTGAGTCGACCTCTTTATATTCATGATTAGTTAAACGTGAGAGCCATCACAGGGATAGATAGAAGTATTTTCTTTCCCTCCTGTCCTCCTTGGCTAAATTTTTCATTTCTTATCAACACAGAATGCCTCTTACATGATTTTTACTATAACAATGATATTTAACTTAAAAATACATACGGCGTTATATATAAATCTAGAATAGAATCCCCTATAGGTGTGCATACTTTTCTTAAGGGTTTTTGATACTTTCTTTTTAATACAATGAAATAAAGGTAAAATAAGGATCATGTAGTTTAGAATGTCTATTATCCAAAGGCCACTGATAACAAATGCTGGTAAGAACGTGGAAACAGGTTTGGGGATATAGCTCAGTTGGTAGAGTGCTTCCCTTACAAGCACTAAAGCCCTGAGTTCAAATCCCTAGCACCACCGTAAAAAAAAAAAAAAAAAAAAAAAAAAAAAAGAACGTGGAAACAAAAAGGAAATCCTTGCCTACTATTGGTGGAAATGTAAATTAGTGCAGTCATTATGGAAAACAATATGCAGGTGCCTCAAAAATTAATGGAGATACCATATAATGCAGCTTAAGTATGTATATAAAAGAAATGAAATCAGTCTGTCAAATAGAGACTTGCACTTTTATGTTCATTGCAGTGTTATTTGCAGTAATCAAGATAAGGAGTCGACTGCAGTGTTCACTGATGAATAAAGAAAATGTGGTATATATTCAATGAAATAGTATTCTGTCTTAAAAAGGAAGGAAATCTTGTGGCATTTACAATAACATGGATCAACCTGGAGGATATTATCCTAATTGAAATACAGAAAAATACTGAAAGAGCTCCCTATATGGAATCTAAAAGGTCAAATTCACAGAAGCAGAAAATAAAACAAAGGTTAGTAGTGGGAAGTTGTGAGACTTAGATTAGGGAGACACTACTTAAAATTTTAATTATGCAGGATGAATAATTCTAGAGCTCTAATGTACAATATGGGTGCTATAGTTAATAATAATACTGTATTGTATGTTTTACGTTTGTTGAGAATAGATCAACAAATACACAAACGTAACTATGTGAAGTAATAGGTATGTTGATTTAACTATAGTAATAATTTCACAATGCATATGTATATCAAAAAATGTTATATACCTTAAATATATATAATTTTTATTTTAAAAACAGTGCATGATGCCAGTGAATCAAAAAAAAAGTATTTTCAAGGACATCTTTAAACAGAGTTGTATCTACTTGTGTAGATAAATCATAATTTTAAAAATCATTTATTGTTGGAAATCTAGATTCTATTATCCTAATTTTTGGTTATAATAAGAATACTATAATAAATATAAATAAATTTCTAAAATTTGAAGGAAAGCTACAAATAAGGATACTTTTTGAACTTTACAAAATCTCTAAAATGAACAGTTAAAGGAGTGAATAATTTTAAGCTTCTTTAAAATTCCCATCCCCTCTCCACACCAGTATTTATCAAGGTGAAGGCTGAGACTTACAAGTTTTAACTGCATGAGTTGCAGAACCAGGACTAGTACTCCTGTTCCTTTGGACTCTTGGCTTAACATTTTGTACCTGATACCCTGTAGTTGAAATTACCCCTCTGAAGACATTAAGGCTTAGTGAGTTTCTTTATGTTGCTACTCAACTTCAGTGTGGTGTTATATCTTCATTGGTATAATGTAGTCACCATTACTTTTAAGATTTCAAAATTTCATTTCAACTAATGAATATAGTTAACTATGAAATTAAAACAAGGTCACATCATGCTAGGAAGATTTTTAGTGAAGAATAAAATTTTACTGCCTTCTACAACAGTGGATATTTAGAAATTGTAGACTACCTTAATTTTTCAACAAAAATGACAATGATATTTTGTTAATATATACCAATTAAGGACTTATTTGCCTTAGGTCGTTTTGCTTGCTTTCAGCTTTACTTTATCCTGGGCCATATAGTGTAGGAATTAGTCCTTTGCTTTTGTGCTTTATTATTCTCTGCTATAGCCAGGAATTGACTGCTTCCCTGACTGATGGGCAGAGGGCTACACTGTGTAGAGGAGAGGATGTAATTCATCCTTTCCCAAGTCATTGCTTTCCTTGTATCTTTTATTCTGTAAAAGTGGAACTATACAAAAGAATATTTGTTTAGTTAAATGTTCATTTTGGTTTTCTTTTAAAAATGTTGAAACAATTGAAATTACATACAATTCTGCCACATTATTTATATATTTTTAGAAAATCCCTGTTGTATCACTGATGAAAAGATATAATTTTTGTCATTACTATCAAAGTCAGATATACGAATGCAAATATTGACGTTCCTATAGCAGAGTGCAGTGTCAGAAACGTTTATTAATATTTATGTACAAAGTTTCCTCTTAAGTTTGCATCCCTTTCCCTTCTCCTTATATATGTATAGCTTATTTCTGTATCCAGAAGAATTGTGTGTCTTTCACCTGGGAATAAAAAGTGCATTTATTAAAAGGATTCTACTTTTTATTCTGGGAAATACATTTAGTGTTCTATCAGTGAAAATTCCTTCTAGAGTATCTTGAAGGATTTAGTTAATTGTGCAATCAATAAAATCTTAAAGTATGTTGTTTGTATGTCAATATTTAATATGCCTTGATAAATTTAAATGTTATTTGATACTAAATATTGAAATGTATTAATGGCATATGTGGTTCATTAGGTTATACATAACTTCAGGAGGTTATAAAATAATTGGTTATATTACATACTAGCATCAGTAAAACTTGTGCTTCTGAAACTACTTGATTTCTTGAAATTGTGGGTATTTACTGAACTACAGACTTGTGTACTAATTTTGTACTTCTTGTATACCACCACTTTCTGACAGTTGTCTACAAAGATATGGGATAAAATGAGCAAGGTTCCTGGAGTAGAGGGAGAAGGAGCAATTAATGTTGTGTGACCAGAAATTCCATTATTCAGTTGGTGGTGTTTCTTTTCAATATATATACTACTTTTGGTTTAGTATGCATAGAGTTCTGAGTTCATTTTCATTTCACTGCAATTACCATAGTGTTCTTCTATCAATAATTGTATACTAAGAATTTAACATAAAAATGGGACTTCAATCAAAAATTTATGTCAGAGATTATATCAACATTTAATTTATAATATTTAGCCCACACAACAGACCTGAACTATTCTGAGGATTAGGAGAAGAGGGAAACTCAACATTTGTTTTCTACCACTCAAGATTTAAAAATTGAAGTACAGTTTTCTGCAGGGAAAGTAACTAGTTGAGAATTTGTGGGTTTGAGAGACAGGGTATTGATAAAATGGGAGGGTGAGAAGGAAAAAAAAATGTCCCCAGCTATTATCAAAATGTATGGTTCTTTTAAATTTTGGTTTAGAAAGTGCTCTCTGAATTCAGACATGGGGATGAGGAATGGGATGGAGACAGAGAGCGAAGATTTTAATACATTTGTAAGGTACACTGCTGTACCTTTTCCAACTATCTTTAATTTTTCCAGCACTTATTCAACTTTCATGGAATACATGATGCTGGATAATGGGAATAGAAAGATGAATTTCTTTTGCCTTAAGTTAAAGAATCTTGCCACTTTTGGGAAGCTGTGAGTGGTCAGATAAGAGGCAATCATGGCTTCACATGATAGAGCCATAGTGAGTACTGCTCTGTTGAAAGAGAAAAGAAAATACTTATTTCTTCCAAGAGAAGTAAAAATGGAAGTCAGAAATGTAATATTGTCTCAGAAACTGTTAGAGAAAGCCAGATTAGAAAATTTAGAGTCCAGAAACCTAGATTTAATTTTTGCCTTTTTCATAGCTTTATGTGATTGACAGGGAGTTTTGCTTTTCTAAAGGGTATTGCAGAACTTGTCAAATGAATACAAGTCTGTATGTCAGGGGCTATGACACTTGTCATTTTCAGAGCTGTTTTTCTTTGCTTAATGCTAGAGTTTTGAAAATGATGAATAATGATTGATTTTATTATTATATTTTAGGTATGAAATAGTAAAATTAATATACAGAAAGCAAAACTACTTTGTGGCTTATGGAGTAAGGTTCTGTTTTGCTTAGTAATGTTTAACCTTTCAGACAGCTTAGATATTTGTATATTTTAAAATTTTATTCATGCCTTTCTGGACTTCTTAAAAATTAAGTGTAATTTACTTCTAAATATTTTAAAATATTTTTGAAACTACTGAAGTTCTTAAAGGTATTATATAAATATGTTTGTTATTGGATTTTCCCTAATTTTATTATCTTTGAAAGAAAAGTAAGAAGAGGAAGTAAAATCACTAGAAGAAAGAAGCTATGAAGTGATATCCAAATTTAAACTTTAGCTTCATTTCCTCCTTCATGGTTTGTAAAAATTCATCTCTCTGAGTCATGGAGTTGTTAAAGGAGAAATAAGGTAGAATATATCATCGTGTCTTTCCAAAAGTAATCACATGGTAAATGATAATTTTTAATAGCAATAACAGCAACATTATTAGGAGAAAGAGAGAAAGAGAAAGAGTATGTGTGTATGTGGGTATTTCCAGGGTCCTTTAAAAGAGTCCCAGGGATTGTCTTTTGGGGGACTTAGACTGTGGAATAAGTCCCCAGTTATTTAGTCTTCCACTGTGACCTGAGGGGGTTCTGAGCTGGGGCTTCAGCTCCTGGCTCTTCAGTCTTTACCTGGCCTCCTTCCTTATCCTTACTCCATCTAGGCACACTGATGGGGACACATCATAAGATGCGAAGCCCTCATGTGCCCTGGTTGCCTGGGTCTCACGGTAGCAATTCAACAGAAATAATCTCTGCCTTCTCTTGTATTACATGAACATGTTTTAGGAATTGCTGTATGGTTATGGCGATACCTTTTGCTAGACCATCCACAAGATCTTGTCTAACTTCAACATACATGCAGAGGAGGTTTTCCCTTACTCTGGTCTTGTGAGAAAAACCTGACATTCAGGTCATTATTGTCCACTTAAACTAGCAGTGATTCCTACATTCACTTACCTTTAGCTTTCTTGGACAGTGGGTTGCTGGAACTAACTCTTGTGGGTTTAGTGAAGGTGCTTAGGAATTTTGTGAGCAGGCTGATGTCATCTTGATAGCTTGAAATTAGCCATAGTGGCACCATTACACCATGATCAGCAGATGCTAAAAATGAGGAATTCCCTCACCCAGAAATGGTTTGACCTCTAGTGTTGGGCCTTGAAGGCAGGATTCTAACATTTGGGGCTGAGGTATTAGGTGATGAATAATGTGCCTCTTTCATTTTAAAAATAAAAAAAAATTGTATAAAAGTTCTAAAATTTTTCCTGTACTGATTTTACTTTAGCTTTGTCAGCAGCTCTCATGGTACGGAACCACCATTTCCTTTTTATATTTTTCCAACCTATTTAATAATAGAGTGCATGGTGGCATTTGTGAAAGCCATTTAGATTTAATTTTCTACAAACCAAACCAGACTGTGGTTATATTAGTCCCCACAGGATATAAGCTACCAAGGGAACAAGCTATTAGGAAAGCTTAAATTACTTTTCTTAAGTAATTTTTACAACATATATTTTATTTAATTTATATTAGCATCTTTGAAGTTAATGAATAACCTTCCCCCTAAATTGGTCATATTCTTGATCCTTTATTTATTATGTTATCATTAAAAAAGTCTTCAGAGAATAGTGTTGAAAAGTCATTGTTTGTCTCTCAGAAATTTGGGTTTGTTGGATTTCTTTTGATAAACTTATTCAGTCTTACTGTTGATATGAATTCCTCAAAATTGCCCCATTTAGTGAGTCATTTTAGAATATGTATCTTCAATTCTTCTGTGTCCACTAAATCCAGCTTGAAGAACATCCCTGGAAGACTGGTCTGACTGAGGTAGACTTCATAATACCTTTGAGTAATGATTTGACTTATAGCTTAAATATCATTGTAGCACATTGTATTTAAAGTCTTATTTTGTGGTGTTCAAGTTTGCACAGATGATTTACAAGAAGTGGTTCATTGTTTTACTCTACGGTAGTTTATTGCTTATTCAATAACTTGTTAACTAGATCATTCTAAAACCTGAAATGACTTTATAGAAGTCACTATGAATAAAGAAAAGCTCACAATGTTTATTTATTTATTTATTTTTTTACTTTATAAATTCTGTTTTAACCTACTGACTCTCTCTGAGCTACTGGGAAGAAAACCAGCTATTAGAGAAATATCCTAGCTCAGTCTTTTAAAATTCACAAAGGCTAGATACTTGTTACTATAAATGTTGAAAGTTTAACTTTAGGAAGTCCTCTCTCACTCCTGTAGAAGAATACAGGGGGCATCTCATTACGTATTGGGTACATTATAAAATGATAGAAGACAAGTATCTGTATACTCAGTCCTTATTCAAAGAATAGCTATGTTAATGTGCTTCTGTTTCTCCTTGCTCATTATAGAAAAGTAGCAGCATGAATAGAAACTCTGTAAAGTGTGCTCTAAATAGTAACTAGTATGTGTGGCAAAACTAGATGGTAAATACTTTGGAACTGACATTTCATTTTTACTCAGTTTCAATATAGTTTGTCATTCAACTTGATGCTTTCTTCTACTCTGAGATTGAAAAAGGTGACTGAAATGCTCTGTTTCATTCTTTCCATGAGTCTCTTAGAGAGACCTTTTCACTAAAACTAAATGTGTTACACGCAGTGTCATGATTTTGTCACAGAAACATTTTCGTGGGCATTCAACTAACAGAGGTTTCAAATATATCTAGTTATTGAGCATTTGATGGTTTGGCATGGGTTTGTCTAATTTGAATTAGACAAGAAGAACTCAATTTACTCCTTATTGGAAAACATAAAGAGGACAGATTAAGGAAACTGACACTTGAGTAAAGAGTTTAATATGATTTTGATAAAAATCCTGAATAATCATTTTATGCATCATATTATTAAGGGACTGGCTAAAAATGGTTAAATTGCAAATGGTCTTGAACAGGGAGAATTTCAGCAGTTATATAAGCCAAAATGCAGGAAGGTACTCTAAGATCAATCAATTCAGTGATTCTAAGTGAAGACAAGTACCAAAGAAACTTCAGGTCCAAAATAAATGAACTGTGTTGCTAATTGCAGTCTCCCTCTAATTTATTCACAAGCATATCTGGTTTTTCATCAGTAAAGTTTCTAATGATCAGGAACTTTTTAAAGTCTTTCTTTCACATGGAGCTTGGTATAGCCATTTACTTCAATTTTTTAGCAATCTGTTTTGAATATTTTATGAACTATTCTAGGCTTTGGTGAAATTACTCAGTAAGGGAAAAATAATAAAATTGTGCCCCTTATTAAAAGATATGTGATCTAATGGAAAATAGAAAATATACATTGGTAAAAAAATTACTGGTTGTTTTAGACAGCTGTTTCACTGCTGTGACTAAAAGATCTGACCAGAACAATTACAGAGGAGGAAGTTTATTTGAGGGCTTGCAGTTTTAGAGATCTTAATCCATAGATATCAGGTTCCATTCCTCAGAGCTCAAGGTGAGGCTGAACATCATGGTGGGAGAGTGGCAGAGGGAAGCAAC
The DNA here is from genome assembly GCF_902686445.1 of Sciurus carolinensis. Lineage (NCBI taxonomy): Eukaryota > Metazoa > Chordata > Mammalia > Rodentia > Sciuridae > Sciurus > Sciurus carolinensis. The sequence continues at coordinate 18,564,146 of NC_062217.1, read as the reverse complement.
TCACATGATGATAAGGAAGAGAGAGAGAGAGAGAGAGATCTCCACTTGCCAGATACAAATATATACCCCAAAGCTATTCCCCCAATATCCCACCTTCTTTAGCCACACCCCACCCATCTTCAGTTACCACTCACTTCATCCCATCAGGAGATTAATTCACTGATTGGGTTAAGATTCTCACAACCTAGTCACTTCTTCTCTGAACCTTCTTGCATCGTCTCATACGTGAACTTTTGTGGGACAGCTCACATCCAATCCATGACTTTATACCCCTGGTCTCCCAAAGTTAACACCCATTTCACAGTGCAAAATACATTTTATCCATTCCCAAGAGTCCCCATAGTCTCAACAGTTTGAAGATTGCTCAGTGTTCAAGTCCAAAGTCTCTGAGGCTCAAGGCAATCTCGCTTTGTAAACTCCTATAAAATTAAAAGCAATTTACAAGAATCCAATATATAAAGATACAGAGTAAATATTTCCATTCACAAAATATGGGCATAGAGAAAACAGGATGGGACCAAAGCAAGACCAAAATCCAGCTGGACAAACAAGTCTGGTAGTTCTGTGTTCAGAATCTGGAGCACATGGCATGATGTCCTCTCCAAAGGACTTGTATAGCTCTGCCCCTATGGCCTTGTTTGTTGCAGCCCAAATGACCTTTCTGTTGGCTGGTCTCTGCTCAATTCCTGCAACTTTCCTAGGATGATGTCCAATGTTATTGATAGTTCTTAATCTTGGGGGTCTCCATTGTAGCTTTGGCTTCCTTCTCATATCTCCACACCTTACCTTCTCAGGGATGACCCTGCTCCACTTTGCCTGGCTTCCAAGGCCTTCCTATGAAATCTTGGTGGAAGCCTCCATGACCCCATAACTCCAGCATCCAGTCTTCCTGCAGAAGCAGCACCACATGGTTGATGCCAAGGTCTGCCACCATCTTGAGTGGTAGCCAAGCCTTCAGGGATCCTGGATGCAGCAATCTCTGAGTGCCTGGGTGGCTGAGCACCCAGTTGAAAAAACTTCCTAGGCCCCCTTGTGCAAGAAGGATTCCCCCCCCCGGTCTCTTCTCAAGAGAATTTTCACTTTTATTCCCTTGAGCCTGAGATGGATATGATCTTGCCAGCTCCTGAGATGCCCTCAAGCCATCTTTCTCATTGTCTCTGGGCAAAGTCTTTAGCATTTCTTTAGTGGCAGTAATGCCTTTAACAACTACAACTTCCTTAGCCCCAGTTTTACTTCCACCTTTCAAGTCCAAATTTTTCAAATCTTTCTGATCTGCTCCTGATTATAACAATAAATTTGGCTAAAAATCTGTAGCAATATCTGTGCCATCACCTGAATGCTATGTTGTTCTAGAAATTTCTTCCACCAGGTTAAAACATTCATTGCTTTTAAAACCGGGCTCACAAGGCATGAGCAAAATGCAGACAACTTCTCAGCCAGAAGGTAAAAGGAATGGCCTTCAGTCCAAATACTGATAGTGTCCTCCTTTTCCTGTAAACCCTCTTGAGCCTTGTCTTCACTGTCCACAGTTCTATTGGCATTCTGGTCTTCTGAGTTCTCACCAGAATCAGCCATTAAACTGTGCTTACAACAATCTAAAGCATTTCTTGCTTGTACTGCTAGGAATCTCAAAATTCCTCCCACCAATTCCTAAAAGCTCAAAAAGCTTCTGAACCACATGGTCAGGTTAGTCACAGCAATGATGTCACTTCTTGGTACCAATTACTGTTTTAGTCACAGCTTTTTCACAGCTGTGACTAAAATATCTGACCAGAGCAATTATAGAGAAGGAAAGGTTTATTTGAGGGTTCACAGTTTCAGAGGTCTCAAACCATAGACAGCAGGCTCCATTCCTCCAGGTGAGGCTGAACATCATGGTGGCAGAGTGGCAGAGGGAAGCAGCTCATATGATGTTTAGGAAGTAGAGAGAGAGAGGGATCTTCTGTTTGCCAGTTAAAAATATATAACTCAAAGCCATGCCCCCAATGCCCCACCTCCTCCAGCCACAACCTGTGTGCTCTCAGTTAACACTCGGTTAATACCATCAGGGGATTAATTCACTGATTGGGTTAAGACTCTCACAACTGAATCATTTCTCCTCTGAAGCTTTTGCATTGTCCCACATGTGAGCGTTTGGGGGACACCTCATATTCAAACAGGTGCATGGATGGTCACATTTTACTTATACATTCTAGAACAGAAGAAATTGAGAATTTGGAGTTAGATGGTTAGCCTTTGAATATCTTGCAAAGTTAAGATAATTTGAACTACAAAGCTTGAAAGGTAAGAAGAAAACCATTTAGATAGATTTAAAAGCAGGAATGTATCTGGTAATAGCAGGAAAGAGATGGATATGGGTTAACTGTGGAGTGAGGGGGCCAGTGACTTTTCTAAGACATGGTGTTTCCCAAGTTTTTTCTCTTTTTTCCAGTGATTTTCAAGGAAGTGTTGTAATCATTTTCCTGGAGAAAATTAATTGGCATACTGTAACTGTCATTAATAGTTCTGCTTTCATTTTCTTTTTGGGTCTGCTTATATTATTTGAATAAAAGAACCCACATAAAAATCTGGAATTAAAAGTGCCTTAGTTCTATGTCTGAACTAAGATTTGGGGCTATTTCCAGGAAACCAAATTTTAAGACTTTGTTTGGGGAGGATAGATAATTAGCAATAGAGAAAGGGCTATACAAGAGAACTTATAGAGGGGTTTTGGAGCATTTTAAAATGTAAATAAGATGATTAGCAAAAACCACCCAAGGATGTGAAATTTAACATCTCTATGAATGTCTTTGGGTAACCTCCATAAATTTTTTCCCTAACACCTGCTCAGTATAGTACTTATTAATTTGGAGGTAATTAGTTACTTGGGCCTTGTATATGATTCTAAATTCAAAGATTTAGAGCCCTCTAAAGCATCCCCTTCCAAATCTGAATCAGAGTTGACATCTAGAATAGTGCAGTTAATGAAAATGGGGAAGGGGAGATGTCAGATGAAATATTATCTGTGCTTTAATATTTTTAATGAAATAGGAAGCAGCATTTCTTTTCAGTGACTCCCCTCTGAGAATTTGCATTCAAGCACAATATTACAATTTTTTGTGTGTGTGTGTGTGTGAGAAAGAATGGTCTGCCCTGCTGAGAAGACAAAGCATCATTTGTCTTGAAAGGCCATTATGGATTATATATTGCTCACCTAAAGTTGAAATACTTTATGATTATGTATTTTGATTTAAGTATAAATGACATAGGAAGGACAGAAAATAATTTTCTATTATTAAAGTTGAAAACCTTATTCTTTGCCTCTCTCTTTAGTTATAGAAACCCTGTGTGTATGCACGTACACACATATAAATTTATTAGTTTATTGCACATTTGCATTCATTTTAATATGTTATTTTATCTTACTCATTGCCTATATAAACCTTAACAGGTTAGCTAAATTCCTTATGCCTCAGTTTCACATCTGTAAAATGGAGACTGCTTTTATAATGTGAAGCACTTTGAGCATTGCTCTCCTGCATGTAGAATTTTAAAAAATATATAGCAGTCCCTACTGAGAGAGTTAATTTTGTTGAAAATCAAGTTGCTAAAATTAAGCACTCTTTGTGCTGGAATTAATCCTTATAGAGAAAAGAATGATAGATCAGTAGAGAGTAATTGAGGGGGTTTGAAAATGTAACTCACGGAATACTACTGTAAAATTAGGAATAGGGAGGGTTGTATCATCCTTAATTCTTCTTCTACCACCCTCATCTACTCTATTTAATGAATCACTTAATCCTGGCAATTGTACTTCCTTAATTTCTCTAAAATCCTGTTTTTCTCTGTGCCTCAGTACATGACACCATTTCATTGCTGTATCCTCTAGACTCTTAAAACAATATTATCCCCATTATTCATCACAGAGTACTTAGGGTGCTCTTTTACAAGTGCAATTCTAAATATATTGATTTTCTGTTTAAACCCATTGAGTGGCCTTCCATTGGTCTTAAAAGCAGATCCCAAATCCTTTAAACGGACTCTATGATGCCTTGCAAACAATTTATTTTCAGATTTCATTTTTATCTCTACCCATTTTCTCTCTTTTCTCAGTATCATGAGTTTTTCATTTTCATGGTCTCTCATACCCCAGGAAAATTGCATGGGTAATTTTCTTAGTTTGGAATTTTTTTCTCTTGCTTCCGTAATGTTTGGTACATACAATTTAGAACTTAGTTAGGAAATCACCCTTGTATCAGAGAGCCTGTTAAGGATATCCTTGGTATGATTAAATCACCTACATTTTGTACTCTAAACCCCAATTTTTATTAGATACACGAGTCTGCTAAATAATCTGTGTTTAGCTGCACGAGTTCCTGCTATCTTTTGTTGCATCAGGAATTCTGTGGCATGTGTCATGAAGACAATAATGTTCCATTGTCTTTGCTTTTATCTGACAAGAAAGTAAGCAATTATTTAACCATCAACTTATCACCAGATTAATGAAAATATTTTATGTATATTAATTAATTTATTTGAAACTGATTATTCAAAAAATAATTTCTATATTCCTCTTGAGTGTCTAGTGTTTTGAGACAGAGTATTAAGATATAGGTACAGTCTCTCTCCTTAGGAATTCACATTCACTGGGAAGCAAAGCAGTTGACAAGTAGTGATGATGAATGAACATACCTCATGTATCATGATACTCAGGGAGACTTTGGGTCTGTGTGACAGAAGGGAGTAGGTAGACTATTTCTAGAGACCTCAGACTTCAGTGGTTAAGAGGAGACTATTATCATCAGGTGTGCCTGAGTTTGGATAGTTGCTCTGACATCTGCTATCTGTTCACCTTGGAAAAGCTATGCACTCTCTAAGATTCAGTATCTACATCTATAAAATAGATAGCTTTTATCTTATAGCATTGGTGTGAAAATAAAATGGGATAGTGCATGCAAATCATCTATCAATGTTAACATGTAGAAGTGTTTAACAAATATTAGTGGTTAGTGCTATTTTCCTGAATCTTAAATCATAATACAAATAGACATCAGTAACAGAAGACAATTTGGGACAAACACATATCTGCAGAAAAATAACATAATCCTAAGGAACGAATGGGTGAAAGAGGAACTCCCAAGGGAATTTAGAGAAGATTTTGAGAATAATTAAAGTGAAAATGCAACATGCCAAAACTTATGGTAAAAGTAGTGCTCAGGGATGATCTATACCATAAATGAGTATAAATTAATGAAGATGGAAGATTTCAAATCAATAACCTAAACCTTGAGAAGAAATAAAAGTTTTAGGGGGAAATTAATAAAGATCAACAAAATAGGCAAAACTTTTAGCTTAACCAAAAACGAATAAAAGAAAGCTGAAGTGATAGAAATCAGCAATGAAGGAGGACAATACTGATGACTTTGTGGAAATAAAAAGTATTACAAGGGAATTCTATGAATGGTTATATACAATAAATTAGGGAATCTAAGTGAAATAGACACATTTCCAGAAAAATTCAAGCTAACAAAATTTGTTGAGAAACATAAAATCTGAATAGACATATTGGAATTGTATTAATAGGGAAAATATTCTACAAATAAAAATTTAGGACTAGATGGCTTCAATGATAAATCCTTCCAAACATTTGAAGAATTCACACCAATTTGTCATAAGTTATTCCAAAAAATGGAAGATGAGGGAAGATTTCCTAGCTCATTCTGTCAGGCTGATGATACTTTGATACACAAACCAGATAAAACCATTAAAAGAGAATGTTCTGAATAGTATCACATGATTACAGATGGAAAATTCCTCAATAAAAATACTAGCAAATCAAATCCACAAAATGTAAAAGCATTTTATGACATAAGCAAGGGGAAGTTCCAAGAAATGCCAACTTGGTTCAACATATGAAAATCAATTAAAGTAATGTACCATATTAATGGCATAAAGGAAGAAAAATCACATTATCATCTCAACAGAAATGCGGAAATATTTAACAAAATCCAGCATATGTTCTTGATAGAAAAACTCAAAAACTAAAGGGAACTTCTTCAACTTGAGAAAGATCAGTTATGAAAACCCAAAGCTAATGTCACATTTAATTGACTGAATGAAAGCTTTGTCCCTCAGATCAGGAAGAAGATAAAGAGATTTGCTTTACTATTTCTTATTCTACATTGTATCAGAAAATTCTACCAAGCTTAAGAAGACAAGAAAAAGAAATATAAGGTATTCAGATAGGAAAGGAAGAGTTAAAACTATTTCTTTTTACAGATAATATGAGCTAATATATATAGAAAAAAAATCTAAGAAACAAAAATGTAGATTTTGCAAATATCAAGGATTCCACCTGCAGTGCATATCTAATTGTTTAGAATCTACCAGATAGTGACACTATACAGGTAACAACATGATCAAATAAAACATAGCAGAAAAGAGAATAAAATTAAGGTAAAAACATAATAGAACTAGAAAATAGACAAATGATAGCACTGCTATATAATTGCTTGAGCACAAAGTGTAGTTACTGGGAGCAAATAATTGCTCTAAAGCTTCCAGTAATTGCTCTAAAGTCAGAATTAAGGTATCCCATTCATGTTTTACATACTGCAAGACAATGTTTCCATTGAAGGCATTAATGTTGTAAGGCAGCAAAATTTTAAAGCATATTTCATGAGAGAAAAATATCAGATGAACCTGCATAACTGCAATGAAGGTAATACTTCATTACTGGTTAAACAGTGCTTTTTTCAATTTTATTTTTCATTTCTTCTTCAACAAATATCAAGTATGTTTTGTAGTGCAGGCTTTCTAGTTTAGGTTGTTGTTCTGACATTTGCTACATGTTCACCTTGGAAAAGCTACTTAAGCTCTAAGATTCAGTATCTACATCTATAAAATGAAAAGGTTTATATCTTTATAGCATTCATTTAAGTTTTGTTTATCACGGAAGGCTTATATTTCATCATCAGTTCTGAAGCTCAAATTTGTCTCCTCTTACTTTTGTTCATCATGGAAGGTTTTATTCTTTTAACTTTTGTTTATCATGGAAGGTTTATGTTTCATTGTCAATTATGAAGCTCAGTTTTGCTGGGTATAGTATTCTTGGTTGGCAGTCATTTTCTTTCAGAGCCAGATATGTTATTCCAAGATTTCCTAGCTTTTAGATCTGGGGTGTGAAATCAGCTGAGATCTGGATTGATTTCCCTCTAAGTGTGACCTGTCATTGTTCCCTGACAGCCTTTAAAATTCCATTAGGTATGTTAGGCATTTTCATAATAATGTGCCTTGGTGTAGGTCTGTTGTTATTTTGTATATTTGAAGTTCCGTAAGCCTACTGTATTTGGTTTTCCATTTGTTCTTAAGGTATGGGAAATTTTCTGACATTATTTTTTTGAAACGATTGTGCATTCCTTGGTTTGTATCTCTGAGTCTTCATCTATCCCAAAGGATGTCCTCTTTCACTAGTTCTTGAAACTCTAGCTAGAACAATTAGGCAAAAGAAAGAAATTAAAGAGATACAAACAGGAAAAGAAGAGCTCAAACTATACCTATTTGCTAATAACATGATTCTATATTTAGAAGATCCAAAAAAACTCCACCAAAAATCTTCTAGAGCTCAAAGAAATTCAGCAAAGTAGCAGCATGTAAAATTAACACCCAGAAATCAATTGCATTCCTATAAACCAATGATGGATCTGCTAAAAGAGAAATGAGGAAAATGGTCCCATTCACAATAACCTCAAAAAAACAAAATGTTTGAGAATTGATCTCACAAAAGAGGTGAAAGAACTCTCCAATGAAAACTACAGAACATTAAAGAAAGAAATTGAAGAAGCCCTTAGAAGATGAAAAGATCTACTGTACTCTTGGATAGGCAGAATTAATGTTGTCAAAATGACAATAATACCAAAAGTGCTATATAGATTTAATGCATTTCCTGTTAAAATTCTGCTGACGTTCTTCATAGAAATAGTAAAAGCAATCATAAAATTCATTTGGAAAAATGAGGCCCAGAATAGCCAAAACAATCCATAGGGAGAAAAGTGAAGCAGGAGGCACCAAAATACCAGACCTCAAATTATACTATAGAGCTATGGTAACAAAAAAAGCATGGTATTGGCACCAAAACAGACATGAAGACCACTGGTACAGAATAGGAGACAGAGACAGAACCACATAAATACTTTTATCTCATACTAGTCAAAACTGCCATACACACACATTGGAGAAAAGATAAACTCTTCAACAAATGGTGTTGGGAAAACTGGAAATCCATATGCAGCAGAATGAAGTTGAATCCCTGTCTCTCACCCTGCAAAAATGTCAACTCAAAGTGGATCAAGGATATAGACATTAGACCAAAGACCCTGTGCCTACTAGAATAAAATGTAGGTTCAACTCTCATGTTGGCTTAGGAACCAACTTCCTCAACAAGACTCCAGAAGCACAAGAAGTAAAATCAAGAATCAATAAATGGGATGGTGTCAAACTACAAAACTTTAACAGCAAAGGAAACAATCAAGAGTGTGAAGAGAGAGCCTACAAAATGGGAGAAAATCTTTGCCACCTGCACCTCAGATAGAGGATTAATCGCCAGGAAATATAAAGAACTGAAAAAATCACCACAAAACCAACCCAATCAATAAATAGGTGAAGGAACTGAACAGGAACTTTACAGAATAAAAAAAATATGAATGGTCAACGAATATGTAAAGATAAGTTCAAAATCTCTAGCAATTAGATAAATGCAAATTAAAAGTACACTGAGATTCTATCTCACTCCAGTCAGAATGGCAATTATCAAGATTACAAGTAGCAATAAATGTTGGCAAGGATGTGAGGAAAAAGATATTGGTGGTGGGACTGCAAATTGGTGCAACCACCCTGGAAAGCAGTATGGAGATTCCTCAGAAAATGTGGAATGGAAACAGCATTTGACACAGTTATCCTACTCCTTGGTATATACCCAAAGGACTTAAAATCAGGATACTATAGTGACATGGCCACATCAATGTTTATAGCAGCTCAGTTCACTATAGCTAAGCTATGAAACCAACTTAAGTGCCCTTCAACAGACTGATGGATAACAAAAATTGGTATATATATGCAATGGAATATTACTTAGCCATAAAAAAGAATAACTTTATGACATTTGACAGTAAATGAATGGATCTGGAGACTGTCATGCTAAGTGAAATAAACCAGTCCCCAAAAACCAAAGGCCAAATGTTCTCTCAGATATGTGGATACTAAACACATATCAAGGTTGAGGAGAGGGAAGAATAGAAGTGAAGTGGACTAAAGAAAGGGGAATAAAGAGAAGGGGGATGGGAATAGGAAAACTAGTAGGATGAATCAAACATAACTTTCCTATGTTCATATATGAATATACCACCAGTGAAACTCCACATCATGCTAAACCACAAGAATGGGATCCTAATTAGAATAAGCTATATTCCATGTATGTATATGTCCAAATACACTTTACTGTCATGCATATCTAAAAAGAACAAATCAAAAAAATAGTGTTTGGGACTTAATCACAGTAATTTAGCTGCTATTATAGGAAATGCTTGCTCCTGGAAGAAACATAGGGAGACTGTTTGTTTACTTATCACATATAATGGCTTGCTCTTCAGGTTTTGCTTCGAGATCTTCTTCGTACTAGTTCACCAATCTAAATTAATCTCTCCCCACTCTCAAACACTTCTCTGCCTTCTATGACCTGACATAAAATCACTTAGCCCAGACCCTATAATCCTATAAATATCTAAAGAGTACATATTATATGATTCAATTTATATGAATTTTGTTGTAAGGCATGCATGGGTAGGAAATACTTTAATCTTTTAGGAGACCTCATTGTACTGGAGGGAAGTATGGATGCAGGATTTTTTGGATGGTGGCAAAAATATTTTTAAGTTGATGGTTACATAACTATAAAACCAGAATTGAAATTGTATATTCCAATGTAAAAACCATTAAATTGTAAAATTTAAGGTGGTGAGTGTAGTGTAAAAGCATGGGCCTGCGTGCCCACTAACTGCATGAACTTGATATATAACCTTCAGAGTTCATGTTAAGACATAGGACATACAGAAATAAAAAGGCAAAACCAGATGACCAGTGTCCACAACATGCGGGTTAACATATGAGTTAAAAATTATAAGCCAATTATGTCAAAATTTGTAACTACATTTCTGATGGTTAATGGATAAAGATTTTACATTATTTCATACTTTAGAATGGTGAATTTAACCTCAATTTAAAATGTTAAAAACACACACACACATACACTCACAAGTCTTGGTCCACATTTCCTAAGATTGTTCAGTTGACTTGCATTTAGGAAATGTTTCTTATTTTTGTGTATGAATGCCTACACTCAAGTCAGTGTTGTATTCTATTTAAAGCATTTAAATATTTTTAAGTGTTCATTCGCAAGATTAAAGTTTGGTGTACTGTTATTGAAATTGAGTGGTTAAAAATAAAATGAAATGTTTTAATGTGGTTGTTTTTTTTGTTCTTAAGTTGTATATTTATGTAATTCTTCCTATTTTTTTCCTCTGGGTACAGATGATTTTTCTTGTTTAGATGGCAAGAAAATTAAAACTTGGTTAATTGTATAGTCAATGGGTTTTTCCTCCTGGTTATTTCTGTCACTCTTGTATAAGAGTGAGTTATAAGTCCCTTCTGCTTGAACTTATAATGCCTCCTTTATTGCAAACTTCATTCTTCGATGTGCTAGGTTCTGTGTCAATGTAATCTGTTGTATATTTCTAATTATTTTCAAAGATTTTTTTTCTTTATTTGAGTCAGATTTTTCCCCACAGTGACTAAAAGGTGCAATCAGGACAATTGTAGAGGAGGAAAAGTTTATTTGAGGTCTCACTATTTCATTGGTCTTAGTCAATAGAAGGCTGTTTCCATTCCTCAGAGCTTGAGGTGAGGCAGAACATCATTGCGGAAGAGTGTGGTAGAGGGAAGCAGCTCACATGATGATCAGAGAGCAGAGAGAGCCACTCCCCAGATACAAATATATACCCCGAAGCATGCCCCAGTTCCCACCTCCTCCAGTCACACCCTAACACTGCAGTTACCACTCAGTTAATAAGTGATTATCAGGGGATTAATCACTGATAGGGTTAAGACACTTACAACCCAATCATTTTTCCTCTGAACTTCCTTGCACTCTCTCACATGTGAACTTTTGGGGTCTATTTCACATCCAAATCATAACAATTTCCAACTATTTCAGTTTTCTTAAAGACACTACAGGTGTCTCCTATGCCCACAGTGTATTTACATTATATTATAGTCAGAAATTGTGACCAGTGTGACTTCTGCTTTGCAATGTGTGTTGATCTCTGTGGTCTCTAGCATATAATTTTATAAATGTTTCATTGACATTAATATTATATGTTTTTAAGGTAACATGAAATATAACTATTGAATTTTATTAAATTTTTATTCAAAAATGCTATTTATATTTATCTATATTTTTTCTTTTTCTCATTTCAACTATTGTATTAAAAACTTAAGTATTTAATTTCTCCTTATGTTTTTGTGTTTCTCCTATATAAATTCGTATGATTTTTTTCAGCACTATACAAGTTACCTATTATGTATAAGAGATTACCTCAAACCTTAGCAGCTGAAACCTAAAAACCTTATTTTCTCACACGGTTTTTGATAGTGAGGTATTTTATGGCTTCACTGAATAATTCTGGTGTAAGGCCTGGTCTACCATCCACTGGGGCTAGAGAATCTGCTAATAACAAGACTCGCCCACATGGTGATTGACGGTTGGCCAGGCTCGCCCACATGGTGATTGACGGTAGGCCTCAGTTCCTCACTGTTTCCACATCCAATACAGGAGGCCTCAATTGCTTTCTAGTGTCTCTAACAACACAATACTCATTGTATGGTGTCTTACTTCCCCTGGGGGAAGCGGGAATAAAGTCTTAGTGCTTTCTGTGACCTGGTGACCAGATGCGAACACTATTGCTTCTGCTTTGCTCTATTCATTAGAAGTGAAAAGAGTCCCACAGGTATTCAAAGCAGTAGTATTAGGCTCCACCTTTAAAGGGAGGAGTATGCAAAAAACATTTGGATACATTTTAAAAAACTGCCACAAGCACCTAAATATTTGTGTCTATAAATCTTTATTGTAGATTCAACATTATCATTAAAATTAACTATTGCAAAGTGATCCTCTAGAACTACATTAAAGCTTTGGAGGTTGACTTTGAACTCTCCTGATAAATTTTTTATTATTTGACTGGTGCATATTTATATATCTTTTGGTTTTAAGTTGGTGTCTTGAAGATGACATTAAAATTAATTTTAATCTGTGGGTTTATGTCTAAATTTGGGTAAGAGGAATAAAATTTTTTATTTTCATAAATACATATTTGTATAAGCATATTATTTTTAATTCTTTTTCAATTGGCTTTTTATTGGTACATTATACATATACATAATGGTGTGACTCATTATGTCAGATTCATGTATGCACATAATATGATTTGATCAATCTCATTACCCAGTGCCTTCTCTTTTTCTCTCTTTCTTCCACAAATACATTTTCTTTATTTGAAAAAAATCATTGTTAGTCAGACCACTTAATATGAGATCTATCCTCTTTTTAAATTTTTAAGTGTGTAATAATACCTTATTTTTGATCGCAGATTCAGTGTTATATAGCAGATCCCTTAAGTTTATAATCCTGCTTTTAAAATTTCATGCCTTTTGATGTGTAACTCTCCATTTGCCCTTCTCTTTAGCCCTGGCAACTACTATTCTGCTTTGATCTTATGAATTTGACCATTTAAAATACCTCACATAAGCGGAATTGTGGGATATTTGTTTTATAGACTTGTATGACTTAGCATAGTATCCTCCAGGTTCATTCATGTTCTAAATTGTAGAATTTCCTTCTTTTTCAAGACTGAAGCATGTTCAACTGTATGTATCTACCACATTTTCTCAATCTATTAATCTGTCCCTGGACATTTAGGTTTCTCCCACATCTTGGTGATTGTGAATAGTGTTACAGTGAGCACAGGAGTGCGAATGTCTCTTTGAGATCTTGATCTCAATTCTTTTGCATAACTACCTAGCAGGGCCATTGCTGGATCACAAGATAGTTCAATTTTTAATTTTTTATTGGTTTGTTTTAGTTACACATGACAGTAGGATCCATTTTGACATAATTATATGAGCATGGAATTTATTCTAATTAGGAGCCATTCTTATGGATGTACCCAATGGTCAGATTCACTGTGGTGTATTCACATGTCAGATTCATTCCACTGTCTTTCCCTTTCCTACCCACCTCCCTTCCCTTAATTCCCTAATCTACTGAACTTCTATTAAGCAGCTGTGCCAATTTGCATTTCCAGTAAAGATTCCTCTTTCTCCGTACTCTTCCTAACACTGTTTTATTCCTTTTTTGTTAAGAACCATCCTGATGAATGTGAGATGATAATTTCATTGTAGTTTTAATTTTAATTTCCTTGATGATTAGTGAGGTTGAACATTTTTTGTATACCTACTGGCAATTTGTCTTCTCCTTCTTCTTTTTGTTTTCAGAGTAACAGGTGTGAATTTTATCAGAAGGCATAGGAAAGGGGAAAAGGAGACAATCTCAAGGGAGAGAGTTGGTCCTCTCAGAAAAGAGAGGTACAGAATCCCCATCCTTTTCTCCAGTTTTATTGGGAGTCTTGGGGAGGTTTCCAGAATCCCATCCAGGTTCACCTTTTGGCTCTCAACTGATAGCATTGGAACTGCATGGACTGTCTCCAAGAAAGGATGTTGTGGTGCTCACAGAGTTGGTATTTGTAAGGATATTGAGCCCCTGTTTATGTCTCAATTTCCTTCCCCCTTAATTGGTTGATTACCCTTTGGATAACCTTCATCAAGCTTTCCTTGTGAGAGTCTTGATGTTTTGGTTTCCAGAGTGATTGGGGATTGTTATAGTTTCAGTAATAAGGGAAGGCCCAGGCCACCTGGTAGGGTGTGACGTGATACTGAAGCAGTAGTTTAACTTAAAGGGATGTGACTAAGGTTGGGAGAGATTTTAACATGCCGAGCCCCCATCTTCCTGGTGCTTTTCTGTCATTTGAGGTTCCCTGTGGTATTTGGTCATCCTTCATTGTGCTCACCCATTTATGGCTGACTAGCTACCTAATATTTCTCTGCTCAAGGACTTTGGTCCCTGATGCTTTTAGTGTATTTGGGCATTGATACAGCTGCTTTCTGCTGAGAGTTAGGGGGAAGTGACCCTAATTCCTTATTCTTTATCCGATGGGACATAGACAGTTAAGGGTATGTTGGACTGCTGGGCGGTCCAGAGGTCCTTGGTGGCAGGTAGTATGTGACTGGACGAGGCATACATAGGGCAGGGATCATGCTAAGACGACAATTAACAAGACAGGAAAGCATTATTTTTTTGCAAACAATTAGCACAAAAGCAATTAGTATTACCAACCAGTCTCTGGCAACCATGAAGTCAGTTACTCATTAAAGCATAAGACAGAGTCCAACTTGCCACCAAATTGTGAACAGAGGCCATTTAAGGGTTTAAAACTATTAGCAGAGTTGTTAGAAATATATATATATATATAACATTTAGTTTTTATAATGGCACAGGTGTCCTTTTGCACTATAGTTAAGGTGTCTAATACCATATGTTTTCTGTAAAGTAGCATTTTATCAGTATTGCTTTTGTTTTAGTAGAGCGATCCTTTTAGCTGTGTCATTTAAAGTTTTTCTGGCGAGATTAGGGCTTTTTTGTGACACATGACATCTTTTAGACCAATATAAGGAATACTTGTTGCGAGTAGATGATCAGTCAGTGAAAACACAGGTGGAGTCTGCGTATGTAGGAGGTTAGGGAGATTTGCAGTTGTGAGATCAGTCTCAGGTTGATTCAGAGCGACCATCCAGTACTTCAGACTCAGAACTACTCAGAACCTACTGTCTTGTAAGGGATGGCTTATTACCTTTGATTAACTCAGGCTCTTCTGTTACAAGTAGTGCTACTGCAAAACACTAACAGGTAATTGTTATGAAGATTGACAAGGAAAATGCAAAATGAAACTAACAATAGCAAAAACATTCAGTTTGTATAATGGCTTTGAATTAAGGGCATTATTTCTGTAACACTGCTAATATATCTTTGGGATCTATTTAACCTCTACAAAAGACCAATGACTTTTTTTGTGAGTAAAAAACATTGTTTATGAAAAACTTATTTAAGTAAAATATTGCTGTTCAGGCCTGCCATGTGATTAGGTGGCTTAAAACTAAGCCCAGGATTATGATAATCATTTTCTTCTGGACTGTCCATGTGAATTGCCTTTTTAATAGTATCCTGAGGTATTGCATTGGGGTTTGTCCTCCAGGCAAAAGAACAGTACATGAGTCCACATGGAGACTCTTCATCAGTAGTTTTTGAGTCTCACAAATCAGTCTTAGTATTGCCTTTTTTCATAATGCTTTATAGTTTATTTTACATATGCATTTACAGTGTTATATTTACATTTCTTTTTTATATTTGTTGCTTTTAGATATACGTGATAGTAGAGTGTATTTTGACATGTTACACATGCATGGAGTACAACCATTCCAATTAGGATCCCATTCTGTGGTCGTGTATGATGTGGAGTTACACTGGTGGTGTATTCATATGTGAACATAGAAGAGTTATGTCTGATTCATTCTACTGTCTTTCCCATTCCTACCCCTTTTCCCTTCCCTTCATTCCCCTTTGTCTAATCCAATGAACTTCTTTTCTTCCCCTCCCTACCCTCCCTTGTTGTAGGTTAGCATCCACATATCAGAGGAAACATTTGGCCTTCAGATATTTTTGGGTCTAGCTTATTTTACTTAGCATGATATTCTTCAGTTCCATCCATTTACAGGTAATTACCATAATTTCATTCTTTTTTATGGCTGAGTAATATTTCATTGTGTATATATACCACATTTTCTTTATCCATTTATCTATTGAAGGGCACCTAGGTTGGGTCCAAAGCTTAGCTATTGTGAATTAAGCTGCTATAAACATTGATGTGGCTGCGTCATCATACTGTGCTGAATTTATGTACTTTGGGTATATACCAGGGAGTGGGATAATGAGTCAAATGGTGACCCCATTCTAGATTTTCTGATGAATCTTCATACTTCTTTCCAAAGTGGTTGCACCAATTTGCAGTCCCATCAGCAATGTGTGAGTGCATCTTTTCCCCCATATCCTTGCCAACATTTATTGTTACTTGTGTTCTTGATAATTGCCATTCTGACTGGAGTGAGGTGAAATCTTAGTGTAGTTTTAGCTTGTATTTCTCTAATTACTAGAGAGGTTGAACATTTTTCATATTTTTTTGACCATTTGTATTTCTTCTTCTGTGAAGTATCTGTTTAATTCCTTTGCCCATTTATTGATTGGGTTACTATTATTATTATTATTATTATTATTATTATTATTATTTGGTGTTAGTGTTTTGAGTTCTTTATATATACTAGAGATTAATGGTCTGAGGTATAGGTGGCAAAGATTTTCTCCCATTCTGTAGGCTCTCTGTTCACATTCATGATTGTTTTCTTTGCTATGAAGAAGCTTTTTAGTTTGATAACATCCCATTTATTGATTCATGATTTTACTTCTTGCACTTTAGGAGTCTCATTGAGAAAGTCGGTTCCTGAGCTGACATGATGGAGAATTGGACCTAATTTTTCTTTTAGTAGGCACAGGGTCTCTGGTTTAATTCCCAGAGGACCAATACAGTCATCAACTAAATTGCATATGATACCCATCACAAATGTTATTTTCTTCATCAAACTCTTTTTCAACCCTCACGTACCTTTTATAATTTACCCAGATCTTTACTTGGTTTTCTATTATATCCCTTTTTATTTTGAAATCACAGTAATCTTTATAACAAAATGTTATCTTTTGAACACAACTTTAAATAAGTTTAATTCAAGTCTACTTTAGAGAGATCCTAGCATGGGGTAGGATGAGAGGTAGTTTTGTTTCTGGTGAGGCTGGCCTTTTGACAAAGGCTTTTATTTTTAAAGCTTATCTTTGCCACTTTTGAAAATGGCATTGTACAAAGTTCTCATATATTGTTACCTGAGACAATGTGAATATCGTTAATATAACACTGCATCTGAAACATGAACAAAACAGAAAGGCTTAAAGAATTCTTAACCTCCAAAAAGTGGCAAAATATTTTCATGTTTCACATTGTCAACCTTTAAACAAATCAGATTCTGCTTTTTACCGCCCAATAATACATTTAAATTCCCATCCCATTGCAAAGAGTAACATAAAATCTTTATATATTACTTGTTGATAACAGGTTACTTTTATCCAGGTATAAAACATTAAATGGCATAAATAATTCCTCTACCAAATTTGTTAATTTTGCACAAATCTGAAAGACTATTGCTACAGACAGCTTTAAGTCAGATCACCAGCTTGGTAAAGTTCTCCCCTAAGCTTTACATTTTAAAAGACTTGGAAAACATGGATACACCTGATATATGAAGAAGCCAGTAGTAAATAGCATTACAATCTCACAGATTCTTACATTAACTTTAAAAGTAGTTTGAACTTTTAAAGTAAAATTTAGGATCTATAGTGTGAGGTAACTGTAGTCCACAGGACAGTGTAGGTTAGCAGCACTGACAGAAATTGAAGAATAGAAAGAAAGAAACTGATAGAAATTGAAGGATAGAAAGAAAGAAACTGATAGAAATTGAAGGATAGCTTTAAATCTTTTGTAAGTTTAGGAAACAGTGTTAATGATCAGAAATAGACTTGTTATCTGATGTGTAAATGCATCTCATTAATATAAAACATTTATGTAGTCCAAACAAACAGATGTAAGCCATGTTTTTAAATGGCAGTGTGCCCCCCCCCCTTTTTTTTGGTCAGATACAGGTATAAGAGAGAGCATTTACTATTTACCTTGCATGTATTAAACCAGCACAGTGCACAGTTTTTTTAAACAATTTTTTACATAACTCTTAGACAAAACTTGGACATATTTAGTGCTCAGATTTATACACATCTCTAGTCACATATTTATTGTGTCAATTTTATTGTAATAACCTAAATTAATAGTTGTTTATTATTTAACTAGATTTATATAGCAGTCATTTAAAAGACTTTAAAATAGGTATGAACCCTAATTCCTTCAAGACTTAGTTTCTTTAAGTAATAAAACCTGTTAGACATAAGAAATCATCTTGATAGATCAGAGCAGATTAATGTTTTAAGAAACCTTTGTTGTTTTAACACAGAGGATTAGATTTTGGTTTTTATGTCAGCACATTCTCACATTCTCAAATTTGACCTTAGAAAAAACCTTAAATAACTTTAATTGACTATGCCAATTGTAGCCAACTTAACCACATGTATACACCTTTTGAAATCTGTCTTCCATAATAAACCTTTTATACCTTACTTAGACATTCTACAACTTATTTACATCCTTAGTTTTTTTCTCTTTTTCATCTTGGACTTTAGGGAAAAAAATCTTATTTCAATCCTTTCTCATCAGAAACATCTTTTTCTTTGAATTCTGCTTGCAAAAATATATTTTCATACCTATAACTTTCTTATTTCTTTTTCCCGGTTGCTGATCCTTTTTAAGTTTATATTTTGAAACATTCCTTATGAAATTTCTGAATTTAGACTAATTACTCATCTTTAATTAGTTGAAATATTTTGTTTTCTATAGTACTTTAATCAAAATATAGACAAATTTTTTTGTATTCTTTGCATATAGAATTATATTTGTCAGAATTTTAACTCTTAATAACTTTGCTTTTAGTTAAGACCCAGAAATAAAGTGATCTTAAACTGTTTTTAAATTTACCTTCAATTTATAAAAGCACATTTACTAGACCCAGATATATGTTGTCTTATAGAATTAAAAAAATCCAGAATTATTCAAGCCCATATTTAGCAGTTGATGTTTTTTATTTTAACTTTGTGTAATAACTGAATGACTGACAAATACATTTATAGAGATTAGTCCCATTCATATTAAAATTAATTTACCCATTTTTAACTGCTAACTTTAGGTTAGCCATGAAAATCACAATATCTGACAAGTCTGGTTAACATTTAAATCCATCTTTTTCTTGCTGCAGGAAAAATCCTAAAATCAATCGACATTACACTTTAAATATTTTATAGTAACCAATATTCTCTTGATTGATTGACCACATATAAAATGTATAGGTTAGTGATTTTAAAGGTATCTTAACTCTTATTTTTAACGAATTTAAGGTGAACATTTTTTGTTAATAATTTAAGTCATGTGAATTCAAAGACATTTTGATCATTTTTTTCCTTAATTTATGAGTGCTGAATTATCTATAAGCAAATATTGGTACTGTGTACACTATATAGACACAAGCATGTGTGTAGTCACAATATACAATACACAGTTATGCACAAATACACATAAAAACAGAGGAAATAAAGATTCTGTAGTGTTTCACCAGGGATTTGGGCCCCACATATAGGAGATTAAACAACTAGAGATGTTTATTATATAGGCTGTGAATTTTAACCCTTTAGAAATTAAAATAGAGCATGTCAAAGATTTTTGAAGTATGACTTGGACATGGGGCGAGCCTGCACAGTTGGGGGTGTTAGCAGTAGAGTCTGTCAACCATGCTGAAATCAAAAGTTCAGGTGGCTGCTACTCATCCTCTATGGGAGCAGGTTTCCTATCACCAGTGTTTCCTTAGAACTTTCTAAGGAGAAGATCTCCTTTAGTTTCCAGTGTATTTGAGACTTTACCCTTGAATAGTTGGCCTCTGAATAAAGACAGCAGGAAAACAAATGGAAGACTAACAAAACAACCAAACAAACAAAAAACCCTCCAGTTAGACAAAACAAAACAAATCAGAACAAAACTATGTGAATTTAGGTGAGCAGGATCAATGGTGAATTTACCAGGAAAAAAAGAACAAAACATAAACTTATAAAAAGCAGAGAGGAATTAAACAGACAAACAAATACATGACATGGCTGTAAATACACTAGTAAAGGAAACACATAAGAACATTTATTTCAGACCAGATTGCTCTTTTGGATCAGATTAGAGTCAGTCTAGGTATTTTTTTTATTTAAAAAATTATTAAATTTATTCTAATGTATTGTACATGACAGTAGAATGCTTTTACACATTTTGGTAGATCATACCAAAGTGTAAGTGGAGTGTAATCTCTCATTTTTCTGATTATGCATATTGTAGGATCACATCAGTCATATGTGTACATGAGGTAATAATGTCTGTTTCACTCTCCTATCCTTCCTACCCCCATACCCCTTCCCCTCCTCTCACTCCCTTCTACCTAATATAAAGTAACTATAATGTGGGAGAGTGTGGACCTCAGGAAAAGTTTTTCAAGAAAAATAGAATTTGCTTATGTGGGATTGTTCCATTTTCCTTTCTTGTGCACTTGTTTCCTATCAAGAAGGAAGAGAAAAACCTGCAGGAAGTAGAAAGCCCCCTGACATTCCTGGGTTTGTGTCTTTGTTACTGAAGCTGCATCCCTCTGGTTTGGGGTAATAGCTGCTACATTGTCCGCAAAGCAGAATTTAGACCAAGTCTTAAGCATCTTCGGAAAGTCTGGTACCTGACCTAGCGGGTCTTTCCCATCCCCTTCTCCTTTGTCTCCCCTTTCTCTAGCACTGAGGGAGGAACTTATTGAGTGAGCAGAATTTCAGAATTGAAGAAAAAAGAGAAGAGCCATGTATATCCCACAGAAATTTGGATTTTAAAAATGACATTTTTTTTTTCCTTTTCTTGAACTGGTTTGAGCAGTTGCTCTGGCAGTTTGCATTCCAGATGAAAGACTCAGAGGGAGAAATATCCATCCGGCAGGCTGCCAAGGAGTAAGAAAAGCTGCTGCTTTGTGCATGGTAGACAAATGGCATTAAATAGGGCATCCTGAATGACACATGGAGGGTACCCCTCTACCTTAGGCGTGAATTTGAGATCCCACAAATTTGAGTCTTGAGTGAGATCTCATGATGTTCTTATGGTTCAGAGGTAAGGCTGAGAAGAAGAGAAGCATGGAAAGAGGTCAGAGTTCAAAATCTTGTGATCACTGAACTTCAAATTCTACGAGAGTTTTGCCCTTGCCAAAAATCTTTCAATTGTCAGTAGGTGAGTATTGTCCCCCCAAAATACTGTGGGTGAAAGCCTCATTTCTTACCCTAAGGGCTGAGGCAAACTTCAGGTCTTGACTAGAGTTTGCTCTAGCCCCAAACAATCAAAGATCTCAAGATTTTTCCTCTAGTCACCAAAAATATGAGGTGGAGAATACGGATTTATTAAAGACTGAGCGGAGAAAGTGATCAGCAAAGAATTGGTGTAGCTGCTGCTAGCTAGGTGGCAAACACAAATGTTACAAGTCAGAGACCCACTGTGAGGTTGAGACAGGCTCAAAGATTAGTCCTTCAACTGGAGTCTAGCAATCAGGCCAGAAATATTTCAGACATGTCACTCAGAGTAACAGGCATGAGTTTATAAGAAGGGACTGGAGTATGGAAAGGGGTACACTCTCAGGGAGAGTGGTTTCCATCAGTGAGAAGGAGCTCTAAGCTTCCTTTGAGAAATAGCTTATTCAAATTCTTAGCTCATATTTTAATCAGTGTGTTAATTATTTTAAAGTAGTAATTTGTTTTCTGACTTCCTTCACCCCCTTTTTCTCTTTTTTGTAGGTAAAATCTCATTTTTAAGCTTTTATTTTTTCATTACAAAGATATTTTATTAGTAATTACATAATCTTGATTTATAAAAAAAATCAATGTTTTAATCAATTCTATGGATATGTAATTGATTTATAGGAAAACACTGATTTTGTTTTGCTGTAAAATTGTATGTAGTCATATAAAAAGATAAATATAATATATAAAATATATATCATATAAATAGATAATTATCTTTATTTGATTACTACTACTTAAATAATATTCTTGGTTCATATATGTCAATGTCTTTTTATTGATCATACTTTAATATTGACTTTGTTTCTAGTATTTGAATAATCACTCTGAATTTTTATCTCCTAAAATCTTTCTACTTAACAGATTTATATAGTCTAAGTGATATGTTAAAATTAATGTGGTCATGAAATAACCAATTTTTCAATGAATAATATAAGCATTGTTCTTACAGATCATTTAGTATAATGTCATGATCTCAATAAAATGAAAATTAATATATCTATTATACCTCTAGTTACAGATTTATAC
The DNA here is from genome assembly GCF_902686445.1 of Sciurus carolinensis. Taxonomy (NCBI): domain Eukaryota; kingdom Metazoa; phylum Chordata; class Mammalia; order Rodentia; family Sciuridae; genus Sciurus; species Sciurus carolinensis. Next base: position 18,541,864 of record NC_062217.1, on the reverse strand, counting down.
TAGAAGACCATAACTGTTGTGTATTTACTTTTGAAAGCTTGATTTAAACTAATGGTATAGTATAAAATATAAAGTATCATATATACTTATATTTTGATATGCTCAAATGGCTGTAAACTGTATGCCTAGTTGAGTTTCAGAAACCAAAACTATGCATTTTGAATAAATAGAATACTATCTCAAAATTAACATTAGATACAATGCAGAAAGAATGTTACAAATAATAAAATATCCCTACTCAGTTTCTGTCAAGAAACTTGGTAATTTTGTAATTAGTAATTTTGATAAGACCAGACAATTCCAAACAAAATGTATTACCATTAGCCATGTGATATTTAGTTATATTTTTACAAAAGATTTTCTTTTCAATCTTAGACTGTTTTTTTTTTCTAAATAGGTCAGAAACATTTAAAGATGAATTTCTTTGCTATGTACGACAAGATGTTTTTGTTTTAGAAGTATTTTTGCTTATTTTTGCAATTAAACTCAGTTCCTCTGGAGGAACTGAAAAAAAAAAAAAACAGCAAAAGGAAGCAGAACACAATCAAAAATATCAAAATGGATATTATAAACCATATTGAGGACTTTAGGCTTTGACATAAAGGTGGCTGAAAACCATTGAAATATTTTAATTAAGTGATCACTTTGCATTTAAAAAGATTGCCCTGCTTAAAATTAAGTGTGACTCAAAGAAGATAATGAAATTAAGGTAGACAAATTTGAAAAGTAAGTTTTCAATTATGGCAGAAATAGTCTTGTATGGAATAGGGAGAAGATGTTGAGAATTGAAAGAAGAAAGAAAATTCCAAAGACACATAGATATGTTTTGGTGTACAACAAGAGAAAAAGAGGTGAAAGAGTGAATCCGAGGTTTCTACCTTGAACAACTGGATAGATCTGGTTTTATTTTCCAAAAGAAAAAATACTACAGAAGCAATAAGTTTGGGAAGAAATAGAGAAAATGAGTTCAGTACTGGAAAAATTAGATACATTCTGTGACACATTCAACTGGAGATGTTTAGGATATATTCAGTCATATTGGTCTGAAAATAAGATGTTGGACTCAAATGGAAATAGAGTATTGTAGTTTAAGAAAGGAGAGAGAGGACACCAGTTACTCAGAGTAGAAATAAAAGAGGGGACATCACTAAAGACAGATACCATACGCATTAAAACGGCAAAAAAAAAAAAAAAAGAATGCTATGAATAATTCTACATCTGCAAATTTGATAGCCAAGAAAAGGACCAACTCCTTGAAAGTCATATAAGAAATAGAAGATCTATGTAGGTCTAAATTTTCTAAAGAAATTGATTCAGTTAGTTACCTTCCAACACAGAGTACACTAGGCCTGAATGGGTTTACTAATGAATTCTACCAGATATTTAAGGAAGAAATTATACCTATTCTGTGTAGTATCATTCAGAATATATAAGCTGAGAGAGTATTTTTCTAGCTTATCCTAATACCAGCATTACCCCAATACTAAAAACCAAAGACTTAAAAGAGAACTACTAACCATATCTCTCAAGAATGTAGATGCAAAAAACCTTGGCATAATATTAGCAAATTGAATACCATGATCAGTTTTCAGGAATGTAAGTCTGCTTCAGCATTTGAAAATCAATGTAACTCATCATATCAACATGCTAAACAAGAAAAATCACACAATCATCTCAATAGATACAAAACATTCTTTACAAAGGTCAACAACTATTCACATTAAAAACTTTCAATAAGCCAGGAACAGAGAGGAACTTCCTCAACTCCATAAAAAATATCCGTAAAAATCAATACTGGGACTGGAGTTGTGGCTCAGTGGTAGAGGGCTTGCCTAGCATGTGTCAGGCACTAGGTTTGATTCTCAGCACCACATATAAATAAATTAATAAAATAAAGATCTATCAACATCTAAAAAATATTTTTAAAAAATAAATAACTAATATAAAATTTAATGATAAACTGGAAATTTTCCCAGTATGATCAGGTGCTTGGAAGGTGTATCCCTTTCAACACTCCTTTTCAACATTTTATTTTATGTGCTACCTAGTATAATAAGACAATAAAAGGAAATGAAATGTTAAAGATTGGGAAAAAAGAAATACAACTCTTTTTCTTTGCAGATGACATGATTATCTATGTAGATGATCATAGTTCAAAATCCAAAAGAATCAAGAACAGCAACATCAAAGAGTCCAGAAATAAGTGATTATAGTAAAGCTGCAGGATATAAGATTAACACATAGAAGTCAAGAGTTTTCTTTTTAAATACATCAGCAATGAAAAGTGGAATTTGGAATTAAAAACAGTGTCATTTACATGAGCACCCTAAAAATGGAATACTTGTGTGACAGTCTAATAAAGTATGCACAGATCTGTGTGGAAAATACTACAAACCTGATGGAAAGGATTAAAGGAAAATAAATAAATAGAGAGATAAACCATGTTCATGGATTATCAGACATCTTGACGTTTTCAAGGTATTAACCAAAGCAATGTGGTGTTGGGCAAAGAACAAATAGATTAACAGAGAAGAACACAGATGCAAGAAATAGACTCATGTACATATAGCCAAGATGTTTTTGACAAAGGAGCAAATAAAATACAATGGAGCAAAGATAGCCTTTTCGACAATTGGTTCTAGTACACCAAATCCAACACAAAAAACAAAAAACAAACCTCTAGACACAGACCTCACATACTTCACAAAAATTAAAACAGATTATGTAACCAAATTTAGAATGCAAAACTATGAAATTCCTTGACGTTAAGAGGGTATGACCTTGGGGGTAGTAATGACTTTTTAGATAACACATCAAAGGCATACTCCATGAAAGACATAATTGATATGCTGCACTTCATTACAATTAAAAACTGCTGCTCTGATAAGGACAGTATCAAGGGACTGAGAAGACAAACCAATGACTAGGAGTGAAATGTTTACAGGACACATTTGATAAAAGATGCATTCAAAATACACAGAGAACTCTTAAAACTCTACCACAAACAACCTGTAAAAATGGGTCAAAACATAACAATTACTTGACCAAAACAGATATATGAATGGGCAATAAATATATCATTGGATGTTCAACATTATGCCGTTAGAGAAATGCGGATTTAAATAACTGTGAGATACCACTCTATGCCTATCAGAATTGCCAAGATTTAGAACACTGATCATACCAAATGTTGGCAAGGATTGGGAGCTTCAGGAACTCTCATTAATGACTGTTAGGAATGAAAAATGATACAGTCACTCTGGAAGACAATTTGAGAGTTTTTGACAAAACTAAACATACTCTTACCATATGATCTAACAGTTGTGCTTCTTGGATTTACCCAAAGAAATTGAAAATGTATGTCCACAAAAGCCTGCATGTGGATGTTAATAACTTCTTTATTAACAATTTCCATACATTCAGAAGCAATCTAGAAGTTCCACAGCAGGTAAATGGGTAAATAAACTTTGGTACATCTAGACAATGGAATATTATTTAGTGCTAAACAGAAATGAAATGTTAAACTATTGACAGACATGGAGGAACCTTAAATGAAAGCAACTCAGTGAAAGAAACGAATCTGAAAAGTCTACATAGTATATGATTCCACCTATTTCACATTCTTTAAAAGGCCTAACTGTGGAGACAGCAAAGATTACTAGTTGCCAAGAGTTGTTGTGGAAGGAGCAGGGTATGAGTAGGTGACAGAGGGTTAGGGCAGCAAAAGTATTCTATGTGATGCAATAATAACAAATAACTGTCATTTGACATTTGTCCAGATCCACAGAATGTACGAGACCAAAGGTGAACCCCAGTGAAGCCTGTGTACTTTGGGTGATTATGATGTGTTATTGTGGGTTTGTCCATTGCAATAAATGTACCACTTCAGTGGGGGATGTTGACAATATTCAGAACATGCATGACTAGGGCCAGGGAGTACATGGAAATTCTCTGTGGTGTCTGATCAGTTTTACCACGAACCTAAAGCTGCTCTAAGAAACCTAAGTCTTTAAAAAGAATATTGGCCCACGGGTTAAGGATACATTTACTTTTTCATTGTTGGTGTTCTCTTTGATAAGAAATAATAAAGGACTTCAAACTCTATATGAATGGGAAAAATCAGAATTGTACTTCTGCCATTAGGGAGTAGGGCAGCCCTGGATGAATTTATTAAATAATCTGAGATCTAGTTTTCTCATCTATAAAATGGAGCTAATCATTACCATGTCCTGGCTTATGGTGAAGACTGAATGAACTACCTGAGCCAGAGCATTTCATGTAGTCCTATATGATAAGTCATCAGGAAATAGTAATTCTTGGTGGGTGAGAATCATTGTGCAGTGAGTGGGTTAATATTCAAGTGCCTTTGGTTGTGATTCAGTGAATAGAAAGTAAAATCTTTATGAAATCAGAGTAAAATGGAAAATTGCTGAGTTGAAAAATTATTATTGTAATATATTTATTATCCAATAATACATTATATTTTAGAAGAGTTTTTTAAACAAAGGAAGATATTGTATCATTCTCTGTTTAATATCTTCTAGAGTAAGGAAGACAAGACAGGGCAACATTTCATAGAACACCCATAAAGTGACAATAGATGTGAGAAAACTTGGAGTAGTTTAATCCCATAGTATTTTAGGGATTGCAGTGATAATTGAATCACAAGTTAATTCTGTGACTGGAGATTAAAGAAAAATATATAATAAAATGTATGTGCAGGGCAAAGTATAGCTCTGTGAGTTATTTATCTATGATGAAGTGATAGTTATTCTTTATTTCTTTTCTGCTAATCATTATGTAAAGATATGAAAACAGTAGATTTTTAATTAAGTGACTTAAAGAATGTATCTTGCCCTGTTTTATAATGCCAGGAGACAAAGGACAGCATAATTCATGAATAAAACTATGATCAAGATGTGGTGTTTCTTTTAGGATGTATGTATATATAGAGATATTTTTCTCTTGTAGGAATGCTGTTTATATTGAGAAGTTAAACATAAAACAGTTTAAATTTCAACTTTATTAATAGATAGTAAACATTTGTTTTATGTTGTTAAATGTTGTAGGCTAACAAATTAGTCCCAAAATATCAGCACAAATATTAACAGAAAGTAATTCCAAGAATGGAAGTGAATTTACAAACTTAATTTTGCTTTACTACAAAAATATACTGCATTATTATTGTTGTTTCAATCTCTATGAACATTATGTAAGTATTTCTAATATTTTTAACGATCAATGTGCTCATTTTAGACAGGAGAAGAGTCTCAAAGAATTTAATTTCCCCAGTGGTATGGATGAAGTTTTATTCCATGTTCTTTATTTCTTGTTTTTCTCTACTAATAGAATATTATTCAAGAAGCTTATTAGTTGTGCGGGTGATGGACACAGCTTATTTAATAAGCAGTTCTTTATGTTTTGCCTAACATGTAAGGAATATGTTGTTTTATGGATTTGAATACATTTTGTTTAAAATATTTTAACAACTCTGAACCTAGAATTTATCTTAAAATTGAGGCATTATATTAAATTTGATGATGTATCATAGTTTTGCTGGTACAATTTTTCCTTTCTAAATAGAACATAAAATAATGATGAATGTTATAGTTGATATTTTAGATTTGGTGAAATATGGTATCCCTTGTACATCTTGAAGAACTGGTTCAATTGATTTGGATGATAAATCTGAGGGAATGTAGTAATTTAAGTCAGTCTGGATAAATGACTTTGTAGCAAATAACATTTTTTCCTTACATCTTTCCCTTTACTTTCACAAGATTATGTTGCAAATTAAAGCTCTGTTTCAATTCAGCTACTGTTAAGGTTCAGATCTGGAATGTTCCCAGATTTGATCTGTTGAAGGTTTGGTCCCCAATGTAGCTATGCTCAGAGGTAGAGCTTTTAGGAAGTGATTGGATCTTGAGGGCTCTAACCTCATAAGTGGATTAATCCACTTGATGGATTAATAATTTGATGGACTACTGGCAGGTGATGGAAACTCTAGGCAGGTGGGGCATTGTTGGAGGAAGCAGGCCACTGGGGGCATGCCCTTGGGTACTAAATCTTTTTCTTGGTCCCTTCTCTCTCTGTTTCACTGCTTCCGTGAGCTGAGCTGCTTTCCTCTGCCACGCCCTTCAGCTATGATGCTGTGCTTTACCTCAGGCCCAAAGCAAGTGAACAAGTCAATAGTGGAGTGAAACCTCCCAAATCATGAGCCAAAAGAAATTGTTCCTTCCTTAATTTGTTCTTCTCAGATATTTTGGTCACAGTGGTAAAAAGGTGACTAATACAGTCACAATTACTTGTACGTTTCCTTTCTGAAAGAAGTATGAAGTCAGCCAAGTTCTCTGATTTGGGGGAAGGTAGAAATACTTTACTGCTTAGGTAATTTTACCAAAGTTTAATCAACATTCAAACCTCCTGCAGGCAGGAAAAATGTACAAATTTATACTCTTTCCTTTATTAAAAAATACAGTTAGTGCTTAGTAAATGCCTGTAGAACTAAACCTATTGCAGCATGCATTTATAATTCAAAATGAATCTTCTGTTTCCTGGTTCAGTCTATGTATAAGGTAAATTCCACAAGGTCTGGAACTTGCAGGAAGTTTTCAGATTTTTGTATCAGTGTCTTTGAACTTGATGTATTAATTTTTGCAACTTTTATTTTGTAAGGCATTATTTTATTTAAGAATTTCATGTCATCTTTGAAAATTCAAAGTGAAATAAATGTTTTATATGTTTTTTCATTAAGCAAAAACTATATGTGTCTAATGGTATTGTTTAAGTTATGGTTTGGATATGAGGTGTCCCCAAAAAGCTCATGTCTGAGATGATGCAGGAATGTTCAGAAGTGGAACAATTAGACTATGAGAGCTATGACTTAATCACTGGATTAATCCACTTGAATGGATTAACTAGGTGGCAACTGTAGGAAGGTAGGGTGTGACTGGAGGGAGTAGGTCACTGGCAGTGTGCCTTTGGGGTTTATATTTTGTCTCTGTGAGCTGAGCGTCTGCTTCCTGATGGTCCTGTCCTAAGCTGCTTTCCTCTGCTATACCCTTCTGCCCTGATGTTCTGTCTCACCCAGGCTCAGAGCTATGGAGTCTGCTGACCTTGGACTAAACCTCTGATACCATAAGCCAAAATAAAGTTTCCCTTCTCTAAGGTTTTCTTGTCAAGTATTTTGGTCACAGTGATGCAAACCTGACTAAAACATTAATTATGCATTCTTATTAAAAGAAAAACTACTCTTAATGGAAATTGCAAAAGGAATACAAAGCTCTCTTAATAATGCACAGCTGGGACCAGTTTTAATTTTTAAGAAGAATGAAGTTAAGGAGTGTTTATTTTAATAATCAAAGAGATTAGAAATTAATGAAAGATGTAATAATCAAGCAACATGATGTTATCATTTATTATAATAAGACTTTAAATGGGGTTTAGAACTGGAATTTCTTAGATATTCATTAAATTTCCCTTTATATTCAAGCTTATATAAGCCACTTCTTTTGCCCTATAGATTTTGCCTAGTAAATAAACATTCAACAAAAATTAATTTGGACTTTCTTGCTTGCATCTTAAAGCTTGACAAAGAATTTAAAAAGGCAAGAGTTTTTTGAAAGTATTTTTTCACTGAGTTTATTTACTCAATTTGTTTTCTAGGCATGAGAAAATATGTATAAATGCACACACACACACACTTACACACACCAATAAAGAAATTCACAAGACAATTTGTTGAAGGGGCAAAGTTAGGGTATGTTGAGTTCCCCACCCCCCAGGGTTTATATAGGACATGCTATTTTAAGATAAATAGTCTTCTCTCAAGATAGGATGTGAGTCCACAAAGATGTACATATTTGGTTAAAAAATTCCTATTTTTCCATATAAAATCTATTGGTTTTTTGTTAGGAGGGTCTTCATTTAGGTCCAGTGTGGCTCTGGTGTATTAGATTTACCCCATATCCTGGTTTCTTGTTCCAATATGCCATTGTGAAGGATAGCATTCAGTTTTCATATGACCTCTCCATAGTGTTGAATTTAAACAAACCCACGTACATTTCCGAAAGGCCTTGAAAAATTTCCATTACTCAACATGGTACAGAGAGGTATCATATGGAAGCAGATGCCCTAATGGTGCTCTTCATTTAAACTTCTCTTATCCCATTTCTCCCCTCTACGTCTCCAAACAAGAAACAAAGAAATTAACAAAAAAGCCTTAACCCACGCTGAGTCTTTCCTTCAATACGAAGGAAAATGACCCAGTAAAAGCTGTCTTTCTTCTGGTGATTCCTTTCCTTTTGTTATGTTTTTCTAATCAAGCTTTTGATTTTGAGATTCCCATGTTCCCTTTACTATACCCCCCAACACACATGGCGAAATTTTACACCGCTACAGTACGAGTAGTGTACCACCAGCGGGATGTTGACATTGGTCAATCAAGTACAGAATGTTTTCCTCACTACAAGAATCTCTCCTGTTGCCCTTTACAGTCACATTTGCATCCCTCAAACCATGGCAACCATAGTTTGCTTTCCATTTCTTTAATTTTGTCATTTCAAGAATGAGACACAAATGGAATCATGCAGTATGTGATCATTGGGATTGATCCTATATTCTATTTCTTCCTTTATTCTTATCTTTTTAAACTCTTCATAATTCCCTAGAGATGCACCCAAGTTGCTTTATGACTCTATAGTTCTTTTTTCAGTTCTATTGTTGAGCAGCAGTCAGTGGTTGTGGATATACCAGAGTTTGCTTAGTCATTCAGTGGTCAAAGAACATCTGTCTTTTTTTTTTTTTTTCTATTAGGAATAAAGCTGCTATGAGCATTCTCCTGAATTGTCTTTTCATGTGACTGTACCATTTTCCACTTCCACTGGCAATGCATGAGGTACTTGGTTTCTCATTGTCCTTGCCATCGTTTCCTATTATAAAAAAATTTCACTTTAGCTGTTTTGATACCATTATCTAATGTGGTTTTAATTTGTATTTCTTTGTGGCTAATGATTTTGAAAATCTTTTTCATGTGTTGATTTCCCTGCCTTTTAAATAAATTAACTTACCTTTTTCTTTTTCTTTTTCCTTTTTCCATTATCTAGACCAGCAAATCTAAAATTCAGCTCCCTTTATTTTCATGTCTGCTTTTGGTTCCTGACAAAGTGCATAATAAGCCTCACTACTGCCTCTAGTGCAGATGACGTCTGACCCTGAGTGGGCTGATGTCCATGCCCGGGGCTCAGTATCCTTTTGTTCTTGATTGTGGAGGTGCCAGAGCAGAGATAGATTCTAGATAGATTCTAGACAGGGTTCAGAATCTTCCTGACTTCATTATGTATTGAATGTTGCATTGACCTTTTGATAAAGCACTATTATTTCACACTTTTCCACATTTAAACCAATTCACTTGCTTTCTAAAACTGCTTGAATAAGGGCACAGCAATAAGTAATCAACCGGGAATAAATAACATTGCAAGAAAAAAAAAAGATGTTCTTGGAAGACATGCATAATATGTGAGGAGATATTTCTGCCTTTGACCCCACAGCTTTTTATCTTAGCCCCTGTGCTTTTAGCCCTTCAAAGTACAAGTTCTGTAACTAATCCTGATTGGGTTTACACTGTATTGTTGACTCAGAAAACACCAAAAAATCAGCAGAAAAACAAGGAATTGAAGCAAGTTAAGTTTATTAGCCTTGACGTAATAAGAGAGAACACTCTTTTGTAGAACAGTTTCAGAAGTTCAAAGTCAGGGAATTTTAACACTTAAACTGGGTGGTTTTAAGGTGGAGCTTATAGAGTATGGGCTTGACCAGTTTCTGCTTAGTAGGTATAACTTTGCAATACGTGAGTACTGAGAGGTAAGACTATGGAAGGAAGTCTTAGTGCCCAAGCCGCTGCTCTGGATGAGTAACATGTTCATTTGCTCACAGGTTTTATCATACAGAAACATGAAATTCCTGGAGCATACAGCAAGTTTATGTGCTTAGTCTTAGTATTGGTTGGTTAACTTAAAGACCAGGCAACGGTTATACATTATGTCCTGGTGTGAATAGCTTAAGCACAAAAAAATGCTTGAGTTGACAATTGCATATGTTCTGAAATCTTGGAGTCCTATAAGAGCAGGTATAGAGGGTTTTAATTTAAAAAGCGTAGAATATAATAGTGAATGAAGCTGAATTCATTGATATGAGTATATTTATTAAAGAGTTTAGATTTAAAGTGTTAGCTTGTACAACCTGAGACAGTGCCAGTTGCTTACTTGGTTCGTTGACTAAAACTCATACTCAGTGTTGGTGCATGTTGAATGAAGTGGAGATGGAAGAGCCTCCTTGGCATGAACCGGACAAGGGAGAGAAGGGTTTTGGAGTGGATTTGCCACATATCCCCTACAGTGTTCTTCAGATGGTCCTGAAAACATGCTCTTAAGACATTGAGAGATACATGGGTGAGGGTGGTACCCATATCCTTAAAATGATGGGTTTGGATCTCTGATCCTCTGTCTTTCAGATTTAGAGGTTTCCACCACTGAGATGGATCCCCTAATTTCAGTGGTGATGATGGCAATAGCAGAGTAATCAGGGCTATGTGGCAGCACTTAACTGCTCCAGACAGACTGAACTCACAATACAGGTAAGTGGAAATGTGCCAATAATCAAAATGCCTTAAAGAGAGTTTTGGTAATTGTTAATGGATCACAATGAACATGAGAACTAATAGGCAGCCGCTGATACACTGCTTGATCTGAATGAGTGGAAACTCTCTAGGTCCAGCAGCTCAAACCTTCACTTGAGTCATGACCTCTTTCTCAGTTTTCAGACTAAGTTGACAAAAACACAACCCCTTGATGTAAGTGTAGGCTGCATCCCTTTGGGAATGATCCTCCAGTCATACCACAAGGACACAAGGCTTCTCTGAGCTTTTTCCAATGGGACTGCACCCATTTAATAGAGTGACCACACAATGAGTGATAGAAAATATCCAGACCTTTGATGGTTTACTGGATAGCGTTCTGGAACTCTCATTAATTCCTGGAGACCCCTAGAGGTTTATAGTGGCCAGGAGATAGATGGAGTCTTAGCTTGATTCTGACACAGTAGATCCAGCTGATTCATGCATCTGCCCTGTGATTATTTTTCCAGTTGCCGAATTTTTATTTTTTTTGGTACCGGGGATTGAACTCAGGGGTGCTTAAGCACTGAACCACATCCCAAACCCTTTTTAAAACTTTTGATTTTGAAACAGGATCTCACCAAGTTGTTCAGGGCCTCACTGAGTTGCTGAGGCTGTTTTATTTTTATTTTAATTCATTTTTATTGTAAACAAATGGGATACATCTTGTATCTCTGTTTGTACATGAAGTAGAGTCATACCATTTGTGTAATCATACATTTACCCAGGGTAATCGTTTTTGATTGATTCTGTTATTTTGTTTTTCTTTCTTCCCCCCCACCCCTCTTATCCTTCTATACAGTCCCTCCTTCCTCCATTCTTGCTCCCCTCCTACCCCCCCCATTATGTGTAATAATCCACTTATCAGCGAGATCATTCCGCTTTGGTTTTTTGAGATTGACTTATCTCACTTAGCATGATATTCTCCAATTTCATCCATTTGCCTGCAAATGCCATAATTTTATTCTTCTTTATGGCTGAGTAATATTTCATTGTATATATATATATCACAGTTTCTTTATCCATATATCAATTAAAGGGCATCTAGGTTGGTTCCACAATCTGGCTATTGTGAATTGAGCGGCTATGAACATTGTTGTGGCTGTATCTCTGTAGTATGCTGATTTTAAGTCCTTTGGGTATAGCCCAAGGAGTGGGATAGCTGGGTCAAATGGTGGTTCCATTCCAAGTTTTCTAAGGACTCTCCACACTACTTTCCAGAACAGCTGCACTGATTTGTAGTCCCACCAGCAATGTATGAGTGTACCTTTTTCTCCACATCCTCGCCAACACCTATTGTTGCTAGTATTCTTGATGATCGCCATTCTAATTGGGGTGAGATGGAATCTTAGGGTAGTTTTGATTTGCATTTCTCTTATTACTAAAGATGTTGAACGTTTTTTCATATATCTGTTGGTTGCTTGTAGATCTTCTTCTGTGAAGTGTCTGTTCATTTCCTTAGCCCATTTGTTGATTGGATTATTTGTATTCTTCGTGTAGAGTTTTTGAATTCTTTATATATTCTGGAAATTAGTGCTCTATCTGAAGTATGAGTGGCAAAGATTTTCTCCCACTCTGTAGGTTCTCTCTTCGCATGGCTGATAGTTTCCTTTGCTGAGAGAAAGTTATTTAGTTTGAATCTATCACAGTTATTGATTCTAGCTTTTATTTCTTGTGCAATGTGAGTCCTATTAAGGAAGTCTGATCCTAAGCCGACATGTAGAAGATTTGGACCTACTTTTTCTTCTATAAGATGAAGGGTCTCTGGTCTGATTCCAAGGTCCTTGATCCATTTTGAGTTGATTTTTGTGCAGAGTGAGAGATAGGGGTTTAGTTTCATTCTGTTGCATATGGATTTCCAGTTTTCCCAGCACTATTTGTTGAAGAGGCTATCTTTTCTCCATTGCATATTTTTGGCACCTTTGTCTAGTATGAGGAAATTGTATTTCTTTAGGTTTGTGTCCATGTCCTCTATTCTGTACCATTGATCCACCTGTCTATTTTGGTGCGAATACCATGCCATTTTTGTTATTATTGTTTTGTAGTATAGTTGAAGGTCTGGTATTGCGATACCCCCTGCTTCACTCTTCCTACTAAGGATTGCTTTAGCTATTCTGTGTTTCTTATTCTTCCAGATGAATTTCATGATTGTTTGCTCTATTTCTGTAAGGTCCATCATTGGGATTTTAATTGGAATTGCATTGAATCTGTATAGCACTTTTGGTAGTATGGCCATTTTGACAATATTAGTTCTGCCTATTCAGGAACATGGGAGATCTTTCCATCTTCTAAGGTTTTCTTTAATTTCTTTCTTTAGTGTTCTGTAGTTCTCATTGTAGAGGTCTTTCACCTCTTTTGATTCCCAAGTATTTTATTTTTTTTGAAGCTATTGTGAATGGGGTAGTTTTCCTAACTTCTTTTTCTGAAGATTCATCACTTATGCATAAAAATGCATTGGATTTATGAGCATTGATCTTATATTCTGCTACTTTACTGAATTCACTTATGAGTTCTAAAAGTTTTCTGGTGGAATTACCAGGTTCCTCTAAGTATACAATCATGTCATCAGCAAATAGGAATAGTGTGAGTTCTTCTTTTCCTATTCGTATCCCTTTAATTTCCTTGGTGTGTCTGATTGCTCTGGCTAGAGTTTCAAGGACAATGTTGAATGGAAGTGGTGAAAGAGGGCAGCCCTGCCTTGTTCCAGTTTTTAGGGGGAATTCTTTCAGTTTTTCACCATTTAGAATGATATTGGCCATAGGCTTAGAGTAGATGGCCTTTACAATGTTAAGGAATGTTCCAGCTATCCCTGTTTTTTCTAGTGTTTTGAGCAAGAAGGGGTGCTGTATTTTATCAAATGCTTTTTCTGCATCTATTGAAATAGTCATATAATTTTTGACTTTAAGTCTGTTGATATGGTGAATTACATTTATTGATTTCCTGATGTTGAACCAACCTTGCATCCCTGGGATAAAACCCACTTGATCATGGTGCACTATCTTTTTAATATATTTTTGTATGTGATTTGCTAAGATTTTGTTGAGAATTTTTGCATCAATGTTCCTTAAGGATATTGGACTGAAATTTTCTTTCCTCGATGTTTCTCTATCTGGTGTAGTTATCAGGGTGATATTGGCTTCATAGAATGAGTTTGGGAGGGTTCCCTCCTCTTCTATTTTTCATGGACTACTTTGAGGAGTATTGCTCATATGGTCCCAGACTTTTCTTTGTTGGTAGGCTTTTGATAACTTTTTCTATTTCATTACTTGAAATTGATCTATTTAAATTGTGTATGTCCTCCTGCTTCAGTTTAGGTAATTCATATGTCTCTAGAAACGTTTTGATGTCTTCGAGATTTTCTATTTTGTTGGAGTATAGATTTTCAAAATAACTTCTAATTATGTTTTGTATTTCACTTGTGTCAGTTGTGGTATTTTCTTGTTCATTCTGAATTTTAGTAATTTGGGTTTTCTCTCTCCTTCTCTTTGTTAGTGTGGCAAAGGGTTTATCAATTTTGTTTATTTTTTCGAAGAACCAATTATTTATTTTGTCAATTTTTTGTATTGTTTCTTTTGTTTCAATTTCGTTGATTTCAATTGTGATTTTAACTATTTCCTGTCTTCTACTACTTTTGGTGTTGCTCTCTTCTTCTTTTTACCTGAGCTAAAGTGTTAGGTCATTAATTTGTTGATTTTTTTTTTTCTTTTATTGAATGCAGTCCATGAAATAAATTTTCCTCTAAGAACTGCTTTCATAGTGTCCCAGAGATTTTGATATGATGTTTCTTTGTTCTCATTTACCTCTAAAAATTTTTTAATTTCCTTCCTGATGTCTTCTGTTACCCATTCATCATACAATAGCGTATCATTTAATCTCCAGGTGTTGGAGTAGTTTCTGGTTTTTACTCTGTCATTTATTTCTAATTTCAATCCATTATGATCTGATAGAATACAAGGTAGTATCTCTATCTTCTTGTACTTGCTAACATTAGCTTTGTGGCATAGAATATGGTCTATTTTAGAGAAGGATCCATATGCAGCTGAGAAGAAAGTCTATCCACTCTTTGTTGGATGGTATATTCTATAAATGTCCATTAAGTCTAAATTATTGATTGTGTTATTGACATCTATGGTTTCTTTGTTTAATTTTTGTTTGGAGGATTTGTCCAGAGTGAGTGAGGTGTGTTAAAATTACCTAGTATTATCGTGTTGTGGTCTATTTGATTTCTGGAATTGAGAAGGATTTGTTTGATGTACATGGATGAGCCACTGTTTGGGGCATAGTTATTTATGATTGTTATGTCTTGCTGATTTATGCTTCCCTTAAGCAGTATGAAATGTCCTTCTTTATCCCTTCTGACTAACTTTGGCCTGAGGTTCACATTATCTGTTATGAGGATGGATACTCCAGCTTTTTTGCTGTGTCCATGTTCATGGTATGTTTTTTCCCATCCTTTCACCTTTAGTCTGTGGGTATCTTTTTCTATGATATGAGTCTCTTGCAGGCAGCAAATTGTTGAATCTTTCTTTTTAATCCAATCTGCCAGTCTATGTCTTTTGATTTTTGAGTTCAGGCCCTTAACATTTGGGGTTATTATTGAGATATGATTTGTATTCCCAATCATTTGGCTCATTTTTTTTTTTTTTACACCACTTGGTTTCTCCTTTATTTGGCTGTTCCTTTAGGGTAGTTCCTCCCTGTGCTGATTTGCAACATTGTTTTTCATCTCTTCCTCATGGACTATTTTGCTGAGAATATTCTGTAATGTTGGCTTTCTTTTTGTAAATTCTTTTAGCTTTTGTTTCTCTTGGAAGGATTTTATTTCATCGTCATATCTGAAGGTAATTTTTGCTGGGTATAAGATTCTTGGTTGGCATCTGTTTTCTTTCAGGGCTTGGTAAATGTTGTTCCAGGCCCTTCTAGCTTTTAGGGTCTGGGTTGAAAAATCTGCTAATATTCGTATTGGTTTCCCCTTGAATGTAATTTGATTCTTTTCTCTCTCAGCCTTTAAAATTCTGTCTTTATTTTGTATGTTAGGTATTTTCATTATAATGTGACTTGGTGGGGGTCTGTTTTAATTTTGTGTATTTGGAGTCCTCTTGTACTTGATTTTCCATTTCATTCTTCAGATTTGGGAAATTTTCTGATATCATTTCATTGAATATTCATTCCTTTGGTTTGTTTCTCTAAGCCTTCCTCAATCCCAATAATTCTTAAATTTGGCCTTTTCATGATATCCCATAATTCTTGTAGATTCTGTTCATGATTTCTTACAATCTTCTCTGTTTGTTCAACTTTGTTTTCAAGGTTAAATATTTTGTCTTCAATATCTGAAGTTCTGTCTTCCAGGTGTTCTATCCTATTGGTTATGCTTTCTATGGAGTTTTAAATTTGGTTTATTGTTTTGTTCATTTCAAGGATTTCTGTTTGGTTTTTTCAATATCTCTAACTCTTTATTGAAATGATCTTTTGCTTCCTGTATTTGCTCTTTTAACTGTCGATTGGTGCAATCATTCAATGCCTACATTTGCTCTTTCATCTCCTCCTTCAATGCCTGCATTTGCTCTTTCATCTCCTTGTTTGCTTCCCTGATTGTTTTAATTATGTACGTTCTGAACTCCCTTTATGTTATTTCTTCTGCCATGCTGTCATTGGATTTTATTGCTATATTGTCTAGGTTCGTTTGGGACATTTTCTTCCCTTTTTTTCTCATATTGCTCAGGAATCTGCCCCTCTAGTAGTGAAATTCTGAGATATTGCAGATTTCCTCTATTGACTAATATTGTCACTGTAGATTTCCAATAACTCACCTCTTAGCCTTCAGTAGCCTGAAGTCTTGGAGGAACTTGATAATGCAGTGGTCCACTAGGAAGTTGCCCCTCTAGGAGTGATGGCCTTCAGGTGGGGTATATTCCCTGTCAGTGAGCAGAGGCGCCTCCATTGTTGATTGATGGTCAGCCAAAGGGGGACTAGACTGCAGACTGGGGCACGTCTGATCTGGGCCTGTGTCTCTGGCTGTACTGCCCTGGTGGGAAAGCCTCGCCCAGCGGGGAAGACTCACCCGGCAGGGAAGTTTCACTGGGCAGCTCTCCTCTGAGCAGTTCCCTTTGGTCCAGAACTACCACCTGGACTGGGAAGCCCTCCTCTGTGATGTTCCCAGGGGTCTTGATCTACCTCCTGGCCTGGGGAGCCTGTCTCTGTGAGGGACTCCCTCTCTGAGCAGCCCTCCTCTCTACGTTCCCTGGGGACTGGAGCTACTGCCTGGGCCTCAGACCCTCACTCTGTGTGGAATTGTCTAGCTGTGTGGCCTTCCTCTGCAATGCTCCTGGTTGACTGGGTTCTCAGCTCCAGCAGGGGAGTCTCACTGGGCCACTTTACTCCACGAAGTTCCCTGCGTTCGGGACTACTGCCCCATCCGGGGAGCCTGACCAGTGGGAGAGACTCACCCGGTGGCTCTGAGCTGGTCCCGAGTTTCTCAGTACCTCTTCTTCTTGAATCCTGAGTTTTGTCAGAGGTTCTCTAGCCTCCTGTAGGTGTCTCAGGAAGGGAGCTGCCCTTCCAATGATGATGGCTGCGCCCTCAGGAATAATTCGAAATGCCTGCACCAGCCTATAAAGAAGCCTCTGGCTAGCTCTGCAAGGCAGGTGGACTGGCTCATCTGCTGGCTGACAGACCTTGGTGTGGTGGTCAGGCGAGGTCGCTCAGTGATGGCGTCTGTGCTTGGCCTGGTGGTTGGGCGGGTTGGCTGCCTGCCACTTAGCTCCACAAGGCAGGCGGGTTGGGTGCCCCTGCCTGCTACCTCCGCACTGCAGATACCTGACTCACCCGCCAGCTCACTCTGCGACTGCGACCAACCGGTGATCCTAAGGCTGGTTTTGAACTTGTGATCCTCCTGCCTCAGCCTCCTGAGCTGCTGGGATTACAAGTATGCACCACCACTGCACCCAGCTGGAAATTAAAATTGTAATGAACCTTTTTAACAATTTGCAGAGTAACCACATTGGTACATTTACTCAAGGGATGAAGTCTATTATAGTAGGAAGGGCTAAATAGTAGCCCCCAGAATTGCCCTTACCTGTTACAATGACAAACCAGCAGCAATACTGCATCTCTGAGAAATTGAAGATATTAATACCATCATCACAGACTTGAAAAAATTAGAGATGGTGATACCTATAACACCCCACACTTAATTCATCTATTTGGATCTTGGAAAATAACTATGAACTACTGCAAACTTTATTAGTGGTCATTACAATTCTGGCAGTTTTCCCAGATGTAATATATCTATTAGGAAAAGTGAACATGTTTCCTAATAGTTGTTACATAGCTACTGACCTTGGCTAGTGACTTAATCCACACTAACTTGAAAGTTACTACCAGTAATGCATATCATTTCATTGTTTAATGATTCCTACTTTATATTCACTACAGTATTTTAAAAATTGTTTTGTATGTAGTAGCTGAACACATATTTATTGATTGCTTGGAATTCTTATTGTCTGACTCTTAAAACCAAATGTGTAATAAAAAGAGAAAGAATGGTAGTGAATAAATAAGGGAATTCACACTACAAATAATAAGGACAAAAGACAGCAAGACCACCTCAAAATATTTGATGACTTATGGATCATTTAAATGTTGGAAAAGTGAATAAATAAAATATGAAAATTCATACAGTGATTATATGTGGTCACTTTCATGATCATATGGAGAAAATTCTCTAAACACTTAGAAATACAAATCATAAGCAAAAATTTATTATGTAGCTCACAATGCCCAGTGATTTACTGTTGCTTTTTACATTTCTTACAAGTTATTAAGTGAATAAGACCAATGGATATGTTCCTGGAAACAACCCAGAAACTTAAAAAACTTCTATTGATGGGACTATGTATATAAAGTCTTTGTTCCTGGAAATTAAAATTGTTTCTAAATCATCATTAATTTAAAATTGAAGGTCTCATATTTGAAAATTTTGCTAGGGAGAATGTGTTACTGTGCATCATAGAGGAAAAAAATCAGTTTCTCCACTGAAAGTAATTTTATATACTAATGTTTTATTTCAAAAGGTCATTTACTATCCTGAATTATGTTTAGGTTTATTGTTCCCTAGCACGGACAATAATATCTTAAATTGCATTGTCAAATTTTGTTACATTCTTGTTTTTAATTTTATTCTGTACTAAAAATTCCAAATAACAATTTAAAATTATATATGTAGACAAGTGACTTTATGTTATTTCATCAAGGATGCTATTTTTAAAAACCCCAGATCAACCAATCAGGCACTGGATAGACAGATTCACTTAAACACACATATGCACATGCATAGATACTGACTGCCTGGTAATTATGTGCAACCATAAAAGGAGAAAATAATATCAGGAATTATGGTTTGCCGTTCTTTGTAGAAGTAATTTAATAAAGCTATTCTGCATCAGACACTAATGCACATGAGAGAATGAAAATGATTTTAGATATACATGAATATTTTTATACTGACATATATTGAATATCTTTCGGTGTTGAAACCTGTAATCAAGATTACATATTTAGTTAAATGACATTATTAACACTTTCGTGGAAGTTTGAGTAGTACTTGCAAGTAAAACTATTTAATTGCTCTAATATTTTGTTGTGACACATAAATATTGGTCAGGAATTGACATGATGAGAAGTATACATGTGTGTATGTATTCACAATATTGATATTTGTATTAGCACAGTAGTAACAAACTGTGCAATCCTCATTTCTGTTGACAAAACCAGCAAAGATCTTTCCACCCTCCCCTCTGCATGCTGTCTCCTTCTTTCTGACTGATTTCCTGCTTAGCATTGCTGCTTGCCCCCACTGAGGGGTTTCACTAGAGTTTCAGGTAGATTCTCTCATCATGAATAATGCTAAATGCCTCTGAGATTAGTTGGAAATGAGTATTTTGCCCACCACAGACAACTCCTCTTTTGGACCTCAACAAAACTCTCTTGTTCTTAAAACTTCATAAGGAAATCTGGAAAATGCTCCACAAGGATGAATTTAAAAAGCATTTAAATGCAAATTTAAAAAGCATTTAAATGACAAAGACCAATAACATGTACCTATCCCAAACTTAACCATTACTAATGCTACACATGTTTCCTAAAACAAGACAGTTGCTTTTGGTCCTTTCTTTTCATTTATTTGAATGAATGCAACCTTTCCTGTTCCCTTACCATTTATCCTAGCGATGAACCCTCTTAGACAATTCAATCTGTAAGCAACAGTCAATTGTGTTAATGAAAGATCAAATACAATCTGTGCAAGAACTTTTACTGGTGGATCATGACCCACTAGTATGGCATGAAGAGGTAACAGGTATGCTAACATATTGATCAGTTCAGCCCTTGGGACAACCTGGCAGGATCTGTTTATACCTGGACTCAAACAACCTTGTCACTTCAATTCTGTATGGAAGGTTAGTACTGTATTCTTTAGGAGGCTTATGCTTTCTACAATTTCAAGTAGCATCCCTGGGATACAGACAGACATGAATAATGTAGATAAAGATTTAGCAATCTAAGAAAATAATTGGCAGACACAAATGAATTTTAACGTATTTGCAAAGCAATCTCATGAGCATGTAACTCAGAATAGCATGTGGCAGAATAAATCACCTGCAAACTGTTTTCTAATCTCTGCTATCTTAATGGACTAGCAAATTTGCTTATAACTATCCCTGAGATATGGGTGTAAATGGAGATAAATGGTGTATTTCAATTTCTTTCCAGGTTATCAAATAGGACTTTTACATTTTAAAATTATCAGGCATACTATTGATTTCTGTTTTATATTTAAGCAATTTTACTAGTCTTCTATTCTGTTGCTTTCAAATTATACTGTTACAACATAAATATAATTCAAACATTTTTATATTTCATGAATTATATGAAATTATTCAAGGTAGTAAACTAACAGTTGATTTTTTCCCTAGGTCTAGGTTTTGGCTTTTGAATATTTATATTTCAGTGAAAAATTAGAGTTTAAAGTATAGTTGTAAGAGAAAGTTTTGAATTGTTGCTTTTATCAATTAGGATGCTTTGGACTTCAAGTTATAACAGTTGTTAACTAAAGTGTCATTATTACAATTTCACATTTAAGTGGTAGGAGAGTTATCAAAGAATTTGGTGCTTTTCATATATTTGATGCTTTTCATATTTCTCCTCTGCATTCCTAAGCATATGAGTTTCTGCCTCCTATTGGTCCCCACACCGTGAAAATATGGCTGTTGCAGCTTCCGGCCTTTTGTTTTCTTATAACTATGTTTAAAGCAGGGTGGGCAGGGTCTTCCTGAGCATTTCTCTTATGGAGGAGGAAAACCTTTCCAATAAGTCCCTCTAGCAGGTCTCCCTTTATATCTCAAAATATTATTTTTTCTCACAGCTTATGATTTTCTGACAACTAATTTATTTGTTTATATTCTGAAATCATAAGGGACATGATGCCAAAAATGTCCTTGAACCTGTCTTTGAAAGTGTGAACAGTTGCTTTAGTGACATGTCAGAGAGAGATTTTTGTGTTTAAAAAACATAATTATTCACCTACTTTTAATCTAGTGGCAGTAAAGGAATTTAGTACAGGACACTGGTTAAACTTGCAAGCTTTGAAATCATACCTCTCTGAGTTTTAATGCTGTACAAACTGGCTATGTGTCCTTTGGAAATTTGCTTAGCCTTTTTTTGGTTCTTAGTTTTCTTATCCATAAAAATGGAAATAATATAAACTCAATATATTTAATATATTTAAAATAGTGCATGTTCCATGAATGACAGGTATTTCTATACTTTTATAAATGACTAAAGGAATTTTTAAAATTCCTACATATTATCCCTAGGAAGTTATAGATGTAGATTCAGTCTCTTACTATTTTATATTCAGTGTCCATGTTCTCTGGACTTACTGTGCTTTTACTAGCACATTTCAGACAGGACACAATAAGTTTATTAGTTAGCTACTTAATTATAGAGAAATATAAAATATACTTTATGCAACAATGATAAGGATAGGATTTTAAATATTACTTAATGTTTTAGAACTATGATATTAATCCTGCTGAGTTTATACTTCAAGCATTTGTACACTATTGAACTTTTGAAGGACAACTTTTGTAGCTGTACTAAATTCCTTTTCTCAAACTACAAGTAAAAGGTCCATGAATATATAATTTAAGGATCAAAACATTATGTTACATGATATTTAATGAGATTTTTTACATTAGTGTTTTGTATTTCTGAAAATAGAATACAGCTTTGCTCAACTCTACCCATACATTTGGAAGTCAGCCCACTTATAATTTAGATACATGGGCTGATCACAAAAAGTTACTTGGCATATGACAAAGAATATTTATTCAACTCATTAGTGCAGAAAAAAGGCCATAAAGAAGAAATAATTAGTTAAGTGATCTGGGGAAGGGGTAGTTAACCTGTAGTGAATCCTATGCAATATCCAGGTGATATTAAGATAGAAGAAACTGTTATTGTTTAAATATACCAAACAAGGTCTACTAACCTTGATTGATTGTCCAGGGCATTGTGTCTGGCACACAAATACTGAACAAATATTATCTACTATTGCTTATGTTATTAATGATCACTGTCTATATATTTTGAAAGACTTTATTCATTTCCTAGAACTGCCATAACTAATTTCAGCAATCAAGTTGCCTCAAAACAACATAAATACATTCTTTCACAATTCCGGGGTTGGAAATCTAAAATCAAGGTGTCTGAAGACTCTGAGTGAAAATCTGCTCCATGCCTCTTCTTTCCCAGAACACTATTGAAGTAATTTCCAGTGACTTTTTCTTATAGTGGGTTGTGAACTAAGCTTGTCTTAAAAAAAAATCTCCAAAATTTGAGATAAAAGTTATATTTTATTGGGGAGAAAAATGTACATTAAAACTCATTTCAAAACTACTTCATATATCAAGATATGATCATTAATGGTAGGAAGCTATAAAAATTTATATATATATCTGTATATAAATACATACATAAATTTCTGAGTTATATGTCACTTTTGCAAGGAAATAAATATAGGGATTTTGCTGAAGAACAGAATACGGTTTTGGTGTTTTAGTGTTTGATCAGAGTTTTCCAAATACTTTGTAAATTTATTAAAGTTCAGTATAAATTAGAAAGGACATCAGTATTTATCTAAAAATTACATTTTCACATAGCAAACACATTTTATCTTCACATAGCAAGTCATATATAATATTTCATCTTTATAGTAAGATAAATACATAGATACGTTTTGTAACATACAGAGTATACTCTGTGATCTCTACTAAAAATAAATATGGATAAAAGTTGAGACAGAATATAAAGAAAGTTGAGCAATAGACCAAGGATAGGTAAAATTTTAGTATAGAGGAATATAATTTCAAATGAGTGAGCAAAGATATTTCATTCAGTAAGTGGTATACTTGGCAGGCACTTTGCCAAATATATATGAAAAACTAAATTTGTTTGTTTTATATTATATCCAAGACATTCTCCTGATCAAAATTTCTCAATATATTTTTATTTCCTCTAAGAAACCTTTTAAAACTATATATGTTTTTCCTAATTCATATACTCTCTCTGAAGTTTTAGTAGTCCAGATATACTCTATATTTATTTATAAACTATGACCTTTTAGAAGGTAACTAATGATTTTAATAGTTAACATTTTTTGCACCCCCTCCAAAACAACAAAATCTTTTGCCCCATTGGAGTGATATAGCCTTCAATGAGATGCTTGTTCAAGAAGCTTATTTTAAATGTAACAGAGTAAGTTACTTCTTAAAAATATAGAGTCATCATCTGTGATTTCCCAATTTATCAGCCACAATTTTGAGATTCGCTCCCATTTTGGATGTGGTTTGATTGACCACTAGGTGGGATGCATGCTCTTGTGAGCTTGGGACTCAGAACTCCTGCAGAGTCGTTTATTATTCAAATAATACCTTAATTATAAAACTACATAGCTCTCTAATTAGTTTCTATTACACATGGAATCATCAACCTATTTTTAGAAAATGTAACTTGCCTCAATAGTTAGTTTTCATTTCCTAAGGATTTTCTGTCTGTGTGTCTCCCTTGTCTGTCTGATTCTTGAGTCTGCATACAACATCCTAAATTCTCTTCTGTACCTAGCTTTATTTTAATGTTTCACATCTTTGTGCTACTAACTAGCAAATGTTTTACAAAACATTGATGTTCCTTCCTGGAGATAAGTCAGAGTTTATTTTACACCTAGAGTCAATGTTCACTTTTAATCAATGATTAGTATGCAAGTATAAATAATGCCTTTCTTCTACACTGGGAGAGAAACCATTTGCTTTCAATTCTCTGTGAATTCCTTGAATTGTCTCCAATAGAGGCAAGTGTTGTGGAGCTTTTTGCAGACATTGCTGACAATGGGGAGGAGGAAAAGATCTGATCATCAGTAGGGAATGTCCTGCATTCTTTTTGTTTTCCTCCTATTGTTAACCTTTCATTTTTCCAAATAAGGATACTTAAAATCAACAAAAGATTACATAAAATTTATCAACAAAAAATATTTTTACACTATAAAGGAGCAGAAAATAATCTTTGATTAAAGGACAGGCTTTTTTTTTTTTTTTCCAAGAAAAGACAGTTTAACCTTGGACCAACAAAGAAATTTTATCTGCCAGTATTAAACCATAGAAAGTTTAAATATTCAACTTCCAATTTTTGCAGTTTGCTTGTTTCCTTGATGCATTGGCCAATCTGGAGATCTGTATTTACTCCTGATTCTTTGTTCTTATTATAAAGCTCCCTGAAAATCCATGACCACAAAGACATATTCGTGAAAATGAAAGCAACTCTTACCACACCTTCACTTAATTCAGAACATTCTGGCAATACTGAGAGAAGATAAGGAACCATGCCCATGTTACTTCTTTGATTATCCCATTATCTCCTTGATGTTCTGGAAAGAAAGTGGGTTCTGTCAAGTCAGGGTGGCTCTAGAGGATGGACCAGGTTTTATCACAGTGAAGGTTCAGGAAAGTGCAAGTTGGCCTCTTATTTATTTCTTTTTTTTTTTCATTGTAAACAAATGGGATACATGTTGTTTCTCTGTTTGTACATGGAGTAAAGGCGTACCATTTGCATAATCATAAATTTACATAGGGTAATGTTGTTTGATTTATTCTGTTATTTTTTCCCTTTCCCCCCACCCCTCCCACCCCTCTTTTCCCTCTATACAGTCCTTCCTTCCTCCATTCTTACCCCCCTCCCTAACCCTAACCCTAACACTAATCCCTCCCACCCCCCATTGTGTGTCATCATCCACTGATCAGCAAGATCATTCACCCTTTGGTTTTTTGAGATTGGCTTATCTCACTTAGCATGATATTCTCCAATTTCATCCATTTGCCTGCAAATGCCATAATTTTATCATTCTTTATTGACCTCTTATTTCTAAGGAAAGCTATCAAGAATTTATATGAGATTGATGAAAACTCACAGACAGCCTCCCGTTCATTGGCTCACTTGGAAATCAGTGAGTGGTACAAGCACATTTGCCTCTGAGATGTTCAATCTAGTTAAGATGGCTACTTTTAAGTATTTTAGTTTCACATATTTGTATAAACAACCTGTTGAATACAGATCATTTCTTGTATAGTCATAAGAATTATTCAGAGATGACTGCTTGTCAAGGGTCATTTTGTTTTGTAAGCTTGTTTCCTGGTACCATGCATGCTACAAAGTAATGGATTTGAATGTATTTAGAGTTATTCACTATTTTCATTAAAAATGCACTTAGTCATCATTATATGAAATGTCTTTTTTTCCTTTGTAATGATATTTTTCCAAATTCAATTTTATTTTTTTTAATTTGTTTTTAATTTTTAAAGACTGCATTTTGATTCACTATACACAAATGGGATACAACTTTTCGTTTCTATGGTTGTGCATGATATAGATTCATACCATTCGTGTAATCATACTTGTACATAGGGTAATGATGTCTGTTTCATTCCACCATCTTTCATATTCCTGCCCCTTCCACCCTCTCATTTCCCTCTACGTAATCTATACTTCCTCCATTCTTCTCTCACCCTCCACCCTCATTATATATCATCATCTACTTATCAGGGAAAACATTCTGCCTTTGGTTTTTTGGGATTGGCTTATTTCACTTAGCATAATATTCTCCAATTCCATCCATTTTTTTTTTTATTGTAAACAAATGGGATACATGTTTTTTCTCTGTTTGTACATGGCGTAAAGGCATACCATTTGTGTAATCATAAATTTACATAGGGTAATGTTGTTTGATTCATTCTGTTATTTTTTCCCCTTCCCCCCCACCCCTCCCACCCCTCTTTTCCCTCTATACAGTCCTTCCTTCCTCCATTCTTACCCCCCTCCCTAACCCTAACTCTAACCCTAACACTAACCCCTCCCACCCCCCATTATGTGTCATCATCCACTTATTAGCAATATCATTTGTCCATTGGTTTTTTGAGATTGGCTTATCTCACTTAGCATGATATTCTCCAGTTTCATCCATTTGCCTGCAAATGCCATAATTTTATCATTCTTTATGGCTGAGTAATATTCCATTGTATATATATATATACCACAGTTTCTATATCCATTCATCAATTGAAGGACATCTAGGTTGGTTCCACAATCTGGCTATTGTGAACTGAGCAGCTATGAACATTGATGTGGCTGTATCTCTGTAATATGCTGATTTTAAGTCCTTTGGGTATAGGCCAAGGAGTGGGATAGCTAGGTCAAATAGTGGTTCCATTCCAAGTTTTCTAAGGAGTCTCCACACTGCTTTCCAGAATGGCTGCACTAATTTGCAGCCAACCAGCAATGTAGAGTGTACCTTTCTCCCCACATCCTCGCCAACACCTGTTGTTGCTTGTATTCTTGATAATCGCCATTCTAATTGGGGTGAGATGGAATCTTAGGGTGGTTTTGATTTGCATTTCTCTTATTACTAGAGATGTTGAACATTTTTCCATATGTTTGTTGATTGCTTGCATATCGTCTTCTGTGAAGTGTCTATTCATTTCCTTAGCCCATTTGTCAATTGGATTATTTGCATTCTTGGTGTAGAGTTTTTTGAGTTCTTTATAGATTCTGGAGATTAGTGCTCTATCTGAAGTATGATTGGCAAAGATTTTCTCCCACTCTGTAGGCTCTTTCTTCACATTGCTGATAGTTGCCTTTGCTGAGAGAAAGCTTTTTAGTTTGAATCTATCCCAGTTATTAATTCTTGCTTTTATTTCTTGTGCTATGGGAGTCCTGTTGAGGAAGTCTGGTCCTAAGCCGATATGTTGAAGCTCTGGACCTACTTTTTCTTCTATAAGATGCAAGGTCTCTGGTCTGATTCCGAGATCCTTAATCCATTTTGAGTTTAGTTTCGTGCATGGTGAGAGATATGGGTTTAGTTTCATTCTGTTGCATATGGATTTCCAATTCTCCCAGCACCATTTGTTGAAGAGGCTATCTTTTCTCCATTGCATATTTTTGGCCCCTTTGTCTAGTATGAGAAAATTGTATTTATTTGGGTTTGTGTCCGTGTCCTCTATTCTGTACCATTGATCCACCTTTCTATTTTGGTACCAATACCATGCCGTTTTTGTTACTATTGCTTTGTAGTAGAGTTGAAGATCTGGTATTGCAATACCCCCTGCTTCACTCTTTCTGCCAAGGATTGCTTTAGCTATTCTGGGTTTTTTATTCTTCCAGATGAATTTCATAATTTCTTGCTCTATCTCTGTAAGGTCCATCATTGGGATTTTAATTGGAATTGCATTGAATCTGTATAGCACTTTAGGTAGTATGGCCATTTTGACAATATTAATTCTGCCTATCCAAGAACATGGGAGATCTTTCCATCTTCTGAGGTTTTCTTTAATTTCTTTCTTTAGTGTTCTATAGTTCTCATTGTAGAGGTCTTTCACCTCTTTTGTGAGATTGATTCCCAAGTATTTTATTTTTTTCGAAGCTATTGTGAATGGGGTAGTTTTCCTGATTTCTCTTTCTGAAGATTCATCGCTTATGTATAAAAATGCCTTAGATTTATGTGCATTGATCTTATATCCCGCTACTTTACTGAATTCACTTATGAGATCTAAAAGTTTTCTGGTGGAATTTCCTGGTTCCTCTAAGTATACAATCATATCATCAGCAAACAGGGAGAGTTTGAGTTCTTCTTTTCCTATTCGTATCCCTTTAATTTCTTTGGTCTGTCTAATTGCTCTGGCTAGAGTTTCAAGGACGATATTGAATAGAAGTGGTGAAAGAGGGCATCCCTGCCTTGTTCCAGTTTTTAGAGGGAATGCTTTCAGTTTTTCACCATTTAGAATGATATTAGCCATGAACTCAGCGTAGATGGTCTTTACAATGTTAAGGAATGTTCCCACTATCCCAATTTTTTCTAGTGTTTTGAGCATGAAGGGGTGCTGTATTTTATCAAATCCTTTTTCTGCATCTATCAAAATAATCATGTGATTCTTGACTTTAAGTCTATTGATATGGTGAATGACATTAATTGATTTCCTGATGTTGAACCAACCTTGCATCCCTGGGATGAAACCCACTTGATCATGGTGCACTATCTTTTTAATATATTTTTGTATGCGATTTGCTAAAATTTTGTTGAGAATTTTTGCGTCGATGTTCATTAAGGATATTGGTCTGAAATTTTCTTTCCTCGATGTGTCTCTGTCTGGTTTAGGTATCAGGGTAATATTGGCTTCATAGAATGAGTTTGGGAGGGTTCCCTCCTCTTCTATTTTATGGAATACTTTGAGAAGTATTGGAATGAGCTCTTCTTTAAAGGTTTTGTAGAACTCGGCTGAGAACCCATCTGCTCCTGGACTTTTCTTTGTTGGTAGGCTTTTGATGACTTCTTCTATTTCATTACTTGAAATTGGTCTATTTAAATTGTATATGTCCTCCTCGTTCAGTTTAGGCAATTCATATGTCTCTAGAAACCTGTTGATGTCTTCGAAATTTTCTATTTTGTTGGAGTATAGATTTTCAAAATAGCTTCTAATTATGTTTTGTATTTCAGTCGTGTCTGTTGTGATATTTTCTTGTTCATTCCGAATTTTAGTGATTTGGGTTTTCTCTTGTCTTCTCTTTGTTAGTGTGGCTAAAGGTTTATCAATTTTGTTTATTTTTTTGAAGAACCAACTATTTATTTTGTCAATTTTTTGTATTGTTTCTTTTGTTTCAATTTCGTTGATTTCAGCTCTGAGTTTAACTATTTCCTGTCTTCTACTACTTTTGGTGTTGGTCTGTTCTTTTTCTAGGCCTTTGAGCTGTAGTGTTACGTCGTTTATTTTTTGAGTTTTACTTCTTTTATTAAATGTGCTCCATGAAATAAATCTTCCTCTAACTACTGCTTTCATAATGTCCCAGAGATTTTGATATGATGTTTCTTTGTTCTCGTTTACATCTAAGAATTTTTTAATTTCCTTCCTAATATCTTCTGTTATCCATTCATCATATAATAGCATATTGTTTAATCTCCAGGTGTTGGAGTAGTTTCTGGTTTTTACTCTTTCATTTATTTCTAACTTCAATCCATTATGATCTGATAGAATACAAGGTAGTGTCTCTATCTTCTTGTATTTGCTGACATTAGCTTTGTGGCATAATATATGGTCTATTTTAGAGAAGGATCCATGTGCTGCTGAGAAGAAAGTGTGTTCGCTCTTGGTTGGATGGTATATTCTATAAATGTCTGTTAAGTCTAAATTATTGATTGTGTTATTGAGATCTATGGTTTCTTTGTTCAATTTTTGTTTGGAAGATCTGTCCAGTGGTGAGAGAGGCGTGTTAAAATCACCTAGTACTATTGTGTTATGGTCTATTTGGTTTCTAAAATTGAGAAGGATTTGTTTAACATACATGGATGAGCCACTGTTTGGGGCATAGATATTTATGATTGTTATATCTTGCTGATTTAGGCTTCCCTTAAGCAGTATGAAATGTCCTTCTTTATCCCTTCTGACTAACATTGGCTTGAAGTCCACATTATCTGAAATGAGGATGTATACTCTGGCTTTTTTGCTGAGTCCGTGTGCATAGTATGTTTTTCCCCATCCTTTCACCTTTAGTCTATGGGTATCTCTTTCTATGAGGTGAGTCTCTTGCAGGCAACATATTGTTGGACCTTTCTTTTTAATCCAATCTGCCAGTCTATGTCTTTTGATTGATGAATTCAGGCCATTAACATTCAGGGTTATTAATGAGATATGATTTGTATTCCCGGTCATTTGGTTCATATTTAAAATTTTATTTATTTATTTATTTTTTGACACATCTTGGTTCCTCCTTTATTTGACAGTTCCTTTAGGGTAATTCCTCCCTTTGCTGATATGCTTCTTTGTTTTTTATCTCTTCCTCATGAAATATTTTGCTGAGAATGTTCTGTAATGCTGGCTTTTTTTTTGTAAATTCTTTTAGCTTTTGTTTATCATGGAATGATTTTATTTCATCGTCAAATTTGAAGGTAAGTTTTGCTGGGTATAAGATTCTTGGTTGGCATCCATTTTCTTTCAGGGCTTGGTAAATGTTGTTCCAGGCCCTTCTAGCTTTCAGGCTCTGGATTGAAAAATCTGCTGATATCCGTATTGGTTTTCCCCTGAATGCAATTTGGTTTTTTTCTCTCACAGCCTTTAAAATTCTGTCTTTATTTTGTATGTTAGGTATTTCATAATAATGTGCCTTGGTGTGGGTCTGTTGTAATTTTGTGTATTTGGAGTCCTATAAGTCTCTTGAACTTGATTTTCCATTTCATTCTTCAGATTTGGGAAATTTTCTGATATTATTTCATTGAATAGATTATTCATTCCTTTGGTTTGTTTCTCTAAGCCTTCCTCAATCCCAATAATTCTCAAATTTGGCCTTTTCATGATATCCCATAGTTCTTGCAGATTCTGTTCATGATTTCTTACCATCTTCTCTGTTCAACTTTGCTTTCGAGGTTAAATATTTTGTCTTCAATATCTGAAGTCTGTCTTCCAGGTGTTCTATTCTATTGGTTATGCTTTCTATGGAGTTCTTAATTTGGTTTATTGTTTCCTTCATTTCAAGGATTTCTGTTTGTTTTTTTTCAATATCTCTGTTTATTGAAATGATCTTTTGCTTCCTGTATTTGCTCTTTTAACTTTTGATTGGTGCTATCATTCAATGCCTGCATTTGCTCTTTCATCTCATCATTCAATGCCTGCATTTGCGCTTTCATCTCATCATTCAATGCCTGCATTTGCTCTTTCATCTCATCGTTTGCTTCCCTGATCATTTTAATTATGTACATTCTGAACTCACTTTCTGTCATTTCTTCTGCCATGCTGTCATTGGTCATTGTCATTTTATTGATGTAACATCTAGATTTTTTGGGGGCATTTTCTTCCCTTGTTTTCTCATATTGTTCAGGAATCAGTGGGTCATTAAGATATTGCAGATTTCCTCTATCAACTTATAATGTCCCTGAAGATTGCTAGTATATCCCCTCTTATCCTTCAGTAGCCTGAAGTCTTGGAGGAAGTTGATAATGCGGAGCTCCAGGAAGAAGCTGCCTCTCTAAGGGTGGTGACCCTCAGGTGGCGTATATTCCCTGCTAGTGGGCAGAGGTGCCTCCACTTGTTGACCAATGGTCATCCAACGGGGAACTAGTCTGCGGGATGAGGCAAGTCCTGTTTGTGCCTGTGTCTCTGGTTTTACCGGCCCTGTGCGAAAACCTCACCTGGCAGGGAAGACTCACTGGGTGGGGACGTCTCGCTTGTCAGTTCCCCTCCTAGAGGTTCCCCTCAATCTACAACTACCGCCTGGGCTGGGCTGTCTTCTTCTGCAACGTTCCCAGGGGCCCGGACCTACCTCCTGGGCCTGGGAGCCTCACCCTCCGCAGGCGAGTCTCCTTAGGCTGCCTCTCCCAGAGAATCTGCCCGCAGTCCTGGAAACTTCGCTCTGCCCCTAGGTGTGTCTCTGTGCGGCTCTTCCAGTAAGAAGCCACCTAGCTCCTGGGACCCTGCTCTGCACCTAATCACCTGGCTCTGTGGCCCCTCCTCTGAGCAGCCACCTGGAGCCCCGTACAATAGCTCCGATACCCAGAGACCCGCCACACACCTCCTCCTCCGGACAGCGGCCGGGTTTCTGACGCAGTCACTAGGAGCCCAAGCAACTCACTTCGCGTCTCCTCCTCCCGCCAACCACCCGTAGCCCTAGGCAGTCACTCCAAGTCCAAGTGACCCGCCCTGTTCCTCCTCCTCCTCCTCGGGGTAGCCCCCCGGGTGTTCAGGAGCGGTGGCTCCGAGACCAAGTGACCCACCATGCTCCTCCTCCAGGCAGGCCACTGGTGTTCAGGAGCGGTCGCTTTTAGTCCAATCATCTCACCACTCGCCTCCTCCTCTGGCAACCGCCTGTGGCTCTGATGCAGTCACTCCTAGACCAAGCGACCTGCCGCGCTTCTCCTCTTCCTCCGGGCAACCCCCCGGTGTTCAGAAGTGGTTGTTCTGGGTCTAAACAGCTCGCCACGCAGCTCCTCCTCAGGCAGTCGCCCGGAGCCCCAGTGGTTGTCCGAGTCCAAGCGCTGTGCTGAGCCGCCTCCTCTACGATGATCCCAGTTGTCCGTGTTTACCGCTCCAGCCAGGGGAGGGGCGTCTCGCCGTGCAACTCTACTTCACAATGTTCCCTCCGTTCAGGGGCTACTGCCCCATCCGGAACGCCTTCCCAATGGGAAAGACTCACCCAGCGGCTTTGAGTTGGTCCCAAGTCTCTCAGTATCTCCTCTTTTGAATCCTGCATCCTGCAGCAATGTGAAATGCAGCCGCCCCCTAGTCCGTCATCCTGAAACCCAATTCCATCCATTTATCTGCAAATGCCATAATATTATTCTTCTTTATGGCTGCATAATATTCCATTGTGTATATATACCAGTTTCTTTATCCATTCTTCTGTTGAAAGGCATCTAGGTTAAGAACTCAAAATGTAGTTATATATTAATTATAGTATTGATACTTTTTATTCTCAAATACTTAAGGCTGAAAAATTTAATATTGATAGCTTTTTCGTAGCTCTATTAGATTAATTTCCTAATGAGTAATAATATATAAAAATAATGAAATCCATTTGCATTCTTGGATATTAGTCAATATAGCAATCAAGACTACATAGATTATTTAAATAGATAAATGTGGAGAGATGAAGTTCAAGTGTCCTCTGATATGAAAGTAAGTGACCCAATAAAAATGAAAATTTTTACCAAAAATTTCAGGAAGAAATGATACTATCATCTTTTTGATAGAATTATAAAATTGATAACTATAATGTAAATTTTAAAAATCCTGAAGCCTTTATATATGTTGAATACAATCAAAGCTATATTCTAATTTGCCATAATTTTTTTCTGGAACTGATTTTAAACTAAGTACCTCAAAAATACAATATTGGAAATATGGACATCTAGTTTCTAGTCTATCATTGCCTGCATAACTTCAGTTACTTCAGCTCTCTGGGCTTTGGTTTGCCAGCTGTAGAATAAAATATATTTAGCTGTAACATAGTACTTTGCAATTCTAAGAGTCCATAGGTATTAGTACGTGAGAGATAGATGCTTGAGGCAACTCCACTTCTCAGAATCAGGTGACTCAGTGGATTCTACAAGGTCAAAAATAAGGCAAGCATTGTTACCAAACAGTCTCTTCAGGAAAGAAAGAAGAAAACATAGCCAATCAGAGGGTCAGTTTGCTTATGAGAAATCAGACCAAAAATATCAGAAAGTCCTTGGGTTCCTACCAAGAGGAAGGGCACCATATATGCATACCTACTTCTTGCCAGTTCCTAAGGTAGTCATACCACTTGGTTTAACTTTTGCCTTTCAGGTGTCATGAAAGTAAAGGGATTCCCCCAACACAAATTATCTGAACAGTAAAGGTTAAATGAATTGTACAGTGACTTAGAACTTGGACTCCAGCCATGTTCTGCTATGGCTACTTACTACATACAATGATGATTACTAAAACCTAAAGTTCTGTATATGCAGTTTAAAAATACAGATTTCTCAGAGTCATCTTAGGCAACTGGAATCTGTGGTCAAGATGCCATGGAATCAGACTGCAGGTGTGGCTCAGTGGTAGTGCTTCAGCCTAGCATGTGTGAGGCCCTCTCTTGGATTTCCAGCACTTTAGAAAACAACAACAAAACCAAAAAATGAGTCTGTGGAATCTGCTTTGCTGGAGAGATCTCCAGAGCACTCCTTGAGTCCATGCAGAAAGAAAGACTAAGGAATAATTTAATACATGTATCAAAAATTATATTTGATTATTGAGGCAGCTTTCTACCATAATTTCTGAAGTTTTTCTATGAATCTCCTAATTCTATCCATTTCAAAACCTATAACCCTTCTTCCTTTACCTATTTTACCACATAGGACGTGTTTGTAAAGTATTCAACAACACAACAAATATGTTTCATTTCTTCCTTTCTTGGAAGAAAACTTCCTAAATTATAGTATAATATGGTCAATTTTCTAAGTATAATTACAGTTATTGAAATAGATGAAATGCAAACCCCACATGAATCAGATTGTGTTTGTTCCATGAACTTGAAGCCTCTTGCTAACTGACACTTGGAAAAGTCCTAGTATTACTCACTTAAAGATAGGGTACATTGAAAAACCATTTCTATAAAAATCATTTGCAACTGAAAAATAGGGAAGTCGAGAATAACAGACCTATACAAAAAATACCTGTAAGCTAGTCTCCCCAACTCCCTGCCCAAAGAGAGCATATCATTTTATATGCATGTTTAAAACTTACCTCACTGGCAGAAAAGTTTTACTGACTAGCTGTATGATGCTGAATCCAATAGCCTGCAGCTTTTTTATTCCTCTATATATGTTAATTAGTCATTTTTAAAAAAAGTTTTTTTGGGTGAAATAAAACAGTATATGAGGACAATTTGGTGGCTAAATGAGAAAGTTGTGACTTTTTCCATTATTAATAATTTGAATAATGGGGCCATTTTCTTTAATAGTGTACTTATAAGTAGCTATACACTTGAGAAGCTATTTTTATATTATATCATTATGTTTTTAATGGCTTCTAGTTGCCACATTGCTTTCAGTTCCAAAAAATGTGTTCTATTAGAATAAAGGGAAGAACAAATAATTGAAGAAGTATTAAATAAGAGTGTTTTAGATGTTAATAATCTAGTAATTTAGGCCAAATTTATTCTGTTCGAAAACTAATAGGAATATCAAAAAAGTAGTAAGTGCAAATGTCCTGAATTTTGTTAGTGAAAAACAATGTAGGATGATGGTTACCAGGAGCTGGAGTGGTTGCACTGGGCAGATGTTGGTCAAAGGATACAAAATTTTCCTTAGGAGAAATAAATTCAAAAGATCTGCTGTACAAAATGGCAACAACAGTTAGTCGTGATGTATTATATTCTTGACCATTGAAAAGAGTAGATTTTAAGTGTTCTCATCACAAAAATCGATTAAGTATGCAAGGTAATGCCTATATTAATTAGCTTAATTTAGCCTTTCCACAATGTATGCATGTTTCAAAATATATACATACATATATACAGTTTTTGATTGTCAATTGAAAAGCTAATTGAAAATTATAGCAAAGTCAAAGACTGAGAAGAGGTGGTAAAAAGTAAAAGAACTAAAACTTCTTAGAATAAAGCAAATTGGAAAAAAAAAATATTATGTCAGTTAGGATCCCAGCAGGTAATAGCACTGTGATTTGGGATTTTCAAGGAAACTTTTCAGTTTGCAAAGGTGTGTGCCAAATTAGAGACACACAGAGTGTGTTAAGGCATGCGGGAATTAGCAGCATAGGGATGATATCACACCTCTAGGGGTGAGGGAAAGAGATGTGTTACTAGAGCCTGCTGAGAGCTGCAACAGTGGAGAGAGACTCCTGCCAGAAACTGTCATAAAAGGTGTGTAGGCAAGCCAGTGCTTCACATCAGCAATAAAGAAAACATAGCTAAGCCACTGTCTCACATCAGCAGAAATGAAACAGAAAACTCTTATGATTGACTCCTGCTGACCAAATTCAACTGGAAGTCACAGCTAAAAGAATGCTCTTGATATTTGTATTTACATATAATACTTCATGTCATGCTTTAGAGATTTCAGATTCAGCTGGTTAATTACAATTTTCAGCCTCTGATCCAGCTGCAGTTTTTACCTATGGAAAGACATTTATATGTTTCTCTCCTTTTCTTGTGTCAGAGTGTTTGCATACATTCTATATTCTACCTTCTACGCATTCCTTACTCATTTTTGCAAGGGGACTCTACTAGTCAGGCATGTGTTTTCCATAAAACAGTTTAAGTAGATTCTTGGTTCTTCTTGTCTTGCTAGATACTATATGGATTTTCCTGCTGTAAGTTGACTGAAAGACTGAGTGATGTGGACTTCCTTTTAGCCACAGAAACTGTGAGTTGGGAGTTGTGGAAGTAGTTGTACCTTTGGTCAATTAAACTTAGAAAATGTGGTTCATTTTCTCCATTTATTGAAATAATGCTAGTGAAGTTGAGGTCAACTAGACAAGGAGTAGGTGATGTCCCAGTAGGAAGAACTATTTGAGTTATAAATTGGTTTTCCTATCACTTCTATACCCCTCACAGAAAAATCAGTGCCTTGACTACTTTGGAAAGAAGTCCCCTTACAGAAAAGCTGTAGGGCCTAAGAACTTTTCTTTGGTAAGCTGATCATACATTTTTTTCTGCACTGCCAAATGTCATGCTGTTAGTGATGCATAATGTTTAATTGGTCCCTCAGTTATGTTCAGTAGATTTCGTCCTCTTTTTCTCCATGTACAGTGACAGATACGTTTAGATTATAAGCCCTTTTTACTGTGACAGATTTGTTATTATGAAATATGGTTAAAAAGAAAAAAATGTGGGCTTGGGTTGTGGCTCTGGTTGAGCACTTGACTAGCATATGTGAGGCACTGGGTTCGATTCTCAGCACTCTATATAAATAAGTAAAATAAAGGTCCATTGACAACTTAAAAAAATATTAAAAAAAAAAAAAGAAAGAAAAAATGGTACCATTAGGGGTGAACTTCCTCTTCTAAATGCTTATCTGTGGACTTCCACAAAAGTTGTTAATTTAAGGGTAAAAATACTGTATGGCTGTAAAATAGGCACTCTCTGTCTTTTGCATAAGCTCCTGACACCTTTCACCCTTATGCCAATATATTTGTAGTATATGTGATGATTTGAGATATGTCCACCAATTCTTTGACTTACCTTTCAAGAAATGAAGCCTCATTTCTCTCCCCTTGAGTATAAGCTGGACTTTGTAATGTGTTTCTAACAAATAGAATAAGGCAGAAATACAGAGTGTGATTTTGGGAGAAATCCCCATGGCATCTGCCTTCCTGTCTCATCATGGATCACTTATTCTGGGATAAGCCAGCTGCCATGTTGTAAGGAAGCTCAAGCAGACTTTTTAAAGAAACTTATGTGGCAAGTGACTGAAGCCTGTTGCCAATGAGCACCAAGGACATGAGACCTGCTGAGAGTCCTGTGAGTGAGCCTTCTTAGGACCAGATCCTTCAGCTCCAGAAAAACGTTCAAATAAGAGTAGCACTAGCCAAAGTCTTAACTGCATCCTCAGCAAAGACCCTTGAGTCAGAACCTCATAGCTAAACTGCTTCCAAGTTTGTGACCCATGAAAAAATGTGAGATAACAGGTCTCTTGTTTTAAGCAGATAACTTCTAGAGTTGCTTATTCAGCACTAGATTAGTAATATACTGTTTTTCTTTCAGAATTTACCATTCCTTTTGTTATTTCACCGCCTGTGTGATAGAGGAGAATTGTTGCTAATTTCTTAGTGTTCTATTCCTGAAAAGAAATTTTTTTTCAAATTTTTCTGTGTTCCCTAAAGTTGATAGTCTTTATATTAGAATAAGTAAATTTTATTCCATAATCTAACTTCTTTTTATCATTTGATTTGTTTCTACAAGGAAAAATGCATAGTCTGATCTTCTCTATAGTTTTGAGTCTTTTATTTACTTATCTTTTAAATTTTTTGGTACCAGGGAGTGAACCCAGGAGTGCTTAGCCACTGAACCACATCCCCAACCCTATTTATTTTTTATTTTGAGACAGGGTCTCACTAAGTTGCTGAGGCTGACTTTGAACCTGTGATCCTCCTTCCTCAGCCTCCTGAGCCTCTGGGATTACAGGCATGCGTTACTGTACCCAATCTTTTATTTTATTTTTTTTAATATTCTATGCAATGCTTTATATCTACTTTTAAAGTATTTTATAAATTAATTGTTAATGAACTTGAATTCTGAAGATTTACTCTTAAAACAAAACACAACACAACAAAAGTATCATATCCCTTCTGAAATTATTTTAACCTCTTGAAATAGCCTGTCTTGACGGCCACGCAGTGTCGTGCCTGATTGAATCACAGAGAATGCTTATAAGTTTCCTCAGAGGTCAGCACCTTGTATTTCTGCCTTGGATGCCTTTTGGGCCTGGAATGTTCTCTCAGTTAAATGTTTGTTTTTTCAAAACTCAGCTCAAGTGTTATCTTTACCTATGCATCTGGTTCCCCATACCTCATTCTTTTGGACCTCAGCCTTTCCCATACATGCATTTATGACAGTGCTGTAACATTTTATAGTTCTGACTTCTCTGATGTGTCTGTACCCTCTTGTCAGTCCTGTGATGGTGTGGATGCCTGATTTATTGGTTCTCAGCTCTCATTTGTCACCTGAGTACATTGAGTAGGACTTGACTCTACCTGTTTTTCTTCTGTTCTTACTCATTATGCTTTTAAAATTGAGAGTTTGCATCATGATATCTTGTTGTAAATTCATTGCTGTCTGTAAGAGATTCAGATCTAATGCTTCAGAATGCTTGTCAATCTTTATAAGATACTCCTTGGGTCATAAATTTATATTGTGTGAGAGCTTTACTATTTCAACTGATACACTTTTATCATAATTAATCTCACTTTAAGGTGCTCACTTTAAACATTTTCAATAGAAAGTGAATTTAACCATATAGGCTAAAGATTATTGACTATTTCTCTCAATAAAATGTTATATATGAGTAAAAATATTTGCATTTTCTTGAATGAATTTTTTGGCAGCTTTATTTAGGCACTGTGAACTTTTTCTTTAGTTTTTTCACCTGAGATCTAGCCACAGGTCTGCTCATCAATAAACATGAGGGATCAACCTCTTACTGAGAATAATTAGGAAATCTCAAAAAAATTACTTAAAGGCATTGGAGAGCTGGTAAATTAGTAAATAATTATAGAGCCAAAGTCCAACAGAGAAATAAAACTCAGAATGGTAATTTGGGTTTAGGGAGACTTTCTCCCTTGTGTTTCTAGATTTCTAGGTTCTGAATGAGCCAACTAAAGACTGAGACACCAAGCAAAGATTTCAACTGATTTTACATGGCTGTGGGGATAACACTTCAAAGTTAGTACTTGCCAAGATGGGAGTATAGGCTCCAAAGTTCTGTTTCTCAGGAGTAAACTGAACTATTTCTTCTTGGGATAGGACCTAGGCATTGAATAATCTCAATTCCTGATTAGATCAGTGTGATATGGGCATCCTGATATTCTTGGCAAACTCTAAACATCAAAAGAAAATGTTTTCTGGGAAAGAAAATGTCATCAGAGACTTGAGATTATCTCTTTAATGTTCCATAGGCAACATCTGGTACTTAAGCAAACTGGAAGAAGATTTGAAAATATGATAGCTACTCCAAGAAGGGGCTCAGAAAGGTTGCAGGAAAAATAGACACCAACTTAAAAAAAAAAAAAAGACACGTGATTTTTCTTTTTAGGAAAAGGAAATACAAGTTGAGATTTTTGGTAACGTAAGTTTGATTTAATATCAGGAAATCGATTCATGTCATTTCCCATCTTGATAGAACAAAGGGAGTGGGGAGCAGCCATCTTTGGGTCATCTCAATATAAGCAAAAGCTCCTTTGAAATTCATCACAGTAAAGACACTTAGCATCTACTAGTAGAAAATGATGTGGTAAAGATAGTTAAAAGAGTGTCAGCAACATCATACTTGAAAATCAAATGTCGAGGACATTCTTAGATTGAATAGGAAGCAGGGAAGCTCACTCATCAGTGCTGTTCAGACATTGTCAGAGGTGAGCACACTGAGGTGAGCAAGGGGAACAAAAGGCACATAGTTGGAAAGGAAGAAAACTTATTTTCCATCAACAGTATGATTTTATAAATTCCATAATGACATACAGAATTGAGCTGTTCAAATCAGTAAATGAACTTTGCCAAAGTTATAAGGTCAATGTTAAAACATCAATTCAATATATCAATAATAAAATAAAACTTACCAACACCCTAAGCTCATAATGATATATACCAATAATAAAATAAAAAATTAAAAAGAGATGCCATTTATAAAATCAAATACCTAGGATCAATAAGATTGCTGTGCAAGATAAGTGAAACATTATTGAGAAAAACAGATGAATATACCCAAATGGTTCCAGGCAAAATTTGTGAAATTGTTTTTTTTCTTTTACTTTTTCTTTTCTTTCTTTTTCTTTTTCTTTTCTTTTTTTTTTTTTTTTTGGTGGAAATTGAAATGGTGATACCATAATTTATAGGTAAAATGGAGGAAACAAGAACAGATAAGAAAGTTGCAAAACTTTTGAAGAAGGTAGTAGGACTTAACCATGAGTGTTTGCATTGAACAGTACAATTTTTCTGGTGTGTTATTCTTTAAAAGTTAAAGAGAACTTATTGTACACAATTTTAAATTGAATTCTGTTAATTTTAAATCATTTTTTCTGAGATTTATTTTTGCTATTACTTTAAGTCATATTAACATGTGAAATAATGAAAATCAAGTAAATTTTGAAAAAAAAGAAAACAAGAAAATATATTCCTTAAAAAATGAAAAATCTCAATCACGTTCCAGATTAACAGTAGATCCTGCAGGTACTGTGGCATTGTAAAACACAATCGTGATTCTACCTTAAATATAATGGATGAATCAATTTGTTTCCTTACAATATAGTCCAATTTTATTTACATATATGTATTTAGGTAATTATTTGTTTATTTACTTGGACATACGTTTAGGTAAATTTCTTAAATTCTGAATTTGCATAATATGACCTTTAAATTTAAATGCCTGATTCCCAGGCATGTGCTTCTTGGCTATGTGTGGGAATATCAGATTGTCCCAAAAGGTGTAATAGTTAAAGATGAAGTTCTAAAATCATTCTGCCTAATATGACTGTGTTACCTTGGGAGAATTCCTTAATTTTGATTAGTTTGGTTTTGTAAATAGAAATATTGGGTAGATATATAACCTTAATGGGGATAACAGAAATGAGTTTAAATATATATTTAAAATAATAATTTCAAGTCTGTTTATGTAAAAAGTAAGACACATTGTTATTGGTGTCCTTATATAAACAACTTAAGAAAATAAGCAAAAATATGAAGTAGTTTGGATAAAAGAATGTCTTTTGCATGTAACCTTCAGATCAACCTCTCTTACTTCCTTATCTCCTTTCTTTCTACATTTAGACAGTCATTCAATAATATTTAGAAGGATCTTTTTCATCTTTCTTTTGTAAAACATTTTACAAAATTATATTGGAACTACTGACTTTTCTGGTCTTATAATTGCATTTACTTTTTGAAATGTTATTTTATTATTTAATTTTTAGTTATTGGATGAATGCCTTTTTTTTTTTTCTCATGAGTTTATAAACTTCTAACAGTAGGAACTGCCTTTTCTTGTAACAAAGAACACAGAATGTCCCCAAGATACCCTCATTGACTAGGGTTGTATAGTTAAAGGTTGAGGTTTGTATGTATGAAGTACAATATTTGGGGGAGATCACTGTTTATATAATTTCTCCTACATTGTGTATTATCCTTGCTCTGCTGCTATTAAAGTAATGAGATTTCTGGTTCAATACTCATAATGTGGAACCTCACAGTAAGAAATGATAAAGAACAGCTTCA
The DNA here is from genome assembly GCF_902686445.1 of Sciurus carolinensis. NCBI lineage: Eukaryota > Metazoa > Chordata > Mammalia > Rodentia > Sciuridae > Sciurus > Sciurus carolinensis. Next base: position 18,500,148 of record NC_062217.1, on the reverse strand, counting down.
TATGAGCTTTAATCTTGGTTTCACATATAAACCACTACAGATCTTCCATGGTACCTTACACAGACTGAATGTGTTTGAAAGGCCAATTGACTAGTGGAAAGTAACAGCAGTCATTGCTCTTCACTGGACTTGAAAAAGTATTATTTCAACTACAGGTACTTTGCCTTGATGGAGTGGCTGATACTAATCATGAACAGTAATCTATACATACCACTAGGAGTAAATGTACTTAAGTTTCAGATTTGCATGACTTTTATACTTAATTTCCAACCTTCTGAGCATGTGCTACATGACTATATGTAGATTCAGACTATCCGAAGGGGGTACTATTTAAGAAAATGTCTTTGGAGTCACAGGACTTATTATTGACCTTGTGACCTTGGGAGAGGTACTTAATTTCTCTTAGTCTCATTTTCCATCCCTGAATAAAATGATAATGATGGTGTCTTCTTCATGGGAGAGTTGGAAAGATTAGAAGAGACAATCCTAAATGAGTCTTTTCTCCCTGCAGGAGTGATCCACAATTCCCATACTACATAGGAAAAAAAAAAAAAAAAAAAAAAAAAAAAAAGAACTTTGTTAAAAAATGTATGCTTTCTGACTTCCATTCATCTCCAAACAAGAGGGACCTATTCCTTGGCAAAATGAAAAAGGAAGACTGTGCTTTTGACATCTCTTCCTCTTTGCCTTCCTCACCTTTTTGTATCATTGATCTCATTTTCACTGTTTTCTATTTCCCTCATTCACAAGCATGATCATAATTAATAAATTAAATAATTAATTTACTTCACTTAAAAAAATCTCTAAGTTCTATTTTAAAGGAGTTTAAATAAGACATGTTGTCAGAATAATATTTTTGTACCCTAGAGCTTTCAAATTTTGTGATTTGAAATCTTTAGGAACAAAAATCTATAAACTTCTATACATTTTACCTCATGCTAGTTATTATATTCACAACACTGAAATAAAATTGTAACACATGTATCATTTTTCTTTACTTCTTTGACTTGTGTGACTAATTAGGAGGCTGTTTTAGCATTTCCTTTTAAGAACCTCTCTAGGTTTTATTCACTGATACTGTATGTAAGGTTTTGGCATTTTTGTTGCAGTAATAGTTTATTATATAATTCCATAGGAAGTAAAATTCCACCTCAGAGTGGCCTACCTTTTGGCATTTATTTTTCTCTCAAGGGTTTTTTTTTTTTTTTTTTTTAATCTCATCTTTTGTTTGCCTATGCTTGGACATTGAACTGTAAATACAATAGATTCCTTTGTTTACTTGTTAAGATTCTTGATCTCTGGTTTTGAATTTGAGTAATAGAAAATGGTTGGGAGCAAAAGGGACAAGATGCTAGCAATAATTGGATAAAGTTTAATAACACGTTTTGGATTCTCATGTATTAACCCACTTGTGCCTTTTGTAGGTGCTTCATTTCGTATGCTCCTTCATTTTCTCCTCTTTGAAACTTCCACTTCTTTTTCCTTTTATTCATTTTTTTCTTTCCAGGTTCCTGTAATAATCACTGACATGCAATCCTTTATTGTGTTAAAATTATTTAAACATATGCTTTAACTAATTTCTATGATTTAACCTCCTCTGAAAATGAATCATCTTGTAGTTAAAATCATAATAAGTTCTGGAGACAAACTACTTGGGATCCCTCCAACTCCATTCCTTCCTAGTCACATGGTTTGTACAATTTACCAAACCTTTCTCTGTGTCTTTGTTTTTTCATCTGAAGGCAAGTTTATCTCACACAGTTAAGAATGTTGTTGATTGTGAGATTCTAATAAGAGTGCTGGGTACTTAGTGACTGTAATATAAGACTGCTCCCCCACCCTTTGCATTGCATCACAATCTAGCTTGTCAGTCTGAAAGCTGCTCTTCCCGCCCTTTCCGCTGCAGCCATTTCCCCGCCTCCCGACTACTTGTCAGTCTGTGAACATCCTAGCTAGCTATTGGTTCATCAGTCAGCTTGCAAGTATCCTTCTCCGTTATTGGTCCCCTGTTAGCCCTGCGAAATTCAACTGCTTAAGGGTAGCTCTTGCTTTCTTTCTCCTCCTCACTTTCTTTCTCCTCCTCACTTTCTTTCTCTCTCCTCCTCGCTTTTCCACTCTCTCTAGCGCGGGCCCTTTCTCTTTTCCTCTCATTTTCTCTCTTACCCTGCAGGGAGACACTTTGTTTGCTTAATAAACTCCCTTATGTGATTTCCCGTGTCTGGTGTGGTTTTCTGGGTTTCTTACAGTGACTATTTTAGAAGTGTTTGTTAAAGAAATATGTATGTTCTTTCTGGATGCTTCCTGTTTTTCTGTCACACCTAAGCAGAAGAAATAACTTGTTGCTTCTCTGAGTCTAAATCTTCAAACAACTTGGATTCTCAATGTCCCTCTTCCTCAAGGACCTTCCCAGTTTAATAAATTACCTTTTAATATTCTCAAACTGGGCTGGACATCATACTCCTGTGATTATGGAATATTTGCACAGTGAAAAAGTTTTTTGTGGTAGGATGGAATATTTCTAATGTGCTATCTTTGTACCTTCATGTATAACTTTTCATTTGAATAGAATTCTTTTCCCCACACATTGTTTGCCTGGCCTGAGTTACTCATTGTTCAACTTTGTTATGTTTTTTACATTTTTAACCTTCTTTGCTAGAGCATCAAGTGCATGCCTTCCTTATAACCTTGACCACACTGACTTGTAAATGTTGCTTTACCTGCCTGGGCCCAGGAGAAATGAGTGCTCTTAGAAAGTCATGATGTAGTGGGCAAATAGCTCATCCAGAAAGTCATGATGTGTCCTTCTGTCCAATGACCTCAACAAAATCATTGTCTGAGCTATGTGTGTGTGTTTTCAATCAGTGGATAAATGAATATTTGAATTTGATAAACACCTTATTGTTCATTTATTGTTGTATGAGTGTGTTTCTGTAAAATAATGTATGACCTTCTAATTAATAAAGGATTCTCTTTCCAGCCACGGTCAAAGGTGCTCTCACCCAGAATTTTTAAAAAATAAAAAAATGTCACTTGATAGCCTAAGTGACAAGAATGGCTTTATTTTTGAACAAATTCTGATTTGGGAGAAAGTCTCATATATTAGTTATTATAAAATTAACTATCCTATGTTTTGAAATGAGCAACAGTTCAATGTATCCCTTGCTACCATAATCTTCTTTTACAGCTTTTCCTAGGAATTAATTTTGTCTTGAGTTTAATGCAGATTATATTTTTCATCTAGAGGGAAAGCATTAGAAAATAATGTTATACCATCTTATTATAGAAATAGAAAGGAGTATGATTAGTTTCTGTGACCTCAGTGTCTGAACATATGTCAATAACATGTGAGTCCAGAGGCCTTCAAGAGTGTTTAAAGGTTTATGTATGCATTTCTGAGATATTGAATGTATGAGTTAGTGATTCTTATATAAGAATTAATTGTTCCATTTATGTTATATATTTCTATTTGCCTTTGGTAGGAGACAGAAGTGATAGACTCCCCAACACAAACAGCGACATACTTTCAGTGTGACTCTCTTGGTGCTTCGCAGGTTTGGCCTTTAAGCATTGATCTGTTAGCTGGTTGATAAGCTTGTCAAATATGTCCAATAATTCACTTTTAGAACACTTTTTGTCTTATGTTCTTAAATAGTCCAGATATAGTAATAAACAGAGAGCAACTGTCTTCCTATTTTCTAATTTCCAAGTGGGTTTCGTCTTAATTAGTAGTTAGCCTTTAAAATTTTTTAAATATGTAATTAAAAATTACAAATAACCTTTGATACCATTTTAACTGCCTCACCCACATCTTTATCTCTAGTACCAGTTTGATCTTTGCTCAATTTGATGGATTTTTAATTTTTATTATGATTTATTCTTTATTTAGACATGCGTTTTTAAGTCTCAAACATGTGAGTTACATAATCTTCCTTTTACTGGCTTATTTCCTCTTGTTCTTGCCAAGTTGTCTCTTGTAATTCTCTTCTAGCTCGTACATAATTGTATCCACTAGCACCTAAACTTCCCTTTAATTGTATATATTTGTTCTTGTTTGTTCTGCATCTCAAAAAAGCAAAGAAAAATTTTAACCCCACACTGACCTTCGTTCAACTAATTTCTTAGCTCCCCTGCACAGCACGACTTTGTAGGAGCCTTTCTACAGTCAGTGTTGCTCTGTGGTGACCTTCCATTTCTTCTCAAACAACGTTAGCTAGTTTGCTGTCTCTTACCATTCTCCTTCAATTTCTTTAATGACCTTTATCTGACCAAATCAAGTGGTGATATTTTGGTCGGATTACCTGTCCATTCTGTCAATTAGTGAAACAGAGTATTAAAATATCTGACTTTATTTATAGATTTTTCTTTTTTCTTTTTGAAGTTCTTTTTTTGTTTGTTTGCTTCAGGTATTCTGAATTCTGTTATTGAGTGCATAAACATTACTGACTTTATATCATCCTACTGAATTGACCCCTTTATCATTATGAAATTATATTCTTTAAACTTGGTAACCTTTACTCTGAAATGCCTTTTTTGATATTCATATAACCATTCAGATTGAATATGATTAGTAAAGTAATATATCATTCTGATAAATATTTTGTTGTTTTCTTCTTTTAATTTATTGTTATCATTAAAGTGTGTTTCTTTTAGGCAGCATGTAATTGAGCCTTGGGTTTTTTTTATCCATTCGGTTAATCACTACCTTCAAATTAGTATGTTTAACTCATTTACATATTATGTGATTAAATATATGGTTAGATTTAAACCTATGATCAGTTTTAATGTCTTTCCTTTTAATTATATGTTTTTCAGTTCTACATTTGTTTTGATTTATTGATTTTTCTTTTGAGTATGGGTTGTGGTTTTTTGTTTCTTTGCATGCCTGGTAATTTTTTAATTAAATATCAGACACTGTAAATTTTACCTTTTTGAGTGCTGCATATTTTTACATTCCTATATAAATAGTCTTAAGATTTGTTATGAGACACAGTTAAGTTTGGTATTTTTGAGGCTTTCTGTTCAGACTTGTAGGGGAGTCAGAGATTGTTTTGTCTGGGATTAATTATTCTCTACCATGAAACAAGACCCTTTGTGTACTCTACCCATACTTTATGAATTATGAGATTTCTAAGTGTTGTTGGTAGAAACAGACACTATCTCTGCTGTGAGTGTGGGGTATTCCCTCTAATTCTTGGGTAGCTCTCATTTCCTTGGTATTAACCATACATCCATGGTCTGATTAATATTCTGATGAATAGTTCAGGGAGACTTAAAGTTTGGACATGAGGTACCCGCTCCCAAGCTCCTGCATTAATGTAGGAATATTCAGAGGTAAAACAGTTCAGTTATAAGAGTAGTAACCTCTGTGCATTCTAGTTTGAAGGAACTAATTTGGTAGTAACTGTAGGCAGGTGGGGAGTAGCTAGAAGTGGTGTGTCACTGGGAGTCTATCTTAGGGATTATTTATCTTGGACCTCAGGCTCCTCCATCTCTTATTCCTGGAGGCCATGACCTAAGTAACTTTTCTTTACCTCACCCCTCTTACTTGATGTTCAGCCTCACCTCAGGCCCAGAGCAATGGAGTCTGCCTACCAAGAACTGAATCTCTGAAACCATGAGGCAGAATAAACTATTCTTTAAGTTCTTTTCAGGTGTTTTGGTTTTAGCAATGAAATTCTGGCTAAGGAGGCCCTCAATAAATTTCTAGAATTCTCCTTTGACGTGCATCTCCCTCCTTTTTGATTCTCAGTCTCTTAAACTGTAGTTACTTTGACTTCTCCAGACTCTCAGCAGTATCCCCTAAGAAAATCTATCTGAATCTGCATGAGTTTCCCTTCATAATGAAAGACCTGGAAAAACTTAAAAGCAATAAAATAAGGCTATTGCAGGACTCACCTTATTTTTTTTCTACTTCTCAAGTATTACTGTCTTTTATTGCCGGTATCTAGATCTTGAAAATCATTGATTCATATATTTTATTATTTTTTATGATTGTTCACTTCTGGCATGATTCTAAATTTAGTGCCTATTATTCAGTTTTGACCAGAAGCAGAAATCAAAATCCTTTTAATTTTTCTTTAGTATAACTAACTTATCAAAATTTATTAACTATCTTCTCAGCATTGAACAGGCTCATAATTTACAAATCTTCTCCCAAGATTATCTTCTAAAGAATATTTTTCTTCTTGTGCTGTGTTAGTTTTTTATCGCTATAAATATTACTTGAGATAATCAACTTATAAAGAGAAAAGGGTTATTTTGGCTTATAATTTTAGAAGTTTTAGTTCATGATCAGTGGCCACATTGCTTTGGGCTAGTGGCAACACATCATGGTATCATGGTGGGAGTGCAGGGTGGGATCATGTGCTGTAGCAAAACCATGGTCGGGAACTGAAAGAGAAAGAGGTTGGGTGGGGTCCCACAATTCAAGGGCGTGCCCCCAGTGATCCAATGCCTCCCACTAGAGCCCACCTCTTAACGGTTTCACAACTCCCAGTAGCACTATGCTAAAGATCTGGTCTTTACACAGAAACCTTTAGGGAATACTTGTGCAAATCATAGTATATATCCTCCCAGTGAGAGCATTTGAGCCTACCAATTCATTAGCGTCATTGGAGGTACAACCTCAACTTATGTCAGGGCCTCAACTCATGATTTTGCTCATTGTATAGTTAATGAGATCTTGTCCCCTCCACCATACTCCATGAAATAAAAGCCTAAGATACTATTCATCTTCTCACTTGTGACAGAAACTGTATTTAACTCCTGGTTTCACATGGGATACTTGTTTCTGCCCTGAAGTCCTAAATGGGATGCATTCCTGGTGACCTTATCCTTGATACCTACAATCCCTTCATTGTGGACTATGGATTTCAGCTCCTGTTTTCTCCTCTGGATTCCCTATTTCTTTCTGGTTCATAGAAATTTACTTCCTTGGATTTTTTTCAAACATGGGATGTTTTCTATCAATTTTGTACTTTTGGAACAGAAAAAGGAAGTGTTCAATTTGTGTTTAATCTGATATTACCCTAGAATAGTTTTCAAAAGATGATGGAAAGTGAAGACCAGGAGGAATGTAACAAGAGTGATTTTAGTAACCTCTATTCTGTATTCTTTGAAAGTTCTATTTTACATTTTTAAATTATTTTATGTAGACTTTGTGCTTATCTTGGCAGAGATTTTGTTAAAGGACTGGAAAATTAAGAGTCTGATTTAAGAGGATGATAACAGTCTTTGCTGATGCTGTTGCTGTTCTAGTGTTTTTCACAATTTTGATAATAATTGAAAGAAGGTAAGAGTAACAGGTGAAGTGTTAGTGTAATTTTTATATCCTATGAAAAGAGACTTATCCTGTAAAATTGAAAAAAAAAACTTAAGTAATATAGATTCTTAAAAATGTTTCAGGTAGAACTGTTTACCAAGACCATTAAACAGAATACAGAGAATGAGTATCTGATTAGAATATTTAAAAGTGAAATAAAAAAGATCCTGGTTATAGTCAATCTGTTACGGTGAGATTGCAATAAATCACTGAGTTGATCTTAAAGCAGGAGATGGAACCATCTTTATTCACCAGCTGGTTGTCCGGATTCACAGGTGGTGGGATGAAGTGGCAGGCTGCAAGTCTATACCCTTTAACCACCTCTAAGGGTTAGAGTACACCTTTTATACCATAAGTAAAGCATGTCTGTACATGAATCATAAGTGGCTGTTGCTATGATTCAAACTACAAACAAACATCATGAGATCTAAAATTATAAGCAGGAGGGGAAGTGGGTCAAAACGACCCCAGTTGAGTGCAAATTAATGAATGGTTACTAACATCTAGACAATCATTCACTGACAGGGTACGTTGTCCAGGAAAAATGGGAACCAAAAAGAGAACAATTTTACATTGTGTACAAATTGCCATTTTGTGTTGCCAAATGTGCTAAGCTAAGCAACTGTTGATGGGTACAGAGGCAGGGTTTTCCCATGTGAGAAGCATTTCTTACATGATATGGAGTCTCAGGATAAAAGGGAATTTGTTTGTTCTTTGCCCATGTAGCCTGGCCCATAACAAATCTATGACTGACTTTATGTTTCAAGTCTTTGCTGAGACATACTCCAGAATTTCCAAGAACCTTGTATCCCCTGGTCCATTTCTACCTTGATGTCCTTTGTAGTTCATTGTTTTAAGCTAAGGCAATAATTTCAAGTTAAATATATTTTCCCCAATGTAATATAATAGTTGAAGTTTTCTAATTGTGTTAAAGGAAAAACATAAGTGCTAAGGGTCATATTATCATATTTTACTCATATTTTTTAAATGCCTTGTAATTTAAAAATCTCCTCTGAAATAATTGTCCATACTTATAATTCTCATTTCAGAAATGGTGTTATGTGATTGCACTTATTTTCTCATTCCGTATTAGTTTTCTCTCATATAGTTACTAAAAATCTAATTACTCTTAACATTTGCATGCTCAGAATACTTGAGTCTCTCTGTAACTTTATAAAGTTTCTGTAGATTTTCATCTTATCATACACCAGATTTAGTAACTGATTATCATAATTGTTAGGTTGAGCATCTGGACATAAAGCAGCCTTAAGCAAACATCATCATGAAAAAAATCTGTTTTCATAATTGATTCATGTCGAGTCCAGTTCTTCATAGAAATTGTTAAACTGAAACAGTGTGTACTTTAAAAACTCAATAGTGTAATTAAGTGGAAATAGAAATAAATAAAAATATTGGATTTGGTTATTAGAGGAAAAATTCACTTTTATAAAGTAGTGAAATTAATTTACAGAAAGTACAAAAGAAAATTCATTAATTTAATTTATAATTACATTGTTCTCCATTTTGGGGTAGAATATGGAGGAGAGATAAGTATGTTTTTCATGAAAACATTTTATAATTAAACAAGATATGTAAATATATTAAGACTTTCCTGCACTTGAAAATCTAAAGATGTAGTTTGTTAAAACTAAAAAGTCTTGGGAATCTTATAATTAGTGGAAATATTCCAAGAGTTTACATGGAAAAATAAGCATACACAGTATACATAGTAAGGCCTCAGTGAATGTATTTTTATTTTAAAATTTGCTTTTTTAATAAAATATAACTTTGATCTAACTAATATATGGAAATGTTAATTAGCTTGATTTTGGCAATCATTTCACAATGTGTATATATCAAAACACCTTATACATCATAAATATGTGCAATTTTTATTTCTCAATTATACGTCAGTAAAACTGGGAAGAAGTATTATAATAATATTAACAAACAAGAACCCCAATTATTGCCAGGTGCTGCATACCTATAATCCCAGCAGCTGGGGAGGCTGAGGCAGGAGGATCACTAGTTTCAGGTTAACCTCAACTAGCAACTTAGTGAGGCCCTAAGCAACTCAGTGGGACCCTGTTCCAAAATAAAAAATAAAAATTGCCGGGGACATGGCTCAGGGGTTGAGCATCCCTGGGTTCAATCCCTGGTACCAAAAAAAGAGAACCCCAATTATTTAAAAATAATAATTAATGACTCGTCTATAGCAGTTACACTAGGGTATAACTACAGACTTTCAAATTTTTGCATCCATTATCTATTTCAGTGCTATGGCATCAATTTAATTTCTGATTTTAATCTGATCATTGGAAGATGTTCATACCTTTGTCAGACCCTTGTCTTTTGTAATTATTTTCAGGCAACTTATCAAGAAAATACATAGTCAATATATGAAAGAAGTTGATCCATTTATCTTCATCTTAACCTATTATAATTTGTTAATACATATTGAGTTGAGCTTGCCTAGAACTATGTTCAAGACTCTGGGTTAAGTCCTGTATACATGTAAATGAACATGATCATGAAACCTCTATTCTTAATGGGGTTTTCGCTGTAAGGACATCTCCAAGAATTATTTTTTTTAATTCTTTGAGAAACAAATGAATATTCAGTGGGTGGTTTGACAGATTTTTTTTTAAAAGAAACTACCATACAACAACTTTTTGTAGACATATTGAATTAACATCATTTGATACAATAGGATGCCAAAAATATATTACTCTTTGATCTACTGATTATATAAAGAAAATATTACTAATGACATACTTGCCCAATCCTGGCCTTTTTTTTTTTTTTTTTTGGAAGTAGATGTTTAAAGTATCTTTTGAAACATATGTTTTGGTTGTAGTGACACAATAACTTTATTTTTTATTTTTATGTGAGGCTGAGGATTGAACCCAGGGTCTCAAGCTTGCTAGGCAAGCACTCTACCACTGAGCCACAACCCCAGTCCCAGTGTTTAAAGTATCTTGTATTACTAGATATAAGTTTGCAGATAAAAGAGTGGAGAAGAATGGAAGGTGAAGGTCATTAAGGACACAGGTGAACAGGAAATGCATTGTCTTCTCAATCTATCCTTCTTCACTGTTCAGGTGACAATCATGTTGGAATGTTGTTTCCAGTGCCTTCTTTACCTTTTTCTTCAAGGTTTATCTTTAGGAGAAAAACACACATGCTATCATAATACTTCTGCATAATGCAGTATTTTCTGTATTTGCTCTGCAAATATTCATACATCCTAACTCTTCTAGGTTCTGTAAGCACTTGTCTCAGATAAACTAGAGTTCATTTGTATGAATGTGGTGTATTTAGTTCATTTACTGTAGCAGTTGTTTCAGATAAAAGTAAATCATTACCCTTACTGAAATAAAAAATAGCAATCTTTAGAGTGTCTTGACTTGCATTTTTCAATCTTGGCAAGATAATAAACAATTAACCCAATGATTAGAGTGCAGGAGGTAATTTGTAATGATGGATGTAATAATGGAATTTAATTAACTTCAAATAAATATTTTAGTGAGAATTCATTTGTACATCCAGATATTTATTCATAATAGCTTCTCTGTCTTTAACCACTGCACCAAAATCATGCAGCAAAGTTATTATCAGTTTAAAAGGCCATGATCTAAAAAGTCGTAGCCTTTTGGTGTTCGTGGCATTTGTATCATGATCAGTATTCAGATCACAAAAAGACTATCAGTCTGATGTGATTAATGATATTGTTTTCTAGTTCTTAAACACATTGCTCAGATTCTTCCAGATAGGGTTGTGTGAGATGGACAATTTTGTAGGAGATTGGATATTTCTTAATTGATCTAAGATCATCATTTATAAAGCATAGCTCAAGAAATCGCCTTTTGTAATTATTTAAAGAAATAATCTTTATCTTCCTCTGTTATTTGAAATAAAATAGTCAAAAGGATATTGTGATATATACTTAGAATGTGGGTCTTAGGGGCATTCTTCAAATCATATTTGAATGACTCCACCAAGTTACATGCGGGATAAGGATTCTCTCTCTGAAAAGAAACCACTGCAATACAAATTTAGAAACATTTGGGCATGACTGCAGTAGTGGACTGATAATGTGAAAGAAGGCTTCTGAGAATTTATTACAAGGGTAATAACATGAGGCAGAGGAGCTCGACTTGGCTGCCTATTCTGTTATCCAGAGGCCCATCCTAGTTCAAGACAGAGGTAGATCATTGTTGTTTCACCTCTCATCCAGACCACCTAGCAGGGAAGAAAGGCTACATGCGAAATTCTAAAGACATCTCTCCATAAATTTAATGTCCTGATTCAAGCAGTTTACAGCAGGGCTTTTGTAAGACCAATGAGTTTCTTCAGTCACCAGTAATAGCAGCCTGGCCAGCTCTCTGAGTGAGAGTAAGGCATTAGCTGGTGGTTCTACAATGCCCATCATTGTCTCATGGTTGTTAATGCACATGGAACATCAAAGTGCAATTCAGGAGTGGTGGCAAAAGTGGTCCTGGGCCCATTCCAAAGAGTACAAAATTCCCATTGAAACTTGCAGTGATAATATGGCTGAAGACATATATTTTTTTAAAAAAAAATATATTTTTTTTAAAAAAATGTTATCGTACTTTTTTATACCTTTATTTTGTTTATTTATTTGTTTATTTGTTTATTTATTTTTACGTGGTGCTGAGGATCGAACCCAGTGCTTCACACATGCTAGGTAAGAGCTCTACCACAGAGCTACAACCAAAGCTCTGAAGAGATATCTTTGAGTGTCACTACAGCCAAAATGATGCAGGTATTATTTATTTCTGAGCTTACTGAAATTTGTACATAAAAGTTAATGTGATCTAAATCATAAACACAGGCTAGCTGCATGTGTGTTTTTGCTTTTGATGTGAAGATTTGAAGCTATTTTTACAGTGACATTTGAGATCAAGTAAAAGATTGTTCTAGTTTATGTACTTCTCCTTAATGAAGCAAAGCAACTGTCTAGCTATTATGGAAGAACAATGAATGAGTATACCTTTAAAAGCTGTCTTTTATATTTATACCTTAACTCTGAAGGTTGCCCTAAACCGTGGACACTTTAATATTTATGTATTAGTGGATAGTTCTGCATAAGAAATAACTACAAAATTAACAGTTTAAATCAACACATTTGTCATCTCAAAACTTTGTGGGTCAGAAGTCCAGGATTGTCCTGAATGGATCCCTTGTCCAGGATTTCTCAAAGCTGCAATCTAGGTGTGGGCTGGAGACTCAAGGAGGGAAGAAGCCACTTCCAACCTCACTCATGACAATATTTAGTTTCTGTGATTACAGGACAAAGGACCAAAACTTCTTGTTGCTGTTAGCTGGAGGTTACCTTCAGATCCTGCTGTCCCTGCAGGTTACCCATCCTTCTTTGCCACCTGTGCTTTCTCAGCATGGCCACAAACTGATCAAGCCTGCCAAGAGCCTTTAGTGTAAGTCTCCTAGTAAGTCTTTAGAGTGATTTTTTACTTTTGTCTTATCTTTGTTAGAACCAAGTCAGAGATTCTGTCTATACTCTAGGAAAGAGTATTATATGAGGATGTGGACACTAGGAAACAGGAATCATGGGGGCCACCCTCAAATCTGGTCACTGTAATTGCTTTATGGTTTATACAGAACATATTCATTTTAACAAATTCAATATTTTCCTAAGCATGTATTATGCTAAATATGAGTTGCAATAGTGATCTGAAGTTTAGGAAACTTCTTTATAACACTTCTGTTTAAAGTATTTATTATAATTATTTTTAATTTTTCTCCCTACTGACCATCTAAAATCTCTCCTCAGTCTCCTCTGATTGTACTCTGTTTAATGATAAACATGCATCATGTAGTGTTAACTGCTAAACTTCTTGGACTTTGTTAATATATTCTTTAATTATATCTGGGTTAATCGAATTGACTGTAAGCTAACCATCCCTTCAAACTCCTTTATTTTTAATGTTAAACCCTTGAAGAAAATATTTGAAATATCAAGCAAGCAATAAAGGGTTCTGAGTGACCATATCAGTAATAATGCCATGTGTACAGAACTGAAGATCACAGGCTGTCCTGGAGATCTGGGTATGTTTTGGCTCTGAGAGTCTTATTGTTCTGCGCCTGGGTGGGGTGCTGGCTGAAGCCTTAGTTTCATACACCTAAAGTACTGAGCAGATTTTGGAATTTGATGGAATTATTTTTTACTCAAACAAATTGAATGATTTACCCTTGTCACATACACTTTTCACATGCTGGGGTAAGAGCTTCCACCTGTCTTTACTGCCAAAGGGGAAGATGGGTGGCAAAATAAAGGAAAGCACCTTCCCTGCCCCCTACAGCCAAAAAGACTCACTCGGAGGGTTCAGATTATAATACCAGCTCATGGAACGATCCTTTGGATTGAGGAACACATGAAATAATAAGCACTGTTTTTGTTCTGTATATAAATCTAAGCAAAGGGTTTTAATAGAAGGCAGTCTAAGTACATAAACAAGAGTTCCATGTCCTGGCTTATTACAAGATGTAATCCTTCCCTAATACAAGTGTTGTTTAGTATTCATGCCACCTTTTTAGACAGTGGAAAGTTTTCCCCCACAGAAAAGCATTTGGAGAAAATCTACAGTTCACATTTCCTAACATCTGTATCATGAACACAAAAAGGAATGGGTCTTTTTATTCACTTTCAGATAGAGGAAATAGGGAAAAGAAAGTAGAGATGGAAATAATACTTAATATTGCTTTAGAATTTTTAATGAATTTCTCAGTAATGAAAATTTTGAGATTCTTCTGAAGGTTTTTTTTTTCTTTTTTAGTTCCACAATTGTTATTCACAAATAACATATTTATTTTAATGATTTTCCTTTGGGGAACTTTCATATTTTAATATTATTAAGCAAATTTACTTTCTATAGCCTCTTATATGATTTTTTTTTTCCCAAGGAAGTGATAAGTCCAAACAGTATTTTTCAAGTGATGTGTTTGAGGTATATAGGAATAAGGCAGTAAGTGTAATAACTTCAGGGAGTTCATTAATTATTCAGTAATCATTTGTATAACATCTATTATGTTTTACAAGTACTAGGGCTGGGATATAAGAGTGAACTGGTTCCAGAAGAGGAAAGAAGAGAATTTGTCTCATTTTCCTAGGGGAAAAAATGCTTGTATAGTATTTTAAATCTTTACAAAATTTGATATGATTTTAGGTTATAATGCAATGCTTAGTTGCTTGCATATATTATACAGGTGTGGCAGAACCACACACTTGTCCCTGTGGGTGCCTGGTGACAGCAGCTGCATCAGATAGACATGTTATAGAGGGACTAGCCCTGATTTCAGAAAGAGCATAAATATGTACAAAGCAGCTTGTACCATCTTAAATGCCTGCAGGTTTCTAGGGCTGTTCAAGGGGCTCGGAGTGGTAAACCAAGAGAAAATGTTATAATCAAATAGGTAAGGGATGAAAGAAAACCAGTATTTACTAATTTGAATCATATTTAGTTTTGCTTAATAAGATTTAGAAAGTTCCAAATTGAGACTGTCTGAACTGGTTTCAGTGGCATGTGGTGCTAATGATTGAACATCAATCTTGTTTGCTTTTCTCTTTGATCATGGATGTGGAAACTGGCAGTTAAATTTAAATTCGTTTATTTAGGATTTGTGTCCAAGAAAAGATTTTATCTGGGGTGATTTAATCATATTATTAATAAAAAGTTAAATTCAATGTGACAACTTTGCAGGTGTGTATCATCCAGGTATAAAATATAGATGTGACCAGCAATTTCTAATCACAAGGGAGCTGGTGATAGTGTTCTTGTCAAGGAAGGAAGATCAGTCTTTCAGGCATATTAAATGAGATAAATATTTTGTTAGGATCTCTTTAAACCACTAAGATGCTGGTTCACAGAGCCAGCTCTCTGAAATTAACAGGCCAGGGAATTCTATATCTGATGAGATTCAAATGCTATCTTAGGTTCCAGTGGCTAAAGCTTCAGAGCAAAGATTGGCAGGAGAATTTTAACAGGACCAATTAGCTTCTCTGTATAGTACTTTGGAGTAAATGGACACAAAGAGCAAATGGGAGGGATCTATCATCTCATCTAGAGATGATAGGAGAGGCAGAGATCAAAAACAGTTATTTGGCAACAAACTTAGTTTCTCCCAAGGATTTTTGTTTTTATGTTCTATGTTCTTATATTTATCATATTTCAAAGTTTATTAAATTAGATTCTAAAGTATACTAGATATATATGTATTATATCTGTATATTTTATGCATTCTGTATAGAGAAAGCATTGTATTAGAACAGTCTGGTATTAGTCTTTTCGTGTTATGATATCATTCACGATAGTCATAGCTACTTTGTGATGATCATTATCATGAGGTTGACTCTTTTCATAATCGTGTCACCTGCATTATGTCAAAACATCTTATGAAAGTGTCATTATAATTTAACCCCTTTTTGCAGATGAATAGTAAGACCTAAGGAGTATAGGAGGTGGAATGAGGTTAACATTGCAACCAGATGAATTAACTCATCTCAGTCTTCGTCACTTCTGGATTTTTCTTCTTTAATGGACAATGTCACCTTCAGATCATTATTTCTGACTAAGTTCATTAGATTTATTTTGTCAAACATTACTGTCTACCCGGTGGAACATACTTTATGCCAAATTTAACTTATATTCAAGATTAAAGTAAATCTGTACTCCATGAACCAGCACATCTTAATTTGGCGTCTTTCCTTCTGAACCTTATCTTCCAGGAACTTCACCCATCTCATAGCTTCATTTACCATCTATATGATGATGATTCTAATATATGTGTCTTCAAGACTTATTTATGTTAAAAAAATGTTTCTAAAAGGTCAAAGTCTAGAAGAGCAAAAAATGAGAAGATGGTACCCCAGAAATGAATTCATTTACCTAGTAACTTCACTTGTTTTTCTTTTGCAAATGAAATAAACTCATCCTAAATTCCCTTAAGCATAAAGAGACCATTCTGGGTCATAGAACCGAGAGGGAATCAATTTGGTTTTGTTCATTGGAATCAAAGGCCAAGGAAGAGAGTTGAGGCATAGGCAGTAGAGCCAAGGCTTGCCTTCTGCAAGACACATTTGTCCATTCTCTCCATCTCTGTTTTCTTCTGTTCTTTCCCTCTTCCTTCTTTCTTTCTTCCTTTCTTCCTCTCCACTTCTTTTTTTTTTTTTTTGCCTTTTTTTCCAAGAACTGAATGTCTTTCCAAATGTCAGAGAGGATGAAGTCAAATTCTCATATTCTTTCAGCTAAACAACTTGGTAGAAAAACAAATATTACATTTAATTGCTGTTATAGCCATATCTTAATCCACTGTGAAGCTGTTGCTCACAGGTGGAACAATTTATGTTATCAAAGGAATGATCTTCTGTGGATTGCATGGGCGTGGGTCAAAAACTGATTCTTGAGAATTGTGGAAGTGGCATTTCCTAACTGAAGGGATGTTTATCAGGCAAAATCATCATATGGTTGTATGCCCACACAATATTATTATTGTTGTTGGTTTTACTTGTGGAAAAAATAAGGAGACTTTGGAATCCTATAAATAAATATAAATATCTCAATCCTGGTTACTTATTAAACTGACAGTTGAGCGAAACTGTCTATATTCTTCCATGTCTTCTGTGGTTACCTGCATTTTTCATCTTCACATTAAATTCTAGAGTTCCACATATTTTTCATGCAGAATTTGTACTTTTTAAAGCCATTGTCTAAAATAAACTAAGATATGTTACCCAGATTTTCTAGCTTTGCATTGTCATATAAAACAATCTTCCTTCTTAGAAATAATGCATCAATAAAAGCAACTTATTGGATAGAAGCTGCATCTTATTTTAATTTCAGCATATAGAATATTGTTGTAATATTATGGGAAGATGTTTGTTTTAAAAATCTCTTCAGAGCCACCTTGTTCAGCAGAATGCCATGCAGTAAATCAGTCCTGTAGGACTCTAAACACCTTGCCAGTTTCTGCTAAGACTTCTAGAACTTTTAGAAGATTTTGCACAAACCTAGCTACCAGAGTGTGAGTCAAATGAGATATCACTTCATAGGCTATCTGTTACTCACAGATGGGCAGTGAGAATAAACAGAAACAAAAGCCTCGG
Organism: Sciurus carolinensis; assembly: GCF_902686445.1. NCBI lineage: Eukaryota > Metazoa > Chordata > Mammalia > Rodentia > Sciuridae > Sciurus > Sciurus carolinensis. The sequence goes on along the minus strand of NC_062217.1, from coordinate 18,482,686 downwards.
ACGTATGGAGAGCCTGCCCTTCAAGGCGCTGGAAACTGTGCAGGGTGCCAGAGTCTTGTCTGTACATACTTCACTTTGCACCACAGTGAGGGACACCAAAACATTCCATTCTGGGTGTGATATTCCAGGGGCAATAGTCACTTCAGGGCTGAAGCTTTGCAGGACATCCTGTTCTAGGAGGGATATGAATGAAATCCAGGCTGTTCCACACTGTTCCCTCTGGTCCCAGGGTATTGCATTCTCAATACATCCTGACTGAGCCTTACAAATTCGAGGGGGATTAGATGGAGTGCTTAAGGTCATTCAGAGACCTATCTTTCTACACCCCCATTTGTGTACATTCATTTACGCTTTGAGTTATTCAACAACTATTTTTTGAGTACATTCAATATACCATGGGTGGCATCAGCTGACAGTTGTGATTATCAACTGCACAATTGTTCATTGCAAGGGCACTAGTTAGCAAAAACATCATGAATCTTATTTTTTTATTCAGCGCTTACTGACAGTGAATTTGTCTGAATTGTGTCATATCAGTAGGAGGACAGATTATAATGTGATTATAAAATGTTTACACATCACTGAGTTCAATATTATTTTTTGAGGGGATGTATTGGTGATTGAACCAATAAATGATTTATTACTGAACTACATACCCGACCTCTTTTATTTATTTACTTTTAAAACATAGTCTTATTAGGTTGTAGAGGTTCTTGCTAAATTTCTAAGGCTGACCTTAAATTTGTGGTCCTCCTGCCTCAGCCTCCCAAGTTGCTGGGATTACAGGCATGCACCACCATGACTAGACTGAAATCAGATTCTATTTTTATATACCACAAATATAAATTTCAGCAAATTTCTTTGATTCTGGAAAACAGTAAACAAAAAGATCTGTTGATGTTTATTTATTTATTTGACTATTTTTGTTTGTTTTTGATATGAGGGATTGAACCCATGGGTGCTTAACCACTGAGCAATATCCATGCCCTTTTTTTTCATATTTTATTTTGAGATGGGGTCTCACTAAGTTGCTGAGGCTGGCTTTGAGCTTGTGGTTCTCCTGCCTCAGTCTCCCCAGCTGCTGGAATTACAGGCATGAGCCACCGTGCTCCACTGTTCGACTCTTAACATACCATGCTTTATTACTGTATACTTTTCTTCCAGAATTAATTTTAGCCATATGCCTTAAATGTCAGATTCATTTTATCCTAATAACTTTCATTTTGAGCAAAGTGGAAAACACAAACATAAACCATCAAGAAGAAGACCTTATCTTATTTAAATGAGACATGGATATTATGGTCATGTCAATACCCTATCAGGAACTCAGCAGTGAGTATGGCTCTGAGTCATAAATTGCCATCTCCTGGTGACTTTCATCTTCCAATCCACCTTGCTGTAAGTTTAGCGTTACTCCTTTGTTGAGTTCTTTGAATATTTCAGGGAATGTATTCATCTGTGAATGAAGAACAAAACCTGCTATTACTAAGTAGCATTTTAATGCTGGAATAAATATGACTAATGCTAAATTTCCATATTAAAAGAATAATGACACTTTTTTTCTTTCTATTTCTGTCCATTGGTCTAAAGGTGGAGAGGTTACATATTGTCTTCTAGTGAAGAGTTTTACATTTGAAACTACAAAGATTTGTTTAAATGTTGAGTAATGTAAGATTTTGCCTCAAGTTGAAGGGTAGATTTTATAACGAGGATGGAGTCTTAATTCTACTTTACAGCAAATGAGGTTTTAGAATTGACAATGAAGATAAGTTTTTATTTTTTCCTTCTTTTTTTTCCTTTCTCAGCTGGTCTGATAGAAATTACAAGGGAGTCTGGATCTCACTGGGTGGTTATGAAAAATTTGTCAGATTAGTTAGAATGTTCAGTAATATAATGACATTAGTTAACTAAATTGCTTCCTTAATGAGGGCATATGACATTGGGTTTTTAAATGATAGCCTAAAGATTTTAGAGATATGTAGATTAGGAGATTCAACAAATGCAAACTAGTAAAGAATATAAAAATTCTTTGCTAAGCAATTATGAAACATCTTTGTTTTATGAATTTCTTATAACAGTTTCCTGAGCAGTCAAGGCTATTAGGCTTAAATGACAACAGTGTTCTTTGTCCAAGGTCAAGATTAAAAATGATAAAGATAGAATAGTGAACCCTGCTTTTCTTTCAGACTCTTAAGTCCCTACATCAGATTCAGTTCCTTCTGCTCAGACTCAGCCTGACTTCATATTATGGATCTAGTTTTGTCCCCAGTTGGAGCAATTTTAAGAACCTTCAGCTATTAGATTCAGTAGAAACTCAGTCTGCTATTGACTCTTTTTGGTCCTGAACTCTAATCAAGATTTGTTGTCGTCCTAGAACTAAGCTCCTGGTTAATGTTCCAGTTTCAGTTCTCAGGTACCTATATAATTCCAGTGTGCCTAAATCCAGAGTTTGATTCCATACCAGGTCTCCTAATTCCTCAAGAATTGTGATCCTGTCAGTGGGAGTCCCTGAAGTTCATCTGACTATAATTCTTAGTCTCATTCCCTGACAATCCTGACATTTTGGCCAGGTCACTTGCTTACTGTTTCCTGCCAGCTCCTCTGATGCTCGTTTTGAGATACACACCTGCACACTGATGGGCCTTTGTGCTGCTGACTCGCTGATTCACTACCTGTCAGGACTTCTTTGCAGGGTCTGCAGCTGGAACCCACTCTGATTACTTCTTCCATGTCAGTGGTCTCTATGTTCTACCCATCTAAATCTAGAGAGGCATGTTCAAATCACCTGAGCTTTTGTAGAGTGAACAGTAGCCTATCAATATTATTCAGTCATTTTACTTGTATTTATTTCCAATTTGGGAAAAACTATTTAATAAAATGGCAAGGAATACTAAATAAGAGATAAGTGACAGCCTTGTTCCACTTGGACATCCCATTTCCTAAGTGGTTAAAAACTTCCCTGGTAACTGATAATATGAATGTTACTTTTATATAGTCCTCATATGTTTTTTCTTCATTGTCTATTTTTTCACATCTGTCTTTCCATCCTTTATTGTACTCATTGGTCCATCCATCTATTCATATATCCATCCATATCTATGACTTAAATTTGTCTAGGCATTCTTTCATTAATCACATATTTATTGATTGATCCAAAATGATTCATAATGAGGCATTGGGAATATACAAAAAATTCTGAATGATGCTTTTTGTTCTCATGGGGTAGTTTATTTAATTTATTGTTTGTTACTGAGGATTGAACCCAGTACTATATACCCAGCCCTTTTGTTTTATTTTGAGACAGGGTCTTGTAAATTGCTTAGGGCTCGATAGGTTGCTGAGACTGGATTTGAACTCATGATCCTTCTGCTTAAGCTTCCTGAGTCACTGGGATTACAAGCATGTACTACCAGCTCTCACAGGATATTTTAACTAAGATAAAGGTTCAACTTAACCAAAATACATACTTCTCTCCGTCTCTCCCTCGTAGGAGTCTATTTAAGTAGTTGAAGAAATCCAAGTTCTTCCCATCTTTTTACCATCTCATATATTTATTCATATAACAGAAAATAGTCCGTATATTCACGTAATAACCAGGGGAAGGAGGAAAGAGAGGGGAAAATATGCTTCTACTCTTTAGTCTAAAATTTGAATTGATAGTTGCACAAATTTCTTCAGTTCATATTTTCTTGGCCAGAAAAAAAAATCATGTCTTGCCAAACCTAATTTCAGAAAAGACTCAGTCTTTACTTTGTACAACCCTAAGGCTAGCTAACAAATCTATGGAGGAGAAAAAAAAAAAAAGTAGAAACAGATACTGAAGAACTAACAGAATTTTCTCACACACAGAGCCAATGTTCTGGTTGGAGTTAGGCAGGTAAATTCACACTCTCTGCAAGTTTCAGAGAGGTCACAATGGTAGAATGTCATGGGAGTTCATAGGACTGCCTCATGGTGAGGATTTCTTTCTGAAGGTCTGTGTCACCAGAATTAGCACTCCGCATGCCTCATGTCTCAGTGTTCTTTTTCCTTTACTTAACATGTGTATTTCCTCAGAGTAACTCAAAAAGTTTTGTGAAAAGGATAATCAATTTATCCTAACATATCCATTACTAATCACTTTTTAACACCTTCACCCCTTGTTATGGTTTGGATAGGAGGCTCCACTATGAGAGGTGAAATGATTGGTTTCACCTAATGGCCTAATCAGTTGTGACCTAATTAGTTCGTCTTAGTTTGAATGGATTGGGTGGTAATTGTAGGCATGACTGGAGGAGGTAGATCACTGGATCATGTCCCCTAGGGCCCTTCCCTCCTCTCTCTGCTTGCTACTGTCATGAGGTGAACAGCTTCCCCCCATGATGTGCTGACTCACCTTGGGTCCAGAGCAATGAAATTGGCCCTCTATGGACTGAAATCTCTGATACCTTGAGCCCAAATAAACTCTTTCTCCTCAGTGAATTTTGTCAGTATTTTTGGTCACAGTGACAAAGAAGGTGACCACAACACCCTTTTTATTTATATTACTAGAATAATTTCTAGTATCTTATTTGGTGGATTTTCAGGGTATTTTTAGATTAAACTGATTAATTTGCAGTTAAGTTTATTATTAACATTTGGAACTTAGAAAGTCCAAGAGAAAATTAATTGAGATAGTACTAAAAATAATCCAGTAATCATATTGACAGTGGCAAAAATATGAGTTAAATAAAGAAACTTGCATTGGTCTCCTGAGTAAAAGAATCTTGTATCAAGTAGTCTTATTTCCTTTCTATGACTACTAATTTCTTACTCTTGATTCATTATGGAGCTGGACACCCTGACAATCTTTCCATTGAACTGGTTTAATTTTAAAAAACCAAAATTCTTATGAAGTATATAAATATAACTTTCTTCAAACTGAATAGATCAAGGCTTGATAAAATTAGTATAGAAATAGTATCTATTAGGCTTAGAAACCTAGGGAATAAGGTGCCCTCCAGTGTTTTCTACAAAGTTGTCTCTGGGGTTGATGAACTATGGAAAAGCCTCAGATAGCCTGGGAGTAAAAATAACACCACTAAATACAGATTATCTCATTAAGAAGGGTAATTCAATTTCAGTTCCACTATATCTACCTGGTTATTTTGCTGTCTTTTGTTCATTAAGGATTTTTATGACTTGTAATTTTCCCTGCTGAATTTGTTTATCTCTGCCCATTTCTCTGATTTTAGTGTCATTTTTAAACATATAAACTCAACAGTTTTGTTAATCCATGGGTATAATATTTTTCTTAAAGCACTGAAAATAACGGATTCTTCTAAGAGACATTTTATAAATTGTTATGTAAATTTAAAGTATTAGTATTATGATAGGTTTAATTTTGGCAAGTTTAGGTAATTTTTCTGCATATTATATAGGGTATTTATTGCTTTTTAAAAAGCAACTCAGAATTTGATCAAGAGATGAGTAATAGTCTCCTTTCAATTGTCACAATAGGATCCTTTATACTGATTCTGATGTTACTGTCTTTGCATAAAACCTTTTTTTTAGAAGATTTGAATTTTCTGCTTAAAACAGAATTATAATTTAATTTTACCAGAGATTTTATTAAAATAAAAAAAGTAGTCACATCAGATCAACCGTTTAGAACTTTTGGTGTTATCAAGGAGAATTGGCTGATTATTGATCTTTTTATCAAACAGTTATTGAACACCAGTTATCAATTAAATATCATTATCTATTTTTTATGGTGCTCATAATTGTGTTCAGGAGTAAAATAGTTAAAGCAAATTATAATATGTCAAAATTATCAACTCAGTGTGCTATCTATACCTGAGAGTGAAGAAGAAGGAGCAGTTTCCTGGCTTCCTCTTTCCCTTTCTTTCTTCTCCAGTAAATCTGTCTGAATGTTCCTTGCCAGGTGCTGGGGACAAAGAAGTGAGCAAAATAGGAATGTTGTCAGCACGGAACTTACTTTCTAGCAATGGAGCTCATGTTGTAGATCAGCAGTCTGAAAACTTCTTCTGTACATGGTGAGATAGTAAATATTTTAGGCTTTACAAGTCATTTAATCTCTGTTGGAACTACTCAACTCTACTTTTACAGTGAGAAAACCATGGATAATACATCAACACATGGTCATAGCTGGTTTCCAATAAAACTATAATTATGCACTGAAGTTTGAATTTCATATAAATTTCATATCTCACAAAATTATCTTCTTCCTCCTCCTTCTCTTTTTCTTCCTCTTTCTTCCTTCTCCAGTCATTGAGGAAAATTAATTCTTAGCTCAAAGGCTATACAAAACCTGGGAGGCTAGATTTGGCTCATAGGCTGCAGCTTGTCAAACCCTGTTCTAGAGGTTCAGATCAATGGGGGCATAATTGCCATTAGCTAACCAGTTAACGTATTTAAAGAGTTTGGAAAGTAGTTCAAAGAGAGTAGTTCTAGAGATTATCCACTTTTGCAGGAGAGACAAAAATGGGAGGTTTTGGTTCATGGACAGTCCTGGACGTTAATGCTGAAGTGAGTAAAGCTTACATCAGATCTTCTGGAATTTCAAAATGATATTGCTTTCACTTTCTCCTTCCCTGCCCAGGCTTTTACTCACATAGAATTTCTTTTTTTTTTTTTTTATTATTTTTTTGTAAACAAATGGGATACATGTTGTTTCTCTGTTTGTACCTGGCGTAAAGGCATACCATTTGTGTAATCATAAATTTACATAGGGTAATGCTGTTTGATTCATTTTGTTATTTTTTTCCCTTCCCCCCCACCCCTCCCACCCCTCTTTTCCCTCTATACAGTCCTTCCTTCCTCCATTCTTGCCCCCTCCCTAACCCTAACTCTAACCCTAACACTAACCCCTCCCACTGCCCATTATGTGTCATCATCCACTTATTAGCGATATCATTTGTCCTTTGGTTTTTTGAGATTGGCTTATCTCACTTAGCATGATATTCTCCAGTTTCATCCATTTGCCTGCAAATGCCATAATTTTATCATTCTTTATGGCTGAGTAATATTCCATTGTATATATATATACCACAGTTTCTTTATCCATTCATCAATTGAAGGACATCTAGGTTGGTTCCACAATCTGGCTATTGTGAACTGAGCAGCTATGAACATTGATGTGGCTGTATCTCTGTAATATGCTGATTTTAAGTCCTTTGGGTATAGGCCAAGGAGTGGGATAGCTGGGTCAAATGGTGGTTCCATTCCAAGTTTTCTAAGGACTCTCCACACTGCTTTCCAGAATGGCTGCACTAATTTGCAGCCCCACCAGCAATGTATGAGTGTACCTTTCTCCCCACATCCTCGCCAACACCTGTTGTTGCTTGTATTCTTGATAATCGCCATTCTAATTGAGGTGAGATGGAATCTTAGGGTGGTTTTGATTTGCATTTCTCTTATTACTAGAGATGTTGAATATTTTTCCATATGTTTGTTGATTGTTTGTAGATCTTCTTCTGTGAAGTGTCTGTTCATTTCCTTAGCCCATTTGTTGATTGGATTATTTGTATTCTTGTGTAGAGTTTTTTGAGTTCTTTATAGATTCTGGAGATTAGTGCTCTATCTGAAGTATGATTGGCAAAGATTTTCTCCCACTCCGTAGGCTCTTTCTTCGCATTGCTGATACTTTCCTTTGCTGAGAGAAAGCTTTTTAGTTTGAATCTATCCCAGTTATTAATTCTTGCTTTTATTTCTTGTGCTATGGGAGTCCTGTTGAGGAAGTCTGGTCCTAAGCCGACATGTTGAAGCTCTGGACTTACTTTTTCTTCTATAAGATGCAGGGTCTCTGGTCTGATTTCGAGGTCCTTAATCCATTTTGAGTTGAGTTTTGTGCATGGTGAGAGATATGGGTTTAGTTTCATTCTGTTGCATATGGATTTCCAATTCTCCCAGCACCATTTGTTGAAGAGGCTATCTTTTCTCCATTGCATATTTTTGGCCCCTTTGTCTAGTATGAGAAAATTGTATTTATTTGGGTTTGTGTCCGTGTCCTCTATTCTGTACCATTGATCCACCTTTCTATTTTGGTACCAATACCATGCCGTTTTTGTTACTATTGCTTTGTAGTAGAGTTGAAGATCTGGTATTGCGATACCCCCTGCTTCACTCTTTCTACTGTGGATTGCTTTAGATATTCTGGGTTTTTTATTCTTCCAGATGAATTTCATAATTTCTTGCTCTATTTCTGTAAGGTACATCATTGGGATTTTAATTGGAATTGCATTGAATCTGTATAGCACTTTTGGTAGTATGGCCATTTTGACAATATTAATTCTTCCTATCCAAGAACATGGGAGATCTTTCCATCTTCTGAGGTTTTCTTTAATTTCTTTCTTTAGTGTTCTGTAGTTCTCACTGTAGAGGTCTTTAACCTCTTTTCTGAGATTGATTCCCAAGTATTTTATTTTTTTCGATGCTATTGTGAATGGGGTAGTTTTCCTAATTTTCTTTCTGGAGATTCATCACTTATGTATAAAAATGCCTTAGATTTATGTGCATTGATCTTATATCCCGCTACTTTACTGAATTCACTTATGAGATCTAAAAGTTTTCTGGTGGAATTTCCTGGTTCCTCTAAGTATATAATCATATCATCAGCAAACAGGGAGAGTTTGAGTTCTTCTTTTCCTATTTGTATCCCTTTAATTTCTTTGGTCTGTCTAATTGCTCTGGCTAGAGTTTCAAGGACGATATTGAAAAGAAGTGGTGAAAGAGGGCATCCCTGCCTTGTTCCAGTTTTAAGGGGGAATGCTTTCAGTTTTTCACCATTTAGAATGATATTAGCCATGGGCTTAGCATGGGACCAATTCACATAGAATTTCTGTGTAGAGGTTGTTCTGACTGCATCCCAGGACTAATTCAGCTGAACCAAGTCCTCATCATCAAAATTAATACTATATAATATATAATGTATTTTTACTTTCTGCTTGAGCAGAGTCCATCTAGGCATTATTACTATTCATCTCCACCTAATTTTGTGAACATAGTCTAGTTTATGATTTTCTCAAATGAGGACTGCAAATTAGAATGAGTGTAGTTATCCAGATGTTTCTGAAAATAAGCTATTGGGCCTTCAGACCAGTTGCAAGACCTTGCCTATGCATTTTAATAACATGCTTTTAATAAGCTCACAATATTATTGTGCATCACTTTTGGAGTTCTGAAGTTATTGATGCCTGGAGGTGAAGCCTAGCTATAATAAAGCTAGCTTGGTGACACTGCACATCATCTGGGCTTTATGAGTCTCAGTTTCCTCTTTTAAAAAATAGGAATGATTCACATACCTAACTTACAGAGATGTTGCATTAAATGAAATAATTATCATAATTCTTACAAAACACATAATAAAGTATTTTGTATATAGAAAGACAAATAATAATTATTACCATCACTGAGATTATGAGAAATAAGATAAAATTCAGTTCTTTTTTCCTAGTACAGTTTTGACAACTGTTTTTAAGATTGAAGAAATATTAGAAAGAGGAGAGAATTAACTTGCTTCAGAAAAAAATATCTTGACTTAAAATCCTAGGAATATTTCAGGTAATACAAGAGGAATTTAAAAATGAGCGATATCATTTTGAAAGAACAAAATCAACTGTTAAACATTTCAAAAAGTTTAATTTAGGAAAGGTTAATTACCTTTACTATGTCAACTGCATTTTTAAATGAAGGATTTGTAATTCTTTTGAAGACATCCCCAAGACATATTCATTTGTTAATTTAATATTGTGTGTGGGGTGGACTCCTAACTCCCATAGGAACAGTGTGAACAACTATAATACATCTTGACTTGAAGGCTCACCAAGGCCACTGTTGATTTCAGTTGCTAAAATTAGAGTATGCTCTTTTCAACTCTCAGAATTTGCCTTGGTTTGACACAAGTAAGAGGCTTTATATTTTCTTTCCATTTCTGGGAAGAATTCTAATTGATTCCATGGCTCTTAGTCAAGTATCACTTTGTTTCTCAACAAATGATTCAGACCTATGAGGAATCATAGTATAATTTAACTGCAGAACAGGGTAGGACTTCACACACACACACACACAGAGAGAGAGAGAGAGAGAGAGAGAGAGAGAGAGAGAGAGCAGAGTGGAGATAATGATGTGCTTACCTTTATAAGAATGTATTAAATGCTACTGATTTGTTTTTACAGGTTTCGTGCTTTGGAGATTTTCTTCAACAGATAGAAAAGACTAAGCTGATTCCTCGACATACCAGTTTGCTTTTATTCAGTGTATTTGTACATGTACATGAACATAAAGACATATTTTTGTATTAAATATTTAGGACTTTGAGTACATGGAAATTATTTCTTTATTCATACATGGCCATCAATTCTACTACCAATCCTTGAGTGAGTTATTTCTCCTGCCCTCAGTTTTCTTATCAGTGAGTGTTATTGTTTGGATGTGAGGTGTCCCCCAAAAACTCACATGTAAGACAGTGCAGGAAGGTTCAGAGGAGAAATGACTGGGTTGTAAGAGTCCTAACACAATCAGTGATTTTTTGAATTGATAGAGATTAACTGAAGGGTAACTGAAGTGGTAGGGTGTGACTGGAGGAGGTGGGAATTGGGGTGTGGCTTTGGGTATATATTTGTAAATGATATGTGAACTCTCTGGTCCCTGACCACCATGTGAGCTGCTTCCTTCTGCCACACTCTTCTGCCATGTTGTTACTGCCTTACCTGGAACCCTGAGGAATGGAACCAGCTGTCTATGGATTGAGACCTCTGAAACCTTGAGCCCTCAAATAAACCTTTCCTCCTCTACAGTTGTGCTGGTTGGCTCATTTAGTCATAGCAGCAAAAAAGTTGACTGAAACAGTGAGATAGAACTAATAATATCTGGAAATGGATTACTAGGAAGACTGAGAAAAGATACATATAAAATGACTGGTTTTATGCCTTAATTACCACCTGATTTCTTTTCTTCTTGTCCTATGCTATTCCTTCAACCCTTTTGTCTAAATCATGCTTTAATCACCACCAGGTCTCATCTGTCATTTCTAAAATCACCATGTAATTTATTTCCACTTTTAATCACATGCAGAAAAATATATTAGAAGTAGTAGTACTGATTCAGAGTTTTTCAGCTTATAAATTATGAAGAACTATCCTAAAGATAGGTTTGAACATACACTGAATAATATGATTATGAAATGAACATAAGTCTATAGGCTGTTATTGTGTTTATGCTTAAACATGAAAATGTCACTGTCATGTCTTCCAGTGAGTGAATTTTGAGCAAATGACAATCAACCTCTAATTATTTCCTCTTTGACCACCCATGAATATTTGGCTACAATTTCTTCTTGCCCACATCATGAGGAAACCCTTCCCCCCTGCCTCTTTCTCTGGTGAACTCTTAGATTCATTAGTCTACATTGACATTTCCACCACAATATGATTATTTTGTTACTCCTAATTCTTCTTTCCCCTGTGAAGTCTTTGACTATGCTGTCTTTCATGCCCTTGCAGATTTTTCCTCACCTTCAAAGTCTTTTTTTGAGTAAGGCCTGTTTTGTCACTTCAAGTTTAGAATTATTTGTAGGTTATGCTGATGAAATTGTTCTAGAGGTTTGAAATGGTCTCACATAAGCATCACTATGGGGTAGAGAGAGGTTAGCAGTGTTCCCCAAGGTATATACAATCACCCTTCCCATGTGGCCCCAAGTCCCACTGCAGTGTGGCCCTGGTAGTGGGATTTCCTTGCTGGTCTTCTGTATTCCAATACCCTGTCAGTATGTTAAGCTAGTCCTCAGGAAGTTTCCTGCCTTATCTCTGAAGCCCAGCCTCTCCTTCTCCAATGATCACATCTCTTGACTCTCTGAAGTGCCCTCTCATATAACATCCTCACCTCCCTTGATAAGTCAAATCACATTTTTTTTTCTTCCTCGTTGAAGAGGTCATGTTAATTATATAAGTACAGAAAATGTGTCCATTTGTAATTGACACTTTCTAATTAAAAAATATGTAAAAGTAGATGTTATAGAAGAAAAAAAGGCATCTTTGAAAAAAAAAAAAACAAACTGATTCTCAACATAGCCATTCTACATGCTCTCTATGAGACTGTTAAATTGCTTACCACTTCTTAAGTCTTTGTCAACTTTTACTACTAAGGACACCAGCAAATGGAACTAAAAAAAAAAGGTATTGGTTTTCCAAATGGCAAAGGATGACCTACATGTTAACAGAGCCATGTACTTCCCAGCATTCCAAGAATGGCTATTATTTCTGTGCCCCTAGGAGAAGGAAAGGAGTGACCAGGGCATGAGGATACTAACAGTGTTAAGAAAATCAGAACCACTCACAGGAACAGCTCCTCACCAAATAGATATGCTATAGAGTAGACTCACTCACTGTTTATTTCTCTATTTTTATCTCTATCAGCCTAAAGATTTTAAGTAAAATTAGGTAGATATGCACTACAACAAAAGAAACAAAAATAGCCAAAATACATTCTGAGATTAGAATAAAAAAAGTAAATTAAAATAACCAGTAGATGGGTTAGAGAAGCTGGCCAAATTGAAACAGAATTTATGGTTAAAGAGAACAGTAGAAGAAATAAAGCACTAAAAAGAAATATAAAGTAATTAAAATTATGAAGGTAAAGAAAAGAGTCAGAGGGCAGATGCAAGAGACTGAACATGTGAATATTAGGAATTATAATGAAGAAAAAGTTTAGGTAGAAGCAAAGCAATTTTTTTTAATACAGATAAGAATTCTGAGCTGTGTTCTTTGAGTCTGTAGATTTAAAATCCCCATGAGCTCTCTATAAGGTTGAAGAAAAAAAGACATATACCTTTTAAATCCTGACAAAATTTCTGAACTTTAAGAACTTAAAGAAACCATGCAGGCTTGTAGACTGAAAGAATGAACTTACAAAATAGAAAAGGATCAAAAAGGTTGTGATTATAGTCTGCAACACAATGTTTGAAGAATGTTGAAGGGCAACTACAGTTTATGGAGAGAAAAGAACTTGAGAGAAAAGTACAAAGCCCACTGTGTCGTCTGTTAGGTTAATGGTGCATGGAGTAAAGATACAATGGACATGCAGTGATCCAAGGAGTATATATATGATATATATATATATATATATCATCTATGTACTCATGACAAATAGTTGCTTGAGAATAAACTCCAGTGAAATAATAATGTATCAGGTCAGAGACTTCAAGATAGAGGAAGAAGAATAAAAGTGGTGATTAATGGTGATGCAACTTTGTATCTCCATATCTGCCAGATTGTCTATCATCTATCTCTCTAACTGGTTAAAAATAGGGTGAAGGAATATGTTTTATTTAAACACAAGAATTAGTTTTTGAAAAACAAAAGCAATGAAAAGACAGCAGTTAATAATCTGAACTCAATGTACTATACTACTCAAGCCAAATGTGTGAGTGGGTGTAATGAAGATGCATGGCATGATAAGGACCCAAAAATAGTTTGTTTGGTGGCACTTTGCAGATTTGCATGTGAGGGGAAGTCCCTCACATCATGGGATCTTCCTGAGGACTTGGTGCCGGGTACCACATAGAAAGGGAAAAGGCTAAAGGAATTCTTGAAGAGGGAGGGTCTTTTTGTCTAGGTGATGTCATTTAGCAGCACTACAGGGAGTCTTTAGTTAAGAGAACTCCAAAGGGAAGCAATTGTTTGGGGTCTTTATGGCTCCCAGGGTTTGACTTATCTATGACCTGCAAACATTGGGTATTATTTCATGGGTATGCATAATAGGCAGTCTCTAAAGGTTAAAATTCTGCATATGTGTGCTACAGTTAAAGATATTTTATATATAAATATTTTAATTTGGCATTGGCAAACTTCTGGTCTAACAGTTTCCCTATGTACATACATGATTACCTGACTGATGTGATTCTACATCATGTACAACCAGAAGAATGAGAAGTTATATTCCATTTATGTATGAGGTATCCAAAAGTAAACAATACAGGACCAATATACAGGGACTATATTTGGCTCATTTACATAATAATTTGCTAATGGGAAGCAGATGGTCCCAATGTCTAACCTAGGGAAGAAGACTATGGAAAGTAAGGATATCATAAAGGTTTTATCAGATGGAAATGGCATATAAGAAATAGCCGGAAAATACATTGTCCTAATGGATAAGGAGGCTTATATATGTATTTTTTTTTATAATCGAGAAATATTTAATTAGAAGTGGGAAAGAAACTAACCAAATGGAAAAGTAGAGTAGAATTTCTAAATCAACATGAAGCAAGCAAGTGAAAGGGAATGAGCAAACACTTTGATCTGATCAGAAAAATATTGGAACAGGAATAAAGAAACTAAATTTCAGAAGGAGATAAAAAAATAAAACAACTGAGTAAAAACAATTATGCCAACTTTAAACTAGAGATTTTTAACAATCTGCCCATATTGTATGCTATTTATGAGAAGCATGGTAAAGATGGTCAAAAGCACTTACAAATATATAGTGAGGTCTTATGTAATAATGCAAGGTTGAATATACCAACAACGTGGTTGCTGAAAACACATCGAAAGAACTACTAAAACTGAATATTAATAAAAAATACAGTTGTAAGTATAAAATATTAATATGCCTGCTTGAAAATCAGATCTAGTAGACAAAATAATTGAGGCAAAGGGGAATCTGTTATCAATAAACATCAGATAAAATCTATGTATAGAAATTTATACTTAAAAGTAGGAAATATTGTTTTATATATTAATAAATACTTCTAATTAACCATATACCTGACTATGAGGAAAATTAACATAAAAGATATAAATTTTACGATTCACAAGTTACATTTTGTATCATAATAAAATGAAGTTAGTAATAAATAAGGAGATACAGCCTCCTCAACTGTTGGAGAGTAACAACTATGGTACTAAATTTCTTATGGATCAATAAAATTACAAATTACAAACAGAAATTATAGATAACAAATTATTTTGAAAACATTATCAAGAATACTTTATAAAACCAATAGATTCAGCAAAAGTCTTATCCTGAGGAACAATTTCAATTGATGACCCAAAAAAGGAACTTTATGCTTAAAAAAAAAATTAGAAGAGAAGGAAAAACAAAAAATAAAGTAGATAAAAGGAAGTACTAACCTTAAATTCTGCAATAAAACTGAAAGACAAAGGCTAAAGTAAAACTATTTTTCTTGTGAGTATTCAAGAAAATCAATAAAAATCTGTTGAAGCAAAAAAAAAAAAAAAAAAAAAGGAAGTGAAGCTGTACCTGCTTGTGGGTAAGAAAAGTCACAAAACTATACAAACTGAAGAGATTAATGACATAAGAAAACACTACATGCAACATAAAAGTAATAAAAATTCTAGAAGAAATTTGAGGTTGGTTTCTACATAAACATGGACTAGGAGTCAGGAAGAATTGATGAACCAAGACAGGAAACCTAGAGGGTATTAAAGAAGAGATAGATGAATTTTACTATAGAAAAATTATAAATTTTTAGCAAAAACGTAAACAAAGTCAAAGGAAAAAAATAATAGATCTGTGTAATATGATTTTTGATTTTTTCGAGCTTGAAGAAAATATGCAAGGATTACATTGTACACTACCATCGCTGGTCACTTAGTGGTTGGGTAGAGAGGGTGGATGAGTGACAGGTAGAGTAAAAGCAAGTGGAAAGGCTTTAATACATGCAGACTGTAGGTAGAAAGTCTAAAATTCTCTACTGTCTAGTTCTTCATAAGCAAGTACTTTATGTGGTAGAAGAAGCCAAATGTGAGAAGACTTCTAAAGTATCTAAAACTCAAAGCTACCCCGCTTAACAATATTACTTAGGGAGAACGAATCAGAGACCCTATAAAAGAGTGTGATGTGATAAGGGTCTCTGATTCATCCAACCTAAACAATAAAGCTGTCATTGAAAATAGTAGTATTTTGATCAACCCATCATGAGTGTCTTGTGTGTGTGGACTTCAGTACTAGTTTTTCTTCCCTTCAAACCTCAATTTTACTTTCATGATTCTTTTCTCTTAACCAGTTTTAAGCAGGTATGTAGTTTTTCAAATTCACTTGCAATATATTTTTGAAGTAGTAATGACCCTGTCAACTGCTAATGGCCTGACCTGTGTCAAACAGGGTTTATTTTGTGATGAAACAATAGCCTGTTTCCTAAGAGGCAAAACTCATTTCCTAAGAAAAAAACTCAAGGCATTTTGAGTGTTTTCTTTTTTTACTTAAAATCTTGGAACAGAAAAATCCTTAACTTGCTTTTTTGGGGGGCATGGAATCCTTTCATTCTGTACTTCAAGGTTACCAGTATGGAGAGATATTTGTTACAATGAACACAAATCAACATCATATATCAGTTTGACATATAAAGTCAATAGCTCATTTCTAAAATAGAGGGACTATGTATTAGTAGAAGTACTGGAAACCTAGTTTGGTCCTCATGCAGATATTAACTGACCATGGAGTTTAGGACCTGTTACTGAATTTCTCTTGAGCCTGGGTTTGTACTACAGTATCATCCCTGTCTACCTTCCTATAGGGTTTATGGGTAAAGATTAAATGAATACTTTAAGTAAAAAAAATTTTTTTTGAAGACAGTTATAATTTTGATTTTTTTTTTATTTTTACAGACTGCATTTTGATTCATTGCACACAAATGGGGTACATATTTTCATTTCTATGGTTATGCACGATGTAGACTCCTATCATTCACGTAATCATATATGTACATAGGGTAATGATGTCTGTCTCATTCCACCTTTTTCATACCAAATGAATACTTTGTGTAAAAGGTCTTTGTAAGCAAGAATTCTGTATGTATACCTTAAGATCTTTGATTAGGACTTCTGTGTTCTCCTAGAGTTCTGCCTTCTGCTCTTCCAGTTGTTTTAATGGTCAGCATTGCCTGAAATTACATTCTAAAATAATATTTTTCACAGTGTGATTGAGTAGCTCTTTTCTTTGAGGAAGGAGTTTCTTAAACTTTTCTGTAGACATTAGATTTTACTTGTCATTTTCTGCATAACATGTTGGCAAGGGATTTATCAGTAGTACAAAATCTGAATTTCTAGAGATGATGTTTGAATAGTAATAAAAACATTTTATCCTTGTTCATGGCAAGAAAGAAGTACCATATAAGGGAGAGCTATAATTGTGTTCAATCTTGAAACAAGTACTTAAAATACAAAATAAAGTTTGACTACCTGGGCTCCTCTTAATTTTGTAAAATGTGATTTCATAAAATGACGAAGGACACAATTTTCATGTAGTACCAGATGCTCTATAGCCTTCTGGAGGATATGATCTAAAGCTATAATAAAATATTATGTTCCCTCTAATAGTATTCTTCAACATCAATATATTATGTAATTCCAAGTAATTACTACAAGTGGATGTTTACCAGAATTATGGGAATTCTATTTCTTTGTGTATAAGGGAAGCAACTTGTTCCCACCACTCTTGAACATTATGTACTTGTTTTCTTTCTTTAATCAATACATGCAAATAAAATAATTTTTTAAATAGTTTTCAAGAGACCATTATTAACAGGGCAACTTTCTATTAATGAAAGAAGTTAACTGTTTGTTTTGATGGTACCTATGTATTATCATTACTTCTCAGAACCTGAAACTCTGTGTTTTAGCATTTACAACTTTGTCATAACATGATTATAACATGAATGATTAAAATATTTTTAGTCTTTCTAAGTGCTTAGTCCTGGTTACAGATTTAATTTTTTTCTATTAGGTCATCATAATAGTTTATAATAAATATTAACATTACTGCTTTACTAATATGAATAAATGAGAAATGGCAATAACTCTAGATTTAAATAGACTCAAATGGAGGGCAGTGGAGACTATTTTGAATGTTATAATTTGCATGTAGATTTTAAATAATGTTTGACTGCATCTACCCATTGTTTGTATTTATCTGCCTATCATCTGTCTACCTATCTATCCATCTTTCCAACTGTTCATCTATCTACTTACCTACATACTTATCATCTATCAGTTGAAGTAAAATAGGATATAATTCCAAAAGGAAAACAGCATAATATGAGAGAAACATTATGAGTTTTGAAATCACATAGGACTTAATTTTATCCTCAGCTCTAACCTATAATTTTTTTGGATAAGTTTCAAGCTACTAAATTTCTCTGACTCAATTGCTTTATCCATAGTAACATAGACATTGACTGAGTCTCTCTTTTGTTCAACAGCGGACAGGCATGTCCACCCTAAGTCATTCTACTTTCAAATACAGATTCCGTTTAGCAGATCTGAGTTACAACCCAAGGTGTGGCATGTCTAATAAGCAAATAGATCACTGATCCAGTTTGGGTAACAAGAATGTAGTACATACTGGGATGCAGAAGCTTGAATTTAGTATGAAGTGCTCCTCTCCCATGTAAAGTAGGCATAAAGACACATCCTTGGAGAGATGGTGGCAGTTACAGATGATGTGTACGGACATGACTACCCTCACTTCTGCTACATGGAAGGAGCTTCAGGAGGCATCATCACTGTGATCATCTTTTGGGAATTATCTGTGTATAAATGAGTCATTTATGCTCAGCTCTGAAGCAGGTCACAGCGAGGAGTAACAAACCCTTTTGTCCAGTCCTCTGGATCACAGAGGAGGAAACAGACTTCTAAAAGGCCAGTTTCAAAACTAATACCCTTTTCATCCCATCATTGTTGCCTTTCTTGTCATAAAACCTGAATACATTTGAAAGATCTAGTTAGGAATGACCTAAATTTAATTTTTCAAGGTGACGAGGATTGAGAAGGAATTTAAATATACAGGAGTAAATCCCTACAAAGTTAAAAAATACCAGTAAGAATGTGGACTTTTTTATGCCATGGTTGCTTAATGCTTAGAATCATTCTTTTTGGCACTAAATGTAAAAAAAATGCTACTTTAATGCAAAAATGACTTTGAGTGCTGTAATGTATACTCAGGAAAATCATGTGAACCAGGTAAGCTAGGGCTGTCCCTGCACCACACTGTGAAGTTTGGGCAGGGAATTTTTAGCATTTCCCTTTCTGTGGTATTTCCAGTGACCATGCGTGGTGCAGGGATAGTCCTAGCTTACCTGGTCCATTGCACATGATTTCCTGAGTATATATTAAAGCACTCAAAGTCTTGCCTGCTAGGTTCTCCTCTCCAGGGAGACACTGCTCCTTCATGCTCTAGGAATCAAAGAATGACTTCTTATAGCTATATTTGTGCTAACAACAGCAAACAGACTTCAAACATTAGGGAGGGTGTAATGTCTATTTACTAGGGTCTTGTTTTCTTTTCAATAGTGTCATAGAAACTGTTCTTTCCTTACCTTTTCAGAGGAGTAGCTTCTATTAAGGTTTCAAAATGACAGTAGAAGGCATCCTCTTCAAAGGAATATTTTTCTGAAAAGATTTCATGGAAGATTTAGACTCTGAATATTGGATATTTCTTCCTTCTTTTCTATAGATGATTGGAGGACAGAAGCAAGTTTTGAGGGGCTCAATAAATAATGTTACCTTGTTTTTCCATCCCCATTTTGCCCAGATAAAGAAACCATGCTGAGGCAGACATACAATCAGGCAAATATAAAAAATGTCATCTTGTCACCTATGTGGATGAACATAAGAAATTCTGATCTTCTGACCAAGTGAGTTTGCTAACAATCTGCCCCTCAAGGAAAGAGACTCAGCACAGGTAATTGCAGAGACCCAATTACATTCGATGGCAGCTTGGAAGGATAGCGGACCTCCCTCAGGAGAGCCTACCTCCAGAAATTATAGGATGGAGGAGCATGCCTTACATGGGACCATCAGTAACTGTAAAAGGGTAGAAGAACAGTGCTGAGCTACCCAAATGTGCCAATCAGAAAATAGTCACACTCCTTCTTTGGGGGAAAAATGAGAGGAGGGAAGATAGGGGTCAAGAAGTTACTTTAATGAATGTCCTTCAACAGGGAAAGGAGATATATTCTTTTCAATATTTTGCAGTTTTGTTCTTTTTGTCCAGTGGTTTAACCAAAGGCCCAATATCTGATTTCAGAAGGTTAAATTTTGTCTCTGACTGAATGCTCTATCACAATTAGTTCTGAACCCACGAAGTAAATGTGATCTGTTTATTAGAATCACTAAACTTTATTATTTTAAGTTTTGGGTAAGAAAATTTGAGAAAGGCAGTGGAAGTTAAGGGTGAAAATTCCTAGCATGGCCAGAATTGGTGACTTAAAACTTTAAGTATTAGCAAATAGCACTTTGGATCTTGTTTTATGTTATACACATTTTAATTTGTGTGGTTGCTTTTTAAATGGTAGAGCTTGGTGGAGTAACTTCATGCCTTAGCTTAATAAACATGACCACTGCCAATAGAAGTCAGTACTATACTTTATAAAATCTTTGCCTAAATATGTACAACTGTTTTTATACCACAGTCATATAAGATATGTCTTTACAAAGCAGTAGCTATTTGAAGGCCAGAGCATGTATACTGTTGGCATGAACTGAACTATGTAGGCAGTTAGCTCCTGGTATTGTGGTCAAGGAACATATTGAAATTAAAACAGGGCTGGGGTTGTGGCTCAGCGGTAGAGTGCTTGCCTAGCATGAATGAGGCACTGGGTTTGATTCGCAGCACCACATTTAAATAAGAGAATAAAATAAAGGTCCATCAACAACTTAAAAAAAAAGATTAAAAAAGGAAAACATTAAAAAGTTGTTTCAGTCTCAAAACAAATAATGCTTCAGAAAACAAATAAAAACTCCAAATCTTCAACATAGCCAAGAGCTACATATGTCATGGAATTGTAAGCTGTTTTTGCACTGTTCGCAGATAGGCACTGATAAAAGAAAAATTTTTTCTTCTTTTAACTGCAATTATAGTTGCATGACTCACCTGGAAATCGAAAACACTTATGCCTAATTCTAGAAATGAATTGTTCATGGACTCAAGGGGACCCAGAGAATTTGGAAAATACTCTTCAGTTTCATTACCTTGACAGGAATAGTAAAAGAATGAAATGAAAAGGAGAAAGAAAAGCTGATGAAGGTGGAGGGACAGAGATAGAGGTTTCTTTTTGGAGAGCATGCAACCTGGAGGACCAATGGAGAAATATAAAAGGGAGTTGAGATGGTCAAGAGAGGCAAAGGAGGCACACAGATGTCTTAAAGGCTTTTAAAGGGAAAGGGACCAAGATCAGGCTTCCTAGGTCTTAAGAGTTTCCTCATGAGTAGTAGTAATCACAGCCACCATGACTGAGAGTTGAGCTTACATGCAAGTAAACCTGAAGCTGCAAGAAATATGGGGCTCCAGAGAAAATGGAACCAAGACATTTCGGTTATGCATGAAAGAAGACCCAGTGGCTGGGTTTGCCTCACTTTATATTCTAAATCTTGTGGGTAAACAAGGATGCTATTTAGAGGGAAAATTGTAGGCATAGAAGAAGTTCTCCTCCCAATGTCGTAACAGAAGGGAGTCACCTTTAACATCTTTGTGCAAAGTTGCTCTTAGTTGGGTTTCAGTTCCCAGAATAAAACCTCTGGGCATCTGTTATAGATGGATATCATCCTGGTGAGCCTGAGAATCTGTTCCCCCTTGGATGTCACTGTGTTGTTATGGCCTTTGCCAGTGGTTAAGTACTTGGTTTTAGAAGTGTCATTTTTCCTGGAAAAACTGCTTGAATGACTGAGGATGGCACTGATTTCTAAATTTTGTGAGTGTGGAGCCACTGTCCTTATTAATCGTCTCACATGACCTATTATTAACTTTTCTACTCTTAAAGGGTGGAATAAGACACACAATTTATTTGGGTATTAAACTAATTTTAAATTGGAGAAGATTCCTGTGAAAGACAGCTCAGAGTGGAGCTCCTGAAAGAAATGCAGTTTAATCCAGGCATCAAGTACTTCTCTGATTAAAACTAAAAAGAACAGGAAATTTGATGACTTTAACTGATATTTGAATTTCCAGCTTAAGTTTGGGATTTCAACATCAACTCAAAACAGTGACAGAATTTGGCTTTGAATTTACATGCTTTGGGTAATTTTTCTCTTAAAATTAGATAATGAAAACTGTAGTCAAATTTGAAGAATCTTTATGTTATTAATTTTGTTACAAATGCTTTGAGCTATATCAAACGTGTTGGATAATACTTGCAATTGGGCTTATAATGAAAAGCAAATTTTCAGCATAGTACATGGCATTGTATTTTGTGTGTGTGTGTGTGTGTGTGTGTGTGTGTGTGTGAATGAGAGAGAGAGAGAGAGGAGAGAGAAAGACAGAGAGAAAGAGATTTCATCCCATTTCAGAGCCAAAATCTATAATGTCTATAATATGTTTTAAAAAGATTTAAAAAAAAATACTGCAATTGTTGTCTTGGAGAAAATATCCCCATGATTTTGAGAGTAAGATGACCCTGATGATTCATGATCTTGTAAGTGAAGAAGTCTGAGAATTTTCAGACCGAAGGAACTTCCATTTCTTTGGCTTTCATATACCTGCGTGGTAGCTGAGTAACACTTTGCATCTCTCTCCACTCTCAGCCTTATTCTTTAATGTCAGAGGAGGCAAGGTGATTTATTGATTGGTGATTTTACAGAAGGAATTGATCAAAGGTAATTCAGCGCCTCTTTCCATTCTTTTGGAGTCTGATGGGCTTGAGAGAGTACACATTCTGCATGCTTCTTCATGGCCTAAGATGTACTGAGGTGACTCCTTATGGAGAAGCCTCTGTTTTTCAGCTGTGCGCATGACTGGTTAGATATTCCCAGTGTGAATTAGGCAGAAATAATTAGTAAGTTTGCTTAGCTGAATACCTAACCCTTATATGCCAGTGTTGCCTGACTCAATGACTGTCCTTCAGTTGACATCAAGATTGAACTGGGAATAAAGACATCATTTACTGGGTTCCTCTTATTTCATACTGAATCATGGCATGTCTCAACAGTATAGGTTATTTTGTTAAAATTTTTAAAAGTAAAATTTTTATTAGTCAAATATAATCTATTTCTAAAACTTCTTGATATTGATTAGGCATAAGGTATTTCAGTATGTATTAAAGTACATACTAGGGTCTTCAGTGAAGAAACATATAAAAGTCATGATTTTCAATGCCAAAAGATCTTTGTAATTGTCTATTTTAATCTAGTCATTTTTGTTTGTTTGTATGTTTAAGTAGTAGTTGAAGAAACTAAGACTGAGAAAGGATTAGATACCAGCTTAGGACACAGTTAATTTGTAAAAGAATGATTTCCTCTCTTTTCTTTATAACCTTGACATGAGCTGAGTTTATACTTGTAGTTGAATTAGAACAAAAATAAATGATTACTAAAGTCCCATAAATCCAGGATCTGCTTTTAAAACAAATCACCTAATTTAGCTCACTCTTCCAATCAAGTGAGCTCTGTTGTTTATGGCATACTCTTTACACTTTTGAGAGTAATAATTTTTTCTACCTTCTTTATTTCACTTGATAAATACTGATGTCTTTCTGTGTTTCTACTGGAGCTTGAAATTAATATAGTTTCATATACCACTGTTACCAATTATGTGAGCACCATGATGGCTATAGGACTTAACTCATGTTGAAGAGTAGCATAGAAGTAGCTTTCACTGCTAGGCAGAGTATGCCATTTAATAAATTCATGTGAGTAGGCTGGATAGACAGAAGGACTTGGTTATGATTGTGTTTTTCCCACTCTCTTATTCTGGGGTTACCAACACTTTCTTCAACACCCTCAAGAACTTAGGTTTCTTAATAACTGGCCCTCCCTTATTATATCATTTTGTCTTTGTTGGAGAATACGTAGTTTACATTTTATCCTTTTATGTGTATATGGCGCTATACCCTGTAGTTGAATTTTAGAGTAAAGTCAAGACTTCAGGAAAATGAAAGTTGAATATGTTGAACCCCAGGGATGTGGTTTGGCCAGAGTTGCATACCCATTAATGGGTTAACCTAGACTAGGGCCTCAAACTCTTAATTCATATTTCACTTTTCCTATCAGTATTTTAATATTTTTCAGAGAAGAGATTCTTTTTATTTTGCATGTAAAACTAATGTAAATCCATGTAGACATTTTCAGTAATAGAGAAAAGAACAATAATGAAAACGCAAATACAACATAACACAATTCAGAGTAACCTGCATTAACCTTTGATGAATATCTCTCCAGATACCTCCGTCTGTTTATTTACATCTCTCATCCTAAAGTTCCATTCAGATTAATATAAATACCTATGTACTGTTTTTTGAAATACCAACATGATTGCCCAATTTAAAGCTATGCCATATTGTCTACAAATATTCATTTTTTTTGGATATGTTTTCACCAACAGCATTTTTTAAATGTTTTTCTACCAATTAAAATATTAATGAATATTTGATTTAATATCTTTACTATTAAATTATATTACAGTGATACCTTTATGTTATCTGGAATATATTGTAGTAAAGACTATAGGGTGGAATTTCAGCTTTATATTTTCCAAGAAGATAATTAGTTTCCCAACTCTACTTATTGAATTGCCTGTTTTTTTTCACTCTACTGATTTACTGATGCCAGGTATTCTGAAGTTTATGCTTGCAGATAAACTTTAGAATTATATTGTCAATTTCATATTTTCCACCCCCTCGGGATTTCATTGAATTTACAGATTTCATTTAGGGAGGAAACTGACATCTTTACAATGTTGAGTCTTCCTATTCAAGAAGAAGATGATATCTCTACATTTATGTGAATCTTCTTTTATCTCCCTCAGTAGTTTTATAGTTTTCTTCATTATACTTTCTGCACATTCTTATTGCTTATTTCCTTTTTTTGCTTGTTACTGTTGGATTCATATCATTCATTTATATTTAACAGTGCTAGAGATTCTGTTTTAAAGTATTCAGGATTTTCAAATAATAACATATCAAAAATAATCATTTTTGAGTATTTTCAATATTTTTACTTCTGTTTTACTGTCTTTTTAAATTACATCATCTAGCATTTACATTGTAAAGTGAATGATATTATTATTTATAAACCTCTTTCTGATTTCACTGGAAATGTTACTATTGTTTTATCATTTAGCATGTTGACTGTGTCAAGCATATGTTAAATTCAGTATGTGACTTATACTATATATAAAAATAGGACTTATTATATGGAGGGTCTGCTTTTGTAAAAACATACAAATTTTGTTTACATGTGTATATGCATATGTGTACATGCATTATATATAATGTATTATATATGCGTGTATATCCCTTTAAAGAAAAATCAACTTTCTATGCAATAGTAATTATTTTTGTTTCGAAATTAGAATAAATATGTAGTGATACTTTGTAATTTTGGATATAATGTAAATAAGAATAATTTTGGGGTTGTGATAAAGCAATTTCTAACATACCAACTAAATCTCACAGTGGAATGTTTTGCTGGCAAAATCTGAAAATATTTCCTTTTAAATTAATGAGTGTGCCTTTTGTCAGTGACTCCTTCATTAATTAAAATTAATGGGGTGAATTATTCAAGTAGTTTTGATACCTTAATATAAATTAGTTAATCACAGCTTGATTATTGTGAAAACCATGATATCTGTATGGGCTGGATGACTTCTAAGTGACACAGGAAATCCTCTTACCTATCTCTGTGGATGTAGAGTGAAAGAGAATACCAGAAGGTGATAAGAGTTTTCTAAAATTGGATTTAAGTGTAACAAACTTATATTTCTTCTGAAATACATTTACATTATCTAGCCACATTCAAATGTCACTTTCCCTAAGAGAGTGAGGAATAAATCCATGATGTAGGGTAAAGTTTTACATTATAAAAATAATCTATGTTCTTGGACATGAAATTTTTTACAAAAAAGAAATTCTCAGGGAGCAGAAATTTTATTATGCCTACATCTGTGGGAAGAATGCGTGCAGTTCTTAAGGATAGAAGGAATCAGATACCAAATGAGTTAATGATTCTGAAAAGATTAAGGAGTTAGGAACTAACTTTAAGAAAAACTGTGACATCACTAAAAATATATAAGAAAATAGAAAAATAAAAGACATTAAAAAAAAAACCTGATTGCAATTAGAAGAGATTGAAAACAATATGACCAAAGATGTCACTGCTGAGATGAAGAGAGAAAGGAGGTGGTAAGAAAAAGTACTGACCCCAAAGGACAACATAGAAAGACCCTTGTTGCTTTCATGGGGAAAAAAAATTGACTCAAACATCAGGTTTAATTCTAATCCCTCAGTTGGATTTGGTGTTCTAGTTCTGCCTCAAATTTGTCAAGCAATGTAAATTTTTGGGTATCTTAGGACCATTACTGTTGCCAAATAGAAACCATGTGAAGATAAACTTATGTTACAGAAAAAAAAAAAAAAATTGATGGTCTTTAAACTGGAATTTGATTTTGGTAGCAGGGACACTTCTTTACTGCCCTAAATGCCAGGAGTTTAAGAACTAAGTTGCTTTCATTCTTTAAATACTTTTTTTCTAACTTCAATTTCACTTAATCTTTTACTGATGCTTTGAAATCCTTTAGGACACAAGATTTCAGTCACAATGACAGGTACAGTCCTGGGCTGGAGGGGATGGTTGGCAGGCTCTCTAGCACAAGTAATTTCTTTTCTTCATTATATTCCAGTTGACTAAAGACATACCATGTTTCCATGTTGTTTCATGTTCTTCTTATGTATCATTTCAGTTAATTCTTATTAGAATTCTGAATTCTGAAAATGGACTTTATTTTCCTTATTTTGCAAATACGGCAATTGAGTATAAGAGATTAACTCTAAAATAAACTCTAAGGCAAGGAATTAGACCTACATCAGTCCTATTCTGTAGTTTATTTACTATGTCATGATATTTCTGTATTGACATTATTAAGTTCTCATTCTCTTTTTTCCATTGCTTTTTCTGAGAAATGTAAACAAGACCCATAAATTTGTGTTTCTGTTATTTAGAATTCGTTGGAAAGGCAGCTGATTTTTCTAAGTATTCATACATAAGAGTCACATAAAGATTGCCATCTAAAAGTTTGTAATTCAAAGGTAATTTTGTTTTATTATAAAATATTAACACTATCTGATGAGAACAACTTAGAGGAGGAAAAGTTTATTTTGGTTTATAGTTTTAGAGGTTTAGTCCATTTTCCACCAACTCCATTGCTCAGGGCCCAAGGTGAGGCAGAGCATCTTGCTGGGAGGGAGTCGTGAAGGAAAGTTACTCAACTTATGGGGAAGGGGCTGTGGAAGATGAACCCTTCCAGAGTATGTCCTGCCAGTGACCTACATTCTCTTGCCATACCCTACCTCCTATTTATCATCAGTTAACCCATTAAAACTAGGAAAAAGTCTGGTTAGATTACAACTCTAACAAACATTTTACCTTTGGATATTCCTGCATTAATACAAGAGTTTTTGGTGGACATTTCACACCATAACATTCTGCTCCTGGTCACCAAAAGCTCATGTCCACCTCACAATACAAAATGCATTTAATTCATCTCTAAGAGTGTTCCTAGTCTTAACAATTCTAGCATTCTCCAAAAGTCCAATTCCCTGCATTTCAAGCAAACTCATGGTTATGAGTCTCTGTAAAAATCAAAAGCAAAATATATCCAATATATAATGACACAGGGTAGATTTCCCTATTCCAAAAAGGAGGAACAGAGACAAATAAAGAAGGAATGAGACTAAAACAAAACCTAAATCTAGTCAGGTAAATATTTCCTGTACCTCTACCTCTAGCATGTGGGGCATATGGTGTTGCAAAGGTCTTGGGCAGTCCCCATCCTGTAGCCCTACTGGTTGCAGTGCTTGTGGCCTATTCCAGCTTAGTGCCATGCATCACTCTATCAGGGGCTGCCTGCAGGATTCCAACTCTGTTACACTTGGCCTGGTCTCCTTTTCTTTTGAAATCTCAGTAGCAGGCTCTATAACCCCCTAACTACTGCATCCTGCATTCCTGCAGAACTAGCACCACATTGATAATGCCAAGGTCTGCTGCCAGCTGAGGTGGTAGCTAGGCCCTCTGTCACCATTGCTCCAGTGACCTGAATGCCTGGGCAGCTGAGCATAGTGAAATTAATCCTGGGGAAATAGCTCTAAAGGCCCCCTTTTGTGAGAAGGGTGCCCACAAAGTCTTTTAAGTGAGTTTTCACTTCTACCCTCTTAAGTCTGCAATGGGTGTGGTCTTGCAAATTCTTGAGATGCCTTCGAACCATCTTTCCTATTGTGTCTGTGCAAAGTACTTAACTTCTCTTTAGTGATGAAATGTTTTCAACAACCACACCTTACTTGCTACACTACCCCTGAAATTTTATATATACTTTATTGATCAAACTCCAAGTATTTAAAATCTTAAGACTCTGCTCTCTGCTCCAGATTCTAAACCTGGCTAAAAGCTGATAGCAAAATCCATGACACTGCCTGAATGCTGTGCTGGCTAGAAATTTCTTCCATCAGATTGATTAGTCCATCACATTTTAATTTGGCCTCACACAAAGTCTTAGGACATTGGCAAAATGCATACAGGTTTTTTGCCAGAATATAAAACAAATGGCTTCTAGTCCAATTCCCAATCAAATTTTTGTTCTTCTCTGAAACTTTATGAGCAGTCTTTACTGTCTGCATTCCTACTGGCATCTGAGTTCCTACCAGATTTTCCCATTAAGCTCCACTTACAACATTTGGATGCTTTTTCAGCCTGCATCCTAAATGTTTTCCAAACTCCTCTGGCAGAACAGTTACAAAGGAATCTGAACCACATGGTCAGGTTAGTCACACAGGGATCCCACTCTTGGTACCAATTGTGTTTCAGTGATTTTTTTTTTTTTTTTGTTGTTGTTGTTGTTTCTGGGACTAAAGGACCTGACAAAAACAATTTAGAGGAGGAAACTATTATTTTGGCTTGTGGTTTCAGAGATTTAGTCCCTGGTCAGCTTACTCTATCCCTCTGGACCTGAGGTGAGGCAAAGCATCATGGCAGAAGGGTGTGACGGAAGAAACATATTCAGCTTATGGCAACTGGATAGCAGCAAGAAAGAGAAGAGAGCAGGCTGCAGGGAGATTGACCCCTTTAAGGCATGTCCCTGATGACTACTACCCAAGCGGTGCCCCCCACACTACCTACACTTACCACCCAGTTAGTACAAACTGTGACGGGATGATTAGATTAAGTTTTCATGACATAATCATTTCATTTCATGATATAATCATTTCACCTTTGAATGTTCCTACGTTAACACAAGAGCTTTTGGGGGATAAATCATGTCCAAGCCATAACATATTCATCTAGTACATGGTATCATATTTAGTTTATCAGTGGAAACATACAAGTTATAGATATAAAAAGATGGGCTGTGGATGAAGAATGTTGAGTGCTTTTCTAAGGAGTCATCCTGAAAGCTGTGGAAAACTTGAAGGATTTTGTTGGGGTGTTGGGTAGTCTTGGGGCATTGGTCCTACTGAAGGAGAGCTGGTTGAGAAAGGCCAAAGATTACACTAAGGTTGATACTAGAGATACATTTTAGATAATGAATTCTAGGGATTAAATTCATGGGAACAACTATAAATGCAGAAGTATTTTCCATATATTTATGGATTGTTTTACCTGATTTGTGATAATGCCAAAGATGTAGGTAGTTTAACAAAGAGACAGAGTTATCCTATAAAGTATTTAGGAACAGTTATTTGGTGGAAAATTTGTTCTGGTGATTTTAAGAGTGATAGGCATTAAGTAATTGGGGGGCAGTTATCTGCACATTGATTACATTTTCCTAAACTTCAGGGAATGCAGACTCTTGTATTTGTATGTTTGCACACATTGTTATTTTTAAAGATAAATGCTTGGAATTTGTCTTGGAATCTAGGACTCCAAATGTTTAAGAAGCACTGGTAGACCTAGTGAGGGCAGCAATGGTTTTGATGAAGTCACAGGGAAGGAAGTAGGGAGGTCTAAACACGATGAGGGGATTATGGTCCTGAGAATGAAAAGCATAATACTCACCTAGTAATCAGGAACAAGCACCAGAAACATAACACGTGAAGATACTGAGAAGGAATGACTGGAGAAATATGAAGGAAACAAGAGGAGGAGTGGTGTCACCAAAGCCAGGGAGGGGAGGGTTCTAAGAATGATGGTAATACCAACATTGCCAGTGACCACAGGAAAGTCGAAATGGTAAACTCAGAAAGCATCTGTGGAACTTGGTGATATGGAGATGAATAGTGACACCAGAGACAAGAGTAATGGAAGTGATAACCAGAAGGCAGTGGGAGAAACCAAGCAGAAAGGAAGAGGAGTTAAGAGACACCAAGTTAAGGAAGAATTTTGCTTTTTCTTTTTATAAATGAAGCTTAAGCATGTCTTATTTTGAGGATATGAAAGCATTCGACAGGTATGATTGCCCACCGCCCGCAGGGACAATCACAACGTGTATGCTCTTCTTGATCACAGGAACCAAAAGGGCTTTATTCCACAAGTCTCAGACTTATATTGGGAATATCAGCCTATCAGAGAGTAGACTACCAGGAAAGTCAGCCTATCAAGGAACAGTCTCCAGGCAGATACCAGGATTGCTCATGTACCTTATGATCGCCCACCGCCCACGGGACAATCACAACGTACGCTCTTCTTGATCACAGGAACCAAAAGGGCTTTATTCCACAAGTCTCAGACTTATATTGAGAACATCAGCCTATCACAGAATAGACTACCAGGAAAGTCAGCCTATCAAGGAACAGTCTCCAGGCAGATACCAGGATTGCCTCATGTACAACAGCCAACCAGAGTTACTTCCTAAAACTTGTATATGATTGTAGCTATGTCTGGCAAGCTGCTAGGCGCCATCTTAGAGATCAGGCCAGGGTGCGGCTCTGGGGCCCTCAGAGCCGGCCCCTGACATCTCCCCCTTATTCTTTAAATAAAGAAAAGATGACTTGGGACCATGCCTGTCTTAGGTTGTCCATGGCAAATTACATCCTTACCCGTCATTGGAATTCTCACCTCCAGGCATCAGAACCCTGTCTTAGGTTGGTATGCATTTCCACGGATCTTACCCATCTTTGACTACTGGTCCAGCATGCTTAGCCATACTTGGGCGGATGTGCCTGTCTCAATGGCTGTCAAAGTCTGTACTATAGCCCGTTGATGACATCGGGCATCTTGGCGAGCTCTGATTTGGCTGCGTATAACATAGGCTATCCCTAAGCAGATAATAATCAGAACAGCTACTGTTCCAGCCCACTGTTTTGTCAATCCCAGGGCTTTAGATAACAAAGAGAACATTTCGGATACCGATGCAACTTGAACCCTGGTGGCATTGACTCTGAGTATTTCAGCTCATAGCTGACTGGTTAAATTATCAAATGTAGTTGACTAATTACCAGTAAGGTAGACAGAGAGATTTTTAGATAACATAACCACAGAGCTAAGGTTATTATAAGCAATAGGGGTGACACACACTGCTCTTAAAGGATAAACACATCCCAGTCCCAAAAGTTCTTGCGAGATATCCACTTGTTCTTGAAGTAAGTCCACTCTTTGATTTACAAGGAGTATGCCTGCTGTTAGATGTTGGTTTAGGGTCTCTTTAGTCTGTAAGGCTGCAGCTGTATTTTCGGCCAAGTGATTATTGTTGCTGTCTGTATGGTTGTGTCAATGCTGCTGCTGCGGTTGCGGTTGCCACTGCAGAGACTGCTACCGTGGCGACCACATCTGCTGTGATGCCAAAATCTCTCCTGTTTCTTGATAGTAACACTGGCAATTCTGCATCTGTAACAGAGACTGGGACTGGTAGGAAGGTAGGAACACACATTAAGACTGCCAGCGGGAACCTAGAAGCATTCCAACATTGAGAGATAGCACAAATCTGAAGTACAATTGAGAGAAGCAGTTGTTTCGTTAGTTAGCAGAAACATAAAAAGGGGGAAACACACAAACTGGGGTAGATGGAAAGGTACATAATTGAACTGTTCCTCCTAAGAGACTAAAAAGAGGTTGTAAGTTAGTTCAAGGGGGGAAAGGCTACGAGCATCATGATACTGGTCGAGTTAGTCGCTCAGGAACCCAGATAGGCTATGTTTTATCCTGTGGAAACACACAAACCGAGCCGCGGCTCCAGTAAAGCACTGGGTCCGGGCCGTTCCATTGTCCTGTAAGAACATCCTTCCGTTTTACCGTCGCTCTATCATGTTGTTTATGATTGCCATGTCTCTCAGTGGCAGAGCGACCCTCATTATCCAGAGTTAAAAAATTTAAAATAAAGAGGCAAAGAGAAAGTTTATCTTTAGGGGACCTGAAGGTCTCCCCTATTCCCCCTTTTTGTTTATAAAGAGTATTTTTGAGGGTGAGATGTGCACGTTCAACAATACCTTGTCCTTGTGGGTTATAAGGTATACCTGTGGTTAGAGTTATTTCAAATTTAGTGAGAAATTGGTTCTTACCAAATTTAGTTTTTAAAGAAAAATTTAGACTCTATAACGTAGTACAATACTCTAACAGTTGCTTAACCATAATTGTATAAACCCCTATTTTTAAGACTAATTGTTCTAAAGAATAAAACTTAATAGACACAAAATTAAGAGTAAATTAGTGTTTCTAAGAAATCCATGTTATTTTACCATGTCATTTTACCATATAGATTAAATTTTGGTTTATATTAGAACATTAGTATTTCACCTTAGGAAAAACCTTAAATAGCTTTAAATGTTTCACATACATGCAACCAACGTAGTTACATGCAAATTTTGTTGAAACTTGTCCTTTACTTACATAGACTTTCTTAGCACTTACTTAGAACCTCATTTATTTCATCACACAAGCACTTTCTTACCCAGACTTTTCCTTTTCTCTTTTACTAAATATATTTCCATACCCAGAACCTTTATTTTCTCTTTCCTGTTGACCCCTTTTTGTTCACATTCTGAAACAACTCTTATGAAATTTCTGAATTTAAAAAAAATTCCTCTTTTAATATGATTAAATATTTTGTTGTTTATAGTACTCTAATTGAAACACAGTTGAAACTTTTAGAACCCTTTGTATATAGAATCATACCTTTTAGGACATAACTCTTAGTAACCTTGTTTTTAGTTTAGTGATGACACAAAACAATTTTTTCTACAAACACATTTGAGTAATCCCATGCATGTCAACTCTAATTCACTTATTTTGTAAAAACCAAGATATCAGACAAGTGTCCTGAACAGTATTTGCCATCTTTTTCTTGTTGAAGGAAAGTCCTAGAAAAATTGATGTTAAACATTTTATTTTTTAATTTTTTTTATTTTTTATTTGTTTTTTATTATTGCATACAAATGGGATACATGTTGTTTCTCTATTTGTACATAGAGTCAAGGCATACCATTTGTGTAATCATACGTTTACATAGGGCAATGATGTTTGATTATTTCTTCCCTTCCCCCCCACACCTCCCACCCCTCTTTTCCCTCTATACAGTCCTTCTTTCCTTCATTCTTACCGCTCTCCTTATCCCTAACCTTAAACCTAACCCTAAACCTAATGCTAACCCCTCCCCCACATTATATGTCCTCATCCGCTTATCAGTGAGATCATTGGTCCTTTAGTTTTTTGAGATTGGCTTATCTCACTTAGCATGATATTCTCCAATTTCATCCATTTGCCTGCAAATGCCATAATTTTATCATTCTTCATTGCGGAGTAATATTCCATTGTATATATATGCCACAGTTTCTTTATCCATTCATCAACTGAAGGACATCTAGGTTGGTTCCACAATCTGGCTATGGTGAATTGAGCAGCAATGAACATGGAAGTGGCTGTATCTCTGTAGTATGCTGATTTTAAGTCCTTTGGGTATAGGCCAAGGAGTGGGATAGCTGGGTCAAATGGTGGTTCCATTCCAAGGTTTCTGAGGAATCTCCACACTGCTTTCCAGAGTGACTGCACTAATTTGCAGCCCCACCAGCAATGTATGAGTGTTCCTTTTTCACCACATCCTCGCCAACACCTATTGTTGCTTGTGTTCTTGATAATCGCCATTCTAATTGGGGTGAGATGAAATCTTAGGGTAGTTTTGATTTGCATTTCCCTTATTACTAGGGATTTTGAACATTTTTTCATATATCTGTTGATTATTTGTACATTTTCTTCTGTGAAGTGTCTGTTCATTTCCTAAGCCCATTTGTTGATTGGATTATTTTATCTTGGTGTAGAGTTTTTTGATTCTGGAAATTAGCGCTCTATCTGAAGTATGGTTGGCAAAGATATTCTCCCACTCTGTAGGCTCTCTCTTCACATTGCTGATAGTTTCCTTTGCTGAGAGAAAGCTTTTTAGTTTGAATCTATCCCAGTTGTTGATTCTTGCTTTTATTTCTAGTGCTATGGGAGTCCTGTTAAGGAAGTCTGATCCTAAGCCAACAAGTTGAAGATTTGGACCTACTTTTTCTTCTATAAGATGCAGGGTCTCTGGTCTGATTCCGAGATCCTTGATCCATTTCGAGTTGAGTTTTGTGTAGGGTGAGAGATAGGGGTTTAATTTCATTCTATTGCATATGGATTTCCAGTTTTTCCAGCACCATTTGTTGAAGAGGCTATCTTTTCTCCATTGCATATTTTTGGCCCCTTTGTCTAGTATGAGAAAATTGTATTTATTTGGGTTTGTGTCCATGTCCTCTATTCTGTACCATTGATCTACCTGTCTATTTTGGTACCAATACCATGCTCTTTTTGTTACTATTGCTTTGTAGTAGAGTTGAAGATCTGGTATTGCAATACCCCCTGCTTCGCTCTTGCTACTGAGGATTGCTTTAGCTATTCTAGGTTTTTTATTCTTCCAGATGAATTTCATAATTGCTTGCTCTATTTCTGCAAGGTACATCATTGGGATTTTAATTGGAATTGCATTGAATCTGTATAGCACTTTAGGTAGTATAGCCATTTTGACAATATTAATTCTGCCTATCCAGGAACATGGGAGATCTTTCCATCTTCTAAGGTTTTCTTTAATTTCTTTCTTTAGTGTTCTGTAGTTCTCACTGTAGAGGTCTTTCACCTCTTTTGTGAGATTGATTCCCAAGTATTTTATTTTTTTTGATGCTATTGTGAATGGGGTAGTTTTCCTAATTTCTCTTTCTGAAGATTCATCACTTATGTATAAAAATGCATTGGATTTATGAGCATTGATCTTGTAACCTGCTACTTTACTGAATTCACTTATGAGTTCTAAAAGTTTTCTGGTGGAATTTCCAGGTTCCTCTAAATATATAATCATGTCATCAGCGAAGAGGGATAGTTTGAGTTCTTCTTTTCCTATTCGTATCCCTTTAATTTCTTTGGTTTGTCTGATTGCTCTGGCTAGAGTCTCAAGGATGATGTTGAATAGAAGCGGTGAAAGAGGGCATCCCTGCCTTGTTCCAGTTTTTAGGGGGAACGCTTTCAGTTTTTCACCATTTAGAATGATATTGGCCATGGGCTTAGCGTAGATGGCCTTTATAATGTTAAGGAATGTTCCCACTACCCCAATTTTTTCTAGTGTTTTGAGCATGAAGGGATGCTGTATTTTATTGAAAGCTTTTTCTGCATCTATTGAAATAATCATGTGATTCCTAACTTTAAGTCTGTTGATATGGTGAATGACATTTATTGATTTCCGAATGTTGAACCAACCTTGCATCCCTGGGATAAAACCCACTTGATCGTGGTGTACTATTTTTTTAATATGTTTTCGTATGCGATTTGCTAAATTTTGTTGAGAATTTTTGCGTCGATGTTCATTAAGGATATTGGACTGAAATTTTATTTCCTCGATGTGTCTCTGTCTGGTTTAGGTATCAGGGTGATATTGGCTTCATAGAACGAGTTTGGGAGGGTTCCCTCCTCTTCTATTTCATGGAATACTTTGAGGAGTATTGGAGTGAGCTCTTCTTTAATGGTTTCGTAGAACTCAGCTGAGAACCCATCTGGTCCCGGACTTTTCTTTGTTGGTAGGCTTTTGATGACCTCTTCTATTTCATTGCTTGAAATTAGTTTATTTAAGTTGTACATGTCCTCCTCGTTCAGTTTAGGTAATTCATATGTCTCTAGAAATTTGTTGATGTCTTCGAGGTTTTCTGTTTTGTTGGAGTATAGATTTTCAAAATAGTTTCTAATTATGTTTTGTATTTCACTCGTGTCTATTGTGATGTTTCCTTGTTCATTCCGAATTTTAGTAATTTGAGTTTTCTCCCTCTTTCTCTTTGTTAGTGTGGCTAAGGGTTTATCAATTTTGTTTATTTTTTCAAAGAACCAACTATTTATTTTGTTAATTTTTCCAATTGTTTCTTTTGTTTCAATTTCGTTGATTTCAGCTCTGATTTTAACTATTTCCTGTCTTCTACTACTTTTGGTATTGGTCTGCTCTTCTTTTTCTAGCACTTTGAGCTGTAGTGTTAAGTCGTTTATTTGTTGATTTCTACTTCTTTTTTTGAATGCGCCCCATGAAATAAATCTTCCTCTAAGTACTGCTTTCATAGTGTCCCAGAGATTTTGATATGATGTGTCTTTGTTCTCGTTTACTTCTAAGAATTTTTTTATTTCCCTCCTGATCTCTTCTGTTATCCATTCATCATATAATAGTGTATTATTTAATCTCCAGGTATTGGAGAAGTTTCTGTTTTTTATTCTGTCATTTATTTCTGATTTCAATCCATTATGATCTGATAGAGTACAAGGTAGTATCTCTATCTTCTTGTATTTGCTAACAGTAGCTTTGTGGCATAAAATATGGTCTATTTTAGAGAAGGATCCATGTGCTGCTGAGAAGAAAGTGTATTTGTTCTTTGTTGGATGGTATATTCTGTATATGTCCATTAAGTCTAAATTGTTGATTGTGTTGTTGAGATCTATAGTTTCTTTATTCAATTTTTGTTTGGACGATCTATCCAGTGGTGACAGAGGTGTGTTAAAATCGCCTTGTATTATTGTGTTGTGGTCTATTTGATTTCTGGAATTGAGAAGGATTTGTTTGACGTATGTGGATGAGCCAATGTTCGGGGCATAGATATTTATGATTGTTATGTCTTGCTGATTTATGCTTCCCTTAAGCAGCATGTAATGTCCTTCTTTATCCCTTCTGACTAGTTTTGGTTTGAAGTCCACATTATCTGAGATGAGGATGGATACTCCAGCTTTTTTGCTGTGTCCATGTGCATGGTATGTTTTTCCCCATCCTTTCACCTTTAGTCTATGGGTGTCTCTTTCTATGTGATGAGTCTCTTGCAGGTAGCATATTGTTGGATATTTCTTTTTAATCCAATCTGCCAGTCTATGTCTTTTGATTGATGAGTTCAGGCCATTAACATTCAGGGTTATAATTGTGATATGATTTGTATTCCCAGTCAATTGACTCATATTTGTTTTTGACATGATTTGGTTTCTCCTTTATTTGGCTATTCCTTTAGGCTAGCGCCTCCTGTTGCTGTTTTGCATCGTTGTTTTTCATCTCTTCCTCATGGAATATTTTGCTGAGAATGTTCTGTAATGCTGGCTTTCTTTTTGTAAATTCCTTTAGCTTTTGTTTATCATGGAAGGATCTTATTTCATCGTCAAATTTGAAGGTAAGTTTTGCTGGGTATAAGATTCTTGGTTGGCATCTGTTTTCTTTCAGGGCTTGGTATATGTTGTTCAAGGCCCTTCTAGCTTTCAGGGTCTGGATTGAAAATCTACTGATATTCTTATTGGTTTCCCTCTGAATGTAATTTGATTCTTTTCTCTCGCGGCCTTTAAAATTCTGTCTTTATTTTGTATGTTTGGTATTTTCATAATAATGTGCCTTGGTGTGGGTCTGTTGTAATTTTGTATGTTTGGAGTTCTATAAGCCTCTTGTACTTGGTTTTCCATTTCATTCTTCAGATTTGGGAAATTTTATTATTTCATTGAATAGATTGTTCATTCCTTTGGTTTGTTTCTCTAAGCCTTCCTCAATCCCAATAATTCTTAAATTTGGCCTTTTCATGATATCCCATAATTCTTGTAGATTCTGTTCATGATTTCTTACCATCTTCTCTGTTTGGCCAACTTTGTTTTCAAGATTAGATAATTTGTCTTCAATATCTGAGGTTCTGTCTTCCAGGTGTTCTATCCTATTGGTTATGCTTTCTATGGAGTTTTTAACTTGATTTATTGTTTCCTTCATTTCAAGTATTTCAGTTTGTTTTTTTTTTTCAGTATCTCTAACTCTTTATTGAAATGTTCTCTTGCTTCCCGTATTTGGTCTTTTAACTGTTGATTAGTGTGATCATTTAATTCCTGCATTTGCTCTTTCATCTCCTCATTTGCTTCCCTGATCGTTTTAATTATGTACATTCTGAACTCCCTTTCTGACATTTCTTCTGCTGTGCTGTCATTGGGTTTTATTGATGTAGTATCTAGGTTTGTTTGGGACATTTTCTTCCCTTGTTTTCTCATATTGGTCAGCTGTCAGTGGGACCCTGAGATATAGCAGATTTCCTCTATTGGCTTATAGTGTCCCGGTAGATTTCCAGTGTATCACCTCCCAGCCTTCAGTAGCCTGATGTCTTGGAGGAATTTGATAATGCAGTGCATCCGAAGACTGCTGCCCCTAACCCCCTACTGGTTCCAGGGTTTGGAGCTGGCTCTGTGCGGAAATGCTCTCACTGGGGGCCTGCATCGTGCAGCTGACCATGTGGGAGGAGCCCACTGCCGGAGTGTGGAAGGCTACCTCGGGAAGTCTCTAGCTGCCCTGCCCTGCTCTGATAAGCCACCCCTATCTGTGCCTGCTGCCCAGGCCAAGTTTTGCCCAGTGGGGGAGACTCACCCCGTGACTCTATTTTTGTCCAAGTCTCTCAAAGCCTCCCCTTCTTGAGTCCTTGGTTCTGGAGTGGCTGGAGATGCAGTCACTGTCTAGGCTGCCATCTTGGATCACCCCGTGGAAAGAGCCTGTGGCCGGAGTGGGCAGAGCCACCTGGAGAAATCTCTGGCTACCCTGCCCTGATCCCAGAGGCTCCTTGCGGATCGAAGCTCTCCCTTGGCTCGGGAAACTTGTGGCTGGTTCTATGTAGAAAGGCTCTCACTGGGCGGTCTGCTCCAAGAAGCTAGCCTTGAAAGGCACCTCCCACCGCAGGGGCCCAGTCTTCTTGGGGAAGTCTCTGGCTGCCCTTTTCTTGTCCCTGAAGCTGCTTGCGTGCTGGAGTACGCTGCGCTGGCTCTGGGACTTGGAGCTTGTTCTGGTCAGAAAGGCTCTCACTAGGGGGCCTGCTCCAAGAACCTGGAGAAGCTGGCTGTGTGGGCGGGGCCCACCACCAGAGTGCGCAGGGCTGCCTGTGGAAGACTCTAGCTGCCCTGCCCTGCTCCGACAAGCCACCTCTATCTGTGCATGCCACCTGGGCCAAGCTTTACCCAGCGGGCAGACTCACCCATGGCTCTATTTCAGTCGAGTATCTCAATGCCTCCCCTTCTTAACTCCTGGGTTCTGGAGCGACTGGGAGTGCAGTCACCCTCTAGGCTGCCATCTTGGATCGCTTAGCTAAACATTTTATTAACATCAACATTTTATTAGTTTGACCACCTAAAGACTTGCAAGTTATTTTCAAGACATTTTACTTCTATTAGTTTACCCAATTTAAATTGAACCTTTTTAAATCACGTGAATTAAAAGTATTTGGATCCATTTTTAAATTTTAATTTTAGGAGCGCTCAGTTTTGATACAGACAAAATATGACATCAGACAGCACGACATACACATAACACAAAATCAAAGGCCTTGAAACTTTATAGGTGAATCTCCATTGCAATGTAACAGATGTTCAAAAACTCTAGTTGAATAAAAAAAATAGAACTGATCAAAAAAGTCATGAGCTCAAAAAAAATGTAGAATTAAAAAAAAAACAAGAGTCCT
Organism: Sciurus carolinensis; assembly: GCF_902686445.1. Classification (NCBI taxonomy): domain Eukaryota; kingdom Metazoa; phylum Chordata; class Mammalia; order Rodentia; family Sciuridae; genus Sciurus; species Sciurus carolinensis. The sequence goes on along the minus strand of NC_062217.1, from coordinate 18,442,845 downwards.
GGAAAAATGATATGGGAAAAATGATACGGCCGTTAATTACTTTAGTAAAGCACCATAAAATTTACTTTTGCTGGAGTTCAGGTAAGACTTTTTGCTCTCTCTCTTTTTTTTTTTTTTCCCTTGGGTTGGAGACCGTTCTCCTACTGAGCCTTCAGGCTTTCTCTATTTACATTTCAATATAAGCCTTGACTGAGATTTGGGTCTGAAAGGGGATAAAATGTTCCAGCAGAAACTTGATGCCTAGGGCATTTTAACCCTTAATCCTGGTTAGTAATCAATTCAGGTTTGGATGCAGAGAATTGTGAAACAATTATCTCCCAATATTTGTGGGGACTGGGGCTACTATATCATACTCCTTACTAGGACATGCCACTGATGGTTGGACTGGTTACTCCCTCCACACCGGCATATGTGGGACCTCATGGCAAGAGGACTAGGTGGGCTGGATTGGGCGAAGTCAGAGGAGGAGAAGGAATTAAGAGGGGGAGAAGAAGGAGGCGTTCAAGTTTGCAGGAAGAGCATATAAGCACAAGAAAGAAGAGACTTGAAGATAAGGAATCCCTTTCCACTCATGGATGCTGTGTGCCAATATCTTTGGTAGCCACAATCCACCTTCCCATGGAGCAATCTTTCATCCCTGCACAGGCCAATTTGTGATCGGTAGTCATTCCTTCCCAAACTAACATTTTACCATTTACCGGGAAGGCCATACAGGGAGCGGGGAGGTTAGAGTCTGTGAGTTCTTGCCCAATATCATAAAATGGCCACCGGGAAGATTTCCCGTCATCCGGAAGGAGGAGGGCAAGGGCTTTCATTGGAGTCTGATGTGGCCCTAGAATACAAGATGGTAGCAGTGAGCCTCCCCAGGGCGGTCCTCAACCTTGGGAGGAGCGGATTGAGATGGATTGGGCTCTCCCAATGTTGTTTACTATGTGGCAAGTTTCTGGAAGAAGATGCAATGGGAGGAGCCGGCGGTTCTTTAGGCAGCGGCTCTTTGGGGAGAAACTTGGAGCCCCCTTTGGGAGGCCCTGGAGAGAAGCAGGCCTTAAGGGCGGATAACGTAGGTCAGACTCCTAATGGGGGACCCTCCCCTAAACTGATTTCCCTCTTCCTAACAAGTTGTTCTACACGATCCCATGTGGACCACTCAAAAAGATTAGCGGCGGGAAGCCAAGAGGCCACCTGAGTAAGGATGTCCCAGGCTTTTTCCGCCTGTGTATCAAGGCCGCTATTCTTCAGCATGAGTCTAAGAGCTGAGAGCGCAGGGTCACCATGTGTGGTGTGTGTTTGCCCATCTTTTCTTTAGTAGATCCTTTAATAGCAAGATTTTTTGCTCTACATAGTAAATCCTCCTCTTCATCTGAACTATCCTCACACCCAGTTTCATTTTCCTTGTCTGTCTCTGATCTTATTGACGCCCTTTCTGATGCTTTAGACCTTTCCTCTTTTATTTCCTCCAAAACCTCTTCCCCTTGTTTTATGGCCTCTCTGCATTTGGTATTAGGAGTATCTAAACACCCTCTAACTAACATCCATATGACCATGGTTCCCAGGGGTAATGGTTTTACTCTCTCTGTCGCTCTCAAATCCTCCCCTAGAAGCTCCCATTGAGGGATATTCAGTAATCCCTCGTCCAAGAACCATGGCGCAATATCTTCCACTGTGCGTAAAAAGTTTTGGGCTGCTGTTTTAGTTTCAAGAGGAATTCCATTGGCCCAGAGCAAATCCTTTAAGGGACCTTCCATGCGCATTCATGACATTTCAGTGCCCATATTTCTCTATTAAACTAACAGAATGCAAAGCACTTTAACTAGCAAAACAAAAGCGAAAGCACTTACAAACACTCAATCTCCGTCGCTTAACCCGCGAACTTTAACTCCGTCGCTTATCCCGCGAACTTTAACTCCATCGCTTATCCCGCGAACTATAACTCGTCGCTTATCCCGCAAACTTTAACCTGGCCAGACTGTACTTTACTTTCCCTGTATTTACCTGATCAGTTCCTTCTTTGTAACTCAAGTTCCCGGGTTTCGGCACCACTTATGATCGCCCACCGCCCGTGGGGACAATCACAACGTGTACGCTCTTCTTGATCACAGGAACCAAAAGGGCTTTATTCCACAAGTCTCAGACTTATATTGAGAACATCAGCCTATCACAGAGTAGACTACCAGGAAAGTCAGCCTATCAAGGAACAGTCTCCAGGCAGATACCAGGATTGCCTCATGTACAACAGCCAACCAGAGTTACTTCCTAAAACTTGTATATGAGTGCAGCTATGTCTGGCAAGCTGCCAGGTGCCATCTTAGAGATCAGGCCATGGTGCGGCTCTGGGGTCCTCAGAGCCCACCCCTGACAGACAGGGAACTATTAATTGGAGATAGTTAAGTAATTATTAAATAGATAAATCTAATAAATCTATTAAATAGTTAAAAACTGCTGTATAGATAACTGTTAAATGGATAAATCACAGTAGGTAGGTGATTGCTAGAGAATTTTGTCCTGAGAATATGGGAAAGAATTAGGTGTAATACATGAGTAGGTTATTGAATCTGTGACAAAAAGAGCAATTCAAATGGAACTGGAGATTAGTGATCAGAAAATAGTAATGCTAACTTCAATTAAGATTTCAATTATCAATATGAACTTACAAGTCCTGTATGGTAGAAGTTGCGGTAAATGGTGAAACTTAAGATTTAACTCCATGTTAAAGGTTATCACTGTCCAATCTGGGAGCACCTGACCATAGAGGCTACTGAGCACTTGAAATGTAACTAGTACAATTCAAAATGTGCTGTAGTATAAAACATAAACCAAATATTGAAGATTATGTATGACAAAAAGATGTGAAATTCTTCATTTTAATACTTTGTATTGAAAACATGCTAAAATAATGATATATTGATTTATTGGATTATAATAGTTTGCCAGCATTGTTCTAATAATGTACCATACACTGGGTGGCTTAAACAACATAAACTTATTGACTCACAGTTCTGGAAATTAGAAGTCTAATCAATTTCTTCTGGGCCTCTCTTGTTAGAATAATATATTAGTAAAATTAATTTCACCTGTTTCTTTTACTTTTAATCGTGGCTACTAGAAACTTTAAAATTACATTTTTGGCTTACATTATTTATCTTTAGTATAGTGCAGTGCTTCTTTAAAAAAACAAAAAACACTAACTTAACACTTGCAATATGTAAACACTGTTGTAAGACACTGTTATGGTTTGCATATGAGTTCTCCCCTGCAAAGTTTATGTGTTAGTCAATACAAGAATGTTCAGAGTTGAAATGATTAGATTGTGACCAGTATAACCTAATCAGTGGATTAATTCATTTTCTGGATTTGAATAGCTTACTGAGTGTTAACTGTAGGTAGATTGGAAGAAGGTGTGGATGGTGGCAGAGTTACTGGAGGAAGTAGGTCACTGGGGGGATGCCCTTGGGGATTATATCTTATCCCTGGATTCTCACTCATTTTCCCTCCACTTGCTGGCTGCCATGAGTTCAGTAAATTTCCTTGGCCACATCCTTCTGCCATGATGTTCTAACTTACCTGCATCCCAGAGCAACGGAGTTGGCTAAACATGGACTGAGACCTCTTGAGACCTCTGAAACTATGAGCCAAAATAATCTTTTCCTTCCTATGTGGTTCTTCTTGGGTATTTTGGTCACAGAGATGCAAAACTGACATTCTTAAATCAACTCTATTCAGTCAGCCTCTCATTATAAAGGGTGTGAAGAGTCTGATCAAGGTTATATAGCCTGTCTTTTGACAGAATGTGAAGGCAGTTTTCCTGACTCCAGAATCTGAACTCTGATCTGCTCTAAAATAGTACATCTTTATAGATAAGTTGGTATGTATTGTCATTATTGGGAATTTTGAAAATAGTTAATTATTGGGTACATCTCTAATTTCAGACACTTTCATTTCCATTATTCTTTGGTCCTGATAGCTTTGGTTGTGATAGCTTTTTACCTCTAGTATCCTTTACTAATCAATACATATTTTTTCCTGTTATCCAATGTACTATTATGTACTTTATGGAATTATATACTTTTTTACAGGTTGTTTTAAAACCTTCTATCTATTATCAGGAAACACATATCTGTACTTGTATAATTCTTTTACGGAAAATAACACAATATGCTTTAAAATGGTATTTATTTTGTTGTTATATAATGACTTTTTAAAAAGGTTATAGGAAAATGTAAAGGAATGAGTTGTGACAAAAATTCAAAATATGCTCTTTATTAAGGGAATGATAATTTAAAGCCTTTCACTCCAAGTAAGAAAGATATTTAAATGATTTAAATTTAAAGAAATATTAGACTGTGTGCTCATAAAATTGTATATGTATATGTTGAAAGAAGTCTGAATGGAACAATTTGGGAAACTTTGCTTTCTTTTCCTGGCTTTATCACTTATTGTATGATATTGCCTTAGGTAGATAAAATGAATCAACACAATTGAGTAGGAGGCTCACCCTCAGAGCTTTCAACAGGTACTTCAGTAACTCAAGTTCTTTCCTTTGACTTTAGTTCAATATCCCATTATTCTACCTTCTCTACAGCATCATCTTTGAACTTGGTATTTTTTAAGTTTGAAACCCATACTTGATTTCTACCTTAACTATTGCCAATTTTACCCTTTGATGTTGACCTCCATGTTTTTCATTTGGACACAATATTTTGGTCTTCACTTCCATCAAACTTTTCCTGGTATAAATTTTACACCCTAATTCCATGAGCTTGACACTTGACCCCAGTTAAGACTCCAGTTAACCTCTACAGTGGAGCGTAATAGTAGGACCCGGTAGTCACCATCCCTCTTCTTGAATAATGGAACTATTAAGTCCTTTTGTTAAGGGTTCCTTTATAAGAATTTCTGACAAAAATTTAGTATTTATTCTAAATGAATTTGGAAATTTGTATAAAATGGTGTGAGGCCTTTGTGAAAAAAGGATTTCCCCATCCTATTGTATTTACACATTAAAGGAACTTTTACATTAAAAATTAAATCTAGTTAATCTAAATTTATTTTTCTGTCTCTGGGGAAAATACATGACATGCTGTTACATGTACCATTGCTTCTGAAACTTCAATATGCAAAAAAGTCACTCAGAGAGCTTGTTGACTTCTGGCCTTCACCCCAGAGATTCCAATCCTTGATAATCTTTGGGTTTTGAATGTTATATTAAGCATAATGTAATAAAAGGGAATCACCTAACTAAAATACACTACTTCACCAAGTATGCTTTTGTTGTTGTTCATTTAATTGGTGCGGGGATTGAACCTGAGGTCTCATACATGCTAAGCAAATACTCTACCATTGAGCTATAACCCCAGGTCCTGAGTATGCATTTTAAATAATGATTTAAAGCTAGTTAAAAGATTCTTGGTAAGGAAAAGGAATCCTTCTTATTGTTGGATGAAAAAAAAATTAACATTTAGGGAAATGTGCCTAATGGTTTATTATTATGTGTAACACTTTTGAGATAAATTTTGGTTTTCAAGTATCAATATAATTTATTTTGTTAGACAATTTAGCATAATGACACTTAGATATAGTTATCTCATTTAGATTATAGTGTGTGTATATTTATTCCTTTATCAACAGAATATTTATTGAGTATATGCTATACACCTAGCAATCAGTTAGGTATTCAAGACACAAAAGACATGGGAGCCATTGATTTTACTTTCAGTCCATACTCATGGTATAGTATATAGACACCCAAATACACTCTACCAGGCAACAGATTTTAGGTGTTTGATAAAGAATAGAGATGTGACATGTAACCAGACCAGAAATAAGTCTAGAATTCATGAAAATATGTGTACGCATTGTTAATAAGGGTAGGTAGGCAGATGTAAAAGTGGAGAAGAATTAAGAGGCCTTTTGTAATTCAAGCTATCGGTCATTTTTAGACATTCTGAAAAATTAACTGTTTATTTTCATCTTTCATAACAGCTATAATATTCTTCTGATATGTTAAAATTAAGATGTCAATACAATGTAATGAAAGAAAATATGAGAAATGGCAGAATAAGGAACAAAGGATAACATATATATGCCTGCGTCTCTTGAATGTGCTTATGGCATTCATTCATTCATATGATGTTTGAGGGCTTCCTCTTTATGCAGGATATATATTTGGCAAACATATCAAGAATAAATATAATATAAATTTGTCCATGGGTTACCCATGACAGATAGTGGTTGCTTTATGGAGAGAACATACCCTGTAAGTTAGCAGGCTATAACATTTTACATTTGACCCCATTATTAAAATTAATATCTCACATAACTATTTAAAACAAAAGGTTATCTTTGAATTCATTCTTTAGTACACATTTTTGTTTTGTAGTCTGTCTATATCTAGGCTCGGATCAAGGTCCAGACCCAGAGCACTCACCATCTGTTACTGTATTACTGCGGAGGACGTTCCTCTAGGGGTTGGTCCTTGTGTGAGTGTGGCAGGGACACTGAGTCAGGCATCTTCTTGAGAGACCTGGGACTTCTGTGAGCACCAACTTTGGCTCCAGGGCATCCTTATCACCTCAGACATTGCCTTAACCTTCCCTTTTTCTCTCCTGAACAAGATTTGTGTCATGGTCTGAAAACTCTCCCAGCATTTTCTCGATCCCTCTCAATTTTCTGTCATTGGTATAGCCCCTATAAGATCCTTGCACAAAGCTGATCAATTGCATCCTGGCACCTGCTTCTTAGACACCAGCATCTTCTCCTTAATACACTGTATCCATGACTATACAACCAGCTGCCAAAGAAGCATACACATTTTTAAAATCTGAAACCACAATGAAAGCCTGTAATTCTGTTCTCTGACTGCAGTGTCAGTCATGATACCTGAACTGTCCTTACCACTGCTGGAACTTTTCATCTCAAGGAATCTCCTCTCTTAACTTCCCCTAAATTTTTATTTACTCAAAGGTGATTCTCTTTCCTTTGAACTTCTTGGTAGGATTATATATTAGTATGGAAGAGAATCTTGAGTGTACACAGTGCTTTTCTTATTCTAGGTTGCTTCCCTTTAGCCTTTTCATTCATTTATCAAGCATTTATTGCAAATTGATTTTCTGTCACATTTGATCCTAGACACTGGATCACCTGTGCAATGTGTTGGGCATAAAGATTTTTGTTGGAGAAGTGGTATAATTTCATCTTCCCATTTAAAGCAAAATAAATACGGTTTTTAATTGCACTGAGATATTCTTTTTGTAATAAAGATGTGAATCAAGAGCCATTGAAAACTAAAGTAAAACACGAAACTGCCACTTTGATATATATTAAGAGTAAAGTCATCTACATGTGGTTTTTCTGGAGGCAGATGGTCATTCGAAAGTCAATTTAGGATCATTTTTGTTATTTACCTTTATACATATAACGTGTTTATAATAAAAAGTAAAAAATATAGAATAATAATATATAACTCCAGCACTAAGAAATAATCACTTTTAATTTTATGATCTGTATCCTTGTTTTTTTTTTTTTAACCATAAAACACACATTCTTCTGCTTTTTCTCTCTCTTTCTGATATATTGTCATCGTTCATTTTGCCATGTATTTATCGAGCATCTTTTCTGTGCCAGGCACCATGTGTGAAGGTTGTAGACAGAGAACAAAGAAAACATTTTTCCCGCTCTCCTGGAACTTGAGACTCAACACAGAGTAGTGTAAGGAGTGTGAACTCTGGAGTGAGGCCAGTTGGGTGCCATATCCCTTTGTGTACTACTCTCTATCCAGTGTCTCTAAACTGACACTGGCTCTGCAGCTTTAAAACGGAGTAGTAGCCCTGCTACAAATGTTCCTAGAGAATGTCCAACAGGTTCTTATTTAGATGCATTCAGCCTACAAAGAAGTGTTGAGCCACTACTGTTATTACTACACCACAGGTTGGCCCTTGTCAATATTACCACAAAACCATTGCCTACCATAAAAGTAGTCAATCCTCAGCACTATTCACTCTGGATTATCTTACAAATTGCCATTGTGATTGTAAACAGGACTTAGATTTACAATTTCAGTTATTTTGTTTGTCCACATCATGTAACTATGCAGGGAATGTCCATAGTGACCAGCAGTCACACGGGCCTTTTGTTTACCTCAGTTTTAGCATCTTTGTAGCCTCTGAATTTCTTTTATATGCCTACACTAGTGTACTCTAAATGTATTTTAGTGTAGTACACTAAAATTGTATTCTTCTGATCATCCCAAACATATTATCTAAATTTGACAATATTTTTCTAGGAAGTAACAAGACACCAGAAACTTAATTTATTGCTACTGATTAATATAGTGAGGTTTATAAAATTTATAATTTTAATTTTTAAAAATAACTGGAGACTCACAGGAAGTTATAGAAATATAACATAGAGTCCCATAAATTCTCTATCCAACTTTTTCCATTTGATAACATTTCACATACCATAGTGCAATAGGAAAACCAGAACAATGACAATAGAATACTACTCTTAACTGGACTACAGATCTTCAAATCTTACTCAGTTTTTATTGGTACTCATGTGTATGTGATATGTGTGTATGTATATATGTATGCATGTATGAATATAGTTCTAAGCAATTTGATAATATAGTTAGATTTTTATAACCACCACCATAATCAAGTTACAGTACTGTTCCATCATTCCAAAGGAACTCTATCATGTTATCCCTTATAAATATACCTATCTCCCACCTGTGTCCCTGTTCCCAACAACTTCTCCATCTCCGTAGTTTTGCCACTTCAAGAATATTCATCAATGGAGTTTTGGACTATATAATCTTTAGAATTGAAGTTACTTTACAAAGCAATTTCAATATACTTTTGCTTTTTTTCTGAACTATATACCATGAATATTGTGTTAGTCAGTGTTTTGTAACTATAATAAACTACCTGAGACTATTAATTTATAAAGAGGAAGGTAAATTTGGCTCATGGTTTTAGAGATTTTAGTTCATGATCAATTAGCTCCATTACTTTGGGCATATGGTGAGGAAACATCATAGAAGGAGCATATGGAAAGTAAAATCTGCTTACATCATAAGCCAGAAAGTCCAAAAAAAGAGAGCAAGAAGAGACTAGGCTTCCATAGTCCCCTTCAAGGATATTCTTCCAACGACATAAGGACCTCCCAGTAGTCTACATCTTTTAAAATCTCCACAACCTCCCAATAGTACCACTCTAGGATCACACCTGTAACACATGGGCTTTTGGGGGACATTCGGTATCCAAACTTCAGCAAATAACTTTCCATTATAGTTAGCTTCTCATGTGTCCTTGGATATAGGAAAACAAACCAAAACGAAGCAATACAAAACAGCATAAGACTGGATGACAAAACTTTAAAGGAAAAAAAATTTCTTGGAAGATATAGAGTATCATGGAGGTACTTGGTTTTCAACTTTCACTTAATTAACACAAATAAAAATAATTTTAAATTCATCTGGAAGTGAAAGTAGATATTTGGTCCCAGTTATCTCTTTCTATATATTAGACTCCATGGAAAGCAAGTAGAAAAAGAACTGTGAATGTCTGTGACACAAAATTCTTCAAAGCTTTTTAACACAGAAGGCTGAAAGTCATTTGTTCTCTGTTGGAAAAACATTTTGTTAATTTAAATGAAATTATAAAATTTTCTGATAAAATTGAAAAAAGCTTTCATTTATGTAGGTTCCTTCTATCCAGCAATTTTAAGCAAAGACTTTCCTTCAAAGTTTTACTAATATTGAGTATATTTCTAACATTGCTGAATATTCAGTAAGTCATTGATATAAATTCAAGTAATTCAGATGTCAGACTGAGTTCTCAGTGGTGATTTACACTGGCAAGAGTTTTATGAGGGCACATTATTAGTTTGCTGACTTCCTTAATATATAAAGGTTGTAAAAAATTTTATCCAACAGTTATGATTTTTAGCATATCTCCAGGTAGATGTAAATACCCCAAAGAGTATGTGTCTTTAAAACTTCTGCAGAAATGGTCAGAGTGATTCAGCTTCTCAAATTATAAACATCTTTTTGTTGTTGTTGTTAAATGGTATTTGTAGTCTTCTCACATTCTGAATGAAAATTTATCCAACAGCTATTCTGATAGTCTTGTATAGTCTCAATATTCACATTGGTTTATCAGCACCACCCATCCCTAGTCTATCTGTGATACCTCTATCAGGACCCTGAGTTTAACCATATGTGCACTTTTGGCATGACATATTTTTAAACTATTTATTTAAGAGACTTGTCTGTGTATATATTATTCAGATGCTGAAAGTGGAATCTCAGAAGATGATTAAATTTGGAGGTTTCACTGTGTAAGATTTGATTTTTAAATTTGCATGTGTAAGCATACAACTTTATTCATTTCCCTAGAATCAATCATTTAGGTGCCAGATTTTAAAGAAGCTGATTTTAAAAAATAAATGTAATATATTAATTATGGAATTCTAAACATGTGTTTTCAAATGGCACATTCTCCTAGTGACAGGAAAGAAATTGCCTTCTCAGAAAAATAAGTCATGGAGAACTTGGCTTGTTGGACAATGAATTAGTGATATGGGTGTTTTTTAGAAAACTGGTTCAGGAAACTAGAGAGATGCAGATTCTCTGTTCCTACTCCAAAGATTCTGGCTTATGTGGTCTGGCATCTGTTATATATTGCTAGGTACATCAAGGTTATGACTGTGCAATTAAGTAGAGATACATTGCTTTAAACTTAACAGATTCCTGGGTACTCCATGAGTCTATTGCAGCTTGACTAGTCAGAAAGGACTTATCTGTACAGTTCTATTCCTATTGGTCAAAAAGTTCTTTTCCAGTACAAATATTTTTCCTGCATGGTGAACAGTCTACAGACTAGGTAATATTGTATAATTCAACAGAATTCCAATAGTAAATAGGAACTTCACATCAATATGATGACTGTATTTATTGATAGAACATTCTTGTTTCAAATGGATTTGTTATAATCTTTAGAGGAAAGACTCATCTCTCCTTTTCAAAGATCTGCTAGTTTTTAAGATTCAATTAGTAAGGCCAACTTCTTCAGATAATTGATTCTAAAGTAGAAATTTTTGATCCAATTATCCACTCAAATTGACCTTTCTTGTGAAATACTATTTGAATTGCTATACTCAGCTTATGTTTAATTACAGTATCTGACTATGCTTAATTATTGTATCTGAATAATGTTTAATGAACTCCCATGTTTAATTACTGTGTCTGACTAATATAATTACTCTTAAGTAATCTCTGTCATTATCAGCTAATCTCCCCAAGCTCAGTAGAGTCTGTCCTCAACCCAATTCTCTAGGTTCATCTTTCTTCATCTGTCTCTCTTATGTACTTTGTGCCAGCCACTGGCATACTTTCAGTGCCATTAATGTGCCAAGCTGCTTCCTACCTTGGATCTTCATGCTTGTTGATTCCCTGTCTTCTGCTCTGGTTTTTGGATCTCAGCTACAGAATAGTTTCTTTGGTTTTCTAGAATATTTCATGGCCCCATTTTATTTTAATGTCATTGTGTTACCATACAATTTTCCATTATATCAGGTGCTGCATTTTTTTCTATTTTTAATCTCTATTTAATTTTATGTATCAAGTTGTAGGCAATGACTTACCATTGTATACCAGCAGCATTTGTTGAAAAAAATAAATATATAAATGAATATGAATGATTCAGTCAACCTCAAAATTATATATTTAATTTCTAATTTTCATATGTATGGATTTCTAAAGCCAATACATTAGCTCAGTGATCAAAAATACAAACGCACGTAAAACCCATAAAGTAACAAAAGTTAGTGCAGCCAATAGAGAACTTGATGAGGATTTCAGGACAGTAGTGAAACAGATAACCCAAGCCCTTGGAATTCAGAGTCAAATACTTGTAATAATCTGGGGATTAATGAATAACAATATTAAGCCCATGGACCAAGTATGATAGCTATTGGAATCTGGGGGCAGAGGCAACCATGGGACATTTATTCAGGTAAATAGTTATGGTCATTAGCACAGAACTGCTTAGATGTCACTAAATCAAAGACACAAATGTGCCTATGAATATTCAGGAACAATCATTTAATTATGTATTTTCTAAGATGTACTATTTATTTAAACAATGTTTAGTTACAATATGTGTGAAAATGGAACGAGTCTAAAAATAATCTGTTTTGAGGTATCCAAATAGAAATTTATGCTTAAGATTCCAAACTTGGATTAGCTGAGAGGTATTTATGAAAGAGGTAGTTAGGACGCTATGGTGGCCATCTTTGATTAGCCCCCATGACTCCCATCTCCTGGGATTCTCAGCCTTGTATAAAATCCTCCACTTGAGGGTAGGCTGGATTTACTGACTTACTTCTGAGGGAAGCAAGCTGCCATTGTGAATGTGGAAATAAATGAGGAGTACTTAAGTCATAACTAACAGAGAATATTCATAGTCTGATGTAGAAAGGTAGGCAATGTAGTCAGTCTCTATTAGCTTCTATTTGGCAATGAAACAAAGGCAGGCAAAAGAGTGGCAAAGCTTTATAAAGGAAAAAAGGAGCCTTCAGATATACCTTCATTGGAATCTGTTAGCATGGGGAAGTGGTAGGCAGCCTGATTAGAAGCACATAATCTCATGTGATTAGTTAAGGGATGATTTTTGACTTTCTTCAGTTGGCTCAAAGTATCAGTTATTGATCAAGTCTTGACCTTTTGGGGCTAATTGCTGTGGAAACTGTAGTTCCTGGATGGTTTTCTACAGAGCTTGTGGTTTGGTTTCTGATTAGTTGTGGCAGGTTGTGGTGTGGTCTGACCATTTTCTGTTGTGTGTTTGGTCTCTTATGAGGCAATCCTACGCAAAGGCCTACCTAAGTGAGTTCAGAGCAGAATGAATGGACTTGGAAGGAGATTCTCACCCAGTTAAGCTTTGAAATGACAACAAGTCTAGCTGTTGATCATAGCCTTGTGGAAGATCCTAGGCTGATAGTTCTTAACTAAGTTGCTGATTCCTGACTGATGGAAAATGTGAGATGGTAAATGTTACTTATGGTAAAGATAGGTGTTTTGTCAATCAGATCATCGAGAAATGTAGCTCAATAACATCAAATAGGTTTTTCTCTGAGATTAAAATAAATGAGTTTAATTCTCATATGTAGTAAGGACAGATTTTATATCATCACATGATCTAACATAAATAGGCTTTGTTAATACACACTGTAAGCCCAGGGGCAGCAAGAAATCTTACAGGTAGTGCTGCTGGTAAAGTAGTGGTTCTATGTTCCAGTGAAGGGACATCACCTGCTGGGCATATCTTACTGTGAGAGCATGGGACCAACTCCATTAGTTGTTGGAAGGATTATTTGAGCACTTAGACTATCTAGGCAGTAAAGTTGTTATTTGGTAAAGCCAATTGCCCAACACTTGCAGACCTAGAGAAGATTCAGACCCTTATCCATCAGCCCTGTGAATATCAACGGAGCTTCAGTTTAGGTCCTCTATCCAGGATCAGTGGTGGTGGGGGGAATCCCCAGTCCTTTGTTACAAGTTCATGGAATCACCTTCTGGAAATTCTGCTCATTGTATTGCCATGATAAATATTATGTGATAAGTAAAATGTGGAAAGAAGTCACACATGCTATGTAGAGCTCAATGGTGCAACATGGAGGATGGGTTTTTATTTTAAATAGAGCTGCTGGGGAAAGAACCTCACTGAGAACATGATATTTGTGCCGATTTGAAACAGGATGTTGAGCATGAGGAAATCTGGGGTAGAACATTTCCAAGGGCAAAGCAATAATCTCTAAGTCAAGAATGTGATATGTGTGTGAAGAGCTGTGAAGAGGCCAGCAGAACTGAACTAGAAAGAGAGAAGGAGAGAAAGCACGGGAGGAAACGAGAGAAATGTTGAGGAGTCAGATCATTCAGGGCTTTGTGACTTTTTTGAGAACCTTGTTTTTATTTTGAGTAAAAAGAAGAAACTTTAGAGAGTTTTCAGTAGTGAACAGATGTGATCTTTCTTATGTTTAAAAATTTTAATGCAGTGTTCATTTTGAGCACAGTCTAGACATATCTGGAATTCAGGAAAGAGGTTCAGACTAGAGATAGGCAAATGGGACCCATTCTTTCACATATAATATTTAAAACCATGAGAGTGGATGAGATCATCAAAAATTGAATATCAATGGAGAAATTAGGCACAAGCCCTGAGCCCTCTAAAATTAGAGGGATGGATGAAAAGGGAGAGACAAAGGAGGATGGTAAGGAATAGCCAGGGAGGTAGACCGAAAGAAAACCAAGAAAGCATAGAATATTGGAAAACAAAGAAAACATATCAAGTAAGAAGGAATGAGCAATTGTCAAATACTGATGACATGTTGTCTGTGATGGGAACTGAAATTCATTAATATATTTGGCAACCAATTGAGGTCACCAGTGAGGTTTTCAGAATTAATTTGGTGGAGAAGTGGAGGTGAAAGCATGATAAAAGTGAGTTTTACTAAGAATTGAAAAAGAGGATTGGAAGGAATAATAATGCATAAATCTTGAGTAATTTTGGATGATGGAGAACTGAGGTAGTAGCTGGCAGCAAAAGTAGAGGTATGAAAAAGACTATTTTTATTTTTCTTAGGATCTAAGCAATAAATGCTTCTTAAGCTCTGGAGACATTTGGATATCAAGTGTTGTTCCCTCTTCCACTTTTAGCTCATAACATTGTTCTCCTACATCTCCTAATATCATTACTTTGTTGAATTTCCTCTGTTCCTATGTTCTATCTCTCTGGACTATTACCCTAATATCTTACTATGTTCATTACTACTACATTTTCATTTCACTGTTATTATAACATCTTCTCAAACACAGCTTGTGTAGCTGCTAAGCATTCTGAAACTTCAGCAACACAGCAAGAAAGATGGGCAAATCAGAATTGAGAGACGAAGTTAGGCCTAGATTGCACTGGAAGATTGGTCTGTAGGATGGAGCGACTGTTGTAATATTTGCAGTGTCTAAAAAATCATGGAGAACATCACTCCTAATCAGGGTCTTTCAGTGACCAGAGTCTGATTTTTATAAGTAATAATATAAAGAGCTGTGGATTTATGTCTCCATTGCTGTTCATCCAGGTTATACTGGGTATTGGATTTAGGGCCATAGATGATTTTAAGGACCTACATTTTGTAGAATAGAAGATTCACAATGTTTTCCACATTAATTTCTCATTGGTTCAGTTTTCATCTTTAGGTGGAAGGTTTTCAGCTTGTTAGATGATGTTTATTACCACATTCCATGTAAATATCAATATATGCTTATCCACATTATGAATATAACTATTTTCTGTACAAATATGTGTATTATTAGTGTCAAATTTTCTTTCCTCTCATTTTGGAAATGATTTTATTTTGTTTTAAATGTTTAGTATTTTGTTTTAAATTTGTTGATGCTGAGATATTACTGCTTCAATAACATTTTAAACTATTACTGAGTTCAGATAGATTTTTGTGTACTAAGCCCTGACAGTATAAGTAATATCATTTGATAGAAAAGATACTCGTTTGTTTTTTAAGGAAATATGTGCCTTGAAATCAAAGATGACTTAACATAATAATATCACATATTATAAAACAACGTTGCATAATAAGCTCTAAGTAGCTGTCCTTTTATAACTTTTGGTGACATTTTGGAAGACTTTGAAACACTACAGGCAGGTTATTCATACTAGGAAAGATCAGATGTTTCTTATCAAATGCTGATGACTTAACTTCTGTTTCAGCCAGAGGATAAGAACTCAGAAGCTTCTTGTAAAAATCATGTGTTTCACCTCTGGGAAGTGTCGCTGCATTATGAATATTCTATTTGAAGCATTTATCCCTTAGTGCTGGACTTGTCCCTTGGCGTTTTGTGCCCCACAGTCACCTCCATATATTTGCAAGTATTTTATTTTTCTTCTTTAAATTACATTTTGGTTTACTTACCACTCTTAGAAGAAAATTCTGACCGAGTATCCTTTGCCAAATTTTAAGTGATAGTGTTTTTCTAAATCTGTGCCCTCTCTCAAAACACATTCATTCATTTTCTATGACATGACTAAATATTTCATGCAAATTTTTTTGAAAACAGGACCCCATGTTCATGTTCTGCATTGAGATTAAGATCTGTATATTGTTTACTGAGACACATATTCTTTAGTGATTTTCATTTTTTTCACTGTTCAAATTTTACATTAGCTACCTATGCAAAGGTGATACTAAACTGGGACATTAACCACAGGTCTTGCTCTAATCCTTAACCTGTAGATCCTCTGTGAGGCAAATCACATGCTTTCTATGATTGATGCACATTTTTTTGAAACTGAGCTGGAAGGTGCCCACTTCATTCTCATATTATGCATGTAGTTAATTGGTATTTTGATTGAACCAGCAGAAGAATAAAAATGCCTATGAATCAAAGGAAATTATTCTCATTAGATATGAAACAAAGAAAGCAGTGGTTTCAAGAACAAATATTATTCAAAAATATTCTCATTAAAAGAAATTGCTCTCTTTGGTGTAATAAAATTCTTCTAAAGAGAAGCATCTGGCAGAATCATATAACTTACCGTAGCATAACATTTGGGATGAATTAAGTTGCTTCATGCCACAAAATGCTTTCAAGGCTTCTCAATATTTTTTCTTCAGTTTAACTTATCTGTGTCTCACAGTTCTGCAATTGGGTCATTTTTTAACTTAGTATTTTGTTCAAGGTATCATGTTATGAATATTACATAGACATTACCATCCCTCGAAGGCTGGAAGTATTGCTAAGTAGAATTAGTTCAAGCTCTTGTGTGGAATGTGAAAGTCTTTTTGTGTTGGATCCACCTGCCTGGTTTTCCACATTAGTGACAGCAGGTTGAACTACAAGTACTAAGACAAATGAACTGTGGAAAAAGGCACAGAGGAAGAGCTAGTCATTTGAGTCCATTGTTGTATGCCACTTACATGTCACCCAACACTTAAGCATAACAGTTAATTTATACTATCAGAGTCTAAAAACTAAACTTGTCAGCAGATCTCAAAGTGGGAAGGAATTTTGCATCTCTCTGCTATCTCAGAACAGTTCTTAATGATTCCTATAACAGAGTACTCACTACTTTTGCAGAGAAACCCATTCCATTTTCTGAAAGTGTTTATTAATCTAAGATATGTCCTGTTCTTATTTTCTGTATCTAGAAAACTCCTTGAATCCATCTTCTACATAAAGGGTTTTAAATTTCTTATGGAAACTTCCATACATTCCCTAAATATTATTTAAGCAGTACGTGCATAGCAATGTGGGAACCTTAAGGGGAGTTGGAATATTGCCTCTGCCTCTCAAAAGAATGTATTCGAATAAATGTAAATAGTATGAGTTTTAGACATACTAGAGCTAGAACTCCAGTTTCTATAATTGCAGACTGTGAGGAATTGCTATTAAAATATCTCTAAATATGAATAATATTTCTACTGAATTTAGTTACTTTTCTTTGATTTATTAATCTAGTGTTCTACCAATAGTACCACATAGTTTGTATTTCTGTATAGTATTTTAACACCTAAAAGTCTAGCCCTTTCAGTGTTCATCTTTTTTTGTCTTTTGGGAGGCCATTGGTAGATATTTAATTAAAATCAAATAATTTTAATAAGATTGCATTTAATAAATATATTAATTTTAGGAGAATTGATATTTTATGGTAATGTTTTCATCTAATAAAATAATCTTTCCATTTATTTAGATTTATATTTTATCTAAATTAACAAGTATAATTTTTAAGTAAAATCCATATATCTCACTAATTGTAAGACTTTAGTATTTTATAAACAAGTGCATAGTGTATTTTTAATTTTTCATTTTCAGATGGTCAGGCTATGTTAGAAAAATGCTAGTGATTTCTTTCTTTCACTTCTCTACTAAATTTCCAACTTATCTTATTTCCTTTTCATAGCCTTTTGCAGTTTTTTTAGGTAAAAAGTCACATATATGCTATCATTTCTTTTCCAATTCACGTGACTTAACCATTCAAAACAATTTTTAATGCAAATGGCAGAGATAGGTGCTATTATTTTAGCATTTTGTCATTTGTAATTATGTTTGCTGTCTCTTTTGAGAAACAGTCTCTTATTATACTTAAGTAGAATTTTTCTATTGCTACTGTATTGGAGTTTTGGTATCTTACAATGGCAGAATTTTTTATCAAATGTAGTTTATATCTATCATTAATGATAGTTAATGATAATGGTTCATCATTATTATGGGACTTTTGTAGGTTGTAGAGTTGTGGATTGTGATATTAGACTTCTTTTAACTTAATCATATTTGCCCCCCTGGAAGGAATATTTCCTTTCAATTATTCCTTATTTTCTATTATGGTTATTCTAGTTATGAATTAACTATGTCAACTACAAGTAAGTGGTTGCTAATACATATACTAGTGCTTGACTCTGTGTCTGTGTACAAATATACAGAGGGTCAATGATTCATGCAGACTTGATGTATGATTTTGACCCTACACTATGCACATTCAGTAGACACCATACTTCAAATTTCCAACTTTGATCTTTCCCTAGGTTGGGATATGTAGCCATGCCGGGACAGCAGCAGAAAACTGCAGCTGCCAGCCAGCCCTGAGAACCTCTACAGTGTACTGTATAGCTAAGTTCTACTGCTTGGCAGCCTAGGTATACTAAATTCATTTTAGACTTACAATATTTTCAACTCTAGCAGATCAGCTTCTTTCTCTGCCACGTTCTCCCAGCTCTAGGTGCAGCTCTATGGAAGAGAACCTTCAGGACCTGCAGATAGTGGGGCATATGCTCAGTGAGCCCTGTGAGATCAGGCTGGTCCTGGTGTGGTCTGTCTGCTCCATAGAATTCAGGGCTCTGATGCCTAAAGAGCCAGAAGCTGCAGAGCCCTGAATAAGGCACTGCACTGCCCCAGTGTAGTCTGCTGCAGCTGACTATAGAACACAGTGAAGAATGATTTTCTTTGTTTCATTGTCTTCTCTTTTGTAACACAGTTTTTGTTAGGTTTATTATTAATATTTAATGCCCTCATTAAATGAACTGTGTTGACTTCTACTTTTTACTGTAGTCAATAGAAAGATCTGATATTTAGATATTAGAACAAATACATCCTATGTTCTTTATTCCTTTCCTCACAGACCCACATCTGAATCTAGACTCTCCCACTTATAAATCACACAGTTTACCACATACAGCAGTGCAGTTGAGCACTGCACAGAGAGGAAAAGAGGCTACATCCAGCTATGGTTTGTTCCTCAAGTGCTTGGCTCTGGTATAGATAAGCATGTATCATCTCCTGTTACACATAGAGGTTACCATATCAGCAAATAGCACATAGGAGTGAAATGAAGGGAAATTAATGTAAGCCATTTCATCCCACTGAACTTGTTTCCTCATCAACTAAATTGATTTTTTTTTTGATGCTCTACTTTTTACCCCAAATTCTCACATGCATGTATTATAATTACTGGAATATTTGACCTTATTTTATTTGTTATTTAATCATAATATTTTATTATTCAGATCTTAGAAGAATAATCTTGGAATTCTACTTCTTTTGATATACATTCTCTGAAAAAGAAAGATACTAGAATGCTAGGGGAATGAATTGTTCTTGTCAAAAATAAAATAATTCCAGACCATAGTAATGATTTAAAAGTCCAGTTAGTTCTTGTTAATCATTATCTTATTGTTTATGGGAAAACATTTAACATTCTGACAACTCCAAATATAAGTAACAAAATAGGAAATGTTTAACAAATATACCTTTATCACTGTTCTATATCTTTGTAAATGAATCCAGAAATTGCAGCGGCATTTTCTAACAAGGAGAATTCAACCAATTCATTTTTATAAAGTGAAAATAGGCGTCAGGGTAAAATAGCACACATTGATTAACTACTTAATACACCATTGACTTTACAAGGCCTAACAGAGGAATACTTTCAAATGATAGTGCTTAAATTTAAAAAATAATATTGTGCAATCCTGCATAGTAATTACAAATGCATTAGGAAACTCGACAGCTGTGCTTGGAATACATATCAGAAAAGATTTTGAAATATGTTTCCAGTATCATCTTTAGAATATGTTTTACTGAAGAAGGACTACACTGTGCAAGCTACTGACAGTTGTTATTTTGATAGTATAGAGAATATATATTACAAGAATACAATATATATTACAAGCAAGCAATCAAGCAAGCATGTGGTTCTTTCAAAGGATGATGATCCAGGTCTGAATGAATTAACAGTTGTTACAGGAGCAAGGTGAAGTGAGTCAGACTATGATTTCAATTTCTAGACAAATCAGAGAAATTGTTCCACAATAGGATTGTGAAAGTTTCAGGTATAATCAGGTAACATAGAACAGGCATTAATATAAAGTGGGGTATTTGATCAGAATAAATATTTCAGTAGCCATTCTTGTTAGTTAACATGTCCTCTACTGATTTTCTAAGAGAAATTTCATTATATCCATGACTTAAGGAGTCAGGGAAAAAATTAGTAGTACTTCAGTTGGATGTTAACAGCTTAGAAAGTAGGAGAGAGATACACCAAAACCAAAAAAAGTTAAGCCAAAGAAAGGGGGTTGTTCATTATCTCTGGATTCTATTATGAAATATCTACAAAAGTGATGTTTCCATCAAAATCACAGTTAAAACCTCAAGGCTGGCCATCCTTACCATAGACTCAAAAATCTGTAATGACTCTAAACCTTTTTGATAGCAAAAGATGTCTGTGTGTATTGCAAGGTAAATCTCCAGTAGATGCTTGTGAGTAATGAGCAAAGTGTCTTCTGAAAATCTGAATTCTAATTTTATCAGTAATTCATCCTAAGTTTGCCTTGTTAAAATCTCAAAATATCATGTATGTCAGTTGCTTTATTGGATACTAAGTGCATCCAGAGTAAAGGAAGGATCACTGTAGGGTGACTAGAATGGGTTTCCAGGGAGAATTGAAGTGTGAGCTAGATTTTAAAGGACTGTGAAGAGTGTTATCAACAGAAGTAGAATCTCATGTTGGCACTTGAATGGCAGTACAGTAGGGCCCCTGATGCAGAGCTTTAAATGTAGCATATCACTTTGGTTTGCTCTCTGGCAATAGAGACACTTTCTGTATTTTGAGGAGTCAATGCACATAACATTGTTTGGAGATTATAAATTATTAGTATTTCATTGAAATTAGATTTGGGAAAGAGTTCAGCATTGAGTCTACTGCCATAATCAAAGACATGGATGTAGAGATCATTCTAGCAACCACAAGGTAAAAGGTAATAAAATCTGACAAAATGATATGAACCAGGGGAAAGAATCAAAGACAACTTTAATGTCAGTGTGGGATTAGGCAGGTGTGAGGGATAAAAATCAGAAGAAGGGGGAGCTCATTTTGGAAGATTAAAGCAAAGCAAATCTTACTGTAGACACACTCTATTAAAAAACATAAATGGATGATTTTCAACTGGAAACATCAGTGGCTGCAATGTCTCCAGAAACTTACCAATTGCCGTGTTTTGCCCTTGGATCTGCTCCAGTCAGTAACTTGGAATGCTCAGAACCTCATTTTTGTCTGTTGCTGAGGTCATGCCCATTTGAGGGTGTGGCTTAAACTGTGCAGTGTAACTGGAATATGAAATAATTCTGAGACTGTTTTTTAGTTCCTGAGAACAACTTCAGCATGATTATCTCTCTCTGAGTGCAGTTTTCAAAAATGAACTAGCTTGGCATGAAATTGCCAAAATATTTTCTTCTTCAAAGAAACTGATAGGATTTTCCCCTCAAATATTGTAACCCTCCTTTAGCTTTCCTATAACAAAAGCATACAATAAGCCAACTAGTATGACAGCTATGTTCATATCTTTGGTTATTACTTCTCATGTTTGACATTGGTAAGCAATTAAATCCCAGGAAGGGATCATGAAGGATAATTAAATTTAATTTAGACATCTCAATGGGCTTTGTTTTTGATATGTAGGTATAATTAGTACATTGAACACAAGTTAACCCTAATTAAGTTGATTAACTTGGGCAATATTCGCCTGGGTTGATATAATGAAAATAAGCCTAAGGACTCATTTTTGATTTAGTTTGTTTTTCACTTAGTTTGTGTCTAACTAGTTTCATGTTTACATGGTCACAGTCAACTTTAGCAATATATTTTTGAGTTTATGCTAGGTGATAGAATAGTCCTGAGACTTGAATAATTCTGTATTTAAAGCTTCAACGTATTTAATCAAAAGGGGATCTATATCTTTTTACATCTTTCATTTTCCAAAGAATTTGGTCTATTCAAATGACTAAAATATTATCTTGTCATTGATTGTCTGTTCTGAACTTATGTAATAACCAAATTGATCAAATTCATTCCATTTGTTCACATTGTGCTTCTTAGCATGAGTTGTGTTGCCTCTTAGGAGAACGTATTATAAACAGTTTAGAGGATATAGATCTTATCCACCCCATAAGAGGTGGAGAAGGAGTTGCTTCTGGGCATGAGCTTCTGAGGATGGTGGTAGAAACTCCTCTCCTGATAAATTAGTGCAGGAAACACTACCCAGAGAAGGGTACCCACTATCCCTCATCAGTGCTTTTTAAATTGATTTATTATTTATTTTTCACTTTTATGTCTCTCCATTAACACTCCTTGATCTAACTAAGATGCTTCAACTGTTGTTGATTGAAGACAGAAGTGGGTGTCGATATTCTCATGATAGCCAAAATAAGCCCTATGTCATCACTGTAATAGCATTTATTTGCGTTGTTATCTTTTCCATTCTTGCATGGACTTAGAAACAACAAAATAAAGTATGTAAAACTAGGGCAGATGTCTTAGACTAAAATTTCTTTCCTTACAGCACAAGCCAGAGAGTATCATTTTTAATTAATGATTGTAAGTATTGTCTCTTAATTTTACAACTAAAAACTTACAGATATCACTGAACTTGAACTGTATGGAAAAGAGAACTCAAGATTCATAAATGTTTCCAAGTATATGATGTTCGATGGGTATAATGGTTAATTTTATGTGCCAACTAGCCTGGGCCAAGGGAGCCTAGATATTTGGTTTAACATTATTTCTTGGCATTCTGTGAAGACATTCTGAAGGTGATTGACACTGAAATCAGTAGACTGAGTAGACTACCTTTACAATGTAGGTGGTTCAGTTCATTGAAGGCCTAAATAGAATGAACAACTGAATAAGAAAGAATTCTTTTTCTTAGTCTGATTATCTTTGACCTGACACATTATCTTCTGCCTTTTGCCTCTGACTCACACTGGAACTTACACCATCAATTCTAGTGGTTTTCCTACCATTGACCTGGTATTATAGTATTACCAGTTGCAATAATGAGCTGAAAAATTTTGAAACAAAGGAATAAATTAATATAGTAAACCATATAAGTTCCTTGATATTTATGCTTAGTTTATATTTTGCTGCAAATTTCTAATTGTGTATTGATATACAGATGAATAACCCACATTTTAAAATTATAGAACCATTATTTCATTTCTTCAAAGAACTGAAAGTTTATATATTTTCCTCCCCTTTTTCTTTCCTTCCCTCATCTCCATTCCTCCTTCCTTTCTTTTTGCTTTCCTTCCTTTCTTCTTTCCAGATTTCTATATAATTTTTAATACAATATGGTGGTTATCAATAGAACATGATCTTGTAGTATATAATAGTCAGTGATGCTCTAAAAATGAGCTTACCTATTTACTACAAAGAAGTTACCAAAAAGGATACAAATACAAATGCCCATTTAAATTAGGAACATAGTAAACTGGCTTATTGAAAATGTTGTCCAGGTAGATAACAAAATAAGTGAGTACATTTACATTAAAGAAGAAAGAAAAATCTTCAGCTGGCCTGAATAAATCATTAATTCAGCAAATCTTTTGTGTGTGTGTGTGTGTGAAAGTTTTGTGTCAAACACCCTAGAAAATACTGGAGGTTTCAGATAAAGAAAACTTAGAACCTGTTTTCTAAATGCTTATGGTTCAGGGTGTGTGTGTGTGTGTGTGTGTGTGTGTGTGTGTGTGTGTGTGAGAGAGAGAGAGAGAGAGAGAGAGAGAGAGAGAGAGATGCATGAACTGAAGAATGCTGAAATCAAGTGTTAGAAAATACCAGTAACATGGAGAAAGAGTAACTCAGCTTGAGGAGGGATTTTAAAGAGGTGAAACTTGAAGGGATTAGGAGAGAGTCCAGTTAAAGGAGGGGGTAGGTGTTTACCAAAAAGGAAGATAAGGTAATCAAAGCCGTATTTGTCTACTAGAGACAGAGGGAGGGATTCAGGAAAGATTCAGAATTTTTTATAGACACCCTAAGCAACAAAAAGATTATGGTACCTTCCCATAGGTGATTAAAGGCAATGCTGCATGGGGGGGAGGGGGAGAAAAAAAATGAATCAAAAACTATTACCCTAGGTAAATGTATGATTACACAAATGGTATGCCTCTACTTCATGTACAGAGAAACAAGATATATCCCATTTGTTTACAATAAAAATAAATTTTAAAAAGGCAATGCTGTGTTAAACTTTGTCAAAAAATGTAACTATAAAAAAATAATAAACTTGCTGATATTTGATAATTAAAAAAAAAAAACTGAAATAAACGAAGACGCTAAAATTGGTGTTAAGATTTCAGCAACATGACCACACAGAGAAAACATTTATTTTCAGGACTTTTAAACATAGTTCTCTGGCTGTACCTTTTTTAGTGAGTTAAAAAGACCAAAAGAATGGCACAAAAATTTTATACTTTAATGTGTAGTTTTATTATTGGTGTTGGTATTATAATTTGATAACAGTTTCATGTGTGCTATGAAATAAAACAAGTGCATTAAAAAAAAGGAGTTAGATAATTTTAGTTTTTCCTTTACCATTTTACTAATCTTTTTATGGAGGAAGAAAATAAAATACTAAAAATTTTCCACAAAACCTTCCTTCTCCTCAGGTCCTCTTCTCTGATGGGTTATAGCAAGTCTGTGCTTCCATGTCCCATTGAGTATCAGCACTGGCAGTAATGGGAACAGAGACGCAAGGGCAGAGCATGTTAGCTAAACTTGTGCAAAGTGCCTGCTGGGGCCAGTGTTGCAGTAGGTTCTGGGAATACCATTATTCCTGCACCCAAGAAGCTCACAGCTGAGTGGGAAGGTTGCAAAGTGAACAAAAGGTAATGATGCAATTTACTGAGAGCACTTCAACCTGTGTGGACAGTTCCGAACAGGGAAGTGAGTGCTTAGTGACAAGTCCTTTTGCATCTCCCCTGGGGGATCCCAAAGAAACAAGTTTAGCTTTTTTCCTGTCTTAGAGTTTACAATCAGAGTTTTTCATTTTTATTTCTTCCAACCAAGTATGAAGACTACTTTCTAAAAAATAAAAGCACTTCATATTAAGTGATACCATCATAACATTTAATTCCACAGAGTATGTAAATCTCTAAGAAATACTTCATTAGCTGTGTAAACCTATGATTATACAAGTGTACATGTGATTTATGAACATAATATAGGGAAGAAAATTACAGATGAAGGGTTTCATTGAAGACTTTTTATTCTTATTTTAATTATTAAGAAAAAGTAGTATGCTCTCTTATGGTACTAATCAAGGTCCCTTAAAAAGATTAACTGATTTTATCCTAATATTGTTTATGAAATAGAAACTATTATTATTGCTATTATAAAGAAGTAACAGGAAGATGGAAATGTTAAATAATTTGCCCAAAGTCCAGGTAGTAGGTGGTGAAGCCAGAACTGGAAATAAGGCAGGGACTGTGGAGTGTACAGTCACCTGTGTCAGTTTGGTATTATTAGTGCTTCAGTCTTCTGGGCTCACACTATTTTTTTCTTACAGAAAGTTCTTTTATATAAAGTCCTTCATTGCTTTATATAAAATGACATAGTATTTGCATATACCCAGAAACATCCCCATGTATTTTAATTCATTCCTAGATTACTTGTTATACCTAATACAATGTAAATGTTATGTAAATACTTGTCATACTGGATTGTTCAGGGGAAAATGACAAGAAAATAAGTCTGTACATATTTAGTTCAGACACAACTTTTTTTTCCAAATATTTTCATCCACAGTTGACTGAACCCATGAACATGGAACCCATGGATAGGAAGGACCAGTTGAACAATTAACAGTCTGACTGATCAGGGGAACTTCAGGCATAAGAAGGCATTTGCTGTTAAGGATGAGGATGAAAGTTCCAGGTAGAAAAGGTAGAAGGAGGAAGGGAGTGTGTGAAGGCTTGAGAAAGCCAGAAGTATGGCGTGTCTGTGTTGGGAATGTCAACTTCCTGCGTGGTCGATGGTGAAAGAGTATTTGAAGAGAGAGCTAGAGAGAGAAAGAAAAGACTGCAGAAGAACAGGCTGGGTCTCTCCTTAGGAATGGCACCGTGTATCTGTCTCTAGGTGTTTAGACTTTTAAAAATGGATTTCCCATGCTTGATAAAAAGGCAGATGAATGGACCGTACCCCAGACTAAATTGAAATGTCCTGATGTGACTCAGAAACCTCATGGATGGTAGGGGTTAAGAGACTTTTCTACAGGCAGTGGGAATATCTGGCTTTGTTAATGTTGGCTTGTTTTGAGTCCTATCTGTCACTGCAGATCCGTACACATCATAACGTATATTGTGAATGTATTTAGACACATGAGTGAAAAGGCTAGTTTTTAATATAGCCTGATATCTATGTGACAGTCACTCTGGACAGTAACTTTGAGGAGTTTAACTGTATGAAATCATATAAAATTTCTACTAAGATGTCATTGATGAAACTTTACCAAGTATTTTTTTTCTTTTATACCCTCCCTCAAGAATTATAAAGCTGGCTAAATAACTTAATCATCCTAAACATTAAAACATGCTTTGAGAATGACTAGAGATTTTCTTCACTGTGAGACTTTCCAAAGCACTCCACAAATTACATGTGGAGGAATCTGTGACTTTATTTAGACTACCAAGCTTGCTGTAAGCTTCATCCAGAGAATAATTTTGAAAAGAAGCTGCTGTTGAACATAGCTAGAGTGGTAAGTGGGCTGGTACTTAACCTCATGAGATTCAGGTGGGGTAGGCACAGGGCAGTACTGTGTGAGACCGTTGATGGATTCCAGAGCACAGTCTGAAGTTTGCCCTATATATGGGCAGGGAACAGCTTGCACGTCACATTGTGTGAAAGGGAAATCTGAATGAAAATTGAAAATAGAAAATAAAATGAAGTGGAGTAAAAGCAAGTATGCTCTACATCACGAACAAAGTGGAAAAACTCTTGAAATAATGTTGATGATTGTTTTTTGGAATCCATTGTGAAAATAATGGAAGAAGCATTGTGGATAATTCTTTCAAAATGAAGGAAAATGGGAATCAAAAGTGGAAGTGCTGTGCATAGGAATTATGATGGAGTGATTCCATTAACGCTCAACATCGATTAGTCCCTTCCTAAATGATGCTTTCTACTTTTTAATGATTTTCAAATGTGAGCTAATAGCAATTTCCAAGAAAACAAATTTAAAAAACAAAATGGATGTTAACTCTAGTTTTATGTAATTTGGTGCATTAGCTGCAAAGCCACTGTGTTTTGACTGTATTATCATGGCAGTGGACACTGAGAGAGGTTTTTAATTTGGAAGTTTTGCTTGTATTTGTTCATTTTTAATAGAAGAAAACTTCAAGTCCCTGAGCTGCTGATGGGGGCTTTTGGGAGATAAATTAGTTTATCTGTCAAGTTGTTTTTCATTTTTAATACACTAATATTCTAAACACTTTGCCCTTGCTCTGAAAAATTGTGGCAATATGGTTTTTAAACTCTTATTTTAAAAATTCATAAATAAGGAAAGCAATTTCTTTTGCATTAGTAGATGTTAATAAAAATTCTATATTATTTCATGCCTTTGAAATCATAATTATTTGAAATTTGGATTCCTACAAGACTTTCCTTTGGAGCACTTTTATTTTAAAATTTGTATTTCTAGCAAAAGGACTGTTAGCATCTTATACCTCAATCACATAATTGTTACACCCCATTCTTTCTACTTTTGACTGTGTTACTGTTGGAGTATTTTCTGATAACAGTTATGAAAGCAGGAATGGATGTTGTAGTAAAACGAACTCTTCTTGGTCTGATTGATTTTGTGCTTTATAACCCATTTCAGTTATCAGAAAGTATTGCAATTTTTCCGCCTGCTATTTGGAAAGAATGTAATGGTCTAAAAGATTGCCTACCTTCTAAAGGAGTTCCTCTCTGTCAGGATAGAAACAGTATATTTATTAAACTGTCTATAACTTTGGAGTGAAAACTTTCAATTCATTTCTTTCTCTGTTTGCTGGTCTGTAAGAAAGAAGGCACTCAAACATGACACTTGGCAATGTGATCTGGCAGATCTGTAGGACCAGGATCAGGATGTTCAAAATTCAGGAGCTTCCAGAGTGAAACTGAAACCAGTTTTTAACTTCCCTTATGTTAGAGCATATGGTTGTTAGAACTCATCAATATTAAACTTCAGTGTGCATTTGTATAATGACTTAGAAAATATCCCTGGTTTTTTAAATGAAATTTCTTAGCCATTTCTGTACAGCTAACAGAATCAGACATATTTTAAAAACTATACTGTAGGAAAATATTCCAACAACCATGAGATAAGGAAAAGATATGAGACTGTGATGCACATTAATATATTTCTCATGAGGGAAAAACCCACCAAAATTTTCTAGGTCTTAAGAAAAGCATGTAAATTAATAATAACTCTCAGAATGATAAATGTGATCAATGACTTTTGCTGAACTGGTATAATAAAAAATATAATTAAATGTAATAACAAAGAAAAACTAGTATAGCTATTTAAAGGATGTTAAGAGATTTAGCTGGAGACCATTTCCTTTTGTATTTTTTTATGTTGTATAGTGATAACCATTAAAAAAAAGATTGAGGTTTGTTGTCATACAGTCAGAGGAATGATAAGTCCAACTAATTTATTTCAATTTAGAATGCCATTTGCTACTTAATGAAAAAGGCATTTCCAGCATCTGGATATGTTTTTAGGTATGTTTTGGAGGCACCATGATGAAACTAAAATTAGGTTGGTTTATTCAAGTACTTGAGGTTTGGATTGGGTCCTGGAGTGCACATTGTATTTAAATAAATGTATAACAAGTATGAAAACGTTTAGAGTGCTCAATATAGGAATGAAGAATACTGGACTTAGAACTCAGTGGGATCTCTGTTAGTATTATAGGCTAGATGAGATAGAGTTTAGGGGAAAATCCAACAATGAAAAGATTAAAAGGAAATTGAAAGTACAGTTATTGATGACTAACGAGATACTGGGAAGTTTAAGACCTTGCATCTTTATACCTAGAAGATTGATTCTATATAAAATAAGGAAACCAGAAAAGTGCTGATACGATAGAAAGGAATAATTGTCAGAACAAAAAAAAAAAAAGATCCAACTTGATATGTTCATGCTTTGAAAAATAACTAGATCTTAGTTGAAGATGTTTGCTTCAACAGTAGTTCTCAGAGTTCTGGAGATCTTTCTGGGGTGCTGCGAGATGAAACTATTCTAATAATACAATTAAGTCATTATTTGCCTTTTTCTCTGCATTGACATTTGCCTTGATAGTGCAAAAGCAATGATGAGCAAAGCCATGGAGACGTTAACACAAGTTAAATCAGTGGCACCACACTGTACCAGAAATCATTGTATGTTTGACATCTACGAACACGCTATTAAAAAGCCAGTTTCATTTAGGAATGTCCTGATGAACAGTATACTTTATTCCTTTTGTTAAACTCTGAATTATGCATGCACATATTTTTCATATTCTGTGTTATGAAATGAGAAGTATGCACAAAGCATATCTTTTGCATATCAAAATATGACTCTCTCAACAAAAGGCACTTTAGCAGTTGTCTGAGATACAAGCTGAACCAACCACATTTCCCTTAAATGTCATTAAAACAAATAAACAGACAATAACAGCAACAATAACAAATTGATGGGCAAACCTTGGTGATTCAGATTTGAGTGTTTGGCAGACATTTTCCTAAAGTTTCTATAACTTCAAGGAAAACAGCTTACTGTATTTGTTTTTTCCAAGGATAGTCATGTTAGTTTTCTAGCACAGTAATGAAACACCTGAGATGATTAAATTATAAAGAAGAAATGTTCATTTTGGCTCTCAGTTTTACAGGTTCCAATCCCTTGTCAATTGGCCCCATGTGTTGGTCCTGTGGTGGGGGCAGGTGAGAGCCAAACCACTTACCTCATCATACAGGAAGCAAAAGAGAGAGAGGAACGGGCTGGAATCCTGGAATACTTATCAGGTGTCGACCCCCCATGGTCATCTATCACCAAGAGTTTGACAGGCTCTTAATACTTTAAAAAGTGACTTGCCTGGGTAGCAGAACCAGACATAGTGGAAGAATGACCAATGAATGTTAATCAACAGAGTATGAGAAGTTCATTGGTAAGCTTTCATATTCCACATTGCAACTAAACTTGAAGAAACAATCCCTTGTCATTTCTTGGTATAAAATCAAAGAAGAATGTTACCAAAGATGTGGAAAGGCTACTAAATATTTTTGTCTTTCTCAGCTGCTCATATGGATGAAACTGTTTTTTTCATATTCCTCAACCAAAACATGTACTTTAACAGATTGTGTCCAGATATAGATATGAGAATCTAGCCCTTTCCCATTAAGATAGACTTTATTGAAATTTACAAGTATGTAAAAAAACAGTGCTCTTCACACTATTTTTTTTGTATTGGAAATATAATTATTTTATTCACGAAATAAATATTCTAATTATGTTTCTTGTTTTCTTAATAGAATAAATGCATATTTACAGATAGCATCAGTTTTTTTTTTAAGAATTACATCTATGTCCAAATGAAACCCATGATAACAAAAACAAGTTTTTCAATACAGTTTTAAGAGTGTAAAGGATTCCAAAATTAAAACCTTTGAGGATTACTAAGTTACAAATGTACGTGTAGAAGTCATCAGCTTGGAGTTTCATTTGATATTATAAAAGTGGTGTTGTATTTCGAATGAAAAAATCATGGAAAAAAGACTAGGACTTTTTAAAATGTTTAGACTAAAATGTAGAATGAAAGAAATACTACATTCAGTAAATAGAGGATATAGAAAAATCAGAGGCACCAGATTTATAAGCTTGAGTAACTAGCAGAGTCTGTGCGTGGAGAAGAAGTCATTGCATTTGCTAAGGAAGAGGTTGGCAGAAACCTCTAAGCCAAGTCAAGGACTTGGTACAACCTCTTATCTGAACCAATCAGCTCTCTCTCTCTTCCTGCCTAAGTCTTCCACGGTTCTCTAATGGAGTTGATGCAACTTCACCAGCAACATTC
Organism: Sciurus carolinensis; assembly: GCF_902686445.1. NCBI lineage: Eukaryota > Metazoa > Chordata > Mammalia > Rodentia > Sciuridae > Sciurus > Sciurus carolinensis. The sequence goes on along the minus strand of NC_062217.1, from coordinate 18,411,419 downwards.
CAATATTCTCAAGTTATTCTCTGAAAAGAATTTCTAACTAAAATTTTGTACAATTTTCCCTTGTGTTCCCTTCTGACACAGACATTTTTGGGTAGGAGAAAGTGATAAAAGGGTGAGTATTTATTTACTTCTCAACAGTGTGTTTGGTGATAAAGAATTTACATGGTATCTTTGTTTCCTAAAGATTGCACTACAGTTTTCAGTATGTAATTACAATAATAGACATTGCTCAGCTGAGTGCACTCCAACACAACACATACAGCACTTTTTCTTGTAGCAGAAAGAGAGATCTCTTCTATACCCCAACACTGCAGCCTTAGTTTTTATGGGAGTTCTGTGGTTTGATCTAGGATTCCAATTAATACGGGAGATGATTAACAAGGAAAAAGCATGAAAACTTTATTAATTTTACAAATACATGGAGATCTTCACAATAAAATAAAGTCTGAGAAAAATGATGAAAGCATGAAGCTTTTATGAATGTTGGACCAAGAATAATACATTTGTGAAGCAGGAACAGGAAAAATGGGTATCTGGACTAGGGTAGTAAACTCTGGGGACAGTACTGAGAGATATGTGGGAAGAAATGTATAAGCTACATTTAGGGTTGCTCTGGCATTTGTTTGCTCAAGTTTATTGCATCCCAATTAACAGTCTCTAGTGATGAAGACTGTTTTTCAGCCTCTGTACTTGAAAGACTTGGTGCATGAGAGGAGAGACACAGCCATGTGGCCCTTTCTGAAGTTACAGTTCCTGTTTTGCGATCAGGGAATGCAGCAGTCACACAAAGCTGGAAGAGCAAAGAAAAAATTTCACCTCTAGAGTCTCCAAAGGGAGGTGTGGGCCCAGCCCACACTTTGACTTCATTATGGAGTTAGTGAATGTGAACTTCTGCATCCAGAACTATTTCTTATTTATTTATTTATTTATTTATTTATTTATTTATTTATTTATTATTTATTTATTTTTTACAGACCACATTTTGATTCATTGTGCACAAATGGGGTACATCATTTCATTTCTATGGTTGTGCATGATGTAGATTCATACCATTCGTGTAATCATACATGTACATAGGGTAATGATGTCTGTCTCATTCCACCATTTTTCATAACCCCCATTCCTCTAATTTCCTTCATTGTTATCTAAGTTTCCTCCATTCTTCTCTCACTCCCCCCCCCCATTATCTATCATCATCCACTTATCAGGGAAAACATTTGGTCTTTGGTTTTTTGGGATTGGCTCATTTCACTCAGCATGATATTCTCCAATTCCACCCATTTATCTGCAAATGTCATAATATTATTCTTCTTTATGGCTGAATAATATTCCATTGTATACATATACTGCAGTTTCTTTATCCATTCATCTGTTTAAGGGCATCTAGGTTGGTTCCACAATCTAGCTGTTGTGAATTGAGGTGCTATATACATTGAGGTGCTATATACATTGATGTATACTGTAGGCTGCTAATTTTAAGTCCTTTGGGTATGAACTGAAGAGTGGGAGAACTATTTTAATTCCTTTTGTTGAAACCACCAAGTTCCTAGTACTTTGTTACAGCATCAAGAAACTAACACAAGTGTCCTCTGTGGGTTGGGAGGTATACTCATATATCTACAAAAATCTCACCATTCTCAAAAAATCCCTTTGAACATGCCTACTAGAAGTCTGACCTCTTGCCAGCCTTCAATGCTATCTTCCACCATATTTCTGTTCATCTTCTTTTAGCAAGTCAACCTCTGCTTTTTTTTACTCTCTTTCTCTTCACATTCTCTTGCAGATATTCTTGGCACTTTAGCATCCATTAAATTTTTCAATATTCTGATTTCTATGAGTGCCCAAGATCAAATCCTTTTGCATATTCAAGGAATTCCTCCAAAAATTTCCATTCCTCTGCTCAGTCATCAACTTATTGCTCTCTGAATGGTCAGTAAATTCTTCCTCCTCATCAAAACGAATGCATTTGACTTCATATTCCCCTGTAGTGTCTACCTTGGATCTCTGATTTTATTATAGTCAGCATTTGCAGAAAGTTGTCTACACATTGCCTTAATTGTTCTTCTCTTTAGTGCTCATGTTCTACTGAAGCAGCTCTTGTCAAGGTCTTGAGAGCCTCTCTCCTGCCAGTTCCAATGGCTAGTTGTTACTCTTCATCTGAGTTGACCTCTTAATAACATTTGACATGATGGATTGCTTTCTTCCACTTGAGTGGCTTTCTTCCCTTGATCTCTACAGTACTACTTTCCTGATTATTTTTTTTTTAAAGCTCTTTGGCTTCTTATTCTCTTCTTGCTAGTTACTCTTATTTTTCTGATTATCTCTATTCTTACCTGTCTTCTGCCCTTAGGTTATTTCATCCAGTACCATGACTTTATCTTCTACCTGAATCACTCTCAGGTTTGTATCACCAGCCTCAGCTCTTCCCTTGAGACCTGAATTATTTTACCTAACCATATACTGATACACACTTTACTTGAAATTGTAATTGACATTTCAATCTTGATATGCCCAAAATAGAACTTTTAATTTCCAACCCTACCACATATAAACATGTACCTCTACATAGTCTTACTTCTCTATTAATAGTACTACTGTGCATCCAGCTACTGAGGCCAAGGAATCCGTTATTCATCTGTCCCTTTTGTCTACACACTCTTCAAACAATAGCAAGTTCTTTTGTCTATTATTTTATACATACGGCCACTGTGATCACTTGTTGTCACTAATTTCACCACCACCATCACAATCCAGTCTGCCAAGTTCTGTCCCCCATACTGTTACCAAAGCCTTTTACCTGGGCTCTCTGCTTTCACTTGGCCCTGCCGCAATGGCAGCCACTGTATACCATTAAAATACATAAGAGTCATATTTCTCTCGTGTTTAAAATTCTTGGATAGCCTTGGATCCCAGTTCCTCTGAATAGGCTAACCATCTACATTCTCAAAGCTGGTTCCATTTTATTGAAGAAGTCTCTGCTCAAAGTTGCCTCCTGAGAGAGGGCTGTCCTGCTCACCTTATCTAAATGGTCAATCTTTAGAACTTTAGAAAGTCATTCTGCCTAAACAAATTTGCCTAAATACATTTTTTTTCTGCCACATGACCAGATTTATATATATATGTGTGTGTGTGTGTGTGTGTGTGTGTGTGTGTGTGTGTGTGTGTGTATTTAGTAAATTCAGAAAATTTTCTACTGGAAAAGTTCTACAGAACTTACTATTTATATTGGGAGGGGTGTGTGTGCCAGGGGTTGAACCCAGGGACACTTAGCCACTGAGCCATGTTCCAGTCCATTTTTAAATTATTCTGTTTTTAAACAGGGTCTTGCTAAGTTTCTTAGAATCTCACTAAGTTGCTGAGGCTGACTATGAATTCGTGATCCTCCTGCCTCAGCCTCCCAAGATGCTGAGATTACATGTATATACCACTGTGCCTAGCCAGGGAACTTATTTTTTATTTTCTTTTAATGAACTGATTATGGTCAAATTGACTTGGAGCTATGTAAAACAGTATCCCGTCACTTGTCCTAACCCAACAACTCTAACCCCTCCAATACTTAATGCATCATAGTTTTTCATCTGCTTACCTTTATACTTTCTCTCCTACTCTATAAACTTTTTGAGACAGAAACTTATATGGCTTTCTCAATTCCTGCTTCAAGGTCTAGAATAGGTGTTCAAAAATCTTGGTTGAATGAATGAATGGAGGAATAAGTATGGAAACATTTAGTTGTGAATACATTGAAGAGGAAATGAGCATTTCCTCAATATAATGGAAGCCAAAAATATGGATCATTTCGTTTTCTTGAGATGTCAGAAAGAAAAAAATAAATGAAAGATTTTGTTTATTTAAGTAAAGGAGACCTATATCCTAGAGCATGAACAGAACTTAAAACATGGAAAAAATAGGAAAGAGAGAGAGAATGAAGAACCAACAACAAAGGGTATTGATTTACTCGTTCTGCATAAAAATAGAAAATTATATGAATTAGTAAGAAACAGCTCTACATGACTGATTTGCATTTCCAAATTGTTTCTGAGTTTATTTTAAAGACTATTAGAAAATTTGATTTTAAAGTCTTCATTCCACAATAACTTATGAAATAATCTATAGTTAGTTGTTTGACACCAATCTTTATCTGTTACATAAGAGTTTAATGGAGTTTAAATTTATACTAAAACCTATATTGGTTTTCAGAATATAAATGATTATAAAATTAGAAATTAATGTGATGCTTATGATGACTGAATTAACGAAGGGGGAAATGAAGAAGAAAAGTTGAGAAAGCATTTTTCCATGCAATGCTTGCCTTAGAAGACTAAATTAATTACCAATATGCTAATTCTTGGTGATAAAGATTAATATCCCACTATTTATTCGTATAGATGACTAATTTCTGAAGAATTATAAATCATACTGCATAACATTAAAAAAGTCATTAAATTAATATTCCAGAGAACTTTTATTACATATTTTGTTTTCTGAAACAATTGAAAAAGTATGCAAATATAAGGATTGAATTTCACTTCTAGGCTGAAAAAATACGTAATTGTTTCTTTTATTTAAATATGCATATCTTCAGAGGGCCTGTAATGACCTCTAGTGATTCAAGTGATTATTAATCTGGAACTCTTAAAATCATTGGAAGGCATTTTTTTTTTTTTGGCTTTTTAAAAAAAGTATATGGAATTAATATTCATTTTAATATATATAGAATAAAAACTTACTGAGAAATTATTCTTAAAATGATCTACCTTTCTGTTCATCTATCCATAATTTATTGTACAGGGATACATAGTGTCAGAAACAAAGCAGCTTTGAAGCAACAGAGTAATAATGAAATATGTTACAGTAACATAATCTGTGACTTGAGAATTGTAATTGAGAAAATGTAGATTCACTCTGAAAAGTTTTCTTTAACCTAGATATACATTGTAAAATCATCTGATTATCTATGGTTGATATGATAGATTTAATCTTTTTTATCTTTTCATTGTTGTATTTGAGGATATCCGTGGCTTTAAATTGTAACTGACACTTCACATTTTGTATTTTAAAATGTTCATATATCAAAAATACTAGGAAGTATGAAGAGTCATAAAATGTTATTCATGTCATGCTAGAGAGGTTATTGTAACAGTAATTTAATGATTGTTACCTTTTGGAGTCAATTTTACCTTAAACCAATAAGTGTCTTACAAATATTTAAGTTTCTTCCATTGCAAAACACCCCTTGCTTATGAATATTTACTGACTTTGTGATTTGTCAAATTTGATTTAAAATCATTATCACCCAATTTTATCTACAGTGTTTTATTTAAACTTAAATTCTTGATTTAAGTGTCATTTGTATGCATGATAAAAGATCATCAAAGGGAATATGGTCTGGAAAAGTAGAAATAAAATTTCCATTCTTAAGTATTTTGTCATGAAATTATCACAGAATGTTAATGTTGAAAATTAAAATAGATTCATGCATTTCAACTTCACTGTTTAGTGGGATTACACATAAATGACTTTATGTATAGATAAATTAATTTCCCATAAAACTGGGAAGAATTATATTTTTTATTCAAACAGTAATTAGACTGCAGCTTTTTATACTGCCTACCACTCAAGCATTCAAGAAGAAAGCTGGAAGTTATTCTGTCTTGATAGATTACATTTGACATCACTGAAAGGAAGATCTTATAGAAATTGTCAATGACAAATACAAAAAGAATTAATGAATTTTTGTAGCCTGTTCTCTAAGTTCCTTAACCAAACCTGGTAAATGCTTATTTTCAAGATGTGTCACCTATTTTAGCACTTTCATAGAAAGCTACTAGTTATATATCTTGGCTGAGGGATATTTCATATGCATTCAATCTTTGAAATGAAAGGTATAATTTCTCTTTAATAACCAAATAGATAGATTATTTAGCACTTAACCTAACTTGGATTTAGAAATGCTGATTTTACATGTGAAATATTCTTTTTCACAACAGCAAATAATATTTTGTTACTTGACAATTATGAAAGTTTAAATTCCTGCTAATACTGTATGGTAATTTTATAAAATGGAAACACTCAAATTTTTGGTAAATATGATTATGAGAACAAAGTGATAGTTTTTTTTAGATTTGGAATTAATACTAACCATTTGTTTTTATAAATTCAACTCCTAATTTTACCAACTTTTTGTAATCAATTATCAACAAAATCCTCCAATGGCTGGTTTCTAGATTATTTATTTTTTATAGGTATTTATATATTCAATTTTTAAGAGATTAGGACAAAAATGCACATCTAATGAATGTGTAGGTAATTCAGTTAATGAAATGTTTCAGTATCAGATTTAATACAGTTTGAAAGCAAAAATTCTAATCCTTATGGTCTAGTGAGTGTATAACAAAATGAAAAACTAACATAAGTCAATTTTAAAAATCAATTATTTGTTTAGGAATTCAAAAAATAATCAGAAAGTTGGTATTTGGCAACATATAATCCCTCCTACAAAGGGTACCAATATCAGTATATAGTTATGAAAACTAAAAGTTTAATGAAGATATTATTAAAGTTCAAAATTTCACATAATGATCCTTAAAATCTTTATCAGTTTTTGTTATTTTGATTTAGAGAAATAATAAGACTAAATCAGAGGAAAACGAGTCTGATAGAAAATGCAATCAGAACTGCATACGTTGTTCAGAAATTTATTTTTAATTATAATCTCAAACATTAATCAAAATTAGTTTGTTGCCAGTAGTACAAAGTAGATAAGAAATAATGATATCTGGAATTACTATACTCATTTTTATTTTGAATAGATACTTCTAAATATTACATGTATTCTCTTCAATGTTGCTTTCACAAAATAAATTATTTTGTAAAACCTATAGTCATGGTTACTGAAAGATAAGTTCTATCTATTCCTAACTCACTGTGCCATACATTTAGTGGGTCAGAATTTATAGAGAAACATTTTACTTTTGCCTTTTAAAATTTCATGTCTGAGCATCATTTAGAATTAGCAGAAATCAGATAGAACCTTTCCATTGCCAGGGTAAGCAACATTCAAACTTTATTCCACTGAGAATAAATGGCAGGTATCTGTTACATGAGCACCTCTATAGCAGGCACCTTAGAATCCCTTCTGGAAATCATGTAAGGATGCATGATACAGGGGTGTTTTTAATTCTGTCCTTTTTTATCTTAGAAGTTAATTAATTTGCAAACATTGCTATTTAACTGTTATTGGTGAACAAAATCGTTTGTGACCTACCTCACAATTTATAGCCACAGACAAGCAATTAGGGAAAATTAGCCTATGTTATGGAGAAAATTATAAGCTTAGCAATTTTACTTTAGCTCAGACCACAACAGGCCAATCTGGTTTTCTCTTGTGGATCTGTAAATGCAGTGTAGTGGCTGAGATTGTAGCTGAGAGGCCAGAGGAAAGCTTGCTTACCTATGCTACAAGAGCAGAAGACGTTTTGCTGCATTTGTAATTGCAATGTTTCAAACACTAGCTGGATTGAAAGAATCACCTGGGCTGCTTGTTAAATATAGATTCCTGGACCAAGACAGACCTACTGAGGTAGAATTTCCAATGCAGAGGTCTAATAATCTGTATTTCCCCTCATGCAGCCTCATGATCAGGCCAATTGGGCAAACTTGGTAGTAATACTGTTTCACTTGGCAGAGATCCCAGTCAAAATTAAAACCTTCAGTTATCATCTTGTTTTCATTCTTTCACGATTTTATTGAGTTGCTAGTATGTAGTCAATACTTTAGTGGGCACTAGAGACACACAGGCAACACATAAATCCTACCTCACTAACCGTCTAGTTTGTAGTGCTCTTTGTTTAAAACTGTTGCAGTAGCCTGTAAGAGATGTTGCCTTTGATTGCAGGGTAATGTATGTTGATACAGCACACTAAAGCCTGGCACCCAAAAAGAATCTGTCTCCAGGCAAAATCAGAACACATGAGATTGTTTTGTCATTCATTTGTATTCTTCATAAACATTTTTTTGTCATGTCTTGTTTTGGTGAGGATCATATGGTATACTCATGATACAGTTACTTTATAAGAGCTCTCCCTGTACCTCTGCTTTTTATTATTTCATTTCATTTTTTTTCTATTGTTCTTCCTTTTCTTTTTATAATATACTTAAACAGTGATTTGCTTACTGAAATATTTTGTGGTCTTTTACAGCCACATTAAAAATAACTATGCGATTGGGGCTAAGGGAAATAATTTTATTGAATATATTTTTAATTAATTATGAATAGATAGAGTCTAGTATCATTGCTTAGGCTAATTATAATATATAATTATTGGTGTATCCAAGGTGGTTTGCCACTGCTTAATGCTGTAATTTGGAAATACCATTTTAACTTGCTGATTGTTCTAATCTCCCATTTTTAGATTTTTTCCTTTAATTTGTGGCTAAATTATTCTGGGTCCCCTCCGCCCCCCAGTAGAGAAATTGATTTGGGAGCATCAATTAAGTAAAAAAAGAAATTATGCCACAGTAAAGTCTTTGAAGATAAGATGACAAAAACAACAGAATATAATTAATAAGCGGGTCACAATTATTTACTATCATCAAATAATGTCACTCATGATCTTCCCACTCTTTAATGAGGTGCGATAATTTTACAGGTAGTCTAATAATGAAAGGTTTTACTTTTTAGTCTGAACATGTTAAAAGGCCTGAGGATTGTTAGGTTTTCCTTTGGAGTTTAGCCTCCCTTTGTACTAACTAGTGTGTAATCTACTAGCTTTCATTCTGGAAAAAAAAAAGATGATGAAAGTACAGAAATATAGTAGGTGGAAGTTCAAGTATTTAACGTTATCATCTTTTATAAATAATGAACTCAGGATATGAAATACACTTATTATTAGTGGGTTACAAATGACTAGAGGAAATAGTAAGAAACCACCCCATACATGTAACTTATTTTTGAATTCTGTACTTTTAGCAGACTTTGATTCTAGGACACACGTCAGTATGAATCTTGCATGTTGTGTGTAACAGCCATGGTTGTCCAGCCATTATCCTTGAAACACTAAGTTTGGTTTAGTAGATTGAGAATTATGGTTTAGCTCCTTAAGTTAGTTATGGTGCATTAAACTCATTTACTGTCTGAAGCAAATAGATGAACAGTTTTAAAATGAATATTACATTTTTCATCTTTTACCTTTGCTGTGTTACAGAAACCCTTGAAACTCTCATCAGACAAGCAGAAAATTACACCAGTATACTTTTTTGCAACACCTACAGGAACATGGCCTTAGAAGCTGCTGCTGCAGTACAGGAGTTCTTCACCGATGTAGGGCTCTACTTATTTGGTGTGGATGTTAATCCTGAAGAATTCGTAAATAGGTTTTTCGACAGTCTTTTTCCTCTGGTCTACCACCATCTCATTAATCCCAGTGTGACTGACAGTTCCTTGGAATACTCGGAATGCATCCGCATGGCCCGTCGGGATGTTAGTCCATTTGGTAATATTCCCAAAAGAGTAATGGGGCAGATGGGAAGATCTCTGCTGCCCAGCCGCACATTTCTGCAGGCCCTCAATCTGGGCATCGAAGTCATCAATACCACCGACCATCTACATTTCTCCAAAGAGTGCAGCAGAGCCCTCCTGAGGATGCAGTACTGCCCTCATTGCCAGGGCCTGACTCTCAGTAAGCCCTGTATGGGGTACTGCCTCAATGTTGCCAGGGGCTGTCTGGCCCACATGGCAGAGCTTAATCCACACTGGCATGCATATATCCAGTCCTTGGAAGAGCTTTCAAATGCAATGCATGGAACCTACGATGTTGAACACGTGCTCCTGAACTTCCATTTGCTTGTTAATGATGCTGTGATTCAGGCTTACCTCAATGGACAAAAGCTAGCAGAACAGGTAAGCAGTCATGCCGTGCTTCCTGTCTTATTTCTTAGAACTCAGAGATTAACCTGAAAATACAAAAATTTAGTTGATTACTAGCATATTGTTATGCACTTTAAAATTATGGCAGCTTAACAAGTTTATACTTAAGGAAATACTTGGAAGCATGAGGTTGACATATTTGATTCAATATTTTATATTTTATATATCTTATCTCAAAATTTTGATCAGTAAAAGTACCACTTTTTTTCCCCCTATGCATTAACAGCCTTATCAAAAGTTGAATTCATTGAGGTGGCAAAAGCTCAGGTTCCAAATTAAGAACAGCATAGATTTGAATCTGCAATCAGCAATAATTACCTTCACGAAATTAGGCAAGTCTCTTATGCTTTTTGACCCTCAATCCTTATTGAAACAGAAACACATAATTTCTGAAGTATTCCTCTTTGGGGAGATAAGTGTTTTCCTGGTATAGTGTCTGGTACTGAAAGATGGGCAGTTATTTTAGAATTTCAAAGATATTCCATTTTTACTGTAGAAAATACCAGTTGTGTATCCATGAAAGTAAGACTTGATACCTTGGTATTCAAAAGTGTTTCTTTAGAACTTCTTCAGGATCTGTCAAAGTGATAGTGCAATGATTTTTTTAAATGTGGCACATACACTGTCATGCTGTTTTATTTCTAGTAGACTTGAGAATCTTTGAAACAGAATCATCAGATCAAGGGATGTAAGAGTTTTTTCTTCCTCCACATCCATAGTACATTATTTTTAAATATTCACAGGCTTCCTTAGTAATGGGTCTCATGTCCCACACAGTGAAGGAGGACGTGTTGCTGGTGGTTCTTTTAAATCTTTTCCCCTAAAATGAAATTATACTCCCTAGTACCCTGGCACTGATTTACTGAATTAATAAACATTCTCATCATGAGCTTTATGTCTCTGTTCTTTTAATTTCTGATAGAAATTGGATTTGAAAAGCTTTGCGTTTAACTGCCTCCTTCCCTTGTGTATCTAACTCTCAGGTCTGCAGGGCCTGCCTGAGCCTACGTGATGCCTTTCTGAATGTTAGAGCTGGCGCCATCTAGATGGGTGCAGTAGGTGGTGTGGTAGAGCGAGCTGGATTTCGCCTGCTCCCTACTCCATGCAGCTGGATGACCCTATCCAGTGAGCCGGATTCCTAACTTCTTGTAATAGCCCTATCATTTTGTCCTCTCTCATCTCTTTATGAAAATCAGACATGAGCCAGAACCTCTAGAAGGAATTTAAAATGGAGGTACAAATGTCTCCTGAGGTTTGAAGTATTTCCTAGTTAGGGGAAATAAGCATTTAGATCCAGGAGATAATATGTCTGTATTAGGATATCTAGTTTCTTTCACAAGAGATAATAAGCGCAAGAAATCTAAGTCCAGATTTGGATCATTAATTTGGGCCGTGGCATTTAAAAACTTGTGTCAGAGCTTTATGTAAGTGAATAGATAAATCCTCTTTGCTATGTTATTTTGACCTGGAAAGGCTTTCTGTGTCTTTAAAATCTGTCACATTGAAAATGATGTGTTTTTCCTACTACAGAAGCTAAAGTCACAAAGGACTGTAGTAGATAGGCATGTTTTCACTTCTTTTGTTTGCCTCCTATTGTGATCCCGGCAGGCTAGTAAACTGTTGGGCCCTGTTTTGTACTGTGTGAAAGGCAGGGAGGAAGGAGTGGTTCTATTGGGACCAGCTCTGCACAGTTCATGGTGAAGCCGTTCACTTCAGTATCTCAAAGTTTTAGAATCAGGTCTGTGCTTTATGAATAAGTTTTGCACAACTCTTTTATCACATGAAACTTTGGTGGATTTTTCAAAAAGCACTCTTTTTAAAAGCAAATAGTCTGATTTCATATAATAAATAGTCTGATGACTATCTTGAAAAACATCAATCATTACTAATAAATTGTAGATTCTTTTCTAAGTAAAACAACTCAGATTCCTTTTTTACTTATGGGGAAAGAAGAAACTAACTTTAAGTTCCTTAAAAATTGACTCATTAATATTTATTTCTGCTAACTTCAAAGTGATTTATAAGCTGTTTATCAAGCTTTGATAACCAGTTCACACATCAATGAATCTAACAAATTCAAAATAAATTACTGGAGAGCCAGCAAATAATGACTTTCTCACATTCCCAAAGCAATCTGCGAGATCAAGTACTTCCAAGTCTAGTTCTTGGTAAATACATATTTCCACTTTAAGAAATCCATAGAGGTAACCTGATATATCATATGTGTGTTGGATGAATTTCAACTGGAAAAAAAAAATGTTCTCAGTTTCTTGAGAAAGTTATAAGTATCTTATATTTGGAAAAATCTAAGAAACAAAAGCCAATTTATGAGACACTGTGTGTTAGTTTTATAGTTATAATTTTATAGTCAGAAACTGTGCTAGCTTTGTGTTCCTGTGCCCCAAGTACCTGTCAAGAAAAGCTTAGAGGTGGGAAAGTGTATTTTGGTTCATTGTTTCAGATCATGGTGGGCCAACTCCATTGCTGTGGGCCCAAGATGAGGCAGAACATCATGGTAGATGGGTGTGGCACAGGAGTACTGCTCCACTCCTGGTGAACAGGAAGCAAAGAGAGAGAGAGAGAGAGAGAGAGGAAGAGAAAGAGAGAGGGAGGGAGAGAAAGAGAGAGGGAGGGAGAGAGAGGGGGAGAGAAAGAGGTGGGGGAGGAAGAGAGAAAGAGGAAGGGGCCTCAGGGAAGAGGCAGTGTTCCAGATCAGGCCACCAGTGACCCAGATCCTCCAGCCACGCCTCACCTGCCTACTCTTCCACCCAGTCCATTCAAAGAAGGATACAATGATCAGTTACAGCTCTCATAATCCAGTTTTTCCCCTCCAAACATTCCTGCATTAACACAAAAATTTTGGGGGGATACCTTGTATTTGAACCATAACAAAAACAAAGTCAGATAAGAGTAGGGACTAAAAATACAGGCTGTACACATCCATGTTTAGAGCAGATCAATTCACGATAGCTAAGCTATGGAACCAAACTAGATGCCCTTCAATAGACAAATGGACCAATAAACTGTGGCATATATGCCCAATGGAATATTACTCAGCCTTAAAGGAGAATAAAATTATGGCACTTTCAGGTAAATGAATGGAGTTGGAGGATATCATACTAAGTGAAATAAGTCAATTCCCCAAAACCAAAGGCCAAATGTGTTATCTGATATGTGGATGCTGATCCATAATTGATGGGGGGAATGAATGGAGGAACTTTGGATTGGGTAGAGGGGAGTGAGGGGAGGTAAGGGGGCAGGGGAGTGGGAAAGATGGTGAATGAGATTGACATCATTAATCTAGGTACTTGTAGGATTACACAAATGGTATGGACTCACATTCATATACAACCAGAGAAGTGAATAATTGTGCTCCATTTGTGTAAAATGAATTGAAATGCATTCTGCTGTCATGTATAACTAATTAGAACAAATACAGTTTTTTAAAAATAGGTTATAGTGTCAGGCTGGATTTCACCTCTCTCTGTACTACTTACTAGCTGTTGGTTTGGATATTTCAGTATTTAATTTCTTTGCTTTCCCTTTTGGTTAACTATGGCAATAAGAACACTTACATTAAAGAGTTCTTGTGAGAATAAAATGAGCTTTCATGTTCAGATTAGTGTCTCATGAATGATATTTATATCATATTAATAATTATTATATTATTCTCTGTAAATGCTTTATTGATTTTTTTTGGTATTTTAAATGCTCTAAAAGCAAATATTCCTTTTTAGTAGTACAGAGCTTGAAAGGAATATCAATGATATAGAGCTCAAAAATACTCGTATTATTGAATGATTAGGTGATTATTAGCAAATAATTGTAAAGATTTTTCCTGAATGATAAAAACTGGAGTATTCAAAATATACAACTTTTACACACAGATCATCCTCTTGGTAATCATTTATAATTTATAAAGTATTTTTGAAATTTTGTTATTAATTAAGCTTAACATGGTATTTATTACAATTTAGCAAATTTACTTATCAAAGGCACAGGAACACAGAATTGGTATTAATTTCAGTGTTTCAACATGTTCTAAGTGAAACAGCTGTTATGAGGAAGCTCTACTGAATATTAACTCTGTATAAGTTCAGAAAGTCTGCAGTAGGATAAAGCATAATTTCCAAAAGAAATATCTAGCTCTGTTTATTTCTGTAAAATTTATTTTTCACCTCTTTTACCTAGGCAGTATTAGTAGACATTCAACTGGTTGCATCCAGATTACTTTAGAATCAGTATAGGATTCAATACAAATCATCAGTCTTATAAACTTGAGTGAAGGTGAATTGTGCCACTAATGGATTTTAATTAGCTGTTAAAACTTGAATATCTCATCATTTCCCCTGTGTATACATTTATCTAAATCTACAAAAAGTATAGTAAATATTTTTGTGTTTTTATTTAAAAATGTAAGAAAAAAAATAAAATGTACTCTAGATTAATTAGGGCAAAGCATAAATTTTTTTCCACTTTCTATAATGTAGTATATACACTTTCCTAAAATATCTCTGTCTGGGGATTTTTCAAAAAGTTTGCTGAGGAAACAAATAATGTTGGAGAAAAATAGTCAAATTTCAGTTTCCAAAACAGCCCAATTAAATGTAATGCCATTGCAGTTTTAGGTAGTTTAAATTGATTATTTTAGATGTAATATACTATAATAAATATCCTACTTGAACTTAAAAAAGTTAAATTTCCTTAGAGACAGTCAAAATAGTACAGTGTGGGACTTTTGAAGTAATGAAGAGGTGGCAGAGCATACATGTATTTGTGGGCCATGACGTTTTCTCACTCATAAAGCCCATTTCTCAATCACAAATTCATTCTACCTAGTGCAATGATGCACACTTATACACAAACATATGCAAAATATCACATATAATTTTAAGAACTTTACAGCTTCTACTGTGAGGCCACAGGAAGAAGTGCAAGGATCCCTGGGTTGAAGAAAGGACATCTTTATTCTTAGGGAGAAATAAGTCAGTACTAGTATTAGTTCCTTGCATTTTAGACGAGCATTTAATTTAAGCATGGCTGCAGTTATTTTGAAATTCACATTGGATATGTAGTATGTAGTGTGTTCTTTTGGCTATGACATAGATTGGAATACACACACACACACACACACACATACACACACACACAAACATACATAAAGAGGTAGGAGATCAAATGAACAAGTAAGTAGAATCTCTGGGGTACTCCAGGATTTACGATAAATAAAAACTGACCCCAGCACCACATACACACACACACACACACACACACACACAAACAAAAAAAGCTGAGAAGTCCTTATTTATAAATCAACATTTTTAGGAGCCCTCATTTATGTACATATTTGATATTTGTACACAGCTTCCACAAAGTAGAAGATTGCGATCAAAGGTTTCACATCAGCTACCTCATGGAAAAAGTTCATGGGTGGTTGAGCAGAACTCCATTGATAATATTTTCATAATATGTTGAAGATATAATTTTTACCCTTTACCTGTTTTTTTTTTTTATGTATGTGGTGGTTGATTTTGAATTTGTAATTATTAAAGTGCTCTGATGAGCTGGCCTTTCTGAGAAATAAGACTGGAACTAGACAAAAGAAAAGGGAAAGGTATAAGAATTAAATTAGTATCAATCCAAGGGGAGGGATATAAGCTTTTAGGGGAAGATAGATCAAAACAAATCCAATTAAGTTGGGGTGACCAAAAAAAGAGAAAACTCTGTAAGCTTACAAATATGGGTAAGTCATTCATTCCAATTCACCATTCTACCCAGAGATCACCTTGCAGGGTTTTCTCCCACTACGTTCTGGCCACTAAGTAGTCATAGGGACTTGTTCTCCATAAGTGACCATCTTAAGCATGTGGCCACAATTAGTGATTTCTCTCTTCAATGCTAGACCAAATTTATTTCTGTCCTGTATTGAATGAGGATTTTCTGATTAGAGATATGTCAGAGTAATTTTATTGTCCATGATTTTCTATTCAAAAATATTAAGTATGTGGAGGTGGTTCTATAATGTTTTCAGCCTCTGTTGGTGATTTATTTATTTTTTTATTCCATGTCTGATTAGATATGAATCCTTTACTTTTTGAAGATTTGTCCCTAGCACATGTGAATCAATGGGTTTACAAGATGGTGTAATGGGTAAATTCAAATTACCTTTTGCCAGCCTCTTCTGAGGTTGAGGTGATCTGTGGGGGTTTACCACATCCTGCATGGATAGGTGGAAAGAGCTTCTGTTGGAAGATGACAGTGCTGGTGATCAATTAATTACTAATAAACTTATCTAATCAATAAACACAAGAGCCAATATTCTTTTCAAATGGAAAGGGTGTGACAGATAGGACCATACCAGATCTAGCTTCCAACAAGATCTAGAAGCCCCACCTTCACCTTTATTTGTAGTCTCACAGATAAAGGGGTCACACCAAGGCGGGGCTTCTTCTGTGAGGAACAGGATGGGGTGGAGCTAGGGAAGCCATTTTCTTAGGAATTAGCATCTCCTCAGGGGTGAGCCACTCTGCACAGGGTCACTTCTGGGCTATCTGGAACAGTCCTCCCATGACTGCCAGTTCCTGAGAGTCAGACCTCTGTACCCCATGGCTCAGCCAAGTTGAATCTGCTAAACATGGATGGCTGCCCCAGTGATTGACAATGGTGAAGAACAGTCAAAACCACATATCACATATGAGGCTAGTCTAAAATTCTTTAGGAACACATTACAAAGCAGGCTTGAATAATTTTTGGATAAATACACTATAGAACTTGAAAATGTTGTAAGATTAAATTGGAATTTCATCTTTCTGAAAAAGATTGTGGCATGAATTCGATTCAATATTGAAAATCATTAATAACTCTTTATATCTAACTAATTTCCTAAGAGAAGAATTACTAATTGTCTCATGAATGGCTGCAGGTATATGCAGAAGAATCTGGATGAAGTTCTCTCAGAACAATGATCCACTATGTTTGTAGACAAGGCCAGTTGTTGGAAAGTTCTGAATGTTTATACTCTAAACTGCCACCTGTAGTATACCAGCAGGCAAGTGTTTAAAGGGAGGGGCTAAATCTTGGTCATCCAAATTTTAAGTATTTGAAGCCTATTATTTTTCTCTTTCCCCGACATCTTCTTTCTTGGCTTTGCATCCCCATTTCATTCTAAAAGTGATAAAGGTAAAATAACCACTTAGAATCTTTCTCTATCAATTTTTGTGTCAAGTATGCATTTATTTTTGTTAAGTTATTAAGGTTCCTCTGAACTGACAGAGCTCTTCTTATTCCAATAGTGTAAGTTTTTTGTCTGCTACTTTTATGGGTAAATTCTCTTTAAATAGGATATGGCATGAAACTTGATGTGTTTTTATAGTGTAATTTGACATTTAAATTTTCTTATTTTTGATGGTGAATTATTTATTTTTATGCTTATGTGAAGTGGTTATATCAAACTAAGTTTTCCATCACCTCAATTATATTATATATTGGTAATGAGAACCTTTACAGTCTATTCTCTTATCAGTTTTTGAGTACTCTATTATTATTAACATGGTCACAATGCTATGTAATAGAACTCCAGAGCTTATTCTTCCTGTCTAAATGTATGCTTTGAACAATATTTTCTCATTCCCTTCCCTACAACCCAACCCCTAGAAAACACTGTTCTGTTCTGTTTCTATGGTTTCACTTTTTTAGAGTCTGCACATAAGTGAGATTTTTGTCTGATTGAGGAAAAAAAACAAAATGTATTGTTTTATGTACCTGAAAAATAGTAATGATATAAATCTAACATTAGAATAATATTTCAATGTTTCTTTTTTTCACAGACTGTTATGAAAATCTCTGGTATTTATATCTTAGCTGCTTTATTGTTTCAATTGTTCCCTCATGAAGAACTTACATGTTTCACACCTGCTCATTATTATTTGCTTTAGAGTCATATTTTTTTTATCTTTTTTGAAAACCATACTTTGACCTAACACATGGAGAAAAAAAAGTCATGTGAAAATACATTGCTTGTAGTGGATGGGAATTTTTGTTGGGTAGAGACGGAAACTCAAATTCATTTAACAGCCCATCTACCCAGGAGGGGTATAGTTATTAAATCATATTTATCATGTAACTAAAAGTCTAAAGGTGCAGATAACTGAAGGTCTGACTTTATCTCCTTTCTCATAAATGTTATCAGGATTTTCTTTCCCTCTCAATGAAGCTTTTGTCTACATGGGTTGTTTCTCAGGCAAGCTGTCCCCAAGTGATAGCAAGATAAGTCATTATATTACAGGATTCATCCTCTCTAGTTTAGTATAAAAAAAATAATAATGTATTTACCATTGCTAAAATCTGGTGAAGTTCTATGGTACGTTTTTGTGCTAATTTTGCAACTTTTTAATAAGTGTTTGTTTTTGAATTATCATTGGAATATGGTAGACTTTTATTCAAATTATGTTTAAAATCACTTGATGTCGTAGTTTATGATAAGTAGCCCCATATTTGTAAAATAGTTGTAAGATAAAGGTACAGGCTGAGGCCAATAGAAGAGCAGAGACTGAATCAACTTGGGCTGGATACAAAGCAAGTTTTCTGATTACCTGGATGGCATATTTGTGCCAGTAATCCTCTACTGCCGAGTTATAATAGCAAGAGGTAATTGAGAATTTATGTAAGAGCTAAGGAATGTCCTACACAAGATGAGGTATAAGAAGAAGTGGACAGAGTTTGGCAGGCATCTTTCAGGATGGTCAGGAGAAACAGGCAGTTCTCTAGAAACTCGTGCTTTAGTGCATTAAGCATCTATTCTTATGGGGAAAACCAGTAACTTTACTAGCAACTTAATTTTTAGATTTTCAGTGAAGTTTTAATGGCCCAAACTCCACATGTGGTCTATTAATGTCAATTTACCAAATGTTGAAAGTTTAGTGCTGGCAGGTGGAGGATCTCAGAGTTACTAGCTTACTTGGGTGTTGTTCATCATATGAAGGGATCTCTAGAATTAAAATCCATGGCATTTTCAATTTTATCACATATAAGATGTTGAAGCTTAGACAAGCCAGCTGTCTTCTAACCCTTTAGTTTTTTCATCTATGAAGTAAGAAACTTATCACTATCATCCTACCTGTGCTAAAATCATGTAAGGTTAATGTAAGTGATGTGAACAGTACCAAACAAAATTTCAAAACAAATTGTGCTAATCTTTGGAGGAATTTTAAATAACTGACCCCCATTTATAGATTACACAATAAATAGAATATCACACCAATGTGGCTAAAATTCTACATCTTACATATTATATGTGTGTGTTGTATACTATAATTAGTATACCACAGTGGGGAAGAGTTTGTACATTTTAAAAGAAAATGTATATGATTTGCAAGCAGAAAGAGAAGAGAAATTGGGAACATTTTTAAAAGTTTGAAAAATTTGGATGGTGAGTGACCAACTTCTTACATGAACTCTCTCCAAACAGTAAGGTTTCTGTAGTGAAGGATGGTTTGCAGAACTAAGGTATTTATTTGATTTTTAACAGTTGGTTGCATATGTTTGACTCTGTGTGGCCCCAGTTAATTACTAGAAGTTCTCTTATATCTAAAAAAGGAAAGAAAAATATTAAGTATATTCCTTGCTCGAGCTCATCACTCTGACTTTGGGCCTAGGCCTCTTCCTGCAGCCTTTGCTGCTTTCCGGATAGCTACCCTTGGGTCATATTCTCACCCTGAAGTCATGTATGGGCTCAGTTGATCCTGTATGTCAACCAAGAATCCTAGAGTATGTCCCCAAAGGATGAATAAATGGCAAAAACAAAAATGGAAAATAAGAAATGAAAGGTATAGTTTATAATAATAAAAAAATACAACCCATAAAGAATATCAACTAGTTAGTTATTCACCAAATAACAAACAACCTACATGTAGCAATAAATTAATTAAAATGTCATAGAAATAAATACAGAAATTGAAGATAAGGGCTGGAGGTGTCACTCAGTGGTAAAGCAGGGGCAGGCTTAGCATGTGTAGTCCCTGGGTTTACTCATGTGCATGCACAACACACACACACACACACACACACATGAGGAAAGAAATTAAGAATAAAGCATAGTAGAAAACTGAAAAAATATATAATTTCAAAATTGAAATGGAATTACTGGAAGCATTTGCTTTAAGTTCAGAAATAAGACATTCCTATCATATATTAGTTAATGTTTACATGGAGGCAATGATCAATACAATTAGACAATTCTTACAACTCATCAAGGCAAACAATAGGCAAAGGGTTTATTTAAATATACATTCTTCAAAGAAGGTCTGCAATTGGCCGATAAACATATGAAAAGATGTTCCACATCATTAGTATAGATACATGCAAGTCAAAACCACAATGAAACAATGAAAATACCACATCTTACTTCATAGGGTGGGTATAATGAAAAATACAGATACTAACAATGTGGTGAGGTTATAGAGAATTTCAGCACCTGTATACTTGTAGATTTTTGGAGGGAAGGCAAAATAATGCAGCCACTTTGGAAAACAGCTTAGCATTTTCTTAAAATGTTAAATCTAGAATTACCATGTAACTCAGAAATCTATGCCAGATATATATATATATATATCTATATATATACAATATAATATATATGTCTACAGAAAGTATATATGATGATCATCATAGCATTCTTTATAAAAGCCAAATATAGAAACTGATCAAATGTTCTTTGAATAATAAGTAAGTATATAGAATATTTTACATTCATGCTATGGAAATCAATTGGCAATAATATGGGATGAAGTACTGATACATGCTTACAATATTATGATAGTGGAAACATGAGTAAAAACATAACTGGTCACTGTAGAAGTTTAGAGTTTATTTGAGCAGTCAACTCCCGACTGCAAAGGATTGGTGTCTCCACTAAAGGGTCCCAAGGGGAAAACTTTTATAAGGTTTTCATCACAGATATAAGACAAGAAATACTTGATTGGTTAAAGTGGAAGCATAGTCTTAGAAGTTAATTGGCCATTTCTGATTTGTAAGATTAAGTTTCTATTCCTAGGAGATGAGGTGTACTGAGCTGGGTTCCTGTTTGTTTATATAAACCCACAGAAGGCTGGAGCCTCCTCAGTTCAATGGTCCCCCAATTAATTATTTTAAAACACATCATATGTGCAATAAGTAAGTCTGAAAAGACCTCATATTAGATGATTCTATTAAAATGTAAAGTCCATATAGCAAATCCATTAAGACAGAAAATAGTTCAGTGTTCCCAAGGGCTGAGGGGCACAGAGGAGTGGGGAATGACTGCTAATGTAGTAAGGGTATTTGGGTTGGTGATAGAAATATTGTAAAATAACATAGTTGTGATTATAGTAAAATACACATGAAACAGTATAGTTATAAAAAAGTTACAGTGTATAATTTTGAAAATTGATTCTTACAGTTGGAAAACCAGTCCATTCCAGTGAATAATTCTAGTTTGTTCTTTTGTTCTTTTTTGGCACACTTTCTTGAGGCTTTGGGAGCTCTAGAGGAACAATGTGTCTTTTCATTTGTCATCCACAATGACACATTAAGTATGTTTTCAGAAACATTTTAACTTTAATGTTACAAGGTCCTTCAGAGAAAAAATATTCCTCGTGTATTAAAAGGTTTGTTTTCCCCCACAGATGGTAAACTTTCAGACCTTGGAAAACTGTTTTTATCATTGAAAATGTTGGGTGTCAGATAAATTAATAGGAGGAGTCTCTCATTCATTCAAGCAAGCATTCAAGTGATATGAATTGAGTGTTTTCCCTGTGGGAGGCACATCTAGACATTGGTGTATGCCCAACTGGGCATGAAGTTGCACTATTGGAACTTAAATAGGCTAACTCATATTTTAATGACCTCTTGAGTACTTCTAGTGTATTCTCTGTACAGAGTCAGAATAGTCTTTCCAAATCCAAAAAGATGATGCCTAAGTCTTTCAATGGCCTCCTTTTGACCATAGAATAAAATCTAAAAGCTTTATACTGATCCTTAGTGCTTTGCACAACCTGGACCCTAGACCACCTTACCCACATCTAATGACCCCTCGAACTAACCAAGCTGAAATGCCATTCTCTCTCTTGAATCTCAGTCACGTTCCTCTGTCTAAAACAGACTTCCTTTTGTGTTTCTTCCTGAAAACTTTAATGCTAATGCTACTCCTCCTTTTGGTCTCATCTTAAATATAAATAGCTATAAGAAGTTTCCTTGATTTTAGAAGCAAAGCATAGGTAACCTTGTAATATATAATTGTAGCATGTAAACACTCACAGTAATACATATTCATAGCACTGTACCTTCCATAGAATTTTGCAAACATGAAGCTATTCATTATTGTTTACATTTTGCATTGAATTTTAGGTTCCAGGAGAGCAGGGACTGTTGTTTGTACTTCTCACTGTATCTCTGCAGTCTAAGTCTGGCATATGAGTTTTACAATTAATATCGTTGATCAACTGAATAAATTGACCTTTATCATGCATTACCTGAGCAAATGAGAATTGACTCCAACTTGATCTGTTGCCTCCATCTTGGCCTTCTTCATGTCTACATAAAGAATCCAAACTCAGCATGGTGTAGAAGTCTTCTGTGTGGGGATACTGCTCCTTTTCATCCATCTGTCTCATCAGGGTCTCTGACCTGCCCTCTTTGCTTGTGAGTTCTTATTAAAGTACATGTAGTCCTTCACCCACTCCACTTAACCTTGTTGGGTTGAATATTCTCCTACCATGTCCACCTCACCAGTGAATCTGGGAGCTTTTTCCAGAGAATTCAGTGGGTCTTCTTAATCTCTTTATCCCTGTTACTCATTAAAGTGTCCAGCAATAGTCGTTGATCTGAAATGACCTCAAACTCAACAGTAGAAGCTTTTTGATTTAATGCACTAAATTAGATTTAATTTGTCATTTAGAGTTTTTCGCTGAAACTTAAATTACTAACATTTCATATCTCCCCTGAGAGCACAGCAAGACAACTGTGATAATCTATGATTCTTTTAATGAATGCACAAAATATTTCCATTTAAATTTTTATACAGACACTTTGGCATTATTAATATTGTATCTGCATTTATCAAAATCCTATTTATCAAATTAGGTTATTGGAACTAAGGACAAGAGAAAAATAATGAAAAGTCAAGAAAATCATGATAGAGTTTCTTATAATTGCTGTAAATAGTTCTGGGAGTGGTCCTTACACCATGCCTGCCAGCTTCCAGTTCTCAGCCCAAGGAATGCAAATGTCAACATCTTGGACGTCTCCATCCACTACTGGGTTCCAGGGCAACCAGAGCCGCCCAGGATGGAAGGAGCACTGTCTCCTCGGACAACCTAAATGTTCTTTAGATTCCACAAACCTATTCTGACTCACAGAATCGCCATGGCTCATCTGAGGAAGTCTTAAAACCACTTTGTGCAGTTCACTGGTGTTCTCTTTAGATTAGTAGGTGTTCTTGAAAAAAGTGCTGTATGATCTTAAGTTTGAGGGAAACTCTGTACAGTTTTCCACCTCCGAGAAAATATGGAAGGTTGTCTCATGCAAATGATGCGTCAAAACCTCTAATATTTTGCTACCTAAATGCCTACTATAGTAAATAAAATATTTCTAATACCTATTTAAGCAAGAAATCCATTTGAGCCTGGACACCTTATGGACATTTTGCTGAAAATACTTTGGGAAGTACTGCTCAGATGTATGTTTCATGATTTCTGAAGTGTTAATTCTCCTAACCAAGCTTTATTTAGGGGCATTGTCCACAGGCAAATTGCTTTTGGGGAAATAAAAGGCAATGTAGCATGGCTTTTGTCCAAGTAGCTTCAAATTTAGTTGGAGTATCAGCAACTGTGATCCTCCTCAATTAGTCCCCAACATCAGGGAAAGTATATGTCACTCTAAAGTTACCATGGGCTCTGGGAATATAGTCGAGAATGGATTTCCTTTGAAAAACGCATGTGCATTTGGTTGAATTAGATTTTTCCCAGGTGAAGCAATGTGAAAATAGAACTCAACAGTCTCTTGACCTTAGAAAGTGGTCTTTTCCCATAAGAGAGATGAGAGTCAACACAGCTGAGATAAATATATTTGTCGGAATGATATTTTTCTGGCTCTACACTAACCATTTTACTTAATTTCTTACCCATATAAACTGAGTTTTAATATTCACAAGGACCATTAGTACAAATTCTCTTGCTAACAGATCATCTGCTTCCACACACCTTTGCCAACATTTAATACTGTCAGTCTTTAAAATTTTGGGGCGGATGAAATTATATTTTAAAATTCACAAACATTAATTTTAATCAGCTTTCATGTTTGTTTACTTTATGTTTTTTTGTCACTTATGTATTCATATTCTCTGTTCATTTATTTTTCTCAGTAGGTTATTTGTCTTTGTTTTTCTAATACTCTGGACAATAAACATTTGTCTTTTAAATATGTTGTCATTATTTTCCCAATCAGCAGTGACTCTTTTCACTATCTTTTTAATTTCAATTTCATGACACATGAACGTCATACGCAATGTTAGTTATAGGTTAGTAGATTGAATAAAGACAGAAAAACTTTAAATGTTCTTGGTGATTAATAAAGACAGAAAATTTTTAAATGTTCTTGGTTTAAAATTTTAAATTTTAAATAGCAAGTCACAATATTATACTTTGAGAACTGGAAGGGGGAGAGAGAATTTAAATTGTCCTCTGAATTGTCACTTGACTATTTCCAAGAAATGAGGCAGTTGAGAAGAAAAACTAACAATTCATTTGCGTAAATTTGTATTATGTGTGTTGGGGGGAGTGTTTATAGCTGAGAACAACTGAAAAAATACAACCAAAGAAAATATTTCCTCTGCTGTACTCACACTACTATAGAAAAATCCTATTGGGGATGTGAACAACTAATGTAAGATTGATAAATAACCTCAAGTTGACAGATCAAGGGCAGTTTAATTTCATAGGTGATATTTTAACTGAACCTTGAAAGATGGTAATATTTAGGCAGACAAAAAAGAGGAAAAGGACAGAGATGGAAAAGTACAGGGTAACTCTGGAGACCATAAGTAACACAATTTAGCAGAAACGTAGGCTGTTTAAAGTGGAGTGCTGGGAAATTTGGAGGTTGAGCTGTAAATTGACATGAATGCTTTGCTTTGTACTCATTAGCACCTGGGAGGAATCACTAAAGGCTTTGGATCAGAGAAGCAATATGATCAGAACTCTGCTTTAGGAAGATTAATCTGGGAGCCTGGAGAGGGCCAGAGCTGGACAGTGACAGGAAGAAAATCTGCAGGAAGCTCTTGAATTTGTCCAGGGAAGAGCCAGGGAACTCCACTCTTAGTGATAAAAGTTCCAGTGCAGGACACTTGCTCAGAGGTGACAGCCTTCTTGCTGCCTTTTCAAAAGCATCTTCATGCTCTTTCAGCTTTTAAAAACTTGGGAAAATGTGGTCATATTGATTTCTTCTCCTTTTCCTTTATATCTAATTATTATTATTTGAAATATTTACCTTTGCAATTGAGGATTTCTCCCTGAGAAATGAAATGGTCAATTTCAATTTTAGGTATCTTAGCCTTTTAATTTCCTCTCTTCTTAAATTTGATTACAAGTTGCTTTTCTTTCCTTCTCTGTGGTTTCTCACCATCTTCATGATGATGTTGCACAGGTGGCTGGCCCTCTTATCTTTATGACAGAGCTGTATAGTTTGTGGAATTTTGTACTGTCTGACTTAAAATGTCACAAAAACCAGTTACCACTTGAGGAAAATAGTAGCCCCCCCCCCACAGTCCATAATTGAAAAATGTAATTGAATCAAGCCTTAATTTAGTATAACCAAACTGATATCCACTGTTCAGAATCTTATCCCATCTCTAACCCCTAATCCTCCAAGGTAAGATTCCTTTCTTTTTTCTTTCCACAGTGATTCAAGGTTTGCCTAAAATCTTTTTTGGGGTCACTGGTTCAGAGATTTTACAGGGTTTCCTACGTAACATGCTTACAATATTCATCTGGGATTTCTTTTATACCCTAGTGAAGCATTATATATAATGTACTGAATTCAACTTTATGAATTTATAAATTTGTGTCATACTTGGAAATCCTACTTCCTTATCTATATTACCAACTTCTTGAAGACAAGAAATTATGCACTTGACAACATACATTCTGGGTCTCGTTCTAGTTTTTATTGCCATTGTCAGTGATCCTTCACACAGTTTAAAAAGTAAAACCTACAACTTTGAGTGTTTTTTAAGAAGTTTTTGAACAGAATCCTCACAGATGCACTGTGAATTAAGTAATGGACAAATTTTACAAGCAAATTGCTTGAAGTTAGATAGTGTATCTTCTCCTAAGCTCTGTCCATACCAATTGGCCTGACTGCCAGGATCAAATCCAATATCTTATTTTCTCTTATGGTTTGGATGTGAGATATCCCCTAAAAGCACCTCTGTTGATGCAGGAGTGTGCAGAGGTAAATTTATTTAAGGACTGTGAGAACGAACTGTAACATAATCAATCCATCCTTGTTTGAATGACTGGTTGTAACTGTGGGCAGGTAAGGTATGAATGGAGAAGGTGGGTCATTGGGTGTTTGTCTTGGAAGGGTGCATCTTTCCTGTGACACTTTTTGCCTCTCTCCTGCTCCATGACCCTGGCACAAGCCAGCAGCTTTCCTCTGCTGGGCCCATCTGCCATGACGTACTTACCGCCTAAGTTCGGGCCCAGAGCAATGGAGTGGACCATCTGTGGACTGAGACTTCTGGAACTGTGAGCCCCAGATAAACTTCTTCCTCTAAGCTGTTCTTGTCAGACATTTTGATCACAGCAACATAAATGCAAACTAAAACAATTTACCCGTTCTATCAATTTACTATCAGGATCCCAAACGTTCAGATTAGCTAAGATGGTGAGTCCAACCTATATATCTAGCACTCTATTTCTAATCCTTATATGTTCACAAACCAATTAAAAATAATTGAACTATCTCTGAAATCTGTAAATCAAATATCTCACATTATGATCATTTCTGACAAGTTCATCTGACTTCTCACATATATCTAATCTCCTTATAAATTTATCTTAAGGAAGTGTTCAATACACTTAGTCTCATCTCTCTTCATATTTTCATTTTTATTTTTTTGCCTTGTCTGCTATGGAGTGTACATCCTATGACCTACGACTTCCAATCCATGGGACACAATTCTAATAATCTATAGATAATCACAGAAGGAAAAGAAATCCCAATTCAACTTATTTGTTTAAACTGCATGTTTCCCTGGCACTTACATGCTATGAAAATTTTTGTCTCACTTCTTTTGATATAGAAGTATCTTGGATTAATTATCTGAAACCCATAATCATGCTGTAATAGCTTCTGTTGGAAGACAAAACAGAAATTTACTAGTCTTCATGCCTTCTCTAGGAGCCCCATAAATATGCCTTCCTTCTTTTGCTATAAAATTGCTTGAATTATGGTGTGTTTTGTCAGTCTTTGCTCTGCTTTCTTATTTGTTTCTTTCTCTTAATAGCCCACTGACCACCAGACTTTCAGTCCTTCCTCTCCATCAAAACTGCACTTTCCATTACTCACCAATGACTTTTTCCTCACGAGATCCAATGATTAATTTCAATTCTCATCTTACTTAAACTGTCAGTAGATTTTTGCATATTTAATCATTTCTCTAAAAAGCAAAACAAAATACTATTAGTCTTTTGAGGTAACCCCTTCTGGCATTGCTCAAACCTCTTCTTAGACTTTTCCACACTTGGTCTCTCAATCTAAATGTTGGAGTGCCCAGGAATCCATCTCCTCCTTGACCTCTCATCCTGACAACATGCTGATAGTCATTTAGCTATCTTGCCTGACCTCTCCCTTAAGTTTTCAGTTCATATAACAAATTCTCCTGGACAGCTTCTCCTGGATGAATATTTGTAGGAAGTCAAACATGTTCTGGAAAGTTTTAATTTCTCCCCAAATCTTCTCTTTCCTTAGTCTTCTCTGTCCTATTTAATGGCACCTTAATTTGTCTAAGTGCTTCAGAAAGAAAACACTATAAGTCAGTTTCTGGAAGGAATATTCCGTTTCCTTGACTTGCTATGTTCAGGTCCTGCTGTCTCTATCTTCAGAAGTCCTGCTGTCTCCACTTTCAGAATATACCTTCCAGCTTGATCTCAGTGCTTATGACCATCCCTAGCAAAGTCAGTGTCCTCCTCTCCCTGAAATATACTCAAAACTTCCATATGTGGGCTGTTTCCCGATATCTTTTTTACGCCTTAGTCGCACTTCTCTCCATACAATAGCCAGTGTGATGTTTTGAAAGATTAAATATGATTGCCATACTCAAAACCCTTTGACTTCAGAGCCCACTTGGAACACACAGTCTCCCCTCCACAGAGCATATATGAAGCTACATGATCTAGCCAACCTGTCTTAACCTCATCCCCCCATTCCCCAGTACTCCATGGTATTTTTAGTTGTAGTGGCTTTCTTCCTTTGTATTTGCAGACTTTTAAAAATTGCATTCTCTGTGCATATGAAGATTTTCCCTGCAGTTCTCCCATTGTTATCTTTTAACTTCATTCAGAGCATAATTTACATACTACCTTCTAAAGAGGACTTTCTTGATTACCTACTTGAAGTAATCCATGCTAACTTCACCCCATTCTGCTATCAGTGATAGACTAATAACTGAATGGTGTTAATAAAGACATAAAGCAATCTACTTAGTGTTATACTTAGTGTATAGTTTCAGCTTTTCCCAGTAGACTATAAGCTCCTCGAGAGCAGGTTCCTTGCTGTATTCACACCTCTTAGAATAAAGTCCTACAAATAATGGGTATCCAATTTATTGATCAGCATTGCAGTCTGTTTTTAAACAAGAGCTAAAATCCACGTGTCCTCAGAACTTGTTATGTCCCTATAACTGAAATTAAGGGATATAAGAAGAAAAGAAAGAGAAAGAAAGAAGATAGGAAGGAAGAACACTAAGGAAGGAAGGGGAAAGAAAGAAGTAAGGGAGAGAATGAGAGTAAGAGGAAATAATTGAAACCCTTGGTCAGTTTCATATCTATTCCTGAGAACAAGGCAGCGCAGACAGGACAAATCAGCCTGCAGTTATAAGGTGGATTCTCCACTTCTCATTTGATCACAAAGGCTTTGTAGCATGAGTCTGGTAGTTTTACCTAAAGAATGGATTTCTATGATGATTTCATGCATATGAACATATGTCACTTCCGCTTCTAAGTTGGATTTTTCTTTAAGAGTCCTGAACTCAATGATTTTGAATGAACCCATACATAAATTAAATTAATGATGATGAATAGGATTGAAATGCGGAAGCTCCCTCTGGTGGTTTAATTTGTACCTATACAAAAGCAGTGCAGAAAGAAGATGCTGCTCACCGTGGGCCCAAGAAGATGATTAAAATATTCTTCTTTGCTCACTGTCCTCCCCCTCTTCCCTTCCTCTTCCTTCTTCTTCTAATGTGAAATGTAATTATAAGTGAGAGTGGGAACCTCTAAAATGATAGTTAGCAGAAAGAATTATGGAGAAGCAACTTCTGGAAAATTAAAAGGAAATGAAGAAGACAAAGAGAAGCCAACAGTCCAAGCCTAGGTGTACTGTGCTTCCAAGTAAACATTTTAAAAACAGGTTTTCTGTACACTTAGCTAACTGCAAAGTAAATACATCTCTAGCCTTGCAAAGCAGGGATAGTGAGTGTTTCCTTCTTTGTTTGACTTTAACCTTGCTTTATTTGCTTGTCCCGAAAAACTGGTCACTTTACACCAGTTTAGAATTCTCCAGTGGATAACAAATTTAAAAAATGGTATTATGGTTATTTCTTTTAATCTTTTCCATACTTGAATTCTGCAGTTATTTGTACCTTGAACTTCTAAGAATCATGTGAATTATTTGGATGGTTGTTTTTTCAGAGTTTTAGGGCATGGTTATATAATCACTCATTTTCTCACTTTTATTGGTACAAACAATTAATTCTCTTTCTTTTACTCCATTTTTTGGGGGGGTTTGTTTTGTTTTGCAGGGAGGAAGCATGTTACTGTGTTCTGTAACTCCTTCTGCCTCTGAAAGATTTTCCATCTGAACTTTTTTTACATTCTACATACATTTTGTAATTTCACCTCTTTTCATGAGTTTATTGATTCTATGCAAATGATTCTGTACGTTAACTTGTTTTTTATCTCTAATTTATCATTTAGAACTGCCTTTTAGAAATTTCCTCAATAGTATAGTTCTAAAAGAGAATTAACCACCCATACCAAGGAACAGATATACCCCAAACTAGATTTGTTCTACTTTCTCACTTCTGTATTATCAATTATTGACTCTAACCAGAAAGAATGATCTGGTCACTTTGTATAAAATTACCAAGAACTTTATCTTCTACTTTCTTAACTCTTAAAGGGAACCAACCAGAAGCCAAATCCCATTCATTATGCTCATTAAATAGCTTTTCCTTCCCCTTCCTCTTATTCCACTGATTCTTCCCAAGTTTATTCTCATTTTTTCTTATGTATGGGAATGGTCTCTTTGTTGGCTGCCATGACCCTGTCAAATCTTTCTAACCCAGGCTTTGATAATTCCATTTCTTTGTTCATTAATCCTTAATATATTATCATACACTATAAAATGAAATCTAAATATAATATCCATGGCACTTAACCACTGTCCCTCTTTAACCCCCAAATCTGGCCTAGCTTACTTCTTTCCTAACTTTATTTTTATTGAATAAAAGTAAGGCCATGGATTTTATCTCTGTCTGGGAAAGTTAGCAGATTTTTATCCTTAACAAATTGCTTCTAAAAATAATAAGGGTATTAAACATGGGAAAACAAAATCAAATTTGTTGTTATAACAGTAAAAAATGCTGTAGTATTTTATATTGTAGTATATACAGTAAAAAATACCAGTAGTCCATTTCCCCCAGATAGTTTAGAAGAAATTTGAAATATAATGGAGCATCAAGCATTTGATCAAACACAACCTTGTTTCTTGTTACATTTATTATTTTTGTCTTTAAGTGTATGTAGAGTCCTTCCTTATGTAATTTCTGTTGATTATTTCTCTGTTAGCATCAAGCACCCTAAGAGTGGCACAAGGATCAGCAGTTGCCCTTATATGCAAGGTGCTGTGGAGTGTGCCTTTGTCCCAGCTGCTGAACCAAATTGCTTAATAATTATTCATAGCACATCTGTACTTGTTCACTCTCAATTTATAATACTCTAAACTTCTTTTCCTTTTCAAATTATATTATTAATAATATACGCTTTAAAATACCATTGTGAAAGATACCTAGGCTCTGCAGATAAGAGTAGTGAGATACAAAAAAATAAAAAATAAAAAAATAAAGTTGGTCCTTAGAAAACTTTTTGGAATTATCAGTAGAAAGCTTTGAGTATTTGACAATTTGCATTGAACCTAGTGAACAGATACAGTTGTGAAAGATAAGTTTATACTCTGTGTGTGGTGCCAAGATTACTTTGAGAATGGGGAAGCCAGCCAGCTAAGTGACAAGGAGTTGTTGAAACAAATACTTGGAGTGGGAGAAGTGATATGGGTTAGAAGCAACTAAGAGAGTCATTTCAAGGTGAGATGGGAACTTGAAAATCAGTGGGAAGTCAGAGATGGAACTTGAAGCAGGAGTTGATAAGCATTAGGGAGGAAAACAATTTTTTTTAAGACACTTAAGACTGATTGCAGGGGAGAATGGTAGAGACCAGGGAGGAGAATAAGGAGGAAATTGCAGTATAAGTCAAAGATGAAAAATTGTCAATGTAAGTGTGAGAGTTTTTTCAATAGCAAGAAGGAACTGATATTGAAATATGCCACCCAAATTGGCTCACCTCAGGGGAGCTAAGGTGACAGGCTAATGTACTGGAAACAGATGGTTTTCCATCCCCTTTCAATAAAGTGTGAAGCTAGACTCCCTGATAGCAAGTCAACAAATATAAGGGCTTTGAAATTCATTTGTATTTATTGGACTCTGCTATTTATGCTTGTATCTTCGGATACAATCAAAGATATCTTGAGTCCACGGTTTGGTTTTCTTTTGTATTTCTAGGCAAAAACTGCAAAGGTGGTGATGAGAATAAAGATCTTGTTAGGCTGGTACTTTACAGCTTTCCATCAATTTACCTAGGAAACACTGAATAACAGATGTAGTTTTAGGTCCAACCTGGAAGGGGCAGGGTGAGAGAAGATTTCTCTTAACTAGTGACTGCTAAGGGATCTTGCTTTTTTGAGTTTCAAAGATGAGAAAACAGAGATTCACAGAAGTTCCATAACTTGCCACAGGCCCTGTGGTTAGTCATATTTGGACGATGATGCCAGATTCTGTTTTCCTTTCTCTCTGCTCCAAAATGTCCTTTCAAACAGTCTTACTCTGGCATTTCCGCTATCAACTTATATCATCCTCCCTTCCTTCTTGTTACTAGGAGTTGTTGACAATGGAGATTCTCTCTCTGTTTAGCACCTTACTAATGTATTTACACTCTACTCTCACTGTTTTTTAGCCTCAGGGGTTGGAAATTCACTTTGAGCCTTTTAACACATTGGCCTTTACATTACCCTTAGTTCTCACTTAAAGTCATTTGTCAAGGCTTGTTGATTTTACTTCTATCTATAGGACTTGACTGTCACTAGTGTAGTTCAGAATTAAAATATCTTTCCTTGGGAATGCTCAAGGAGTCTGTAAACAGTTTAGTAGATTTTTTTTCCCCTCGACCTCTATAGATGCCAGATGCATTTGTTAATACCAGCCTTGGTATTTCACTTTTCTGTTCAGCAACCAGCAGGTGTCTTTGTCTAACACAGAAATCTTTATGTGTAAGTAGGAAGAATCAATCAAAAATAAATAGAGAAACACAAGGAAGATCAGTGGCATAGAAGGAGAATGGGGAGATGGGAACTGAAATCTAATTCTGTGCATGTACCCAACTATTGTGTATAACTATAATGCTCTAATAAGAGAAAAGAAAAGAAACGAAAAGAAATCTTAGCCTAGTAGTCAATCATCTGTTTCCAGCCTACCCTTAAAAATATTTCCTTTTAATATTATCTCCATGGCCCCGTCTTAACACATAAACGAAAGTGTTAACCATTTTCTGGATTCAACTTATATAGTCTTTTATTTATTTATTTATTTATTTATTTAGGGTACCAGGGATTGAACTCAGGGGCACTCAACCACTGAGCCACTTCCCCAGTCCTATTTTTTTGTATTTTATTTAGAGACAGGGTCTCACTGAGTTGCTTAGCGCCTTGCTAAGTTGCTGAGGCTGGCTTTGAACTTGGAATACTCCTGCCTCAGCCTCCTGAGCCACTGTGATTACAGATGCTCCATGCCATGTATTCTTATATCTTCATCTATCAGGATTTTTTCCTCTTTTTTCTTTGTTCATTTACCAAATCAGTCTCCTCGAGCTACTCTTTCTCTCTTCTGCATCTCTGGTAATTGCTTCTTTCTTTACACCTTCTGCCACTTTGGGCCCTTGCATTCTTCTGCTGGCCTGGCCCTCACCCTCCACATTGCTGCCTTGATGATTTTTCTCCTGGGGCAGTCTTCAGCTCTCATTTCCCTGCTTGCAAACTTTGTTGCAGTTCGTTTGTTGAAGCAAGTTCTTGAGCTTGGCATCCAACTCACATCATGGCATTTTCAGATCTTTCACACCAGTCTTCCTTCTTGCTTGACTACTTTCTTGCACAGTGTACTTTTTTCTAGGTGTGTAGCTTAAGTTGTTGCATACACGTTTGCATTCTACTCTTTTCTGAAATGTTCACCCCTGTTTTTTTTCCACCTTAAGAACTCCTAGTT
Source organism: Sciurus carolinensis (assembly GCF_902686445.1). Lineage (NCBI taxonomy): Eukaryota > Metazoa > Chordata > Mammalia > Rodentia > Sciuridae > Sciurus > Sciurus carolinensis. The sequence continues at coordinate 18,377,652 of NC_062217.1, read as the reverse complement.
TATCCTTTAACTTGCTGTTCGACATGACTTCTTAACAGCAAGTGTTTCCCTGAGCATCTCAAATACATAATGTGCCTATTTTCTATGTAAGTGTTAGAATGTTACTGACTTTCATGTAATTCTGTAGCTGCTATCATGCAATGATACGAAGTTTTTTTGCATGTGTGACCTCTGTTTTAACTGTATGGGGGTACATACCTTATTCATATTTGCATCTCTAGCACTTAACATAATGTACTACAAGAAATAAATACTCGTTTATAATTTGGTTGAATTAAAATAAACTTTGACATATCCAGGCCCAACCGATGCTCCTGGTCTTTCCTTGGGTAGTCTCCTGGTGTGCCTTCTCTTTCATCACCTCCAAGTTGGAAGGATCCCTTCTTCCTCTAACCCAGAACACATTGCTAGCTTCAAAATTTTGACACATATAACTTGGGTTTTGATGATTGGGAATATCTTTTTCTTCTAAACTCTAAAAGAAAATTTAATTACTCACCTTTTATTTCATATTATTTAATATTTGTACTTTGCAAATATTAGAAGAAAATAAAAATGGGTGGAATAAATGAATGAGCTCATAACTCTTTTAACATACATCACATGGAAAAATTAAAAAATTGAGAACTTTAGACAAGTTTAGATTGATCTCTTTCATTTTACATATCAGATAATCAGATTCAGAGATTCTGTCATGTTTTTAAGCTCTTAGCATCAAGGAAGGAAAAATTTGACAAGAAATAGTTTCCTGGTTCCAGGGCAATGATTTTATGCATTATCAGTTATGCTGCTCTGACTCTTCAAGTATATGTTATATGAATCTTTTTGATTCATTCCATGGTAAATTAATTACTTATTTTTTCCAGTAGTAATTATGTAAATTATACAAATATCTCTGCTAGATTAGAATTTTTAAAACAATGAATTTTCCACTTGGATAATTTTTCAAAAGACTATAATAACACCCTGGAAATCACAACAGATTAAGGGAGAAGATATAGAATGATTATAAAATGAGATATTTATATTAAATATACTGTCATTTCTGAAAAAGACCTTAAGAAGAAAACTGCAAAGGTATTTGTTTTTACCCTTAGTACTCATTTAAAAAATTAGGGCATATTCAGTAGCAAATTAGCTTATCTTAAAATCAGTACAAGCATGTGATTATTCATATTCATAAGTATAAAACATAAATATTATGTATTTTCATTGAATGAAAAGCAGTTCAGTTTATTAATTTAGTTCTCTGATTTTGCATATTTGCATATGCATACTGTAACCCATATAAATGTGTGTAGCACCACGTATCATGGTGGCCATTTTATGCAAATAATTTGATTCCTCTGAAAACTGACAACATTATATATGTATTACAAAAGTTAATATTGAGGTTGTAAGCAAGAACATGTCATCGTTTTGGCCCCTGTGAAACATTACATTCCCAGAAAAGCTGGAGCTTAGTTTCTAACTGTCTTTTAATGTCTTCTCTTTAAAAGGTGAATAAGATTTGTGGCCATCCAGTAAGAACACCTACACAAAGCCCCCCTTGTTCTTTTGATCCTAGCAAGGAGAAGCATGGAATGAAGATCTCTCCAAGGAATGGTGAAGAGACACTTGCCAACAGAAGAAAGTAAGACATTTGTTTTACAACCAGAAAGAGAAATGAAAGTAAGCCATTAATTTTACAACAGAATAGAATGTGTTCATTAAGTAGACCCAAATACAGTATGGAAGAAAAAAAGATCAGCATTCATTAACTTTGAAATTCAGTGGCTCCACCTGTCCCATTAATTTGGAAGATAGATTCAGCTTGTGAGACCAATATAAAAGTTCCTGTGTTAATGGAAATTATTCTATATTATAATATGCTAGGTTCAGACACATGACCGTTGTGCATTTGAAATGTGGATAGTGTGACTGAGGATTAAGTTTTTCATTTTAATTGTAATCTAAATTCTACATATGACTAGTGGTGACCCTAATGGACAGTGTAGGACAGAATAAATTTAAATGATGTATTATTGAATTCAGTAGTACTGAACATTATCATCTCTTATAATTGGTTGGATAAAAAGAAGTGTCCATACAGTTTACCTGGAATGGTGAAAATGGTCATGTTTTGGTACAGAACAACTCACATTTCTACCATTATGCCCATCATTACCTCACAAGTTAAAGTCTTCATTAGTGTTCCTTTGCTTGATAATTGGTGCTTAAGCTGAAAAACTCTGAAAACTGTCATGACTGTACTTGACTATATACAAATAGGCCAACAAAAATTATGGGGGTGGCCTTTGTTTTGGACTAAGCTCCTGTATTAGGTTCCAGAATGGAAGCTGCTCCAATTCATAAATGGCAAATAAAATCCCATTAGCTCTCTAATTAAATCTATTGTCAATTTATCTTTGACAATATTTTTCAAGAGTAGCATATAGTAAAGTACTTACACATAATAGATGCTTACAGAAACAAAGGAAATAGGATGAGGAATGAAGAAAATAGTGAAGATAAAACAAATAAGGGAAGGAGTACTCAGAGATAGATTAGAATACTAAGGCAGGAATTGAGAAGAATGTTCAACTTATCCTTCTGGATCTGAGAAATATAGATATGCTTGTGCTTGAATACACATTACCACACACACTTTACTAAAAAGTGTTTTGTTTTTTAATTATAGTTCCCTAAGTCAAAATATTCATGAATGCTGATGATACTTTTTTCAACTATTTTTTTTTCATTTCATATACTAATACTGTTTTTCATCTTAGTGTGTATTAGATATAGTGACCATACAGAGATAAAATGGAATTGGACAAGTACAGTTATTGACTTGTTTGGATTTCTCACTGTGACTCACTGTTTAAAATTTTAATGTTTAAAATTATAAAAAGTAAGCAAAAAGAAATGAACTTCTAAATGACCATCTAGATTATTAACAAAATCACTCTGTGGAAATCATTAAAAAGTGAAGTTAAAAACATTTCTATATCCTGAGTTATTTTTTATAAATTAGTGTTAAATCCATGATAGTTTTTCTTAGGTATTCATTTTTTTTCATTTACTCTGGGCAATTCTTATGAGAATACCACTAGCAGAAACTACTTTCTATAATTTAAACCAAGTCAAAACTATTATAAGAAATACATGGAACAAAATAATTTATCAGTTTCTATAGTTTAAGAGAGGTTTTGTAGTACCCCAAATTTTAAATTATAAAATGCAACTGTGACTTTGCCAGTGTAAATGAAGATAAAACTATTTTATGTTGTATAAAATTTAAAAATGCATTATATATAAATCAGTTGTAGTTTTTAAAAATTATATTGTTATAGTTTACTCAGACTTAGTTGTTTAAAATTGCTAGAATGATGGCATCCTAACTTAAAAAATATCATTTTATGGCTTTTTCTTTCCATAAATCATTTTAGGAAGAGTTTGATTTGTATAGCCTGGAAGGCTTCCGACAATTTTTTTCAATGTATGTTAATGTAACTGTAGGAGTAGGAAAAATTGCTTCCCTCTACCTCCTAGGTTCTTGGGCTGCAGTGTGAATTAAATTGACATAAGACAGAGTAACCAGAAAATCCATTTTAGTTATGTAGGTAGGCATTGGAGGTCCCCAAAATATGTGAGACTCAAATCTGAGGCTTCTATGGATAGCATCCAGAACTACCAAAAGGAATAGTGGCCTGGGCTTTCTTGGAGGTGGTAGAAGTAAGTTATGAGAGCAGAAGGGGAGAAAATATATGGTGAATAGAGTTTTCCTTGTTTACTAATGAAAATTTCCTTTATATATGGAAATTTCTTTTATAAAAGGGTGACTTTTGTAAAAGCTACTCCTGTGTCAGCAGTTTCTCAAAATATCCAGCTTGAGGTATTTGATAACTGAAGAGTTATGGTTTAGAGTGGCATGTTCTGGTCTCCCCCAGCCATATTTTGATGTTTTGATATTTTTGGGTGGTGTATCCCCCAACCAGTATGAACACTATTGATTTATAAATAGTTTGACCAGCTTCCTTTCTTTTTTGACGAGCCTACAGTATGAAGCGATGATTAATCAGTCTTTGTTTAACAATTGCAATGTTTAGTCCATTTTTCGTACTCATATATAATATTCTACAATTTTGCTTAAGACTACAATTTTGCTTTTTGTCTTCTCTTTAAGCATTTCTCTTTATTCATTCTTTCTTACTTTCCTTTGAATTAAACTGAAATTTATTATTTTTATCCTCTCATAGCTTTTTAGGGTTCTAATTACTTATCATTCTCTTAATGGTTACCACAGGATCACAATATGCATTTTCAATTTTTGCTATTTCAATAAGAACGTTTACCATCAATAAAGCAATTTACAACAGATTTACTCCATTATTCTTCTCCCATTTTATGCTGTTACATCAACAAATACCTTACTTCTAGCAACGTTTTCTCAACACTTAGGACATTAGTTTTGTTTTAATTTTTAGGTAGTCAATATTTATTTATAATCACTCACATATTTTATTATTTCTGGTGCTACTCCTCTCCCCCTTTTTCATGTGTTGATCTATAATCATTTTACTTTTACCTAATATATCTCTCATCGATTTTGGCAGTGGGCAGGGAAAACTAAGGATTGAAACTAGGTCCTTGAACATACTAGTCAAATACTTTACCTCTGAATTACACCTCCAGCCTCTTTGATGATTACAAGCAATGAATTCTTTCAGTTATTGTTTGTGCAGTCTTCATTTTTGCAAAATATTTTCTCTATGCCTAGCATTTGGAACGTTCTCAAGCTATCATTTTTAGAACTCTAAATGTCTAAGTCAAAATTAAGTTCATCACATGACATTATGTGTAAGTAGTATGAAAAGTTAAGGGGAACAAACTTAATGAGTGAGCATCAAGGTAGTGGATACTTCTGTCGCCCCACTCACATACCCTCTACCTGGCCATTTTTCTGCCTGGCTGCTATGTCCTGGCTGCTAACACTCTGCTGCTCTATCCTCTGAGGAACTGTATTGAACAAAGCAGAGCCATCTCTATTTCTTACCTATTGCAACTGAACAAGTCATTATAAAATTTAGTGCTCAAGGCAACAATGAGCATTTATTATTCAATTTTCTGTGGGTTAGGAATTTGGAAGCAAGTCATCTGTGGAGTTCTGGCTCAGTCTATAGGGAGACTATTGTCAACAAGCCTCTGGGGCTTTGGTCATCTGCAGACTGAGTATGTTCTCCCATAGTGGCTCAGTGATGTGACTGTTAGCAGGAAGCCTCAGTTTCTTGCCACTTGTGAGCTCGTCATAGAGCTTTCTGAGTGCTCTTTCAACTTTGTGACTGGCTTCCTTGTGAAGGTAAGGAATCTAGGAGCGAGCCAGGCAGGTCTATCATTTTACAGTCTAGTCTCAGAAGCCACACAGTCGTTTCTGCAACATCCCATAGGTTACATAGCTCAGCTCTTTTCACTGTTAGAAGGGGATCCACATGGCATGAAGGGGAAGATTGTTGGGGTCCTCTTAAGGAGTGCTTGCCACCCATCTCATCCCAACTACCTCACCTGCTTGTCAGCAGCTGACAGGCAGTAACTGACAGGATGTGGTGATGTAAGAGGCTTGCCCCTTTCTTAAGGTGCTGAAATTCATGCTTCAGCACTCCCTGTGGTCTCTGGCAGAAGCTGGCAACCATATTTCTGCTTAACTCCTTCCTCTCCACCCTCTCCTCTTTTCCTTTCTCCCTTTCTCCCTTCAAAGAATTATCTGTCTGACTCCAAATTCCTGCCTTGGGCACTGCTTCTAAGAAATCTGACCTAAAGGTGTCTGAATTTGAAAAAAGTAGCTAAAATAAATGCAGAATGAGTGTAAACTAAGAATTTTAGTGTCTGTCCTAACTGTGGACACTTCTTTACATAGCCCCAAATTCCTAACCTTTTCTTTTCTCCCACTTTCTCCATTGTGTTCACTTTATAGAAAACTCTGTTAGATACATGTTTTTCCTTTGTGCTAACATTTGAAAAAGAATGATTTTCTTATTAAAATAAGTCCTTTTCTTATTAAAATAAGTTGTGCTAAACAACTTCAAAGTCTGTGTAAGTCTGTTAGCTTGGGAAGGAGGGAGCCAAACTGGAGTTGGATTAGTTTATTTCAGAGATGTGACCGACCCAGTTCAATCTTCCTTATTTTTTTCTATATAGATATTATGATCTAATTCACCACTCTGTATTATTGACACATGCTATTTGGTGTGGTCTCCAGAGTGGAGGAAATCGAGGAAGAGCTTCTGCTCCTTTAAATAGCCAGCAACGCATCACTATGTCCTCCTTTTGGGCAGAAACCAATCAGCACAGCTGTATGGGACATTGTACTCATATAGATGTCTAAACCATCCCAGGCAGAGTGATCTCCCTGTGGCAGTTCCTGTTCTCTGCTTGATTCCTTGAAGTTAGCTGGTAAGAATAAGCTATTAGCAAGCTTAAATCGGTGATAATTAGCTGTACATTATTATTTCAAAGTGGTGTGGCTGTGCCAATTAAGTGGGTAATTAGGAAAACCCCAGGACAATAAATTAAGACAGAACCTCAACACAGGGCCCCATCTGTTCGCCAGCAAGCATTCCAATTAGCCAGGCCTCTCATTGAAGAATGCAGGGTAAAGGGGATTGGTCATATTCATGGGTGTGTATTTGCTGATAGAGACTGTCCTAGGTGCTTAGTAAAAATAAGATAATTTTACTATCAGACAGAATTCTGATACCAAGGTGGGGAGGGGAATTTTTAAAAATATTGGATTTATAAAGTTTCAAACACAATATAAATAGTTTATGGATTTTTCCCCCAAAAATTTATCTTCAGAATTTAATTGGACATCATATCAGACAATTCCATTTTATCCTAGTGTGGTTTATTAAATCATGATTTGAGTGAAAATTTTATTACTTGGAACATTAACAATTTTATTTATTGAGAATAAAAACTGAAGAGGACTCTCAAAATTGCAGAGTTTATGAAGACAAATGAGACAAGGCATCAAGAACAGTGATTAAATTGGGAAAACTTCAGCCATATATTAAATAAGAGCACGTTAATCCTATTTAGGATTATTACTAAGATAGAATAGGTTTATATTAAATGGGATCACTAAACTTAAAATAAATGAGTTTATAGTTTCATAATCAAATCTACATAATAGTTTATTAATGAAGACAAAATAAACTAATTTTTAAATTTTTAATTTTTTTCAATATAGCACACTGGGTACATGTGTTTGTTCACATGGTAAATTAGTGTTAATATACACTGGGTTTAATCTGATGTATCAAAAATGCAAATATTCCTTGGGTGAAAATATTCCTAGGTCACAGAAAAATCAACTCTTTGAGAAAAATTTAATATCACTTATAGAAGTAAAGAAAGCAATTTACAATCTATTTCCTAAAGGAAGTTAGTGCTTCTTTGAGGTGCCAATATTATTTATTACCTGTAAGTTTAATTTACTAAAATAAAGGTCATGTTCCCTTCAGTGAGAAAATTTCTGTTTAATTTAAAACAGTGCTTGGTAGGTGGTGGTGGTAAGTGCTTCCAGGGCAGGGAGGCCAAGACAAAGCTTTTAGACAGGCGCTGAGGGAACACAAGCTCCCAGGCAGGCCAGAGTTAAGACCTACATGAATAATGAAGATCAGGACCTGCAGGGGGTCAAAAACCAGGCACACAGGAAGAACAAATGCCAGAAGGCAGAGCAAACATATGGCAAAAGTTTAGGCTAGTTCTTAACATTTGGGGATCACATATCCTACTGAGAATCTGATAAAGCATTCCCAGAAAAAGAAAGTTCATAAACAAATGCATGCAGAATTCTGTTGCCTTGAAAAGCAATTTGCTCCTCCTAAAACTACTTTTAAAAGTAAGATGTATTTTTTTTTAAATGAATTTGTTCTTATCTTCTACATGTGTTTATGGAAAACATCATGGCCATTTCATGAAATATGTTAAACTAAATCCAAACAATGGAAAATTCAACTAATACTAAATATTATTATCTTCTCCTAAAAGGAGTGACAGCATTAACTGCTTGGTATAAACTATAAGTAAAATTGTGATGAACCTTAGATGTGCCTATATGCACATAGTTTGTATCCAACAGAATTCCACTTTGTTTTTTCTTGACGGTTACTGAAAATTGTAGAAATTTTTTGTAACTATCCTTGGCTGCAATTAGAACTTTCATAGCTGGCTGGCTTAAATAAGGTTAGACTTATTTTAGGAAGCATGAGCTTTATTGCAAATCCTTCAGGTTCCATTGGTGCTCCAGATGACTTTAGTCCTCACATTAATTGTGATGTCTGTAATGCTGAGGCTCTCAACTTTAGGATAATGTGAGTAGAAGTAAATCTTCACAAGTTTCTCATTACTGAAAGATTAATAAGGTATGTATTTTCAAGCCATAAGAAGAAGAATGACCTTTCGATTGGAGTTTTCAAATGGGTTCTGCAAAAACCTTCTATTTCTTTTCATTTGTTCTAATTAGTTCTATATGACAGTAGAATGCACTTTGATACATCATATATAGATGGAGTATGACTTCTCATTCTTCTGGTTGTACATGATGTGGAATCCCACCAGTCATATAGTTATATAGTTACATAGGGTTAAATGTCTGATTTATTCTACAATCCTGCCCACCCCCTCCCCTCCCTTCACTCTCCTCTACCTAATATAAAGTCACTCTATTCTTCCCTAGCTGTCCCCCTTATTGTGAATTAGACTCTGCATATCAGAGAAAACTCTTGGCTTTTGGGTTTTGAGATTGATTTATTTTGCTTAACATGATATTCTCTAGTTCCATTCATTTACCAGCAAATGGCATAATTTCATTCTTCTTTAAGGTGGAGTAATATTCCATTGCATATATATATAAATCATTTTCTTTATCTATTCGTTTGTTAAAGGGCACCCAGTTGGTTCCATAGTTTAGCTATTGTGGATTGAGTTGCTATAAACATTGATTTGGCTGCATCAATGTAATATGCTGATTTTAAGGTCTTTGGGTATAAACCAAGGAGCGGGATAGCTGTATCAAATGGTGGTTCCATTCTAAGTTTTTTGAGGAATCTCCATACCACTTTCCATAACTGTTGCACCAATTTGCATTCCCACTATCGACGTATGAGTGTACCTTTTTCTCCACATCCTCATCAACACTTATTATTGTTTGTATTCTTCATTGCCATTCTGACTCAGAGGAGATGAAATCTTAGTTTTGATTTGCATTTCTCTAATTGATAAAGATGTTGAACATTTTTTCCATATATTTGTTGATTGATTGTACTTCTTCTTCTGTGAAGTGTCTGTTCAGTTCCTTGGCCTGTTTATTGATTGGGTTCTTTGGGGTTTTTTGAGTTCTTTATATATCCTGGAAATTAATGCTCTATTTGAGGTGCATTTGGTAAAGATTTTCTCCTATTCTCTAGGCTCTCTCTTCACATTATTGTTTCCTTTGCTGAGAAGAAGCTTTTAGTTTGAATCCATCCCATTTATTGATACTTGATTTTACTTCTTGTGCTTTAGGGGTCTTGTTAAGTAAGTCATATCCTAGGCCCACATGGTAGAGATTTGGGCCTACTTTTTCTTCTATTAGGGGCGGGGGTCTCTGTTCTAGTACCTAAGTCTTTGATTCACTTTGAGTTGATTTCATGCAGGGAGAGAGATAGGGATTTAATTTCATTGTATTATATGTGCCTTTCCAATTTTCCCAGCACCATTTGTTGAATAGGCTGTTTTTTCTCCAGTGATGTAACAAAAGAGGTGAAAGACCTCTACAATGAAAACTATAGAACCCTAAAGAAAGAAATTAAAGATCTTAGAAGATGGAAAGACCTCCCATGCTCCTAGAAAGGCAGGATTAATATTATCAAAATGGCCATAGTACCTAAAGCATTATATAAATTTAATGTAAGTCCTATTAAAATTCCAATGATATTCTTCCTAGAAGTAGAAAAAGCAATCATGAAATTCATTCAGAAAAATATGAGATCCAGAAGAGCCAAAGCAATCCTTAGCAAGAAGAGTAAAGCAGGAGGCATCACAACACCAGGCCTTAAATTATACTGCAGAGCCATAGTAACAAAAATGGCTTGGTATTGACACCTAAATGACACAAAAACCAATGATATAGAACAGAAGATGACGTAAATACAGTTATCTCATACTAGACAAAGGATCCAAACACCTTCTAAGTACAGTTTTGCTGGTTGTACCAGGAGCTTTAAACAATGTTCATAATGGTGACTAAGTATCTCATTTAATGATTCAAAATATCTCTTCAACGTGGAAAACAAACTATGAATGAAACTCTCTTTCTCTCTCTATAATATGCCTGAGAGTATATTTTCTGTCTTTTTTTCTTCAAAAATGGGGGTGGTGGTACCAGTAAACATCCACAGAATTGAAAAGAAATTAAATTTGGCTACCATTTTTTTTTTCCTACTGAAATTCTCAAAGAGGTGAGGAGAATTCAAAGTTCATGCAATGGCACAAATGATTTTTCTTTATGAGTATATAAAAGTTATATCAGAATATTTCACAGAATCTTTGGGAGCTGGTAAATCAAGATGGTAAGTGAAGCTTGTCCCTTTTACTAAAGGAGCCAAATTAATTGCATTGGAAGCATCGTGGATCCTTGATCTACAGCAAGAACATCAAGCACTATCTTCCTCTTTTGTTCTTTTGCACAGCAGCAAAGAACATTTCCAACATTTTAAGTCTACCAATGCCTTTGACATGTAGGTTGTAAATTGTAGATTTCCTGAAACTAAAGCCAATTTTTATATCAGAGTCCAGAGACACAGGTATTTGAACTAAACCAGAGAAAGTATCTGAAAATATGCATGAACAATTCAAACCGGGTAAATATGTCCATCAATAAGATAAATTTTTGGATGGAGTGTGACCAAGCATATCTGATTATCAGAGAAAAATGAAAAAAAGAAATTGAAGCAAACTATTTTATTGTCGTTCTTCTCAATCCAAGAGGAAATACTATTGTCAAAAATATGTTCCTGTTCCCTAAATCATGAAATTTATTTTTAAAACATTAGTAGCCACAGAAAATATTTTATTGTAAAAGAGAATTTTTGAGATTTTACCTAAAATACTGAATCACAGAATATAGGTACTTGATAATGATTCTTTGTATGAATGACATGCATTAGAATCAACACATTTGCAAATACTCCACTTGACTTAACCTTTTTACTGGTTTTGACATAATCATTTAAAAAAAATCAATAGCATACTTCTTTAAGGCAGTAGGATTGAACAATTAATTGCATATTTTAATTAAAATGAATGAACAAAAATGTTATGAAGTACAGAAATCAGAAATTATATCATGTATCTTTAAAAGAGATGTCCAGTTTCTTTATTACTATCTGACATATTTTAGATTTGAACATGTGGTCTGGTGTTTATTTAAAAAAATAGATTAAAGACTTTGTTCAAAGTCCTTTTTAATGGAGAAAAGAATCAGTTCTTTTTAAGACACTCTTTTCTATAACATGTAGCAATGATATTAGAACAAGTTTTGAAAACCTAATTTGAAAACAGGTTGAAATCACTGTAGAGGAGGATCCATTCAATTTTACTGGGACACTAATGGTAACATATTGGGTTTGGAAGGCCCTCGAAGAGTGAGGACTAGAAGTATCCTAATTGTGCAGGTGGCTATGAACTTCTAGCTCAGGGTTGGCATAAAAGTGTCAGAGAAGGTTTGACAAGAAACACCTGTCAGAAAAGAACCCTCTGCCAAGGATATCCAAGAATATTAGTGAATTTTCTGGGCTTCTTTCCATTTCTCTTTCCCATTATTTTCCCTCTTGCTCCTCAGCCTACCACCCATTCTTAACCCCTTAGCTATGCTGAGAAATCACAGTCAATCCTTTAATGAAGGAAAATCCTGTCATGTGAACTGGACTTCCTATGAAGAGGGGAAAACCTGGAATCACTTAACCAGGAAAGAAAAAATTCTTCTCTCTGAAAATGGTGTCAAACCTGAGGTCACAGTTCTCATAATGAGCAGGGAGTTCAGGTGAGGTTCAGAGAGCAGACTTCATGAGTTTCTCTTTCAGAACAAATATGGTTTTTTTTTTTCTTTTTAATCAAATATGAATGTAATATGCTTGAAACACATTTATGTTTGTGATAAATGTGCCTAGTGCCATATATTGCTCCCAATGAGGCATTCTCCCTCTCCTCCCATCTCTCTGGGGCCAAGAAACTTGACTTCAACTCTCCCTAGACCCCATCTAACTCCATAAATTTAATTATTTTCAAGCATTTACAGTGGAATCTGTTACTGCTGTAGAATAGAAATCTAAAAATATTTTGTCAAATAGAATGACTTAGGTAAGAATAAAGTTGAATGATTAAATATAGATTCAGAACAGCAAGAGAAAATAGCTCTTATCTAAAAACATGTAATTATATATTTCCTCTGCTGAGCAGGAGACTGACATTTTAAATGTCTACTGTTTGACAGCTGTGGTCAGACATCTCTACAGGGTTGAGCCTGCTCATTAGTGCCACATTAACCTTAACTTTGCCTCAGGCCATTAACTAGCAAACTGCACATTTGACCTTTGTTCTACAGATATTTTCAAACAGTGTGCTAGGCCCTGCTTTTAATTTGGGTTCTGTATTATGTGTGGACTGACTTTAGGGGTAGAAAAAAATCAATACATGTCATTAAATAAAGAAACATGTGGTCTGAGACATTCCACAGAGAAAAGCTCCATTTGAAAATAAGATTCTTCTCTAATACTTTTCCAGATAATTAGCTTTGGTCAAAGTTAGAAATAGTCTCTTCAGTATTGTAGTCAATGGAAAAGAAGGAGTGGAAATACAGTCTGTGACAATTTATAAATGTTTTAAATGAAACAAATTGCTACTAGTTGAGGCCATTAGATGGAGAGGTGTACCTTTTGAAGATAGCTGTTTCCAGAAATGTCTTAGGAAGTAAAATGCAAAATCAAATGTGGATGAGAGCCACATTCTTAAAGGCAAACAGCTCCCTAGAAGATCAGCAGTTTGAGACTTACATGGTCTCCACTCTTCAAAACATACATACATATTTTTTTTTGTAAATAAAAACCCAAATTAATTTAGTGAAATATCTTGTTAGGCTATGTGACTGTTACTATATTCAGTTTATGACATAGCATAACAGCTATATAAAAATAAGTGAGACCTATATTTATTAACTTGAAAGGAGTTCAGGATATATTATCTAGTGAGAAATTCCTATTTTATCCATGTGTACATATTGGTACCAGTTTTGTGAGACCAGTCCATCTATAAATCTCTGATTCTTTGTTTTTAGATCCGAGCTCTCTCTCTCTCTGGTCTCTCTGATTGCTTGTCAGTGTACATGCAGAGAAAGCTGAGGAAGGACAAGCATCAGACTGTAGACATGGGTTCCTTCAGGAAGAAGGGATGGAAATACTATGGAGATAAATATATCTGCTGTAGAATAGAAATCTACGTAGAAACTTGCTCTTCATGCACCTTTTAATTGTTTTACCGCTTAGTAGAAGGTATATAACTTTTAAAAATAAAGTTAATAATAATACTACAGTCAGTTGGAAATGTTGCTCAGTTATACACTGGTAACTGGGTAGTTCTGTGTCAACAGACCCAGAAAGGACAACTTCAGGGTGGGTTTCATTTCCTTCTTTAATTTTTTACCATGTGATATGTCAGGAGACCTTTCTGGCATTGTTGGCCTCAAGGGCATGGGAAGCAATGAAGCAATAACTATGCTAGTCCATGTTTCTCCCTTGCCTTTAGTAAGCTCAGGGCAAACAAGGCTGCAGGCTATGAATGAGCAATTGTGCCGAAGCCTTTTTCTGTCTTCACTGTGCTAGCACAGTGCACAAAGATGGTCATTAGCCAGTGATTAGAATTTACCCCTCTCCTCGCTTCCTGCACTGGGCATTTTGGATGGGTCAAACTATACAGATCACTCCTGTCTGAACATACAGTGTTCTGCAGATTTTGGCAGGAAGCGATGTTTTATTATCTACGTTTTCTATTGTAACAATCCAAGAATAAGTGTGTTTTGCTAAAAATGATAATTTACATGAAAATTTTAAAACAGAAATATTCTTCTAAAGATATTGCTAAGAGATATCATTTTAATTAACTAGCTACTTAATGAAATAAGATATTAAAGTCTGCATTGACTAAATTCCTCACTAAATAATAACTAGCATTTCCTTTTTCACTTTACTGATTTTCACTTTCCTTATTTATAAAATAAAAGGTGAAGCTAAATCACTGGTTTTACAGCTCAGCTCACATCAGGGTCAGGTCGGAAGCATTCAGAAAACCCAGATGCCTGAATCCCACCCTAGGTCGATGAATCTGAATATCTGAGGGAAAAACCTAGGCATACAGTTTAAAATGTTTTCTTAGCGGAGATGTGCAGTGAGGACAGAGAGCTGCTAGAGTAGATGATCCCTTAAGGATCTAACTCTGTCTTCATATCATACATCTTTGATATATTAATTATGATAGCTATGTCACACAGGGGTGCGACTAATGTGTCATCGCACAGTAATTTCAACATCACATGTACATAGAAACTGTCTTGAAGTAGAGTTTGACACAGTTTGCAATCCTATCTTTCAGATTTTTTTTTTTTTTCTATTTTCTAATGCAACACACTAGGAAGGTTTCTGGTATTGCCCACCATCTAGGAATAGTTCCACTAGCATTAAGTTTCCCAAGTCATCTGTATTCTTTAGGAACTTAAAATTATCATCATTTTAAAAATATGTCCTTTTGTAGAAACTTATAATTCTAGAGGTTGATAAAAACTGAGACTTGTAGAATTTTTGTGTGTGTGTGTGTGTGTGTGTGGGTGTGTGTTTATGTTGGATACCAACTATGGTCCAAACCCTGGGGATATGAGGACGATATGGCTCTGGCCTTGGGAGAACACATCTTCTACTCAGGGAGACAGACTCACAAGTACCAGAGAGCAAGGATGTGAGCAGACAAGTGCTGGATGAGAAGCAGGGAATGAACTCACAAGCGTTACACAGGTTGATCAGGGAAGGAGTTAGAGAGGAAGTGAGATTTCAGTGAGATCTTAACGGATGGGTAGAAGGATAGTCAAGTAGGGGGAAAAGGCAGTTCTAGATGGAGGAAACTGAGTGGGCTAAGCCTGGAAACAGGTTCAGTAAATCCTGAGACATTTTATGCAATGTGTGCAACATGGTCTTTGCTGTAGTGTGTGAGGAGAGAGAAAGGGGACAAAACTAAGGGCCAGGGGACCATCTGTTACACTGTTGCAAGTCCAAGTAAGAGTTTAAGTTTTTATATGGACCTGACATGCAGACTTCAAATAATACTGAGACCAGAACATTTTCCTCTTTTCCTTTAGATATTTTCAAACTGTTACTCTCAATAATTATATCTGATTTCTGTATTTTAAAAACAAAATGGAAAACTGTCACAGGTAGCACAGTTTTCAAAGGATCATTAGCTGGAACTTCTTATATCTCCCTGCATTTATTATGCTCCCAATTTTAACTGGAAATAGTCTCATGATTATGAAAAATAACTGTAGTGACTGTAGTCACTCTTCCAGTTCTTAATTTTGGAATCATCTTAAGAATGTAAGATTTTATTCACTGAGACATTTCTTGTAAAACTGGGAAAGGAGTCATGTGTGTAGTAAGCTGAAGTGAGATATGAATTCTGGTAATAGACCACCATTAATTGTCTCTGTGTCAGTAGCTAAGGCTTTCAGACCTCACTGGTACTACTAGTATTCTAGTCCCTCTATTTCCTTTATTTTGCACCAATTCAATTATTTTTTCTACCTCTAATATAGATCCCTTGGTCCCTAATGCAGCCACATTTTTCAACACTATGCTTAATTCCTGAGACGCCCCCAAAAACCAGAAACAACAACCACAAAACAACACATAATATAATATTCCAAAGTAGAATCTCCCCTCAAATTTTTATCTTCATAAGTCAAATTTATCTTAACATTCACAGAGACTTTATTTTCCCTTATTTTAATCTCAGAGGAAATTTCTCCAAAGCTATCTCTGTTTTCAGTAATCCTTCCTTTCTCTTCTTTTCTGAATTTATAACCTGGTGAAGTGGCACATGCCTGTAATCCCAGAAATCTGGGAGGCTAAGGTGGTATAGGATCATGTGATCAAGGCCAATCTGGGCAGTATGCAAGACCCTGTCTTAAAAGAAAGAAATCTGTGATTAATCAGTTATTAGTTTTCCTTTCCTGTCATTGTATCAATTAAGAGAGACCAAGTTAAAAATGCAGTAGCAAACTACCCCAACACATCATTGGTTTAGGAAAAATATATTTCTGTGCAAAGTCTGTGCCCATTCTGGTTGTGCTGGGGTTGCTAATGAAGTTGTCAGTGCTTACCCAGAATGCCCACCCAGGCGGTTCTGAAAGTACATACCATGAAGGAGCATGTATGTTGTTCACACACCCAAAGTGAGTCCTATGACCAAAGCTAACTTACAGGGCCTAAAGGGCCCAGAAAGGAGAGAACTGGGGTATTTTGGAACAAGCTTGGTATCTCCTTTCCTCTACATACAAACATTTCCAATTTTCTCTTATGTTCAAGTAAACATAACCAAAAAAAAAAGAAAAACTGCTGTAGTTTTCCTTTTTGAGACTTTCTACCTTTAGTTTCTCATCCTCTTTGAATGCTCAGCACTCTCCAAGTCTGAAGTCTATGACTCTACTGCAAATATTTTCATTATTGTATTAGACTTCTAAGGCTGCCATACTAAAATTCTATTAGGTTGGGCTGTTTATATACCAGAAACACATTGTCCCACAGTTCTGGAGGCTGAAGTTCAAGGTTAAGGTGTCAGCAGGTCAGATTTTCCTGAGAATTATCTTTTTTGGCTTGCAGATGGACACCTACCTTCTCCCTTTGTTCTCACAGGATCTTTTGTCTGTGCCATATATCCTCACATCTCTTCCTCTTCTTATAAGGCCATGTGTAATGTCTTTGCTCTGTGGATCATGCATGGTCACATATGCAGTCCATGTAAGTTCCAAGGGTTCATCTTTGACAGCAAACCTCCCACAGCACTCATGGCTCTTGCAAAGGTAGCCATAGCATCTCTGAGTGCTTCTTTGAAATGGAGAATTTTGATCCCTACCATAGAATTATTAATTCTGAAATGAGCCTATGGCAAGATTCCCAGGTCATGTTTACACATAAAAAGTTTGAAAAGTCATGTTCTACTGGATTTTTCGACCTGAGAATTCCAAAGAAATCTCAAACCAAACAGGTTGAGAATGGAAAGATTGATTCCTTAATTTTTACTCACTGATTAATTTGATGGCTATTTGTTGGATTTATTGTATGTCATCTTCACTCCTCTAGAATCTATAGCCGTGAACAAACAAACACACCAACAAAAAACCCTAACCTACTTGAATTTTTTATTCTTAGAGCCAGGAGGTAGATAGTGAGTACATATATAACAAGGTAGGTTAAAAAGTGACATGCGTCAAAGACAAAGGAAATAGCAAACAGGAAGAGGGTAGGTGTAAGTGTAGCGGGGCCCACTGAGAAGGTCATGTTCCCCCTCCTTCATTTTTTAACTTGGAGTGTGATACAATCATCACCCCAGTCACCTCAGTGGCAAAATCAAGTAAAATTTATCTTAGAGTCCTTTCTTTACCTGCCAATTCTAGATTCCTAATGTCTTTTAAACCAATCACTGTTCATGGCATCCACTGGCAGGTTTTTTTCACCTTCTGTTTTTCCTCCCCTTGAATTTTGTTCATAGTCCCTGAAGTGACTTTTCTATTTCTTTTTTTTTCACTTTTTTTAACACATCAAGATATGAAATCTATCTTTACTTTTTTTGTATTGAAAATTTTTTCATTATCTTTTTTGTCAGGGATAAATTTTTAAAAATATTTTCATACATGTATATAGGGAAAATGTCTGTCTCGTTCTATCATCCTTCCCATCCCCACCCCGCCCTTGTTCCCCTCTGCATAATCCAAAGTTCCATAATGCTTCCCTATCCACCCCCCACTATGGATCAGCATCTGCTTATCAGAGAAAACATTCAGCCTTTGGGTTTTGGGGATTGGCTTATTTCACTTAGCATGATCTTCTATAGTTCCTTCCAAATGCCCACAAATGGCATAATTTCATTCTTTAAGCCTGAGTAATATTCCATCATATGGAGATATCTATATCTACATCTATAAGTAGATATATATATATATATAGATATATAGATATACATATAGATATATACCACATTTTCTTTATCTATTCATCATTGAAGGGCACCTAGTTTGGTTTCATAGATTAGATATTGTGAACTGAGCTGCTATAATCATTGCTGTGGCTGCATCAATGTAGAATGCTGATTATAAGTCTTTTGGGGTATAAATTGAGAAGTGGGATTGCTAGGTCAAATAGTGGTTCCATTCTAGGTTTTCTGAGGAATCTCCAACTGCTTTCCAAAGTGGTTACACCAATCTGTAGTCCCACCAACAATGTATGAGTGTACCTTTTCCCCCACATCCTCACCAATATTTATTATTGCTTGTATTCTTTATAATTGCCATTCTGACTGCAGTGAGATGAAATCTTAGTTTTGATTTGTATTTATTTAATTGCAAGAGATGATGAACATTTTTTCATATGTTTGTTAATTGATTGTATATCTTCTTCTGTGAAGTGTCTGTTCAGTTCCTTAGCTCATTTATTGATTGGGATATTTGCTTGCTGTTAAGTTTTTTGAGTTCTTTATATATTTTGGAGTTTAGTGCTCTCTCTGAGGTGCATGTGGTAAAGATTTTTTCCCATTTTGTAGACTCTCTCTTCACGTTGTTGATTGGTTCCTTTCCTGAGAAGAAGCTTTTAATTTGAATTCATCCCATTTATTTATTCTTAATTTTATTTCTTGTGCTGTAGGATTCTTGTTAAGGAAGTCAGGTCCTAAGCCAACATGATCAAGATTTGGACCTACTTTTTTCTTCTATTAGGCACAGGGTCTCTGTTCTAGTGCCTAAGTCTTTGATTCACTTTGAGTTGATTTTTGTGCAGGGTGAGAGATAGAGGTTTAATTTCATTTTGCTACATATGGATTTACAATTTTCCCAGCACCATTTGATGAATAGGCTATCTTTTCTCCAATGTATATTTTTGGCACCTTCATCTACTGTGAGATAATGATATTTTTTGTCTCTTTGTCTTCTATTTTGTACCATTGGTCTACATGTCTGTTTGAGTGCCAACACCATGCCATTTTTGTTACTATTGCTCTGTAGTATAGTTTAGGTCTGGTATTGTGATACCTCCTGCTTCACTCTTCTTGCTAAGAAGAATTGCCTTGGCTGTTTTGCATCTTTTATTTTTCCAAATGAATTTCATGATTGCTTTTTTGTATTTCTGTGAAGAATGTCATTGGGATTTTAATAGGAATTGCATGAATCTGTATAACACCTTTGGTAGTATGGTCATTTTGACAATATTAATTCTGCCTATCCAAGAGAATGGGAAGTCTTTCCATCTTTTAAGGTCTTCTTCAACTTCTTTCATTAGCATTCTATAGTTTTCATTGTAGAGGTCTTTCACCTCTTTTGTTAGATTGATTCCCAAGTATTTTATTTTTATTGAGACTATTGTGAATGACTTAGTTTTCCCAATCTTTCTTGCAGTGCATTCGTTGCTTATGTATAGAAATGCATTTGATTTATGGGTATTGACTTTTTATCTTGCTACTTTGCTGTATTTATGAGTTCTAGAAGTTTTCTGGTGGAATTTTTTGGATCCTCTAAATATAGAATCAAATTGTCAGCAAATAATGATATCTTGAGTTCTTTTCTATTCATATTCCTTTAATTTCTTTCTCTTGCCTTATTGCTCTGGCTAGAGTTTTGAGGATGATGTTGCAGTTTTTAGAGGGAATACTTTCAATTTTTCTCCATTTAGAGTGATGTTGGCCATAGGTTTAGCATAGACAGCTTTTATAATGTGAGGTATATTCCTACTATCCCTAGTTTTTCTAGTGTTTTGAACATGAAGAGGTACTGTATTTTGTTAAATGCTTTTTCTGCATCTATTGAGATAATCATATGATTCTTGTCTCTAAATCTATTGATGTGATGAATTTATGTTTATTGATTTCCATACATTGAACCAACTTGGCATTCCAGGAATGAACCCCACTTGATTGTGGGGTACTATCTTTTTAATGTTTTTGTATGGGATTTGCCAGAATATTTTTGAGAAGTTTTGCATCTTTGTTCATCAGGGATGTTGATTTGGAGTTTTATTTCCTTAATGTCTTTGTCTGGTTTTGGTATAAGGGTACTACTAGTCTCAATGAATGAGTTTGGAAGGTTTCCCTCCTTTTCTGTTTCATGGAACAATTTGTGGAGTATTGGAGTTAATTCTTATTTGAAGGTCTTGTAGAACTCAGCTGAGAATTCATCTGGTCCTGGACTGTTCTTGGTTGGTAGACTTTTGAGAACATCTTCTATTTCATTGCTGGAAATTGATCTGTTTAAATTGTATATGTCCTCCTGCATGAGTTTGGGTAGATCATATGCCTCTAGCAATTTGTCAATGTCTTCAAGTTTTCTATTTTATTTGAGTATAAATTTTCAAAATAGTTTTTAATTATCTTCTGTATTTCAGTAGTATCCATTGTGATGTTTCCTTTTTCATCACAAATTTTGGTAATTTGCATTTTTTCTCTCTTTTTCTTTGTTAGTATGGTTAATGGTTTATCAATTTTATTTATTTTTCTCAAAGAACCAATTTTTTGTTTTGTCAGTTTTTTCAATTGTTTCAATTTCATTGATTTCAGTTCTGATTTTAATTATTTCCTGTCTTCTGCTGATTTTGGTGTTGATTTGTTCTTCTTTTTCTAGGACTTTGAGATGTAATGTTAGATCATTTATTTGCTGACTTCTTGTTCTTTTAATGTATTAGCTCAATGTAATGAACTTTCCTCTTAGTACTACCTTCATAATGTCCCAAAGATTTTGATATATGTTGTATCGGTGTTCTCATTTACTGCTAAGTACTTTTTAATTTCCTCCTTGATGTCTTCTTTTATCCACTCATTCAATAGTATGCTATTTAGTCTCCAGATGTTGGAATAGCTTCTATTTTTAATTTTATCATTGATTTATAATTTCATTCCATTATGATCTGATGGAATGCAGGGTAGGATTTCTATTTTTTTTTTTTTGTATTTTCTGAGAGTTGCTTTGTAGCATAACATATGGTCTGTTTTAGAGAAGGATCTTTGTGCTGCTGAGAAGACAGTGTATTTGCTCAATGATGGATGAAACAGTTTATATATGTTCATTAAGTCTAAAATATTGATTGTATTATTTAATTCTATAATTTCTTTTTTTAGTTTTTGTTTGAGAGATCTATCCATTGGTGAGAGAGATGTGTTAAAGTCACCCAGTATTATTGTGTTGTGGTCTATTTGATTCTTGAAATTGTGAAGGGTTTGTTTCATGTACATAGATTCTCCATTGTTTGGGGCATATATCTAGGACTGTTATGTCTTGTTGGTGTATGATTCCCTTATGCAGTATGAAATATCCTTTATTCCTATAACTAACTTTGGTTTGAAGTCCACTTTGTCTGATATGAGAGTGGAAACCCCTGCTTATTTATGCAGTCCATGTCAGTGATATGTTTTTTCTCAATCTTTCACCTTCAGTCAGTAGATGTCTTTTCCTAGGAGGTGAGTCTCTTGAAGACAGCTTTTTGTTGGGATTTTATTTTTGAATCCAATCTGCCAGTCTTTGTTTTTTAATTGATGAGTTTATATCATTAACATTCAGGGTTATTATTGAGATATGATTTGCATTCCTGGTCATTTTGGTTTATTTCTGGTTTTTAATTTGATTTAGTTTCTCCTTTGACTATTCCTTTAGTGTAGTTCCTCTCTTTGCTAGTTTTCACGTTTTTTTTCCATTTCCTCCTCATGAAATATATTTGATGATGATGTTCTGTAGTGCATGCTTTCTAGTTATGAATTATTTTAACTTTCATTTATCATAGAAGGTTTTTGTTTCATCTTCAATCTGTAGCTTAATTTTTTATGGATATTAAATTCTCAGTTGGCATCAATATTCTTTTTAGAGCTTGATATTATGTTATTCCAGGACCTCCTTGCATTGAGGGTCTGTGTTGAGAAATTAGTTGATATCCAAATTACTTTCCTCAATATGTAATTTAATATTTTTCTCTCATGGCCTTTAAAACTCTATTGTGTATATTAGTCATTCTTATTATAATGTGCCTTGGTGTGGGTCTGCTGTAATTTTGTACATTTGGGGTTCTGTAAGTCTTGTAGTTGATTTTCCCTTTCATTCTTTAGATTTGGGAAATTTTCTGATTTTCATAATTGATACATTTCAACTGCTTATCCCATGAAGTTCTCAAGTTATTTTTTCCTTCTGTTCCTCTCTTCTAGTGTAGAGAACATCTCCTCTGTAACAGGATAGGGATTGTCATTTCTTTTTCTAGAACATTTGCTTATGTCAAAAAATTTAGAACTGATCTCTTTAGGACTTGATATTTTGAAATGTGAAGACTCAAGTTCTTTGTACTTCAAAGCCTTTGTTTTAAAACTTAAAAGTCTTGACCTAAATTAAAAATACTATAACCTGGATTTTTATTCATTTTTTCTCCCATAATGTATAGGGAGACAGGAGGTAGTGTGGGAAGACAAAAGCCTCACTTAACATATTAAATAATAAGCCCTCCAATTACTTTATTGCTTTCATTTTTGTGATTCTGAAATATCTTGTATAGCTGGAGTTTGTGTCATATTAGTTTATGTTCTTAGATACCAAAGAGAAGATCCAGATAGGAAGATAACCAAAGTCTAATAAACTTTTAATCAGTAAGCAATTAATTAGCAAGTTGTAAGCGTCTGACATTTTGTTCATGGAAAAGAAAATAATTAGTATCTCTGAGTTTTGGTGCCAGCAGCTAGTGAGAACTTTAGGGAGGTTAATGAAGGTACAAGAGTGTGTGTGTGTGGTGTGTGTGTGTGTGTGTGAAAGAGAGAGGGGGGGCAGAGAGAGAGAGAGAGAGAGAACAAACACTGGTATATAGTATTCACACCTGGAATTATGTAATATTCATACCCAGTGAAAACTTTTATTCGAAGAATGAATTTGAATGTTAGTATTCTTTTTTCAGGATACTATTTTGTTATTTTGTTCCTGGTTGTTAGAAAAGTATCTGAAATATATGAAAATGAGTGAGAAAACAAAAATGTTGCATTCTAAACCTTATACACAATCATATGTCATTTGTGTTAACATCCGTTATGGATTTGGGGATTTAAATTGACTTCTTTGTTCTTTCAGAGAATTTATCAACAGTCTTCGACTGTACAGGTCATTCTATGGCAGCTTGGCTGACCAGCTTTGTGTTAATGAATTAGCTGCTGTGGATGGGCTACCCTGCTGGAATGGAGAAGATCTAGTAAAAAGGTATTTTATGTGTCGTGGTCTGTGAAAACATAACTGCTTTTCATCCTTGCTTTCTTTTCCTGAATCTTGAATGGATTACTTCAGTTTTAACTTAACCACACAAGTTAGAGAGTAACTCTTTCTCTTTAATGTGTTCAAAGAAAATCTGATTCTTTTTGACATTTTAAAAATACAACATTCTGTAGTGTATTGAAAATTTCTCTTTTCATTTCCTCCTACTTGTGAATTATACAACAATCCTATTTTTACTTTAAGTATGACTTATCTTCCAATAATTTTATCAAAGTTTTTGAGTTTAATTTCATGACAATTAGAAAATAAGAGAATTCAGTAGAATGTAAATACAAGGCAAGAATTCACTGATATATGGAAATGTGCCTCAGCAGTTTTAATGTGTTCTTCTTAGAGTGGTCTGAGAGAGATAGAGTGAGAAAACAAGATAGAGAAAGCATGTTTATTAGTGGGGGTACTTTTATGTATATTTGTTTGAGGCATTGTTTATTTGTATCTGTCAATTGTTTTGAAATTTAGGAGTAAAATTTCACTTTTACCTTTGTTCCTCCCTATGTGGAATATCTTTGACAACTCTTTTCCTTTGCTTCCTATAACTAATTATACTCTCATATAATCCCCTCAAGTTGAGAAAGTCTTAAATTTTCCCTCTGTGGTCAATAAAATTGGTTGGGAACTAGTCCTTTGATTTGCCAATGCTGGCAATTTCAACAGAATGTGTGATAATGAGGCTTTGTGTTTATATTTGGATTTCTAAAGCCTAAAATAGAATATACTTTTTATTTATATACTTTATCCATTAATATGTATACTTTGGATTTAAATTTGTTAAAAATGTGCTTCTTTTGAACAGTCTACAAAAAAGAATATAGGATTAGTTATGCTTTATTACTTAGAAATGCACATACTCTTTATGAAGACAGGTGATTCGGCTATCAGAAAAACAGTGAGTTCATTTAAAGTGTTATTTAGCAAAATAAATTTAGTGTGTGTTATTCAGCTTTTTGTTGCTGTGACCAAAATACCTGACAAGAACAACTTAGAGGAAGGGAAGTTTATTTTGGCTCATGGTTTCAGAAGTTTGATCCATGATTGCCCAACTCCAATGCTACCTGTCTGAGTGAGGCAGAACATCATGGAGGAGTGTGTGGGAAGGAGAGCTGCTTACCTCATAGCTGCTGGGAAGCAGAGGGAAAAGATACTTCACCCCCAAGGTTACAACTCCAGTGACCTACTTCTAGTCATGCCCTTCCTCACTACAGTTGCATACTGCCTAATAATCTACTCAAATTATTAACCAATCAAGTAGATTAATCCATTGATTAGGTTACAGCTTCCAAAATCTACTCATTATTTCACCTCCAAATAGTCTTGCATTGTCTATCATATGAGCTTATAAGGGCTTATATGACATATGACATATGACATTAAAATGTCGATAAAGCCATATGACATATGTCATATGAGCTTATAATACCTCATATCTAATTCATAACACTATGATAAATACATAATAAGATAAAGTTTAGTGTCAATTTATATAATAAAAGCTGTTTGCATATTTCTGGGAGATCATGTTCATTATTATTAAAAGTTACATTCCTGAAATGTTAAATAATTATTTTACAGTTGATATATGAATAGCTTGTAGAGAGTATTAAAGTTCACAGAAAAAGATTGTTGAAGACAAGAAATGTGATTTTTGTTTAAATAAAATATATGGCCAATATGGCTAGTGCTATAATTTCATTGTGTTTCTTAGACATTAGAATGTAAGAATTTCTTAAATATTTCTTTTGCTTTTACTGAGAGTAGTCATAGCATGCATGGGACTTTTACTTCTAAAAATAGTTATGTCAGTATGATTTCTACTACTAGGTTTGGGTAATTAATTTCTAATTTGTTTTATACTTTTAAAATTGTAGTTGAACATTTTATGTGCATTAATAATTTTTTTCTATAGGGACTAATGAGAATCCCACAATCATTAATGAAAAGTAAGCATATATTATATTAAATACATTACATCATCCAAATCTATAGCTATAAGAATTTTAGTTTCAATTTGTTCCATACTTTTGTTACTAGTTGGTGTGAGGTTTATGTGATAAGATAGACTACTGGAGAAGTCCATGATTTTTACAAAACATTTTGGAGAGGTAGTATTTTCAACTCTGAGATCATATTTTCTTCCACAAAATACATTTTTAAAGATCTCATTCGTGGTTTACGAATAAAGAAAGTACAAATTTACAAGAATTCTTCATGGACACTGTCTCCATTTCTGATAAGAGAAAAGATTGGTTGTTGGTATTCTGACCGGCTGGAAGCTCATGCCTTTCCTTTCCTATACACATGGGCCTCCTGTCTATTAGCCCCTTCTAAGTGCACAGAGATTCCAGCTTCCTGTGAACAAGCTTCACTTGGAGTCCATCTATGCTTAAATAAAATCTCTGATCCCATTTCTTGGTGGACATTTTTTCCTTCTTTCAGTTTTTTTTTTTTTTTTTTTTTTTTTTTTTTTGACTTTGATGGCTATGTCACGGGTCCTCTACCTATTCCTGTTCCCCTTGGTATATAGCCAACAGATGCAGACACATTTTACCTTCTTAGATTACTTCCAAAATGAACATGTTTCAGCCCCAATTATTTTGTAGCAGTGAGCTAAGGGTTTCACAAGCATTATCTCATTTAATTCTTTCAAGACTTGAATACTCTAGAGTTCATTGGGCTATATCTCTTTTTCATTTGATGTTGAGAAAACTTTCATGTCTGCTTTGACTTTTTGAAAGTTTAACTAGTTATACTTCCATTTTTGACTCAATTCTTATTGTAAATTTACAATGAGATGTTTTTCAGTGCAAACTTGATGCTAAAATCTAAATTCCATACATTGGTTGATTGATTATGTTATATTCACAGTGAAATATTATGCAGCAGTCAGAAATTATGCATACTTATAAATGCTATTATGCTATGTTTTCAAATAATTCTTAACTAAACAGTAGCAACAAGATAGTATCTTTTTTAATTAATTTTTATTTTTTACAGACTGCATTTTGATTCATTGTACACAAATGGGGTATTCATTTTGTTTCTATTTTTACCAGCATGTCTCAATAAATAAAATGGATGCAAATATTTGTTATACAGAGACTATTTCTGGAAGGTTGCAGGAAAATTGTTAGTCTAAATTTAGAACAAAGTCCTGGGGGTGGAGTTTAATTTTAAAGTTTTTTGTACATATTTATTTTTAATGAAGATGGTGTTATAGCAATACAAAAAGGGGGTCTTTATATGGGCCCTTATTGTTTTCTTTCTTTTTATAAATCTCGTTACAAAATATTACTTATAGTGCCATTTATTTATACATTAAATTTCCACTAAATCAAATTTTCATGACTTGTGACCTTGTTGTGTCAAAGCAGTAATGGATATGTTTCAATTTTGAACTACTGAATTTATCTAAGAACAGTCTTATATGAGGTTGAATCCAGATGACTGTAGCAATATTAAATTTTTAACCATTTTCTCCTTGAGAAAAAATGAAGTTTAGTAGTGAGCAGGAGTGAAAAGCTGAATGTGATCCTCATATAAGATATTCATTTCAGAGACCTACAGTTAGATAAGGTAAATAATGCCATCCAATTTTGAGAAAATGGATACCAAGTGAATGTATATAGACTATTTTCCTTTTTTATGGTGGGTTATAATGCTGAAGTTCATCCTGGAAAAATTATACCAAGCACATCAATGGCTAAAATTGGTTGCCAAGATTGAGTTTATCATTCATTATAAGAGCAGAGTGATTATTTTGGCAAGCTCTCTTCTCCTGCAGGCATTTTTTAGGAGGTGGTTGATAAGATTATTTATGTGCACAGATGTGCTGCCTCAAAGAGGAGGAGAACCACAGAGACTCTTTCAATATCATTACAGTCCTGTAAAAGGGGGGGAAATCACTGATGTGCTCATCAAAAGAGGTGAAATTCTTTTGTGCTTGTAGATGAAAACATCTCAAATATTGATAGTGTATAAAGCAAGTTTAATTTTTAAAGACTGAATTAGACATATCCTGTACGGCAACACTGAGGTCAACAGTTCAAACAATGTCTGATTTAAGATGGAAATTTGTTACTGAAATCCGCAGTCTTCATATCTTAAGGTCCCTCTTATCAAACCCTCCTGTCTCTTCATCATGAAAGGAAATTGTTCTCTGAAAGACATGACAGTCCCTCCTTTGCCCTCAGTTCTCAGTGATTGCAAATTGATTGTTCCATGATTTGTATTCCTCTTTCTGGGCATTGAAGTCTAGGTGACAGCTCCTTAATTACTAGGACTTCCTTTTCCCTTTTGATTAATAGACAGATAATCTAGTAATTCTCCTTCAATCGCCAGGAATTTATGATCTCCACAACAACTCTTCAACTAGTCAATAGCTGTTAAGTACTCTTATAAAATTAATGTCACAGTATTTCCACTTGTTCTTGATTTAGTTAATGTTCCTGAATGCTTCCTTCATAATCTACTTCTGTTTAGCTTTTATAAGGTGATACTTTTTCTCAAATGATTATAATTGAATGAAAACAGAAAAACTTAGAACTCTCTGAAATTTTGTACTTCCATTATCAGTTTCCACTCTGCCCATGTAGTGACATATTTCCTGGTCACTTTTGTTTTTTCAATTTCTCTTTTCTCCCTTTTTACCTATTCTCTATCTTGAATGCTACCTTATTTTCAAACTTTTTTTTTTTCTTTCTTCCTGATCTGACAGCATTCAATTTTGTTTTTCCTTTTTAAACATGTGGTCTAGTTTTCAAATGTTAGAATTTCATTTTAAGAAGAATCAGGTCTCAAGATTGTTCTGTTTTATTAATGTAACAACTAGTCGCTTCCACTGTGTTTTCTGTGTAAAAGCAATACGTTTTTCACATCTTAAACACCATCTGCTTCCTATTTGTTTTACTTTCACATTCTACCTTCCAATCAGGTTTTCTAATATTGTTGAGTAAAACCTTCCCAATAATCATTGTTGTTTTTATATCTATGCCCCATCATATTTGGTCCAAAATTAGAAGTTACTCAAAAAAATGTGATTCACAGTGTTTTCTTTCATTTCCCAGCAATGAAATTACCACTACTGAAGCTTGAAATTCCCACTATTCACAGAATAATTTTCAACTAAATTATTTTCCCCATGTAACTGTATATACAACTTTCCAAACTCCCACATTATCTTGAGTCCTAGAGAAATAAGTCCCTTTATTTGTGTTTTATTTTTGCTCCTAAATACAGTGAAGCCATTATAATTCCTTTTGCCTTTATATGCTATATATTTTCTTTCTTTTTATCTGCTGCAATTTATTTTAGAATAGAATGCCTGTATTATCTGAGAGGCTAAAAATGGTTAATGTCATTGAATATCTCTGAGTAATTTTTCTGAAGATAAGACGACAATGAGGAAATGGAATCTTTATAAGTGTTAGTGAGAAGTAAGATTTGGTGCTTTGAGAAGTGGTTTGATGAGAACACTTTGGTGGTTAATATCTGCCTCTAAAGTGAAGTTGGGTGTCTGAAAGGAAGAATAAACTGAATCATAAAGGTTTCTACCGGTGGCTAACTTCGAATGGTGAGGTGTTTTTTTTTGTTTTTTTGTTTTGTTTTTGTTTTTGTTTTCTGATTTAACTTTAAGATACGTATAGAATGTACATAGAATGTACTTCCATTGATATTTTTGTGAAACCAAAGTCTAGAAAACACTACTAATATCAACAGTTTTGAACTAAAAACATTGGGGCTGGGATTTTCCCTAAAAAAAAAAAAAAATAATAATCATGAAGCACTGGGATTGGGGGTGAATAAAAGTGCGAATGCCTGACCAAAGCAGGAAGTCTGAGTTTATGGTCTTCAGTAAGGGAAGAATAGAGACACTTCAGTTCCTCGTGGCAGAAATGAAAAGTGTGGTTTTAGAGATATTAAAAGGGACTGTTGGAATCATCACATTGCAGAGTCTGCACTCTACGTCCAACTGGACAAATACAGGTGCAACTGATCTATGAGCTTTGGAATGAACATAAAGTAAATCGGAAGGACAATGAATATGCACTATGTACAACTGTAGGCCTCCCTCAGCCTAACTATAGAAAACTTTCTTGGCAGATAATTTTCATTTAAATGGTAATCCCTGAATTAGCTATCCCATGGTTTGGGCCTATAGCCAATAATGTAGGAGATGTTAGCAAGGGGATGTACATTTATCAACTTTGTTACAAGTCCTGACATTTTTAACTACTGTTGAAACCTAGGAAATAATCCATCTTTCTTAGGCTAATATTCACATTTTGGTCTTTTCTGAAATTCTACATTAATTGGTCAATAATTGCATGTTATCCGATCTTCTAAACTTAGGCATTTCTTTTTAATCTTTTTTTTTATTGGAATGGTAATTTTTTTTTTTTTTTTTTTTTTTTTAGCTGATACTGTGGATTGAAACTGGGCCTCACACAGGCTAGGCAAGTGCTCTACCATTGAGCTATAACCCCGGGCCCAATCACTTGTCTCTTGTTAAGTATATAATCATCACACTCAAAGGTCTATACTCAGAAAGGTGAAAATAGAAACTGGGCCACTGAATCTACTAGAAGACTATTTGTCAATAGAATGGAATCATGTACAGTTCGCAGAATATTTTTGGTCACTGTTAGTTTCTAACTGATCTTTGGTTATTGATTAATCTTATGAAGTTAAATTCTGTAATGAATGGATCCAATTCAATATAATAATCAAAAGTCTGACATTCATTTAATTCTTTGTTTTTCTTCTGGTTAGCTACTGTTAAGTCTAGGAGATCTGTAGTAGGGGAAGAACTCTTCCCATCCTCCAGCCAGCATTTCTGTCTCCCCCATTTCAAGTTGGGAAGTTTGGAACTAGAGGGTTTGGATTGGAGAAATAATGAAGTAAGAATGAGAGAGAAGAGGCAAAAGAATGCTCTTTTGACAGAAACTTTCTTGATTTCTCTTTTATGCCTCTTTTGGCAGGTGTTAAGAGTTGCTCTAGGGTTTTTGAGGGCATAAGATAATGCCTCTGCCCTGCACTTCTTCCTCTGATGGTAAGCCTTTGGTCACTTTCTGCTAAGATGTTTTGGTGGGTTCTTTTTCTCCCACATGGTCTGTTTTGGACTACAGAAACTTTGCCCTTCTTTCTGCTGGTGTCCCACCTACCTTCTTTCCTTCTTTCCTTCCTTCCTTCTTTCCTTCCTTCCTTCTCTTCCTTCCTTCCTTCCTTCCTTCCTTCCTTCCTTCCTTCCTTCCTTCCTTCCTTCCAAGTTCAGCCACAAGTCTACTACAGGTCTTTGGATCCTTCCAGCTCTAAGGATTCCTCAAATCTCTTTCACTTAGGATGAACAAATGAGGGAATGCCATGGCAGTCTGACCAACTTTCTTCAAATCAGTTCTCCCGTTTGACTTTTTCAACATCTATCATTTTATATACTGAATATGAATGTCAAGCTGCAAGACTTGAAACCATGGTTTTGTCATTTGCTTTTCATGTCTAGAACCTCCCTGTGGAGAGTGAGGGAGAAGGCGCCATCTATTGTCTTGTTCTCAGCTGGGATGGAAACAGAGCACTATTTTTGCATTCTTTTATGTGTATTTGGAAGTAGTGGGGGTAGGCAGAAAACTGGATTCCATATTCAAGATACTGTGTTAGACTTTGGAACATAAAGTTATGAAATATATTGTCCTAATTTTTAAGGAATTTGGAATCTAAAAATGTATAGAAAACATATTCGCAATATGTACATGACAAAGAAGACTCTGAAATAAAAAAAGACATAAAATCCCAAAACTTTTTATGTAAAAGAGACATTCCATTTGATTTAGGAGATTTAAAAAAAATTTTTTTCAGTTTTCCCATTCTTTCCTTTTTAAAATTTTTTGAATTTGTTTTAATTAGTTGCACATGACAGTAGAAGAAATTTATAAATTTTGATAAATCATACATAAATGGAGTGTAATTTATCATTTTTCTGATTATACATATTGTAAGATCACAGTGGTCGTGCAAGAAGCAATATGTGATATGTGTCTCCATTCTTTCATGTAAAATAACTTCTCTGAAATATTTATGGATGAGATGAGATGATGTCTGAGAATGCTTCTAAATAATTCAGCGAATGGGGGGAAGAGAGTCATACTCCATAAGAAACAAGGTTTTCTGTGTGGTTAATCATTGAGGCTATAAGATGGTCTAGGGATGTTTGCTATAGTATTTGCTGTGTATTTGGCATGTGTTTGAAAAGTCTATAAGAAAACAATAAATATAAAAATATAGGAAGGCATAATAAAATCAACTTTGTTGGGTATCTACACTGTCACTGATCTAGACTTTGGGTTACAGTGATAGAAAAGAAAAACATATGCCTGTCTCCTATATAGATCAGGATGTAGAGGAGACAGATCCTGAACAAATTCAGGTATGATTAGTTTACAAAATGTTTAAGACCAGATATAATTTTAATCAAAAACTTGGAAGCAAGAAAGAGATTGGGAGCAAATATATTCTCGAATGAAATGCTCCAAGTTTAGTGGCATCTATACATTATTTCCATTTGTGTATCATCTTTTATATTATTTTCTCCTTCTCTCCACTTTTTATTTCAGCTTCATGGTCATGTCCTGACTATTTAGAATTAAGCCTTCTCTCATTCATTATAGTATACCTATCCATTCAGAAAGCTAATTAAACTCGTTGGTTCAAGAGTCAAGGTACCAAGGTTCTCAATAAAGATTAGCCACTTACTACCAATGTAAATATAGGCACATTCATTAACCTTTAATTGTATGAGTTTCCTCCTTTTTAAAATGTGACTGAACCAATGCCTACCTAATATTTGATAATTAAATGAATTATTCACATAAACAATTTAGAATGCTAGCTATCACATAGTATACGTCCAACAACTTTTAAATCATGTTATGATTAAACAAGATACATCCATTTACTTTATTGTACTGAACATCTCTCTTTACAGGTGGGTTCTATCTTGGATCAGAAGACTCCCATTGGGGAAAAAATGATGTGTGAAGGTTAGTTTATGAGATAATAAAAATTAATGTTAGGGACTTGGGGTTGGAGTAAGAGATAATCCCTTATTAATATACCAGGAGTTTATCTCATTGGGGCTAGAAGTAGGGAAAATCTATCTTAAAAGTTCATCAAATACTGCCACTGTGCAATTGTGTGTTGTAAACAGAGTTCCTAGAATACAATGAGGTTGAATGGTGGCCATCACCGAGTGCCTGCTCAGTTTCTCCCCATGCTGACCCAGTACAAGTGGACTATTTTTAACTTGGTACATGCTTGCACCAGGCATTGAACAGAGGGAAATAAAAGGTATAAGACAACTAGATGAAAATTCACTGGAGTGGAAACCTACAGGACCTTTACCCGTCTGTTTAGCACAGAAGTTGTTATCTCTGGGGGTATGGATTTCATCACAGTTCCATAGATTGTGACTTCCAGACTGCAGGATGCCAAGCTTTACTGCAGTCAGAGCAGCTTCTTATTTAGCATTTGTTTTCATATTGGGCTTCTGCCTGAAAAGTGATTACCTTGTCAGTAAAAGGGATGTAAATATTTTTTCTTTGATTATTAGCTCCTGCATTTCAACATTATAGTGTAGAAAATTTATCAGAGAATGATTAATTACATTTTAAAGTAAAATACTAGAATAGAGATGGAAAAAGAATAGTCATTTACTAAAACTTCTTCAAATAGACTCCAGTGTATTCTCATTTGATTTCTAAAAATAACTTATCAATTATCAGCACATTTGATTGCCTAACTAGCCAAATGCTTGTTTTCTGACACATTTCTCAAAATAAATAAATAGGCAAATAAATCAATAAACAATAGATATTGTTTAAAAGAGTTTCACAAAATCAGATTTGAGATTAATTATACATTAAAAAGTGTAACATTTGTACTATGGTATGTTTTGGCTTGGATAAGTAGTATAATTATATATTTCATTTTAAAAATATTATTTTCCCATGACTACTCTGAAATGAGGAGATATTTTTATTTATTTGTATTCTTAGGGCAGCAGATGAATACAAATCCACTTTCGAAGTTCCATCTTTAATCAATTGTATATGAGAGTAGTTATAGAGGGTGGATGTTAAAATTATTTGAGATAATGAATAAGAAACTCAAGAGTCTTAGAATCATGAAGGAAATGGATCTCACATTTGGAAAGAAGCCTAAAAAATCAGTTCATTCTGTACAAAGAAAGCTCTAAACAATGGTTAGCAGAAGGGGATATACAAATAAAAATCT
This sequence comes from Sciurus carolinensis, assembly GCF_902686445.1. Lineage (NCBI taxonomy): Eukaryota > Metazoa > Chordata > Mammalia > Rodentia > Sciuridae > Sciurus > Sciurus carolinensis. The sequence goes on along the minus strand of NC_062217.1, from coordinate 18,343,763 downwards.
GATTTCTTCTCACTTCAGCATAGTGCTTAATTTTTTTACATAATATGACTATTATTTTTACTATTAGAAAATACATCTTTCTATTTTATGAAATGTCTATGACACTCAAGTTCCCTTTATCTGCCTCAGAAAACCTGTACCTGAATTGGTCCATTTCTAGACCCCATTTGAAACACTTTTGATAGCAAAAAAACTCTTCTGCCTAATAAAGACTTACTGCTAGCTTATCAGCTGTTAATATAGCATGTGTGATGTTCCAAATATATTCATTTTAATTTATTAAATGCAATCAAGTATATGAATGGATTAAATATTGGTCATTATTATTTATTCTAGGTATAGTCTAGACATTTTAAGATGCATTGATTGAATCATTATATCAATAAGAAGTTAGAATAAACATGTTTAACATATTTTGTATTTAATAAAAACCTAGCCTATTGACCTTTCCTGAAGATTTTAGAGTATTCAGCCCCTGTAATTACATGAACCAATTTCTTAAACTAACTTCCTATGTATAATATATTTTTGTTTGATACAAAATGAATACAGTCACTTTAAATGTGTCTAATGAGCCTGACATATTTAAATATACAAAGTATTGCTAAGTATTAAAATGTATATGGAACTGTTGGTTTGGAATTGTGTCATGACTATTGAATTTGACTTCATGCTTATCGTATTGAAATACATATGTTTACAGAGGTAAGTGATGATTCTCTGTGGGGTAGAAAGTGCTACGAGATGAATCAGACACCCAGAGTCAGAGGACTTGCCATGTAGTAATGTGAGGTAGTGTATTAGTTATTGATATCCAGAAAAATGACTGCCCCATTCCTCTCTCACAGGACCGTGATTAATTCTCTCCCATCATTCTGAAATCTTTTTTGTTATTTACATGTGGATATATATGCGTATTTATATACATCTATATTCTTATACATATGCATTGCTATACACACACACACACTGAGTTAGTGAGCTTTCCATCACTGAAACAGGTAGCTGAGATAAATCAATGTAAAATGGAAAAAGTTCACTTTGGCTCACAGTTTCGGAGCTTTGAGTTCATGATTAACACCCATCTGGGGGGAAGCAAATGGCAGAGCTAAACCACTCACCTCATGGCGGGAAGTGAACAAGGGAAGGAGGGAAGGGGCTAAAGGAGCTGGGTTGCCACTGTCCCCTTCATGGGCATACCCCCAATGACCTGAACACCTCTCACAAGGCCCCGCCTCTTAAAGGTAGGTTCTGACTCCTCCCAGTCTCACACTCTGTGGATCAAGTTTTTACCATATGGCCTTTTAGGGGACATTTATGATTTAAACAATTTATAAATACATATATATGCGTATATATGTGGATAGTTTTGAGTTATTCTAGACAGAGTATAGATTTTTTTGATGTAGTAAATCATAAGAGTTTAGCATAAATGAGTTTAGCTTATTTTATTTCAAATAAAACTATCATTTAGCTGGCTAGCTAACTAGAGAGATAGACAGAGAGATGGAGGGAGTTATTTTAAGGAACTGGATTATGTAATTGCAGGGCCTGGATACTCCAAAATCTTCAGGGAAGGTTGGTAGTCTAGAAATTCCACTAAGGCTCTGTGTTGAGTCTAAAGACAGTTTAGAGGTAGAATTTCTTTATTTTCTGGGGACCTTTGTCTTTTCTCTAAAGACATTTAGCTGATCTGGATGAGGCCCACCCACATTATGGAGAGTAATATTCTTTAATCCATGTCTAGTAATATAAATGATAATCAAACCTAAATATGAATCTTCATAGTGACATTGAGACTGTTATTTGACCAAACTACTGAGTACAGTAGTTCAAATGAGTTACTGAATAAAATTACTCATCATAAGTAATGTTCTTCTGCATGATGAACAAGGTGTCAGATTGCACTCTTGTGGGACTGATGTTCTGGAGTGGGGGTGAAGGAGGAGCTATGTTAGATTAGGTATCCAGGGAAAACTTCTCTATCACATTTAAACTGAACATAAGGGAATATCTGAGTTTTCCAACTACAGAGAACATCATGCTTCATCTGTCTGAGGAGCAGAAGGGAGATCAGCATGTGCAGAGCAGAATGAGGTTGATTATCTGCAATGAGATTGTAGATGGAGCAAACGTTGGATCACATGAGCCAGGGAACAAGTCTGGATTTCACTCTAGGCACTTTGAGAGGTCACTGAAATTTTCAAACTGTTAGGTAAGGAAAAACAAACTTTTTTTTTTTCTTCATGCTCACAGTCAATACAGAAAACTTCAGTGACTAAATATAGGGGTTTGTCCCATACTACAAGATTCTCCAGTGCTCTTCAGACACTAACTTCATGTCCTACAATTCTTTTCAGTCTGATATAATCAGAATTATCACAGACCCCTGGGGTTAAGGGCTTGGTCCCACAACAGATGCCAATCAAAAGTAGTAGGTCCCCTGTTACCCACAGCTTCTATATGACTTGGCTACAAATTGCAAGGTCTTCACAAACCCATTCTTGAATTCAATCATTTGCTAGAATAACTTACAGAACTTAGGGAAACACTTTACTTACTTTTATCCATTTATTTTAAAAGATGTAATCCAGGAACAGTCAAATGGAAGAAATGCTTTGAACAATATATGGGGGAAGGAGAGTGGTCTTCTGCAGCTCTCTGGGCCACCCTGCCTGCCCAGCACCTCCATATGCTCTGGAACCTGGAAACTCTTAGATCTCTGTACTTCTGGGATTTTTATGGAGGCTCTACTCCTTGAAGCATCAGGGGTAAGGCTGAAGGTTCCAAGTTTCTAATCATGACTTGTCTTCCTGGTGACCAGTCCCATCCAGAGCCCATCCAGAATCACCTCAGTAGAACATTAGATGCTCCCGTCACTCAGAACTTTTGTTTTGTTTTCCATTTTTATACCAAAATATCTGAGACTGGCTAAATTATGAAGAAAATAAATTTATTTCCTTACAGCTCTAGAGGTTGAAAAGTCCACGATTAGAATACTGGTATCTGGGAGGGCATTCTTTCTGTATCTTCACATAGCAGACATCACATAGCAGGAGGGTCAAAGGAAAGGGGGCAAATTCTCTCATTTACAGTGGAATTAATCCTACCCACAAGGGCAGAACCCTTTTGGCCTAATCACCTCTTAACAGTTCTATCTCTTAATACAGTTACATGGCAATTTCAACATGCATTTGGTGGGAGACAAACATCCAAGTTATAGAAACCCCTATTTACAAGAGGCATTTTTTAATTTATTTAATTTTCTGCCAGGAAATTAATCAGAGCAGAGTAAACAGGAAGAAAGACTGAAATTGATCAACATACCTGGATAGACTTTGTCACACACTATTATTTTCTATTTAGGTTCCATTCATTATTCCAAAGAGAGTAATTTTAAAGCCAGTGCCTATTCTGCAGGCTAAATAGCCTTTGTCCCAGACATTGTGCATTTCCCAAGTCCATTGGATTCCCCTAAAAGTCATTTACTGCCCACTAAGTATCGCATACATTCCTATTCTCCCCATCCCCGACAGAAAAAGGGGGATATAAGTTTCTGAATCACCTTGGGCTAGTGTTTAATTACACTATGTGATTGTCTCCATGCACATAATAAATTTGTGTACCTTTTCTCCAATTAAACTGTCTTTCTCAGTTTATTCCAGCAAACGTTCAGAAGACATAGAGGAAATTTCCCTTTGCCCCTACACAAACCAAATTAAATAATTTCCAATAAATCAAATAAATGCAATTTGATAAAAACCCAATAACTATTTTTTTCACTTATTATGATGGCAAATATCATTAAATTTTAACATTCACGGCATTTGTCCAAGGCATGAAGGAAAAGGTATTTCAAGATCCCTATAGAAAGTAAAATTATTTCTGTATTTTCAGAGGACAATTGGGCAACATATTTCAGTATTTGAAAGGCACATGACATTTGAATCACCTATTTCACATGTAAAAATCATTAAACATAGTTTACACTAGCTTATATAAGGTAGGAATGATCAAAATGTTCTTTAATAGGCAAATAATTATGGTATACTTTAATAATTGATAATAACTTCAATTTTTAAAAAGAGGTAGCCTTATAGGTAGTGATATGAAATAGCTATGGAATAAGAGAGCTGGATGATATGTGTGTGAGGAATAATTGATCATTTTTATGTGTACATTCATAATTTTTTACCATGTACTTAAAAAACAATTTAAAATAAAATCATATATGTTATGTGATGGGAAGATTGCTTGTATTAAATGCAGAAAGATGTCTTGCTTAAGAACAATATATTGAAATGTCCGTGCATTTTAAATACAATTCAAGCAAATTGGCAAATAACATTAAAGCAAATAACAAATTTTTAAATGTTTTTCAATGTCCAATTTATAATTATTTGAGAAATGGATTGCATAGAACTTAAAGAATGTAGGTGTTCGCTGCACCGAATGTCAAACCAGTAGCTTGGTGATTGTAGAAAAGGGTAGGCTAGGACTGACTAAAAACGGCTCTGTCAATCCCTGTGGGACAAAACCAAAACACTGTGGTTCTAATACCATACTGGAGTTGACTGAGGATAAGGAGAACGCTTCATCCCTGGTGATGGCTTTTCTGGTCTTTTTTTTAAGTTAGAGTTCCTGTAGTTTTATATTGGAACACCTGGGTCTATCAGGATATGACTTTTTAGAGTAAAATGTGTCATAATCTTAGAAATTGACTAGTACTGGAGTGTAGTGAAAATAGGGGTGGTATAATTTTTTTTTTTAAATACGTTAACCAGATATTGAAAACACAAGTTATGGCATTTGGAAATTACATAGAAATAATTACTTTTGATCTTATTTTCCTAATATAAAACCATACACTCAGGAATGCAGTTGTGTAGTGTATGAGTGTTTATACATTTGCCTCTATCGTCTGAAATTTGAGTGTTGGTTTGCCTTATTTTCATTTATTACTCTACTTTTCCTTTACAAGATTCTTTTTTAACTTTAATTAGTCAATAACATAAGTGTGTTGTATGTCATCTAATTCATTAGTGAAGAATAAAGATGATTAATGGAAATGTCAATTACATAAAGATCTTCAGGAGAAATGCAATGTGTTACTACTTGAAGGAGAAAATGGAAAAAAATTTAAGATCTTATGACTCTTAAATATATTTTTATTTCCTAAACTTTACATGCAGTAGTTCCCAACATGTGGTTCCCTGAGTCTCAGTTCCCAAACTCTGACCTCTAGTAAATCAGAAATGTTAGGAGTTGGGTTCTAGATTCTGTGTCTTAACAAGACACAGATGATGATGATCTTTCAGGTCTTAGAAGCCTATCTTTGAGCACACAATTACTTTTTTAAATAATTATTGTTTTCCCCCCTAAGATTTTAGTTTTTTAAAGAATTAGGAATGAATACATTTGCATCACAAGGAGTTCAGATTTCATGATATGACAAATAATATTGTATATCTATGCATTCCCATGGGTGTTAATTAGTCAATAAAATTAAGATAACTTGTTAATATTTTTTGCTGAAATTGAACAATAGTAGTATAGTAGAAAGTACACAGAATTCTGGGGATCATATAAACCTCAGCTGAAATCTTAGTTTCACCATTTTGCAAATATAAAAATAAGAACAAAAGTGTTCATTATTGTACTGCTTTTCTACTCCTAAAGACCCAGGATCTTTCCAAATATTAGACTGTCTAACACATACTTGTACTGAAAATAAAAAGAATGCTGATACCGTAAAAAAAAAAAAAATGCTGAGATTCTCATTTGGATGAAGATTTTAGAGTAGTTTTGGTCTATAATAGAATTCTATTTTGTTATACAGAGCACCTTCTACAAAATGAATTTTGTATTTCAAATGGAGGAAGCCTTCAACATAGATGGAATTTTAAGTATTGCCTATTTCCGGAAGAAAAGCATTGATCGCATCCTCCTTAGCTATTTAGTATTGCCAATGGAAATTAATTATTTAAACACATTTGGATCTTTAACAGAGCTCAAGAGGTGAAGTGTTTTAAAATCACCATTCTCTTATAAACATATACAAAATATAATAGATTGAATTTTGCATAATAATGACTGCTTTGGGGTTTCTAAATACTGGTCATAATAGACTGCTCAGTAACTGAAAATAAATATAAGGTAGAGATCAGTTCTACCTATTCTTAGTATAGCAACTGAAGAAAAATCTGGAAGGAAAATTCATGGATTATTAATAATGGTTATTTCACTTAAAAGAAATCTTAGGATTGAAAAAAACTGTCTCTAAAGAAGTTTGAATGTTTATATATAATTTTAAGTGTAGGCATTTGGGATAAAGATTTCTGTTTTAAACATGATGTTTTCAATAACATTCGGTTCTACAATTTTTAAGTATTCTTTGGCTGAAATTTCTTGCCTAGGCCAGACCAGCAATCAAGCTATTTGTGCAATGTAAAAGCTTCAGGACTGGACAGCTAATTAGGAATTTATTCATGCAGACATGCAAGTCAGCTTCTCCTTGGGACTCTGTCCAATTCAACACAGAAAGCCTAATAATGCATATGCAGACCCAATCCATTAGAACTCATACTAATGTCACTTATGCTTTCTCATGTGTATCTTTTGGGAACTATTCACCCACAGACTTTATTATTATTTTTATTATTACTTACCTTTTTAAAAATGCTATTCCTGGGAAAATGTATTGTTGTTTTGGGATTCCTAATTAGCAGTTTCCTGTTCATTTTACTTGCAAATGCTTTGCTTTCCTCTCTGAAAGTTTTGTAACAGCCCAATGACAAACTATTCAGCTTCCTGAAGCTTTCACCAACAAAACAAATGTTTAATTTTTCATTCAAAGAAACTAACGAGCAACTTATGGGTGGTATAATATAGGGTGAAACCATACCTGTCCAGAGGGTTCTTACAAAATGCATGTGAACATCAAGAATCTTTCTCTTTTCTCCATCTCAGTGAAGCAGATGATTTTTAACTGCATACAAACAAGTACGAATAACTTGACTTTTAGAGTGTATACTGCTTCAAAAGAAATTTCCTATGGAAAAATTTCTGTTATGGGACTTTAACTTTCAGTTGAATATTAACCAATCTTTATTGGGTGCTTACCACGTGTGAGGCTGTAGACCAGAGAGCATTAATAACACATAGTAGTGATCCTTGCCACCCTGGGAATCACTTCCTGTGGGTCATGGGACAGTGCAGCAGAGGGTGCTATGGGAGTATATTGGGAGAGGCACCTGGAAGTCAGCATCAGTAAGGGATTGTAGTAGCCATTGTTGGTTCTTCAGTCCCCACTTTCCCATTGACCTGCCACACACCCATCACCCGACTACTGGAAACATTGGTTGACTACATCTCATGGCCTGTACTTTATCCACAGAATCACCTCCTGGTTGAATCCACTTTCAGTCTCCCTCCCCAGATTCTAGTCTTCAGGCAATGACCGAGCTCCATGAGAACAGCCACAGAGCCTTCAGGTGGAATGAACTCTATGTTGCAGTTTCTGTTTTATTGCTTCCTGGTAGAACCAGAGGACATTAGATGTCAGTTGACACCCACAACCCCCATTTGTTACAACTTTTGTCACCTGCTCTATCTTGTTTCTCTCATTTTCATTCCTCTTAAAGCACTTCCCCATAAAACTACATCAGCAATCAGACACTTCTAGGGAAAGTGATTTAGCAGGGTTTAATCATTTCACAGAGATCTGCAGGGTTGGTAGGAGCTGGATGCAGTTAAAAGGAAAAGGGTAAGGAAAGAGAAGAGTTTTCCATGTGAAGAAGATATCAGCTGTAGGGGGAGTACCAGTATACAATGGAGAGAGAGTTCTGGTTGAAGGAGAGAGTGATATGTTTATGGGGTGGAGTTTGAGGGTTGATAGAAGGTGGGAGCAAAGAAGTCATGGGAGATTAAGTTGAAAGGGTTAAGAAATGTAAGTCAAGTTACAGATACTTCAACCCAATGATGAAAAGTTGAGAAACATCCAGATTATTGCCTGTGTTTTAGTATATATAAAAATATGTAATATTTTAAATTATTTATGTACTTAAAGATCTTACAGAAATTGAAGGTAGACTAGTAGAATAAAGGAAAGGGACCAGGGGAGGAAGATGGGATGGAAAGGGGAAATCTGAGGGAATGAAATTAGCCAAATTATATTGTGTGCACGTAGGAATATGTATTGACAAATTCCACCATTATATACAACTGTAATGTATCCATAAAAATGGGAAGAAAAGATGTTTCAAAATGGTGTTCTTAAATTAATTTCTTAGATTATACAAAAGGAAGGGGGCTTCCATCAACTGATTACTCCCAAAGGACCCGCTGTGCTCAACCTTACTGATCCTAGTCCTCAGTATGAAAGAGGCAGCCAATGAACGGTGTTGCCACCGCTCATTGAAGTGGACTTCTCTTCCCCGAAGGAAGACCGCAGATGTGGTATGAGGAGAAGAGCACATTCTAGTCTATAAAGCTTAATGTTTAATAGTCATATGGGGAAATGTGTGTTTCCTGCAACATTTTCCATTTATCTTATTGTAATACAAGTTTTCAACATGCTCATTCTGGTATATTCTATGGTCTGCAGTAGCCTACAAAGATATTCTTCAAAGGCTGATGCACAGGTGTATACTGTTAGCTCTAAGTAAATAAAATTTTAAAATCTATATAAATTTCAGAAAAAAATTATGTTGCACATCTGACTGCCAAACATGAAACTAAATGAAGTTATTTTCTCACACTCAATACTTCTCTACCATTTGGGTTGTAACTAATGTAGCATTTCTATTTGTCCAGTTGCAAATTGCTTTAACATGTGACTCTCTACAAGTACATGGATCTGAAAATATGTACAGAGGTAGAAAACACTGACTGGAGTTTAATTTTCAATTATGTCCCTCCCTTTTGTGACCATTCCTGTTTCACACAGTCCTTCATTTCCCACTCTCTCTGGATTTTTATGAGACATTTTTATTTCATTCACTTGCATTTTTACTCCATCCTTCCTTGTGATAATTTCTCCACCCAGGTGATTATTACTTAAAATGTCTCAGTGCTTACCCTTCAGAGTATGAAAATTTTTTCTGCATCTCTAGACCTATCTTTTTCTACTCTCTCCCACAGATCTCCAGTTCAGGAATACCAAATATGCCCCTCATATCTTTGTGGGTTGCAGTAAGCATTTCTGTCTTATTGATTTTTTTCATTCTCAGTCTTTCAAAATCAAGATTTAATGTTGCCTCTTTCTAAGACTTGATCAACTGATCCTTTCTTTCTCTCAGGTTGCATACACTTGGTATACACCTCTGGGATGGCATTTACCTTAGACATATTTTAATCAATTGCTCAGATGTCTGTCACTAGATGTTTCATGATTGAGAGTTCCAGGTTTCACCTAAGTATAATTTAGATACGTTTGTGGCAAAGTGAAACTGGGATCATGGGTAGCTAGAACCCTACTTTCTGGAATATTTATGCAGATAAGAGGAGCAGACGCAATAAACTAGAATTTAATTTCATGTGGCTTTGCTTGTTTATACAACCCTGTAGGGTTTGAGGAGACAGTCTCCATGTCAATATTGGGATGGTGTTTAGTTAATTAGAGAACATTACTACTTCCTCGAAGCCTAGATATACTAAGTTCTTTGTTTTATCTCCTTACAACAACCCTATTAAGGAGAAAAAGAAAGCAAGGATTGGAGATATTAAGTCACTAACTCATGATCCTATCAGTAGCAAGTAGCAGAGCAAACACTGGAAATCGGATGCCAGAGCTCATGTTATTTCCACTGTTACGCTTCAGTGCCAGTCCCTAATAAATCACACACGTCAGTGATGAGCAACTAAATGAATGGATATGAACATAACTTGTGTAATTTTTCATTCAAAAACAGCACGTATGTGTGCACTGTAAGTATGAATATTTTTCAAGTGTCTGTAGTCTGACCCACATAATGAGACAGTGTTGAAGTCCAATTTATGGTTCAAATCTCAACCCATTGCCAAGCATCATGCCACCATCAGAAAATAATTAAATCTCTTTTCATGATCCTTCAAAAGCTCCTTTTAGATCCTGCCAACACACACCTATTTAACATTGTAATGTATAACTGCCTAATAAAATTGCTTTTAAAGCCCTTCCTGCTAACCTTTAACCCTCAGGACTGTGCATAATTTATTAACCTCTAAACAATCACATCCTTTCCTTTTCATTTTTAGGGATTTGCTTTCTTCCTCCTCCCCATCAATATTGCTTTCTTTACTGGATAACATTGAATCAAGACATTTTGATTATTTGTCATTTTAATTTAAGAGTTATGCTCTGTGTTCCTAATTAGCATTTAATGAAAATAGTTTGTTGTCCACAACAAAACTATTGCTTGTGTTTTTTTTTTTTTCTTTTTGTATTCTTTTGGATTTTTTTTTTTTACTTTTTTCAACTAGCATTCATTGAAGAAATAAAGAAGTTGCCTTCTTCTATTCTTGATTATGCTATTGTGCTTGGGAGTGTTGTGATCTGAGGCAAAACTGTTACCTTCTTCATCTTCCCATATGCAGAGAAGCTCATTTAATGTGAAGTCATGTGAACAGGTGAATCCATGCTTTTTGAAAAGGACAAATGATTATAGAAATGTCAGTGCTCAATTCCAGAACTAATTCTGTTGACTCATTACTTAGATACATAAGGACAGTTATATTCTATAAAAGCCTTGTAAATTTGTTAATGTCTTAGGTTTCCAGGTTATGTACAAAATTGCTCATATATTAATTAAAAAATTACCTTGATGTAATGATGTAAGATTGATCTGGATTTTGAGTAAATTTAGATCTTAGACAGGAACCTGAAGTTCTATTTGCTTTCCTTCAATCCCTGGACCAACACTTCTCTAAAGACAGCTCAAAGAACTTTCTCAAATATCAACCTTATTTCATCAGAGTCCACAAATTCTCATATGCAAAATTTTCATAAAGGATTTTCAGAATTCTTAAAAAACAAAAATGTGCCTTAGCTATAAAACAACTCACTAGGTGGCCACACTGATAACATTTGTTCTTTTCACAACATCTTTCAGGGAAACCTAGAGCAAAATCTTTAGGAATCCATGCAATGCGTGTATTATTACATTCATCCGAGTAGCCAGTTAAATGAAATTTGTATCTAAAGCAAAAGTTAAATTGAGCATTCAAACCAAAGATTCTGGAAGTGGTCTTGCTCTTCTGCACTTAAGTAGTTTCTAGACCATCTCCTCTTATTCCCATCTCCATTCTTTCTCTATTAATCTGAATTCTCACTCATCCCTGCCTTCCTGGTCACACATTTAGCTCTCTATTGCATCCTAATACTCCTTACACAGTGTTTTTCCAAAAATATAAGTACGAACATTGAATTGTTCTAATTAATAAATTCTCCAATGCCTGCCATTTCAGAAGTTGAGATGAACTTCAATTTTCTTTGCTTGACCCCTGAGGCTAGTGTTTACCTAAATGTGTCTTAAACTTCACTTACTGTCCTTTAACACCTACTGTCTGTGCTTTATGCTCAATTACTTCAGAATTTCTTATATACTTGCCCTGTGACTTAGAGCTTGCTATTCTCTTTATAAGGATACTTCCTTTATCCTTGTTAATCTAAAAGTGATGCTAGTTTTTTTTTTTTTTTTTTCAGCCTGATGTACCACTGACTTGCATAAGGAAGTATCCTTATCAAAAAGAGGATGGTTCTGGGCTGGGGTCTTAGCTTAGTGGTAGAGCACTTACCTAAGCATGTGTGATGTACTGGGTTCGATTCTTAGCACTGTATATAAATACAAAATAAAGGTCCATTGACAACTAAAAATATTTTTTTTTTTTAAAAAGAGGATGGTTCTTATCATTTGAAGTTAAATTTACTTGTCCAACCCTGACTCCCAGTTTAAAGTAGGCGTACCTAAAAAGTCAAACTAACAGAGCACTTGCCATATTGTGGTAATAAGTATAAGGTATTTGACAGAAAAAAGAGGCTGCTTACTTGGTTTAAGACTAACTAAACAAGTTTAAACTTATTTATAAGACATTCTTTAGGAAAGCATCACACAGACAGAATGAATAAAAGGTAGTATGTGGAATCAGATATAATCAAAGGCATCCAATTTTATCATATTGTAGCTCTGTGTCTTTTATATGCCTCATATTGCAATTGACAACTTTGAATTAGTTCAGTTTTAAGTATGTGAACCAACTGTTGCACAGATAAATTTTTAAAAATCCACCCTATTTCATAGAATCATTAGGAACTGGGGGTTAAAATTAACTTTTCAAATCCAGTGATCTTTATCTTGGCAACCTCGCCTCTGACAGTGTAATACAGTCAATACCTTCCCACTCTTTCTCACTTCTCCTTTTTTAAAATGAAGACTGCATCAAAGGAATACATTGGAAGTTGAGTTTTAAACATTTATTACACTCTGAGCTAGTCCCGATGAATAAGAATCAGACTATCATGATGTTAGATAGTTTTACTCAAAATATAGTAAAATATGATTTGTTAGATACTATATTTTAATTAAACAACTGCCACGTAATGCGTGAACTAAATTATAATTATGTTTACATAATTTACATGTAAAATGCATTTTCCTTAAAGTAAGAGCATTTAAATTCCTTTTGAAATGCTAGACTCTTCAGGTTGCTTCTGGGTCCTTCTCCCTGTTTCTGAATCTTTGGTTGCCATCCAGTGGCAATAGTCATATACTTCACTTTTGGAATAGAGAAGAGAGAAAATCCTTCCACTTTCCAAGCTCACTGCCTTTTATATTTAAAAGCAAATGATACATGTCCATTTTATGTAACTGATTATAAAGGTTTTAACCATTATTCCTGCTGAGTCTAATAAAGATAAAAATATATCTAGATGCTGACCTAAACAACTACTGAGTTCTAATTAAGGAAAAATTAGTTCCTTTATTTTCTCAGCAAATTTATAACCAATAGTTCACCCTTCAAAAAATCATTAGAAATAAAGTATTCATATTAAAATTTCTTCCGGTGTCCATAATCTGCAAATCCATGTATTGATGGTTAATGCGGTACAATCAAATGCTAGGTTCCTCATGTTTTTTTCAAATGTGACATCTCACAAGTGAAAGGAAATTCTAGCATAAAATTCTGAATGGAGAATTTAAGATAATAAAATGTGTGTGGAGCCAGGCACAGTGGCACAAGCCACTGGCACAAGCCAGGCACAGTGTCTTGGGAAGCTGAGGCAGGAGGATCTCGAGTTCAAAGCCAACCTCGGCAATGGCAAGGCACTAGGCAACTCAGTGAGACCCTGTCTCTAAATAAAATACAAAATAGGGCTGGGGATATGACTCAGTGGCTGAATGTACCTGAGTTCAATGCCCCGTACCCATTCCCACCCCCCAAAAAGGTGTGTGGATTATTTCTTCCCAGATAGGCAAGCAGTTATCTGTGACACAGATGTAATCTATAGGAAGTACTTTAAAGCAACATCTTCTAGAACCATCTTAGAAACCTTATGTGTGAACAGAGGTGAGGGAGATGCATTTCTCTTAAACAAAATGGAATTTTTTTAAGCCACTAAAAGTAAAGAAAAAGAATGAACACATCTGATAGTTAAAAATTAGAGTATTGCTCAAAATACTGGATAATTTTATTTGAGATTGTCTTTTTAAAGTTTTAGGACCAATTAAATGTAATTCACCAAATAGATTTCAGGACAAGAATCACATGATTATTTTAATAGATGGACACAAAGAATTTGACTAAGTACAGCACCCATTCATGTTTAAAGCACAAGAAAAATTAGGAATAGAAGGAATTTACCTCAACTTTGCAAAGACTGTATATGACAAACCCAAGGTTAACATTATACTGAACTGATAAAATCTGAAAACATTTTCTCTAAAAACAAGAACAAGACAAGGATGCCCACTTTCACCACTTCTATTCAACATAGTCCTTGAAACTCTAACCAGAGCAATTAGGCAAGAGAAAGAAATTAAAGGGACACTGAATAGGAAAAGAAGGTCAAATTATCTCTGTTTGCTGAAGACATGATACTGTATTTAGAAGAACTAAAAAAACTCCACCAGAAGACTTGTAGAACTTATCAGTGAATTCAACAAACTAGCAGGATACAAGATCAACACTCATAAGTCAATTGTGTTCCTATGTTCCAATGACAAATCTGCTGACATAGAAATTAGGAAAACTATCTCATTCACAATAGCCAAAGAAGAAACAACTTGGGAATCAATCTAACAAAGAGGTAGAGGTCCTCTACAATGAAAACTATAGAGCACTACAGAAAGAAATTGAAGAAGATCTTAGAAGATCAAAAGACTTTCCATGATCTTAAATAGGCAGAATTAATATTGTCTAAGTGACCATACTACCAAAAGCAGTATATAGATTCAATGAAATCCCCATCAAAATTCCAATGAGAAAAAGCAGTCATTAAATTCACATAGAAAAATAAGAGACCCCAAAATAGCCAAAGCAAACCTTAGCAAAAAATGCAAAGCAGGAGGCATCACAATACTGAACCTCAAATTATACTACAGAGATATAGTAACAAAAAATACTGGTACTGGCACCAAATGGCATGAAGACCAATGGAATAGACTAGAAGACAAGGAGAAAAATCTGCATAATTACAGTTTTCTGATAACATGCAAAAGTGCCAAAAACATACATTGGAAAAAGGATAGCCTTTTTAACAAAAGGAAATCCATATGTCATAGAATGAGATTTAACCCCTACATCTCACCCTGCACAAAATTCAACTCAAAGTGAATCAAAGACCTTAGAATTAGACCAGAAACTCTGGACCTGCAAGAAGAAAATGTAGGACCAACACTTCCTTAACAAGACTCCTAAAGCACAAAATGTAATTCAATAGGTGGGATGGCATCGAATTAAAAAAAACTTCTTCATAGCAAAGGAAACAATTAAGAGCTTGAAGAGAGAGCCTATGGAATGGGAGAAAATCTTGGCCACCAGCACCTCAGATTAGGCATGAATATCTAGTATATGCAAAGAACTCAAAAAACTTAACACCAAAAGAATAAATAACCAACTCAATAAATGGGCAAAAGAACTAAACAGACACTTCTCAAAAGAAGAAATACAAATGGTCAACAAATATATGAAAAAAAATGTTCAACATCCCCATAATTAGGAAAATACAAGTCAAAACTACACTAAGATTTTATCTCGCTCCAGTCAGAATGACAATTATCAAGAATACAAGTAACAGTAAATGCTGGTGAGGATGTGGAGAAAAAGGTACACTCTTACATTGTTGTTGGTAGGATTGCAAATTAGTACAAATATTCTGGAATGCAGAAAAACTAAAAAGAACCAATAAAAAACAAAGTTTGAAGATGAGAAAATTTTTTGAAAAATGTTCTTTACCTAAGTAAGAACTTGTTTGTCTCTGTTGGTATTAATTTTGTTCTGATTTATCTAAACAGTTGTGAACTGGAAGGTGGAATGGATTAAGTAAAGAAAAGTCACATTTAAAATTACTCATTAGATTAATAAGAGGGTCAGAGAGTAGTCAATTAACCACACTATAGTTATAACAATATATGAATTTTAGTTTAATTTTAAATTCACTGATTAACGGTAGGCAGATTAGAACGTGTTTCTGGTCATTAAGACACAACTTTCACCCCTCACCTTCTATCTTTAAAATGTGTGGTTTTTTTCTTCAGTATCACCAATGGCTTCTAAGTTGCTAAATCCTGTGGTCACTTCTCAGGTGTCTTCTTGTTTGCCCTAGCAGCATGTGTTATGGCTTCCTGGCTTGGTACATTTCTTCACTGGGTTGCACAAATTCCAATTTCTCTTGGACATCTTTTGAACTCACAGGCTATCCTCTCACCACCTCTTTTGTTCATTTCTTCCTGTTCTCACCTTGAGTTTTGGAGCACCTGAGACCTCAGGACTTGGTTCTTTTGTCTTTGCTTCTTGACATGCACTAGGGTTTCTAAACCATACACTACTGACATTTTGGGTCAGATAGCTCTAATATATGGGACTGCCCTGTGTATTCTGGAACATTCATCAGTGTCCCAGGCCTATACCCACAAGATGCCATAAACACTTCACCTCCCAATTCTCATAACTGAAAATGTCTTCAGAAGTGGCCAAAAATTCCCTGAAGAAAAAGAGCCTCTGGTTGAAAACCTTTGACTTACATCTTTGCAAACTTGGTCTCATTCAGTCTTACACCTGTAGATCTGTTGATATTCTATTGATAATACATTTGTTTTACTAGCCCAGTCTTCTTTCACAAATTTCAGGCTTCTGTGTCCACTACTTAACTGCACTTCTTCAGCCAGTGTCTATAGGAATCTGAAACTTGAGATATTCAAAAACAAACAGATCTTCCCTTTCAAACCTTCAGTCTGAGCTGTTGCTATGTTTCAATGCTGGTATCAAACTTCAGTTCTGCAAGCCCTAAATCTTGGAGTCATCCTTGACTTTTCTCTTTCTTGGATAGCCTACCTGCAGTTCATCTGGATGGACCTTCTAAATGCAGCCTCTTAAAAACTCCAGTGTGATAAACTAGCATCTCTAACTGAAATTCTCTCATTCCTTCCTGGTCTTTCTACTTCCACTTCTACTCCTTCCCTCTCCCACAATTCCTGCACCTTTATATCATTTATTCTTAACAAAGCAAAAATATTTGTCAGATACGTCCCCCTTTATTTCATCTGCTCACAGATGTTCCATTTCTCGGAGTGAACCACTTTGCCTTCAGAGGGTCTAATGTGCTCTGCAGTATCTGGCTTGCTCCCCAGTCTACTTGGTTTTCCCATTTCTCTCCCCTCACACTCTGTTTATCTGTTTATCTGTACACTTTACTGATAGAAGTGTCTGTCAATATTTTTTTTTCATTAAAAACCTTAGTTCCTTATTTCCTTATTGTGTGTTTTAAGAGATATTTATATATATTTTTAAAAACATTGCTCTCTTTGTGACTTACCTTTTCATTTTTATATGTGTCTTGTGTTTAACTGTTCATGCTGTGAATAAGAATTTTTTTGTCCTAATCTATTATATCTAGTTTCAGATGTTTCATACTCCAAACTCTTATATTTGTGTTAAGAATATATTTCAAATTGTGTGTGTGTGTGTGTATACAGTGCATATATAAATTCCAAATTCTAGTGATGTGAACTAAGGTTGAAGTTCATTTGTTCTTCCATCTGCTTATCCTTATGTTTGGGGAAGAATTGATTTCCCAACAATGTTGAGAAATCATTCCATAATCGTCTTTCTTTCCTTTAATTGGTTCTTTAGTCTTTCTCAACAAAATTTTGTAGATTGCATTATACAGGTCTCGCACATCTTTTCCTAAATTTACCCCTAAATGTTTCTTGTTCTTTTTCTATAAGGCTGTAGCAAATTGAATGATTATGTTGATTTGAACTTCCAGTTGTTCATTACTTGTATATTGACATGTGACTGTATTTTTATATTGATCTCATGAATTTTCTAAGGTTTCGAATTAGTTTTTGATATGTTTTTAGATCCTGTAGGATTTTATACATAGGTAATCATGTTTTCTGTGAATAAAGAGTATCATTCTTGCTGTTCTACCTGGACACCATTTATTAATTGTTCTTGCCATTTTTCACTTTTAGAATTCATTTAATAAATGAACAAGGAACTGAAACAGACACTTCACAGAAGAAGAAATATAATTGGTCAACAAACAGGAAAAAATGTTCAACATCTCTAGCAATTACAGAAATGCAAATTAAAATGACACTGAGATTTCCTGTCACTCCAGTCAGAATGGCATATATTAAGACTACAAATAATAAGAAATGTGGGCAAGGATATGGGGAAAAAGGTATACTCATACATTGGTGGGACTGCAAATTGGTACAGCTACTATGGAATGCAGTATGAACTTTTATTCTTCCCTCCCTCACCCCTTATTGTGTGTTAGTATCTGTATAGCAGAGGGAACATTTGGCCTTTGATTTGGAGGATTGACTTATTTCACTTAGCACGATAGTTTCCAGTTCCAGCCATTTCCCAGCAAATGCCATAATTCCATTCTTCTTTGTGACTGAGTAATATTCCATTGAGTATATATACCACATTTCTTTATTCATTCATCTATCGAAGGGCACCTAGGTTGATTCCATAACTTAGCTATTGTGAATTGAGATGCAAAAAACATTGATGTGACTGTGTCACTGTAGTATGCTGATTTTAAGTCCTTTGAGTAAATGATGAGAATTGGGATAACTAGGTTAAATAGTAGTTCCATTTCAAGTTTCTGAGGAATCTCTATACTGCTTTCCATAGTGGCTGCACCAATTTGCAGTACCATCAGCAATATATGTGTGTACCTTTTTCCCCACATCCTTGCCAACATTTATTGTTACTTTGTACCTGTGTTTTGACTACAATTTATCACATGAAATCGTGTGTGGAATTTTCTTTTTGTTTACAAAAGATAAGGCTAATGTTTATTTCAAATGTATATTTTTTTCTTTTTTGGATACATTTTAGTGTTTTTATTAGTGCATTATAATTATACATAATATTAGGGCTCATTTTGGCATAATAATACATGCATGGAACATAATTGGCTCCATTTCAGTCCCCAGTATTCCTCTCTCTCCTCCCCTCCATCCCCTTGTTTCCTTTCCTCTACTGGTCTTCCTTCTATTTATTGATTGATTTTTTAAAATAATTGGCACTGTGTAGATATACATAGAGGTAAAATTTGTTGAAGTATATTCACATATGTACATACCATAATTTAGTGAATTTCATTCCAAAATTCCACCTTTTTTCTATCCCTCGTTTTTCCTCCTCAGTCCTGGCCCTCTGTTCCACTGATCTCCATTCTATTTTCTTATTCCCATCTTTTTCCCCTTCTTTGTCCTTAGCTTCCACATTTGAGAGGAAACATTGAACCCTTGACTTTGTGAATCTGGCTTACTTCATTTAGCATGATGATCTCCAGTTTCATCCATTACCAGCAAATGCTATGATTTCATTCATTTTTATGTTTAAATAAAACTCCATTTTAGACAGGCACAATGGTGCTTACCTATAATCCCAGTGGCTCAGGAGCTTGAGGCAAGATAGTAATTTCAAAGTCAGCCTCAGCAACTTAGTGAGGCCCTGAGCAGCAACTTAGTGAGACTCTGTTTCAAAAATAAAAATAAAAAGGACCGGGGATATGGCTCAGTTTTTAAGTGGTTATATATAATTTAAATGTGATATATATATGTATATATGTATCATATCATATCATATCAAAACCCATTCATTTTTTGATGGGCACCTGGGATGGTTGCATAACTTGACTATTGTGAATTTTGCTGCAATAAACATTGATGTGCCTGTATCATGGTAATATGCTGATTTTAATTCTCTTGGATCTACATCAAGGAGTGGGATAGCTCGGTCATATGGTGGTTCCATTCTGCTTTCCAATGTGGTTGTATTCATAGTTCCACCAACAATGTATGAATATACCTTTTTCCCCATATCCTTTCCAGAAACTTTTGTTATTAATATTTTTGATAATTGCCATTTCGAGTGGAGTGAGATGAAATGTGTAGGTAGTTTTGATTTGCATGTTGCTATTGCTAGGGATGTTGAACATCATATTTGTTATATTCGTTGGTCATTTGTATTTCTTCTCTGGAAAGGTGTCTTTTTAGTTTTTTACCTCATTAATTGATTGGAATTGATTGGGTTATCATTATTTTTCTTTTTCTTTCTTTCTTTTT
Organism: Sciurus carolinensis; assembly: GCF_902686445.1. Taxonomy (NCBI): domain Eukaryota; kingdom Metazoa; phylum Chordata; class Mammalia; order Rodentia; family Sciuridae; genus Sciurus; species Sciurus carolinensis. The sequence goes on along the minus strand of NC_062217.1, from coordinate 18,323,973 downwards.
TTTTTTTTTTTTTAGTTCTTTGTATATTCTGGAAGTTACCCTATTGAGAGGGTAACTGACAAGATTTTCCCCCATTCTTTGACTCTCTTCTCTTGCTCTTCTTTCTTTTTTGTGTTGAAGCTTTTTAATTTGATGACATTCTACTTAATTGATTCTTGGTTTTATTTCTTGAACTCTCAGGGTCTTATTAAGGAACTCAGTGCCTATGCCAACATAGTAGTGTTTCTCCTGTTTTATCTTCTAGCAATTGCAAAGTTTCTTGTCTAATTCCTAAGTCTTTGATTTACTTTGAGTTGACTTTTGTGCCCAGTAAAAGATAGGGATATATTTTCCTTCTTCTATATACAAATATTCAGTTTTCTCAGCACCATTGGTTAAAAAGGCTGTCTTTTCTCCAGTGTATGTTTACAGTACCTTTGTCAAGTATCAGATAATTGTATGTGTGTGAATTTTTCTCTGGGTTTTCTATTCTTTTCTTTTGTTTTTTGTGTCTGTTTTGATGTCAGTATCATGCTGTTTTTCTAACTGTAGCTTTATAGTATTATTTGAGATCAGGTATGCCTCTAGCATAACTCTACTTGCTCAGGATTGCTTTTCCAATTCTTATCTTTTGATCTTCCAAATGAATTTTAGGGCTCTTTTCTTTTCCTCGTTCTTGGAAGAATGTCATTAGAATTTTGATGAGAATTGTGTTGACTTTGTGTAGTGCCAAAAGGGAGTGTAGCCATTTTGACAATATTAATTCTGCCTATTCAAGAACATGGGAAATCTTTCCATCTTTTGAGGTCTTCTTCAGTTTCTTTCTTCAGTGTTCTTCAATTTTCATTATGGAAGTCTTCAACTTCATTTTTTAGGTTATATACAAGTTTTTTTTGTTTGTTTTTTAGGCTATTGTAAATGGGATGTTTTCCCTGATTTAAAGGAAATACTTTCAGGTTTTCTCCATTCAGTAGGATGTTGCCCTTGAGTCTGTCATATATAACCTTTCTGACATTGAGGTAAGTTCCTTTTATCCCTAGATTCTCCAGTGTTTTCTACACGAATGGGTGCTAGATCTTGTTGAATGCTTTTTCTGCATCTGTTGAGACGATCATGTAATTCTTGTTCTTAATTCTGTTTATGCGGTAAACTTCATTTATTAATATGTATATGTGGAATGAACGGTGTGGAACTTTGTACATGTGGCATCGTGTTGGAAATTGAAAAGTTTCAGATTTTTAGAACATTTCAGATTTTGAATTTTTGAATCAAGAATGCTCAACAGGCTGCTCCTCCAACAGCGGACAGAAGCCGGATGCCCCACCCATCCCCCTGCCCCTGCACTGACTCGATGGGCCCTCCCTGGGACACCCCAGCTTCTTTGGAGGTTGGTGCAGGAATTTTGAATTATTCCTAAGGGTGTGGCCACCATCAATGGGAGGGCAGCTCCCTTCCTGAGACACCTACAGGAGACTGGAGGCCCGTTGACAGGTACCTCTATTTACACAATTACATCCTACACCCTTCCCTATCCTCTTTGTTCACAACTAGAAATACTGTAAATAATAATCGAGCACATCCTATTTATTACAATAATGTTAAAGTCTTTATAGGGGCTATCTGGTTCAGGTCTGTATTTTCCTTGTATTGTGTGCTGCTGGTACTGATCTCCCCTTCAAATGAGGTGTACTGGAAAACTGCAGGGTCACAATAAACCTGCAGGGGGGAAACTTCAGTATCTCAGATCTTCACTGCTAGAGGGGAATATAAAAAAACAATATGAAAAAACAAGGGAAGAAATTGTCCCTAACAAACAAAGATGCTATTTTGATAGAATCCAATGACAGCATAGCAATAGAAATGACAGAAAAAGAATTTAGAATCTGCATAATTAAATGATCCATGAAGCCAAAGATGAGATAAGAGAGCAAATGCAGGTAATGCATGATCATGCCAATATACAGTTAAAAGAGCAGATTCAGGAAGCAAAAGAACACCTCAATAAAGAGATACAGATTCTGAAAAAAAAAAAAAAAAAAAAAAAACAGAAATACTTGAAATGAAAGAAACAGTAAACCAAATTAAAAACTCAATAGAAAGCATCACCAATGGAATAGATCTCTTGGAAGACAGAACCTCAGACAATGAAGACAAAATATTTAATCTTGAAAATAAAGTTGAACAAACTGAGAAGATGTTAAGAAATCATGAACAGGTCTGGGGAGATAGCTCAGTCGGTAGAGTGCTTGCCTCGCAAGCACAAAGCCCTGGGTTCAATCCCCAGCACCGCAAAAAAAGAAAAGAAATCATGAACAGAACCTCCAAGAATTATGGGATATCATGAAAAGACCAAATTTAAGAATTATTGGGATTGAGGAAGGCACAGAAAAATAAACCAAATGAATGAACAACCTGTTCAATGAAATAATACCAGAAAATTTCTGAAACCTGAAAAATGAAATGGAAAATCAAATACAAGAGGCTTGCAGAATACCAGGTGCACAAAATTACAACAGATTCACACCAAGTCACATTATAATGAAAATACCTCACATACAAGATAAAGATAGGATTTTAAAGACTGTGAGAGAAAAGTGTTAGATAAATTATAAGGGGAAATCAATACAGATATCAGCATATTTCTCAGCCCAGACCCTTAAAGCAAGAAGGACCTGGAATAATATATTTCAAGCTCTGAAAGAACAGGAATGCCAACCAAGAATCCTATACCCAGCAAAACTAACCTTCAGATTTCACGATGAACTAAAATCTTTCCATAATAAACAAAAGTTAAAATAATTTACAAATAGAAAGCCTGCACTAAGAACATTCTCAGACAAATATTTCATGAGGAGAAAGTGAAAAACAACAATACAAGTCAGCAAAGGGAGAAACTACCCTAAAGGAAGAGCCAAATGAGAAACCAAGTCAAGTTAAAAACCAAACATAAGCCAAAATGACCAGGAATACAAATCATATCACAATAATAATCCTGAATGTTAGTGGCCTAAACTAAATAATCAAAATATTTAGACTGGCAGATTGGAGTAAAAAGAAAGACCCAACAATATACTGCCTTCAAGAGACTCATCTCATAGAAAAAGACATCCACGGACTAAAGATGAAAGGATGGGGAAAATATACCATGCACACAGACTCAGTGAAAAAGCAGGGGTCTCCATCCTCATATCAGAAAAAGGGGACTTCAAACCTAAGTCAGAAGCGATGAAGAAGGACATTTCATACTGCTCCATGGGGAAACATAAACCAGCAAGACATAATGATTTCAAATATTCATGCCCCAAACAATGAAGCATCTACGTACATCAAACAAACCCTTCTCAATATTAAGAATCAAATAGACCAAAACACAATAATAGTGGGGGACTTTAACACACCACTCTTACCACTGGATAGATCCTCCAAACAAAAACTGAACAAATAAATCATAGAACTAAATAATACAATCAATGATATAGACTTAATGGACATATACAGAGTATTTCATCCATCATCAAGTGAATATACTGTCTTCTCAGCAGTTCATGATTCTTTCTTCAAAATAGACCATATGCTATGCCACAAAAAAAAAAGCCATTAGTAAATGCAAAAAAAATAGAGATACTACCTTGTGTTCTATCAGACCATAATTGGATGCATTTACAAATCAATGATAAAATAACAAATAAAAACTACTCCTACACCTGGAGATTAAATAATATGCTACTAAATGATGCAATGATAACAGAAGACATCAGGGAAGAAATAAAAAAACTTAGAGGTAAATGAGAACAATGACACAGCATATCAAAATCTCTGGGACACTCTGAAAGCAGTACTAAGAGGAAAGTTCATTGCATTGAGCTCATACATTAAAAAATAAAAAGTCAACGACTAAATGATCTAACATTACATCTCAAAGTCCTAGAAAAGAAAGAACAGGTGAACACCAAGAAGAGTAGAAGACAGGAGATAATTAGAATCAGAACTGAAATCAATGAAATTGAAACAAGAGAAACAATTCAAAAAACTGACTAAACAAAAAAGTTGGTTCTTTGAAAAAGTAAACAAAATTGATAAACCCTTAGCCTCACTAATGAAGAGGCGAGAGAAAACTCAAATCACTAGAATTTTTGATGAAAAAGGAACGATCAGGAGACACCATTGAAATACATAATTAGAAGCTACTTAGAAAATCTATACTCCAACAAAATAGAAAATATCAAAGACATCAAAAAATTTTTAGAGAAATATAATCCTCCCAAAATGAATCAGGAAGACTTACACAATTTGAACATATCAACTTCAAGCACCAAAATAGAAGCCATCAAAAGCCTACCAACAAAGAAAAGCCCAGGACCAGATGGATTCTCAGCCGAATTCTACAAGACCTTTAAAGAAGAACTAATACCAATACTCCTCAAAGTATTCCAGGAAATAGAAAAGGAGGGAACCCTTACCAACTCATTCTATGAGGCTAGTATCACTCTGATACTAAAACCAGACAAAGATGCATCAAGGAAAGAAAACTTTAGACCAATATCCCTGATGAACATAGATGCAAAGAGCCTTAACAAAATACTGGCAAATTGCATATAAAAATATCTTAAAAGATAGTGCACCATGATCAAGTGGGGTTTATCCCATGGATGCAAGGTTGGTTCAATATCCAGAAATCAATAAATGTAATTCATCACATTAATAGACTTACAGTTAAAAATCATATTATTATTTCAGTAGATGCTGAGAAAGTGTTTGATAAAGCATAGTATCCCTTCATGCTTTAAACACTAGAAAAAATAGGAATAGTAGGAACATACCTCAACATTTTAAAGGTTATTCATGCTAAGTCCATGACCAACATCATTCTTAATGGAGAAAAGCTGAAAGCATTTCCTCTAAAAAATGGAACAAGACAGGGATGCCCTCTTTCACCACTGCTATTCAACATTGTAATTGAAACACTTGCCAGAGCAATTAGACCAAAGAAATTAAAGGGATACGAATAGGAAAAGAAGAACTAAAGCTGTCACTATTTGCTGATGACATGATCCTATATTTAGAAGATCCAAAAAACTCCACTAGAAAACTTCTAGAACTAATAAATGAATTCAGCAAAGTAGCATGATATAAAATCAATATGTGTAAATCTAATGCATTTCTATTCATAAGTGATGAATCCTCTGAAAGAGAAATTAGGAAAAGCACTCCATTCACAATAGCCTCAAAAAAAAAAAAAATAAAATACTTGGGAATCAATCTAACAAAAGTGGTGAAAGACCTCTACAATGAAAACTACAGAACACTAAAGAAAGAAATTGAAGAAAACCTTTGAAGATGGAAAGATCTCCCATGTTCTTGGATAGGCAGAATTAACATTGTCAAAATAGTCAATCTACCAAAGGCACTATACAGATTCAATGCAATTCCAATTAAAATCCCAATGACATTCTTCATAGAAATAGAGAAAGCAAACATGAACTTCATCTAGAAGAGTTAGAGACCTCAAATAGCCAGAACAGTCTTGATTAGAAAAAGTGAAGCAGGAGGTGTCACAATACCAGATTTATACTATACTACAGAGCAATAGTAACAAAAATGGCGTGGTTTTGGCACCAAAAGAGACAGGCAGACCAATGGTACAGAATAGAAGACACAGAGATGAACCCATATAAATTCAGTTGCCTCATACTAGACAAAGGAGTCAATAACATACAATGGAGAAAAGATAGCCTGTTCAACAAATGGTGCTGGCAAAACTGGAAATCCATATGCAGTAAAATGAAATTAAATTTCTATCTCTCACCCTGCACAAAACTCAACTCAAAATGGATCAAGGATTTAGGAATTAGACCAGAGACCCTGCACCTAATAGAAGACAAAGTAGACCCAAATCTTCATCATGTTGGCTTAGGATCAGACTTCCTCAACAAGACTCCCAAAGCAAAAGAAATCAAAGCAAGAATCAATAAATGGGATGGACTCAAACTAAAAAGCTTTTTCTCAGCAAAGGATACAAACAAGAATGTGAAAAGAGAGCCTACAGAGTGGGAGAAAATCTTTTCCACACACACTTCAGGTAGAGCACTTATCTCCAAAATTTATAAAGAACTTACAAAACATGACACCAAAAATACAAAGAACCTAATGAATAAAAGGGCCAAGGAACTGGACAGACACTTTACAGAAGAAGACACACAGGCAATTAATAAATATATGAAAAAGTGTTCAACACATCTAGTAATTAGAGAAATGCAAATTAAAACAACTCTAAGGTTTCATCTTACTCCAATTAGAATGGCTATTATCAAGAACACAAACAATAATAGATGTTGGCGTGGATGTGGGGAAAATGGCACACTTTTACATTGCTGGTGGAGTTGCAAATTGATGCAGCAACTCTGGAAAGCAGTGTGGAGAATCCTCAGAAACCTTGGAATGGACCCACCTTTTGACCCAGTTATCCCATTCCTTGGTTTATACCCAAAGGACTTAAAATTAGCAGACTACAGTAACACAGCCACATCAATGTTTATAGCAGCTCAATTCACAGTAGCTAGATTGTGGAACCAACCTAGATGCCCTTTAACAGGTGAATGGATAAAGAAACTGTGGTATATATACACAATGGAATATTATTCAGCCATAAAGAAGAAGAAAATTATGGCATCTGCACATAAATGGATGGAATTGGAGAACACCATGCTAAGTGAAATAAGCCAATCCCAAAAAACCAAAGGTTGAATGTTTTCCCTGATAAGTGGAGGATGATATATAATGGGGGTGGGGAGAGATGGGGAGTGAGAGAATGGAGGAACTTTAGATTATGTAGAAGGAAATGAGAGGGAGGGGGGTATGAAAAATGGTGGAATGAGACAGACATCATTACCCTATGTATATGTATGATTACACGAATGGTATGAAGCTACATGTTGTACAACCGTAGAAACAAAAAGATGTACCCCATTTGTGTACAATGAATCAAAATGCAGTCTGTATAAAAGAAAAAAAAAGAAAAGAAAAAAAGAATGCTCAACAAAGGAAACCAGCACTTTCTGAGAACTTTATGGGTTTTTCAAATTTTCATCTGGAAGGGAAAAATGTTATTGAAATTCTAGGAATCGTGATGTCAATAGGTAGAGGTAACATAATCTTGTCTATTACATTCCAAGATGTAGCACCACTGGTAAGACTCAAGTACTGAAAATAATACATTTGGGGAAAATAAAAGGAAATATTGGATTATACGCTGTGTTTTTCCTTTTAAATAGTTTTATTCTATGACAAAGTGTATGTTGAAATTTTACTTTTAAGTGAATTTGTGGATAATTAATTCATAAAGCTAATGAAAGTTAATGTGTTTGGGAGTACCTTAAATACTGTCTAGGTTATTTTGAGTAAATGTGTAGTTCTATTATGATAACCTAGACATTGTTTTAATTGGCTATAAAAATATCATAAACTTGCGGTACTTGACATGAAGTTTTAATGTATACACACACTGTGGGATGGCCAAATTGAGCTATTTAATATAGGTTGTACCTCATATACTGACCATTTTATGTGATAAGACACTTAAATATCTATTATTTCCAAGAATATAATAAACTGTTTTTAATTTTAATCACCATGATGTACAGTAGGTCTAACTAAAATTGTGAGTCTTCTGAACAGCACCTCCACAAACCCCCACCCTAATCCTGGGCTTCTGATAACCACCATTTTACTTTGCCTCCATAAATTTGACTGTTTTACACTCCATATATTAGAGAGAACACTCAGTATTTATCCTTCCTGTGCCTAATTAACATAACATCTTCAAGATTCATCCATGTTGTTAAAAATGACAGAGTCTCCTTCTTTTTTTTAAAGCTGAATAGTATTTCATTGTGTTTTTACACCACATTTTCTTCATCCATTAATCATTTGAAGGACACTTAGGTTATTTCATATCCTGGCTACCGTGAGTAACACTGCAGTGCACATGGAGGCACAGTTATCTTCTGTATGCTGAGTCCATAGCCTGTTGATATGTACCCAGTAGTGGGATTGCAGGGTCATGTGGCAGTTCTGATTTTGATGTTTTGAAGGAGGTCCACACCGTTTTCCTTAATGTTGTATCCCACCGATAATGCACAAGGGTTCCCTTTACTTCAAATCCTTGCCAATACTTACTTTTTGTCTTTTGTACAACAGTCATTCTAAAAGGCATGAAGCCTTATCTCATTGTGGTTTTAATCTGCATTTCCCTGGTGATTAATGATACTGAGTTTTTCTTCCCATATACCAGTTGGCTATTTGTATATCTTTCTGTTGATAAGTATCTATTCAGATTCTTTTACCGAACCTTAAAATCTATATCCACACTTTTTCTTAGAACGGTATTCTAGGTCTAAGTGATACTTCCCTAGTAGATTCAATGTATTCTTTCATTGTTACCTCTTGCACTGAGAAAAGAGGTAAACATTCATTCATGCAAATATATTTATGTTCTTGGTATGTACCACACTCTTTTCTAATTCCTGAAGGCACAGCTTTGAACAAAACAGAGCTCCTAACTTCTTGAGCTACATTCTAGTTCACAATAGAGACAGTATTGTTAGTGATTGACTTTAAGTTGTAAAATCAGGAATTTAAAAGGGAGTGATGTGCAAGTCTCATTTTAGATAGAATTTGTACTTACATTTTTATTTTAAAAAAGGAGAACCAACTTCTTCTCTGACATGTTTAGAGCATTTAGTATTTTCTCAAATAAAGAAAAAGTAACCAACACAACATGATAAACTAAGCATTTGTAATTATCTCTCCTCACTCTAAAAAAAATCAAAGTATATTATGACTGCAGCAGGATAGTCTCTTTTGGGTAGCAAACCAGTTTCAGATTCTTGAAATACAAATATATGTTGATGTATCCTATTCACTTCTTCTCTGCAGATTTCCTGTAATGAATTATTGTGGTAATGACAAAATAACTTGAGACAACATTATCTGAAATAGCCGTGTCCTTCATACCCATATTTCTCCCCGTTTTATGACACTTACCTGGAGTAAACTCTGTGTGAATGCAAGTGTCGTTGACAGATTTTACAAAAGCCTGATGATCCTTCCATCAGAGTTTAGACAAAGACGGGATGATTGTTGTCTTTTCTCACAGTTTCAAACACAAGGTCCTCACTTATTCATTGAACATAAACGCTGTCAAAACTAGAGTAAAAATGTGGTTCATGGAGACAAAGCTTTCTCTACTTCTGCAGTTCTCTGGAATGCTAGTAGCAGAGGAACAAAGGAAGAGACAGTATCAGCATAGCCCAAGGAACCTCCTTGGAAGCTGGTTTTAAGATAGAAGCCTGAAGGCATGCGAGGAAGATCCAGCGCTGCAGGAGCCACAAAGCACAGATGTTGCCCAAGAGAGAAGAATCCAACACCTTGGCTTCTCACATGCTACAGCACTCCTGTCTCCTCTCAGGGTCTTTCATTGATCATATCTACCCAGAAGCCAGTTGGCAAGGAAGCATGAAAAGCATAACTCACAGGTTATGATCAAGTACTGGATCTGAGAGTAAGACACTAAAGGACAGTAACTTAGCCTGTCTTCCCATCTTTCTACCCATACATTCAATTCTTTTACAACAACGACAACTCTATGGGGCAGATCTCCATTGAATATATGAAAATACTTTCTCCCATTACATTACAGGTCTGAAGCTCCAAACTGTCACCATGTCCATGTCAAAGTCCAGCATTTCTATCTGGTGGTATATCAGGTCTGGACGTGGTTTCTCAGGTCAGATAACTTAAGACTCAATGTAAAAATTGAGTATATGAAACAGAAGAATGCCAAAGGTGAAAAACAAATAATTGGTTAAAAAATGCTGCTACATACATAAACTCACATATTTGACTATGATTCTTTTTTTCTCAATGAGTAACAAGACCACATTGATAACTGTCACTTCCTTTTTTTTAACCATCCATTCCATGTTCTCCTTTTTGCAGCTAACATCTCAGAGAGTAAGAATTTTTGTGTGATTGAAGGATGCAAAACTTCCTTCTGGAAGTTTTTTCTGTGTTCCTGCTTTTATTGCATTGCTTTAGTGTTTCATTGTCTTTTATTATTGAACATAGAAATAATAAGAGATTTTAATTACCTGGTAACTGCCGGTTACCAACAGTCTTCCTTGCTCTCACTGTGTAACAGCAGCCAGGTCATCTCTTGACAACCAGGTTTGATCACCCTAGTAGGCATTTCATTGTTCATGACTCATGCCATCTACTATGGGAATATATGCTGTCTGTGCCTATTGGTTTAATAACATGGAAAGAGCACAAAATAACAAAATGATACTCTCTATTTCTAATTCATTAAAACTTTGTGTCTTCTGGTAGAAGCAGTTCTCTTTAGGGGTTAAGAGCCCCTAAGTAAGCAAAGCCCATGATTATAGTGTTGTAAAGCAAAACTCTGCTTTTTACTGGGGTGTTCATTTATAGCAAGGCAAATAACCACTGTCATTCCCACCTTGATTCCTAGATCCATGTATTTTGTCTATAAAAAGAATAGTATCATGGATTGGTAGCTCATTCAAAGTATATTTTCCTTCTCCATTATCACATCTCAGATCAGCAGGGTATTGCTTCCCACATGGACTCATGTTCTCCAATAGCTATTTCATTGTTCTTTTAGACCAACTATTGCAAGTGATGCCGTTCATAGTAAAACCAGTGAATTCCATAGACTTGAGTTGTATGCATTTCTTTTACTTTCAGTAAATGCTTTGGTCAAAAGCAATTTTGCATGGAATACATGAGATTATTGTCTGGTTCTTCCTAAGGAATAGCAGTACTAGATTAGAAATACTGTTATTAGCAGGTGACCCTCAACAGTAGGGCTAGCTAGAAGAACTTTCAGGAAAGCCCATCTTTGTGCGGAATTTATATCAAACACTTCAAGTAGCCCATTGAAACCCTTCCCACAAGATTAAGATAAGGAGGTGCCACTTACCCAACGAAATGTAGTTCTATCCAGAATTTTCTCTCTTAAATCTTTCATTAGTTTTCCACGCTCTGATGAAGAGTCTTCTATGCTCTTTATAACCTGCGGGAGTAAGAGGACTTGCAGAATCCCTTCTAGCAATGCACAGTACACTTCAAATAAACTCTTATATTTTTCCTCAGTCTTTCCACACACTGAGCATCTGTTATACATCCTTATGAAGGTTCCAGACTTTTGAAAATTTATGTGATATTTTTGCATTTGAATCAGGCACCTACATTTGTAATATAATATTTTTGTATTTCAGTGTCCCAAAGTTCAATAGCTGTCCCTTGGTATCCTCAGGAGATTAGTTCCAGGACATTGCAGATACCAAAGTCTTTGGTTGCTCCAGTCCCTTAGCAGAGTAAATGGTGTAATATTTGCATATAACATACACATATCCTTCTGTGTACTTTAGGTCATCTCTAGATTACTTATGATACCTAAAACCATGTAAATCTATGTAAGTTGTTATACAGTATGGTTTGGGTAATAATAACAAGGCAAAGAGATTCTGTACATGTTTAGTACAGCACAATTTTTTCTAAATACTTTATAGCTGTGATTGGTTGAATCTGCAGATATGGAAGTCACAGATAAAGAGGGAGAACTGTATGTAACATTATAAGTAATGTAACAATGCCTCAGTGGTATTCTTCCTCCCCATCCCCTACCCTCTGGTTTATTATCCATTTCCATCCAGAACAGTTTCCCCAAAATAAAATCTCTTATGCAAAACTTCTTTTTAACCTTAGACTGAAGTTTTTAACCTTAGATCAGAGAAAGCACAGGTCTGATTTCCACAGCTAGAAATTGTAAATCTTGGTCCAGAATTGTAAACCCTTAATTATTTTTGTCTCAAAGATACCTTCCCTGTTTCCCCTGCATTCTATAGATAAACCAAGAGAACCCTCTGATCCCTTTGCCAAAGGCAGATACCACCTCTGCCTATCAGGTAATTTGGATACCTGTAAACCTCCAAAAGTGACAGGTTTTGAATCACTACCTCCGAGGAAGTTTTCCTTTTTCAGGAGGCTTTGAGGGCTCCATATAACTGCCTTCCATTTTTCCTAAGATCTTACATTTCTAGGTGCTAAGGAAGTTTTGAAGAGGTAACTCTGTTAATATGGAAAAAATCCTATGCTTCCAATTCAATAATTAATAAATGACTGCTTGCTAAAACCAATATGTAAATAGCTGAGATAAATTGGTTCTACCAAGTGATTCTTTCCTTTACCTATAAGTACTGCTTCAGGGTTAATTCCTAGGTCTTCTCCAGCAGAGAGCTTGACTGCATTTACATATCAATTTAAAGAAAACTTATCCTAATCAGTTATTTAAGATGAGAACTTGACACTATTTTACTATTTATCATATAATTATCATGATTCTTAGTTCATAGGTATGACTTCCTTATTATCCAGTGAGATATTTGAGATAGTTTTTCTTATACACCTTTGTGTTCTAGAACCTGATATAAAGTGTAGCTACTGAATATTGAGTAGGTTAATCACAGAATACTTCTCAGTGTAAAGGAAGGGAAGGAGGAGAGGAGAGGAGAAGAAAGGAAAGGAAAAAGGATGGTTTCATTTACTGGAGATATTTGGCAAGATCTAACATCACTGTCTGTCCATGGATGAAGCACAGATGTCTGTTTAAATTAAATTAAAGTAAGAATGATTTTTTATGACAGGTCTGCTACTATACACATATATATTTATATTTATATATGTAAATTATATAATTTTAAATTATAATACAATAATGAACACTTACTGAATGTCAGTTTGACTTACACATGAACTGTTGACACATTTTGAAATTTAGAGAAAAATATTCTGTATCTTTTAAAAAGTACACCTGGGTCCAAAATTCTATTTATTATCTCCTTATTTTGAAATAAGCCATGCACCTGTAAGAAGTGAAGTAGCATTAAGGAGTTTATCACAGAAAGCAATAGTTTCCCAGACTTGCCTTATCCTAACCCCAATGGCAACAAACCACAGCTTTCTGTATCGGGATCTTTTTTATATGCCTTCACATCATTTAAATAGATGGTTTTATGGCTATTTCTTAGTATATCTATTTTAGATATGGCTTATGCCATTTTTTGATGGCTGCCAATGAATAAAACATACAATCTCCTCCTGCCTCCTTCCTACTTTGACCATTTGTTATCATAAGTTCAGTTTTTCTAGGCTCCTTTAGTTACTTTAAATACGTCCACACCTTTATTTTCTGGTTCACCTACCAAGGGCCAGTCTCACCCAGTGAATGAGAAGTGAGCCCTGCCCTCTCTCCTGGCCTCCCATTCTGGAGTGGAGAGCATACCTTGCCTCCTTGGCTGCCACCCATTCCAGAGTGTTCTGGGCCTTCTCCACTGATCCACTCAACACCGGCTTTTCACATGCTGTCTTGCAGAGCTGTATTGAAATCCTGGCTTAGTGCATTACTGACCTCTGTATTTGTGGCTTTTAAACACATTATTAGTAGCTAGAAGAGGAGGATTTTGACTGTTCTTACCATAAAGAAATGATAAATGCACGAGGCGATGGAAATGCTTGGCACTCTGATTTGATGATTACACACTGTATACATGTATCAAAACCTTACATTGTCAAATCCATGAATATATACAATTATTATATATCAATTAAAAACAAACAAAAGAGTTTAAATTCTTGTTGAACAACAGCTAAACATGTTTACACCACTAGGGTTTGTTGTGTTCAATTGAAGGCTGATGGCAGGCATGTCTATTAGAGAGCAAAGTGCATTCAGTTGGTCCCTTTTACCATTATATACTTTTATATTATAATATTTTTAATTAAGCAGTAAACTTCAGGGATTGAAACCAAAATTATTATTTTTTTACTTCCACTGTAATAAGGTATCAGAGAGAGATGTAACACATGTCTTCATTTGACTAGATTAAATGAGAGGTTGTTTGATTCCTTTGTCTTTAATATTTATTAGTCTAAATTAGGTTTTGTTCTTTGCTTTTATTTTGTATGCTTTATTTTAATAGTAACATTTTATTTTGTTTAGTTTTGTTTGTGGTGCTGAGAATAGAACCCTGGCTGGATCTTGCTCATGCTGGGTATGTGATCTGCCACTGAGCCACAAACTTCTGCCTTTCACTTGATTTCTATCTTCTTCAATGGATAAGAAGCCATGCTAGGTTTTATGTCCAGTGGCATATCAAGTTGTAAATTATCTGCCCTTTGTACACATTACCTGTGCTTGATAAGCTTGGGTTTCATCTCATGTTTCATCAAATTCCTCTACTGTATCTAATACGTTAGCTATAGTATTTATCAGTAATTGTAACATTTTAGTTTTGATAATAACTCATAGTTTACAGCATAGGCTCACAAAATTATCTCACTTTTAAAATGTTAATTTCAATATTTGCCTAAAGAAAACTTCATTCTCATCTTCTTCCTCCAAAATGCAGCTTAGGTATAGAAGTATAATTGACCACCAAAGTCCTCATTTCAAGACTACTACTCCCTTCTGTGCATATTCTCCTATTAATATTATATTATTTAGAGAGCACTTATTTGAGTTATGGCATTTAGCCATAAAAGTTAATAAGTTTTATTGCTATAAAAATAGTGGCATTTTTGCTGATATTCATAATTTCATTTTTTAAAAATCCAAACAAAATGAAAAATAGGAACATATTAATATTGGGAATACACCTACTTCCCCCCTGCCACATTCTTTATGAATAAGCAAATGTAAGCAAAATTCTCGATTTTCATTTTTCCTCTCCAGAGGAATCATCTAAGGTCATTTCAAAAGAATCCTGTTTTCAGGAATTCCTTAGCTTAGGTAGATAACATTGATTGGCTAAGATATTAGAAAAAAGATGTTTAACATTCAATTTATATATTGGAAAATAGATTCTCACAAGTTAAAATAAAGTGCTTTACATCTGCCCCTAGTGACCAGAGTCAGCATTCTGAATATTGGCAGAGGCGGAGTACTTTCTGTTAGGTGAGAGAACACCATACCAAAACGAAGGAAAACCCAAACTCTGAGGCATAGCAGGTAGGTGCTGACTGCTGGGTTGCTTCTGATACCTCAGCTGGCCTTGTACTCTTTTTTGGTTGGGTTGATATCAAAAGAAAACCAGTGAGTGTCATTGGATTGACAGCTTGCTTAAAACATAGTACAGCTTCTGTAAATATTTACATCAGGTATCAGGGGAATCATAAATGCACAGTGGGAGGTGCAGAGTAAATATAAAAGTGTGTATTATGGAGATTATTTTGCTTTTCTAGTAACCAAGGAAGGATTTTTATTAAAAAAATTAAGTGATTTCAAAAATACAGGGTAATCTGACATGTATGATGAGTAGATTTGCATAGGAATGTAAAGAGATTATTTTAACATATCTAAACATTGTATTTAACATATGCATTTCACCCAAATTATAGACATGTGCCACCTGTAATCCTACAGGCCTAAATCATGACATTTTGAAATCCCAACATATAATATTCCACATATAGCACTCATAAATTTGTAAACTTATTAGAGATAATAGGTCTTTATAGGAGAGCAATGCAATTATTCTACTTAATACCAAATACAAAAATGAATATAATGCTACTCAACAGTTGGCATCTTTATGAATGTCTAAGGATTTGTTTTTAATAGTTCCAAGAAAACAAATATAGGAAAATGTTAATATTGGGAATACAGCTCCCTCACCTATATTCTGAATTTATAATAAAATAAAAGCGTAACCCCTGGTTTTTAATTTCTTCTATATCTAAACATTATTTGGCTATTTAAAAAACTTAATTTACTATATAACAGAGGCACATCCTTGAACTCATTGATTGACATTTGCAGTTATAATTTGTACTTTCCTTGCAGATGGTGTTATTAAGCTAATGATTTTTACATTGATGAAAAATAGCCTGTAAAAAGACCATTTAGACATTTGTACCTTGATATTGCATGTAGAAAAAAATATGTAGCACTCATGAATTTCTGAACCTGAAAGTGAATGATGCTGGCTTTGGATTCACAAGAAAAGGAATGAGCCCATTTTAGTAGCTTTTTCAGTGTCTCATTCACCTGGCGCTCTATAGTTTATTCTGTATACTGAAACAGGCTCCTAAATCTTAGAGGACAGCAGTTTAAAACAGAAACATAGGCACGAAACTCATAATATGCTCCTGAAACTGAAAGAAAGGAATTTGTCTGAACCCCATAGATCACCCCGTCTCAGCCATTAGCTCACAGTAATCCAGTTTCCTCCTGCAGTTACCTCATTTCCTATCCTCTAATCACAAAAGTGGGCATTTTTGTGCAGAGTTTGGAATATGCTTAAAATCTTTGTTTAATAGAGAATTTGAAAGGACCACTGTGCCTTTAATTGAGGTTTTAAGGCTGTAACTGAGTCAAATGGCAAGCATTCTGACAATAAAATTTTTAGATAAGAGTATTGGGCTTAAAAGTATATTATAAAATTTCTTTCCCCTATATGCTTTTGAATATACTCTAATCATATTGTTTCTCATGTTTTGGATATGGTCTGGCAGATTTCTAGATATGGAACTTAGAACTATATTTTCGTTTAAATCTTTTCATCTTTGTGTAATTCATATGCTTTACATATTTCAAAGTTTTTACATCTTCTGTGTCCATAGTATCCTTATAAGATAAAATGGGTTGTTATGTTTTGAGCTCTTAAGTAAATGTTGTTTCTTTTAATTTTTAAAAGCACTATTAACTTTTTATTTTACTATATATTTAATATTCAAGCCTGAGAAAATAAACATACCTGTTAGGTTTTATTCTGGAGGCAAATCTTTCTGTCAGTTTCTTTTAGGTTTGAAATTCTCTTATGTTGAAATAATGAGAGAAGATTTTATAGCCTAGTCATTGTATAAAAAATGTTCAGACCATGTTTAATCTCATCAACACTCTCTATGTGGTATTATCTAAATCCAGACCAGATGTTGAACATGACAAAATTCCTATGACCTTCATCTTTATATGTGGGTATATTTGTATGTGGGTATATGTTTTCCTCAAAAATCAGAATGTTTGGTTTGTTTGTGTGATTTTGTTCTGAAACTTCAGCAATCTGACACTGAAAACACATTTCAGAGTTTATAATTGTTGAATTGAATTGGAACAAATTTTATATGGCATTTAAAATTATCCTTGAAATCATTCTTTCTTATGTTTCTTATGTGTGTTGTTCCCCTCTGAACAAATTCTGTGGCTGTCCCAAAGAAATACGTCCTTGAAATTATGGATTGTTTGATGTAGTTGGACACAAAATCAAATAGATGGTCTCCAAACAATAGAAACAGAGGTAAAGTGATTAATTACTATACATCTTTTCTCTGGATTATTGTAGAGATTAAATGATCTGATTAATATAAAGCTAAGAGTTAAGAAATAAAGTAGAAAATAAATATATGATGGTGTTTTGCATCTGTCTTACCAAGCAGATAGTTTAAAAATAGTCAAAATAATTTTTAAAAGTATATAGAAACTCAAAGTTTTTGACAGAAGGTTGTTTAATTTTTTGTAATTGTAAATGAAGCCCAAATTTATCATTTAAGCCATTGTTTACAATAATTTTGTTGATAAATCATTTTAATGCTGCAATTATTGAGATGCTAGTTTAAATGACTGATCCTGACCATAATATGTTTAAATTAATACAATTCTAAAACATGTTTTTTTCAAATTGTGTCATGGTACATTTGAGGATTATGAAATCCATTTAGAGACCATCTTTATTTTTTCAATACAAAGAGGAGAACAGAATCAAGCAGAGTATACCACTCAGTGTAAACCTCAGTATTATTTTTATGAATCTTACAATTTGGTTTTGCACACACACACAGACACATGTATACATTTTCTTGGTCTTATGTATGGATGTGTTCATTTGTGACTTCAATACAATTTCTGACCATAAATTTCAGTGTAGAAAATAGTGACTGTTTTAAAGTCCTACTAATCTCTGAACAGTAAGTTACATTTTCCTCCATAAAAGTGTAGCACTGTTGCAAAGGTACTGTTTATACTCAAACGTGGTCTTTGCTCTTCTACTACCATGCCAATCTATCAGCACATCCTTTACAATTGTAAAGGATCCCAATGCTCACCAGCCAGCTCTCATTACAAGTAATTTAAAGAATTTCTTGACATCACTTACTTAAGGCAAGAGATGTTTTATTCAACAGATGCATAGTTTTTGTTACTAGTTGCTGTTAGCCACCAAAGGAGGCTTGCAGAATAGAGAGAGAGAAAGGGAGGGAGGGAGAGTTGAATTATTTTTTCATTATGCTGTATTTCTGATAATTCTTACTAATTTTGATAGGTTTAAACATGCTAAAGTGATCTCATGAGAACAGTGTGGTAATTCCATGGCATATTAGGTTAACAAGGCATTATGTCAACTTTTCTAAGAGAGTCAGGCTTTAGGAGGACAAAAGTACAAGAAAGACGTGCCTGTTACCGTGAGATTTTACTGGAGACATGCACATGCACACCTTCACTCAGGCACAGGCCACTGGAGGAAAGGGGATGAAATCTTAATACCAGGTCTTGCAAGCCTGGTTGAGATGAAGGCCATCTGGTTCCTGTCACCACGGTTAGGTAGTGGAATGAACAGAGGGTGAGAGCATGCTGCTTAGTTCTGTTTCCTTGTGCATAGTGTTAGAGCATGAGGGGAACACGGATTTCTCCCAACTCTCTCTTCTGTCTTTAACAATCTGGGTTAGTGGAGTGAGTGGCTCAAGGGGAAAAAAATGATGTGGTGAAAAAATTGACGGGGCCAATAGAAAGGTAGTGTTGTATTTGACTTTTTACTTTTAAACACATTTTAATAATACAACTTTACAGACTCCTCTTCTGCTGCCACTCCCTCCACCAAGTGCTGCCCTCCACTCCCACTTAAAATTGAACTGAAAATAATTAAATCTAAAGGTAAAAATGAGAGGTAGGGAGAGATTTTGCATGAAAAATATGACTAAAAATGCTCTCCTATTTAATCCCTTGATATTTTTTATGCATGCACTTAAGAGCTATTAGAAGGGAAAATACAATATTTTATTTACCAAATTAAGGAGTTGTATTTTGCTTCCATTAAGATACCCTAGGCTTTGCTTTATTGCATCGTTAATTAGCACTTGAATGGTCAAAGGAACTTATTCAGTTAGCATGTATCTTGCAAAACACAAGAGGAATATATTAATGAAAAGCTAAAACATACCCAGGAGTCTCTTATTGCCATATTAAAACATTTATAAATGGGACTTTAATTTAAAGTGCTGTTGAGATGAAAATGAAATGTTACATTGATTCTCAGGCCAGATGCTCTTTAGAAAATGCAGTGTGTGTATTATTCCCACTTCAAATTATAACTTCAAATCTGACCTGGACATTCTCAAAGATAATTCTCTGAAGACCTTATGTAGCAAATAAGGCAATTAAACTAAGTCATTTAGATTCTCTGGGATGGCTTTGTACACTAGATGGCAGAGGTTTCTAAGATTATCCTCTAGTATCAAGTGCCATAATCTTATCTGCAAACAAAAACTAAAAATTCATCAAAATTTTGTTTTTTAGCAGTTGATTGAGAGTGATTAGAAAGGTCTACTCACTTGTGGGGAAAATTTATACTGAAATTGAAACTGCATATTTTGTTTTGGGTACATCTTCAACAAATGCAATACATTTTCTCTTCAGTGAATCTATCCACACAACAGCAGAAATAGGGTCTTGTTACTGTTAATTTTAATTTAACTTTAGTTTGATTTATTTTCTTTTATTTTTTCTTTTGCACATCGAAAAAAATCATATTTAAATAACACAATTAAAATGAATCCATGGTAGGGGTAATGTTCCACTTTTATTTCATCCTTAACATAAGTCCATAATGTATTATACTAATTTTATAGACTAGGAGATCAACTTCAGACAAAGTAACTTCTCTCAGATTAAGTAGTAAAGTGCTACTTTTTGTTTTTCCTGATTTTTCCTTGAGCATAAGAAAATTCAACAGCATTTTAACTAATGAAGAACTGTAAGTAGTGGGAATGGAAGTACAATATATTTATTTAAAGGATACATATATCATATTTGGTAATAAAAGGGAAGAGAGAAAAGTAAATCAGATGAACGTGTCCTTTAAAAAAATATAATTGTCAGCATCACCCTGAAAATTTTAAGAATTTTAGTTTCCATAAGCATTTTTATTTGAATCATTTTTATATGGTTTCAGTGTATTCTATGCATGGTCTTTTCTTTTTATGTGTTCAAAGAAGTGAACTTTTTTTTTTTTTTAACAGACCAGTGTTTCTTCAAACTGTTTCTATTATCAAATTCACCAAGATTTTACTAAAAATACAGACTTCCAAACCATATCAATGATGGTCTTTGCAGTAAATGAAGATGTCTTCATTTTCAACAAGCATCAGCGATTTGGCTACTAGGTTTTGAGAATCAACAGATTTTACTTTTTATAGGGAAACAGGTAGAAATATCTAAACAGGATTGTGATCACAAAATCTCTTAATTATCAAAAATTTTACAAAATATTATTCTGTGTATAATAGAGGAGATTACATAATAAATTAAATAGTAAATCGAAACTGGAAATAAAGGAAATGGGTGTATGTCCACATTCACACACATGTAGAGAGCAGGTGCACTGTAATGAAAGAGTGTTGAGGGCTGTAAATGCCTCCAATCCAATACTAGTTAGTAACATTAGTCTTTGGAAAATAAGATAAGAAGTGTCAATAATTTTGCTTCTGGAATTTATTTTTACCTTTGATGCCTACCTATCTAGCAAGCAGCCCTGTTTTTGTTTTGTACATCCTGTTTTTGTTTTCTAGTGTAAATTTGGCAGATAATTAGCAATGGTAATAGTACTAATTTTGAGGGATGGTTATCTGTTATGCATTTTAATGAATAATTATTAAATGTACTGGAAAAAATGAGCTGATCAGTTAAATAATATAGACATGATTATTAGTAGGTCGAATGGAAAAGAAGTCATTAAAAGTAATATTTACCAGCATTTAACTTTGTAATATTCAGAATAACAATGAGGAAAATGTTTCAAATAATTTTAGAGGTGTTGTTTTTTAATTAGATACATTTTTTTATTTGTTTTTAACTGCAATATTCCTTAAAGCAATTAATAGGCCAATGTGCAGTGAATTTCTTGAAGGCACTGGTATAGTTCACTGTTTGCTGATAAAATTTGCAACAAAACATCTCTAATGAGGTATCTGTGGAACTGGTATAGTGTAGGACATAGTTTAGGAAATCTGAATTTAAGAGTACACAGCACCAAAGTACAACATGATTTATTATTTCTTGACTAATTAAGATTGGTCTTTTTCGGGAACAGATGAATTGTGGACTATCTGAATATGGATCATTGTAGGAGTATCAAAACCTCCCCAGCCCTCCTTTCTGCCCAAGGCAATCTCTTACTAAAAGAGGTGGGCACAAGAAGAGCTTTTTTCATGACTTTGAACATGATATAATAACCCAGAGGCCTCAAAGAAAGAAGAGAACACCATTTCATTGGTTACTGATTATAGCTCTATTGATTTCATACTCCCATATTTGCCATTTTTTTCCATATTTGACATTTTGATGGATTCAGATACATCCAATCTATTGAGAACCCAGCTCCTTTTTGTATCTTTGTTCTGACACATGGACTCTTGATTAGTTCTGTTACAATTTCCTGGACTGTACTCTTGTTTATTGGAAATCTCATGGACTCCTGACAGTTCTTCACTATCTCCTTTGCAATACAGGATTCAAATACAGGTGCAATGGGAAGTTTAGATTAACTAACTCATACTACAAAAGAGGAAATAACACATATTTTTCCTATCTACTTCGGTCCATGAAATTTTGCCATGTGATAATGGGTCCTTGAAATCTCTCTGATTTCTACACTCCACAGCCCAAACTTCTCCAGAATGCTGCCTTCAGATTTCCACATAGGACATGCCATGCCATTTGTTTTAGTCAGCTTTTGTATTGCTGTGACCAAAATACCTGACAAGAACACCTTAGAGAAGGGAAAATTTATTTGGGATTGACAGTTTCAGAAGTCTCACTCTATAGATGACCAACTCTGCTGCTCTGGGCCCAAAGTGTGGCAGCACATCCTGGGTAAGGTTCCCAGGAAGCTGAGGAAAAGGTACTCAGCTCAAGACAGTCACTAAGCAAGGAGGGCGAGAGAACAGGCTCCAGGAAATATGCACCCATCCAGGGCACTCCCCCAGGGACCCACCTCCTCCAGCTCCAGTATCTCTGTATCTCTGTATCTTTGTATCTCTGCCCAAAGTTACCACCCAGTCAATCCATTCAAACTAAGATGGGCTGATTAGGTGACATTGTCCACAATTCAATCATTTTTTTTTATTGTAAACAAATGGGATACATGTTGTTTCTCTGTCTGTACATGGCGTAAAGGCGTACCATTTGTGTAATCATAAATTTACATAGGGTAATGTTGTTTGATTCATTCTGTTATTTTTTTCCCTTCCCCCCACCACTCCCACCCCTCTTTTCCCTCTATACAGTCCTTCCTTCCTCCATTCTTGCCCCCCTACCTAACCCTAACTCTAACCCTAACACTAACCCCTCCCACCCCCCGTTATGTGTTATCATCCACTTATTAGCGATATCATTCGTCCTTTGGTTTTTTGAGATTGGCTTATCTCACTTACCATGATATTCTCCAGTTTCATCCATTTGCCTGCAAATGCCATAATTTTATCATTCTTTATGGCTGAGTAATATTCCATTGTATATATATACCACAGTTTCTTTATCCATTCATCAATTGAAGGACACCTAGGTTGGTTCCACAATCTGGCTATGGTGAATTGAGCAGCAATGAACATTGATGTGTGGGAGTCCTGTTGAGGAAGTCTGGTCCTAAGCCGACATGTTGAAGCTCTGGACCTACTTTTTCTTCTATAAGATGCAAGGTCTCTGGTCTGATTCCGAGGTCCTTTATCCATTTTGAGTTTAGTTTCGTGCATGGTGAGAGATATGGGTTTACTTTCATTCTGTTGCATATGGATTTCTAATTCTCCCAGCACCATTTGTTGAAGAGGCTATCTTTTTTCCATTGCATATTTTGGCCCCTTTGTCTAGTATGAGAAAATTGTATTTATTTGGGTTTGTGTCCGTGTCCTCTATTCTGTACCATTGATCCACCTTTCCATTTTGGTACCAATATCATGCCGTTTTTGTTACTATTGCTTTGTAGTAGAGTTGAAGATCTGGTATTGCGATACCCCCTGCTTCACTCTTTCTGCCAAGGATTTCTTTAGCTATTCTGGGTTTTTTATTCTTCCAGATGAATTTCATAATTGCTTGCTCTATTTCTGTAAGGTACATCATTGGGATTTTAATTGGAATTGCATTGAATCTGTATAGAACTTTTGGTAGTATGGCCATTTTGACAATATTAATTCTTCCTATCCAAGAACATGGATGCAAGGTTGGTTCAACATCAGGAAATCAATAAATGTAATTCACCATATCAATAGACTTAAAGTCAAGAATCACATGAGTATTTCAATAGATGCAGAGAAAGCATTTGATAAAATACAGCACCCCTTCATGCTCAAAACACTAGAAAAAATAGGGATAGTGGGAACATTTCTTAACATTGTAAAGGCCATCTATGCTAAGCCCATGGCTAATATCATTCTAAATGGTGAAAAACTGAAAGCATTCCCCCTAAAAACTGGAACAAGGCAGGATGCCTTCTTTCACCACTTCTTTTCAATATCGTCCTTGAAACTCTAGCCATAGCAATTAGACAGACCAAAGAAATTAAAGGGATACGAATAGGAAAAGAAGAACTCAAACTATCCCTATTTGCTGATGATATGATTGTATACTTAGAGGAACCAGGAAATTCCACCAGAAAACTTTTAGATCTCATTAGTGAATTCAGTAAAGTAGTGGGATATAAGATCAATGCACATAAATCTAAGGCATTTTTATACATAAGCGATGAATCTTCAGAAAGAGAAATTAGGAAAACTACCCCATTCACAATAGCTTCGAAAAAAATAAAATACTTGGGAATCAATCTCACAAAAGAGGTGAAAGACCTCTACAGTGAGAACTACAGAACACTAAAGAAAGAAATTAAAGAAAACCTTAGAAGATGGAAAGATCTCCCACAATTCAATCATTTTATCCCTAAATATTCCTGGATTAACACTTTGGGGGAACCTACATATTCAAACCATAACACCTGCCTTTGAAGGAGTCAGAGGTAGCTCCCACCCACCCCACTGGTAGGAATTAGACTATAAGTCAGTACATTACTTCTGAGCAGTACTAGCATTACTTTGTATCTCTGTATTTTGGTATTTTACTTTCCATTTCTTGGGTAACACAGAGAAGGTCCTCTGTACCTTTGTGTTATGACTTAAAAGCAATATTTAGAGTAAACCATATAATTGGGGCTAGGTATCAGCAAACAAACCCTGTGTTTTAAATGACATGGTCTAAGATTTAATTTTTTAAATTAAAAATTTGTTATTATCTTTATTATATCTCTAAGCAATATGTATGTGTTTAATTTTCTTTGTATTATACTTCTACATCATCAAATTATTTTATGCTTTCAATAATTAGCTGATAGTTTTACATCTTTCATCTGGAACAAAGCCATCAGTATTTAACAGTTATTTAGCCACCTCTGAAATTTTAAGTCCATTGCTGTTTAATCACAGCAATTATCCTGTCTGCAGTTTCCAATGACAGAGGACTACCCTGTGACTGACAACTAATGACACTAAGTCTGGCTAAAAAGTAAGTGGGAATCCTTTCACACTTTCTTTGTCTTGCCTTGCCAGGTGTCAAAACTGTAAGTAACTAACCACTGGCTGACCTTGTATTTGATAAAACTGTAATTGTCTTGTTGGTTGTTGCTCTGTTAGAGAAAAAAATAGGTATAATCATACAGAGTACCAGCTCAGATGATTTCCTTAGCCTGCTTTTGTTATAGAATCAATGGGAAGTTTAATACCCTTTCTAATTGACCTTAGAACGTGTTACAGCAATCAAATTCATTTTCCACCTGTAAAATGCCTACTTCCTGCCTTGATTTTTTAATAAAAAGAAACTCGTAGTACACACTACATAAAACATGGTGAAACATATACTGAACACACTATATCAATATTTATATATACTTTTCTTAAAGATTCTTGTGACTATGTAACATAAAAATATTAATAATGCTCAGTCATAAAAAGAATGACTCTATACTATTGCAGGTAAATGAATGGATCTGGAGACTATCATGCTAAGTGATATAAGCCAATCCCCCAAAACCAAAGGTCAGATGTTCTTCCTGATATGCAGATGCTAACACACAAAGGGGATGGGGAAGGAGGGAAGAATAGAAGTTCAGTGGATTACACAAAGGGGAATGGAGGGAAGGGGGAGTAGGAATAGGAAAGACAGCAGAATGAATTGAACATAACTTTCCTATGCTCATGTGTGAATACCCCACCAAACTCCACATCATGTATAACCACAAAAATGGGGTCCTAATTAGAATATGCCATACTCCATGTATGTATAATATGTCAAAATGCACTCTATTGTCATGTACACCTAAAAAGAACATTAAAAAATTTGAAAAAGAAGTTATATGCTACATAAAAATGCACATAAATTTTTTTCAATGATTTTCTAAAATTAAAAAAAAGGAAAATCACTTTGTAAATTATTAACCTGGTCTCATTAGGAAGTGAGCATCAGGAAATAGTTTATTGGTTTTGAGGAAATATATGCCAGTGGGCCTTTAGGAAGGTTATGGTGTGAAATCTGAAAGTAAAGAATATAAACATTTTAGGGAATTTTGTACAGTTAAAAAACAATATTTTATTTAATGGGCACCAGTGTATAATTGTACTCAATTGTTTCACTCTGAGGGGTAAGCAAAAATACATTCTTAAACAACAAAACTACAGGTTTGGAGAGAATTTGGAAAATAATAAAACACTTTAATTTAGGGAGTTTGTTATTGTAATAGTAGACTGCTAAATCTGGAGTTGTGAGTTTATTATATATGTGACTAAGTCCTGAGATATCACGTTCTTCCTCATTTGGTAAGACAGCAATGTCAGGGATTGTTTTTTATGTTATAGAATTTCTATTGGATAATTAATAGATAATAGAAATTACCTATTATGTTATTTATTTTAAATTTTAATTTGCGTATGAGGGCAAACTGTTTGAAGATAGTCATAATACCCAAAGTTATGGCCAGTGAATGGTTTGAGCTTAGGGTTAAATACAGACCTGAATACAAAGTCAGTATTCTAAAAACTCTGCAGTTATGTTTTTAGCCTCTGTTAAGAGAAGTATCTTCCTTTTCAATGAATGGAATAATCAATTTAGTTAATATAGTAAAACTGGTATAATTTAACATCTTGAAGAGTTCAATTTAGCAAAGGAACATAATGAATGAATATACTGTAAAAACCTTTTATAACTATGATGTGCCTCACAGGACAATAGGACAATAATCTCAATGTCCAACCACAATGCACGATTAAACAATGATGCTAGATCCTTATATGACGTATTTTTCAAATCAGTTTACATAGTATTTGATTACATGAAGAAATGTTTATATCATGCCACCAAAGGGAAAATAATACCAAGAAGGATCTTAACATAATAATTAACAATTTATCTCTTAATAGTGGAATTACGAGGAACATTTTCTTACTTCTTCATTCCTTTTTATTTACAATTACAGAGAGCTCATTTAACCAGAAAGAAAAACAATACCAGGAAGTGTTTCACATATCCTAAAACTACTAACAATCTCAACAACATCATTTAGGGGAAGAAAGTAGAAAAGATCGACTGATTTCTTCCTCCTTTACATTTTAAAAATCTATGAAATTGTCACAAATTCTTTTAGCTGTCCCTTATTTTTTAGTAGTCTGGGTGTTTTATTGAACCCAGAATGAAATCTCGAATCTTAATGACTTGATCTTCAAAGTTATTTTATTTCTGAATAGCAGTTAGAATTTGACCTGAAGATATGATGTATGTGGGCTATTTAAAATTTTTAACTTGCATAAAATAATAGTAATTACACTAAATCTAACTTTCTTAACACAGAAGACAGATGATTCTTGCTTATCTGTGAGGTATCTCACTGATTTTGATAATTTCATGTAATCAATTTTTAAATGGACATTTTAGGTTTATGTTTTTTTAACATTTTTCTATTGTTATATAATGATAAATAATTGATTATTAGCAAAAAGAAAACAAATACATATTCCTTTAGACGCACTGAAAGGAACTGTAAGCTCTGTTGGTGGTACAACTTTTTAACTGCTGCATAATATCTTATTACAATGTTCAGTTGCTATATATTCAATTTCATAACTTAATGCCATAAACAGAAAGCAGCTTTATAGTTGACTATTTTTGAGAGCACACTTCTTTTCAAAATTACAATAATAGGGGGCTGGAGATATAGCTCAGTTGGTAGAGTGCTTGCTTACTTTGCATGCACAAGGCCCTGGGTTCAATCCCCAGCACCACAAAAAAACAAAACAACAACAACAACGATACAATAATAGGACATTTCTTTAGTACAAAATTCGTTTATGGAGAAAACAAAATCATTATTATAGTACACTAAACTATGGGTTATATTACATAATCATATTCCAGATGTGAAGTCCTCCTGGTCTTCATATCTGGTCTCTGATATGAATATGCATAAAGAGACAGCAACACATTGATATCACCTTCTTTTCTAAGTGATATTATCATGTCGCAGTAAAAATCTAAATACACATTGAGACAGTTTAGCTCTCAGGACATTTTCACAGTCTAACCACAATGTGGAGCTGCAATGTAAACGAGTCACATCTCATACCCTGAGACAGTTTGCTGAGTCTTGGGAAACCAAACATGTTAGACAGGCTGAAGGAAGTGGAAAGACAGAACCCGAAAGCTTGCTTTAGGCTGAATCGGAGTGATCTGCATTTTCAATGAAGAAAAGATTTATTCATGTGTTACCTAAGATGAATCAGCTCTTAGAGATTCAGAGGGACACTTGTAGAAGTCCAACTCATAGATATAAAAATGTGTTTCTTTTCAAGTCTATTAAATCTTCCTGCTCTATTTCTTGGAACTATGAAACTCTGCCTTTTTCTATTCACATGTACTTTTTTATTAAGTGCATCAATTTTTGTTGCTTTGAAACTACAGAATAAAGGAACTCTACTAGGAAAATAAAAAAAAAATAGGGAAACTGAAAATATGTTTTGTAAGAAAAATATTTATGAAGCACTTCAAAACACTAATTTACACAATGCAACAAACTTAGGAAGTGTCTTGAACATATTTTACTCATGTTTTCCAAACTGGGAAACAAAGACCTATAAAGTTTAAATAGTTGCCCAAATTTACATTTCCTGGTGAAACTGGCATTTGTCCCTTGTTAATTTCAGCATTTCTTCCAGCCCACGTGTGTGTGTGTGTGTGTGTGTGTGTGTGTGTGTATGTGTGTGTATTATCTAATAGTCCCCAGTTTTCTGTGTTGAATTCCTGTTCTGTATGTATTTCTTCCTTTTAGCATTACAGTCCTCTTCTCCAGCAAATAGAGAGAAAATCTTTCTCATTCTTTGTTAATCCTGTATTTCCAACCACTTAATTATTGGAACACCATTAATTTCAATAGCAAAAATAAACACAGTGGTTGAAAAGTCAGAAAGGTTTTGCTTTAATTCCTTCACTACCAGTTTCCAATAGTACATTAGGGAAAAAAATCTTGACCTCTTTGAATTACTATCCACAAACAACATATGAAGCTCACGGTCATTGTCTCTTACATGTATTTTGTTGGTTAAAATTATATTCGTATAGTTTAAATAAAGTGTGCTGGAGCTGCTACATTCCCAGGGCTCGATGCAGAAATTTCAGTGAGACATTCAAACTACAGACATATATGTTTGTTCTCTAGACGTGGAAAAATTCTTGTATTTGTAACCTCTTGTAGTTTGTGTAGGTCTGTTTTGATCCTCTTGCGGCTACTTGCTAAATATTGAAAGGGGCTTTTTTGACACCTATAAAACAGGGTTTATATGTGCACATTTATTTTTATAATTTGCAGTTTTTGCTAGGTCCAGGACGCCTTTGTATCCCCCCTTTGGATTGCTTTGATGCACCTGTTAGGATCCTACTGAAAGCACTTTTGCTTCTTTGGAGCTCTGAGAGGAGCTTTGTACCTTTGAAATTTTCATTAGCTTCTGACTGGCTGCCAGGATGTTGGCTGCTGTGGTGCAGAGCAGAGGCGGTCAAGCACTGGGCTGCCAAGACTCAGGCTCCTGCTTTGCTTGACAGCGAGAACCTTGAACACCTCACAAAAGCAAAGTGCATTGGCAGAACCGAACCATATTCCTGCAGTAAGTGTTTGGTGCCAAGGTTGAGTTAGGCCCCAACAGAGTAAAGTCAGTAGGGTCAAAATCAAAAGTTTCCTTACAAGTGGGTTTCAGGTCAGGGGTGGGTGAGTAGGGATGACCTTGCCAAATATTGTCTGTATGGGGAATATTTAGAAAAGGGACCAGGTACTGATCTTATTCAAATTTCTCCTAGCATCAGCTCTTTTTATGAAAGCAGAACACTCTGTATTAAAAATAATGTAATTAAGTTAGAAAACCAAATAAATAAAAAGTAAGTAGGGCATTTCTTAAGACTTAGTTAATTCAACATTTAAAATACCTTCTTCCTCAAAAGTTAAATTTTACCCATGTATATACTGATTTTGATAAGATAATTAATATTTTGACTGATGTTTGTAGATTATCTAAAATTTTCAGCACAACTTTTAGGGATACCTTGAAAGAATATTTCAAGTATTCTTGAAATCCTAGCATATAGTTCTATATTTATATGTTCCTTTCTGTATGTCTCTCATACATCCATATCCATCTATCCAACTCCCACTTACAGACTTTGTAAATTGTTTCAACAGGATATGAGTGGCAAGGGCTCCTGCTGCTATAATATTCAGAATTTTTATAAATATACATTAAAATTTATTCTCAAGTTCTTGGAATGCAGTACTTTTTGATTGCTTATTGTCATACTTCCACTTTACTTATTGGCAGAATGTCATTATATATGGGGTGGCCAACACCTAGGTTTCAGTTTTCTCTGTGGCAAGATTCCGAGAACAGTATGGCCATAACTTGCACTCTAATTGCTTAAAGAGCTGCTTAAAACTGATTGTGGAAATCGATAATTGTTTTTAATGCTAATTTTTAAAGTCATCACAAATAACCCTGCAAGAGAATGCCCATAAAGGTTACTGCCTTCTTTAAAGATCAGGCGGCCCAGAACACACACTCCCATTGGTGTGTAAAAGAGGCAAAGCAACTTCATTCTATTTACTTGCCTATTTTCCTTCCTTTCCTTGACTTCTTTTAGTATTTTTATTTTGTAGCACTGAATCCAAAAGTGATATTTATGGTGTAACAGGGAATATGATGACTCCACAGGCATAAAAGTCAAAGCAGTGAACATCTGGGCAGCATGCTTCCTACTGCAGCAGGGATGTGGGTGTCCCCTCCAGCTGCTCAGTGATGCTGACCAGCTAGGCTCCTGCTCCAACAGTATCCACCCTGGCATGGGACCCGATCTCTCACTCATGACTAGAAAAGTACCTCTGTTTAGGTCTGGGTTTTTCCACTGAGTCGCCTCCAGTTTCTATACATAGAGTTAATTTTTTTTCATAAATTCAAAGATTTTATTTTTCCTAAAGGCAAGGAATAATTCAAAGGAAACTCTACTTTTCTTCTTCTCTTCCACCACTGCTATGGTCATCTCGTGCCTCCCTCACAAGTCTTCTCCTTCCATCAGCACATTATGAAATACTTGTTGACTACTTACTTGATTTTGTCAAGATGGGAAAGGAGTATAACACATCATCCCATTTCTGCAGAAGCTTACCTAGCTAAATAATGCTACAAAATGTAAGTGCTCTGGTCCTCAGAGAGATGAGAGAGAGAGAGAGAGAGATCAATAAGGTCTAAGGTCTAAGTTGGCCACAGAAGACTTCATTTAATAAATAGTTAATGATGATTCACTGTTTGGAATTTATTTGCCTATTGACTGCAGTGAGTCCCAGCATGCACCTTTCTGCTGTTATAAACTCTTCATGGGCAAGGACTGTGTTTGTCTGTTCACATTTGTTCACACTGCTTATGACACTCATGGTGGGCATGGGGAATATTTGTTGAGTGAATATGCAAATGAATGGCAATCAGAGAATTGACATCCTTTTTTCTTTCAGTGAGATGATACTTCAGAGGGAACCCATCACAGGAGGAGCATGATAGACTTAGTTTCAGAGTGGGACGGTATATTTCACTAGAATCCCTCTTTGCTGGTTCCTATTCTGTCTAGCTTAATAGAGACTGAACTCATGCAGCATAGAAATCAAGGGGAAGATAATGAACTATTTTGTCATTTATCTGCCTTGATCCCAGCAGCCAACTGTTTTCAGAATCATATTTTATTACAATTTTTATATAAAGTGTGTCCTTGCAGGAAAAACGTCCACTGCAGCAGAGCTCAGCAGTTCGGAAATAGTGTGTATTTTAAAGCTACATGAAAGAAAGTTCCTGAATTACCCTACAAGAGCAAGAGTATCAGCTCACCCCACCCTTTTTTAAAGTTGTAGAACATTTCCCCTGGATTGTTCAGTTGGGGTAGAATGGAAAGAGGTGAAGGTTATGGGTCTGAAAGTTCACCCTACCATCTTGTAGCATGTAGGTTTGGTGAATGAATTAACCTGGACGTGGCTCAGTTAAAACTTGCCTCATGGGGTGAAGAACCAAGAGTGAGTATCTGTACTCAAAAAAAATGTTTTTGTTTCTCCACATCTGCAGTACGAAATTTACTTTCTTGGAAGTCTATCACACAATTTAGGAAATATTTCAATTTAAATTATGTGATGGATATTAAGTCTTGAATTTTAGCTTGATTTTAAACACTTTGTGGGAAGCATACACCCATTTCTTTATTTTGTGATTCCCCCAAGACATCAAAATATAATGCCAACTTTCAATATACTGTTCTACCTTTAGGCTCAGAGATTGAATTCCCTTGTATTATAAACAAATGAATTGCACAGAGCATTTGCATGGTATCTAACTGGAATGAATAGTTTTTAGAATTTATTGTAGTTCATAAAGAACAGATGTTACAAATTTTTAAAAAATTAGGAAAAGAACTACATCTTTTGGAATTTTCCCTGAAAGCATTTCTTTTGAATACTTTCAGGGAAGCGGGTGAAAATATGCAGTCAGGTCTGTAGATGGCATCCTTGCACCAGCAGGAATCAGACAGTAATTAAGTATGCGAGATCCTTCCCAGAACAGTCAACCTGTTTAGTCTGCAGTACATGCTTAAGAATCCACATATTGGTATTTGGAATTGGGAAATGATATGTGGGAAGTTGATATGCACTTTTCAGAAAAAAAATTGGAAAATCAGACACAACCTCTTAGAGGCTGTAGCAATTGTGCTAATTTAAAAAAAGAAAAGTATTTTAGAGAAGAAAAGAAAAATTGAAAAGGGGTTCAGATAAAAGGTTTCACCTTTATTTTCTGGAAATATTTATTTAAGCTATAAAGGAACACAATGATTGGACTCAGTCTGATCAGTGTCAGTCTGAGACTACCCCCACAATAAAATCATCGATTTCCTCCATTCCTTCAGTATCTTTATGTCACAAAGAACGTTTTAAGGCATATTTTATTTTCTTGTTTTTATTATGGCGTATGTAAACTGCACACAATTTTTATTTCCTATTTAATAAACCTATAATTGTTTTTTGTGTTCCTAATCCTGGCTAGGGAACTAATACTTCATTATTTACATGTTTTTGTGGTTTATGAACCATTAAGGGAAATTTTGTCGATAGGATATTTTATAATCTGATTACTGGAATAAATTATTATAATAATAATATATATAGTCTTATCCTGAAAACTAGATTCACTAACAGAAATGATCTATTACATGTGTGAATTATTTTTTATTCTAAATTACAGTTAATGTACAGAGATTTGAAGACAAGCATAATGTCATTACCTTCTATGAACTATAAATTCTTTGTTCATTGTTGTCTAACAACGTGTATACACAATTGTTGGTCCATATCCATTTTAACCAAGTCATACTGTACAACATCAATGTTCACAGATTATAGTCAATAACACTCAACTTTCATCTTCCTACTTATTATGAACTATGATAGTTACCATATATAGCCGATGTTATTAAAATGACTCTAATAAGGTAATTATTGCATAAATGTGATCGCAGCTACAGTTGTGTGAATTTTATAGTCCTTGGAAAATACTTGAGGTAATTAATTTATAAGAGAAAAGGTCTATTTATTTATTTATTTATTTTGTGTTTCCGTAAAACTTTATTTACAAAGGGAGAGGGAAACCAGGTTTGACTTGAGCTATAATCTGCTGACTTCCCTCCAGTTTGAAGTTTTCAGAATAAGTATTATGTTATGCTTAAGAAATTTTAACACAGTTTGCTTATAATTTCCTAAAGTCATATCTTATTCAAATATATTGAAATTAAATGTTTTCAGTTGAATTTAACTTAACTTTAAAATAACTTGTAAATTGTCCTTTTATAAAAGACATGCATTATTCAAAGTGTTCAAAACATAAATATATGGAAAATTGAATATATGTCTTGTTTCATTGCACACCTTCTATTTTTTTGGATTAACTGGGAAATTTGGATTTCCAAGTTTTAGAGAAGAAAGGAATGATCACTTATTATACATATTATGCATGTTTCAAACTGTGTAAATATATTCTCCATAACACCAGTAAATGATGAAATGAGACTCAGATAAGTTAGTTAATATGCCTTTCAACATTTCAAATGTTGAAATGATGTTGGACATGCTGAAACTGAAATCTTAATTATTATCTGCTAACTGTCCAGTCACACACACACAGCACAACTGCACCCAATAGCAATTCCTTCAACTCCAGCATGTGAAATATAAAAGATGAAAAGGTTTATTTAGACTCCAGTCCATGGTTAGTTTTCCCAAAGACTTTGGGCTTGTGGTGAATCATGGTGGTAGCATATGGTAGAGCAAAACTGCTTACCTCATGACCAGAAAGTAAAGGAGAAAGGGAAGGAGACTGGGATTCCCCAGTCCTCTTCAAAGGCACACCCCAAATAATCTAAGGACCTCCCACCAAGCTTCACCTCTGAAAAGTTCCTCTGCCTGCCAATAGCCCCCCTCTGGGAACTGAACATTCAAGATCTAAACAATGGCAGATATTCAGTGTAGAAAAATATGACACAAAAAAATAACTAAGATGCCGTATTCCATCAGCCTGGTTGATATGTCCGTGTTAAGGTCAGCACTGAGTAGAAGACATTTTAACACCAGTCTGTGCTAGGTACTGTGTTAGACCCTATAGACACAAAACTGGAAAACGTGGAATCCCTGATCTTGAGAGGCAATAATTGTGTATAGAGAGCAGTAACATGTAAACACAGAATATGACAGACCTAGCATTATAAGATATGTAAGTACAGAGGTTTTAGAGACAAAGAGGATGAAACTAAACTTTCTTGAGTAAGTTGGGTCAAGCTTTAAGTGTTGGAATCAAGTCTTGATGACATTATTGGAAGATTTTATTATTTCTTAAAACCTTTATTTTATTTATTTTTATATGGTGCTGAGGTTCGAACCCAGGACCTCACAAGTGCTAGCCAAGTGTCCTGCCACTGAGCTACAACTCCAGCCCTGGAAGATTTTATTTGAATTTGCATTTTAATTGTTAAATGTAACAGTGCAAAACATACATGAGCAGTTTAATAAATGTGTGTAAAATGAATGTCATATAAACCTCATCAAGTTAGAAGACAGAATATTAAAACAGTCCCACTTAAAAAGGTGGGCCTTTGGCCAAATCGTAAAGCCCTACTTTCTCCCAGATGTAACCAGTATCCTGACTTAACCAAGAGTCACATCTTTGTGTTTTGGAAAAAAATACATGCATTTTTCTAATTGTTCTTTTTAGAGATACATGAGTAGAGGGTACTTTGGCATATTATACATACAAGGAGAATTACTTCCCATTCTCGTGGTTGAACATGATGTGGAGTTACACTGGTTCTGTATTCATATATGAACATAGTAAAGTTACATCCAATTCATTCTACTGTCTTTGCTATTCTCATTCCCCCTCCCTTCCCTTCCAGTGAATTTCTATTCTTCCCTTCCTGCCCCCTTATTGTGTGTTAGCATTCACATGTCAGAGAGAACATTTGGCTTTTGTTTTTTTGGAATTGACTTATTTCACTTAGCATGATAGTTTCTAATTCCTTCCATTTACTGGCAAATGCCATCATTTCATTCTTCTTTATAGCTAAATAATATTCCATTGTGTATATATATCACAAAATATACATTTTATTTTACCTATTTTGTGTGTATGTATGTATGTGTTTGCATATATATATTTTAACTATACTATATGAATCCTTAAATAACTGAGTTTTGCATTTTTTTGAACAAGTGTGATCTATGTATTATTTTGCCTCTGACATGTGAAGCTTAATATTTTGTTTGCAAAATCTATGTTCTTCTGAATAGCTATCATTAATTCATTTGAATTTTCGAATATTTTGTGACTAACACACTTTATCCATCGATTGTGGGGGGGCATTTGAGTATTTCCATATTGGGATGATTCAAGACAACACTGTAGGAGATGTTGGCGTATCACTGCACAGGTGGATGTCTCTCTTGGTGTACATTAAGAAGTGAATCTACCTGATCATGTTTTGCCTATGCTGAGGTTAACAGATGATTCCATAATGCCTTTCAACACGGAAAATGATGGGAGGTTTCCCATTGTCCACATTCTGAGCAGCACAGGTGCCACCAGACCTTAACTATTTCACTAAGTTTGTAGTCATGCATCATTTGTTTTAATTTACATTTCTATCATTACTAATGTAACTTGCCATTTGTATTCCCCCTTTGTAAAGTTTTGTTCAGGTATTTTGTCCATTTTTTTATCCAGGTAGTCTTGTCTTTTTCTTAGTGCTTAATTGTTGATAGGATTTTTTGTCCTAAGTGGTGGTGTTTTGTTTTTCTACTCCTGTGTAGTTCGATTTTTAAAAACATCTTTTCCCATACTATGGGTTGTTCTTTCTCAAATTTCATGGAGACTTTTGATGCACACGTGTTGTCCATTTTCATGCAATAAAATTTAATAGTTTACTTTATGATTATTATATGATTATTACTATATGATTTATTTTCTGGGGCTTAAAAATAGTTCTTAGCTTGAGAATAAATATATTGTCTTAAATGTTTTTTTCCGAAGTATTGTGGGTATTCATTCTCATACTTCTGTTAAAACAGCCATCCTGAAGAAGAGAGAGGTTTGTTGAAGAAGGATGAATATGATAACCAGAGTTACCTCAAAACTAGAGGGTGCCTGCGCTCACTCTATCAAAATCATCTGTGTTTTATCCTATGACTAGATAGCGATCTCATTTTCAATCATTCAGTTTTGGAACTTTCAGTTTGATGTGTTAAATCAAATATTCTTTTTCAATTTAATGTACAGTACTCCTCTGTGCCTATGATGTTTGCTTAGTGTCATTAGCAATTATAAGCATCTCAGAATTATTTATTCAAAACCCAAATAAAATGTCATTAATGGGTAGGTTCTGACATCTACTGAAAAATGTACACACTGGAGTCAGTATTTCAGGGGGATGACAGACGAAAACAGAAGGAAGAGGGTGAATTAACCAGCTGTGTGTTAATGGAAAAGGAAGTAGAGGTTGGAGGAAGTCGGAGAGAGCTGTTCAGAGCTCTTTGGGCTGCGGCTCCACATGGCAGGCCACTCTGGTGCTGCTGAAGCCTCTGAACCCTCTGGGGGCAAAGGAATGACGGTGCACTCCCCGGAGAAGCTGCTAGGTCACCCCATCCGCACCACGGATTCGCGTCGGCCGTGGTGGTTTCCTGCGCAGACACTGAGCGCTCTTCGGTGTTCGACCTGGATGCTTGGCTGGTGGATGCAATGGTTTGGCCCAGGCCGATCCATAGTCCCGCAAATGGAATGGATGAGCCAGGCCTGGCTGAGAGTGGACACAAGGGACACCAGGAACCTAGTGGAAATTACCGTGTTTGGGTCACCCTGCATATGGAATCTGGTGAAGAGCATTCGTTCTCCTGAGCCTGACATCTTGTTACTGAGAATTTGGTGACCAAGGAGCTAAGAAGATTCTGAAGGTGCCTGCATCATAGCGCGACACTCTTCAGGATCCACCTTCTTAAGGTAACCAATAAAGATGACAATAATTAGACCAATGAGACAGTCCTGCTTTTGCTAGAGATGGAAGAGAAGTATTCTTAAATGCCTGCATTATTTTCTCCTGTGCCTCTTGAAAAATAGTTTGTTCTGTTGCAAAAGTGTTTGTAGAACTATTATAATACATGAAAGTTTGGCTGGAGTAAAGACTTTTGCTCACATGAAATAAAGCAAATTTACTAAAATTAAAAAAAAAAAAAAAAGGAAATAGCATTCAGCATAGGCTTTAACCTGTAGAACTATGAAGAAATAAGAGCAGAGAAAATGTATTCAATCAACCAGGCACCTCAGTATGCACAGCTGAAAGTTTTATATATTATGCTACTCTCTCTCAAACTACCAGTATGTAGTAAAGATATATCATGTACCCACCCATGTACTCACCCCAGCCTGTGTCTAAACACAAAAGAAAATCACATTCTTAACAAAATGTGTCCCTTTGGTTTGTTTGATGCTCCACAGATATGAATTGTGACATAATAGACCCCTCATAACAAATTCTAAGAGTACAGTTACCAAAGAACGTAAGAAATTAAATGTATCCACCACTACAACTGAGTAAAAGAATTGTTTGATAATTTCCTAGGCATACCTTAAACATGTGAAGCAAAGGTGATTCCAAAGATTTACCTTATTTGTATTTATTTCATTTTCTTTAACTTGAAGTGGATGATTCATTAATCCTTAATGTTTCATTAATGTTTTATTAATGTTTTATCCTTAATGTTTTATTAAGCTCCTAAAAGTTATGATCCAAACATTATGAAGTATCATAAGTTGCATAAAACCAATTTCTAGTATACAAGAGGGCATTTTTTGATAAAATCAATATCAAAATCAGTCTTCATCCAGTACCATTATATTTAATTGTGTCTTCCCTTTCTTGATAGCTGCTCCATTTCTGTTTAATCAGACCTTCCAATATTTCTAGAACTAATGTTTAAAATCTTACATACAATACCTGTAATTTGTAATTCTGTTTCCAAGACCATTTCCCTAATGGCTGAATGAACTCTTCGAAATGTCAATATAGTTGGTGTTGTACATTCAGCAGAGTGTCCTAATGGAGACCATTCTTCAGGACTGGCTAGTACAGAATGCATTAGCTAGGTAAGACAGTAAGTGGTTATATATGATTTAATATAACCAGTGCAGTTAAAGGCTTCAAGGAAGGAATAAGACTGAATAAGTCTAATGTACTCCCCTTGATGCTTAAAACAGTATAATAAGTGATTATGTGCTATGTGAAAGATTTTCAAGCATCATAAAACTAAATTTGGGGAACTAATTCAGCACAAATGGAATAAATGGATAAAGAGAAAGAAGGGTCAGGTATGATTGAATTTTGGTAGCATGAAATTTTGAAGGAAGAAATTTAGAGCACTAAGTTGAGGAGGGTGTGAGGAGACAGACTGAGGAAAGAAAGTCCAGAAAGCAGTTAAACTGCAGTGTTTTAATAATAAGAGGTTTAAATGGCTCAGTGCTCACTGCAGATTCATAATAATCCTATTTTGCGACATGAGGAAGTGAAATGTGTTAGGCAGGTTAAGCTTCTGATACTGGCTGAGATACTTAATGGTTTATGATGGTGGATAAATGACTTCAGGTTTTCTAAGATTTAGACTCTTCATCTGTAAAAATGGAAGTCAGATTTACAGACTGTTATGAAAGCAAAATGCAATCATATTCAAAAGTGATTGCCTCAGTATTTGGTATAATATACCTCCAATAAATTTTTATTGTCTTCCCCTTCCCATTTAATATTATTGGGGCTCTTTATCCAGTTGTGATAGATTAATTCTGGTATAAATATACCACAAGACAGTTTTCTTAATTTTTTTTTGCAAGGAGATTAAATCCTTAGTATCTTGAAATAAAACTTTATTCTGTGGTTACTGTAAAATCCAATCTCTATTGAGCATTTTCTATGTATATCAGATATTCTGCTTGAGATACCACATTTAATTCTCACAGCGATTTTATGTGTTATTACTGTCGCCCCTTTCATAGGCTTGATTGTTACTCACAGGGAATAAGTGATAAGCCAGGACTAAAAGCGAAGTATGTCTCACTCTGAAACCCATGACCTTCACCACTAAATTATATGCTTAATTGATACACATCAGTGATGTTAACATTTGCAGATTACAGATTTAAGATCTGCTTGTTTTCCAGAGAGATTGAATGAAAGACAGAGGGAATGCCAATAGAGTATGACATGACTATGATTGATTTTTATGCTTTCTAACTTTTTGAACCTGTCCAAGCACCAGTATCTCTCAGTCTTACATTTTTCTGTGTGAAATTGGATAAATATTCCTATCTGAAATGTTATTTTAGGATTAAATGAAATTATGTTCATGGGTCATGTCTAAGCACGTTTGTATGTATAGTGTATAGCACAGCACTATTCTTGGCAGACTAAGAAAATGAGCTGCCAGTTTTTATAGATGGAAAATATTTGAATCATAAGGCCTCATGATGACTGAAATAAAAAGTGAACCACTTTATTCCAATTCCAATAATAGCACAGAGTTGGAACCAAGAAATATAAACTATGAGGAAAATACAAAAGCAGTTATTTGAAAGCACAGAAGAATGACCAAAGAAAGCAGACCTCAAGTGATGTGACCCATAAAGAAGAGAACTGTAACTGGGGAGATTCATGTTTAAATGGTTTCTCATCAGAGAAAATTTCCAAGCTCACATGATACCATGTGACTAGAATTCAAGATGAAAGCTGCAAAGAGTCACTGGAGGAGTCCGAGAGTGAGGTTTGAGTCTGCAAGAGAGGCTTCAAAGTGTGGGGAGTCCAGTGAAGGAGGAAAGCACAGAGGGAAGAAGCCTCAATCTACATACGAATCCTTCTCAACTCTTTGGCTCACTCTTCTTACAAGAGGAACACGCCAAACTTAAACCAACGTAAGAACAGGAGGGCTAAAAGAAATGTGTGAGCTTAGCAGCTGCCCAACAAAGGAGTCCATCTGGGGACAGTCCAGCCAAATTAACTGCAAGAACTAGAAGTTCTTCAGAGGATAACAACATTATCCAGAGTTAATTGTATATCCACAAAGTTCAGTGTATATATATACACTGTGTATATATACTCTGGAAAGAATAAATTATTAATCCCAAAATTTTTGGAAAATAAATATGGTTACCTTTTCAGAAAATAAAAATATTACATTAATTAAATAAAGGAAATTAATTGTGATGGAGGAAAAGAAAGCTGGTTGTAAACATTTTAGATCTAAGACTTACATATATATACATTTACATATATCTAATTTCAAAGAATTTATATGCAAAGAATTATGACAAATAAGATCTAGAGTCAAGAGAAAATGCAGTTAGTATTCAACAAACCATAAACTTGAGGTGTCCACTTGTTGCAATTAGCAGGTAAAAAAGTTAGAGCAGCTATAGGAAATATATTCAAGCACTTGAAGGGAATTACTTTTATATTGAGAGAACTGATGCAGAATATTAATATCTATATATTGACAGTACTAACCGGAAGTTATGAAACTGAAAAATTAAATACTGAAAATTATACATTTTCTAGGAAGATTTTAACAAGATATTAGAAAAGGGTTCTGTAAATCAATTTGAATTCAAACCAATAGCAATTATCCGAACTAGAGAAAAGAGTAATAGTGATTTTAAAAAACCTAAAAGTTCAGGAACATTTTGGGTCATATGACAGGAATTGCCTTATCAATAGTTGGAAATATACAATGTGAGAAAAAATGAGACAAAACATATTTGAGGAATAGACAAGATTTCCAAACTTAGTGAAAACAAGTAATTGAAATAACTAAGTAGATTAGTGAACTCAAAGCAGGATATACAGGAAGAACAAAGAAGTAGTCTATCAGAGTAAAACTTTCAGTAAACAAAGATAAATTGAAAAGTTTGAAAACCACCAGATTTAAAAAAAAATACTTTACATACTGGATGAAAATAACTAATTTTATTCAGAAAGAACTAAGACAAAAGACAGTGGAAAGATCTTTTTGAATCATTGTAAGAAAATCATATATGCCTGTCTGCAAAGAATTCTGTAGCTAGTGAAGTATTTCTAAA
The DNA here is from genome assembly GCF_902686445.1 of Sciurus carolinensis. NCBI lineage: Eukaryota > Metazoa > Chordata > Mammalia > Rodentia > Sciuridae > Sciurus > Sciurus carolinensis. The sequence goes on along the minus strand of NC_062217.1, from coordinate 18,282,396 downwards.
TAATTGAAGAAATATACCATGTCTATAGATTGAAGCACACAACATTGTTAAGAGGTCACTTCTTCCCCAAATTATTATGTAGATTCTCAATCAGAATCTCAACAGGTCATTTTATGTAAAATGACAAAATAATTAAAAATCTAGAAGGGGCATAAAATAACCATAAAAATCTTGAAAATGATGCCTGTATTTGAAGTATTTATACTACTTTACAATTATTAAATTAAAACCAGAGCATTCAATATAGTATAAAACTGAGAGTGGAATAAGACAAATGTATTGCCACAACAGAAGAGTAAGATAATTATTTTGTAGCAAAACAGGCAAAGCAGTTGAATTAGGAAAGGAGAGCAACATCAGAGGTTTTTAAAATTCCATTCAACTGAATGAGTGTATATACGCATGTATATGTATATGTGTGTCACACCATACACAAAAATCAATTCATGATGAATAACCGGTATAAACACAAATATAAAATCTATAAAACTTTTAAAAGAATACAGAGATATATCTTCTTGAAAAGTAAGTTTGAGAAAAGACAAAGTAAGCACAAAGGCACTCACCAGAGTGAACATGCATAAAATCTACATTGGGCAAAGGTTTATCTAGAATATATGAAGAATACTATAAATTTTTTCTAAAGGACAAGGTAATAGAAGAGTCAAAGACTTGAACATACAATTAGATCATAAAGGGAAGGATATGAACTAGCAAGTAGTGGAATTGTGGCCTAAATTGGATCCTGGACTGAGGACAAACAAGTATCAAGAGACTCATTAAGGGTCTAGCATGGTGGCACAAAACCTCCCTGTAATCCCAGCCTCTTTGGAGGCTGAGACAGGAGGACCATGAGTTCCAAGCCAGCTTCAGGGAGACCCTGTCTCTAAATAAAATAGAAAAAAGGGCTAGGGATATGGCTTAGTAGTTAAGCACACCTGGGTTCAATAATCCCTTGCAGGGGGAAGAGAGATATATTATGATGAATTATGTTAAAGTGCTAAATTCCTGATTGATAATTGTTGTTAGTTTAATAAAATAATTTCTTCATTAATGGAAATGTATACTAAATATGTGCATGTGGAAGAGTGAAGGAAGTGGGAATGAAAAAGCAAAGGCAGTAAAACGTAAATGGTCCATATGTCTTGGTGAAAACCCATGCTAGACTCTTTATTATTTATATATTATAGGTTCTATTTTTCTGGAAAGAATAAATTATTAATTCTAAAATTTTTGGAAAATAAATATGGTTACCTTCTCAGAAAATAAAAAAGTATTACATTAATTAAATAGAGGAAATTAATTGCAACAGAGGAAAAGAAAACTGGTTGTAAACATTTTAGATCTAGGACTTTAAAATTCCTCAAGCACACTATTATTATTGTCTTACCCTACTGCAATTATTTTTGTAGTTTCATCAAAAATCAAAACAAATGCCTCTAAAGTGGTGGGGGAAATTAGTGAGGGAGGAAACCAGTTGGAAGAAAATACTAAGAATGTATTTAAATACTGAATGTTACTATGTGCTCATTAGAAAAATATTAACAATAAATAATACAAATGTAATGAGAAAATATTGAATAGTGATATTATTATTTAGGAGATTGATATTATCATAAACACCAAAATCTGAATAACTATTTGTCAGGAAATTGTTTCTTTCTGTATTACTGTCCTGTGTTCATTTTTAGTTTTCATTTCCTAATATTTTATATTGAATTTATGAACACTTTCTTATTTTGCAGTATAGTTGATATTCTTGCTCTCCTTCTGAAAAAGAGTTATGCATTTATATTTGGTGCCAGTGTAGAGTTACTTCCAGCCATATATGCACATATATTTCTTCTTCCTAAAATACAGCTTTCTATATTACTATTTGTTTCAATCATAAATATATAATGAATTTACAGATTAGATCTTTTTTATTTAATAGGTACATTTATAAAAGAATGGGTGTCCTTTAATCATGAATTTATTTTATCACGTAAAAACTAATTTAATCTGACAGTAAATTTCAATGCACTTTTAAATATCACCTGAGGTGTATTTTGAAGTTTATTTTATATTTAAGAAAACACCTTCTGTTCATATTTGCTATTATTTACCTTCATATACCTCAGTCCTTAGTTTTCACTGGCAAATAATAATTATAAAGGCAAACAAATTTATTTATCACCTTAAATATTCTTAAATATTTTAGCAATATTGTTATTGTACTTAAAAAAAAAAAAGAAATCTGTTCCCATTCTATATCATCTATGTTGTTTGGTTTCCTAGGAAAATTTGGCAAATGATTTTTCCTAACTGAATATTTTGGAGGTTTTAAATAATTAGAGGTTTTAAAAATAATCATCTGAAATTTAAACTAGCATGTATAATTTGACATTATATATACATAATATATACGAGTATATTTTACATTTTTTCTGACTTCTGAGGTAAAGTTCTCTACGTTGTTTGTGTTTTCCAATTTATTTTAAGAAATCAGTTGAGTGTCTTAATTACTATTTATCAGAAACCTCTTTCTTTATTCATTTTTGTTTTAGAATCCCTTATTTTAAAAGGACTTTGTCATGGTCTCATCCTATAGAACAGGAAAATTCGACACAAACTGTTTGATCCGTTTGCCTTTCCTGGGTGAAAGTCAGTTATGTTTCTATTATTGGGAATTAGGAATTGATTCCCTGAATGACAATATGGGTCAAGATCACCTTGATGCTTGTTAGAGAAGATGCTCATCCAGAGACCTTTAGCTTAATGACCCGGCTTCTTCTGCATAAGTTACAGTCTGGGACCATGCAGGAACTTTTGAAGCTTCATTAGCCTTTTAAGCCATAGGGGAAACATTAAATTAAGGAAAGAAAGAAACAAAATCTGAAGTCCATAATCTCAGAGGCCATAGTATGTCGGCTTTCTAGTACTCCTTACCTATGAAATACTATTTTGAGTCGTGTTTTGGTAAATTTTGTGTAATTTCTGCTGTCCTTTAACTTTTGAACTTGTCTAAATCTATTAAACAATATTCCATGGTAATAACTTTTTGCAGTTAGACAATTATTGTGTCACACTCTTCACACTGGGAACTCGAAACACCTCTGTAGCAAAGTGGAAGTTGGCTTTAATAAGGCTGAAAAAGTAGTTAGGGATTAAGAGTCTGAGTCTCAAGGGAGAAATGAGAGACGAAGTCGAAGTCATGAATTTGGATGTCATGGTGATTGGTTGAAAAATGACATAGATGAGGTCACTAGGGGAAAGTGTATAGAATCAGAAATCCAGGGAGATGAAGATAAGATTTTGAATTCCCAATTCAGAGCAGCAGGAGATGAACCTGGGGAGAATAACATATAGAAAATGAGAGGCGACATTTCAACATTAAGTGACAAATGAAGCAGAGAGACCAATTATCAGACATATTTAATGATGTAATGCCGTCTTAGCAATAAGATCTGTGGATTTCTCAAAAAGGAAACATTTCTGTGACAAACATGAACTGAATTGAATAGCCATAACTGAGTAATAAATGGAGGAGTTTAACAGATAATTGTTATTGTAGTCTGGTGAATTTTTATTTCAAGAATATTGCTGGAAGAATAAAATAAGTCATGTGATGCAAATGAGGCTAGACTGAACTAGTACACAAAAAATTGCCTGTTTTTTTTTTTTTTATCAACATTTTAAACTTTCAAAATTTGGGGAATCATAGGAATGGAAAACATGGTAGATAGCTACTGCCCCGGGCTTTCCTAATGCTCCCTGCTATCTCAGCTTGCACATGCCACAAGGACTGAGTGTCATCCCAGGATCCTGCAACTGAAAGAAAGTTCTTGGTTCAGAGGGATTTCAGGCTCAAACTCTGACTCTTATAGAAACAGTGCAATGCTCATCATTCATTCTCTTTAATACTACCCCAGAGGAGAGCAACAAGCTCAAAGGAAGTCATATTTTTTGTTCCAACTTTTAAGAGAGAGATCATGCATGTTTACGGAGTGAAAGGAAGCGTTGGATAGTGATGTCAGTGTTGAAGTCAAGAAAGAGGAAGTGTGAGAAGAATCCTAGGGTGCACAGATGTACATATTAGCCTTGAGTGAGGAGGAGACAGTCATTCCTCTGAGATGGATGAAAAGACTGAGTGTGGACAACTTTGTACAATGGTGGGTAGGAAGAGGACAGTCTCCTAGTCAGGGTATATTTTTGTGTTTGTATAAATTAGAAGACACTGTCATTTCTTTGCAAAGTGGTTAGGAAGAATAAAAGGCATGGTAAACACTTCCTGTGTGTAATGTGAGCCAACTGCTCTTTGCAGGGGTCTCCTATCATTAAATAGATTTTAAGGTAGGGATAAAATGTTAATGTGTATTTCATTCCTTTGAATAACAAAATGTATCTCAAGAGTGATAATACTAATAACATAAAATATAGCCCCCAGCCAGTTTCCCAAGCTTCTGCATACCTACCAATCGTAATAAAGTTTTTGTTAAAGATAGAATTTATAAAAATGTGAGCCCTCCAAATGTTACATATATTAGGATCTAATATTTCTTTCATCAATGTGTCGTAGTCTTTCCAGGAGGTTAAAGCATAAAAATACATTTCATATTTTTAAGTAATTATATAGTATTCAATAACATGCTTTTACAAAATTATTTCGGTCATTTCTTTCTTAATGAACTTTTATGTTATTTCTCCCCTCTCAGCATACATGTTTGTACAAATATTGTTATTTCTATAAAGATTGTTCATATTTTTATATTGCTTGGAATTTTGGTATTTTAATAGATATTTTCCGAAGGGTTTTAGCAGTTACTGTCTCATAGGCAATCCATGAAAACCCTTTTCTCTGCATCCATACCAGTACTAAATAGTATTATTTTCTGTCTGCTTTGATGTAGAAGGTAGAAATATGGGCCAGTGCTCTATTTTTCTCCATGTGTTTGAAAGTTAATAGTATGTAACTAATAAAGATGTATTACATATACCCAAATTAGTTGCATGAATAGTTTCCTGACTGTGGAGAAAATAAGCTGATTCAAGCTATCTCTTATCCTTCAATGCCCTGGGAGCCTGGTGCATTCCCTATTTAGACATGTAAGCACACGTAGTAGCCACCTCTGCTGGTGAGGGCTGAAATATCAGCTTCATAAGTTGTGAAGACGTAATAGTTTCAAATAATTATCAATACATTATTATTTCAATTCTTATGAGTTACAAGTCATCATAAGGATGATAATGATTCCTTTTGAGATACTAAGCATTCAGGATATTTAAGGTGTTCAAATTTTATGCCACGAAGTTCACACACAATTCAATAACAATGAAGAAAGTCTAAATTAGAGATGATGACAGCAAAGGCCATCTATCAGGGTCTGGAACTTGCTTTGATAATTATCCTCCTTCTAGATTCTTTGTCCCTTATGTGTCAGCACTGTTCCTGAGATCCGCCATGTACGTGCAACCCTTTCTATGGCAGTGAAAGCCACTGGATGGAGTTAGCATTCCTTTGCCCTATCTCTGCTGGGCCAAATCATGTTCAACTGACAGGGCCCAACTCCAAGCCAAAATGTTCCTGATGTGCTTCTAAACTTTTTCTCTTTTATGTCCAACTTTTTTTCAATTAGATCTATTTTTATTATCACTAAGGCTACATGTCCTTGTCTTCGTTACTAGATTTTAGGAGTTTTGAGATGAGGGACTTTGTCTTACTCATCTTTCTGTTTAATAACCATTTATATTATCTGACACCTATCTTAATGCCTCAAACATAGGAGACACTCCAATAACAGTTGAATGAATCAAAGTATGTGTGGATGATGGAGTAGGCTAGCTAAATCAGGTTGGAGAAGGTGCAGCTGTCCATGTCCATCGCTGGTTATAAATCCTGGGAAAACTGTATTAAGGACTTCAGGATATAATGAAGGCTGCAGTCAGTCAAAATGCCCTTTCATAAAACCTTCTGGGAATAGAACAGGCCAATAGATTATACAAACAAAATGTGAGACTGTAGGGAAAACTGGCCTTGCGTCTCCCATAGTCACCCATTTTTGACCACGTATTTTCATATTTGCAATGAATTTTCTCTTCACATCATTCCAGATATGTAGTTAAAGGATCTTACTTAATTTTGGGGAGGGGGTTCCTAATGTTAGTACACAAAGATTTAAAGATTTCACTTTTATGCTTTTAAAAATATATATTTAAGTCCTTTTAAATATTGACTAATATTTGAATATAAATTTAAAACTCTTGCTGTATGTTCCTGGTATTTATTCCTTAGTAAATATTATAGTGATTGGGAAAATTTCTACTGGTAACAGCACAATATGAGTTGAGAATAATGGGTCTCATTTTAAAAACTCTGGTAGTATGCTGTCTTTTAGAAATTCTTTCATCTCATAACTGTAGAAATATCCCTGAGAACTAGAAAAATGTGATCATAATATTTCGAATTGATTATTTTCTACTACTTCTGGAATTGTAAAAAAATATATATATATATTTATTTTTAAAGAAGTGTGAAAACTGGTCTCTCTGTAGATGTTAATACACACGGAACAATCCGTATATGAATTCTGAAGGAGCCTGGAGGGAAGAACTTTTTCACATAGACAGATGAATTAGGATACTTAGCTGACAGGGTCATCACTACATTTCTTATCGGAAAAATGGATTTCTACTGCAGGGCTAGAAAATATTAAAAAAATCCTCAAATAGGCTGTAGCATTCAATGAATCATGTCATAAATTGAATGGGAAGAGAATCTAAGCCTGTCTTGCAGAATATGGAGTGAGAAAGGGCCCTGCAATATCAGGCATGCTAGATAAAGAAAAATTCCTTATTCCAGCAAAGAGAGCTTTTGGGCTTGAGGTAGAAAATTGAATGGTTACGTTTAAGTGAATGCTTCAGTAGTTTTTTAAGTAAAAAAAATTCATCTGTTTTTCAAAGTAATATACTGTGCTAAATGTTTATAACTTCTAAATTATTTTGCCCACGTAAAGATTATGCATAGAAATTCAGTGGTTATGGAAATAGTCAGGTTTAACAAGGTGACCAATGAATAATACTAATGGTATTTACTCTTTGAAAGAACATCTTTAAAGTGGATTTATACCAGAAATTTAGAATAGCTTAGAAAGCCAATTGAAGGAGGAAAAATAAAAATAAAAACCTGTAAAGGAGTAAGAGAAGAAGGCAAGAAAGAAGGAAGAGAGGAAGGAGAACAGAGGACTATACCAGGTAGGATAAACATTGAATACAATGACAAGCTGTTTCATTGAGTCTTTGAACATGTGGGCAGCCTGAGGTCAATAGGTATTATGTTTTACAGATATTGTAGTATCAACTGGACTTAGTGATTCCTGTGCTTCACAGCATAATGTAAATTTCAGCTTGTGCCAGGGAAGAGTAACCATTTTGAAGGAATCATCTGAATTTTGATTCCACCTTTTTAACTTTTCCATTGTGTCTGTTTGGATGTGTACTAACTGTGGTGCAGGGATCTTCACAGTTTAATTTTTGTCCTTGCCACACATTTCTGAGGGTTGAAGCATCAGACCATGTTCTAAGATTCAAAAAACTTTCTTTCTAATTCATTAATATTTGCTTTTAGAGTCAGTATTAAGGAACATATTTAAAGACATAGGATTGATTTGAGATTTATCGGATTAATGGCATGTAAATAAAGGGAAGTAATGAAAGAATGGAAAATTTCAAAATAATTTATTTCAAAAGTTTATCATTCAAAAATATTTTGTTTCATCCTTAAATGTTCAAAAATTCTGTATTTTGAATTATAATGCTGCCAAGGGAGAACAATATTGTTTTTTTTCAGAGGAACTCAAGAGGCAAACTTGACTTATAAGAATGATATTATATATATTTTAATTTTATGGTTGTTGTTCAAGATCTTCAAAACATCTGATCTAAGGTTAATATTAAAAATGATGACATATGCTCTTTAAAAGTTGAATAACCTCTCAGAATAGATTTTAATCATCCAAATGAATGGACTTCCTTTACTATTCTAAGGTGAAAGTAGATTAATATAATACAAATTTCATTCTCTTATATTACTGAATTATTTTATATTACTAGATGTGTTTTTTTGGCAATATTTCAGTGACTGCTTTGCTTTTAACATCTAATTACTCCCTTTTTCTTTTCATATTTTTAAAGGATTATTTGAATAGAAAACATAAATCATCTATAGTCATTATTATTGACTTTACAATCATTTATTACTTTAGAACTGAAATCAGAATGTTTATTGAGCAACTCTTTTGTATCAAGCTTTGTGTTATACAACAGTGTAAAAATAAAATGTAGCAATTATTGATCTTCATGCATCTAGGTATTTATAGTTAACACACTAAAAATGACAGCTACACCAACAAAACTCCAAAGGGGTTCAAATGTCAAACTTTCAAAATAGAGACATAAACATGTAATACAGATTAATGAGGGAGAGAAAATATGTTGGTTGAAGCATCACTTAAAAAGTGAATCATTGGGATTTAGAAGCAATGAGTCAAATTAATGTGTATGTGAAGGATCAGGGTATTACAGGAGGGTAGAGCCTCAGAGCTAGTGGGATTAGCTAAAAGCAGTGGATCTCTTTAATTAACTGAAACTAAGTTTTAAATGATGGTGAGACAATTTTGACTTGTACAGAAGGGTTTTATGGGAATTTTAACATTTTAAATTAGTTAAGTAAATTAGTATTTCTTTGGAATCAATGTGAACATATAGACTGAATTTGAATATAACTTAAACTAAGTAGCTTTAGGACACCTAGATCCTTTAGAAGTGCATCACAGAAAGAAGGAATACGTGCCTGCTTATTCTTCACATCATTACAACTTAACCTGCCATTTACTGAAGCCAGACTGAAGGAGGGACTTAGAAAACCTCTGTAAATGTAGCCAAGGATTACTTCTTCTTCAGCCATTCTCCCATTTCTTTCCCTTCCCTTTCCTTTCCTTTCCTTCCTTCCTTCCTTTCTTCCTCCCTCCCTCCCTTTCTTCCTCCCTCCCTCCCTCCCTCCCTCCCTCCCTTCCTTCCTTCCTTCCTTCCTTCCTTCCTTCCTTCCTTTTCCTTTTATTTATTTATATTTTTTGTACCAGGGACTGAATCCAGAGGTGCTTAACCACCAAGCCACCTCCCCAGCCATATTTATTTTTTTTATTTTGAGACAGGGTCTTGCTAAATTCCTGAGGCTTGCCTTGAACTTGAAATTCTCCTGCCTCTGCCTCCTGAGTTGTTGGGTTTACAGCTGTGTGCCACCACACCCGGCTCTCACCCATTTCCTTTTATCAGACTGGGCAAACTCATCTCAAATTCTTTAACTTTTGAAAGTACTCTAGGGAGGGATAATAACTTTAAACAATTAAAAGAATTAAAGGGACATTGAGAAAATGGACAAGATTAATGGAAATATCCCAATATTAGAGAAATTATTAGAGCAAACTCTAGAGGATACATGCTTCACTAGAATTTTGTGCAGCTGAAATATATGTAAAAATATGATTGACAATTAATAATGTGAGTACTAGAAGTCGTGATTCTGAGAATGACCACCTTGGATAGCAGTTTAATAGGCTTCTAAATATATGTTTATTATAATATTGGGTGTATATATATTTGAACACACACTTAAAATGGCATAGACGATGGCCTTTCCTGTAAGTAGATCATAACTTGATTGGAAAAAAGAAACTCCATACAAAAAGACCTGGTCAGCTTTATGCAAAATGGGTCTTTTTCCAAAAGATTTGGTGTAATAATATTTCTTTAGTTCCAAGTTGCAAAAGTGAAGAAAAAGAGGACAGTAAGATGAAAATAGGAAGAATAATGTTTAGATTAAAAAGATTAATGTTTAGAATATAACTTAGTAACTGTAACAGTAAGGAGTAGGAAGTGTTGAGAAATAAATTGGTAATTAAAACAAATTTTCCCTTATTGTTTTCTGGTAGTATAATTAGAAATTATATCTCCTTGTTCCCTCATTTCTGAGATTATTTAATAAAGAAAGACAAATTTTGGGAATAAATCCTAACTCTTTTTAAAATGCCTTTTAATAACCATGAATATGATTTTAAAAAAAATAGATATTTTTTATAGTCACACAGTAGAAATTAGAGCCTTGAGTGCCATGTTCTTTTTGTCACTCTGGGGATCATTTTTCTAGTTGCACAAATACTTTTAATATCTACATATTGAAGTAGCTCCTTTGCTATTATTGCATGATTATTTCTTGCAATTTTCTCTTCTTTAGAAAACAAAGATATCAGTTCACAGTGAGGGAACACACTGCTTCTTTTCAGTCTTAACTTTTCATATAAGAATCACAATTATTGATTTTACTAAGTGTGATACCAAGTATTTGAATGCCAATTTTTATTTGAGTGTAAATTTAGTCTCATATTAATTTACTGTCACCATGAAAAAGTAGTTTGGTCTATTTTATAAGGGAGAAAGCACAATAATTTTTTGGTGCGGCACCTCAGTTTATTTGTTATATACATCTGGCCAGAAGTTATTTATTAGTTTTTAATTCTTGAGCTATTTAATGGGGGCTCTTGCATATCAAATTCAATAGCTGAAATTAGTTTAAACCATTAAGTGGCTCAGTTCTTTTCTCAGAAGCTACTAATAATGAGAAAGGGTAAAGAAAGTGCAGTGAGAGAGAAGTCCACCTGGAAACACGCCTGGGAGGCTCTCTCAGGGAGTTGTGCCTAACCCAGTGGGGAGAACAGGAAGTAGAAATGAAGCAGAGAGGAAGTAGAAGAGGGGCAAGGATGAGAGCAAAGAAGGTGATGTTTTCAAGTGGTTCAGCTTCTTTCAAAAGTGAGGACTATCTGTAGGTAACAAAATGAAGGTGATAAAGTACTTGATCTAATCTCTTAAACCACAGTAGTAAAGATTTCCAATAGCTTCTGAGTAGTATAATTATGATTCAGTTACAGAGATATTCCAAAAATTAATTCACTGAAAATTTTGTGTACTTAAAGTAAATTGTTATGCAAATAATGTGCAAGTTATTACAACTATGGCCTTATAAATAAATAGCTTTTAGAAAAACAATTCACATATTTATTAAAAAGATATTTTTATGCAATATGGCTATTTCCAAAATTTAATAATATTGATTGCTTATATTTTGTCAATTGTGTTGAATCTAGAAATGCTTATAGGAAGCCATTTTTAGAGAGGAGAGGGCAGATCAACCCCTATCTTCTAAAACTTAACTTTCATTTATTAAAAGAAAGGGTACCTCAGAAAACTTGGAATGGACCCACCTTTTGACCCAGTTATCCCACTCCTCAGTTTATACCCAAAGGACTTAAAATTAGCATACTACAGTAACACAGCCCTGTCAATGTTTATAGCAGCTCAATTCACAATAACTAGATTGTGGAACCAACCTAGATGCCCTTCAACAGATGAATGGATAAGGAAATGTGGTATATATATACAATGGAATATTATTCAGCCATAAATAAGAATAAAATTATGGCATTTGCAGATAAATGGATAGAACTGGAGAATATCAGGCTAAGTGAAATAAGCCAATCCCAAAATTCCAAAGACCAAATGTTTTCTCTGATAAATGGTTGCTGATACTTAATGGGGGGCTAGGGGTGCAGTAAGGGAAGATTGGAGGAATACTGACTTGGGCATAGGGAAATGAGGGGAGGGGAGGGGCCAGAGGGGTGGAAGAAACAGTGTTTTCCCTTATAAGTGGATGATGATATTTAGTGGGGGTATGGGGAATGGGAGAGTGGGGAATGGAGGAATTTTAGATTATGTAGAAGAAAATGAAAGGGAGGGGGTTATGAAAAATGGTGGAATGTGACAGACATCATTACTCTGTGTACATGTATGATTGCATGAATGGTGTGAATCTATGTCATGTAAAACCATAGAAACGAAATGATGTGCCCTGTTTGTGAACAATGAATCAAAATGCAGTCTGTAAAAATAAAAAATAATGACAATAAAAAACAAATAAATAAATAACAGACTGAGGAACTGTTGTTTGCTAGAAAAACAAAAAAATAAAAGAAAGGGTACCCTCTTCTGACTCATTCCACTACCTGGCTCTGCAGTTCTTCCCTTCTACATGTATAGTACAAACCTGTTGATCTTTCCTTGATTTACGGATGAATACATTTCTTCCTGATCTGTTTTCGCATAGGTGTGTATTTTACAGACGTGTGATTTTAAGCACACTTCCATCTTTCTTCATAGCGTTGTGACATGATAATTGTTGCTGTGCTCAGAATGACCAGTATTTTAGCATCTGACTTTCCAGACTGGTTTATCTCAGGCACTGCTGTGGAGTCACTTTCTTTCCCAGCAAGACTTCCATGAAAAGTCGAATGAGTTCATTTGTACCCATTGCCAATGAACACGGTTTAATAGCTCCCTGGGTATTTCAACATATGTATGTATGTATTCCTTACTTCTTCTGTAAGTGAGGATTATCTGTGGGTAACTAAATTAGGGAGATCAGATATTTGAAGTAATGTCATAAACCACAGTAGTAAAGATTTCTAATAGATTCTGAATTGTATATTCTTGCTTCTGCTATATATTTATAGCAGAGTCTGTATACACACACATACACACATATATTGACATAGATACAGATACATATAAAAGGAAAAGACCTTCCAGTGATTTCTGTATCTAACCAGATTTTATGTTCAAACAACAATGTTTTGCCAAACCTCAAAATAAAATCATTAAAACTTCTGTATTCAATTGAATCATTAGAGGGCTTCTGAAGCATCACCTGCTTAGTTTTCTTTTAATGTAATCCCTTGAGTATCCATAGAGCAAAGTTGGAAAATTACTGCCTTAAATCAAAGAAATACTTTCAACTGGCTATTGAGACAAATACCTTTTGATGAAAGAAAAACTCCAACAATTATACTTTATGCAAAACTCAAATTTACTGTTACACATGGAGCATTACTATGCATGAGTCAAGAAGGGAGAGCTTTTATTTAACTGACTAAAATGAACTCAAGATAGAGTCATATGATCATCAACTATTTGAAGTATAGACTAAAAATTATTTCAGGTCCTTGGTGTGAAGATGAGGAAAGTGAGGGACAAAGTGGGGGAAAGGCTATTGCTTACTGTCTCCAAGAGTAGAGGTAACAAACTTGGCCATTGATATTTCTTTATTCTCTCTTCTAGTATATCAAACAGAACAAGTCATTGTAATCTTAATCACAATCTACTAAGTGCTGATGACTTATATTTGTTTTACAGTAGAGCTTTTTAGATCAATATTTTTGTGAATGTTATGGCATTAGTGTTTTGTTTGATATCATCAATCTCACCTTCGAAGGCCAGTGATACCTAACCTTTGATAGCCAATGATAACATAACTGGTTAATGATAACATCACTAAATTACTCATCACTATATTTCCATCATCTATGCATTTTGCTAAATCTTCCTTGAGTCTGTATAACAACTAGGGGCACTTTTGACATTCAGGTAACATTCACCAATTGTCTGTAGTCATTTTTGCTTGTCATAGTAAAGAATTTTCTAGCCTGAAATGTTAAGGTTTATTAAACCCACTATAGGGGATTTATTGTTGCTCTCTGCAGTATCTATATGTAGTAAATTACTTGTTTCCTCTACTAGTTGAAAAGAAGTTGGATCCTCCCTATCATATTGGATTTAAAGCATTTGGACTTGCTCCTGTTTTGTGTTGTAGTAGTTCATATTTTTGGTGAAGAGTTACAGATGTTTGTATCTTTAGTTTATAGAATTTTCCCCTTTTGTTCTAAGGTCTGTTTTTAGAATCTAATTTCACATGAATGTCATTGCTTTTCCTTTCTGATTTTTCAGGTCCCATTTGTTAGATATATTGCTAGATATATAGAAAAATCTTGTATTACAGGTGAAATTCTATCATCAATCTATCAAAAAATAAAGCTATGTTTTCTGGCATGTATTTGCATTTGGGTTTATACCCTTATTACTGATTAATTATTTCATGGGATGATTAATGATGCTCTTTTTATACACTGAAGAAATACTTCCTGAGTCCTGGGAGTACAAGCTAGCCCTGTACCTGCCCCCTGGAGCTTAGCTTTCTGCAGGGTATATGTAAATGTGTGATAAATGCGAGATGATGTGATAGGGAAGAATGTGGGGGTGCTATGATTGTTCATGGTGGTGGCGTGCAATCAGGGAAATGATGTTTGAGCTGAGGCCTGATGAATGATGTGAACAAAAGAATTGTTTCTGGAAGAGATAATGGGCTCAAATACTTAGAGGATGAGAAACAGTCAGTGTTCCAGAGAATTTAAAATACCTTATGGGATAATTTAGATTTTGGAGAGTTTCATCTATTTTCATTAATGAGGAACCATTCATTCAGTGCCTCCTCTGAACAGGCCTTGTTCCAGGCATCAGGAGAATGGCACTCAGGAAGATGACTACTGTCCTTGTCTTCATGTGGCTTACATTCCTGTGTGGAGGTTGGTTAGTGTTATTAGTCTATGTGGGTAACATTTCGCTGGCAATCTTAACCTTTGTACGCCCAGTACAAGTACTCCCATAGACTCAGTAATGCATTCAGTAGTAAGTTCATGGAACATGAAAATACCATAAAATAATAAATTGCTGTTAAGTTGAGATCCATTAGAAATTTGTTTAAGAATTTTTGAAATTCAGTTCCTCATTCCTCAAGTCATCCTTTTGGGGTTTCTTTTCTGTCATGGGATATAATGGTTAATGTGACTGAGGATTTTTTTCCCCTTGGAGAAATTTTACTCCTTTTTTCATTTAAAACATAGTTGATTTGGCAGATACACTGATGGATCACACTTACAGAATGGTTGTTTTTTCAAGAGCCATGCAAAGTTAAAGACCCTTTTGAAAAAGGATATGTTCCAATTACATGAACCTTTACACTATGATACATGGAGACTTCACCCTGGCATTTCAGTATGGAGAAGTTTAAAACAGCCTCCAGTGGGCGAGATGTAACTGAAACATTAATGGAGTCAGTTATCAGCACTAGTTAAGAAAAAAACTGCATTCTTTTAAGAAACTTCTAGAAAGTACTCAAATTATCATATGTACTAGTTTTACAACATCTGTAAATGTCTTCATTGATAACATGTATGAAGTTGATTTTGAAATTTTTAACTTAAAATGATTCTGCCAGTTCTTTGAAACCATATTTTCACTGTTCTTATTTTAGTTGCGTCATGTTAGAATAAAAAATGAAGTCATTCAGGGAACTCATGCTGGAGATAGCTGTTTCTAGGTCATAACATTTTATTGGATACAATCAGAAAATGTGGTGTGGTTGGCAAACCCTATGTTGGGTTTTAAAATTACTGTGCTACCCGTATGTTCCAATCAATGAGAACCTTTCAGCCATGAACTTTTATTGATTTGTATCCTCAGAGTAACATAAATAGCTTTCCTTAAGTCTTCCAATTTCACTATCATCATTTTTTCCCCTGAAATCTCTGCTGTTAGAAGTTCTGTTTATGCACTTATTCTATTGCTTTCCAAACCTTTCACATTGGGCCAACTTTGGTACCAGGGTTCTGTGAACAAGTGGGGTAGAGGAAGATGCTGTGATGAATTAAATGATTCCTTGTAAAGACAAATATGAATATTTCTATAATCAGAACTACAATTTAGCTTTTAAAGACCAAATAATATTTTTAAAAATTCAAAGATGAAAAGAAAAAGGAACAATTAAAATCCATTCTAAAAAAGAATTGGAATATTCCAATGGTATCTTTTCACTTTAAAATATATGTGATATCTAGGCCTCCACTCTGGCATTATTGACAGACATATTTTCAAAACTTCTTTAAAAATAGGATTTTGATTCCTAGAATGACCATAAAATGTTCAAGGTGATAATTCAGTACTGTCAAGGCACACTTGATTTTTCTCCACTCTCTAATATTTTATTTATTTTTAGTTGCTCAAAAGTCAATGTATTAAATAATAATCTTACTGCATATACAAATTGAAACAATACATTGAAACATTTCTGTTGCTATTTTTCAGATGACAACCTTTCCAATTGTTTTTCAATCCTGTTTTCAAAATTTATAGATTAAATTTCAGAAAATATGGCAGTAAAATTTATTAAGGAGGAAAATGCAATAGATGTTGACTGACTTCCTTACATGTGTTCACGTTTTTCTATTTTCTAGTAACCACGAAATAAAGATTTTTAAAAATTACAACTTCAAACTCCATTGAATTTTTAGCTCTTAAAATTATAGTCTTCTAAGCAATGAAATTTTGCTTTATTTTTCTTAAAATATCTGTAAAATGTGTTTCTTCTCACTAGACATTACTCCTGTTGCAGTCTTTATTCAAAGATGCATATGAAATCAGTTGCTCTTTCCTGATGTAGTAGAGCTTCAGAAAATTAGTCCTATTGGAATAAGGACTGTTTATGCAAATCACTAAACTGTACTACTTTGGAATACTAACAATGTTCTAAACTGGAAAGGCAAATAAGAATCAAAATTGATGTTTCCTAGTAATTTAAAATTAACTTATCCATGTAATCTTGATTAAAATAATGCAGTTATTGCTAGGACACAAGGAATGGAAAGCATAGTTATTTTTATTGATATAAATCTTAGGTTGAGAGTGATTCCAAAGTGCCTTAACTCTAAAGACATAAATTTTCCTGCCTTAAGATCTCTGTTTACTTGTGTGAACCATACTTTGAGTGGTATGCTTTCTTTACTGATAGAATTTTGCTAGTAGGTTTTTAACCCTAATTTTTCATCATTATTTGAACATTATTTTTAAAATCATTATATTGATGGAAAATTCACATGTCAATGCGTTCTAACAAATGTATTCACCCATGAAGACAATACTTGAATCAAAATACAGAAAATTTCTATGTCCTGTTCTTGTACTTGATGTGTATTGTGTCTGGTTATTTTTATTTCAGTTATATTTTTTGAGATTCATTCATTTTTTTTTTACATATCATCAGTTCATTATTGTTAAGATTTAGTTGTATTCCATTACATAGGTATACTGAATCAAAAAAAAAAAGTATTTTCTTCAAATGAACATTAGTCTTTTTTTTTTCTTTTAGTTTCATTACTTTTGAATAACAGTGCTACAAACTTTTGCATAAAATACTTTGATTGACTTATTTCTGTTTCTCTTATGTAAAGGAGTAGAATTGGTGAATGGGGAATACTTTGTTTAAACTTATAAAAAACTGAGATCATTTTCAAGAGCGTGTATACTATCTTTGTCTTTTCCATCAGCAAGTAAGGAGGGTCTGAGCTGTGTCGTGTTCACCAGTGCTTGATGTAGTCACTTTTTTCACTTCATTGGGTGAGGTAGGGTCTCCTTGTGGTTTTCACTTGCATTTCCATTTGACAAAGATACTACGTGCATTTCCATGTGTACTGCAGCCATTTGTATATCATCCTTCAAGAATTATCTGTTCAAGTCTTTTATCCATTTCTAAATTCAAATACCTTTTTTATATTACTGTAGTGTAGAATTTCTTTATGTATTCAAAATACCAGCCCTTTTTTCAGCACATTTTTTTTAAATATGTTCTTAGTTGATGGCTTGACCTTTTATAGTCATAACAGTTTTTTGATGTTATTTATTTTTTTCATTTTGAAGAAATCCTGTAAATTTTCATTCCTTTATAGTTATAACTGCCTGTTTCCTAAGAAATCTTTCTTTCCCCCAAATAGGGGACATATTTGCTTATGCTTATTCCAGAATCTTTATGGCTCGAGACTTTAGCTTTAGTCTGTTATACATCTGAAGTTAACTTGTGTGTGTGTGGTGTGATGTAGAACTCAACGCTTTGTTTTCTCTTTGCTTATGAAGTTAGGAAGAATCATATGTTAGGAAGAATTTCCTTTTCAGTTCTGGTAGCCTTTGTTGAAAATCAAATGACCGAACATAAGTCAATACATTTCTTTTTTTTTTTGGTGGTACCGGGGATCAAACCCAGGGCCTTGTGCTTGCAAGGCAAGCACTCTACCAACTGAGCTATCTCCCCAGCCCATACATTTCTTTTAAAAATTTTATTAGTTCACTATGGTTTTACATAATTGTGGGGTTCGTGTTGACACATTCATAGATGTGTGTACCTTTATTTTGCTCCACTTCAATCCCCAGTAATTTCCTCTTCCCTCCCCTCCTCCTTCTCTCTCATCCACTTCCTCTACCCTACTAGTCTTCCTTCTACTAATTTACTTTTAAAACTTTGTGCATAGAGTTATGCATAAGAGTGGGATTCACAGTGACATAATCATACACACACGAGCATAGTTTGGACATTTTCTGTCCAGTTTCTCCCCTTTCCTATCCTGTCCTCCCCCTCAAACCTCTTTCCTCTACTCCACCAATGTTCTCCCTTCTGTTTTTTTCTTTTGTGTGTGTGTGTGATTTTCCCCTTTTTAAGAAAAGTTTCTTATTTCTCTCTGTCTTCCATATATGAGAGAAAACATTCTGCCGTACTAATCTATTGACTGCTATGTATTCAGAATACACTTCTGGAAATATCACAGACATAATACAGAGAAGAGGCGGTACAAATATCACACTTTCTTAAATAATATAGCTTTTGTTACATCTTGGACCAGGATAGTTAAGCTCACCAACTTTGTGATTCTCTCATGTGGTTTTTATTTTTCTATCCTAGGTCCTAGGTCAGAATACAACTCTATAAATTTTAAAACCATTTTTTTTTTTACTTTTAAAATGCCTTTTAAACTGGATGTACATATGCAGCAGAATGAAACTAGACCCTTACCTTTTACCATTTACAGAAGTCCACTCAAAAAGGACCAAGGTTCTAAAAGTAAGTCCTCAAATTAAGAAACTACAAGGAAAAACAAAAAACAAAAAACAAAAACAACAGGGAAGTACTCCAAGACATTGGGATAGGCAAAGGTGTTTTAAAATAAGATCGTAAAAACAAAACTAGATAAATAGGATCATATCAAACTAGGAAGCTTTTGTACAACAAAAACAATCTCCTATGTCCTTTAAAATTTATCTGTTTGTTTGCTTTTCACCAGTTTGAGGGTAGTGTATGTTGTGCTCTGATTCCCTGTATTTTATTTTTTCTTGTTAAAACTTTACCTCAATTCTTGGATCTTAAACCATTTGATATTAAGCTGCCAACTTGATGCTCCATCTTCCATGAATATTTTAGTAGAGTGGTTCTCAAACTGGAGGTTTTTCCCTCCAGTGAACATTCTATAACATCTGAAGATGCGTTATTAATCATGGGCCAGGGGTGAGTGGGTGCTGCTGTCATTTACTTAATAGGGGCAAGGCATGTTCCTAAGCATCCTACAATTTTAAAAAAATCCCCACAAAAATAATCAAGTAGTCTAGATCAATAATGATTGTTCTAAGTTTGAAAAACTCAGATTTAGTCTATATTTTCTACAAATTATACACACACAAAATTATATGTTCTATACACATACACACACAAGTGCATGAAGAATACAACCACCACCCCAGAAATTTGTATCAATAATTGCTACCATATAATCCGAAGGACTCATTAAAATTTCACCAGTAGTACCAATAATGTGTGTTATAGCAAAATGATTGAGTTTAGTCACACGGTTTGCCTTTAATTGTCATCTTTTTACTGCCCTTTATCAGGAGGAGATCTTCAGTCTTTCTTTCACTCAACCATGACACATTAGAAGACTTCTTGCCTATTTTCAGTCCTCTCTTCTTCTCTCCTCTCCTCATTCCTTCTCCTTTTCCTCCCTTTCCTTTTTCCTATATCTCAATTTAGGTGTTCTGATGTTTCCATACAATAGGATTAAGTTAATGCATTTTAAGAAGAATATGGCACAATTGAAGCTCTTTCTTTTTTACTGTATCTTATCAGGAGGTTCATAATTTTAATTTGTCTCATTATTGATCATACTTATTTTAACATGCAATTGAAGTAGTGTATTCCAAGCATCTAGCCTGTTATTCTCTGACTAGATTTTGTTATTTTATTGTATGTTACTTTTCTTAAGAGGCAATAGGAATTTTATTTTTTGTTTTAAACTGGGGTTTGTTTGTTCCCTCAAATAAAAAGGTTTTATTCCTTAGTGTACTTTTAGTCCGTGGTACTTAGTATAATACTCAAACCTTTGTTGAACAAATGTCTGTGACCAAGTTTGTGTTTTTATCACAAAATTGTCTTCCTGTAATGTTTTTCTCAATAGGAATACAAAAACCTACATAGCTGTTTAAGCGGAGACTTTTTGCTAAACTAAGTAAAGCCTTGGGTCACCATTATTATCAAAAACTGAAGTTTTATCATACTACAAATATAGTAAGAGGTTCACCCATCCTCTTGATGCGGATTTGAGAGGGAGAATCATGCAGCAAGGAATCAAAAAAAAAAAAAAAAAAGAAAATGGAAACTCACTGGTCATAGAACCACCCTGGGTTCATCTTTTCTATATAATGTGAGAATGAAAATTGTTCTATCAATGGATAGAGTTATTTTTAATTAAATAAAAAAGGGAGTAGATGGAATATCGAGATATTGACTCGTGCATAATATCACATGTGTGTATACCCACACATCCTGTTAGTTCTATTTATTTAGAAAACCCTAATACAAGAAATTAATAAATATTATTTATGTATTTACTGATACAGTGGCTAAAGATTATGTTGTAATGTAACTTTACATTGAGGTTTATATTTATTTCACTCTTATTAAACCTGGTTCTATCCTTATGGAGTTGGTTGTTAGAATGAATGATAAACGGAGATTTGTCTGGTATTAAAAAGCGTATGTGTATTTGTGTACTCATATATGTAGAACAAACTTTGGAGTTTGAGGAAAATGTTGGACTTCAATTCAAGCATTGAGCTTGAATTTAGAATGATATCTTTCTTTGGAAGATTTGGAGAATTTGTTTTCTTTTACTTTTTATTGATCATTAATTATTTCATATGTGAATTAGGTTTACTTATATAAATGAAAGGACATCATGCTTTTTTCCTCAAGTGCATTATAAATCTTCGTTTTCTGGTATATACCCCTAAAATATTCATTATTGTATTTATGTTATAGAATCTGTTAAATCCTCTGATGCAGTGGAATGTTCTGTGATACTAAATGCAAATGGCTCATGGTATCTGGACCATGTAGCAAGTTTTGCCACACTACATATAAGTAATAGTAATACATAGTAGTAATTCAGCAGTTAAACTATGAATAAAACAGTAAAAGTTAAGTTTTACTTTTAATATTAAGTGCCATTATAACACTGAAAGAAATTGCCTTTTAAATTAAGTACTTGCAAAATTTTGATTGAAAGAAAGGATTCTACTTAAAAAGTAGATAGAATAACCAGAGTTTTCAAGTTAAATAACTGTGATCATATTCAGGAAAGGATATTAGAAGTACTCTTTTGAATGTTTGATTTTGGAATTCTGACACTTTAAATTTCAGTACAAATTACAGTAAACACATTTCTACAATTTGTTTTTGCTTTAAATTTCAATAAAAATATCAGTTTTTTTTAAAATTACTTTGGGAAGAATATGGGTATGAAAGATGGTGGAATGAGACAGACATCATCACCCTATGCACAGGTATGATTACATGAATGGTATGAATCTTCATTGTGTACAACCATAGAAAGGACAAGTTGTACCCCATTTGTGTACAGTGAATCAAAATGCAGTCTGTAAAAATAAAAAAAAATGACTAAATAAGTTATGGGTTAACAATAACAGGAACTACTATGTTGATATTAAAAAGAATAAATTAAAGCTAATAAAAAGAAAAAATTCCCCAATAAATTTTAAAAAGGCTTTTCATGTCCATTTTTGTTTTTAACTTTCTCTTAAAAAGATATCCCTTGTACAAATAATACTACAAGTTAAAATAACAAATGAGGGCCTTTGGTGAGCAGCAATTCATATAGGCATTAGTTTGGCTAATACACAAATATCTTGTATAAAAATCTGTAACACATAATGCACCATAAAAAATTTTGGAGAAAAAAAATCTGCAACAGCTGGCATAGTGGTGCACTCCTAAAATCCTAACCACTCAGGAGGTTGTGTTAGGAGGATCCCAAGTTTGAAGCCATTCTGGTTTCATGATAATGGCAGTCATCAAGAACACAAATAATAAATGCTGGTGAGAATGTGGGGAAAAGGTATACTCATATATTGTTAGTGGGACTGTGAATTAGTACAGCCACTGTGAAAAGCAGTATGGAGATTACTCAAAAGAGTAGGAATGTAATCCCCGTATGACACAGTTATCCCACTCTTCGGTATTTATCCAAAAGAACTAAAGTTAGCACACTGTCATGATGCAGGCACTATAAACATTAATATTAATAGCAGTGCAGTTCACATGGAACCAGCCCAGGTGCCCATTAACAGATGAATGGACATACACGATAGAGTGTATACACACACACACACAATGGAGTTTTACTCACTTATAAAGAAGAATGAAATTATGGCATTTGCTGGTAAATGGATGAAACTGGAGAACATCACATTAAGTGGAATAAGGACTCAGGAAATCATGGGTCTAATGTTTTTTCTCATATGCAGAAGCTAGAACAAAATAGGGGAAAAAAGTGGGAGGGAATACCATAAAAATAAAAGGGAGATCGGTGAAATAGGGGGAGGAGATTGAGGTGGAGGGACGAGGAATGGAAAAGGGGAGGAACTGTGGGAAGAAATTCATGGAATTATGCTGTGTACATATGTGAAAAGAACACAGAAAATTTTACCTTAATGTATATCTATAAAGCACCAGTTATAAAAACCAATAAATAAATAGAAGACCAGTAGAGTAGATGAAGGGGAAGAGGAGGAGGTTTGGGGGAGGGAGGGAGGGAGTGAGGTAATACTGGGGAATGAAAGGGAGAAGATTATATTACATGCATGCATGATTATGTCAAAATAAGCGCTACTATTATGTGTAACTATAATACACTAATAAAAATATTTAAAAATATAAATTTAAAAGCATATAAACCATAAAAGAGGTCTGTGAATGTAGCTCAGTGGTGGAGCATCATTGATTTGATTCTCAGTACTGCAAAAACTAAAAATAAAGAATGATAAAAAAAAGTCTGCCACAAATAGAAAAGGCAAAAGAACAAATAAGAAAACAAAGTTTTTAATGAGGTCCTTTTAAAAGGAATCATCTGTTGTTCAGTTTAGAAACTTACTACACTAAAATCACATTTTCTTTAGAATTTCTGAATTTTCTGAAATCTTAAATACTCGGAGACCCCCATGACAAAACCATCAGGTAACATCTGCTACTCGTTTCAGCATTTTACCTTTTCTCCTCTTTTTATTTTTCTTATTCTCCCTTTTCATCTCTCTTTTTCTTTCCTGCCCACTTCCCGTACCCCATTGCCCCAGGCTGTTTCTGTTTCATCCCTGTACTATGAACACACGGCTTCAAATTGACACTGAGTGCTCTTACTTTTTAGAAACTTTTAAAGAATTAAGTATATTTATCAAAAATAATAATTCGTGTGTGAAATAAAACGAGTGCACTTGCAATTTAAGGCCAGAGACTGAACACGGACGTTTAAATAATGAATTTGTCAGTTTTTGACAGTACCCACCTTTCATATTAACATTTAATTTCTCATTTCTCTTATTTGTTGTGTTGACCTTCCACTTTTTCCTCTAATAATAAATTTTTTATCTGACTTCAAATGTGCTTTTAAAAATTTATTTATTTTTAGTTATGTTTCAGGAATTACCAGCTTCTACTCTCAAGGTAGACAGTTCACTGAGACACTGGTGTACCCCAGCTGTTGTATGACTGCCTTCAGCTCCCCCTTTAGCCCAGGGGAGCAGGGAGTCACCCCAAATCATGATCCGTGTTTGCTGGAAGTTTGATTTGCCACACTTGTTACAGAAATGATGGAGAAGCGGCTCTCCAGGGCAGAGAGCCAATTGTAGAAATGATGACTAGTCAGTATTTCCCTCTGTCACTAACTACAAAAAATAAAGATGGTAGTGTGGTTAAAAGAGAGAGAGGTTTTAATAAGGTATTTTATTCTAATGAAGATGTTAGGGACACATGCATCCTCAGATGTTATCTCAAGTGCAAAGCATGATTTCCAGTATTCTTGCTCTCTCTCCATCTCACACACAATCATGTCAATTTCATTGTCATTTACTCAAATTTCAGATCTGCTAAAAAGATTTTGTTTTTCAAAATTCAACAAGTGGCTTGTCATTGATTCAACTTTGTGAATTCAGATGGGCTGTGAATTATTTGGAAGTTCAAGTATGTTATTTAGATGAAGAAAATTAAGGTAAAATTTTGTTAGAAATGTACATATTTATATTTATTTATTTTTAAAAATTCGTTCTATTTAGTTATACATGACATCATAATGCATTTGAATTTCCTATACACAAACGGAGTACAAATTTTCATTTTTCTGGTTGTACAGGATGTAGAGTCACACCATTTGTGCAATCATACATGTACATAGGGTAATGATGTCTGTCTAATTCCATGGTCTCTTCCACCTCTCTGTCCCCCCGGTCCTCTCCCCTCCCCTCATTCCCCTCTGCCCAATCCAGAATTCCTCAAATCTTCCCTTATCCCCCTGACCCCCATTAAGTATCAGCATCGACTTATCAGAGAAAACAGTTGACATTTGGATTTTTTGGATTGACTTATTTCACCTAGCATGATATTCTCCAACTCCATCCATTTACCTGCAAATTCCATAATTTTATTCTTCTCTAAGGATGAGTAATATTCCATTGTGTACCTATACCACAGTTTCTTTATCCATTCATCTATTGAAGGACTTCTAGGTTGGTTCCACATTTTAGCTATTGTGAATTGAGCTGCTATCAACACTGATATGGCTGTTTCACTGTAGTATTCTGATTTTAAGTCCTTTGGGTATAGGCCAAGGAGTGGGATAGCTGGGACAAATTGTGGTTCCATTCCAGGTTTTCTAAGGGATCTCCACACTGTTTTCCAGGGTGGTTGCACCAATTTGCATTCCCACCAGCAATGTATGAGTGTACCTTTTCCCCCACATCCTTGCCAACACATATTGTTGCTTGTATTCTTGATAATTGCCATTCTGACAGGAGTGAGATGAAATCTCAGAGTAGTTTTAATTTGCATTTCTGTAAGTACTAGCAATGTTGAACTTTTTTTTTTCATATATTTATTGATTGATTGTATATCTTCTTCTGTGAAGTGTCTGCTAAGTTCCTTAGTCCATAATTGATTGAGTTATTTGTATTTTTGGTGTTACGTTTTTTGAGTTCTTTATAAATCCTGGAGATTAGTGCTCTATCTGAGATGCGTGGTAAAGATTTTCTCCCACTCTGTAGGCTCTCTCTTTATATTATCGATTGTTTCCTTTCCTGAGGAAAAACTTTTTAGTTTGAATCCATTCCATTTATTGATTCTTAATTTTATTTCTTGTGCTTTAGGAATCTTATTAAGTAAGTCAGGTCATCAACCAACATGATGAAGATTTGAGCCCACTTTTTCTTCTATTTGGTGCAGGATATCTGGTCTAATTTCTGGGTCCTTGATTCATTTTGAGTTGAGTTTTGTGCAGGGTGAGAGATAGGGGTTTAATTTCATTTTGCTGCATATGGATTTCCAGTTTTCCCAGCAACACTTGTTTAAGATGCTATCTTTTCTCCATTGTATGTTGTTGTCTCCTTTGTCTAGCATGAGGAAACTATATTTATGTGGGTTTATCTCTGTGTCTTCTGCTCTGCACCACTGACCTACCTGCCTATTTTGGTGCCAATACCATGCCATTTTTGTTACTATAACTCTATAGTATAGTTTGGGGTCTGGTTTGCGATGCCTCCTGCTTCACTCTTCTTGCTAAGTAAAAAATTTACATAATTATGACCAAATATTCTTAATTTTACAATACATCAATGAAAAGCATATAATATTTCAAAACAATGGGCATTCCCTTTGAAAATACTGTCTAATGAATATTATTCATGTTTCTGTAACATTTTGTGTAAATTCAGAATTTTAAAAAGGTATAACTAGATTTCTAAGTGTGATTGTTATTGAATAATATACTTGCAAATTTGCTAATTGGTTAAAGTACTGTGTGAAATGTTTATAGTTTTGTAGATACAGGACATTGGCCTATTTTAAACACTGTATTGAAATTGTGGTGTTACTGTTCAACAAATTATCCAGTTTTAAGGTCATGGTGAAGAGAAAGCTATAAAGGAAGCTGACAAAGAAAGGAGTAAAATGGAAGTGAGTTTTGTCAGAGAGGCCAAAGGAGGACTGGTCCATCATGTGGAAAACAGTAACAGGAGATGACCAGCAAGGTGAAGCCAGAAAATAATCATAGGACCAGACAACATGGTGGTTAGTGGAGACTGAAAAGTATCAGTTTTAGAGTAATTATGCGATAGACACCTAATAAAGAGAAATAAGAGTAATAGAAGGTAAAACATTGGAGACAAGAAATTTATCTAAGAAGGAACACAAAAAAAAATGAGGTAGAGCTTAGAGGTGCTGTAAGGTATTTATGAGAGCTTACTTGTTTTGTATTTTTTTTTTTAATTAATGTGGGAGATAGTAATGCTGATTTCCAAAAGAGAGGTGGATGACATGTTAGAGCAACTTTAAGGCAAGGACCAACCAAGGTCCTTGAAAAGGCAAGCAGCTTGGCCTTTGAGAGGAGAGATGTTTCCTTTGTTGAAAAGGGAAGAAAGAAAAAAAAAAAAAAAATCAGTGTAGTTACAGGTAGATAAGTGATGGTATTTATCTCTGCCCTTAATAAAGTACATTCTTGGCAAAACCAGGGCACCAGGAAAAAAGATAAATGTG
Organism: Sciurus carolinensis; assembly: GCF_902686445.1. Lineage (NCBI taxonomy): Eukaryota > Metazoa > Chordata > Mammalia > Rodentia > Sciuridae > Sciurus > Sciurus carolinensis. The sequence goes on along the minus strand of NC_062217.1, from coordinate 18,255,515 downwards.
CCACACTAACTCAAGATCATTGAAAATCACCTAATACATTAATTATAACCTTTTATTTACTATTTTATATATTTATCTTTGTCATTACTGCTATTCTGCAAGTAACATATGTTTTCTCCTCCATTGTCTTTGGGATTTTAATTTCAGTACTTCTGAGGCCTCTTTCTCTGTCTAGCCCCAGGAATGATTTGGTTTTCATTATATAAGTATTGCATGACTTTCTTGAGAATGCTTTTTTTCCCACTTCCTTGGATGTTCCCATTGAGAAAGACTTGTCCATTGAGAAGTATTTGGGCTAACACACTACATCAACTTCTCTCATTCACTAAGGTAAACTGAAAATCTGTTTTCCCTTTTTTATACTAGTACTACTCCTACCTCCCTGAAAATGAGGAACTCCCTTATGCACCATAGAATAAGAAATGCTTCAAGAACAAGAGAATGGTTCATTAGAAAATGAGTAGGTAAAGTTACTTAAACAAAAGACACAGTTCTTTATCATCCGAGCTGTAATTTATCACCCCGTAGGGTTGTCTACAAGAGGAACGTATGATGAAAAACTGTTAAAATATTAGGAAGTAGAGGGAGAAGCTCAACCATACCAAGCTCTTATGAGATAATCACAGTACTGCAGGGGCTAACCATTATTTTTATGAATATAATTTTGATTGAATATATATATTAAACAGAAGATACAATGGGATCCTTACAGTGCCATTCATTTTACCTGTACTGACAGGGAACTTACCATGAATGAATACCTTCAGGGCAACAATGAGTAATTCCCCCATCATTTGGCTTCTTTGCACTGGAGACACATACTATGGAAAATTGTGTAATAAAGATGCAATCGATGTACTTGGGAAGACTTAAGAGTTTGGGAGTTTATTGTGCATACAATGTAGGGTGAACCTACATAGATGTCAGTATGTTTCAGTGAAGTGTTTTTGGTTTCTTGCTTAAACAATAATATGTTAGAAATACATAGGCTTGATAAGTTTATTCAGTGCTACTGTTCCATTTGGACACAATATAAATTTGCCTAAAGTAGAATATATAGAAATAGAGCAAAATACTATTTTTAAATTTAGAAAAAAAAAATGTCATTTATAACTTATTTTTTGGTTCAGATTCCCAAATTATAAGTTTCCAATTCAATGTTAATAAGTTTGTATAGTTTTAATATGTGAATTACATGGGTTTTAGTGGAGGCTTATGTTTGCAAATTTAGGTTATTTTCTTCAGTCACTCTCTAAAATGACTTATTTTTTGGAAATACCTCCACTGTTCTTTACACACTAATGGAGTGAGTAAAAAAAAAAATTGCCTTGCCGTGATTCTAGAGAAGACAATAAAGGGCCTCAAACTTCTTTCCAGGTGGCTATGAAAGGAAGCCTGCTCAAGGTGTATGATGGAAAGATAAAAGAGGTGAGGAAGGAAGGCCAGCTTCCAGTATCACAGACAAGAAAATAAGTAGGTCAGAGAAAGAAACTGGTGGAAAGACAAAAATAGAGGAGAAGTGTGATTGGGAACATCCAGCTATAAAGAAAAACTGAACACACAGCATCATGAAAACACTCCAGGAGAGAGATTGACAAGGTGTGGATGGTGTCGTTTCATCTCCTGGGCATGTCCCTCTTTAGAAATGGAAGAGCTACACTAGGTGATAGTGATGCTGCTGACCTTCCAGCTCTAAGTTGCTATTCAGTGTGTAGTATCTAGGGGATATCTCAAGATAAACTAGTAGGGAGAGACAGGACTGAAGAAATAGCTCCCTGACCTCAAAGGAGTAGTCAGGATTTCTGCAGGCAGTGTTACACTTACAAGAGTCTTGGAGATACTTGAGAAGATATCCACATTCAACAATAATAAGAAGTAACCATGAGTTATCTTTTTCTTTTTTTACGTAGCACAAAACAAAAAGAAAGCATTTATATGTTCTTAATTTTGTCAAAAAGATGAAATAGGTAACCTGGAAATTTCTGTTCAGAATATTATATATATTGTTAGTGCATGTATATCACTATGTATTTAGGAACATATATATGCATATTATATATATATATATATTACATATATTTTAATGTGCCTTATCTTATTGAAGTATACTTATTTTTCACAATAACTATATAACATATGTAGTATAACCTACTTGGTGTCCACCCTAATATAAATTGATAGAGAAGAAATATGGATACTGCTTACCTATTCTGTAGCCCGTGCACTTTACCATTATGATTTATTGATGTCAGAATATATTCAATAAAAAAAAAGAGTTGATATTAAACCTAGCAAATACCAGTTGATGGTTACTATGTGGTGTTGAAAAACAAAAAGTTCATAGAAGAAAGGACAAAATAGGAAATTAAAGATGGTTTTACTTGTAAAATCAGTAAATAATTTTTTAAAAATCGCAATAGATTTCATGATATGGATTTATTAATCCACCATCACTATTATTTTATATTTATTATACCAATAGTGATCTAACAGCTGCTTTATTTTGCCATCAATGATTTATCGAGTCGTTTTAAAAACTTTTCTTAAATGATATGCAATTATTATAGACAATCAAGACAATTTTGAACTGTTTTAAAAAGATAAACATTTCCGCAAGTCCAGGCTTTATTCTTAGCTGTGTGATCTGTTTCTTTCCAGTGTTACTGGGAAGTATTTTTCGTAGTGATTAAGGGCAGGGACTTTCCAGTCAGATTGTATTTAAATTCTTCATCTCCAAACTGGGGCAAGTTATCAGATGCCTCTGTGCCTCTGATTTCTCATGCATAGAATGTGAATAATGATATTATCCATATCCCTGTGTTCTCCCATGAATTCAAGGAGATAAAATACACAAAGTACTGAAAGGTGTGCCTGGAACATAGTAAGCACAGCGTAGTTAGGTGTGGAAGATGTCCTGTGTCTCCAAGAGAATCCCAGTTTAGGTCTGTTGTCCTCAGTTGCACTAGTCCCATTGTGTGGACCAACATTTTGTATTTGAATTTTTTTTTTTTTTTTACTAATTTTTCCATCCCTATTCTTAATTCTGTATGATTGAGGTAGAGTAATAAACAGTTAATTTTGCTTTTGTCACCTTCACATGGGATAGTCAGAATTGTCTCATGCCAATCAATTTTTTTCATAAACACATTTTAATACTTGTGTAAATACCTAGATTTAATAGTTCATAATTCACTTATGTATACTTCTATTGTTTAGTTGTCACTCATCAAAATATTTCTTGATGAACATTTTTCTCCATATTTTTTGACTAACCTTCTGTTCACTACTTCTTAGAAATTTCAAATAATTAAGTTGAAAGTAACTAACATTTGGTAGGATTTTGATAATGGTTTGTTAGCATCAGCTATGGAGAATGTAAAAATATAGTTTAATCAAGAAAAAAGGCAGCTAAACTTTATTTCTGCCTAGGCTTTTGCTGAAACTGCATTTCAGAGTTGACGTTATGTATAAACTTAGGTTGATTCTTTCACTTGACCTTTATCTCTGAATGCCCTTTTTATCTTGTGTTGGTAATGATATTCAAGTTTCTCATCTGCTTGGTATTCTTACACCATATCCTAGCTGTCATTTTGTGCTAATTTTCCATAAATTATCTAGTAAAAACAAACCACTCAATAACAAAGAATGAATTGAGTGTATGCCCCTTTGACTTACAAATGCAGGAGCTGGAGATCCCTTGTGGTTAAAGGAAAATATTCACCATGTCAGTGTTATGTCAAACATCAGTTCTGAAATTATCAGGTAATCTCAAGTCTCCAAGGCTGTTGCTGTGGGTTCCAAGAGACTTGCAGAATTGTTTTAAAGGAAATAGGAAATGTCAGACTTGTGTCTGTAAGGTTTGGTCTCCTGAGTAAAGGCTTGTATGTGTCCTTTATTGGTTGCCCTTTGTCTCTATAAAACAGAAATATTCAGGCTGTTTGGAATCTGTGCTCTTCTATTTGATTCTAATTAGGCTTGACAATTTCATATCTTCCCTTTGTTTGCCTTTTTCCCAGGATAGTAACCTTTGTTTTTGTAGCTGCCTTCACATATATGAAGCTACTTTTTAATGGTAATTAATACTCAATAGTGTCACAAGATAAAGCTGTGTTTAAGAGGATACCTTTCTGTTTTAATCAGGAAAAATCTGAGAAGAGAACTAATATTTTAGAAAATTTCAGTTTGTGACGGATTTGCTAGTTCTCAGTTTAATGGGTGGTTTTCAGTAATAAATTTCGACTTCATTTAATCATGTTGTTACAAAATATTTTTTCCTCAGATTACGTTTGTATTTGCTCCTCATTCTTTCATTTCATTTTATAATGTGTCTTGCAACTTTTCTTTATTTCTTCCTGAAGCATATTATCTAGGGATGATTTTTTAAGCTTTTTAATTATGAAATCATAATAGACTTGCAAAAAAATCACAAATAAAATGCAGAGAAACCCCAAGTATTCATTACCCAGCTTCTCGCAGTCATGACATTTTATGTAACTTCAGGTGCATTATAAAACCCAGGAAATTAGTTTTTATATAGTACAATTAGCTAGACTATGTTAACTCAAGTACATGAGATCTTACAGTCTATTTAATAATGTGAGCTATCCATAGGTAGCGTTCACACAGGGAGTAATGTTATATTTCAAAAGATTTATTCTCTGTACTTAGTTTTTATTTCTTCTGTATATCTTCTTTATATCTATGATTGGAGGAAAAGGAGTCATCCTAAAAGGAATAATTTTACATTCCTTCTTTTAATTTAAATAAGGTAACTAATATTTGTCAAAATGCCTTGTAATAAACACATGAATATTGGTGTTATACATGCATGGTTTCACTTAGCATTCAGATCTACCTTGAAAAATATAACAGTATTATTATTTTAGACATTAGACAATTGGGACTCAAGAAGACATAGTGAATTAACAAGTCCACATTGTAAGTTAGAGGCTGGTATGGACTCACATTCAGACTTCGTTTGACATAGAAAATTTTTTTGATGAGCAATCTAAGTTTCTTCTATAAAACTATCTTTTCTTACACAGAGATAGAGGTTCATTTCAGGGTAGAGTTGCCTAAACTTCCTTAGTATTTTTCATATGTCATCTATGATCATAATTATCACAATTGTTTAGTTTTTAAAGCTATTACTTATCATTTACTCTGTCTTGTATGATATAAATTCTTCTTATTTGTGCTTCCATCTTATGCTTTGACTATAACAAAATAATAATAAAGTGACTGATGGTTTAAGATAATTATTCAAATCATGCTAAATTCATATTCTGTAATGACTTTACTGAACTTTGTCAGCTATTTAAGAAAAGGTATTAGTCAATTGGTCTGCTCTAACAGAATATCTTAGACCAAAATATAAACAACAAAAAATGATTATTCACAATTCTAAAGGTGGAGAGGTCCAAGACTAAGATGCATGCAGATTTGGTGTCTGGTGCAGGCAGACTCCTGATTTCTAGGTGGTTGTCTTGTCAAGGTGGTTCACCTATTAGATGGGGCAGAGCTTCTCTCTGGGGCTACAATGGCATTAATCCAATTCAAGCAAGTTCTCACCTCATGGCCTAATCACCTCCCAGAGACTCCGCCTTCTAAGACTATCATATTGGGGTACTGATTTCCATTTATGAATTTGGGGCCTCACAAGTGTTCGGTCTATAGCAGTAAATATGCAGTATAAACACATGAACCACTTATTGTTCTGTTGTATCAAACAGTTTCTGGTACTGAACCATCCTCATCTGCCTAAATGTGAATTCCAGGCTGTAGGGGTGGATGATTTCTAACTAAGTATGTAATTCAACTTGTTTTTCTTTTAGTTGAGAAGATTTTTTAACTATTATCACAAAGGACACTGTTTAATTATTATTTATTGTACATCTTTTGTATGAACTTTTTCAAGAGTTGGGGCTTAAGTTACATTTATCTTTATCCAATAGAATGAAAGTGAAGCTACATTTTTTTTTTTTGCTTTAATAAATATACAGCCAGGCTCTATTATACCACATGATTTTGTTCACTAATAAAATTGTTAGGTTATAGAACCTATTTAACAGACATTTTCAAAATAATTTTTAAGTTTTGTGGAAAATAATGATATGGATAACCTTTGTACCATTTTTAAATTTAAGATTCTAAAGCTCATTACATGTTAATTTTAATGAAATATTATTAGCTTTCTAGCATAATATACTCTGTATTAAGAACAATGTTTGCCTTCCCTTTATGTGTCTTCCCACTTTTTCTTAGTTTTTGTTATATTTACCATACTTTTATATATCATGGTTATTTGTTAAAGAATGAATTCTTGTAGATGCTTATACATTTTTACTGTTTCTTATTTATATTCTATTACCTTTTGACTTAATATTTTATTAGTGTATCTTATAATTTACTTATTTAGATTTTGTTGAGCCATTTCTAAATTTAAGTAAAAAGTATTTTTAAAATTTTATTCGCAAACAATTACATTTATACCTATGCATCTTCTGTTGGATTCAATTTGGGACTATCTTTCTCATAATTGATTAGATTTTTTTTAGAACAATAATTTAATCAATTTGTAAATATTCATAGAATGATGATAGTAGTGGTAGAGGTGTTTCTGTGGTAACTTTCTCTTAATTTCTAATTTTATTGAATTTTAGATCTGTAATATAACCCATGTAATTTCTACCTCTTAAAAATATTGAGATTCTCTTTGAGATCTTTGATATGATCTATAGTTTTATGATGAGGATTTGAATGAAAAATACTTTTTTCATCAATTTTTGTATGTGAAATCTTATTATAATATTCAAGTTATTTACTTTTTAACTTTTACCTATTTAATTAGCCATAAATGAGTGGCATGGTGAATTTGTCACAAATGATACCAATTATAATTTTATCTTGAGTTGATCTTGAATCATTATCCTAAATACATAATCATGTCTCTAAAATATATTTTGTTTTGTAAGTATTGGCAGTATGAAACCTATTGTAAAAAGGATTTATTGCTGCTATACATTCATTGACTATTTTTATTGTGCTATGTGATATTTTTATTGGTTACTACATCAAATCATTTCATTTAAATGCTACTTTATCTGAAATCAATGTTGTTAACCAAAATCCTTTGATTTTTACTTTCCTTATTAACATATGTACATTTGTATATTGTTCAACTTTTAGATACAATTTGTACATTTTCTGGAAATAGAATAGTGCTTTTTTATGTTGTTAAATTCAATTTGAATCTTATTTTTAAAGTAGAATATAGTATAATTCATCTGTTTATCATACCTGACTTTTTATTTTACTTCTCTAAACTTACTTTGCTTTCTTTACAAATAGCATTCTGTTTGTTTACTCTTTCACTGAATTGAATATGGCTTTGAATATGTATGTGTGTTCATGTATGCATGTGTGTGTGTGTATTTATTTTTTATTTTTTTGGTACTGGGGATTAAGCCTGGGGATACTTTATCACTGAAATACACCCCAGACCTTAGTTTTATTTTCAATTTTGAGACAGGGTCCTGTTAAGTTGTTGAGTACTCACTAAATTATTGAGGCTGGCCTCAAACTTTTGATCCTCCTACCTCGGCCTCCTGAGTTACTGGAATTACAAGTATGCACCACCACACCCAGACTTGATTTTGTATTTTTAACGGTAAAAATCTACATATGTAACCTCTATTATCATTTAATATTATCCATTCAATATTCAACAAAATTTATTAAGTAACAACTAATAGGTTTTTACAGTAGTAAATAAAACATCAAACTCCCTTTTAATAGAGGGCATCACAAAATAAATGGGTTCATTTATTTGGTTTCTTAGGAGACAGTACATACCACAAGAAAAGTAGATCAGGAAAAAATAGAGATTAGGGGCAGTAGATATAAGGTAGTGTGACAGTTACTATTCCTGCTTAAGAAACTATGCCATAGTTTATTAAGTTAAGACAACAACTAGTTTATCATATCTCATAGGTTCTGTAGGTTGGGAATTCAGAAGGATTCCTCTGGGACATTCTTCTCCCATGTCATCAAGGAGGGTGATCCAGTGATACTCAGCTGGCAAACAGGCCAATCTATAGGGTTCAGTTAACTGGATCAGTTGTCTCCTTTCAGGAATCTGGATCAGTAACTTTCTGAATCTTGAAGCATTCATTTTGATGATGTTTTGCTAATTCATAGTCATATGTCCGAGTAACTTTTTGATGGAAGAATGAATCAATGTCACATACGGTATAGAGATGCCATTCTTTTGCATTCAAAATTAGTCCACTTGATAGATATGATATTCTTGGTCATTATTCTTACTCTTAAAACCTTCATGAGTTCTAAAAGTGTAAATAAAGCAGAAGAAAACTCTGATGCAAATCTGGCATAATTTATTCATAAGGAACTTTTCTTGGCTTGTATGTAGTGGTGGTGGTGGGGCATAGATAGCATCTCTGTTATTTTCAGGATTCAGGAACTTGGCTAGTTTCTGTCTTATTCTGGGTAACTGTGCCCTGTTTCTCTCCTACCTGCCCTGGGATTCTGGGAATTCTGGTCCATTTTATTATTCATAGCTTTGTTACTGTTTCAGATCCAGTTGCTCCCTTTTCTTTCTGGTGCACACCTCATTCTTGAGTCAACGCCCTCATCTCTGGCACATGTTTGCCTCCTTCTTTCTCATCATTTTGTCTCTTTCTTTCCCCGCTGGACTCGGATTTAATTACTGCTTGAGTTTTTCAGCATGGCGGTTTTCTTCTCTATGGTTCCACCATGTAGGAAGATCTGCTGCTGTGCTTTCATTTTCCTATAAACCTTCCACTCTCCGCTGTCTCTCGTTTTGCCACAAGGTCTGTTTTGTCACTGTAACTTTCATCTCTTGTTCCTCAGTGTGGTCCCTTCCTATATGCCATCCAGAGTTAAGTAGTTCAGAGCAACATTCTTCCAAATGCTCTGTCCCTCTGAGGCTGAAGCATAAAGCTCCCTTTCTCCTTTCTATAGGACGATGTTCAGTGTTTCTCTTTCCCCTGTCTCTCTATTTATCTCTTTCTGTTTCTCTCACATTCCCCTCATTCTTTAAGTGGAAAGTAGTGGCATTTATCCAAAATCAGGGTTTGATGTCAACAAGTAATCACTACGTTTTCAATTGTTCATTGACCTTAGAGAAGATGACAGGGCCCCTCTTCTGACCTTCACTGGAGATAAGGTTGGTGTGTAAGGCGCCCCTTGTAGCCAGCCAGCATTTATGGGAGTAGCTCAGCTGAGCTGAGGGGGCACCTCTTGCATCCCATCTGCCTCTGGGTACAAGTGCTTACAGTCCTCAGCATGCATTAGAGTGAGGTGTGGAGGTGGTAGCAAGAGAGAGTGCTGTTTGTGAATCGTGCACACTTCTGCCTTCTGGGTGGTAATTCTGAGAGAAGGCTATGTTGGGTTGGGAAATTAATTTTGAATGGCTATTTGGTAGAGTATGGGTTGCTTATTTGTCAGCAATTTCTGTTTTGCTTTTTAAACCTCTTCTATTGTTATTTAAACTTCATTAAAATCCTATTATACTAAATAACAGTGTGTAATACACTGAAGGAAAAAAAAGAAAACAGATTGAGCTTAGGCACAGGGGAAGCAGCAGAGAGAAAGAGTGCCTGGAAGCCATGTGACCAAGACCTGGGTCTGTCCAGACACAGATTGCTTCTGGCACCCAGACTGCTCCACTGCCCCCCAACCCTGCCCCCTGCCCCCTGCCCCAGGCTTTCCTTAAGGGCGCTATGGCCAGGACTGGCTTCTCCTGATGCACCTTGTTCTTATAGCTTGTCTCCTACAGAAGTTACCTATATTATCTTTCTGAAGCTATAAAGGAACAACTGTCTATTATCTGGGACACTCCAGGAGTCTAACTCAGGCTGGGAAAACAAATTACCATCTCATATGATTTTCATATTGTAATGTTTAAATATTGGTATGTGTACAGCTGCTGAATTTGGCAGTTGGATCCCATAGACAATAAAGACACTTATTTTGGTAATGATACAGAAGATAGTACTTACTTTAGTAATAATACGGAAGCAAAAGCAAAAGTGATAGGCAAGAGACAAAGAGAAGAAAATAAATCACCGGATCAGGGAAAACACCAACACCTGAAGTTCGGGGTTGTCTGACTGGGGAGTCTGGGCAGCTTACAGAATCCTGACTGGGAAGTCTTGGGCAGAGTATCCTCTCCACGGGTGAGACTCCAGAGTCTTATGCCCAGTGGGGTTCCTTAAGTACAAGTTAGAGCAAAGAAAGTTCCATTCTAACAATCTGTGTGACCTAGTGATCCCCTCAAGTACACTTCTTCCCCCCAAGGACTGGACAGATCCCCTAAGAGAGGGAGTGAACCTTGAGTGAATGACTGAGTTCCTGAGAGAGCCAAACCCACCTACAAGTCAGCATTCTTTAGCTGTTGGATCCAGGTTGAGGGAAGGTCACAGTAGGCACATGGACTGGGAAGATCTTTAATATTTTCCTTAGCCCTTTACATGTCAGGGAGATTCTTGCTTCAAAAAAAAATTGTGAATAAAACAGTTTAATTTAATTTTTTCATACAGTTATTAAAGAACTAGATCAGTCTAAGTATTGAGTGCTGGTTTTAGTAGTCAGTGTTATGGTTATGTCATTTACTGGTTCTACTAACTTCTTTACCTCCTTCTCTCTCTCTCTCTCTCTCTCTCTCTCTCTTTCTTTCTTTCTTTCTTTCATCTTTCTCTTTCTCTTTCACTTTCTCAGGGACTTGGATGTGACTCCATTATAGGAAACCATTCAGATGCTATTTAAAACTGGACCAAATTAGTATTAAATGGAAACGATACACTCTTGGGATTTGTTACTAGAGTCAGGAATGTTTAGGAATGACTGGTATACATTTTACAAGAACCAATTCTGAAGAACATAACAATTCCTTGAAAATTACTTTTAGTGTGCTTTCATATCAATCATACATTCAATAAGATAACAAACACGCATTGAGCTCTCTCATGGTCTGAACATTTTGCCAGGCCCTGGAATGTGATGGTTAAAACAGATGCACTGCTTGACCTCAAGAAACGTACCTCACACAATTGCTTTTGTAATTACACCCATGATATGTGCATCCCGGAACAGAAAATGTTGCTAAGAAATAGTATATGGCAGCAAGCAGCCCAGGAGGATACCTTATTTGGGGAACTATATTAGTTTCCTATGGCTGCTGTGACAAACTACCACAAATTGAGTGACTTGAAACAAAAGATTTATTACAATAAGTCTTACAGTTAGGAGGTCAGAAGTCTAAAGTCATTATCGCTGGGCCAAAATTAAAGTGTGAATAGTTCCATGTTCTGTCTCTAGGGAGAACCCACTCTTTGCCTCTTGCAGTTTTTGGCATTCCTGGGCTTGTAGCTACATCACTTCAATCTTTGCCTCCTTGTTTCCATTACTTTTCCCTTCTGTCTTTTAAAAAAGAAATTATGTCTGTTTCTCTCTTACAGGGATACATGTGATTATATTTAGTGTCACACAATCCAGGATAATCTCCCCATTTTAAGACCTGTAATTTAATCATATCTGCAAAACTTCTTTTTAAGCCTACTACAGTTGATTGGGGAAAGAGTTCATTGGGTTACAATTTTTCATGTAGGGAGGCAGAGTGTATAAATCCTGAGGAACTTGGCAGAAATCATTCAGAGCTAACAACAGGAGAATTGGAGGAATAGGGAGAGAGTAAGGGAGAGATTGGCCAAATTTACCTCTAGGTGTGAAATCTCTAGGTCATTTGGACCAGAAACTTCTATTCTATTCGGACTCCAGATGCTTTCAGAAATCTCATGTGTTTTTCTTATAATGAGTCGGCCAAGTGTGTTTGTGGGGTAACCACAGCTATTAGCATTCCAAAAGTCCCTGGACACATCTGGTTCTATGGAGCTAGATCCAGCTGTTTTCTGCACAACTGGACTTGCCAAGAAATGGCTAGAGAAGCAATTTTCTCACATCTGTAAGTGGATACAAATTGAATTCACTTATCATGTTGGATGATTTTCTCAGGACTATTTGATAGTAGGAATTTGACTGAAGTACAGTTAGGTGAAGCATGGATGGAAATTTCCATCATTTTCCTACTTCTTCTTCATATCTCTCCTCCTCCCCCTCCTCCCTCTTTTTAATAACCATTATTGAAACTTATCAATTTTTATTTTGTGATTAGATAGATCATAAAATAGAAATTTTGAATGGGAATTTCAGTTGAAGTTGGAGACGAGATTGAAATTGTTGTTTTCAAATTTTAATTGTTTTTAAATACTAATTACTAAAGTGCTGTTTTATTAAGGAAAAAGTGATCTTCAAATCTTCCAAACTTTAAGTCTCTTCTACTGGCACAGAAACTCACCTTGTTTGTTATTAAAAGTAAAAGCAAATATAGGTAGATACATGGGTGTATATGTGCATGCACATGTGTGTGTGCATGTACTGGTTTTTTGATAAATTCTAAAATAAGAGCAGAAAGAGAAGCATTCATAATAAAAGTCACAGGAAAAAAAAAAAAAAAAGCAAAACTTTTGAATGATTTGACAAGCTCCCATTCCAAATCCAAAAGTACATGGACCACATAGTGAGACCATCTGATTCATAAAGCATTGGCAATAGACCTGATTTGAAAAATCTGACAGTCACATCCATGTGTAAAATCATTTCCTTTATTAAAAATATAAAGATGTACAAAAGTGAAAAGGAAGAAGAAAATGACTCTAGTAAACATAGGGTCAATAAACCTATTAGATAATACTCAACTATTATTAAAATACATCTGTCATGACTGCTTCCACTCATTGGTGTTTGTAAATTGCTCCCCCTTGTCCCTGTTTGCCGTGCAGTATAATAGGAACAGCACAGTTATACAGACCCAGCCTCTGCTTTGTGATTTATCTCATATCATTTCAACCCGAGATCTTTTTCTTTCATGATCAACATATTACCCAGAGATGATATTCTCCATGAGGGGTAAATTATCAGCTAAAACAAAAGCAAATTCAAGGAAATATTTATCAGTTGTTCTTCTAAGTTCTCAAAGGTTATATTTTTCGCTAAATCACATAACCAGATCCCAACAGAATAATATTATGCAGACAATTTAGCATCATGTAATTTAAAATCATGTAATTCAACATCATGCAAGAAGCTTTCAACACAGTGTCATATAAGAAAAGTTTATGGTTATTTACATCTTAAATGTTTTGAAATGTTTTCATTATATTGTTCTTTGTTATTTAAAGACTCATAAATTCTGCTTAAGAGTTTAGCAATTTACCAGAAGATGGCTGCTGACATGTACAAGTATTCTTTTTATTAGCTAATAAGATATCTTTGAATTCTGGTTTTCCTCTTGGCCTTCACTGAACAAAGCTTAGGGCTAAGTTCCAGATTGAAGAATTGGGCTCCTTCCCTTGGTCTCTTTGTATAATTGTCATCTCCTTCTCTTCATTATTATGTCATTTGCCCTTGTTTTATGGTGTCTGTGCCTTTCACTATAAGCAGTCTCAGAAGCTCTCCTGAAATACACAGTGCATATGTACAAAATGATGAAATAAACATACTTCCTCATTTCATTTTAAAAGCTGCTTGGGTTGAACTAAATGACCTCTAAGGTCCCTTCCAGTTCTAAATTTATGTTGCTGTCACCAAAGACAGACAAAAAGAAAATCTATTAGGCTATAGGCCAAGAGATGAATGCCAAGTACTATATTCCTGCTTTAGGTATATTTCTTCTTGAAGGCAGAGCATCAGATTCAGCAGCGTGCTAAGGATCCTTGCAATCTTGTGGTGATAAAACATGAGAACTGATTGCTGAAAAAATAAAATCCCAGTTAAAGCCCCTTTTCACTCATAAACATAACAACAACAAATAAGAAATAAAAACCAGAAGACCCTAGTTATTTCTTTTGAGTCATTTATATAAATTTGGACAACTAAGAAGAGTCTAATGAATTCAGCTAATTTAATGAAATTAGTCACATTTGACTATTGTCACAATCTTGCTATCACATTAGCATTTGTGTGATTAAAATTTATTCTATGTGCCTATATGTGTCCCCACAGCATCAGCTGTCAACACCTTCATAATAAAGCAACCCTTCAGTGCTTTCTGGACACTTTAAGATTCAGAACAGGTGATTGAGCCTCTGCTTCAGAGAAATAATTTTTTAAGAATTGTCCCTGTTTGTGTGAAGTTGTCCTCATTATTGTTTATTTTTGGTGGGAGATAGAACTCATTAAATATATAGAAAAAGCTAGATAATATGTACTGATAATTTCCAAAGCTGTTGCTGCTGCTTCTGCTGCTGCTGCTGCTGATGGTTTGGTACTGGGATTGAGCCTAGAGGTGCTTTATCACTGAGCAACATCTCCAGAACTTTCTATTTTTATTTTGAGACAGGATCTCGCACAGTTCTTAGGACCTCCCTAAGTTACTGAGGCTGGCTTAGAACCTGCAATCATCTTGCCTCAGCCTTGGAGTCAATAAAAGTCCAGGCATGTGCTACTACACAGAGTATATAGTAATAAAAATTTCCTTGTAGAAAAATAGATTATGGTTTTCATAAGGTTCAAGTGAAGAAAGGGAAAATCTGTTTTCATTTAGGTGACTTCCAGATTTTTGCCCTTATAGCATGTTTTGTTTGTTTTGTACCAGGGAGATTGAACCCAGGGCATTTAACCATAAAGCCACATCCCCAACCCTGTTTTTTAATTTTTTTAAAAATATTTTGTTAGATACAGGGTCTCACTGAGCTTCTTAGGGCCTCCCTAAGTTGCTGAGGCTGGCTTTGAACTCTCCATCCTCCTGCCTCAGCCTCCTTAGCGACTGGGATTACATATATGCACCACTGCGCCCAGTCCTGATAGTATTCTATGTAGGGGGTTGAATGGAGTACCCTGAATATCCACTAGGATCTGTGGCTTTATTTGGAAATGGGGTCTTGGCAGATACAATTAAGATAAGGATAAAGATTAGATTGTCCTAGATAAGGGTGGGCCTGAAATCTAATCTAAGTGTCTTTATGAGAAATAGAAATAAATACAGAAACACAGAAAAGGTCATATGAAGATTGAGACACAAATTGGAGTGATGTAGCTATGAGCTAAAAAAAAAAGACAAGGATTGCTGGGATCCACCAGAAGTTAGGAAGAGGCCAGGAAGAATTCTTCCCTAGGATCTTCAGGGAGAGTGTAGTCCTGCTGGAACCTGGATTGCAGATGTCTAAACTTCAGAACTATGAAAATGTATGTGTCCTTGTAATTCAAGTTTGTGGTAATTTGTTGTAGTGATCCTAGAAAATTAGAATATCCCATAATCCAGAATTTTTTTCCTGTGATATAATTATATTATTTATTGGCAGGAAATAACCTGGGCATTTCATTTGCATAGTTTGTTAGTGTTATTATATATTGCAACTGATTTTAAAGTATTTTAATGTAGTCAGTAATTCTTTTTTATCTGAAATGTAATTAATGCTGATGTCAATTACATTTGAAAGAAATAAAAAATATATAAGATTCTAGGAATATTTAAGATTTCATCATGTCTCTAGTAAAATACTTCATGAAATTCACCTCCTTAATCTTCTATTAGCTGAAAATAGTATTAATCCTCAGAAAATAATTTCCCTCCAAATAGCATTTCACTTGTTTATATTGGTATCAAATAGTGAAGTGAGAGAGAAAATCTGTGCAAATTTTGATTATTAGAGTAAATATGTGAAGATCCTTGATCTTACTGAGAAGACTTTAATTTTGAAATGTGTGTCTAGAAAATGAAGTTACCTACTATTTCAAAACTCACCAGATCTCTAATAAAGGTGGTTGATTAGAGTTAGAACTGATAATTTTAAATTTCAACAGTCACTTTGAATCAAAAAAGGGTAATTACTAATCCAAAATAAATTCAAAACAATTGAATCTTTAGAAAGTTAAAAATATAAAAACAGGGCTTCAACTTTAATAAAGGTACTTATGATTTCTTGGTAAGACTGGGGAGGATAAAGCTTAGGATAAAGCTAAGTACTATTTTTAACATAATACTTTTAGTAAGTAGTTAATACTTTTTTAGTAAGTAGTTAATATTATTTGAAATGATAGTTTCTTAAGTACAACAGATTTTGTATGTGTAATCACTAATTTTTCACATGGAATACCATCTTTCAAGTTCACCCAGCTGCTTATTTTTATAAGATGTCATGAACCTGCTTACCTGTGTTCACCTGGGTAAACAGGCAAACATAATGCATGCCTTACCAAATGAAGTTAGATTGGAGTGAATAATATTCCTTGTTTTCCCTGTTCTTGTTTTCGGAGTCTTTCTAAACATATTCTTATTGGGTTTATTGAATTGATATGCCAAACATTCCTTATTAGTTATACAAAGCATGATTGCCTTATTAAATTAATACAAATGACTATTATCTAGTAGATACCACAAAATATGGTATCTTAAATAGGAAATGAGTTATTTATAAATAACAATAAATATCATCCATAATATGGTATCCATTAATTCTACCTTTTTGGATATCAAATTCAGAAACACAGGTCTCATATTTAGACATTATTCATAACAATTATGGGGCCAAATAAATAGTACACATTAACTTATATAGTTTTTGTGGCTCCACAATTGAAGTGAGATAGTGGAATCATGAAAGATATAATCATTTTTGAATTGATTCTACAGTTGTCTTTATTTTCTAAATCTCCCATGAGCCCCCTATCTACCATGAGATATTATTTTCATAAACCTAGCACATAAAATCAATCATGATTCCTTTCCATTCTGAGATTTCAAAGCTTAAGACATCCAGTATAGAGGAAAAGTTTATACAGAAGCTGAGTGTACACAAAGCAGCAGTGCCAAAAGTATTCACTGTCACCCATGAATTTGAAGAAAATTTACAAAACCCAAATCACCAGTGCTTACTTTCACATTTGCTATCAGAACCTGCAAGAGGGGTCCAGAGATGGTTAGGAATGTATATTTGTTTTTGCAGAAGGAATTTGTGGGTGAACACCTACAATGAACTTTCCATATCTCCTTTGAACCTCAGGTAGCAACATACTTTTCAGGGCCAAAGATAAAACCAATATTTTATCTCCTAGAAATTAGGCAATTCAGTACCCTAGAAATGGAAGGAATTTTAGTGTCTGACCATATACTACTTCATAAAGAAAAGTAATGAATGAACAAATAAAACAGCAAAAACAATAACATCAACTATATGATTCCCATTCTTAATATCTAACTGATAGTAGAAATAATAGTAAAAAGAGAGGGCTCCTGGTCAGGGATTTTACTCATCTTGTTTCAGTGAAGATGGTCTTAGATTTGTCCCAGTGAAGTTATTGAAAATGTCTACAATAGACGTCTTAATTGATTTGTAATTCCATCATCAGATTGCTGATATTCTGGCCAAAAATTTTATACATACTCATCAAAACACTATACTTCTGGTGTGAATCTGAACCAAATTCTGTTATATTACAAAGAAAATGAAATTAATACTGGCCAACAGGGCATAGCATCAGTTTTCAATATGAAATGTTGGTAAAGTCAGGAGAAATAACTTCCCAGTGACATTCTATTTACAGATTTGTTAGCTTTTATACATTCAGCACAAAGAAAACTTTAATCTTGTTATCAGCATTTTGAAACACTTTTATAGAATATAATATATCTAGTAATTGCCTAATTTCCTTGTTTTTTGAAAAACAAGTGATGCTTGGAAGTGAGTATTCCCATTAAATTGCTGTCAATCATACTCAGTCCTACCAAGAAAAAATAAGCAGAAGTGGTCAGTCTATTACTTTTCTAAAAAAAAAAAAAAAAATCAATTCTCTCTTTTTGGTGTCTTGGTCTCCCCTTCTCCTTGAAATGTGACCAATTATTCAAGTCAAGAAAACTGTACAAAATATCCTTGAAATGTTTTATCCCATATAAATATACATTTAAATAGAAATGGAGTAATGATCTATTACAATTTCATAATGAGAGAAATTCAAAATCTATTTATTAGAAAAATGTCATTTAATTTAGAAACTATGTATTTGCATGCAAGTTAAAGTGTACTTGCAGTAAGATTTTACATCAAACTAGGGTTCTAAGTTACTTACTGATGACAGAACCATTTTCCCCATGTTAAAATGCCTGTGTGGGTCTTTCATTTATAAATTTATACATGGCTTAATACAGATTTGCCTATTGTAAATATATTAAGAAAAAGAACAAAAGTTTGAATATGAATGTTTTATTTAACTTGAAAATTCATGTATACCATGAAATGTAAAATCTTAACTACCAACTCAAAACTTATTTTTAACCAAATGAACATTCTGCTATAATCAAGATCCAAATCAACGAGAACGATATTTCTACTTCCAGACACTCATTGTGATTTGGAATGTAATTCCAAATTCAAATTTTAATCAATGAATAATAGACTATGTATGCTACATCTTCCTTGGTTTAATATTTAGTTTATAATATTAGTCAATCATTAAATATATAGTTACTTCATTCATTTTAATTGTTATATTTTTTATTATGTGATTATACTACCATTTATTTGCCTATAGTAATGTTTTTGTATATTTGAGGAGTGTTCAGTTTGGGGATATTTTGATTGGTGCTTTTCTGAGCATTCTTGTGTCTGTATTTTGGTAAATATAGTTGGGTATTACATTAGTTTATGTTCCCATCCATGATGGGACAGTTTCAGTCACTGTCCATCCTTGTCAGCACTTATATTATCTCCTATTCATTTAGACCATTCTGATATTTATGTAGCACGGTCACATTATGTTCTTCTTAACCTTACAAAAACAGAAAAGAAAAACTAATTTCAATACATTATATTTCATTTGAAGTACTTAGATGTCCTACTTTGCAATACTTTTCCTTATTTAAATGATAATAAGAATAGCAGATGATGAAATCTTTCCACAATAAACAAAAGTTAAAAGAATTTACAAATAGAAAGCCTGCCCTACAGAACATTCTTAGCAAAATATTTCATGAGGAGGAAGTGAAAAGCAACAATACAAGTCAGCACAGGGAGGAACTACCCTAAAGGAAAAGCCAATCAAAGGAGAAACCAAGTCAAGTTAAAAACCAAAAATAAGTCAAAATGACCAGGAATTCAAATCATATCACAATAATAACCTCAAAGTCAATGGCCCACACTCAATAATCAAAAGACATAGACTGGCAGATTGGATTAAAAAGAAAGACCCAACAATATGCTGCCTTCAAGAGACTCATCTCATAGAAAGAGGCATCCACAGACTAATGGTGAAAGGATGGGGAAAAGCATACCATGCACATGAACCCAGTAAAAAAGCAGGGGTCTCCATCATCCTATCAGATAAAGTGCACTTCAAACCTAAGTTAGTCAGAAGGGATAAAGAAGGACATTTCATACTGCTAAAGGGAAGCATAAAACAACAAGATATAACAATTTTAAATATTTATGCCCCAAACAATGGAGCATCTATGTATAGCAAACAATTCCTTCTCAATTTTAAGAATCAAATGGACCAAATAATATTAACAGTGGGGGAATTTAACACACCGATCTCACCACTTGATAGATTCTCCAAACAAAACTGAACTGAGGCTAGTTTCACTCTGATAACAAAACCAGACAAAGACACATCAAGGAAAGAAAACTTTAGGTCAATATCCCTGATGAACATAGATGCAAAGTTCCTTAACAAAATACTGGCAAATCGCATATAAAAATATATTAAAAAGATAGTGCACCATGATCAAGTGGGGTTTATCCCAGGGATGCAAGGTTGGTTCAACATCCGGAAATCAATAAATGTAATTCACCACATCAGTAGACTTAAAGTTAAGAATCATATTACTGTTTCAATTGATGCTGAGAAAGCATTTGATAAAATACAGCACCCCTTCATGCTTAAAACACTAGAAAAAATAGGAATAGTAAGAACATACCTCAACATTGTAAAGGCTATTTATGCTAAGCCCATGGCCAACATCATTCTTAATGGAGAAAAACTGAAAGCATTCCATATAAAAACAGGAAAAAGACAGGGATGCCCTCTTTCACCATTGCTATTCAACTTTGTCCTTGAAACACTTGCCAGAGCAATTAGACCAAAGAAATTAAAGGGATACAAATAGGAAAAGAAGAACTAATACTGTCACTATTTGCTGATGACATGATCCTATATTTAGAAGATCCAAAAAACTCCACTAGAAAACTTCTAGAACTAATAAATGAATTCAGCAAAGTAGCAGGATATAAAATCAATACGCGTAAATCTAATGCATTTCTATTCATAAGTGATGAATCCTCTGAAAGAGAAATTAGGAAAACCACTCTATTCACAATAGCCTCAAAAAAAAAATACTTGGGAATTAATCTAACAAAAGAGGTGAAAGACCTCTACAATGAAAACTACAGAACACTAAAGAAAGAAATTGAAGAAAACCTTAGAAGATAAAAAGATCTCCATGTTCTTGAATAGGCAGAATTAACATTGTCAAAATTGCCATTCTACCAAAGGTGCTACACAGATTCAATGCAATTCCAATTAAAATCCCAATGACATTCCTCATAGAAATAGAGAAAGCAATCATGAACTTCATCTGGAAGAACAAGAGACCTCAAATAGCCAAAACAATCCTGATTAGAAAAAGTGAAACAGGAAGTATCACAATATCAGACATTAAACTATACTACAAAGCAATAGTAACAAAAACAGCATGGTATTGGCACCAAAATAGACAGGCAGACCCATGGTACAGAATAGAAGACACAGAGACAAAAATCACATACAGTCACCTTATACTAGACAAAGGAGCCAAAAACATACAATGGAGAAAAGATAGCCTGTTCAACAAATGGTGCTGGCAAAACTGGAAATCCATATGCAGTAAAATGAAATTAAACCTCTATCTCTCACCCTGCAAAAAACTCAACTCAAAATGGATCAAGGCCTTAGGAATTAGACCAGAGACCCTGCACCTAATAGAAGACAGAGTAGACCCAAATCTTCATCAGATTGGCTTAGGATCAGACTTCCTCAACAAGACTCCCAAAGCACAAGAAATCAAAGCAAGAATCAATAAATGGGATGGACTTGAACTAAAAAGCTTTTTCTCAGCAAAGGATACAAACAAGAATGTGAAGAGAGAGCCTACAGAGTGGGAGAAAATCTTCCACATGCACTTAAGATAGAGCACTTATCTCCAAAATTTATAAAGAACTTACAAAACATTACACCAAAAATACAAAGAACCCAATCAATAAACGGGCCAAGGAACTGGACATACACTTTACAGAAGATGACATATAGGCAATTAATAAATATACGAAAAAGTGTTCAACACATTTAGTAATTAGAGAAATGCAAATTTAAAAACTCTAAGATTTCATATTACTCCAATTAGAATGGACTTTATCAAGAACACAAACAATAATAGATGTTGGCATGGATGTGGGGGAAAAGGCACACTTTTACATTGCTGGTGGAGTTGCAAATTGATGCAGCAACTCTGGAAAGCAGTGTGGAGAATCCTCAGAAAATTTGGAATGGACCCACCTTTTGACCCAGTTATCCCATTCCTTGGTTTATACCCAAAGGACTTAAAATCAGCAAACTACAGTAACACAGCCACATCAATGTTTACAGCAGCTCAGTTCACAATAGCTATATTGTGGAACCAACCTAGATGCCCTTCGACAGATAAATGGATAAAGAATCTGTGATATATATACACAATGGAATATTACTCAGCCATAAAGAAGAATAATATTGAGACATTTGCAAATAAATGGATGGAATTGGAGAATATTATGCTAAGTGAACTAAGCCAATCCCAAAAAACCAAAGGTCGAATGTTTTCCTTGATAAGTGGAGAATGATATATAATGGGGGTTGGGGGTGTGGAGTGAGAGAAGAATGGGGGATCTTTGGATTATGTAGAGGGAAATGAGAGGGAGTGGGTATGAAAAATGTTAGACTGAGACAGAAATCATTGCCCTATGCACATGTATGATTACACGAATGTATGAATCAACAATGTGCACAACCATAGAAATGAAATGATGTACCCCATTTGTGTTCAATGAATCAAAATGCAGTCTGTAAAAAATTAAAAGATAAAAAAAAGAATAGCAATCCTGGAATACTCAGTAGTACAATAGCTGGGATTGAGATTCTTGGCCAATTATGATTCTGAAAAAATTTACCTAAATCTGTATAATTTTTCAACCTTGTTATTAACTATGACAATTAAGAACAAAACTAAAGACAAAGCAGTTCCTCTAACATTTAATAATACTCCTGTATGTTAAAAGAAAGTTTCCTGATTTGTATGTAAACCAGAATGTGAATCAGTTCATGGCTAAAATAAAATTATGAGATGCATCTCAGTTTCCATTGTCTGCATTATATTTGTGTTTCTAAAGAAACGTAGGAAAACCATATGTCATTCTGTTAGTTTCTCCTCACTCTGCCAACATCTGTTACTGTAGTTTTTAACAGGCACTATGTAACTGCTTGCTGAGGAGAGTTTTGAAGAAAATTGTACATCCCTTCTTCAACAATGGAGCCTTTGTAAAGGTTGTGATTAGAGAAAAAATGCTCTGCACCAAGCTAATTCTCTCTCTCATGTATATTAGTTGGGTTCAATAGTTCTCATTTGTAGCTGTTAAGTGTTTGTATTTTGGAGCTCAAATTTCCTTTTTTCAGATCCTTGTACCCTTCACAAATGATGTGGCTTTTAGGTAGTTACATAACCTATTTAATCCAATTTATACAATGGTTATAACTATAATATAGATATTACAAGGTGTGTTAGACTGAGTCCTCCAAGAGACAGATATTAAAAAGGGGTTGAGCACAAAACGATTTTATCAGGGGAAATTCCTGTCAGACATACAGAGGGGCAGCTGTGTAAGGCTGGAGGAGCTGTTGACTGAGAAACAAGCCTGAGCGAGAGGGAAGGAGAGAGGAAGGGAAGGTAGAGTGGAAGCCCGCTAGGCCTGTCTAAGGAAGATTTACCAAGGGTTTCAGGGCATTCTGCACCAAAATTGGCTGTTGGAGAAGCCCTGTGTCTTCCTGTGTTGTACTTACCTTAGAAATTCTTCTACACTCCGTCATTGGGGGAAGAGAGGACAGATGCAGAACCAGAGTTTAGGCAACACAGCAGGTGACCTTAATCAACTAAGCTTCCTGTACTTGAAGCTGTGGGGCACTCATGGACATCACAGAGGATATCATGAAGATGATTTGACAAACTCAGAATAGCATAAATAAAACACCACCACCTGAAAATGCATTTATTTGGTTTACCATTATTCATCATCATTATTAATACTTAATAAAAGAGCTACATGTGCAATCTGCCTGGAATGTTGAGAAAGTGAAGAGTAGTGTAACAGTGCTACAAAGGATTCAATTTTACTTGATTCTTCCAAGTTGAAGAACACTGCACCTTAAAAACCTAAGTGTAGTTTTCTACTATTTTTTTATTGGTATATACTTCCAAATCCCAAATGGATAATAGAAAACCTAACTCTGAACTCCTCTATGGCAGCACAAAGAAGTGGGTTCAACACTGTTTTAAAAATCAAGATTCATTAATGTTATTATATTTGTCATAGCCAATTGATATTATCAATGTCAAAGGGTTCCTTCCATCATTTATATAATTTGGAGGACTTAGCAATCGTTTGGTTCACTTTTTAAAATTGATCATTGGGGGTATATAACCTTGGAGAGAAATGCTACTCCTTGAAAACTCTTGCATATGGCAATATTCTTAACAGTGGAACTTCCTTTTATCTTTCAAAGATTTTTTTCCACTACTGTGAAAATTCAGAGGGAGAATATTAATAGTAGTAATATTAATATTAATACTAGTAGTAATTACTACTAGTAATTACTAGCAGTAATTAATATTAATATTACTACTATTAATAGTAGTGACACTGCTCAAATAGTGGGAAGGGACCAGGTATGGTGGTGCTCACCTATAGTACCAACAACTCTGGAGGCTCAGCAGGAGGGAGGAGAACAAGTTTGAGTTCAGCCTTGGCAACTTAGTGAGAACCTGTCTCAAAACAAAGTAAAATAAGGCTGGGGATATAGCTCAATGGTAGAGTGTCCCTAGATTCAATTCCTAGTACTCCAAAACAAGAAGAAAGAAGATGTGGAAAACAAAATTACATTGAATGAATGTGAACATTCTCATTGAAGATTCTCTGAGGCTATGTTATTATATTAATGGAAGCGTCCAAATGAGTCAGAGGAGACCCTTACACCTTCAGATGGAATCTTGAGGGTGTGGCTCCTTACCTTCCTGCATTCTTGTCTCCACTTTGAGGACAGAGGCCTAGTTCTTCTCTGTATGTATTGCTCATGTGCCTTTGCTGTTTCTCCTGCCTGTATGTCATCCTCTGCTCTGAGTTCTCATTAACCACACCACGTGAGACCTATTCTTACTCTGTTACTTAAAGGGCTATGTTATAACGTCTTGACCTTTCCTCAGGTGTTTTGCCCTAATGGGCTTTCCACGTTCCCAATGCCCATGTCCTGTGTTATCTTACCTCACACAGAACCTTGTACAGTTCCTCCCAGCTGTTCCCACCATGTGGCATTATAACTGTTACTTGTCTTTGTGTTTAGCAATCCTGTTCAGAAAACATGGACAGTTGTAGGGCTGGAATCTATTAGGTATTTTTATATTATAGAAAATCGTAATGAATGAATGTGCAAATGAATGGCTTACTTAATAAATTCCCAGGTAGGTAATGAGCATTTTGAGGACAAGAATTATCCCATCTTATAATCCTAAACAGCTAGTATAGAACTTTGACTACAGTAGACATTTAATACCTCTTTGAAACTGATGAATTTAAATATTTTTATGACTACTAAGTTGGCATTATATTATTGTCATTTTGGGAAGGTAGCGAACTTTCAAATGCCTTTCATTGCCTAGGAAATCATCTTTTGACATACAAATGAATCTTGGTAAAAGAAAACTACTACTTATAAAAGATCATAAAAGATTTTGCAGAGTTTTAGTTGATTTTAAAGTTAATGATTTTGACTCGTGCTGTTAAATATATATATGTATTTAACAATATTATTGGGAGTTCTTTAAATGCTGTATAAGTAGAATAAAATGATCTAGATAATGTGGATGCAGCTGTATGTGTAATTCACCAAGAATTGATAACAAAGTCAGATGTATATCAATTATTACCAGCATATTAACAATTAGTATTATAAGACAAGTATATTTGGTTGGGTCTTAGAAGGTAAAAATATTAGAAGAGTTTATATTTCCACTATAAATATTTTAACCTGGAAAAAGAATTACAGATGTACTGGAGTATGTTCCAAGAAAAAATATATTGGTGTATGTTCATCATGGAGGATATTCTGAAATTGAATTAGTTCAAGTAGTTGGGGAAGATAATACTCAGCAGTTTACTAAGTCTTGTGTCTTTCGTTTTTCATTTTGTTAGCTATACTCAGCGTGTGGTTGGAAATGGAATCAAGGCCCAATCTGGGAATCCTGAAGTCAAAGTCAAAGGAACTGATCCTGTGATAAATCAGATAATTGATAAACTGAAGCATATAATTCAGGTAACAAGATCCCTTATTTACAGGATTGGTTTATTGACAGTAAATAGTAAATGTTACTTTCCATTATATTTGATATTTCTGTTAATCATATCTGCTAGTCTTACCTAAAAATGGGCACTGGAATCACTTATTTCGATCTGAGGGTTTAGAAATTCTTAGTTGCATGATTGTCACATAGTCAATGTGTAGTGGTATTTTTATGGGTGGACAGTCTGTACCTGTGAAAAGCAAACCGTTGCTTCAGCATTTTAATAATGAGAATATATTTCATCCTCCACAAGTAAGTTTTAATCAAGGTACAACTATGGCCATTAAAGAAACACATCAGAGCAGAGTACATTTCAGCATTACATTCTAGGTGACTCTTCACCTTGGAGTGAAGGCATTTGCTGTGTTCTCAATACTACTTAAGTCATAAATGAATAATCTGCATCTCTAGTATTTATTTACTATATCACATTGTACATGGTATTTTGTAACTGACCTAATAATTGTTTAGAAAATACTCATTTTATTAACAATACTTCTGCTTTATATTTAATAATATTACTTAATCAAGTAAATATATACTGTTATTTTTAATGCATAACATATGAAGCATCAAGATACCTGTCAGAAGACTATTACATTGAAATAATCTGTTAATTGGAACAAAATATTATGTTATATGTTGCAGTTACTACTTCCTATGTCAACTGGTTTGGGGGGTAAGAAGAACTATCTGTTTTTTTAGTTATTAGTCATTTCATAAAAATTTATGTGTGTGCACATGTTTATACACACACACACACACACACACACACACACACATTATTTTTTCTTTTTCTTTTTTTTTTTTTTGCGGTGCTGGTGATTGAACCCAGGGTCTTGTGCTTGTGCAAACACTCTACCAGCTGAGCTATATCCCCAGCCCCATACCTTCATTTTTAAACAAAACTTTGATGGATAGTCAATGCTGATTTTTGGTACTGTGTGTCAGAAAATATATCTAGATAATACTGAATCTGTACGTAGAGTATTTTAGAGTCACTCATTTGAATTTCATGATTGTTCTACAAAACTTAGGTTTCTGCAGGTCTAGTTGCTAGAACTCTATTTCCATGAGGGTCTCTGCATCTGGAGGAAAGGAGATGTAAGAAGGGTATAGGGGCTGTGGCCAGAAGGCAGTAGTGGTTACCTTGCTCATTCTGTTGCATGTATTGGGGAAACGTGGCTCTCAGTTTGGGTGGTAAACCAAAAGTATGTTCTGTTGAGAGCAGAGGAAGGGAAGAGTGGCATCGGACCACAGTAAGTAAACCTCACAGCCTCTAGTCAGTTAAATTGATTCCCTCAAAGAGAAGCCTCTAGGGTAAAGTAGGTGCATTATGCTGCTGGTGGACCAACTGCTGAGGCATTTCCTGCAGCGGAGCAGTCTTAGGTTGGGTCAAGAGCTGAAGTGGCTGTGAAGGAGTGGTCAGTGAGCTACAGGAGCTGCAGCTGCGTGGCTGAGGTCGAAAGGAGAGAGCCTCATCCTCGGAAAAAATTGCATTCCTTCCATCAGTGAAAATCATCCATATGCTCAGAAGAGAAGTCACTGTCCCTGCCAGATTCCCTCTTAATTGGAACGTATTTTAGAGAATTTTTAAAAGAAAAACAGTACTTCCAGGGGAAACAGATTTAGACTCAGAAGAGAATGAGGCTTTATGACAATTGTAATATGACTTAATTCTTGAGTTTCCAGTGGTTCAATAAACAATGTGTTAGGAATTAGATAAATAAGAGAAATAGATCTCTAGTATATGCTGGCATACATGTGTGTTTCCTGGGGTTCTCCAGGAAAAAGACTGTGGGATAGGAATTTTGGCCAAGCACCCGTTCAATCATAAAGAACTGGGAGAAGTAGGACCGTGCAGAAAAAGGAACAGAACTGGGCTGTCCTTGGAATTGAAGCCTCATCTGAACCCAACAGGAGCTCTGGCTAGGAGGCCCTTCTCACACTGTCCTACTGTGAACCCAGTAGGCATGTCTCCATTCCCCTGACCCACCATCATTGACTGATGCTTCTAGGGTAGAGGCAGACAGGTTAGCTCAGTGATGAATGAGCAGGGGCCAATACTCCCACCTGCAGCTGGAGGAATGATTACCCCGGTCAGGGCAGAACTTCATCGCAACATCTAATAAGAGATGGCACGTAGATGTAGGTTCATTGAAACCATAGTGCACAATTGATGATACAATCAAAACAGCTGTAATATTAATCAGCTCATTTTATTGATAGCAAAATTTTAGTCGTTTTCAGAGTGCACAGGATCATCCCGATGACAGAAAAAAAGTTTAGAAATTTAGCATCTATTTATTCTATCTCCTTTTAATTTTAGGGGTATATAGGAAGTTGTATAAAATATGTACTATACTCATGCAATAATGTGTATAGTTTATGGATATATAAGTATACATATCAAGTGGGTATGCATTCAAAGTGTTTTCTACAAATCCCATATATTTATGTTTATATTATGTAATATGTAATACATACTTGATAATGTATGTGTAAAACAGTGGAAATCCTGTTATAAATAAGTGAGGATAGAGCTGCTATCAGGAAACACTGTACAGATGTAAGAATATATTCACAAAGGAATACATAGATATCCAAAATACAAAGGTTTATAAAATCCCTTTGGAGGAGGTCTCTCTGATTTGTTGTCCATTTAGCCCAACATTCCTCCCTTCTTGTTGCATAGGTTTCAAAGCCATAGCCTTTCAAGGTGGCAGAGGGAAATAATCCTACTTTTCTTTTATAGATCCTGTGTTAGATTTAGTCCCATTCTTTCATCTTTGTCAGAGTGTGCAAAGTTCCAATTATTCATGCTTAAGTTTTTCTAGGGTTACTAGAGAATATCAAATACATCGCCAGCTTTGAGGTCTATCTTTTTAAGGTCTGGTAGAATGACATGATTGAAAATTAGATTTTTGTAGAGGATAGCACAAAGTCATATCTTGAACAGATGTCACTACAATATTAACCTTTGATTCCTTAGAATGTACTCTTTCATAAACCGACTTTCCTGGAGATGAAGAGAAACTTTTGATTCTGTCAGACTTCTGACTGCTGATAATGTGTGTGTACCCTGGCCACGGAGGGTTATTGTACTGTGTGGTATCAGGAGGCAGTTAGCAGGATCCCCATAGTGTCAGCTAAGTAGGAGTTCAGAAAACTGTCTTCTGTTAGTGAGAATTTATTAATTTTGGAGTAGTGTAGACCAAAGGAGAATATAGACACAGGCACATATTTCAAAATCTAATTAGTAGTTTCAGATGATCCCTCAGTGTTTGGATAAAATTACTTTTATTGTGATGGATGTTAAGTGTATCTCTTAATGCTGTCTCTCATGATAGTGTTAAAGAAATGTTCCTTTGCCCTTTTTGTCCACATGCCAGTATATGGAAATAAGTCAGCCATATTTATTTATCAGCAAAAAATATTAATAAAAATCACCTCCAGATGTTTGCCACAAACACCTGTCTTCTTGGCCTTCTGTTGATCTGACCTCATTTTTTACCCTATTACTTCTGCAATTAATCACCAAGCACAAGAGTAGAGACTTTACCTTGAATATGCCACTTTTAAAGTATCTTAATAATTACTTTCTTCAAAATAGTCAACATGCAGTTATTAAATTCCTAGTATGGATCTGGTTCTGCACTCTGGTGAACAAAGTAGACACAACTCTGCAATTATGAGATTTGCATTCTGAGAAAAAATGAACAAATGAACAATTGTAGTTGGCAAGCATTATAAAGAAAATGGAGTAAGAGAAGCCAAG
Source organism: Sciurus carolinensis (assembly GCF_902686445.1). NCBI lineage: Eukaryota > Metazoa > Chordata > Mammalia > Rodentia > Sciuridae > Sciurus > Sciurus carolinensis. The sequence continues at coordinate 18,226,026 of NC_062217.1, read as the reverse complement.
GCCTTAAGTAGAGTGTGCTAGAGGAAGCCATTGAAGGGCAGTGTTTGGGTTGATACTGAATGAAGAAATAAAAGGAGTCAGAAGAAAATATGTGAGAAATGTATTTGAGGCAAAAATAATATTTGCAAAGACCCTGTCGTGGGAGTAAGTTTATTATATTCAGAAAACTGAGTGAAAAGAGGAGATAGACATAAGCCTATTTAAGGGAATGTTGTAGGCCTAGAGCACTTGCCTAGCATGTGCAAGACCCTGGGTTCGATCCCTAGTATCTAAAAGAAGATATTATTATTCTAAGTGGAATAGGAAGCCATTTGAAGACCATAGGCAGGAGATGGTTTAATTTATGTTTTATAAAGATAAACTTGGTTTCCTTGTGGAAATGCACCATGGAAATAAAGAATAGAACATATAATATAGGCAGAAAATCATGGTGATTAGAGATTGAACAGTATGTGTGGATACTATAAGAAGTGGTTGGATTTTGTAAATACTGAAAATGGGGTAATCAGGATTTCTAATGTGTTAGAAATTCAAATGAGAAGAAGACAAGATGAAGATAAGGTTTGGTTGGATCAGAGTGTCATTGAATGTAAAAAAGGAATTCTCAAAGAGGAGCAGGTCTGAAGGTGGGTTCTGATTGGAAATCAGTAAATCTGCAATGCCTATTAGATCTCCAAGAGGAATAAACAAAGTTCAGTGGGACCACAGAACTGGAAGTGTACTTTTGGGATTATCAACATAAGTTGTATAAGGAATCCCCCTTACTTTAAAATAGTAGTTCACACCAAAACTATTAGAGAATATAAGACAGCAACATCATATGAGAAATGTGTATTACAAAATCTTTTGAGTGGGGATAACATTTTATTAAATGCATTTGGTAGCTTGTAGATAGGAGATTCATCTAGGACAGACAAGATATTTGGTAATATGCACAGTTTCTTAGAAGAAAAATAATCAGTTAATTTTTGGAAATTGTATTTTATTATTTTAGGAAATTGACAGTGTAGAAAATATTTATTTCATTTATAAAACAACAAGCCTGCTAGGCTTTTTTTTAAACTTAAATATACATGTAAATGAATTAATCCTTTTACTTTTATGAAAAATGAAATTGGGTCCAACGGTTACCTTTGGCTTCCCAACTTGATCTACTCACTCAGCTACACGTGCCAAATACATTTTCATGGCATTAAATTGTCTGCCAAGTCACTGTTACTGCTTATATATTATGGGAAGATTATAGTTTCACCTAACTCAGTTACCAAAGGTGGGTATATTGGGTATATTACCAATTTTTCATGATAATAAAGACTGCTAATAGGAATATCAACAGACATAAGTATCTTTTGCATCTTTTCTGATCTTTTATGTCTGTATATTGTAAATAAGAAAGTTCATTAGTAATTTTAGTAAATATTGACAAACTTTTCTCTAGGAAAATTACAGCAACTTGCACTTGAAGCAAATAGAATGGGACTGTCACTTTTCCCCACATTAACGGGGTGTGTGGAAGCTTGGTGGTGAACAGACGTTATTGGTCAGGTGGAAAGTTACGTGCTTCTAGAGACTAAAGCAACAGTCCTTTAGAAATGTTAGCCTAAGCCTGGTGTCCAAGGATGGCCAAAAGAAATAATTTAGTTAGAAGATAATTTATAAAAATGTCATGGCTTCCTAGAGAGAGGTCATAGCACAAACAAATTTGGTTTTACTTTATCCTTTAAGGCAAGCATTATATGGATTATTTTCCCTGAAATAAAAAAATGCTGAGGAGATCTGATGTAAATAGAGGACTTTGGATTATAACTTGGTCCTCAAGGGTTGTCTGAGGCACTTCCTGTAGTTATTTTCTGAGTTGAGAACTGGAACCTTGGAGAAAAGACTGAAGTCATGCACGCCACTCTTCCACCTGGGATTCTGATAACTTCCTCTGCATCAGACATGGTGCAGCCTCTCAGAGGACTTTCCAATGGTTTCCTACATTTCAAAGCTTGTTCCTGTGGTAGACAACGCTTTTATCTTTGATGATCAACTGTGATAAATATGTTGAAACCAATAGTCAGTGAGGAATTCACTAACATATGACACTAACTGTTTTAGATGTTTGCATCAGACTGAATTGCCCTTTGATAACATAGACTACAAAAAATGCTTCATTGCTCTGAGCATATCTGAGGTAAGGGACAGACCCTTCAAATTCAAATTTGCTTTCCTTAAACACTTATTTTGAAACTTCTTATTCATATTGACTATGTTTGTTTAAATTTGTCAGCAAAAAGTACAATTATGCCACAATTAATTCTTAAATAGTAAATGATATCTATAATTTTTTCAACAAAAATGTCAGCAGTTAAAATTCTAAATGCTGAGCAATATTGATTGTGAATGCTAATGCTTCTATGCTTAAAATTCATTTATTTACTTTCAAAATGAAACATAAAAAGTAGTATTCAAATTTTCTATAATTCTCTCACTGTGCAAACAAGCATTATACCATTGTTTAGAGTAGTAGATTCAAGTGATCTTTTATTTCTTCAAACCTTGCAATTCTAATACATATAAGGATTTCATTTCTATTAAATATTCATTTTATAGGACCTACAACTTCTTTACAAACATTTCTTCGTGTATAAGATAAATTTGATTTTTAAATGAAGGAAAGCAATGATTATAACTATTGCTTAAAACCAAAAAAATAACTAGATATTTTGTATTACATGTTGCAGTAATCACAATGAACTGGATTGAGACAGAGATGAGACTCTCATTTGATGTGAGAAACCACTGTGCTAACGACTCTACCTTTTTTTCACTCTGTTCCTAGAATACCAATATGATAGATAGTAATTTTAGAACTATGACAGATTGAGAAGTTCTAATTTAAATCTCAATGAATAGTTATAAGGATAGTGTTTGCATATATAAAAAAATGACAAGAGTTTCTAAAGATATTAGTGTCCCAAAGTTTCTGAATTCTGAAAAGCGTCCAAGCTTTTTTCATTAAACTTACTATAAAACACATTTTTTAAAATGTCCCCCCTGTTGATGGCTTATAATAGTGATGCAGAACCAGTTAATAATAATTGATTGATCAAGTGCTAATTGGAAAGCCTTTGACCATGAGATATCAACAGATTCCGTGAATTTCTTTCACTTTCACCAACTTTTCCTAACTTAGGTAATGCACCTGAGGACCCTGATTCCTTCCCCCTCAGCTCCACGATGCATCACTCATGCCTCCAGGTTTATGATTACAGAAACTATTACTAGAAAAACAAAAATTTCTCATTTTAATTGCAACACAGTAGTGACCAAAACACATGCAGTTGTCTTTCAGATAAGAAGAAAGTACTTGAAAGGCATGCAATAGCTTTGAGAGGTCATCTGATTTAGCAATTAGTTTGTGTGAGTAAATCCAATGGAAGGTGGCTTACTGCAGTGCCTGTTGTAAAGTTGACTTCACTACTGGCTGTTTCATTTTAAAAAATCAATTGTGCATAAAGAACCCTTTCAATCGGTGTACAATCAACTGGACATGATGAGTTAAGAACTCCTTTTGAAAGTAATGGGATTAAGGGTGACTGTTGGTAATTTATTTCTTATTATTTAAAGAGTATTTTATTGTTTTATGTTGAATAAAATTTTAACTTTATATTAACCCCAATGCTGCAATGCTGCTAATCTTTTGTATTATCCATCGAAACTTCAGACATGTATTAGCTTTGAAAATTAGGACCTTCATATTTTCCCTTCACTTAATTAGAAAAATCTATAGCCATGTATATGCTAAAAACCTTTACACCTTTCTATTAAAAATAATTCAGAATATGATTTATTTCACAAAATGAAGTTCCAAAGTATAACCAGCTGCTACTAGATTCAGATTTATTTTTTAAAATTAAAATCACTGGGATTTAAATTTTGCAGGAATTATTAAGTCTATCATGCAGCATATTATAAACAACTATATTAAATAAGTAAAATAACTTGACTGAACTATTTACTTAGTAATTTCAAATAACAATGACAAAAACAAACAGAAGCACTTTAAGTCTCAATAAACTATTCTTGCCACATTATAACAGCATGCTGAAGAGCATAACTTTTGAGTTAACAGAAGGCATGTGGATAAATGCCTGCTTTTGTAATCATTAATTGTATGTCTGTAGTCACCTTACCTGTCATCTTTAAGCTGGTAGAATTGTAACATTTTCCAGTGATTTTGGAAAACAGATGGGGGTTCTTTAAAAGATTAAACAGAAAGTTATCATATGATTCAGCAATATCATTCCTATCTACCCAAGATAAGACAAAATGTAAGTCCACACAAAATCTTGTACATGAATGTTCATAACAGAGTTATTTATAATATCCAAAAAGTGAAGTAACTCAAATATTTAGTACTGAAAAATGGTTGAATAAAATGTGATATTTCCATACAGTGAACTCTTATTCAGACGAAAAAGAGGACCAAAAAAGTGATGTGATACACCATAGATAAACCTTGAAAAATTATGTGAATTTAAAGAAGTTAATCACAAAAGAAAGCATTGTATGATTCCATGATATGATGAATATTGAGAAAAATGTTACTTCTTTATTAAAAAATGCAAATTAAAACAACCCTAAGATTTCATCTAACTCCAATTAGAATGGCTTTTATCAAGAACACAAACAATAGTAGATGTTGGCATGGATGTGGGGGGAAAAGGCACACTTTTATATTGCTGGTGGAGTTGCAAATTGGTGCAGCGCTCTGGAAAGCAGTGTGGAGATTTCTCAGAAAACTTGGAATGGATCCACCATTTGACCCAGCTATCCCACTCCTCAGTTTATACTCAAAGGACTTAAAATCAGCATACTACAGTGATGCAGCCACATCAATGTTCATAGCTGCTCAATTCACAATAGCTAGATTGTGGAACCAAACTAGATGCCCTTCAATAGATGAATGGATAAAGAAACTGTGGTATATATACACAATGGAATATTACTCAGCCATAAAGAAAAATAAAATTTTGGCATTTGCTGGTAAATGGATGAAGGTGGAAAATATCATGCTAAGTGAAATAGGCCAAGCCCAAAAAACCAAAGGCCGAATGTTTTCTCTGATAAATGCATGACAATATATAATGATGGGGGTGGTGGCGGGGGGGTGGGGGTGGGGAAGAAGAATGAAGGAACTTTGAATGGTGTAGAGGAAAAAAGGTTGGGAGGGGATGGGGATGGAAAAACAGTAGAATGAATCAGTATTACCATATATATATATGCATATATATATATATGTATGATTACATGAATGGCATGAATATACATTGTGTACAACCATAGAAATGAAAAGTTGTACCCCATTTGTGTATAATGAATCAAAATGTGTCTGTAAAATTAAAAAATATTTTAATAAAAAAAGAAAAAAATTTAAAAAGTAACTTTTGGGTGACATCAGTGACTATGCAATTATGTGGCAATACTGAGACTGAATCCTCAGAGGCCTGAGTTAACTTTGTAATTGAAAAATATATATGTGTGTATATGTATGTATGTATGTGTTTGTGTGTGTGTTTGTTTTGTTTTGTACTGGGCAGTTAAATTGCACAGATTGGTCTAGAACCTGCAATCCTTCTGTCTCAACCACCCAAGTTGTTGTAGTTACAGGCATATACGACCACAAGAAGATGAATTAAAAATTCATTGAACAACAGAGAAGGCTCCTATTTTTTGTTATTAGAAAGCCCCAAATTTCAAATAAGAGTTAACTTTAAAAAATTATTTTTATTTGTATATAGAACATTCTCTTATACTAAACCATTCTTATTAGTTTATTGAAGCCTTATCCTACCCAACTGATGGTTTTCAAATACTATGCTAGATAATTATTATCTTTTCATTGATATCTGAATGTCTGCAAGATTTGATCAGTTTTACATTTTTTAATTCCTCGCCCACTGCTAATTCCCCAACTCACTGCCTCTGATGACTGCCTCTGCCAGTTCACTGAAATGCTCTTGGTATCTTGGTTTCTTCCTTGCTTATCTTTTTCACTATTCAGAAACCAAGTCTTTTATCATTTTTTTAATCTCACTTGATCATTATCTACATTGCTTACCTCTTCTCTTTCCTCCACTCTTGATTTTTCAAGAATCTCTCTTACCATTCTCATTCCAGGAATTCTGTATCTTTCTTTAAAAGGTATGTTCTTCTGGGATCTTACCCAGTTCCTTTTCTTCTCATTCTTCCTGCTTCTCTGCATCCTCCTCTCTCATAGCTTCACAGTAGCCACTTACCTTTCAGGATGTTTCCTCAGAGATTCAGAAACTTGTCTACCTTTGTCCTGGGTCACAAAGATGAAGATTCAAATTCAAGATGGCCAGAACAGAACTCCATCCTAATTGCTCCCTTATTCTGATTTGCACTCCATTCTGTTCTCTTTAGTTGCCTTAGAGGGTACTTTGGGCACAGTTTAATTATACTTTGTTTATTTCCACCAATCCATTACTAAAGTCTTTTTTTTTTTTTTTTTTTTTTTTTTTTTTAAGTAGAATGTTTTATTGACTCTATGTCACCTGGGATTAATTACCTGCATTTATGTTTTATATTTTACTTGGTTGAGAAAAAAAGATAAATTATTACAGACTGGATGAGAAAATGTTCCGCTCTCTCCCCTGCAGTATGTGCTTCAGGGTTCCAACTCATCAACAAAAGGTGTATGCCCCAAATTTCCACTCGCTGCCATTGACTTCCGGTCAGAAACAAATTTCTTTGCAGCATTTATGACATCAGTGTTAGCCACCGAGTCAATTTGCTGAAGGAGTGTGGATGGTGGTATATAAGAACCAGCAACTAGAGCCTGGGATCCAACTTCATCCAGGAAGCCCTCAGAAGACTCCACTGACATTAGGTATCCAGCTTTCAGCTTGTTCTTGGCAGTCTGGACATCTGCACTGGAAAGGTTTCCTTGAGCAATTGTTTTTACTTGGTTATAGGCAGCCTTGATAACATCTCCAGCAGCTGCAGCCTGGGAAATAGTGTAAATTCCAAAGAGCCCAGAATCTGAGTAACTGGCATTGAAAGCACAAGCATCAAAGGGCTGGTGATTTCCTTTGGCAACAGCCTGGTACAAGACGCTAGTGGCATTGCTGCCCCTCTTGACATGTGGTCCGGCACCAAGGACATGCTGAAGAACACTGAATGCATGTGCTTCTGCACTTCCTATAGCAGCACCTTCTGCTACAACAGCAGCATGGACAAGACTGTCTCCATTTTGTTCTCGAATTTCACCTCCACGATATTTGGCCTTTGCACCAGATAAGCCAAGTCCACCCCTCATGTTAAGAAACTGTTCAGCAACTTGCTTTAAAACAGGATGACTCACACCAAGCCCAATCAAAGCCATTCGTGCGCTTGTAAAATGGTTCTGAACGAAGTGATGTAACTCTTCTGATGTCACTTTTCCAATCCTATAGTCAGGACAATACAGTGAATTAGCTAAGGCATTCCGGTAAGCAGCAGCATGCAAATTTTCCATGAGATGAGCCTGCGGATTCTGAAAAGCCACAGCTTTGTCAATCTTTAGCTGAGACTGAAGGGCAGCCACTTCCCAACGACGAAATTCTGGCGCTGTGGTGACATTAAGCAGGAACTCCATTAGAATGTCAACATCATCCCGCAGGCACTCCACAGTGTATACCATATTTTCCCTTGTTGCAGTCACACTTAATGTACCACCAACTGCTTCAATTCCACGGGTTATCTTGAAAGAAGAAGCACCTTTTGTGGTTAAACTGGATGCAAGACGCAGCAAATGAGAGGTTCCTAAATTGTTGGAGTCCTCATATCTACTGCCTGCTTTAATGAACAAACCAATTCTTGATGCAGGAGCATAGTTTTCCAGAGAAGCAATTACCAAACCATTTGGTAATTTGGTAAACTCAAGGTCCTGAGGATGTAGAGGAACTCCTGCAGGGGCAGCTGTGCCTTTAATTTTGGGGGCAACTTTGAGGGAATAAAATCTCGAGAAGGACCCGGCTCTGGTCAGTAGCTTCATGGCTCAAGTGTGCTCTGACCCGCTGTCACTGCGGCTTAAATCTGGTAAAATGGTCCTAAAGTCTTAATTTTATCTTCTAAACTATCTTTTAAACCTGTCTACCTCTTTATTACATGACCACTGTATTAGTTATGAACAATATGGATTCCTATCTATACTACAACAGCCATTTCCCAAACAGTTCTGCAATCACTGGTTCAGAAAGTGTCTTAAGACAGTTAACAATAGTTGCCATCTCCAATCCCTGTCTTAAACAAAATTGCACATTACACTGATGCCTGAATCATGTATTTTGCACCCACTGAAATGCTCTTGCAAAGTCACTAGTCATATTTTTGTGGCAGAATTCAACAGAGTTTTCAGTCTGTTAGAGGACTGGTTATGTCACTATGCTATTTAGTAATCACTACGCTATTATGATGAAGTCCAATTTCTTGGATTTAGTAATCACTATGCTATTACGATGAAGTCCAATTTCTTGGATTTTTTGTTAAACGTGGAAATCTGGCAACCTATGTACCTCTTTTGTAAAACCCCTCTAACATAGAAATAAATGAATTTAAACACATTAATGCACAAGGAAAAAGTCTAATACATTTTAAAACACACAAAAACAGTAAAAAGAGTGGTAATGACATAAATAGCAGAAGTTGTAATTCAAGTGATTACAAAGAGATTTACTTATGAAATGTGAGGCTAATTCATCTGGCAACATCTGGAGTAGATGGAAGTTTTAGGTAGCATTAAAGACAGTTTGGAGGGCCATAGGAAACGCATGCGTTTTGTTTCACTCTTGCTACAGTCCAGATGTTAAATGCCCTTCAGAGCTCCAGGCATAAGTCTTGCTCTCCAGCATGGCACCATTTAGAGTTAGTGGAACCTTTGCAAAGGGAACTGGTGGGAGGTTCTTAGGTCATTGGTGAACCCCCGCAGGGGACTATGGACTCTAGTCCCTTTCTCTATCTCTCATGCTTCCTGGCCATGGATGGGATGAGACTTTGACTCCATTTCACGTTCACCAACATTGCATCTAGCACCCTACCTGACAGCAGTGAATCCACTGGATCATGAGATGGAACCTCTAAAACTGTGAGTCAAAATAAAGCTTTTTCTACCTATAATTATCTCAGATATTTTGTCTCACTGATGAAAAGATGACTAATACAATTCCCCAAGTCAACACAACACCCAGGTTATTTGCCTTTTCTTGTTCTCTTGTAGTCTCTGGGGGGAAAATTGTCCCTGGCTCATTAACTCCCACCATGATATAAAGCAAAATGAACCACAGAGCAGAAAAGAGGGGAACTAAGTGCAAAGTCACATAATGATCTACCTGTTTCAGAAAACTGGCATCCAGGTACACACTTCCCAGGGGAAAAAAAAAAAAATAGAAGACTCTCTGTACAAAACGATTAATTCTAGAGAAAATAATTTCATATATGATTGGGTCACCATCTGTCAAGAAGGAAATTTTCCATCTAATTAAATGGTAGTGACATCTTCCACATACATGGAACTGCCAGGTAGCTTCCAATACACAATATCAATGGTAAATCAATGATCATTATACCTTTAAGGAAAATCTGAAAACTATAAAAGCAAAAGAATATTGAAATAAGCAATATAGACAACATAAAGCCTGGAGGAAAATACTCTATAACTATATAAATATCTTCTAAAAATGAGACAGTAGACTGTTAAAACAAAACAATATTAAGTTGCTTCCAAAGGATCAATAAGAACAAAAATTAACTTTAGAAAATTAAAAATATGAAAAACATTCAAAATTGAAGAGAATGGTTTGAAGAAAAAAAATCAAGAAAATAGTCCAATAAGTAATTATATAGTAAAAGAAAAGGAAATAGGAAATAAAATGATGAGACATTAGAATTTTATCCTAGAAAATCCAAATAATAAGAATTTCAGAGAAAAGTAAGGCTAATACAAATGAGGGATTAACAAAATAAGTACTATATAATTATCTTCAGAAATAAAGTTCCATAATTCCAGAGTCAGCCCAACAAATGATTGCAATGAATGAAAATACACATGTATACGAATTCACATGACAATTACTGTGAGATTTCTGAATATTGGTGGTGAGATGATGTGAAAATTTTTTACAGAAAGAAATCAAAATATGTGGCATAAAATTAATGTGGATCAGAAATGCACTCATTTTCTGTACCCAAATGCCTAGATTATCATACTACTGATTACTTCTGACCAGAACTTCAAATTCCCTGTATATGTTGAGTCATATCTCATATATTGGTTCATTTTTCAGTCTGATCTTGGCTGTTTTTTTTTTTTTCCCTTCTAACTAAATATTCCAGAGACACCCCTCTATTAGCTTTTTCTGGGTGTTAACTCAAGTTGAGAGTTCTGCCACCAACCATTGAAATCTGGGTTTCTGTAGTCACAGAAGTTCGTAAGCCTCCCAAATCAAATAACCCAGCCTTTGTATTCTTGTTATCCTTAGTTTTCTGAACCAGGTGCAATTCTCCCAAAGCAAGTGTCACAACTCAATTTCAGTTGCTTTAAAGCTTGGCATGTAAAAATAATCCCTCTTTAATGATCTTTTAAGAACTTCTTTTGTTGCATATATAGTTTTTGACTAAATCATGCATAATCTCAGCTTTCTGCTGTCCTTAATGTTTTACAGACTCAATAAATGTACTCAAATCACTTGAATGTCATTTTCTGAATGTGCTCTGAAGATGTAACTTGTCAGAGCAGAACAGTTCTTGTATATATTTCTTGCAGTTTAGCAGCACTTCACCAGATATCCCCCTATAGTTTTGGAGCTGTTAATGTACCTAGAAGATAGGCTGACTTATGAGAGGAAGACGGTTGGTGGGCATCAGTGGGAAAGTTTCTCAGGCATAGAATATTGAAAAAGTGAAATAAATACAATATAATGATTCATTAAAGACTAAACTAACTTAAAATTCTATAGTAAAATTTAAATATGTATTATAATAACCTTATAAAATGCGATGTCTTATGAATGTAAACTTTGCAGTTATGTGTTTCACAATGAAGTGATGGAAACTCAGTTTCATTAGAAATAAAACAAGTAATGAGTTTTGTAATAATGAGTTTGAGTAGGCATATATATATATATATATATATATAAATACACACACACATATAATCTACATGGCAGGTCAGTTACTATTTCTGAAAATGATCATTTTAAATTTTATATCTTGAAATATATTATCAAACCAGCCTGAAACTCATTAAATGGATGGTAAAATCTAATTCAACTTCCTTTAATACTCCTTTCTTTTAATCTTATAAAAGTAAATGAGCTTGTCAGTTTTTAACTATGAAAGTCTAATTTTAATTTATAAGATATATATAGATATATATATATATATAGATATATATAGATAGATAGATATAGTGAAACAAGATAGTTGCTATCTTCACACTACCCTGGTAGCTTCCTATAATATAGATTCATTTTTAATTTAATAAGAAAATTTTTCAAGATTTTCATAGAGAATTATATAGCTCGAGAAGATGTTTAAAATTTCTAGGAAATTTAATTCATTCTTAAGATATTAAATAGTTCCTGAAACCAAATCTTATTCTTATGGGTTTTGAACATATTTATTTGTACCCATTAAATACATGCAGTTTAAACATTTCATAATTTCCTGTCTTGAAAAAGAAGTAAAACAGATCTCAGACATATGAAGTCAGTTATGCATGTGCATACAGTCTTGGATTATAATTTTAAAATCCCTGCATTGATTCATTCATTCATCCATTCACTGACCAAATATTGATTTACTGCCCACTGTGTGGCCAGCCTGCTAATAAGTAAAGGGAATGCAAAATGAGTAAATAAGGACATGGATGAAAGTGACAATGTCTAGCAACAATTTCTCTTTAGTATGGAGTAGTCTGGAGGGAAGCTAAAAATGATCCCTTTATTCAACAAATGATATGGAAATTCTTTTATGGATCAGGAGCTCACCTAGCATTTTGTATATGAAATTGAATGAGGTCATAACTCATTGCAAAACCACTAAAAGACAGAAAAAAAAAAAAAAAAAAGGAAAAGAAACATCTCCATAATAAACAGGTAAAGGAGGGAAGCATTTTGTAGGATTTTCAGCCATTCAGCTAATAGAGGCTGGGCTTAACTAGCACTGTCCGATGGACAATCTGTGTCAGACCTGTTGTGTGTTGTGTGTTGTTCTCCTTGGGTCACAATCCATAAAGTATATTATTGTGGTGGTGACCATCGTCAGGAGTGTAAGCCCCCCTCTGCAAAAATACCACGTTTTTGAGGCATGAGACCTTGAAGAGACTTAGGCCAAAACAGTCACACAGCAAAGACCAAAGTCCGGCAGTGAGGAATTATAGCCCCTGTCAGAGAGGAAGACAGGGTAAAGGCCAATAATTGTGAGAACATGATATCTACCAAATTCTTGTTGAAGATTATAAGGAAATAGAGTTAGCATTGTATTTGTTTAAGTAATGCTTTGCATAGAAACAGTGAAATACAAAGATACTATTTGAAATCTTCCTCCATGTTCATAATATTGTTATATATTATTCTCCCTGGTTATATCTTTTTTGAATCATCTTTGTTTACAAATCTAAAAACTTGATAATTTATTAGATTAGAAAAATTTTATCCACTTATATCATCATATAAGAATACTTCTTAATATTTTTATTGGTGATATTGTTAATATTTGGAGAGAAAAATACTGGGAATCATTGAAGCTATTTCTAAGTCAGTTATTGGTTTATTTTAACAAATTATAACGATCACACTTGATTACTAACAGAGAAATTACTCTTGAGAAACTGGTCTGAGCTACAAATGGGATTGAATTTGTGGTAAACATTTGGCCTCTAATTATTTTGTTAGGATTGGTTTATTAAAGCATAATTATAACATTGTCAGTAGAAAATATGTGCTATAATTAAATAATTTAAATAATTGTTTTTTGAGGTCTTAATATCCTGGATTTCTTACTTCATTGTAGTAGATAAGATTTCTTTGTAAATGCAACTAATCAGTAGTTTGTTTTACTAGAAATGCTTGAAAATTTAAAATTCTGCATTAACATTTAATAGCTATGCTTTTCTGATATTGATATATTATATTTATATAAAAACATGAAACAAGGCAGAAAAGTAGGATGATTAGAACATTTGCAGTTTATGGCAATTATCAGTACCAACATATTTTTTTAAAATTTTGTCTTTAGAAAATTATAGATGATTTTGGAAATGGGCTAATTTCAGTTTCAATCTAAGGAGAACTATTTATATACTGAAGTTCCTATATGGCATTTCAGTGTTTTCAGACGTAATGCATTATTTGCTTAGTTTTTCATATTCCATACCAAGAACTTGTTCAAGCAAGCTACTAAAACTAATAGTACGAGTACAAACATTGCATGTCTCACTGCCCTTCCCGACCCATGAGACTTTTCACTAGGATAGAAAAATTGAAATGGAGCCAGTGGTAATGTTGATTTTTTTACCAATTTTTTTTTTTCTCTTTAAGACAATTCCTCAATAGTCAAGAACAGGAAATTATTGAGGTATCAAAAGTACATACACTCCCTGTCAAAGTCAATAAATAGATCCAAGTAAGTGAATAAACTCAGGGTACATGGTTTTGCATGTAAGCATGCACGCAGACTTGCTGACCCATGCTTTCTCAGTCTGTTTGTTACTGAGCGGTTAGACTGAACTGATTAAGCATTTGTGCTTAACCAGAGAGAATCTCTTTACAGAAGCAAGTGTCCAATACTTGCTTGTCCTCCATTCTTGTGTCAGCCACTCTCTTTCCTACCATGGCCCCTGCTGAACTGGTCTCCAAACATCTGTTCTGCTCAGATGATGCCGGTTGGTGTTGTTGTAAATGACTTAAATAAGCATTCACTGTACCTCCTTTTATCCTAATCCAATTTTTGTATGATGCACTGCATGGGGCTAAAAGGAATTGCCTGAAATACCTCTACATGACTCTACAAAGTAAAAAAAGAAAATTTGCATTTAGAATGAGATCTGTTTGATAAAGTGTCCCTCCAATAACCAAGCAGCTATGAATTACATTTCAATATAGGAACCAAAGTGTAAAGTCCTAAATGTTGTTTATATATTTGTTTTAGCAACCAGCTGTTGGAAACATCACACATTTCAGGGTTACAAAGGAGTCTTGTGTTGGTGCAAATGCAGAACAGGAGGAGACACTTTAATAGGACTCAATGATTAAAACCAAATCCAGGGCAAGACTTCTGAATTTCATAATATCAGGAAGGTAACTTTTAGTAGCAGGCACCCAGGGAACTTCAGAAATGTCTCCTATGACACTACAACCCTGGAATTTCAGAAATATATATCTGTTCTCCTGTAGGAAAATACTATTCATGGTCACTACAACATTAAAAATCAAATTTAAAAAATAGTAAATATAAGGCAAGCAAAATGACTGTAAAGCCACAGCATGCCCCAAATCTAAGGAACAAAGAGGAAAGCTGTGAAGAGGGAGAAGAGAAAAAGCTAAACATGAGAGGACAGGTGCATAATACTAACCAATTTTCTAAGAAACTATTTATTTCAAAGAAACAACAGTACTTTATAGACTATCCTTTCAACACCAAAATCATAATTATAAGCATAATTTTATATTTTTTCTCTCAATCCTTTTTCTTCACGGTGAGTTCAAAATGGGACAACTGACATCCGTTTTTATCACCACACAGTTGCAATTCTATTCGGTAGGGTCTAAAGTCTTTAGTCATTTCTGGTTTCCTTTTTGTTGCTCTGCAATCTTTGTTTAGATCAAGATGCCTCCAACCTCACTACTTCATAAGCACTCAGCTTTTTCTAACATTAGTGAATTTTCTCTGCTATTTTTTTACTATTGCTGATATAATAAACAATTTATAATTTTAATATTAAATAACTATGGAGTTTATCCATTAATGGAGATATCTCTAAAACTATCATATACTCTAAGGATTTCAAGTCAATTGAGGTAAAGTAGCACCATAACAAGAAATGACATATTAATTAGTTCTTTAAGAAACAGAAATGTGCCATTTTTTTAAAAAACAGATTATGCTTTGTGTTTCTCCAGTTTGTACTGGGTTACCTGACATATTGCAGAAATCTACCAGCCACAATTTTAATTTTCTTCTTTATTTTGAGGATTAAAAAAATAGAAATTGGAATTGATTCGCCAGTTCATTCTTTCCTCTTTATTGGATGAGTGCCCATAAATTGCATTGCCTATATCTTAATTTTCAAAATAAACTTTTGGCAGAATCTTTCATCACCATGTAAACAGATGTGATTTTTATTCTTTTTCCTTTTCATTGAACACTTACCTCATTTGAGATTTTTCACTTGATTTAATTTAACTTTTTTTGCTGATAGACACATCTGTTGCTACCTGTATCTGGATGTCATTTTAATGGTTTGCCTAGAAGCTGTAACCACAATAGTGGTATATTTTCCTGCTGTTCCTTTATCGTTTCTTGTGTATCTATTTTCAAGAAATTGAATTTGGCAAGTTATCAGAGAATTCTTTTGTCTCTTCCAGATTTTCATCTACACTCACTATTTATAGTTCTGGAAATATTTTATGATTAATTGATCTATAAAACATCAGAACCCTTTTAGAAAATTTTCAGTGTTTCACAAATGCACATTGATGTAGATTATTTAGTTGTTACTGTGAAATAATTTTTGGAGCAATAAATTTTGTTATGCCATGTCAATTCCCAATCGTATTTTAAAATTGACAAACTAGCCTTTGATGACCTTGAATGAATGTACATTTATCATTTTAATCTTCATAAAAATTTAAGACTTTGTATTCATTATTGGTTATATTATTTTCAGGATGCAGTACAAAAGGAAAATGTAGAGCTCCTGTTCAAAAGTTACAAAAAATTCCAAAACCACAGTGGTATGACTAGCACTCGTGTGTGTTTATGAGTATGTGTTTGTGGGTGTGTATTTCCTTTTTTCTTTTTTATTAAGTCCTAGTGCTTGGTTTGAAAGCACATTCTTTTTGAGAAGAGCAACACTAAAGAATATCTGTACGCGAATGTTTTAAAAGTTACAGACTAATAGAGCCATAGACATGAAATAAGTAAAATCACATATCCAGCCTGGGGTTTAAACTATGGAATTCCTGCATGAACTTCATGACAGGAATTAATATTTCAGATATAGCTCTACATTTGTATGTCTCTAGATATTATTTTTATGAATTTTAGCCTAAAATCTAACTTTAAGAAATTCTAATTATGGTTCCAAGTTTCATCCTAAATAAATGATCCAGAGATAGCTCTGTTCTGCTTGGTTGAACCATGTGAAATTGTCTGTGTTCAACCTTTTTGCCCCATAGCAATGACAAGTTTTGTGTGTTTCCACCTAACATGGCAGCCTATTAAATAGATGAAAGTAGAAACCGTGTGACATCCATCCTAAACATTCTCAAACACTTACACATAACCCTTTCCAAACATCTCAGCAGGTCTTCTGTCCCCCAGGCTAATAATTCTTGACTCTTCACCCATTATTCATATGAGAAATTTTCCAGACCATTCAACATGTCATTTGAGTGGCTGTAACAATTTTATTTATTAATTTTTCTCTCAGTATTTGAAGATCTTTATTGAAAAGAATGATCCATATGTTGAAAAATAAGCTCCATGGTGAACATGCTTACTAGCTCCTTGGCCTCAAACTGTACACCCTGACACTGAATTTTTTTTTTTCTAAAAATATTTGGAACAGTATGTATGTCAGCATAAATTTGTGCAATTTATATGTGAGACCTAAAGAATATAATGGCACATATTCTTATCCTTATTGCCAGCATATAATCCCCTCAATAATACACTATCTTCTTACCCCTTGACATTTTTCTTTCTTACTCTTTTCCATCATTCTTTTCATTAAAAATATAGCAGTTTCCTTGCCTCATCTCAAATCAGAATCAATCTTGCAATGGTCTCTCATGGGCATATCTGACACAGTGCTCAAAAAACAACATAATCTTGGTATATGAATACAGTTATAGATTCTGTAAGGGCCATGTATAACATCAAAGAACAAATTAGTAAATACGGTTCTGCTAAAGAGTGTGGACTAAATATATAATTTCATGATGATTACAACTAAGCCAAAATAATGTTGATACAATTGTGCAGCAGTGGATTTCTAAAACTCTCATCAGCAAATTTTAGAGTTCCACATGAGAAAATTCTTGCTCATATTGAGCTGCTATATCCACTTAGGCCCTGTAGAAATCACACTGTTGGCAAACAAAAACAACAACAAGATATTAAGTCTAAATTATTGGCAGCTTAATCAAACCAAATTTTATTTGTTGCTTGCATCAAGTCCAGCATCAATCAGTCTGCCCTCTTCTTTTGCTAAGCTGTGGTACCCATTCCCCATAACCTTCAAGGTACTATGGGTAGAAAAGGAGCTTGCAAACAGGGCAGGGGGCTTTTTACTGCCTCGGGCCCACAGTGATACGGGCACTTCAGCTCATAGTCTATTCATTAGGTACTTTCACGTGATACCAATGTAACTGAAAGTCTGAAATATCTGGGAGTGAATGAATATGTGTTGAGATTTAAATGTCTCAACACCTTTGTACTTTCTTAAGATGTTCCCTGACTCTTCTTCTAAAACTTTACATACCATGATATATTTTTAAAAACCTAATGTAAATGAATGATTTTCTTACATTTCAAGTGACTTTCTGTGAAACGTTATTCTCCATTAACAAACTTGTCATAACAATTTGACTACGAAGAATCTCATGCTGTATTTTCTGAAAGAGGCTGTAATGCCAAAATTATGTCTGTCAGCAGAAGGATAGACATTTACTTTGACAGGCAGGTATAAAGCAGAACACCTGAACCTCATGGATAGGTTCAGCAGACACATGGACATGTTCAAGATTTCAAATCTGAGAGATTTCTGGTACAGCTCTAATGATGGGGTGAGTAGATGAAATTTAAGACCTTCAGAGCAAAGACTGTGCCTTCTTCATCCTTTAGTCCTTCACATTGAGCTCTGAACTAGGTACTAGCTGGGTTTTAAATTAAGTTTTGTTGACTGGAAATGAACTCTTCAGCTGCCGGCCAGACAGACAGCCTAAAGCAGGCCCTTTAGCTCAGCACATCCAAAATGAGTCGTTTCCCGCAGAATCTTGCTCTACCTTCAGAGGTTCTAATTTTTGTTACAGGTACCACCTGTCAGAGAATCATTTGGACGCAGTATTTTAGAGTCTGTGCTAGGTCTTCCATATTCATTATGCTTTATAGTCATATTTCAAGGATGGTTACCTCCAGTTCATGTCTTTCTCTCAATTTTTTGTTCTCCAGTCTAAGTCATGTACATATCAGCTCCCAAGTGAGCTATGATGATGGCCTGTGAGCATTCACGCTGTCCTTTTTCCAAATGATAATTCTGTCAGAATTTCTTGTTGAAGCAGAACTTAGATCACATTTCTCCAGGTTTGTTCCAATGACACTCGAATGAGGGTGTTTAATAAGTGTATAGGCAGGGAAGAGGAGAATATAAAACTTAAAGTTGAATAGGGTTTACCTTTTGTACTTGCCATGTTGATAAATGCATTAGACATTTATAAAAAGGCATGTCATATGTCAATGTTCCTAATCTGTTTAGTGAAATAACCTGTTTTCTTAGAAGTATTCTTTCAGAACTTGCATATTTAAAAATTTGGGGCATTCCTCATTATCAACAAAATCAAATCCAGATATATTAGTGCAGTATTTAAGGCTCCAAATGACAGACTTAGTGGACATTTCAAGTCTATCTTTTCTTCCATTTTTTTCCCCACATATCTTTTGCTCAGGTCTCTTGCACTACTGAACTCGTGAGTCTTCTACTCCATGTCTTTAATCTGGCATGTTTCTGCATGGATTTTTTTCACCTTAATTCATAGTTTTTAAACTTTTGAAAAAAATCTAAGCCACTTATCATAAATAAATCCACCTCCTTCTCTATTGAGATTTATTGAGATTTCCCTGATTTTACATATCACAGTCGTCCTTAGTGATCTCTCCATAAGATGTTTCCACAGAAGGAAGGAAAAGTTCTACTTTAATGGCATATTCACTATATACCAATAAAGAACTACATATTTACACGTGATAATTTATTTAATCATTCCATTAATCTGGTGAGAAAATATCAGTAAACCTATTGTTTTAGTTTAAAAGGTACTGAGACTTACTTAGCTAATGCCATGTGTGTAAGTTTTCTTAGCTGTTAACTAGGAAAAGCTATGATTTAAAGCCATATGTGCCCATCACCAAAATTTCCTTCTGTTGATTACACTCTATTCCACATCACTTTGTTCTTATTTTTTTTTGTAGAACTTGATGTATTTTACCATGTATACTGGTGATTTATATTCAGAAGTCATTCCCATTGGAATACAAGCTCTAAGAAGAAACTATCTCCTTAGCTGTATAAATATAGTAATTTGCACATCTTGCTGAATACTCCTATATTTGGACTTGATCAGTTCTGTTCTATCAGCTACCCTATGACATTTTGTTCACTTCTATGCCATGCATCATAGTTTGTGTTCATTCAAATTCATCTTGAAGTATCTCTTGGAATTGGACAATATTTTCTCACACCTAATATGCGCCCTCCCAGATGCCTGTGCTTGCTTCCCTGAGACCTTCTCCTGCTCCAGGATAGGCTTTAAGAATTAAAGTTGTCTCACGAATTTGCTTTAAAACAGTGGCAGTAAAATCTCACAGTCTATGTCAGCATACAAAAAGAAAAGAGATTTTCTAGGCCTCTACTGATATGGGAAAATGAGAAGTTAAAGAGGGGTCAGCAGTGACCCAGAGGCAGAACTTTTTAAAGAGTTAATTGAAAGCATTTTTTACATGTGCCTTTCTCAAGGAGCAGAAGCTAAGTACATTAAAGAAGGGGTTAAATACCAAGAAAGGCTCAAAAATGCTTTTCTTCAGTAGACTCAGGCGTGACCCTGGGTGGTTATGCATTGCAGATTTCTCTCTAAATTATCATCTTGAGAGTAATATTTGCTTTTAAATATACACTTAAAGTAATTGTGTTCTGTGACAAATGTTGGCTGCCTGAGAGTCACTGAAAATAGGAATGCTTCATTTTTATCTTAACAAACTGGGTGTCTTCCAAGGTCAAGCTTGGGGTTTAGGTTTTATTTCAAAGCATACTAGGTGTCAGCTAAAGAATTTACGCTGATTTCTGCAGGAGCACTGCCCTGATTTTGGTACATAAACACTAAGGGTGTCTTCAGAATGATTTAGATTATTGAATGATGTGTTTGATCCTGTTCACATACTAGGAAAAATAAAGATATATGGTTGAGAGTCTTCACATTCCTTCCAAATGCAAATGCAACCCAGATGTTCTCAGTTCTGTCAAGCTTCAGGGGTCACGCCTCGCTTCAAGCTAACAGAGACTATTCCAAAAGCCACCACTGGTGACTGCAGGATATCCAGTCTTTGGATTCTTCATGTAGTTTATGCAGAGTCATGAGGAAGACATCGCTGGACTAAAATCTGTTCTCATTGCTTTTGATCTCTTAGAGTGATCTTGCCACAGATAAATACTATATTATGTGGGTTACATTTTGCCATCTCAAATCAGACTTTTCTAGAATAATGTTGTTCTGCTTTTCTGGCCTTTTCTAAAGTAAAAATGAAGGACTTTCTCTTAATTCCTCAAAGTAGATTTAATACCAGACTATAATATTTTTCTTACTTTTACGAGGATTTGGCTACACCCACAGGAATGCTTCAGATGTGTTCTTCAAATTCCCATTCCAAAGGATAAAGTATTTTCTCTCACTCCTATCTAAAGCCATTGTCTTCTGCAAGTATAAAATCTGTACCAATGTAAATTTCAGTACTAAAATAATAGTCACCTTTTCTGTTGTGGTGCTTATCACATCACTGTATCAAACTTTTATTTCTAAATTAGTCATTTGCCCTTTTTTTTTTTTTTTAAGATTTATTGGTGTGTTTTTCTCCTGAATGAAGGAACAGATCAGCATACCTCTATTCCCACCAGGCACATGCATTTGTTCCAGAAAAAAATAAAAAAACTACATTGAGTACTTCTTCTTTGAAAAGGATTATTGGAAATTCACAGGTTCAAAGACTCAGGAATACATAGCCTTTTCCCTCATGGAGATCAGTTTTATGGAAGGGATGTGTATGAATCAAATGGTAATATGTTTAATTATATCTAGATTATATGGTATGAGTGGAGAGGGAAGATGCTATGAGAATAAAACTTACCAAAGCAGTTACCCTGATATCTGAAAGATAATCAAGAATTTACTAGAGAAGAAAAAAATGACATGGTATATGTTATGCTTTGGATGAGGTGTCCCCCAAAGCTCTTGTGTGAAATGATGCAAGAAGCTTCAGAGAAAAGATGATTGAGTTACAAGAGTCTTAACCCAGTGAATTAATCACCTGATGGGATTTCGTGGTAACTGAAGGCAGGTGGGATGTGGCTGGAGGAGATGCGGCTTTGGGTGCATGGCTTTGGGGTATATGTTTGTATCTGGCAAGTGGAGATTTTCTCTCTGCTTCCTGATCTTTCAGTCACAGCAGCAAAAAAGCTGACTAAATCAGTGAGAGAGAGAGAGAGAGAGAGAGAGAGAGAGAGAGAGAGAGAGAAAGAGAAAGAGAAATAACAAGACCATAAAAAGTTGAAAGAAAGCTGGTATAATGAGTTCAGAGAGCAAAGGAGGAGTTGGATAAATAGTTCTGGAAGTAGGCAAGTGTGGGAACATACAGTGTACTGGATAAGTGATTTTAACTTTGTCAAAAAATGGAAAGACATAAGGGGGTTTTAAGCTTAGGCAATTATTAGATAGATTTCACTTGAAAAAATAATCACTCTCACTGTAATAGGTAGAATGGGTTGGATGGAATCTAAATATGTATGGAGGATTAATTGATGGATTATAGTGGCAGATCATAGAACACATAGCCCTTTCTCTCATGAAGCCTTTTTCCTATGCATGCTGATTTGTTCCTTCATTCAGCAAGTTGCTCTCTGTGAACCAGAATATTGGCTCTTACCAGACATTGAATCTGCTGTTTCCTTGATTGTAGATTTCCTGGCTTCCAGAACTGTAAGAAATGCATTTATTTTGTTTATAAGTCACCTATTCTATGAAGTTTTGTTTTAGCGGCCTGAACACATGGTACCAGGGAGGGACAGCTCCTAGGCTTTTTCTGTCTTTTACAATCAGATGGATAGTGGAATTTCCTAAGATGGAAATCACTGGAAACAGAACTAATACATGGGGAGGCACATTTGTTTATTCTTAAATATGTTAAGTCTGGAAATTTTTTTAAGAATTAATATTAAGAGTAATATTGACCACACTGATTTTGACCTCAAAGGATAAGTCAGAATTAGGAACATAAACCATAGCGAGCGTCATGATTCAACAGAGAAAATAGACTATGTAGGTGTGCATGAAATTGCCTAAAAAGAGTGACAAAATAACAAAGAATTGGTTCTAGGACTGAGCATTAAGGAAGAACTTAACATGCAATGTGTTTAGTTAGAAGAGACAAAAGTAACTGCCAAACATTTAGGGGAATTTAAGTTGAAAGAAGACGACTTTCTCATCCATCTTTGTATTATCTATCAACCTAAAAAATATGTATATCATACCGTGTACCACTTACTGCTCTGAGTTTGTTAGAAATACTTCTTCACTTAAATTTTAAATAGCATTGTCCCTATGTCCTACTCCTATCTCCCTTCCTTAACATTAATCAGTTTTAATTATCAAGTTATAAATATTTCAGGCATACTGGTAATTGTACTAACTAGAATAAGAAAACTACTATAATAAACACTCATGGGGGTTTTCATTGAAAAGTCATACAGCAATCCTGGCTTCTTCTATCATGTGGCTCCTACTTCTTACACATTAATGGAGTCCTCTTCATTCACTGGTGATAAGGAATTGGTAAGATGAACCATACAGTAGATTTTAATGGATTCCACTTGGGAGTAACCTACATCATTTCTTCTAATTTCTCACTGACAAAAGTACAGTATCATGGCCTCTACGTGTAAGAGAGCCTAAGAAAATTAGTCTCACTAGATGTTCAGAAGGAAAAGAAAACAGGTTTTCATGACCATGAAACAGTATTAGTGCCACAAAAATCTAGCATAAGTTAAAGAACCTTGTAACAAAACTACTTTTTTTTTCCTAAGGCATGCGGTCTTATTATTATGGAGTCCAGTCTGCAACAAAGAGATGTACCCAGTATGTTCCATTTCCTAGAGGAAATAGAAAGCAAATATTCATCTCATTATTCTAGAAACTTTTCTACAGTATATCAAATGATACCACAGATATCTCTTGAAATTAACTCAGGTTCTTAGAAAATAAACAGAAGGGAGCTAAACATGGGAGTCCATTTACTTCAGAGTCTGCATGCTTCCCTGATGTGTCCTTCAGAACCATCTACTAAGTAATCTGGGGATAAATTCTATTATGGCTTTGACATTTTCCAATCCAATAGTCCATTCTTCTCTGCCTACCACCAGAGCTATCAAAATTATGCAAATCTAACCACTACAACTGAGCTTTTTCTGTACGCCTGACATCTCATAAGCACAGTGGTGGAGAGCTGTATCACACCGTGTTCTATTAAGCAGATGTGAATGCATTCTGGTTTATTTGTTGCTCAAGTTTCTTCCCAGATGTAACCACAACAGAAGAAACAGTACATCTTAACTTCCTTACTTAAATTACAATTTTTTGGTCATCACAACTTTTCTACACCCTTGATCCTTAACAAATGCAGAGAGTTGGATCAACTATCATGTGAGGACCACATCAAATAGTTATGCCTTGGAGTGGTTAGTCTCTCTTTCTCCTCAATAATTTTCATTCAAATATTCTTACTTCAATTAGTGTGAACACATTTTGTTTAATGACAGAGAAACAGTGTGACAACTGATTAATTTTCAAAATTTTAAACACAATTTGGAAAATAAAGGTCTAGTCTTAATGTGAATTTTATTATTAGAGTTAGCTGTGCTCTGTAGAAGAGCAAATTGGAGATGGGAAACTGGGCCAATGAGTTAAAATCTATGGCACATGTTGAAATCTTCACAGGTAAATGCCTTAATATTGATCTGTTATATGGGTTTGAAGAACTGACATGAAGATCTATTGACTTATGTAGCTAGAGATGAAAGTTACAAATACTTTTCTCCAAATTTTATTTCTCCACACAAGATTTTACAAAAACAGAGCTGGACTTATTTTGAAAGACACATTAGGAGAGGGAAAATGTGTTTTCCAAAATTTGATATATAGACACACTAGGTTCAGTTTCTGACTTTATTTCTGATTGTATATAGGTTTATTGAAACTGATCAAGACAAACAAATGTAAGTAGAAGATAGAAAGATAAACCTAAGGGTGGGAAATTGCCATGACTCAAAGGAGTTTAGGCATTATGTTATCTTAGGGCAGTCCAGAACTTAAGTACCTTTGATTTTCCTCCAGAGAATAAAGAAGTAGTGATAGGTAGTTAAAATCTAACTCTCTTGTGTTAGCCAGAATTAATATGTATTTGAGAAATATCTTGTAAGCTAAGAACTCCTGATACCCTTTGAAGCACAGTGGAAATCCATAGAGACTTCTGGAGCAAGTTAAGTCAGGATTGTCAGCAGCCTAGAACTTAGGGATTTCTGCTAAGATTTGTTTCTTCCAGCTAAGCACTCTCGTGATAGGGTGCCAATTTACATAATTGGGGTTAAACCTATTGCCTTCTGTCCAGTGTTTAAAGAGTATCTTGTACCCAGAAGGTTCAGAGATAGACAGATAAGATGTGAGCATATCATTTTTTTCTTTAAGAAAGGCACTTAATTCTTTCATGGTATATTTTATTTAACAATGTATTATTTGCCTCTATTTACTTCACTGGTATAAGATTGACAAATGTAGACATGTTAAAGTATTTATATAAAAATTAAATAAACATTGGTATGCCCTGACTAAAAGAAGGAGGATGTTTAAAAATAATGCAAATTGTTTTTGTGATGATAGTTTTCAGTTTTTCTGCTAACTGAAAAACAATACCTTTGTATTAACTTTTCAGTTTTTATAAATATGCAAAAATGCAATTCCGTTGACAACTACCCCTTTGACTACTATTAACTATAGCTATTTTTATTACTCAGATAATGCAATTTTAGGAATTAAGGAAAAATATCACTGTTAGAAAAATATCTACTATCTATCCTTCCTTCTGGTAATGCCTACCTATATATGTATAATTATTAATTGAATGATAGAAAAATTGCAAATAGTCTAGTAGGGAATACTATGGTGTAAAAAATAAATTTAACTTTTATAATGACTAACTTGCTATGGGATTTTATATATAAATAGTTGATTGCTAATCTAATAACAAATTAAATAATAGCATTGACGAACAGAAAGCTGCATCATCAAAAATAATTTAACTCTCTATGTATAAAGAAACCAAGATTCAGAGATATCTTAATTGCGTTGAGAGTTTTAATTTGTGATATAACCAAGGAAGACTAGAACTCCAATCCCTGGATTGAATTTCTTCCATTACAGAGAAGACCAAGGAGGGTGAATCTGTGTGTCAGATACCACTATAAGCATCTTAACAATTAACTCTTCTTATTCTCTAAACAGACCCCCTGTAAACTTAGGGTTTTACAGTTGTGCTTGGCATTGTTCTACCCCTGAAATCATACATATCTAACCTTTCTATCCTCCTGACAACTCTTTCATCCTGTTGGTTCCCCTATATCTCACTCTTTGTCCTATTTAGAACTCTCATTCATTAATGCTCATATGGTCTCATGATTTTTTTTTTCAACTTTGATGCCATGGTCTGTCATTTAATAGTTCTTGGAAAAGGTCTCAACTTCTCTCTCCCATTTTTTCCCTGCATGGAGAATTCTTCCTGAATTAACCCAGCTAAACCTGGGCTGCTGGAATGTGTTAGAGAAAATCATGAAACCAGGCAAACTGGGGATAGTACAAATGCTTATATTCCATATACTTCCTCTCCCCTCCATGCAAGAACCTGGAATGAGCCCTTCCTCCTGTCTGAGACAACTCACCCACCTCTGCATGGACCTCCTCTTGCTGTCTTTCCTTCTCAACATTCTTCTGTTCAGGCTTTTTGGACACATTAAAGTCTCTCCAGGTCTCCAATCTAATCTTTCTTCAGTTATTTATTTCTCTTGGGTCATTGTCAAGTCTCTAACTTCCCCTCTATGGTTAATGTCTCTCCTGAGCAAGCCCTAACACCTCTCACTTCAGAGAGAGGTACAGTATTCCCCCTCTGTGGTCTCTCAGGTGGACCAAGCACCTTATACTTCCCTGTTCCTCAAGTGCATAAGTATAATGGAATTACCATATTGGCTCAGATTTCACTGTGTAGGAAGGGATCATATTTTTTCCCGATTTATGTCTCATTTCCAGGGTATAGCTCTAACAAGGTGCTAGATACATGTTTCCTGAATCACTTGAGTAAAGAAAATAAAAATATTTCTGTATCAAAACCAAGGAGTAGTATCTATTAGTAATTTGATAGGCAATAAATATAATTTATATGTACACTTTCTAGAACATTGCTTTGGTAAATAAAGGCAAAGTTATATTCCTTGCTCCATCACCATGTTTATTGAGATTAAAATTGATAAATAGGAATTGTACATATTAGAGGTATATTTCTTTGTTTTGAATATTTACACACTGGAATGATCACCACACTCAAATTCTCAAGCTAATTAACACATCCATCAATATTTATTTTATTTATTTATTTATAGTAAGAAGACTCAATATCTTCCATCTTAGCAAATTTCAAGTAGATCTTCATTAGATCTTTAGGAAGTTATTTTCTGAATATTGTTTATATATGATTTGACTTATTCTTTCCTATGAGGATAAAGTATCTACCTAACTAAAAAATGCACAGTTTGAGTCAGAATTCTGAGTTAAGATTTGGTCTCTACCTTTAATTTCAGAATAGATTTAATTCTTATGTATTTTTACTTACTACCTTTCTAGTTATAGTCATTTTGTCATTCAGCCCGGTGCAAACAGTCCATCAGTTCTCTAACAAGAGAACAATGACACAAAAAATGGAAATCTATACTATGAACAGGTCTTATATCAACCCTTTCTGATTAATTTTCCCTCTGTTCTCAACATCTAACTCATCCTGACTGAATCAATCAAAAAGCTATTACTTTCATACTTGGAAGTGTTGCTTTCAAAATCAATAAAAACACAGCTCATTTTTAATATGCAATATATTATAAGAATGAAAATTTCCATTTACTTGAGGTGAAATTTAAGGAAAATTTAACAGTACTTGGAAAATTCTCTTTGGAAATGTGTGTGTGTGTGTGTGTGTGTGTGTGTGTGTGTGTAAAATTCATCACAGGCTTTATGTTTAACATCACAATTTTCATTCTGATTAATATCTATGTCGTATATGTGTGTATATGTGCATATAAGCTTGTTTAGATATATACTTCAAAGGAAACAATTGTTGTTGTGATGATTGTTGATCAAATTATAAATCTCAATTGTAAGACACCAAATAAATCAGCATCTTTGATAATGTTTTAGCCAGTGATTCTACACTTAAAAAACATATTAAATATCAAAACATCTCCAACAAAAAATGTGTTTATGTTCTTCATAGGAACATTAAAAGCATTTAGCTGCACAATTGTTAAATAGATATCATATATTAATAGGGAAAACATAGAAGTTCTGTCTTCCATTGGAGGATGATTAATCAGATTGAGCATTTGTATACA
Organism: Sciurus carolinensis; assembly: GCF_902686445.1. Taxonomy (NCBI): domain Eukaryota; kingdom Metazoa; phylum Chordata; class Mammalia; order Rodentia; family Sciuridae; genus Sciurus; species Sciurus carolinensis. Next base: position 18,198,071 of record NC_062217.1, on the reverse strand, counting down.
GGGATATCTGTTTCCTGACATGCTTTAATCACACTCATCTGCACTTCTACCATAATTATGCATGCTTGTGATATCGAGCTTGAGACAATGATTAAAATCAACTTACGTGTAAGATTCATTTATGCTTCTTGGCTTATTTCAATTGAAAATGCATAATGCTGGTATGAAATGTATAATTATATATAAAATAAGTTATTTGCTTAACAGAATGGCTTGGCATCAGATTACATCTTATAAATGAGTGTTAGGTAGTATAACATTATTTTGGCATTTTTTTTGACAAAGTTTATTATTACTTTGAAGTCTTTTTTTACTGATCATCCGTGAACTGTCTGTTTTCTTTCTTTGAATGCTATCACATGGTCACGGAAGAGAAGACTTAGGTCATTAGAAGTTGACAGTTTTCAGTATAGTGTGTGTGCTAAGTGTAAGATAGAATTGAGTTTGGAACATGAGTGATGGATGAATTTTACTGAATGATGTATAGCTGCTCATTCTGTTAATGGCATTTCATCTATCAACTATTTTTGATATGGTTAATCACAAGGTGTTGCTGACTCAATTTTTGTGGATTAACTGAGGTCAAAGTGATACCTGTTTGAAGTTTCACTAATACAAATCTTCCAATCCTGGGTATAGGATGGATTATATTATTTGTTAAGACGTGTTTCCATATGAGTCCTTTACTGTCAACTTTCTTGTTCTGTCACCCATATCTCTTCTGTATTAACTGAAATAGAAACTTACATTCTTAAATGATTTTTCCATGTCCTGGAAAATTTATGACTCTAGCTCTGAATTCCTTTTGTTAAGCTGCAAGTAATTGACTTTTTTAAGAAAATGAGATGAATTTCTGGTTCTCTGAGGCAGGGTAAACTCCCTGTATATAGTCCATTCTTTTCCTTAGTGCAGTTGAAAACTTGAAAACCACAGGAAACAAATAACTGAGGAAGCTGAGAAGCAAGCCAAGGTGGAAGCATTATGAGGAATTGTCAAAATTTGGAGAGGTACCCTGCACTGGTATGAGATTCCATTGTATTTCTCTCAATCAATCAATCAAACAAACAAACAGAGCAAGAGAAAACCAATACCAAAACAACACTTGAGGAAAATAGATACAGCGTAAACAAGAAACAGAACCAGAAGGGTAGATTATCACAAAAATAATGTAAAATAAGTATTTTGAAAATAACTAAACAAAATTTTAAAGGAAACAAAAAAACATAAGCAAAGAACAAGATGACATAAAAAAAGACTCTTCCTTTACTTGTTTGCCTTTGATTTTTCTGAGCTCTTTTATTTTTGAACTATTTTGAATCTCTTTGATGTTGGTTGTATTTATTAAATATATCATAAGATTGAGTATTACTTTCTAATATTATTAGAAAATATGTTATCAAAATTATCATTTATTTTCATTGATAGAACAGATATATTTTCTAGTTATTATTTTTATAATTTTGCCTGCATTTAAATCTCCTTGTATTTCTTTGGAGAACATCTAATGGTTCCCCATGTGAGTGGCAATAAAAATAGACTCCATTCAATTTCTAATTTCTCCACTTCTCCTATACTGTTTGATTTTTGTAACTGGATAGTTCTTAACATTTACATTTGTATTATTCATTGTGTTGATATTATTATGGGTGAATTGTAATTTAAAAATATAACCTATTGTTCTCATTGATTATTAGATAAGGAAACCAGGGTCTTAAATCCTACTTCCCACTTTGATTCTCTCCTCCTAATTTTCATAGTTGGATTATTTGTACATTGTCAGAATTGTCAGTAAAATATGTTTTTACATTTTCTATACCATAATTCCCTTAAACCTATAGATGAATGCATTTGATGCTCACTTCTTGTTTCACTTGTGGTATTTCACCTACTTGGCACTAGAGTTACTGAAATTTGTCTTGTGGGAGATTCCTCAAGAAGATCTTGCCATAAACAGAGTACATGGGTAGCATAGCTGTCAGCCCAATAGTCAGTAGATGTCTTGTGAGTCTAAAATTAAGGCACTAGCCTCTCCTTTCTCTTCTGATTAACTTATATTCCCCTATCTTCTGGCATTAACTTTTGATGTAGAAAATAATGTGAAATTGTTTTTCTTCTTTTGTAATTGACTTGGTTCTTTTGCTTAAGCTTCCAAATAATTCTTTCTTAAGTCTTTTAAGTCCAGTTATTATACAAGTATAGACCTTGAAGCTAAGTAGTCTGATAATATAAAAATATGTAAGTATACAATATTGTATAAATATCTATAATGATCTATCTTGGCTTAAAATAGACAATAACTTTTTTCTCTAATTCTATTTTATCCTTCATATTTCTGCTTTTTTAGAAAGGCGACGACAAGATTTATTTTATTTTGGTTTCTTCTCCCACTATGCCCTTGATAACCCTTACATTTGGTATCCTATCTTCCTTGTTCTCTTAATAATTTAATATTTTCTGAAACGACTTTGTCTTTAAATTGTATCTCTTTCATGAATTCTGGCAACTTCTCTTTTGCTTTTTGACCATCTCTTTCCCAATGTCTTGCATGTTTCGTCATGGTGTCTTTATGTTTCATCACATTCTTAAATTTTATGCTGAAATATTCCAATGCTCATTCCTTTTTTCACATTTTTGTAATAACATATTTCTGGTAATCAAGAGCTGCAGATTCATTTTTATCCTTGTTTTTCATAGCATATTCACATGATGCTAAGAAAAACCTTCTGTTTCTCATATGACAATGTTGAATTTCCTTGATCAGCTAAAAGTGAATTTTTCCTATGTGAAGAGGGAAAGAAGAAATAGAATGTGCCTGAGCACCATAGTTCTTATCATTTGCTACAGCAACGGACTTCTGCCTCATTTTTAGGATATTATGGAATTGCTGTTGTCCTCCTTCCCAGAGCCCTAACTTGGATAATTTCCATGTTATGCTTTCTGTTTTCCTATTTTCTAATGCCCTGCCTTTAAGTGATACAACCCTCAGTTTCCAAAGTCCTTCATTCACTTTTAGTGGTTATATTTTGCAGGTATTTTCTGTGGTTGAACCCTCTGATCCCCAAAGAGCATTTGGGGAATATTCTTTTTTTCACATCCCTGAGGACTGCTGTACTAATAGCACTTAATCCTGTGCGGCATTTCTGACTCTAGTGTCGCCTTCCACTTCTGAATTCATATAGTTGCTCATGAGTTACTACTGCTCTATACCACTATGATCCCTCCCCTCTCAGTTCTCAGAGCTGCCAAAGCCTGACTTCCTGCAGATACTCCGTGCTCACTTTAGTATTGTTTGTGACAGCATGTGAGAGAATTTGGACTTAGGACCCTTTATTTGTCTGATGGTTTTGATAAACATAATATTTTTAACTTTGTAATGGTTTATTTGTTTGTTTTACTTCTGGGTAAAGTAAGACGACTTGGAAATCAGGTGCTACCATGGAAACATACAGATCTTTGCATATGTTTAAATTAAAGAATTACAATATTTAAATTTACCATAGCTCCATATGCTTCTACATCTTCCTCTTTTCAAAAAAATCAGTTTTGCTGTCTCTTTAAAGTCTTATTTTTAACATGATTATATATAAAACACAGATTTTTTTTGAAATAATTAAATAATCTGGAATCTTTTTTCAGGGAAATATTGAAGCCCAATAACTTGAGAAGTTTGGATTTTACTTCCCATTTCTGAGCACTTTTCTTTACTATGAACTTGACCTAGATAGGGGCCAAGTTATTGCTAGCCCTTCAGATGGTTTTCCTGCAGCCTCTGTAAATCTAGGGAATGGACAGCAGATGTCACTGCTGGATGAAAGGAGCCATTCTGTGAATCCCACCAGCTTGGAAAGTGGCTTTCCAGAATCCAAATCCTGGAGTTTACTGATAAAGAAGAAAAACAATTAAATTCAAGACCTTGAGTAAGTTTCACAACTTAGGCTGCTACCTTAGGGCACAGGATATAAGCCGCTGAACTTTTTCATTTAAAAGAGCATATTTTTTTCAGAGTTTATTTTGCATGCTAGAAAATTACATATGACACTAGAATTCTGAACTCTTGTGTCTTAGCTATGTTATTGTTTCCCATTTTAAAAAACATAAACTTGGATGTTTAACTCTAGCAGCATTCTGTCTGTTCATCCAGTGAGCTAACATGACATTGGTAACTACTGCCCAAGGTGGAGACATTTAGTATTAAAATGTAAGCATACTTTATTTCAGTATATTCGTCTTCTAAAACTCATCTTCCAATATATTTGATTATGCTTTGTGACATTTTAAGGTGCCCATGGCTCAATATATTCACAATAAGAATTTAATTCTGGATATTTTCAATTTCCACATAGCCTTTGTTTCATGTAAGAACAAAGAAAATAGCAGCAATTCCTGAATAATTCTATCATATTTAGAATCTTGCTATACTATCATGCTAATACCCTGCTTACTTTTCAAGTGATTTTTCACATTCTAGGTCAGAAGTTCTTCTAGATTATAGTTTATTTGCAGTTGGTATATTGTTACTAATTAATTTTGTTTAATTTTGGTTTCCAAGTTTGGTCTTCATAATTTATTCCTACTCTACTATTTTTAATTTTGTTTCACAACCCTTGCATAGAAGAAACACCAATCAAAGTAGTATGACATTTAATCTTAATTTCATCAGCCCTTAATGGGCCAGATCATATAATTCTTGCTGTATAATGTGCTAGCCACAATAGCAGTTGAGAGAGTGACTGTTAAAAGGTGACAGATAAGACTCATTATATTTTTTGAAGCATTTCAGCTAAAATTATACTTTGTCTTACTATTTTAAAATAAAATTTAATATATTTCTTTCACTATGTATTTTGGTCCCAATTTTGCATTTTTACTTTGTTAGTTGGTAGTAGGATGCAGAGGGGTGGAATTTTCCCCTGTGCTGCCCTCAGTGTTTGGTTTATAGTAGGAACTTGGTAGTTTTTGAATAATGAGAGGGGATTAAATTGATATGAAATAATTATAATATTTGTTTCTAACATTACTAGTTTTATATGCAATGAGTAAAGGTAGAATTTTTTTAAATTGCTTAATCAAGATACCAGGGTAAGTATTCATTCATGAATTAAATGATATTCATTGAGCACGTACTAGGCTTTAGGCAGTGTTTTGTGTTGGGCATACATCAGTGAATATCTCCCTTGTGGAGTTCACATCTAAATTGGAAAAAGATTTATATTTTGTTTTGACATTATAAAAATCAATCAACTAATTTATTTCTCTATGTTAGATCACTTATTTAATGACTTAAAACATACTCCATAAATACATAAAATGTGTGTGCTTGGATGAAATACATGTCATTTTAATAATAAAATCATTTGTTTAACTTAATGGCATATAGTGTAGTTATAACATGTGTTAAATACCAGGAAGAATGTAAAGCTGCAAAGTCAATGTAGATTATTCCGCAGTGTCACCAATGCAATTTTAGTATATCTTCTTAGTGTAGATGTCAGCTATATTTTGTTTTTTTTTATTTTTTACACAGTTATTATCATCTAGAAGAGACATATGGTATGTCAATGGTTCAGCTTATTAAGGTATTTGAGAAAGGAATATTAAGAAAGTGCACCAGATGGTATTTAGCTGCATAAGAGCAGAAATGATTACCAGATATTTGCTATAGTCTTCTCTCCTTGATATTCATTTATAACTCATGGTACATGTCCAAACAATCTTTTGATTATTAGGAACTGAACACAGGGCCTCGCACATCTTACATAAGTACTGTACCATCCACAGTCCTTTTTATTTTTATTTCAAGGTAGGATCTCACTGAGTAGCCTAGACTGGCCTTGAACTTATCATCCTCCTATCTCAGTCTTCCAAGTAGCTGGAATTACAGGTTTGCACAGTGTATTACACATGTGTGGCTCAAACAACATTTTAAATATTCAGTATTTTATCTTTGGACATTCTTTGTATTTTGCTGTCCATTTGTTAGATATTGACTGACTGCCCCTATCACCTTTACCTCTAACAACTCACCCAGAGGAAGGTGGGGAGGAAGCTCATCTCCACATTTCCATAATTCAAATGAAAAAAAAATCTCCAAGTTTAACCTATAAAACTATGACTATTACATGTTTTACTATTGCTATAGAATAGTTAATTTATAACTGTAAAAAATCAAAAGTCAACAATGTAAAAAAGAAAACAAAATTCTAAAGTACAAAGTCTATTTCAAAAGTTACTTATAGGAAAACTCAATGAATTGTGAAAGAAAATGAAGAGATATTGGGCAAGTTTTTGTGGTTTGGGAAATACCATCATATAAGGCAAACAGCCTGGAAAGATGCAAGAAGTGGTAGTTTACTGTAGTATGTGGTAGGTGAGGTTTCATATAGATGAAATCGATGACCATTCTATGATATTGGATAGCCAAATGAAAATAGAAAGCAAGTAAAATGTTTGCCATAACCATTTTGATTACTGAATTTGTTTGTAAAAATGGAAAATTTATACTCCAACACACTAGAAATCTTGAAAATATTGACAAATTCCTAAAGACATATGACCTACCCAAAATGAACCAATAGAATATAGAAGACTACAGATTAATACCAAGTAATGAAATTGAAGTAGCTATCAAAAGCCTCCCGACAAAGAAAAGTCCATGATCAGATGGAATCTCAGCCAAGTTCTACCAGGCATTGAAAGAAAAACTAATACCAATCCTTCTCAAAATATTCCATGAAATAGAAAATAAGGGAATACTCCCAGAACTCATTCTACAAAGCCAGTATCACCCTGATACCAAAATCATGCAAAGACACATCAAGGAAAGAAAACTTTAGACCAATATCCTTGGTGAAAATAGATGGAAAATTTCTTAATAAAATATTGGCAAACCATGTACAAAAACACATTAAACAGATAATGTATCATTATCAAGGGGGGTTTCATCTCAGGGATGCAAGGTTGGTTAAACATATGGAAATGAATAAACATAATGCATCACATAAATAGGCATAAGGACAATCACATGATTATCTCAATAGATGCAGAAAAAGCATTTGACAAAGTAAAGCACCCATTCATGTTTAAAACACTGGAAAAACTAGGGATAGAAGGAACTTACCTCGACATTGTAAAGACTGTACATGACAAACTCAAAACCAATATTATTCCAAATGGAGAAAAGAAATGAAATCATTTCCTCTAAAAATAGGGACAAAACAAGGACACCCACATTTACCACTCCTATTCCATGTAGGCCTCGAAATTCTAATCAGAGCAGTCAGACAAAGGAAGGAAATTAAAGAGATAAATATAGGAAAAGAAAAGCTCAAATTATCTCTGTTTGCTGACAATAAGATCCTATATTTAGACGACCCAAAAAATTTTACCAGAAGACTTCTAGAACTCATAAGTAAATTCAGCAAAGTAGCAGGATACCAGGTCAGCACTCATAAATCAATCACATTCCTATACTCCAATGATAAATCTGCTGAAATAGAAATTAGGAAAACTATCTAATTCATAATAGACTTAAAAAAAGTAAAATACTTGGGAATCAATCTAACAAAAAGGGTGAAGGACCTCTATAATGAACACTGTAGAAAAGGAAAACCAGAAAAAAATTGAAGACCTCAGAAGATGGAAATACCTCCTATGTTCTCGGATAGACAGAATTAATGTTGTCAAAATGACCACACTACCAAAAGCACTATACTGTCAGAATAATTTCCATCAAAATTCCAATGACATTTTTCACAGAATTAGATAAAGCAGTTATGAAATTAATTTGGAAAAATTAGAGACCCAGAATCGCCAAAGCAATTCTTAGCAAGAAAAGTGCAGAAGGAAGCATCAAATTATACTAAAGAGTTATAGTAACTAAAGCAGCGTGGTACTGGCACCAAAACAGGTATGAGGTCCAATGGAATAGGATAGAAGACACAGAGACAAATACACATAAATACAGTTATCTGATACTGGACAAAGGTGCCAAAAACATACATTGGAGAAAAGATAGCCTTTTTAACCAATGGTGCTCAGAAAACTGGAAATCCATATGTAGAGGAATGAAATTTAATTTCTTTCACCCTGCACAAAAGTCAACTCAAAGTTAATCAAAGACACAGAAATTAGACCAGAAACCTGACACTGCTAGAAGTAAATATAGGCCCAACACTCCAAAGTGTCAGCATAGGAATCGACTTCCTCAACAATACTCCTAAAGCAGAAGAAATAAAATAAAAAAATCAATAAGTGGGATGGCATCAAATTAAAAATCTTCTGCACAGCAAAGGAAACAATTAAGAGCATGAAGAGAGAACCTACAGAGAATGGGAGAAATATCTTTGTCACCTGCTCCTCAGAAAGGGCATTAATATCCAGAATACGCAAACAATGAAAAAAAACATTAAAAATGTCAAATAGCCTAATCGATAAATGGGTCAAAGAACTAAACAGATGCTTCCCAAAAGGAGAAATACAGATGGTCAACAAATACATGAAAAAGTGTTCAACATCTCTGGCAATTAGGGAAATTCAAATTAAAGCTACATCGAGATTTCATCTCACTTCCAGTTAGAATGACAATTATCAAGAATATAAATAACAGTAAATATTGGTGAGACTGTGGAGAAAAATATTCACTCAAACATTGTTGATGGTGCTGCAAATTATTGCCACCACTCTGGAAAGCAGTATGGAGATTCCTCAAAATACTGGGAATGGAATGACCATATTACCAAGCTACCTACCCCTCGGTATATGTCCCAAAGATTTAAAGTCAACATACTATAGTGATGCAACCACATCAATGTTTCTAGCAGCCCAATTCACAATAGGCAAGCTATGGAACCAGACTTTATGTCCTTCAAAGTAGTAGACACTGAAAATGTGACATATATACACAATGAAGTATTACTCAGCCCTAAAGAAGAATGGCATTATGGGCATTTGATGGGAAATGTTTGGAACTGGATACTACCATGCTAAGTGAAATAAGCCAGTTCCCAAAAAATCAAAGGTCGGCTGTTTTCCCTGATTTGTGGAAACTATTCCAAAATAAGAGACTGGTAGATTAAAATAAACTCAAAGGGTGTGGGGGGAGAGAGAGAGAGGGAGAGAGAGAGAGAGAGAGACAGAGACAGAGACAGAGAGACAGAGAGAGGGAGGAGGAGGAGGGGAGCGGAGGGGTGGACAGGAGAGGAGAGGGAATTTTATCAAAATAGGGGAAAGTTCAGTAGAGTAGATAAATGGGATTGAGGAGTAAGAAGAAGAAACTGCAAAAGGGAGGGACAGTGGAATGAATTTGACTACATTTTTGTGTGTGCAGACTTGGATATGGCGAGTGGGTCGCAGCATCAGGTGTAGCCACAGGACACTTCTTTAAAAATGAATAAATAAAATGTAAATGGATTGAAGAGAGATGAGTGGAGTGGAGGAAAGGGAGTGGTGTGAAGGCGGAAGTGATGGGGACTGAATCAGAGCAGGGTGGGTTCCATGCTTTTGTGCTTGTGTCAACATGTATCCTGGTGTTGTAGCATAACCAAAAGGAATTTTGAAAAAGAAAGAAAAAGAACCTAAAGGATTGCTTTAAAAACGGGGAAGTCAAATCCTTAAGTTCAACTGCAATGAATCAGAGGTCATCATAATGATATGTGTGTGTGTGTGTGTGTGTATGTGTGTGTGTGTATTTTTTGTACCAGGGATTGAACTCAGGGGCACACAACCACTGAGCCACATCCCCAGCGACTGCAGTTTGAATATGAGGTGTCCCCCCAAAACTCACATATGAGACACTGCAGGAAGGTTCAGAGGAGAAACCACTAGGTTGTAAGAGTCTTAACCCAATCCGTGAATTAATCCCTAATGGGATTAATTGAAGTGGTAGGATATGCCTGGAGGAGGTGGAAATTGGGGCAAGGCTATGGGGTGTATATCTTGTATCGAGAGAGTGGAGACTGTTTTCTGATCACTATGATGTGAGCTGCTTCCCTCTGCCACCTTCTCCCGCCATGAATGTCTAGCCATGGAGCCAGACGTCTATGGACTAAGACTCTGTAACTGTGAGCCCACACATAAACCTTTCCTCCTCTATAATTGTGCTGGTCAGACCCTTTTAATCACAGCAGCAAATAAAGCTTAATAAAACACAAGTCCTATTTAGAGACTGGGTCTTACTGAGCTGCTTAGGGCCTCACCCTTGCTAAGGCTGGCTTTGAACTCTTGATCCTCCTGCCTTAGCCTCCCAAGCCAGTGGGAATATAGGAGTGCGTCACCATGCCTGGCCATCATAATGATGTTTTTAATGCAAAATTAGTGTAACTGCTTAGTAAGAACTATTACATTTATTTTGTGGTAGATAGAAAAAAATGATTGGATTTTATATTGCCTGTATCTTCTTTTTTTATAACATATTCTTATGTCATCATCAACCTTTCCCTTTGTCTTTGGACAATAGGAACCTCTTTGATTTACTTTTTGGAGAATTTAATACCATATAAGAGAAACAGAACTAGGAAAAGCACATTTGTGTAAACCACATGCTGAAATTCAGTAGTCTCAATTAAAAAAAGAAAATTCTAAATGCTTCATCTCTAAACTGTAGCATGAAGAGAGATATCCAAACCTTGGATGCAGTAGGCCCAGAGTTGGGTTCCATTCACTTTGTAGCGGTTGAGATCAGCTGATTGTGCATATTTTCACTGGAACTCCAGCATACAACCCACCATCACACATTTCATACTCTGATCACCCTCTCCCCTCACATCAGTAAACACAGGACTTTTCCCTAATTACTACAACCTCCATATTTTCATAGATTAATGTCCTTTATGTTCTCTTCCTTCAGTCTTGAATGTGATTCTCTGCTTTCTTCCCTCAGCTGATGCATATTTGTGTTTTAGATGTCACACCCATTGACCCAACTTGTTATGGTTGGATATGAGGTGTCCCCTGAAAAGTCATGTCTGAAGCAATGCAGGAATGTTCAGAGGTGAAATGATGAGATAACCAGAGCCACAACAAATCCATGGATTAATACATTTGATGGGTTAATAATTTTTTTTTCAAGGAACTTAGGGGGTTTTATTATCTCAAGATCAGCCTGGAAAAATATCCTTTAGCCATAACTATGAGGCATCTACCTTTTAACAAGTCATTATAACAGAGCTTTGAGGGGCAAATTTGTAGGTCCAGTATATGAATTAAAAACTTGCTACATCTAATAGATGCTGTAGGAGCACATCTTACCTTTTTTTTTTCTTTTTTTTATTGTTCGATTTATATTGTAAATAAATGGAGTACAACTTGTTTCTCTGGTTGTACGTGAAGTAGAGGCATACCATTTGTGTAATCATACATTTACATAGGGTAATGGTGTTTGATTCATTCTGTTATTTTTCCCTTCCCCCAACCCCTCCCATCCCTCTTTTCCCTCTATACAGTTCCTTCTTCCTCCATTCTTGCCTCCCTCCCATCCCCCATTATGTATCATCATCCGCTTATCAGTGAGATAATTTGTCCTTTGGTTTGTTGAGATTGGCTTATCTCACTTAGCATGATATTCTTCAATTTCATCCATTTGCCTGCAAAAGCCATAATTTTATTATTCTTTATGGCTGAGTAATATTCCATTGTGTATATATATATCACAGTTTCTTTATCCATTCTTCAATTGAAGGGCATTTAGGTTGGTTCCACAATCTGGCTTTTTTGAATTGAGCAGCTATGAACATTGATGTGGCTGCACCACTGTAGTATGCAATTTTAAGTCCTTTGGGTACAGACCTAGGAGTGGAATAGCTAGGTCAAATGGTGGTTCCATTCCAAGTTTTCTAAGGAATCTCCACACTGCTTTCCAGAGTGGCTGCACTAATTTGCAACCCCACCAGCAATGTATGAGTAGGGTTAATAATTTGAATGGAATGAAGTATAGCAACTGTGGGTTAGTGGGGCCTGACTTAAAGAAGTGAGTTGCCAGGGATATGGTGTTGAAGATTATGTTATCCTGGCTCCTTGCACTCAAGCTCTCTCTGCTTGCTGGTTGCCATGTCCTGAGCTGCTTCTGCCATGATGTTCTGTTTACCTTAGACCCAGAGCGATGGAGTCAGCTAACTACAGACTCAACGTCTGAAACTGACCCAAAAATAAGTGTTTCCTCCTTCAAAGTAGTCTCGTTGGGTCTTTTGGTCACATTGAGGAGACCCTGACTAAACGCCTCCATTCAGTATTGTCTACATTCTGAAAGAAAGCATTTTTGCTCCACCTTCTGTGCTAAGTGGTTGGTTCAGAATATATGCAATCAGCAGAGATGACTGGATTCCAGGTCTACAGATTATTCATTGTTTGACTTCAGTCACATCACTAGTAATTTTGGTCCTCAATTTTTTTCCTCTTTAAAATTGAAACAGTAATAACATATCCCTGAGTTTTGTGAGAGTAAAAATAAGTTGATATTTATAAAATATCCGGTGCAGCATAGCCATCTACTAACTGCTGCTATGCACAATGTGTTTTCTGGTATTGATGCTAGTGAATATTTTTAGTAGTCACCAAGCATTCTTCTAAATAAATGTGATATACAATAACTCAGTAGTTCATTTTATTATCCTTAGTACAAAAAAATGGAAAAGGAGGCACAAAGAAGCTTAAAAACCTGCCAAATTCACATGCCAGTAAGAAGCAGAGATGGAATCTGAACCCAAGGGATGTGGCCTACACACTTCCCACCACTCTGCTTCTACCACGGTAACAAATCCAGATGATAGGACTATTCACACACTGTTTTAGGGTCAATCACACTGATTTATATTGCATTTCTTCATCCGTATTACCTTAAAACGAGTTTAAGAGCTCTTTGATCATTTTTGCCCACCTAGCATGCCTAGCCCACACTAAAAACTCATTACATATATACTGAGCAATGAATTTAAAAGTCCAACAAATATGCAAGAAATTAGGAATTATAAATGACCAAGAAGTTCATTGTTTACATCTCTGTGCCCGATCTCTTTAGTGCTAGCAAATGTGTTAAACATAGTGAAATATAACTGTCAGGAGTAACTAAAATTGGCAAACCTGGTATATGTGTGTACATATGATATATGTGTATTTATGTGTGGATGTATACGTGTGTATGTATTATGTATGTAAAGAGAGAGCAAAAAGATATGTTTCTTTAGTGTCTTGATTATGAATTCTAGACAGAAAATGCGAACAACTAGTCTTCAATAATAATGTATACTGATGGTTTTAATCCCTTTAGCTCAGTCAGTTTACTTAACTGCAGCATATCTTAGGTTGTGTCAGAAGAAAAAACACTTTTGAATTTCTGCATGGAATTTTGGTAACATTCTTTTTTTTGGGGGGTAGCATACCAGGGATTGAACTTAGGGGCACTGAGCCACATCCCCAGCCCTGTTTTGTTTTTCACTTAGAGACAGGGTCTCACTGAGTTGCTTAGCACCTCCCCTTTTTTTTTTTTTTTTTTCTGCTGAGGCTTGTTTTGAACTCACAGTCCTCCTTCCTCAGTCTCCTGAGCTGCTGGGATTATAGGTGTGCACCACTGTGACTGGCTTCAGTAACATTCTTAAAGCAATTCTTAAAGCATTCATGATAGAAGCAGAGGATCCTATTATGCATTATTTTTTTGTCAAACAGCTACATTTTTACAAACATTAAAATTATATTTTCATACAGAGTCCTTATTATTGATGACAACAAAATTAAGGCATAAAATGAGAGGTATGTCTCCAAGGCTAAGAAAGAAAAACATCAAAATTAGTTGTAATGGTAGACAAATAATTCAGTTGGCCTAAAACATGTATTTTGCTCAATGAATTGTCATGTCTCATCAAACATTTTGTTTCTCTAAATGGAAATCTAGGTGATGTATTTACCACTTTCAGTCAAAAAGGCTTCTATGCAAAACCTCTTTTTTATGAAATTTGGAGTGTTTAAAAAAGAGCAAGAGAAAGTTTTTTTTTCTTAAGGAAGAGGGTTTTTGCTCCTACTAAAAATTATGATTAAATGAATTATTTAATTTGAATAATTTCAGACATAATATAAGAATTATGCAATTGAGAACAACAAATACTTCTGAATGTCTGTATCATGTGCTTAGCTAGATATTACCAATATGTAATTCTGTCTTCATAGTGCATCATTATTTACTTTTAATAATAGCTACTTTTGTGATCTCTGGGTGTGTGCTTGAGTGTGTGTTGTATCAGGCACTTTAGGTACTTTGATGGACACTTCACAGACTCCATTTTTTTCTCTCACAACAAATATTTGTTAAATACTACCCACCATTTCAAAAAGTGGAAAAAAACTGCATTGGGCACAGTGGTAGCCAGTTGTTATCCCAGTGACTTGGGAGGCTAAGGTAGGAGGATTGTAGTTGGAAGCCAGCCAGGGAAACTTAACAAGTTCCTTTCTCAAATTAAAAAGATAACAAGTACTGAGGATGTAGCTCAGTGGTAGAGTACCCCTGGGTACTGCAAAAAGTCAAAGATAGAAAACACTGAGTAACAGTGATGTTAGGTAATGTACCAAAGTGTACACAACAATTAAATCTCAAAGTTTGATCTCAGATCTATTTATTTCCAAAGCCGGTCCTTTTCATATTAGATCACAGCCCTTTAGAATATAGCCCTGCTTTTATATCATTGTCTATATTGGGAAATGAAAAGAAATAGCAGTAAAGTTTGTAATAATCACTAACCTTGTGATGGGGATCAGGTAGATATGAGTAGTAGGAACATTAAGTAGAGGAATTCATTCTACAGACTGAGCCTTTCTGCTAATTCTCAAGTTCTTAAAGAAACAACTTACACAAAGTCATCCTGACTCTTCTCTCACTTAAAACAATAGCCCTGTAACAACATATCATTCACAGGGCCAAGGAATGTTTGCCCAGGATTCTGCCTTTGATAAGAGGATTTCCCTGACTGGAGGCTGGAGAGCTTGGTGGTCTCAAGCCTACAAAATCAAGTTCCACATAAAACTAGTCAGCACAAACCGAGGGAGCTAAAATTGCCTTTAGGTCCTTGGCATATAATTTAATCTTACTGTAATTATAAATTTTCTCACCTTGGGCTTCACATACATGAGTAAGATATACGAAATAGGGATTTAGAAATCTGAAACAGTGCGACTGTCAATCAAAAGCCAGAAAGTAGTGCTCAGGTGGGAATGCCCCTTAACGTCAAAAAATGCTGAAACACAAAGAAAAGAGTCATTGCTCTCCTCTTACTCTTCTTTTTTTTTTTTTTTTCTTTTTTGGTGCTGGGGATTGAACCCAGGGGTGCCTTAACACTGAGTCACATCCCCAGCTCTTAATAATTTATTTATTTTGAAACATTGTAAACAAATGGGATAAAACTTATTTCTCTGGTTGTACATGAAGTAGAGTCACACCATGTGTGTAATCATACATGTACGTAGGGCAATGATGTTTGTCTCAATCTGTTATTTTTCCTTCCCCCCACCCCTCCTATCCCCTCTTTCCTCTATACAATTCATCCTTCCTCCATTCTTGCCTCCCTCCCACCCTCCATTATGTATCATCCTGAAACAGTCATTGCTCTCCTCTGACTCTTCTCTTTTTCCTTCTTTCTCTTCTAATAAATTTTACTATACCTTTACTATACCTCATGTATTGCTTGAAATATTCTGTTGCAAAGAATAAGCTGAAAACACAATGCAACTTCTGCTAACACTTGCAGAAATCTAAAGAATATGTATTAGTAAGGGTTTTTAGAGGAACAGAAAAAACAGGGGAGATATATAAATATATATATATATATAATCATTCATTTTCATATATATTATATACATAAAGGGAGATTTTAGAATTTTAGGTGATTTATTAGATTGGCTTACAGAACTGGAAGCTGAATAGTTCCACAATGGCTGTTTGCAGATGGAGAGTTGGAGGACCCAGTAGTTGTGCAGTTCAAAAACCTGAAGGCTCAGAATAAAAGGAATCAATGACACTACCCCAAAATGGGCAGAAAGCCTGAAAATTCCCTGGAAAGTCACTGGGCAGAGTCCACTTTGGAAGAGTGAAGAAGCTGGAGTCTGATAACCTCAAGAGATCACAGCAGTGATCAAGAACCAGTTCAAGGAAAATTGAACTTGCTTTTGCTGCTACTTCTTTGTTCTTCCAAATTTTGTTCCATTCAAGTCTCCAACCTATTGGTTAGTGCTGCCCACATTTAGGATGGATTTCCATTTCATTTCCCTGTCCCACATGCCCTTCATTCTTATAAACACCGTCATCCATATACCCAGAAGCCTCTCAATCTTAGGTGTATCTTAAGCCAGTTAAGTTGACGATTCAAATTAGCCATTATAGCGTACCAGATATCTCAAATTGCTAAAAGTAGAATCATCGAGAGTGTGAAGCACTAAGGGTCAATTTAACACAAGAATCAGTAGGAAAAGGTTTTAGACAAGAGATTATTTTCTCCAAGTATATTGAGGACTATGGGTTTCACGAAAACATATGGGACTTTATGGCCCTAAAACAAAAAGATATATGAGAGAGAGACAGAAATAGAGAGGAAGACCAAGACGAAATCATGAAAACATGTTAAGGATATTGGACTATTTTCTTTGGGACATGGAGAATTTTAAGTGATATATTTTGTTTTGCATTTTATAGTTTATACTCTAAATATTCTAATTTAGAAAATAAATTGGAGTAGGTGGGATTACAGGTGATAATTAACTTAAAAAGTAATTACCTCACTTCATAAAAGAGATAATATGGTGCACTATTAAGGGGAAAGAGGAAATAAATGTTAGAGATTTCAAAACATGGTAAAGTCTTAAAACTTTGCCTGTTTTTGGATGTGGCTTAAGGAAATTTAATATTCAAAATTGGGTCTAAGATTTATGGCTTAAATACCACATTGATATTAACAGAAACAAACTGGATAGCAAGCAAACATGGACTAGAATAAGTGGTTGACTTGTAGATATGTTTAATTTTATATTTCTGAAATGAACTAATGAATATTACAGTGTTAGGGGTTTGAAGTTGGAGGTTATGTGGAAAACAGCTTCTTGTTATTTAGTACTATCCTCTGTATTTGACAGTCTGGAAGGCTGAGAACTGTATTTCCAAAAATTTCCTGCTGGGATTCAATTTATATTTCTAAATTTGAACTGGTTTTTGATGGAGCTAGACTCCATATGTACTCTTTCTGGGGATTAGGCTGAAGAGTAGAAAATACCTGAGTATGTATAAGACATACTTTGTTTTCTGAAAGACAAAATAAAATAGGTAAAGCTCTAGTAAAACCTATCAGAAGAAACATACGAGGCACTAATTAGGAATGTGAGGAATGAAGAAGGTACACTTCTCATAGGAGTATGTAATTATAAGAGCATTTTCTTGATTTGGGCTGCTGCAGCAAAATATCATAGAATGGGAGGTAAACTATAGAAATTTAATTTTCACATTACTGGAAGATAAGTCCAAGACCAAGATGCTGACAAATTTGTCATTTAGCAAAGACCTTGTTATAGTTATAGTTGGATATGTGGTGTCTCCAAAAAGCTCACCTGTGAGACAATGCAAGAACATTTTTTTTTCCCTCTGTTAATACAATTTTTTTTATTTTTTTATTTTTTTTTTATTTTTTTACATTTACATAGGGTAATGATGTTTATTTTATTTTTCCCCTCCCCCCACCCCTCCCACCTCTCTTTTCCCTCTACACAGTCTTCTTTCCTTCATTCTTGCCGCTCTCCTTAGCCTAACTCTAAACCTAACCCTAAACCTAATGCTAGCCCGTCCCACCCCCCATTATATGTCCTCATCCGCTTATCAGCGAGATCATTCGTCCTTTAGTTTTTTGAGATTGGCTTATCTCACTTAGCATGATATTCTCCAATTTCGACCATTTGCCTACAAATGCCATAATTTTATCATTCTTCATTGCGGAGTAATATTCCATGGTATAAATATGCCACAGTTTC
Source organism: Sciurus carolinensis (assembly GCF_902686445.1). Lineage (NCBI taxonomy): Eukaryota > Metazoa > Chordata > Mammalia > Rodentia > Sciuridae > Sciurus > Sciurus carolinensis. The sequence continues at coordinate 18,180,086 of NC_062217.1, read as the reverse complement.
TTTATCCATTCATCAACTGAAGGGCATCTAGGTTGGTTCCACAATCTGGCTATGGTGAATTGAGCAGCAATGAACATTGATGTGGCTGTATCTCTTAGTATGCTGATTTTAAGTCCTTTGGGTATAGGCCAAGGAGTGGGATAGCTGGGTCAAATGGTGTTTCCATTCCAAGCTTTCTGAGGAATCTCCACACTGCTTTCCAGAGTGGCTGCACTAATCTGCAACCCCACCAGCAATGTATGAGTGTTCCTTTTTCACCACATCCTCGCCAACACCTATTGTTGCTTGTATTCTTGATAATCGCCATTCTAATTGGGGTGAGATGAAATCTTAGGGTAGTTTTGATTTGCATTTCCCTTATTACTAGGGATGTTGAACATTTTTTCATATATCTAGTGATTACTTGTACATCTTCTTCTGTGAAGTGTCTGTTCATTTCCTTAGCCCATTTGTTGATTGGATTATTTGTATTCTTCGTGTAGAGTTTTTTGAGTTCTTTATAGATTCTGGAAATTAGCGCTCTATCTGAGGTATGGTTGGCAAAGATATTCTCCCACTCTGTAGGCTCTCTCTTCACATTTCTGATAGTTTCCTTTGCTGAGAGAAAGCTTTTAAGTTTGAATCCTATCCCAGTTGTTGATTCTTGCTTTTATTTCTTGTGCTATGGGAGTCCTGTTAAGGAAATCTGATCCTGAGCCAACAAGTTGAAGATTTGGACCTACTTTTTCTTCTATAAGATGCAGGGTCTCTGGTCTGATTCCGAGGTCCTTGATCCATTTTGAGTTGAGTTTTGTGTAGGGTGAGAGATAGGGGTTTAATTTCATTCTATTGCATATGGTTTTCCAGTTTTCCCAGCACCATTTGTTGAAGAGGCTATCTTTTCTCCATTGCATATTGTTGGAACCTTTGTCTAGTATGAGAAAATTGTATTTATTTGGGTTTGTGTCCATGTCCTCTATTCTGTACCATTGATCTACCTGTCTATTTTGGTACCAATACCATGCCGTTTTTGTTACTATTGCTTTGTAGTAGAGTTGAAGATCTGGTGTTGCAATACCCCCTGCTTCGCTCTTGCTACTGAGGATTGCTTTAGCTATTCTAGGTTTTTTATTCTTCCAGATGAATTTCATAATTGCTTGCTCTATTTCTGCAAGGTACATCATTGGGATTTTAATTGGAATTGCATTGAATCTGTATAGCACTTTAGGTAGTATAGCCATTTTGACGATATTAATTCTGCCTATCCAGGAACATGGAAGATCTTTCCATCTTCTAAGGTTTTCTTGAATATCTTTCTTTAGTGTTCTGTAGTTCTCATTGTAGAGGTCTTTCACCTCTTTTGTGAGATTGATTCCCAAGTATTTTATTTTTTTCGATGCTATTGTGAATGGGGTAGTTTTCCTAATTTCTCTTTCTGAAGATTCATCACTTATGTATAAAAATGCATTGGATTTATGAGCATTGATCTTGTAACCTGCTACTTTACTGAATTCACTTATGAGTTCTAAAAGTTTTCTGGTGGAATTTCCAGGTTCCTCTAAATATATAATCATGTCATCAGCGAACAGGGATAGTTTGAGTTCTTCTTTTCCTATTCGTATTCCTTTAATTTCTTTGGTTTGTCTGATTGCTCTGGCTAGAGTCTCAAGGACGATGTTGAATAGAAGCGGTGAAAGAGGGCATCCCTGCCTTGTTCCAGTTTTTAGGGGGAACGCTTTCAGTTTTTCACCATTTAGAATGATATTAGCCATGGGCTTAGCGTAGATTGCCTTTATAATGTTTAGGGATGTTCCCACTACCCCAATTTTTTCTAGTGTTTTGAGCATGAAGGGATGCTGTATTTTATCAAATGCTTTCTCTGCATCTATTGAAATAATCATGTGATTCTTAACTTTAAGTCTGTTGATATGGTGAATGACATTTATTGATTTCCGAATGTTGAACCAACCTTGCATCCCTGGGATAAAACCCACTTGATCGTGGTGCACTATCTTTTTAATATATATTTGTATGCGATTTGCTAAAATTTTGTTGAGAATTTTTGCATCGATATTCATTAAGGATATTGGTCTGAAATTTTCTTTCCTCGATGTGTCTCTGTCTGGTTTAGGTATCAGGGTATTATTGGAAAAAAAAAAAAAAAGAACATTAAGAGGCAAATGATTAGATTATGAGATGTGTGATCTAATCCATGGCTTAATCCACTATTGTGGATTAACTGGGTGATAACTGTAGGAAGGTAGAGTGTGGCCAGAGGAGACAGATCACTGGGAGTTTGCCTTTAGGGTTTGTATTTTGTCCCTGGTGAGCAGAGCACTCTCTCTCTCTACTTTCTGGTAGCCATGTCCTGAGCTGCTTTTCTCTTCCGCCATAATAATCTATTTCACCTCTGACCTAGAGTTATAGAATCAGCAGTCTATATACTGAGATCTCTGAAACTGTGAGTGCCAATTAACTTTTCCTCCTCTAAAATTGTTCTTGTTGGGTCCTTTTGTCACAGAAAAAAAAAAAAAAAATCTGATGGAAACAGGCCTGTTTCTTTCCTTCTCATGGTGTCCTCATATTGTAGCTGTAGCTAGTTGGTTCTCTGGGACTTAATCCCATTAATGAGGTCTCTGGGCCCATAGCCTATTCACCTCCCAAAGATCAAACCTCCATCACCTTGGGAGTTAGAATTCATCACACAAGTTTTAAGGGGACTTAAACATTCAAATCATAGCAAAGATATAAAGAATAACTTTATGCCAACACACTTAAATGATTAGATGAAGACCAACATTTTTTTAAGAAAAACACAAAACTCCCAATGTTGATAAAAATATAAATGTGAATTGTCCCATATTTATTATACTACTTGATTCTGTGATTTAAAATCCTCCTTTAGAGAAAGATATAGTCCTAAATGGCTTCAGCAGTATAGTTTTCTGAACATTTTAGGAAGGCATGTCACAATTCCTATTCCAAGTATGCTAGAGACGAGAAAAAGAGCTATCCCAACACATTTAATAAAGCCAGAAAATCATGCATATTACATCATGACAGAAAAAAAAACAAAAATTATAGCTCAATTTCTCTGTGAACATAAATTTAAGAATCCTGAATAAAATATATGTAACAGGAATCCAGCAATGTACTGAACTAATAACACATCCAAACCAATATTATTTTGTTTCAGAAGTGCAGACTTGCTGTAACGTTCAAATATTAATTAGTGTAAGATATCAAATAAATGTAAATAAACAATGTGAATGGAAAAGTCCATATAATCATCTCAATAGAAACAGAAAAGGACTTTAATGCCCACATGATAAAAATTATTACTAACTTAACAATAAAAGGAATCTCAATGAAAAAATAACCTCACTACAAATACTGTAAGTAAATGTAAATAATTAAAATTTTTCTCTTGAAATTGAGAAGGCAGAAGTATGCTTGTAAACATTAATTCTATTCTATAATTGCTATAGTGGACATACAGTAAAATAGGGCAAATATAAAAAAGACAACTGTAAGGATCATAATAAATAGAAACAAACCACTCATTGACAAATGATGTAATTATCATGGAAAAATCCCTAAAGAATCTAAATATAATTATGCTTATGTTTAATAACTGATTCTGGCAAGGCTTTTGGATGTAAATTCAATATCACAAAATCAATCATCTAAGTCTTCTCCAACGGAAAACTTTAGGAAACAGTGAAAAACAAAACAAAACAAAAAACACTAAAATCTGTCTGATGTATCAGATACTTAGCAATAAGTAAGAGAAGATGTGCAAGACACATAACCTGAGAAGTATATGATAATATTAAGGGGACAATTAAAAAAAAACCAAATAATTGCAGAGATATATCATATCCCTTGATCGAAAAGCTCAATATCACAATATTGCTTATGCTCTCAAACTATTCTGTAGATACATTTCCAATAAAATTTTACCTTGTGTATCTTTTTAAACTGATAAGAAGATTCTTATTACTATGGAGAAATGCAAATGGTCAAGAGAGTCAAGATAAATTTTAAGAAGAACAAAGTTAGAACCCATTATACCTGTGCATATTAAGAATTACTATAAAGCCATTATCAAATAAGATGTAGTGGTTAATTAATTCAAGGACAAAGAACGATGGGACAGAATAGAGTCCTGACAGGGTTATACCCATCTATAGCCACTTGATTAATGACCCAGGTGACCGAGAATACCAAATCTTATAAGTTTGTGGAGTAATAGGAACATTTATACACTGACTTCGGGAGGGAGAGAATTTGCATAACTGTATGAATTCTATGTAGAATTGTTAGGATTCCAAATCTGAGAAACCACATGTACCCCATCAAAAAGGGAATGGACCAATTATAGCAAATTCATAAATTATATTTATAAATATAAATCACACATTATAGTTGGTGCTCATTAATAAAATTTTGAGAAAAAGAAGTCAAACACAAAAAGAGAACTTCTCTGTAGTCCCACAAAAGTGCACAGGAGGAAATGTTAAGAGGAATCAAGATGGTGCTTTGTGGAGGAAGGAAGTGGGTGACTTGGAGGGGGCAAGAAGGAGACTTGTGATATGATGGTGTTATTCTATCTCTTGATCTAGTCGGAAGTTACTTAGGTAAGAGCATTTGTGAAAACTTACTAATCTGTAGCTTTCTTTATTTTGTGGGTCAACAATATTTTTTATATTAAAGAGAAAGTAAAAATAGGAGGAAAATCATAAAACAGATGACTTTAGGAAATGATGAAGAGTGTCCTTAATATGGTCAATTCAGATGGGCATTAAATTTAGATGAAGACTAAGAGATAGTTATTGGCTTTCATAACTAGAAGGTCTTTGAGGACTTTTTAAAAAGCATCCTAGATGCAGTGGTTTTGGGTAGAAACAGATTGGAGTATGCCAAAAAGAACTTGGGCAAAGACACAGCAGTGTTAATAAATGCCAAAATGCTAAGACCTTTTTGTAACTTAGATTAATATCCTTTTGCTAGGCATAAAGAATTGTGTTGGAGAGATCTCAAACTTTTTCTGAATATGCACACCCTTCTTCAACTAGCTTTTGTTTAAATCATTAGAGGAATTACTTTTTGCTGACTTAAAGATAGTTACAACAAATAAGATCATTTGATTTTGTTTCTGCTTTGTGTGGTGTTATAGTTTGGATGTGTCTCCCAAAAGCTCATGTGTGAGACGATGCAAAAAGTCTTAGAGGTGAAATGATTGGATTATGAGAGCCTTAACCCAATCAGTGAATCAATTCCCTTATACAGACTAATGAGTGAGTGGTAACTGAAGGCAGGTAGGGTGTGGCTGGAAGAGATGTGTCATTGTGGGCATGCCTTTGGGTACATGCTTCATATCTGGTGAGTGGAATCTTTCTCTGTGTCTCTCTCTCCCTCTCTCTCTCTCTCTGCTTCTTAGTCCTCATGTCTTGAGCCACTTCTCTCTACCACACTCTTTTGCCTTAATGTTCTTCTTCATCTGGGCTCCAAGGAATGGAACCGACTGTCTTTGGACTGAGAACTCTGAAAGTGTGAGTCTCCAAAAAAACTTTTCCTCATAAAATTGTTCTTGTCAGTTCTTTTAGTCACAGCAGCAAAAAAGTCAACCAAAACATATGGACTTTGTGATCTCTAGAATAGATTGATAAAACAATAGGATATTTTTTATACATTCTTGGCCTTTATGTCCTGGACTGAATTGCCAGAAGTTTATTGCATAATCTTGGAATCAGTTTAATGTACCTATCTGTTCTCACCCATGACATCAGACATACATTTTTAAATTTTCTTTGTGACTCAAATGTGACCAAAAAAAAGTTCTCCCAATAGTTGTAGTGATAGCCTTTGCCTAATTGTAAAAAAACAATAAAAAGACAAAAACCAAAGAAACAAAAATTCACACAAAACAGAGGATCTTGGTTCACAATGGGATCTGTCCTTTCGCCATTGGTGGTAGCTAATGAAAACAGGTTTAGAAAATGATTCTCCTGGGAACAAAAACATTATTTAACATAGAGATCAGATACTAGTGGCTTCAGGACAAATTAAACCCACAATGTTTATCATTTAACTACATTCTTCAGTTATTGTTTTTGGCTTTTGTTCCATATATAAAAGCCACAAAGCAGTACCTATGCGCTCCAGTTTATTACTCATCTCAGAGACTTATTTCTGCCTTCTAGAATTAAAGTATAGAATAGTGACCAAGTGTGTGCTTTGGGTCCAGACTACCTAGTATTGAATCCTGGCTATACTTTGTGATTTAGGGTAGTTACTTAATATTTCTGTACCTCTGATTTCTTACCTTCCAACTGGGGATGAAAAATTTTTGTAAATATTAGGAATAAGTACAAGTTTCAAAATTACAGAATTGAATAGTGCTTAGGAATGGAGCAATATAAGGATGTATAGGCAATGAGTAGGTAAAATGTAACAGAGACACACCAAGAGAATTTTGTAGTAGTTAGACACAATGAAGTAAATGCACAAAGAACAACGTGGATGGAGCTTAAAGGCTACCAGGCACAGAGAAAGTGAAAAACACTGAAATCTAGAGTATGAAGAAACTGACATGAATGAAAAATATGTAAACAAACATACATTTTTGCAAAAACTGGGCAAACAAAAAGATGTAGATAAACACTTTATGATCATTAACTCCAAATGGCATACACAGAAAGTAATGGCAGTGGAATATAAAGATAGGAACAAATTAAAAACAATAAAAAAGAAAAATGAAGTTGATAAACCATAATCTAATGGGAAATTCTGAGTTCTACTATTTTTCCAAAAATGAAATTAATGAAATCTAATGGAAAACTAATCATAGTGCTTTCCTCACAGAAGGTAATGTGAGTGTGGTAGCCTGTAATCCCAGCTACCTGGGGCCAGCCTAGGAAACCTAGCAAGACTCTAGCTTAAAAATAAAAAATAAAAAAGACTGGGGTTGTAGCTCAGTGGTAGAGCACCCCTGGGTTCAATCCCCAGGAATGCAAAAAAGAAGAAAAGACATTACAGTGAGAATTGGATTAAACAAATAAATACCTTAAAAAACACCTAGAATATTACCTAGTATAGGAGTACTCAAAACTTGTCAGGTATACACTCACATAGGTAACTTTTTTGACTCCAAAGGCATTTTAGTTGTGAAGCCAGGTATAAATGAATGCTCATTTGGAAAATTGTTTTAACCTCAAATTGCTCATTAATCTGTTTTACTGTGATATCAATAAATAAATGATTAGATATTTATAACATTCCTGTTTCTTTTTCTGTCCTCATTTAACTAGTTCTTCTTTCCTTCCAGTTATAGGAATCTTAGCTCCTCACATGTAGTTGTATCTTCAAATGCATCACAAGAAGAAAAAGACACATTTGCTGAGAGCATAAGGGATTTTAGCCAAAGCAAATGAATGAGAGAGTTTTAATTCACAAGGGTTCAAATTCATTTAGGCCTGTCATATCCTACAAAGGAAAATCATCATCCAGAAAGGGGCAGTCAGGCATGATATTAAACAGCTGAGCGTGTCAAAATAATCACTCTGTGGTTACGGAGTTCCATTCACTACATCCCAGCTTGAGCTGTTGCCATTGTGTGGGATTTTCACCCTTCCTGATAAATTGATCTGTTTTTCCTAATGTAATTATCATGAAGTTTTCTCTGAAATGCGAATTTAAACTGAATAAGTTCATTGAGTTATAATTCTTAGGATTTTTGATTTAAACATTAAATAAATTTAATTTGTAAAGTAGGTTTCCATATGGGAAGAATGCTATTTTTTGCTATTTATTGGCATATGGTAAAATTGGATGTACTTACTAGAAAATAGAAATTTTCTTCATAATTTCCTGAACTTTCAAATAGAAATGATTAGACAACTGAAAGATACCTTCCTCATACATGCATGTGAAGTCAGCTGTTTCATTGTTCTTTTGTTCTCTTATAAACTCTGTAATGCTACTATAAAGGTGCACATTTAGGTTTTTCAGCAGACTAACATCAATGGATTGAAAAACTCAATCGATTATTAACAAATAACAACTTATTTTACTATATCCCTTTAGAGTTGGTGTAGAAAAAACAGAGGAAAAAGGAATAAACTTCCACAATGTATCAAAAGCATATAAAGAGTAGTAATTGGTGAGAATGAAGTTTCCTTGTCACCCACTGTTCATGGGATTTGGTTTTACCAAAAACTACCAAGTATTTTGTTCTATTTCAGCAACTGAAAAGATAGAGAACCAACAGTTAGCTTCTTAGTGACATATTTTGGTCCACATATCAAACAAAAGATTTGTAGACAACCATTAATATAGGTGAATACACCCACTTCTAATTGTTTTTATTTATAGGATAATATTTCCTTGCGATGTGGATGTATTTATTCTGTTTATTCTTACTAACTCAATCAAAAGACATCAGGAGTTCAAATTCTCACTGACCCTGGCAATCAGAAGTTTAGTTACCTTAGAAAAATGCATCGTCTTTATTAGTCTTTAGCTGAACTATTATATAAATTGTAGAAGAATTGAATCATTTCAAAACTAATGCTGATAGTTTCAAAAGGGGGGAGAGCAAAGAAACAGAAACAGTTGTAATCACTGTTTACAACTGAGAGTTTAAATTAAGAAATATTGCGATTTGATTATATAGAAAAATTAATCCCATAAGTTCTAAAAGGTTGAAATCAAATACTTAATTAAAAATTCTATTTCCATATGTTAAAGTCACACTCATTTATTATTCCCTTTTAATTCTTTGTTTTTATATTTTTAAAATATTTGTATATTTTAGTTTTGTAAAAGTAGATTATACTCATTTAGAAATTTGAAACTATAAAAATTATCAAGGTAGATATTACACTAAGCTATAATTTGAAAAACTATTACATTTTTATATTTTTCCAGTCTTCTTCCTTTTGCCCTGTTTATGAAAATGAAGTTAGATTCATTTTATACAAACTCATATGATCAATGATATATATGCTGTATTTATGATATAATACATCATAAGGAAATTTGAAAATTATCAGTGCTTTTAAATACATCATTCTCATGGCTATATAATATGCTACTAGGTGAATGTCCCATAATATGGCTATTAACAATATTTATATGTAGTTTTTAATTTTGTAAACATTTTTATATTCAAAATTCCAAATGAAAACTTCTAGAATAAAAGGCACATTTTAAAATTTTTCTTGATATTTGTTGCCACATTGTTTAACCTAAGTTGAAAAATTTGCAACTCCCTTTGCCATATCGGAGTTCCTTTTCTTATCACATGTGTGCCAACGTTGTTTTAAATTTTCATTGTTTTCTTGTGCATTTCTTTAATTCCTATTGAAATTCAGTATTTTTGGTCAAATATTTATCACTAATAATAGTTCCTTTTCTAAATATTTTCTTACCCCTATGGCCATATTTAACTATTACATTTCTTCCCAATAAGTTCAAATAAGTTTCTTACATTAATTGTATTAATATTTTGTCAATTTGTAGAATACAGATTTTAAATTTATTCAGCTTTATTTTCTTAACAATGTTACCCTCCTTTAGAAATTTGTATCTTATTTATTTATGTGCAGTGACTTCTCTGCTTAGTTTTGATTGCTTGTGTACTTAGAAAATTTTTTCACACATTCCAAAAATTGAACTATATTCACTTATGTATCTTTTCTATTTAAAAATCTTTTATTTTTTATATTTAATCTATTAAATTGGTTGTTAGTTGTGGTACATAGTACAATATGAATATGTAAGAATTTTTTCCTAATATTTATTGTATTGCCCAAGTATTACTTTTCACCCACTGAATTAAATTGCAAGACCATTATACATGATATGAATATAGGTTTATCTATATATACACCAGGTACTATGCATTCTTACCTTATCTCCTCACAACATCAAATGTTAATGCAAAAGTTAACTCAAAATGAATTAAAGAGTTAAATCTAATGCTTGAAAGTATAAAACCTCCAAAAACTATCAGGGAACAGAATCTTTGACATTGCTCTTCACAGAATTTTTTTGGGGGTAAGGGTTAAATGACACTAAAAGCACAGGCAACAAAAGCAAAAATAACCTGGTGGGATTGCTCAGACTAAAAAGATTCTTCACAGCAAACAAAAGCAATAAAATGGAAGTGGAATTGAAGAAAATATTTGCAAATCACGTATCTGATAAGGTATTAATATCCCAAATATAACTATATAGCAAAAGAACTGTGCAACACACCCACATATATATGTATTGTGTGTATGCATACATATATATATAGAATTAGTTGCAAGACAATTATATATGATATTAATATAGGTTCATCTATATAGCATAGTATTTTGTGGATATTTCTAAATACTCTGTTGCCACCACTCAACATCTGTTGAAATCATCATGATTCTTAACTTTAAGTCTGTTGATGTGGTGAATTACATTTATTGATTTCCAGATTTTGAACCAACCTCGCATCCCTGGGATGAAACCCACTTGATCACGTTGCACTATCTTTTTAATATGTTTTTGTATGTGATTTGTTAAAATTTTGTTAAGAATTTTTGCATCAATGTTCAATAAAGATATTGGTCTGAAGTTTTCTTTCCTACATGTATCTTTCTCTGGTTTTGGTATTAGGGTGATAGTAGCTTCATGGAATGAGTTTGGAAGGGTTTCCTCCTAATCTATTTCATGGAATTCTTTGAGGAGTATTGGAATGAATTCTTCTTTAAAGGTCTTGTAGAACTTGGTTGAGAATCCATCTGGTCCCAGACTTTTCTTGGTTGATTGGCTTTTGATGGCTTCAGTGTCTTCAAGATTTTCTATTTTGTTGGAGTATAGATTTTCAAAATAGCTTCTAATTATATTTTGTATTTCAATAATGTCTGTCTTGATATTTGCTTTTTCATCAGGAATCTTAGTACTTTGAGTTTTGTCTTTCCTTCTCTTCATTAGTGTGACTGAGGTTTTATCAATTTGTTTATTTTTTCAAAGAACCAACTTTTTGTTTTGTCAATTTTTTGTTTCAATTTCATTGATTTCAGCTCTGATTTTTAACTATTTCCTATCTTCTACTACTTTTGTTGTTAATCTGTTCTTCTTTATCTAGGACTTAAAGCTGTAATGTTAGGTTATTTATTAGTTGACTTTTTCTTTTTTTACTGAATACACTTCATGCAATAAATTTTTCTCTTAGTACTGCTTTCATAGTATCCCACAGATTTTGATATGTTGTATTGTGTTCTCGTTTACCTCTAAGAAATTTTTTATCTGCCCCCCTGTTGTCTTCTGTTATCCATGCATTATTCAATAGCATATTATTTAGTCTCCAGGTGTTGGAGTAGTTTATGTTTTTTATTTTATCATTTTCTAATTTCATTCAATTATGGTTTGGTAGAATACAAGGTAGTATCTGTACTTTATTGTATTTCCTAATAGTAGCTCTGTGACATAAAATATAGTCTACTTTAAAGAAAAATCCATGTGCTGATGAATAGAAAGTATATTTGCTTCTTGATGTATGGAATATTTTATATATGTTTGTTAAGCCTAAATTATTGATTGTGTTATTGAGTTCTCTGGTTTCTTTGTTCAATTTTTGTTTGGAGGATCTATCCAATGGTGAGAGAGGTGTGTTAAAGTCACCTCGTATTATTGTGTTGTGATCTATTTGGTTCCTGGAATTAAGAAGGATTTGTTTGATGTACATAGATGCACCATTGTTTGGGACACAAATATTTATGATCATTATGTCTTGCTGATTTATACTTCTCTTAAGCAGTATGAAATGTCCTTCTTTATCCCTTCTAATTAATTTTGGTTTGAATTCTGCTTTATCTGATATGAGGATGGATACCCCTGTCTTTTTAATGAGTCTGTGTATGTGGTATGTTTTCTCCCATCCTTTCACTTTAGTCTGTGGGTATCTTTCTATGAGATGAGTCTCTTAAAGGCAACATATTGTTGGGTCTTTCTTTTTAATCCAATCTGCCAGTTTTAACATTTAGAGTTATTATTGAGATATGACTTGTATTCCTGAATATTTTGGCTTATTTTTGGTTTTTAACTTGATTTAGTTTCTCCTTTATTGACTTTTCCATTAGGGTATTTTCTCCCTTGCTCACTTACATTGTTGTTTTTCATTTTTTCCTCATGGAATATTTTGCTGAGAATGTTCTGTAGTGCAGGCTTTCTATTTGTAAATTCTTATAACTTTTGTTTATCATGGAAGGATTTTATTTAATCGTCAAATCTGAAGGTAAGTTTTGCTGCGTATAAGTTTCTTAGTTGGCATCCATTTTCTTTCAGAGCTTGAAAAATGTTGTTCCAGGCCCTTCTAGCTTGTATGTTCTGGGCTGAGAAATCTGTTGATATCTGTATTGGTTTCCCCCTACATGTAATCTGATGGTTTTCTCTCACAGCCTTTAAAATTCTATCTTTATTTTGGATGTTTAGCATTTTCATTATAATGTGCCTCAGTGTGGAGCTATTGTAATTTTGTACATTTGGTGTCCTATAAGCCTCTTGTATTTGATTTTCCATTTCATTCTTCAGATTTGGGGAATTTCCTGATATTATTCCATTGAATGGATTATTCATTCCTTTGGTTTGTATCTCTGTGCCTTCCTCAATCCAAATAATTTTTAAATTTGGTCTTTTCATGATATCCCATAATCCTTGGAGTTTCCATTTATGATTTCTTACCAACTTTTCTGTTTGGTCAACTTTGTTTGCAAGATTAAATATTTTTTCTTCCTTGTCTGAGGTTCTGTCTTCCAAGTGATCTAGTCTGTTGGTTATGCTTTCTATTGATGTTTTAATTTGATTTATTGTTTCCTTCATTTCAAGGATTTCTGTTTGGTTTTCTTTTTTCAGAATGCCTATCTCTTTATTGAAATGATCTTTTGCTTCCTACAATTGCTCTTTTGACTGTTTATTGGTGCCATATTTCATTGCCTGCATTTGCTTATGTATCTCATCCTTTGCCTCTTGGATCATTTCAATTATGTACATTCTGAACCCCTTTCTAACATTTCTTTTACCATGCTGTCATTGGATATATGAATATAGCATCTAGGTTTGTTTGGGACACTTTCTTCCCTTGTTTTCTCGTGTTGTTCATGTATCTTCACTTCTAACAGTGTGAATCTCAGTTATTGCAATTTCCCCCCTATCGGTTTATAGTGTCCCTGCAGGTTTCCAATACTTCACCTTAAAGTAGGAGATCAATATTAGTATCACACAATATGAACAATATGCACCCTTAATCCAAATAATCCCTATTAAGATATAAACAATATTGTCTTAATAAACAGAGATGATGAGTTCTGTTATTATCTATAGAATAAAGAATGGTTTGCAATAAGGTCCACAATTTCTAATGGTGGACAAAGAGAGTGAGGAGGAGGTGTAAGATGTAATGTTAAAGAGATAAGAAGTGAGTCTATAGTGGTACTATGTCATGGAATAGTGAAAGCAGAATCAAAAGAAATTGGCTGTTAGAAAAGGGAGATAGAGTTGCCAAGGAAATAGATAGATAAGAGGAAAATAGAGAGAGTGATAAAAATAATAAAAAAGAAAAGTAGGAATAATCACAATAATACTTAATAAAAAAAAAATCTGCAATAAAACTATACTATTCAAACCTCCTAGTCTTCAGTAGCCTGATGCCTGAGAGGAACTTGATAATGCGGTATCCCATGTCCCAAGAAGGGAGCTGCCCCACTAGGGATGGTGACCTCCAGGTGGGGAATAATCCATGATGGCAGGCAGAGGCACCTCCACGTGTTGGTTGATGTCCAGCTGCAGGGTGGGCACTAGACTGCGGATTGGGCCTTGGCCAGACTGGGTCACGTCACTGGAGTTGTGTGCAGGTGGTGGACCTGGGCCAAGGACACATTGGGTTCCTAAGGACAATAAAAGGACAAGCATGAAGTTTATTTAGAACATACATAAATATTATACTGTTTTCTTAACTCATGACTTTATTCCCCTGTTTTATTCATAACACATGAAGGAAAAATCAGTGCTTAGGAATGAATCCTGTATGCAGTACTAAATATTCCTTCAGCCTGGAAAGATGGAAGAAAACTGTTTGTTATAACTAAGCAATTGAGGAAACACCTCTTTTAGACAGTACTTTTGCCAGCTCAGTCTGTGTCAGAGCACCGCCCAACAGGCCAGATGTGCTTTAGAATCTCACCTTCAATAGTGGGGTGTCACTCAGGGTGGCACTTAGGCATAAGGATTATTTTGAGCTCAAGGCACGTGAACATTCACAGATGCAAAGAGGATATTTTCATCTCTCCCTTTCTTCCTGAAATCAAGAGATTATAAAAAAAATCTCATCTGAACGATGCCTGCCTTGGGCCAGGAGAAAAGAACATTCTTGGATGAGGGGCCACAGCCAAGAGAATTTTGTTAAACAAACTTTGTTAAAAAAAAAAAGTCTTATCTTTAGCCTTTCCACATAAATTAGTTAGTGTTCCACAATCATCTCTCTTTGTCCAACCTGATTTCAGAACATTTATGTTTTGCTGCTTTGAGTCTTCCTTATGAAGATTTGTGTGTCATGTAAGACATATTAAATTTGTATTCTTTTCTCCTGTTACTCTGTTTTCCAGATTATGTTTTATATCAATTTAATTTTCAGACCTAGCTGCAACCCTTAAGGAAGTAGTGGTAAAATTTTACCTGCTATATATCAGCATGTTCTGATTCTTGCTATTTTTTTTCCAAATTCTATTACTAGGAATTCAGCTTTGTTCCAGACTTTGATTTGCTTGTTATGAATGAGCACACTTATTGCACAGTTTTTTTAATGTCTCCTATTCACCTCGAATATAGTGCCCACTTTCATTATACAGTATACAGTGTGGGGAGATAAATAAGTGCATAAGATCACTTCTAATTGTGTGGGCATGTGCTATAATAACAAAGGCAAATATATGCATGTGAGGCAGAGGGTTAAAGGGTGAGGCTACTGTAGATTAGACCATGAGGTAAAATCTCTCTAGTTGACACTTGATTTGTGACCAACAAACATATATATAATCAGATTTCCCTGAAGTAGAGATGGGAACTGGGGAGTTGGAGACTCTTCATCTAGAGACTTGCAGTTCATGGGAAGGAGTTCAGTTTTATTTTGAATGTGTTAAAGAATCATTTCAGGGTTTTAAGGGAAGAAAGACATCATTTAAGAAAAAAAAAATCCATCTCTCAGCTTTGTGGAAAATGGTTACTCCAGGGACAGGATGATTGATTCAGTGATGCAGCAGTCCAGGTAAGATATAATGATGACTTGGAATGAGATTACAGTAGCAGAGCCGAAGAGGACTTGGAAGATTTATGATCTGCTTTGAAGAAAGTATTGACAGAATAGGTTGATAAAATGAATACAGGGAGTGAAAGAAGTAGGCAAATTGGCATCTCAAGTATTTTGCTCTAGTTGTTGGGTGGATGGTTTTACCACTTATTGAGGAGTAATAGAAAGAGAGCCATGTTTGGGTAAGAGTAGAGATTAACTTTACTGTTGTGGTTATGAAATGCCTAAGTAGCCATGAAACAAAGTTACTGAGCAGGTAGGAAGTTGCACATTATCTTAACTGCAAGGAAAGAGAGATGCAGAAATAAACAAAACAAAGCAAAGCAATGATTTATTTTTTAAAACCCTCTGTCATCATCACTAAGTAGGCACTCAAAGCAACCTGTCTGAATAGGTTCCCTCGCAGAAGCAGCAGGTAGATAACAGGGACTAAAATGAAAGTCCAGTGTATTACAAAGCTATATTTCATTGATTCAACTTATATTTCAAGTTCATATTATCTCATGTTTTCATTTCTTCATCCATTTCCCAAATGCCCTGCAAGTACTATGTCTTCACACCTGTTGACTGCATGGGAGTTCCATTACTACTCTTCCATGCACATGGCTTATGCATACACAGTGTGGTAGTCAACCTCTCGTGCAATTCAGTGTTTTCAGTTGAAGACTCATCTCTGTGGGTACATGGGTGTCATGTGTTTCGATACTGGATAATGCATGACAAACCTCTCCAAACTCTCGGATAACGTTATGTATCTCAACCACAGAGCAATTGAGAAACGATGATATTTCTGTAACTGTTAAGTGGGAACTTAGTTAAAGTATGCATTAGTCTCATGTTTCTGCATTTACTTTTCTGTTTCTTTGTCACATGTTCTTTATGCCTTCAGAAATTCCTATAGGCACAAATATAAGACTGTAGCAACAGTGTTTATTCTCTCATAGGTCAACAGGTCCTGGATCCCTGTTCTGTGTGATCAGAAACATCTTTAAATAAGGCTTTGTTAATACTCATGACCATGTTAAAAAATGATAAATCACAAGTCACTCATACAGTGTATTGTTTCTTTTCATAAATAGACGCACTTTTTATCTTGACCTTCACAATGAAAAGTGAGGTAAAAAACTCTACAACAAGAATGCAAATAATCCAATCGACAAATGGGCTAAGGAAATGAATAGACACTTCACAGAAGAAGATCTACAAGCAATCAACAAACATATGGAAAAATGTTCAACATCTCTAGTAATAAGAGAAATGCAAATCAAAACCACCCTAAGATTCCATCGCAGCCCAATTAGAATGGCGATTATCAAGAATTATCAAGAATACAAGCAACAACAGGTGTTGGCGAGGATGTGGGGCTGCAAATCAGTGCAGCCCCTCTGGAAAGCAGTGTGGAGACTCCTTAGAAAACTTGGAATGGAACCACCATTTGACCCAGCTATTCCACTCCTTGGCCTATACCCAAAGGACTTAAAATCAGCATATTACAGAGATACAGCCACATCAATGTTCATAGCTGCTCAGTTCACAATAGCCAGATTGTGGAACCAACCTAGATGTCCTTCAATTGATGAATGGATAAAGAAACAGTGGTATATATATACAATGGAATATTACTCAGCCATAAAGAATGATAAAATTATGGCATTTGCAGACAAATGGATGAAATTGGAGAATATCATGTTAAGTGAGATAAGCCAATCTCAAAAAAACAAAGGACAAATGATATCGCTAATAAGTGGATGATGACACATAATGGGGGGTGGGAGGGGTTAGTGTCAGGGTTAGAGTTAGGGTTAGGGAGGGGGGCAAGAATGGAGGAAGGAAGGACTGTATAGAGGGAAAAGGGGTGGGAGGGGTGGGGGGAAGGGAAAAAATAACAGAATGAATCAAACAACATTACCCTATGTAAATTTATGATTACACAAATGGTATGCCTTTACACCATGTACAAACAGAGAAACAACATGTATCCCATTTGTTTACAATAAAAAAAAAGAAAAGTGAGGTAGATGAACCAGATATTATCATAAATTAAGAACTGAAGGTGAACAAGAGAGTAGAGGTACTAGGTCATCTATTTATTAAAGAGGAAAGCAAAAACAGAAAGGAAAAACATCATTTACATTTTAGCACAAATATTCTTCAAAAAAATACAACCCTGAAAAAGAAAGCAGTATATATTTATTTAAAAATGCTATATGCCTACTAGAAAGAGATCTAAATTAAGAACAAGTATATGATATCTATTGCCTTCTGCCACTTAAATTAACTTCATGTCACTTGAAGAGACACACCCTATCCATAGGCATCAGGATTTTCATCTTTAAATGTGAAAGACATGAACTTCATTCACTTATTCAATTAACATTTTGTGATAGGTACAGTCCTTATCACCATGAAACTGGTATAGAAGACGAACTGGTTAAAAAGAAATCTTATTGGTAGACGGACCAGATGTAATAATAATTTGTAGGAAGGGTATTTGATCTTAAGTCATTCACTTATTTATTCATTCATTAAACATGTTATGGGCTGCTTTCATACATTCCTGTAATTGTGCCAGAAGCTGACCATGCAGTAGTGAATAATGAAAGACTCAAAAGGAGGAGTTTGAGATGCTTGGACTGGAAATATTAGGCAGAAAAGAAAAAGCAAGTGATCAATGAGTTGGCAGGAGGTGAGAATGGAAAAGTTCTAGTATACATCCTCTTCAGAAATATAATCTGTTCATCAGGGGCCCTCTCTTGCTTTCACAAATCATAGGTACTTAATTCTAAAATCCATGGGGACTGGAGAAGAATCAGGAAAATGGAGCTGTCAGGTCTATGCTAAATACACTGGCAACAATGTGAAGACCAGGTTAGAGGAGGCAGAGCAGAGGTCACTTAGGAAAGCCTTGTGAGTTATTGACCTTGTACCTTTAGATATTAGGGATATGGATTCATAATAATAATAAATGCTCTTTCTCTCTTTAATCAATTAATTCTAAAGAATGATACTACAAATATATTCAAAAGCATGAGGTATGTTCAATATTATTTGAAATAGCAGAGAGCTATTAAAACTGATTTTTAGTGCCACACTAATGGTTAATTGTATGATGAAATATCCATACTAAAAATAATATTGTGGATATGTTCATAATGAAACATAATTATCAAAAGTCTACTGCTAGCATTATATGACATAAATGTAAAATGAGTTTCATTAATGGAAATTTTCAAGCAAAGAGACATGGACTGTCATGAGATAGAGATAGAGATAGAAAGAGAGAGAGAGAGAGAGAGAGAGAGAGAGAGAGAGAGAGAGAGAGAGAGAGGGAAAGACTCAGAA
Source organism: Sciurus carolinensis (assembly GCF_902686445.1). Lineage (NCBI taxonomy): Eukaryota > Metazoa > Chordata > Mammalia > Rodentia > Sciuridae > Sciurus > Sciurus carolinensis. The sequence continues at coordinate 18,161,419 of NC_062217.1, read as the reverse complement.
GGAACTGAAGACAAACCTTTCCAGTCACTCCTCCAGTGACCCATCTCCAACACTGACCCACCTGCCTACAGTTACAACCCAACCAGGCCATTCAAACTAGGATGGACTGGTTAGATCACAGCTCTCATGATTTAATATTTACCTCTGAATATCTCTACATTAACAGAGAACTTTTGGGGGACACCTCATATCCAAACCATAACAACTACCTACTATCCAGCCATACTATGGATGCTTTGTATGTCTACAAATCCATACTTTAATAAAATAAAAAGGAATTATGCTTTATTCTCTGTCTAGCTCTTGAGATAAATATATTCATGCCCAACCGTCTTTCATTTTCCTTGAGAATGAGTCAAATGCTCTGCTATTTATTTGCAATTATTAGTTCCACAGGATTCAGTAGATGGCCGTTTTGTTTTCTTAAGCACTTTCTGTAGGTGGATGAGGGTGGCCAAATAACCCCCACCCAAATGAAACTAAGTGTCTAAGTGTGTATTTATAGACTTGTTTTCCATCTGAGCAAATATTTGTCTCTCTTCAGTCAATTCCTGGTCCTTTTGGGTGGTCTTCAAATCAGGGTGAAGTTTTAGATGTTACAGTTGAGAAATGATGGCTTTACTTGCTTGATTGGAAAGTGTTGTTCTATCTATCTATCTTTCGGGGTCTTAAGCCCCCCTGCCCTTCTCGACCAGCAACAAGGGAAGGGGACACTCCCCAACAAGGTCAGACCAGGATAGGTAGGGCCAACTAACCGCCTGCTCCCAGCCCTCCGCGTGGAGGACAATCAGACGCGTCAGGGAGACCAGTCACAGCAGGAACTCGTTTATTGAGGAAATCACACAACTTTTATGTAGGGTGGGGGCTAGGTGGGAACCAATCAGCTTAAAGGTCAGCAAGGCAGGGGGGTTCACGCAGGCGAGAGTCCCTTAGGACTATATGGCAAGCACGAGCTGATCACGTTCGCGGAACTGTTGTTAACCAATCCCTGATGGTGGTCCAGTGAACCCAGGGTCGTCATTAACTTTTGAAACTGCCTTTGAGGCCTTGATCTTGCTCACTCGCCAGGGAGTAAGGAGTCAGCCTGAGTTAGTTAACGTGTCTTTAGTCCCAACATCTATCTATCTATCTGGAGATTGACCTATATAGAAATATAGTTCCTATTCATAGATATCTTTGTTTTGTCATTTTATTAATATTCTGTGTTGGTAAGCATATGTAGACAATTTAAAAATTGACTTTGTGATAAAATTGTGGTATCTATTTCCATAACTTGGATTATGGTTCAGTCTGGTTCAGTAGTAAAAAAAACATGCCATTGACATCAACAAATTTGATAGAATGCTACATCTTTCCTCTATGATGATAATTTGCAGACAACACAGTCAATGGCCTCCATTGTAACTTCAGGTAAATTCTTTGACCAAAACAGCTGATGATACTCTTGGCTACAGAACATACCTTTCTATGGTTCAATCAAGGTTGCCTTACTACAAGCAAGTCCATGTATTCCTTCTCTATGTGGGGAATGACTGGGTTTGAAGTCAGGGATGATTTACCACTGAACTCTATCCCCAGTCCTTTTTTATTTTTATTATTATTATTATTTTTTAAATTTTGTGACAGGATTTCACTATGTTCCTGAGGTTGGCCTTGAACTCAAGATGCACTTGCTTCAGCCTCTTGATTCACTAGTATACAGGCATGTGACACTACACCTAGCAGAGAGACTGATTTTTAATATTAGTTATTCCTGTTGTGTATATTGAGTTATGGGTTTAGTTTGCATTTCCTTGGCAACTAATATGTGCCTAGTTGTTTGAATATCCTCTTTTGTGAAATATTTGTTTAATGTTTTTTAACATTATTTTTTAAAGTCTACAAATTATGTTTGTCCATTTCTATTTAACATTATAGTATTAACTTCAAGCTTAATTATGTTGTGGACAGAGAATATATTCCCTGTGATTTAAATAATTTGAAATTTTTGAGATCTGCTTTATGATGCAAGGTATTGTCTACCTTGGTAAATGTTCAAATGCACACTTAAAAGAATGAACTTTGTTGAGCAGTTCTAAATGTGACAAATTATGCCAAATTGGCAAATTGTACATTTTATAAGTATTTTGTCACTAATAACATTTTTGGAATTATAAAAGTATGCTAAAATATTTGGCTATGACTATGTATTTGTCTGTTTTCCATTTTCTGTTGTCAACTTCTGTCATCCATATTTTGAAGTCATATTATTTGCTGTATTTACGATTAGGATTGCTTCATGTTTTGTTGAGCTTTTTCTTCTATCATAAAGAAACCAAATTATGTCTTCTAATATTCATCTTTAAATCTATTTTGACTGATTTTGACATAACAGCCTTCCTTGTTGAATGTATTACAAGTAATCTTTTTGTCATCATTTACTTCTATACTTTTTGTGTTTTTTTATGTGATATTTTTCCATATAGTATAAATAGCCTATTTTATGCTGGTGTGACAATCTTTGCCTTTTAAGTATTTTTAGTTCACCTCCATTTAAAGTGTATTTTTTTAATGTCCTGAAAACTTGTCATCTTGCTATGTATTTCTATTTGTTTTACCTTCCCTTTCATCCTTTATTCATCATTGTTATTTCTTTTGAAATAATTACCTTTATAATTGATTTTCTTCTTTAGAACTGGCTTTTTTAGTTAAACGTTTTCATTATTTGTTTTGTAGTTAAGCTCATTTTCAACATACATTCTTGATTTATCTTGGCCAGTCATAAAACAATACTTTTACTGCTTCCCAAACAACCCAAGAAACTTTCTACTATTTAACTTTACTTCCCTATCCCTCCAGCCTGTTAAGATATTTTGTCATATATTTTATTCCTACATATGTTATAAACCCTACAGGGGAAGCACAGCTTGCAGTGCCTAAAAACAGCATATAGTATAACTCTTTCAAAATAACTTAGTGAAGTTGCATTCTGAAAATTCTTAGGAGATACATCCAAAAGGATGAAAACAAAAATACAGTTTCACTTTTCAGTGGCATACAGAATCCTAATTCTGGCAAACCTCTCAGTTGTTAAGATGAATATTATGACCTAAGCAGTCAAGACCTTTTAAATCTCGTTATTCTAATTTATTCTAAGCCTAAAGACCTGGTTCATTTCCCACTTTTGAACCTTTTAACATTGTGGTGGAGCTAACTCTGCTTATTCCTTTAGAAGGAAAACACTGGTCTCTGGCCTGCCTTCTCTTTTGACTGCTTCCTATTCCCTGCTGCATTTTCCTGCAGTTCCACCATATGGTCAGTGCCTGTCCCGGGTGGGTTTTGTTCTCCTCTCTCTTGCAAGCTTTACCAGACTCCAGAGGTGGGCATCTCTCAGTAGCTCTCTTGTTATTTGCATAATAGCACTTTGCATAATCCTTATCTGGACAAGTGTATAATCTTCCTCACTAGACCTTAGCTTCTTTAGGTCAGCTCCCAAATATGGTGTATATATTTTCACTATCGTTTATCACAATGCCTCACCTAGAATGAAAACAGAACAGTCAATTGACACACTGACATTGCCTGCATGACATACACATTAGTAAAAACATAGGAGTTGCTACAGCATTCTTAAGCCAAAGCTAATTTTCAAGACTGCTTTGTCAATGGATTCTTTTGTAGATGTGAAGCGACTGTAGCTGAATGCTTCATTAAGCAATGGGGTTTGTGTGCCAGGGGCAATATATCAGGGATTAATTATCAGTTGGTAAGCAAATTAGATAGCAATCAAGGTTACACAAAAATTACACTGTCTTAAGAATAAATGTTAGCTGGGAAGCCATAAATGAACTGATAATCAGGTGGGAAGACATTATGGCAAAGGCATGTGTTTCCTTAAACAACTTTTATAACTAACAGAATTTTAATAAGGCACTACTCCCCCCTCCCTGGTCAATAAAATTCTACTGAAAAATAATGAAACCTCCAAAGGTGATCCTTGTAATTCTGCAGATACCAATGGAGTCTCAGTGGGAGGCTCACTGCTGCTTCTGCCTGCTTCTCCTACTATTTACAAACATAATTAAAATGAAAATGAATCTGCTGCTTGACTGCTACTGTAACAGCAAGGACTGTGAGAAGCATATTGTTTTAGTTCATCTGTCAGGGTGACCTTTATGATTTCACTGTTGCTAGAAAAATCAGGCAGATTAGACAATGTTTTCATTTCTTTGAGAAATATTTAGCATCACATGGGCTCCTTTTCCAATATTGCTGGAGAAATGTTGCTTTTCAAATTTGCTTCAGTATTCTTTAGTTTTTTTTTTTTAATTTCTTATTTAAAAATTATGATTATGTTATGACAAATGAAGATGAATAAATGGAGATTGCATATAATTCCCCAGCAATTGTTGACTAAAATTCCCATCCACTCACTGCATGGTCATTGTTTTATGTGACCAGTAGAAATTACCCATTTTCTAATTTTTCTTTACAGTGCTAAACAACAGGCCTACAAAGCTTTTAGGTACATATTTCACTTCTATTGTTCTGATAGCATTTGAAAGAGAGGCAGAAGCCTTCACATTTTAACCCAAACCACACGTTGTTTTTCCTCCCAAATAAACATTGTATGTTTTCTAACCCATATAATGAACATTTGCTGTGGAATGTTATGAATGGTCATGCATAAGAGACAGCCTGGAGTTCAAGGAGACAGAGAGAGAACAAAATTTAACCCTGGGCTCAATTCTAGGTTGAATTTTGACTTTCTTCAAAGATTCCTGACTAAGGAAGTCAGGAAGACTCTCAGCCTGAAATCTGTATTTCAGAGATTTTCTTTTTACTTTCAGAAAGGCCTTCAGACACTTCCTGGAAACCATTGACCACACAGGATTCTGAGTAGCCAGGTTATCTGATTTCTCAGACAAAAGCTGATTAAAAGCAGTTTGTACAAAGTGGATTGTGAGAGGCAGGCTTGTCAGTAGCAGACCAGTGTTCTGATACTCGACATTAAGAAAAACATATCAGAGTGCCAGTCACACAGTTACTGATGGTCATGCTTATGATCTTAGTTATCATAGGAAACTTAAGGTATGATGAGTAGACCAGGGACAATAAATAATTACAGAGAGGACATTTTTAGAGACACATTTCCAACCAAGGTTTAAACACTATTTTTGTAAAATTGTTTGTGTGGAATACTCTGATGATGGCAAAATGATGATTTCCTCCTGTTATGGTTTGAATGTATGTCCCCCAAAAGCTCCTGTGTGGGACCATGCTGGAGGGTCTGCAGGTGAAATGAGTGAGTTGTGGAAGCCTTAGCCCAGGCAGTGAATTAATCTCCTGGTGGGGATTGACTGAGTGGTAGTTGTAGGCAGGTGGGATGTGGCTGGAGAAAACAGGTTTCAGAGAGAGAGTCTTTGGGTCTATGTTTTGTGTTTGTTAGCGGAGCTCTCTCTGCTTCCTGTTGTAATATCTAGAGTCACTTCCCTCCACCACACTCTTCCTCCATGATGTTCTGCCCCATCGTGGGCCCGGAACAATGGAGTCAATTGTCTGTGGACTGAGACCTCTGAAACTGTGAGCTCCCAAATAAAGTTTTCCTCCTCTAAAATTGTTCTTGTCAGATCTTTTAGTCACAATAACGAAAAAGATGACTAAAACACCTTCCTTGCTTGATTAACTATAGGTCAAAACCTCAATACTGGGGAGTTCCATACAAGATTTGAAGTAGCCTCACGTGCATTATCTCATTTGAAAGATGCAAGAATTAAAAATAGTCATATTGAGTATCACTGTACCCATTGTATAGATAGTGTAATTGAAGTTCAGAAAAGAAAGGAACTATATTAATGTCACAGAACATGAAGAAGAAAAGCAAAGATGGAATTAAGGCTCTGGTTGACCATTCCTCTGCCCTCCACTGCCTCACTGGCCTCATTGGCATCTTGTTATAGTGGAGCCACTTTGGCCACCTCTCTTCTTGTCTGAAAAAGAACACCTAGTTCTTCCAGGCATTTTAGAAAATAGATTTCTCAGCAGGTTTTTTCAGCATTATCATGTGTAAAGAAAGAATTTGTTAGAGAAACATTATACAAATTAATTTAAATGTAGTCTGTACTCTGCAGACGTCTGCTTTTACGTCTCTTGTGTGATTCCCACGACTCCAGACATGTAAGATGAACATGACTGCCTTTGACTTATACTGCAATGCTGAAATCAAAAGAAGCTGAACTGATGCTTCCTGCATAAGGGCAATATCAATTTTTATGTAAAGTAACCTCATACTTACAGGCGAATGGTGATTTCAAACTGGATAGCTGAAACACAAAGATGAGCTTTTAATGAATGTATGGTTATTGCTTTGGTGAAATTTTTTACATTCAAGGATTACTTGCTAATAATGTCTTTTAGTACCATTATATGCTAGGTACTAGAAATAGGAAGGAAAGTATAAAAGGCATGCCATCAACTCTCTAGGAGTTTCAAAGCATAATTTCGTGGTTCAAAAAGCAAGTGCTATTAATAATTATCATTAACCTTAAATAGTATGCAATTATCTCTCTGTTAGAATTATCATCAATATGCAATATTATTGCAAATACTATGTAAGTGTTAATGGTGTACTTTATTAATATAAAATTAGTATTAATATCATTAAATATAAGATTATTATTAATAGCATTAAATATACAATTATTATTACTATAATTTCAATATCTCACACATGGAATTGGGTTGAAAATAGGCACCAAAGCATAAGGATGAGGCAGAGAGCAAAAAATGCTCTATTTTTGCTTTCTTTGTGTAACACAAAGTTATAGTTCACATAATTCCATATGCAAAATGGTAGTTGTTAAAATACCTCAGCTATAAATAACATCTCTATTTTCAAAGATATTCCAAGATAATGTCAGAGTTTCTATCTGTGGTGTGGCTATACAAATAATAGTTTTTTTATTTTTTATTATTTGGATTTAAGGAAATAAACTTATTTCTCTATAGCTATGTACACAATCTCACTTATACCAGCTAGGGATATAAGCTGAATTCTCTTTTATTGCAAAAATATTCACAATCCTCAGACTTGAGTAAAAGTGAGTAAATTGCCAGAAGAGGCAATATTGTTTCAAGTGTCAGAGATGAGGGTCTGAAACACCTTCAGATCCCCAAGCCATGGGACACATAGGCAATTTAATTATGTTTACTAGGCAATTTAATTATGTTTACCATATAGCTATGATCAATAAAAATGGTGGACAATGTCTACTCTTGTGTCGGAAAATTTCCCAACACTTAAGTTGTATGTAGCATTTGTAGTCAAAACAATGGAAGTAGCCCAACTGCACAGATCACTCAATAGTAGTGCAGCCTAAAGAAGATGCACCTTTGATAACTAGGACAATGGCTTTCAATGGCTCTCTCTCTCTTATATCATTGTGTTTATAATCTCACCCCCTTTTCACAGTTCTTGTGGTAATTATATTTTTGTGATTTCCTTATCTATGAAGTCAAAGCGCTAAACAAGAGAATTCCTATAGTTTGGTGACTCCAAACCACAATTTATCCTGCAGGAAAGTTCATAATTTTCATGCTGTCAGAGATACAACCTGCCTTATAGCTCAGCAAATGATGAATGAATGGTGTTTGATTTACTCAGGGTTTGTGATGCTGTGACCCAAATACCATAAAAGAACAACTTAGAGGAGGAAAAGTTTATCAGGGGCTCATGATTTCAGAGATCTCAGTTCATAGACAGCTGACTCTATAGTTCTGGGCCCAAAATGAGTCAGTACATCATGGGGAAAGGGCCCAGTGAAGGAAAGCTGCTCAGTTCACAGTGGGGTCAGGAAGCAGTTCGAGGGGTGGGCACAGGGAAGTTGTACCCTTCCAGGGTGCCTCTCCAATGACCCGTGTCCTCCAGCCATGCCCAACCTGCCTAAAGTTACCACTTGATCTATTCAAACTAGAATGGAATGATTAGGTTGTAGCTCTCACAAACAAATTGTTTTACCTCCGAATATTCCTGTATTAATGGGAACTTTGAGGGGACACCTCATATCCAAACCCTAACAGTGTTTAAAATATATCTTATTTTCTTTTTTAATGGTAGTTATACTTAATAATTAGTAGTTTTCTTTAAATGGACTCATTTGAAGTGGATGTTATCTCTGATATTTTCATGAAATACACTATTCTGGCTAAGTGCAAAGCCAGAAATAAAAGGGAAAGATATAAAGGAAGAAATTCATATTCATATAAATAGGGAGAAAGAAAGAGAAAGGGAAAGAGAATTTCTTTGAGAATGCACAAAAATAATGTCTGATGAAAATATCAAAGATAGTACTCATTCAAGTGAGTTAATTTGAAAGATACTGCTAATTATTAAGTATAACTACTATTAAGAAAAACAGGAGAAAGATAGAGATAATAGAAAGAATTCTTTTTCTCACCCCCTCTCTCTCTACATACATATGTGCATATATATATATATACTTTTTTTTTTTTGCCTATGCTTGAAATTTTATTACTTGGAAGTATGTGTGAGTGATTATAATTTCTTAAATTCCCAAAAGAATTACATTATGAAAATTTTTTCATGTAAGGGAAGGAAAAATATTATGATTTCAATGCAATATTATTGTTTAGAAGTGGATCGTGTATTCTATTGGTTGTCTTCCATATTGTGCAAATGGTCACCCAAGATAGTTCATCTCTGTATCTTAGATTTGCCACAGATTATTACTAAATTCCTGTACACACAGATGTGTAGTTAGGAAATTTATTTTTTGATTTTTGATATAAAGAAATTTAAGTGTTGGTTCATTTTCACATGTGTGCTGACTGCACTCATAACACCATATGACTTTATATTATGCACTAGAATGATAAATAAGGGCCATCGTTATCACCTTACCAGTAGCCAGTGGGAATGATCATTGCTTTTCTTTAAAATCTTAAACAGATTGTTATACAAAAAGAAATTGGTTTAAAAATCTGGCCTTTAAGCATTTTTATATGTTTGGTAAAGTTCAATGCAGTCGTTCATGTGTAAACATTGGTAAGCTTGTCCCTGCTTGCTCAACATCATTAATGGTAGCTACCATAAAACGTTCACAACAGAGTTCTTCTGATGGTCGTTCTAGGAAAGGTCACATTGAGAGTCACATAGTCACCTGGAGGGGTAAAGCTGGTTCTCCATTTGCAGGATAAATGAAATAGCTGTGACACAAAGGAACCGATTTAACTCATATTTATCCTGTTTACAGCATGTGCTTGAGGTGCCTCTGACCTCACAAGTGATTGGGGACCACGTAAGGAATTTATTGCTTCACTTTTAGCTTGCTGGAACCTTTCAGCCTTGCACCACTTCAGTTTAATTTTCAGGAGTAAATTAGTGCTTGTGGTAAAAGTTCAAAACATTTGAAATATGTGTACAGTATCTGAGCATCTTTCCTTTAGTAGCACCTCTGCCTTAATATATCTTAAATTTTTCCATGAAATAACTCGTGTTGATTATTTGCACTCTCTCTGAGACAAACACACATTGCCCATTGGCCTTTGCTCTTCACAGTAGGAACAAAAACATTTATTCAAAGCGAGCAAATTTTGCTGAAGGACACAACTCTGCTGGAGCCTTCACTCCTACTCTGAATTCTCTTTACCTGCCTTGATCAGCCTTTCCCTGCCTCAAATCCTTCTTTTAGTTTTACTTCAAACCATCACACTGCCATTCTGAATCTGAAATGTGCCATATATTATGTATGCCACCATCATTCAACACTAAACACACTTTTTTTCTGCATGAATCTTCCCTGAATTATGACTCTCTTTTGATTTCCTCCATTTGAGAAAGCTGATTTCAAAAGCAATATATAATACTCATGATTTTTCATAAGCTCAGATGAAAGAATAGAGAATAGAATTTGTCAAAATTCAATAGAAACCCAAGTTTTTGTTCAAATTTGTCAAAATGTCAGTGGAAACCTAAGTTTTCTCAAATCACTGTTCCTGTGCTTTTGCTAAGTTCCAAGCTGAACCCTGTGTGTATGTGTGGGGGGAGACGGGGAGTATGGGCACCTATGTACACTTACCTGCTAATGTTGCTTCAGGGTTTATCTCAGCATCCTCATTGAGTATTCCTTTCATGAAAGTGAAATGCCCTTTTTTATTGGTGAAAGCCGGGTTCCTTTCTTTTTAACTCGATTTCAAAGTACCTCCTATGTTTAATAGTAAGTCTTCATCTCACTTGAAAGTGTCAGTTGTAGAGCAGGACCTCAACAATTCAGTCACCTTAGTTCTGAGCTTAGAAATAAGAAAATGACCAGAATGTCTGTAACAATAATATATCAAGTGATAGTTGATACAGTACGAAGTCCAAGAGCAGTGGGGAATGAGCAGAGAAAGCAAGCCAATTTAATAAAAGGGGACAGGGAAATGCAATGACATAAATCCCAGAAGCAATTTTACAGTCAGCATGTTTTTTACACAGAAACCAGGGAAATGCCTACAAGCTGAGAATGTTTTTCTGACTTTCTCAATGGTATATGTCACTTTCATTCTATTGCCAAGATGTTGCCCATGAATTAGTGGAAGGTTCAAAGGAATAAAAAAACAATGGTAAGAAAAGGCCAGTGCCTTCTAAATGCAATATTGAAAGCAAATATGCATTTGTGCCTTAAAAGAGAGAAGACTTTATCAAATGAACTGACCCTGGGGGGAAAAAATCTTTATAATAGCATCCAACACTTCACTCACCTTTCCCCATTTCATTTATCCACAAATGTGTCTGACACATTATTAATGCATCTTCTAAGCTACCAATAAATATGGCTTTCAGAGAAAATTCATTCAAAATCCAGCAAATCGTTATTGAAAGCCTGTTTATACTGAGATAAAACAGTGAAGGAATCATACAGTTTTAGTTGAGATTTGTTGATTGTTAATGATTTTTAAAATTAAACTCGGAACACACTTTTCATCATATAAATCCACCTAATGTTCTACCATGAAGGCCATACTATTTCATCTACCCTGAAGGAAACAGCGAGGGCCCTTGTCTTACCCAAGTCCTGATGCATATTCTAGTCTTTCACTGAGTTTCCAGAGATTGCCAGAGAATAGAATTGGGTACTTAGCATACTACAGCTCACTAGTTCCATTTTTAATTACGTAAAAGTCATCTGCTTAACAATCTGTTCTAAAATTTTGTCTGGAATCAACCTGGTTTCTGTTTTAGCAACTGTCTATATTAGAAAAGAAATGAAGCTACTTTTGTGTCCTCTGCAATTGCTTTCATTCCATTAGAACTTTAATTTTGTGCACTTATTCATTTATTTGTTTTCTTATTTCTTTAGAAATAAGACAATGTTTTAAGTTGGAAACTTATCTTCCTTTAAATGACTTAGGTAATCATTTTCACTTTCCTTATCCATTTAAAATTTTACTTCTTCAAATTATCATTTGGTTTTCTTTTGAAGTCCAAATGGATGATTCTGAGTAAAAAATAATAATGAATGAAAAGAGTAAGAGTTAACTTTCAGGTCCTACTGCTGAGCTGAAGCATGCCTTCAACTCTTACAATCACCATATGAAATCCACAAGTAAGATAAAGGTTAATGTCTTTCTGTTCCCTAGTCTGTAAAATTGGGAAAATAATAGCACTTTATCCATAGAATTATGAAATTTAAATAAGCTGATTGTTGTTAAGAACTCAAAATGGTACTTGGAAGATAGTACACATTTATAAATATTAGATAACATCTTTATAACTACAAACATGAGGTATCGTTCCTTGTAAACAACTTAAATGGCCTTTTTGTTGGTATAATCACTTTTTAAAAATTTTTTAAATTATTATTTTTTATTTTTGCAGACTTCATTTTGATTCACTGTACACAAATGGGGTACATCTTTTCATTTCTATGGTTGTGCACCATGTGAAGTCATATCATTCATGTAATCATACACATAAGTTAATGATGTCTGGTGTTAGGTCATTTGAAGTTGTAAATTTGTTAATAGGTTTATGCAGGTCTGGTTCACTGGTACATATTTAACTTTAATCATACAAAAAAATTCTCAACTTCTTATACATTTCTTGTGCTATAAATCATTTCAGGTCTTGTTGGCAAAAGAGACACTGAGCTGTTTGGTTAAAAAAGAAAAAATGCAGGATTTAATCCCAGTGATTTAGGAGACTGAGTCAGAATTACAGATTCAAAGCCAGCCTCAGCGATTTAGCAAGGTCCTAAGCAACTTAGGGAGACCCCGTCTCAAAATAAAAAGTATTTAAAATAGGTCTGAGTATTTAGCTTAGAGGTATTGCACCGTGCGGTTCAATCCTTAGTACTGGGAAAACAAAAACAAAAACAAAAAAAAAAACAGCCGGCACCTTGTAACTCTGACTGGCTTCACCAAGGGATGGTTTTGAACCAGTCCGTGAGTTCTCTGTGCAATACGGTCTAAACTGCATTTGGAGCATCCATAGATGCACCTATTTTTGTAGTTCCCTAGAAAATTAGGAAAGCATTATTATAAGTAGAAATGAAACTAATGTACCTGCAAAGATATTGCAATTTAAAAAGAAACTGAAAATGAGAGTGGATTATTGGACTTCATTCAAGAGCATGTTCTTCTCTGGGTATAGAGAAATGCAGTTTAATTTCATAAATGGTGTTTGTTTTTTTAGGAGGGTGGGTATCAAGGATTGAACTCAGGGGCACTTGACCACTGAGCCATATCCCCAGCCCTATTTTGTGTTTTATTTAGAGACATTAGAATTGCTTAGCACCTCGCTTTTGCTGAGGCTGGCTTTGAACTCACAATCCTCCCACCTCCGCCTCCAGAACCCCTGGGATTACAGGTGTGCACCACTGTGCCTGGTTTAAATGGAGTATTTTTAATAGGACAGGTCAGTCTGTTTTCTAATTGTCTGAAATTATCTTGTTTTATAGGAATTTCAAATAAGCCTCTTGTATCTTTCTGTTGCTACTGACATTCAAAGGGACATCCTCCCTTTCCAAGAGGACTGCCTTTCCAGTCTTCCACATGGCATCTTCTGTTGACACGCCAGGGCTAGTGATGTTGTCCCCATGGTGGGTATAGCTAGGACTTCCCCTCTTTTCTTTTGGGGCAAGCCCAGATGGTATCATCGGTGACCTCACCAGCAGGAAATTGTGTCTCCTGTTCATTGAATCCCCCTGCTCTGTTTTGGTGTGCATTCTGGAACCGAGATGTTTTATTTTTCCTCTTGTATGCAAATTGCAATGTGAAATAGTTTGTGTCTAGTTTGCAGTTGGCATGGAAGTAGACTTTTATCTTATTCTATTTACTCTCCTTATTGATTTCTTTGGATTTTAGAGGATGAATAGTATGATTTTGATTTAGGTGACCATCACTATCCTGTAAGAACTGAAAAGTCAGGAAAATTGAATCTGTCACTTTATGGATATTTTTTCACAGGACATCACATTCTTGATTGATAACCAAGACACATCAAGAATGTATCTTGATGGACACATTCTTTCTGCACTTTGAAAATATTTTATTGTCTCCTGGCATACATTATTTCTGTTGAGATGTTATATATGCACTAACTCCTGTTGTTTGAAAGTGATATGTACTTTTTTCTTTTTGTATTTCAATTTTATCATAGGAAGCTAAATTAAGATGGTAAAAAACCCATCATTGAGTTTGTAGAATTTCTTAAATCTCTGGATGAGATCTGAATAGTTCTGAAAATTTTGAGGCTTCCTCTCTTCAAGGATTTCTTCTGATTCCCTCTTTCTTCCTCCTAGGACTCTTAAGTTCCCATATAACAGATTTTTCTCAAACTTCCCTTTACTATTTTCCTCTGTTTTTTTCCATTATTTTGTCCTTATCTATTTTATTATTGAATATTTTATTCAAATTTATGTAACTTCAAAAATTATTTACTTTACTGTGTCTAATTGGCTATTAAATTGATTTGTTCACTTATTTATTCTTGTTCATGTGTTTTTCAGTGCTGGAGTTACATATACAGTCAATACTTTATGTCCATTCTTAGAATCTCCTATTCTTTACCAAAACCTACAATCTTTTCTTTTGTATTTTTGAATATTAAGCACCATTATGTTAATCTAATTGTACAATAGCTATCTATTTGAAGTCACTTTGAGTCTTTTACCTTGTACGTCCTCTCTACTTTTTAAAAAATTGTTTTGTTGTTCTTTTTCTTGGCTGATAATGTTATTTTGCAAGTTATATCTTTGGTGATTTCTTGAAATGATTTGAAGCCTGTAGCAAATTCTTCATCCTACAGATGGGATTTGTGTTTGCTTGAGGAAGACGCCTATGGTATGAACAAACCAAAATTTTCTGAATGTTTTATCATGGAATGGGGTAACTAAGGAGGGTCTTTCTCCTTGCAAGGACTGTGTAACTCCAAATGATCTCAAGCTGAGCATTGGGAAGGTCTGCTCTTCCTTGTTGGCTCTTATTACTTCAAGCTTTGTCCTCCATTCCTGACAGGCTGCCAAAGGTACTACTCAGCATCTTAGCTACTTAGAAAACTTTTAGGTTCTCATAACCCCTTCAATCCCCCTGAGGAAAATTGCACAAAGACCCAAGCTAAATTCGTTCGTTCTTTCTTGATCTTGGTTTAATATTGATTGCTGTATCTTTTTATACTCTAATGTCTTACAGCAGGTTTCAACAGTTACTCTAGATTTTCTATATTTTTCTAGCAAGAAATTGGTCTGAATTAGCTAATTCATCCTTCTAGAAGTCAAAGTTCCAGAAATGAAGTTTTAAATATAATTATATGGCATGAACAATACCTAAATGAGTATAGGTTTAAATTTAAATTTAACCCTGTAATATGTTTGTGCATGTAGGAAACAGATTCTCCCTGAGCCTGTTTTATTAGAACTTCAGTTGAAGATAGTTTTAGCTCAATTGCTCTGAAAATTCTCATTTTTTCCAGTTTACATTCTTTCTTTTTAATCTAAACTTTCAGATCTTTCATTTCCCTATAGGTTCAAAGATGTTACTTACTTGAAGGTCTATGATGTTTTTCCATTTCAACTATATTAGACAGGCTTAAAATTTCTCCAAGAAACAAAATAAATACTCAGAGAGCATAATCAAAAAATAGTACATTCCCTTTTTATCCAGATTTGATCATATTTTAACAAATTCACCATATTTTCCAGAATCTACATCTAACATCTTAATTATATTTTACATTTTCATGTAGAGAAATGACTTGATCATAGTACAATAATGTAGACGAAACCCCTGCTGTATATTCTATTACAGCAACATTGGAAAAATTAAATTTTGCTAAGTTCCATTTTCTATATTTACAAATAAATCTGAAAATTCAAGGAGTTGCTGTGAAAACTAAATGAGCAGATCCATTGATGTATACAATGAACTATAAATGTCTGTTTCTAGAAAAAATCAAGGTATTTTTACTGAACTGAAATCTGGCCAGTGATCTTTACAAAACAGGCTTAATTTTTAAGAGAGCTTATATCCTTGAAGATGAAATCAGACCTAACATTTTCAAAAATGTAATCCATGAATACAATTTTAAATGCAATAATAACAACCATCTGTTTCAACCCCACAGGTACTGCTTAGCTGCCCTATTCCTATATAGTCCTTTCATTTCTCTTATTCTCAAAAGAAAATTCTGAACAGCATGTGCTTACATGAAAGATGGTTTTTCAGAGACACTGAGCACAAATACCAGTGTGCATATATGAGTTTAAAAAAAAGTGCTGCATTTGAATAGAGAAAAACAGGTACTAAGATATATGACTACTACCCTTATATTTCTTAGACTCAACTATATTCTTCAAAAATAAATATTGATCAGTCTTAAGCTAAGAGAAAATGAGAATTTAATGTAAAACACATTTACTTGAGTATTATTGAAATTGTAAGATTTTATTATAATATATTGTTTTGTTTTGCAATGCTGGGGATTGAACCCTGGGCCTTACGCATGCTAGGCAACCACTCTACCACTGAGCCACATCCCTGACCCTATTGTGTATTATTGATTTGTTTACCTAAATTTATAGTCATCATTTGGAAGATTGTAGGAAATTCCATGGTTTTTGTTGGTAATGTGTTTGCTGAGACCTTAAATGACTTTAGATATATTTTAGTCCCTTAATGAAATATGTCATAATTAATTTTTTTTGAAATACATAGATGTATTGTCTGAGTGACCTATGGATGGCCTGAAGTCTCTGGGTAGCACATTGATTATAGCCAAAGGGCAGCATTTGGCATACCCTCAGACAATGGCAAGAAGCAGACCTATCATACAGTAGGTCTGCATGCCTCTGAAACTCAGAGGAGCCACAAATTTTATAATTTTTAACTTAAGCAATATAAAGCAGTATATCTATGGTTAGGCATTGTTGTGTACTATGCAGTTATGAAGGTTCTCGGATTATCCATGTCCTACTCAAGCCATTGAGAAAACTGGATGCAGGGACTGAATGATCACCATGCAGTATGAGGCAAATGAAATGAGTGGTCTGCCTTAGCTCTGTAAGTGTTTGCCACTCCCAGCACAGTACCTGCTACATACCATACTTTTAGCAAACATTTCTTCCTTGGATATCAAAATATGACTTCTATTTGATTATATTCATCTTCACAATTTCAAAACTGAAAAAGGTACATTATAGTATGTTTACTTTAAGCAAAGCTGTTGAAAATGAAGTTGTCAGTACTATTATGTAATTTATATTCATCCCTAGAGAAAGCATTCCTTGACTAAACACAGATGAGTTACTTGGTGCAATCAGTCTTGGGAAAATTAGCTACTTAAAATGCTTGTATTACTGGGGAAAATATTTTGTTTTATCCTATAAAGGTTTTTATGAGTGCTGGCTTTGCACTAAAGAATATCTAGTGCCAAGAGTTATTTGAAGGTCAGTCTTGATAATTCAACATGAAATTGCAGTCAACATGTCAGAATTCCATTACAAATTTAGTGCTTTTTTTTTTTTTTATAATGGAGGCTGAGCATCCCGAATCCAGAAATCCAAAATCTGAAATTCTCCAAAATCCTAAACTTTTTGAACAACAACATGGCAACACAAATGGAAAACTCCTTGCCGGATTTATTACATGAAACTTTATATCATGCACAGAATTATTAGAAAGATTGCATGAAATTACCTTTAGGTTACATATATAAGGTGTATATGAAAACATGCATGAGTTTTGTGTTTAGATTTGAGTCCTTTCCCTGAGAAAGCTAATGTTTATGCAGTTATTCCAAAATCCATACAAATCCAAAATCTGAAACATTTCTAATCCCAAGCATTTCATATAAGTCAGTTTTTGCACTATTGTTCTTAGGGTTGTTTCCCCCTCCTCCCAGAATATCTGCCTTTCCTAGTTTTGGAAAAAGTTACTGCAATTCACTAGATAATATGTTAATATTAATAATGGAATGCCGAGAGGTCAGCTTACACTAAATTTTTAGAAAAAAATGGCCATGTGGTAATTGAAAGAAAAGCCTTTAATACTTCATATTGTGAAAAATGAATTTGAATACAAAATGTAGTATAAAATTAATTTAATTTGGATTTCATTATATTATATTTTTATTCCCATAATAAAACTATTTTATGAAAGTACAGGGTCTTTTAAAACAATCTGTTTTTCTTATTGCAATAATGAGCAGGCAGAATTTAGGAGCTGAATTCAGATAACACATTCTTTCTTACCAGTCTTACTTCATTTGCTCATCATGGATCACAATGTTCTTGAATTTACATGATCTGTGTGACAATCAGTTATGAAAAATATATAGAAATATACATACTCAAATTGAATTGCTTCTACAATTATGTGTCCCTTAATAGCAGAATGCATTCTGAGAAACATGTTATACAGTTTCATCATTGTGCAAATATCGTAGAGTATACTTGCACAAACCAAGATAGCTATGATATCACTATTCAATATAAATTTTAAAATATATTTTTAGTTGTAAACAGATACGATAACTTTATTTTGTTTATTTTTTTATGTGATGCTGAGGATCAAACTCAGTGCCTCACACATGCTAGGCAAGCACTCTAGCCCTGAGTCACATCCCCAACCCACTATTCAATATAATTTTAAGGGACCTCCATCATATATGTGGTCTGTCATTCACTGAAGCATCATTATACTGCATGTGACTGTGATATATATGTGTGCAGAGCATTTCTGTAACTCAACACAATGGGTTCACACCTTGGTGAATGCAAAGTCAATAAAAACAAAAAGAGACCAGAGAGAGAAAGAAAGAGAGAGAAGATTTATTACTTGTAGCAAGTAAGAACAGCATGGTTGTAAGTACCAAAGTAGTGTCTTCCTGAACCCAGGTGACAAGGGGATGTATTTAGGGAAACTGAAACACATTCATATTGGAAAGACTTATTACATTAGAGGTGGACATGTTCTTAAGTATGCTTAATTTGAGATTATGCTTCTTCATTTATCAGATGTTCAAAATGGCAAATGGGATTACCTCCTGGATGGAGAATTTGACAGCATAATGAGATTATAATGAACAAAGTTCAGATAGAGTAACTATAGGAATTTTGTCTTGCTCCTTTTGGTTTTCTCCAAGGATCTTTTCTGAAACAAACAAAAACCAATTGGAAGTCATTTAAGGGAGTAGCGGTAGCATCTTCTCTCCCCCCAGAAAAGTAGGGGCACATCTTTTAATGTTCCTACTTGGTATTTAACTTTTCTAACATTAATAAATCTAATGTGAATTATTTTTGCCATCCTAGTTTCTAGTTTTGATATCAATTTTATATTTTTGAGCTATGTGGGTCATAGATGATAAATTTTTCTATAGCAGACAACATGGTAAAACATTCCAAAATGAATTGTGGAAAATAAAGAATAACCCTTTCTGTGTCCTGCACTTGCTGTCCTCCCTAAAATTTCTAGTACTGACATATGAGAAATATAGAAATATTTTGGTTTACTTTCTTTTGTTTTTGTTTTCTTTTTCTCGTTTTAAATGCTTTCTGAGTACTTTGGAGTAATTAATACATAAATCACTTCTGCTTGGAGGACTTTATAGATTGGAGATATCAATCTGTGTTCCATAAGGAAAGAAGGAAGAAACAGTTAAAGGAATGATTTTGCAGAGCAAGAACCAAGAGGTCTGTCAAATGGTATACAAAGAGCACACCACTGCCCTTAACCTCCATGACACGACTCAGTGAAAGGTTATACTTTCACCTTGACTCCAAGAAAGAAATTTTAAAACTGTCACAACAAGGAACTAAAATATCCTGCTTTTATGTCAGAACCCAGACCAGAACACATCCTTCCCAAAACAGTCCTGGAATCCGTAAACCATAATGTTCTACAAAGAGAAAGAAATACCATTGCGAGATGTCAAGCCAAGCAGACACTAATGACGATGCGTTGGATATCTTGGAGGAGAGAACATTTTTCATAGTAACATGTTAGACAGAAAATAAATCTAAATAGGCAGAGAAAAAGAGCAAAATGTATGCAAAGAATTTTAAGAAGTACCAACTCAAATAGGCAATGTTCTACTTAAACAGGAAACAAGGTGGGCATGGGGCACATAAATTGAATCAGAAAGCTTTTTGTTAAAACAAAAATAGTATCAATGGCAAGTATCCCTTCCACTTCTACCAAAAAGAAAACAGTCTGTTTCTGTATTTAGTTAAGATGGGCTGAGAACAACTGCAGAAGTGAATCAGAATGTGTGCAAAGGTGACTCCATGCAAACACAGTGGTCTCTTATGTTGGTAGCAACAAAGGCAAAGCATTGGAGAGCATTGTAATCAATGAGTAGAAAACCCTGAGGTGTTTAACAGAATTTGAATTGGCAGAAAAAATATTAAGTTTGACACTGAAGATAAGCACCTAGTATTTGTTCCAATCTATAAAACACCAGAAAATTGCAATCTAATACAATGGTTTTTATCAATGTCAAGAATGTTTGTTTTCTTTAATTAAAAAATTAGAGTCAAATTCTATATGCAGAGGTTTGAATTCAAAAATAAAATTTGGCAAATCATAGGTTGTCAGTATCTCAAATCCAGTAAGACTGAATTGTATACTAGATGAATGCAAAAAATGTTCGGTCCAAATGGTTTAAGTAGTTAATTCCTGACATTAATATTGCACATGAGTTCTGCATTTTTTATTCTTTTTACTATTATACAAGTCCCTTCTTTCCTTGATTATTAAACAAGCAGAAAAATAAAGAAGTAACAGCTCTTTCACATTTACTATGAACAATAAAGCAGTAAATCATGAGCAGTCTTGATCCATATTGATGAAATGTTACACCTCAGAATTCAGGCAACACAACCACAGAATGAGAGAAAATTAAAATCACTAAATCTGATCTATGAGAAGATTAAAAACAAGCCTCTTATAATCCCTCACTGCTGCCAGAAGTGGATTAAAAAATTAAAAGGCCCCCCTACCCCAACAACCAGGAGTTTCATGAAATATGTACCAGGATCATCACTGGAATTTTGAACAACAAACTGATAGGATAATTTAGCTGAATCTGTTTTCCCTGTGGAGCATATACTTGTCAGAATTCCATTAATCTAAGAGTAGTTTCTACTTTATTTTCTCAAAGCTTTGATTTTTCTTATGCACTTAGATGGCGGTATAACTGGGCCTGCAAATATGAATACTTATCTAAAAAGGTATATGTGTCTGTATACAATCATGCAATTATGGATTAAAATAAAGATAATATAAGACAGAATAGCCTCATAAGTTCAGCACAAAAACAATTCGCAGTGCATTAAGATTTTCTTTCTCTGGCTTCCATGCCTACAAGAGGAATCAAAAGAAAGCCCTGGAAAATTTTTATACTTCACATAATGGTGCCCTGCACAAAAGGACAGACTTTTATTGAAAAGTCTGTTATGATTAGAAACTAAAATCTCACTGTTGCTCAAACCTTACTTCCCTGCCCGGTCTTCTCCCACTGAGGCTTTTCCTTGGTTTCTCCTTCCCTTCTGTTTATGAACTTCTTGATTTTGGATTTTCGTTGCTTATACCCTCAACCTCTTCAGGTCTTTATTCCAACATTGTGTTTCCAGTGATGTCTCAGATCGATGTCATAGAAAGAATGTCACCCCTTCTTCTTTTCAATGTTCCTTATACTCCTCCCATTCCTTACTTTTATCTATTGTGTATCTTGCTGTTATGCTTTAGATGTGGTGTCCTCCAAAACTCATGTGTAAGACAGTGCAAGAAGGTTCAGAGAAATGATTGGGTTATAAGAGTCTTAACTGAATCAGTGAATTAATCCTCTGATAGGGATTAACAGAGTGTTAATCGAAGTGGTAGGGTGTGGCTGGAGGAGGTGGGAATTGGGGAGTGTCTTTGGAGTATATATTTGTATCTGGTAAGTGGAATCTCTCTCTCTCTGCTTCTTGATCATCATGTGAGCTGGTTCCCGTGCCACACTCTTCGGCCATGCTGTTCTGCCTCACCTCCATCCCCCAGGAATGAAGCTGGCCCTCTATGCACTAAAGCCCCTGAAACCATGAGCTCTCAAATAAACCTTTCCTCCTCAGGAAAGTTTTAACAATTGGTTGGGTTCTTTTGGTCACAAAAGCAAACAAGCTAACTAAAACACTTGCTCTTTATATATATGTGTACTTTGTTTATTAATATGTATACATATGGAACTTAGTTAATTACTTTTATCTCCTTACTAGAATATGCACCCCAAAAGAGCAGGAACAGTGCTAATTGTGCTCATTGCTGTATCTTCTGCACTAGGAATTGCCTGACCTGTAATTAGTAGTCAACAATTAACTGTTGAACAAATGAATGAATGAGTTAAAGATGGTGAAATATTTCCTAAGTTTTCATCACTCTTGGGAAAGAAAGATTTTGTAAGTGCCATTAAGTAAATCACTCTTAGCTACTGGAGAAAAATTTCCCTCAAATAATGAACATACTTTGTGTCTTTTCTAAGAAACTCAAAGTAGATCGATAGATATGTTTTATAGCTATGAAGGACAGATAGGGCCTATAGTAAGCATATATACCATGACTTGAAAGAAAAGACCTTTTCTTTCTAAGCTTGTCACTGGAGAAAAACCTTGTCCATTTTTGCCCTGTAAAGGGCAAATCTTAATTCACTGATTTTGTGTATTACAATTAAATAATGATTGTGGCTTATTGTAACAAATGGCCAAACAATATGAAATAAGTATCCTCAGCCTTCTGAAGCACCAGAACTATAGTGAGAACAAGGAACAAAGTAATTTAAGTGGATAAATGATAGCTAAATATATAGAAATGATAGAAGTATACATTTCTGAGTCTGTGAAATCTGAGATTGTTTCCAAATGAACTTTAGCTGGTGTCTCTGGAAAAGTTGTACCTCTGTGATAAGCAATTAGCACTCCCTGGGACTAGGAAATTGTGTGTTTTTAAAAAGTAAATAAGAATTGATTTCCATTTGGCTCGAAGACTGTTTGCAACTTTATTTGCCTAGCACAAAAGTGCTTTAGTACCACTTTTTTCTTACACTGGACAGTGATTATTCTCCTAATGCAAACCCATATCTAAGTAAATTCTTTATCTTGTGCCAAATGTAATAAAAAACATTTTTATTTAAGTTACTTTCGAAGAGAACTTCCTTGATCTACCAGGACTTATTATCAAAAATGGCTGCAATTCTCAGTTGATCTTTCATTATTTCATATAAATGAAAATGAATAGGGAGACATACACAAACAAATGAACACACACATAAACACAAAGATAGAGGTGTATCAGGAATTTATTCCTTAATTAATTTTGTACATTTCATAGCTTATAGACTTGGAGAACAATCAAGTTGGCTAGCTTTTGATGATCTGCTCATTTGTTAATTAACTTTGTTTTATCACATAGTTCATTCTTAATAATTTTGGATGTTGTGAATTGCATTTTAATAAAATGAATATAATAATATTACTTAATCAAGTAATAATTACATTTATCATATGGATCACTTTCTTGTGACATTTAATATGGTAGAATAAGTCTATATTTATGTTAGTGTGCAATTATAAGGCCTTTATGAAAAATAAACAGAAAAGTTTAGTAGGCAATATGTGTACATTTTCCAGGGAAAATATTCTTAGGAGTTTTCACAGTTTACATATCATATCTTCGTTTTTGGCAGGTCCAAATGTGGGGGTGGCTCAGTGTACACTCCCCAATTGTTCTTCCCCAGGCTTGTGGGGTTTTGTCCTGCACATTTATGTCTGAGAACTCAACAACACAGACAAAGGGTACCCTGCCCAGATTTCTGGAAGTGGTCTTCCCTGTAATTCTTCACTTTCTGACTTACCCCCTCGGTTTTCAGTGAACTTAAACCCCTACAAACAGTTGTTTTTGTCTCTTCAACTCTTTAGGCCGTTCAATCTCAGTCGGTGACTGCATTCCTGAACCACTTTCTCAAATTTCCTTCAGGCAGAGAGCTCAAGTAATAAAGGACTTACCATTTTGGTTATCTTTTCTCACAGATCAAAGTCCTGTACTACATACTTTTCATGTTCAAAGCATTTATTTCATAGATGCTCTCAAATTTCCACTTATTTATAGCATAAAGATAAGTCTAGGTTCAGTTATGTAATCTTGGAAAGAAGTAAAATTGATTTTATGATTTTACAAACATGGAGGACTTTGTATAAATATAGACAAATGCAATAATATGATTAATAGCAAAATATATAAATACATATCCACTAAGATAATAAAAACTTGGCATATTTACTCACATTCCTCAGGTGTTTTTGAAATGCCAAATTTTCCCTGGACACTAACATTACTGTCCTATTTGTGGTTCCAGCCCATTCCTATTCCCTACCCTCTTTTCCTGTTTGAAAAAAATACTTTAATATGCTTATCACTATTTAACTTATTGCATATTATACACTTTTATTTTGTTTATTTTCTGTTGCCTTCCATGTACAAAGTAGAGTAAAGTCACGGGAATGTGTGATGATATTGATTGTTTTTAGACTGTTATTTTCCAATACACAGAATAGTAAATCACATATGGCAGATATGGAATAGATGTAAGTTGGTTGAGTAAATAAATGAATATCATGCTAAATTTTGCATTTGACAAGTGAAAAAAAGGGAAATGATTGGGGAAGAATCATTTGAATTTTTCAACTGCATCAATCTTGTGGCTTGAATTGTGTCCACTAAAATTTATTAGTTGAAACTCTAGCCCACAAAGTGACTCTAGTTGGAGACAGAATTTTAAGGGGCAGTTAAGATTAAGTGGGGTCATAAGAATGAAGCCCTAGCCACATAGGACTGGTATCCTCATAAGAAGAGGAAGAAACTCCAGAGCTTTCTTACTCTCTCTCTCTCTGAACACAAAGGAAAGACCATGTAAGAACACAGGAAGATGGTGGTCATGTGCTAGGTAGGACTGGAAGAGATTCCAGAGTTCTCTCTCTCAATCTCTCTCTCTCTCTCTCTCTCTCTCTCTCTCTCTCTCTCTCTCTCTCTCTCTCTCTCACACACACACACACACACACACACACATACACACACACTCTCTCTCTCTCTCTCTCCTCTCTCTCTCTCTCTCTCTCTCTCTCTCTCTCTCTCTCTCTCCAGCAAAATAAAGGTCAGATAATAAGATTGTTGTCTACAAGCCAGAAAAAGAGCCAGACATCAACCCCAACAAACCCAATGAAACCTTGATCTTGGACTTCCAATCTTCATAATTGTGAGAAAATAATTTTTTGTTGCACTCCACCCAGTCTGTGGTACTGTTATGGCATCCTGGGTATTTGAATGCAAATGATAATACAATATTTCTTTAAAAATATCTGGAGCAAATATGCTGAAATATTATTACTGGTTTTCTAGAAACAGGTACATAATCCTTATTAGATTTACTTTTAACATATTTACATATGCATGTGAACACTGAACAGTATGCATTTAGAATCATAATTCTTAATAGATACAGATGACTACAATTATACGTTAAATTTAGATACACCTATATGTTAACTGTATATAGAGAACATATATATACCCATTTATATGTCAAATGAACACATTCTAAGTAAAGAACTCCCTTAATCTGAAGACAGAGTATATCAAAATTTAGCACTGTATCTAGGACATGATAGGCTCAGGTGAGTAATAGTTTCTTTCTTCTCTCTCTACCTTAACCTGAGTTAAATAGATTGTTTTATGGATATAAATAGATCAGTTCATGAACCCTTTTTAACTATCAATATGTTGAAAAATCAAAAATAAAAACACATCCAGGTACAGTGGTGTACACCTGTAATTCCAGCAATAGGTGACTCAGGAAGGAGGATTGCAAGTTCGAGGCCAGCCTCAGCAACTTAGTGAGGCCCTAAGCAACTTAATGAGACCCTGTCTCAAAATTAAAAAAAAAAAAAAAATTAAAAAGGGATGGGGATATGGCTCAGTGGTGAAGTACCTCTGGGTTCAGTTCTCAGTACAAAAATAAAAAAAAAAAAAAATTAAAATTAAAGAACATTGTTTCATCTCTGAAATCTTACCATTTCCTGGTCTAAAATTAACCATCACAGAACTGACCATCCCTGATGAAGCATTTACTCTATCAGGTTTCCCAAGGAGATCTGAAGTTTGCAAAATATTGAATTCTGATGCATGTTTTTAAGACTCCTTGAGTTTGTCAATCATTAATAGCTTACTACCAAATTGCCTGAGTGCTGAAGATGCTACCCATCTGAGAGATGATAGAAGAATTTGACCTCCTGTTAGGAGGCATTACAGTGCAATTCTAAAGTAACCACTGAACTCCATTTTGTAAAAATATTCCTTATCTGTAATTCTCAAAGTCAATTAAAAATACACAAAAAACGTTTATAAAGTGCTAGCTTGGAATCAGCAGTGAATGAAATAATAAAATGCTTATCAGTATATTAACATCATTAATTAATCTATTCATTTTATAATTGAGTGGACACTGATGAATTTAGAATTCACAATACCACAATTAATCTCTCTAATGTTCAGAGGTCAATGTTCACATTGATGGAATTTTTAAAAGTTCATCTTTGCAAGAAAGAATTTCCTTCCAGTTGCTGTATCTTCCATTCTCAAATGGAATAAGGAAATTTTAATGGGAGTCCATGAGAATAGCTGTGGAATTGACCCTATCTTAATACAGAACTTCTAGAAAATAATATAATGACATCAAATATATAGTAGTTCTAGTAACTCTAGACCTTAGAAGTTTATTCGAAACACATTTCATTAATCAAATTTTGTTTCCATTTGTTTTATAAGATCATTTCAGTAATAAATTTTCTTTTTCAACAGTCCTCATTTGTTAGTAATAGCTTGATTTTAGAAACCTTTCATTTTTTCATTCCTCTCCCCCACCACTTCTCTACTAATTTGCTCTAAATATTGTAAATAAGGATTTAAGCTTTGGAAGCATGGTAATTATACCAAACAGTAATGTGAATACTTTTATAGAGGAAAACATTTTTTATCCCTGTTGTCACTTTCAACTTGGTACTTATAATGCAAATTTTTCTAAATATTTTCTTTTTGTACATTTGAATACCAGGGAAACTCATGAGAAGTCAAAAAAAAAAGTCAAATGAAAGACTAAAACATTTTTACTGATAGTTTGGGAAAGTTAAATAAATATCATATTGTTCATATGATCAACTTCACTGAAGTGGAATTTGAATTTGAATCATTAATCATGCAAGGATTTATCTACTTACTTGCAGTAAATGTAAAAGCTAAGTTATAGTTGTTTTGTCCTAAACTATATTTCAATCTATGAATTAAACATAGAGTAATATGCTTAGAATATTTTTTCTATGCAAATATTATTATTTGTTTACCATAAATTTATATTTCTTCATAAAGCAACTTTGAAACAACACAGAAATCATTAGTAGTCAGTCTCCCTTTTTCCCATTGATAAATTGCCTAAGTTGAATTTATTTAGAGATATGTGATTATTGAAGCTTTATTCATGTATTTCCCTGATTTTAACACAGAAAAATTTAATTATATTCTAATTATTTTTGATATGGGTTCAGAGAATCATGATAAATTGCATACCAAGCTTGATTCATCAAAACTACAGCATGACATAGATTTTTATTCTTTCCCAAAAGGGACAGTGCCATCTTCTACCATCAGTATCACTTAAAGTTACAGATACAGAGAAATCATACTCCTGTAGTAATCATGCTTCTTCCAAGAAGTTGCATAATTGAACATTCTAAGATAATTAACCTTTCTTAAGTACCTAATTCCTTTCCACCTTGATCATTTTTATAGATAGTAGATCACAAGTGCCATGAAGACAGAGCACTCTCTAACTTGACTTCATCTCCTCAGATTCTTGCAGAGTACCTGAAACTCACCACATGCTCATCACACATGATCCTGTGGTTTAAGGCTGACCGAATAAGTAGGTCTGAAAAATACAAACGTCAAAATTTGATTGGGCAAGTCAGAATATTCATTGTGAAACATGTTTTTCTTATTTTATATGCTGATAGTCTCATATAATTTTGATACTATGATTTGAAGGTCTGAAATGACTGGACTATAATTTTATCTTTTGACAGTAACAGGTCATCAGCATGTCTGTTTGTCAGTGGTGCCCTAATTAACACTGACACCACACAGCATCCTCCTCATACTCACTGATCTAGAAAAACCTAAGGGAAAAAATTGATAATGAAATAAATCAGTTATATCATTTCACTTTCATATATCTAGGAGTTGGAATACCTGAGATTTTAAAATGAGAGTTACTTTTTTGCTGTTTTATATTCATAATCTATTCCAATTTCTCTGATGTTATTATATCAATTTTAAAGAGTTTGTTACAATATATTACAAAAAGAATATTCAAGTAACTTTTTATACCAACCACAGTTGACTTATGAAGTAATATATTATTGAATTAATTTTTAGTGACATCGTGAATATTTTCTATCTGAGCTGATCTATAATATACTCGCACAGTAGAATAACATTCATATCTATGCATTAAAAAGATTATTCTGAATTGTCAAAAAAAAGTGGTTAGAAATTGAATATTTTCAGTAAGTATGGGAATGCCTTGACTTCTTGAAGTGGCAGAGTTCTGGTGACTGCTTTGAGTAACAAAGTCCCTGGGCATGTTTGGTCCAGACCAGGGGACTCAGGTCAGGCAGATTGCTCAGAACTTCCTTATTTTTCCCACCTTGGATACTCTAAGACACATTCAGTAAATTCCTTGAACCAAAGATTCTTAATGAAGGGGAAATTTTGTCCCACAAGGGAACATTTTTCAGTCTAGACATTTTTGAATGTCAGCTTAGGTAGACAGTTGATATTGATCTTTGGTGGCAAAGGCCAGGATTGCTATGTCACAGAACATGGGCAGGTCCCCACAACAAAGAATTGGATCAAAACATCAATAGTGATTGATGCTATTGAGAAATCTTGCCTTAGATTGAGAAAGCATCGAACATCAGTGGTATTGTTTTTATTGCCTATCTAGAGGAAGAACCTATTTTTTCTTTAAAATCCCCTTTTATATTTACATGTTTTGAAGACCATTTAACACAGAGAAATCAGTTCTTACGGTCAGAAAAAAACATGCTTCCCAGTAACTTCCACCCAGATATTTTCTTCAAAATGAAAAAATGTAGAAAAACAAACAAACAAACAAATAATTGAATGGGCATAGCATAGCTATATATGCCTGTGTATTATTTGTATTTGTTTTTGAGAAGTAGTACTTCTGTTTCTCTTAAAGTGTAATTTGGACATTTGAGACTCACAGGGATCTTTCTATCTCCTGGGTCACATCCATTAGGGGAATTCAAACCAAGGACTTAGATATTGTGCCCAGTAAAATTTTAAAATCTGTAGGTTGAATAACTTTTCTAGGTGGTCATCATTCAAATATTTGATTAATGTTGACCATCTGCATCAATCTCACATTTTCTCTTGCAATCTATTTAAGATTATGTATGTAGATTGAGTATGATTGTGTATATGTGAAGGAATGAGTGAATGAAATTATGGCTTAGGGACATAAGTGAAATGTTACTGACATATCTTTAATTTATTAATTTTCAAAGGCTCACAAAACAGTAGTTTATTTTTTGTTTATATAATAGTCAACCATAATTGTTTCTGGTTGATGGACAACTTCCTCCACTCCTCAGTCCAGGGAAAGGAGTGGAAAAGGCACAGTCTCCTCTAAAATCTCTGTCTAGATATGAATCACTTCCCCTTACTTCTGCACTGACAATAGTTAGTACAAGGCCACATTTAGGTACAAGTAGGGCTGAGAAAGGAGGGCTAGGCAGGTGACATCTACCTGTGTCAACTCCATGCCGTCACACCTGGAACACAGACTTCTGTTGGGCAGAGCAGAAAAAAAAAAAAAAAGGATCCCCATTGGACCTCCTCCACCAAAGTATAGAATTTGAATGAAATAGCCACCATTTATTCAGCACTCTGATATGTCAGACATAATTGTATTATTTATTATTCACATAATATACATACGACCTAAAAATTGTTATTTTCATTCCTTAGTTACAAGGAATGTCTTGCTAAAGCAACTTGGGAAAAGGCAATCAACTACATGATATTGAGGTTTGCCTTAGACTAAATCCCCTATAGTTGTTGTTACTGTTCTTGGTATGTGTGTGTGTGTGTGTGTGTGTGTATTGCAATGCAAGGGATTGAACTCAGGGCCTTGCACATACTAGACAAGTGTTCTGCCACCGAGTTATATCCTCAGCCTTTCCTATAGTTGTTATGAGCATGAATTTAGGGTGGACAATCTTTGATTCAGTATATTTTAGGTGAATTACCTTTTGCAATTTATTTCACTGTTTGAAGTCTCAGTTTTCTCATCTGTAAATGGAAGTAGTATCACTACTAATTTTTACAAGGCAAAAATTATAATATCAATGAAGTACCTATAAAGTGCAATATGAGCCAAATATTGATTCTACTTCTTGTTAGCCCTGAGATTATTAAATGCTAGTCTCAACTTTGTCCTCTGTAAAAATCTCTTAATAAGTTGATTAACTCCCTGTATAAAACAAAGTGAGCATTTAATATATGTTAGCCGAGGTTTAGATATGTTATTCTGAATTAAGTAGAACCTATAATGTAATAATCACAATGCCTTCCACTCAAAAACAATTCCTCATGTTTAAAGGCTACATCTCTAGAAAAAAATTTTTTATAAACCTCAAGTATTGAAGAAACCATTTTGCGTTGTTCCCTTAGATTAAATAAGTAGAATCAAGGTAATTAACTAACAAATTCAATTCAAGATATAAAAAAATTAACAATAAGCAAAAACATAATTGTTTGGAATGGGCTGATATATCAATTAGGGAGGAAATTTGGATTTTTATTGGTTGCTCACTTCCTAAAAATATTATGGTTCATTTCACCACTTTTGTCAAATTTACATGCATAGAGTTGTTCACATATTCATATATTACTCTTTTGATAGCTATAGGATCTAGTGTTTTCTTCTGTTTCATTCTAGATAATAGTGATATGTTTATTTTTTGTGATTATTGCTCAAGTATGTCAATCTGTCTTTTCCAAAACAATAAAATCTATTTGGTTAATTTATTTTCTCATACTGTTTTTCTGATTTTGTTTCTAATTGTAATTTCTTTTCTTCTGCTTCTCTTGGGTTCATTTTGTTCTTCTTTTCCAAGATTCTTGAAGTGGTATGTTGGATTAATTGGATACTTCTCTTCTTTTTTTAATATTAGCCTGTAGTTCTGTAACTTTATTCCTAGTACTGGTTATTGAAACTGACATAAATTTGATATAGTTTCACATTTATTTTAATAGTGAATTTGTCTATTTTTTTTTTCTTTCAGTTCTTTACTTTTGTATAACTGCTGATAAATTCTCAAAGTATATTTTTTATATCCCTTGAGACTTTCCAGTAGCACACTTCTTTAGAAGTGTTGTGTTTAGTTTCAAAGGTTTCTGGAGATCCTCTTTCTATGATTAATTTCCAGTTTGATTTTATCGTGGCTAAAAGAAAGGCAATATATATGAATTCAATCATTTTTAATTTGCAAGGCTTATTTCTCATACCAGGATCTGGGGTATCTTGGCGTACAAACCAAAAGCACTTGACAAGATGGTGTCTGTTGTCACTAATGGTGGTGTTGAGTTCTTCAATATTCTTATTTAATATCTGACTGCTTGATCTACTAATTGGTGTTGAAGTCTCCAAGAGTAATAATGGATTCATCTGTCCTTACTTTCTATCAGTTTTTGCTTCACATATTTGTAGCACTATTAGTTGACTTTTTATATGAAAAAGTTAATTAATGTAAGGAATATTGTTCCATAGATGGCATAAAAATCAGTGTGCAGTGACCTTTAGGAACTAGGACATATATGCATACACACACACACACACACACACACACACACACACACAAACACATTTATTCAGAGTATCTTGGTCTTTAGTGCTTGGTGTGTTTTTTACCTGCAGAACTAATCTCTGGGGCAAGTACAAGAATTGCTAGATTTGATGCTAATGAAATGCAACCCTCAGTGCAACAGCTCTTTGGAGTTCTTGGGCATTTATCTTTATCACTAATAAATCTTTTATTTAAAAGTATCTTCAGCATCCAACTATATGCTTTAAATTCCAAAATATCCCCAGATCATTAGAATTAAAAGTAAACATATAATTTTCACATGAATATTTTTTAAATAAAGTTCATCTAAGCGTTTATTTGATATTTTTATGTAGATACGAACAAAGTTTTGAGAAGTTCAAATGCATAAGAGAGGGGGAATAATGAAGAAATCTAATGTCTTCCACCCTCTAGGACAGAACCAAAATTTTAAAATATGAATGAAGCATAGAATTAAGCCTAATGTTTGTACTAAAAATAAATAGCACCTGTTTTGTTTTCTTTTTGTTCAACATATCTACATTTGTGCTTGAATTGTGTATAAGGAAAGAAATACAAAGCAAGGTAACCAAATTTAAACACTTTATGTTTCTGGTCAGCCTCAAGATCTGAGAGGGGACAGTTTATGTCAGGTTGTACTTCAGTGAAACTGAAGAATAAAGCTGGAAATCTGAAAACTTCAGAAGATATCATTAAAAATACATAACGAGAAATCAAGATTTTCAAGTTCTTCAATGTCTTTAGCTTTTGCTTTAAGATATAAAAAATTGTATTAATGATTAGTTATAATCTAAAATAATTACTAAGAATTCAGAATATCCTTTTCACTAGTTATGCCAGTGAACATGCAAACATACTTCTGTAGCATAATCATTTTAATGAAGATCATTCCGAGTTTGAAACCTAGTAGAAAAACTGAAAGATGTATGGCCACTTTTGTTGCTGAACATAACTTAAGATTGGTTGAAAGTACACTAATATTCTAGTAGTAATTTTCTAAATATTGTCAGACTCTTTGGTA
Source organism: Sciurus carolinensis (assembly GCF_902686445.1). Taxonomy (NCBI): domain Eukaryota; kingdom Metazoa; phylum Chordata; class Mammalia; order Rodentia; family Sciuridae; genus Sciurus; species Sciurus carolinensis. Next base: position 18,128,908 of record NC_062217.1, on the reverse strand, counting down.
CTTAGCCAAAAATGAAGTAATGGTTTTATATCTTTAATTCTGTTTCTATGGAAAGAGAATTATGAACTGTTACGTTAGGTACACACAAATTTTATTCAAATTTGCATATATGCTAATAGAATCAAGATCTTTTAGGTATTGTATTCTTTGTTATTGTTTTTACATTCTCCCATTAAAATTTTCTTTACATTATGATATATTTGAAATGAATATTTATTGAATATATATTTTCAAGTGCTTTTTTAAATCTCTCCATAAAGAAATATCCCAGTAATACTGACATTTTAAACAGAAAATGCAAAAGTATATGATATGATATGTGTATGTATATGGTATTAACTGCTTCTTAAATGTTGTGTAGGGGTGTCCCTGTGTGTGTGTGAGTGTGTGTGTGTGCGCATGCATGTGTACGTATATGCACAACCTGAAAAGAAAAAAATTAAGTCTTATTTTATCTTTATTTTGTTAAGCCTTGTATAACTAAATGATATGATCTTACCATTAGGAGAGCAAATTCATGCAGATTAAACTCCTTTGTTTCATGTTTACAATTAATGATGATTAACTGTGGTCAGATTGATCTCAAATGACCATTAGGAATTTTTTAGTGTTAAAACAGAGAGCTAATTACATGATTAAGATGCATGGTTTGCCCAAGAAAATATGTTTACTGGGAATTAATAAAAATTAAGGAAACTCATATAGGTAAAAGAGATGGCATTTTGGAGATAGTCCTTGGACTCCAAACAAAAATGAAATGATAGTGCTATATATTTTCCTTTTTTGGGGGGAGTTGATTATATCTTGTTTATATGATGGCTATGCTTTTAAATTTTTTGGTTAGAGTATTTAATTCTCGCTCATATAAAGTAAATACTGGAGTTTTGGGGTAAAAACAGGATACTCTCTGCTCTCTCAATCAGTTCCTTCTGTTTTAAAATGCAGTGACCTCTACTATGGCTTCCAAGTCTGCCATGGAGGTCATCTTCATTTTAGTACCAAAGATTCTGAGAGATCAAGGACTGCATTGAAGTTTTTATATGGGTCAGACCTGGAAGTAAAGTTTATCACACATGTTTTTATTTTCCCAGATAGACTTCCATTATGTGGTACATCTACCACATAGATGGGAAATGCAGGTTATGTGTGTCCTAGAGAAAAGAAAGTGAATTTTTGAATACATGTATCCTCTATCATACAGGTCTTTTCCTCATGAGTACCCTGAGGTTTTCTGAGGTGTGATTTTCATACCAAAGATTTGCCACATTCATTATAATTATAACAATAAGGTTGCTTTCCTATGGGTTCTCTGGATTCTCTGGTTCTTGCTGAAATTGAATAACTTCTGGTGAAATGATTTACCACATTCTTTACATTCAAAAGTTTTTTTCTCCTATGTGGATTCTGGAATATAAAATATAGATATCTTTACACAGGTTTTTCCATACTCATTTTATGTACACAGATTTTCTCCTGTGGGATTATTCTGATGCACTCTTAGGTCAGACTTCTGAGTAAATGTGTTTCCACATTTATTACATTCATAGAACTTCTCTCCTGTGTGAGTTCTGCAATGGTTAAATGATGACTTTCATCAGAAAGTTAAAGGTTGAATGGGCCCTCTGATATGTGGATGCTAACACACAACAAGGAAAGGAGGGGAAGAATAGAAATTCACTGGATTAGACAAGGGGGCATGAAGGGAAGGGAGAGGGAATAGGAATAGGAAAGACAATGGAATGATGGAATGAATGGGACATAACTTTCCTATGTTTACATATGAATACACTTCAGTAAATCTCAACATTGTATACATCCACAAGATTGGGATCTTAATTAGAATAAGATATTCTCTATGTGTGTGTGTATATATATATATATATATATATGTCAAAATAGACTCTACTGTCATATAACTAAGAAGAACAAATTTTAAAAAATTTAAAAATCAGCAAAAGCAACACATGAATAGATTAGAGAATTGAATTTGGAGAAACATTCAATTTGAGCTCAAACACTATCAAATGTGATTGTGGTAATAAAAGTTATAAAGTAATAAATCCTGAGATTTTACTTTGTGATAATGAAATTCTCCATCATCTGTCTGCCTGATGAGAACCATGCTGAATATAATCCTGATGATCATAGTATAGCAGGGGAATATCTTTGCCTTCATGTGCATCTTATTACAAGATTCAAATTGGGCATCAAACCATTTGAATGTAATGGACAAATGATAGCCTTCTACATAGAGGCAAAATTATCAACACTCATATGCAAGAGACCTTCTGTAAATATGATGAATTTGGGTGAACCAATATACATTGAAGAACACTTTCTATAAAAATCTAAACTCACTATACATCAGCAAACACATAGAGAGAAAATCAATGAATATTGAATGTGAAAAAAAAAACCTTCATTAGCAAATTAGAACCCACCATGCATCAGAAGATACAGGGGGGAAAAAAAATCCAAGTATGAATGTTCCCAATGTGCTAAAGCCTTCAACCATGTCAAGTTGTACTATCAATCTGAGAATTCACACAGAGGTAAAACCTCTATGATATAATGTTTGTGGAAAAACTTTCTGTCATAAGGGTGCACTCACTGTGCATCAGAGAATTTACAAAGGAAATTATACCAGTTTAAATAGTGCATTCATTTTCTATTTGCTGCTATAACAAATTGCCACAAACATGGTGACTTAAAAGAACAAATTTGTTATTGTATAGTTTAGTAGGTCAGAAATTTGACACAAGCATCCCTGAACTAAAATCAAGATGTCAGTGGACCTGGGTGAATTTCAGCTGGCCGTAGGGAGGATTCATTGCTTCCCATTTCTGACTTCTAAAGACTATCCACGTTTCTTGTCCCATGATCTACTTCCTCCATTTTCAAAATCTGCAATATTGCATCTCCCTGGCTTCTTTCATAGACCCATTTTTTTAAAAGTTCAGTATATATTACTTTAATTTCATAGATCCATTTTTTAATGTTGTCTCCAAATTATATCATGAATGACCAGAAGAAATTACAAGCCAAATAGAACATAAACAAAAGAATTTTAAATGTATTTTTCAAAGTGAAACTTTTATTCATTCTATTTATAATTTTTTTCATCCATCAAGGAAAACAATGCTGTCCATACACAATTGTTATGTAAGAAAAAACAGCAGTCATATTTGTGTTTACTAGATGCATGTGAAATACTTAATGAATTACAGGTCCATAATACTTAAACATTTTATTCCAAAAGTCGTGTTTTTATTCTCAACAAATAAAAATTGAACATCTTTCAATATGATTTTGATTTGTGGGTTATTTCCACAATACTGAGATTTCAGATTTTGTATGTCAATGACATCTTGATTTAACCACAAATCTTTTTGCCCTTAATGTTCCTTTGTTGGGAACACACACACACACACACACACACACAAACATACAAAGAGAGAAATAAAATTATAAATGTGTCAATGTATTTAAGTCAAATGTATATGACAATACAAATGAATCCATAAGTTGCCACATACCTGGCCTGTCTCCAATTGCTTTAAAAATTACTATATTTATCTATTTTTCTCCAACCATTGTAGTCATCTTTGAATAATAGCCTTCATTTTACATGAAGTCTTTGAAAATTATTACATACATACACACATATATATAGTATTCAATGAGTTAATTTACTGACAATACGTTTTAGACACTTTGAAAATTGTTTTTAAAATGTAACTGACTGACTTTCCATGATCATCTATGAGGTGACATTATTATACCTATATCACAATTTTTAAGAAATGCCTTCTAAAGCGACATGATTTACCCTAGATTATATATAGTTTTTAATAGTAGGGCCATAATTTAATTATATATGTCTGATTTTAAAGTTGATGCTCACAAACTTTGAGTTATAGTGCCTAATAAATTAAGGAATCAATATTTAGTTTCAGAAAGAGGGCCCTGCTTCCTCACCTTCTGTGATTTGGTTGTATGGTTACAAAACCATTCATTTTCACTCGTATTCACCCCTAAACTGCTATAGATTACTTCCTTTTTATTTTCCATATTTTCTTGCTTTTAAAAGTCTTTCTTGGCTCTGCTGTAACATGTGTATCCAAAAATAAACCTCAGCGATGTCTGCACCTTGACCTCTGGTCGTCTGCTTCTACTGGAAATCGAATTTCTCTCTGAAACTGTTTCTGTCCTTGCTCACTTTTCTCTCTCATCTCTCAACACTTCTAAGGTTCTATACCAAAAATTAACTTAATTTGGTGTGTCCCCACATTTCTTGCAATTAAAGAAAGCTTTTAAAAAATCAACATGCTCTACAATGAACTTTCTTAATATATTATTTCTGTTCCTATCTAAGATGACTTAATATTTCAGCAGCATGACACAGGCTCTTTCTCTTTTGAAGATGGTGTTTATTACTCCTTTTGCTCCAGGTAAAGCTTTCCTTGTATTCTTACCTTCCACTAGGTGTTTATCTACATAAGTGCTTTGGAGATGAAACTGCAAGCCTGTTTCAAGTGTCTAAATACATACTTATCAGCGTTTCCCCCCTTCTTACCTCAAAAGGTTCAATCTGCTGTACTATACATAAATCATACATCTATTGCATTAGAAAAGGACCTAATGCTTTTATGTGTTTTATGACTGTGGGCATAAAAGTTATAATTGTGAACATTAGCATTTCATTTTCACTAAGCAGCTGCCAGTTTATGATCCTCTAGGATTTTATTAAATTTGTGAGCAGTGTTGACAATCACCACACTCACTCAGATCCGCTCCCCGTCGTCATACAGCAAAACAGCTCTCCAAGTGAAAACTTTAGGGCCAGTGGAACTCAGGCACTAACTGCCTGTTCTGTGATACTGTCCTCACTTGCCATATTTTGCTGCCTTTTTGTCATTTTTGCTGTTTTTCCTTTTTATTTCTGTAAACACCTCTGTGGTTTTAGTACTCTACTATTTATTATCTGGTCCTTGTGTGACAATTGATTTTAAACAAATTCTAATTAAGATTCTTGATTTTTTTTTTTTTGCCACTTTTTCTCAAGACCATGTACACAGCTCAGGAAGAAAAGACAGAGATTAAAACATTTAAAAGTGATATTTTTGTAATCTTCTCCTCCACCTTCAAACCTCCCAAACACTTCTGTTTACAGAGAGAGATGACAAAATTCTAAAGAAGGAAAGGAACCACCTAAATATATTTTGACTCATTTTCTTCTCTTCACTCCCTCATGCTCAGCTGATAGAGAAACTCTAATCAGCCCACAAGCAAAAGATGGGACCCAGCAGAGCATTGTTGTAGAATTCAAGTCAGAAATGGTCTAAGAACTGACTCTGGGGTTGGCTAACTTCAGGTCATTAGAGCGACCTAACTATGAACTTTGGAACCAGGAAGTCATGATTTCAAAGTATTAAACCAATTGTGTCAGCATATGCCTAGTGTGCATGGAGGGAGAGGGTCTAGTATTGTCCATGCCCATGAGGCACCGCCATCTTCTTTTGTGTCCTATGTGGATACCCATCATCGTTTTGGGTTTTGTTTATTATTATAGATAATTATTGCTTTATATACAAACCTAGTTACTTGTGGTACTTGATATATGAGCTAATGCATACCTAAGCCATTCTTTAAAATTATTTAAGGCAGTTTACAAGGTGACATGTATATAATCGCACATATAACACGGGAAAACACTGTATCAAAGTCAGTTTTCATGAATTTCTTGGTCTGGGGTTGGTTCAAATCAAAATTGGAGCCAAAAGTATTTTAAGAAGATTGCTGAAATGAAATCCTTATTCATGGATGGATTTGAATTATTCCGCACATAAACAGTATTTTCACAGAACTTCTGAGCTATAATTACAACAAAACTTGTTGATTGTAACAAAGGCAAGGGGTTCAAAGAACTGAAACTATTTTCCAGGTGCACCTGTCTTTCTGTCTTAAAGAATCCTGAATTCTTATTTTTGTAAAATAAAAAAAAATGAAAAAAGTAATTTATGTTATAAGGTGACTCTAGAGTCATGCATATAACACAGTCCCACTACCTCGTACAATATTTTTCACTTTTTAATATAATTTTATAATTTTCTATAATTATGCCTTTTCTCAGTATAGCCAAATATAAGACCTAATGAGAATATATTGTTTTAAAAATATTTTGCTTTTAAAAATTTATTTTTTGCAGAAAATTGATATAAGTAGCAGAAATTATAGTGAGAGCTAGGCTTATGGATTACTGTATTTTTAGAACTGACACAGTAAAACTATCTCTGTATCCATAGCAAAGTTTTCTTTTGTCAACGTGTTTTTGAATATGACCAATATTCAGATATGTGTGAAGTGGTTTGTTTTGGTTCAAGGATGTGTAGAAATTTTGACAGACCTTTGTAAGAGTTCAAATTTATAAGTATTTACATGAACTATCAGTGTATGCCACTCTACACACCTGTAACTTGAGCAGAAATGGATTAAATTGTGGAACAGGCCTTTGTTGAAATCACAAAGGATTCACATGAAAATAACTGAGTCATATCATAAGTACAGAATTTCCTTTTAGGAGAAAAGCGAAATGAAGGTGGTATAAAGATACAAATAAAAGAGAAAACTTTTGTTAGGTTTATTTCTACATGTCATTTTAAAAGTAAAAGATAAACTGTATGAAACTCCTTCAGAAATTGGTCACAGTGTATTAACACCACACATTGTACAGTGTTTGAAATGGGCAGAGCAATATATCAAACACTTTACTATTTTATCTAATTACACCTTCCAAAAGTGTCTGCAATGCTGGGGTGGTGATTATTATAGTTACCCAGCAGCTTGAAGTGATGAATCTCAATACATGTTGTTTATTTCATCTTTAACATGTTGCCCAACTACCCACACTCTCATCAAAGGGATTTCCATGGTTTCTGATGGCAATGGCACTGAACTCACCCACTCACTTAACACCTAATGGATGAACAAGATCTGTGAATGGATGTTCCTGAGATAACCAGAAAGGAAGGTCATCCAACACTGATATAACAAGGTCACTGGTTCAGAGAAAAGACTTTCTTCCTTTCATTTCCTTCCTTCCTTCCTTCCTTCCTTCCTTCCTTCCTTCCTTCCTTCCTTCCTTTCTTCCTTCCTTCCTTCCTTCCTTCCTTCCTTCCTTTTTTCCTTCATTCCTTCCTTCCTAAAATACCAATATTCCTTAATCCCTCTCACCTAATATACTGACATACAAAATAATTTCCATCAAATGGACACAACTAAAGGCAAATGAAACAGGCGTTGGACTAATTCTCCAAACTGCTTTTGAAATATAGATGTTAGTTTTAAAAAAAAACAATAAAAGTAAAAAATGACAGATGTCAATGTGGAGGAGAAAAATGCATACTGCTGGCAGGTTCATAGTGATAACTAGAGAGGCTTAGCTGACTTTCCATTATAAGCCATGTTTCAAAACCAAACAGTATATGATGATTAACATTTTTAAAATAGTTTATACTTGCTTGTATTGGGGAGAGTAATCTCCCTAGGAAAAAAAAATGCATTTCTTATGACTCATTAAATCAGTAGCACTACTATCAATCATAAACTTGTTAAAAGGAAATTGTTTAATATAGATAGACCAGATCCAGCTGTTTAAATATCATATAGCATATGGGGCTTAGTAATTGGACTCAAATGCTAACTGTTAAATCATTTACACTTGTTTTAGGCATTGCACTTCTAGAGGGGAGGGCAAAGTAGTTCTTGAATTGCTGCTAGGCTGAATAATATTCTTTTAACTTCAGGTGAACATCTCCCAAAGTAAGCCCGATTGTTGAATTAAATGTATTTCCTTTGAAGTAGAATCTAAAATGTATTTGTTCTGGGTAATTTCACTGTACCATTTGTTATGTGCTTTATTTGGCTTTGGATTTTAGCCTAACATTTGCTTCATATAATTTTTGTTTTTTTGTATTTCATTTGCTTGTTTTTTAATACCCAGAATTTCTTCTTTAAAGCCAAGCTCCCTTAAAATACAGTCTTGTCACTTAGTAACCCCTATGAAAATCTGTAAAATGTTGAGTTAAGGATAAAAAGGAGAAACAAAGCAAAATGTTTTAGGTTTCAAACCATTGTCATAAAGAAGCAGGTCCCTCTAATAAGAGTCGAATGGCTGTCTCAGCATTTAGGATGTGAAGAAAGTTCTGATAGAGCCCCAAGAGGTTTGAAGTCATATTCCACGATGTTGATAGCAAGAAATTCCTGTAAGATAGGATATGTGTACAAATATGATTATACTTGCTCTTTGAACATGGATTCACTAACGCAACTGTTTGTTAAACTATTTTTGTTTTGTTTGATCTAAATTTAAACCTCTGAGCTCTACTTAAACTTCTTATGGGAGACAGAAGTCTATATCCCTATCTAATTTCCCTTGGGAATTTTTACATGGCCAGCACAGCATCCTAGCATCAGCATTTGGCAATTATCATGCAGGTGGAGGGGTAAGAGTCACTAAACTAGGTTATCTTTGTGAGGAAGGAGAAGAAAAGGAAGGTACCATTGCCTGGGTCATTGTGTTATAATAATCATGTAGGTACCAAGTCATAACTTACCCATGGCAATTCATTTTGTCCTCAAAGCTCATGTTCAGGGGAACTTTGCACAAGTCATAGAGTGCAGGGGATGTCTTCGGCTGGATCTGTGCTGAGTCATTCCTTGACCTTCTACGGTCATAGATGGCAAGAGAGAGTTGTTGTGAGCTCCCTGATCCCCAGGCTGCTTCAACAAGAAGGAAGGGAGAACCCATGTGCCCCCTCTCCCTCTCTGCCTTGCCTCAGCTTCTCTGGGTGCAATAGTATCTCATCTTGTCCTGGGCTCCACTTCTTCTCAGCCTCCCATGTTGGCAACTCTTGATGGGTAACCTTAGCTCCTAAATTCTAGTACTCCTGTCTCCTCCATGTATTTCTCCAATTTTCAGGTGGAAGTAGTTTCTTCTGCCATTAATTTGATTCACTTTCTACTATTTGGTTTCTTAGTTTTTCCTAAACCTATTTAACCAACTCCCTAGGCTAAATTCCTTTCGCTTCAAACAGAGTAGTTTTTCTTTTTCTGGATGGATCCTGACTGATACAATATCCAACATCAACTTGATGTTTCCACAGGGAGGTGGTAAAACAGATGAGGTATGCCAGTCTTCCTCCCATTAAATATCAAATGTGACAGCTTGGACACACTAATACAGTCTATAGAAAATTAACCATGAATCCATTGCTTAGTGAAGGAAATTGAAAGAAAAATTACTAGGAAAATTGGTTTGAATCATAAAAATTACAGAGTAGAAAATGCACCAGACCTCCTGAGAATTTTCTCTGAAACTAGAAATATCTCCAATTTAAACATTGTATGGCAAACATGCAGTGTAATTTTTCAGATTGAACAGTGAGACAACATTAAGAATATTGGACATAAAGAAAACAAGAGTACTAATTAATGATATTCTGAAAGACTTTTCTAGGACAAAAAAATAATGTTTCAGACCTTCTGTCTTTCTCTCCATAGCTTAAGGCCAGAGAAAAATGAATCCACAATTTCCTGGTATAATAAGCTCTCCACCAGGTTCTCCTTCTTCCCTTCCATGGCACTAGTTGGTGTAATCACTCCTTATTTCTCAGGCCCACCTGTTTACTTGTATTAGATCCTATCTCCTTCGTAGTAACCTTATAACATCCTAATGCCAAATCCTCCTCCTTTTCCTCATTCAGATTCAGTTACAACCATCTCATTCCTTCTAAAACCTTCAAGAAAACCAAAAACAAAAACAAAAAGGTTTTCTGTGAGTCCTGTCTCCATTTTTCTCCTCCTACCACTCATTTCACAACACTCAACAATCAGAATTCTCTCTGGTTTTTCTACCCCACCTGTTCTCAGTGAGGCCAACAGTGACTTCTGGCACTAAATCTCAGCATTCCTTTTTCTTGGTCTCTCAGTAGCTTTTGATCCCTCCTTTGACTTATGGCACATTCTCTTCTCCTGGTTTCTGTGACACCATGGTCTACTGTTTCCTTCTTACTGTGCAGGCCAGTTCTCACATCCTTCCATTGCTGGCTCAGGTAACTTACTCAGACATTGCACATGTACTTCCTCAAAGCTTAGCTTTTAAACATCTTTCCCTTTTAGCTGGGTATTCTCTTACTGAGGAATCTTAGACTTCATTACCATCTGCACATCTTTGGTTCTAAACATCTAACTGCACCTCATTCCCATCAAACATCTGAGGAACACAAACAGATAGTTGCTGAATAACATCATTTTCTTAGCTGGAGGTTCAAAATGTATGTAGCTGATACATTCAACCTAATTTTCAGATGGTATTTCTATCTGATAAATATTTAGTACAGTAGGTTTTCTTTTCTATTTGTGAAATTTTTTTCAGTGACAATATAAATGAAATAAGATTCCAAAGAAGAGATTTAATGAAGTTATATAATTGTCTGATGTTTAAACTGGAATGGATTTCCTTCTTTTTTTTTTTTTAAACTCATCTGCATTTATTACTATTTAAAGCAGAATGCTGACTCGGGAACTCCGTATTTCCATTCACAAGACTTACTGGGTTACTTTTTGAATGACTTTGTAACACACCTGGGAGTTGTAAGTTTTGTTCTCTAAATACTCTTCTTTGGAAAACAAGCCCTGGAGAGTTCCTCCCAGCAAGTTGGTTCAGTTTAACATACTTGGTTCTAGATGTACAATGGGTAGTAACTACAAGGATGGAAAGTTTAAAAAGTGGTAAGCCATTTTAACAAATATTTTTCTTTTAAACGTCAAGGTCCTTCATGGTACACTTCAGAGACAAAAGATTTGTTCTGGTCTTCTAAGAGATATAACTTGGTAGCAAACACTTTAGACCACAAAGTTAATGATGGGCTACATGTCTTAAAACAAACATCCCAACCCCTTAAAGTAAGCCAATGTTTCCTTCTTAACTTTGGCAATCTTTATGATGTTGAGCTGGGTCTACATTCACCCAGCAAAAATTATCAATGAGACACACCAGACTGACAGCAACAGCACTAACTCATAAGACATGAAACAAGAAATTTTATCTCAATCCTGCCACTAATCGTTGTAACCTCCAGTCTTGATTTTCTTCATTTGAAAAATAAAAGGACTATTTTCTAATAATCCAAATTTATAAACAATATAATTTTCCACCAACAGATTAATGAATAAATACTGTATAGTGTGTTTTTAAAATGGAATACCACTAAGCAATGAAGATGAAGGAAGTATAGCTAAAAAAAACACTCAATGTAGATAATTCTAATATTTGTAATGCTAACAAAAGAAACAAAATGACAACATCACTTAATACAGAAAAGCCAAACAATATTACTTAAGGATACTTAAATGTATAGCAAAATACATAGGAAAGCAAAGAAAGTGTTATAAAAAGTATGATCAAGTGAAGAAGCATGATGGAAGGAATTTTGATAGAGAATGGGTAAATAGAGGACTGCTTGGATATAGGAAATATTCCATTTGGGGGCTGAGAGATGGTTACTTATATGTGTACTCTATTCCTATTATGTTAAATGATACTTTTGTTTTATGTACTCTCTTGTTGGCATATTTTATTTATGTTAAAATGTGGAACTTTCAGTTCTTCTCAGTTTCTGTCATTCCTTATCACTGAAAGTGTCCGATCTACTCAACATTGTACTGGAGTTAGAGGTATAGATTTGATTTTGTGGTTTTGTTTGTTTTTTGTTTTTATACCAGAATGCTTTGATTGTTTTTGAACTACTTCATCCTAATAAATTCCAATTTAAGTTGGAATCACCATCCTAAACCCATTGTGCAAACCTGACACTTCTGTTAATGAACATTATTATTGCTCTGCCTTTGTAGAAAACCATCTATTGGTACAGTTTGAAAAAGTCACTTCATCTGGGAAGTAAGATTAGTAAATTTTGAACTGAAAAATAATACATCTATTTAGAGTCTGTCTTTTCAAAGTAGAGAAAATAAGAGTCTTAAAAAGTATAATTTTTCTTCAAAATTCTTTTAAATGTACCCTTATTATAGTAGATGCTTCTTTCTAAGGAAATATTTAAAAAGCAATCTCTGAAGCTACCTGATTTGGTGAGAAGCTTTTGTCTTCCCTGCAGAGATCTGAGCTAAAGTCCTCCATTCAGTTTTTAATCTTACAGCATTTATTCTCTTTCAAACTTTCCAATTTGCCAATTCATTGGATTTTGTTTATCACCTTTTCTACAAAAGCTCATTTGTTCATTGACAGTTGCATTCTAAGTTAAATCCAAAGTAGGGCAGATTAATGAATATTCAAACTGGCCCCAAGGGTTGTTGTTAGCTTGATAGTTCTATCACATCAACCATATGTAAAATCTATCTTCTGGTTAAATGTGGCTGCTTTTGCTATGTCAGAGATTATTTATTGCTCTATCCTCTATTAGTCTTGATTAACAAGAAGTTTTTGATCAAGCAGGGCCTTCTCATCTCTGACTGTTTATACATCAAACACTCTTTTGCTATGGATTTGACATATTAATGGTTTTATAGCATTGCTATTTATTTGTTTCATGTTCCTGTATAATTTGGTGCAAAATAAATGAAACAGTTGAGCAAAGATCTCATTTTATAGGAGACTGTTAAAAAAAACTGCAGGTACAAAAGGCACTTTGATGTCTAGTTATTGACCAAACTAAATAGCATGTTCTTGATCAAGTTATAGGAAATATTATAAAATTAACAATTTTTAAAGAATTTTCTTGGTTCTTCTTCTACGTCCATTGTAGCAGTCATTTATTATTAAAAAAAGAGATATAGAATCCATGCTGTTTGAATCAAGGTATGGGGAGGAAATTAATGTAAACTTGGTGTTGAACAGATTTTGTTCCCAACTTCATCCCATTCTCCATATGTAATATTTAGAAACTTTCTGCTGAGTTTTTTGCTCAACTTGGATGTCAAGATAGTAACTGAAAACCTCAAACACAACTCTTGATAGACCTGCTCACTCCCACTCTAATCCTAGACCTGTCTATATATTACATGAGAATTTCCATAGTTGCTCCAACCAAATATTTGTTACACAAAGATACATTAGATTTTTCTCTTTTTATTAATTCTTCAACAGGTACCTGCAGTGTCTATCCACTATTTAACAATCTCCAACTCTTTCCATTTTTGTTAGTACATTATTCACTCACCGCCCCTCTCCTGGAACAAAGTAGTCTCCTAAGTACCTTCCTGCTCCATTTCTCAAGAAGTAGTCAAAATGATCTCTTTTATATATCTTCTCCACTGGAATGTAAATTTCATGAGACATGGAACTTAGATTCTTTAATGGATTGCTAGGGCCTAGAACAGTACCTGAACACATGGAGATTCTTTAATAAAGATGCATTTGATAAATGATTATGTAAATTTCTGTAACTTATTGACTATTAAAAACCACACAGTATGAATCATAATGCCACAGGAAACTCTAATGGGAAATATAACTTCTTCCTGCCCTGGGGGCTTTAAACATCTCATTTGCTAATACACTGGTGATTATAATCTGAGTTCTTTCATCCTAAATTTATGTAGTCTGGGATTTTGTTTATCAGGAGTGAAATTGATTTTAAATTCAACTCTTCTTATTCTTTGTTAGCTGTCAGTAGATTAATAGCTGATACATACTGAAGTTTTAGCATTTTCTAGCACTACTGTGAATATTCTATAAGTATTTATATGTCAAATTAGAATATCACAAATACTTTACCTGAATAATCCCATTTAATTTTCATAAAAGCTCTGTCAGGTAGGCACTATGTTCATCAAAATATTTTGTACGAGAAATGGTGTCCTAGCTATGTTAAGTAATTTATCTTGGCACACAGTAAAGTGATAAAACACAGACTAAATATATGCATTGTAACTCCTGAGTCCATAATCTTAACCACTATGCCTACTTCCCCTGTATCCAAAACAAACAATTATCTAGATAATTTACCAAAAGAAGTTTAAGACCAACAATCACATTATCATTCACTATTTACTACTGAGACTTTCTGTTTACCTTCTAACTACCATCTGTTCTTAAGCAGAATCAGATGAATATAGTTCTACAACTTATATTTATTTATTTCCATTATCATTTTAATGAAATAATGATATTCACAGAGTTAAAACAACATAACTATAAATTGTTTTGCCAATTGGTAATCTAATGAGTTGTTGGATTGTTCAATAATACAATTAAAAAGGAAGAGATGAATGGGAAAAACATTTGACCTTCATCCAACAAACATGACTTTAACCTACTATGCTTTAGTCTCTGGGGACACAGTGGTAGATTAGATACAGCTCCTTCTATGAATGAATTCATTGTTTAGCAAAAATAATAGCCGCATCAGTAGATGATTCCAATAAATTCAATATAGTTAAAAATGTACTAGAGAACAGATTATGGACAGCCCTGCATATCCCACTAGAGACAAAGCTTAGACTTAATCCTGAAAGTCCACAGTGTCTCAAATGGGAGATGTGAATGGCAGGCGGTCTTATGCTCATTCATTCAAGTATGGGAAAGAAGTGCTGGAGTTATTTTTGATATTTACTTTGATATTACTACTCTTAATCTCTGGTTTTGGTTCTGTTTTATCATGTGCTGACATGCCTCACTTGATAATGGGACACACTCTGATAAATTCTTTGTTAGGTGGTTTTGTGACAGTGTGCACTCACAGACCTATATGGTCTAGGTCAGTCACCAAACCTGGCCTTATGAAGCAATCAAGAAAGGCAGTAAACAGGAGATGTACCAGGTAGCTATTGAAGGAATACAGTGTATTATTTCTTAGTAAAATGTTTTTGTAAGTATAAGGGTACACTCTAAAATAAAGATAAAATGTACAGTAGAGTTGTTTAGCATATGATTAGTAGGTACATATAAAAAAAAAGTACTTAAGCTCTCATACTAGGATCTGGGAAGGAAATGCTAGAAATGCTATTTATTTTGATTTAAAATATCAACTAAAATTTTTTTTTGTATCTCTTGTATGACTTATATAGGGGTACTTTCTCAAAATGTTTTAATGATGTAGATATACATTAAAAATTAGCTACTCATATTTGCTTAAAAGAAGTAAAAAGGTTCTAAGCATCAGTGCTCCAGAAGAATATTGAAGTGTTAGATAAATGCCCTAGAGGGAATTTCATGACAAGGGAACTGGAGGAAGGTATTACAGTGTTTGAGAAGAGTGATAATAATTACCTTAGCTAGCAAAGTTGTAGGATTCAACAACTGTGTTATGTAAATTGACAGGATTTTGTGACTGACTAAATATGTTATAGTGATGAAAAGGTAGGATTCAAGAATGATTCCCAGATTTCAAACTAGAAATAGGAAATAAGTAGGGAAAACAGGAAGAAAAACAATTTTATTTTATTGGGTACAACGGACTTTACTGATGGAATGTGACAAACAGGGCTCCCTAAAGGGTCTGGGATGAAAGTTATGAGGGGAGATTGTGTGTGTTAGAGGCCTGAGTTGGGACAGGGACTCCCTAGAAGCTGAGGGCATCTTTCTTCCTTTTGTATTCTTGCTACAGTTGGTGGTCCAGGAAATTTTTATTCTTTGGAGCCTGGTAGATGATAAGGCTCAACCCCCTGTCGCTATAGTCAAATTCATTGTTATAACAGAAAACAAGCTTGAGAAAGTGATCACAAAAGGCAGTGCCAGACCCATCATCAAAGGTGAAAGAGTAGGCATCACTGATAAAGTCACAGAAGATAACCTGGTCCTCAATGTAACCCTGGACGCCCTTTAGGGGACCTCCCTCTGAATCCTGTTTACCACCTTCTAGATGTCATCATATTTGATGACTTTCAAGAAGGCAGATCAGATCTAGAGCCAACATGTTGGAGGTGGGCACATGCAGGTCAGGCTGGTGAACTTCCCATTTAGTGCAGAGAGAACCTTGCCCACAGTTTGGCTGCCCCTTTGGATACAGGGATGATGTTCTGGGCAGTCCCATGGCCAATCACACTGCAGTTTTCCACAGGGGACATCCCATGGTCTTCTGGTAATGGTGTGGACTATGATCATAACTCATTCTACAAAGCCAAAGTTGTTATGATTTAGATATGAGCTTTCCTCCAGAAGCTCATGTGTGAGACAATACAAGAATGTTCAGAGGTGAAATGATTAGATTAATACATTGATGCAATTAATGGGGTGGTTACTGTAGGCAGATAGGGTGTGGTAGTAGGCCAGTGGGTCATGCTTTTGGGGTTCATATTTTGTCCCTGGTGAGAAGAGCTATTTCACTGCTTCCTAGCTGTCATGAATTGATTAGCTTTCCTCTACCATGCCCTTCAGCCATGATGTTCTGCCTCATCTTGAACCAAGAGCTATGGTGTCAGCCATCTCTCAATTGAACCTCTGACACCATGAGCCAAAATAGTCTTTTTCTCCTCTAAGTTGTTCTTGTCAGGTCTTTTGGTCACAGTGACAAAAAGCTAACTAAAATAGTTGCCATGGAAGACCTTGGTCAGAGGGGCTAAACTGTTGGTGGTACAAGAGACATTGCTAATTATTTTGAGGACGGAGTTGTACTTCCCATGTTTCATACTCATCACAGTCATGAGGGTATCACAGAGGGAGCAGAGATGATAACCTGGGACTACTCTTCAGGTGAGTCTCAGCCTTCCCCCTGAGGGTGAAAACACTAGTGGACTCCTCAACATACTCACCACCAGTCTCATGGATGTTTTGGGAATCTCAATCTAGGAACGTGGAGGTGGGTTTTCCATTGATTATAAGTTTCCTGTTCTCAGCCTTCACTGTGTCGTTGAACTCATACTGGAACATGTACTTTGTTGGAGTTAAAAGCTGCCCTGGTGACAGGAACCCATTATGCTTCAATCCATTTGCTCCAACCTTCACCAACTCTGGAATGCTGCCGGAGTTGCTCCATAAGATGCAGCTGTCTGTTGAACAGGGAGGAGCACAGAGCCAAGAAGAAAAATCTTAGATAGGAAGATTATAAGTTTATTTTATGATGTCTGATGTCTGACTAGTTCAGGGCAATGTGTATTTTACAAATACATGATTGGCAATGATTAGGGATTAGATAGAATCACTCATGTAGATCACATACAGTATAAAAAGTAGTGACAATATAGAATTCTTAGCATCACCAATAAGAATAAGGAAGAGACACATTTGGAGAAAGTCAAATAACAAGGAATTAATTGATGTGAGGAAAATAAATATCATCATCCTGAAAACTATCCATGAAACAAAATTGCCCAAAATTCTGTGAGTAGTATGGTCTATTGGCAAGGCCATACTTATGATGAAATTGAATTTGTGTTTTTCTGGAATCACTGTATGCCCAAATACAAATCCATATTGTCCACTTTTATATACAGAGAAGGTCTTAGGTAACCTACATTGACAAGTGTTTATGGCTCATAGGAAAGAAGTAAGATTGAGATGCCATGTCTGTGTTCTTTAGAAAAGACTGAAAGATAGCTCGCTGACACATAGTGGTATTCAAAAACTGCTAATGCAATCCCCTAAAAGAATTTTTGAAAAGTTTTAGATCCTTCATTGTCACTTGAAGTTTGACATCTCAAACTTTATTACAAAATTTATTACAAAGTATTTGCAAAAAAATGTATTTTCTGGATATTTTTTACTCTATACATGATTTATATAAAAACGTTAGAAATTCAGTTTATTCCTTCTAATGTATAAATAATATCATGGGAAAGCCAACCCAGAGTGTCAACTCATCAGCAAGTTAAATGACATTATATGAGAAATGTTTTTCAAATAAATACATTAAAATGCCCCCCTCTTTTAACCTCCAGGTATACTAAGCCTAAGGTCAGTAGTTCATAAACCTTTCTAGATGTAGTATAAATATTTTCATGATGTTTTGTCCCTCTCAGTTTTACTCTCCAGTTTTTCACAATCCGGACCAAGAATTACAGAAAATGGTGAGAGGTTTGCTTTTCATCTGTAAGGAAGAAGAAAAAAGATTTTAGAAGAAGAGTTGAAAAAGGAGAAATATGAAAACACAGATATATTCTTAGCCAAATAAGTTTTTGGAAAGCATACATATGAGGAAATTGAGGATCTGGAAGCTGATTGTCTTCAATTTATGCATGTCTACACAGCATCTGTTCAGTCCTTTTTTTCCCTCCTGCTACCCTGCTCCAGAAAACTCAACTGTAATCACACAAGAGAATCAACACGAGTCAGCTAAATCATTCCTTCGCCTGTGCTGTTCCTCCTTTGCTGTTGCCCAACTGATGGCTTTTCTCTAGGTCACGTTAAATTTAGTTAATTCTGAGGATATGATGTGGTGGGCACATGAATTGTGTCCTCCCTGAAATAATGTATTAAAGTACTAAATCCCAATGTGACTGTAGACATAGGGTGTGTGAGAAACTGATAAAGGTCAGAGGGCCTTAATCACACAGGGCTGATGCCCTGATAAGAAAAGCAAGAAACACTGTAATACTTTCTTTCCCGCCATGTGGAGACACAGGAAGAAGCCAGCCATTTGTAAGCCAGGAAGAGAGGCCATAACAAATTAATCACGTTGGTACCCTGATCCTGGACTTTTAGTCCCCATTTCTGTGGGAAAATAAATCTCCCTTGTTAAAACCACCAAGTCTGTGGTATTGTATGGTGACAACCCACGCAAACTAATATAGTCATGTTGTGTGCAGTTCAGTTACATGCACATTATCTGAGATGCCTCATTAGGTATGACATAGTCATTCCTCTTTCCTTGGTTGTCTTATGCTGATGACCATCAGGCACAGTATCTTTTGGCTTTGGTACCTTGCCTATAACTAACTGGGAAAGGCATCTCGCTGTAGGGCTTGCCTTGGCAAAGACAAGGAAACCTTCCCAGAGTGGCTTCCATCTAATGACTGATTTATTTAGTGGGGACCAGCTCCCTGACCCAACTGAAAACACTTCTAAATGTCCACTTCAGCTTTGGAACTCCCATTTGTCAGCTGAGACCTCTGCTGAGAATACATCACTACTCAATCTCTGCCACTTCCTCAGCTGTCTCTCTAGGTGATAATTCCAGAGCATGAAACCCTCTGCATGCTAATCTTCATCTGGGCAACACGAAATTCAACAACATGGTCCCCAAAGCTTTCTTCTAGATAATGTTTTTGTGTATGTGAAGGGAGACACAAAATGGGAAGTAACTGCATTCTATTATGACTTTTCCAATTGTATATCATTCTATTTTTCATGATGAGATTCTGGAGGGCACGTATGCATTACTCATAAAACTGTCCACAGTGTTTAGCGTTTTGTCAAGCAATAATTGTTCTTGACAGAGGTTTTCTGAATAAACTGCAGTTGTCTCATCATTTCTCCAAAGACTAGATTAACTCAAAGCTAAAAATTAATCTAAATATTTTTATTGTCAACCCAAGGCTTTCCATTGCATAAAGTTTGGTTGAACTCCCTGAGTGACAGTTTATGCTAAATCTTTAAAAAAAAGTCTTTACAAAAGTACAAATAGAATTATTTTACACATAATGACATATTTTTTTCTCATATGGAATTCACATTTATTGCCAGTCACTGCTTTAAAACTGAAAGTATAAGAATATACAATCTCTACAAAAGAAAAGATTTATTTTTAGTAATCAAATTAATTTTAATTGATACATAAAATACAAAAATTGTACATACTAATGGGGTACCAGGTGATATTTTGATAAATATTGTGAAGTGTTTAAATTAGGATAATCCCATTTTTCTCCTCAAACCTGTATCATTTCTTTATGGGGAAAACATTTGAAACCCTTTCTTCTAACTTCTTGAGACACATAGTATGTAATTGGTTTTTAAAATCATTTATGAAGTTGAGAGGGCAATTGAGTCCTTTAAATTTCCCTAATTAGGTAGTATTTTAAATATATCCATGCTTATAAAAGCATTAGCAGCTGCATACTGTGACACATTATTAGTGATATGTATTTATCATAATTACATAAATCAGAACTTTATATGATGCAAAACAAAAATATTAATATTTAACCTTTTCCTGATCAGAAAAAAATTGCAAAAGTATTTGCAGATAGGTTCAATGTAAATTCTGCACATCTTTGAGCTTTGAATTGGCCTAACTAGGAATGTACAGATGACTTATATTTGAATTCAAGACATTGTTATATTGTTTTGCTAAGTGTAATCCTGGTGGTCTTTCATTAGGTCTTTCATTAGGACCTCCTATGCTTTATCCATAAAATGAAATTAAATGCTATCTAAACACTTTTTGTCCCTGAAAATTCTATTTTCTTATGTCAAATGAACCACTTCTAATCTTATATGTGCTTGGTGAAATAACAAGGCAACGAATCAAACTAAATGATACTTTATAATATAGGCAATGAGTGGTGCCTAACTATCTGGTAAGACATAATATTTGCCAAATACAAATTGAACTTAGGTTCTCCTCACTTATTCTCATCTTCTAAATTTTGTTTGCTTATTCATTCATTTATCCATCCAATTCATTTAACTTGATCTGTTGTCTCGACACTCCTAGGTTCAAGTAATCCTCATGTCTCAGCCTGAAACCATAGGCATGTACCACTGTGCTTACTTAGCATTATTATTTTTTTCTATTTTTCCAGTTTCCCAGTTTTATATTTTAAAATTTACTCCTTATTTTTTTCCCACTTATTAAACAACTATTTACTGAGCACCTGCTTTAGATTAAGTACTTTCTAGGGACTTGGAGTTTATCAGTGAACAAAACAAAGATGTTCCTGCTCACAAAGATCACATTCTACTTTGGTAACACAGTGAACACAGTAAATATATAAACTATATTGTAGATTATAAGGACCATGGATTTTTTAAATATGGAGGAAAGAGGCTGATGAGAGTGTCAAGGGTGGAAATCGTAGCAAGTGCAATGTTAAATAGGGTGATCAGAGGAGTCTTAATTGAGAAACAGAGGATTGAGTAGTGTGTAAAAGAATGAAGAAGTTGGCCATGCTGATGTTTGAGGAAGAGAACCCCAAGCAGGAGGGATATATAGAGTAAAAGTGGCAAAGACTGGGAGGGGTTGTGACTGTTGAAGAAAGTATGAGGACATGGTGTGGTTGATACAAACTAAGTGAGGAAGAGAGAAGTCAGAAATCAGAAATGGAGTTGATGATAGAGGAAACACATACAGTGTGACATTTTGGGCCTTTGAAAGACATTGAGATTTAGGTGAAATGGGCCACCACTGGCAGATTTTGAACCATAATATGGTCTTCCTTGGTTTTTAAGATGATCTCTTTGGTTACTTTGAAGAATAATCTAATTGAAGCTGGGGTTATAACTCAGAAGTAAAGTCCTTTCCCAGACTATGAAAGTTTGGGGTTCAATTCCTAGCACCACAAAAGTACATGATAACTTAATGGTGGAAGTGGGAAGGGTAAAGTTACCCGATTGAGAGATTATTGTTGATGGTGAGGTAAAAGGTGACTGCAGGTGGCAGTGTTATCAGTAGAGAGGGTGAGATATGATCAAGATATGGTGCCAACAGACATTTCCATTGGATTGGGCAAGGGATATGAGAGAAAAGGGGGAATTAAAGCTCACTCCAAATTTTTCAAGTGAAATAAAAGGAATGATGTCATTGACACCAGATAAAATGGGGAATACTGTGGTGGAACAAATGTTGAGTTGACAAAGATTGATACATAATAAAACTAAAGTGTTTGGTGTGTATCTGCTGGGTAAGCAGATGGTACATGACACCCAAGTGTGGTCTAGATTGGGTATATAAGTTTGACATGTCTTTGGCATTTACGTGTTATTTAATACCTTGAAAAAGAGAGAAGTAGCAAGAACTGAGATGGGACATTGGGGAGTTCTACTACTAACAAGTAGTTGAAAAGTGGAGATACAAGTACATTAAACTGAGAAGAAACAACTACTGAGGTGTCAGGAAAACCAAGTGAGTGTGTTCTCATTGAAGTCAAATAAAGAAAGTGTATCAGAGGAAGGAGGGATCGGCTATGTGAAATCTTGCTAGAAAGTCACATAAGGAGATGTCTGAAATTTTCTATTTAATTTAGCAACAAGGAGATAATTGGTGACTTGATCAGATCAGTGTGGGAAGTGTGGTGGGAGTAAAGCCAGATTGGAATGGATTTAGGAGAGAAAGAAAAGAGGAATTGGAGACTCTGAGTCCAGTCAATCTGTCTGAGGAGTTTTGCCAAAAATGGGAGCAGGAATTGGAGGAAATGGAATAAAGAAGTTTTTTAAAGGAAGCATATTTGTGTGCCAATGGAAATTATCAGCAGAGAGTAGAAAATTATAATGGACGAGAAACAGAGGAGGCAGAAGAACTTCCATAAGTCAGTTTAGTAAGCCCTTTCAGAATGCAGTATAGCTGTTAAAAGTTACAAATAGCAAGAAAAATCCAACAGTCATTTAAAGTATCTATAAATTGTTCTAATGGCATAAAAAAAGTAAAGAAATATAAATTCAAGTGTATCTACTAAATTTTAATAAGATCAACAAGACTCATAGCTATATTGGTCAACTAGGACTTCCCTATAAAATATCACAGGCTCAGTGATGCCAATAACAGATTTTATTATCTCACAGTTCTGGATACTAAAATTTCAAAATCAAGGTAAAGGCAGTTTGGATTTCTTGTGTGGTCAATCTCCTTAGCTTATAATAGCTACTTTCTCACAGTGTCCTCACATTGTCTTTCCTGTGTAAGCACATGTCTATGTTCAGTTTTTTTCTTCTTGTATGGACATGAGTCATATATGATTCCTATGACCTAATTTTACCATAATTCCCTCTTTAAAAGGCCTGTAATGGTTTGGATTAGGTGTCCCACAAAAGTTTCTGTGTTATTGCAGGAATGTTCTGGTATGAAATAATCAGATTATGATTATGATTATGATTAATCAGTGGATTAATCCATGTAATGAATTTGAATGGACTAACTGGTTGGTAACCACAGTCAGGTGGGGACATGGCATAAGAGGTATGTCACTGGGGATGTGCTTTTGGGATTTATATTTTGCCCCTGGAACTTGCTCTTTCTCTCTCTGCTTCCTAGATATAATGAGGTGAGCAGCTTTCCTCCACCATGCCCATAATGTTCTGTGCCACCTTAGCCCCAGAGCAATGGAGTCACATGGCCATGGACTAAGATCTCTGAAACTATGAGCCAAAATAAAATTTTCCTCCTCTAAGTTGTTTTTTTTTTTTTTTTCAGGTATTTTGGTCACAGAGATACATATCTGACTAACATAGGCCCTATCTCCAAATATAGTCACATTTTGAAGTCCTTGGGGTTAGGACTTCTAATTCAGGCAACAACAGTGTTTTTTCTGCCTTACACCCACTTCATAGCTCTGCTGAGGGGTGCAACTTTATTCGGGCTATAGCATGCAGAGTTCCTTTATATAAAGATGTTCTCAGAAACAACAAAGATGTTGGTGGCAAGCAATCAAGATGAGACTCAGCTTCACAGTACAAATGAAATGGTAGAAAACCCCAAAAGTCCTATTGGGATCACAATTAACCCTGGGGGTTGAGAAGGATGTGAGCATTCACTAGTCTCCATCAACTCAGGAGTAATCAGAACAGGTATGAGGCTGACTTTAAAGAATTCCCCAACCTCATACAGACACATCAATATAGGGCAGAAGTGTTACTAGCACCCAGAGGTTAAAAACAACTCTGACAAATACTGACTCAACAATAAGCGACTCTGATCCAGAGGTGACTCCTAAGAAACAAGGCTTTAAAATAAAGTTAAATTCACCCCTGGCGGTTGACAAAACCACCTGCCTGCCTAGACTATGTCCACTCAAAAGTGATTGTAATGAGTTGAGCTGCTATGTGTCAAAAAAATTAAGACAGTAGGTCTAAATGAAAATCATAACTAAGACTTTATTCATTCACTATAATAGTAAGCAAGAGGCCAGAAAGAAGGTGCCAGCTCCCCCAGTGTTCCAATACTAATAGGTGAGATCAACTCACTGTTGGGGAGCCTCATGTGAAAAAAAATGACTTCTGCCTGACTCTGGGTACCACAGAGCAGGAAGAGGGGAAATGGCTAAGGGAAAGTATAGATTACTGAGTCAGAGTGGAGAGAAGTGTCTTCAAAGGTTTCACTCCACCCCCTAATAATGGGATATCTGCAGAGGCTTCTAGGGAGGAACGTCCAATAAAGGGCACTGTGAGAGATGCCAGAGCTAGTAACGCATGTAGGCACAAAGGCAGGGCTGAGTCCTTGACCTCAGTTCCTCTTAGAGACTGCAAAGCACTGTGCCTCATGCCTGTGTGGGGAGGGCAGCTTCCCCCATGTGGCCTTTTAATTTTGTACTCAGGATTGAACCCAGGGTCATCTAACCACTGAGCAACATCCCCAGCCCTTTTTTATGTTTTATCTTAAGACAGGATCTTGCTGAGTTGTGTAGAACCTTACTGAGCTGCTTTGGGCCTCACTAAGTTGCTGAGACTGGCTTTGAACTCTCAATTCTCCTGGCTCAGCCTCGCAAGATTCTGGGATTGTAAGAGTGGGCCACCATACCCAGCCCTATCATTGAATCTTAAAGATCACATGTAGATTTTTGGTCAGGAGCTGTACTCCTTGCTGTCAAAAAGGAATTATCCATGTTACTATTCAGCACTTCTCAATACTGGACAAAAAAAATGTAAATGCTCTGAACTGTGAAAGCAGCTCCCAAGATATGCATCCAAAAATAAAAGGCAAAAAATCTCACTTGCCAATGGGGTTTATGCAGAACCTGTCACGGATAAGTGGATTAGGATGACTCAGGGGTGATGATTGCTAAGTAGCCAGGCTAAAAGACAAACAAGTGGAAGATGATGAGTGGGGAAACACATGAGAGGTCACACACAATGGGAAAAGGAGACTTCACAGAATTTGTCTTGCTTCATCATTAAATAAATAAACAAGTGGTCAAGCAGTCAACAGGAGGGAGAAATTGGTAAGGGAAATGTTAATCAAGATTGCTACAGTGAACTACTTAATGTGTCCACTATGAAAATGAACCCCAAGTTTATGTATAACTGTAATGCACTAATGGAAACAAAAAATGTCTACTCTGCAAAACAAGAGAATTTATGACACATGTAAAAACAGGGAAGTTTTACCCAAGTAACACCCACACAAAAGAAAACACACAAAACGAGAGAAAGAATAGAAGCTGCCATTAAGGGCTAGGAATGCAGTCTAGTGGTAGAACACTTGCAGAGCATGCTCAAGGCCCTGGGTCCATTCCCTAGTGTTGCAAAAAAAAAAAAAAAAAAAAAAAAAAAAAGGAAAAGAAACAGAAAGGAGCTGCCATTGAAGGGCCCAATCCCAATTGGTGGACTTAGGAAAGACTTATAGTCAGCAATTATGAATATATTCAAAATTTGTTCAAAGAACTAAAAGAGTCATGCTTACAGATAGCATACCATAGCAGTGTCTCATCAAATATAGACTATCCATAAAAAGTGAAAATCATGAAAAAGAACCAAGTAGAAACTCTGATGCTATAAAGTATAATAAATCAATATGAACATTTTAGAAGGGCATTCCCATTGATGTTAGCCAACAGAAGAAAGGGTCAGTGGACTTGAAAATAAATCAATGGAGATCATATAATCTGAAGACCAGAAAAAAAAAATATTATGAAAACTGAACAGAGTTTAGGAAAAAAAAAAGTGAGAGACTGCTAAATATACCAACATATGCATAATGAGAATACCAGAAGTAGAAAATAAAAATATTTTAAAAATCCAAGAAATAATGGTTGGAAATAGAAGGGTGTGTACAGTAATCACCTTCGGAACCCCTGAGAACTGTGAGATTCAAGTGGATGAATCGGCACAGTTGTGCAGAATTCTCCAGCTACATTCTTTCATTGTGCATCATTTCCTAATGCTAATCAGTTAGCATTAAGAAAGAGCTGGATTGAACTAGAGCTGCAGCTGGAGCAAGCAAAGAGAAACACGTGAGGGACACGGCAGTGAAGGGGATATACAAGTGACTGTGCAGGTCAAGGAATTTAAACTGGGCAAGGAGAGGAGCTGCAGAGCATGCAGGGAGTGAGGAACCTAGAAAGGAGATCATATTAATGAGTTCTTCAGTACCACATGGAATGGAAGCAATTGGGACCTGGGAATGCAAGGCACTGGAAAAGTCACGTGTATATATACAAAACTTGCCACAGTTAAGTCTGAAGTTTTGATGGATTGAGCAGGAGTGAACCAGGAACCAGAAGTCTAATGATTCCTTTTTCTGTGAACTGCATGCTTAAAATTTGATTGCTCCAACTGCAATTATAATTCTCAGTGTGTTTCACAATGTGACCCTTTCGACTTGACCATGGAGGACTGATAATTATATTTAGTTCAATACCCTTTGACCTCATAATTTCTCCATGAACCGGGGTATATTTTTCTTAGTTCTACTCTATGCAGTGTTTCCTGTGCCAGTTAAATCTACATTTTATATTCTATTCTTTAAGCATATTTTTGCTTCAGTCCTGAATTATTTTACTGAGTGTATAAACCAAGATATTTTTTCCACAAACAACAGAATTGATTTCATTCTGCCTCACACTAGATGTTAAAAGGTGCAAAACTATCCCATGAATTAATTAAAATGGTTACAAAACATGGCCTAAACTGACATTCTGAGAGCAGCCCCCTACTGGACAGAGCTGAATTCTGGTGGTTCAAGAGCAGCTACCTCCTAATGACCAGTAAGCTACTAAATCAGAAGCTGCCATCATATGTCAAAAACCAGTCAGAGAGCTATTTAATCTGGATGCTGGGTAGCTGCCTCAAAGCAAAAAGATACCTTTGTTCCAATTCCCAGTTCTGTGTAGAGGTCTTCTTCATGATATCAGATTGGCAGATTATAAAGTTTATCTGAAACCTTAGCAGCAAAGGATTCTGGTAACTGTAGTTTTTTTCTGGCCAGCCCATACATGCTAGAAAGGCGTTAGGGTAAATGTTGAATGTTAGACTATTTTCTCACAGGAATATGATTTTGGCCTTTAATTTAATGCACTAACAAAATTTGAGGATGCTAAAGACTTGATATACATAATCAACCCAAGACTCAATGTGTTAATTCCTAGTATCTTCCTAAGAAAGTTTTAAACAGAAAATTATATTTGAAGATGCTTGCTTCTGGCAGAAAAGTAAAAGTTGGGGCTTGCTAAGCTCAAAAAGGCTGGTGAGAATAATTATATCATGACCGCTATCATTATTTTATTTATTTGGTTAATAAAACTATTTCCCTCCTGTTTCAAACCTGTATGGAAATGTTTAGCAATCACAGAGTGAGAAGTCATCTGTTTTTCAGAGGTGCAAAGCTGGGATAAAAAAATATATCTTGGATTTTGAACACGGTCTTTCTCTTACTTTTTTCTCTGCTATAGAACTTGTAGAAAAGTCCTCAATAGAGCGCCTGTAACTGAATACTCTGAACCCACACGGCTGAAGAACCTAAGCAAATAGATGTCAGTCTCATGATCTCACCAATCAGATCACTTCTACCACAGGAAGAAACTAGTATAAAGAGCAGGGCTAACTTCTTCCCTTAACTTTTCCTGAGACATTTTTTGGGCTTTCCAGGAAATTTATAGAAAGAGAGGATGATTTCTCCCACTGTCATCATTGCCACCACCAGGATCATGACCTTGACCACCACCAAGGACCACTAGTATGACTTCAAACACTTGCAGAGCTATCCACTATGCAGACTGCTTCCATGGCACTTACGATCCAGATGATTTTAAGGGTGAAAGCCTGAGGAGGATTTATGATTGTCATTAGAGAATATATATTACTGGGAAGAGTAGAGTTCCAGGAAGTATGTGTGACTGAGTGACACACCATAGCTGTGGCAATGGAGTTCATTAAAGAAGGCTCAGGGAGGTAGGTATTATTTGGGTCTTGGCAGAAATACTGGTGTGGGAACTCAGAGTGTAGTCCTTATGCAGATAGGAGGGGGAAGTCATGACTTGCCTCATACTAGATGCTCTGACCAGTTTACAATTTCATCATCTCAAAAAAATGAGATTGATCTTTTAGGAGATGTAATTCTTAATTACCTACTTCTCAGTAGATGATTAGTCTCCTTAAAGTCTCTTAGAATCTAGTTTTATGACATTGTATTTTTTCCAAATATATTTCATCATTTTATTACAAGTTCAAGAAAGAATTTTTGTTCCAAATGAACAAGCCATCCTGTTTTATATTCTCCAAGTAAACCCTACCATTCAGAATCCTTACATTGAATGCTTATTTTCTTCCCTGAGTTTTCTTTTGAGAATTAAGAAGCATGTTAGGAGTTTCAATTGGATACTATATGATGTTTTATAATTCTAAGCTATCTTGAGGATAAAGCTGAGATTATTCAACCAAAGGAAAACAAATGTTCTCATTTCTAGCACAGTCCTCTTCAAGTGAATACCGATTTCCATGAAGAAAATTTACTTTTCTTTTCTTTCCCTCTGTTCCTAAAAACCTTTATCTTCTTACCTTAATAAAGAGTCCCTTTGATTTATTCTGCTAATTAGTCACACAGTTCTGCATCTTGTTAGAAAATCCAACAATTGAAAGATGTTCTGCTGCTCAAGTATTTGTAAATAAGCCATGGAGTGAACAGAGATAGAATTTTTCATTATTGGAAACAAAGAAGAAAAAACATGCTTTTATCTTACCTTTAAGCAGCAAATAACAGCAAGTGGTCTATTGTCTTTATAATAAGTCTAGGCTTATTTTTGTCTGGATTTTCTGAAATGCCCATGATACCTATTTAACATTTTAAAATCACTGATGATTTTATAAAACAATGAGGAGTATTATTCAAAAGTACATATGAGGTCTATTTTTATCTCATTAAATGCAATGAGTTAAGTGATTTCTTGGAGCTTATTTTATTTTATTTTATATCCCTGGTACAAAGTGAATTCAATTTTCAAGTAAGAACACTTATTGATACCACAGAGTTATACAACGCTTTTCATTTTCTTTTTTTCCTTTTGGGGAACCCGGTTTAATATGAGCCCAGAGTGAAGGGAAAAAAAACAAACCCATGCTAACAGCTATATAATTCTAGCAAAATCAGGTACTCCCTGATCACTTTCTTCTTTTCTTGAAAAACAGATTATAAAAACAGCATTAATTAGATCATCCCAGATCCAAATCCTCAGTAGAAAAGCATGAAAACATAAACACTAGGAAAGTGGGTTCCAAGAACCGAAAGCACCTGGCCCACGAACCAATGTCTTCCTCTATCATATTGTGACAGCATTCCTTTGGACTTCTGCCTTGTCTTTATAGTTCCCTGCCTGTTTCCTCCCATAATCTAGTGAGGCTTGTATCTTCCACATATATTAGCACATGATGTGCTGGCATTATTATTACCTAATTACTCCTAAACTTTATAAAGCCAGGAGATCAACGAAGGGTCTGTGCTACATATATAGGTATTGCTTTGCAGCAGTTTTTAAATAAATACTTTACCCATATTTTAACTAGGATCTTTAGTTTCTAGTTAATATTTATTCTATGAACTTTAAGAAATAAGATATTATATCAACTTTTAAAGACCTTTTTTCTTAATTTACACAACAATGTCCTAGTAGGATGTAGCAAGTGCTCAGGTAAGTATTGGAGCAATAATTTTAAATCTACAAAGAAATTACTAATCTAAGTTATTTTGGGGAGTTGAAGAGAGAAGCAGGAAACTGATATATAGAGAAACCATATGAAATGAAAAAGGCCATAAAATCAATGATTGGCAGAAAGAAGAATGGAGACCCAGCCTATGACAAATGTCCTAAATCATTTCTAAAGGATATAAAAGTAAGAAATTTCTAAAAGTGTTACCATTTTTTTTCTTTCTTATTTCATTTTTTCATAGAAAATATAGTACAGTGGCATAATATTATGACTTATTACTTAAAATATAATAATTCAACATATATCCTAGTAGCACAGATGTATAAACACTTTAAATAGTTGATAACATAATATACAAAAGTGAAGACACAGAGGCAAATGATCTAGGTTCAGTCTTATTTTCCTTATGTGTTGGTTGAAATAGTAAAACTTATCTAACAGGGTTATTCTTGTTTTTAATTATATGTAACATATGCAATGCTATTCCACTATTATTATGTATAGTCATATAAAATAATTGTTAGATCATGTAATAATATAGTTTACATGATTATATTATTTCTGTTATAGATAAGATATAGTTTTATCAACCTTGCATTCAAGATTGAGATTATGATTAAAATTTTAAATATTTACAACAATCTCTTGATGGATCCCACAAAATAGTCAACATGAATGAAAACAAAAGCAGATTGGAGGGGAGAGTTTTCATGTGAGACTATACAAAGGCAATCAGGAGGGCAAAGAGGTTTCTTGCATGCTCAAATTCTGTTTAAATGAGCATCTGTCTGGAAGGCCAGAGCATCAATTTACAACTTATTTTGTGTAAGTTTGAAAACAGATGGTGTTCATTTTTAGTTGACATAATTTCTGTTTCATGCACTGAATTTTCTGATTATTAAAATAATCTTTTATGACCTTTCCAAGAGTGACTTTTTAAAATCTGAATTTTCCAATGTTAATATATTCCCGAACAAGTGACTAAACGCATTTGAATATAGTTTATTAGATTTTTACCCTATTTGTCTATTTGTGTCTATGACCAATTTTAGGTTCATGGTTTCAGAGATGCAGTCCATAGCCAGCCAGCTCCATTTCTCTGGGCCCAAGATGAGGCAGAACATCTTGGCAGAAGGGCATGGTGGAGGAAAGTAGCCCATCTCATGGCAGCTAGGAAGCAGAGAGAGGGAAAGGGACCACAGAAAAGATGAACACTCCATAGCATGCCCCCATTGACCCACAGCCTCCAGCTATGCCCCCACCTGCCTACAGTTATCACCCAGCCAGTCCATTCAAACTACTTTGAGAGTCGCCACTCTCACAATTCAATCATTTCAACTCTGGAATACCCCTACATTAACATAGGAGCTTTGAAGGGACACCTCATATCCAAACCATGACACTATATGATATCAAGTAGCTCATAATGATTCTCAATTTCATTGTTACATCCATCAAAAGTTTAATCATAATATGGAAAAAAATGCAAAATAATACTCATATATTTTTGTTTCCTTAAATTTTTCTTTAAAAAAAAAACTTAATTATGATTGTTAACATAACTAAAAGTTCCAACTGAAACAGAGTTCATTTGGATTTGCTTTATTTCTATAAGATTAAGAGGAAGTTTCTCTCTCCATTCCATCATGTCAAATAAAAAGAGCTATGCAGAATTTGAGTAAATTTGGAGATAATTTTTGATATGGTCTGAAAAATATGGGCCACAGAAAATTCATAGAGACATACCAGATCAATAGTTAATCATTTTTAGAGCAACCAAAGAGTGTGGATTTTACCTGAGTTGACAGTGTGTAACTTGGATAATCTGATCAAAAATATATACCTAAAACATAGTTGATTAATTGTATCTAAATTAGTGATCTTGCCACCCTACCCAAGTCATTTTCTGTTTGTTTAAATGATTTTGTGTCCTCTTAGTACATATCACTACCTGACATTATATGTTTATTTTTTTAAACTTTTCTTAAATCCCCTAAATTGGAAACAGCAGGGTACTTAATATGCATTAGATGAATATTTTTTGAATAAATAGTATGAAGGGAGAGTAAAACAAGTGTTGATATCAAATCTGAGCTCCAAATAAAAAGCCTCAAGTGAAGCAAGTATTATAGGTGTTTATATATCATTGAGTTTCTATGCATTTTCTTAATTCTGCTTAGTTGGTTTCTTAAATTATCCATAATGATGTTTAATAATTCCTTTATGAAATGCTGGGTAGAGAAGATGGTACAATATGAGTTTTGATTACTGGTAATATATAAATTAATATTTTATAATGTTTTAATCATTTATTGTCTCTGCAGTTATTGAATATATGAAATAATTACAATTTGGGGTGTCAGATGAAATTAGATTGATTTCAACTAACCTTTATTATGATGCAAGTAATTATAAAAGGAGAAACCAAACTCTATATTATGATGGTAAAGAGAAAATGAATGAGACTTAAAATTATATGTTATTTAGCTAGAAAATAATATAACTGGAAAAATTTGAAAACACATTCATAGGAAGTTGCACTTTTGATGCAAATTGCCCATATGAGCTCTAAGGAAAGGAGAAAAAGTTGGCAATGAAACTTGATGGTTATAAAACTTGTCTTCCTGGGCCCTATAAAATGATAGAAAAAATATAAAACGCATTGAAGTAATGGAAAAACTGAGAAACACTCAGTGAGAACATGATCATAAAATAAAATGAGAGCATACTGATGTGGTTTTTTCATATTTAGTGATTTCTTAGTACAGAGCTCTTAATTCCAAAGATCTAACAGTTTGTACTGATGATATTCACAGAGATTGATTTTAGATACAACACATTTGATTGTAGCAACATACATATTTATTTCTCTGAATAAGGAATTTAAGGGATTTTTAATCTTAGATCTTTTATATTTAAAAAACCAGTAAGGAATAGCATACCCAGGCAATTTTAGGTGTTATTTTATTACTTGATTACTTTAGATAGATCAAGGATGACTTGAACAGAGAGTTTATGGTGGTTATCTACTTTAGTAGGAAAGTAATAATGATGCTTATTTTGATAAGGGGCAAGAGAAGGGGAACATCTTGAGTCTGAATATACCAATAAATGTTGATATTCAGGTGTGTACTGTCCCTGACCCCAACAGACAGAATGGAAGTAATATGTCTGGAGGCAGCAATGAAAAGACAGGAGCAAACATCACCTATTTTAAAACAATTTTAAGAAAATAAGAGATTTTACATAGACAGTTTTTGCAATATGTAATTTCAAACCTCAAGCAAGCATTTTTTTTTCTGATTTTTTTTTTCTATTTTATACTGAGGATTGAATTTAGGGGTCTTTATAACTGAGTCACATCCCCAGCCCTTTTTATTTTTTATTTTGTGACAGTGTCTCACTAAGTTGCTTAGGACCTTGCTAAATAGCTGAGACTGGCTTTGAACTTTCGATCCTCCTGCCTCAGGCTTCCAAGTGGCTGGGATTATACACGTTTGTCATCATGCTCAGCTTTTCTGATGTTTTAAGTAGAGTTTGTATGATAGAATTTGATCAGTTCTCCATAATTTCAGGTACCATTTCCCAAACTGTTTTTTACAAACTCCAGTGTTCCAAGGGACATTAATATACGACCCCAACAAAACATTTCTTCAAGGTCAAATAGCTTGGAGAAATAGCGCACATGCCATTTTTTTCTCTTAGAATATAACAGTGCTTAATTGGACTGTAAGAAATCCCACAGGAAGGAAATATGCTTAACTTACTATTTTTTAAAAAAAACATTTGATTATAAAACCTATTTCTTGGGAAACATGTTCTTGAACATATGAATTTTATAAGGAGTACAATTTGGAAAATTATTTCAAAATCCTCATTATTAATGTTCCCTGAGTTCAGTGTTTCTCAAACTTTAATACTTTAAGAAATTCCTAGGGAACTTACTGAAATGTAGATTCTGATTCAGTACTTATCAGAGGTGTGCATGAGGTATTCCATTTCAAACAAGGTCTCAGGGGATGCCCAGGCTGTGGTCTGGCTCCACACTATGAGCAGAACATCCCTGTAGTATGGTATGGTGGTTTTGCGTTGCCACAGAGAGGACAAACGGACAGATACGTGCTGTTAAAGCAATGGCTTCAACTGCTTTTCTCATTATGTGAAACAAATCAATTGAGTAGAAATCGCTCTATGTCAACCTTGGCTGGCATAAGAACAAAGTAAAGGTAAGACAGAAGGAAAGGCCTTCTCATCTACAAATTAACAAAAAGATCGAGGAAATAAGACAGTTCCATAACTCCTAGACCACTTTCTACACTAGACCCATGAAAAGGTGTCAAATGTGGAGATAGATTACTGACAAGGCTCTTTCAAGAGAGCTGATAGATCAACCCTAGCCCTTCTTTGAAAAATAGAAATGGAGAAATGTCCTTACAGACCCAAACCTAGTAGCAGAAGTTAAAATAAAAATGACTAATGTTGAAATATATTACTTGAGGTTGAGGAACACTGAGCACTTATACCAGACTCATGTTTAGGAATCCTAAAACAGAATGTAAATTAGGTCTGATTTATGCTTAAGTGACATCCTATTAAAATT
The DNA here is from genome assembly GCF_902686445.1 of Sciurus carolinensis. NCBI lineage: Eukaryota > Metazoa > Chordata > Mammalia > Rodentia > Sciuridae > Sciurus > Sciurus carolinensis. The sequence goes on along the minus strand of NC_062217.1, from coordinate 18,094,565 downwards.
AACTTGTACTTCTGGAATCTTTTGGTGTTAGAGGTGATGAGCATTTTCCACAGGGCTGTTATATAACTTAAGGAAGAGAAAACCAACACTGCTTTGGGTCATGTCCATTAGGGTTGCCATAATCACAGAACAAAGAGACCTCCAGAATCGGAGTCAGGTTCTATGTCCTCAAAAGTGACAGAGACAATACAAAGAACTACCCCAAGTGCACACAGGTAGCTCTACCTGAGTCAACAGACTGAAGGCAAGATCCAGGCAGAAACCCTCAAAAAGAGTGAGATATAAGCCCTCCCCCACCATGGTCCTCCTCTAGGTTTCTGGCTTAAAGCAGGTCATATAGGGGAATTTAAGTTTAACTGTAAATTATTTTTCTTTTTTTTTTTTTTAACCTAGAGTTGTAGCATTGGTTTCTCAATATAAATTTAAACTACATTTAAATTGAAACTGGTGCTTAATATGGTATAGAATTCTCTCTTACCTAATAATGAGCAGAAAAGTCATGGTCATCTGAAGAATCCATTCAGGAACATGTAGACATGAGAACCACTGAGTGGAATCCCACTCAGGGATGATGGAAATGGAATTAAGCTACATTTTGTTAATGTGGGGAGTCAGGCATGTTCAACTCTCTGGTCACAGAGTGTTAGTACAGATCTATTCTCCACCAGCCTAAGTGATCACCCCTCACTGGGGCCACTACTCTGCTTCCTACCTCTGATTTGCACCTTCAGATCAATAGAGGACCCTGGACACAAATAACCAGGTCCATTTACTGAGTAAAGGGAGAGAAGGTCCATTTTTACATAAAATGTAAGAATTTTAACTCAGAGAATTTACTTTTGTGCCCAATATTTATTTCTTTTTTTCCTCTTTTAAATTTTGGGTTGGTTCACTGATTGTTCCCTCTCTTTCTTTTATTTGGTTTTTGAAATGTTAGATCATTGTAATCTTATTTGTAAAAAAAAAAAAAAACTCTACATACACATATCTAGAAAGGTGTACAAAATTCATTGGTATACATTAGTCTATACCATCAAAAGTTGTATTTTTTTCATAATTGTTCATTGCTTTATGGAACTTTTTAAACATTAGATTTCACTTACAGGAGTAATGAAGACAACAGAAGAAATATCTTAAAAATAAATTATTTTAAGAGTGTGTTTGCATAAATGTGAGCTCTCGTTCAAGTGCTGAAAAAATCTTAAGTACACACATAAAAAATAAATAAAGACAAAGTGTCGAGGCATAGTTTTGGTTGTTTTGGTGAAATTCTATCCTTGCTTTTCTTAACTTTTGCAAGGAAACTTTCTGTCTCTGGAACCTTATAGCTTCTTGAGTTGAGATAATGTCCATTCTGTTTGATTGCTCTTAATATTAGCAACCATTTATTGATCAATTATTGTGAATCAGAAATTATGCTGAATATTTTATATACATAAATTCATGTAGATACCTGATGAAGGTTTTTTTTTTTAGTTTTTTAAATCTTTTTTATTTAAATTTTTATTTTTATAGACTGCATTTTGATTCATTATACACAAATGTGGTACAACTTCTCATTTCTATGATTGTACCCAATGTAGATTCACACCATTCACGTAATCATACTTGTACATAGGGTATGATGAAGACATTTTTAAACACAATGCATGTAAGTAAAAGCAGGATCACTGGATGGCAGTGAGTCAAAGTCAGAGCAGAAATCATACGGACATAGTAAAAAAAGACCTTGAACCTAATGAACTGCCCAACAAGACTCCACACATAGCCATATGGTAAAGTAGAATATAAATGTTTGATATTTTCAAGGAATCTACTTTGTTCTACAAATGGAATAAATATTTTGAGGGTTTTTCTCTATTTACAATGCTATTACAAAGATTATACTCTAGTTCTTCCTTTGCCAGTTATTTCCAATAAAAGAAATTTAACATCATCTCAAGAGATAACATTAAACTATACATACTCCCCAAGACTAAAGAAAAGTATACTTTGATTTTATCATAATTCTTTTTGGCAAATGAAAATCTGAACTATTCTGAGTATTATGGGTATTCCATATATGTACCTAAAGCTAATTCTGTCTCAAGAGTAACACAGGCATAAAAAGGCCAATTACGATTTTATGAATAGGAATATAAGATGTGGGACTCCAATTCTGCTATTGTTATGTTCTAAATAACAGCACTGTTTCTAGGGAATACTTACATCCTTCCTGACACAGAACAGCTAGCAACTTTGATTAGAGAGAAGTCAAACCAGATGCCTTGTGAGTCCCACTATAATGCAAGTAATGTTAAAATAGACTCCAAACTGGTGTCTTGTTTTGATGAAAACTCAGAAGACAATTTGGAGACTGTTTGTCAGACTCTAGAGACCAATGCACAGATGGAGTTCTGAATTAAGTGACTTTGTATTTGGAGATTTGAAATGAGCTCTAATCCCAATTGTATATTCCAATGATTATGGACTAATTGGATGTGGTAATTGATTATTAAAGGATTTACACTCATACATTTTTTAAGTTAATAAATTATAATTTAAAAATTGCTGACAAAATTCAAGATGCAATCTTTGTCTCCAGACTAATGTATTTGGACAGAATCACATGAACCATATTTTGTTTTGTTTGGTTATAAAATATTCTGGATTACCTGATTTTCTCTAAAGTCAGAGAAAAGTCCTTGAGATAGCTAAAGTTTAAATATTTTAGCATTTTAATATGTAAAGCAATGTTTGGTACTTGCTTTCCTATCATACTAAACACTTCTGAAGTGAAATTCTTATTTCTTTCTCCTCCTTCTCCAGGTTTCCTATTTATCTAAGTTATTTAGGAGAAAAGATTAGGTGTATATGTATATACACATACATATATGCTCATATATATAGGTGTACATTAGAAACTAAAAGTGGATTATTTAATGATTGCAATGGATTACATATGTATGAATATTCATAAGTTTTATAATGTTTACCATTGTATTTCATATGGGGAAAAATTTGAAATATACAAGTTAGAAACTTATTCAATCTCTTTTTTATAGGTTAAAATAAAATAATAAATATACTTATCATTGGGCATTTATATTTCAAAAATGTTAACATGGATTATAAAATATGCCTCAGAAAGGATTTACATATCCATGATGCCTCTTCAAAGCATATTTCACATGCTTTCAATCAACTCTATTATTTAAAAGTCACAGTGTTTTTGAATCTCATGTCATAGTTTAAATAGCTGTAGTTGTTCTTTTGTCATGCAATTAGAAAAAAGAATTTTTCTGGATGATTTATTTATTTTATGTTAGCAATCATTTAAGGTAAATAATTATAAGCTCATTTTCAAAATATTTAATAATTTATTGATTTCCTATTGCTCCGATAATCAATTACTGCAAATTTAGTGGCTTAATGTATTACCTTAGAGTTCTTCAGGTCAAAAGTCTGAAATGGGTCTCAAGGATCAAAAGGTAATTGTTGTGTTTATTCTGGGGCTACAGAAGAGAATCTCATCCTTGCCTTATCCAACCTCTTGTAACTTCCTGCATTCTTTGCATTCTGGATTCTCTGCCAAAGAATCTTCCTAAACTTTTATCTTCTCCTAAACTTTTATCACAACTTTTTCTGACTTTCATATTCCTGCCTTTCTCTTCTACCTAAAAAAGATCCTGGAATTACATTGAGTCCACCCAGATATCTGAGTTAATCCTCTTATTTCAAATTCATTAATCTGATGACATCTGCTAAATCCCTGTGTAAAACAAGGTACTCACAGACTGGAGATTAGGATGTGGAAATCTTTGGGAAAAGGGAATTGTTATAGGGTGCAACCTAAGAACAGACCGATCACCACTGAGAAGTCCAAATTTGAGAGTCTTTATTAAGCTGGCAGGCTGACTGTCTTACACAATGCCCCAAAAAATGACTCTTGGGAGAACAGCCCCAACCACAGGGTTGTAGGGGTTCTTATACCAAAAATTACATTAATCATAAGTGTCTGTTGCTATGATGTGAAATTACACATTAACATCATGAGATCATCAACAGAGGGGGAAGTGGGTCAAAATGACCCTTACCTAGGTACAAACTAAAGAATGGTTACTAACATCCACACAATCACTGTTCACATGGTACATTGTTTAGGAGCAATAAGGATCAAAAGAGAGCAATTATTTTTTACATAGGAATTATCATTCTGTATTGTTAAACATGTCACACTAAGTTACTGATGATGGGCAGGGTGTTCCCACGGGAGAACCTTATTTTCTATATAACATGGAGTCTCAGAGCAAAATGGAGTCTGTTCAGTCATTTCCCTTAGAGTCTGGCCTATAACATTCTCATGGAGCCAGTTCTATCAGCCCATCACAGGAATAATTATTCTTTTTGCTGTAGCAACATTGTTTTTTATTATATGTGGTACAAATATTAATTTATAAACTTAGGAAATCCTGTGCACTAAATATGAAAATTAATTTTTTCTTTAATACCATTATTTTTCTATACCTTACTGCTTTTTAAATAAAAGGGGAAAATATTGTGATCCACTACCATACAAATTGGATCCAATGTGTACATTCTGAGCTGTTTTTGTTTGTATACTTCTCTCTGCTTCATTTCCATAAATTTACATAGTTTTCAATATATAAAACAGAACAATATATGACCTTACTTTTGTAAGGCAATGTTTGCAAGTTCATATCCTCTTCCCAACCCAGATAAGGAGGGAAATATCAGTTTAAATCTAATAAAACAATCCCTAATTTGATTAACCTCATTTACCTAACAGTGGAAACCGATCTTTTATCAAACAGCATATTAAGATCCCTTATTCCCTGATTAAAAGTGAACCCACAATTCTTTCCCCTTCTTCTCATTGAAAGATGGAGTCTATTGCTGCTTTTTTTGAATCTGGGCAGCTCTGGGATGGCTTTATGAAACAGAATGGAATGGAAATTATGCCATGTCTGGGAGTTAGGGTTTCAAGAGATTTGTGACTTTCTCTTTCTCCCTCTGTGGCTACTGTGTCTCTGAAACTTTCCACACACAGGAAGTCCAAGTTTCATGAGATCTCTGTACAGAGGGGAAGCCCACTGAGAGAGACAGCATGCAGTGACAGAAATGTGGAGACTTCTTAAACTCATGCACTCAACTGACCCCATCTATTGCCCTATGGAAGCAGGACACAGCCCTGCCCAGATTTCTAACCTGTATCATCAGGAATAAATGAAATGGTTGTTATTTAAATCCACTAAGATTGGGGCTAGTTAGTTACTTACTAATGGATAAGCAACTGGTCCCTTTCTTTAGTAAACTGAATTTGAGGCTCAGCTCTATGCCTCTTGCTTTTTTGTGATACATCCAGAAGTAAATTTCATTTTTTAACTCTTTTTTAAAATGTCTCTATGATACAATATCTCCCCATGACACAAGGGCTACTTCTGTCTCATCAATGTCTGGTGAAAGTTTTAACTTTATTTAGATCCAGGATGATGGTATAATGGTTTGAATTTTATTTTCATTAGGAGGATATTAGTGACCTTGGACAGATTTGAAATATGGATAGAGAGAACTTATAGTTTTCAACAACGACCATTTTTTCAAATGACCTATTGAGATATAATTCACCTATCATCAATTCACCCATTTAAAGTATACAATCCAAAAGTTATTAGTTTGTTCAATTATGCAAGTGTCAATACAATCAATTTTACAACACTTTGTCACTCAAAAACAAAACAAAACAAAACAAAACAAAACAAAACCCTCCATAAACACTAGTTGTCATTCCCATTTTATTTCCACCACCAACACCTGTTGTATCTCCCCTGCCCAAGGCCACGGGCAGTCACTTAGATACTTTCTATATCTCCATATTTACCTGTTCTGTACTTTTAAAATTATACAGTCCCACTAATGTAATTTTATACCCTTTAACCAAAATCTACCTATCTCCTCCCCTTTACTTATATTCTTTCTCTTCCTTTTAATTGTGCATTATAGTTATATCTAAAAGTCGGGTTCATTTGGACAAAATCATCCATGCATGGTATTTGATTAATTGTATTTCTGTCCACAGTCCCCACCCTGTTTTCTCTCCACTCCTCTCTCCCCCCATTCTCTTTCCTCTACAGGTCTTCCCTTCACTTGTTTATTTATTTATACTATTTTTGTTTGTTTGTTTTTTGGTACCTGGGATTGAACCCAGGGATGTTTAATCACTGAGCCACATACCTGGCCCCTTGTAACTTTGTTTTTTTTTTTTTAAGACAAGATCTCCCTGAGTTTTTTAGGGCTTCACTAAATTGCTGAGGCTGCCCTTCAACTTGTAATCCTCCTGTCTCAGTGTCCGAAGTTGCTTGGACCACAGGCACCTGGATATTTATGTATTCTTTATTTGTGCTTATAGATTTATGAAAAGGTGGAATTCACTGTAATGTATTTAAACATGCATACAGTGTGTTTTTTAAAAATTAATTCTACATTTGCTTCCCTTTCTAATCCCTCCTCTCCCACTCAATCTCCTTCTCCTCCACTGATCTTCCCTTTAGCTTTATGATATCCAATACCCTTGCTTTCCCCTTATTTGCTCTAGCTTCTGCATATGAGAGAAAACATTCAACCATTGATTTTCTGAGTTTGGCTTATTTCACTTAGCATGATGTTCTCTGGTTCCATTCATTTACCTGCAAATGCCATAAATGCATTCTTCTTTATGACTGAGTAAAACTCCATTGTGTATATAGGTCACATTCTCTTAATCTATTCATCTATTGATGGATATCTTGGCTGGTTCCATAGCTTGTCTATTGTGAATTGTGTTGCTGTAAACACCCATGTGGTTTTATCACTATAGTATGCTGATTTTAGTTCTTTTGGATAAATATCAACGAGTGAGAGAGCTGGGTCATATGGTAGTTCCATTCCTTGTTTTATAAGGAATCTCCATATAGGATTTCAAAGAGGTTATACTAATTTGCAGTCCTATCAATAATGTATGAGTGTACCTTTCCCCCACATCCTCAGCAACATTTACCATTAGTACTCTTGATAATTGTCATTCCAACTGGAGTGAGACGAAATCTTAGTGTAATTTTGATTAGCCTTTCCCTAATTGCTAGAGATGTTGAACATTCAGTATATTTTTTGGCCATTGTATTTCTTCTTTTGAGAAATGTCAATTTAGTATTTTTGTCCATTTATTGATTGGATTATTTGTTTTACTTGGTTTAGTTTTCTTTTTTTTTGTTATGGTAAGCCTTCTGACTTCTTTATATACTTGGTATGTTAATCCCTTGCCAGAGGACTGACTAACAAAGATTTTCTCCTATTCTGGTGACTCTCTCTTCACCCTCTCAATCATTTTCTTTGTTGTGGAGAAGATATTTAGTTGATGGCATTCCACTTATTGATTCTTCGTTTATTTCTTGAGCTTTAGGGTCTCGTTAAGGAAGTCAGTCCCTGCACCAATATGATGGTGATGACCCTGTGTTTTCTTCTTGCACTTGCAAAGTTTCTGATCTAATACCTGTGTCTTTGATCCACTTTGAATTGACTTTTGCTCAGGGTGAGAGGTAGGGATCTAGTTTGTTTCTTCTGAATATGCATATTCAGTTTTCCTAGCAACAATTTTTTAAAAGGCTATCTTTTTCCAACGTATATTTTTGGCACCTTTGTAAAGTATCAGATGGCTATATAAATTTGGCTTTGTCTCTGTCTTCTATTCTGTTTCATTGGTATTCAGATGTATTTTAATTTCAATTCCATGCTGTTTTGTTACTATAGCTCTGTAGTATAATTTCAAAGCAGGTATTGTGATGCCTCACTCATAGCTCTTCTTGTTTGGGATTGCTTTCACTCTTCTGGGTCTCTAATTCTTACAAATGAATTTTAGAACTGATTTTTTTCATAGTTCTATGAAGAATGCCATTGGCATTTTGATGGTAATTGTACTGAATCTGAATAGTGCTTTTGCTAATATGGCCATTTTGACAATTTTATTTCTTCCCAATCAAGTACATAGGGGGTCTTTTCATTTTTTAACATCTTCAATTTCTTTTTTTAGTGTTGTATTATTTTCATTGTAGATATCTTTCACTTCTTGATTAGATCAATTCCCAAGTTTTTGTTGTTGCTGTTTTGAGGTTATTGTGAATGGGATAGTTTTCCTGATATTTTTGGAGTACAGGAAAACTATTGATTTATGAATGTTAATCTTGTATCCGCTGCTTTGCTGAATTCATTTTTCAATCCTAGAAGTCTTCTGGTGGAGTTTTTGTTGTTGTTATCTTTTTTTTTAATCTTCTAGATATAGAATCATGTTATTATAAACAGAGATTACCTGACTTCTTATTTTCCTATTTGTATGCCTTTAATTTCATTATCTTGCCTGATTGTTCTGGCTCAAGTTTTAAGAACTATACTGAATAGTATTCATGAGGGTGGATATTCTTGTATTGTTCCTGATTTTAGATGAAATGCTTTCCATTTTTCTCCATTCAGTATTATGTTAGCTTTGGGTTGTCATATATGGTCTTTATAATATTGAAGTAAGTTCCTTATATCCCTATTTTTTTCCAGCATTTTTAACATGAACAGATGCTGGATTTTATAAAAGGCCTTTTCTGCATCTGTTGAGATGATCATATGATTCTTGACCTTAATTCTATCAATGTGGTGAATTACATTTATTGATTTGTGTACTTTGTGCCAACATCCATCCCTGGGATGAAACTTGCTCAATCAAGGAGTTATCATCATCTTGATGTGGTTTTGAATGTGGTTTGTTAACCTTTTATTAAAGACTTTTGAATCTATATTCATCAAAGATATTGGTCTGTAATTTTCTTTCCTTGATGTGTCTTTGAGTGGTTTTGGTGTCAGTGTTATGCTGACTTCATAAAATGCATTTAGAAGTGTCCCAATTTCAAGTGTACCTTTCAATTTCATGGAGTAATTTGAGAAAGACTGGCATTGGCTCTTCTTTAAACTTCTGGTGGAACTCAGTTGAGAATTCATGTTGTCCTGGGCTTTTCTTTGCTAGAAGGCTTTTAATTGCTGTTTCAATGTCTTTAGTTGATATTGGTCTATTTAGATTTTCTTTGTCTTCCTGGTTCAATTTGGGCAGGTTATAAGTGTATAGAAATTTGGCAATGTCTTCTAGATTTCCCAATTAATTGGAATATAAATTTTCACAATAATTTTAAATGATTTTCTGACTATCAGAAATGTCTGTGGTGATATCTCTTTTTCATCTCTAATTTTATTTATTTGGGTCTTTGGTTAGTTTGGTTAAGGGTTAATCTAATTTGTCTTTTCAAAGAACTAACTCTTTGTTGCATTGATCCTGTGGGGATTTTTTATTCTCAATTTTATTAATTTTAGGTTTTTAAAAATTTAGTCTTTAGGTTTTTAAAAATTGATAAATTTTATCTTTAGGAAAGTTTCATTTCAAAGAAAAAATTGAAAGCATAGTACAGAGAGTCCCCAAATATCCATGTCCTCATACAGGTATAATCTTCCCCACCATCAACATCCTACAAGAAAGTGGTAAAATTGTCATTATAGGTGAGCCTATGTTAACATCATTATCACCTAAAATTCACAGATTATATCAGGAGTAAGTCTTTACATTTTTATTTTATTACTTTACTATAGAGATGGAAGCAAACGTTCAGGTCTCTGTCATCATAATTAGAAAACCATTGACTCTGGGTCTTTGCGATTTTTTGTGTTCCATGTTTTTGTAATTTCTTGCCTTTCCTCATCCTTGTTTGTTAGGAACTTGAATTGCTTTGCTTTTTTCTCATAAAGCCATACATTTCATGTAAAACAATTGATCTTTAAGATATGTTTGTTCCCAAACTGTTTTCTAATACTTTTGAATAAAGATTTAAGGCATATTCACAAAATGGTTACTTATTTCACTACAACCGTTTAGAATGTGTTGATATTTATATCACCTTCCAAGGCCTCAAATGAGAAAACCACAGAGAGTCTCAATGTCTCAACAATGGGGCACATCTGGAGACTAAGCAAAAACATTCAGTCATTGCACAAAGATGGTTAGTGTTATTAACAATTTGACTAAAAATGAGTAGATATTTATCAGTGCAAATCTGGCTGCCAAAGGGAACCATTATTTATAAATTAAAAACATGTATAAACATATCTCTGGATACATATACTCTACCATTATTTTATATAAAAGGAAATATACTGTATATGTTTTTGTATATAAGCTTCTTTATTCACTCAATTGTATATTATGGAGATCTTTCTCACACTACACAATATCATTTATAAGGACTATCTAGTTCTTTGTAATGGGGTACCTTCATTTATTTAGCCAAGATTGTCTTTTACAAGGTATCCATTTTTATTATAAATAATATTTCAATGATCCACTTCCTAGCTATAAATTTGTTTACCACTGAAACATATATAAAATACATTCCCTTAGCTGTGAATTTGACTTTTGAATACAGCTATAAAAATGTTCTTAAGTAGACTTAGTATATAGTGTTCATTTTATACAAAGAAGTTTTTCATATTTATGTTAGAGTCCATTATTTTCTTAATATTATAAATATATTTATTATAAATAGAATTTTCATGTGATTTTTCAAGGATAAGCTATATTTTCCAATTTTGTCAATTATTGCTCTTTATAAAGATCAAATTGCTATTCAAAGAAGCTTTCAATAGTTGATGAAAAAACTCCTATAATTAATGTAATTGGAAACACAAGAATTATTGATTGAAATGTAGTTTTTATACTTAGAGTTGATTCTATCTTTGAAATTTGCAATATATATTAAAATAATTTCTATTTTTCCTAAAATTATTTCAGTTCTTTGTCCCCAGGTATGGCATAAGAATTACTGGTTTCTTTAATTTGACTCCCCATTGCTTCACCTTTTTTGTTATTGACAATCTAAGAGAAAGCTTAGAGAAACAGTATGTTGGTGGTATTCCAAAACCTCTTTAAACATAATTAGGGCACTCATCAATAACAGAAAAGATAGAGAATTCTCAAAGTTTCCTTTGTTACTTGACAATAACATGAAAATAAAACATGGATATAAAAGTAATTTGCTAATATGGCTGTGGAGTAGCTATCCAGGATGACAGAGCTACACGGTTTTACTGTGAATCAATAGAATTCATTGCACATTGGATAAAAATGGGTAGTGTAATTACACATGATGCTTGTCAAACTGCCATTTTCAGTTTTAAAGAATGAATTATAATTTGAAAGTGGAAAATATTAAAGAAAGCAGAAAAAATGTCATTTTTTTCCATATAGTCCAAAATCATCACCAACTCTACTTATAATCATTCAACCTATTCTAAAAATCTTTAGGAAGTCCATGTTTAGCCCATTTTTCACAAATTCATAGTCAGTAGAAGCAAACCATAAACTTTAGATTAATTGTGTTTAAATTCTAAGACATTGACCACACCTACTGTGAAGCATAAAAGACACATTAGTTCCTCCCCAGAATTCATTGTGGATTTAAAACAGGGTGATTTGTATACGTCCCTCTTCGTAACCAGGTTGCTATTCAGATAATGTGCAGCACTGTAGTCAGAAGAAAATGGCAGAAACTTTTGCTTTGGGGATATGATTTCTCTTGAAAATGGATGATAAATCACAATTATATAAACTGGGTGAAGACATAACATACCTATAGGCTGAATAATAATCATCACGGTAAGAGGAACCTATTGCATTTGCAAGATTAGAGCTAATCGGTTTTGCAGGGAGTGCAATAAATCAATTTTTAAAATGTCAAGTCAAATCAGGTGTGCTAAGCTATTAACTAGTATGTGGTTTACAACAAAACCAGAAATTGAGTTATAGAATTTATTCTAGACACCTTCATTTGCAAAGCACATAAGAAATGCTAAGAGGTATGGTGAATTTACATATACAGCAATCTTATCCACTGATAAGAAAAAGAAATTCAAACCCCAGTGAAAAATAATGCTACTTCTGTTTTATAGGAACTGAATCAATTTGTGAAATTTAGTTTTAAAAGTTAATGATCACTTCTGTAAGGGAGTAGATCTTTAATATAATCTAGAAACATAAGGCAAAAACAAATTAATCATAGGCATGTAATATATTCTACTACATACTAACTCTGTGACCAAGAAACAGTCATACCCTCCTGGGAAATGGGACATTTTTGTTGTGTACATGAAAACAACATTTACTTTCTAAAGTTAATTTTCCTATAGCCATCTCTTAGGATTCACTGAAAAAGTGAAGAATGAGTCAGCAATTAAGGTTTTGGGCACTCACCCATTTTATTACTTCCTTTTTATTTTCATATATTGACATGTTGTGTAACATTTTGTTAAAGAAAAAAGTTCTTCTTAAGAAAACTCTAGACTCTAACATATATTTTATCCCTAATATTCTATTTTTCTTGAACAGTAAGAATTTACCATTCTATTTCTGAATTCACATGTTTCCAATTTTTGATGTCAGTTAAACCAAGTTTCATTGTAAAGTTTATGAGAAAAATTTAGAGTTGGCAAATTTTCTTATCAATAAAAGATCAAGTAATGATGTCAAACAGAGACAAATATTAAAATAATTAGGAAATGGAAAGCCGTGAATTTTTTGTTTTTTGGGTAGGGATTTATGTACTTATTCTGACTGTCATTTTTACTATTTAAAAATATTTCACAAGATAATTATTTACAAATTGAAAATTTTTCACTTTGATATGCTTTCTAACACCGATTTAGAATGCTAGCTGAGAAATAATGTTCCTCTGTTCATTTATATTATTTTATCCCATACCCATTTTTATATTTAATTACTTATACCTAACATTCTGAAATTTTCTAAAAACTTCTAAAAATAAATCATCATGTTCCCTTTATACAAAGGACAGCAGCAGAAAGGTGACTTTGTCATTTTTTTACTAACAACCAGATTTTCATAACACCATAAAATACATAAACACATTCTAAAGAAATTTCCAATTTTATTTCAGTGAAAGTATTGGTGCTTAAGACATTTCCCTCGAGATTGTCCTGTATGCCTAAATAGTATTTGAATATCCATGCTGGTGGCAATTTTGAGGGTGAATTCTGTTTTGTAAAATAGCAAAATAAATTTTTTATTCTAATGAATAATATAGATTATCAAGTTTGATGGCAATCTCTTTGTGACATGGTAGCAAGTCTCATATTCTATAATGGTTTGAAATCTGGTTCTGAAATCATGTTCCAAGGGAAATTAAAACATTTTCTTTTTAAAGTGCAAGTTGCGTGCAGTGAAATGTACAAATGCTGAATATGCAATTTGGTGAGTTTTAACAAATTCTAAATCTCTGTGTCATTCATCCACTAAGTATTTATTGAGTACCTAACATGAGCCCCTAGTTGCTAAGATACTGATGATGAATCAGATCAAGTCACTATCCTAGCAGTATAGGGAGAAAGATAAGGAAAGTGGTTTGTCATATAATGAATGGTCAGGGCTCTATAATATTAATATACACAGGAATGAGAGATGATGAGAGCATTCAGTTCTACTGAGAAGCAGGTCAAGAAAGATTACCTAACGGAGATGATTTACTTCCTGCCTCATCTTACTAGTCCATGAATTGGCATCAAAAGTATGGTTCATTTAAAATTAATACCCCAAATTTACATTGTAATGTGGTCCCAGCAACCTGTGATCAACCACCCTTTCTTGGATTAAATTTTCTAGCTAGGATCATAGGTGAATTTCTTGGAATAAGGTCCAGTAAAACATATTGTCATGAGATTTATTGTGTTTTCAAGACCAGTTGGATTAACATCATTGTTATTAATCCCATTCTCATTTTATTTTTTTAGTAAGTTAAATTTTAATATGAAAGTATTTTTTAAAATGAAAATTTACTATCTGGAAATTTGTTAGGTTCCATTAAAGAAAATGGCAAAGTTGTTATCTAAATTAAAAAAAAAATCAGAAACAACTGTATGCCTATTTAAGATGCTATGGTAAGTAAAAATGAGAAATCTTCTGAGGAAAGATGTGCTCATTATTCATGAAGAAAAGGTATCTTATTTATTCCTACCCTGCTATGGACCTAAGAAAGAAATACTTAAGAAACAAACTTAGGAGAGAGTTTTGGAAATTAACTCTGAAGCAAATTTCATAAAAACAAATGGATGAATAACTTGGAGCTAAAATTCAAAGGTGAGATCAAAAATTACACAGATGATTCTCTTTGGAGCTATTAGAATGTGCTATAATAAGGACTTTCCTTGTCTGTAAGCTAAAATGCTTAATGATATGACATGAAAGAGTTTTAATTACAACAGAGGTTGGCAGAAAGTGTTTAATACATAAGAGTTCATGTAAGTGAATTATTAGAGGAGAAGATGCTCTTGGGAATTCTATGTATTAATAAATTGATCTAAATAAATGACATCTATAGATTATCTACCTGAAAGTTATTAAAATTTTCCTCATTTTCTTTATTTAAGAGGGACACTGTGTCCAAAGTATGCTTTTTAGATGCATATTTAAATGACCAAAATTTAACTGAAAGCTGTCATTTTTAAATAAGCATGTTCCAGCTTTGAACTAAATACAGGAATAATTTTTTTATCACTAGTCGATGGCTCAAATTTCAAATTACAAGGGCATGGACACAGTGTCTTTACAAAACTAGCAGTTCTGGAACAAACAAATAGCTCTGTTTTACAGCCTTAAATTGTTCACTGATGCCATTTTGCCATTTGTAATATGTTAGGCTCTTAATAGGAAAGTTTAGGATAGTCTGAGGCCATTTCTCACTTGAAATGGTGTTTTTCAACCATGACTGCACTTTGGAACCACCTGGGAGTTTTAGAAATTACTGATGTCTGAGTCCACCCCTAGAGTTTCTGATGTAATTGGTCTGGGGTCCAGGCTGGACATTAGGACTCTGCAGCCACGGTTGAAATTGCCATTCCAAAGAAACTTGAAATATGAGAAGCATGGAGATCTTAAAGGAGACCCAGAGACAACTGAATTGCAGAAATTATGGCAAAGTAACTGACGCATATTAGTGGAAGGTGGAACAAATCAGGAAGGGGAGATGCCCAGTGAAGGATTTCTTCAAATGTGTGGTTAGCTTGGATTAAAAATAATCTTTTCTATTTGGAGATCATGAAAACAACATTGCAAGTAATTTTTACAAGAACAACCATCAGCATAATTTTTGATAAAACTATTGTGTTGATAATAATTTTAATTTATAAAATTTTGATAATGCTGAAAGAGATCTCTAGTCAGTCTTGTTAAAATCAATATAACTTGGAGAGTCTCTGAAAGGTCAGTTAAATTAGGCCAAGTTATTTCTGATAGGAGTTGGAGATCATTCCTTTGCTTTTTGCTCTATTTTTTAAAATGTATTAGCCAAATAGTTATAAGTCAGACTTTCAGGTATTGAAATTATTTTATAGGTAATCTTTAATCTCTCACAAAATAAATGGGACCAAAAAATCTTTACTCAAGTTTCTGTGAAAACCATAAATAATTGCTTTCAAGGGAGGCGTAGATGAAACTGTTTCCCTAACTGCAGGGGTTGGGGTTTGGTGAAGATTTGTCCTTTGTGAGTAATGAGAAGAGTGCTTTGGATATAAAATTAGTAAAGAAATAATTAGTTTAAAAAAACCTAAATTCCATGTTTAGCAAAGTTAATGAGTCCCTAAATTCCTGAAGCTGAATATTAGTGTATAAATGAGAACTCCAAACCAACAGAGAATAACCTCAATATTCATGGCTATTTAGCTAAAACCTCATTTCTTCTTAAATTCTGTATCTTCTAGTCTTAGTTTAGACAGTTCCTAAAAAACTCAAGATAAGTTTTATTTTTCTGACAATGTGCTTCATTAGTGGGTTGCTTTTCTTAGAAAAGATTAAATTTATATTTTTAAATTTTTATGTTGGATTAATTAATCAGATCTTTATCTGTTTTAGGTTTTCCATTAATTTGGTTTGTGACATATAGATATTCAAAAGTATTTGTACAAATTACAAATTTCATTAACTGTATTTTTGAGGGACTTTATAGGTCAGCCACTTTTTAAGTTTTTGGAAACTTCTTTATTCAAATTATCACTATAGTCTGAATAATTTGAGAGACTATAGCTCTATAATCATTTGAAATAATAGTAACAGATGTGTAGGAGTTGAAAATACAAGATTGAAAAGACAAGTATGAACTTAGTTTGAAATTGGAGTCACTAGGAAATAAAGTGAAAAATCTGTTTTAGTGGAAAATTAATGTTTATTTTTCTTAGAATTTTTGTAGAACAAACAGCAATTGAAGAAAAAGGAGGCAGAAACTTAGGGGGAAGGTAAACCTGGATAGTTTAAGATCTGTACCAGAATACTCAAAGATCTTGAAAATAGAAACATTGGCTCTGTGACATTTAAGGTTTAAGGCTGCCATATTCAAATCATTCCATGTCTAATCAGACCCTTTAAAGTGAGTTATACAGAAAAGGTTTAAAAGAAAAAGAGTTATACAGAAAATTCAGTAAACATTTACTAAATAAATGTTGGATTATGGAATGAGGGTACCATGACAGAAAAAGAAAGTAGCGAAAATGGGGAAATTAGGAGAGCAAGGTGATGATTTACTCAGATTGTGGGACATTAGGTTTTGATAGAACAGACCTAGAAAGAGGAATGAGAGAAAGGTTGAATGGAGCACAGTCAAGGTCAAAGACCCTAAACAAGTGCTACCCATCCAGGACATTCATCAGATCTCTTGTACCATATATGAGCCGCTTATCTGGAGGAGATTTAGGTTTTCCAGAGTGAGAGAGCTCGGTCCTATAGGCTCCATTTTCCTAATTCATAGTCCAGAGGCCAGAGAGAAAAAGCAGTTGATCTTCCACAGTCAGCTAACTGCGCAAGCAATTTTTCTGTACTGCTCACAAATTACACATTCTCACAAATGTTGACTCTTCAATCAAGGTCTGAAAATAAGATGAAAACATGAGACTTGGTGTGAAGGGCATATTGTGTTAGTTGTTTCAGTCCCAAATGAATCCTGGTAGACCTGCAAGAGCCTGCTATTAATCCAAAACAAACAGAATGTTTTTTACTGGAAGTTTTTAGATATATCAAAGAGTAACTTGACAGCAAGTGCACAGAATACTATAGATAGTTCCTTTTTTACATGCATGTGTAATTTGAGCTTGCACTTGAATGTAAGAGAGTTGAATGCCAGCCTTATTTAATATATTTTGTGTCAACTGCTGTATACAGATGTTTTTTTTTTGAGGTGAGAGGAGAGAGTAGTGAACATTAATGCCAGATGGCTTTAAGCAAATATTAGAAAGGTGAACATTCATAGGCTTCCAAATATCTTTTGGCTAGTTGACATTTACAAACATTGAGCTAGGTAAGCTTCCTCTGTTAGCAATATTAAGGTTCTAGCAGCAAGTAAAGGATGTGTGAAATGAAATATGCCATTCAAATACAGTAAAAAACAAAAGACTGTGTATAACCACTATGGGCAAGAATCAGAGACCAAATCTTTATTACAATAGGCATCCTATTAAGGCATCACAAAAAAGTTTAATTATAGCTTCTGTTATTTAAAATATTTGAAACTATTTGTTCCATTTTCACAAGTTCACTTTAAGGTTCACAGATTTTTTTGAGTGAGATATCTATTTAAATGAGGGAACAATATGCTTTAAATTCCCAAGAGTACACTGTTGAAACTTTATGAGAACAGAAGGCAATGTTAATAAGAAAAGTAGTATTTACAAGGATTGCTTAAGGATGCAAGCAGGAGACTAATTGTAAGTCTTAAATTCTGGTATGTGTGCATACTTGCAGTTGTATGAAAACGCTATGTGTATTTCCAAGCTATAAGTTTTAGGAATAGAAGAATTCCAACATAGCAAATATTAAATTTCCAAATGGTATGGAAGCAAGTGCCAATCAGTACTTCAATAGAGAAGCTAAAGGAAATAACTCTGAGCAACATGTATTGATTGTATAAATACCATTTCAGAAATGTGCATTATACAAATAACTAGGATATTCTTCTAGCTTTGAAAATTATTTTATTTTTAAAATTTTAATTTAATCGTGGCAACATGGAGATAACAAAATTTACCATTTTAACCATTTTAAATGTACAATTCAGAATTGTTAAATATATTCACATTATTAAGTAATCAATTTCCGAATGTTTTTCTTCTTGCAATACTGAAACTGTACTCTTTAAAAAAATAACTTCCCATGCCTCCTTAGTCCTAACAACTCTCTTTCTACTTTAATTGCTGTATTCATTAAATTCCATATGCTGTCTAAATTCAGATATATAAATAATTTTTAAATATATGAATATTATAATTGCAGAATTAAATTTCTCCATCTATTCGTCTACCTGTCTCTCTGATCTCTCACATATACATAATATGTACCCTTGTGTGTATATGCTCCCACTCATGTATGTACATCCATAACCACATGTATACATACCTGGACTATTAAGCATATGTAAGAACACACACCAAAATATCAACAGTGAATGTTAATACAAATCTGGTGTGTTGTTTCCATTTTCTAATTTTTGTATGAGTCTATTGATTCTATTACTCTTTAAAGACAGACAAAAAAGAGATAGATTTGTCCATTTAAATTTTAAAAAATAGCATTTAGGAAAATAGATCGTTCTTAAGAGCCTGTTATTCATATCCAAGTGTTCTTCAGTCATGGAATAGTTCTGAAGTAAGTATGAATAACCACAATTATAAGCAATCTGAGTCTTAATTTTATGGGAAATATTTTGGGTACTCATTTAATCATATTACTTGTTATAGATCTTTTCAAATTGTCTGCTTTGTCTTGTGTCACTTATGGTGGTTCACGTCTTTCTAGGAATTGTCCATTTCATCTAGATTATCTGATTTTATAGCATTAAATTGTTCATAGTATTCTTTCATTTTGTTTCTTTAAGGGCAGCAGCAATGGCCCAAGGTTCATGCTTTATTTTAGTAATTTGGGCTTTTTATTCTTGATCAGGATAGCCAAAGTTTGGTGGGTTTTTTTTTTTAAAAGTCTTTGAACAGTCAACTTTGGTTTCATTGAGACTGTAAAACTTACCAAGCTCTGACATAAAACTACTGGGGTCACAACAGCAAGAAATGCTTTCCATCCTGCCTTTCTATTGCTGCACCTGTTCTTCCTCTCCTCATCTCCTTCAGTGTGGTTCAGTTCACCACAAACATTGCGAACAGCTGGTGTGTGTTCAGCTCAAGGCTAAGACATAATAAGTTGAGACACTGAGTGTAGAGGCTTTGGGAACAGTGGGAGCAGAAGCTAAATTGCTGTAAACAGAATAGACAGCAAGAGCAGAAGACTTCCAAGAAGTTAAGCTAGGAAGAGAATGATCAGAAAGCTGAGAATGTTAGTAAAAACTAAAAAAACTTTTTTATATATTTATAGATATACAGTCTCATATATATGTAGTTTTCTAATATATTTGAATGGGGAGTAGGGATTGGTAAAAAGTCAAGACATGAGAAATAATACTGGTTTAGAAACATAACAGAGAAGCCATTTGAGAAGATCTTTGAAGAACATATAAATTGACAGAAATATAAGGAAATTGCTCTTGAAGTATAAGCAAGAGCTTGTAATTAGAAATATACATGCACACATTCACAAAGGGCATAGAAGTGGAGGAACTGTGAACCTTTCATTTTGACTAGATCTCTTCCTTGGCAGGCAATGAAACTGACTCTGAACAGGTACGTTTGTGTCTCAGTGTGATCGAGAAGTATATAATTCATTGTTTTATCTTAATCCTAGTTCTTTGCTTCAATGGATTATTGAATATCATGATAAAATGACCCTCCATAAGACTCTTTAAGGATAGAAGACACTAATATTTGTAAATATAGGAACCCACTGATGATACCTAATTTGTTTATGGGAACCATAAGAGGGTGGTAGGAACTGAGCCCCAAATCTAAGTGATTGCTCCCAAGTCACCACCTAATTTCTGTTATTTTTTTTCCAGTGTAGTATGCTCAGGAAGGAGCAACTTTTTTCCTAGCAGTGTATTGTTTACATTAGATTACTGGCAAATATTTTCTGCATAGTATAGAGTTAATTATATTGCACTAATTATCCTTTTATTTTAAAAATTTTGCCTGTTTTGATTTGCTTCCTTGTTTGTTTGTTTTTAATATAGTTCATGATTCTACTAGGTTACAAAACTTCTTTGCATTGCCTCTTTTAATTTTCCACTGATAACATTCACAGTATTCTTGGGAATTCTTTTGTACAATGACAAGAAGATACACCTGATACATCCTGCTGATACCTTCAATGATATCAGCAGATACTAACTTTAACTCAAACTATTCCACCATGTGATAAGCCCTTTATGGCTATAAATAAATAAATAATAAGCAAAGTCAAATTGTCCTTAGAAGAAAATTCTCATTTTGAGCAAGTTTCATACTAGAGATACTGTGAGTAATATTGAAGTCTTCACTATTTGCAATGACATAGTTTCTCAAAAGGATAACAATAAAAGTTCCCTAATGTTAGCTATACAAAGACATTTGAAGACCCATGATGCTTTATAATGGAAGCATCTCTAGTTTTAGTCTCTAAGACCATTTGGAAATATTTACTAAGTTATTAAAGTAGATAATTTATTTGGTCAAATTCTAAAAATTTAATGTAATCCATAATTACATTTGAAGTGTCTTTCAAGTCACTCCAAGTCAAATTCTAAATTAAAATGATTCAATGGAAAGTTTTTGATATTTTCATTATTAAACTCTAAATACATATGAGATTATCTATGATATATTGAAATATTTTAAATAGTGACAAAGGTTTTCTCTTTGAGCAGCTTTTACTTCACTCATTACTGGCTTATTACTACCTCTGTTGAGATTAAAAACCTGAAACCTTTAACTTTATTTAATTAAATGATGCAGTGCATTTTAAAATCAGTACAAAATATGTGTGACATATTATTCCTAATTTGCACATATGTGACATTTCAATAAACTTCTTTAAATTGATCAATAAAATGAATTAAGCTTTATAGTGTATGTGATGTGAGTCTGACTACTTATCATGGTATTTTTTATTATACATTAAGGAAAATCAGCCAATATTTTCTCTCGTGATTATAATTTTCTAAAATGAGAACACTTAATTTTAAAAAGAACATTACATGTGCAACATCTGTGTGAGATCAAATAAACCATGTGTCATAGAGAGGGGAATTATAATTTTCATAGTTCCTTATTTCTCTAAAATTCCCTATATGATCTTCTGTTGACTTTTGTTCAATTTATTTCACATCTGCGTTGTTAAATATGTGAATATACAAGCCACTTGTTGAAGATCTTGGAAAGAAAAAATAAAATTGGTAACTCATTATTTTTCAGAAAATCTTTCCATCAAAATAACTGAGTTTCCATTGTTAATATGACACAAATCTAAAGTGCAACAAGTTAAAGGACTTTTTGTCAGTCAGTACTAATAAAGTGGGAAGCCCTGTGCTTATGAACCTCCTTCAATGGGGGATCTTTAGAAAGGTGATTCCCAGATCACCACCAACTGGAGATTTGTACTTTTTTGTCGTGGCATTATCCCAGAATGTACGTCTACAGAATAAGATTTTCTGTGGTAGATGAAAACTTTCAGTCATCAGGCAAAGAGGCCAAGTTCAGAATGGCTACTTACCTCTTTATCTGTGCTGCTCTGGCAGCAACTGCAAAATGAGTTGACAAGTTGTATGATGCACAGAAGGGATGTTCTAGCTGAGAATGAAAAGCCAGCAAAAGTGTAGGTGAGGGCACAAGAGAAGGAAGTTTGGAAATTGAGGAATGATACCTCACAGACGTTAGAAGAAGAAGGCAAAGTAGTGCTGAACATCACGTACATGCAGATGTAGACATATGTAATAGATTGAAATAGAAGACAGATGTTTTGAATTACGTGCACATTTGTATATATCATGTGTATATATGCACATATAAAATGCACATTTAATTATTATTTAATATTTCTCATATGTAAATACATATTAAAGTTTTAAGATAATTAATTCCATAGTCTTTAGCATTTCATCCAGTTTCCCTGTGGCAGAGATTTAGGTCAAAGACATTTTGAGCCATTCTACTGAGTCTCAGAAAGCAATAAAATATCTTTATTCTGGTATTGTGAACATTTTAGCAATTTGATGCCATGATGGCTCTTATTCCTGTCACCAGAGAAGTAATTTAGATTTTTTAATATTTCAGACAAGGAACCATATTTTCTGCTTTGGTGATTATTCTGTATTTATTTTCTGTGTGAATTTGGTTAAGTTTCTTAAATTTTCCATTTAACGATAAGGCTTATTTCATGGGGTTAGTGTCAGATACACATAACATATTGAGAACAATGTTCAGCTTATGTTAGAGTTGATTATTAGATACAATTATTTTTATCATCAAAAATACATCTTCCTTTCTCTTTTTTTCCCTCAAAGTGCATTGTCCTTCTTGACCTTTAATCATTCTTACTACTCTTGCTCCAACATTTATCTCCTTTTATTTTCATTCCTTTATATACTGTTTCCTATACTTTCCTTTCACAAACAGAAAGGTCTCTCTGTCCTTTCAGCCTGCCCATTGCTGGTCTATGAGATTATTCTTCATTCTCAATCTACTATAAGTGTAGGTGGGTTTATCATATTTTTCTATGCTGCCATTTTCTAACCCACACTATTGCTAGCTCAAGTTCAAGGCAACACCATTTAGCTATACAATCATCTTTATTGGTCTTTATGGTGATGTCCATTAAAGGTTTGGCCTTCAGGTTTGCCATCTTTCTCAATACTCAAAAACCTTTTCATAATTCTTGATTCCTTAGTGTCCCATAGACATGTCTTCCAGTTCCCTGCCTCACTCTTTCCTAACTGCTATGATGGAATGACTGTCCCTTCAACTTCAGGATCCTACTTCTTGAGTTCCATACACATTCACCATCCATGCTCTCGCTTTTTAAATCTTGACCTCCAGCATGTCACTTTGATTATTACATGCTGAAACTTGTTTATTGAGTATCTTGACCTGTGGTTCACAGGGTTTGTCCTAATACATGTGCTATCATCGTTTGATGTAAATGTTCACAGAGATGGTTCATTAGACTTTATCATGCCAGAATCCTTATTTCCACAATACCTGCTCCTAAGTTTTATCCATATCTATACCTTTGGTGTCTTGACTCATATAATCCTCTCATAAAACCAGATTTTGCTATTTTCTACTTCATTGCTTTTCAAGGTTAGACCCCCATGTATAACATTTAACTAGTAAGTTCTTACCATTAACCTTTTGTGTTAGTAATTGTTCTTATAGTCGTATGAAGCAATCCCTAACAAAAATATTTCAACATCTTGCTTATCTACCTTCCTACCTCATCAGAATGCTCTGTCACCTATTCTTTGGAAGACATCAATTTACCTACTTACGTAATCTATTTTCCCACCATTCTCTATATTAATAAGATGATTTCATAAGATCATTTTATATAATTGTAACAGCAAGCTGAAAATTCTGCAGTGTTTCCCTTAAACACTATATCTTTACATCACTGTCATCTCACCTCCTTTATTATGGCGAATTGTCTTGAAGAGGGGATTTTTATTTATTGTGTCCACCTCTTTGGATTTTATTTACCTACTATGATCTGTCACTTCTACAACCTCCGTATAACTTGTGTTCTCTAGGACACCAATGACCACTGTGTTGTTTAAAACATTGGAAATTTCCATCTTTTTTCTACCTGAGTTGCCTACAGAATTTTCCACAATTAACCAAACCTCTTTTAAAAGTAATTTCTAACTTGGTTTTTATAATATAGGCTCTCCTGGAGAGGCTCTTTCCACCTCTAACACAGATATTTGCACATTCCGTCTGTTATTTTCTCTACCTGTACCTTGTATTCCACAGGTTCTGCTCTAGGACTGTATTCTCTCCCCACTACACACTCTCCTTGAATGATCTTATTCCCATGATGGCAACGATTCCCACTTAAATCCTGAAGAGTACCTAGCCTGTACCCCTAGCCCTTGGCTCAACTCCAGACCTATGTATATACTTATTTGCTAAAAATTTTACCTGAATATACTACTCAATGCTCAAACTCAAAAAGCCACAAAATGAAAAGGCCCACCCCTCCAAAGCTTCTCCCTTTTTCAAGTCCTTATCTCAGTGAATCATCCCACAGGCTCTCTCTCACTATTATGTCTACATCATTTCACAGAAATTCTGACGATTCTTCTTGTTGCATCTGTTAGAATCTCTGATTGTCATGTTCCTGGCCACAGTGGTTATTGGATTTTAATTCTTATGATTTATCTCCCTGATGCTACTTTTATTTAAGTTCTCTCTTTCACATCTTGATGTTCTAAAAATATATTTCTGTTGAGTCTTCCTTGCTAAAAGTTGTTTGTTGTTTCCTCTCTTGGATATAACCTCTCATCTTTGTAGCATAAAATATAAATGAGTCCTGACTACTTCTCCAGGGTCATCCACCACCTGGTACCCCTCTTATGCACATTCTTCTGACCACATCAAACTTCCTGCAGTGCCCCCTGGCCCATGCTGCTTGACACCACAGCAATGGTGCACATGTTGTCTTTGCAGGAGATTTCTTCTCTGCCCTTGAATATGGAGTAGTGCGATTAACATTCATTTTAATACACTTCTAGATTGTACTTTTCTTTCTTTTCAAAAAACCATCATATCTATAATTCAATTTTAATTTAATTGTGTTTCATCCTTTGGACTGTGCTTTTCATCACATAGCAAAGTGTTAGACATAACTGCTGAATATTGATAAATAAATGGATTCCAAAAAACCAGTTGGGGATATCAGATTTTTTTTTTTTGTTTCTATGAAAAAATGTTAATCTGGGTATACTCTAAGGTCTCTAGACTTGCGTCAGATAGAGATGAACATTCCCTATGAGTTATTCCTATACTTCTACATTCTCAGGGGGAGGAAAGGAGATGGAGAACCCAATATTTTATCTTATCCCAACATATAGTGTTGATAATTTATGTAAGTTATTCATTTGGGGTTATATTCCAAACATAAGTAAAGGATAATTTAGTGAAGCCCATAGGAAAGGTGAAGGAAAAGTGAATTCCACACCATGTGTTTATCAACTGAATTAAATTATTTTAATCACATACTTTCTGTGCATAGATAAAGTTGAGTTGTTTCATCAATTATATAATACCTATATTGTTTTACAAATATTTTAGACTAAAGCATAAGCATACAGTATAAAACAAAAAGAAAATTAAATTTTATACATATGTACAAACGTATATATACATATACATATACATATGTATATATACAAAATATGTATTTTGGATGTTTGTGTATATACGTTTGTGAATATGTTTGGGTGTGTGCGTGTGTGTATCCAGGGCAGGAAGAAAATTGAGAGGAAGAAAATCTTTTAGAGACTAGCAAAATAGCTCAAGCTTATATACTTCTCATGGTCTGATTTGATCAAGACTAAAATTTATAATAACGGAGTGTGATAAATACCCAAGTGATTTTCTGTAGTTATTACGGATGGAGTGTTTATTGAATGTCCATTTCTGTATGGTGACACTTTGAGATTTTCTAGTTGTTTTAAAGTCTCATAAAACTCTTTTTTTTAAAAAAAAGGAAATTCTTAGTAAAAAGTAGTTTTCCTAAAGTAAATAAATTGCATATAACTTTCAATGTCTTTATTAAAACTGAAAAGGGTAGGATATTCTGTCCTGAACTATCGGTAATTAATAAATAAGAGTTACTTATTCCCCTGAAACACCTTATAATTGAGCTGTTATTTCATTAAAAGAAGAAGGACAATAAAACAACGGGCTTCCAGATACTTACTATGTGTCTTATCCTTGTGCCAGGTTATTTTACATTTTTATCATTAAATATTGGAATTAAACTAGTGGACATCAAAGTTGACTGAAAGTAGATATTTAATTTTTGTGGACTTATTGAAATCCAATACAGAGATGTGTCTACATGAAAGCATGAAATCAAATAGGAGAAATTTATTTTTCATGGCATTCTAAAATCAGTGGCCAAAACCACAAGAAATAAGTGAACAGAATTTATAAATTGATTCATTAAGTTTATTCCTTTAGGTGTATACCTTGGGCATGCTCAGACTACTTCAACTGGAGTTCTATTTAAAGAATTGCTATATACAAGTGTAATACAATTTATTTTATAGTTTCCCTTTAGGGGATAAAAATTATTAATGCATGTAGTTACCAGGAGCTCCCTCTCTCTCTGCTTGCAAATAGGGCCTCTGGCTTTGCCGACTCAGTCTTGTCCCTGTTACTGTTCTCTGACACTGCTGGTGGCTGACAGGTGATTTGCTCTTCAGTGTTTCTACATCAGAACGGTGGTTAAGGGAGAATCAGGAGTAGAAAACCTGGAGGGGAAGCAGGATAGACTGAGAAGGAAGATACATCCGAATAAGGTCTGGGGGAGTTTTACTCTAGAATAGAATATGTAAAGGAGACAATAAAACAGGGAAAGGCACAAATGAGGGCTATAAAGATGTTTAGTTTATATTATATGTTACCTTGGGACATTAGCAAAATGAGGTTAGAAGCTTGAGGCACTTTGAAATCACTTTTTAACTTTTTTCAAACCGGAGTGCTATGTCATGTGAGTCAGATCCTTATGGTTGTATACATTCTGATAAGATGGCAAGACAGAATGTCTAAACTGGCTAGGCCAGAGGTGAGACGTGAGTCGGGTAGGGCTTGCTGGGACTCACTTCAGTTTGTGCTGCAGCTCTGAATTGGTGTTTGTCTGAGGATGTGTTTCTGAAGTTCTTTTCTTCACAGTATAACCAGTGGCTAAGAACAGAGTTATGGGAGTCAAACTGACTAGGGTTTGAATCCCAGTTTTTGCAGTTAGCAGTGTAAGATGCCCTGGGTACCTTATGCCATCTAAGTCTCATAAGTCTCCCTCTATAAATGCCAAAAACAGTAACTACCTTCAGGCTGTTGTCAGGATTAACTAATGTAATTTACATAACATGTCTCACAAGTCCTTGACATATCTTTCTAGCAAATAAATGTCATTTTAAAATATGGGTTTTTTTTTTTAATTAAGTCACAGTTATGATATCTTGTATGGCTGAGTTTTCTTACACTACTCATGCTGCTGTGGCCAAATACCTTTGATGGGTTAATTACACACATCAGAAATGTATTGCTTATGGTTATGGAGGGTGGGAGTCCAAGATCAGGACACTGGCAGATCTGGTGTCTGGACAGAGCTCACTTTTTGCTTCATATGATGCTCTTTAGAGGTCCTCACATGGAGGGAGGGGCGATGCAGCTTTCTAAGTCCTCTTTTATAAGGACACTAATCACATTTGAGGGGTTACCTAATCACCTGCCCAAAGCCCTACTCCTTGTTACTATCACATTGGGGACCAAGTTTCAATATGAATTTTAAGGGGACCTGGATATTCAGGCCTTAACACAAGTCAGTATATTTACATTAGCTTCAAAAGAACACACACACACACACACACACACACACACACACACATTCATACAAAGGGGGGGATTAATAAAGCCTAAATTCTGTGGTTTTTAAAAATATATCCAGGAATACTGTATGAGAAACAAGTATATGGCATTGAAACAAATAAAATACAATACGAATATTAGGAATTATGTCTGAAAATTCCAGTTTATAATAAATGTATTTCTATGATTCACATTGTTTAAAACATTTTAATCCTTGTGAACCATGAATGAAGCCCAGACCCTCTAAATAGTGGACAAAAACAGCTGATACCTAGCAAGTCTTTTAAATGAATAGGTCATTCCGCTCCAACATCTGGAATATAAAAGGTGAATAGTCCCTCAGGAATTGACACTTTGTCACCTTCCCTAAGGAAAGGACCTTAGAGGAGTGATCTAAACCACTGAATCTTCATGCACACATTGCCAGATGTGCCATTCCCCTAAGGGCATGGCTGCTTCAAGCCAGTACTTCACCACCTCTGTGGGCGTCATGCCAGGAGGACCCAAATCTCCCCAGTTTCTAAAATTTCCTGCTTCCTAGGAAGGTGCATCTGTTTTTTAAGGAAAACTCTGGCTCTAAGCCCTCAGAATGTTCCCCCTGCCGTCACTCTGGGTAGTGCTATTGTGAAAAATATGTTCAACCTCCTGACTTACTGCCTTGGTGGTCTCCTCATAGCACGTGTTCCCATTCCGTCAGCCGCCCACACACATCGCTCCATCAGGAATCGCGGCGTCTTCTGTAGCTATTCACTTTGCACTTTTAAACTCCAGTGGCTCACCTTTGGCTTCAATTGTTTATTCTTCCAGTTTTATGAATGTTTTATCTTCTGTTCACGTATTATTTGATCTCACAGAATGCAATGCTTTCTTATCTATTTTATTTTTATAAGCCTTACTGTTCCTGTTTGCCCTGTTATTTCCAGAGACCACTTCCCATTTAACCACAATAGAATAACATTTTTTTTTCCTATTTGTGTGTGTTGTTAAATGAGGTGATATTTAATAGTAACTTTTTTTTTTTTCTCTAAATGTCCCTTGGTCAGTGCTTCAGATCTGCCTTTACTACATTTAGTAATGAATTTTTTTTTTTTTTTTTTTTTTTTTTTTTTTTTTTTTTTTTATGGTGCTGGGGATCGAACCCAGGGCCTTGTGCTTGCAAGGCAAGCACTCTACCAACTGAGCTATCTCCCCAGCCCCAGTAATGAAATTTTTTAGTTTAAATTTTATGTGATAGAAGAACATAAAATCTCTATTTTAACTTTTATCCCCGTAACCATCTTTAACTAGAAAATTAAATAAGCATTAAAATATGGAATAAAATACTAAATGTCAGGCTTAAACTCTACCTTGTAAGTGTGCTTTCTCTTTCAGTAGCATCTAAATTTTTATCCCTATCCCAGGCCACAGATGAAATATCAAGCTAGTATATTTTAAATTAAAACTGTAAAAATTATGTAGAAGATTCAGTAATGCATATTGGACATGTAAAACATTTTGCCTATTACATTCTTCATGTTGATGGTAGCAATGGCTGGAATCTGTGGATACTTGGTTTCATTGGTTTTTATAGCTCCTTAGGTTAAATATATTATAGTATATCAGTCCCTGTTGACTCTAAAGTACTTGGAGTTTTAAGAAGTTGAACAGCAGTAGAATAACAGAGTACTAACAGACAGGCAAATATGATAAATGTGCCATGAATAACACAAAATATTTTCCACAATGTCACATAAGGAGTCATGCTGTATTTTGTCAATTTCCTTAGTAAATTCAAAAGTTCCCAACTCATGAATCAGTCAAGTATTCCAACTCCCACAGTGAAAATAGAGATTGTGAAAACAGTCACCTTCTAGTCACTGTAAATCACAATTCCAATTCCACCCTGTCCAAAGAAAGATATTTACATTCTTCTCATTCCAAACACTTGCAGAAGGGCAAGTCAATAATCTCTCATTTTAAAAATACCACCTGATTTGCTTTTTTTCCCCCTTCATTAATAGTTAATAGACCTCATGATTAAATGACTGTAAATAAACTATTGAAAGAGATGTAGTTTGCTCCCTGTGTACCTCTGGGTACTTACTCTATTTGTACCTGATCACAGAGTGGTACACCTCTAAAACGAAATAAATCATGAGTTATTTTCTAGACAAATTTGATGAGGCATTTTATTTGGTAACAGATTAAAATCATGCCACCAGATGCCTACACTTTGACTTATAAAACATTATTTTCTATCTAGGTAAAGAGAAAGTGGAGAAATAGAACTGACAACTTGTTAAAATTACCTAACTCCACAGTGCTGCTGTGATTGAACTACATATTAAATAAATAAAAGTACTAGATATTAAACAAATTAAATTAACCAAGTACTGTTAAAATCATGGATGAAATAGTTGGGATCATATACCATCCCCAGATTAATTTATATGCCATACATCAAATGTCAAGACTATGTGAATGGGAAATGTCACACATCAGGTCAAACTATATAAAATTATTTTTCCCTGGAAATGACCTTGAGAAACTTGACAGCCTCCGTTTCTGGCACGTCTTAAGAAAATGACTGCAACACAAGTTTTTAAAAGGAAGTTTACATCTCTCATAGAAAGGTAAGCTAGGTAAGCATATGCTAAGGATTTTATTTAATTCATTAATGAGTATTCATTAATTCATTAGTGAGGTAAGGAGTTGTGACTGATTCAAGGGAGAACCCAGAGAGTGAATTTTAAATAAATCACTGAGAGTAAACACTGTTATTGCTCGTGTTCTTAATAATAGCCATTCTAATTGGAGTAAGATGATATCTTAGAGTTGTTTTAATTCGCATTTCTCTAATTAATAGAGATGTTGAACACTTTTTCATGTATTTGTTAATCACCTACATATCTTCTTCTGTAAAGCGTCCAGTTCCTTGGCCCATTTATTGATTGAGTTCTTTGTATTTTTGGTGTAAAGTTTTGTAAGTTCTTTAGAAATTTTGGAGATTAGTGCTCCATCTGAAGTG
Source organism: Sciurus carolinensis (assembly GCF_902686445.1). NCBI lineage: Eukaryota > Metazoa > Chordata > Mammalia > Rodentia > Sciuridae > Sciurus > Sciurus carolinensis. The sequence goes on along the minus strand of NC_062217.1, from coordinate 18,063,937 downwards.
CATGTGGAAAAGATTTTCTCCCCCTCTGCTCTCTTTTCACATTATTAATTGTATACTTTGCTGAGAAAAAGTTTATAGCAGCTCAATTCACAATAGCTAGATTGTGGAACCAACCTATATGCCCTTCAACCCTTCAACAGATGAATGGATAAAGAAACTGTGGGGTGTTATATATATATATATATATATATATATATATATATATATATATATATATACATACATACAATGGAATATTATTCGGTCATAAAGAAGAATAATATTATGACATTTGCAGATAAATGGATGGAATTGGAGAATATCATGCTAAGTGAAATAAGCCAATCCCAAAAAACCAAAGGCCAAATGTTTTCCCTGATAAGTATGATGATGATACATAATGGGGGTAGAGGGTGGGGGGTAAAAGAAGAATGGAGGAACTTTAGATTATATAGTGGGAAATGAGAGGGGGGAGGGGCAGGGGTATGAAAGATGGTGGAATGAGACAGACATCATTACCCTATGTACATGTATGATTACATGAGTGGTATGAATCTACATCATGCACAACCATAGAAATGAAATGATGTTCCATTTGTGTACAATGAATCAAAATGCAGTCTGCAAAAATTTTTAAAAATCACCAAGTTTATCAATTAAGTAAGAGGTATTAAAATTCCAAATGAGAGTTTATTTTTCTCTTCAGGAGAAACAAAAACATTATCCTTATCTTTTCTGTTATAGACATATATATGTGTGAATATGTACATCTACCCACAGATAATGGTTTTTGAAAATTGTGCTGTCTTTTGAAGTCATGCTATCAAGGAGTTATTCTTAGTTTTACATGTAATAAAACAAGTCTAGAACTTTGTACCCCCACTGTTTGAAACTGTTAGCTTTTCCTTTTTAAGACAGCTGGTGTACTCTATTAGAGTTAGGGGCATAAAACCCTATCTACCCAGTGCTACCTCATTAATTTGTTCTGATCAACACAACATTTTAAGACCCACTGTGTGCCAGCCATTATGAGAACCACTAGGGTACACAAAAATGAATAGAACCTTGACTTCAGCTATGAATTATCAAAAATAAACTACTGCAAGTAAAAGTTGCTAAAAAGGGTAAATATAATAGTAAATGATTCAAAATTAATTCCAGCTATTGGCTATCAATGTTTTAGAAAGTGTAACAATAGAAAGAACAACTAAAAATTTTTTTAAAAAGAAAGTGTAAGGATAAACAGAAAAGAATGAGTCAAACTTCCCCCCATTCATCCTGGTTAAAGAGATAATAAAGAACTAAACAGTTCATTTTAGGTGATTGTAAGTTAATTTATTAAAATGACAGAATATCATTGAAATTAATTTTTAGGTTATAATGTTTCTGTTTGAGTTTTGAATAGTATTGGGGTCAATAAATTATTGACATTTTTAGGCACTGTTTTTTAAAATCAGCCCAAATCACTTATGTATTTTCTTATGAGATTTCAATTTAGTGTTTGATAGTTCTTTGACATTTAGGGATCATTAGATTTTTTTAAAGTATAATTTGATGTTGATTATCCTAAATTTGTCAATATGTAAGTATCTTTTAGGTAAAAGAAATTTGTCTAAAACATACCATTTCTACATAAAAAAATTCAAATTGATTTTTTAGTCAACATCTTATAATGTAATAAACTTATTATTTAACCCACATACATGTTTTGAAGTCACCTTTTCTCTTAACATACATGTTCTAATATGAACAGTGATTTCAGAAATATTCCAATTTGCCTTTAATTTGTTTTCAGCAGATTGCGATATTTCAAAATATTTAATTTATCCAAATTTTTTGTTCACATATTGGTTTTTTTGGTATTGTAAAAAATATTAATATTATATACAGTAATGTTGTTTTTTCATTTCTCTGTTTTAATGTTTTACTTTGTTCCATAAACTTTAGCTTATCTTCTTTCTTATATATTCCCATTTGTAGATGTAGTTTTCAAAAATGCTTTCTTATTTTACACAAAGGCAAGATTTTTCAACCAAAATATTCTGAATGTAATCAAAGTCAAGGCTCAAACATTTCTTGAAAATGAGATTTTTCTGAGTTGGGAATCAGAGTCATCTATTGCCTGATGTAATTTGAGAACAGAACTTGTTACAACCCTCTATGCATTAAGAATAGAAAGAAGAAATGGGATAGAATGGAGGTAAAGAATATACATTCACAGAGCAGGAAGAAACACCAAGGGACTAACACAAATTGAGTTTATTAAAGTAAATTTACCAAGTTATGTTACCAATTCTGCTGTTTCATTCAGTTCATAGTAGAGTTCTTATTGCTTCCAATTCTTTTTGTCTCTATAATAGATTTCCCAAAATGATTATTCTGTAAATCCACATGTATTTTTTGTATTCATAGATCTCTCATATATTATTTGATTGTCACATGAACTCTGGGCAACATGCATGTATTGTGGATATGAAAAAATATATCATTGAGACATATATTGACCACAAGGTCACAAGACATATGTATCAGTGTCAGTATCACCAACTAGCTCTAATCCCTCTTTCACCATAACATACCACCTCTGAAGCCCTTCAGCTCAGTTTTTTGCACGTCAAATGGGCAATGGCCCTTTTAGAAAACTAACATTTTGTTACTTATTAATGGTTTGTATTAACAACACTCAGCTTTTGGGGGATTTATTTTGTTTTACCAGGGATCAAACCCAGAGCCTCAGACATGGCTTTCACAATGTTTACCACTGAGCTTTATCCCCAGCCCAAATACCAGGCAGCTTTGGAACACCTGTGATTTGTTCTTTTGTTCGTTTTCCCCCATCATTGACCAAGACCTTGACTCCACTGAATGGCATCCCAGAGCCATGCTGAAATTATCTCCATGACTAAAAGAGGTAAAATCCAGATATTCATGATTGTATCCATTCAGAAGTTTCAATGAAACTCTTACTGAATGTGTCCTGAAGTGAACCCATCAGTTTTATCCCAAGGTGTCTCTGGTAGGCAGAATAATATTCCCCACACCCATGATGTCTGCATCTTCATCCCTGGTAACAGTGAACATTTTGGTTACATGGTGCTTTGGTCTGAATGTCCCCCAAAATGTATGTGTTGGAAGTTAATCACCATTGCAGTGATAATAACAGGTTGGGCCTTTGAAGCAAGGGCTAGGTCATGAGAACTCCACTCATGAGAATAAATTAATGGCTTATCAAAGGACTGGAGGGAACCAGCCCTTTTTAGGACATTTTTCCTCTTCCATTTTATAGTATGTGAGGACACATCATTCCCCAGTTCTGCCCTACAAGGAAACAGCAAGAAGTACCCAAGTAGGCACCAACACTGGTGCCTAGATTTTAGAATTCTCAGCTTATAGACTGTGAGAAATACATTTATTTTCTTTATAAATTACCCAGTCTCAGGTATATTATTATAGCAACCCTTATGGACTAAGATGAATGATGAAGAGCAACTAGATTTGTAGATGGAATTAAAATTTTAATCAGTTAAGGAATTAAAATTGTTAATCAGCCAACCTTAAAATAAAGGATGAACTTGGTTGATCCCAGTGGGCCCAATATAACCCAAGTATCATTTAAAATGAAAGAGGAGACAGACGAGGAGCATAATCTCTGAAACCTTTCAGATGTGACTACTAAGAATGGTCAGAGAGACTTACAGGAGCTGATTATAAAGATGTATGAAGATACAATCAAATCAAAGAAGCATATAGTTTCTAGAAGCTGAAAGGGCAAGGAAACTGATTGTTCCCTTGAGACTTCAGAGAGGAGCATATCCCTTGTCAAAACCTTGGTTTTAGTTCAGAATTATCTTTGTTGAACCTCCAAACTTACAAAAATATAAGGTAACAATTGTATTGTTCTAAGCCACCAGGTTTGTGATATACAGTGGCCTTGGAAAATGGACTCTAATATTCGATGCCTGGAAATAGTATCCTGTAACAAATTCCTAAAAATGTGGAAGAGACTTTGGGATTTGGTGATGGATATAGGCTGTAAGAACTGTGGTGAACATGATGTAATAATCCTAGATTGTCTCTAGCTCAGTGTTGGCAGAGCTGTGGATATAATGACTTTGCAAACTAGAACTTAAAAGAATGTGAGGAGCATGATAGAGCACCAGCATAGCCCTCAGAGGATGCTGAAAACATCATGAATAGACTGTCAGAAGGAGCCTGGGCTCTGAAGGATCTGCTGCTGAAGATTCAGAAGAAAATAGGGAACATTTTATTAGGAACCACAGGGAAAAATGTCCTTGTTATATAGTGACAGAAAGTTTAGTGGAATTGTTACCTGCAGTTATGAGGAAAAGAAAACACATAAATTGTACCTTTTTTTTTTTTTTTCCTGGTACTAGAGATTGAACCCAGGGCGCTTAACCACTAAGCCAGACCTTTTTAATTCTTTAATTTTTTTTTCATTTTGGGACAGGGTCTTGCTAAGTTGCTTAAGGGCCTCATTAGGTTGCTGAGGCTGGTTTTGAACTTGCGATCCTCCTGCTTCAACCTCCTGAGTCACTGGGATTGTAGGTGTAAGACCATTGTGCCAGACAAATTGTCCTTTAGCTGAAGGAATATTCTAGGAAATTATTGGAGGTTCAGAACTCTTGCTACTTCTAGTAAAATGTTGGGGAACAGAGAAAAGTTGAGAAATGAATTGTTCAACAAAAAGCAACCTGGACCTAATTATTTGGAAAATTTTCATGTTGTCAATATTACAAAAGATATTAAAATTAAAATATTTTCTCTCAGGAAATCAAAGTATAATAACTGTGGTTGGAAATATTTTGATAAACCTGAGTGAGAATGACCAAAAAGGAAAGTATTCCACTGCAGAAAATGCTATGTGAAGAGATTGTGTGACCAATATACCTTCTAACATCTCAGCAGAAGCTAAAACTAGAAATGAGATTATATGGGAATGTCTGTGGACAACTTTTGATCTGCTACAGAGAATCCCATATTATAAGAGAGACACAAAAATTTCTTAAGTACCAAGCCAGGCACTGCCGGCTTGGACTGTAAGGGACATGAAGAACTCGAAATGAAAAGAAGGCCATCAGCTTCCAAAATTGCACAGAGAGAAATCATGCTGATGGATCTACTCAGTTGTAAATAGATGTTGTACTTCATGAAAAAGAAAAGATGACCCAGAAGGCAGAGCCTCGAGACCAGAGGGCCTAGCCTCCGTCACAGAGAGTGGAGACAAAACCAGTGCTTATTCCTAAGTACTGAATCCTACTGGAGCTCTCCTAGGTGAACTGTGAAGTGCTTTGTGCTTCTAAGTCCATTTTTTTCCCTTTCATTTGTACTGCTTTTAAAAAATATATGTGTATATCCCTATTATCGTATACCTGTCCTAATTTGTATTTTGGGAATAACATGGAACTTTTGAGTCAATGGAATTTAGATGAAATGTATCTTGAGTTGTTATTGTAATATGATGAAAATTTTTGTACAATTACAATGTAATTAAGGTATTTTACATGTGAGACGAATGGTTATTGTTGGAAGTCCGAGAGGAGACCATGGAGGGCAGAATAATGCTCCCCCAAATATCCATGTTCTAGTCCCTGGAACCTTTTGGATATGCCAAGTTAGCAAAGAGGATTTAAAGTGGCAGATGAAGATGAGGTTGGTAAACAGCTGACTTCACTGTAGGAATGCTATCCTGGTTTAGCCAGGTGATCCGGAATAATCATAAGAATTCTTAAAAGTAGAAGAGAGGATATGCCGTGCTTCCCTGGAGCCTCTAGGAAGGAAGGGAATTCTGCTTGGTCTTAACCCAGTGTGAGAAGTTGGATGTTTATCCCTCAGAACTCTAAGATAAGACATTTGTATTAAGCCACTAAATTTGTAGTGAATTGTTACAGTAATTGGAAACCAATACTCCATGCTTACCTCTTTATTTATTTCAGTGTAACAGATCCCTGTTAAAACATTCCCTGACCTAAGATGCTGGAGATCAGTTTTGCGTCCTCTTTGTTAAACTCTGCATCTAATCAATTAATGGGTGTTGTTAACTGAGCTCCTAACTTTTCCAAAAATAAATCTTCTCTCCACACCAATTACATGTTCCTTGATTAGTTTCATTATTTTTAACCAGAGTTTATTAATATTCTTAAAACTGCCTCCATCAAACCAATCCAAATCTATTTCTATGTCTTTCAATGACTTCCTATAACCTATGCTAGAGAATAATGTCCTTAAAACTACACGCAGGGTCCTGCTAACTGCTCCCTCATCACCTACCTTTGTGTTAATGCTGAGACAATACTGAACTCCTTCAGTGTTTTTCTATCTTCGCTCTTACTGTTCTGCTATCTCCAATGTTCCTAGCTGCGAAACACTTTTACACTCCTAAAATTACATCTTCTTCAAGATCTGACCCTTAATTGCAGGGTTCCTGCTTTGTTCCTGCTTTGTGCTATCTTCTTTTCCTGAGCATATTGTTATCTTGATGTTTAATACAATAAACAGTGATCATTTATTTAAAGGTTAGTAAAAGTCAGAGTGCCAGCTGCGGAGTAGCTGATCAATAACTGATTATGTAAACTGAATTAAGATGCTCCCCCACTGTGTTAGACTCAGCCTAAGGTGACTGCCACCCCCCACCCCACCCACACATTAAGTCATACCTTTGTATAATTCTCCCTCCCTGAATTCAGGCTGAAACTGTGGTTTGCTTGTAGTTAACAGAATGTCAAGGTGAAAGGATTTTTTCAGGCATAATTAAGATCCAAATTTACTTTATTTAAAGTTAATCAAAAGACAGATTAACTTGTGCAGACCTGACTTAAAGCAAAGTCCTTGAAACAGGCACTTAAGTCCTAGTCCATGTGGGATATTGTCATGCTGATGTAAGAAAGCAAACAGTCAGTGGTGAACTGTCTGTGGGGGAGCCATGTGCTGGGAACCAGGGCAGCTGTTAGGACTGGAGGGTAGGACACTGCCAACAAGTCAGCAAGGAGCATGGAAGTAGTTCCTCCCCAGTCAAACCTCTGGATGAGCATGCAGCCAAGTCAACACCTTGACTGCAGCCTTGGGACACCCAGATCACATGACTCCCATCATTCCTACCAGAACTATCCCACAGAAAGCGAGATCGTGAACGTGCACTGTTTTGACCCTCTTAGTTTGTAATTTGTTATGCAACCATAGAAAACTAATATACCCCTATAGACCTAACCCTTTAAGCAGTCATTTAATATTTTTTCATTTTCTATTTGAAACCAAGCAGGCACCACCTTAAACAAGTAAACCAAGTTTAACATTACCAGCAATAGGATGTGTCAGCATCATATTATGCACTAAAAAGAATGAGACATTACTTTAGTGAATTGTTGCCAAAAAAACATGATCTCAATCTAATGATGAGGAAATACTAGGTCAATCCAAATTGAGAGACCTTGTACAAAATAGCTAACCAGTATGAAAGGATCACTCATAAAAGATAAGGGAAGGCTGTGTAACTCTCACAGATTGGAACAAAAATCCTGATACCCAAAGGCCACATAGGATTCTAGGTAATAAAATATGTTGATAAGTTAATATTATTACATTTGTGTTAGCTTTCTTACTTGAATAATTTGAATATGTGTTCCTGTGTATATAATATTCCTAGAAGTCTAAAATTACTTCAGAATAAAACATTATAAAGTTGCAAGCCATCCACAGACCAAAGTGATAGTCATCTAAATGAATCTTCTTTATTAATTTTACCAGGAAAGATTTATTTTTCAAAACTCTTAGGAGCCTCCATTAATCTATGTGAAATCTAGCGCTGTCTGATTCCATAACCTTGTACCTGAATTACCAAACAGAGCAATCATAATCAGATTTCATCCAATGGGTGCTTCTAGTCTATAGTTCTACAGAAATGAAACTTACTTACAGATGATTACTAGGCTAGAGCAGTCATTTCCAGTTTCATTGCAGACCCTAAAGATGAATGACCTCAGTCTGTATAGGCTGCTATAACAAAATATCTTATATCTGGTAGATTATAATCAATAGAAACTTATTTTTTACTTTTCCAAAGACTGGTAAGTCCAAGATTAGAATGTCTGCAGATTTGGTGTCTGGTGAGTGCTGCTTCCTGACTCAGGAAGAGGGTCCCTTCTTACTATGTTCTTATAGGGTGAAGAGGCAAGGAAGCCCTTAAGGGGCTCTTTTATAAGGGCACTAATCCCATTCATGAGGGTTCTACCATCAGCGTCTGTACTCACCTCCAGTGGCCCCACAAACTTTAAATGTGTGTGTATATAGATATATATTTAATACAGTTTATTTTTCACTTTTACCTTTTCTTCCAAGAAAAAGAAAAGAGGAGGAAAAAGAGAGAATTAGAATATATTTCCTTACAAAATAAAAAGAAAGAAAAATGTTAAATTCAGAAAACATCAAAAGAATAAATACTACAAAAGAATTATGCTAAATAATTGGAGCATAACTCAAGTTTGGCATAACACTCATTTCTGTATATCAACATTAAGACCAAGCAATATATGAACATTAAATGTTGTAGTTGAAATTTAATTCTTGAACTTCTGAAAGTCAAAATATACATTCTTTATCGATAGATGAATTTCATACTAGAAATGTCATTTTATTATTTCTTAAAATTAAGTAGAAATTGCCTCAAATCCTTAAACATGTCTGATGGATACCATATCCTAAATGGAGGCCATTATATGAAGTGTTAGAAAAAATACTACTACTTTGACTAATGTCCTTTAGTTTTGTGTAGTTTATAGTATTAAGATAGAAATTAAAAAAAAAAAAAAACTTAGGAAGCTTTTTTGATACTTGCAGGATTTTCTTCTTTTAAAATTCAAACCTAAATATGTACTAACTTATTGGAAAAAAGTCACAATACTGATTTAGCAAGTTTAAACTTTTTCATATATTTATTACCCAGTTGTACTTTTCTGTGAACTGACTATTCACATCTTCAAGTCCCAGGTGATGTGTAGTTTTGGATAACACCTTGTTATTTGATATGGCATTTTATATTTGAAACACAAAGTTAGTTGCAATTCACTATTACTTCTCTTTGGAAGAATTTCATGGGGAAGACTAGAGAGGCTAAGACCAAGGAGCCTGAAAGTCAAGTTGTACTAAACCATGAAAGCTAAAACATATACAAGGTTTGTCTTGTCCCTAGGGAATCTTCATTACAACAGCATGACTACCTTTAGAGACATCAATAAAGAATAACCTTTGGCCATGGTCACATTTGTCATATCAAGCTATCACAATATGTAGTAAAGATTAGACAGGACATAGTAGAATAATGCAATGTTTTAATACATTTTTTTTCTCTAGTTAGAGCTGCTACCAAGATATTTTAATAGTGTGGCAAATTGTCTGTGGTCATTAATAAGAACAATAATACATTTGTTTTTATAGGAATGCTGTTTTCAGCACACATCTATTCAATGAAGGGATAGGGAACTGACCTATTAAAACAACAAATGATAAATATATTAGTGGTCTGTTAATTAATTCTGAAAAATAAAATTATTTAGATATGATCTTTCCCCATTACTTTATATTTTCTTTTATTTTTTTCACACTGCTTTCATTAATTTTTGACTGGTGGGAAATAAAATTTTACTATTTAATATGCAAAATTACCAATAAGCTGCTCACTTTCAAAATGATATTTTGTTTTAGTTTTCACTGAAAGGTGACAAATACAGGGCTTAGCAGCCCCACTCCTTAGGGATACAATTAGCTAGCTTGTTTACACCAACCCTGTTGAGCTCATAAGTGTCTATACACAGATTATGTTGGTTACCATGGGCTGGCCATGTCCACAGTGGATTCCCAACGTGTTTTAATGCATATATTCACTCTTTCCCGAGCTATCCCTGCTATCATTTAATTAGGATGCAAACAAACTGGAGGAAATGAATTTAAATTTGAAATTTTCTGCAATTAGGATGAAAGTGTTTAAACATGGATGACTTACAGTTTATAACATCAAATTAATTTATGTGCACTACCTCAAGTCATTTGTAGCAAGAATATTCAAAATTAATAGTAACAGCCTTAGACTATGCAGTTGGTTCTGGGAAACAAAATGATGCCTCTGAAAAGTCAGGCTATTCTTTAATCATTTTCCTTTCAAGATTTTATAACAATTATCCACCTTCGAATAAATCCTGGCTAACTCTAGTTGTGCCCCTGGCATATGATGAAAAAATTAAGAATATATGATTTTAGAGGGAGAAATAAATCTAAACTAACAACTTCAAAATATTCAAGGTAATAGTCCAATGCCAAACTGAAATGCATATGAGCTGTCTGGATATTGTCAACAGTCAGTGATTTTCTTTTACCTTCGGGACATCCAGAAGGAATAATTTGCAAGGTGAATATAAGGAGTCTGGAAAGAGGTCCAGATAAGACCTACAGATTTGTCATTCATAAGCATATGGTCAGTGACTGACGTCATGTAAATAGATGAGCTTCCCTTACAAAAGGAGACAGCATGAGAGGAAGCTCTGGATGAAAAACAGAAAAATACCATTTTTAAAAAAGCAATGGGGGGGAAAAAAAACTAGAAGTAAAAGGATGGGGGAAATTATGAAAGCCAGAAGGAATTAGAAGAAAGAAAAGGTATAGAGTTCTAAGGAGACCCTAACCATATCAAATGCTCTAAGGTTGTCAATGACAAGCCTGCAAGATTACCATAGCCCAAGGTGGTTGGTGTGTCCTTGTTAACTTTCTTTACACAAGAAGAGAGGTGGCCAAACTGGGATCAGATACCAGAGGGTCAAGAAGAAAGTTGAAAAGAAGTAAATAGCAATTCATTTATTTTTAAAAATAATCTTGCTTATGGATGTAAAAGAGCAAATTATGTAGCCAATGACTCGGAAACAATAATTGGTTTCCCTGAAGTATAAGCAAATTGGGCCTGTGGATAAGAGGGAGTAAGCATATTGGAGGAGAGCTCGAGAGTGTGGGAAAGAGAATGTAATTAATGGTTCCAACGTTCTGATCAGAGTGGTAAGGATGCACTTACGTAACACAATGAGTAGGATTCATTGAGGATTATTGAAAGGGCACATTTTCCTCTAAAGGACCTGTAGGAGATCTGTAATGTATGCAGAAATTAGTGTCCAGTTGGGTCTGAAAACTTAAATGGAATATCCCTGAATGCTGCTTCTTTCTCTGTAAAGGAAGAAGCCAAGAAAAGTTTTCAAGGGTAAACTTGAGTGGGGGAAACCTTATGAAAACATTTAGAAAGTCTGAGACAGGAAAATGAGAAATAACACGAGGTAGATTGCTGGAGACTGCTGAGAACAGAACTGAAGTTAAAAACAATTTTAAACAAAGTGGTCCTATGATATTATTTTAGAATATTTATGAATCAGATTTTGGGACACAGAGTATTATTGGTGTCTTGTTTTGCTTTTCTTTGACAATTCTAGGTAAGTGTATATGCATGACATTCTAAATATTTATCTTACTATTTTTTAATAATCAGAAGAATGAGATGTATACTCCATTTATGTATATGTCAAGAAGCATTCAACTGTCATATGTAATTAATTAGAACAAATAAAAAATTTTGTCTTTTTTAAAAACTATCACCCTTCCTAAAGCATCCAAGTGCCACTAAAATTATGATATTTTTTTCCTTCCGTTTTCTGCAATGCCAGTATAGTAGCTGTTTGTTTGTTTGTTTTGGAGAAAACAAGGACCAGGATATGTCCCTAGTAAATTAGGAAAATGTTCAAACTTATTATAAAACTTTCCTAATCAAAAATGTGTTTGTGTGGATACAGTTGATTTCCTTCAATGCCTTGTGCCTATAATGCATTCACTATTTTCTCTGTGGGGGTCACATTTTTAACATTCCTATGGGGACTTCACTTATAGTTCTTCTTGGTCAGCCAGCAACAAGAGATTAGGACTTCCTCAGGTTTTCCTGGAAATGCACACAATGTTGCATATGCAATTGTTCTTTCAGATTCCCAGGGAAATATTGGGGCTTTTCATAGCACCATATGGATATCTCATTCCTCATTCTCCAGAATTCCTTTTAAGATTTGTGGTCACTCACTTACTTGTTCCATTTGCTATCACCATTTTAGATAGCTGAAATATTAAAGCATTGCCATCGATTATTTTTGGCAAATACCCTAGTGGAAAAGGCAATTTGCATTGAGAGTGCATGCACTAGGTCAGGTAAGGACACAGTCTATAAGAAGTTTTGAAGGAGCTGTCTGTTAAACACTGATAAATTCTAAGGTAGTCCTTTTCAGGAGCTCCAAGTCCATCGCGCCCCTTCCACTCATTCCCGTCAATGGTTGCTAAGTTTTGTTGAATTTACCATGATTTTTACCACAGAACTGGGAGACAGGGATGGGAATAGAGCAAGGTAAAACGTAACAAAGCTTACTGACTTTCAATAGTCTTCTTGAAGAAATACTCCTCGAATTATTATACCCCTTTGATTAATTTTCAGAGTTCTGAAAATTTTGATTTTGAGTTTTTCCCAGTGTTATCTTTGATTTATAAAGAAGTATACTTTGAGAGGTCTTTACTATTCTGGAAGTCAGAATACCTTACATATTTTTAAAATTGTATTTTCACAGATGATCTGGAAGTAGGTCATATACATTTCCAATTTATTAGGGGAGACTCCTAAGAGATTGTGGATGAAATAATTATTCTATGGTAGACATGAGTGTAGGATACCTAGTCTTAGTTCAAGACTTTCTTCTGCTAAAAGTGATGCATAAAGTGCTGAAAGACAAAGATGCAAGTTTGCAATTTGCCTGCAGAATAAGAGGAAGGGGGCTGATGGGGTACTTTGGATGGATCTCTGTACCTCTTGTTCAGGGTCCTGCTGAAAGTGTTGGTCCAAACTGGTTTGGTAAATTAGAGGTGACAGGTGTAAAATGGATTATGTGAAGTTCAGAGTATTTGGAGCCCTAGCCAGTCCTTTGCAGGGACATTGTAGATGACAATCCCACCACCATTTAATATATTGACCTGTCAGAAAATATTGGATTAGCTCCATCATTGATCTGACGCACACCCCTGTGTTCATATTTTTAAAGAACACACAAGGGGTAAGGTATAAAGAAGCAACAGAAAGAAGTTGTGGTTTTGCTTTTGCTCTTCTTTTCTTCCTTTCTTCTTCTTTTTTTTTTAATTGCAAAGGGGTTAGGATGTTTCTAACTTTTTAATAGTTTTTTCCTGTCTAGGTCATGGTCATTAAAATAATTCACTTTGATGTGAAAAAGAAGCTTCTTCTCCTAGGGGCACTTGTGAGGGGAATTCACAATTATGGATCATTTTAATTGAATTATATCCTCAGAGCTTTAGTTTTGAGCTCTGAATCCACAATCTGTAATTTGCAAGTAATCGATGATATTTATTTAATTGCTCTTGGGTAAAGATAATATGAAGGGAGAAACCTGCCTATTTCTAGCATAAAATTGTTTATTAAGTAAAATAATGGATCATAGCAAATTAACTGTTGAAGTAAAATCTTTGTGTATTTAACACTTTTGTTCTCTATTTACTGAGTATGTTTAGGAATACTTTATGTATTCTAGTTCAACTATTGTTAAAATGTGAAAGTGAATTTTCAAAGCAAGCACTCATACCTTTTCAATATTTAGTAGTTCTAGACTTTTTCATCTGTCATTGTATAATATTCTCTGTATTATAACATTGATGTCTTTCAGGAAGGTGATTTCTAGGCATTGCTAAATGCAAGGTATAACTCCCTCTTTTATTATTTCTACCAAAACAGAGAGCTGAGATTTCATTTCACTCAAATTGGCAATATAAACAGGAAATACCATGAGGGGAAAATTATCCCTGGGTTCATATATATTTTCTTATAACATTTTCACATGATATTCTTAGTTTCATAATATTTTTAAAAAGTCAAACTTCTCCAGTACCAGACCACTTTCAAGAGTACTGAATAACCCTATAGTCTAATTTCCAGAATAAGATAAGAACATTTTTTAGACCATGTTGTCCTCGAATTTCCATTGTATAGTTGATGGTTGTAATTCCCAAAAATTGAAGAAAGAATATTCTGGAAAATATGTACTTTTTACTGTTCTCTTAAATATTTCTGTTACTCTTTTATAGATTTTTCTCATAGTTTAAAAAACTAAAAATGTATCACAGGGCTTAGAGTATAACCTGTAAGTGAGCATGGAAGCTTACAGACTAAGTCAATATGTAGAGTACACCATAATATAGTGACCAAATGATGTACTCGCCCCCATTGCTAAATCTCTATCTGGTTACTCAGCTTGCTGTTCTTGACCATCCTCTCCATTCTCAACGAGTTCCACCTGTAGCTTACCATATCCTGCATAGGCAGATTTCTTCCTTGAAATGACTTAATTCACCCATTACTAATTCCTCCAGATTATTTTTTCTTTTCTCTATAAGAAAGTTTCAATTTATTAATTTTTCCTATTTTCTTCCTTCCATTTAAAAAAAAAGAATAGTGTTCTCCTCTTTCCAAGGCTCCTTTCTGCATCTGACATGCTTATTTCAACCACTTTGCTCTACCACTCACCTATTTCTTTGCTACAGCTATCCTGTTAGGCCTACAGCTTCTCCCTTACATAGTTTCTTGAAATTCTTCCATCCTAAAACTCCCCATCAAACATCAACAATAATTATACACAGCGGAAATATTACAATTTTTATCTTCCATATGCTGTATGAGTAATAATAAAACAATGATAATTGAAATGTACCAATTGAGTATTTTTGATTTTCAGATACTTTTCCTTGTTTATCCATGCAATAACAATAATTTAACCATGAAACAATATTTCAAGGAAACGATAATGTAATACCCATTGGATATCATAGAAATTTATTTTCAACAAAATCAGCAGGGTCTATCCCATATACAGGGACACTACAATGCTTTGATTTTCCTTTAGGCTCTAAAGTGTGCTCCTGTTTTCTTCTCTGCCTTCCAAGAAATGAAAATTTAGCATTTTCTATGCTCACTTTGTTCTATCAAATAAACCTTATGATATTACCGCAATATAATATTAATTTCCAGTATTTTACTGAAGTTTGTTTCTTTACCTATAGACATAATTCTCATCTCAACTCCTCCCGGCCCTATTTTGGACAATTTTCTGTAGTACTAGATACTTAACCAAATCTATATGCAGAAACAAACTTTTCCTTTGCATGCTCTGCAAACTTCAAGATTTCCTCTCATCTCTAGAACTTATTTTTCTCACTTCACTGTTACCACTTCTAATTCTATTGTCTTTCCATGTCTTTGTATCTGTGTTTTTATTCCCAGACTGTGTTTTTATTTTCTAGAAGTGCAAGCCTTCCTGATCACTTTAATTCTCCAAAGTCCAATAGCCATATCTGTACAGATTACTTCAAAGATACATCTATCTCCACTATGAAATATGAAAGATGGCTTCTCATTCATCATTTACATATACTTTCTGTCACTCACCCTCACTGTCATAGTCTTCAAGTCCTCTTGATCTTGCCTCCTTGCTGTGTTCTTTCTAGAGCATTCTGTATCCCCCCACACACACTTTTCTCATCATATTTTCATAATAACTCATCTCCTTCTTTGTCTTACTCTATGCAAATTCTTTACTTCAGGTTCCCTTCTGTCTAAAATCTTTTTATTAACAATTCTTTCTTTTAAGCTTTATTCACAATCCAAAATCATTTTACTGGAAGAGCAAATGCTCCTCAATTTGGATTCAATAAAATACCAGATTTCTGGAAGCTACTGCTATAGAATAGTGGGACCCTGAAATAGTGGAAAGTTTTATTAGAATATCCAGCTGTATTTTGATCATGTCACATATGGTCTCTGTTTTCACCTTTACTGAAGTGTTTCAGGAATCTTAAGGATAATCTGAAAAAATATTAATCATAATTATTATTATTACATTAAATCCTCCCTAACTTAGAGGGTTAATAATAAAAACAACACTTTAAATGATTTCTGTGGTACTCTATTTTTTTCATTGATTTGTCCATTTATTATTTTTAGAAAGTATGTTGTACTATGTCATACTTCATGAATACATATTTAATTGATTAGACCAATTTCATATAACTAAGAAACTTAAAAAGTAGTGACAAATGCAGAAAAAGAAAACAGAAAAATAATCAACATATTCACTGGAAAAATGAAAGGATATATAGGTAACTGAAAGTTTTATTTAGGAGGTAGAATCTATGTATTGAGATAATAAGCCAGAAAGAAACTAGTCCAGTTATATGCATTGGCAAAGCCACAGACTGGCAGCTTTTGATTGTTTCAGATACGATATCTGAAGAAAAAAGAAAAACACAGGAATGATTTCATCTTATGTATTATGCACATAAATTATCACTACCCCAAAACATATGCAAATACAGACACAGACTAAACAGTAGGTAATAGAGGAGAATTTTTATTCATTTTAAACTTAAGCAGTTCTGTTTACCAGTATCAATAGTACTTCAATTTGAATGCCAGACTTCATTAACTACTTGACAGGAAATGTCTACACAAAAATCAGACTGATCATGTTTTGCTAAAAACCTGAAGTGGTCTTTCTGTAGCTTCCATGAATTATTCTGTCTATCACAGTGTATGTCAGGGTATTCAGTCATTGACAGATAGACAGTTATTTCCTGCTCACTAGAAATGAATAAGTGAGATTTGCTCTAATGACAACAACAGAAGACCAACAGATATATTTCAAACAATTTAAAGAGGAAAAATTGGTGCTTGCCATTTACTAGTTTGTGAATTAAATGACAAGACAACAATTTATCAGTGTCATGGAATTAAGCAATTGCAATGTTATGTTAGTTTTCTCAAGCTAAATGGATAATTGAAGGATAAGAAAATTATAGGTTTACTTCAATATTCTAACTAATAAAGTATCTTTCTTTCCTTTGTAAGTTTATTTTACCCAGATGAAGAAATAGAACTTTCTGAGACTGTGCATACTTTTCGTTATCATATGCCTATTCATGTTCAGATTTAAATATTTTCCTTCGATGTCCTAATTTTAGGAGAGGAATCTTCCTACAGAATCATATTGGTGATGTTTTTCCAGTCAAAACTTCACATATACCAGTTATTGGGATGTAGAATACAATGCCTGCCTTCAAAGGGCTCCCTTTCTAACTTGCAAGATGTTTCATTGAGAACCATGTTTGGCTCTGACTTGTGACAGAAACCCAGCTGTGGTGGCATGGCTTAGTAAGGGGTCAGGGTTGGCAGTCCAGTTCCGTACAGTGGCTTCCTGGTATTGCCACTGAACTAGCGCTGCCTTTCTTTCCATTCCACCCTCCTTCACCTGTCTTTCTGAGACTTGCAAAATGGTGGCTTCATCTACTTACATGGTTTCTATAATTCCGAGAAGGAGAGGGAAAAGTCAGAAAGCAATGGCATGTGGCAGATGGCCTTTCTCTTTCCCCATCACCAGGCCAATTAGGCTTCTGATCACATTCCACTGGTATAAGTCCAAATAATCATATGACCCTCTCTAAGTACCATAGCCTGGGAAATCAAGATGTTAGACAGGCATATTGCTGCCCCTAATGAAATAAGAAACTGTGAATTAGGAAATAAGAAAATGAGTGTCAGCTGATAACAGAGATTTCTACCTTCATAGACTTGTGCTTATGCCCAAAAGAAAAAGAACAATAGTATGAAATAAGTTCTCTATGGAGGTAGTAAATAAATTCTGGAAATACAGATGGAACGTGCTTCAAATAAGTCTTCCAAAAACTTGTGATAAATTTTAACAACTAACAAATCTTTAGTTAGGGAAGTGTGTGATACTAATGCTGGTAAAAGATTCAATATGAAGAAATGTATCAACTTTAGAAAAATATTTCACTCAAAAACAAAAAGCTGGTATGGTTGAAAGGACAGTTAATAAAGAGGTAATAACGGGATAAATTTCTGTGTTTGCAATACTAAGTTCTTTGAAATTCATTTAAAATACAGTGGTAGATATTTAATGACCTTACCCCAAAGAATTTCATGATCAGATGGATTAGAGACAGAATAACACTCAAGACTATAGCATGAATCACAAGGTCTTAGCCATGGATTGGAAGAAGTTGTCTGTACAGAAGAAACAGTGAGTATTACACAAATAGGGTTTGAGTGGGAAATGACCCATTTATTTATAGAAACAGAATTTGTGTTGTCTGAAGAGATCCCAGTTGTATTTGTTCAGAATGGTAGAGAATTTAGACATGAGAAGAATACTTTGAGCTGGAAATACTGACTGCAGAAAATCTGCTTATAAGACATAGCTGAAGTAATTGTTACAGATAAGACCACTCCAAACAAGCCATGAAAACATAAATAAATCCAAGAAAGAGAATTGAAGATAATGGAAGAGAGATGCGTGGGAAGCAAAAGAGTATATTAACTGGAATAAGAAATAATGGTCAGAGACTGAAGAAAACCTAAATAAAGTAGTCTTCTGAATATACTGGGAAACATAATTATTAAAGAACAAGAAGGGAGGATCAAGAGTGTCAAACGCTAAGTTCAGTAAGACTAGGATAGAAACTGCTTTTTGAATTTCAATATTGCATAATCTCTAGGAACCTTGGGGAGCGGGTTTAGCAGAGCTAACCAGCAAAGAAGTCAGACAGCAGCGGGACATGGGGAAAGGCATGGGTGAGGAAGCAGATGCGACATGTCGTGGAAACTTGGAAGGAGAAATTAGGAGGAAAGAGGACAGTCAACAGACTGAAGCTGATCACAGGATTTTAAGAGAGTCATGTATGAGGATGTGTGTACGTGTGTATATGTGTACTGGGGAGATTGGAGCACGGTATATGTTGAGGAGAAAGCCAGAAGGGAAGGCCCTGGTGAGAGGTCCTGATCTAGAATGCAGGCATGACGGACAGAAGACTATTCCTGATGGTTGGTAGGGTTGGGGAGAGTGTTTTTGCAGAAAAGCATTTGTGCCTGTTTCCTTGATAGGTGTTGCACTGATTATTAATTTGATCATATCAACTGCCTACCCTAGCCAAAATATTGGACCCAAGACCATCATTTCATGTAAACAAAATTTACTGGATGAAACAGCTATTGGTAAGCGCATAATAACTCTCATCTCTGTTTTGGATTTGCATTCAAAGGGAGAATGCATCTATGCATATTCCATAAAACTATTAAAATAGTGTTACCTAAAGAACATATGCCTACTTTTTATTAAACATTTTTATAAATAGCACTAAAGCTAGTGCCTGTTTGTCACTAAGCTTGTTTCAAACATGATTTTCCTTTATTAGTGTGACTTACTTCCGTATGTTAAGCTAGATGTTTGTCTTTACAACATAAACAATTTAATACAGAGCAACGGGGTTAATCACAGAGTTGAGAACTTAGATAAAAGTTCTTGTTTATACTTTTGAATCCAATTATTTCAGTGTGAAATGTTAGTGGCATATTAAGAAGCTGTCTAGAAATACCATATACAAGTAATCATACATTAAATATTTGAAATGGTATTAAACCTCTGAAATATCACTCTTGGACTTTTAGTTATTTTCATTACTACTTTTGGCCAGACAAATAGAGATTCTTCTTGAGTCAATCAATGCAATAAAATACTTTAAATAAGTGGTCACTATAAGAAAGTATTAGGAAAAATACTTTCCCAAAAAAGCATGAAGGTCAAAAGAGTAAGTTAGGGATTCTCTTTGAGTGAGCACGTGGGATAAAAGGTGTTTCATTTTTCTTTTAAACCAGTGAATAAAAACTAAAGGTGATGTGAGTAGCTCTTCCTTCATGTTTGCTATTTGGCTGTGGGGCTATTGTTTATGGTTATATTGAATCACAGGAAAAAGTCATGCACCCATTTCTCTGGGGTATTTTTTTGTTTTGGGAGTTCTTTTGTTTGTCTTCAAGAGACATCATTCTTACACTCTTTTTCCTCAAGTAGCTGTTTACCTGAAAAACAGATGATTGCAAATAATAATGAGATTGAGTAATTCCTTCCCCCTTAAAAATGAATTACCATGGAGAAAGAAATATACCAAATTATGCTATGTCTATGTATGAATATACCACAATGAGTCACATATACATGTGAATATACATATATAATTAAAATGCACTGATTAAAATAGCAATAACACTAATAAGAGGGAAATTAGAGTAGAGCAAGAGGATGGGGGAGGGAGGCGGGGAGGGAAAATGAAGATACTGGGGACTGAGATTGATCCAGCTCTGTTTGTGCAAGTATGAATATGGCATAGTGGATCTTATTATGTATAATTTTAATGCATCGATAAAATTTTTTTAAATGAGTGAGTGTAGAAATGAAGCATTCTCACCTGCTCTTGCTCTTGCTTTGATATGTACATAACAATACTGAGGAATTCTCCATGGCAGAGCCTCATGTCCACCCCCACCAGAGAGTCCTCAGGGCCAGGGTATCAGCACACAAACACATCCACTCGGGCACACACACAAAGTCCTACTTCAGATCTTCACTGGACATCTTTGTTCTTTGCCCAACTCTGACTTACACACCAAGAATGAAAGCTTAAATTGTTGGGGCTGCCTTTATTTGTTTCTGCCTGACTTGTGTTTCTCTAGGACAAGAAGAATGTTATAGAAGTGAGAAAAATGATGGTAAATAAGTAGTTTATAGACTAGTTAGAAGACTAAAGGGTAAAAAGCCCATAATACTCTGTGCACTGTGATAAGAGAGAAGTGATAAGACATCACCGAACAGTTAAACTTCCCTCTCCACTTGGCACCCACTACCTGGTCTTTCTGTATGCTGCCACATATGGGTGTTCTCCCAGTTTTCAGAAACAGAGATTATGTGGATCAGTAAAAATTAGTCCTCTATGGGAATCTACACAGATGTATACATAGATGTATACACAGTTGTATACATAGATGTCCTCCTGTGTGTAGGCAGATTCATTTTCCTCAGCTTGGGTTTCTCTGAGTCTATTGTTCTCTTTCTTCCTGAATAAGAAAGGAAGTATGGTTGAATATGGAGTCCTATAAATGGGGAGTAATTTTCAAAATGAATATATATGTATGTGTATATATATATACACACACATACATATATATGCTTTTCTTCTCTACAAATAAATTGAGACTGGTCTTTATGAAATAAAAGGTCACATTGTTCCTTTAAATGCATTTCTTTTAAAACATAAATTTATGCAAATTTACTTCTATTACTTGCTAAAGTATATTTATATATACTTTTCCACAGAATTTGGTGATGGTCAATTTTATTCTTATCTTCAGAAGAAAGGTACATTCATAGCTAAATATTTTAATAAAGTCTATTAGAAGAAGCCTATTTGAGTTATTATGTAATTTATATACAGTAATATCCACATTTTTGTATAGTTCTATAAGTTTGGACAAATGCATAATCATGTAACCACCAATATCAAGATATAGTACAATTTCCCAACCAACAAAACACTCCCTTATAATATCCCTTTTCACTCAAATCCCCACACACTGTTCCCCAATCCCTGACAATTATTAGATCATTAATTTCTTCTCAATCCCCACAGTAAACCCATTTTCAAAATGTCTAGTAAAAGGAATCACAAAAGATGTACCCTCTTGAGACTGGCATCTTTTTCTTAGTATTTAACATTGATCCATATTGGAGTGTGTGTAGTTTACTATATTTTATTGCTGCATAGTATTTCTATACAGTTGAAGTTTATTATTTCATCAGTTGAAGGACTTTTGAGTTTTGTCAGGTGTTAAGATCTGATTGTATCCTCACCTCCATTCACATGTTGAAGTTCTAGAACCTCGGAAATGTGAGTACACTTAAAGACAGACTTTTTACAATAATGATAACTAAACTTAAATGAGGCCCTTAAGGCCAGCCTTAATCCAATATGCCTTGTGTCCTTATAAGAGAAGACTGGGACACAGACATGCATTGAAACAAAACATGCATGAAAGAGACCTCAGAATCAAACAACTCTGCTAACACTGTGAGCTTTTCTTTCTAGCCTCCTGAACGGGGATAAAATAACATTCTTTTGCTTAAGCCCCCAGTCCGTGGTACTTTGTTAAGGTAGTCATAGTAAATTGATACACCAGGTTTGTTGACTCTTGATGAAACTTCCATAAATATTTGCAGACAAGTGATTAAACATAACTTTTTATGTAGCAAGCAAAATCCAAGGAGAGGGCTTGTTGGAATCATATGAATAGAGTATGTTCAACCTTATAAATAGACTGCCTTAGTATTTTCAGTGTGGCTGTATGATTTCCCATCATTCGCACTACTGATGAAAGTACAGTTATTCCATGTTCCCATTGTGATTATTTTTACATAGTGGCATCTTGTTGCAGTTTAATTTGCATTCTCTAATGACTGATAATGTTCAACTTCATGACATGTGCTTGTCACCAATCTTTACTGTTTATTAAAATATTCATTTAGTCTGCTCATTGGTGTTGGGTTGGTTGCTTCCTTGTTATTGAGTTTTGAGACAGTTATGTATTCATGATACAATTCTATTATCAGACGTGTGAATTGCAAACATTTCTCCTAGTCTATGGCTTATCTGGTTATTCTCTAAGGAGCATCTTTCACAGAACAAAACATTTTAATTATAATGAAGTCCATTGTATCAGTTTATCTTTTTTATGAATGGATTTGTTTTTGCATCTAAGAATATTTGAAAAACCCCGAAGTTACAAAGGTCTTTCCCCCTGTGTTTCTTTATATGTTTATAGTTCTTTTAAAAGTATTTTTAAGTGGTATGTAAATTATAAGCTGAGATTCATTTCTTGGCATATGTATGTCCAATAGTTTTAGTACCATTTGTCAAAAAGGGTATCTTTGTTCGCTGAATTACCAATGCGCCTTTCTCAAAGGAGTATTCGAGGAATTATTTATGTATTTTGAATATTATCCCATTCTCAGGTGATTTGCAAGTAACCTCTCTAATTCCATTGGTTGAATCTTTATGCTGTTCATCTTTTACTTTGCTATTGGAAGCTTTTAGTTTGATGAAGTTTCGCTTTGTCTAAAAAAAGAAAAAACTGTTAACCAGAGGTGGGGGTGCGGCTCAGTGGTAGAGCACTTGCCTAGCATATGCAGGGCCCTAGGTTTCATCCCCAACATTGCAAACACAAACAACAACAACAACAAAAAATCAGTGCACCAGACTATTTGTGTGGTTCTATTTGTGAACTTTCTATTCTGTTCCACTGATATTTCTACCTCTTTTTTTTTTCCAGTACCACACCACTATGTATTAACTTAAAATCACAAATTATGTATGATTCTTTAAAATATATCTTTGAATACTTTAATTTTTCCTCCTTTTCCTATGTATTTTGAAATAAATTTGTTGAAAATACTAAAATACAACACTGCTGGGATTTTTTATTGAATCTGTAGGTTTATTTGGAAAGAACTGAAATCTCAAGAACATTGCTTTTCTTATCCGTGAAAACCATATTGCTCTGTTTATTAAGTTCTTTGATTTTTTTCAGCAATTTTTAGCTGTTAAAATACTACTTCGTCACACATTTTGGTAAATTTTTTACATAAGCACTTTATATCATTCTAGTGGTACATTGTTTTTCCATTTATTTCCAAATGTTCCTAGTTAATATGTAGAAGTATGATTTTGTGTATTGACTTTGCGTACTGCACTCTCGCTAAACTCAGTACACTGAGGAGCTTTTAAATAGCTTATTTAGGATAATTTCATGTAGACTATTATATAGTCAGAAAATAAAAAGTTTTGTTTCTTCCTTTGAGTTGTGGAAATCATTGATGTCTCCATCCATATTATTGATCTAATCGGGACTTTCATATGAATTTAAACATAAGTGGAAAGAGCAGACTTCTTAGCCTTGTGCCCTGTCTTAGAGAGAATCAACCAGAATCAACATTCACCATTAAGTATAATTTAGTGTTAGTTTTTGTTGTTACCTTTTTGTTCTTATCCTTTACCAGGTTAATCAAGACTCTTCTATTCTCACTTTGCAGAGCATTTTATGTAGACTGATATTGAATGTTGTTAAGAGCTTTGATGCTTTACTGAAATGATGACATGACTTTTTCCTTCTTTGTCTGTTAATATGTGAGTTATACTCATTGAACTTTAAATGTTTAACCAGCTTTGCATTTCTGATATGCCTTTGTGAAGTACTGTCATTTTATTTTTTTAATATTGCCTGATTTTATTTCTTAATATATTTTGAAAATTTTTACATATGTTCTTGAGGGATATTGGTTTGTGTTTATCTTTTCTTTTAATTTCTGGGTTTCAGGGTTTCTGTGCCTGTCCATTGTTGACACTACACTAGTGCTTTCACCTTCAGAGTGCAGCTGAAAAACTTGAGTGGGCTTTTCAGGCAAAACTGGTTGGGAAAAAGAGAAAGACACAAGATTATTCCTCTACCTGTGTTCCACTTCACAGAGGCCACAGTTCCTAGTTCTCTAGGTAAAAAGGGTTTCAGAAATTTGTCTACCCTGAATTCAAAGCTGGGACAGTCAAAGAGGAAGAGCCATTAAACCCATCCTTGTTACAGGTCATTTTATATTTAGGTCTGACTTTCAATCTATCAGCTATTTTCACTTTTAAGAGTATTCATTAGCTTTTTTTTTATGTCCAGACTTTAATTTCAGCCAGTAGGAGACTGAGGTGCGCATACTTCCTCATCTTGCTAGTGCCAGGAGTCTATACTTCAGTATTTTTAAAGCATCCTTAGATTATTCACAAATCAGACTAGTACCCATCTCTCTCATTATGCTCTCTTATGATGGAAGACAAGATTTTAAACACTTTATAATCCACTGTATAATTTAAAGTGGGTTGAGACCAAAACCCTTCTATTTGTCTGTATATATCCAAAATAGCATAAGTAGTCTCATGTTGCCATGAATTAATTCTCCCACAATGTTACAAGGAAAAGAAAAGATCCTTCTTTGGATTTCAATTTCAGATAAGTATTCTTGTACTTTCATTTTATTTCATTCATTAAATAAGTTCTACAATCAGTATATTGTCCAGGATTGACCTGCACGTTCATCCAAGCATAAGAGCTCTCAATACAAAGAATGAAGACAAGAGAAACACAGTGTGTATTTGAATGAGACAGGTTAATAGTAGATGCCAATGGGAGTTGTAAATCTGCATATCTGGGAGAGTTTGCAGATAACATAGATCATAGGAAAGTTGATCACTCAGACAATAAATGCAGGTGTTGAAAGTAGCATTAATAAACTATTTCAATTTCTCATAAAAAGAAGTTGCAGCAACTCACTTTTCTACCCACTAGTTTATAAGCTTTAACCCCTCTAAAGTAACAAGCAGTACATGCTTCATAAAAGTTACACTCTATGACAAATCCACTGTCTCTCCTCTTTTGCTGCAGTGTCTTCCTTTTTAATGAGTATTCATGAACCAAGGGCCCTCATGTCACTTTTCTGTATAAAGATATGAGTTAATGTTGGTCTAATTCTATTTTAAATGCTATATCATATTCTCCCTCACAAGCAAATAACCAGGTTTATACTTGTGTTTGTAGAGATATAATTGTAATATTATTAAAATTAAGTTGTAAGTTACTTTACTAAACAGGAAAACTTTATAATTGAAAAATGAAGATTTGAAATTATACCTAGTTGATCTATGAACTTTTCCTTTATCGTTTCCTGCTTTGGATTCATACTAACAGTGCCTTTGGCTTACCTCAGATTGTACAAACTTGTATTTGAGTTAATTTTTAACATTTCACTTTTCAATCTATGTAGAAATTATCAGGTAAAATTAACTATGTCCTACCCACAAGCAAAACCCCCCACCCCTCAGTTCTGGGCATCAAATCCAGGGTCTTATGCATACTAGGAAATATGTTCAACACTGAGCTTCAACCCAAGCCCAAACTTTTTAATCACAACAATAATCTTTTTCTGAAAAGACTGACTAGCTGCTTTGTTGAATGTGCTTCCGGATCTCTTTTTATGTAAGGGAGGATAGAAATGCCCCAATCCTACCAAAATAGAAAGGTGGATCAATGGTACAGAATAGAGGACACAGACACAAACCCAAATAAATACAATTTTCTCATACTAGACAAAAGTGCCAAAAATATGCAATGGAGAAAAGATAGCCTCTTCAACAAATGGTGCTGGGAGAATTGGAAATCCATATGCAACAGAATGAAACTAAACCCATATCTCTCACCATGCACGAAACTAAACTCAAAATGGATTAAGGATCTCGGAATCAGACCAGAGACCTTGCATCTTATAGAAGAAAAAGTAGGTCCAGAGCTTCAACATGTCGGCTTAGAACCAGACTTCCTCAACAGGACTCACATAGCACAAGAAATAAAAGCAAGAATTAATAACTGGGATAGATTCAAACTAAAAAGTTTTCTCTCAGCAAAGGAAATTATCAGCAATGGGAAGAAAGAGCCTACAGAGTGGGAAAAAATCTTTGCCAATCATACTTCAGATAGAGCACTAATCTCCAGAATCTATAAAGAACTCAAAAAACTCTACACCAAGAATGCAAATAATCCAATTGACAAATGGGCTAAGGAAATGAATAGACACTTCACAGAAGAAGATCTATAAGCAATCAACAAACATATGGAAAAATGTTCAACATCTCTAGTAATAAGAGAAATGCAAATCAAAACCACCCTAAGATTCCATCTCACCCCAATTAGAGAGCGATTATCAAGAATACAAGCAACAACAGGTGTTGGCGAGGATGTGGGGAGAAAGGTACACTCATACATTGCTGGTGGGGCTGTAAATTACTGCAGCCACTCTGGAAAGCAGTATGGAGACTCCTTAGAAAACTTGGAATGGAACCACCATTTGACCCAGCTATCCCACTCCTTGGCCTATACCCAAAGGACTTAAAATCAGCATATTACAGAGATACAGCCACATCAATGTTCATAGCTGCTCAGTTCACAATAGCCAGATTGTGGAACCAACCTAGATGCCCTTCAATTGATGAATGGATAAAGAAAATGTGGTATATATATACAATGGAATATTACTCAGCCATAAAGAATGATAAAATTATGGCATTTGCAGGCAAATGGATGAAACTGGAGAATATCATGCTAAGTGAGATAAGCCAATCTCAAAAAACCAAAGGACAAATGATATCGCTAATAAGTGGATGATGACACATAATGGGGGGTGGGAGGGGTTAGTGTTGGGGTTGGAGTTGGGTTTAGGGAGGGGGGCAGGAATGGAGGAAGGAAGGACTGTATAGAGGGGGGGGGGGGGGGGGGGGGGGGGGGAGAAGGGAAAAAAATGGCAGAATGAATCAAACAACATTACCCTATGTAAAAAGTATGTGACATTAGAAAAAAACCAAAAAATCACAAGGAAGCAGGGTGATTCCTAAAAGTTACATATTCCTAAAATTATGAGTAGGAATAAAATTAAAAAGTAATATAAAAGGAAAAAAACCAGAAATGCATGCAAACAATACTATGAAAACAGATAACTAAAATTCAAATTCAAACATTTTGATGCTATGCAGATACATAACTTTTGTCTTCCTGGTCTGGTTTCCACAACAAAACCACGCAGGATGGCATTATACCTGAGATTTAAAAGCTTGTAACTATACTTGAAGCTCATTGATCTTTGCCTTTTTTTCTACAGTTGTGCCTGAATTTCAGAGTGTTTGGTAAACTCTTTTTCAAACTAAAAATAAAAAGAATAAGAAATTTAAAAAAAAAAAAAAAGAAATGCCCCAATCCCTCTGTTTCAAATGCATATAAATATAATTCCATGTAAAACTAGTGCTTCTTTCTCAAAATATAGACCATAATAGTTTTCACTATAATTGAAAACTTTTCTGTGATGACTTCAATTCTACTCTAAAAGAGTTATTTTTTTCTATTTTATTGCTGTGGCTTTGAGGATCCCTCTCACCTTTTCTTTGGTGGGGGGGTTGCTCCTAAGTCAGTGGGCTTCATCACATGGTGAGCAAACATGTTGGTGGGGGCCCAGGTGAGAACATTTCTTTGAACCTACATCTTCCTCATTGTCATTTATGGTGATGTGATAGTTTCTTCTGCTCTTTGAGGAGAAGTCACAAAAATGGTTACTAAGTTGACCTGTCAAGCTCAGGTCTCATTCAGTTGTTTCACCATGCCTCTCCTGGCAAAGCCATTCCCAGGAGTATTGCTGTGGCTTTACCCTGGGTACAGGGGATGCGGCTGAGGGGCGGGATGAGGAGAAGCCCACGGAAAGCTGACCTACATAGCTGTTTCCATAGGTAACAGCTTCAATCTTAATTTCTGTTCTTCTTCACAGTTCTAATCATCCATCAGGATTTTATGCTTGAAATTTGCCTCAATTCTGGCAGCATGTGTACTGGTCCCTTTCCCCGCAGCTGAGCCATCATGACAAACCTATCCACCCTCTAAATTCCAGAAAGAGATTGCATCTTCTTGCTTGCCTGGCCTTCCTTCCATTCATAAGCTATTCATGGCTACTTTTCAATGGGATGATGGCCAAATGTAAAGTACATCTTTTCCAAACGGATTGCTGAAATGTGATGAAAGTGCCCAACCTATTTGCTCATAAAATTATAATGTAGGGTAAAGTTTAAAATTGGAGTGAAGGCAAGGATATTTTCATCCAGTTACCTTGATTAGTAATCAAATCAAGGCCAGAGAAGAGAGAAACCTTGCTTCAGTCTTTGTTAAAAGTGTACAGTAAATCATATCCCTAGAGGCTCTGACATTACCCCAATGCCAACAGCAATATGCCTACACAATCTTCAAAAGTGTAGCTATTAAAATAGTCTCACAAGTACAGATTAAGCACTAATTGCTTACTTTCACATAGTGGCTTTAAAAGAACATTGTTTTTGAGGATATGAAGCTTAGGCATTTTGAGGGGCCCTTTGTCCTTAGGGTGGCAGTGTACCTTGGGCTCACAGTGAGATTTTCTGTGTTTTAATGATAGCACTGTTTCTCGATCTGCTGGCCTTTTTGCTTTGAGCAGCCTCTGACTTCTTGGCCTTTTAGAGGCCCAGGAGCACAAAAAGTCTGAAGAGATGCTGCCTTCAACAGCTCTTCTCAGCAGCCGAGGTGTGAAAACAGAGATCCAAGTCTGCCTCTGCTCCCTGCAGCCTGCTGGCACTTAATTAGGTGCTTATCCTAGCACCTTAGAAAATACCTTCTGTGTACAGCTTAATTCCTAAACCATCATATTTGCTTTTTCTCATACTTTCTCCAACTTCTCAAAACTTCTCCATAAATAAGGTCACGTAGTTAGTTTTCTCATTGTGAACTCACCTTCCATTCAGAAGAGAAAATAGCATTCCTTGCTTCTGGTTTGATTTGGTACCTTTCATATTATCAACAGACTATGCTCCTGGTCTTCTCTTAATCAAAAGTTAGATTAATTTTTTTTAAATAATTTTAGTCATTTAATTTTATTCCTTTAAAGATAACTTTATATCCCCACCTCTCTTTAGAATGGTTAAAGTATATTGGCAACAAGAAAAATAGTTTTTAAAAAATGTTTTAAAGTACAAACAATTCTTTCCTTATTCTTTTATACTGAAAATACAAAGTATTTAGAAACTATATGTTCTTAAGGGAGACTATATGTGACAAACCAACAGACTGCATACTGAATGGAGAAAAACTAAACACATTTTCTCTAATATCTGGAGCACTCAAGTATGTTCACCCTCACCACTGTTAGTCCACATAGTACTAGAGGCCAGAGGGGTTAGTCAAGAGGAAGAAATAGAAAGCCATTCAAATAGAAAGGGAAGAAGTTTAACTATCCCTGTTTATAGGTAAGATGATCTTACATATAGAAAAACCTAAAGACTCCATCCACCAAAAGAGTAAGTTGATAAGTTCAGTAAAGTTGCAAAATAAAAAAATCAACATATAAAAATCAGTCTTATTTTTATACACCAAAAATAAACTTGCTGAGAAATCATGAAATCATTCCCATGCACAATAGCTGCAAAACTAGTGAATAACTAAAACCTAAAAAAA
The DNA here is from genome assembly GCF_902686445.1 of Sciurus carolinensis. Classification (NCBI taxonomy): domain Eukaryota; kingdom Metazoa; phylum Chordata; class Mammalia; order Rodentia; family Sciuridae; genus Sciurus; species Sciurus carolinensis. The sequence goes on along the minus strand of NC_062217.1, from coordinate 18,033,873 downwards.
AAAAAAAAAAAAAAACTAGGAGTAAATTTAATCAAGAAAGTAAAGGCCTCTAAAATGAAAATTACAAAATATTTTGATGAAATAAATTTAAGAGGACACACAAATGAACAACATACGAATAGAAAGACCTCTTACATTCATTGATTGAAAGAATTAATACTATCAAAACTTAACCATCAGAGAAATTCTGTCATAACCATAAGGTATCAAAAAGAATGGTTATTATTAAAAAAATAACAAATGTTGATGAAGGTGTGGTGAAAGGGAGTACAAATTCATATAGCTTTTAGGGAGAGCAGTATAGAGATTCCTCAAGAAAACTAAAAATGAATCTAGCTATTACATTTCTGGATATATATTTAAATGAAATCATTTAAATGAAATGAAATGAAATCAGCATGTTATGGTTTGGATATGAAGTGTCTCCAAAATTAATGGATTTAAAAATGTGTCACATAGATACAAGGGAGCTTTAGTCAACCATAAAGAAGAATGAAATTGCGTCAATTGTAGGAAAAAAGATGGACTTGAGAACATTCGGTAAACAAAATAAGCCAATCATAGAAAATCAAGCGTTGTATGTTTTTTTGTTTTATCTATTTTTTTCTCATGAGGAAGCAAGGGAGAAAAAGGGAAAAGAAAGGTATGAGGGATAGGTACCTCAAGAAAATCAAAGGGAGACCTGTAGAATAGCAGAAAGAGATGGAGGCGGGAAGAAGGGGCAAAAGAGAAAATATTGGGGAATAATAAGAACCAAATTATGTTGTTATATGTTGTGCGTGTACAAATACATAACAATGAATCCAACCATTATGTATAATTATAATGCATCAATTAAAAATATAGGGGGAAAAAAGGAGAAATCTCCACCAAAGACTCATGTGCAGAGGGCTTGGTACCCCAGTGCTGCCATATTCAGAGGTAGGGCTCTTGGGAAGTGAGTGGATCTGGAGGACTCTGATTTCATCTGTGAATTATTCTACTGATGGATTAAAAATTCAATGACATTAGTGGAAGGTGGTAGAAACTGCAGGAGGGAGTCCTGATTGGAGGAAACAGGTTACATGGGGTGTGCCTTGGAAGGGTCTCTCTTGTCCCTGACCCTTTCCTTGCCCTCCTTTTGCTTCCTGGTGCCATGAGTTGAGCGTCTTCTTCTGATACACCCTTCCACTAAGATGTTTCTGCCTTTGACCTGGATGGCTGTACACTGAACCTCTGAAACTGAGCCAAACTGAAGCTTCCTTTAAGTTGTTCGTGTCAGATATGTTGGTCCCTTCAATGAAGATCTAATTAATACACAGCACTAACAAAGGGATCCCTGCATTTCCATGTTTACTGCAGTATAATTCACAATAATCAAGGCATGAAATCAGCCTAGGTGCTCATTAGTGGATGAATAGATAAAGAGAATGTGAACTATGTGCCCAATGGAATATTAGTTAGTCATAAAGCAAAATAAAATTTATGTCATTTTCAACAAAATGAATAGAACCAGAAAATGTGCTAAGTGAAACAAGCCAGATGTGGAAAGACCAACACCATGTGTTCTCTCTCATATGCAGAAGCTAAAAAAAATAGTTTGAATATAGAATTATTAGTAGAGATTGAGAAGGATGAGGTGAGAGGGTATTGAGGAAAGTTAGAGAATAGGAACCACAATGCAGATAAAAGGATTAAATTCCAGTGCTCTTTAACATGGTAGAGTGACTGTAGTTCACAAAAAGCTGCCATATAGCTTATGAAGAACCAGAAGGGAGAAGCTAAAAGGTTCCAAATGTGGAGAAATGATAAGGACACGGAAATGATTTGATCAGTTGGTGCCATATATATATATATATATATATATATATATATATATATATGTTAAAATATCACACAAACCCCATAAGTTGTGCAATTATTGCATGTTAATCAAAAATTAAACAATAAATATAACACCAAGTAATAACAAAAATAAAGCAATTAAATATGTTCTGCTCAGGTTATTAATGCAAAAAGGAATTATTTATTCTTCAAAACTGGTCTCATTTTGATCACACATTGAGATAATTTATGAGGCAAAAATACTCTTTTAAATTATAGCAATCACTCATTTATGAATAACTGATAAGCAAAATGGATAGTCATCATAATAGAAATTATTTAACACCTACAAATAGTTCCAAAATACATGCATGTACAAATATGTCAATATGGTGATATTTTCTTAATTCAAAATTTGCAGCGTGGAATATATTTCCAAGATTGTTGTGTTTTATAACATCCATAACAGGAACACTTCCTATATCTAGCTTACTAAGATTTTGGAGGCCGATTTTAAAATATGAAAATAAAAAAGAAGACAGGGAGTTGAACTTTCTTCTCATATTTATTACAAGTCTTATCGGGAGCCAGGATCTCATTTATGTCACCATGGATTTATTGTACAAGTTTGGACTTGCAAAAATGTGCCAGAATTTGAATGCTTGATGCATTTTTTTTAGAAAGCAACTACAATCTGTAATACAGTGACCTTTTAGTGTTCATTTTGATTGGTGAATTGTTACACCTTTACCGCTCAGTCAGACTGTAAACAAGAGGACAAAACTGAATATATAAAGGTCATGAAGGTTTAGTGACAAAATTTATGAAATCTTATACTTTTCTTATAAATAAAAAAAGATTAAAATTTATATATTTGCTTTTAAATATGTATGTAAAAGTAGTAATCCTTAAAAATTAATTCAAAACTTTCATGATTAGGTGATAAAATTGCAACTTGCCTCTTGCTAGCTCTTTCTCTCTTGCTGTCATTTGCTATGGTCCTCTTTCCAGCTTGCAGGAATAAAGAGAGGCCCTGCTGTGGTTTGTATATGGTTTGAGTGCTCTCCAAGTCTTCATGTGTTCAATTAAATCCCCACTGTGAGATAGTAAGAGGTTGGAAACTGAATCTGACTAAGGCATTTAGAGGTGAGGCCTTTGGCATTTGACTAGGATTAGATTAGGTCATTAGGGTGGAGCCCCCATGATTGAGTATTTTTGGTTTTATAATAAGAGGAAGAAAGACCAGAAGAGACATATGTGGGTACTCCCTCTTTCTTGCTGTGTGTTGTCCTGTGCTGCTCCAGACCCTGCCAACAAAAAGGTTAGTATCAGATGCAGCCCCTTGACCATGAACTCCATAGCTGTGAACAAAAATAAGCCTCTTTTCTTTATAAAGTTACCTAGTTTGTGGTGTTCAGTTATAAGCAACATAAAATGATTAATATAGCTGCCATGTTTGGGCATGATTTAAAAGGATTCTCATATGGTAAGGAACCAAGGTACCTCATTCCAATAACCCATGAGAAACAGCCCTGCCAACAACCATGTAATAAACTTAAAAATAAAACCTTTCTGGTTGAGCCTTGCAATGGTTGCAGCCTTAGAAGAGAACTAGGGTCAGAGGACACAGCTAGATAATCCCTGGATTCTCAGCCAGCACAAACAGTCAGATAATAAATGTATGTTATTTTAAAGTGACAAATCAGGGTAGTATGTTGCACCATAAAATAGATGACCGATGAAGATGGTTTAGACTCAAAATAAATGAGAGAAATTAATTATGACTATTTTATTTGTCCATCAAAAAGATATGAAAGATCTGAATTAGGGTGATATCAGTGAATGGCATGAAAGATGAGTGTGAGACTTTACAGGACTTACCAATAACAGTGGGAGCGGCACAGAGAGAGGGGAAGCGGAAGGGGAAGAGAAAAAAGAGATGACTTCAACATATTGAGTTCAAGTCAATTGTAAAACCATTAGCCAAATTTTATTATTCAAGCATTAATTTGACCATGGCTTTCCAAGCATCTGTGATGTAATACTTATTGAACACTCCACAATAGCCATGCATTCAGGATGATGTAGTACAAAGAAGCATAATGTGAATGTTTAGAGAATGGAGAAGTTCATCCAATCTGTGAGGTTGAAGAAATGTGTATGTGAGTTAAACTTTGGGTAATAAAATTGTCAGTTTGAGAAACAGAGCAAAACATTTCAGAAATATACAAAGAGAAGTGGATGGTTTAGTTTCACTAGACTGCAAGTATATGAAAAAGACTAATGGGAAATAGGCCTTTCAGTTGTCAGCCAAATATGAGCATCTCATTCTAAAGGACAATCACAGGACAGTTAAGTTGATGTCTTGCACTTAAGACAAATTATTAATGTTTGATAAAGGAATAAATGAAATTATTATTTTAAGTAAGAAAGGGACATGAGAAAAAGCTGCAATCTGGAGGATTTATCTAGATCCAGGCCAACAAACTATTGCTCATGGGCCAAATCCAGTCTGCACCTTATTCATGTTTAAATAAAGTTTTGCTGGAACACAGTCATGCACATGCATTAGGTATTATCTATGACTTCAAAGGAGATAGTGTGACCTGCAAAGCCAAAAATATTTATTGTCTATCCCTTTTCAGAAGAAGTTTGTAAAACATATTTAGTTCTCAAAATGGATGTGAATCAAGAGAAATAGGGGAAAAAATCATGCCAGGGAAGTTATAGCCTGAAACCAGCAGAGTATGATAATAGAAATGGAAAGGAGAGGTTTGTGGGTGCGTGTATGTAACAGGTGTGCACACATCAGCAGGTGTGTGTGTTCTGATGAACAATATAGAAGAGGAGCCCATGGTGACGTATACCTAGCTGGTCCTGAATTGACAGTCTCCTCTATAATTAGTGCAGTTTTGGAGGAACAAGTCTTTCCACACACTCTTAAGTCAGATGGCTTCATCAGCTGGTCATGATTTTTTTTGTAATGCTTGAGTGTATCAACAACCTAGAAGGAATAACGACATTGATTGAAATGATTATAATTGAAGGAAGGGGAAATTGCAGGTTTTTACGAAAACCTGAGTGACTAGTTACCAATTGATAAGGCACCAAACCCACAAAAGACAAAGGCAAGTCTAAGGAGGTGAGTGGCATCAAAGTCAGTTTGCACCTAAACAAATATTAGCTTTCATGCTGCCTTTGTCATCTATCAAAGGATTCTACTAGCCAATGTTTAAAATTAAAATGCCAGCTTCTATAGTATGAAAGGAAGTAATATGGAGTAAAATATACAATGATTTTTTATAAAAATCACCAGATTCTTCTTCTTGTTTAAATTCTCTACTAATAGAACTAAATAGAGTTCTCCTAAGTAGGTTTCAGGAACCAAAATCATACATAAATGTGCTCAGTGTTCAAAAGATTAAAGACTAATATTCTCAAATGATCAGGGCACAATTATGCATCCACACATGAGACTTGGGTTTGGAAAAACAGATACCTATCAGTAGGATAAACTGTCTAAGAGCACATACCTGGGACAGGGACAGGATAAAATACTAGATAAACACTGATTTAAAAGCAACACCACCACTAGGATGGACATTTAAAATGGAAATGTGTGAAGTTGTTATTAAATCACAAATGGTTTCCCATGCCTAAAAGTTTAAGAAGAGTAAGGTATTTATATAAAGTCTTTTTTTTTTTTTTTTTTTTTTTTTTTTTTGGTAAAAGGGATTTGAACCCAGGGGCCCTTTAACAACCAACCACATCCTCAGCCCTTTTTATATTTTATATTAATTTATTATAAGTAATTTTATGTTGCTTAGAGCCTCACTAAATCGCTGGCTTTGAATTCACAATCCTCCTGCCTCAGCCTCCCGTCACTGGGATCATAGGAGTATGCCATTGTGACCAGCCTATTTTTATATTTTTAAAGAAAAATAAACACAAATATGCCCATCTAACACTGCAAATCATTTTCTTTGGTAATATCCACCAGACCAGGAAATTATTGGGCTAATTTGAGTCTCCCATAACATTTCCCTCTGTGATAAAAAACAGAATGCAAGAGGTTCTGAGTTCTTCTTTCACCCATGCTCCTTCTAATGACATCTCTACTGTTCCTGAAATCAATCTTTCTCTCCTCTAATATGTACTTTCTTTTAAAACCTACCTATCATTGAGTCGCTCCACTTTCCCTCCTGTTTCCTCTTTCCTCTCAGAGTTTGATAAAAGGTGCTGATATATCTGTCTGTCTTTCACTCCAATATGATTCTTAGGGTTTCTTTGGTGTTTTTTCCTCCATTATCCAAAGCCCTGCAATCCAAAGTAAAATACTCTCTCAGCAGCACTTACAGAACCACTTACCATGGTTCATAGTAGTGTTCCTGATAGTTTCACCAGTGACACCTATGTTATTACACATTTCTCTTCAAGGAGCCTCTAAAGGTTACATATCCCATACTTGATTTGCCTTAGGTCAAATGACCTAAAACAAAATACACAGTCACATTCTAAGCTGCTACCTCAGTATACGTTGGTTAAAATCTGTTGCCTCTCCTTTTCCTAGGGGTATGGTAGATTCTCAAGAATGTATCACATTAATATTTCCCAGAATCGACATTATGTTAACAAGAAATTCCTGTCTATGTCTATATCAAGAATTCAGAGACCTATTAGCAAAATCTCTAAAATAGCCATCTTATATCCTTTTACTAAGTCCAAGTATGCTTTAAATTTAAGAAGAAATCCTGGAGAGTAGTTTTTTTCCAATATGAGAATGCAAACAAAGATAATAAACCTGTTTCCTGTACATATTTTTGGAGTAGTTCTTCAAAAATTATATGAGATGCTTAATTTTATAATGATACCTTAGAGAAAAACATTGAAGACTATATATTAAAAACAAAATACTAACTAAAACAAAAGTAAATATAAAGTAAGTTGTGTAGGTTAGAGTAGGCCAGCAAATTTGCTTCAACATCAATAAATTACAAAATTATAAGTTTTAGAGATAGAGAGCTGGAATGAAAAAAGAATTTACATATTATAACTACGATGCTTGCTAACTGTTGCTAACATCTATTTCTCTGTGGGTCTTTTATGCTCGTAGGTGGAGGCTAAGGATTGAGCCTAACCCAGACATAGCTTGGGATAAAGTAAGCAGTGGCATAATATTTGTTGAAATCTTGGGCTAAAAGCAAGTGTGAGAGACTTTTCCAGAAGATTCCAGAAGGCAGAATGAGCCAGGTGAGGAGCCCTAGTCCCTGCTACTCAGGAGACGGAGGGAGGAGCACGTATTTAAGGGCAGCTTTGGCGACTTAGAGAGACCCCGACTCAAGATAGAAACAAAAAGGGCAGGGGTGTAGCCCAGTGGTAGAGCCCCCACGAATCAATCCTCAGCAGTGCTGAGGCAAAGGGCAGTTAGTGTCGGGAATGAATGATCAAGTCATACTGGCAAGATGGGGGCTGGTGCAAGGAAAGGAAATAAAATGTTAATTCCTCCAGAGCCCCTCCTCTTCCTGCTCCAACCTGCTGCCAAGGTGCTGCCTCCAGGGGAGAGTTCCTCCTTGCAGAGAGTCGTGGGAGTTGTTAATGGATGCCCCCGGGCCACTCTCTTCTTGCCTGGACCCAGGTGGCTTCCATGCCGCCCTTGGATCACTCCCCCTTTTTGCCCACCTTTTGTCCCTGGTCACATAGGCAAGATAAGGGGAGAAGGAGGACATGAGAACAAAGATCTAAAACCTATAAATGGGTCAAGACACCCCCACTTCTTTGCACACCCAGTTCTGGGGCCCTGTCTCTTTGGAGAAGTTTCTGTTCTATCCTTTAAATAAAACCTGCTTTCTAGCTTGCCTCAGCATTCCTGGGTTGTTCAATCTTCGTATTGGGGAAACAGAACTCGGTCCTGATTCTCATCTCCGGTATCACTGCAATAAATTCATACATACATACACACAATGAAATCTTTCAGAATATCACAGAGAGTGAGATGAAATCATTGCAAGGAACAAAGCCTGCTTTAAATGCACGGCCAATCCTCTCGCTTCACCTTAGCCATTGCCAAGATTTTGAAGCTGCTTGGAGTGAGATGCTAAAGGGCGAAGCTCAATATCCCTGAAATTAGAATTTAATATCCAACAGAATTTCAAGACTAAGAAGAAATACATCCAACCAGTTCTCAATCAGAAAGCTCAGGGGGCGCATACTTGGGAAATAAGGATGCGCCAAAGTGGCAGAGTCTTGGCAAAACTATAGACGGATCCTGAATTTTCTGATATTTAGATGTTTTTGTATGGCTTTCTACTAATCCTACCTGCATAATCACAGGAAGGTGGAAGTACTTTCTGTGGAATCTAATGTTATTTGAAAATTTCATTAATATTTTATACCCAATGTTCAGCATGAAGCAAGCAAACAAAAATTCTAGGCATGTGAAGTAGAAAAAAGTTTTCTATTAATTAACAGCACAACACTATAGAGACAGTAAGCCCAGATTCTCAGATAATGTAGTTCTGAATTCAACTGACAAAAATCGGGACTAATTATTGCTAACATGATAATAAAATAAAAGTAGACAACCCCATTGAGATAATGGTTATTCTAGCAAAGAATTTCTACTAAAATATCACGTGGACCACCTAAAACTGAGAAGCACAAGAATTGAATAACTACTGCAAAGTGAAGTCAACCTGAAGAGAGATCTATAGTAATCATCTAATCTCCAGAAATAATCTCAGTTGACACGATTGGATGAAGCAAAACACAGCATAAAAGACATGCAGTCAAAACATAACATACCTGTAGTTGGAGATCAAGAGCAATGGGTAAGAGAGATGGGGAAGAAGCAATATTTGAAGACCAATTGGTCAAGCACTTTGTAAACTGATAAAAGGGTATCAATTCACTTTCAAGAAACTTAACAAAGCCTAAGCAGCATTATACAAAGAAAACCATCACAAATCAAACTCGTGAACCAAAATAAAATGAAAGTAAGAGAAGCACTATTTTAACACACACTATAGAAACAAAAGAAAATGAAATGACATTTGAACATGCTGAGGAAAAAATTATACCAATATAAAAATCTATAGTCAGTGAAAATATACATAAAATTGAAGCATAGTAAAATATTTGAGACAAACAGTTCTTCAGTAAATGTTTGACAAGAAGATTGGAGCTATAAAAAATACTAGTGAAAGTTCTACTGGCTAAGAGAAATAATCCTAGATAGGAGCATGAAATTGCAGGAAGCAATGGATTTCACTGGCCAAAATAGCCTTTAAATATTGCAACAGTTTTAGCAATCTGAATGAGCTCTGTATCTATTATAGAAACTATGTCTATATTTGTTGGGGTCTTTAGCCCCCTTGCTCTTCTCCACCAGTGACAAGGGAAGGGAGCACTCCCCAACAAGGTCAGACCGGGAAAGGTAGGGCCGACTGACTGCCCGCACCCAGCCCTCCGGGCGAGGACAATCAGACTGGTCAGGGAGACCAGTCACAGCAGGAACTCGTTTATTGAGGAAGTCACACAGTTTTTATGTAGGGTGGGGGTTAGGGGGGAACCAATCAGCTTAAATGTCAGCAAGGCACAGGGGGTTCACGCAGGTGAGAGTCCCATAGGACTATATGGCAAGCACAAGCTGATCACGTTTGTGGAACTGTTGTTAACCAATCCCTGACAGTGGTCCAATTTATCCTCATTAACTTTTGAAACCACCTTTTAGGCCTTGATCTTGCTCACCCGCCAGGGAGTAAGAAATCAGCCTGAGTTAGTTAACGTGTCATTAGTCCCAACATATATTTAGCACATTTCTCACAAAAAACAATTCCAGGCACAGGTGAATTATCTGGTGAATTCTTTCAAAAATTTAAGAAATAACATAACTACTCTCAAACAGCACTTTTTTGAAAATAGATATGCCAAAAATCATTTACAAGAATCTCATAGCAACATTACTTTTATATTCAGATCCTCAAAACTGTACAATTGTCCACCCACAGGAAAACATAAAATAATTTCTTATAATTAATACAGTAGAATAAAATGTAGCAATTAAGAAGAAAGACCTGCTGTTTAAATAAACATTTCTATAAGGATACTAGTCATGCTGGATTAGGTCCTACCCTAATGACCTCATCTTAACTGTAAAGACCCTATTTCCAGATAAAGTCACATTCTGAAGTATCTGGGATTAGTATTTGAATATATGTTTTTGGGAAAATACAATAAAATCTGAAAGAGCATGTATTTTTAATTTTAAGAACCTCAAACATTAGTGTAGCAGGAAAACAAATAGAATTAAAATGAATGTCAGAGAGGCTTGCAGTAAGCCTTGCAGATATAATACCTATTTCTAAACTGAATGTTAGAATGGCATTAAAAAATATAAGAATTGAAAATTTTAGAGCTATATTATAAGATGTATTTGGGAAATTTCCATGTCCTCAATTTTTTTTTGAATGAAAATTTTAGTTGCAGAAAGATTAAGTGATTTAAGGTCACACAGTTAAGTAGTTAGTTAGTGTGAGAATCTGACCTAAAATCCTATTCAACTACCTACCCACCAGCTCCCAAGCAGCTAAAGTCTCAAATATTGCACATTTTCCTCAAATAAATCCAATATTTCTAGCAAAATATTCCCTTCATTTGGCATATCTTTGTCCACAATTTTGTGGTTTAGGTAAAGAAAGGTAGGAGAATTTAATTGTAAAGGTGAAAATCGGAATGACATTTGTGAAGCTGTAATGCCTGTTACCATCTGGCATACACAGGGGTGTCATACTAAATGGGATCAGAACAAGCTCCTTTTGGAAATAAACATTTAATAGACTGGGAAACTTCAGGGGAATCTTTCTTTTTTAATAGAGCATTTGAGAATGATCTCTGCACAGCTGGCCAATGAAGGGAATCTAGATTGGTTGCCAAAGTCAGATTTTAAATGAATTTGCTATCACTCAGAGTTCTTTCAGAAAGGTGATGGAAATTTTGATGAATTCAGTGAAAATCGTTACTAAGCAGGGAACCCCTACATGACAATGTAGCGTGATTAAAGTCCACCTTCCTCCCTCTTTCTTTTCCTTAGGTCCTCTTTCTTCTTCCTTTTAAAACATGTTCCCTTTTCTGTCTTTCAATGACATCAGTCTCATGGAGATTAAAAGGGCAATGGTTATAGCACACCCATGTGAATAACATAAATCTTGTAATCCTGTTAGAAAGAAATGCATTCTCAATTCATAAAAATAACCAAAAAAGCAAAGGACAACTTTAATTATGGAAAATGCATATTCCCATATTCTAGGTAGAAAGTACATGCATTATCTCTTTGTCCCTGGCAACAAGTACAAAGCTAGTGTTGCCAATTCTTTTCCTAAGGATTGGGCCAGGTGAAGCAAAATTGAACAGACAAATTGAGGGAAAAAAATCATTACATTAGCTAGACACAGTGGTGCTCACCTGCAATCCCAGAGTCTCAGAAGGCTGAGGCAGGAGGATGGCAAGTTCAAAGCCAGCCTCAACAATTTAGTGAGGTCCTAAGCAAACTTAAGGAGACCTTCTGTCAAAATAAAATATATTACCAGCTAGAGATGTGGCTTCGAGGTCAAGTACCTCTGGGTTTAATTCCCAATACAAAAAAAAAAAAAAAAAAAAAGAGGAAGAAAACCATTTTCTTGGTACTATTTATAAAGATTAATACTATCTACATTATTTACTAGGAAAGTAAAACATTCTTGGTAATATAGGTCCTGCTTCACTTCTGTAAAGTATGGCTAATAAACACTTGATTTCCTAGATGATGTTGAGTTGTCTAAAAGTCAGCTTCAGTCAGTCTATCCATGTTTTGGAATATATTCACTCACTGTTCTCAGGCTCAGTAGATATTCAGTATGTTCCTTGGTTTTGAAAATTAGCTTAATCAGTACTGTTATTTCAGAAAGATGAGATGGGAGGTCTGAGAAAATGGTTAGGCATTTTCTCAGTAGTAAATTTATATACCCTTGCTTGCTATGATACCCACTGTGAGGAGAGACAGTTGACTGAGACAATCCAGGCCACAAGTAACTGTACATTTGTGAAAAATATGTTAAAATATGTATGTTAAACACCAATTAATATATTTGTATGAATTGACTTGTTGGATATTTAAACCTTACCTGTGCATATGAAGATCTAGTTAAAGAGATGCAGGCTTTGTGCATATTAAATAAAAAAGACTCCTTGATAATAAAGCACACTGTGAATAATATAAACTTAATCTGTATCTGACCAATGCAAAATATGAAAGCATTTAATATATCATTATTCTTGCTTAGACTGTCCTTTATTTGATCACAGTCCAGCCTGGATCAGCTATAAGTTATTTGTAATGGCTCTGTTCAAGTATATTTGTGTGGGAATATATGTATATGTGCTTTGTGTTATTTTTGTGGATATAGGTTAATATGCAATAATGATTTAGAGAATTAACATATTAAGTTGTAAGTGAAATAGTGACTTGAAGAAAGTAATATCACTTTCTTTTAATCATGGAAGCATAATTATAATATATCATGTCCTAGATAATATAATGTTTGATCTAAGAAATTAGAATTGCACATCTACTTATTTCATTAAATATGTTACAGTTATTTAATTTACTGCTAACCTTCATTTTTCTTCTCCCTTCTACCCCCCTTCTTCTGATGCAGACATCTTGCTTACTCACAAGATGTCTTTGTTTCTTCCTCCACCCCTGTCATTCATCTTCTGCACCTTTCTGGCCAGCTTAGTGTGGGTGTTGCGACAGAAGACTACGACATTAACTCTAGAGTTGTCTTGTGAGAAAGGTTGTTTGCTTTTCCACCAATTCATTTCAGATCCTTGGAGTGGTTTCATAGAGTTTTTTCACAAGAGCTGTTGGAGAATTCATAAAATTTGGCATGCATACTCCTCATTTGATCCCACATTGTTTTCTGAGTTCTATTTGAAGTTGTTTTCTATTTATTTCTGCATTTACTTGGCTTTTATTTTCACCCTCCTGGGAAGCCTTGAATTTGGAGTAGGACACAAACTCATAATAAACTTTAATTTTGGAGTGATGGCTCAGAAAAAGATGGGGCTGGTTGTTTTGAGTTGGAGGTAAGGCTCAGACATGGGGACATGGAGACATACAGAATTTTCTTATGGGAACAAGATTCAATAACTTTGCAGAACCTAGAGAATGATTTCAGTAAGCCTTTTCTAACTTCAGTGTTCTATTTACAAAATCACAAGACTTTTATAAATTGCCAGACTGCATTGCATAAGCCAAATGCCAGCAGAGCAGTGACCTTTCAAATTACTGGTGCAACAGAAGCCAAGATCAGAAAGCTCCAACTTAAAGCAAACACTGAAAAGGAACCCTACAGAAATGACTTCTGTGTCCGGTCAACTTAACATAACATGACATATAGTAAAAAGTGTTTGGCTTTTTAGGTAGAATCATCTGTAAAGATTTAACTGTTTTTGAAAATATAAATCTGGAGATCTGTGGTATTTGAGTTTATGGATAATTTTTTTTTAAGTTTTAAAGATCAAGAGTGGGACAGTTTGGTAAAAGGTTTGCAAAAGATAATTTTAATAAGTTAATCAGGGAGGTGAAAATGGAGTGGAGTTGGATGGGTTTGATTGGAAGCAGAGTTGGAGGATTGGGGAAAGGGAAGTTATGTTGCAAACAAAATAATAAGACAATGTCACATAAAATGATGTTATGTCTCATTTGAAATATCCTATAGAGATAAACTTTAAAATAGACCATGAGGAATTTTGAATCAGTTTTCCAATTTCAAAATGTTATGAGCTTCTGTGTTTTTTCCTGTTTCATATACATTACTTTATGGGTTTTACTTAGACTATATGAAAGTGCAAATACCAATCCCTTTATAACAAAATGAGATTCATATATATGTACATTTTTGAATGTGTATATATGTAGGATATTTTTAAGTCTATATTTAAAATGCTCTTTAAAAATGTTTTATTGATGAAGTGAACAGTACTATTGTTTCTAGATCTTCAGTTTTCTGGTTTGCAATTTTTCCATCATTTTAAGTTTTGCCTGAACATAGTCACATCATTAGGATAAAATAGTGAAATTGCAGATTTTGTCATATTTACCTTTGAATAGCTGACTAAGGTGACCTATATGATGCCTAATGCTTTCTAGACACATATTTATTTCTCATCTATCTGTGGAAATGACTATGAGAAGGGAGAAATATTTTAGAGATTATCATTATGTTTGGTATGTTAAAGCACATTCAACTACTCTTGTGTCTGGTGATTTTTTTTTAATGTGATGAGTGTTTCTCTTTCACAGCAAACATGTGTGTGAGCCATCTATAGCCAGATTTTATCACAAGTGTTTGAAAGACTTTTGCAGCTATGGGATATTATTGCCAGACAGTTAGTATAAAGCAAATTGAGTCTGTTGAGAAATTAATTCGACAGCTGAAAGTACATTTGCCTTAGAGTCATCAGATATTCTGCCCACCAAACTCATCCTCCAAGATAGCATCCCTAATGAGCTTCCTAAACCAATTAAACATAAGCAGGAAGCATCAGTCTTCAAAACTGACTATTTTCAGCTAATCAGCTATCTGCAAAAACTGCATGGCATTGAGGAACGGAAGAGCACTCTGACGGGTGGTCATTTTGTTGTTGTTGTCATTGTTTTTGTTTTTCACTCTGTCTTCTCTTTGTTGGTTTTTCAATTTTATGGACGCGTTGCTATGCACAGAACCCTGTCAACGAGCGTGGTGGTTTATAGTGTATAAAGTGCTTTTCCATGCATTATCATTCAGTAGAATAAAATGAGTTTTAATAGGCTTAAGTGATTTGCCTAAGGCACACAATTAATGTGTGACTGGGACTCAATCATGTCCTTTTCTCTGTTCTAATTGTTCTATAAATATGTATGTATTGATTGACTTTCTACTCTATGACAGGCCATAGGCTCAGATTTTAATATTCCATCATTTTATTTTTTTGTTGGGACAGATTCAAATGACAGAGCCAAGACAGAATGGGACTGTAGATAGGGATTTTTATTCCCACATAGGTTTTCTCCTCTGCAATATCAGTTCCTATTGCTTATAATGGTAATAATGATCAAGTTAACTATTACTGACCACATACAATGTGCTAATACTTCATATAATATAACCCAAATAAAACTCATAAAACTTTCCAAAGAGATATTCTTATCACATTTTATAGATTCAGAATATATAGCTCCAAAGAAATAATGTCAAATTTATTGGGGGTTTTAAATTTTAAAATATTCTTATAGCATGTTTTATGACTACATGGGACATCTATCTATTCATGTATGTGGTTAAAAATGAAGAGATTTGTTATAGTATATGGCATGAATGAGTGGTCATAAATTGACAGATTTTTGTGTATTGCTCATAGAATTTGGTTTCATTATCATTCTAGATTTATTTTATTTTTGTATGTTCCTTTAAGTGTACACACGGGGAAATCCTTTTGTTTTACTAAATATTAGTTGGGGCAGTTCCTCATTGACAGAAAATATGCTTTTTTCTCAAAATTAGTTGATAGTAGGATGTAAAATCATGCTTTCAGGTGAGGGTGGAAACTAGGGAGCAGAAGGTAGCTACATGCATGCTGCCTTTGAGGGTCTGGAGGGGGAGGGGAATGAAGACAGCTGACCCCTTCTGAAGTAATAAGGAAGGCATTCATTGCCTGATGATCCAAATCATGAAGCTAAACTTTCCTTCCTACTCTAGAAGACAGACCTTTTGCATTAATCAACTTTTAACAATATGTCCATATTTATTATGAAACAGTTCTATACACATTTATTTTAAAAGATAATGGAGACATCCCTGTCCTTTTTGGTTTACAGTAACTAGATGCAAACACAAATATATTTGTGGAGTATATCTTGGCATGATTCTTCAATGAGAAATTTTTGTTTAAACAACTTCTTAGAAGTCTCCAGATACTCAGAAATAAGATGTTTAAAATTATTCTTATTATGATTATAAAGAAGCATTATTAGCAATAACACAAAACTAAGCCTTCAGGCTATTTCTTCTTTTATCCTGCTTTTCAGATTATTTCATTCATTTTAGGTTTATCTTGTTGCATATTCCTGAATGCCATGTTTGAAATAAAGTATACGCTGAACAATTTTTAAAAACAAAAACACCGTGTTCTCTTTTGACATAGAAGTTTAGCTTCTGAAATACCTGTTACACAATATATGCTCAAAAAATGTCACTGAATTAACAAGTGAATCAAACAATCTGGTAGTCAATAAGTATGAATTCAGAGTTATTCCAGAATATTATGGCCATGAATGGCTTCAGTAAAAGTGAAAGTTCTTTAATAAATTAGATAGAGCATTAAAGACAGGGTTAGCTTAATTACTTTTAAACTTTAAATCAATTGATCAATATATGTATATTTAACATTTACCTTCTAATAAGCACTCTCTTCATAATGCACAGTGGTATAAAGCAAATTGAATCCTGGTCTCATCTCTGAGAAACTTATCATTAATCAAAAAGGGTGACATATGTTCAAGAAAGTTGATTAAGTGCCAACAAATGATGCAGAGTTTAAAAGTTCACAGATACACATGTGAAATAGAAAAAAGTATATTTGAGTTTGAACTTGAAAGTTAGATATACTATGATGAGTTGAAGAGGAAAGGATGTATGCTGTGTGTTGGAGAACAAGAGTTGGAAATGAGGGGACTATAAAACAAGCATGAATAAAATGATAAAGTCACAGGATTTCTGTGGCGATGATTGACTGCTCTGTAATGGAATTGGGGTGCTGAGGAGTGGTGTTCAAACACGATTTTTTAAAAACAGAAGCAATGTATCATATGGCACCTTGACTGCCAGGCCACCTTTGGACATGTTTTCTTGGACCGATTTCTAAAAGTATGTCAGCATGTGTTGAGGGAGGGGAGATGGGCGATTTGCTTATGTAAATTTGGAAAATGTGAGAAGAATCCTAATTAAACAATTTTGCTTCCTGTGATATTTCTTGTGAGCTTTCAGAAACTAAGAAGGGGAAATCATGTGCATTCCCCAAACATTCTACCACATTTTACCACGCTTCTCTTTACCCATCTGTCTAAACTAATTTTTTTTCCTCTTCCAGGTACATGTTGTGAGTGGTTTTTGACAGTAGAGTGTCTCAAAGAGCATTAACCCTCAGAAATGACATGGTAAAAGTACTGATTTGGAGAAAATACAAAAATTTGGTGTTCATGTGTAAGAGAGACTAATAACCCCTGCAGGAGGAGATCTCAGAAGATATGTTTTAATGCTGCATGAAGGGTAGAGATTAATGATTTCACTGGAAGAGAGAAAATGTGATAGTTCATCTTTACCTCCAATCATAGCTTAGAGATGAACTAAGCAGTGCATGGACTGTGAATAAAGACCTGAGTGTAATGTGTATACAGGTGGAGGCACAATCTGTTAGAATAAGCTCCCTGAAAGAGACTAAGAATAAAGGATTTATACTCTTCACTGAAACTTGTTTATTTATTTATTTATTTTAAAGGAATGGGGGAAAAAGATAAACAAAACAAGAAATTTGAATTGTATAGTCCAGAGAAAAAGAGAGAGAGACAGAGAGACAGAGAGAGAGAGAGAGAGAGAGAGAGAGAGAGAGAGAGAGAGAGAGAGAGAAAGAGAAGGGTAAAGGTCTTTTTTTTTTTTTTTATTGTATGAGCAAAGGTCTTACTGTGAAAATCCCATTGTTTTTGATGACTAGAAATTCACTAAACTTTTGTAAATTATAATAATTATAAGAAGGAAGATGAACATTTGTTGACATGTAGTAACTAAGAAGTGAGAAAATAACATTTATAAGATAGAACTTGCACTCAGAGAAGGAGTGATTATTGACCCTACCAGATGGAGAGGGGCTTATTGGAGCCCTGAAGTCATGGATCCAATGGATCTATTTGGATCAGTTGATCATAGGAAATGGCAATTATACCTCTTACTCAGAGACATGAAAATCAGTGAGAAAGATTTAAAAAAGATAGAGAAAATGAAAACTGATGCAAAGATGAAATCTAAGCTGGTTTCCAGGAGTACCATCTTCTTGGTAAGGTGTGTCTTATGGAAATTTTGACCTCTTGTTCTGAAGATTATGCTACAGAATCAGATGATAGCAAAGAAAATTTCCAAAAAGTGTGGCCCAATCAAGGGGTAGAGAGTATACTATTTTTCTCTTGCTACATAGCAAATGACCACACATTTAGAGACTCAAATAACATTCACTTTTTAGCTCATAATTTTATTTATCAGAAGTCTGAGTGGGCTCATTGCTCAGGACTCCACAAGGCCAAAATCAAGTTGCCAGCCACAATTTGGAGACTCTGAAGGGAAATCACTTCCAGGCTCAAGGGACATCACTTCCAGGCTCAAGTAGGCAGTAGAGAGAACTCAGCTGTAGAACCAAGGGTCCCATTTCCTTGCTGCTGGTATGCAGATCACTTCACTTTCAACTCCTAAAGGCCGTCAGTCCAGTTCCTTGCCATAGGAACTTTAATAGGCTCCCACGGCATCCCAACACATACTTTCAAAGCTAGCAGCTCCCCTGCATTCAATGTCCTTGACTCCCTCCATACTTAGATGTTTTGTGAGTCTGGTCATAGCCAGAGAAATCTTCCCCTTTTAAAGAACTCATGTGATTATATTACTCCATCCCAGAAAAATCTTATTTTTGGTGTAACCAAGGTCAACTGATTACTGACATGAATGACATTTAAAAATTCCTTTTGATATGTAAGCTAGTAGGCATGAAAGTGACATCATTTGTACAGTCCAGAGGATTACAGTAGGAAGTCTTGGGATCAATTTTAAAATTGTGTTCAGCACAGATAATTTGAGTTAAATTAAAATGTAGTTTTACGTAGTCCTATATCTTAAAACTTTGAGGCCCTTAAGTATCTCTTACAGTTTCACTGAAACTCTAGAAAATGTAGAAAACAATAAATGCTTTTTGAAAAAAGTTCCCTATTATTTTGTATCAGTCACTACAAATGAGTGAATAATTCTCTGACAATGTTTATATTCAATCACTTTCAAATAAATGCATTTCCTAACGTAGTAAGTTCTGTTTTACATGGACTATCTTTCAGTGTGCATTATTTAGTTCAAATTCTTTGGGTTGTGGTCTTGTGATTTATACATTGTTTATATTTTTAAGGAGATTCCACCAGGATTCTGGCCAAGATCCCAGTAAAAATACTAGCATAATTCTTAGGGAAATATAGTTGATATGAGAAATGTTGGAAAAGGATGTCAGGGTCAAAAAGGAAGCAATGTAACAGAGAAACAACATGTATCCCATTTGTTTACAATAAAATAAAATTAAAAAAAAAAAAAGGAAGCAATGTACTGCCAGAGAAGTTGACTTTGACTTTGGTTGTACTTGTCAGATAATACTTTAAAAATTTCTAATGAATTGTGTAATTGGATTCTTTATCAAATAATTCTTTCAATTAATATGTTCTGGGTGTTTAAACAATATTGTAATAGAATATATGATAAAGGAGGTAATAATAATCAACATATATTAATTTTTAAGGTGCTGACACACTAAGTATTGGCAAAGTACTTTACATATGTTTTTCTCAAACTATGAATGATGGCACACATAAATTCTTGTCCTTACTTTAGATGTAAGTGAATTGAGTTATTCAGGAATTTGCCCCAATCCCATGTGTCACGGTTAGTGTATGTCAAAATCAGGATTCATATCTAAGTAGGTTGGACCTCAGGGTCCAAGCCCTTTGTGAATATACTAAATGCATGATGAATGGCATGGTAAATGGTGTAAAATAAAACCATTTGTACTTACACTTCTTTTCCAGATTTTAATTTTTATATGGTTTGTTGTACATGTGTTTTCCCCATTGCCATAAACCTGTCCTCCCTTTCCAGAAAGTAGAATACATACACACCAGCACATTAAACACAGCAGAGAAACTTTCTTTAATGTAATATTCACTAAATTCATTTGATGTTGAAAGAAGCCTTTAAACACATATTAACATACTTTTTAAAAACTGCCAGTGAAAAGTAAGAATTTTAAAACTACTGTCAAGTTGTTTTGTGTATTTTTAGAAAAACTAAATCTTAAAAACTGTAATAATTCAGAATTAATGATATAATTTTTTTTAATTTTGAAGATTATGAATGTCAAAGTCCAGTTGATTAATATAAGTATTCTTTAAATGTTAAACATATTCATCTTAGGTATACTGAGCTATTTCACTGTTCTTCAGCATGAAAGATTTAATGTGGGCTGTATAATTAGTATTTGCAAATTGATTCTGTATTTTGGAAAATCACAGAAGTTACAACCCTAAATCTTTCATGAGGTGCCATGAGAATTTAAATGTCCATTAAGTGGACAGCAAAAGGATATATCATTCATAATATAGCAGTACCCTCTTGGGATTATGCTGGGTTATGTGTTCTCCATAACTGCCTTACAGTGGTAAATGTTACATACTGGATTATTTTATTCAATTTTAGCTTTAAGTGAAATATTCTATTATTCATAACATCAGCTTTGTGAAAAAGAGTTCAGACATTTCCAATATTATTTTAAAATATTACCAGCACTCCTATGCTGCAGGGGAGAATGGCTATTCTATCTGTTTTGCTCATAAGGTAAATGAAATCCTTAAGAACTAAGAACTGAGAAGTTAGCTAGATTTCTTAAATACCTTGCAGAAACTGAAAACAGTACCTGAATCTTTTGCCCCAAATTCATTTCTGGGTCATACACATTGGACCTTGTTTTTAATGTGATAAAGTTTAAATAAAGATATAAATGTTTGTGTCCAAAATTATGGATTCTTTCGATGAACATCTTTTCTAGAAAAATAGTACTCTACCTTTTAGGCAATTTTGGACAGTACAAAACAGGACACTGTTACCAGGGATTACACTGCCAGGGTAGTTGTGTCTTATTGCAGTTTGCTTTACCACACTTCAGCATTAGTTTTTTGACAGCAAAAGATTCTCTGGCCAAACTACCCATCAGCAAGAAGGCCTGGGTTTATTTGTTTCCTAAAGCATTATCCAAAGCCTTATCACAAAGCTGGTAGGCCGAGTGTAGCTCTTCATGAATATAAGTTTTTGCCCATTATTATGATTTCAGTTGTTTTAATTTTTTGAAGATTTGGCTTAGTAAGGTGTCTATACCAAAATGGTGGATACCTATGAGAATAATTGTTATTTCTACCTAAATTTCTGAATAGTGTTATTAGAAGATTTGAGTTTGCTATTAGTAAGTATCTTTGGTGTCCACATTTAGCTGTTACAGGGTAGGTCACCCAAACCCAACAAGTGGGAGCTTCCGCAGCTGGGCAGTGGTGGTGGTATGGCGGAGCAAGTCAGTGGAGACTGTGATGACGAGGATGGTTGCGGAGGATCGGGGAGTGGAGAAGTGAAGAGGATACTGAAAATCACCAACTGTAAGTCAGTGATTCCAATGCTGCTTTTCAAGAATTGGTTTTGAAATATAATTAAGGACATTCGTTACGATGATCGTAAAAAAAATAATAATGGCAATGAATTCAGAAGCAGATACGAAAATGAGCCCATTTGTAGTTATTTAGGGCATGCATTCTTGGGAATTTTGTTGACTTTTTAACTAATGATTGAAATGGAAATTATGCTTTTCCATGAAAAAAACAATGAATGATCATTAGTTCTGAGAATTATAAGTTTTAAAGTGTAATAATTCTTAGGACATAATGGATATTGAATGTATATTGCTAAGTAATGTGGAACCAGCATTGATAAGTGCTATACAATAATCAAATTGTGCAATTTTAAATTATTATTATGCTAGTATATAAAAGTTTTTACTCTGTTAGGTTTTCATTATAATCAAAATGCAAATAAATTGATAAATATATGGTTACTTTTGTTTAAAAATAACTTGGATTTAACTTACTTGCACTTTTCCAAAAATCTCACCAACTGAGATCACTTTGTTTAATTGTTTGAATTTAAAGTCATTTCTGGTATTGCTAGGCGGATCACTACCCCCCAAAAAATAACTCTCAAGTAACAAAAAGGAAAATAAGAAAGGAAAAGAAAAACAACCAAATGGATTTCTCTTTCTGGACTTCACATAAAAGACTAGGAATATAGGTTCTATGCCTTCCATTGTTATGTTCATATGAGCATACAACCACAGTGACCAACTGAGAAGTAAATGGCAAAGTACCCAGAGCAGCTGGCTTTCAACTATTCATTTAGCTCTGATTCTCCAAGTATGAAGCTAAGGCCATCTGATGGACATGTGTTGCACCACTTGGAGGTTGGCATGGTACCCTCCGAATCACGCAGAGGTGCTTTGGACCTGTTTAGACATACCCTGTGGTGAATGAAAACCTCATTTACTTTTCAGTTCTATTGTGGCAAATTAGGAACACTACAAATGCTTCAAGCCGCAATTCTTCATTCTTCTACCATGTCGTTTTATAAGCCAAATATATTGGTTAAAGGAATGAAAACCAATAGAGAGGTAAAATTAAAAGACAATTAACAAAAAAGAAATATTTTATTAGACATAATAGTAAGTTTTGTTTAACATACAAAGTAAGTAAATAAGAGTTAGTGTACTTGAGCAAGAATTGAACAAAGGACCAGGAGTTCCTACTTCAAATTAAGTATCTATTTTTCTAGATGGACATAAGGATATGTCTTCTTGTAATTGGTAGTAACACAACTTGTCAGATTCCTTTTATACTTTTTAAGAAAAAAATACAAGAAAAAGAAAGGGTTTTCACTAGAAAAAGAGCATTTTTACTAAGTTAATATGTCCTCCACTGTGTCTAGGAATTATCACACTTATCTATTAGGGTTATATTCAATTGAATGATCTTTTATTCTCATCCTCTCTAGAATATTTACATACATTATAATTTCATTGTTATTTAAATGTTAGCAGGACTTTAGGATATCAACATTATTACAAAAAAAAAGAGTACAAGTTGAAATTTCATATATAATATGAGTGCGTTTATGTGTGTGTGTGCTTGTGTAGAATTGGCAACTGCGGGATTTTTCACTTTCTGAAGTTACTTATAAACTCAAGGACTTGTTATAGATAACTCTTTTGGTTTGTTTCATAAGAGAAATAGAGTGAAGGATATTCAACTACTGTTCTCTCAGAAAACTAGGCTTTTCAAGGTGGCAAGAATGATTTTTTTTTTTTTTTTAACTTCAAAACCCTGGTTTCAATTACTGTTGAAATGGACAAGTATGGTAAAGCAACTACCCAGCAGAATTGAGGAGATTAAGGTACACATGCTTTTCAGCAACTCCAGGCAAACAACCTTTAAAAATCCACATCTGCTTGCTCTAAGTGGGTTCCCCATTATGTTTCTAAGAACTTATAGCTGTTGCCTTTCAATTTTTAATCAGTGGCTGGGAAACCACTGTAGAGAGCGTGCTGAAATAAAGAAGAATAAGAAAGCTACCAGAATATAAGTCACATGTCTATTTTTATAAAAGACTGCAATATTTTCCCCGTTTGGGCTAGCGAGATACATTGGTAAAGCCAGTAAAGACATCGTTTCAGATGTTCTTAATATCTTACAGACATTGTACTCTATAAAGTTTACAAGTGTTATATGGGTTAAGAAGTTAGAATGTGCCATTATTTCTTCCTTACAATTATGTTTATTTTTAGAAATGCAATAGAAGTAGAAGTTCATTTGTTACCTCAAAAAGTTTGATTAGGAATCACATCTGTTTAGGAATTTAAAAGAAACAAAAGTTTGATAAGAAATTAAGACTTACCTATGAGGGTAATATTCAATTCAATAATCTTTTATTTTTATCATATCTAGAGTATTTACATGTACTATAATTTCATTGTCACACTTTCTATATCTGATTAGGAATTAAGTCTGATTTTATATATATAGATAGATGTGTGCATATAGTACAGATATCTTTATAGTTATATATATATACACATGTATAAGGGATAATACTACTATGGTGTCCTATAAATTCAATGATTCTGCTCCATTTACACTAATGTATAAGTTGATAAATACTTTCCTAATTACTCTTGAACTGATTTTTTTGTTTATGTTTTTGTTCATGTTTTTTTCAAGCAACACAGGGGTCTATAAACTTCAGTATAGTATACATTTTGGCAACGTTTTGGCACTAAAATATTTATGCACCTTTTAGGAGTCATTTTATTTTGATCAATTATTTAACATTTTTTTAATTAAAAGCTATCTCCACTTTTAATCCTACCTAAAGTCTGTTATTAAGTGTTAATTAATATGTTTCTTATAGAAATAAGTCATCTATAAGTTTTCATGGGTAGGAAATATAAAATATTTTCTATATCAGTGCAATGGCTTAAAAATCTAGGAAGTGTTTTCTATGTTTTATAATATTTAATTTGCTCTTTACATAGATATGAATCTTTCATTAATACCCTGAAATTGCCAAATGGGATGACTTTGAACCTTCACTTTGCCCCCGCAGACCCCTGCAGCCAACATGCTTGATATACCTGGTATCTGCCACATCCTTTCAAAATGGCTACTTCATGCAGGTTGTGAACACAAATGAAAAAAACAAGTTATTTTCTTTTAGAAATGCAGAACAAACCAAATATCATTAAAATCAATACCTCTTTAACAGTTTAATTACTCTTCTGAGGCCTCTAAATTCTGATAACTTCAAATGTGGAAAAAGCAAACCAGAGTTCTACTAAGGGTAGACTATAGGAAAACTATACCATGTATTATTTTGTAGCAGCTTTTCTAACAAGTCTTATGTGATATTATGATTTAAATTGTACTACCTTTGCTGTAAAATAGAGCAAGTTTATTTTAATAAGGTGGTTCATAGATGTAATCTCAGGCAAAATGAAGTTGATCACAAGTTCATTCAGATACCAGATATTAAGAAAACTAATTTTAAGTCTTCAATTTTTTTTGACATAACTAAGTTCTGTCTTTATATTCATCACCATTTTATATGATATTGTATGTAGTATATTTAGAAGTTTCAGAAAAAAGTTTTACTTTCACTGAAAGTCCTCCACATGACATCAAAGTCTGTTCAGTGTCTGCCATTGATACTTTTCCTTGTAGTGGCATCAGAGTCCCTGCAGGACAGTCATAATATGAGTTCACATAGACAAGACCAGAGAAGCATTCTGACCCCTTGGTCCTCTGGAATATTCTACCCACCCATCCAAGCTCTTTTCTTCAGAAGGACTGCTCATCTTCATGCTCTCCTCTTATGTCCTTTGCTGAGGTTTTCCGCCTATTCCTCCTCATCCCAAATGCTAAATATTTGAACAACTTAGGATTCAGTTCTCAGGCCTTTTATCAGCTTGCTTTACAACCGTCCCTTGTTCCAAGAATTCTTACTCAGTCGTAAGAACAATAATAATGTTTCCCTGCCATTAATACTACTATCCAGTTCATAAGCATTTCCCAAGGTGACCATTTCAGGAGGTAGATGTATTGGAACAAAAAGTATTTACTTAAATAAGACTAATTTAGAAATAGTAGAATAATCCATTGGAATATTAACTTGCTAGATCTAGAAAGAATTCTTGGTAGATATTCTGTAGTGTAAAATGAATCTGGCTATTATTTACATTGTGCTCGGCATTCACTTAGCAACCTTATATTAGCCTTTAGCAAATGAGTCTATATCCTAGTACTAAGAATGACCTTGGGGCGGGCCAAGATGGCAGACTAGAGGGCGGCTGCATTTCACGTTGCTCCAGGACACAAGATTCAAAAGAGGAGATAGTGAGAGACTTGGGACCAACTCAAAGCCGCCGGGTAAGTCTCTCCCATTGGAGAGGCGTCCCGGATGGGGCGGTAGCCCCGGAACGCAGGGAACTTTGTGAAGTGGAGTTGCTCGGCGAGACACCCCTCCCCCAGCTGGAGCGGTAAACACGGACAACTGGGATCATCGTAGAGGAGGCGGCTCAGCACAGCGCTTGGACTCGGAGCAGCCACTGGGGCTCCAGGCGGCTGCCTGAGGAGGAGCTGCGTGGCGAGCTGTTTAGACCCAGAACGACCGCTTCTGAACACCGGGGGGTTGCCCGGAGGAAGAGGAGAAGCCCGGCGGGTCGCTTGGTCTAGGAGTGACTGCATCAGAGCCACAGGCGGTTGCCAGAGGAGGAGGCGAGTGGTGAGTTGATTGGACTAAAAGCGACCGCTCCTGAACACCGGTGGCCTGCCTGGAGGAGGAGCGTGGTGAGTCGCTTGGTCTCAGAGCCACCGCTCCTGAACACCTGGGGGGCTACCCCGAGGAGGAGGAGGAGGAACAGGGCGGGTCACTTGGACTTGGAGTGACTGCCTAGGGCTACGGGTGGTTGGCGGGAGGAGGAGACCCGAAGTGAGTTGCTTGGACTCCTAGTGACTGCGTCGGAAACCGGGCGGCTGTCCGGAGGAGGAGGTGTGTGGCAGGTCTCTGGGTCTCGGAGCTATTGTACGGGGCTCCAGGTGGTGGCTCAGAGGAGGGGCTGCACAGCCAGGCGATTGGTGCAGAGCAGGGTCCCAGGAGCTAGGTGGCTTCTTGCTGGAAGAGCCGCACAGAGACACGCCTAGGGGCGGAGCGAAGTTTCCAGGGCGGCGGGCAGATTCTCTGGGAGAGGCAGCCTAAGGAGACTCGCCTGCGAAGGGTGAGGCTCCCAGGCCCAGGACGTAGGTTCGGGCCCCTGGGAATGTTGCAGAGGAAGACAGCCCAGCCCAGGTGGTAGTTGTAGATTGAGGTGAACCTCTAGGAGGGCAACTGACCAGCGAGACGTCCCCACCGAGTGAGTCTTCCCAGCCGGGGGAGGTTTTCCCACAGGGACGGTAAAACCAGAGACACAGGCACAAACAGGCCTTGCCTCAGCCCGCAGTCTAGTTCCCCATTGGATGACCATTGGTCAACAAGTGGAGGCACCTCTGCCCACTAGCAGGGAATATACGCCACCTGAGGGTCACCACCCCTAGAGAGGCAGCTTCTTCGTGGAGCTCTGCATTATCAACCTCCTCCAAGACTGCAGGCTACTGAAGGATAAGAGGGGATATACTAGCAATCTTCAGGGACATTATAAGTCGATAGAGGAAATCTGCAATATCTTAATGACCCACTGATTCCTGAACAATATGAGAAAACAAGGGAAGAAAATGCCCCAAACAAATCTAGATGTTATATCAATAAAATCCAACGACAGCATGGCAGAAGAAATGACAGAAAGGGAGTTCAGAATGTACATAATTAAAATGATTAGGGAAGCAAACGATGAGATGAAAGAGCAAATGCAGGCATTGAATGATGAGATGAAAGAGCAAATGCAGGCATTGAATGATAGCACCAATCAACAGTTAACAGAGCAAATTCAGGAAGCAAAAGATCATTTCAATAAAGAGTTAGAGATATTGAAAAAAAACCAAACAGAAATCCTTGAAATGAAGGAAACAATAAACCAAATTAAGAACTCCATAGAAAGCATAACCAATAGGATAGAACAGCTGGAAGACAGAACTTCAGATATTGAAGACAAAATATTTAACCTCAAAGTTGAACAAACAGAGAAGATGGTGAGAAATCATGAACAGAATCTCCAAGAACTATGGGATATCATGAAAAGGCCAAATTTGAGAATTATTGGGATTGAGGAAGGCTTAGAGAAGCAAACCAAAGGAATGAACAATCTATTTGAAGAAATAATATCAGAAAATTTCCCAAATCTGAAGAATGAAATGGAAAATCAAGTCCAAGAGGCTTATAGGACTCCAAATACACAAAATTACAACAGACCCACACCAAGGCACATTATAATGAAAATACCTAACATACAAAATAAAGACAGAATTTTAAAGGCTGTGAGAGAAAAGAACCAAATTACATTCAGGGGGAAGCCAATATGGATATCAGCAGATTTTTCAATCCAGACCCTAAAAGCTAGAAGGGCCTGGAACAACATTTTTCAAGCTCTGAAAGAAAATGGATGCCAACCAAGAATCTTATACCCAGCAAAACTTACCTTCAAATTTGACGATGAAATAAAATCATTCCATGATAAACAAAAGCTAAAAGAATTTACAAAAAGAAAGCCAGCATTACAGAACATTCTCAGCAAAATATTTCATGAGGAAGAGATAAAAAACAAAGAAGCAAATCAGCAAAGGGAGGAATTATCCTAAAGGAACTGTCAAATAAAGGAGGAACCAAGATGTGTCAAAAATTTTAAATATGAACCAAATGACTGGGAATACAAATCATATCTCAATAATAACCCTGAATGTTAATGGCCTGAATTCATCAATCAAAAGACATAGACTGGCAGATCCAACAGTATGTTACCTGCAAGAGACTCACCTCAAAGAAAGAGATACCCATAGACTAAATGTGAAAGGATGGGGAAAAACATACCATGCACATGCACTCAGCAAAAAAGCTGGAGTATCCATCCTCATTTCAGATAATGTGGACTTCAAGCCAATGTTAGTCAGAAGGGATAAAGAAGGACATTTTATACTGCTTAAGGGAAGCATAAATCAGCAAGATATAACAATCATAAACATCTATGCCCCAAACAGTGGCTCATCCATGTATGTTAAACAAATCCTTCTCAATTTTAGAAACCAAATAGACCATAACACAATAATACTATGTGATTTTAACACGCCTCTTTCACCACTGGACAGATCTTCCAAACAAAAATTGAACAAAGAAACCATAGATCTCAATAACACAATCAATAATTTAGACTTAACAGACATTTATAGAATATACCATCCAACAAAGAGCGAATACACTTTCTTCTCAGCAGCACATGGATCCTTCTCTAAAATAGACCATATATTATGCCACAAAGCTAATGTCAGCAAATACAACAAGATAGAGACACTACCTTGTATTCTATCAGATCATAATGGATTGAAGTTACAAATTAATGAAAGATAAAAAACAGAAACTACTCCAACACCTGGAGATTAAACAATATGCTACTATATGATGAATGGATAACAGAAGATATTAGGAAGGAAATTAAAAAATTCTTAGAGGTAAACAAGAACAAAGAAACATCATATCAAAATCTCTGGGACACTATGAAAGCAGTACTTAGAGGAAGATTTATTTCATGGAGCGCATTTAATAAAAGAAGTAAAACTCAAAAAATAAATGACCTAACACTACAACTCAAAGCCCTAGAAAAAGAAGAACAGACCAACACCAAAAGTAGTAGAAGACAGGAAATAGTTAAACTGAGAGCTGAAATCAACGAAATTGAAACGAAAGAAACAATACAAAAAATTGACAAAATAAATAGTTGGTTCCTCGAAAAAATAAACAAAATTGATAAACCTTTAGTCACACTAACAAAGAGAAGACGAGAGAAAACCCAAATCACTAAAATTCGGAATGAACAAGGAAATATCACAACAGACAGGACTGAAATACAAAACATAATTAGAAGCTATTTTGAAAATCTATACTCCAACAAAATAGAAAATTTCGAAGACATCAACAGGTTTCTAGAGACATATGAATTGCCTAAACTGAACGAGGAGGACATACACAATTTAAATAGACCAATTTCAAGTAATGAAATAGAAGAAGTCATCAAAAGCCTTCCAACAAAGAAAAGTCCAGGACCAGATGGGTTCTCAGCCAAGTTCTACAAAACTTTTAAAGAAGAGCTCATTCCAATACTTCTCAAAGTATTCCAGAAAATAGAAGAGGAGGGAACTCTCCCAAACTCATTCTATGAAGCCAATATTACCCTGATTCCTAAACCAGACAGAGACACATCGAGGAAAGAAAATTTCAGACCAATATCCTTAATGAACATCGACGCAAAAATCCTAAACAAAATTTTAGCAAATCACATACAAAAACATATTAAAAAGATCGTGCACCATGATCAAGTGGGTTTCATCCCAGGGATGCAAGGTTGGTTCAACATCAGGAAATCAATAAATGTCATTCACCATATCAATAGACTTAAAGTCAAGAATCACATGATTATTTCGATAGATGCAGAGAAAGCATATGATAAAATACAGCACCCCTTCATGCTCAAAACACTAGAAAAAATAGGGATAGTGGGAACATTCCTTAACATTGTAAAGGCCATCTACGCTAAACCCATGGCTAATATCATTCTAAATGGTGAAAAACTGAAAGCATTCCCTCTAAAAACTGGAACAAGGCAGGGATGCCCTCTTTCACCGCTTCTATTCAATATCGCCCTTGAAACTCTAGCCAGAGCAATTAGACAGACCAAAGAAATTAAAGGGATACGAATAGGAAAAGAACTCAAACTATCCCTATTTGCTGATGATATGATGGTATACTTAGAGGAACCAGGAAATTCCACCAGAAAACTTTTAGATCTCATAAGTGAATTCAGTAAAGTAGCGGGATATAAGATCAATGCACATAAATCTAAGGCATTTTTATACATAAGCGATGAATCTTCAGAAAGAGAAATTAGGAAAACTACCCCATTCACAATAGCATCGAAAAAAATAAAGTATTTGGGAATCAATCTCACAAAAGAGGTGAAAGACCTCTACAATGAGAACTACAGAACACTAAAGAAAGAAATTCAAGAAAACCTTAGAAGATGGAAAGATCTCCCATGTTCTTGGATAGGAAGAATTAATATTGTCAAAATGGCCATACTACCAAAAGTGCTATACAGATTCAATGCAATTCCAATTAAAATCCCAATGATGTACCTTACAGAAATAGACCAAGAAATTATGAAATTCATCTGGAAGAATAAAAAACCCAGAATAGCTAAAGCAATCCTTGGCAGAAAGAGTGAAGCAGGGGGTATCACAATACCAGATCTTCAACTCTACTACAAAGCAATAGTAACAAAAACGGCATGGTATTGGTACCAAAATAGAAAGGTGGATCAATGGTACAGAATAGAGGACACAGACACAAACCCAAATAAATACAATTTTCTCATACTAGACAAAGGGGCCAAAAATATGCAATGGAGAAAAGATAACCTCTTCAACAAATGGTGCTGGGAGAATTGGAAATCCATATGCAACAGAATGAAACTAAACCCATATCTCTCACCATGCACGAAACTAAACTCAAAATGGATTAAGGATCTCGGAATCAGACCAGAGACCTTGCATCTTATAGAAGAAAAAGTAGGTCCAGAGCTTCAACATGTCGGCTTAGGACCAGACTTCCTCAACAGGACTCACATAGCACAAGAAATAAAAGCAAGAATTAATAACTGGGATAGATTCAAACTAAAAAGCTTTCTCTCAGCAAAGGAAACTATCAGCAATGCGAAGAAAGAGCCTACAGAGTGGAAGAAAATCTTTGCCAATCATACTTCAGATAGAGC
The DNA here is from genome assembly GCF_902686445.1 of Sciurus carolinensis. NCBI lineage: Eukaryota > Metazoa > Chordata > Mammalia > Rodentia > Sciuridae > Sciurus > Sciurus carolinensis. Next base: position 18,002,649 of record NC_062217.1, on the reverse strand, counting down.
GCTAATCTCCAGAATCTATAAAGAACTCAAAAAACACTACACCAAGAATGTAAATAATCCAATTGACAAATGGGCTAAAGAAATGAATAGACACTTCACAGAAGAAGATATACAAGCAATCAACAAACATATGGAAAAATGTTCAACATCTCTAGTAATAAGAGAAATGCAAATCAAAACCACCCTAAGATTCCATCTCACCCCAATTAGAATGGCGATTATCAAGAATACAAGCAACAACAGGTGTTGGCGAGGATGTGGGGAGAAAGGTACACTCTTACATTGCTGGTGGGGCTGCAAATTAGTGCAGCCACTCTGGAAAGCAGTGTGGAGATTCCTTAGAAAACTTGGAATGGAACCACCATTTGACCCAGCTATCCCACTCCTTGGCCTATACCCAAAGGACTTAAAATCAGCATATTACAGAGATACAGCCACATCAATGTTCATAGCTGCTCAGTTCACAATAGCCAGATTGTGGAACCAACCTAGATGTCCTTCAATTGATGAATGGATAAAGAAAATGTGGTATATATATATACAATGGAATATTACTCAGCCATAAAGAATGATAAAATTATGCCATTTGCAGGCAAATGGATGAAACTGGAGAATATCATGCTAAGTGAGATAAGCCAATCTCAAAAAACCAAAGGAAGAATGATATCGCTAATAAGTGGATGATGACACATAATGGGGGGTGGGAAGGGTTAGTGTTGGGGTTGGAGTTGGGTTTAGGGAGGGGGGCAGGAATGGAGGAAGGAAGGACTGTATAGATGGAGGGTAGGGGTGGGAGGGGTGGGGGGGAAGGGAAAGAATGGCAGAATGAATCAAACAACATTACCCTATGTAAATTTATGATTGCACAAATGGTATGCCTTTACGCCATGTACAGACAGAGAAACAACATGTATCCCATTTGTTTACAATAAAAAAACTAAATAAATAAATTTAAAAAAAAAGAATGACCTTGGAAGAGAATATTGTATTCAAAATTTTTTTTCCATGTGCACAGTAAAGTAAAATTAACCCTTTGTTAGCTACTAAAGAATAAAAGATGCTGATTTATTTAGTAATATATAAATCTTGGCTTTCTTATGCTTATTTTAAAGATCACTTTTCCCACAAAATCTCAGCTAGGCATAGAGGTTAGGGAGAGTTAAAAAAATACAGATTTATTTTTCTTTCCATAACTACTAAAGTATGTATTTATATATGTTGAGTTTATTATGTGTTTACTTTATCCATTCATACAAACACAAGTCATATTTTTAGGGTTATTTAGATTAAAATTTTTTGGCATATAGAAAATAATCTTGAATAATGACTATGCACTTTGGTCTACATTTCACAAGTGTCTGATACTAAAGGATCAGATAAAACTCTAAATGATAAAACCACAGAAATATTCACAAAGAAATACTTCCTGATCTTGTTCAATGTTCAAAATTGTAAATACTTTGATTTTGCTAACTAGTGAAACTTTTACAGTACTGATGAAAATAATACCAAAGAGAATTGAAATACATGTCTAAGATAAATGCATTTTAATTAATATGTGATCACTATGAATATAATATTCTGATTATACATTTCCATTTTGGTTTACAAATAATTGAGACTTGTTCTGTTTGCTATTTTTTAAACATGATTGTGTGTAATGGAATATGGATGCTTAATGAATCACATAAATTCCTCTTTCCTTCTCTTGAAAAGTTGTATATTGCATTCATGGATTTAAGTAATAGATTTAAAATAAAGGAGTTTGTCCTTGAATGCCTAAGTAATGATTTTCATTGCATTGACTTATACCGATGTTAAATCACTGAGGTGAAAAGGGAAAACCTATTAATTAAAATTTAAAGAAGCCTCCTACCATGCATCCCAGATCAACAGCTATTCTACAGTGTCTCATAACTAAATCTGTACCACTCTAGAGGACATAAAATAAAGTTATGGTCTTTTTTCAACAGCATAATTCTATGTTAATATGACCAACAAAACAAATAAAAAATTAAAGGTCAAGAAAATATCATTGGATACATTTTATCATGATTTGACTATCATGATAACTGTCAACAAAACCCATAAACAAACCCATATTTCATTATGTTGAAAATAAACAGTGTGGATATTGAAATTGTAATATTCTCCCTCAATGAGAATTAAGTAAGGAAGTGCACCATGTAGAAAAATGTTAGTTATACCTTTGGATCTTTAATGACTTTTTTACCTCTAACTATGTAGAAAGAGTGATTTTCATATAGATTCTTAAGCAAAAAAATTAAAAGCTAAGTTTAATTAATTAAAAGTCTGGTCTTAGAGTTTCTCAAACCTTCTTATATATAAAGTTACTTGGATGTCCTGTTACAGAGTGAAATATGGTAGAGGAAGATAGAGTTGAGACATTTCTTATGATTCAGATGATGGTGTTGCTTGCAGTCCAAGACTGCATTTTAAGGAGCAAAAATTTATACCTTTGTTTACTGCAGTTCTTCTCTATTCATATCTCCAAAATAAGTGTCTAGTAAAAAAAAAAATTTTAAAGATTTTAGTTGTATTTATACATTAGCATTGCAAAAGAGCATCATATGAATGAGAACATTAGGAAATATTACAACTGAGCCAATAATGGTGGCTTGCCCTATATGAATTTTGGTGACAATCTCAGTTTTATTGTTTAGCCTTGGATTTACTTCCTAACACTGAAAGAGAGCCATTCCCATCTCTCCTCAGGATACAAAGCCCTCAGGTTACCCTTGCTTCCATTTTGAATCAGTACCTTTGGTTTCTTAGCAGCAATGTTTCCCATTTATCACCTCCTCCGGCTTGTGATGAACACTGAAGAAATAACGTTCACAATCCCCTATATCGCATTAAATGCCAGTGGAGATAAATCAAAAGTTTTATGTGTACTCAAGGAAAGGAGAGAGACTATCCAAATGGGGAAGTCATAAAATACTTTGTGAAGGAGACAGACAAAGGGCAATCGGGACACAGACAAACAGATTGTGACTGCAATATTTATGAGAAAGTGGCATTTGAGAGGGTGGACTTATGATTTGATTTCAGGAACTGATGATAGGAAAGAAGGCATCCTGGGAAAAGCAAGCATCATTTTTATCTCAGTATTCCTCTTGTGCTTTCCTTAGGAAGGTCACTTGGAGAAACATGGTACAAGTCCTCTCATGGTGAGCCAATGCATGCCCTTTATGCTTGAAAGTCAATTTTGGTGGACACAAAACATTGACTTTCATTTTCTTTCCTTGCATTTGTAAGTGAGGTTTCTCTGCTTTGACCTTACTTCTAAGTTGTCATATGTTTTTAAAAGAATTTCTATTACATTTTTTTTAATTTGTGGGATCTCTAACTTCTTTTCTGAGTTTTTCTAATTCTGATTTATGTTGTTATTTGTTGCTGTATTCTTTACTTACTTTTAGCTCACTTTGAAATTGTACATTTAATTTTTAATCTGTTTTTGAACATACCTTCCTAGTGTACTTTCATTATTTGTAGGAGTCATCACAGAATATGCTGCCTTCTTATGATTACTTTTTGTGGGATTTGGCTTAATACTTTTCTCATTTTTATTTTTGTGTTAATTTAAATTTTGCAAATTTTTAGAGATCTGACTCATAGCTTTTCTAAAGTTCTATTATTTTCAAGAAATGTTACGGGAAAATATAATGATGTGTTTTTTGAGATGGCCTGTCTCTCTTCCCTACATTTATCCATATCTTCTTTTTCCTAGCTCTGTTATCCTTGTCCCACTGTTCTTAATTACAAATCTAGAAGTTTCTCTCCAATATGGACTCCCCTTTGACCCCAAATCATATAAAAATCTTGCCAATTTTTTCAAGTGATCATTGGCTTCCAAGACTCGAGCCCTCTTAGCTCTACATATATAAAGGCCCTAGTACTTTTGCCCACTATTGGTGTGGACAAAAATGTCTTACATTTTCTACTGATTTCCAGTGAATACCTGTTGACTGTTTGGAGTCCTATTGTGTTTAAGTGTTCAACTAATGCTTTCTGCTATACACGTGATGAAAGTATGCAGATTGTACATCCTTGCTTGTTTCAGTTTCCAGGAGCATAAGCATAACTCTTCACTAATATTTGCTTAAAATGGTGTGCATTTGATCTTAGTTTTGCTGTCAAATTATCCTTTCTATTTCATGTAAGGATTCATGGGTGTCCAAAAGCTATGTTGTCGCCACCACTATTACCTTCCCTGAATCTCCTAGATCATTGTAAATATTTAAGAATACAAAATGTGATAATAATAGATGATACACTGATGTTATTCTTCATCTTTGGTCCTGATACATTTATAAATGGTTTGATATTAAACAGCAGTGATTTTAAGTTTATATATCCCCTATTGTGTTTCTGCCAATGAAATAGACTTTGTTAGCAATTGATATATGAATGTACCACAATTTGTTGTCTATTGTTTCCAAATATGAGTATAAGTAATACCAACAGCAAACCTCTCTATGAATATGAGTTTGTGTTATTCCAGGTGGTAAACTTGATCTTCAAAGTGATTGTATAAATTTATGTTTGCACTAAATTTATGTTTGCACTAGTACTGAAGAAAATTATTAGATTTTTTTACCATGATTTCATGTCTATAGACTTTTTAATTTGCCAAAGTTTGAGTGTACATGGCAACAAATATTTTTATGTGTGTCAAAGAAAATGTCACCAGACAAAATTGAATAGGCCAGAAAGACATTATTCAAGGGTATGACAATAGGGAAGAGAAACTGAACTCAACTTCACTGGCCTAAAGGCAGAGGAGTTTTAGGCCTTGGAGTGAGCTCATGGAAAAGTCTTGGGATGGTAATAGGGGTAAGGCTGGTCAATGTGATTGGGTAAGTCATCCTTTTGCTAACTTGGTGCTTGTATTACCTACTACCCTTCTGCAATGTGGAAAACAGTACTCTCTTTTCTAATAATTGCATTTCATACACATGCCTCCCCAGTCCTTGAAAAAGACAACCCTGGATTGTAAAACTGGAAAGAAGCTGGGGAAAGATTTCCATCCCAAAGAGGCAGAGAAAGAATTTCTAGTAACATGTTTTCTAAAGTACATCCTCAAGAAAAGAAATTTCAGGGGTTTATGGTCTGGAAGAAATGAATAAATGATTCTATAGTCAGGTCGAAGGTTACATTATAACTGGCTTAATGAAGTGCATTTTGCTAATTACCAGTAAATTTGATCATTGCTTTTGTTTGTTGGCCATTTTTTTGTGTCTATTTTGTTAATTTCCTTTTTTTGTCTCTTTTTAATATTTCAATCCAAGGTTGATTTGAAATGTCTCATTATATACTGAACTAGTAGTATTTTGTCAGTACATAATATTGGCAAGTTATCTGCTGCTTCTGGCATGTCTTTTAAGCATATAATGTATTGCCTTTATAATCATAAGGTGCTCAAAATTCAGAAGGAGAGACAGATGCAAATGTTGAAGTGTAAAGTTATAACCAATAGAAAATATGAAGAAGGCATAGAGGGGGCATAAATAAATGATAATTAATTGTATGGGAACTTTCCTAGGAAAAGAATCCTGCAAATTACACTTCAGCTAGGTTTGCACGAAGAATCAAAGAAAGTCGAATAGAGAATGGGATAGACTTCATTCCAGGCATAACATTTACAAAAAACACATTTGTTTCAGATATCACAGTGTTTTCAGGGGAGCACAATGTGTGTGCTCTTTCTGAAACACACCTTTTGAGGAAATAATGAGAAAAGAAGCTAGGAAAGCAGCCGGAGATTTCAGTAACATAGAAGAGTATATATAATTGCCTGGCTAGTAGCTGGGCTTTGTTCTACAGGAAATAATGGGTTTACTCACCTTCAAAGGAATCCAAAAAAAAAAATCTATATATTCAAAGCATAAGGTACAATTGATATAACAAGTGATGGTGATATCTGAGCAACAGTTAGCTCTACATTGTCCAATTGACAAGTCCAAAATGAAACATACCAACTTTCCTCCCAAAGCAGAGTTCAGTTTTCCTTTCTTAGTTGATACATGACTAATCTCCATCCTCCAAAGCCAAAAAGTCAAGTTATCCCACTATCATCTGCTTTCCTCACTCTGCCCATGAAAATGAACCCATTTTCCTTACCACTAAATCCCTTTTAAATATATTCTCTCTCCTATTCTCAATGCCACTTTCTTAGCTTAGCTCCTCAACTTCCTGGCTGGAACTGCTTGTATAATGTCTCACGGGTCTTTTTGCTCTCTCTTGGCCATTTCTTTGCTTCTCTTGATGTGATATTTTTAAATTGATGATCTGGTTCTTTTCTGAGATATGGGACTTCAAGCTACCATGTAATGTTACTAGGCAGAGAACTAGACCTCTAAAAAGAGGAGATTAGCTCAGTGTCAAAAGTTGAATAATAGCTTTTAATTTTTTTTTTCTTTTTGCCTTTTTTGTTGGTACTGGGAATTTGAACCCAAGGGTGCTTTTGTTAAGCACCCAAGGGTTCTTAACCATGAGCCACATCCCCAAACCCTTTTATGTAGAGACATGTTTAAACAGCTCTAAGATGGCGGCTGGCATTGGGCCAAGAGGTGGCGCATAATTAGTGTTAACATGGCGTGATCTCTTATGACCTTTTGCCTGATTAATTAATGTCTCCTCTGTGCTAGTGGTCAACAGATGTTCCTCATTCTTTCTTGATTGGTACCGTGGCGTGTGCTCCAATCGTGCTAATCCTAAGCTGATTGGCTGCGTTAGTTATATAAGACATTCTCTTCATCTGGGTGGGGGTCCCAGGTCACAGGTTGCAGATCGCAGAATGCAGGACTAAGAACGCACCTCTAGCATGCATCTCTAGCATGCACCTTTAGGACGCAGGATGCAAGACGTACCTCTGAGAAGAAGTAGCAGACCTCTAAGAAATAGCTCCTCTGAAAGCGTAGTCTCTCTGATAATAGTAGCCTCTCTGAAAGTGTAGCAAGCCTCTCTTCCTCTAAAACTTCCTCTAAAAGCAGGCAAGCCTCTCTTCCTCTATAAACTAGCGAATAAGCAAGCAAGCAAGAAAGCAGTCCAGAAAAAGATAATAGAAGTAGTTCATTCCCAGTCCACCTCCAATAAATTCCTGCTGGATTGTTGCTGCAGGCGGCAACACTTTTATTTTTATTTTTTTAAATTTTGAGACAGGGTCTTACCAAGTTGCTTAGCACCTTGCTAAGTTGCTGAGGGTGGCCTCGAACCTGGGAATCCTCCTGTCTCAGTCTCCCCATTTGCTGGCATTATAGGCATGTGTCACAACATCTGGGAAGACAATCAATTTTAATTATCCCAATGACATTGAGATGCTTGGGACCAAATTAAATTTTCTCAGTAAAATGAGTCATGGCATTGTTTTGTTCTACCTGTCTTAAGACAGTACTCTAAAAATCAAAATAACCTTACAGCTCTTGTGCTGGTCATTTGCCTGCTTTTTTGTGACTCCAAGCCTACCCATCTATCAATTTTTTATACTTATGCAAAATAAATTTTGCAAATGCTTCAGTCGAGTTTCCAAACTACAGAAGATCTATAAATTTACCAGATTCTTTTGCCAGCTAATTTGCTGTTACTTATTCTGTCAATGGGAAGTCCTAAAATGAGATTAGAATAAAAGAGCATACTCCCTTACTGTTTCCATTTTCTGTTAGTGTCACATCCATGATGGAAGATCTTCCTTTGCTCCAGACACTTTTAGCTCTTATATTAGCAGATATGCTTTGCTCCTGAGGGTATCTGCAGCAGCTACCTTTGCCTCCATTGCCAATCTGCAGTGCCTCCTAAACATTTGAACATCATTCAGAGAAAGCTATACTCCCAATGTCCATCGTGAGATGTATACTTCCTTTCCAATACCTTAGAATTTAGCTGTCCTATCCCTTCCCCCTCTTCAACCCTAGGAATGAGGGCTGCTCCCTGTAATTGCCAATATCCATATTCCTTAATTCCCCTTTACATGTCTATACATCAATTTCACTATTTAAAATTGTGTCTGTTTCCTTGACTGGAACTTATCTGATACAGCTGGTGTTAAATTTAGAATCAGAACATATACTTATTACCTGAAAACCTATCTTCCTGTTACTTTTCAGGGAGGTCAAACTATTAGAGTTTTCTGTGGATGTATATTGTACTGCAGGTTGACATCTGTTTTGCCATTTCCTCCAAATTCCAGAGGAAAACAATCTCATTGAAAATTCAATGAAATAACTCATTCATGCTTGGATATTGAACAGAGAGGAAGAAAAAATAGTTGTCTTCTTGGTAAGAAGTACCCTGGAGGCAGCCCTGAATCACTGAATCTTTGATTTAATTCAATGTAGTATCAAACACTATCAATGAGACTAGTATGGAAAACTATTTCTCTGAGGACTGACCACTGGGACTATTGGGTTTTCCATGGAGACAACCATATAGGGCTGGAAAAGTTTGAAACAGGTTAATTAATTCATAAATAAATAAATAAAAAGCCAACAGAGCCAAGGTATGGCATGAAATGTTTTTGTATCTTGAAAACAATTTTCAAGTCTCTTTCCTTCAGTGTTGCTGACTCCAAGTCCACCTAGATTTTGTATATTTTAATTAACTCTGTAAAATACAATCAAGTATTTCTTAAACATCCTATATTTATTTATCAGAAATATATTTAGTATGGTTTAATTATCTAATCTGATAATTTTATTGGTTCCTATGGCCCACTTAAGAGTATAATTTTATATATTAGTTGCAATAATCATAATGCATTGTAAGATTTGTTAGGGCAAGTAGGAAAGCATCTTTTTATTTGTCTGTCCATGACAACACTTTTTTTGATCATGGAATACATAACTTACATAAGAATTATCTCTGTGCATGTTTAAAATACATATTGTAGAGTTCGACCAAAAATACTAAATCACCTTTCAACAGAAGAGCCCAGAAACTCATATTCAACAAGCGTAATAAATAATCATTATTTCCAGTAAAGCTTAGAACAACTGCCTCACAGTTTTTACCACAGTGCTTCCAAACATGGGACATTTAATGAATGTGTTCTGAATTGCATGAATGGATATGAGCATAATCTACATGTCTCTAAGAAATGTCTTAATTAACATTAAAAACCAGATTTTCTAATGAATTTAAAATGTTGACATTTATTTTAGGCAAGAATATTATCAAGAAACCAAACTGAACATAAATATGTTTATATGCAAATCTCAAAGCTGAGTTAAAATAGTAAATTTCATAAGTATAGGTTTCTTCAACAATTATGAGGATTTGTAAATTGTATAAATAACTTTCATATTTTCACCTGGTGGAGACCTGACTAGAATTTTTCACATTAGTTAAATGTGCTATTTTGAGTGAAAATTAATAATCAAGAAGTAATTATTGAGTGCTAATTGTTAAACTGAAGTGTAAAGCACTGAACTTAAGAGTATAATTTTCTAGATTAATGTGTAATGTCTCAGTTTTGAAGGAGATACATTAACACAATATGTAGTATTGAAGTGTAATTTTTGATTGATTTTGTTTGACTTCCTTTAATTTTCCTGTAACTTTAGTGTTTTGTGCTAATTTCTCAATATAAATAATTAGGTTTACCTATTAAGTAATATATAAAATTTAACTCCAGTTCCCTGGTTACAAATATGTGAAACAATATGGATTTTATATCATAACACTTCAAAATAATTATCAATAGCTCTTACTCCCATGTTACAAGTATAGTCTCTATAATCCCTTTTTTGTTTTTTTCCTGAAATCTAAACCACATTGTGGAGCTTATAAGGGAATAACATGGCACTAACTTCGTACAAATTTTGAACTCCAAATTAAATTTGTGTCACTAATGGCTTCTCTTTTGTAGTCCTAACACCGTAACTATCTTTTCTTGGCAGTTAACCCCTTACCTCCTTAATATCTACTCATGCATGCATTGATCCAATAAATACTTTCTTGGTACTCATTCTACCCTAGTCACCAGGCAAATTTCTGACTCTAGGGGATAAACATGAGTAATCATGAAGTTACAGTGCAATGTGAGGAATTTCACTTGGAAAAAGCAGACTTTATAGGAGTACATAAGAAGGATAACTCACCCAGTCTTGGGGATAATGGAAAGATTTCTCAAGGGGAGGGAAATAGATTCTGACACCTGAAAGCATAATTGTTAATAAAGTCATGGATAACCAGGGAAGCAATCACTACAGAAAGAGAAAGAAGCAGCAGAAACAGAAACCTGATCTTTAAAGAAACCTGGGCATTCATAGGGGACTGCATACATGCAATTCCAGAATGTTGTATATAATGTAGTCTGGGGATTGGCATAAGCCACTTCATGAGTCACTTACTAGTTCTTGCTGTACCAATAATCCAGTCATGGATGCTCAGATTTTCCCCTATTAAAAGTTCTCAAATTGCAGTGTTACAAATGTATTTTAAAACAATAAAATAAAAAAGAATGTATTTAGAGAGAAAGTTTAGGGTCAGTCACTGTAACCCAAGTACCAAGTAATGATGATATAAGTGAAAATCAAATTCCTATGGCGATTTCTCCACCTCTTAAGTGAACTTGATTACACTCTCATCAGCTAACTTAAATTTTTCTGTATATCTATATCATGACAATGTAGTTTATTTATTTTCTTTTTCTATTTCCTCATAGACTATGAGTTTCTAAAGATGGTTCTTTGGGTTGATTCTATTTTAGGCTCTCTTGGTGTTCTGAAGATAACTTGTCATCATGGCATAATGTTCCTCTATGTAGGTTCAGCAAAAGTTGCCCAAGCTCAGTGAACAATCCTAATAAAAATTCCCTGTCTCAAAGGGTCTGTTGTTAACAAAACTTAAAACTAAAATGTGAAAATTGAGTTTTTAAATAATCTTAAGAGCACATTGGCACTATAAAATAATAGATAATATTTATCAGAGTGATATTCAATCATAGTGCCTAGCCCCATTCTGAGTATATCCATCCATTAGCATATTAAATCTTAACAGAAATCTGTAGGTAGTATTGTTGGCACATATATGTTGAATCCTTTGCCGTGAATTACATTAACTCTAGCTAGCATGCTGCAGAGCCAAGATTCAGAGCCAGGAAATAGTATTTCAACCAAAAATAATGCGAGAGTAGTCTTGGGAGATTATGTATAAGAAACTCTCTGCCATATTTTAAAAGTTTTGAAGTTATTTTTGTATTTATGGGCAAAATAGAAAATTACAAAAGAAATTTATTGAAAGAAAAGTATCTTTGAAAGAGTATTATTAAATATTTGTCTAAATCCATGAACAAGCAATTTAAAAAGTAGGAAGTGTTCAGTTCAGTTATATGCTTCCTATAGAGCAAGGATTCATTTCATTGAACTTTTAAAGAGGACCAGGAATGACCTTTTACAATAAAGCAATAGGTTTCATAAAGGAAATACACTGAAAAATATATAAAGTAACATGACCTCTATTTGTGGTTCTATTTCTAATGTCCAGGGATCTTGAACAAGGTTTGGATCTCATTTGTCAGAGAGGCTCACAAAATCCATTTTATCTCTTAAACATTATATTTCAGAGAAGGGCATATTACAAAAGAATGGTTGTTACTTATAAAAAATCTTAGATATAGTTGATCTTGATGAAAGCCATCATGATAAAACCCATCAGATAAAGACCCATCTTGTAAAGATACATCTCTTTGCCAAAGTTAGATTATTCATTTGAATCATCTAAAGAAACAACATAACCAAAGACCTGTGAGACGACTCATTAAAGATACGTTGCGAGTACTGACTTGCAGATTTGCATTTGTGCTGAATAAGTATATGGATTAACTTTAAATAAGAACAGATTGTCCCTGAATGGGTGCTATTCTAGGGGGAAGGCTGTTTAACTCTTGGTATCACAATGAACTTTGTTCAAGAGATAAGAAGGCCGAAGTTATCCTGAGAAATCATTGGTAAAAAAGAATAATCACTGTGTGATCTTAACTGTGCTTTTTAGAAACATGGCTCTTGGTTCTGTGAGGAACATTGTGGTCATCTCTGTATCTGTTGGTCAGTCAGCTTCTCATCCCTGTGACCAAAATACTTGGCACAACAACTTAAAGGAGGAAAGGTTTATTTTGGTTTATAGTTTTAGAAGCTTGAGTCCATGGCTGGTTGTCTCCATTACTCTGGGGTCCGAGGTGAGACAGAACATCTTGGTGGCAGGGTGCAGTATAGGAAAGCTGTTCAGTTCATGGGAACTGGAAACAAAAAAGAGAGGGGTCAGGGACAAGATATAGTCCCCAAGGGCAAGCCCCCAGTGTCCTACTTTCTCTACTGCGCCCCACCTGCCTATAATTTCCACCTCCTCCTAGAAGTCCATTCAAATAATTAAACCGTCAAATGGATTAATCTACTGATGAGGTTAGAGGCCTCATGACCCCAATCACTTCCCAAAGCACCACCTGTGGACATTGTTGCATTGGGAATCTAGTCTTCAACACATGAGCCTGAGGGGGACATTCCAGATCCAAACCATAATAGCATCCAAAATGATGCAATAACGTAAACACACACACACACACACACACACACACACACACACACACATGATCTAGCCTAAATAGTGAAATGTTCTTGACTAATGGCTAACAGAATTTGATAGGGAAAGTAATGTATATAAGGTGTTTTAAATGGATCTTGAAATTGGGAAGAAAAAGGCCCAAGTTACAAGTCATATGAAAATCCATGTTCCTCAGTTGTCCCCAATGAAATGAGTAAATGAATTTTTATGTGATTAACTGAAGCTGAAAGAAATTGACTTGAGAAACAAATCTAGAATACAGAGCAGAAGTAACAACGTATAAAGAGATACTGCACAAATGATGTTTTCTGGAGCAGGAGTTGGGACAAAAACATCAGAAAAGCAATGCTGATTTTAAAGACTGACATACAGAAAAAGTTCAGAGGGTAGCTTTGGGTAAGTTAAAGACTAAGATGCCAGACCACCTGCTGTGGTCACACAGAGCACCACCTTTGGACACAAAAGCTTCCGGATCCCACTCTGCCATCGTGGGAATCATGTGGATACCAGAGCACTGTGGCTTTCAGAAAATGTCATTTATTGTTTTAAATTGACTTCTCAGCTCAATTCCATCTTATTCATTTTAGTTCGACTTAGTTTTCCCTATCAACTTAGGACTGAGAAGTATCAGGAAAGAAAGGAGGGAGGGAAGGAAGGAGAACAATTTTTGTCTCAAACTGAAAAGCCTGCAATTTGAAGTGTCATGTTGTTAATGAGATCCAGTGAGGAGGCCCAAACTTGTGTGACTCCATGACCTTGAAGCATGTGATGGCAAAGGGATGGGGATAGCTGTCGCTTAGAGAGGGTCAGCTGAGGTTCAGTTGATGCACATCTCAAGGTTGACTTTCTTTCTTCAAAGGTCCAAATGACCCCCTCACCTTCAACATCTTCAACATCTCATTTAAAAGAGCCTACTATCCAACCTCTAAACCCTCATTAAATATCTTTGAGGTTTAAAAATTCACTCCTCTATGATACATTTCTTTTCCCAAGAAAATCTAATATTTTTTCTTATCATCTTTTATTTCAAAGATAGTTTTATAATAAATTAGGAAGAAACAGCAAAAATTAAAATAAAACACTAGCACTTTTAAGATAAATGTTGGATGCCACAAATCCTTAACTATAGAATAAACTCTGAATTTCTTACCTTTCATTTAGTATTAGCCTTTCTTTTCATAAATTTTGTAGGATGGCAAGGGAAAAAATAAAATTTACAATCTGGTGTCTGGGGATATTTTCCCCCAGGACAGAGTTATATATCAGATTTAGTAAAGATTTATCAAGTAACAGTTATCAAATGAAGGAGCAAGTTTATGTGATAATTTGAAGTAGCATAACTGTTCTTAATGGGAAAATCAAAAGCTTCTTCTTATTTAAAAGTACATTAAATTTTTTCGGTTTAGATTCTGGGCCTTGAAAACTATTTTATTTAATGTATATTGTTCAGCATTTTAGATTTGGTCTCCAACTTGGAGATAATTTTCTTAATTTAAAATATTCATTTTAAATATTATTTTTAATGATAAATTTCTTTGATTCTTCTTGCTGTCATTCCATGGCCATCAGCATAGGATACTATGTTGGAAATAGCATCAAGAGAATGTTACAAATAAATTCTCCACCCATCAGAGCCTTTCTAGGAAAATGAAGATAGACAATTGGTAAGGAGCTGAATTTGCAAGTAGGTAAAACTAACTTATTTAAAGGAGCATTTATTTCAAAATATATGGAAAACTTTAACAAAATATATTCATTTTCCCATTAAATGAATGGTTTCTCTAGTTTCAACGTTTATATTTAAATTTATGTGTAGAAGTTCTTTTGCTTTGAATTTCTAATGCACTGCAAAATCATGGTTAAAATTGTTTAAATGGTAGAACTGAGTATTGATTTTCTGATGATGCTAATTTCTTTTAAAACAGAACTTTCTCCATAAAAGAAAAGTTTCTGTTACTATAGGATATTTAATTCCCATCTTATCCCTACACTTCTTATTTCCATAGGACTTATTTACTCAAATTTTAAATGCCAGCTCACTTGGTTTTACCTACAAGATTGCCAGTTCTGAGTATGTCTAATTAAAAGGTTGTATTGCTAGTTCTAAGACACATCCTAGTACTTTAAAATTCTTGAATGAAAGGAAGAATGAATGGATGAGTGGAAACATGGATAGATAGTTGAGAAGATAGTACTGTGCATTTAGGAATTTGGGATGGTTCAGAACAGAGTTCCCCCTTTGGAGTGTGGGATCATGGTGGGTTGTGTGATTACGCAAAGGTACATGAAGAAGGTGAGTTCAAAGCAAATGATAGCAATGACAGCCACATAACATTATTAGCATAAGATTTCTAAAACTAAAAATTATGCATGGTTTGTGAAATTCTGAGATGGTTTTACAGTATTGAAAATCTCAAACAAAACACAACCTTTTGAATTTACTCTTAGATGAAACTTTAAATTTAATTTTGAGATCTGAGAAATAGAATCAATTTTTGAAAGCGTTCTAGGGGGTAAAATAAGGTAGTAAAAAAAGGCAGGATATCTTAGTGTATGGGAAATTTTTCATATGCTTTATAGTCGCAATAAATTTTATGTCTCCCTTGTTCATCTAATGCTCCTTTCATTTAACTGACATGTCACCTTGAAAATATTTTCTAAGAAAGAGCATTTTATAAAAAGATGACTCTTCCTGCCACTTAAAAGAGATGCTATCCTACATGTTGTTTGAAAGGGTTAGCTCATTGTTATTTTATTTCCATTGAAACCCAAAATGTGCAACATGATGGCTGAAACTAGCTTTTCCAATTTCAACGGTTTAATGCTGTTATTAAACAATCCTAAAGCAATTAAAACTCATTTCTGTACTCTTTCTCCATATTTTAAAAAATCTCTAATAGATGTGGTTTTTTTTAATTTAAAAAAAAACATGCAATTGTTTAATTGCACTATACCTGCTGTTAAGACTAGAAACATGATAATAGGCATAGCAGCATTATTCAGTTGTAATTACATGGAATCTGTATCATCGCCTAGTCTTATCTGGTCCACACTAATTCTTGGTTATAGATGGAATTGTTCTATAAAACTAATGCAAAGAGAAAGTCTCCATCTTCCATATACCGTGATATGTGAACTGAGTATTAATGCATATCAGTTGATTTAAAGGCATCTCCCATTTAAATCAATAATTAGTGAATTTTTAGGAGTAGGATTACCAGTGTTAGAGATAAAGCTCTGCCTTAATCACAAGGGTCATTAGGTTTATTTTGCTGGCTACTTTTTTCTTGGCTTAATGCCCTTTTTGCTTAGATATGTTGGTTCTGGGGGTTTCTGGTATGTGAAAGCTGTGCTGCTCTGACCTACTTAACTTCCAGGCTTTACTACCATGTTGCTTCTCTTCCTATCCAGTGGACCCTGAGCACACTAGAACAAGTGTGCCTGAGGCCAGAACATATGCTTTACTTAGTTTCTTCCTCTTAGTAAAATAATTTCTATCATAGTTTCTTATTCAACTGTTTGAATATGAGGTATCCCTGAAAAGCTTCCGTGTTAGTGCAGGAGGTGAAATTATTAGATTATGAGAGCTATGACTTAATCAGCGGATTCATCCACTTGACAGATTCATACTCTGAAAGGATAACTGTACTGGATAGTAACTGTAGGCAGGTGAGGCATGGCTGGAGGAGGCGGGTCACTGAGTGTATGCCATTGAGGATTATATCATATCCCCCTGGCTCCTTCTCTCTGTTTCCTGGTCACAATGAGGTAAGTAGCTGTTTTTCACCATACCCTTCCACCATGATGTTCCATATCACTTCAGACCCAGAGCAGTAGAATCAGCCAACCATGAACTGAACCTCTGAAACTGGGAGCTCAAAATAAAATTTTCCTCCTCTAAGTTGTTCCTGTCAGGTACTTGATCACAGCAATGAAAACTGACCAACACATCAACTTTTATTGATTTTTTTTCCAAGTCAGTTTAATAAAGTCTTTCTTGTTGTTTCAAACAAACAAAAAAAAATCATTCCTCCTATAAAAACACGAAGAACAAAAAGCAGGTGTAGGTGCCATGCCACTCTCTCCTTTTCCTTCTATGGTATGTTGTAACCATTTATGTAAAGATTCATCTCCCCTTACTAAGACCCTTGATATAATCAATAGCTACATTTATTATGAATCAAGAAGAATTTTTAGAATGTAGAAGACAATGCTAAGGTACCTTTAGATACTCCCATACTTGACTATCAGATTCTATTTTACTTTTACAGAAGTAATACATATTTGTGTGTATATGTATATATACGCATATATATGAAATACAAGGGTATTTAAATAAAATTAATATTAATATTAATATTAAATAGAATTAATATTAATTTAATTTAATATTAAATAGAAATTAATGTTTAATTTTAATATTAATATTAAATAGAATATTTAAATAAATATTCTATTACTTCATTCATACATTTAAATACCATGTACCTATTTATTGAACAAAAATTATTAATCACTTTATTAAGTGCCATGCTTGGGAGCAAGAATAAAAAACAGATTAGTATAAAAATCCTCCTATTCCTCAAAGAGCTTTAAGTCATATGTGAAAGGAAAATATAGCGATGTTATAGAATAAAAAATAGCTTAGCAGAGTTAAGCACAGGGTACAATAGAAATAACACACTGTTTGACATTGAAAATGCCCCCCTTGGAACTTTTCTTTTTGTGCATTATAGAAACAGAGATTTTTCTTGAATCATGTGTTGAGATATTAGTGAAACATTTATTTATTTGCCTATTTCCAGAATTAATGCTCACCCTGTATGTCCATGTCTTTGTCTCTCCCTCTGTATCTCTATGTGTATATGTATCTTTATCTACATCTTTGTCAATATTTAGACTGTATATTATATCCACAAATATATGAAAGCATCAATGTAGGACCTGACACGTGTTTGGAAGTCAATAAATAAATGTTTCCTCCTTTTCTAGTTCTAGATTATTTTGAAATTTATGA
Organism: Sciurus carolinensis; assembly: GCF_902686445.1. Taxonomy (NCBI): domain Eukaryota; kingdom Metazoa; phylum Chordata; class Mammalia; order Rodentia; family Sciuridae; genus Sciurus; species Sciurus carolinensis. The sequence continues at coordinate 17,985,053 of NC_062217.1, read as the reverse complement.
GTGTATTCTCATAAAGTTGAAGAATGTTCATGTAAGAGGTAACGTTGATCTCACTTGCGATGCTCTGTGCTGTAGTCGAGATACGTGTGCTGAAGTGCTTGTATTGCTGTCTGTGACTTTATAGTTTGTCCCCCTTAGAAACCTTCACTGAACTCTTGGTACAAAGGCCACTAGATGGGGCTTGTGTGCTTAGTACTTTATTGTTTAGAAAAATGCATTTCCTTCTAGATTTTATATTATTTTTTAACTTGGATTACTTCTCTTTAACCTATGCTGTTTTTTATTAACTGTTACACCGTAAGAAGGTCTCATTAGAAATCTATTTATATTAGCAAACGTGCAACATAACTACTACACTTACAGATATGGTATTCCTCAAAGCAAGAAAACAAATCTCTTTACAACCAGGCACATTTGTCTTTTTAGAGGCAAGATGCATGGTCCCATTACCAATCTAATCGTTGTCTTCAGAACTATCTTGTCATATTAACAAAATCTCAGATACAGAATCTCGGAAGCTCTAATTCCTACTTTCTAGGGAGAGAAACATGCTTTATCTTTGATGGGAAAGATTGTTCCTTATCTATCACTAAGGTCTGTTTTCTCAAATTTCCACATGTATCAACATCACCTGAAGAGCTTCACAAATTCACATTGCTGGCCATACCACCAGAATTTCTCATTCCGTGAGCCTGAGATGGGGGCCAGTGACTCTCAAGTGCGCAGATAATGCTGATCCTGCTGGTCCAGGAGGCATATTTTGAGAACCTCTGTAGTTTCTGTGGATAAAGTGCATCCCATTCATGAGCTGGCCCTCCTGTCTCAACAATCATCTTTCCACTGAGACTGAGACTGAGACCAGGAAAAAATAAGGGGTGGTTTGTGCTTCCATTGCAATTATGCTTCTAACCACTAGGCATCCAACATACTTCCTGAGATAATATTGATCTTAATCCTCAGACTTGGGGGTACTGCTCTATAATTTTTAGTAACTAATAATTAAGACTTACTTAAGGTGTGGGAGAAGAGTTTTGCCCAAGGGACAAAAAACTATGAATTCTGATTGTCCTGTGGCTCTTGATTTTCCTTTGGCTCACTGACTTGGATTTTCAACTTTTCCTTTTCCTTTTCTCTCTCTCATGCCTGTCCCATCCCTAGGATCCCCACCTCCACCCAAATTTTTGAGTTTCTCTCCAAGTGCCTGGACCCAGGCCCCGTGAACCCACATGACCTTATCTATGAGTTCTCAGCCCCTATTGCACCAATTTCTATCTTACTCTAAGGCATGATTTTCCGCCACTGTATCTTTCCTAGACATGGGCTCCTTGTTTATGTACTATATCTGTACCTGGATAATTTAACTCCTCATCTATTCCTCCCTTCATCAGTTATTAAATACTAAGCATTGCCTCATCCAGTCACTATAGCTACCTTGGCAAAGCCATCTTTGAGATGTCCATCATTGTTTGGATTGATCTTTTTGGATTTTGGATACCTCTTTTTGTCACCAACTTATTTTCCATCTCAGTTAACTTCTTGTCTTATTGACTCTTCGCTTCCAGAAAGCCTAAAATTCCTGCATGGCACTCAGCTTCGTTAGAACTTGCTTGTTTCTAGATCCTTGTTGCCTGCATTGTCTCTGCAACCTGAGCATCTTCCTCTCACCTGACTTCCATCATTCCTGCTGAGCACCTGCATCTTCATTGGTAATATAATGATAGTGCCTTCAAAGTCAGCTGATATCTCCAATGATTTTTATCCTTTCCCACCTTGTTTGATTCATCATTTCAAATCATTAACCAATCCTTTTGGAAAATTTATGTTTCCAATGATTTCAAATACTTTGCATTCATATTTTTTATACCTTATAATTTCATAAATGATTTAAAATCTTAGCCCATTTAAGTAATCTTTTACTCTTTTTTATATCCTGTCATCCTATAAAATGTATAACTTGTATGGATAAAAAAAATGGACTGTTAGCATGCTGTTTGTGTTCCCCACTGTTACCTACTCACATTACCATTAATTTATTTAGATCAGATATGAACAGCCTTTGATCAAAATGATCTCTTACAGCCCAGGAGCTTCCGATTATGCTAGCAAAATCATGCTTACTTCACAGTCTTTGATATATTTTTCCCGTCCTCCATATGACAACCCTGAATACATGCCTGAAGTCAGCCTCCCATTTTAAATTTTCCTACCTTGAAAAGACTCATCATAAAATAGTGTGCATATTATCAGTTCCTTTAGGTCAAGTTTCAATAAAAAATTGACCTCAATGTCCCATAATTTCCTCCACTTAAACAACATATATTTGTATAGTGTTTATCTATATACATATGTATACATATATAACATATATAATTAACAATACTATAATTTTCTACTTGCAAAAGTCATTCACTAATGAAGGGGAAGATTTCAATTGCTGGGAATAACATAAAAAGTTCAAACAATCTGTAAACAGTGTAGGAGGCTTGAAGTTGAAAGGGTTAAATGACTTTGGCATATAGAAATTTTACCAAGCTCTTAACCTAATTATATTTACAATACAAGTTAGGCTTGATTTTTACACCAGGGATGCTGCAAAGTGAAGCTTATCACAAGTACTAAGGGTAATAGAAACAATTGCTTCAGTGAGCCTAGGACCGTCGCTCAGACCTAGCAGAACAGATGGCTCTGCATTTATTCCAGTCTAGGGATTTAAATTGGCAGTAGTCAAACAAAAATCCTGAAAAGCATGTCAGCAGTTGTGGAAAAGAGTTTTCTTTATTTAAAAAGTCATTCATAGCATTCCATTGAGATTGCATGTAAAATTGGAGGTATTTGCCACTTTAGTTATTTTGCCATTTTGTGTATTTAACTTGCTAATATAAATATATATATATATACATTTATAAATTTATATATGCCTATAAATGTATTATATACATACATACCAGTAGTATAGTAATTTATAGTTCCTGTCAAATAATACATATACTATTACTCTTTATAGAGTATATTATACCTATCTTATATGCCAAGTCTTCCTAGAAATATGGTCATATTTAAGTAGGGTATGGATGCACACTTCTGTAATCCCAGATACTCAGAGAGGCTGAGGCAGGAGGATTCCAAGTTCAAGACCAGCCTGAGCAAAACAGGCAGACCCCACCTCAAAAAAATCTAAAAATATATCAATATTATATATCAATACTTGCTAATTCATGACATGAGTATATGTTAGCTTGTATTTTTAAAAAATCTACACTACTACTAGCACAAAAATTATAAGGTATTTTTTTTAATTTTAGAAAAAAACTAGTTTAATACATCTTCATGAAAACACCCTACCATAGACTATGAGAATTTTTCATTACACCTGAAGTGATTTGTGGTCAAATGTCTACCTTTGTTCATTAACATCTTTTTCTCCTCACACAGTGAGTAATTAATATGTCTTTGGGAGTTAAGTGAAAACTGATTTGACATTTTTGGGCCAAGAATCCTAAATTTACTCTGGGGAAAAACAAAAAAAAATTTGCATACTCCTCCAAATTTTTGTTCAATTAACCAAAGTGAAAACAAAAGAAAAAATACTATTTTGGTCATCTACAATGATGTGAAACTGTCTCCAAATGAACTGGCTCTCCCTCTCTTATACAGATGACAGAGCCAAGTGCATCTGTCTGTGTGGAAGAGTTTTCTTATGTCTTTGTCTTTTAGGGATTTTAGGCAGTCTAAGTTTACCCACAGGATGTGTCCATGTGTTAGTCCAGCAGTCAGATTCTAGCTGACCTGATCCTTCATATCTGTCCACAGCACTTTGCCAGAGGAAGGCCCATTACGGTAATTGAACTAATAACCAAATCATGGTAGATATAATAACATCTACAATTACTTTCTATCAATAAGTAGATGTGGTATTGGATCATAACTTGTAGAATATTTAGCTGTACGTTATTCACTCTATTACATTGTCAAATCTAGCATACAAGAGAAAAATAGGTAGGACCTTCTGTAATTTTTTTCTTTCAGATTTATTATTTACTTTAAAAAATTCAATTCTGATGATTTATGTGATTATATTTTTCCATTCTGGCACATAGGAAGATTGTGGTTTTTGTTTTGTTTTTTATAGCAAATTAACACCTGTACAGACTTAACAGATAAATGTTAGGATTTGAAATAATAAAGGGGCAATGAAACTTACAGGAAAATTAAACTTTAAATCTGCAAAGATATTATACTAATAAACTGGAACAAAATTCAGTTCATATGATTTACTGCAGTTTTTACTTTGGACAAACAGTGCAGAGTACAGACCTATGTTTGAGTCATAAGCCAGGCATCTACTGATTATGCAACTCTTTCCTTTGGGGTGGACTGAACTGCTGTCCTATGTCTGCCCAAGTGTATATTACATCTCAAAGTGGAGGCTTATTTTTGTGTCCAGGGTAGATCTTCTTAGTTGGCAATTGGCTTTTCTCCTTGTGGTTGTTCAGGGTCCCTGCTTGTGCTTGAAAACGCCAGGTTTAGTTGAGAAGTACCCCCAGCTCCACTAACCACCTGCTCTATGCCCCTTTCACAGGTTCATAGTCTAAATTCCCTTGTTTTGTTTCATTTCCGATTGTTGTTTTTTCTCCTTTTTTTAAATTTTTCAAAAATTTGTTCTAATTGGTTACACAAGACCACAGAATGCATTTTGACACATTGGATGTAAATGGAGCACAACTTCTCATTTCTCTGGTTGTACCTGCTGCAGAGTCACACAGGTCAGGTAATCATACATGTATATAGGATAATAATGTCTGTCTCATTCCACCATCCTTCCCACCCCCACACCCTCTCACCTTCTCTCCCCAATGCCAAGTTCCTCCATTCTTCCCTACTCACTCCCCATTATGGTTCAGCATCTGCTTATCAGAGAAAACATTCAGTCTTTGGTTTTGGGGGTTTGGCTTATTTAACTTAGCATGATATTCTCCAGCTTCATTCATTTACTTGTAAATGCTATAATTTCATTCTTCTTTAAGACTGAGTAATATTCCATTGTGTAAAATACCACATTTTCTTTATCTGTTCATCTGTTGAAGGGCAACTAGGTTAGTTCCATAGTTTAGCTATTGCACATTGATGTTGCCATAAAAATTGATGTGGCTGAATCTCTGTAGTATGCTGATTTTAAGTCCTTTAGGTATAGGTCTGGGATAGCTGGGTCAAATGGTGGTTCCATTCCAAGTTTTCTAAAGAATCTCCACACTGTTTTCCAGAATGGTTGCACCAATTTGCAGTTCCATAAGTAATGTATAATTGTACCTTTTCCCCGACATTCTCACCAACACTTATTGTTGCTTGTATTCTTGATAATTGCCATTCTGACTAGAGTGCGATGAAATCTTAAAGTAGTTTTAATTTGCATTTCTCTAATTGCTAGAGACGTTGAACATTTTTTTCGTATGTTTGTTGATCAATTGCATTTCTTCTTCTGTGAAGTGTCTGTTCAGTTCGTTAACGCATTTATTGATTGGGTTATGTGGTTTTTTGGTGTTAAGTTTTTTAAGTACTTTATATATCCTGGAGATTAGTGTTCTATCTGAAATGCACATGGTAAAGAATTTCTCCCATTCTGTAGGCTCTCTCTTCATGTTATTGATTGTTTCCTTTGCTGAGAAGATTTTTAGTTTGAATCCATCCCATTTATTGATCCTTGATTTTACTTCTTGCACTTGGGAATCAATCTAAAAAAAGAGGTAAAAAAACCTCCACAATGAAAACTACAGCACACTAAAGAAAGAAATTGAAGAAGACCTTAGAAGATGGAAAGATCTCCCATACTCCTGGATAGGCAGAATTAATATTGACAAAATGGCCATACTACCAAAAGTGTTATACAGATGCAATGCAATTCCTATTAAAATCCCAATGACATTCTTCATAGAAATGGAAAAAGCAATCATTAAATTCATTTGGAAAAATAACAGACCCAGAATTACCAAGGCAATTCTTCTTAGTAAGAAGAGTGAAGCAGGAGGCATCACACTACCAGACCTTAAACTATACTACACAGCAACAGTAACAAAGACGGCATGGTGTTGGCACCAAAATAGACAGGTAGACCAAATGGTACAGAACAGAAGACACAGACACAAACCCACATAAATACAGTTATCTCATACTAGATAAAGACACCAAAACATACATTGGAAAAAAGATACCTCTTCAACAAATGGTGCTGGGAAAACTGGAAATCCATATGCAGCAAAATGGAATTAAACCACTATCTCCTACCATGCACAAAACTCAACTCCAAGTGGATCATGGACCTATGAATTAGACTACAGATCCTGTGCCTAATAGAAGAAAAAGTAGGCCCAAATCTTCATCATTTTGGCTTAGGACCTGACTTCCTTAACAATTGTTGGGTTTTTAACACAAGAACCTCATAAATTTTAAAATTATATTTAAACCACAGGAAAATAATACTTAATAAAACAAAATAAAATTGGAAAAAACACACCACCACAATAATTGAAGTCCACTTTTCTCTTTGTGGATTTGTATTTGTAGAAAGAAAGAGTGGAAGTAAATTCTCCAACTGTAAAGTGTTTACCTTTAAGTATTATGGTCAGTGGTGATTTTCACTGTCTTATCACTACTTTCTAATTGTGCACAATGAGTAAATATTGCTTTAACAATGAGAAAAATGCAAAGAAACTACTGAACTCCTTCAGTCACCAAAACTGCAAATGAATTGTCTTCATGAACTCATAACCTGTGTGACATTAGTCAAAAAGAAAAAAAAAAAGTTCCTCTCATTTGCTACAGACTGCTTGGCTGTGTGCTTCTATTCTTTCCTAACCATCCAAAATAGCCTGTAAAGTTTTCTTAAGTAAATCCTAGTTAAAAGGAAAAAGTTAAAGGTAAATACACCATATCACTGAGAATGACATTTTAAAAAAGCATTCATAATTAGACCCATAACATAATTTCTTGTTACTAAATTAAAATAAATTTAGACTAGGTACCATCACTTTTAATTTATTCTCAGAAAGTATTTTGTGTTTGGGGAAAATCTGGCTAATGAATGAATTCAATCACGCGAACAAAAAATAAATACAAGTTCTCTCTTGGTGTGCTAGATAATTAATGCTTTGAATACAAGAATCATTGCTATGTATCATGCTAACTGCAGTAGAGTGTTTTTCTTAAGATAGTACCATTTTGAGTGGGTATTTGTTTAAAGTATTAATATGTTAACTTTCAATATATAGATTGTATAACTGTTGAGAAAAATGTATTAGTGAAATTTTAAATTAAAATGTTTTAAAAAGAATCCCCCAAATTGATTAAACCCAGGAAACACAACAGATAGGTAATGTACTGAAGATGAAACCTCGTGACCTGTTTCGTTCCAGAGTTTCATGCTAATTAATGTAAGTGTTTCAATAGAACATTTGAAGGATAGTGAATGAAGAGACAAGATAAGTGGGGTAAAAGGTTTCCACTGAGAATCAAGGGGTGGAAATAAAGTGTCAAGATAACTTGTGCTTGGGAAGGATGAAAGTATTGAGTTGGGTTGGAAAATGTGGATTTTCCTTTAGAAAGTAGGTATTCATTCAACATTTCAGATATATTTTGCTACAGAGAGAACCAGGGTCTGAATAATCCAAAAGAACAGAGAAATCTAGAGTTAACAGTTTTGGAGTATACTATATGATTAATTTAGAAAAAGATTTGCTTCTCTAATTATAACTTCCTTACAGCTACATTGTAGCAATTCTATTCAAACTTTGAGGAAAGTAAAAAACATAGCTACCCAGATCTAGCCACACTGAAAAACTGATTGTATTAGTGCAAAAATTAGATTAGTGATTTAAAAAAATTTCCAAAACAGAATCTAATTCTCAAACCATAATTAAGAAAAAATTCCCCTTTAAAAAAGGTAGAACAATTTCTTGTTAATATGAATTCAAAATTTTTACTATTATTATAGTTACCTGACGACCATGAGTCAATTTACCTAAAAAGTTTAGAATTAAGAGTAATGACAAAGTTCTACTTAATACTTATTTATTAATAAAATATCCTTTATTTGGGGAGGTTTCACGGTGTGAGGAAAATCCTGCTGTGGATAATAGAAATAATAAACTATGACTCCAGTGTCCTAGTCATCAAAACAAAGGTGGCAGAAGTAACTATAGTCTAAGTTATAGTGTGTTTTCGGAAGAAGTTGTTAATGTGTCTCCAAAGTGTTAAAGTTTGTTTTACAGTGTATACTAGTGTGTACTTTGTTTTTATTCCAGTTTTAATACAGGGGTTATTGAACAAAATGGAACTGATAAGAGTAGAAGCAGATATCAAATTTATTCTTTCCTGTCATCCCCCATTAAACTCATGTTGTGAACATGTTCTTCTTCCACATAGCCTTCTGGACACAGGTAGATAATAAATAAGTGGTATTTTATTATTGTGTTAAAATACTATTTCAGTCTAATAATCAAGACTTCCTGGCCAGTATGACAAACTCTTACCCAGTGTAAGCTTCTCTCCCCATCACTGTGAACTTGACTCGATCTTAGAAGCCTGGGGGGGTCAGATTGGGAGTTGAGGTCAGTTTCATTTTTTCCCTAGTTCTGTCTACCCCATGTCCCACTCCCTTGATATACATCTTGCCTTCCCCTGGTGTTGGAGAAGGAGCTAGACTATTGTCTGTGGACAGTTGGTTTATTGTTTTTTTTATTTTGTTTTTGTTTTTTGTTTTTTTTTTGTGTGTGTGTGTGTGTGTGTTTTGGTTTTGGTTTTGGTTTTGGTTTTGGAGAGACAAAATTGCATTTCAAAGAGAACTTTTGTCCTCCCTGAAGATTTCCATCTCCTCTGAGCAGAGTAATGCCTCTTTTCTATGGGCTAAATATAGCTATTTTGGCTTCTGATGGGGAACCTTATACTTTCCAAATCGTCCTTTTGCACAAGATCCCTTTTAGCAAGACCTCAAACATTTCCCTTCTGCAGGATTCACATTTAACCAGAACACACGTGTTTCCCTGCCACTGTTAGAAGCACAGTTAGCTTGAAGTCTACCCATTCTGTCTTTCCGGGCAGGCTGAAGAAGCTCCTTCTATGTCCTGGGACCCCATGTTGTATAATATCATAGCCACTAGTGACATGTGACTTTTGATCATCTCAAACATGGCTAATCTGAGATACTCTGCAAATGTAAAATATACTTTGGATTGCATAAATTTAGTATGTGTTCTGATTTGGATATGAAACGTCTCCCGAAAACTTCATGGGACAACGCAGGAATATTCAGAGTTGAAATGGTGATTTGAATAGATTAACCGACTGATCATAACTATAGGCAGGTGGGACATGACTGGAAGAAGTAAGTCACTGAAGGCCTTACTTTCACAGAAGTAGTCTCCAACCTGGAGTTGTCCTAGATTCTTTCCTTGATATTAATGTTTGTAAGTAACTACATGTAACCAAAAAGTGAAAGTCATATCGCATGTATAATTTAAAATTTATATAATGCATATAAAATTTTGTTTCAAAATTTATAAAATTGTGATCATTATTTACTTATCCTTTGCAACACTGTTTTTTATTAGTTATTTATATCTGAGCACATGAAATCATTTATTTCGGTTTCTTTATCATATGACAATGTTCAAACAAACCAGATTTTTTTCCTGCTTTGGGATTTTCCTCCATATTTTTCCTTTTTCCCCTGAACTTGGCCCTTTGTGAATGTACGTCAAAGCTGAAGGATTGTGATGGTGTAATTCCATTGGCTATGTTCTACTTAATTACCCTTCCGAGGGTTCCTATAGATTTACATTTCCACGAGAAGTAAATCTTTGCATATCTGATGTCATTTGATTTTTAGCAGAACTAATTGCTGCCAAAATTGATTAAAATGGATTTGAGGTATCTCATATTTATTTTACTCTGCATTATTTCAAAAAAATATTATGAAGTGGAGTCTCTTCTCATAAAATTTATTTATATTTTGCTCTCTGTTAATTATGTGCACTTTTTTTCTATTAACTTAAAGAATTCCTTATGTAATGAATCCTATTTATGAGTTATCTGGTTTCAAAATTTTTACTCATAAACAGCAGCATATCTGTTTGCCCTATAAAAATAAGTATGCTTGCCAGTCACGGAGGCTCACACCTGTAATCCCAGTGGCTCAGGAAGCTGAGGCAGGAGGATTGTGAGTTCAAAGCCTGCCTCTGCAATAGCGAGGCATTAAGCAACTCAGTGAGACCCCGTCTCTAAATAATATACAAAATAGGGCTGGGGATGTGGCACAGTGATTGAGTGCCCCTGAGTTCAATCCCCAGTACCAAAAAATAAATAAATAAATATGATTTTTCTGAAGCACAAATTTTTGTTTTAAGATAGTTGGATTTAGTAAACATTTCTTCATGGTTGATATATTTTTGAACCTTTAGGGAATTTTCCTACTCTGATATTGTAAAAATTATTTTCCATATTTTATTGATCTTTCTTAAAATTTCTTTAACAATTAGATCTTCCAACCAATGTATTTGTCCATTATTAGATAGGGGTCCTCCGTTTGCTCTTTATTCCAAATAGATACACATGGCTTAAACACCATTTCTTCATTAATCCAACATTTTCCATACTCACAGTTTTACATTTTTTTATATACCAATGCAACATAAATGTACATTATTTGGAATCTGACCAAACTTTCCTATGTACATTTATGAATATACCATAGTGCATTTCACCTTTATGTATATCCATAAGGCAATAATTTAAAAAAAAAAACTATAAATAAATAGAAGAAAGATGTGTAGAGTAGAAGAAAGGGAACAAGGGAAGGAAATAGGAAAGTGCAGAGGATTGAATTGGAGCAAATTATATTCCATGCTTATATAATTATGTCAAAATAAACCCCAGTAATATGCATAACTAAAACAAATTAATAAAATTACAAAAAATACATCATTTTTATTCCAATCATTTAACCTTGAACTTACAGAAGACTGATTTAATTACTATAATGTTTGAAAAAACTTGGTATTTTTAAAAGTATTGCTACCAATTTGAGGTCATTTATATTGGAATTATAAGATCAAAATCTGCATGGTCAGAATTTTTACTTGTGTTGCAGTTCATTTATAGTTTAATTGAGGAGTAAGACTTTATGATATTAATATAAATTTTATAATATTACTATAATTAACATAATATTTTATAAAATTTATAATATAAATTTTATAATATTAATTCTTCCAAGCATAAATGTATTTCTCCACTTAATTTGTCTCATTTTATGATTTTTGATTATGTTGTATGATATCCTTCATAAATTTTAGGTGCATATTTTGCAAAGTTTTTTTAAATCCCTTATGTTTTAGTCATTTTAATAAAACTTAACTTTTTAGTAACATAATGCATTCTCTATAATTTCTTCATACCTTATATTCCATTTATTAATTTTCTCTTTGACTCTATCTACTATGATGTTTTAATACAATCACTAATTCTATTAATTTACTATTCATTATACTTAGAAAATATTGTATAAACAATTTTAATTATTGTAAACAAACCTATTTCATATTGTCTATCACATTATCATTCTGTTATCTCAGATTCCTGTGATTTAATCTTCCTCTTTCTTGTGTGTGTCCTGTATTTTGTTCATGGTGTGTATTTTTTGAATTTTTTTTCCCATTGAGCAGACCTCTAAAAGGAGATATCATAGAATGGCTGTGTTAGCTAGTATGAGAACTCCATGGGATAGCTCTCATTAATTACACATATACATCTAGTATAAATTGAATATAAAACTGCAAACTGCATTAAGTAAAACCTTAAGCTCCTTCAAAATCTCAGGGAAACTTATTTTCTCTGGAGTCAAGAGACCACTAAAACCTTTTTTTTTAGGTTCATGTGCCATTGCCTAGATTCTTCCAAGACAGTTTTTGAAAGGGCAGCCCTCTGAGGGTCCCAGCTTTGAGGACTGCTCTTACTTTCCACTTTTCTACATCCTCCTTAGGCTCAGGCTTATGTTTCTGTTTTATCATTAAACTTAATCTTTGAATAATCAAGAGCAGTCATCAATAATATCTTCACTACTCAGGGAAACCCCAGTGAAGAAGTAAACATTTATTGTTCTACATTTAAATACCTTCTTTTAGGAAATTTGAGGATTCCTTTTTTTTATTTTTGTAAATCCAGCTATTCATTTACAATATTTTTGTTTAATATTTATTAACACATCTTTTGTATAGTAGAGAGGTTTCAGATTATCTTAGTCTATCATTATTTTATAAAAGGGTATCTATAATTTTTAAGATGACCTCTAGTTCTAAAACTGTTTTTATTTATTCTTTTCTTGATAATGAATATAAAATTGCACACACAATGATTTTAACGCAATAAAACAAAGAACACTAGGATTAAAAAATTTATAAAGCCATGTCTACTAATGTGCCACAACCCCAATGAAGAAATTCTGAGAAATTTGCTAATGGGGGGAACCAGGGATTTTCAAATACTAGAAAGGAGAAATTTGTGATAATTTTTCAAATAAGTATTGGTAGCTAACACTTGCAGTAGGACAGAATGGATTCATACAGCTGAAATTACTTGCATACATCAACTCCCTTTGTTCACTGTTAAGGAGGCAGTCCTTCTGCTCTGTCTAGTGTCTCATGTGTGGGAGTCATTGGACATCCTGAGACCTTCATCAACTTCAGTCTACCAGAGTCAGCAGGATAAAAAAATAAAATTTAATTTTGCTATATTCTTAGTAAGTGCATGGAAAGTTTTCCTCTTTGGTAATATGTGTAAAAATGACTACATGATAATTTTGATTTCCAAGATAGTATAGCAATAGATAATATACACCTGATCTCCAACTCAATATATTAGGCTGATTCTCTTCAACTCAGTAAAATGTACCTCTCCATTTTTGTGAACCTCAAGGGAGTAATGACTTGGATTTCCAGTGAAAGAAAGAAATTGGTTACATTACTCTTCATAAAGGGATTTTTTCCTTTTTTATTGGTGAATTGTTTTTGCACATAATGGTTGGATTTGATGTTACAAAGTAGTACATTCACAAAATAAAATAATATAATTTGGCCAGTGTCTCTTTACAGCACTTCCCCACACCCTCCCCTCCTCCCACTCCTTGGTCCCCTTCCTCTATTCTACTGATCAATAAAGGGCTACTTTAGAGTATTCTAAAAAAAAATGACCACTATTCACCCCAATAATAAGAAATGCATTATTTTCTCAGCTTTTTAGAACTAGGACTTTTAAAATCTAGTTCAATTCATAAAACTGGAAAATGATCTATGATATGAATTTATTAATATCAAGTTAACACCAGCTGAAAAGAAATTAAACAAAACATCAAATAGTATAGCTCCACATTAACCCTACATGTTAAGGTTGAAAACTGTTCTACGTCATTGTCAATCAGCTCATAGCACTGTGTTGTAACCAAGAGATAAGATGCTGATTGATCACCATGTAAATCCATTACTTTTACAATAATATGTACTCATTACTAGGTATTCAGTGAACTCTGGAGAAGAATAAACAAAGTAAGGCTTGCATTATTTTCATTTTACAACTTGATCTTCTTCAAATAAAAATACATACAGATATGGAATACCAACAGTTATTCAAGCAATGAGAAATATTCAGAAACTGTAACTACAGAACTTTAAACAGTAATGAATTATTAATTTAAGGTTAAATGTAAGTGGCATAATCAGGAACTACTAAAGATTTAGTGCAAAGATAGGGGCCTCAAAGGAGGTTATTCTTCAGAGCCCAGATCCTAACAGTATTGTTCTGAAAGCAATATAGCCAGAAATTGACCTTTTAAAGAAAAAATAGAGGAAGAGATTATTATGTGAATTTTTTATAGAAAACAGTTGATACCTAACCATTTTGATCAAGAAGTTGTGAATATGGATCCCTAATGTATCTTGGAATTTTTGGTATCTCAGCAATGAAGTATTAAAAAGAACCTCAACGTGCTTGGAAGAATCAAAAATGGATTGTCATTGTCATTGGATTGTGACTGCAGGGGAAGCTGAGTTAAATTTCATCTGAAAACTTATCTATCCATCTACCTACTGAAGTGTTTAGTAGCAGTCTTCAGAACATAATGTAATATTTGTGATATATGTATGTAATGAGTAAATTTTTAGAAGGAATTATATAGGTTTCTGTAATTAAATACTATATATGAACTAGTAGCTAATTGACTATATTGGGCATGGGGAAGGAAACACTAATACTCAGGGAAAAGTTAAGAGAAATAAATATTGCTTCTCTTATACAAAACAACTTTCAGGTAGTCAGTGAATTGAACCCTGAGTTACAATGCTGCCACTTCACTCAGTATCACTTAAGGGAAGTGACTTACCCACTTTGAACCTGTTCATCTGTGATAAACTGTTTCATTGACTGTTACGAGGATTAAATAAAGCAATGAATATACAAACACATTTCAGTGGAAATTCATTTGCACATATTATACAGAAAGTACTTCTGAAACTGTGTACTCAGCACGTATGAAAATCTTCCATGTAATATGTATTTACATGCATAAATCAACCTCCCAAATAAATTAAAGTATGCATCTTAAAAATAGCATGCAGCATATTTTAATGTTTGTCGGATGTATCTTGAAATCAATATTTCTTAAATGGTACATTTATAGAAAACAAATTATTTATTTGCTATCTTTTGACATGAAATTGTTAAGCCTCTTCTAGTTTGATAAAGAGTTTGCTTCCCAGAGAAACTCATACTTTGTTAACTTTATATTGAGTCGTTTTCTCAATGGATTAAATTTACACTTGGTGCAAATAATAAGGTGAATGAAATAAATGCTCAAGAATACCCTTCTAATTTATACTACTGCCATTTCCACAACTGCATTCCAGTGTTCCAGATAATTCTCTGGACAGTTCAAAGCGATCCCCCTCTCTTCCACAAGGTGGCACTGCACTCCTCGCTGATGGCATTTAAGGCAGGGACCCAGAAGAGATCGTTCTCCATCTAGAAAGAAGCTGGGTTCTAAACATTTTATTTGAGATAATGAGACACATGTGATTAATTTCCTAAAGAATAATTTTACTTTCGCTATTTTGAGGAAAGATGTGCACACCAAGTAAAAGTGAACAGCTGTTGAGAATAAAAGGAAAATGCTTCATTTAGAATCTATTAATTTCCATCATCATTGTTCAATACAATATTCTGAGACTTGATTACTCATGTAAAGAACATTGTAACTAAATGCAAAGTAAAGTTTTCTTATTTCTCTTCGAACCGTAAATCGTGTCTCACTTTTTATTTGTTTACGTTCTTTACAATAGAAATCCCACTAAGGTAACTGATTTTGTTATTAAGCCTAATTATTTATATCATGAAGTGACAGTTACCACTTTGACTTGATGCCTCTCTTCTCTCCCCACCTGAGTCTGTGGGAAGTGGATATATCACTCAGTCACTGTGGCTGATTATCTCTATTTTGGGAGAATAGGGCTCTAAAATTATTAGTACAACATCTAGTATCAACAAACCAATTTTTAAATACCTGGGATGACTTAGATAGTCTTTTATGTAAAGCTAAATGTATCATTAGCTGATAGCAAGAGGAAAGAAAGAAGATTGTCGAAACATTTTTTGACAGCTAAGAGGCTCAAATTGACTATATATAAAGAACTATAATAAGAAGAATTTTAGTTCAAGCATAGTTTTGTAGAAGTCCTCTATTAATTAATTGTCAGAGTTGAGAATAAAAATGGCGCCTGTCAAGAAAACAGAGAAAAAGGATAGAAAAGAAGGAAGAAGCCTTCATTTTATGTATGCATTTATTTTGCACCTTTGATTTTCATGAAGTTGGTTTAATTGTGTTCACTAAGTGCATGATAATACATGATGGCATAAAATAAAAGCAACATACAACAAAGCGAGACAAGATAAAAATATACAGGCTTGTTGTTTAAAGGAATTGTTTCAGATTTCATTGATTAGATTTAATAAGTATAATAGAGCCTTTTATGGTTTAGATGTGAGATGTCCCCCAAAAACTCATGTGTGAGACATTGCAAGAAGGTTTAGAGGAGAAATGATTGGTTTATGGGAATTTTAACCCAATCAGTGAATTAATCCCCTGAAGGAATTAACTGAGAGATAATTGATGGCAGATAAGGTGTGGCTGCTGGAGGTGGGTCATTGGGGGTGTGGCTTTGAGGTATATAGTTGTATCTGGCAAATGGACATCTCTCTCTCTCTCTCTCTCTCTGCTTTCTGACCATCATGTGAGCTGCTTCCCTCTGCCACACTCTTCTGCCATGATGTTCAGCCTCACCTCCAGCCCTAGCAATGGTGTAGGCTGTCTATGGACTAAGACCTCTGAAACCATGAGCCTCCAAATAAATTTTTCCTCCTCTTTAATTGTTGTTTTGTTTTGTTTTGTTTTGTTTCTCAGGTCTTTTAGTCATAGCAGTGAAAAAGTTGACTAAAACAGAGCCTAATGACATGGTCACTCCTTTTTTCAAAAAAAAATTCATTTGTAAAAAGTAGGAAAATAAATATTCTAAATATTTATATTCATGTACATTTTATTTATATTTTAAAATAAACCAAAATTCAGCAATATGAATTTAGTTTCTTTTGAATTTGAGTGTCAAGGAAACAGTATCTCTTAACTGAAGCTTTTGTCAACAACTGACTTCCAGTTGAGCTTCTAGAGAATCTAGAATTCACCACTCTCTTCTAAAAACCAATGACAAGGTGAACAAATTGGAAATTCAGCAACCGTTATTATGCTGTAGGGAGGTAAGATCACAAGGCCACCCCTGTTGGTGAGATGCACCAGCAAACACAGAATCCAACTCCAGAGCAGAAACTCTGGGCTGAAGCCTGCCTGGAACCAGTGCTGGATGGGACAACCTCACTGCTAACTGACGATTTCCAGGAGGCTGGGAAACCTCAGGGGGACCCCTTTTAGGGGTTTTCCACACTTCTCAGTTTTACCTCCAACAGCTCTACAAGTCCTCACAGTGAATAACAGAAAAAAAAAAATACCCTAGTGTTTCCAGCCATTGAGGAGAATAGGAAGCATTCTGAACTGTCAGAGTGTTCTATTCCTGTTAACAAGGTCTGTCCTCAGGAGAAACTATTTGACCAATGACTAACCTGCTGGGCTTCCGTCAGTGCGTAACTGACCTGGACTAATGGAAATACCCAAGAAGGGCTCCAGCCTTTCTGTCCCCATCTAAACAGGGAGAAAACCAGAGGCACAGGTGGAGTTCCTGGTCCGGGGGCACAGGCTCACTGGAAGACTGGACTCCGATCATAGGACAGTAGGGCACTGCCCACCCACACACATTGCCACAACATTACTGAAACTTTGTTCGCCTGTTTCTTTTACCCAGTACCTCATGTCTCTCTTTCCACAAAAAATTACAAGACATACTAAAAAGCAGAAAATACAGTTTGAAAAGACTGAACAAGTGTTAGAGCCAGAGTGAGATATGGCAGGAATTTTGGAATTATCAGGACAGGATTAAAAGAAAAAAAATAATCTTAATATGCTCAGAGCTTTAATGGAAAAAGAAGTAGACAACATGCAAGAACAGATGGATAATATAAGCAGAGAGATGGAAATTCTAAAAAGAGAATAAAAAAATTGCTAGAGATCAAAAACACTGTCACATAAATGAAGAATGCCTTGTGATGGGCTCATTACTACATGGAAACGTGAAAAAAGTGTCTCTGGGCTTGAGAATTTGAAAATAGAAACTTCAAAATCTAAAAAACAGAGAGAGAAAAGATGGAAGAAAGAATAGAATATCCAAGAAATGTGAACTACAAAAGGTGTAGAATACACACATGGGGAGACCAGAGGAGAAAAGAGAAAGAGAGACACAATATAATATTGAAGCATCAAAGACTTGAGAGTTTTCTCAAATTAGTGTCAAACCCCAAACCACAGATTCAGGAATCTTAGAAGATACCAAGCAGGGTATTTGCCAAAAACAAATAAAACAAAACCCCTATACTGAGGTATATCACATGAAAACTTCTGAAAATTAAAGATAAAAATTTTTGAAAAAAATCCACTGGGAAAAAAATCTCATAAAGAATCAAAATTACCATTATTTTTGACTTCTACTCCAAAATCATACTAGCAAAAAAGAGAGTGAAATTAAGTATTCAAATTGTGAAGAGAGAAAACCAATCAATGAATCATTCTATACCTGGTGAAATTACTTTTGAGAGTAGAGAAGATGTACATAAAAGTGAAATTCATTTAGGATATATTCACATATGTCCACAGCATAATTTGATCAATTTCATTCCACAGTCTCTCCTTTCCCCATCTCTCCTCCCTACCCGTCTATCCCCTTCCTCTATTTCACTAATCTGCCTTCTATTTTCATGGGAGACACACACACACACATTTTTTTTTCTTTTCTTTTTTTTTTTCTAGAGCATGCTTATTTTGCTTCTGCTCAGAAAAAACTTTTTCAACTTCTGACTTTCTCAGCCTGGTTTATTTCACTTAGCATGATGTTCTCCAGATAAATTCAATTAACAGCAAATACCATAATTTCATTCTTCTTTGTGGCTGAATAAACTCTATTGTGTGTATATACCACATTTTCTTTATCCTTTTGTCTTTTGATGAACATCTATGGCTGGTTCCATAGTTTGGCTATTGTGAATCTCATCACTATAAATATTGATGTGTCTGTACTAATAGTACGCTGATTTTAGTTTTTTTGGGTAAATATCATGGAGTGGGATAGCTGGGTCATATGGGATTTATTGCTTGTCTTTTAAGAAATCTTCATACTGCTTTCCAGAATGTTTATATTAATTTGAAGGCCCACCAACAATGTAAGAGTATATCTTTTCCCTTACATCCTTGCCAGCATTTATTACCATTTATTTTCTTGATGATTGCCACTCTAACTGGAGTGAGAAGAAATCTGAAGGTAGTTTTGATTTGCATTTCCCTAATTGTTAGTGATGTTGAACATTTTTTCATATATTTGATGGGCACTTCTTCCTGTGGGAATTGTTCATTTATTTCTTAAGGGGAAGAAAAGAGGAATTACTGGGGACTAACTAAAAGGGAGAAAATTATATTCCGTGCATGTATAATTGTGTCACAATGAACCTCACTATTATGTATAACTGTAGTGGACTAATAAAAACATTGAAAAAAAAGATGTGAAAGCATTAAGGTTTAAATTAGAACTATCCAAAAGAAAAATGCATCTCTTTAAATTCATGCTTAGGTGTAAATTAAGTAATCTTTTCTGGAAGGAAGTGGAGTGGGGCAAGGTTATAAGGGACTGACACAGGATATTGAAGGGGGCTGGGCGCTACAGGGAGAGGAAAGTAGCTCAGAAATTAAAGACTGAACTTTTTAGCAATATTAATTCTTCACATCTGGGAACACAGGATATCTTTTCATTATTTGAATATTGTTCAGTTTCTTGCACTTGTGTTTTACTGTTCTCAGTGTACAAAACTTTCATCTCCCTGGAAGAATTTATTCCTAGATATTTTGTTTGGTGCTATCATAAATGGATGGGTTTCTTAACTTTTTTTCTGTGTATGGAAAACTATTGATTTTCATATATTGATATTTTATTCTGCAACATATAGATTTAACTTCATACCCATCTCGTATGGTTTAGATATGCGGTGTTCCCCAAAAGTTCCTGTTAATCCAGGAATATTCAGAAGTCAAATAATTGGATTGTGAGAGTTGTAACCTCATAAAACCCCAGAGTTTGAATAGACTGACCAGGTCGTAACTGTTGGTAGATGGGGCATGGCTGAAGGAGGTGGGTCACTGGGGTGTGCTCTGAAAAGTTACTTCTTCCTGTGGCCCCTTTCTCTCTCTCTCTCTCTCTCCTCTCTCTCGGTCTGTCTCTCCCTCTGCTTCCTGACCCCACCATGAACTAAATAGCTTCCCTCTCCTGGGTTCTTTCTCACATTGGGACCAGAACAATGCAATCAGTGGTCCTTGAACTGAAACCTCTGAAACTATGAGCCCTCAATAAACTTTATCTCTTTGAGGTTATTCTTGTCAGGTATTTTGGTCACAGTTATGCAAAAGTTGACTAAAACACCATCAAAATTCCAATGTAATCATATGTATATATAAAATTTCATAGACATTATAAATATATTTTATATATATATATAAAATGTGTATATAGATGATTGATTGATTGATAGGTAAGTAGAATGGGATATTATTTGGATTTGAAAAATATAGAAATCTAGCAATTTAACACCACACATAGATGGACCTGAAAGGCATTTTACTAACTGAAATAAGCCACATAAAAAAGAAAAATATTTATCTCATATGTGAAATTAAAATTAAAAACAAGATCAAACACACAGAGGTAGAAGAACCCCAACCATAGGTGGGGGTTCCATAGAGAAGAAATGAGAAGACATAGGTCAAAATAAGATATATGTAGAATGATTAAGTTTAGAGATATAATGTATAAAACAAGACCACAGTTAACAGAATTATACTGTATTTGGGATGTTTGGTAAATAAGATTTTAGCAGTTCTTGTTACACAAATTTGTACCTGAGAGATGGATACGCTAATCTGCATCACTGTTGCAATCATTTTACTACATATGTATCCCAAAGCATCACTATGAACTTTATACACAATAAGATTTATCTAAAAAAAAAATAAAATAACCTTTTAGACAAATAGAATTTGAGGGAATTTGTTGCCAGTGGGACTGCCTTGTAAAAAATGTTAAAATAAGGTCTTCAGAGTGAAGGAAAGTGATATAAGTTATAAATTTGTCTCTGCATAAAGAAAGGAAGAGCATTAGAGGATGAATAAATAAAAGTAAAATATGAAATTTCATTTTTCTTCTGTTTTACTGATTTAGTGCCTAATAGTTTCTTTAAGATAATAGCAAAAATGTATTTGGTTATGTAAATTTGTGGGCTCTATATATCTACATACATACTCATGTGTGCTTATGCATAAGTGAAAGGAACCTCAGCACGATACAAGGGACATGAGGAAGTAATTAGGGATATTCTGTTATTTTAAGGTGCTTACACTACCTTTGAGGTAGCCTAGTGTTATTTGAAAGTAGACTTGAATTAGTTGTAAATGTTTTCTGCAAACTTTAGGACAAACACGAAAAGAAGTTAAAGAATAGGGAGTAATTGATATGCTAATATAGGAGAGAAAATGGAATTCTATAAATGTGTTCAATTAAAACCATAAAAGACAGAAAAGGTGTAGAATACAAAATACAGAAACAACAAATAGCCATAACAAGCAAGATGGATCTTAATCCAACTGATGATTCCCTTTCACCTCTGAAGTCTAAATATAGCCATTTAAAAGACTGAGATTATCAGACTAGATGAGAAAACAAGACATACATGTTGTCTAAAAGATACCCACTTAAATATAAAAACACATAGATTAGAAGATGGAGAAAAATATACAATGCTAACACTAATCAAAAGAAAGTGGGAATAGCTATAGTAAGTTCAAAACAGAATTCAAAGTGAGAAAAGTTATCAGGGATAAAAAGGAGAATTACATAATGATGAAGTAGTCATTATTCCAAGAAATCATACCAATTCCTAATGTGCACACACAGACCACCAGAGTAACAAACTGCAAGAGGCAAAAACTTATAAACAATCACCTCTCCATTAAGATATACAGATGGCAAGAAGTCATAAGAAAAGATATTCAATTTCATATGTCATTAAGGAATTGCAAGTTGAAACAAACTTGACATGCCATTGCATGCGTTTAAGAATAGCCACAATCCAAAGCACGGATGACACCAAATATTGGTAAGGATGTGAAGCAATCTGAACTCTCAATCACTGCTGATGGAAATATAAAATAGGACAGCCACGATGGAAGATAGTTTGACCGTCTCTTACAAAACTAAATATACTCTTACCATATGTTCCAGTAATCATGCTGCCCACATAAATTGAAAATGTATGTTCACATAAAACAAGCATATGGATATTTATAGCAGCTTTATTCATAACTGACAAATTTGGAAGTAACAAAGTTGTCCTTCTGTTGATGAAGGGATAAATAAGCTGTGGTGTATTGGAAAACAGAATATTACTGAGCTCTAAAAAATAAGCTAGCATACCTTGAAAAGATATGGGGGTACGTTAGATGCTTATTGCTACGGGAAAGAATTCAATCTGAAAGGCTCTTTACTGTGTGATTCCAACTACATCACAGTCTACAAAAGGCAGAACTATGAGGATAGTACATCAGTGGTTGCCAGGGTTTAGGGTGGAAGGAAGGGTGAATAGTGGAGCAGAGAGAACTTTCTGTATAATAACACAATGGTTGATACGTATTATTATACACCACAAGTGAACTCAAACTACGGACTTTGGAGGATGTTATCAATATAGGTTGATTGATTGTAACAAATGTATCACTCTTGTGTAGGAGGTCAGTTGTGGGGAAGTTGTGTATTTTAGGGTAATGGTGCACTGTGCCTTCTGTGCATTTTGAAATGAACATATAAACACTCAAAAATTATGTGTGTGTGTATGTATGTGTCCTATTGTTTAGAGGAATTATTCAACATTTTAAGAATAGGTTTAGTAAGTAAGTATAACTGCAGAATAACAGCAGTTGCTCCTTTTCATATTTATATTTCCTAATTATCTTGAAATAATAAAAAATTCAGCAATATGAGTTTAGTTTATTTTTAATTTGGAATGTGGATGGAAAAAGTATTATTTAGTTGAAGCATATGGTAATTATGGAATTAGATATCTATGGGAAAGAAGAGTGTTCATTAATTTTACTTGGTTAGGGAATAATAAGAAAAACTTTCATTTTAGGTTAATTTTATTTCTATGTCCAGGCCTGGGATAGGAGATTACTTAAATGCAGAACATAGTTTATAATAAATAAGTCTAAAAACATTGTATTTGCATGTCAAATACACACATTTTCCATTATTACTTTTTCTGACATTTGAATTGTTTATCAGAACAATTATCATGAAAATTATTGAGAGTTTTATTAAAAACATATTGAATATTATATTCCTGTAGAAATTTAAAGAATATTATTAATTTAATTTCTGTGTATAAGGTTCTGCACTGAAACAAAATATTTCCTTTCTCTGTTAAAAATAACAAAATTTACGGGTTCATAATTCAAGATGGAGTCAGAGTGGCATATTTATACTTCCCAAACAATATAAATTTTGAACTTAATATGTACAGTATCATGAAAAAAAAGCTAGAATGCATGTTATCATGGATATGCAATTAATGGTAAAGGTAGATATACTTCGAACAGTTTGCTACATTGCATAATAGATGAGAGGGTTTTTTAAGTCTGGGTTTGATCAAAATGATAAAATACCTCTTGATGATTGCATTTCAACTCTGAAATGTAAACTTTTTACCATTTTATTACCATTGTGACTCAACCACTCCAGCAGCTACATCCACTTCGGCTAGTACTCTGAGCAAGGGCAAGAGCCTCATTAGGTCTGTACCTGACATCTCTCATTGTTGTTGATACTTCTAGAATTGAATGGTACTCAAATTCACTACATGCTCTTCCACAAGCCTTTTACAAGCCAGCAGAATGAAGCTCTGCATTCTCTGTGTTGCCATTACAGACTATGAGGTTTTCTCTTAGACAGGTGTCTTAGTCCATTTACTCTTGCTGGGACAATACCACTGACCTGGTCATTTATTTTTTTAAAAATACTTTATTTCTCATAGTTCTGGAGGCTGAGAAGTCTAAAATCAAGGGGCCGCCTCTGGTGAGGGCCTTCCTCTGCATCCTAACATTGCGAAGGGTAAAACAGGACATGTGAGACAGAGGACAAGAAATACAGGGACCAAACTTATCCTTTTTTATCAGGAAACTAGTCCCAAAAAAAAGTATTCATCCATTCAGGAGTGGGGGAGCCCTCTGACCTTATCATTCTTAAAGGTCCCAACACCCAATATTCTCACAGGGCAATTAAATTTTAACATGGGTTCTGCAAGGGATATTCAAATCACAGCTACAAGTAACAATGTATTACTATACTTTTACTTATGTATTCCATATATACCTTTACGATAAAATAAATAACATTCATTTTGTATCTCTAATTTAGGCAATGGTGAACTCAGTGTTTTCCTTATAGCAGAAACATGAATAAATGTAAAAAATGAAGGAAGAGAAGGAGGAAGGATGACAATTATTTAAGTCCTTTTATAACATAACTTAAAATCTTTAAGAACAGTTACATGTCATTCTAGATTCTAGTTATAATCTGTAGACGTTATTTTATACTCTCAAAGTTTCTGATCACCTGTCTTTTCAGTGATCCCAGGAACCAAGCCTTACAGCTCTCTCTGTAACACCCCTGCCTAAAGTCACCTCTTCATCCAACCCAGAAGCATTTGGCATGGAGAGTGACAGATGTTTGTGTAGCAACATGATACATTGAAGAGCATCCTATTTAATGAATGCATTTTAGTTCATGTGGCCGTAGTGCAGGTAGACTACATGTGACTTAATAATAAACACTTGAGCTTATTTATGAAAAACATGAGACATTTTAACACTTATGACTTTTTAGTTTTATTAAGATGCCAGTTCTTCACATTACAAACTTCATATTTTAAGATCTACTCAAAAATGAGTAAATTATAAGCTGAATTTAACTTAAAAGCTTGGGTGTTTACATAATGACTTTTCATATTGAGGCTTAATTGAGTCTGAAAATATGTCAGCCACAAGCTGCTCACCTTCAAACTGTTTCCCCAACCTTGCATTCGATACCTAGCTATAGGGAGCTATGATTTATGGAGTCCATCTAAACACCATTGCTTCTTCATGCCAATTTGCTCTTTCAACACTCCTATAAAGCATCCATCCTCGTTTTACAATGAAAGCAAAACAAACAGAACTACCGCTTGGAAGGTCAAAGCTCCTTGCCTGAAGATGTACAGTGTGTCCTATGTGACTGAGATGGAAACTATGGACGTTTCTGTTTGAAACCAGAGCCAACCCAGGTGCCTCGTGTCAAGGCATTGGGGCACTCGGGTCATGTGAGATGTGTGAGAGGCTTTCTCTGCTACAAAACACTTCATCCTCATATTTTCACTGGGTGGCAGGTATTATGATCCATTATTAGCAGAAGAGGAAAAGGAAAAGTTAAAACCTCTCCAAGCAAATTAAAAGGGCCAGGACACAGAGATTCCTTGATTAGATATTCTGGTTTATCTGCTACTCAAACCTGTCTTACAATGCTTTTGCATGTTTTTTTTACTGACAAATAGCATCTTCATTCAGAAATTAGATAATGGTCATCACTGAGTAAGTGTCCTTTGAATTTAGAAACCAGTTCCACTTCACTGTAGCCTGCAGGTATGCTCAAATGCATCAGAGAAGATACTGGGAAAAGTAAAATTCAGATGTTGAGGGGATTAACAGAGGACATACACTAGACTGTTACTGACCTTTTTTATTAGCCTTCCTACCAGATTTCATTTCTAATAGTCTTTCTCCAACAATGTGTTCCCCTGGGATTCATTTCCCCATAATCTAAGGTAGAGTGAGACGTGGAAAGAGATTGTTAGGGTCATGATTGAATAGCTAAAGGCACACAGATTCAGAGTTCTATTATCAGGAAAAAATAAGGTTATTTTATGGTAATTATCATTTGAAAATTCCAACCCTTAAATCAGAAATGTTAGCAGTCAAAGGTTTTTGCAATAGATGTGTGGAGGTGGTATACCACCAAGGATAATTTAGTGAAGAATGGATAACAATTAAACACAAGGATAAGAATCTGCACATTGAGTCAATAAGACCAATGGTCTTTCAGCATAAAGCCACATTACAATACAATTTGATAGTAAGCTCTCTATATGCATTTTTATAAAATAAAATATTTGGATCTATAATGTAAAAACAGACATAATATGTGATGTTATTTTATAATCAGCATTAGGCAGTATTTAAAACTAAATAAGACAGAGTCCAATCAGTATCTAATATTAAAAATTTACAAAAGAATAAAATAGAATTGTCTGGCACTATATGAAATGTTATATTTATTAGGTTTTTAATTGTGATTTAATTGACGTTTTAACCCTTTGAGTTAGAGATATATTGGTCCCTCAAAACAACTAACATTAAGTCACTTCTATTGGCAGCAATGTGGGATTCATATCCAAACTGGTTTGAAGCCAAATTCTCTTCTTGTAATAATTGCATCATATTTCCAATTATGTACATATATGTGCAGTCATGGTAAAGAGAAGAAGGACCCAATGATGAGCTACTGATCTAGAAGCATATACTGAAGGTAAATAATAGGGCACAAGGCAAATAGAAAATCTCTGACAAAGTAGGTTTCATCGAACCTTCCCTAAGTAAACAATTGCAAATTGTACTTTGAAATAAATTATGAATGTATTTAATGAAATCATTATTTTGGTCTTTAATTATTAAAGTTTCCTTGCCATTGACTTTTTCCCAGGTTTTCATTGATCCAGTCATTCATCCACTCATTTTGTATTTATTATGCACTTACTGTGTGCCAGCACTCAGCAGGGCACTCCAAAAGCAAGTTGAAGAGTGAATAAGTGTTTAAGGCCAATGTCTAGCATTTGACAAGGACAGCAGAGCCTGTGCACAGACCCTAAAGCAGGGAGTTGCTGAGATTTCCAGAGACTAGAGGGAGCCCCTGGAATAGAAGCTTAAAAAACTTGAAGAAACACAACTGAAAATTAATTAGAAATGAGATGATTTTGCTTGTGAATATCTTTGAAATTTGTTTTTCCGTGTGGAATATTTATTGGAAAAAAGGGTGTATACCACTGAATAAAAGTTATACTGCTTGACATGCTATCAGTAAAGTACTAGTATCTATTAAAAGATAGTTTGAAAATTTGAAATATAAGTTTCAATTTTATAGCTATTAATGCTAATAGCACCTGATATTTCCTAAGATTTAATTAAAGAGATTGTTTCTTTTTAAAAGCGTATATTACTCCTTACACAGAAATATGAATAGAAATGGAGATTTCTATATTCAAAATCACTTAATATATAAATATATGCTTAATATGTATTTTAAAATCTAATTGAAATGATTTTTTAAGAAGGAGAAGTGGAGGTTTGATTAGCTTTTTATTGTATATTTAATCAGTCCTAAAATATGATTAAAGTCTTAGAATATAATTACTCTCCAGATGAAAACTTTATTAAAACCTGCATAGCGTCATTGAGGATTTTAGTCACGAAACCTTAGAGAAATTTCACTCTTGTTTGTGAAACTTTTGCTGTGTCCCTTCTATTCACAATCTGAAGGTGACATTTCTCTAGTTGCTAAGCTATTCTGTTTTCTGCTTTCTAACACATGAACATCAAAAGGTGTAACTCTGCCCTTTCTTCTCCTTACCCACGTCAGACGTGGGGTAACCCGGAGAACTTTCAACAGCAACAGCAGCTCGTCTTACTGATGAACAGGGCACAGAGTTAGAAGCCATTTCCAGGCAGAGAAAGCAATGGGTGGAAGTGGAGTAGGCACTTCCTTTTCAATCTTTAGAGAATATAAAGTATTCGATGGTGAACAACATGATCCTGAGTTAAAATAATATATATTCAGGAGGGCCTGCTATACAGGAAATGTTAAGATCTGAAAACTGTACAGTGGAAGCAATATGAATTGGATAAGTAAAGGTGAGTGAACTCAAAAGAGGAGGGTAGTGAGTAGCATCAAAGGGGAGAGCAGCCTTGGTCCAGCCTCCACTACACAGAGCCCCTTGAAGTGCCTCCACCTGCAGATCCTAACACTCTTCAGAAGCTTCCATTTCTGTTTACTCAGATTTCCCTCTGTGAGGCTCCAAACACACAAAATAAGAAAATAAGAACATGAAGTTCCCCAAGTCAGCCTCTTTTTATAGATTTTATATAAATAAATAGGTGATAGAGACACCTAGATATGGATATCTGTATCTAGACAGATTTGGATATAAATCATATTTTCCAAATTCCTTCTTATTGGCTGATATTAATTGACAGATAGGTGGGTAGATAGACTGGTTTATATAAAACCTTTATCTACCTAACATCTATCTATACATATCTATGTATCTATCTATATTTACATGAAATCTATATCAGTATCAGGCAGTAAGAGGGATGTGGGTAAATATGATGTATATGCAAGCATTAAATCTTTTTTCAAATCACTTCAAGGACATCTTCAAATAAAACCATATACCTCACTGCTTTGTACCTGATTCTGTATGGTAATTCTGCTTTTACCTCTACTACTCCTACCTGTTGCATGCCAAGGATATTATGTTTCAGAAACATAAGCCTTCTTTTGATCTACAACACACCAAACAAATCCTTGCCTCAGTCTTTGCACTTATTATTTTTCCCTTCCTGAAATTCTTGTACTTGAATCTTTGGACCTGAGACACCTTCTCATCTTTTCAGTCCAAGGTCAGATGTTGCCTTCTCTGAGAAATCCTTTCTTACTTGATCTAAAGAGATTTGTGTTTTCCTCTCACTACAATAACACCCTAATATTCTACATCACACAATGTACCCCAATCTAAAAATGCCTAGTAACATATCTTTTATATATAATATATTTGTGTAATGTTTCTCTTATCTTACCTTCATGAGAGCAGAATCTCACTAGTGCTGGGTTCCCCTGTATTATAACACCTAAAGTTGAATCCATCGCTCAGAAATGCCCAGCAAAAATTTCTCCCTTTCAATAGTGGGTTTATAGCTCACAGACAGGTCATGGATATATTTCTTACTGATTTATTAGTAACACCTTTTGCTTACTAGGTAATGGTTCCTTCACAGCACTCTGAGATTTAAATTTATGACCTGTAGTTTAAAATTTCTATAATTAATTAGCTCAAATATTATTCTTATTTCTGTCATTAATGAAAGACTGATGTGGGTTAAATGTAGACAGAGGGCATGAGTAACATCAGAATCTTGGAAGGATACGTTGCTACCTTGTAACAGGAGACTACCACCTGCCTCTTCTTATAGACTTCATATAAATAAATAGGTGGTGTTTATTTATCACCTAATAATAGCCCTGCATGTTAGTGGCAAAGATTACATGCCAGCCTGATGAAGTTTTATGTCTGATTCTCAGTGGTCATTGGCATAATCTTTGCAAGGAAATTATAGTTAGAGAAGGATCCAAAGAAGTTCTTTATGATACTTTGGTGAGGAAGGATCACATCTCTATCTCAGAAACAGAGGCATGGTCACATACTAAAAATGGGAAGACAACAGTGCATCTGAGCTGAGTCTCATTCCATTAATTTCATGCCAAAATTTTGATAATCATCAAGGTGGCAGACCCAATGTGATTCTAAGTAAGCTTGATTGGCAATACATATTGGAATTTCATTTCTAAAAGTGTTTAACAGCCAAGGGGAAGTTAAAAAATACTGTCTGACTCTCTTCTATGGAAAAATAACTTGCCACCAGCTGTCATGTGAACTTCACATCAAAGGAAATTAAAGAAAACTCAATATTGTGGGTAGCACTGCAACTAGGGAACAAGTCCCTTCTGGACATGGATCCTCAGGGTCACAGGTGTCACCCTCTCTGTAAATAATGAGTGCAGGATCCCTCCTTAGGAGGAGGGAAGAGCCTTGTGAAGTGCAGCTTACTGTTTCACTGAACAAATCTTTCAGTCTCTAAAACCAGCAACTTCCAGCCTGTGACCCACCTAATTAAAAGACATGTAAAATATCAGGGGATTGAATTCATTAATTCCAGTCATCCCTCCTTTAAGTTGGAAGCAAAATTAAACTAAATTAATCAATACACTCATTTAATTCAAAACTATAAATGTCTTCAGTGACAGAAAATGGTTAATTTTCAATGTTTGAAATGAATAATGAAAAATGATATATTCTTTCATAAAAGTTTAAAGTTGGTTTCATAATGGTCGGAAATGAAACATTGTCTCCTTTCAATTAAAAGATTATAATTTCAAAGAGGACATTAATCACTATTATTATTATAATGTACATTTGGTTGTTTTATAGGTAAATATTAAAGGTTCAAGATTCCAATACTGTTAAAGAAATATTAGTATTGAATCTGTCCCAGGAGTGTCTATATACTCGGGAGATTCACCCATTTGAAATAAATGGACAGGTTACATCAGTCAAAGAAACACAGAAGTTTTATTTTAAAATTCAGGCAGAAATGTTGATACTGTCAGTATCAATATAAACAGACTTTCTCTTTTTTTAAGCCTAAAGAAATCCCTCTAGACTAGTATATAAAACTTTGTGTCTTAGGAATTCCTTTGAGGAAATAGGTACAGGTAAAAGACTGCAATATATTTTTTTATAAAACCCCAGAGCAAGTTGAGAATTATTTGAGTTCTGTCAGAATGTCAAGCTGAAAAACGCCTCTTCTTGCCTAAGTTTTTACTCAATGTATTCTCATTGAGAATAATTTATTTTGGTTGTATAACAACATGTCTAGAAAGGATGACTATATATTTTATCTGTTTTAATTTCTTTCTTTTATATTTATCTTTTTCCCAAGTGCCAAATAAAATTTTGCTCACACATTTACTTTTAAAACATGAGCTCAGAACAAAACTAAAGAAAAAATCATTCTTAATAAATTTATCACATTTCTGGACCTTAAAACATTGAGCACTTTCTTGATTGTCATGCAAAAAAATTACAGTTATATTATCCTTAATAATAAAAATTTACTGAGCACATGTTTCTTTAAATAACAATGTTACCCAAAGCTCTTTTGGCTGTAAATGTGAAAATTTCAATTCAAACATACTTAAGTAAAGCAGGTAATTTGGTTCACATAAACTGTGGAAGAGTCCCAATAAGAGGAACTAGCAAATTAAAACAGTTGAGATTCTCTATCTGCATTTTCTACTATGTCTCAAACAATCTCAGACTAAATCTCAGGTTAAAATCATGATTTCCCATGTTGTCAATGCATGTATCTTCACAACTTTCTGAACAGAAAGGGGAAAAATAACTTAACTTTCAGCTTCATTTTGGAAATATCTGGGGAAAGGTTTCTAATTGCCATGGTCTGGGCTGTGTCCTGGAAAGAAGTGTCTCCAAAATGAAGGACACAGGACACTTTACCCAGAAGAAATGGGAGGAAAACAGAGGGCCAACAAAATACACACACACACACACACACACACACACACACACACATACATACGAAAGGTTCAGCTTTGTCTCCTTTTGTATTTTTTCCTGTTTCCTCTCATCACACTGACTATTGTCTCTGGAGTCTAGTGAATGGTAATGCTAAGGAATTGACTTTTATTTAGGTTATTCATAATCTTTATCTTTAGAAGTTTGAAGTGCCATTATATATGCCTTTTACTTTCAAAGAGAATGAAAAGGCATTCATATGGTGAACAAATATATACATATAAATTACACAAGATTCTGTTTAACAATGGAATTTTGTCAGTTTGAAGTCACATTTCTGCCCCTGGTTAAATCCTATAATTGATGGTGTCAGATGTTGCCGTGGTCAAGTGGTACACTGTCACTCATTTCAACTAGAGGGAGTGTGTGGTTGATACGACAAGTATCAAGTTCAACTGTCAAAGAAAATATTTTCAGAAAAAGATTATACTGTGATTCAGCATTTAAGCAAAAATATTATTTTCTTTTCAGAGAGTTACTGGAGGAGAACAGTGATGCATGCATTTGGTATTTATGAAGTAAATATTTAGACTCTGGAGAAGAACTCAATCCCTTTTAGAAAATACCTAGTACCTCAGGGAATCTGTGAAAAGAGGATTCCTGTAAGAAGATGACACCATGCTTTGCTTGGCTACTGCTCCAGGTTCAACAGAAGTTAGCTATGAGGGTAGATGCATTAAAAACAAATGAATGAAATTTAAGAACATGAGAGTGTTGAATGCCCAAATTATATAGAATTATCATTAAGATATGTCATTTTTTTGTCAGGAATTTTATTTCCTTTATACTACTTAATACTACATCTTACAATTGGTATTTTGGTGTCAATGAAATATAGTAATAAAGTAAATTGGTTTTTACTTTATGGAAGTCATTTTGGCAACATTATGGAGTAGCTAGGTTATTATATCAGGAATCAAATTATGTGAATTCTAATCTTTGGTTCTGTCATCAACTACTTGTGTGGTCTTGAAGGAGTTAATTAAGTATTTGTGTCTTCATTTACTCTATAAAGATACTGGAGTTGATTTTGTCAAAATTCAGTCCCAAACATAGTCATGTGGTTTTAGGTGGAATGAAAAATGCAAAAAGAAATTATTTCTTCATTGTAAGAAAGATGACTTGGAAATATTATAACTGTTACTTATAGTTGTGTAATTTCCAGAGGCCACTCTAATATTATTTCTAGATTAATTTATCCTTATCATGTACCTAATGTTCCCAGTTGAAATTTATCTAGCATGCAAAACATGGCACGATTTTTCCACCTTCAAAGTGTTTGGTGTTTTGATTTGTGTTTATAGCTTCAGACATATCAGTGAGGCAATAAATAGAAGAAAGTGCTAATGGACAGATAATCAAGTGAGTGGCTAGTCAATTACTACAGACTACAATTGTAATTCAGAAATACATGAAGAAGGCAGAGTACCTGTGCTGCACAAAACTCCCCATCTACCAACACAACCCCCACCATCACTGAACAGCCTCCCACCACCGCCTCATCTCCCAATGTGGCCACCTCCATCTTGGGACACCTCAGCCACCGGCACAGCCATCTCCACATGGTATCCTCCACCTTGGGACACTGGACAGGGCCTGGAGGCAACCACCTGCCACAGCATTGTCCACCACAGCGCTGCATCTCTGACCGTGGTCACCCACCATTACTGCAAAGTCTGCCCTTGCTGCCCTATTTCTGAGAGCAGTTGCCTCCATCTTGGACACCTCTACAGCCATCTTGGGTTACCTTTGCTACTGCCAACACCATCTCAAGTTGCAGCAGCCTCCATCTTGGGACACAAGCCAGATCAAGGTACCTACAAGTTTGCTGCTGCTGCCACCATCTAGGGACATGGCCACTTCCATCTAGGGACACCAGCCAGGGCCTGGAAGACTATCATCAAAGTGCCTGCAGGTTTGGTTAAACTAGTGGTCTCCCTGCTAGACATGCTAATAGCCACCATCTTGCTGTAGAGGTAAGAGAGAGCCTTGCATGGGATTGGTAGATTGGAAGAGGATGTGAGGACATTTTGCTCTCTCTTGCCCAGCAAACAAGTCTGGCACCCATCAGGTTTCCAGGGCCAATTTGGGGCAGCACTTGTGGGGACCCAATACCATGGTGGTCCCCAACTCCTTCCCTAATTGAGCATCCACTGATCTGCCAGCCCCGCCAGTTTGATAATCAACAGGGCCCTCTGGCTCCCCAATCACTAGTCTCCCAAACCCTCCCTAGGCACCAACCTGGCCTAGTACTTGCAGCTACGTGGCTGGTCCACAACTCTCAACCTCTGGCCCTGATCCACCCAATACAGAACAGCTCTCCATAACAGGGACACAGGTCCCAGTGCTCAGCCATCAGGACCTCTGGAGAGAAGTGCCTGACTGGGAATTGGAAAGGGTCAGGGAGGGAGAGATACAGTAGAAACTAAATCAGAGACCAGGTATTGTGGTGTCCACAAGCACCATAGTGGCTAAGATCAAGCTCCTACCTCACATATGCGGACCCCAAAAGAGATTCCTGGGTTGCAATCTTCCAACAGAGACTGACAATTGGTATACCCCACCTCCAGGAGTTCTACCATCCACCCTAATAACCCTCAGCTTCCTAAGGGTGAAGATACCAGCAAACTCCAGACAGCCCCTCCTATCAAATGAGAAGGGAAGCAGAGAAACTGTTGAACTCCAATAGAAACAACTGTTCAAGTTTCCTTTGAGATTTTTTTTCTTTTCTTTTTCTGCTCTCACATCCCCACCATTTTTGAAACCATGTACTTTTCATGCATCAAGCTATTGAGGGTGGGATGTCTGAATAGTATATTATAGTTTTGTTGTGTGTGTGTGTGTGTGTGTGTGTGTGTGTTTACTTTAACATTGTTTCTTTTTATTTTTATTTTTTTTCTCTTTTTTCTTACTTTATTTATTTATTTATTTTTTTATTTTTACTCTCTATGTTTTCCTTTCACCTGTTTCCCTGGATTCTCTTTCTCTCTTTTCTCCTGCTAACTGCCAATTTCTATTGATTCCTCTTTAATTCTTTCTATGATCTAATACACCTAGCTTCTCCCTACACCTACCTCATAAACATCACATCCTACACCACCCATGTTCTCTCTTTGTCTACCATTAGAAATTGCAGACCCTTTTGCAAACCTACTGTTTATATTGTAGACAATAATTGAACACATCATTTCTGTATATTGTGACAAAACTAAAAATGTCCTAATAGGAGCTATTTGGTATAAGACTGCATATCTTTGGCATTGGGTGCTCTTACTATTCATCTCCCTCTTGGAGGGGAGGTATTAGAAACCTGCAGAGCACTATAAATCTATAGGGTAGAAACTGTAATACTTTGGATCCACACTCCTAGATGGGAAGACAAACAAACAATATGAAAAAACAAGGAACGAAGCACCCCAAACAAATCAAGAAGCTACAATAATAAATCTACTAACAACACAGTAGAAGAAATGTCAGAGAAAGAGTTCAGAAGTATATAGTTAAACTGATCTGAGAAGTAAAGGGTGATGGAAGAGAACAAATACAGGTAACAAAAGATCACTTCAATAAAGAGATGGAAATTCTGAAAACAAACAAATGGAAATCCTTGAAATGAATGAAAAAATTAACAAATTAAAAATTCAATAGAAAACATCACCAACAAACTAGATCACTTGTAGACAGAACCTTAGGCAATGAAGACAAAATATATAATCTTGAAAATAAAGCTGACCACACAGTGAAGGTGGTAAGAAACCATGAATAGAATTTCTAAGAATTATGGGAAAACATGAAAGATCAAATTTAAGATTTATCAGAATAGAGGAAGGCACAGAGATACAAACCAAAGGAATGCACAATCTTTCAATGAAATAATATCAGAAAATTTCCCAAAACTAAGAAATGAAATTGAAAATAAACATAAGAGGCTTACAGGACCCCAAATGTACAATACAATAGACCCACACCAAGGCACATTGAATGCAAAATGCCTAGTGCAGAATAAGGATAGAATTTTAAAGGCCACAAGAGAAAAGTATCAGTTTACACCCAAGGGCAAACCAATTTGAATCTCAGCAGATTTCTCAACCCAGACCTTCAAAGCTAGGAGGTCCTGAAACAACATATACCAAGCTCTGAAAGAAAATAATGCCAACCAAGAATCATATCCAGCAAAATTAAGCTTCAAATTTGATGATGAAATAAAAACCTTCCATGATAAACACAGGTTAAAAAGACTTTACCACCAGAAAGCCTGTACTATAGAACATTCCCAGTAAAACATTCCATGAGGAGGAAATGGGGGAAAAAAAAATGAAAACCAGCAAAAGGAGGAACTACACTAAAGGAAAAGCCAATCAAAGGAAAATCCAAGTCAAGTTAAAAATCAAAATAGACCAAAATAAACCAGGAATACAAATCATATCTCAATAATAATCAGGAAAATTAATGGCCTAAACTCATTAATCAGAAGACAGATTATATTTTTTTTAAAAAGACCCAACAATATGCTGTCTTCAAGAGACTCATCACATAGGAAAAGACATCCACAGATTGAAGGTGAAAGAATAAGAAAAAACATACCATTCATAAGGACTGTATAAATAAGCAGGGATTTCTATCCTTTTATCAAATAAAGTGGACTTCAAGCCAAAGCTAGTCAGAAGGGATAAAAAGGGACATTTCATTCTGCTTAAGGGAATCATACATCAACTATACATAACAATCATAAATATTTATGCCTCAAACAATGGAGCATCTGTGTACATCAAACAAACCCTTCTCAATTTCAAGAATCAAATAGACCACAACACAATAATATGGGGTAATTTTAACATACCTTTCTCACCACTATATAATCTCCCAACCAAAAACTAAACAAAGAAACTGTAGAACTAAAAATTACAATCAATACTTTAGACTTAACAGAAATATATAGAATATTCCATCAATGAGTGAATACACTTTCTTCTCAGGAGCACATGGAATGTTCTTTAAAATAGACCATATGTTATGCCACAAAGCAACTCTTAGAAAATACAAAAAATTCAGATACTACCCTGAATTCTATCAGATCATAATAGAATAAAATTAAATGTCAATGATAAAATAAAAAATAAAAGCTATTCCAATACCTGGAGACAAAATAATATACTACTGAATGTTGAGTGGATAGCAGAAACAATCAGGAAGGAAATGAAAAAAATTCTTAGAGGTAAATGAGAACACCAATACAACATATTAAAATCTCTGGGACACTATGAAGGTAGTGCTAACAGAAAAGTTCATTGTATTGAGTTCATTCATTAAAGGAATAAAAAGTCAACAAATAAATGACCTAACATTACATATCAAAGCTCTAGAAAAAGAAGAACAGATCAACACCAAAAGTCATAGAAGACAGGAAATAATTAAAATCAGAGCTGAAATCAATGAAATTGAAATAAAAGAAACAATTCAAAAAATTTACAAAGTTAAAAGTTGGTTCCTTGAACAAATAAACAAAATTGATAAACCCTTAGCCATTCTAAGGAAGAGAAAGGCAGAGAAATCTCAAATCTCTAAAATTTGTGATGAAAAAGGAAATATCACAACAGACACAAATGAATACAGAAGATAATTAGAAACTATTTTGAAAATTTATACTCTAATAAAATAGAAAATCTTGAAGACAATGACAAATTTCTAGAGACATATGATCTACCCAAGCTGAATCAGGAAGACATACATAATTTAAACAGATCAATTTCAAGCAATGAAAAAAAGATGCCATCAAAAGTCTACCAACCAAGAAAAGCCTAAGACCAGATGGATCCTCAGCAGCATTCTACAAGACCTTCAAAAAGAACTAACACCAATACTCCTCAAATAATTCCATGAAATAGAAAAGGATCCAAACTCATTCTATGAAGCTAGTATCACCCTGATATCAATACCAAACAATGAAGCATCAAGGAAAGAAAACTTCAGACCAACATCCCTGATGAACATGGATGCAAAAATTCTCAATAAAATTCACAAATTGCAAACAAAAATCTATTAAAAAGAAATTGCACCATGATCAAACAGGGTTCATTGTAGGGATGCAAGTTTGATTCAACATATGGAAATCAATAAATGTAATTCATCACATCAATATATTTAAAGATAAGAATCATATGATCTCCGAATAGATGCATAAAAAGCATTTGACAAAATACAGCATACATTTGTGTTCAAAACACTAGAAAAACTAGGGAGAGTAGGAACATACCTCAACATTGTAAAAGCTATCTACACTTAGCCCAAGGCCAATAACATTCTAAATGGAGAAAAATTGAAAGCATTCCCTCTAAAAACTGAAACAAAACAGGGATGCCCTATTTCACCATTTGTATTCAACATAGTCCTTGAAACTCTAGGCAGTGCAATCAGACAGACTAACAAAATTAAAGGGTTATGAATAGGAAAAGAAGAACTCAAACTATCACTATTTGCTGATGATATGATTATTTATTTAAGAGGATCCAAAAAATTCTACCAGAATACTTCTAGAGCTAATAACTGAATTCATCAAATTAACAGGATAAAAAATCAACACCCATAAATCATTTCTACACATAAACAATGAATCCACTGAAAGAGAATTTAGAAAAACTACCCCATTCACAATAGCCTAAAAAAAAAAATACTTGGGAATCAATCTAACAAAAGAAGTGAAAGACCTCTACAATGAAAACTATAGAACATTAAAGAAAGAAATTAAAGAAGAACTAAAAGATGGAAAGATCTCCCATGCTCTTGGGTAGGCAGAATTAATATTGTCAAAATGGCCATACTACCAAAAGTGTTATACAGATTTAGTGCAATTCCTATTAAAATCCCAATGTCATTTTTCATAGAAATGGAAAAAGCAATCATGAAATTCATTTGGAAAAATAAGAGATCCAGGATAGTCAAAGTAACCTTAGCCAGAAGAGTGAAGCAGGAGGCATCACAGTACCAGACCTTAAACTATACTACAGAGCAATAGTAACAAAAACAGCATGGTATTGGCACCAAAAATGTCATGTAGACCGATGTTACAGAATAAAAGAGAAAGAGACAGACCCACATAAATAGTTATCTCATACTAGATAAAGGCACCAAAAAAAATACATTGGAGTTAAGATAGCCTCTTTAACAAATGGTGCTAGGAAAACTGGAAATCCATATGCAGCAAAATGGAATTAAACCACTATCTCCTACCATGCACAAAACTCAACTTCAAGTGGATCATGGACCTATGAATTAGACCACAGATCCTGTGCCTAATAGAAGAAAAATTAGGCCCAAATCATCATTTCAGCTTAGGACCTGACTTCCATAACAAGACTCCCAAAACATAAGAAATAAAATCAAGAATCAGTAAATGGGATGGATTCAAACTGAAATGCATCTTAGCAAAGGAAATAATCAATAATGTGAAGAAAGAGCTTTAAAGAATGGGAGAAAATCTTTACCACACACACCTCAGACAGAGCACTAATCTCCAGGATATTTAAAGAACTCAAAAAACTTAACACCAAAAAACCAGATAACCCAATCAATAAATGGGTTAAGGAACTCAGCAGACACTTCACAAAAGAAGATATGCAATAGATCAATAAATACATGAAAAAACGTTCAACATCTCTAGCAATTAGAGAAATGCAAACCAAAAGCCTTCTAAGATTGCATCTCACTCCAGTCAGAATGGCAATGTTCAAGAATACAAGCAACAATATGTTTTGGTGAGGATGTGAGGGAAAAGGTAAAATCATACATTGCTGGTGGAAGTGCAAATTGGTGCAACCAGTCTGGAAAGCAGTATGGAGATTCCTAAGAAAACTTGGAAAGGAACCATCATTTGACCCAGCTATCTCACTCCTAGGTTCATACCCAAAGGTCTTAAAATCAACACACTACAGTGGCACAGCAACATCAATGTTTATAGCAGTTCAATTCATAATAGCTGAACTCTGGAACCAACCTAGATGCCCTTCAAAAGAGGAATGGATAAAGAAAATGTGGCATATATACACAGTGGAATATTACTCAGTCTTAAAGAAGAATGAAAATTATGGCATTTGCAGGTAAGTGGATGGAACTGAAGACTATCATGCTAAGTGAAATAAGCCAAACCCCAAAAACCAAAGGCTGATTTTTTCTGATAAGCAGATGTGGATCCATAATGAATGGGGGTACAGTAGAATAGAGGAACTGTGGATTGGGCAGAAGGGATCAAGAGGAGGGGACTTGGTGGGGGGGAAGGATGGTGGAATAAGACAGACATTTTTACCCTATGTACATGTATGAGTACATGGACCATGTGACTGCCTTGTGTACAGCCAGAAGAATAAGAAGTTGTGCTCCATTTGTGTACAATGAGTTGAAATGCATTCTGCTGTAATGTATAACTAATTAGAACAAATTTAAAAAAAAAGAAATATGTGAGGCATTATTATCTTGGTGCAGTGCTTTTAGACCAAAAGTTGCAACTAGAACAGACAAATGGATGTACACTGGCACACTTGGGAAATAATTATTAAAAACCTAGGATTTTCTAATGAGATGGTAATTTCCTTTTTTTTCCCAGATGCCACAGGCAGTTTTGCTACTCAATATTGAAAATATGGTATCTCATTTACAAAACTCAAGCACTAACATTTTATCCTATTGATTTGTTAGAATCTGAGAACCTGAAGGTGAGTCGATTTGTTATGTAATCCTTTCCCCATCTTTAAGGACAAAACCTAAATCATCCCAGTCAGACTCTTTTTATTGAAATATGTACTGAAAAAAAAAAAAAAAATGAGAGCTTGTCACAGTGGTGCACACCTGTAGTCCCAGCAACTCAGGAGGCCAATGCAAGAGGATTTTAAATTAGAGGCCAGCCACAGCAAATTAGTAAGGCCATCAACAGCTTAATGAGACAATGTTTCAAAATAAAAATTTTTTAAAGCCCTTTTTTTTTAAAAGGACTGGGAATATAGCTCAGTGGCAGAGTGTCCCTGGATGCAATTTCTAGTCTGGAAGAACAAAATGAAACAACCAGACAGACAAATGAATGCCACGGTCTCCTATAGTAGCATCATTTAAAATATTTTTTAATGAAGCATTTTCAAAAATTAGTCTGCTATGCCAACTTTTCAAAGGGAAACCCAAACCCCTCATTTTTTAATTTATAGAAAACAAAATCACAAAATATTAGAGGAGGAAGGTTAAAATCATATATTCACTTTTCAGTTTTATAAATTAAGAAACTGAATTTTTCAAAGAAGCTAAATAAAGTGCTCAACCCCACAGAAACAATGGATGATGAAGTTTAACTTTTACGTTCACCATGTATTTATATGTTTCACTTTCCGTTTACTCTGTAACTAAAATACTCTCTAGCAATCAGTTATGCCTTTGTTATCTGATCCTTTGATACTTCCGTTTTGATGTCTCCGTAGTGTATCCAGGAAAAATTGTTTCAAGCCACCCAAAGGTACAAAATATTTATACAAATTTATCCATTAACAATTAAAGTTCTACAACCAAGGCTTTTTTGTGCTGATCAGAAAATATGAACCTAGCACCACAACTGTGTTTTCTGCTTATCTACTTTTCGTATCATTTTTATCCCCCAAATGGAAATTTTCTGTGAAATATCATTATCAGACCAGTGTTTAATAAAGGTAAATCAAGAGACAGGAATTGGACTGTCTCAAGGAAATGCTGTAAAACCCAACCTGAAGTACACATAAGGAACACAGGGAAGGTCTAACCTATG
This sequence comes from Sciurus carolinensis, assembly GCF_902686445.1. NCBI lineage: Eukaryota > Metazoa > Chordata > Mammalia > Rodentia > Sciuridae > Sciurus > Sciurus carolinensis. The sequence goes on along the minus strand of NC_062217.1, from coordinate 17,943,979 downwards.
CGCCATTGGAGTCCTGGATGAGGACAAGACACAAGAGAGACAGAGGCTACATTTGAACAGATAATGCACAAGAATTTCCAAAAACTCTTTAGAAAACAAAAATCCATCAAGCCACAGGAGGAAAATTACAATGACTCCCAAGCAAAATAAACAAAAGGCAACCTCTCCAAGAGTAACTCCAGGTAAAACTACTGAAATCAAACCTAAAGAGAAAATAGTAAATGCACTCCAAAATAAAAAGCTTTTTCTTTAAAAAAAAAAAAAATCATTAATATAACTGACAGATAACTTCTCAACAGAAGAAATCAGAATGCAATGATTTAATATCTTTAATACATGAAAGAAAAGGACAGCCAATGTTAAGGTTCATTCTGTATTAAAATATCCTTCAAGCCAAAAGCAAATAAAGGTGTATCTAAACAACCCAAAAGTAATGGGGGAAATTTGTTTCTAGCAAACCTATGTTAAAAGAAATACTAATGGGAGTTGTTCAGAAGAAGAAAAATGATCTCAGTGAGAAACACAGAAGTCAGGAAGAAATGTACCACAGTCGGAAGGGTAAATTCATGGGTAATTATAAATGAACATTTACTCCCATAAAATGATAGTAATGGCTTATGAGGATTAATACATATGTAAATTAAATAAGAGTTAAAGGGCTTTAAATGGCGTCAAAAGGTTTTAAGGCTCTTGTAATATCTAGGAAGTGGTGCCTATTATTCAAGAAATACCTGCATGGAGTTAGAAGTTACCTTTCAGGGAGCAAAAACAAAGTATAGATCTTTCTTTGAGCATGGTTGAATTCTTTGCTACACAGGGCATACTCTGGCCTTCAGTCAAGCTTTCTCATGGCAAGCTGTATTTGTCTGGCATTTATATTTAATGCAGCATTTATATGACAGACACAGCAATGATATCAATATAATTATGCCTAACATTTAGAATATCCCAGTGTGGAATAGCAGTAGTTTAAGGAACAACTACTCTATCCTATAATATTATTACATGTATTTTCACAGTTTTGTCCCTTGATATGCCATTATTTATATCATATGATAAACTTGTGCAGAACTATTTAGCAAAGAAGTTAGCTGATGGTCAGCTAAATCCAGTTTTTCCTCAGGTCAGCCATTGGTATTGAATCCAAAGAAGACTTTTACTCAATTTCCCAATAAATCCAACCATCAATATTGATTTTTTTCCTCTTACTGATGATGCCGGCGTTACACTGTATCATAGTATGACAGATGAAATCTGGAAGATCAGAGTCAAAGGAGGCTAGCATGTTCCTAGATTCCCATAGTAATGAATTCAACCCATGGCTGAAGTAGCTCTAAGAGCAGTGCTTTAAGTTTATAGGTTTCCATTCAACCTCGCCAGTTTTCCACATCAGGAGCTTCCCCCTTTCAGGCATCTGGGATAAATGAGCTGAGAGACAATGTCATCTCTTGCTCAAAAGCTCTCATGAACATTGATACAATATTGCATTTCCCTCATTACATAATCGTTTATTCTTTTGCCTTCAGCTATTATATTTTTCTCCTCATTTGTCATTTCACTTGACCCAGTGTTTTCCATCTTGGGAAGCAACGTTAGATTCAGCCACCATACCATGAAGATGCCAGTGGCGATACTGGTCAGCAAGTGCCTCTCTCCCTTTCTGCTCCCACTCATTTCAGGAGAGGTAGACAGAGAGTGGGCTACCTTGAGCATAACCCAGCTCTACTCATCTTTAACTTTAATTTTGCATGTGGGGTGAAGGCCTAATCCACCTCATTCAGTATCTTACAGTCTTAGGAATTCTGATATAAAGGTTTAAATATGTATTTCCAGTTTCTTGATTAGAGATAATTTATACTTCTTATACCCACGTTTGCAACCCTGGTCCTGAGACCACTGCATCAGACAGGAAAAAATAAAATTGAGAATATATGGGAGGATAAAAGAAAAAAATGTAGTTGTATCACTATAGCATAGTTACACCAACATCCTCCCAACGTCTACTCCCCCAACCCCTTGGAAAACTAAAGGACTATCTTTAGTGGGAACCCTTTCTTGATCACATTCATGTTGAATGTGAGCATGCTCTTTTGCAAGCATGTAACCAGTCCTTCTCATCTTTGTCTACTCTCAATTTAGTTAGCAGTGGTTGCAATTACCATTCCAATTCTTTTTTTCAAACCATTACACTGTGAATGATATCTCTCTGCTCATTATTAGATATTACGAGTTGTAAAGTTTGCTGGTTCAAGGAACTGTGAGTTGACATTCCAAAATGCTAAAATAGCTTCTCTTCTGGTTCTTTTTTTGCATTATGAACACTTGTCTCTAACACTGAAAATGCAAAATCCAACCTAGAGAAGGTGTCTGTTCCTGTTAGGGCCCATTTGCAGCCTCCTGGAATTATAGGCATCAACCCAAATCCAGCTCACTCACTATATGCAGAGCTTCCCCCACAGGGAGTCTGCCTCATCTGCCTGTAAACTCTCTCTCTGATGTTGGCAGATACAGCAATCTGCCTCAGAAGGTGCAAGAGGAACACATCTAGGTTCAGCCACTCACTGAATTGCTCCAGTCCCCATGTGTCCATTCATTTCATGGACCTGGGAGCCATCTGAAGCAAATGCACCAAAGGACCACTTGATGATTATAGTGATCTTCCAATCATGGAAAGCGGGCTCTTCTGATGGCATTGGCATGTTCTACTTTAATGTCCCTTCTTAAATCCCCAGAGTAACCTATACATATCTGTGTTCTCTATGGGTCTCCATTTACTAAGCTGGCTTTCCACTGTCCTTCTGCTTGACCATAGAGGAAGACCATTAGCAGTTGCTCATGAGTCAGTGGAAACCCAAATATAGGGGCAAACAAGATGGAAGGCATCCCTCTGAGTTATGTATTGTTACCTTCTTCAGAATGGAAGCCTTCCAAACAAGATGCTGTTTGTTCATCGTAGAATCACCATCAATAAGCCAACAAATTATTCTCAAAAACACTTTTAAAAAAAAGAACATCAGAGAGTTAAAAGTAAAAAGAATGGAGAAAGATAGAACATGCAAAACCTAAAGAAAACTGCTGCAACTAAGAATATCAGATGAAGTTGTAGACTATTCACCAATAAAGAAGGAAGAATATTTCATAAAGATAAAGGAATGAAACTACCAAAGTGATAAGCCACTTCTGTATTTATTTACAAAATTTGACACAGACTAAAATAATAGAATGTATAGTCCTTTTATGTGGGAGACATTTATGTAACCCTTTTAATAACTGATAAAAAAAGCAGATAAAAGACAGTAAGGACATATAAGACTAACAACATAATTTACGGATCTGCTGTAATTGACACAGAGACCACTGCATCCACTAATTAAACACTGAACCCCCAAACAACTGAAAGCTCTCTCTTTTCAAGTACACTAGGATATTTTATCAAATTATATTAAGTTGGGTCATAAAAAACAACAACAACAACCAAAAAACCAAACTAAAATCATGTAATTAGACACAGTAAACTTACCAGCTACCCTTAATCTCTGGAACCAAGTTAACAGAACAGAGAGACTACAAATGTATCTCTTATTTTGAAGCTATTCCTTTTATCTATTCTGCAAGAATCACGTTACAACTTCTAATTGATCTAGACACAAGAAGAGAGCAGATAGGATCCCTAAATATTTGTCACTTGTTTCTGAATGCCTTGAATTTATACAAATGTTTGAAACAACATAGAAACCTATCTACTCATAGTAACAGCTTAACTTCATGAACTGTTTGTATACTAATTAGGATGTTCACAGTAAAACACTAAAACATTAGACCTGGGAAGAGTTTGGAAGCCAAAAGTGAAAATACAGTGTCACATAGTTGAAAGAATAAAGGGTCATTTAAACAATTGGGGTTAAGTTCTAGCTTTGTCTCTGTTTAGTGACCCTGGGTACAAGGTCTAAACATACAAACTTCAGCCCCCTTTCTTTTTTTTTATAAAATGGTTATAATAAATTGTTGCTTACTAACAGTGAAAGAATATGAGGAATCAGAGCTAACATTTGCTAAAGGTCTAATGACTGCTTGACCCTGAATCTGTGAGTTCTTTGATAACAGTTAATGCTCTCAACAACCTTTTGACACAATATATAAATGAAGTATGTAGAAGAATTCTGCATTAATTGTTAAAATTAATGCCTAGTTATTATATCATGCAAAAATTAATTTTGCATTCTCTTCTACCCTTCTATTAGACGGTTAACATGTTATCAGTATTGCAATGATAAGAACATATTTTGATTTTATTCTAGTACCATAAAGATTCATAGTTTCAATATACATCATGGAAATTACTAAGTTTTGTTTCTTTTATTCACTGTGGTATCAAATTTCCTACCAAATAACAGAAAAGGCTTAAGTACATAAATATGCATTTAAAACATTGCTTAGGGAAATTTATCCATATATGTATGGATAAACATATGTATATACATATGTGTGTGTGTGTGTGTAGATAGATAGATAGATATTTTAGTTTTCGATGGACATAATACCTTTATTTTATTCATTCATTTTTATGTGGTGATGAGGATTGAACCTAGTGCCTCACATGCACTAGGAAAGTGTTCTATCACTGAGCTACAACCCCAGCCATGCTTTGGGAAATTCTTAAACATTCTTCATTGAGATTTGGGGTTCAGTTTCATCTTTTTCTTCTTAACTTTGCTCAAGAGTGTTGATTCTTCTTGTAACTAATATTTGAATGAAGTTATCACTTGACTTTCTTTTATCTACAGCTATCCATTATCTTCAGGCAAATTAATGAACCCTTCCAGTCTTTAATAATACTAAATCATTTATTATTTTTGGCTACATATTCTATGATGTAGATAATTAATGTTGTTTCTGACAATTAATATCTGTTAGATGATGTAAAGTTGGCCCTCTGTATCCATGGGTTCCTCATCTGCAATCAACCACAGATTGAAAATATGTAGGAAAAAAATTGCATCTGTACTCAACAGACGCATATTTGTTTTGTTGTCATTATCCTCTAAACAGTACAGCATAATGACTATTTATATAGCATCAGGTATTATAAATAATATAAATGGGCTTTAAAGTATATAGGATAAGCAGGCCCTCAGATATGTAATAAATTGATGAGTAAAATAAATAATAGTGAAAAATAATTTGTGTGTGTGTGTGTGTGTTACTGAGGATTGAACCCAGTAGGATTCTCCCTGAGTTACATCCCCATCCCTTTTTTGTTACATTTTATTTTGAGACAGGGTCTTGCTAAGGATTCAAGTAGTAAATTCTTGGTTAAGAAAACTTTTAAGGAAGAAAAAAAAATGTATGTAGTATATGCTTCCTAGACCCCGTTTTGCTAAGAGAGTTGTTTGTCTGCTAATTTCTCTCCAGAATCATTTGTCTTGCTTCCCCCTGTTCCTGATACCTAAGGCCCCATGTGAGTCAAAGAGAGTCAGTCCATCCTGCCCTCAGCTCTAAAGGTGGCTCTTGATATCCATGAAATCATGGTTCTTCCATCCCTTTTGTCAAGATACTGGTTTAAGAGTCCAGCCTTAGATAGGCAGTTTGTGGCTTTTCCCTGAAGACTGGTATTAGCTAAGGCTATGGTTCTCTAAGAAGGATCCTTGGTCTTCCAAGGACTTGTTAGACTTGTAAATTCTTAACTCCAACTGAGACCTACTGGAAGAAATTTGGGGAGGAAGCCCAGCAATCCTCAGTTTGAGCAACCCTAGAAGTGATCTTGATGTACTCTCAAGTGTTAGAACTAATAGGCCAAGGGATGGGCACCTGATTTAGGTAGGCTCAGTCTACCTCAGGGGGAGGGCTTTTATGTCCTGCATGTGACAGGCTTTAAATCATCCCATTGATTTAAATATGGAGATGAGTTACTCCAACTAGTGCTGGCAGGCTTTGAACAGCTGCAGATAATTCCTCTTGCTAAATGCAATAGACTGAATATTTGTGGGCTCCCCATTCCCCAGTTAATGTACTGAACTTAATCTCCACTGTGTGGTATTTGGAGATGTTAAATTTGGGAAGAGATTAAATCATAAGACAGGAGTCTTTATGAAAGGCATTAGGAGTCTCCAGAGTGCTCCTTTATCCCATCTGCCAGGTAAGGTCTGCCAGGTAAGGACACAGCAAGAAGACAGCAAGCTTGAACCAAATGGGCCAGCTGACACAGAATCTGCTAGCACTGTGATCTTGGAATTGGAAGCCTCCAGAACTGTAAAAAAAAAATGTTCTTTAAGACACCAGTTGAATAAGAACAAGGCATTTCCTTTTTCTTTAAATGCATTTTACTCAAGTTTTTTGTTATCACAGCAGAAAGCATCCTAACTGATACAGGACTAGAATATGTACAATATTAATTAGTCTGTCCCACAGGTATGTACATATGTCAACCATGGTTCCAGTCACTGGATATACAAATGTGAATATGGATACCAAAATAACATCTCAACTTAATGGAATTTACATTTTTATTGGTATAAACAGATTTAAAAAATAAGTAATGACAATAATAAAAGAGATTGACTTGTCTAACAGGTGAGAAGTATTGTTTTGCAATTTTTAGAGGGAGAAGCCAGTAAATATTTCCTGAGAGGATGTCATAAGATGATGTGGGAAGAGGGACTAGCAATGGAGTAGGAACCATCACCCTCACCTTAAACCACGCAAACAGAAGCAAAGAGGTGAACCGACTTGCCTAGGGTTTCAGAAGTAACAAACGATAGGATCATGATTCGGACTGAGAGCTGTCTAGTTTTAATCTGTGTATTTTCAGTTATGCTATATTTCCTCCAAAGATATGTGGCAACATTTAAAAATCAATCTTCTATTACTAGTAATCATGGGATAACACAGCAGAATTGATAAGCGACTTTATTAAATTTCTTTGGAATGCTTCCATTCCTTAAGACAATCATTCAAAGAACAAAATAAAGAGAGAGGATATTACATCTTCTTATCATGTTTAAATTAAGCTGAATGCCACATGGATCTACCTTTCATTGGGAGTAAGAGAGATCCAAACAAATGGATTTCCTTTGCTTATACTATACTTATATTTAGTTTGTATGGACCTGTTGTTAAAAGACTAGACAATTTCAGATTAAAAAAAATAGCTGCTGCCTTTAGCACCACTGATGTCCTCTGGGCATGCCGACAAGCCTCCTTAGGTCCTTTCTCAGAGAGTCCAGGACCTATAGAGTTGCCTGGCACACAGGGGACCTCAGCACCTCCTGATATTGCTAGTGCCCATTCTAATTGGATGGTAATTCACTGGCATGGTTGGCAAACAATGTGCATATGGTCCTTATACTCTGCTACCTGTGGAGTGAGCTATGTCACCAAAATTACCTGGCAATATATCCAATGGGAAGGATAGTGTGGTAGTGAAAGTGACGAGCCACCACCAAAGGATATAATCTTGATAAAAATGTGATTGATATAAGCCACAGTTCTGCTCTCCTCTGTGACAGCCCAAAGGAAAGGGAGCGATTTCTCTCTGAACTCAAAGCTCAGGTTTCTCAGACAAATGATGGAATAGTTATGTTGATGATTGCCCTGCATAATAGAGGTGCCCCTCAGTTAACAGATGTTCCCTGCAGTTGCTAAATATAAATTGTATATTTTCAATGTGTTTTCCTTTGTATCAAACACACGTATGACAAACTTCCCATCCTCCTAGAGCTTACAAATCAGTTTTTTAATGGAAAACTTGGGAAGACAGATTTTATTTCATACAATAATTTTCAGTGCATAGAAGGACAGCTCAGAAAAAGAAATGCCTTGGAAGAGAAAATTTTTATGTTTGCTATCTATGGAACACTTACCTTTGAGAATCTGTCAGAAAGTGAAGTCTTATCTTGCTTGACAACAATCATTATCTGGTGAATAATTCCTTTCGAGGAATTTAAAACTTCTACCTTTGCCCCTGAAAAGACTGTGTAATCTGGCAGAGCCATTATGTAAACTAATGCTCAGACAGTAAGAGGGTGTTATAAGTGCATCCCCCCAAAAGTTAATAATCTGTGATATCCCCGAATCACAACAAAAACACTATGTCGGTTATTCTAGTAACAATAATACAGAGTTCCTTTCTGGGTCTTCAGAATCAAAAGGCCTAAGTAGCCAAATTCTAAATAGTTCAGGTCACTTGAATTCCATCTGAGAGTGTTCTTTTTTAGACCTGGCTTCCATCACAAACATCTGAATGTACCTTGCAGACTAAAGCTGGAAGATTCACATGCTTTATGAAGGAAATTGTCCTAAGATTGTAGGCAGAAAATTCGAATACGCCTTTGTTGCAGCTTTCAGTGGCAGATCTCAAAAATTTACTTTCATTATACAAAACATTTTATTGATGTATCTGATTGTATTTTTCCCTCTTTATTCCTCTTCTTTATAATAGCTTGAGTGGGTTCTTTTTTTTGCTAGGATCAAGGATTAAAAAAAAAAATTAATTTATGATCAGAGGAGCGCAACATGTTCATTGGTTGCAGGAGTCGGGCACCGTGTTGAGCTTCCCAGCTGTCCTCTAGGATGGCAGGACCTTCCAGGCTTTATATGAAAAGCAAGTCTGCTCAACTATGAATCCTTGCTTCACGCGCTTACTCTCTGTTTTGGGGTTTAGACAGTACTTCTGTGTTTTTTTTTTGTTTCTTTTTTCAATGTCTGTGGTTTATTACAAATGACTTTAAAGTCACAAAGTACACGGGATACATCCATGGTTTTGCATGGTATTACAGAAAACCAGTGGCATTTAGTTTACTCATCTTTATAAATAGCACTCAAGTGTTCACTTAAAAATCTTATTTCTGAGCCAGGTGTGATGGTGCACACCTGTAATCCCAGGGGCTCGGGAGACTGAAGCAGGAGGATCTTGAAGTCAGAGCTAGCCTCAGCAACTTAGTGAGGCCCTAAGTAACATCAAGACCCAGTCTCTAAATAAAATATAGGACTGGAGAGGCATCTCAGTGGTTAAGAGCCCCTGGGTTCAATCCCTAGTACCAAAAAAATAAATAAATAAATAAATAAAAAACAGTCTTGTTCTGTTCAAGAACCAATTCCCTTCTGAACACTAGCCTCTGAGCCCCTAGAAATAGCCTTGGTTTAGGTGCATAATTAGTTGCCAATGCTTTCAAGCTTTCTGACCCCGTTTGCCATGATGATGTTTGGGTCTGCTGTCAAATGTCATCCTGATCAGATATAAGCATGTAGCAATGCATGAGAGGGCAAACTGGGAGATTCTTATTTGTCTGCCCTCTCTCTTTCATCACTGTCCCGGGGTAGGCAGAATAATGACTCCCCAAAAATGTCCACATCTGAATCCCTAGAAACCTATGAATGCATTAGGGATTTAAAGGTGCAGATGGAATTAATATTGCAATTCAGCTAGCTACGCTTGAGTTGGGCAGAGTTTCCCGGATTGTCCAGGTGAGTCCAATAAAATCAACAAAGGTGGAAGTGGAAGAGGGAGGAGAGAGAACTGAAGAGAAAGCCGTGAGAGAAAGCCTGGACGTGCTATTGTTGATTCTGATGATGGAGGAAAAGGACCAGGAGCCTAGAAACAAGGAAAGAATCTGAAAGCTAGAAAAGTCAAGGGAAAGGATTCTCCCCCAGAGCTTCCTGAAGGAATGAGACTCTGCTTACATCTTACTCCACACCTGACATCCACTGCAGACCTCTGACTACTGTAATTTTAAGGTAAGAAATTCTAACGGTTTTAAGCCAGTAGGTATTTTAAACCCTTTTAAAAGATAGATCTGAGTAATAAAGTATCATTTTAGCAAACATAATAGTAACCAGGTAAAAAACAGGGAGGTGGGAATCCACAAATTTAAACAAACAAATTTATTGCGAAGGCGCTTTGTGTCTTAAAACATTGTTGGTATCTATTTTTCTATCAATGTTTCCATTGAACAAGTTGATTTCCATTGAAAATGCTTGCAGTACTCTTAATTAATTTGAGAGAACGTAATTGCTGGAACAATTCAGCAGAATAATTAAGGCAATTTCAAAACATTAACATTTTCAGTTTGGCAAAGGAATCAGAAAGTAAAATAATGTGGCTTCTCTTTAATAATTTTGTGTTACTTTCTATGGGAAACTCTCTCTATGGAAATCGTGAGCGGGTAAATATAGAACTCTGTGTTTCTCTTTAGTGTCACTCTTGTGCTGAACAAACAAAATAGACAGAGTTGTTCTGGGAAACGAGGAGTAGAGTTAATGGATACTCTGAAGTGTTGGGAGGCTTCCCCAAATGTAGACTCTGCTATATTCCTTACAGCTTTGTAGTTTGCATTCAAAGTCATGTCCAGGAAGGATGCGGCACCATCCAAGACGTTTCATGCCTGTCACTGTTCTCATCTTCTGTGGTGCTGGTCCTGGTCAGCCAGGACAGTGGTGGACTCAGTTTGAGGGAACCCTGGTCACCCCTCCTGGTTTCAGTTTCTGCTGTGAAGATTTACAGGGCACACAGGGTGAGAGGCCTTGGGTAAGGGATCCCAGCAATTTCTTTGAGTATTATTCCTCCCAGGAAGCTCTGTCTACAGTTGGAGTATCCTTTGGGACCAAAAGTAGTTGGCGTTTTAGGTTTTTGTATTTGTTTTCTTTTCTTTTTGGAATATTTGCATATATATATAATGAGGAATCTTGGAAATGGGATCCAAGTTTAAGTGTGAAATTCGTTTATGTTTCATACATACCTTGTGCATATAGCCTGAATACTATTCCATACAATATTTTGGTATTGTATACTTATGCCTTTGATCACTGTCCACCATGGGAGGTGAGTTGTGAAATGGTCCAACTGAGGTGTCACATCAATACTCAAACATGTTCAAGAATGGGAGCATTTCGGATTTGGGATATTTGAATTAGGAACACCCAACCTGTAACAGCAGGCTCAAGTTTTCTAAACACAAGTCCAAAGACTGTTGTAGCCTAATGGCATTTCCCATGGAACCATGGTTCCTGACATACGACCAGCAGTTCCTTGTTCAGCAAGGTTCTTACTATTGTATTCCTAACTAGTGAAAATGTGTCCCTCCTTTTCAGTATCTCAAAACACTGATGAAGGGCAAAATAAGATTAGAAATATAAGGTTACCAAAAAACCCACAAAAAAACAAAAATGACTGCTAATATATATAGGGCAATTCTGTGCCAGTATCTGGATACTAATATTACTTCCATTTTAAAAATGCAGAGAACGATACTCAGAAAGGTTGTCTAGCTTGCCCACTGTCACACAGCTGGAAAGTCGCAGAGTTAACATCCAGACAAAGGCCATGTGAGTCCAGAGTCTGTGGCCTTTATAACACACACTCCTTTCCTAAAGATAGTGGCAGCTTATTGCTTTAGATCATCCTTATTTGTTTCCTCTTTCAGGAATGAAGAGTGCATTCTGAATAACTATAAATTCCATACACTAGAACATGCCACCTAGATTCAACAGAAAGCATGCTGTCAACTTAAAATGGCTATACACTGACGAAGATTCAGAGCTGTTGCGTTATGACATCAATCAGTCTTCTCAATCTCCTAGGCTTATCTGTGCACTTCTTAAAATCCAGTTTTAGCAAGAACCCCTCCCCTCAGCTCACCCTGGGTATGATGGTTAATACAGTTCCTCATCCTTCACCACCCCCAGGTGATGCTGTATCACCCTGGCCTAACTTTGACAAGAGTAACTGCCAGGTGGATTTAACCAAAATCCTCCTTACTTCTGAAGTTTCCTCTTACTTTCTCTCCAGTGACATCCTTTCCTGCATTTTGGGCTGTAAATTCTCATTTGTTCATGCTATGTTCAGGGTTTAACCCAGCCTCTCTTCCCCACTGCAAAACCCCCTTGCTGTTAATACCAAACCAAGTCTTGATGTGGACACCAACAAAAGCCAATTCTATGGCACCAAGTTTTTGCAAAAAGAGAAAACTTCATTGAGAAGTCAATTAGCAAGGAGACCAGAAGCTGGAAAAAACAAAAAGTACAACAACTTAATAAGATCTGCCTCCCATTAATAGTTGCTGGGGGTGGGGGCAGTTTACAGGAAGCAAGAGAGGTAAGGCTGCTTGTTGATTGGAATGCGAGATCTTATAGGTTTTGTTGTTGTTGTTGTTTGCACAGTCATGCTAGTTCACAGGTTGCATGTTTCTTTTCCTTATCATGTTCTGCACGAAGGGAGGTGGGTATTAAACTTGTGACATCATAAGCTGATTGACTGGAGGAGCTGGCTGCTTCTGTGCTCCTCCATTCTTAAAGTTTCAAACCATCCTTCAGCCAATTTACTGTTGTCCCCATATCTACACCAACAATTCTGAGTAAAATGCACCTTTCTGTGCTTTGACAAGTGTAAGTGAATTCACTTCTTTAACAATAGTCATGAAAACAAACTTGTAGTACCCAGTTCCCTCTGGGTATGCTTGGTCAGCTTGCATGGCATTCTACATACCAAGGAATATAACCATGTAACAAAATGTACTGTAATAACAGTAATACAACAAATAAAATACCTGGGATATCTTCAACCCCCAACAATTGCATGAGAATGGTACCACTTTTATGTCCATCTTTAGCAAGCAGAATCTGAGGTATCCACAGGTCCAGAATCCCAAGTTACGAAGAATTAGATTCATCTTTAAGTGAATGAAGTGATAACAGAATTTCATTCTCTGTAAGATTCGTGTTCCTCTTGCTACTTTATTTCTCTAATCCTTTCCACCTGGATTCTGGTCATACTTGTGGACTTGGTCAAGTAATGTTTTAGATAGTATTTCCAGAAGTTTCCATCACTTTATAAATTTTTAGTAGTGTCTTTTTTCACCTTTCACTTTCTGGATCTCTGTGAGGCTAGAGACTCAGAAATGTGCCTCAGAATTTTCACTTCATCATTCACACAGGGCATCCTTTCTATCCCTCCCCTCCTTCACTACAGGGTTCTTTTTATTTTCTTCACCTTAAAAGTACATAACGTCTTGATGAACATACACTGAAAACATTGGGTGCTGTATAAGACCTGGAAGTTCCTTTAACAAAAATTAGCAAGAGATTTTCCAATCAGCTTTCCTGGAATTGTAGATTAAGCTCTGTAGTGGGTGATTCACTGATAACAGCTGAAACCACTTCATCTACAAGTTAATGGGTGAAATTAGCATGTTAAAGAGTTGGAGGGCTTAATTAGAAAGGCAATCCTTTGGCAAAAAACCTCTCAGGAATACTAAAGTAGTTTGTTGATTTTGTTTGTATCAGGTTTAGGGGCAGAACCTGGAAATAAAAATCAACTCTGAAAACAACAACGTCCACAATGAAGTTAAATCAACCTCGGGCTTACTTTGAACGGAAGCACGCTCATAACAGCTGTATGATCTTTTACCCTCCACGACTTTCTCCCAATTATCCTAATGTTCCAGTGTGAAATAGTCTGTTTATTGTGTGCTTTGCTGATGTTTTCTTCCAGGGTGTTGAGTGTGGGTTTTGGCATTCTCCAATGGAACCATCTTGGAGAAAGAGGTTGCTTCATTTTGTGGGAAGCTGCTGTCCCTGTCTCATTGTGCCACTTACTAGGTCAGAGGAGAAGCATCTCCTCTTTTATGAGATTTTATTCCCTCTAGCATTCATCTCCATATTTTAAAATAACAATGCTTAACAGACCACTATTACTCAATTTTCCAGTTATATCCATTTTCTGTTACCTTTATACTACAGTTGAGGATTTACACGTCTTACCTTATTTCCACATAAATATTGCCTGTCTCCACCTCACCTTACTATAATTATATAATTTTAGTAAATTAATGTTTGCATTTTTATAACTACACAAGTATTTACAGTTCAGGGTGTAGTGTCCTGTGTCTACAATTGTTCCTTCATTTCTTCATTCAATGACCATGTACTGAGCACCCCACTTTCTTAGACAGCCACACTTCTAGGTACTGAGATTTAGTAGTAAGAAAGAAAAAAATATCCTCTAGGGTAGCAGCAGAACAAAGAATTTAAGAACAGATCATCTGAAACCACTTTGCTTGTGTTCAGATCCTGATATATATTTTTTTCATACTTAACAACTCTGAGCTTAGCAAGTTACCCAACCCTTCTATAACTCAGTTTCTTCATCTATAAGTTGGAAATTCAAATCCATTTGCAGAAATGAACTAAAGATAAGTAAGTAAATCTAATTTGGGGCAATGTTGTGAGCAGGCTATGCTAATAACATAGACCACATGTTTTTGTCTTTCCACAATGTCAGAATTTGTTGACTATCGATAGATTTGCAAGCTCTGTTTCGTCAGTTTTCTGTCACCAAGTACTCCTGGTTTCACTTGGAGTCGTGACCATGGCAAGTTCTATATCCCATTCTGATCGTAATCACTAATATCTTAACACTCACATCACATCTCACTTAAAACAATTGTATTAGGTTGCTCAAGTTGGAAAGGAGTCGAGTGTCTATAGGAGTTAAAATGAGCCTGCAGAGACAGAATAAATGCCAAGAGTTGCTGCAGGTGACTGGGTATTGAGTTAACCAGAATCGTGGAGATACTGAAGTGGAGGGTCCTGATGGTATGGAAATGGGTGATGTCAACAGCGGGGTGGATCATAACAAGCTGAGCTCAGGGACAGTTCATTACCTGGTGATCTCCTGGGCAGACTGATGAATATCCTGCGGTGGTTAATGTGAAGTGAAAACAGGCTGGTCTGCCATCCTGCAGTCTGCGGTGTCCCTACTTTTATGCATCTTGGATAAGGTGGTTGTATCATTGGATGGTCTGGTGTGTCCGATAAATTCACAGGTGGCAACTTTTTATTAGCATGAATAAGTCACTTATCAGTCTGTACCTTATGGCTGTGCTGGGCAGATGGTGACTGTTTATTTGCATAGACAAGATGCTGAGCCATTCTACCTTAGCATTTGTACCCAAAATGGAGTAACTCAGAGCAAGCTACTGCTCCACACAGGCAGGAAATGATACAGAATGAAAGCTTCAAAAAATATGCTAGGAATGCTACATTAAAAGGAAAAACAAAACCATACAGGAGATAGCGAAGGCAAGTTTGAAGATGATGACGTTAAATTGAATGGTCAAAACCAGATAGTTTTTCTATATCTTTTAATATATTCAGCTTCTTGTGTTTTCATTGTTTCCCTCTTTTTCCCATTTTTATCTTTTTATGGGTTCCTGTCTTTATTGTTAATGACTGCCACTTCATGTCTAGTAAAATTTAAAATGAGATAGTAAAAGATCTCATTGGAATATCTGTTTACCTGGACAGAGATCTTGGTTGTTCATATTCTGACATTCTTGTTGCAGACACCTAACATCACTCTTGACGGGCCTTCTGAAGGTAGGGGAACAAGTCAGTTTCCTTGAGAGACATACTGCCATTTCCTCTGGTTGAGGAGTACAACATTTTATCATTTGTTCTCTTCTATACAGTGTAAGGTGCTGGTGCTAAAAGGTGTTAAACCAAAACTTTTAAGAATGAAACTCTGAAATAGAAGCTAAAATTGACATTGTGAGCCAGAAAATGACTGGTCCCTGGAACAAGATCCTGCAAGTTCCAGTATCAGGGCCAACTAGGAGTTGGAAAAATGTCTACAAGATGCCCCACCCACCCCCAGCATTTGCATTAGGATTTTTGTTTGTTTGTTTGTTTGTTTGCACAGGGTCACTTTACCACTGAACTTATTCCTCAGCTCTTTTTATTATTTTATTTTGAGACAAGGTCTCACTGTGAGAAATAAAATAGTCTGGTCCATTTTCAGAATATAATATTTAGCCTTACATGTAAAATTACTGAGGATGTAAGAAAAACAGCTGGAGGGAAAATAGGGAATGGAGTGGTTACCAGCAGTTAACTCACACAAAAACTCAATAGCCTGTAGAAATGACAGATTCAGTCCTTGCACTTGAACAGCCCCTTCGCAAAGGGAAGTAGGGGAAGGAAATGGCCTGACCAACAAGATAGAAATATCTCTTTTAAGGAAGAGAAACTTAGTCCAGGAGCAGTGGCCTATGCCTGTGATCCTAATGGCTCAGGAGGCTGAGGTAAGAGGATCACAAATTCAAAGCCAGCCTCGGCAACTTAGTAAGGCCCTAAGCAACTTAGCGAGACCCTGTCAAAATAAAAAATAAAAAAGAACTGGGGATATGGCTCAGTGTTTAAATGCACCTGGGTTTGATCCCTGGTGCCTTGTTCCATTCTTCCCCGAAAAAGAAACTTAGGTAAAGCAGTAAGAATTGCATGCATGCCAAAATGCACTCAGCCCAGTAAGGCCTGCCTGCCATGAGTGAGCAAAGTGAGGAAGAGACTACTAAAGTTGCATTTCTTTAAATAACACAATCGGAGAAATAAAACCTAGGCAACCTCAGGGAAGATCGTCCACCCATAACGCTCAGTTAATGAGGAACCAGAGGAAAACAGGTAGGGGATAAAATACTGATTATGCCAGCTCTGGGTGTGCCTGACCACCAGACACCCAGTCTTGCAAGACATCATTAAAGCCTTGCTTCTAAGGCACTTCATGTGTCCAAGTCCGTTCTTTGGCTTTGGCAGGTGGGTGTGTTTCTCGCATTCAGTAAGTTGCTGAGGCTGCTCAGGAACTTGTGATCCTCCTGTCTCAGCCTCCCAAGTCACTCAGAAATGCAGGCATGGACCACCGTGCCCAGCTAATTAGAAAAATTTGAGGTAAAAAATAAGCGTAAATTGTTTACATCGAAGCGAAGCTGCATTGACTATAAATTAGAGGAGTGGGGTAATTCAAAATGGGGAGGATTCAGAGACAGGAGGACAGTCATTAAGGAGAAGTAATTGTTGCTTCTAGATTGGTTGGATTGAAAGCAGGATGCAATTGTGCCTGGTGATCAGCCTCCTGGGACTTGAGCCCAAGTTTTGACATCACTTAGGGTTGTGGAGTAAGTGTGTTTTTATTTTTTTGTATTTTTGGTTTGACCTGTAGCTGTTAACTGATTCAGTTTCCTTTTCCTTTTTCTCCCCAATCTCTGAATCTCATAATTGAATTTGGTACATCTTACAATTTTTTTTCTTATCAGAGGTATTATTATGCAGATGAATAAAACAGACAGTTAAATCTGGTCTGTGGGATTGAGGCCTTCCCTAGGGCGGATTTATGGAGTTCTAGAGAGGAAGTCGGATTTATCGGCAGGAGCTCCTGTCTCACCAGCACCCTTCCCAGTTGGAGCACTTCCCTCTCAGCGCTCCCCTTCCTTCTGTGTCCTTCCCACTGGAATAGGCATGTGGGAGGGGTCTCCATGCCAGCTTATTCCCTGAGGTTACACTCCCAAGCAATACCCCAGAATTAAGTCTCTTGTGCTCACTTTTCTTGCAGGGTCACACCAGCACTTCCTACATATTGCCCTTATTCCTTTCCAATAAATGCAACAAAACTCTGATTTCATGGTGCATTTATCGATTCTCATTGCTTGGACCAAAATACCTGACATAAGTAACTTAAAGGAGGATTTACTTTAGTTTATTTAGTTTCAAAGATTTTAGTTGCTGGCCAGCTAGTTCCATGGCTTTGGGCATGAGGTGAAGCAGAACATCATGGTGGCAGAGTGTGCGGAAGAGGAGGCAGTTCACCTCACAGAGGTTGGGAAGCCAAGAGAGGAAGAAAGGGGCTGAAAACAACAGGAAGCCTTCCAGATCTCAGCCCCTGAGACCACGTTTCTCCAATAGGCCCCCTGTCTACAGTTTACACCCACTCCCAATAATCCACTCAAATTATGAATTATTCAATGGATTAATACACTCGTGATCCTATTCATTCTCCAAATCCCCACCTCTGAACACTCCTGCATTGGAAGCAAGCCTTCAACACAGACTTTGGGCAATATTCCAAATCTAAACTATAGCACATTGTAAACTGTTTCTACTAGATTCCAGCTGACAGACTCCCTCTCCATCTCTTTTTTTTATTTGTTCTTTTTAGAGATACATGGCAGTAGAGTATATTTCAACATATTCTACATACATGGAGTTTAACTTATTCTAATTAGGATCCCATTCTTGTGGTTGTACATGATATGGAATTTCACCGGTCGTGTATTCATATATAAGCAAGCAAAATTATGTCTGATTCATTCTACTGTCTTTCCCCTTCCCATCCCTCCTTCCTTCCCTTCCTTCCCCTTTTTCAAATCCAATGAACTTCTATTCTTCCCTCCCCACCCCTTATTGTGTGTTAGCATTCGCATATCAGAGAGAACATTTGGCCTTTGGTTTTACGGGGCTGACTTATTTCACTTAGCATGACAGTCTTAGGTTCCATTGTTAACAGACAAATGCCATAATTTCATTCTTTTTTATGGCTAAGTAATATTCCATTATATATATAATCACATTCATATATATATATATATATATATATATGTGATATATATATCACATTTTCTTTATCCAGTCATCTGTTGAAGGGCACCTAGATTGGTTCTACAGCTTAGCTAATGTGAATTGAGCTGCTATAAACATTGATGAGGCTATGTCACTATTGTATTATGATTTTAAGTCCTTTGGGAATATACTGAGGAGTGGGATAGCTGGGTCAAATGGTGGTTCTATTCTGTCTCCATCTCTTGATATCACTCAAACACTTATTCTCCTGCCAATAAGGTTTAGCTCCTTAAGATCCCTGGAGAAAAGCAACATTCAAATTATCATTCTTAACAATATAGTAGACTTTTTACTGTCTTATTAGTATCCTCCAGTTATAAGAGAGCATAAACAGCAGTTAAAGAGAAGCATTGTATGCATCACATGATATTTAAACATTGGGTACAAATGAGTTGGATCCTTGACCTTTAGCTGGTGGGAATTTTCTTATCTCCTTCTTCCCCAAGACTAATCTGTGCAGTGAAGTAGCACTTTCTTGTGTTGTGGCAAAGTGTTTAACTTCCTGTGGTATCTCCAATCAATTCTGTAATCTCTAGCACCTCGGACACTGTGTGGGAATTTGAGAAAAAAACCTCAGTGCACAGGAGGCCAGTACTGTTGTCAACCTTGAACTTGCTTGGTTTGTGAGGGAAGGAGGGAGGCAATGGTAACACTAAATAACTAATTATAAATGATGACAATTTTTTTATGATCCAGTGATCGTACTATTTATTTGATGCATTTGCAATTGTTGATTAAATACAGAGATGCACATAAACAGAGACTTGATAGAAATAATTAGAGAAGAAGTTTAATTACAGTAAATTAAGAGAAGAAAACACTGTGGAGCAGAAACAACAGATGGTCAAAGAAGAAAATGCTAATTTGAAACTATTGGAAACATTGAGAGGAAACTAAGAAATGAAGCTGGTTTATGCAGACATGAAGCAAACAATGTCTTCTATTCCTTTCACTGAATTTTTTTTGGAAATTATTAGTATTTCTCAGGAACACTTTCTTGTCCCTCTTTTTTATTAAATCTTCTTTTGTCTTAGGACCTCCCTTTCTTATGCTTTCATTTTGGAAATATGTTCCAATTTAGAAAAATTTTTTCACAATTATTCTTATAGAATTCCAAGTATTCCAAATATCAATAGTATTTCTAGTTAATAGTTTAGAACTATTTCTCAATTGTTATACAGAGTTTATCAGAATGTGTTCATTCATAAAAATAAACCATAAAAACTTTGTGGCAAATATCAGTACTACCAGGTAGTAGACTGCAGAACATATTTTCACACTGTAGACAAAATCAAGTTGTTTCCGAATTTTTGAAAAAATATATTGTGGGGTAATATTCACTGATTTCTTATGAGAACTACAATCATGAATATAATTCTTTATTCTTGTTCATAAAAGATTAACTACTTTTTATATGAAATGTGACCATTAAAAGCCAAAGCTGAAAGAAATGATAATTTTAGTTTATGGTAAAGCTGAATAGCACAGATGAGAGTTTATACCTGACCTCTAAGCCATTCTGTTTCATGAAAGTTGGACTTGGTAAACTTGAAAGATTTCTTCCTCTTGTGTTTAACACATGGAAATAATTATCATGTTAGCTACACCCAGCAATTATAGCCAAACTTTTTCCCACCCTATCCTGGAGATAAAGTAAATTCAATTTAACATCAGAGGTCAACCTTTCTTTCATAGCTGGGTTTCATTTTTTTTTTTTTTATTAGCAGCCACGGAATACCTTATCTTTAAAACTAGAGGCCTTTTATCAGCAGGATGATTTATAACTAGCTATTTAAGGAAATCATTTTGTTTTTCTATCCTATGTGTTATAGTTTCCTTCCTTCACTTCATTTGTTTGCAAAAGGACACAATGCTTCCGTGGTCTCAGACCTTTCTTCTTCAACCACCATGATAGCAGGTATAAGTTTCAAGTTATCAGCATATGACATGAAAGGATGAAACCTCACGGCTATCTTTTTTTCTCTAACCCTTGGATTCTTTATATAATTATGACCCTGGGCAGTGGTAAAAGTTGGGTTGAAAAGAAGTTTGTGGGAAACTAGCTTTTTATATCTAACAAAAGCTTGCTTTGTTATAGCATACTTGCAGTTTATTAAAAAAAAAAAAATCAAAGTTTGAAGGAGCAAAACCAAAGAGCAACAATAAAACCTACTTCAGTGTGGGGGGGGAAAAAAAAAAAGTTTTGTAAAGAGCATTTCAGGTTCAGATTGGCCTTACTGCGTAAAAAGCATTTTGCATGAAACTCGTAGGAGAATTCTTATTCCAAGAGTATGACTGGAAATAAACAAGGGAAAAATGTGTTAGTGAAGCAATTTATGGCATGTTTAAAAAAATAAGCACCCAGGACACACACTAACACACACCCCTGAATTATTTGTCTAATCCTTTGTAACAATGGTATGAAAATTACACTTTCATATTTGAAACAAAACAATGTGTAAATGAAAGGTCATGATGACTTGAAAATTTTTAAAGAAAAATCTGATTTCTAAAAACATTCTGGGTTATTATTAAAAAACTAATGAAAACTTTACATAATGTACTAGCCATGCCATTGGGATTGTAATCATATCAACGATGTTGTTCTTAAACCAAAACCTTTCTCTTCTCTTCTCTCAAAATAGTGGAGAATAATAAACAGAACTTTTGGTCACTCTATTGTAGCAGAGTAGGATGTTTTATGTCGGTTTTTCAACATGGTATCAAAATTGGATTAATGGTAATATTTAATGCTTCCAGAGGCTTTGTTATCAATAAGAGTTTTCATAAACTCTGTTCTGCAGTGAGAACAGAACTCGCACTGCAGGCCTGAGCTGCTATCCTGAGAGAGGCTGGCTTGCTGGTTTCTCCTCTGGCTTCTGGGACCTTAGATTCCACAAGGGTTCCCGTCATTCCCAGATCACATAAGAGGGGCTCACTTTCCTAGACAATTACACAAACCATGTGGCTTATGCTGAACTTCATTTCTGGATGTCTGGAAACGGGGTGTATGGTAGATAGATGGTACCTACCTGAGTGAGTCCCAGCAGCTATCTCCACCTCAGGTCTGAGATTCCCGTGAAGATAACATTTCACACACACCACGATTCTGTTGCTGAGGGGAATTAAGTACTTCCTGTGTGGCTGTCCTGGGAGAGGACTCATAGGAGCTTGTGTCTTGTTTCTTCGGGGCTTTGCCCCCTATGTCTTTTCTCTTAACTGATTTTGATTTTCATCTTTTTGCTGTAAGAAATCAGAGCTATGAATGTCCCTCTACAGTGAGTCCTATGAATCCAGCTGGCAAATCACCACCCTGGACAGTCAGTAATCTTACCTATTCTGTCAATTTGCCCTTCCAGCTTTCCTACCTTTGCTGACATTGTTCCCTAGCCCTAGATGACCCCTTACCCCATTGCTTAATGACTTAATTTCTCCATGCTGGGGTGGATGATGCCCCTTCTCAAATTATCTGTGACTTTCTCACTGTTGCCCAACTTTCTAGAACACCCTGACTTTGGCTGTGTATATTAGTTTGTTTGATTAATTCGTGGCATGAATTAGTCTCTTACAGCTGTGTATGCATATTATCACTATGTTTGATTTTAAGCTATTTGAATGTGGGACATTATATTTGTTGTGCCACCACCATGGCTGCTTGCACTACATGACACATGTCTTTGACTTCAGTGAATGTACAAATACCACATTATGTGATTTTAATAAGTCATTGAAGTAAATCTTGCCTCACAATATCCTTCTGATCTCTGGAACTGCACAGAAACTTGAATCATCTGAGGACAAGTCTTAAACTAAACTATAGAATTTTAAAATTAAGCAATTTAGTGTTCTGTAAATGATTAGTGAAGTCTAATAACTTTGATTAATCTGAAACAAAATACATGAACTTCTGCCAGCTTTCTGGATACATACAAAATAAAACAAAAATTACTCTAGAGAATTGAATTATTTCTAAAATGTATATGAACATGTATGTGCATGCCCCATAACATGAACTATTCTTAAAGTTGGAAGAGCAATTCCTAAGGAAAATAAACTAACGCCAATCTTAAGTTCTTTCCCAAAATGCCTGCATAAACTTTTCCTAAAGTCTCAATTTCATGTTTTTTGGTTCTTTTTTTAAATCTGTTTCTGTTAACATTGCTTAAAGCCAACTGGTAACTATGGGGTCTTAGCTAAAGTTTAAGAATCTACTGTTTAGAATTTTTTAAATTAAGAATAATATAAAAGCCACCATTACATTTTAAGTCCATTTTTATTTAACCTTTGACATCATTGTCTAAGCAATTAAGTATTCTGAAGATATATCTGCATGTTAAAATGTTTCAGAGATACTTCTTTCTGTAGTTATTTACTTAAATATAAGTTTACTATTCTAATACCATATTGCAAACTTCTCAATAATTACAGCAGACTAATCAAATGTAATTTCTCTTCTTTTCTCTCTTAAAAATAGAGAAATATAGCAAAGTGTCTCTATAGTGGTCTCTAATATGTAGTGGTAGCAAGTACACTCAACTAGAGGACCACAAAGATCCTGAACTTGGACCAGTAATGTTGAAAGCTATAAATGACGGAAATTGTTGAAAGTCAATACATGGAACTGTTAGAGGGTTGGGGATATCGCTCAGTTGGTAGAGTGCTTTCCTAGTATGCACAAGGCCCTGGGTTCAATCCCCAGCACCACCAAAAGCAAAAAAAAAAAAAAAAAAAAAAAAAAAGGAAATGTTAGAAATCTAGGTTCCCTTCTCAGATTTGAGTAACCAGGCAAATATTTGCTTCCTTTTCCAGTGTCTTCTCTTGCCCCTTTATGAAACATACTGGTAGTTTAATCATCACATAGAAAAACTAAATAAGAGACTCTGTACCATGATATTGGATCAAATAGGGATGGGGGCTAAAAGAAAATCTACTACTTGGTATTGTGAGCTTAAGCATATACTTGGCTTCTTGTGTATAATTTAGCAACCACATTCATTTGGTTTTTGAGGTTCTAAAAGTTACTCTAACTTTTCAGAGACTTAGAAAATGAATATGTGAAAAACATAAGTGGTAGAGATATTTTAAATAGTTATCCTCCATACATTTTTGAGACAGAGTTTTGCTATGTTGTCTAGACTAACCTTGAACTTGAGATCCTCCTTTCTCAGCCTCTTGAATGACTGGAATTATGTGTTACCATCCTGGCTTGAAAAGATGTGGTCTAATGTGAAAAATCTAGAGCAAAGTCAACTTCGCAAGTCGTATGGATTGATTAATATCTCTCTTACTCTTATCTACAAAGTAAAAATTAAAAAGTTGAATTGTAGAAAGACATACTTTATTTAAAAAAAAAAAAAAAAGGAAACCCTAGGAGTAAATTACATATATTTGGAGGTACTTTGGAGCTATAATGCAATTCGATTTTTCTTAAATTTAAAAATAAACATGGTCAAATTGTATTTGTCATCTACCATCTAATTAATTTAGAGGATGTCAGTATAATATATAATGAACAAATACAAATTTAAAAATTCAACACAATTTTGGAGTAATTTTGTATAATTTTCTTTTGATATCACCATATCTACTTCTTGACTTTAAATTTTAAAATTGAGATTTCTATAATCTGCGGTTCTTTTCCTTATTTCTTTCTCAATATTTCAAAATCAGAAATAACTTTGCTGTGATTATTAGTGTTCCACTAAGTCAATTACCTTTCCATGACTGTAGCAAATCCATGAGATAGAGCTTATCAGTAATAATAAAAAATGAAGGTAAATAACATTTTACATAGAAATATGATCAATTATATTTTTACTTGAGAGCAAGGACTGGTTTAATTATACTGTTTTCTCAGGGGGCTGGTACAATGATTGGCACAGAGCAGATTCTCAAAATTACAG
The DNA here is from genome assembly GCF_902686445.1 of Sciurus carolinensis. NCBI lineage: Eukaryota > Metazoa > Chordata > Mammalia > Rodentia > Sciuridae > Sciurus > Sciurus carolinensis. Next base: position 17,919,638 of record NC_062217.1, on the reverse strand, counting down.
TGATTAATGAAAAGAAATACAGACTTTTGCCTAAAATTAGAAATTATAAAATCATACTTGATGATCATATAATTCCTCAAGCTTTTTCATAAATAAATTTTCCAATAAATGGAAAAATCAGAATAACTGAGAGGCAGCAATTTATAGTGGAAATATAAAGCCCCTTTCAATGGGATGCCCAAGAGTTGGAATTTGCTATTTCTGTAACTTTGGGTAAGTTAATTGTCTTTTCCAAATATCAGTTTCCTTAGGATAAAGATGGTAATATCACTGTATACCTTGTAAGAGTTTCCAGAGGATTATATAAAGGATTTAACAGAGACCCTTAGTTTATGAGAGATGAGACATTAGTTAGGATTATGCACAATGTTTTGCCCCTCTTAAAAGAGGATACCTCAGGAGAAAGCTATTTCCCATTTTTTTCCATGCTTCTCCATAGTACATTTTATCTCTGCCAGCAAAGAAAATTCCAAGGGTGAGATAATCATTTATACGGCCATTAAGTGTTTCTTCCAGTGTTCCCTATTCAATATAGTCAACAAAATGCTAATTAGTCCTAATTGTTTGGCGAACACCTGGTGGTCCATTAATAGATGCAAAGACCCCTAAAGCATCCCTCAGAAATTAATTTCCCCTGAGATAAATTTAGCCCTCTCATTAAGAGGTAAAATGTTTTGAATTCAACTAGCCTTGATCTCCCATTTTAACTATCTATAGGAACATATAGATCCAGACATGTATATATTTTAAGTTTTGCCTGGAATAAACAACAACAACAACAAAATGCAAAGTAGAAATTCCCAAAGAGTAGACTCCTGCCATCTACCTTGTTCTTGATGAAATAAATGGAACTTCATTTGAGTAGCTTATGATTAAAAACTATTTTGGTAGAATCTCATGTGGCAATTAATGTTGGCTTACGTTTGCTAATTTTCTTCTTCATTAATTGCAGAAAGAACAAAAACAGGGATGTTTTTCATGAGTATGATATGTTTCAGCCGTATTATTGGCATGTCCATATAGCCAAATTTAACAAAAATCTGTGGAAACTTTATCTGTGGAAAATGTGGAAGTTTTTATGCCTTTTCAGTTACACATTTAATGTGGTATGTTTAGATTAGAAACAGTACATCCTACATAATATGATCAGTTTGATAAGAGGAAAGCTTCCATATATATTGGTGTGCGTGCATATCCATGGAGTACTTAAGTTCTGTATACAATACATCAAATTCAAGCTGTTTTCTACTTTAAACTTTAGTTTAGAGCCAGGCTGGCTACTAGTAATATTGTTAGGATATTTTCACTGGCCATTTCTCCTAAACATCCTCAACTGAAGGAAAGTCAGTGTCTGACCAAACCTAGCCAGCATCCTTAGTATTTCTCAGGGGTTGCAGATTGTCTGTTATCATTCACTAATGGAAATTCTTGAGTATATCAGATCTCCTACTAGTCTTCTTGACAGATAAATTCTTGTTTTAAACTCTATAATCTTCCTCTAAGAATGTTAAAGGAGCTAAAAAAAAAAAAAGTTAAAGCAGATTTCTAGAAATTTATCATGGGTTTTTAGCCTGAAATACAGTATAAAACACTTCAGTGGGTGTAAAAATGTTTCTGAGGCACATTTCCTGTGGTTACTGGAGTTAATCTGTTTTCCTCTTATTAAGCAGATCATATTATGTAGGATGTACCTCTTCTAATCTAAACTGACCATATTAAATGTGTAATTGAAGCAGTTACCAAAACTTCCACATTTTTCCAGCCATTCGAGTAAGAGTATTGAAACTGTTTTCAAGAAAATCTACAACTTGACCTGAAGAACTTTGTAGGATATATGAATAGTGCTCTTTCAAAAATTGCTTGAACTAAATTGAGCATTTCTATCATATCTAAATGTCAGCCACTCTTTGTAGCTGCCATGCAATCTTTTTGGGCTGTCTATCTCTACATTATTGCTTTATTGCCACTATGGCTACAAAATGCTTTTACACTTGGTCATCATCTCATTTCAGGAAAATGGAAGAACAACGCTTATGGCACCACATTAGAAAAGGATCTTTAAATGGCAAACCTGCCTTATAGCAACAAATTTAATTATGAAATTGGATGAATGGGAGACAAAACTCAGTGCTGTCACCAAGCCAAGCATCACATCTTTTATATAAAGCAAAATTTGTAGTAATTAAAGAGGCATTGTCATTTCACTATGGTTTTCAGCATTTCCTATTTCCTGAGTAAGCATCTGAAGTACTCATGTGTTGGGAGCTAGCAGTGCAAACATTTGTCCATGCGGTGGACTGACTTTTGATAGTTTGCACACTGGCGAGAACCTAGTCTGTGTTTTAAAATGGGGACAAAGAAATTATTGAGGAGCAGTTCTTTGCCCTCCTTGGGATTTTTGGGTCTATGAATTAAATTGACATATGACAAATTGCCAGAAGAAAAACATATACATCTTATTATTTTTTACATGTACATGGTGACCCTCATAGGAGAAGGAAGACCCCCCCAAAAGTGGCAAAAGTAGAAAATTTAAAAATCTTTTAGATCAATGATAAATTTATAAAGGGGATTATACAAAGGGCAAGAAATAGTGTGATTATCATGAGAAGGTATATGAAGAGGACAATATAAAACTGGTGGAAGATAAGGGTTAGTTTTGAAAGTTTCCATGTACAGATCCATGAAAGCATCAATTCCCAGTCTTTGGTGAAGAGGGTTATTTTCTCATCCTATTAGGGGGTCTTTATTCAAAGAAATTTTTATGACTTGCTCCCAGCAGAAGACAGGTTATATCCCTTTCTGTATTTTCTATTTTTAAGGGCCTTCAGCTCAAAATAATCAATATACCATATTGACACATTTTGGGATAGCATAGCCTTAATTTCTTCAATACAAAAAAAATCAACAATTTGGGATCACACAATCTAGTAGAAAGATGTTAATGGATCCATGAAGATAAAAAAACAGATGCAGGGAATATTGAAAAAAAAAATAGTTCCCTAAAGAAGTCTTTAAATATATTCTTAGAATTTTAGAATAGAAAAACCTAGTATTTGCATAAATTCAACCAAAAACCTTGGCTGGGAAAGAAGAGATTTTAAAATTATTTTCCTCTCTGAGCCTCAGACCCTTAATAAGGTCATAATTTTATTGTCTCTAAAGTCTTCATAATCCTGCTATAGTTTTGTGGCTTGAAAATGTTGCCTTTTAATACATAATTAAAAGTAAATTTGGAAATTTTTCCTTTTTTTCTACCTAACCGCTCCTATATGGACCGTAGCCTACTGTTGACTAATACTACATTTAATGATGAAGATCCCTCCTGATCAATAGAACTAGTTTTGTCAGCCATAATTTTAATTATTTAAATATTAAATGGAACTTAATTTAGTTGATTGCCCAGGTAAAAACTGTTTGTTTATAGGGATGTATGTTTTTCTTGATCTTCAGATCCCATTTTTACATGTTAATTTTATAGTTTTCCTATCTCTTCCCAATATAGTTTCTGGCTAAGTTGAATTTTGTACTTGTCAGTATGATGGTGTTTGATTCAGTGCAATGGCCCAAATAATCTTTTTTTTTTTTTCTGCCAAAAATAAGCTCAGTTGATTAACTTAGCAAATGGAGAGTTACATCTTACATTAGTAGGAAAGATAATTTTCCTATCTTCACTGGAAGTCTTAATGCTCTGGCTAAGACCCCATAGGACAATGTCCTATGTTGCTGCTCTTCACAATTTGTTCTTGCTTTTCTTCATTGCTTTATTAAAAATCTTTGTTCCTTGTGCTTATTTTCCCAACGCCTCAAGCCCTTTTTGTCCTGCTATCACTGGCCTGACACTGATAGCTATTGGTATTTTTAGTTGTACTTGAACTTAAAGATGTTGTTGACCTGGTTTAAATAAGAGAGAGAGAGAACTTGGAAGTCCAAGGCAGGAGGATTGCAAGTTTGAGGTCAGCCTCAGCAACTTAGGTCCAAAGAAACTTGGTGGACTTTATCTTAAAATAAAAAAAATAAAAAGAGCCAGGAATGTGGCTTAGGGGTAAAGCACCCCTGCATTTAATCCCCAGTACCAGAAAAAAAAAAAAAAAAAAAATGGAGGAGGAAAGGACATTTTAAAGATGACTTTATACTAATATCATTTTGTAGCTTATGAAATAAATCTATTGAAATAATCTACATGGAAATTTAATTTTTATAACTTCTGTGTGAAGTACAATATGAGGAAGTAGATATTATATGTCCCAATAGAAAAAAATTAGAGGAATATATATGTTGGAACAATGAAATCATGGAACTGAAACTGAATTTGCCCCACTTTAAGTTAATGTTTCAACATCAAAGTTGTTCAAATAATTACATAATGTTATTTTTATACAAATTTCTAAAGTAATTATTTTAATGGCTGTTCAATTTTGTTTCCTTTTTTACATTTTACTTTTTGAAGCCATTATTTACATTTTTTAAAGATTTGACATTTTGTATTAGTTTTAGCTTGATGCATATAATTATATTTAAATTAATTATGAAGTGTATCTTGTTGATTTAACTCCATGATTATTAATTGTTTATGATGAAAGTAGCACAATGTCAAATGACTTACAATTGTTCAACAGACTCCACACATTCCTCACATGTATGTATTACTTTCTTGTCTGGATTACTTCTGCTGTTACCATTTTTGCCAGTGCTATCTTGAATCATTGAGCTTGCACTTCTTTTTTTTTTTTTTTTTTTTCTTTTTAGTTTTTTTTTTTTCTTTTTTTTTATTGTAAACAAATGGGATACATGTTGTTTCTCTGTTTATACATGGAGTAAAGGCATACCATTTGTGCAATCATAAATTTACATAGGGTAATGTTGTTTGATTCATTCTGTTAGATTTTCCCTTCCCTCCCACCCCTCCCACCCCTCCCACCCCTCCCACCCCTCTTTTCCCTCGATACAGTCCTTCCTTCCTCCATTCTTGCCCCCCTCCCTAACCCTAACTCTAACCCTAACACTAACCCCTCACACCCCCCATTATGTGTCATCATCCACTTATTAGCCATATCATTCCTCCTTTGACTTTTTGAGATTGGCTTATCTCACTTAGCATGATATTCTCCAATTTCATCCATTTGCCTGCAAATGCCATAATTTTATCATTCTTTATAGCTGAGTAATATTCCATTGTATATATATATACCACAGTTTCTTTATCCATTCATCAATTGAAGGACATCTAGGTTGGTTCCACAATCTGGCTATTGTGAATTGAGCAGTTATGAACATTGATGTGGCTGTATCTCTGTAGTATGCTGACTTTAAGTCCTTTGGGTATAAGTCGAGGAGTGGGATAGCTGGGTCAAATGGTGGTTCCATTCCAAGTTTTCTAAGGCGTCTCCACACTGCTTTCCAGAGTGGCTGCACTAGTTTGCAGCCCCACCAGCAATGTATGAGTGTACCTTTCTCCCTACATCCTCGCCAACACCTGTTGTTGCTTGTATTCTTGATAATCGCCATTCTAATTGGGGTGAGATGGAATCTTAGGGTGGTTTTGATTTGCATTTCTCTTATTACTAGAGATGTTGAACATTTTTCCATATGTTTGTTGATTGCTTGTAGATCTTCTTCTGTGAAATGTCTGTTCATTTCCTTAGCCCATTTGTTGATTGGATTATTTGCATTCTTGGTGTAGAGTTTTTTGAGTTCTTTATAGATTCTGGAGATTAGTGCTCTATCTGAAGTATGATTGGCAAAGATTTTCTCCCACTCTGTCGGCTCTCTCTTCACATTACTGACAGTTTCCTTTGCTGAGAGAAAGCTTTTTAGTTTGAATCTATCCCAGTTATTAATTCTTGCTTTTATTTCTTGTGCTATGGGAGTCCTGTTGAGGAAGTCTGGTCCTAAGGCGACATGTTGAAGCTCTGGACCTACTTTTTCTTCTATAAGATGCAGGTTCTCTGGTCTGATTCCGAGATCCTTAATCCATTTTGAATTTAGTTTCGTGCATGGTGAGAGATATAGGTTTAGCTTCATTCTGTTGCATATGGATTTCCAATTCTCCCAGCACCATTTGTTGAAGAGGCTATCTTTTCTCCATTGCATATTTTTGGCCCCTTTGTCTAGTATGAGAAAATTGTATTTATTTGGGTTTGTGTCCGTGTCCTCTATTCTGTACCATTGATCCACCTTTCTATTTTGGTACCAATACCATGCTGTTTTTGTTACTATTGCTTTGTAGTAGAGTTGAAGATCTGGTATTGCGATACCCCCTGCTTCACTCTTTCTGCCAAGGATTGCTTTAGCTATTCTGGGTTTTTTATTCTTCCAGATGAATTTCATAATTTCTTGCTCTATTTCTGTAAGGTACAACATTGGGATTTTAATTGGAATTGCATTGAATCTGTATAGCACTTTTGGTAGTATGGCCATTTGGACAATATTAATTCTTCCTATCCAAGAATATGGGAGATCTTTCCATCTTCTAAGGTTTTCTTTAATTTCTTTCTTTAGTGTTCTGTAGTTCTCATTGTAGAGGTCTCTCACCTCTTTTGTGAGATTGATTCCCAAGTATTTTTTTTTTTTCGATGCTATTGTGAATGGGGTAGTTTTCCTAATTTCTCTTTCTGAAGATTCATCACTTATGTATAAAAATGCCTTAGATTTATGTGAGCTTGCACTTCTTTATGCTCATCATCTTATGTATCTTGTTATGTAATCAGAGTGGTATAATCATATTCTTTAGTTAATGTAAGTTAATGTAAGTTAATTTCTGCACTCTGATCATCACATTATTGATGGAAATATTCCACACCCAGTATCTTGAAGGATAACCTCAGAGAGTTGATATGTTCTGAAGTCTCTCCTCCTGAACTTTTGAGTTTTATATGAGCTCAGATGGCATTTAGACTTTGCTTGATTTTTTTTTTCATTAACTGGGTAAAAAGTAAGGGGATTGTCTTCAAGTTTTCTATGTTAGCATTAATAGAAAACTCTTATCATATTGCTCTTCTAAGAATGTGCACATTTGACACATCTATATTTTTATGGTTGTATTTTTAAACTCCATTGCTGTTTTTTTAACATCTTTAATGAAATATAGTTCAAAAACCAAACAATTCTTTTGATCAAAGGTGTGTTATTCAATAGTTTTTAGTATAATCATAAAGTTCTGACATTATTACCATAATAAATTTTAGAAAGTTGTTATCACCACCAAAAGAAACACATATCCACAAGCACTCTCTGCCCACCCATCACCCTTCCCTCAGGACTAGGCAGCACAGATCTTTCTGTCTTTGTAGCTTTGTCTATTCTGGATATTTCCATAAATGGAATCATACAATAAGCGTCTTAATGACTAGCTTCTTCCATTTAACATAATGTTTTAAAGACTCATTCATGTTGTAGCATATATTAGTACTTCATGTTTATGGCTGAATAATACTCTAAGTGTGACATATTTTGTTTATCCATTCATCATTCAGTTGACATTTAGGTTGCTTTGACTCTTGAGTAATAGTCCTATGAATATTCTTATGATTTTTTAAATGTGTATTCATGTTTTCATTTCTCTTGGTTATGTAATTAGGTGTGGAGGTCATATTGCAACGCTATTTAATCTTTTCAGTGATTACCAGACTGCTTTATGTAGCAGCTGCAGAATTTTTATTGCCATCAGCAGCATATAAGGTTTTCAATTTCTCTTTCTCCTCACCAGCACTTAGGTCTTTTTTCTTCAAGCCATCCTGCTTTGCCTGAAATTGTATCTCAATGTGATTACAATTTGCATTTTTTTGGTTGCTAATGAAATTGGACATATTTTTCTGTGCTTGCAAGGTATCTGTTTATTTAACCAGATAAATATTCACTCATACCATTGGCTTATTTTTGAAAATGAATTATTTACCTTTGTTTTATTGAGTCGTAAGAGTTTTTATATATCTTAAACACAAAGTCATTAAGATATAAGTGATTTGCAAAATTTCTCTCTCATTGTGTGGGTTAGGTTTGCATTATCTTGATGGTGTTTGAAACACAAAAATTTTATCAAATTACATTTAAAAAATTTTTGGTTATACTTTCAGTTTTCTATTAAAGAAACCATTTGGGTTAGGGGTAACCCAAATTCATGAAGATTTATGCTATGTTTTCTTCTACAAATGTTACTGTTTTAATACTTATTGGTATTATAGGTCTTTGGTCCATTTCAATAAACTTTTCATATATGGTGTGAGATAGGGATCCAACTTCATTCTTTTGCATGTGACTATATAGTTGTCACAGAATCATTAGTTGACAAGTGTACTTCTCCACCAGTTAATTATCTTAGTACCTTGTTGACAATCGGTTGAATATTTCTACAAAAAATAATGGAGTACACTGCACCTGGTTCTCAACTAAGACTTAACAACTAAATGTTATGTATAGAGGAATATAATTACACTAAGGAGATTTTTTTTTCCTTTTAGCTTTATTAAATGAACAAACCCCATGTTTGTTAAAAATGGTTTATTTAGTATAGTTTCATTTTGTAAATACATAGTTTTAAAATTTTTTTATTTGTTCTAATTAGTTATACTTGACAGTAGAATACATTTATGCATTTTGATACATAAATTATACATACATGGAGCATAATTTCTCATTTTTCTGAGTGTACATATTGCAGGATCCCATCAGTCATGCAGTCACATATGTGCATGAGGTAATAGTGTCTGTTTCACTCTACTGTCCTTCCTACCATCATATCCCTTCCACTCTCTTCACTCACCTCTACCTAATCTAGAGTAACTATTCTTCCCTAGTGATTAGTGTTTATAGAGAAAACTTTTTCCTAAGTTCTTTAAATTTTTTTCCAGGTATTAAAGTTTCTATTTCTATCAATCACTTTTTGATAGTTTTCAAAACTCACAAACTCTGTCCTTCATAATTATTTTGGGTACAAGGACATGATAGAAACTAAATTTCAAGTGACTAACATAAGGGAATGGACCAAGTAGTACAACTGAAAATTTTTGGCATAGCTAAAGTTCAGGTATAGCTAGATCTTGATGTTCAGGTAATATTGACAGGAGCCTTGTTTTTGTTTTGTTTTGTTTTGTTTTTCTCTTTCCATAATTTTTTTTTTCTATGTGAAATCATTGACAGATACTTGAATTGCTCAGGAAAATTTTGGGGGCAGTGTGCAAAAATTGGTGTGTTCTAAATGAGTTGTCGAAAACATAGGCATACCATATAATAGATACTTTAAAGAAATTAATTGGAAATAGGGGTAAAAAAAAAAAGTAGGAGATATGGAACTCCTCAGGGAAATGGAGGTTTCAACAAAGTTGAGATACAATGTTCCTTGCATGAAAAGCCTGGAAGAAAAAATATTTTATAATCAAATACTGGATGATTAGTTGTCTACAATTTTGGAGTTTTAGCAGTTCACAGTAATAGTAGTTCAGAAATAGGGGGAAGAAGTTGGGGAAGTATGTTCCAAATCCTACAAAAAAAATGAAATCTACAGATCTTTGGAACATGGCTTGAAAATCATTGTATTAGATGGTTTTATTTTTGAGGGATTGATTATGATTGCAGCAATTTTAGTGAAAGCCTCAAAATGTGTCATTTTATTTTCTGAAAATGAAGAATAACTTGCAAGTGCATTTCAATATTCTTACCTGAACATGGGAAATGTGTCTTTGAAGTTTCTGTACTGTTTTCATCTGAATGCAGAGAGGTTTTAAAAATTCTCTTAGGAAAAAAAAAAAAATCCTAGGTACCCTGTTAAATGAGTTTTAGTATAGAATTTTCTGTGACATATTTGCTAGCTCCCAGAGAGAATATTTCATCCTAGTAATGTAATACTTTCTGAATTCAAATTCAGAAGTAAAGGAAAAGAGTCACAAAACAAACAAAAATTCAGCTCAAGCCTTCCTACCACCTGATATTAAATCCAGCTTTTCTCAAAGCAGAATTTAATTGATTTTAAATGACCACAGTATCAGCCTCAACAACCATAACTTGAAGACCATTTCTATTGTACATTCATCTCTGAATAGACATGTACAGAATTTTATTCCCATTCTAATGGACTGAGTGTTGTCCTGTTTTGTTCTACCCCAGTATTTAATAGTCCTTTGTTATGACTCTAGCATGTGCTTTTCACTTTTTTCCTAAAACACTTTTAAAAACTAATTATTCCTCAGGTTTGAAAAGAGCTTCAGAAACATTTTCGTGTTATAGAAATTCACAAAAATCTAACTCTAGACCCATTTAAATTATTATCAGTCTCTTTATAGTCTGTCACAAATTGTTCAGAAAATTCATTAGTACTACATACAAAACCATTCAGCATACAAAAAAATTATACACCATTAGTCCTTGTGTTAGAGAGTAGCCCAAATGTTTGATGTTTCATTAGCGAGTTTTTGAGTTTATAAGCATTTATAAGAAAAAATACTAAAGTCTTAGGTTTCTATGTATTTAACTTAATTTCTATTACCTATTTTATTTAATAATTATCCAAATTAATTTAATCAAATATTTATCTTAAATCAGTATGACCTAACCTTTAGTTTTGTCTTCATTTCACAGTTTTCTCTGACAACTTTTGCTCAATAAACATTGTTTACAGTTACACTAGAAGTTAAGTTTTCCATTAGCTCTGCTTTTAAGCCTATTTTAGAAATGATACTCCCCATAAGCCTATATTTTTCTGAGACTAAATCTGACCTGCTATTGCAAATAATTTCACCCTAATTTCTGTTTTGCAACTCTCAAAACCTATTTCTCACAGACATTGCACAGTCTTCTGTTTTGAACCAAAGCCACACTCTGAACTCTTTCCATTATGGATGGGTCATAATATTTCCGTCAGATGATCCATTTCCCTAAAACCCAGTTGCAAATTTACCTTGCAAGAGAGAATTCTTCCTGCCACTGGAAAAATTATCTGTAAGAAATCTTCTATTTTTAGGAAATTGATTAAAGAGCATTCTGATGAAAAGCAACCAAATAAATTAGGATCCTACTGCAATAGTTTAGAAAAGGTGTGAGGGTGGCTTGGACCATGTTGTTGTCAACAGAAATTGGGGAAAATGGGTAGATCTGAAACACATCTTTAATGTTGACACCCTTAGGATTGATGGAGTAGATACGGCTGGTAGGAAAAGAGGAATCAAGGTTGATTTCACATTTTTAGTTTTATTAGTTATGTGAATGAAACTGTCATTAGCTGAAGTGTAAGGAAACCTGGTGGAGAAATTGATTACTTGATAGGAAATTAAAATATATTTTATGGGCACATTTTGGCTGAGATGAATTTTAGTCATCCTTATCTCTGATACGTGGATGATGATATATAATGGGGGTTGTGGGGTGGGGAGTGAGAGAAGAATGAGGAACTTTAGATTATGTAGAAGGAAATGGGAGGGGGGATATGAAAAATGGCAGAATGAGACAGACATCATTACCCTATGTACATGTATGATTACATGTATGGTATAAGTCTACATCATGCCCAACCATAGAAATGAAACGATGTACCTCATTTGTGTACATGAATCAAAATGCAGTCTGTAAAAAATAAAAAAAATTAAAAATAATTTTAAAAAATTAAAAAAATAGAAATTAAGATTTTAGGGTCTGAAATTAATAGTGAGGGTCTGAAATTAACAGAGAAGTTCTGGTTTACAGATATAAACTGGAAGTTTATGATAGTTTTCTTAACCTTTAAGAGCAGATCTGTGTACCTAAAGAGAACAGCTAGAGAACAGGTGTCACCTGGACCCTTCCCTTTTGAGTACTTATAATTTTGGGTAGAGCAGTGAAAATATTGCAGCAAAGGAAACAGAAAATGTGAGAATGAGGGAGAAGAAAACCCCTGAATTATAGAGCAAGAGAGTGAAAAACAAATAATTTTTAAAAAGAAAGGCCAAGTTAACTGTGTAGAATGAGGCGGAGAGATGGAGGAAGATTAGGGTGGAGAGTAGACTTTGAATATGGCAGTATATCAGGCAGATGGGCATCGTGGTATGCTTACACACTTCACACAGAGTTGAATGTTTAGGGTTATGGTTGCATATTTTGAACTTCCAGGTCTAGTATAACTTTAAGCTTTTTGTCACTAATTACTTAAAGTTGATGAAGGAAATAGTTTATATAGATGCCAATCCAAAGTAGACAGAATACATTCTTTCTTTTCAAAATCCCAACGTATTTAATTCAGACCATCAGACGTTAGGCATGAAATCATTCTGATTTCTAAGTTAGAAAATTTTGCTGAATTTTCCTTTGATATTATGACTTTGACCTGTATTAGGAAATATCATGTTACCTAAGTAGCATAGGCCAGTTCTTTAATACTTACTTACAAAGGACTAGAGTTCATGTTCTGCATCTTCTCAAAAAGTGCATTCCAAAACATTCCAATAAATTCTCAGATTTATAATTTCATGGTCCAGTCTAGGTCCAAGAAGATTTTCCCATTGGCTTGAATTTTATTTTCTTAAGTGATGTTCTTGCTCAGAGACTTCTGTGCAACTCAGCTTTTAGTTTTTCTCAATCCTTAGACTCCCAAATGACTCATGCAATGCATCTATACATGTAATGTTTTCCCTGTCAAGTTGGTACATCATTTTCATCACTGCATATCATTGTAAAAACAACTTAAAATTGCATATTGTCATTCTGGGTAATTTGTTTCAGGTGCTCTTCCAAACTTCTTGGATGTCTGTGTCTCCTTCAAACATGCTGAGCTACTCCTACCTCATTTTTTTTTTTTTTTTAACTTACTGCTTCTCTTTTGGAATGTAATCTTTCTATATGCATACATAATTCACCCTTGTTTTATTGAAATCTCTGCTAGCATATCATATCAGAGAGACTGCCCATTACCATACCATCTGCAATAGTTTCTGGACCATCCTCATTTACTTATCCTTACCATGACTTATTTTTATTTGTAGTGTTTATCCCCACTTGAACTTATATTTATTTGTTCATCTCCCCATGCCTATATTCCTCAATAAAAACTCAGAAAGTAGGAATTTGATATGTTTCATTTACTATTACCTTCCTAATACCCAAGGTGCTATCTATAGTCTATGGTACATGCCAAACAATAGCAGTGACACATGAGTGATTGAGTGAATAAACACCTCTGCACCTGTTTCTTTATACAGTGATGATGGTACCATCTTATTTAAGTCACAGAATATTTTCAGAGTTTAACCATATGAATAATGCTTTGTTATGTGCTTTCATAACTATCAAGTTTCACACACACACACACACACACACACACACACACACACACACACCAACCTCTACTGCTACTGACTTAATAGTGCATGAAATATGTTTGACTGTTTGCTCTCAAGAGAATTTATTAGTATAACATTAAATCTATAATTCAAATGAATACTAGGCTCACTAGTGTTGACTTGGGTTTATGTACCCAGAATAATTTTTTAAAAATTCATACTTTTTTTTTCATTTTAACATCTGTGTGGGGTATACTTCTTTGTTGAGTTTTAATTTTGCATTTGTTTTTAACATCTTTATGAAAACAATGAACCCTATATTATATAATTTCTTATTTAATACAAAGATGAGAAGTAGACATTATTCATAGTAAAAGATTAGTAAATTAATCATAAAGCCATTATATCACCCATGATCAAACCTATTGAATCTGAGTTACTAAAAGATAAGAGATAAGTATAGAAAACATTCTACTCCATTTGGGTTGCAAATTTGTGCTGCATGCACATTTCTTGCCTAAAGTAGCCACGTGGGAAAGTTAAGTTTAGAAGGTACTATTCATTTTAAACTAGAGTCCTTTATACCTGCTTTTGGTATCCATTAGCATGTTGGTGAGAGGACACTGAAGTATTTGGTTCTCCATATAACAGCAACCATGGTCATTGAATTCACTCACTAGGATAACATAGCTACTTAAGTCAGTGGGAGATGATTGTCGAAATAAGTGATGGTATGAGCCTTAATCACTTGTCCTTGTCTGATCCTTATTGAGAATTGAGTAGCAAAGACAGAGCACTCTGTCATTTACCTATGAACCACACCCATGGTCTTGGAAAACAATCTTATCAGTTGATACTATTGGTACATTGGAGACTTAGTAAGAGGTGAAATGACGCTTCCCATTTCTTAATGCTTTCTGGAAAAACAGATAGTGCCAATCCTGCAAATGTAGAAACAATCCTCATAATATAAAATCCAGAGGTGAGCTTTGAAACACTATGGAGTTCTTGAATTCTAGTCACTGTCTATGTAAACATGCTTTTCTTTTGAATAAATCAATTTTTTCTGTTAGAGTTTATTATGGTTAGACACAGTATAACGTTTTTCATCTTTTTAACAGTGGTTTTCAACATTGATTTTTAAATTATCTCATCATAATTATAAAAGATTTGGTACACTAACTCTAATCTTTTCATTATCCACTTAGACAAAAATTTCTAAGTATCTGTGGTAAAATCTATGCTCAGTGATTCTGATGTGATGTGACTATTTCTTTTCCAATTTTTTGCCACATTGGATCATGATTCTCTCTTATGCACAATGGTTGCCCTACGTGTGATTATTAAAGACAAGCGTGTACTGAGATGTGTGCATGACATCATGTATAACTGAACAATTACAACAGATCATCTAAGTCACTCACTGTGATTTAATCTGGCTTCATCCTAAAATCTAATAATTCCAAAGAAAAGAAAATGAAGACTATTCTTTGCCAAAGTTGTTATTAACCATAGAAACGAAAAGTTGTACCCCATTTATGTACAATGAATCAAAGTGCAGTCTGTAAAAATAAAAAAATATATATATTTAAGGGTCTGATATCTTGAAGTTCACCAAAGTCTTGTATGTATACATATATGTGAATATGTGTTTATCTGAAACCTTAATTGTTCCTCATGAGAACCTCATAAGAAAGCAGAGGGATAGATTATGATGAGATTGACTTAGATCAGTTAAATGTCTTATCTTAGATTGAGCACTCATCTAATAGTTGTATTGTGGTTCAAACATATGTCACCACATTCTGTATTTTCTAACATTAATATGTAAGTGTTCTATACTATTTATATTGCTGGTAATATTTTCTTGTACATGCTTAAGCAAGTGTGAAGTGTGGAAATTCAGTTGATGTTCCAAAATATCTGCAGGTTGTCTCTCTATGAATCCCACCAATGACAGATTGAAAATATTTGGAAAATAAAGTTGCATCTATACTTAACATGTAGAGACTATTTTTCTTCTTGTTGTTCCCTAAACAATACAGTATAACAGTTATTAGCATAGCATTTATTTGTATTAGATGTTATAAGTAAAGATATTTAAAGATACTTATGCTTATGGAAAGATGCTGTTATGGTTTAGATGTGAAGTGTCCCCCAAAAGCTCTTATGTAAGACAATGCAAGAAGGTTTAGAGGAGAAATGATTGAGTTGTGAGAGTCCTAACTCAATCAGTGATTAATCCCCTGATAGGGATTAATGGAGTGGTAACTGAAGTGGTAGGGTATGGATGAAGGAGGTGAGAATTGGAGGTGCGGCTTTGGTGTATATATATATATATATATATTTGTATCTGGAAAGTGAAGACCTCTCTGTTTTCTTACTTATCACCATGTGAACCAATTCTCTCCGCACTCTTCCACCATGATGTTCTGCCTCACCCCAGTCCCAAGGAATGGCAGAAGGTAAAAATGAGGCCAAGTAGAGAGTGAAAAGTAAAGCAAGCTGATCAGGTTAGTTATTTAATAGGTTCTATTTTGTCAACATCTTGTTCTACCTGGACAAAATATCTAACTATGGATATTAGAACACATGTCATGAAAACTTTGCACATTGGAAATATTATCCATTTATCTCCTTTGGCTCCAGGACAATGATTCTCCTGGTAGCTGTCTTATATGATAAGCATTATTTAGTTAATAAAATTTGACCTAAGTTCATACTTAAAACCAAAGGTCAATAACTACCTTGTAAGTACATAGTAACAAGGATCAATGGACAATAAACACCTTTTCATTCATTTGAATTGACATATACTATATTTTTCTTCTAAAAATGGTAATTGGATTATAAATTGTGGTATAGCTTTATAAGCACTCGATAGAAATTTATCAAATATGTTCAGCCACAGAAATTAAGAGAGGGATAAAGAAAGCAATTCAACCTTCTCTGTGTGTGTTTGAACATGCACTTGTGTTTGTACAGCAGATGTATGGCTTTTTATGTGTATGACTACGTGTTTAGTTTTGTAGGTATAGCTTTAGGCAGAGTTTTACCCATACTATGGGTAACTGCCAGATGTCCATTTTAATATTAGCCTTCAAATAAATGGAGATTGGTTTGAATGAACTCCCACTAATGACAGCTTATAATTATGGCCACAGCTGACAGCTGTCACTGAATGTGGTGCATAAAGGTCCTCAAGAGCACAATGCTCTTTACACCATGTGTCTTGAGTTGAGCAGGGTTCATACACGCCTTGCCCTTCCTTATGTCTGTAGAGAGGCTGCATATTTAAAGACATTTAGACAAAGAATAACTCTTAGAAGTCACAGGCCACACTGCAGAAAGGCTCATCAGAAGTAGTGTGACTGACCTCCATTGCTGTTGTTTTCTCCACTTCAATATTATCACGTTTGACACATGAAACACCCATAATTTGTTACTGTTCACAGAAATAACCATTGCCGGAATATGTAAAATCTATTACAAATGAATCTAAAAACTCCTTTTGGCTGACTGATATAATTAGTTTTTTCAGGTCCCACTCAGGAAGGATAAAATGTAAACTAATAAAAGTAAAGACTGACTGTCTTTATGAAGGCATATGGTGAGTCATTTTCATTGTTTTTTTAAAATAGAATGTTTCTATAGCATTTATGAAAATAAAATAAATCTGTTCCAAAAAATTGGCATTGGATTAGATATCCAAGTTAAAGTATTTTAAATCCTTAGAGTATGGTAATGCCATCAAAGTACAAAAGCCTATGTTGAGGATTCCCTGTAGTCCATTGTTTTCTTTGTGATTCACACACTGTCCGCATAGATGCTTTCATAGTGATACACAGTCCTCATTAAGTTGTAGTGCCATCTAAAGCTCCAGAAAAATCTGAGATATCAGGAAATAAAGCTGGGAATACAGTTCAGGGCAGGACTGATGAACTGAGACTCCTGCCGTTGACTGTATGCACCAGAGATGATGTGTTCAAGACAGGGCGTTTAAAATGGGACTGTTACAGTTCATGAAATCATTGCAGACGTCACCTTCCATTTGTCAGGCTGAGGTTTGCTATTGGGAAATACCAGTGGCAGATGGCCTGTGTGAGTGCCCACGCCTGTGTCCGAGATATTCTTCCGGTTTCAATTCTTCTTTCTCTTCTTTACCTGCTGCCGTCTCCTCATCCTTGCAGGCACAACTAACAAGTTCTTACTCTTTCCCCAATGCCAATACAGATTAAATCCCTCCTTCCCATAGGTCACATAGCTATTTCTTCAAGTGTCACTCACAACACTCACATTAAGGAGTCCCATTCTGTCCTGTTCATCTCTACTGACAGACGGTAAGTCACTTTGTACCAATGTTATGTGAGAGGACACTCTAGTATTAATTTGTGACTTTGTGTTTGTACTCTTGGATTTTGGTATATCAGGTATTCTTAGAGCAGACATGACATTTCTATGACAAAAATATATTATAATAGATATTAGGCATATATAGACATAAATTTTATAAATATATTTTCTATAAGCTCAAGTGGAATAAGGAAGATTATACACTTGGGTAGATCAAGTTCATAAGTATTTAATGTGAATTTTAATTAAATAGTTTTATTTTTCTTTTAACATGGAATATAATCAATCAATGTCTGATTTAGTTAATCTTAATCATGTCAGTAACCATGAATATTTATTTGTAGTGCAATTGTGAAAACTGAAAAATGTTTGTGAATTTTAAATCATAACTCATTCTTAACATAATCCTATTTATTTTTCAACTAGCAAATAATACTGGTAATTTCATTTATCTTTCAAAGTGCTTAAGAAGTCATAAAGAAAAGAAATGTAAAATAACTAGATAAAGGAAAACAGTCTAGACTTTGAGTTGAGTATGTGATGTGTCCAGTGTTGTCTCCTCGTGGATATTTAAAGCATTAGAGCTGGTTTCCAGTTTTCTTACAGTGAAATTTTCCTACATGTTTTCAATGAACTGGCCAAATAATTTGTACAAGTTTCAAGGAACGATTTTGTAAGGCAATAGAAATTCAGAAATGAATGAAGTCCCCCATCAATTAGAATTAGATTCATCTGCATATAACAGATGATTCCAAACAACAGGGTTTATTGAAAAAATAAGAAATTAACAGCTGTTGTGTAGGAAGGACCATGATTTTTTTCCCCAAATTTTCTATTTCTCCATTCTTAGAATATGGCAAAATTTGACTCATGGTCCGAGATAACTGCAGAAGCACCTGTAGGATCACATTACATCCACCAAGGGGTAAGAAGTTGGAAGGTACAGGGGTATGACTACAGGGCCCCTCCCTCCAACACAGCAAATTTGCTTTAAGCAGTTTTTGCTGAACTCTTATACAATATCTTTCTTTTTTGCAATGATGGGAATTGAATTCAGGGTCTTATGTATGCTAGGCAAGCACTCTACCACTAAGCTGTATCCTCTGCTCAACCCTTCTATTTTTGTATACTTGGTCAGAACTATCATGTCCAAATAGCAGTAGATAGAATGGCTTAATCTAGTCCCAGGTGAAGTAGTTTTTCTTTTACCAAGGAAAACTCATGAGTGGTAACCAATAGTCTCTACCTATCTTTCTGGACAAGTAAATTACATCCATTTTCATGAGAGAGTTTAGTTTGACCAAATATGAGGCAATAAAATTTTTCTTGTCCTTTTTGTATGATCTGCCATGATGACTCTTGAACTTTCCAGAAAAATAAGATCGGCAGTACCGAAATCAGCTATTAGTAATTAATATGAGTATATGTAATACTAATAATTTAATCATCAACAATTTCTGTACATTTGTGTTCAAATGCATAGAAATACATACTTTTTCATTATATAGATCAATGTTTTAAAATCTATCAGGATATTTAGGAAATTAGAAAATACAGTCTTCTCTCCTTGTTACCTATGGGGATTAGTAACAAGATCCATGTAGATACCAAAATCTGCAGATTCTCAGGTTGTTATGCTATGCTATGTAAATTATTATTACACTATATTGTTTAGTGAATAATAGGAAAAGGAATCTAAGATTCATAAAGATATAATTTATTAAAAAATATTTTTGGTTCATAGTTGGTTGAATCCACTGATATAGAACTCATGTGTATGGAAGGCTGTGTATAAGAGGAATCCTTTAAGAAAGTCAACATAATTAGTATTGAGAAGAGAAAATCAAGAGGTGGATTTTACTCATGTTAAGGACTTTCTTATGGAATATGGATTTATCTATATGACCCTAGAACCACTGGGTAGAAGTTGTATTCATTAATTAATTCATTTACACACTCATTCTTTTAACAAGTACCTATTATGTGTCTGGCAGTGTTTTGTGTACTGTAGATATAGCTGTGAGCAAGACAAATGTGTTCTCAGCACGCATGCCCCTGTGTTATAGAGAAGGTAGGTAGACACCAAACAAACAAACTAAGAATTTCAGATAATGTTTCAATGACAGTGAGGTAGGTCTGTGGGAGATATCCCCTCATGTTGGAAAAGATGAGCTGGTGACATGTGGTAGTCCGGAATTTTTCTCTGACACATGAACTGAGTCTGAATGTGCTTGAATGTGCCCTCTTTCCCTCTAACGCACTCCCCATATCTGCCCATTTATCCTCATTTTCCTTTCTACACCCTATCCCATGTAACCATCATAAGTCTCAAGGATGAGAGCAATAGTCAGAATGATCATTTTAAAAAATATATCAGATTGTGTCACTTCCCTACTTAAGATGTACATATGACTTCACTTTAGAATTAGAATAAATTCCAAATAATTTACCAAAACCTAAACGACTACTCATAACACATTTCTGCAGAACTTTCTGATTTAATCTCAGTAATGAAATCCATTATCCTAATTGTTCTTAGGTTTCAGCAACCTTCTTTATGTATTTAGAAATACAATCCGCTCATACTTATCTCAATGAGTTTGTGTTTTCTGTTGTCTCAGCCTGGAATGTCTTGTTCCCAGACCATCAGGGCTGTCCCAAAAGGACTAAGATCCATGATACTAAAAATTTGGAACAGGGTTGTTGGTGTTCTAGGGGGATAGTATTCTCAAAGCTCTCTTCTGATCCCTATTTTCAGGCCATCTTTTACTGACCACTTTAGTCCAAGCTCTCACCTGGACACTCTGTCATACAACCCTGATTTATCACTTTTATAATATACATCAGTACCTGAAACTACCCATGACTTTCATCTGTGCATATTTGTCTCCCTCCGACATTAGAATATAAATCCCATGTGGGCAAGGAAAATAAATGACTTGGAAAAACGGCTTACCTACTTCGTAGAATATTGCTTTTTTTTTTAAGTAGGCATTCAAGAAATAGTTTGTGAGGGATTAAATGATGTTTCTTCTAAATCTCTAGGAAGCACTTAAGAAATGTAGTGGAGGTACAAGACACATTGCATTAAGATTTATTTTTTCCCTTATCTATAACTTTAAAAGCATTATTTTGGGCTTTATAAAATTTTACTTTTTGAGTCAATGGAATATAAAATATTTTCTTATTATTTGTACTGTTTGAATTCTGTCTCTATTTAATAGAATATAAGCCCATTTCGGCAGGATATATCATCTGTCTGGGTTACTGGTCTATTTCCACGGTCCAAAACAATGCCTGGCATATGGAGTTGTATGATCATTACTTGTTGAGTGAATTAAATAGTCTATGAATATGCACACCTGTTAGTGTGAAATTATATACTAGAGTCCAAAAAGTGCTTTCCATAATAATATTTCCTAATACTTTGCTTTTTGTTGGATCTAGATATATGCTTGAAATGCCTTCAACACCTTAACTTCCTCTTCTGTCAAGTGTCTTAACCTCCTTAATGCAATCTCTGACTGACTGGTGAAGCTCTCTCATGAAAATATATTTCTGTAATAAAAATTGAGCACTCTTCTCAAGTTCAATTCTGAAGCTGACAATTGCTTTAAAAAAAAAAAAAAAAAAGTCATGTTTGAGTGGCCAAGCGGTATCTGGGTCAGAGGTGTGTCTGTTTCATACTTACTTTGGATACTAACCATCCATGGATGGTGGAGATTATTTGCATGTAGGGGTCTTTTTTTTTTTTTTTTTTGATGGTGTATTGTCTCCTCCTTTTGAATATTCAAGTTCATGCTTGAACTAGCTCTTACCAGCTTACAAGAGCCAACTGAGGACATTTCTTCCCATATCTATATTTCCTGATCTCACATTGTCCTGAAATTAGTCACCATGGGAGAATAAAACCATAAAATATCCAAATGCTAAAAACAACATTTTTGGTCTCATTGGCAAGTCCAAACTATATATGTCTAAGAAGATGCTGGGCTTTGTCTGAGATGTTTTTACTCTCAGTTTCTCTGGATAATCCTTGGGATTCAGCATGAGGTATGGAAAAAAGTTGGACATTAGATTTTGATTCCATCAACTTTCTCCCTATGGGGAAAAGCTGGCTTCTTTGAACCTCACTTACAAAACATACTTTTCAAAAGGAATTAGAAGGAAGTAATATATTACAGTTTCCTAGCACAGTGCCTGGCACATAGAAGCCCTTGAATGATAATATCTGTGTGATAGACAGATAGAATAAAACTAGATTCTCATGAGCTCTTCTATAAGGGCACAACAACATGTGCTTAACTACAGCCTCTTAAGCAACCCTTCATGGCCCCAATTGGTTGTATTTATTCTGGCTCATTTCTAAATTATGTGTGATCCAGAAGAAGCTGGTTCCCATCTATAACACAGCATCATCCAATAATGCAGAGCAAGGGTAAATGTAGTTAGAAGCAGAGAGAACATCAAACATTCTAATGTAATTATCTCAAACTGAGTTTATGTAGTCAAAAGGTAAAATAATATCTCCAATGTGGTTATATTCTTTAATGTGATGTCTCATCTGAAAAGATAAATTATCTGAGAAAAGGTGGAACTTAAGTGACTTGGAGCATTAAGCCACATTGAATTGAGGTAGCACTCAATCTGAGAAGGCATTAAGAACACAGCTGGACTGTGACATGAACACGTGTATTTTTTAAAAGAGAATAGAAAAGGAATAAGAAGACTTGTGTGTGTTCGAAGATTTTGTTAGTTTTTATTTGTAATGCAAGGAGATTGATGTTCAAATAAACTGTGGATGTTTCTGGTTAATATTATAAACCATAGCTATTTCATTTATTAACTGAAAATAAAAATGTAATACATAAGAGAAAGAAGTTCCTTGTGTGGTTGCAATGAAATATGTATTATATATCTACCAAAGTATTAAAGATGGTTTCAACACCATCAATATAAAAGTAGATAAAATACTTATTCTTCCTGCTTTTTATCTAAAATTTCTTTAGTTGAAATTGAAAAATGATGGTTTCATTCTTGATATTAGAATGTAATAGAGTAAAATTATATCTAAAGGCATGTACTTACATAGGCCTATACTTCTACATTTCTTAGATAAAAATGACCATTCTTGAAAGAGTTCTTTTGGATTATATTTTCACTGCTGTTTACCAAAAGTCATACAACATAACTCAGAAAATTTTTTAATGGTAAAAAGAATTTTGTAAAGCTTAAGTTAAAAGCAGCAATCAAAAAAATTTAAAGGAACATAGATACTCACCAATTATTTTGACATTCTTAAAAAACAATTACAAATATCATTCTCTTTGCACCTAATTCCTTGAGTCAATCAAGATTTAGTGAATATTTGAGTGCCACAAACATGAATAAGACATGTTCCTTAGCTTTTAATGGTCTAACATACATGACGGGCATATTAAATGTTTACATAGATAGGACAGGGTATCCTATACCCTGACAGAGCAGGTTCCTGATGAGAAGGTGTGAGTCGCTGGAGAAAATGAAAAGTCTGAAATAATCAGTAAAAGATTAGAGACAAAGCCAAAGGTTTGATTTAAAAAGCAGAGCACCTGAGGGGTCTTCCAGACCTGATAGGAACTGGAACTGAACTGAAAAAAGCCCAATTTTTATTTAAGGGGGAGCACATCAAAGGCAGGGATAAGGTTTCAGTGGGAGGAGTTTTGTTTCCCTTTGTGGCAGGGCTCTTGCAATAAACAGGTTGATTGGCATGGGAGGTTACTGTGCTTGAACTTGAGCAGTGAGCAGGTCAGGGTGCCAGCATGAAGTGGGCAGTCTCACACCAGGGGATTTTTGCCTGGGAGTTCCCAAGGCAGGGACTTCCCTGCCTATGACTGGAACGTGACTCAGTTCATACACGTGGTCACAGATGGCTCCCAGCACATAGACAACCAACATGGTAGACAGTGAAACAAGGAGAGTGGAAGGATTGAAGTGTCATGGGACTTTAGAGAGCAAAGCAGTTTCCTTTTGGTCAAGGAAACCTGTAGTGGCATTTTAACTGGGTCTTTAAAGATGGGAAATATTCTATCAGTTTCTAGGAACAGGAGAAATTATCTCCTGGAGAGAAGGAAATGTAAGGTGAGGAGAAAAAACAAATCAGGTAAGATGGTATTACAGTAATTTATTTGGACTGAAATGCAGGGAGTACCTGTCAGAATAGTGAGGAGTGGCTAGATACTTGGGAACTCTGAAAATTATTAATGGGTAATAAGAAGTTGTTGAAGGGTTTGGGCCTTGTATATAACATGAGAGGTCTGAGAAAGTATTTGTACTGCACATAGAATGGCATGAGTGAGGCACACTAGAATTTAGAGCTTTCTGGTGCATGCCAGCGACTCAGGAGGCTGAGACAGGATCATGAGTTCAAAGCCAGCCTCAGCAAAAGTGAGGTTGCTAAGCAATTCAGTGAGATCCTGTCTCGAAATAAAATACAAAATAGGACTGGAGATGTGGCTCAGTGGTTGAGTGCCCCTGAGTTTAATCCCTGATACAAAACATAAAAATAAAAGTCATATAAATACAAATAAAGGAAGATAGAAAAGAAAGAAATGATATGAGAAGCACTACAGAGAGAGAATGGAAATAAATTAGCCATGCAGATAAAGGAAGAAAGGAAGTTACCTGTGTGTAGCTAAGACAAACTGCACTGATGCTAAGATAGCATTCTGGATGACTATGGGCATAGTGTTGCAAAGCAAATCTCTACATGCATACAATAGATATAACAAAGCATAGGTGGTCGTGAGATTAAATGAGATAATGTACATGAAATGGATTTGTTAATTAAAATACTCAATGAATAATATTGTTGGTTTTTTTATGAAATAGCATAATAACATGGTGAGAAAATAATACTGTTTTGTCAATAGAACTGAGAAAATGGAAAGAAAAATATTTGTTGGAATTAATGATTTTAATTTTAGGAAGATCAAGATTAAGATATTTCATTATGTAAGGTCCCAAAAGGAAAAATGTAGGGTAGTTCAAACAAGATTGGTTTTCAAAATGATAGAGCATAAACTGGAAGTAAAGGAACACCGAAGGGTACTTTAGGAACCCAGAGCAAGTAGCAGCTCCAGACCCCACCCTTGAGCTTGAATGGGGGAGGGGGTTAGAGATGGAGGAAGAGAGCGTTCAGGAGCTAAGATCCTTGAAAGAAGTCAAAGGCTACAATAAGCCCCAGGCAACATCACAAGGCCTAACCAGAACAAAAGATTGAATGTCACTTCACTCCCTTCCTTCAGTATCCAGCTGAGATTCTCCATTGGCTGAAGAGAAAGGAAGTCAAACAGCATGAGAACCAGTTGATGTAATCCATGCATCTTGACCTCCTGTGACAGACAGCCAAAGGGAAAATAATCCCGAAAGCAAAGAAAGATCTAATAGGCATAAAGAAATAGGAGTCTTTAAACAGGAGTTTCAGAATTAGTTAAGCGCTGGTGGTACTGACAGGTACTCGGAATCTATTCACTAATTAATACCCCAGGCAAGCTCAAAGATCAATGGAAGCATCTTTGAAGAACCTACAGATCATGACAGGTACTCTGCATTTAATGAAGTTTTTATATACTCACATTAAAGTACGTTGGAACTAGTTTCTTATCTACTTGGTCTGAAAGAGGAACAACTTGTGCTGCACAAATGGAAAAGAAACTATACTCCAGGGTACTCCCTAAGGAAAAGAATATATTGGTAAAATAGCTGTGAAAGCAGATTCCCCAAAAGTCCTCTACTTAATTAGGATGTGGCATTGAAGAGCTAAACACACTTTCTATCAGTATGTCAAACAATAATATGAGTTCTCTGAACATAGAAGCCAGGGGTAATTCAAATCCATGAACTTACCTGTAAGCACATCTACCCTAAAGAACACGGATTCCTTCAGGTTCTGGTTGTCAATGGTTTTGTTTCCCATACATCTGTTCATCTAGACACACACTTGAAAAATCAAAAAGGAGTGTTGTTTCAGATTGTCATGTATCCTTCAATATTTGAAAATATTGTAATAAGGATGTGTAATGTATTGGAATAAGGATGTGTGAGCTTAAGTATCATGATATCTAGGCTCCATATTAAGAAATAAAGTACAGTTGCTTAGGCAGATGTTTTCTTTATGCCATCAACCCTAGTCTAGATTTCTCCATTAGCTCTCTTGGTAGATTTCTGACTATTAGCATACAGATAACTTTCAGCAGTAACACAGCTGGGTCCCTTGGCTTCCAGACATTTGGAACACATAATATTTTGTTTCTTTTAGCTCTGTCCTTGTTTTCCTTATCCATTCATTTTCTCTTTGTTCATGTTGTCTCCAGTTCTATTCCAAGGATTTTCATTGCCTTGCTAAGTTCAAAAATATAGTGTCTAGAAAGAAGGTAATTATTTTATACAGATTTCTCTGAATGCCACTATTGGGTTGATTCAAACTAATTTAGAATGAGAATAATCAGGACTTATTATTCTGAATCAATTATCCTCCTAGGCAGGTCCAACAACATTGGTGGTAAATATGGTATATCATACTTTTTCTAAGGTGCCACAAATTCCATATCCATTATTATATAATCTTGGAGAAGACTTCATTTATTTTTAGAAGCTTTTGATTTAGAATATGAGTAGATACAGATATATAACTCCTGGCACATGTGAGATACCATCTTTGGGTGTGCCAATGAAAACCAATACTTGAATCAATAGTTTCTGGAGTGATGATTTACATTCTATTATCTTCTACTAAACAAAACAAAAATAGTATTGAAAGTTGAACATACAGGCATATACAGCTATATAATTTATTATGTACAGGACATTATATATTATCTCAGTCATAAGATCTCTATAGAATAGACATACTTTCATAGAAAGAAAAAAATGAGAATCAAGTAGGTTAATTCACAAAGTCAATTCTCTGAATGTTGGAAATATTTTCAAGCCTAGAAGATTGAGAGAGGTTATCCAGACTACACAATATTGAGAGTTGGTAGATTTTCTGTAGCTATGGAGAAAATGTACTTTTCATTATTTACTTACAGCATTGCTTTTATCTTCTTTTTAATTTGTAATTCTCAAGGTAGTGTTTTACTCTGCACTTTCAAAATGTAACATATACGTCACTTTAACCTATTGATTGTTCATTGACAAGGAAGAGATATAATATTAAAACATTTGCTTAGCTCAATATGAATCTGTGCCAATGAAAACCAATCCTTGAATCAATAATTCATGGAGTGATGATTTATATTCTATTATCTTCTACTAAACAAAACAAAAATTATATCCCTCTGTGTTCACTTTTTCTTCATCTTTTTTAAAATATAAAATCAAGTTTGATTTGTTTGATCCTTTCTTTTACATTCTAATTTTTTAAAAATTATGCTAGGAGATAGTTCCTGAATATCCTTAAGAAATTAAAAACATTTAACAGTAAGTGAACTTGCTCAATTAATTCCTGTTTTAATCAGCTTTTGTGTCATTGTGACCAAAAGTCCAGACAAGAATAACTGAAAGGAGCAAAAGTTTAATTTGGCTAGTAATTTTAGAGGTTCAATCCATGGTTAACTGACTCCATAGCTCTGGGTCCAAGGTGAGGCAGAATATCATGGTGGAGGAAAGTAGCACAGGACACAGCAACAAGAAGCAGAAAGAGAGCTCCACAGGTCAGGGACAAAATTAAAAAACCCACAGACACACCACATTGACCTACTTCTTCCAGGTACACCTACCTATCTATAAGCTACCACCCAGTTAACTCATACCAGTGGATTAATCTACTGATGAGGTTAAGGACTCAGGACTCAGTCATTTCACCTCTGAACATTCTTGCATGGTCACTCACATAAACTTTGGGGGCACACCCCCTATCCACAACAATTCCCCACTTCTATCCACCCCTATCCCCTGGCAACCACCATTCCACTCTTGATTCTATAAATTAGACTCTTTAAGGATATTTCAAGTAGGTGGAATCAGACATTAGTTGTCTTTCTGTGGTTAGCTTATTACACCAATAAAATAAAGCATAAAAATAACTTCTAAGAAAATTGCTCATTTGGGACTAGATATTTAACTTCAGGGAGGTCTTTGAAAAGAATGTAACCTGTGATACTTAAGCATAGTAATATAAGGGGAAAATAATATTTAGAGATTTTGGATATTTTCACTTAAAAATAGAAAAAAGTATGAAATTCCTACAAGATGCAAAATTCCACATAAATTTCTGCACCTTGCATATGGTCATAACACTTAAATGAGCTAATGAAATTCTTTATTAACATATATTAATTTTACAGATTAATGGGTTTCCCTGTGACATATCTTACATGCATATATTGTGAAATTATCATGGGAAAATTTCTAATGTAAATATTTTTTCTGACAAGAGTCATGTCATTTGAGTTGTAGAGCTCATACACTAATTAAACTTGCTATTTAATAGCAATTAAACCAAATTAGAGGCAATGAAAGTCTTTTTAAATGTATAATAAAATAATTTAGGTTTTTAAATATTTTAGCAATTTATTATTTTAACATTGTTGACTCATTACTTAATCAGTTTTAAATTTTTGAATTAAAATATCAAGGGAATTATAAAAGAAAAACAACAATGGGAAACATGCTAACTTTTGTTTTTTCTATTGGTATGGATGATTGAACTCAAGGTCACTTGACCACTGAGCCACACCCCCAGTCCTATTTTATGTTTTATTTAGAGATAGGGTTTCACTGAGTTGCTTAGCACCTCACTTTTGTTGAGGCTGGCTTTGAACTCGGGATCCTCCTGCCTCAGCCTCCCAAGCCACTGGGATTACAGGTGTGGGCCACCACGCCTGGTGAAGCAAGTTAACTTCTAATACCTAAATGCCTAGGCCACTTTTCATAATAAAATTTGGCGAGAGGACAAAATTTCATTTATAGGAAGATTCAAATGCAAATCCACTTAAAATATAGAGCTATATCCTTATAAGTACAAGAAAATGCTAATTCCAGTGTTGGTTAATTCAGATCTGTCAAGCATTTTCTAATGTGTGCAGAAATATATCCTAAAACTTGGCAAAAGATCTAATTCTTCTGTGGGCTTATAAAAATCACAAGTATAGTACTTGCTATAATTACTATTATTTGCTGTAGTCTTTGTGATACTTTAACAATATGGATACCTTTCAATGATTCAAATTATTAAAAAGTACGTTTATCTTCTTGTTAATGTATTAATATCATAAAACATAACAATAGGAATCCATAAAGTTATTCTCACAGAGCTGATATAAACATAAAATACATTGGGGATTTATTTTTACAATATAGCTCCAAATGTATTGAATTGGTAAATATGTAGAATTAATATTGTGGATTTTTGTCTTAAATCTTATTGATTATAATTGATAAATCCTGAAACAGACTTCATACTACACACATACATACACACATACTATCTATAAGCAGTTTTGTGGCTTCCTGATGACTAAAATTGAGATTCTATTTTTTTGCCAATTAAATTGGTCAAAATTTCTCTTGTGAGAGAAATGAAATTTACATGTTCATTTACCATTCAAGGGAACGCTAGACTGCAATGCTGCCTAAGGTTATTTAAGAAATCATGAGCTTACAGAACATTCCTTGGATATATAGACTTATGCCATTTCTATCCGAAATTGAATCAATTTTGCTTCCAAGCTCCCATTTCTGCTGTTAGAAGAAACCATTTACATTTGTCACTTCAAGTTCCCTCATTCACTTTTGGCTTATAAGTTATTTCATTTGGAGTAAACACTTAATCATATATATTCAGTTTTATTCTGCCTTCTCTTTTCCATTATTTATGTCTGGGTGGCATCCAAGGATAAGTAGAAGCTTATACAATATTTTGAACAAGGAAGATGCATGGAATAGAATGAGAAAGATACTGAATTTTGTCTCCCACCATACCTTTAAAATGTGTTCTGTGTAGGAACTCTCTTCCCTACTCCTGACTGAAACTCCTGCAGTCCCTAATACTTTTCAGCCCAGTCTTGGTTAGTAAAACCCTTTGGTGACAGTAAGTGAAAAATACAGGTTTCAAATTTGTACTTTGACAAATTTGTCCCCCATTCCTGGTGTTATAGTTTGACTCCTGTTTCTCATACATACTAACCATTAGTGACTGATCCAGAAGGCGGGAGAGGCAGCAGGGAGGGAAGAAGAGATGATCCTCTTAGGAGGATCTCTGATGGCATCAGACTTCATGAGTCGGGGCTCTTGGAGCTTCCTTGACTTGAGCAAGACACTCTTCACTGGCTTGATGTTTCCCTGCTTCTGTTATACTACAGATCACAAATTCACTGCTGGCCTCTGGCTGCTCAAGTTCCGTCACCCCTGTATGTGGTCCATTTGGCAAGAGTTCAAGGCAATGCTCATGCTGGTTTTCTCATGTGTGGGACTCACATCTCTTAGATGGGAAATAGTCATGTGATCCTTGACTCAACAAGCTCTGGAAAAATAGGCTCAACCTGTTGCCATAGCAACTCCCCTACAGTCTGCAACCTTAGCAACTCAACTGCTTATTCCTCTCCCTCTAGATTTTCACATATAAGCCAATTTTCTCTTTTCATGGAGGCTGGGATTCATGTCAAGTTCTTTGGAGCATCCAGTCAAAGTCAGTCTACTGAAATTGGATGTAAGAGATAGCTCTTAGCGTCTCTTCTACCTTGGATATGGAGAAGGTGCTAAAAATGTAACAACAGCTCTCCAGAAACTCTCCAGAGGGACTCTTAAATCTCCAACACTCTAGTGTCACGAATTTCCTTACTCACTTCTAAGCCCCTTCTTTGAAACTTCGCAATATGGTTTTTCTAACACTCTTCGGAGTAAAGCATCTGTCATGTCATCTTCATTCCTCAGCTGAAAACAAGACAGGAGGCCATTTCAATATCCTGTTACTACACTAAGTTACTGTCATGGCAGCCTGGGGAGAGAACCCTGCTCTACGAACCAGTGGCACGTGCTCGTCCCAGCAGGCCACTGGACTGCACCTTCTGCTCAGGGCTGTGCCCCCACATTGAATTCTGTTCTTCTTTCCACTGTATCCTGCACTAGGGCCTCCACTGGCCTCTCACTCCTCTTTTCATGCCTGCAGCCCCCACTGAGATTTCAAAACCAGCACCTAAGTCAAAGGAAATGAATGGGGTAGATCTGGTCACTATTGTAAGCCATGGTTTTGTTCTTTCTCCTGTTTCTTCTTACCTGTTCACAACATTCTTCTGTTTTCTTGATAGAAAACCTATTATACAACATCCATTTTCAATTCTATCTTATTCCTTGACTTAATTAACATAAGAATTGAGAGCCAGCCAGTTCTCCTTTGCATTTACACATTCTCTGCTTAAAGACATTTATATTTAGTATGAATCAAAAGTGACATGTTTAATTCTACTTCCTAAGAACATTAATTCTTAGGACCTCAAAGTTCAACTATTATAACAGTTAAAATAACAAAACTTATTAGGAATTGTACATTATATAAATTTTCTAAAACTAATGTCATTTCTTACATAATAACAATTGCATACCACAGTGACCATCAGAACATTATATCTACTTTTTTATGCATTTTAAATATGTAAAATAAAGTCACTAAATTACCTGCTTAAAATGTGGAAACAATTTTATAATCTGTTACTGAGTGAAGAGTAAATAAGTGACTAGTGAACACTGGTTAGCTCTTTGTCAAAAATTGGTGTGATATTTTTAACTATTTAATTTTTGTTGTTTGCCACTTTTTCTTGCATAACCTCACATGAAAATTAGAAATTTATGTAGAATCATGTGATCTTATAGTCTTTCTATTCAATATGATATATAAGCAAGGCAATTGGAAGCTCAAGATATTCTAAAAGACATTTTCCTAATGAGTTTCTACATTGTAATAAGAAAATAGTTATTTTGTGCTAGTTATTGGTATTGGTTAGTCATTAGTGTAGTGATTGGATCATTGTCTCTAAAAAGAAAATGTATATTTTCAGTTTAATGGGAAAAAAATCTCTGCAGTGTACATTACTCATTTAAATGAGAAGGATATAGAATTGATTCCTGCCAGCTTTAAACACTTGATTGACAGATAGTATTTGATTACCACTAATTATACAAGTGAGTAGAATGATGTATAGGTCCATAGGAAAACTTTACTGTTTTCATATTTAGAAGACACCAATTCATAAAAAAAAAAGCTCATCGTTAAATTTTAATAAGGACTAAGACAATGAAAGGATGCTGACATTTAACTTCCATCCTTTGTAGGATCTCAATCTCCAGAATTAATGTAAAATGACTCATTAAAGAGACAAAACAAATTCCCCAGTGTTCCCGTAACAGATTATTATATGTTTCTTATAAATAGAACTTGGCTATTCATTTCATTTAGCAAAATAAATAACATGACTTGGACATAAAACTGTGTCCCATGGCTTTCTACTGGTGAATATTATGTGTAATATTTTGTATAAAACCAATGTACAGAAAGTAACTGGGATTTCACACACTCAGTTTTATTAATACTTAAAAGATTTCTTGGAAGAGAAATCCCTCCAAATTCTCTACTAGAGTTTTTCAAGTATGTGTCTTTCTAAAACTATTTAACTTACTTCCTTCTGAGTATTTACTCTGAGTATTTACATAGAAGATCGAAAACAAACATTAATGCAATTTAACAAGAGCATAAAATGACCAATTTTAAATAGTTGAGAAATGTGAGGAGAAAAAGTATGGGTTGAATTTTAGGTGAATTATTATATCAATAGGACAGTGATTGCTAATATGCTTAAAGGAAACCAATGGCGTTTTTCCCCCCTAGTACTGGGGAATGAACTCAGAGGTACTCAACTGCAGAGCCACCTTCCAGCCCTATTTTGTATTTTATTTAGAGACAGAATCTCCCTGAGATGCTTAGCACCTTCTTTTGCTGAGGCTGCCTTTGAACTTGTGATCCTCCTGTCTCAGCCTCCAGAGCCACTGGGATTAAAGCCATGTGCCACCACACCCGGCACCAACAGTGGTTTTGAAAAACAAGCTCAAAATATTAAAAGTAGACATACAAAAAGTAATTTCATTAAAATAGTAAACTTGGAGAAGAAGTCAACAACAACAACATGAACAACAACAAAAACTAGAAAACTTGTTCACTGATAAGGAAGATAAAAGGGGAAGACCAAGGACAGACTCTTTCTTTTGTCACATCATGTGTTATAACATAGTAAAGCTAGTATTACTGATTCACATGGGGAAGGAAAATAATAATGATTACATGAGAAATTTCTCTAAGCCATTATATGCAATTGTAAAACCATGTGAAAATCTGAAACAGTATATGATCAAATATTACATAAATAAAGGCTATGAGAATCTTGTTAAGGAAGTCTGATCCTAAGCCAACATGATTAAGATTCAGGTCTACTTTGTCTTCTATTTGCTGCAGGGTCTCTGGTCTAATTCCTAGGTCCTTGATCCATTTTGAGTTGAGTTTTGTGCAGGGTTAGAGATAGAGGTTTAATTTCATTTTACAAAGTAAAATGCCAGCACCATTTGTTGAACAGGATATCTTTTCTCCATTGTATGTTTTTGGCACCTTAGTCTAGTATGAGGTAACTGTATTTCTGTGGGTTTGTTTTTATGGTTCCTATTCTGTACCATTGGTCTACCTGTCTATTTTGGTGCCAATACCATGCTGTTTTTGTTAGTATTGCTCTGTAGTATAGTTTAAGGTCTGGTATAAAGAAGTTAAAAAACTTTCCACTAAAAATACAAAGAAGTCAATCAATAAATGGGCTAAGGAACTGAGCAGACATGTCACAGAAGAAGATATACAGGCGATCAACAAATATATGAAAAAGTGTTCAATATCTCTATTAATTAGAGAAATGCAATTTTAAAACACCCTAAGATTTCATCTCACTCCAATTAGAATGGCTGTTATCAAGAACACAGCAATGCTAGATGTTGGGGTGGATGTGGGGAAAAAGGCAAACTTGCACATTGCTGGTGGAATTGCAAATTGGTGCAGTCAGTCTGGAAAGCAATGTGGAGAATCCTCAGAAAACTTGGAATGGACCCACCTTTTGACCCAGCTATTCCACTCCTTGGCCTATACCCAAAGGACTTAAGATCAGCATACTACAGTGACACAGGTACATCAGTGTTTACAGCAGTTCAATTCACAATAGCTAGATCATGGAACCAACCTAGATGCCCTTCAATAGATGAATGGATAAAAAAACTGTGGTATATATATATAATGGAACATTATTCAGTCATAAAGAAGAATAAAATTATGGAATTTGCAGGTAAATGGATGAAATTAGAGAATATCATGCTAAGTGAGATAAACCAATTCCAAAAAACCAAAGGTCAAATGTTTTCTCTGATAAGTGAATGATGATACATAATGAGGGTGGTGGGTTGGGAGGGTAAGAGAAGAATAGAAGAATTTAGGATTGTGTAGAGGGAAATGAGACAGGGGAGAGGCAGGGGTAGGAAAGACGGTGGAATGAAACAGACATCATTACCCTAGGTACATGTATGATTACACGAATGGTGTGAATCTACATCATGAACAACCATAGAAATGAAAAGGTGTACCCCGTTTGTGTACAATGAATAAAAATGCAGTCTGTAAAAATAAAAAATAAAATAAATTTTAAAAACCAAGATAATAAACAAATAAAGGCTATAATGGTGAATTGATATCCTACACACAATTCTATGTGAGCATGTACGAATCTCCTGTTGCATTTGTTGAAGTATTGCAAATAGTATAAGATAGGGATGCAATAAAAAATATCTGTTGAGAGTTTCCTATATGCATAGTACTTGTAGTCGGGTACTGCCTCCTTTTCCAAAATTACTGCTTTAATACAATAAACCTAAAAAGGGGATGGGAAAGATCAATGTCTGCCCACCTGTGAGAGACAGAAATAGAAGCCAAACTCTCTTTCTAGTTCTTTTCCTTCAGGTCCTTGGACTGTCATGGGGTGCTTGGAGCTGCTTCGTAACATCTGATTTATATTTGGCTTCTAGCATTTCACAAGCACATTATAACTAGAACTGGAGCCAAAATCTTATTCGTAGAGATGCTATGCGGTGAAATGTCAACACAGGGCATTTATGCTTTACTTTCATTGCTTTAATAGGTAGTACATTTTGTGACAACATGGTCTATTTGAATAATGTGACATTTGGGGGGGAGTTCTGAAATTGATTTCATTAAGTTGATGTTAATGTTGGGTTAAGACCTGATATAATAAAGAAATAGATATGTCATTGTCTATCTCTCTTTCAGAATGAAGGAGTTTGGGTCAGGAGGTCAACAGAGACTAAAAGGATTTTTATATTTAGTATTAATGCCATGAGTTTTAGCTCATGTAAATCAAAGCATATTTAATAGGGTCTTTTGAACAGAAAGATTGTCAGATACCAATAAAATACAGCTTAGGCAGTAAAGAGTCATGAATTCAGACAAATGCTTGGTAGTCGAAATAAGCTCAGATTTCCTTGTTATATTGCTTTACAAATAATCTATATCTGTATCCATATCTATCTTTAGTTTTGTTCAA
The DNA here is from genome assembly GCF_902686445.1 of Sciurus carolinensis. Lineage (NCBI taxonomy): Eukaryota > Metazoa > Chordata > Mammalia > Rodentia > Sciuridae > Sciurus > Sciurus carolinensis. The sequence continues at coordinate 17,884,426 of NC_062217.1, read as the reverse complement.
AACACATTTCATACGATATATAATTTCAAGTTAAAAGAGTAATGTAAAATGTGCTTCCTGCAGAATCATGAGGGAAATAAAAAGTTAAAGAATTGAGAGTTATTTCCTATTATCATGTTTTCATCAAATCCTTCATGAGTTTATCCTTCTGAATGAAACTGTTCGCATCTTCTTATCCCAGAATTATTCTCTGTCCTATCACTCCCTTATTGTTCATCTATTAGTGGGGACCCAATATTTTATACATGTTTATAAAAATTATTAAAGTATTTAAAAAATCGCTTGAATATTTGAGTACCTTTTTTATCTTATGGTGGAGTCCAAGGTCTCTCTTCCTTTTGCAGAGAGACAAAAACAAGAAATACTATTAGAGAGGTAAAATGGAAGGAAAGGAGAAGCTGTCACTTGGGTATTGTCGAGACCATAACCGTAGGTCATGTGTGGCACAGAGGATGCACCCTCAGTTCACCCACCTACTGCACCAGGTGCACTTGCCACTCAACTGACAAGGTCAACATTGACTTCAGAGAACATGTTCTCTTTCTTTCTTCCTCTCCAACACAGTATTTCCATCTATCATTTTCCTCTCTTGCTCTCAATTTGAGAACAAAAATGATTCTGCGTTCCAAGGACAATATTCACGTCTTAGATCATTTATGTTTCTCTGTTTCCTGTCTTCCATCCAGCATGACCTGCAGATTCTAGCTGGGTTACACTGGAGAACTTGCTTAAACTGCCCCTTTACAAAAGGGGACAAAATCTTGACAGGTGGTATTCAATTTTTCACTTGGATCTTCCCAAGAATCCATTCCAACATAAGGTCACCTGAAAAAAAAAATGTTTTCCCTATATTTTAAAACAAAATCACTTGTAAAAATCCCCAAGTGATAGACCAAAGATTTAATGAAATGGTTAGCAACTGAATTTTTGGAAATTGAAAAGAATTCCATTCATTATTTGGTGGGACCAATTATAGAAATTGCTATGCTAATTGCACAGAATATCGACTATAATAAATAATTGTTATACATTTCAAAACTGCTAAAACGGTAGATTTTAAGTGACTTCACAAAAAAAGTATGTGATGAATTTGCATACCTTAATCATTTCACATTGTAAATAAATATCAAAACATCACCTTGATTCCATAAATATATACAGTCACAACTGTAATCCCAGCAATTTGGGAGACTAAGGCAGGAAGATCACAAGTTCAAGCAAAGCCAGCCTAAGCACCTCAATGAGGCCCTAAGCAATTTAGCGAGACCGTGTCTCAAAAAAATAGGAAAGGAGACTTGGCTCAGTGTTCCTGGGTTCAACTCCTAGTACAAAAATAGGTAAATAAAAATAAAGTTAAAAAAATAATTAAATTTTACCTAATCCAGAGGCAAAAACAGTTGCTATGATCGTTGAAAGTGCTATCAACCATACATGTATTTCTCCATCATGTTTAATAATAGTATAATTAATATAAATATTTTCTAAAATTCTTAAAGAAATAAAGATGTGATTTATATACTAAATTCCCTTTTGTGTGCTAGCATTATTTTTAAATTGTCAACTCATCTCAGTAGAGAACAAATATACTAATAGTAAGAAAAATAATAAAATAAATAAGATGTTAGCTATAGAGACATGGCTACAGAATTAATTTTTAAAATGGAACCAAGGCAACAGCATAGATCCTGGAAAGAGGAAAGATGTAGAGATGAGCCCATCATTTGGTACAGTCTTTTATCTTCCTAAACCCTGGTTTAGCACCAAAGTAGCCCAGTGGAATAGAAGAATAATGAGAATAAAACATGGAAGCCAAGAAACTGGGAGGCTGTGCAGACCTTGGAATTTTCTTTGGGAGGAACACAAATGAGATATAAAGTTGGGATTCATCAGTGAAACACCCTGAAAGGAAGGACAGTCTGGAAAGACCTGCTTTAGTAAGTTAAGCCTGGGTTTTACTTCACCTAAAGGCCAGAGTGCAAGGTAAATGCCCACACTTCCCATGGTAGACTCGTTCTATGCAGGCTCACGTCCTTGTGTCCTCTTCTTTTGAGAGTAGAAGGTACCTGTGACTTATTTCCAACCAAGTAACAGGCAGAAGTGACAGGGATGTCACTACACTAACCATACCTTGTTGTATAAGAAACCGAGACAGAGTCTCTCCAGAGAGGCTCCTTGCTGGCCTGAGGAAGGGACCATGTTGGGAAAGCCCACACGAGTAGACTTCGTAGTTGCCCTTTAAGAACTGAGGGCAGCCTCCAGGTTCTCCTGTGCTCAGGTACCTTGTGGCTTTTTTCTGTTTTCTCCCATGCAGATGAAAATAGGCAATCCATAGTACCCATGATTATCATTTCTTTCTATCCACTTCTGTTTTCCTCTTTGGAGAAGATGCCTTCAAACCCAATTTTATTGTAAACGTTTTCATGGTTATTTGGGTTTTCTATTGAGTTGCTACATACATTTACCTGAAGCACATAAAATAGTCTCAATAAATTCTAAAGGACTTAAATCAAGTAGAACGTATATGAATATTGTATTCTTAAGCTAGAAATTAGTAACAAAAACTAAGGAGAAAAAATTATATCTTTGGAAATTAACCTAAATTTTTCTAAATACCTCGTGTGTCAAAGGAGAAATAAATTAAACAATAGTTTGAGTTGAATGATAAAAATAGGGCACAAAATTCTGTGGTATGCTACCATAGCTGTGATGAGGGAAAAATGTGTAACTTTATATTCATGTAGCTAAAATAAGACTGAGAGTTAATATATGTTCTTAGAGAAAAAATTAAAAATAACTACAAATTAATGAAGCAAGCACAAAATGATTAAAGTAAAAACTTATAAAAAACTGGTTTCTTTTTGGAAAGAATAAAATGAAAAGGAGACATTGACAAGAGCTAAAGAGAGAAACTCAGAGGAGAATGGCAGAATTACTAATATCAGAAATAAAATGATAAGAATTATGGTATTAAATTATGTGTAAAAAGCATAACAGCATAATCCCATTTTTGAAAAAAATTTAAACTTTTTGATAAAATGCACAAATTCATAGAAATACACATTAACAAACTTATAATGAAATCTTACACTTTAATAGTTCAAGTTCTATTATTGAGATTGGATATTTATTTAAAAACAAACACATTTTGAAAACTTCCCACAGAGAAGACTCCAGGTTCAATGACTTTAGTGGTGAATTTTTCCTACAACTTAAGGAAGAAAAATCATTTCAGTGGATAAGAAAAAATGAAAAGGAGAGTTCCAATTTTTTTTTCTTTTAATAAGACCAGCATAAACTTGACAACAAGAGTTGACATCTTACATAATGGTTAAAATTTATAAGTTTCTTACCAAAATCTGGAATAAGCCTACCATTTCATTCTTGATTTTGGTGCCTGCTAGTCACTTAATATGTAGTTGAAAATTTATTCACTCTGTTTTTATGTTGTGTGTTTTCTTGTGTGTATATTTAATATTTCTGTTTTAAAAATTAAAAATATAGTTCATACACATTTATATTTGGATTCCCTGTCTTTAGCAAAATTATTATCATTAAGACTAAATTAGTATAAATTTTATGTTTACTAATATCCTACTAGTATGTCTACTAATATTTAGAAGAAAAAATAGTCAAATAAATGCTTAGATTCTTCCTCTCTCATTCCATTTTTGGCCTCACATTTAAATAACTTTAAATTTTTATAAATAACTGGTGTAATATAGGTTAATAGGAATAAGTGATACTGAAGAAGTTAGGGACTCCCATGTTTCAAATATACTTGGGTCTGGGTCTTTTTCTAGTTTTGCTGGCAGAAAGCACATTTTACTGTATGAACATTTGAAAAAAGAATATTAACACTTAAATTATTTTTAAAGCTGTATTTATACAGCTTTAACATGAATTTAATAATAATAATAGTAATTTAATAATAACATCTTGTGTTTATAGTAATGACACAACCATATTTACTTTGTTTTTTGGATTATCTAAGGCCATTGAAATGAAGTGGTTGGTTGGAGATTTTACCATGGAATCTAATTTGTCATACTTTTTTTTTTTTTTTTTTTTTTTCCTCAAAGAGGTTTATGAAGTCTCTGGTGCTATTGGGGTTGAGAAGGATATTTTGGTTATACTGATGTTTCCTCAGCTTTAGTTCAGAAAACAATTCTAACTCCAGGTAAACTATAGAAAAAAAGTTTCTCAGTTTACTCGATTTGATGGGTGTTTGAATGGCATAGAATTCCTATTTCCAGAAAATGATTTTTCTTTTCTCTTTGGCAGTAAACCAATTTGGGTCCTACATTTCTTGCTTGTAATTCCTCAGAAAACATCTAAAGTTCAATTGCCTTTTATACTTTTTATAACCCTTTCTATAGAGCCAGCACTTTCACATAGTCCAGATCTATCTGTTCATTACTGGTTACTGAATTATTATCTACTTTCTGTTCTTTTCTCATTTAATTTTTATTATTTGTTTCAAAATATTTCTATATGCTCTGATAACACAATTCCATTATTAAACCAAAAAAGGCAAAACCAGGGTCATAATGATAACTGTTTTGCCAGATTTATTAGGATTATTTTTGTGAAACAATTTTTTCTTAACAGAAGACTCACCCCATTTATTTGGGCCTATATTTTAATAAGTTGATGACCACTTTGCTGCTAACAGTTAATTTTGAACTTATCCTGACTTACTCATTTTGAACCAACCATTCTTTGTGTGTGCTTTTTGATAAATAGCAAAAATAAGGCGGGGGTCGGGGTGACTGCAAGTAGTTTTAAATATTGGGAGCTATATTAGAAATTTTCTCTAATACATATGCTCATTCAATTATTATTATTTTTTTAATTTAGTCAATGCTTTCAGTACTAGGCACATATAATATAGACTTATGAACAAAATGTACTCTTTTAAAATCTTTTCAATCTAGATATTAACACTATGTAATAAAGTGGTGTTAATATCAGTTTAAAGAATGTACCATTAATTAGTGCACCTTCCTTTGGTTGGAATTTTAGATATTTATTTGATTATAAACATTTACGTTAAGTATGGAATCCTAGAGCTATTTGCATACTATTACCTCACCAAATTTGAAAGTTATAAGTTCACCTCTGAGAACCTATAATTTGGACACCAGAAAAGCTATCACATTGTTCATCTTATTTTAATGATCATAAAGCAGAGGTAATCCTATATTGAATCAACTTTCAGAAATTGTATATATTTTGTTTGTCACCATTAAAAAAAAAAAAAGTCTGATGCCATGCAACTTACGTTTTCACCAAGTTTTCTTGAAGAAATTTTAACTTCAAGACTAGTAACTCAAAACTCTGTTCTTTAAAATTACCCAGAGGTAATTGATAACTATACAGGTTGTGCTATCATGTGAATGAGTGGGGTCTGAGGCAGGGAGCTCAGAAATAGCTAATAGATTCTATGGGGTGCATTATGAGAAAAAATGAATTTGTTCAGGTATCACTCTGCTAAATATTCCCAGAAATCAATTCTGCTATTGTTACTTATCTATTTTTAAGTTATAATTAAGGTTAATTTTTCAAATATTTTATACTTTAAAGAATCTTCTATTCTTTCTCCATTATTAATCATTTTTATGAAATATTATTTCCCTAATTGATTTATCTAGTCACTTTTACCAAAAATCAATTGATCATGTGTGAATGAGGCTATTGCATTGATTCATAATATCCTTTCACAATTACCATAATCTCTATTACTGCCTTTTTCTAGGAATTTGAAAGTCTGGAAGTATGAAAGTATAAATTCACCAAATTTTTGCTGTGATTTCTTCTCAAAATCTCTAACATGACTCCGCCCTTTGAATTTCCATATAAATTTCAGCATCATGTCATATAATACTAGAAAGAAATCTTGCTAAAGTTTGAATTTGTATTTCATTGATTCTTTAGATCTATTTGAGAACTGACATTGTTACAATATCGAATCTTCCATGAGTCTAATTTCTATCTCCTTTTATTTCAACCCATTAAAAGAATCTCAGTAATGTTTTCCAGTTTTCAATGTCTAAAATTTCTATGCCTTTTGTTAGTGAATTTGCTGTTTAAAATGGCCTCTGAGCAATGTACTAAAATGTTGCTGTTTTAGGTAGCCTTTGCTTGGCCACGAACCCAATTATCTGACAAGAACAACTTAGAGGAGGAAAGTTTACCTAGGTCTCAGTTCATAGATGGCCAACTCTATTGCTCAGGGCCCAAGGTGAGGCAACACAGCATTGTAGAAGGACCCAGTGGGGGAAAGCTGCTCATCTCATGGTGGGGTCAGGAAGGAAAAAGAGACAGAGAGAGAGAGAGAAAGAGAGAAAAGAGAGAGGAGAGAGAGAGAGAGGAGAGAGAGAGAGAGGAGAGAGAGAGAGAAGGGGGGAATGGTGCCTTCAGTCTGCTTTGACTTTCTCCCTCCTCTGACCTCCTCCTTTCAGGCCCCCAGCCCATTGAACAGTACCAACAACATTCAGTGTGGGTCTACCCCACACTTTGGCTGTCCCACATGTCAATAATCTGTGGAAACACCCTCACTGACATACCCAAAAGTCTTTTAATCCAATTAAGTTGAGAGTCCATATTTTTAACCGCCACAGTTACCAAGTATCTCTAAGTACAAGGAGGGTGATGTGCCTTGCAGAGAGAAATGAGTGTGCAAGATAAACTCCTTTAGGCTTGAGCTCTAGAGCTATTGGCTTTGAGTTCAATGTCAATGAATGAACAATATACACTAAATGTATGGTCTGTAAACAGAAACACATATGCAACAAGATATGCATTGATCATTTAATGAAAATGTGACCAAAGGGTCCCAGGAAACTTACACTGTGTTTCCCCTATAAGCAATGGTTTGGTGTCTATTAATTGGTATTTTCTGTGATTTCATAGAAAATAACTACTATGAACAATGGGAATAAATTTTATGATAATAAATACAAAATTATTTTTATATTCATTCAAATGTTTAACAAATAATTATGGAGACTATACCAAGTGTGAGCATTTGTTCTGACCACCAGCAATCCAACAGAAAGGAGTAACACTGACCATTGTTCTTTTAAGATATTGTCTAGCTATGGTTATTTTGGTGAAAAGAACCTTAATTTACAATGTAATAATAATACATGCATGTTCTCACAGAATAATAGCATGACAAAATAATAAAAGTGGGATCATTTTCAGACAAGGCAACAGAAAAATACCACTCTAGGATCCATGCAGGAAAATATAGTGGTTGATGTTGTATTGTTCAATAGTGACTATAGAATTAGGTCACAAATGCATGCTTCGTCATAGAACAAATTGTTTTGGATACTCTGAATACCTCTAAGAACATATTCATAATTAAGACAATAAAAACTTATTTCCACATTTGTAAAATACTTTTCTTGATTGAAATAATTTTTTAAAAAATAATAGTTTCATGGAAATATTTTTAACCTAGAGGTTTAACCTAGAAGTTAAAAATAAATCCAGAAATTCTGTATTCAATCATAATTTACTCTGAATAGGATGATGTAACCACTGAATGTTTATTCAACTTTAGTTCCATTTCAAAACTAAAGATGTAATTTTTATGTTGATCACTGAGAAAGCAAATAATAGCTGTATTTGCTTCAACTCAGCAGGAAATAAACTTACTATTCTTGTCAAAATTAAGAAATATAGGGAAAAATTCTTGCAAAGAAAAACTTATTTTCTTACAAATAAAGTTTTTATACAATTCAAGAATATATTTTGTTGCATGTTCTATTTGCATAATAACTGATTAGCCTCATCATGAAGTATAGTTGTAGTAAATTTTCGTCAATTTTAGTTTCTCTGACAACAAAGTGGTAAACTATTCTTCTGCCTTCCACTGCCAATTTCACTTTTTCTTTTGAAGTCTGGGTGATGTTTCTCTTTCATGGAGTTGTATATTAGTTTTCACTGTGATAACTCATTACATGACTTGAAGTTGTTTTTTTTGTCAATATGTATGTGGTTTTTGCAGCTTTTTAACAACAAAATATCGCTTGCTGTTTAGGATAATGACATGTTAAAGCTCTGATTTATTCAAACTTAGAATTAATAACATTGCCCTTAGGAGAAGGTTCAGAGTTTTAACAAGAATTTTGAGACTTTTTGTGCCTAAGATCCCTGTCAACACTCTGGCTTCTTATAGTTCCCCATTTTCCACGATACCCTCCTGCTCCACTGACCATCTTTCCATCACTCTGTTTCACCAATATATTAATTCATTCTATTGCAGTTAACATTTATTTTTCTGCCCCATTAAACTGGTTATTTTGTGTAGTCAAAGTCCATTTTAGTTTCTTTTTTTAACTTGGCGTTGCTCCTAATGTATGATATATTCAATAGGTGTTTTATTTTGCTTGTTAAGTTGTATAAAAATATTCTGAAATATGGAAACTGGGTTTCATGTTGCATGATTTGGCACCAAACTTGAAGGTCTGTGTAAGAACAAAGTGGAAGAATGAATGCTCAGTGCAAGTTTTGGAGTTCACAATATCCGAGATCTAGCACGAGTGTATCTTTTCCTCTTTTATTTTAATGTATACGATTATTTTAAGACATTTTTGAAAGATACCACATTGTGTTAGATTCTCTCATCCTATATGTTCACAATAGGAAAACGTTTACATTTAATCTATATCATGATTCTGCGCTTTTGTTAATATTAAGTTCTGATTAAAAAAAAAAATGTATCCGAAGTTCCAGATGATCCCAAAACCTAAAAGTAGAATGAGAAGTGAGTGAGAAGAATTACATGTGTGCCAAAGGTCATGGGGAACTTTGTATTTGTTATTATAATGCATATAATTGCTGCTTTTTTGTTTGAAAATTAACTACAGAATAGAAATTAATAGCAGAATTTGTCAATTACCAAAGAAATAAGGTCATTTTAGTGTAAACCTGATCATTATGGGAAAACACTATAAATAGGAACATAAAAAAGAATAAAACCAAAAATATTAATTATATGGATCAGTGTGAATAATTCAGTTCACCCATTAAACAATCTTAAAATTAATAAAAGAACAAAATTATCTCTACTTTTTATTAATAGGCATGTAAAAGTAAAAGGCACAGACAGAAAAGGTTCAAAGCAGAAAGATAGCTGTCAGTGAAATGCTGCAAGAGTGGGATTCTATTTGATGAATATTCCCTTTAGGCCATCATTAAATATTACCCCAAATCAGTGTTTTGTAATAATAATGAAGGTAATGTAATAATAATGGAGGAAATTTAACGAGACAAAAATATATGAAAAACAAAATACAAATAGCCACTAAACATGGAAATAAAAGGAAAATGCAAACCAGAATCATATTAGAGAATTTATTGTATATTTTTCAGATTTTTAAGAGATAAAGAAATATAGTAATGATACAGTGATTTGAGTAAAATAACTAATATGCTCAGAGAAAGCACCAACATTTGGTAAATATCCTTAATGGTTGAAGACCAAATTTTTTCTCCTACTCTTAATGTGATGGTTAATTTTATTGCTATTTTGATGACCGTCCCATGTGCCCTTGAAAAGAAATATGTATGCTGCTAATCTGGGGTATCGTGTTCCACAAATGTCAATTGATTTGTTAGCTGTGATGTTCAAGTTTTTGTTTATACATCCTTGCTATTTTTCTGATTGTAAGTTCTATTAATGTTGAAGACTCCAAGTGTAATTGTGAATTAGTTTATTTTTCCATTCAGTTCTATTAGTTTATAACTCTATATAGTTTGAAGTTCTGGTGTTAGGTACATACACAGAATTAATTAATTAATTTTCCCTTTGATGTCCTGGAGATTCAACCCAGGGCCTTGTGTATGCTGGGCAAGTGCTTTACCACTCAGCTACATCCCCAGCTCTGCAGTTAGAATTGTTATGTTGCCTTGGTGAACTGATAGTTTCATCAATGTATAGTGTTACTATCTCTAGTCTTTTCCCTTATTCGAAAGGGAAGTCTGAAGTCTGCTTTGTCTAATATTAATATAGTGAATCCAACTTTCTTTAAATATTGTTAGCATGGTATATCCTTTCTCATTTTTTAAATTTTAATCTACCAGCATTTTTAAGGAAAGTTTTTATAGCATACATTTATTTTTCATCTGATTAGACAATGTATTATTTGATGTTTTTATGTTTCATGTGAGTATTGATTAGTTTTATGCTTTTATTTTAATCATTATCCCTTCTTTTCTCATATTTCATTTGTTCTAAAGTATTTGAACATTTTAAATGACATCTTATTTTTTACTACATCTCTTTTTATTTTAGTTTATTCCAGAGATTACACAATCTACTTAGAATTCATATTTTACTACTTCAACTAAGGTGTCATCGTATACCTTCCCTACCTACCACCCCTTCTCTGATGTAGTGACCATTTATATAACATCTACTTGCCATGAAAAATCAATGTTTTAATTTTTCTTTCACAAGTTATGCATATTTTAAAAGAATTTTAAAGAATTTGAAAAACAACCTTTACTAAGTTATTTTCCCTTTATCTTCCTATTCCATTCTTTACCTTTCTTCATTCCTAATGTTCCTCTGTTATTATTTTCCTTCCACTGAAGTAGTTCCTGAATCTTTTTTTTTTTTTTTTTTTTTTGCGGTGCTGGGGATTGAACCCAGGGCACTCTACCAACTGAGCTATGTCCCCAGCCCAGCATTTCTTTTAATGCAAGTCTAGTAATGAATGAGAAATGCCTCTACTTGGCTTCCAGCTCAAGTCATCTCTCTTTTGCCTTCATTTATGAAGAATGTTTTCCCTGCATACTGGATCCTGGGTTGATAGTTCACTTCAAGCATGTTACAAAGGTTCTTCCACGGTTCTATGATATCCTCAACTTTTCATGAGAAATTTGCAACCATTTAAATCTCAGTTCATGTATATGTGTGGGGGAGAAGAGGGGTTTGTCTCAGTTTTCTCTCCAGCTTCTTCATTTTTTCTTCCGTAGATTTGGTTCTTGGCAGTTTGATTCCACTGTGTCTGGGTGTGGTTATATTTAAGTTTTGACTGACTGAATCTCTGTTTCTTAAATCTTGCGATTTATATATTTCACTGAAATTGGAAAAGGTTCAGCTACTGTTTCTTCAATTATGTTGTCCAACTGCATCCTGTGAGCTGGGTTATGGCTTTTCTTGTAAACAAAGTCATTGGAAAACATTCACACCCATTCATTTATACATTGCCAGGCTGCTTGACCACAGTAGCAGAGTTGAGTAGTTCTGACAGAGAGTGTATTAAAACATTTACTATCTGACCCTGGAAGAAAACAATTGCCAACCCATCTAGAATAAAATTTCTTTAGTAGGATGTAATAGGCTCTTCATGATCTATTTCTTAATACCATTTTGAGATTTGTTTCAGAATTGCATTTTAAGTCCATTTGTTTTTCCTTAAATGCTTTGCATCTGTGTCCTTATACATTTTTTCTGTCTCAACTGCTTTCAGAAATTAGTCTCTTGGAAAACGGTATTTTTGTCCTTCAAAACACAATGGAGATACCACCTTCTTTCAAACCTGAATCTCCTAAAATTATTACTCTTTGTCAGTGCTAGCTTGTATTAGCCCTCTATTATTGTATACAGTCGGCTATCCATGTCTGCAAGTTTTGCATCTGCAGATTCAACCAACCGTGTATTGAAAACATTCAGGGAAAAACTGTGTTTGCACTGAATACATACGGATTTTATTCTTGTTCTTGTTCCTAAACAATATAGTATAATAACTGTTTTATACAACATTTCCACTGTATTTTATATTACAAATAATCTAGATGATTTAAAGTATACAAAGGATGTAGGAAGGTTGTATGCAAGTGCCACACTATTTTATAAAAGAAATCTGAGCATCTGAGGATATTGATATCTGTGGGGTTCCTGATACCAAGCATTTATAGATCCCTAGTGATAACCATATATCACATTGTATTTTATTGTGTTGCAACCAAATTTGGGGGAGGGGAAATTTTTTAAAGTAAAAAGAAATTTTAAAATTGTTTAAAATATTGACATTTTTATTATAAAATATATGAACTACAAATTGGTTTTCTCACTCTAGCTCTTCAGTTATATCCCATCTCTCCTTTGAGAGGTTACCACTGCTCTTAATTGGGCATATTCACTTTCTATGTTCTTTTGTACTCATGGAAAACATAAAGAGATAGATAACACTTAGGTTGTGTCTCTTTTTGCAATTTCATATTACCTCAAACAGGTTAGTTATTTATTTCTATTTCTGCTAGAATTTTTATAGCTTTATTTCTTAAAGTGAAACTCCAACATAATTTTATTTGATTTATCTTCTTACGTTTGTCTTTCATATTGAAATGTCTCTCAGACATCAGCTTCACATGTGAACATTATCAGAATCATTTTTAGTCCAGAGCAAAATGTATATTTGTGAGTGATGTTTATCATGTCATTGTAAACAGAAAAGGTAACTAATCTTTCAGAGTTGACACTTTTATCACTCATATTGTCAAATTTTTTTAGTATGTTTAATAGACATTCATATCCATGTTTCCATTACTGCAGGGTAGTATTATTTCACATACCTACGTTTTTTGTTCTTAGATTTATACATAAAGGTTCATTTGGAAAAACCATATCATTTCATCTGTTTATATCTTTAGATGCTTTATCCCCAGCCCACATTTTATCATTAAACGTTATTTATGGTTACTTTTAATTTCGATGTAATCAGGTTGACCAAATTTCTCTTGGGGATACTCCATTATTTTGATTCTCAGAATCTCTGCTTAACAGATAAGAGAATTATTCTCGTTCCTTTTGCAATACTTGGGTCTCTTATCCTTTTGGAATTGATTACTGTGTATGCTAGGTTTGAGAATCTTTTGTTTCTTGCAACTGTATAGTAAATTGCCTAGTCTCATTCTTTAAATGCTCGTTCATGCTTTCTTCACTGAATTGAAATAACTCCTGGTGTTATACGTGGGACTTTACTTCTGTACTGTATTCTTTGCAATTTTCTACTTGTCAATTATGTCAAGCTGTTTTAATGATGGTACCCTTGTTTGTTTCCATATCCATATTTGCATTTTAATTCTCATTCGACTTATATTTAAATTCTTATTAGATTTAAACTCTTAGTGTAAGTCCCTCATCTTACTCATCTCTGGTTTTAGACTTATCACAGTGATGATGCTTAGATTTTGTCACCAAAGTATTTCCTAACTTTATTGACCTAGAATTCTCTTGTCTTGTAAAACTTCTGCTATTCTGTGTTAGCTAAATCCTCCCAAAACATATTCAGCATCACAATTATTTATTGAACATGTGCCATATGCAAAACTGTATTAAGAACTACAGAGAATGAAAAAAGAAGAATCTGTCTTTGAAGAAAGTGTGCTGTTAAACAATATGAAAAGTGTTTTTGAAAGAACCATAATTTTCAAAGGCAGAAATAGTAGTAATGTTATGGTTTCTCTCAACCACTTAAGAAAAAAAGGCTTTATAAAAGGAATAGTTAATGTTGCCATCTAGATTAACTAGCTATATAAGTGAATTTAAAATTGTATGAGGTACATAGTACATCCTCTGTGCAGGATTCCTTTGGAATCCTTTCAGAGTTTTCAAGTTATTTTGTCTTGTGGGTCACAGGCATCTGTCAAACATAGGGCAGGATATTGCGTTTTATTTGTTTTGCTTTCCCTATTTCCTGGTTTTGTAGAAGAACTCTCAGATCTGATGAGTGATTCAATTATTGCACATATTCTGAATTTTTCCTCCCAGTTGGTGTTTCCACCAAAGTACCATGTGGTCACATGCTCTGAATAGTTATGTGCATCTGGAAGACCTGTGCACTTGCTGGATGTCATATGGAACTGTGGTCCAGTCAGAGTGAGGAGGGCTTCACTAGGGAAGATGAGACTTCCCATGTCACAGCAATAGGAAAAATAGGGACCATACCTAATTGTTACTTAAGTATGGAGAGCACGCATACTGTGTAAGAAGCTATTTTAATGACTGATGGAGTGAAATGACTGTTCACCCTGTGTATCTAGGAAATGTGGATGATTACCAACTATTCCTCATTAGATAGTAACAGATAATATAAATTGTACATAATAGGAAGATCATGTGAAAATATCTTTGTTTTCACAGGTTTATTTTTCTTAATAGAAAATCTTCACATGTGAGTACTGAACTCATTCATTTACATCCTGTTTTGGGTGTATTACGAAGCTAAACTCCTCCTTTTAAAAATAGAGAATATAATTCATTGTCTAAAATAGTAACAATTGCAAAGTTAAACCAGTCCTAACTAATAGTATGCTTATATAATACATAAACTTGCTCTGTCTTGCATACCTAAAAGCTGTTTGGCTCTATTGGCTTGTATAGGTTTGTTTATATCACTGCTATGTGCTCAAGAATATTACCTTTTGAAAATATTTATTTTTGCCTTCAAAAAGTAAACATGTTTTCTGAGGTCTACCCTGGGAGTTGGGAACTGACCTATCATTTGATTAATACTGTAGTTTCTAGTCCTCTCCAGAAACAATTTAGAATGCAATTCCTTGGAGCCCCAGTTCTGTGAAACAAATATATGACCTCTTCTTTGTCTCCAAACAACATCCAAGTAATTTTCTCTACAGAGCCACAGCAGGGCAGGGTAAGACATTCACTGCACTTTGCCAAAAGGTGACATTTTGGGGAGAAATAAAACGCACAGTCATATTTGGCTTCACGTTTAAACTAAGTTTACAATGAGAGTTACCTGTCACTTCAAGCAAAAATATTTTCCCGGCGATCATGATAGATGGACAATCTGCTTCTAACCCTATGCTTTTATGACTTGTACCTTACTTGTTAACTCCCTTGAACATATGTTTTCCACGAGTCAAAGAGAGAAGGCTTGAATGGTATACAGCTTGTTGATACGTGTTGCTGTGTATAAAATCAACTGGCAAAACCATCTTTTTGCGAATGAAACTGATGGACAGAAATAGAGTGCTACAGGCATATTACACAGTAAGTCATAAAATAAAGAAAATGTTTTCAGTTGTCATCCTCTACATACTAAGCATATTTTGTAAGGATGTGAGGCATAGCTATTACTCTGAGATAAAGAAATCCAGGATGAGGTTGAAAGGAAGCTGGATAGCTGAATAGAGATACAGAAGGTAGAAGATACATGAAAATGGTAGGTAGAAGTTCAGCATGGCTCACTTTAGGTGACTAGGCAAGTAATAAAGAGGTGATATTAAAGATATGGTTTATCCTTCTCCACTCTCCAGTCATCCCTTGGTATCCATGAGCAGTTGACTCCAGGACCCCTCAAGAATACTAAAATCCATGAATGCTTGAATTCTTTACCATAAACCATGCACATATCTTTAGGTTACTTACAATACCTAATATAATGCAAATGTTAGGTAAACAGTTATTATATTGCATTGTCTAGGGGCTAAGGACATGAAAAATAAGTTTGTACTTGTTCAGGGCAGATGTAGTTATTTTCTCAAATATTTTCATTTTGAGAATGCAGAACTCACAGGTCTGGAGGTTTGTCTTAGTAGTCTTTCTTAGGGAGTAATATAATGACTGCAGATAACTAAACATGACTATTAAGAACAAGAATATGCACAAATAAATAGAGAGCCTAATGGTATGACAAGAGATAACCCTCTGATTGTTTCTGTTGGGGTTCCCTGGTTTTATTTGGCAAATGTGCATCCTCTCTGTTCTGACGGACAACTCTATTTGTTGTATTTAGCCATTGAAGGCAGGGATGGGGCATCTGTATCCCTAAACTTATTAGTAAGTTTTAAAACTTGTCGAGGTTTAAGGACTTTATATAGAAAACATAGTTCAACTCTTTGATTCTCATATACCCTTCCTTAAAAAATTGTTTAGCAAAATATACTATGAGAATCAAAGAATGGAAGGGAGGAAGAAGATAGGAACACAGGAAGGGAAGAAGAGGGGCTCATGTCACCAGAGAGCACAATGGTCCAGAAACCAGCCTGTTATCTGCTCCTGAGAGTAATATCCTCAAGCCCCCAAGCCCTTAGAGCTATATTGCAAACACTTCCTGCGATCTAATTATATAGCCACATTTTGAATTATGACATAGAACTGATCTTCCTGTTTGAGTGACAATAGGAAGACATTAACTTTATGCCCTCCCAAACAATGAATATTGTACTAACTTGTCCAAGGACCATGCTGGGGCATGGTCAAGGCCCACTGGAGAACTGGCACTGGGAAATGCTGTTCCACTGCACCATGGGAAGGGATTCACCCAGGCCTGGTACCTGGGTAGCCACTGATCAATGCCAAGGGCATATGCTAATGTTGCCTAGTTCTTTCATTGCTAAGGATGAGAAAAGTAATGGAACCCAACACCACAGGGCTCAGAAGGATATACTGTAAATTGGAGGGAGTAGAATCTGAGACTCAAAGGAAAACACACTTCTATAAATGACCATAAGGTGACCATAGACATGTTGGAAAGTAATTTGACATCCTTGATAGCATGCTGGAGACAAAGCATGGCTCCAAATTGAATAGAATAGGAAGCCAGACTGTGGCAAAATATAAAAATATGAAACAAAATATGACTGAGAAAAGCACTACTGACACTGTAAAGGCAGAAGTTGGGAAGCTTAACTGTTGGGAATCAAAGAGCAAGTGGTATTAATCCCTGGGATTTCTCTGAAAATTGTTCAGTAAAAATTTACTTGAAACCAAATAGGGTTTTATCTTATTGCTTAGATGTATTGCTGTAGTCATAATGATTTCTTTATTTTTTTTTATTTTCTATAACTTTATTGAGGTAAAATTGGAGTACAATAAAATGCACACATTTGAGGTATGAAATTTGACCAGTTTTGACATGTATGTATAGTTTAAATTTAAAATACCTTTTACAAAGTTTTCTAGATTATAGGATTTATCTTGTGTAGTACAATATCTTCATTACCCAACACCATGCTTGAATATTATAGATATCTTTTAAGTATTTCTTTAATTAATCAGTGGGTGATGATTTACTACTAAGCAAAATGGGCTTTTAGATACAACCCAGAGCTGGTCAGTCTGAATCCTATCCCTAGCACTTATTAGCTACGTGACCTTGAAGAAATGAACTTCTGTGCATCAGTTTCCTCTCTAAAACAGGGATGGTGACAATATCATCTAAGTATGTTATAAGGCTGTGTAGGGATATAAAAAAGTATGTAAAAAGCATTTGTCCTAATGCCTAGTGATAGATTAGAATATTTATAGCAACTATTATTATATTAAAACAGCAACAAAAGAAAACTAGGTGTAATAATGAAGATGGTTTGATGTTCCAATCAAAATAAAAGGAATCTTACCTTCCTAGACAGGGTCTGGTAAAATATTTCATTATATGGATTTAGAAAATCAAAGCATGGTAGCAAATGATAAGGATTCCAAAAAAGTGATTTGAGAGAGAGAAGTTCCCAAATAAAGGATTCATCTAATGTGTAGATGGTTTATATGGCAATTACTCTAGAGAAATAAGCTGACACCCCTTCCTTTGGGATAATATAATAGATAAATTGATTCACTAAATAGTTTTTCCTTTGACTGGATTCTTTCTTTCATATTTTCCATCAGTTATTTGTTTTCAAAATATTTTTGAAAGACATGACCAGTTATGTTAAAAAGTAGGGACATAATAAAAATAAAAGATAATTATAATAAAAATAAATTGTCATCAAAATCTATTTCAAAAATATTATTTAAAATAAAATAAAGCACCCTATCTTCTAATGTTTTGAAATATGCATCACAAAAATAACTTATTTGCAGTGATGTGAGCATCACCACAGCTGTGTGCAAAATCTCCTATTTAAATGATTTCATCATAGATTTTCCTTGACCTCTTGAATTATAACTTTAATGGTACATAGTAAAACTACTTCATGCGGTGAAATCGACTTCATTGAATTTCATAACAGGAAACAATTTTGACTTCCAATGAAAAATAAATGAAATAAGATAATATCCTCCTTGCAAACTTTGCCTAAACAGTAAATTACAATTGGGAAATAATTGTCTAATAAAAGGGAACACCATTAAATTCTGTTTTCTCCTTTATTTCTCCTATAGGACACTTGAGCATTTCTCTCATCCTTGATTTTGGATTCTCTCAGGTAATAGATGACAGGCCTAACTAAGCTGAAGAAGTAGTTATTACATAAATGTACTTAATGATCCTTGCCAAATACACAGTACCTAATATAACAGGACGATATTCTTGGGACACACATTTATAGTTACCAAGGATAAATAAACTCTTTTCAAAAGTGTATTGTATGTGGGTTAATGTCTGCAGAGGTTAAAAATATCCAACTCTGAAATATCAGGACCTGACATTAATGACCCAATAATAGGTTGACATTTGCAATTCTTTCTGGGAGGGGTAATAGCCCACCATATGCAAAGATCAGCTTCTGCATTTGCTGCGTATCTCAAAGGAAAAATATGAGTAATAATAGTGCAGAGGAGGTTAATAACAGGTACAGGCCTAGCATAGCTTTTATCAGTCCCATTTAGAAAATGAACTGAGAATTGCTGTCAATTTGATTGGGAAGGGGAAAGGAAGAATGGGCCCATATGGGAAGCATCAGTCAGCTTCCTGTGTGTGTATGAAGGTTGTTTGCAAGGTTACCTGGGCGATGCAACATAAAGCTCAAATTTGCATGTCAAAGCTTTGTTCTTTCTGTAATATACTGCCACACATTCATTGGCCCTAGGGTTTAAATTTCACAGATGTCTAAACTCATTTAAAAATTAAAGTGCAATAATTTGTGATCCACAATGTATCTAATCATTCTAATTTTTAAGAATGCTGTTTTTTTTTTTTACCATTATGTTTTGTTTTAACCTATTCTTAAAATCTAAATTTCCATAAACTATTTCAGTTTTTCCTTTGAAAACAAATATCTTCTTTGACAAAAACATTCTTATTTGAGGACATTGTACTATTACTATAATTAAAAAGAACTCATTTGAAATCTCAACTAAAAATAATTCAGCATTAAGTTGGCTATTAAATTTTCCTGGGCTTCTGAAAATAATGTGATTTATAGGTGTTGGATTTCCATCTTTGTTATTTATTGAATTATTATTATTTTGACTACCTACTAAATGATTATTGGAACACATTGCAGGGAATGTTTGCACTGTTTTTTGCTCTGTGAATTATTTCATCAGAATTAATGGCTTTTCATTACTAGAAAATATCCTAAGATTCAATGAGCCAATAGATATGTAATGACTTGCTATAGATTATATTTATTAACATTGTCATTAATTAACATCTTTCCTCAGTAAAGTTGAAAGCCTTACATGATAAAATTTTAATATAATGTTCATAGAAAATAATTTCAAATGATGAATCAAGGAGAATTTTATTCACCCAGACAAGATATTTATTTGCAGTATTATTCTATTACTATAAAAATATGAATAGTAAATGTTGCTTTTGTGATTTTTTGGTTTTTCCCTGAATTTAGAGGAAATGCTAAAACAACATTCTGTTGCTTATAATATTGGGATTAGTTCCAATTATACATGGTTGATTCAGTGCTACAAAGTTTGCCTTTGCCTTACCATTATTATTATTAAATAGTGGAAAAGAGAAACAATTTCACAATTCTGTTTCATATTTTTCACAATAGTGTGTATTTTTTTCCAAGAGTTAGAAAACAGACATGAACCATAGGACGAGAAACACTTAACAGCTTGAGCGTCCTTGGGCAACAGAGAGAAGGCAAAGTCAATGACCATACAAAGGTTACCTAGGGGAAAATAAGGAAGAGAATTTTAAATTATGCCATATAACCAAATTAATCACTTTATATATATTCTAAAGTAATGATTTCAAATTGGATTTAAGAAATACATTAGTTTTTATATTTGTTACAGAATTATAGTTCTGAATTATATTCAAGAATGGTCAAAATTAGGATAGCATATAGTCAGTGGAAGGCTAAAACTAAATGACATTTACTACTTGGCTGCATTTTGGAAAACGCCTCCCCAAGCTCAAAAATGTGGGTAAACTAATGATTCATTCCCTTCTATGTTGCTAATAAGATGCTTAATAAATCACTTTAAACATACATTCAAATTCAAAATGCTAAAATTTTTTGCACTCTTTTTTTCCTGAGTTGATGATGGTCAGTGTAATATTAAAGGGTCAAGAGCTTTTGTGCTCAAAACTAAGATTGTTCAAGTTTTTAATCATAAAAATTGCATTGTAGACATGTTTCCATATCTCTAATCCCTGACTCGATGACAGTTAGACACAAGAAAAATACAGCTATATATTCTTACTTTAGTCTGATCTCTAAATACTATTTGATTAACTAATAATATGTAAACAACTTGTTATTAAATAAACCATGATTTAAAACTAATGGAAATATCCTGAAGGATATTGCTATTTGGAATTAGCCAAAAATCCTAATATTTGCATGAAAAATTGGCTTTTAAAATAAAAATAGGAATATGAAAATATTATTTCACAAACTAGTATAAAGAAAGGTTTGAAAAAAATTTTAAACAAATGTATTTCCTAGGAATTCAAAGTTTAAAGTTTTCATTGTATTTAAATTTTTTAGAATTCATACTGTTTTCGTTAGCTGAAACATTTAAAGCAGTGCTTCTCATTTTGAAGTCCCTGGGCACTTGGAGGACACTAAATTACATGTATATCGAGAATTACTTCTGACCTGATTAAAAACATAATCTTCCTCTCATGTATGAACATTTTCCTTATCTATTAGGCTATAATTATGACTATTAAATTTGAAATATTATTTCATTCTTTTAGAAAAAAAACAAATTCCACAAAAGTACCATCAATATTAACTTAGTCTCAAAGAACAACTTCTATTATTTGGGGCAACCAATATACTGTTTATGATTATTTTTATATTCTCACTTACTGTTCTTACTTTTGTTGCCCTAAATAATTCAAGTAATTCAAATAAGAATCTGTTGTCAAATAAAATGTTATGAATATTTACCCCTGTTTTTTCTTGCATTCATTTTCTGCATTTATATTTTTATTAGGTCATGGTCTATTTTGAATTAAATTTAATTTAGAATTTGAGATCCAACCTCATTCTTTTGCATTTGTTATCTGGTGGGCTTTTTGTGATTTGTTAAGAAGCTATTCTTTCCTCAGGTGAATTATCTTGGCACCCCTTTCAAAATCAATTAGCCATGAATGTTTGCATTTGTTTTTGGATTCTCAATTCTATTCTATTTTTCAATCTGTCTGTTCTCCTGCCAGATTATTGCAACTTTGTAGTAAGTCTGAAATCAGGAAATGCATATCTTACAACTTCATTTGCATTTTCAAAATTATTCTGGCTATTTAGTATTTCTTGTAATTCCATATAAATTTGAGGATCAGATTTCCCATTTCCCCAAGAATGGCCACTTGGATTTTGATAAGGGTTGCATAGAATCTGCAGACTACTTTGGAGATGTTGCTTTCCTTAACAATACTAAATATTTCAATTTGTGATGTAGCTCATCTTTCCATTATTTGAGTATTTTCTAATTTTCTAAAAGCAATCCTACACACCTTGAACTTACTTTTTTCTATATAATTTTTTTCTTTTGGATATTATTATAAAGAAGTGTTAAGAATGCTTTTCTCTCTTCTATTTTCTTAGAAGAATTTGAGTTGAATTTCTGCTAATTCTTTAAATGTTTGGTAGAATTCATCAGTGAAATTTCTTGGGTTATGGATTTGGTTTTTAGTGTAGGTTTATAGTTATTCAGTCTTTATTTTCACTTATTATAGGCTTATTGAAACTATCTCCTATGTCTTGAGATGGATTTGATCATTTATAATTCATATATGTGGAATTGTCAACAAGTAAATAATCGATAGTAGATTATGCATCGTGCATTTGCCTATTACTATAAAAATATAGATAGTTGACTCTTGGTAAAGAATATAAGCCTCCATTGTAACTTAACTCATATGAACAAATGGATTTACTTTACCTTATTTTTATTATGTACTTTTTCATAAACATAAATCATAATTAAGGTAAGAAAGTCATTATGTTGCATATTTGTTGATTAAAAGATATTTTAGCAAATTTTTTGAGTACAGATATAAGTGAGCTATGAATCTGAAAATAGAAACTCCTTAATCAACTTTATAGTTAGAGGAATTTTTATATGATTTTGTTTTCCAGTATGTTCTAGTAGTTTATGGAATTGTAAAGTGTACTTTTAATGAAAGCATGTTTGAAATATTGAAGCTTATCTTTTCAAATCTTAAAATGCCTTACATTGTTTCTTTGCTCCACATCTCACAACAAAGTTCTTTATAGGTATCTAATTTTAAAGATATAATTCAGAACTTCAGAGCAAACTTCCACATGATAAACCATTAGTCAATTTATGGAGAAAGGAAAATCTCTAGATAGAAACTGATATACATAGGCACAAGCCTCTGGTGGTTCATTATCTATTCAAAGGAAGGTGAAACACTGGGTCATTATCCAGATCTCCAAAAGAGGAGTGACCATGAATAATGACTGTAATTAACATTCAGATTTATAAATGTCAGTTTTCAATAGCAACAATTCCTTTTAAATGAAAGTTTTAAATGTCTGGAAATGATCTTGCCAATGGTAACATTGCTATTCTAAAAAATAATTTTTATATACATGGGGTAAAAAAACAAATGACATAGTAAATGTAAAAAAAAATTAATGTAACAAGGATATTTTCTCTTTGATCGGAAGATGATTTATAACTATGATCATTTATGAAGGCCCCAACCAAAAATGAAAAGAGTACAGTGCTAGTTTAAAAATCCATGCAACCATTTGTTTTCACTTTATGTATCTAAAATCATAAGCACATTTAACTTACTAAAAAGTCATTAGTAATGATTGTTTTAAATTGAGGTTTATTGCAGAATGAGAATTGAGGTTTAGCTAAGTATAGCATACATGATAGTTCTAAGCTTTTGGTGTGTGATTTTGTTGTATTATTTCTACTGTGTGTAAATTATCTAGTCATCCTGAGGTTTGTGAAAAGCCGGTTGATGAGAGTGATCTGCAAGGACAACTCACTTATTTTGCACACCATGGAACCAGATTTTATAATGTTATATTTATAACAATATGTGGAAGGATTGTTTTTAAATTAAACTTTTTGTGAAAACAATTGATTAATAACCACAAAAAGGGCCAAAAATATATTCATTTTAGTTAGGAACAACATAAAGCTGGAACCCCTTGGTCTCTCCCAAAGATAGGTCTTCTGGAAGCACACCTTCCATTTGTAGAGGACTGTGAAATATTGAATGTTGTCCCAGAATGCTCTTTTGAGTATAAACACATACATAGAGCAGTGTGGTCTCTAAAACCTGTATCTCCAAATACATTGCATCAATACCTCTGATTTTCTTTTTAAAAGTTCTATAGGGAGTCAGGTTCCTCTTTATTCTGTCTCACTCTTCACTGCACCAGACCCAATTCTCAAAAGTGAGTTCCTGTGGAATCACTGGAGGTTGTGTTAAAGCACAGACGTTAGGCTCTATCATCATTAGGTCTGGTGTGGACCATGAAGTCTGAATTTCTGACATATTTTAAGTGATGTCAATGTAGCTGTTTTAGGGAGTATAGTAACCTAAAGCATGAGTCTAATTATTCTACTTAAACTTCTTTATAGACTAGCGAAGGAATGTTAATTCAAGAAGCATTAGAATAGTCAATAGTCAGTGGTGAGAACTATGGTAAATACAATGTGCTGTCGTAATTTAAAGGCTTTCTAAATAATATCTTTTAAGACAGTGTGAGGAAGAAACAAAACATGTCAAAATTCAGCCTTTTTATCATATTTGGGGTTCTCAAGCAATATGATATAAACTTGCCTTCCATTTCTAATTTCAATCGATACTGCATTAGCCTTACAGCCACAATCTTTTCTTCCTTAAGAATTGTTGTAGGAATTCAAAACCTGAAGAACTTAATTTTTATTGTTGTAAAATAAGATTCGCTAATTTAAACCTGATCAAGCATAATGTGGTTCTTATATAAATATCCTGGTTCTCTTATCTGGAAATTGGCAAAACTCTGGACTTTTGGCTAAAAGGATTTTCAATGCAATTTCAGCAGCAATAAAATGGGAAGTTTTCTGTTCTCTTATTATAAGTAGCAGGGTAGCCGCGTAGCACAGAGTCTAAGACAAAGGAGGGCACATTAAAGAATGTGGGTAGCACTGAATGAAATTATGCCAAGGAGGTGTTCCTTTTATTCTTAATGAAAAGCAAATATTTAAACTAAGGAAAACAGGGGTTATTTCATAAACATCAGGATGTTATTCATTCTTGATAGCAATTCCTTGAAGTGGTACATCACATAATTATCTCCTGGAAAGAATCAAGAGTGGGATGAGAGATGGAAGATTTGGAATTCCTATGGTTATAAATGGGTGAATGAGATGTGCCAAGACAGGAAAAGACTTCTGAGAGACTAGTTAGATTTGAAGATTATACCCATGTGCAGATAGATACTGAACATGTACAAATATAGTAGCAGGAAAATTATCTAAAAGTTAGAAAACTTGGGCAAATACTGACTTTTTTCTGGTTTTCTGACCTGGCACATCACGTGTAGGTTAACCTAACTTTAACAAACAGTTGATTTCATTGGGGTTTTCCTAAGGATCATCATCAAAAAGGGCCATAGCTCTAAAAGATTTTATATATTATAAAATAGTATATAAGCCTAAGATTTCATTATTTTTGTTAATGCAGTTATAGTTTAGACTTACTCATTTTAACTTGTTCTTAAGACAGTTGAATGTGTATAGTGCAGTAGTTGAGTTAATCTATCATGTCATGAATATATTTGAATTTGGGCCCCCTGGATGTACTTTTCTATACATTATTTTCCATTAAGAATTTTTCAAATGAAATGTTGATTTATTTTCTGCCCTTTAATTAATGTTATATTTGATGCTTATTTTTTTCATAATGTTGTTTGAGGACAGTTAGATAAGATAACGTCTTAGAGAAAAGAATAAAGGACCACAATTGTTGACATAGGTTTTTAAAGTGCTTCTATGCACATGAATTGAATGATCTTAGTATATTTACTAAGGGGAAATTGTGAAATTGAATGGTGCCCTTGGACATAACCCAACCCAGATGCAAACTCCATTTTGTTATCGTAGTTATATTTAAAGGAAGGAAATGTATCAAACCAGACATGAAAAGAATTGGCTTTTAAACTGAGTGTTGCATTTATTTTCATTCTACTATTTTATTAAAAAGTTCTGTATTTTACCATTACTTTATTTAGAAATTATTAAACTAACACGAGAAATTTATTAAGTTTTATGATTCATAATCCACTTTTTTGTTAGGTAGGAACTCTTATCTTCTCAACATTTAATGATAATGAGATTTGACCAATTGCATATTTATGCTTGTAACATTACCTGGACTAGTACCTTTTTTCCCCTCTAAATTCATAGCATCTTTATTCCCTGGGGAATGACAGCAATTTTTCAAAAACATTATCTCCTTAGCATCTCAATTTCATCATTTTCAATTTTCTCTCTTAAAATAATGGCTTCTATTATTTTTGTGAGAGGACCAAAGGAGTGAAGAGAAGATCCAACTTTTTTAATATCCTTACCCATTCTTCTGCTGTTCCTCCATTTTTAAAACCATCATTCCTGTTATCCAAATTACTTTTTCACTTATGATCTAGAATTAATTTGTATCTTTTTCATAATCAGCTCCTATATTTTATCTTTTTTTCTTTAATATTTTTAATTATTATTTTTTTCTCCCTGGTTCCTTTCCTACCGCTTTGAAACTGGTCTTTGAGAGGGATGGGGCAGGTAGATTCAGTATGGAGTTGAGATGTGGGGGCCAACAGTGCTTGGGCTCAGCTTGGATGGTCCTTTGTTTTGAGAGAGACCCAAAGGGCCATGCCACAGTCTCAGAGTGACTGGCCCAAAGGATTCCAGAGCATTGAACATGTTAGAGAAGTTACTAAATTTATTATAACCAATAAGGCTCAGTGTTCAGAAGTTAAAAGCAGGTGAAAAATGTCTAGTTTGAAATAGACCAAACTAAAAATCTAACCATTTCAAACCTGTGGGGTAGGGAAAACAGAAGCTAAGATCCAAAAGAAGTCAGCATGTAAAAGGTTATTGGAAATAATATTCAAAACTTAAGAAAAATGGGTCTAGATGACCAGGTAGAATTGCACTAGAGAAACAGGCCTTTAGAGACAAGAAACAGGGCAGGAGTTTAGAGACAAAGCCTTAGTTTACAAGTGATGAAACACCAGATGGTGGTTCTCAAAGATTCAGTACTGATCAGGCAGCATTCCCAGACTCAAACCCAAAGTAGCTGGTCTGCAAGGACCTGAATTCCTATCAGGCTCATTGTGTACAGAGAATCAAAGCCCAGAAACAAATGATTAGGAAGTGATTGTCACATGGTACTTGGTTTATTAATCTACTCATTCATTCAATATGCACTCAGTGTTTACTTGGTGGCACTTGGTAATAGGTCCTGGGACCATAGCAGTTCATAAGATCAGGTCCCCCAGCTTCTGAACGTAATGCCCTTCTATCAGCTTCTACACATTGTTATTTACTCTTTTTTTTTTTTTTTTTTTTTTTTTTGTGGTGCTGGGGATTGAATGCAGGGCCTTGTGCTTGTAAGGCAAGCACTCTACCAACTGAGCTATCTCCCCAGCCTTGTTATTTACTCTTGAGATATGGTGACTATTCATCCACAAAGTGTAATTTTTTTGATCTCATGTTATCTGCTTATGATAAAAGCCATATTTTGTATTATTCACTCCTGTTCTCAGGTACTGGGATCTCCAAGAATTTAATGCAAAGGTTTGACGTGACCATTTACTTTCAACTTGGAACCTTACTTCGTTCCTTGGAACCTTATTTTGGGGAAGTAATAAATGCGTAGATGATCTTTATTGTGATTCTCTTTATTATTATAAAGATAATTAATTCCTTCAAACACATACTTTGAGTTACTGGTGGTAATTTTTCCAAAAGATTTTCCAAACCTGCCCATTTCAATTTTTATAATGTTTTCATGCTTATTAATAATATTCATTTAAAATTCATTCTTAGAAATATTATAAATTTGTATTGTTATTTGGTAAAATTGGAAGTTTGTTTCTTTTTAGATTTTGATATATTTCCCCCACTGATGTTACATTGAAATAAATGGGATAATTGTGAAAAATGGACCATGGTATCAGAAATCCATTTCTCATGGTCAAGATCTGTGTTAAATCATCTTACTGTCTTTTCAAAAAGATGCGAAATACATATAGTCCTAGTCATCATCTCAAATAAATACATATGAACAGAACATTGTTTACTTTCAAAGATGTTTAAAATATTTTAATTGATGTTATCAGAATAACTTTGGTCATTGCTCATGTTCAACTCTTCATACTGAGAAAGTGTCATTATTATCAGTTTCAGTCAATAAAGCATTAACTGAAGCACAGGACAGTACATGTCCCCATCCTTTCAAAATAGAGGTTATTGATATCTAAAAAGGTGTTCAAAATTCAGTTGAGAATTATCAAAATTCATACATCATAGGCATTCATCTAATCAAATGTGCATTTTATTTTCAGAAGGTATAAAAAATATATAGAATCTGATAAGATCCCAAATAACTCTCCTGACATTAAAGTATTCAGTTGACAAAACAGTATGTTTTAGAATTCATCAAAAATTGAGATAGTTGTCCCTTAGCATCTAGCTTCAGGACATTGTTTTGACTAGATCAACTGGCTATTTCAACATTTTTTTCTTTCAAACAGTATTATTGATACCGCCTTTCACCGGTGACGAGTTCTGCTCCTTCTAATGTTGAAGTTTGAACACTAGAGAAGCACGCCAAGGCAAACATATTAAGCAGATTTTATTTAAAGGTAATAATACAGACTTCTCCAGGCAGGAAGAAGGGGGCCATGGCTGATGTTCTAAAGTCCCAAGAAGTGAGCGCACCCTACATCTTTTATAGGTTAAAGTCTCTTTTGTTCTCCAGTTCTCTCCCCCCTTATCTCTCCTTCCTGCCTATGCAACTAGGCCTGGTTTTGTATTAAAGTGAGAAGCCATGGGCAGGGGGAGGGCCAAGGTGATTCAGGCAGGCAAGGGCCTAGGGGGCATTAATTAGCAGCTCCATGCTTGCAGTCCTTGATAAAGGCAGGTAAATTTGGTAATCAATGAGTTCCAGAAATCCTTGACATTCCATTCTCCCAGGGGCAGTCTCCAACTTCCAGAGGCAGATGGCTTCATGGCTTCATTTCCTCGATTTGACCCCGATTCCCTATTTCTATACTAACTACCTGTCCTTAATTCTGGCTTCCTTATCATGGAAATATTATGGATTGTAAAATTAGATGATCACAATTTTCAAACACCAATTTTCAGTTCAAGGAACATCATGAAAAATATCCTAAAGCAAATAAATATATCATTTTTTTAATTTTAATTTTTATTTTTTAGCTTCTGGGATGTTTAATGATTCTTAGAGGAGACTGTTGAAAATTACATAAGAAGGAAAAGATTAAGTTGATTATGAAATCATGAACCAGGTGCTTTCATTAAAATATTTAAAATACTTCAAATTAGTCTAGATTGAAAAATTTCTCTTGACTCCACAGGTCTAATACAGCATGGAATTCATAGAAGACAACTTCTGTAAAACAATTTTTCATATTCTTATCTCATTTGCATAATGATCTTATTTCTATGACATGTTTTAAGTCTTAGTGGAAACATAATATGTTCATTAACTTCTGTTATTTATCAGATTTTCATCTTGCTGTATTTCTCATGAGAGGTTTTTTAAAATTTATTTTTAATTTTATTTTTTAAATTTTTTAATTTTGATTCTCTGTACACAAATGGGATATAACTTTTAATCTCTATGGTTGTACATGATGTAGATTCATAGCATTTTTGTTATCATACATGTACGTAGGGTAATGATGTCTGTTTCATTCCATCATCTTACATACCCCTGTCCCCTCTCCACTCCCATTTCCCTCTACATAACCTAAAGTTCCTTCATTTTTCTCTCACCTGCCACCCCCTCATCCCCATTATGTATCATCATACACACAATGGAATATTATCCAGCCATAAAGAATAATAATATTATGGCATTTGCATATAAATGGATGGAATTGAAGGCTATCATGCCAAGTGAAATAAGCCAATCCCTCAAAATCAAAAGCCAAATATATCATTTTAAACTTATATCCAAAAAGTTTTAAAGCTATTTCCATTCACTATATTACTTGTTTCCCTTTTTCATAATTACTTATTAAACATTTATTGTGTTCAAGACAATTTAGTCCCAAGTCTTCAGATTTATAGTTGTTATTTTTTTCTTGACATATATTGCTTTGACTATTGATTGTGAATAATGAGCTTCAGTGAAGAATTCAGGGAAGGATGAGGTAAACTAGGAAAGTAGATGGCCCAAGAAGGAGAAGTAGTTTTTTAAAAAATGGAACTATCAGTTACTTCAAGTGATACAGAAGGATGGGGAAGCATGTGGACTGAGAAGAGCAAATGAGCGTCTGCATCCATTAAGTCCAGCTGTGTCTCTGAAGAGATTGTTCCAATGTAGTGGTGAGATTAGAAAGTAAATGAGCGCTAAGAAATTAAATGAAGTGTGACTAGACCAATGCTTTTCAGCTTCAGATCTTTTTTTTCTTTTTCCCCAAAATAAAAGTCCATTTAAAAAAATGAAATCTTGTGTGAAACTCTAAACAGGTATGAAGTGGAAATTTGTATCCCTCCCTTTTTTTCTCCTGGGTTAACCTGGATGTCTCAGTCTAAGTATCTGGGTGACATAATTTGCAAAGTAAAGATGGACCTGACTTTTGAAATTTTTAAGAGGATAAGAAGGAAATGAAGAACAGGAAGAGGATCCTGAAAGAGGTACACAGTAGGCCGCTAAACTGGAAAGGGAGAGTTTGAAGTATCCTCAGAGGTGAGCAAATTTATTTGATGGCCAACACTTTATGTTGGAGAAAGGTTAGTGGAGACTCTCTGCTCCAGCCAAATGTGTTCTCTTTACTTCTGTTGGAGTCAATTCCACCCAGATCCTGCCACTCTCAGTCCTTGATCTATACAGAGAGCATGTGGTGAATGGTGGCCCTGAGGGTTTTTTAAGGCCAATTTTTTAAAATTAAAAAAAAAAAAATTCTTTGTCACTGTCCCCATCTTGTCTTCAGCCTGTGGCAGCATTATTCTTTTACATTTGAGCTTAATTATTCAGAGTCTCTGGAACCCATTAATTCAGAAAAACATAATTTAAAAAAAAATGTTTTTTTTTTTAAAAACAAAGCTTTTGTAATAGAGTCCAAGAGTCAGAATCAATGGAAGAAGAATCATGGCACATTGAAAAGGTCTATTATTTAACTCCTTTACCTCTATTTAAAATTTAACTTTTTACAGGAAGGTGAAATTTTCTCAGCTCTTTAAACTAACTCTCTGTTGATATGACATAAATACTGAAAAGAGACAGTTGTTTGAGAAATGTGTGTTCTTTTAAAAATAACATTATCACCTTTTTAAAAAAATTTAAAATTTTTTGTTCTATTTTGTCCCAACCCGCGGGACATCAACGCGGAACAGCAAACCTAAGAGAGAAGGAATGAAGGGACAAGAGACGCAGGGAGAGGCAGCAAGACAGGAATTCTGATCAAGCTGCAAATTTTTATTGTTCACACAGGGGTATTTATATGCTCAGGGAATGAGGGGTATGACGAGGTGCAGCCTGGTTGGCTGTGTTCTTCTATTGGGCTCCTGATAGGCTGCAAGTTCCCGCCGGCGGGAAGGTGAGGTTCGCAACGGCGGGAAGGTGAAGTCCCGGAAGAGAAGCAGGGACGGCACCATAGGCGCCATACTGTCAGAATTATCCGCCAGGAGGGGGGAGGGGCGCTGCTGCTTATTGTAAAGGTCAGAATGTTCTCAGAATGAGAACTTCTTGGTCCCTGACATTTCCCCCTTTCTTATATAAAATTATTGACCATTTTTCGATAGCCATATTTTAAGGGGGTGATAGAGGTTATGTGGCGAGACGGGGGCACAGCTTGCCTGAACAGGTATAGGGCTGGAGTGACAATCCCTCGGGAACTGCGCCTGTCTTAGGTTGTCCGTGATAGAGCAACATCCTTACCCGTCATTGGATAATGAGGCTCTAGCCCTCATTTCCTGTCTTAGGTTGGTATGAGCTCTTACGAATCTTACCCGTCATTGGCTGTCCAGTTCAGCTCACAGGGGTGATGGTCTTTTAAGATCACCATCACGATCCATCATCTCCAGTCGATGGTAATGAACCTGAATAGGTTTCGTCTGTATAGCCTCAATTTGAGCTTTAAGAAAAGCCATGATCTTGTTGAATATCAAAGGACCTATAGATACAATAAGCAGCAAGCAAAGGAGGGGACCTTAGCAGGGTCCTCAAGTCCTGCATGGCTGTGGGAGAGCAGTGAACAGGCAGCCATTATCCAGAGAAGCAATGGTGTGCAGTCACAGGGTCTGTCATTCAGGGGATTTTTCGCATAGATTGTCGGCTGCATCTATAAGAGAGGAAGATTCATCCTCAGGGGGAAGGTTTCCGTCCCTGGGTTGTGGTAAATCATTGACCTGTTTGACCAGGCGTTCTGGTAACCATCTTGGGGCTGCTTGTTCTTGATCTAAAATACAAGCTGAGCCTCGTCCCCAAATGAGGACGGGATCTGGGCCTTTCCATTTATTTGTTAAAGGATCGCGCCACATAACAGATGGGCGAGCAGAATTAGAAGAGGGATGCCAATGTCTGTCTGCGGTGAATGTCCTTCATTGTCTAGGGTAAGAAAGTTAAGAGCAAATAATGCATGATTAAGGCAATCCCTGGGAGTGGTAAATGCAAGGGAAGAGGCCTTAAGGCGGGTAAGCCAGGTTTTTAAGGTGAGGTGTGCACGTTCCACAATGCCTTGACCTTGAGGGTTATATGGAATTCCAGTAGTATGAGAGATTTGAAGAGTGGCACAAAACTGTTTGAACTTGGTACTGGTATATGCAGGGCCATTATCTGTCTTAATATGTGCTGGCTTTCCCATTATGGAAAAGGCTGAGACAAGATGAGAAATGACATCCTTGGTAGCTTCTCCGCAATGCGGTGATGCAAAAATAAAGCCACTAAAGGTATCTATGGAAACATGTATGTACTTTGTTTTCCCAAATTCAGGAAAGTGAGTAACATCCATCTGCCAAATCTGATTGGGCAGTAATCCTCGAGGGTTAACACCCAGATGTTGAATAGGAAGTGAGACAATGCAAGCAGGACACGCTTTTACAATTTCCCTTGCTTGTTGCCTGGTAATTTTACAGAGTAACCGAAGGCTCTGAGAATTTAAGTGGTGAAGTTTGTGTAAATCTGTGGCCTCTTGGATGGATCCAATAAGAACTGGGAAAAGGGACCGAGTGGCTGCATCAGCCTGAGCATTACCCCGTGATAGGGGACCGGGAAGATCAGAATGTGCTCTAATGTGTCCTAAGAAAAATGGATGTTTTCTAGCCTGAATTAGTTGTTGAAGCTGGTTAAACAAAAAGGCTGCGTTGGAGGAAGCCTTAATGGCGGGTGAAATCTCCAATAGGGGCACAGAATGGGCAATGTAAGCACTGTCTGTATAAATATTAATAGGTTTATCAAAAAATGTCATAAAGACTTGTGTTATAGCAAACAATTCTACAAGCTGTGCTGATGGATAAGCAGTGTCAAAGGTGGTAGGCTGATTATCAACAACAAAGGCTGCACGGCCATTGCTGGAACCATCTGTAAAAACAGTAAGGGCTTGTGGAATAGGAGCCTTCCGAGTAACCCGAGGAAAAATAAATGGATGTAACTGAGCAAAATGCAAAAGGGGGTCATTGGGAAGGTGGTTATCGATTATTCCCAAAAAGCCTGATAGAGCAATACCCCATTCATCCCTCGTCTGTAGCAAAAATTGGGTTTGATCCTTAATGTATGGAATCAGAATGTTATCAGGGTCTTTGCCAAAATGTTGTCGAGAAAGCAAGCCACCTTTAATAATGATAGAAGCTACCTGAGCAGGATAGACAGCAATAACTTTAGAGGATGTGGCGGGCAAATGAACCCAGAGCAAGGGGCAACCCTTATTTTTAAAATGTGGATCCCGCTGCCAGAATAGTCCCGTGGGTGTATGAGGGGTGTGTAATATAACCAAAACCAAAGGAAGGTTATAAGATATTTGTGTAACAAATTGTTGAGCGATGGCTTCTGTGACTTGAATTAATGCTTGCCGTGCCTCGGGAGTAAGCTCTCGAGGAGAAGAAGGGTCAGAATCTCCCCTTAAAATATCATTAAGAGGCAAAAGCACATAGGTGGGTAGTTTTAAATATGATCTTAGCCATTGGATATCCCCTAGTAGTTTTTGGAAATCGTTAAGAGTGTGGAGATGGTCCACACGCAATTGTATATTAGGGATTTGAATTTGATTAGTTTGAAGTTTGAGACCCAAGTAGGTGTAGGGGTCCTGTGTTTGAACCTTATTAGGGGCTATCTGAAGTCCCAAGGCAGTAAGGGCTTTATAGAGATCCAAATAACAATTGTTAAGATCATAGGTATTAGGTGCAGCAATTAACAAATCATCCATATAATGTAATATATAAACTTGTGGCCACCGCTCTCTCACAGGGTCTACTGCTTGAGCAACATATTTTTGGCGAAGACTAGGGCTGTTAGCCATACCCTGGGGAAGGACCTTCCATTGAAATCTTTGCATAGGGCCCTGAAAATTGATGCGGGGGAGGCTGAAAGCAAAATAGGGTCTGTCATCAGGATGTAAAGGAATAGTAAAAAAGCAATCTTTTAAGTCGATGACCATTTTATAATAGTCCCTAGGAATAGCTACCGGTGTAGGGATGCCTGGCTGTAATGCCCCCATCGGGCGCATAACCTTATTGATAGCGCGCAAATCCTGTAAAAGGCGCCATTTGCCTGATTTCTTCTTAATAACAAAAATAGGAGTATTCCAGGGTGAGGTTGAGGGTTCCACATGGCCGGCTGTCAACTGTTCCTGTACTAACATGGAGGCAGCCTCTAATTTTTCTTGGGTAAGGGGCCACTGATCCACCCACACAGGAGTTTGAGTTTCCCAAATAATTTTGTCTGCATGGGGTACAGGAGGGTCAGGGACCGACACTAAAAATCCACATACCCAAGTCCAAATTTGTCTGTTTTTTGTATGGGCTGTACAGGCTCAACCTGTCCTTGTCCTAGCCTCCCAAGGCCTGTACCAGGGATAAAGCCCATACGAAGCATTTGATGAGTGACTAAAGAGTCGGGACTAGCAAGAATAACTTTCATTTGGCTTAGAATGTCTCGTCCCCAAAAGTTGACAGGGAGATCAGGAACAACGAAGGGGGTAATGGTTCCTTTATTCCCTGTGTTATCTTTTGTGTCAGTCCAATTAAGCACCCTGGAGCTAACTAAGGGGTTTCTTGACTGCCCTATTCCTTTAAGGTTAGTTAGTGATGAGGTGAGGGGCCATTCTGATGGCCAATATTTTTGAGAAATAACTGTGGCGTCCGCACCAGTATCTAGGATCCCTTGGAATTTCTTTCCTTCAATAAATAAAGTAAGAGTGGGTCTTTTGTGGGAGATAGGTTGGACCCAATACACATCAGAGGAACCTAAAGAGGCTGTGTTTCCTGGTGAATTTCCTGAATTGAGGGGAAGGAGTATTAATTGTGCAATTTTTGTTCCTGCAGGGATGGCAGCTACTCCGTTAACAGCTATGGCCAGTATTTTAATTTCTCCAGTGTAATCATCATCAATGATGCCAGGGAAGACCTGAACACCTTGTAAGGTGGTAGGAGCTCTCCCAAGAATAAGAGCACACATATGAGGTGGAGGGGGGCCTACAACCCCAGTGGGTATTATTTGGGGTCCTTGCATAGAGTCTAATATTGTATTGGTGGAGGCACAGAGGTCCAATCCTGCGCTGCCTGGGGTAGCACGTTGGAGGGAGGTGATTGTGGAGAAGGACAGGGAGCCTGGATTGGGTTGGGAGTCTGAGAGGGAACAAACCTTATTGCCCCTGGGTTTGCTCTGGGGGTGGTCGGGGCCAGGGGCTGGCCCCGAGAGGAGTTTCCCGAGAAGTTAGAGGGAATAGGCTGTCCAAGGGCATTGGTCTTGGATCTACACTCCTTGGCCCAGTGGCGACCTTTACCACATTTAGGGCAAAGGGTGAGCGGAGGTGGTTTAGTCCTTGTTTGAGGAGATATGGGTCCTTGACCCAGTTTCCCTGTTGGGCAGTCTCGCGCAAAATGGCCAGGTTGTTTGCAAGTAAAGCAAGTACGTGGGCCAGGGTGGTGAAGGGCCTTGGTGAAGGCGGCACCAATGGCAGGACCCATGGCATGGGCTGTTCCTACCCCGGCACACAGCCTAATGAAGTCAGAAAGGTCCCCTTTATCTTTGTGGGGCCGAAGAACATCTTGACATATTGGGTTGGCATTTTCAAAGGCAAGATATTTTACAAAGGAGCTCTCGTTTTCACTTGGTCCAAGTAAGCGCTCCGCAGTTAGATTAAGCCGGGCAACAAAGTCACTGTAAGGCTCGTCAGGACCCTGACGAATTTTTGCTAGGGAGGTGGTGGCCGAGCCCTTTTGAGGGAGCCGTCTCCAAGCATGCAAACCAGCAGTTTGAACCTGTGCTAGGAGCCCAGTAGGAAAGCGTGCCTGTTTAGGGTTAGTATCAAATGGCACATTACCCACTAGTTTAACATAGGTCCAGGATTTAGAGGAAGCCTTGGTTGAATTTTTTTGGGCAGTTTCCCGACAGTATTCCCTAAAGTCTGCGTTCCACAACAGGAAGTCACCCGCACTGAGGGTGGCTCGGGCCAAAAATTTCCAATCATTAGGGGTGAGCCACTGTGTACTATGGTTCTCTAGCAAGGCCAGTGTATAAGGTGCAGTGGGGCCATACTGTGTACAAGCCTTTTTAAGTCTTTCAAGAAAGCGGAGGCTCAGCCTTTTATAAGAACCAAGGGCTCCACTCTGTCCAGAGGTGGGCTCCTCCTCATCCCCTGATTCCTGGTCCTCCTCTTGTTCCCTCTCTGGTTCTACCTCTTGTTCCTCCCCTGATTCCTCTTCCTGACTTCCTTTTAAATTCTCTGCTTCAGTTTGTGCGGGCTGATCTGCTTGACTGCGAGTGACTGGAAAGGCAAGAACAGGCTGACCACGTGGCTTCACCTTACGAGTATTGAGGGGTCTTGGGCCAGTTTGTGTTAACTCCGTGCCCAAGGCCAGTGAGCGAAGCTCGGCATCAAGGGCTTTTAGTTCTTTTAAAAGTTGGATTTGTTCCCGCCTATGTTGGAGAGACTCGCGTAAAGGGGTTAGATTAGGCAAGGGAAGTGGGGAAAAAATGTCTGGGAGGGGCAGTAGGTCCCTGAGGGGCCAGAGCACGAAAGGCAGGGGATATATAAGAGGGAGGTGGATTTTTAAGAGGTGGCAGGTCTGGAGAATGGTGTTGAGCCGCTGCCTCCTCCAGGGTAGCCTCATCCTCTGGGGTCACGTCATCATAGGGATTTAAAACCGGATAAATCTTAGGGGGACTTTTAGGGGACTTTTTTGGTAAGGTGGGGTCTGGGAGGTTCCCGGGGTCTGGGAGGTTCCCAGGGTCCTGAGAAGGCTGAGTAGGGGGCATTTGAATACTAACCGAAGGGCATGCCGATGGGGGGCGAGAGGTGGATTGCATTGCCTGCTCCCCAATCTTTACAAGTTTTAAAGTACCACTGTCAAAGGGTGAGCTTTTAAGAATCTCATTAATTAAATTCCAATAAGAAAAGGCAGTGACAGGCACCTTTTGAGGACCAAAAGTCTCATAATAATCTTTGAGGCAGTCTCCTACTCTGAGCCACCTTTTACCATCAATTGACCCCTCGAGGGGAAACCAAGGACACAAATCCTCTATGTATGAAAAGAATGATCTTAAATCCTTTTTCTTAACACGTGCTCCCCGAGTCTTGAGGGCCTCCTCGAGACCCGTCAGAAACAAATCATGTGACGAAACTGCTTGTCCCATGGTGCGTCACTCACCTTGCACTGGCCTCACTCTCCTCCTGGATCTGACTCCCGGTCGCGTCCACCGAGGCGATCTCGAATCCCGCTTGGCCAAGTCTTCCCCAGAGGGCAGCGTTCGCTTCTCAAACAAAGGCTCGAGCCAACCACGTTGGGCGCCAACTGTCCCGACCCGCGGGACATCAACGCGGAACGGCAAACCTAAGAGAGAAGGAATGAAGGAACAAGAGACGCAGGGAGAGGCAGCAAGACAGGAATTCTGATCAAGCTGCAAATTTTTATCGTTCACACAGGGGTATTTATATGCTCAGGGAATGAGGGGTATGACGAGGTGCAGCCTGGTTGGCTGTGTTCTTCTATTGGGCTCCTGATAGGCTGCAAGTTCCCGCCGGCGGGAAGGTGAGGTTCGCAACGGCGGGAAGGTGAAGTCCCGGAAGAGAAGCAGGGACAGCGCCATAGGCGCCATACTGTCAGAATTATCAGCCAGGAGGGGGGAGGGGCGCTGCTGCTTATTGTAAAGGTCAGAATGTTCTCAGAATGAGAACTTCTTGGTCCCTGACACTATTTAGTTGTAAATGACAATAGAATGCATTTATACAATTTGATAGATTATACATAAATAGAGTTTAGTCTCTCATTTTTCTGATTATGCATGTTGCAGGATGACATTGGTCATGCAGTCATGCATGTACATGAAGTAGTAATATCTGTTTCGCTCTACTATCCTTCCTATCCTGATAACCTTTCCTCTCCCCTCAATACCCTCTACCTAATATAAAATTACTCTATTCTTCCCTATCCCCCCACTGTTATTGCGAATTAGCTTCCACATATCAGAGGAAATATGTGGGCCTTTGGGTTTGGCTTATTTCACTTAGCATGATAGTCTCCAACTCCATCCACTTACCAGCAAATGCCAGAATTTCATTTCTTCTTTAAAGCTGAGTAATATTCCATCATTACACACACACACACACACACACACACACACACCACATTTTTTTATCCATTTATCTGGTGAGGGCATCTCCTTTTTAAGATTATATGTAGATTCTTAGATTATCAATATATTTTTTTTCTTCATTATCTGAAAGCTTTCTCTTCTTCGCTGAGATTTGGGCATTTTGGTCTTGGCCTAAGAAATCTTTAGAATCAAACTTATATCACACAAATGTCAAGAAGGATTGAAGCTACTTTACTCTAATATACTTTGCAATAAATCTCTGTATACTGAGCCAAGTAGAATCTGGAATGAAGGGAGAAAAAAAAATTGAAAACATAGAAGGGAAATACAAAGACACTCAAAGTCTAAAATATTGCACCCAAACAATTTATTTCAAAGAAACAGATGTAGAAAGTATAGCAGTAAGAGGTTAAAGAGCTTGTCTCCTTTTCTCACCATCTAGAGATAAATATTTTCAAATTTGTCACATGCATGTTTAATATACATAGATACTTGTCTTAAATATGTATGGTGCTACAAGTTTTAAAAATAAATTTTCATTTAGGAAAAAGTTTAAAGTTTACACAGACAAAACAGGGAGTTCCCATATTTCCTCCACCCTATCTCCCCTAAAGTTAGCATCTTAGAGAAACATGGTACATTTGTTTAAACCAAGTGATTAACACTGGCACATAACTGTTAAGCAAACTTCAAACTTTATATGGGTCTTATGCTTTCTTCCACAAATATCTTTTTTTCCCCATCAAGATCCAATCCAGAAAACCACCCTGTATTTAGTCATGTGATCTTTAGATGGTGACTCAGAAGGATCCCAGGGAGAATTTGCTTTTGTGGAATTTTGCAGAATTCCATTTGTGGAATTACAATTTTGATTGTCAGAAAT
The DNA here is from genome assembly GCF_902686445.1 of Sciurus carolinensis. Classification (NCBI taxonomy): domain Eukaryota; kingdom Metazoa; phylum Chordata; class Mammalia; order Rodentia; family Sciuridae; genus Sciurus; species Sciurus carolinensis. The sequence goes on along the minus strand of NC_062217.1, from coordinate 17,845,384 downwards.
TGACAGTAGAGAATTTACTTTAAATATTAAATCTCTTGCTCGTTAACACATGTCCAGATCTTTTCTGAGGTAATCACAGTGTGGTTCAAGAAATACAGTATAGCGATTAAAAGTTTGGCTTGTGGAATCAGGGAAAAAAAAAAAAAAAAAACCCAAAAACCAAAAATCCTTTGTTCTATGCCTGGAGTTACTACTTTTGAATCCGAAGGCAAAATAATCTTAAGATTTCAAATCCAGTTTTCCCTATCTGTAAAGTGAAAATAATAAAACCCAACCCATAATGTTTGGCAGAGTTATGTAGAAAAGAGCTTACACTATGCTTGGCACACAGTTCTGCAAATAGAACTATTGTTGTTATCAAGAAAGAGTTCCATTCTCAGCACCACATTAAAAAAATAAATAAGGGTACACCCATCTACAACTAATTTTATTTTATTTTTTAACGGCCTTTTTTGGTGTGTGTGTGTTTCTGTGTGTCATTCAGATATATGACAGATATATGTGATTCATACATATGATGCCTTTCAAATAGGCTGCATCAATTGTTCATCATCCACTAGTTCACAATTATTAAACATTTTTTATTGCAGAATTTAACATATATGAGAAGACTGACCTTGTTCTCAAGGAATTCAATACAAGTGGGGGAACAAATATTTATCTATAATGACAAAATAATAACTCTTGTACAAAGTATGTGAATGAAAAAGGATGGTTTTACAAATGGTTATTGAAGATCCTTGTTTTAAAAACCCAATAAGGTTTTATGACAGGGCATGGCCATTTCATATTTAGTTATCTTTTTCTAATACCCTGTGTAGATGGTTTATTCAATTCCATAAAGATTTGGAAAAAAGGAGATTCAATAGGAGCTTCTGGTATTGACTTTGGGTAGGGTTCTTAAGTTTCTTTTTAATAATCTTCCCATATCCTTTTCTGTGTTTCTTCTTTCTTAGCACAAAGCAAGTTATGGTTCAATTGACTTTCTGTCTGCTTAATAAATATTGATATATTGGATGCATTCAGGCATGGCTATGTGTGATCCATCTTTAAAGGTAGAGTCATTATGCAGGAAGGTTGCAATTTATTTATTCCTCATTCATTCTCTCATCTTTTGAGAGGAATTCATTATGCAAATATTGAGCACATTCATGAAACGAAAAACAAAGGCAACACTAGCTTTTTAAAAAAAATAATAGCTGTTGAAAACGAGATACTATCTGCAGCAGAATAGAGTGAATATAGACCCTATTGTGTATATTGTATTAGTATATTTTCTTTATATAATAGGAAAAGGTAATTGAAGGTAAAATGTGCAGTTTTCTGATTGTAAGAGCTACAGTACACTGTAATGACAGAGGAAAAAAATACATATTTCTTTCAGTGGGAATCTATGAGTAGAAGATTAACTCAGTACTGAAATAGGGCACAATTACATGATTTCTCAAGGATTATTTCAGACATTTGACTAGGAAAATTCATGACTTAATGTGTATGGTTAATTACACATATGGATTCTTATTCATAGTGTTATAAGAATAAAGTCATTTAAGTCTGTTTTCATATAAACAAAATTATTTAATATGTCTTCTGGTACTGCTAATTCAGGCTACAACTTTGGTTTAACTTATTCTTTTAGTTATTTGTTTAATAACTTAAAAATATAATAAACTTCATTTTAAAATATTTTGACAAAATTTATTTTTCCTTGCTTTATTGAGGAATACTTGACAAAGACAAATTGTGTATTTTTACAGTATACAGCATAATGTTTTGATATGTGTGTATGTGTTATAAGATTAATATAATCAAGCTAATTAATATATTCACCTTGCATAATTATATTTAAAAATTATTTTTTTGGTGAGAACATCTAACACCTATTCTGTATGCAATTTGCAAATATTTTATGCATTATAATTAACTGTGGTCACACCACTGCACAGTAGATCTCCAGAACCCCATTCTTCCTGTCTGAAGGAAACTTTGTATCCTTTGAACATAAACACTGTATCACTCCCCACCCTACCTACCTCCCATCTGGTAGCCACCATCTACCCTCTGTTAACGTAACTTTGAATTTTTAGATTCCAAATGTAAGATTTATCTTTCTGAATTTTATTTTTCTTAGAATAAAGCAAGTTCATCCATGTTGACATGACAAAAATTCCTTCTTTTTTAAGCCTGAATAATATTCTATTTTATATTTAAATAGAACATATATAATATATAATATATTCAGCTTATCTATCACATCTTCTTTATCCATTCATCCATTGGTGGGTATATGATTCCATATATTGGCTATTGTTAATATAATTATAAATTCCCTCTAAATAACAATATCATCATTTTCCCTTTTTTATTTGCTTTTAATTTTCACACATTTGATTAAGATCAATTTTTGCAGTAGTATATATTCTAAGACTAGAAACTCTGAGCAAAATTGATGAATGTTTTTTGTCCTTGAATTACTCAAATCTATGTTTATTTGTATCCATCAATGGTGCGACAGAAAGAGGCGTCTATTTTTGCCAAAAGTTTGGCCCAGTTGAGAAGCTCTACCTTGCAGGAAATCAGGAATGTGTTTTTAATTGTTACATTAGATTTCATTTCATGCAAGCTGCATTTGATGACCACACATAAAGCCATTTGTGCAGTGTCATGAAACTAGATTGGTAAAAAATCAAATCATACTTTATCTGCAGATTGTCCATGTCTTAGGAAAAGACAGATTTTCTCAATTGTTTTATAAAAGTGTTTAATGTTTAGGATCAGATGTTTTCTATCCTCTCTGCTGCCTTTTTCTAAAATTTTGACCTTATTTCTTCTTATTACAATACATGTGTATTCTGAATAGACATGAAAACAGTAAAACCATTGAACTTACTCTTTGGATACATATAATCTCCACTTTGTAGGAGGCAAATACTGACTGGCTAACTGCTGATAGTCATAGTGATAGCTTTGATGAAAAATATTTTTGAAGCAAAGTTCCAGTGAATAAATGTTTGGAGGATTATCCAAGTTAGATGTATTGGATTATCATTCCATGAACATTTTCTGCATCACTAGTAATTGTTTTTAGGTTTCAAATGTTAAAGTAGTCTGAAATCCAAAGTAGAGGAAAAGGAAAATGAAAGGTTCACAGAGAAAAGGGAGGTTTTATATTCTTTATAGAAAACAAATAAATTATAAATTCATATATTAACTGTATACATATGGGAATCTATGCAAGAGATTGAGCCAATTCTAAATGATTAAAAAAGTCACAGTCATTAAAAAGTAAAAAAGGTCATTATTCGAAGCATTTGTAAGACAGCTAGCATGTGCCAGGACTAGTAGCCAGGACCCTAGGGCCACAAGCGTGGCCCCTGCTTCCAGTGATTTGAGTTCTGCTGGAGGAATTGACAGTTAAAAAGCTATGCACTTTATTTACCTCAAGATTCATCCATCATACATTCTATGGAAGGCCAAGGGAAGGAACAGGAGAATTTGATATCATCCCCATGCTAATGAATTGTTCTGTGTGGAAATAACCAGAGCGTTGAGGAATGGAGAGTGCGAGGCCAGCAAAAGGGGAAGAACTCTGAGTGGGAGAGAGCCTGCTCACAGGAGCAGGGTGAGTCCTGGAATTTGGAGAAAGCCAGGGTGGCAGAGCCCAGAGGCAGGAGAGAGTGCAGTAAGCCAGGTGGGATGGGGACAATATATCACAGTATGGTGACCACATGAAGGACTTTGTCCTTTATTCCCAGGGCAAAGTGAAGTCATTAAAGGACTTTAGGACAATGGGAAGATCAGAAGTGCTTTCTGATCTTCAGCTATGGGACTAACTCGGGTCTGAAACATGAGTTGTAAACAGTGTGGATTTTGAGGCTTTTTCTTCCACCTCTTTCTAGGAGTTTCACCATGCATTTGCCATGAGACAGGATTCATGTGGTGATGGGAAACACTATAGGTTGTATAAAATGAACCACATTGTTTAATCCTGAAATATATTACAGAAAAGTCTATCAAAATAATGTGTGTAAAGCTCATTCCTTTGTTATATGGTTTGAAAACATAAATTGAGAATAGCCATGTCAAGGAACTAATGAGCGTGACCATATGAGAAAGGTATTTCTTTTTATTTCATTTGTATTGTTTCATTCTTACCTTCAACATTTATTTTCATAATTGAACAAGCTGCTTAATATTTTACCCTGAATATTCATTAGTAGTTGAATAAAACCCAAGTATTCTTCCCCTTCCCTAAAGTCCCCTTTGAAATTAATCTGAAAATTATAATTTGTTGACATTATTTTAAAGTGACATGGAGAAAGTGAGTCATGAGAACTTGCCTGGCACATGTGAGGCACTGGGTTTGATCCTCAGCACCACATAAAAATAAATGAATAAAATAAAAATATAGCGTTCATCTCTAACTAAAAATTTCAAAAAATTAGAAAGAATTACCTGTGAGTTTAATTTTGTCTTCATTGTTAACAAGGAACACTTCTGTTTAATGACTCTAATCTCTTGAATTAAAAAAAAATGGTTTCCAGCTCTTGGTTACAATATTCAATTATCTGTGTTATATCTAAAATGTCATCTGTGGTGCAGGAATTTAGTTATTCTAATACAAATGAGTGCTATACTTCAATATCATTCACTAATTTCAGAATGCCAGTTTTTAAAGTGTCCCACATGTAGGGTTACTAACATGGAGTTCATGATCTGGACCACTAACTGGTTCATTTAGAGTGTATTTTGTAAATAAAAAAAAAAAAAAAAAAGGAAAACAACTAGGAAAAAAAAAAAAGAAAAGAAAGAAAACCAACATTAGGAGGAGAGAAATAAAATTGAGACCTAGCGTCCACGTACATGAGCGTATCTTCTGGCCAACAGAGGTCTTGAAAGTGGAACTTCTTGACAATTCTTCACTCCCTAGAGAAAAACACACCAATGTTAATCCTTGGAACCACACTGAGAAGAGTAACAGACTTTCATCTTCATCTACTTGTACCATTTATAACCCAAACTCACAAAATCCCCAAATTGTACCCAAAGGAAAGGATCTTTCTGCATTGCTGACATTTAAAGTAATTTTCCACAAAGCAACACAACAGGAGTAAGGTTTAAAAAGTTATTCAAAACAAAATGCATATGATGTACCTAAAATCTACTATTTTCAGAAGTTAAAAGTTTTCTTTTGCTGATTGTACCAGAAGTTGACTTTCCCTTACCAAGATTTCATATAGTCAGTTTGTTTTGCCTAAGTAATATGACAGAGGACATAGAGGAGATGCAGAAAGGCTACCTTATCAAATTGCTGGACTAGATTTTCACCCCAAATCCCTGGTCTCTTGTCATCAGCATAAGCTAACTGGGATCAAGTACTTCCCCTAGGCCTGACTTTATCAAGTTCCTTATTATCTAAGGTCGAATCTTGGGTCAGAGAGAAAATAGTTCTGTAGGGACCTTTCCTTTGTCTTCTACACTATCAGCCTTTAGCTCAGTTAGCTCTTCAACACAAAAGAAGAAAATGCTACAGTTTTTCCTGTATGCTGATCTAACAATTAGCTGGATAAATAGGCACTTCTCTTGCCCACCTGGCCCTAGGTCAGGCCAGTAGGTCCTTTCATCCATTTAAAATAGCTCAAAACACTGATAACATCAAAAAATTGCTCATAGAGTTTGAATCGGGGAGTTAGTGGGCTTTTCCTGAAGTTTTGTGAGGCAAATGGAGATTTTTATCACATCTCACATTACAGTACTTCCTGCTGTTCACCCACACCTGTTCTTTCCTGAATTTTCTTGGAGGATGAACATAGATGAAGTTGCAGGATATTTTTATCTATGTGTCTCGCTCTGTTTCTCAATCTCTTCTGACACAGTTTGTATCAGTTATTTGTATCTTTTGCACTATCAAAATACCTTCAAGGTATGTGTACTACTCTGGAAAGAAAATCTCAGAGTTATAGAAATAACCATAGCAAGATACTTCTCTGTAATGAGAGAGAGCAATGCAAGTGGTTAACATTTTGTAGACAAGAGGTACAGAGTTAAATGTTCTCACAAATGGCAGTTATTGACTAGTAACTATGATTTTTATTTTATTTTTTGGTTTTTTGTTGTTTGAGCCAGGATCTCATTGTGTTTCCCAGGGTGACCTTGAACTCAGTGTACTCCATCTTCAGTCTCCTGAATAGATGGAATTACAAGCGTGCACAACTGTGCTCCATTCTAACTGTGATCATAAGTTTCTAACTTTGTGGTACTGGATTCTTACCGCACATCCGACATGAACAAGGAAAAGGATTCCTGTTGGAGGGATGGGCTGCCTATGAAATAATAGCAAAGTAATTTATTTATCATTTATCATAAAGACAGGAGACAGAATTATGTTTTGAACCAGGGGTATGACCCATTGAGCCTTCCATAAGGGACTGACTCTAACAAAATGGAAGAGCCTGTGCTTGGTTTATTTATAGCAGTTCAGATCAAAGGGGGACCAGGAGGAGCTGCTTCTGTGAGAAGCAGGACAGGGTGGAGTGAAGCAAGCCATTTGGTTCTAGTGGGTCATTCCCACATCTGGGACCTGCATGCAAACTCCAGCGGTGAATCAGTTTGCAGGTCAACCACAACTTCAGGCAACCTCAAACAATTTTCATAGTTGTGAGTTCCTGCAGCCAGATTTCCCTGTCTAGTAGTTCAACAAAGCCTGGTTTTATTTGCAGGTCATGGATGGCGCCCTGAACTGGATATTGACAGCAGAGCTACTCTACCTTTGAGCTATATTGCCAGTTCTATTTCATTTTTTATTTTGAAACAAGGTCTTACTAAGTTGCACAGGCTGGCCTAGAATTTGGCAATCCTGCCTCAGGCTCCTGAGTCACTGGGATTACAGGCATGCGCCACGGTGCATGACTTAACTATATATATATATATATATTTTTTTATATATATATTTCTTAAATATATATATATATATATATATATATTTTTTTTTTTTGTGGTGCTGGGGATTGAACCCAGGGCCTTGTGCTTGCAAGGCAAGCACTCTACCAATTGAGCTGTAGCCCTAGCCCTTAACTATGACTTTTAAAAAGTGCACTTATACAATTTGCTCATTCACCACTCATCAGTTTTCTTTGATTAATTAAATATAAATGCTTAGGAATTCTGTGTGTAGTATAGCTAGAGCTAGAGCAATGAATGAAAAAAGGGCAATTCCAGTAAGGTGGTGGGATAGAATGGGTTTCTGCATGAACACAAAAATTACCCAGCCAACCTGCTCCAGGAAGTATGGAAGCAGACTCCAGATAAATAAATAAAGTATACAGAAGGAGATCTGAGAGGAGAAATTGAATACATGTCCAGAGTGTCTTCCAAAATGAGAGAAATTATGTTTGAAAACGTGGTGATGAGGGGAAAAAAACCTAAGAGCACATGGCAACAGAAGGACAGAATAATAGGAACATTATGGGGGCACAGAAGGCAAGGGAGAATCTCAAAACATCTTTAAAAAAAATTCTGTTTAGATACACATGACAGCAGAGCCTATTTTGACACCTTACACATACATGGAGTATAACGTAGGATCCCATTCTTGTGGTTGTATATGATGGAGTTACACTGTTGTGTATTCATATGTGAACATAGGAAAGTGATGTCTGATTCATTCTACTGTTTTTCCTTTTCCTATTCTCCCTCTCTTCCCTTCATTCCTCTTTGTCTAATCCAATGAACATCTATTCTTCCCTCCCTCCCCACTTATTGTGTGTTAGCATCCACATATCAGAGAGAATATTCACCCTTTGTTTTTTTGGGACTGGCTTATTTCACTTAGCATGGTAGTCTCCATCCATTTACCGGCAAATGACACAACTTCATTCTTTGTTGTGGCTGAGTAATATTCTATTGTATATATTTATCACATTTTCTTTATTCATTCATCTTTTGAAGGACACTTAGGTTGATGTCATAGCTTAGCTAATGTGAATTGAGCTATAAACATTGATGTGGCTGCATCACTGTAGTATGCTGATTTTAAGTCCTTTGGGTATGTACTGAGGAGTGGAATAACTGGGCCATTCCAAGTTTTTATTTTTTATTTTTAATTGAGTTGTTTGCTTTTATCCAAAAATCAGAAAAACTAACTTAAAACTTCAGTTATTAAATTGAAGGGTAACAATTCAGTAAGATTTGGTAAGAGAGCATTAACTTTACAATATATGAGGACATAAGGGGAGAGTGTGAATGGAACAGGAAGAGACCCTTTCAGAAGGCTCTGGGCTAGACCAGGAGCAGGAGGGGGTACTGGGCTAGAGTACTGGCAGTGGGACTGACCGTTGAGTGTCCCCGGAATTTCAAGGAGACATGGAGACGAGAAACGGGACTCCTGGATGTCTTCTGCTTTCTCTCCTTTCAGTGCCAGCTGCTTAGAAGTTCTACCAGGTCTTCCCACCCACTCTGGAACACGTCCAAACTCAGGCCCGCAGAACCGGGTCAGCGCTGCCCCGCCCCTCCCAACACTTTACTCTCCACAGCTGGCTGTCTGCTCCCTGATGGGGTCCCGTGCCTTGGCATTACTAATGTCTAATGTAATGAGACACAACTGTCAAGCATAGAGGGACAACAGAAACCGAAGATTTTTCTAAAAAAATTAAAACTCCAGTTTCAGAGCAATTCAGCAAAGGCAAACTACTTTTATTGGATGAGAGGTGGATTGGAAAAACAATTAGTAAATATAAAAGAGGGGCTTTCACTCTTAATGAAGAATTTCAAATAGCTTAAATTTTTGCTATATTTTAAAGAAAGCAAAATTAGAAAAAAGTACATGATTGTTATGGGTGTGGTTTATCCAAAGACACTTCAATCATTCAGTAAGCATTTGTCTTAAAGAAGAAAATTTTGTCCTACATTAAAAGACCAGTGAGTAAAATGATTCTTATGTGTTAAGACAAATTTGAAAAGAGTACTGTGATCATGTATAATATTAAAATGAATCGCCACTATTTTTTTTTTTTTTTTTTTTTTGGTACCAGGGATTTAATTCAGGGGTGCTCAGCCACTGAGCCACATCCCCAACCCTATTTTGTATTCTATTTAGAGACAGGGTCTGAGTTGCTTAGAGCTTTGCTTTTGCTGAGGCTGGCTTTGAACTCGTAATTCTCCTGCCTTAGCCTCCCAAGCCACTGGGATTACAGGCATGCACCAACATGTCTGACTTGAATTGTCACTTGAATAGACTTTTCAATTAACTATCTACAGGTTCAGGGAGCGTTGGATTAGAGGGAGTCATTGTGTTTGAATCTTTCTGCTCATGATTGTACTTTTCCATCACATTGAAGTCAGTGTACAATGCTGAGTGCAATAATTAGTATGAATTTTTTTTTTTTTTTTTTTTTTTTTTTTTTTTTTTTTTTTTGTGGTGCTGGGGATTGAACCCAGGGCCTTGTGCTTTCGAGGCAGGCACTCTACCAACTGAGCTATATCCCCAGCCCTAGTATGAATTTTTAATAGAAAATCATGGAAAATTAAAGCAACTTTACATTTGAAAAATAAATATTAAACAATAATTTTCTTCTACTCAGTCAATAGTTAGGATTTTAAATATTTCTGGTTAAGTAACTATCTCACATATATATATACATATATATATGTTACTATATATACACATTACTATATATATATATGAGATATATATTTATTCCTTAATTGATTTTCTTCTCAAAAACTTGTAAGAAAGATAATACTCAAGAATGGCAAATAAAAGGATATTTATTATCTTTCCTTCAAGTAGTATTTCCTTCAGCTTTTATTATAAACAGTCATAATTTTAATCTATATATTTACTTGGATTTCAGTGAAATTATTTTTAGTCATAAAATGATAACTGCTTAAATGTAAAGATTTTTTTTTTACTAAATAAACTTTCCATAAAGCAAAGTATTATAATAAAACTAAAGACAAATTATGGATTCTGCCTACTAACAGAGTAAGCAAGGACAACTTATTGGATAAACTTCAAGTACCCTCTGAAATAAATGTGTAAGGAATATTTTCAAAAATGTCATTGAGTTTGATATAGTAATTGAAGATATATTTTCTGTTAAAAAAGTTACACATGTATCATTGTTGCTTAAAGTTCTGAAGGGAATATTCTGGATGAGAAAGAGTTTCATGATCAAATTTTGATGTTGAACATTATTTCTTCTGCTTGGTTCTTTCTTATCCTTTAATACAATTTATCTCTACCTCAAATTTTTATGCAGGGTATTTTTTTTCTCTTTATCACTCATAAATTGCTCCTAGTTCTAATGACAAATATATCACATTACATTCTTAATAATGTAATGATTTGTTTTCCTTCCTTTGTATGTAGTCTTATCTGTTTCTTCTATGTTACAGAAGAAACCATAGCAAATTTTGTTCAAAATCAGAGTGCATGCAATGTTATTCATAAGCTCTCATATTTTTAAATGTTAAATATATCAAAGTGTGTATTATTCTATCAGCCAAACATTATTAATGTGTCGTTGTCCAGAGCCTTCATTAAGCCCCAAGAGTATGTTTGGAAGTTGCTCAAAGGGCAGGATTCTGGAGATAAAAGCCATCATGGTGACGGATATTGTGCCTGGGACATCAAAACAGACAGTCTGGGGCTGTGGGGAGCAAGGCAGGGCTGTTTGTGATCAGTCTGGAATGCTCTGGGTGGAAGGGTGGGTTGTGAAGGGGTGAAGAAAGATAGCTGGTGGAGAGAGAGTTCTTCAGGGAGAGAAGGGACTCTCTGGGAGTTTCAGAATGCTACAAAATATAAGAAAATATAGGAATTTAATAGGATTTACTCTCCATGTGTTCTTGTGTTTACCTTTATATGCTTGAAATTCCAGTTAACATTTCAGCTGGACCCTGCTTCTCTAACTGCTATGACAATCTAGAAGACAGTAATGTGATATTTAAGTATTTCAAGTGTAAGGAATTTCAATTTTGGATAATGTAAATCAATGCATAAATTATATTCCAGAATTTAGCAATTAATAGAAGTTTGATGGCCTCCTCTTTGGAAGTTACAAATGAAACTGGAGAAAATATTCTTAAAATTTAGAACATCTTCAATTGTAGAAATAAACTACCTTTAACACATTCATTTTTATTTTAATTTTTTGTTTTGCTACTGATATTATTGTGAAACAATTGTTGCTTTGAGTGCATTTAATGATATACTGGAAAATATTTAACAAGTAACATGCTTAAAATACACACAGGAAAAAACACACATGCATACGCATGCACTGTTGCAAACCTGAATTGTAGTGCTGGGATGTAAATATTCTCATCATGAAAGATAGCACATTTTCAATATGAGTTCACTGAATCTGGAATAGGGGAGAAAATGTGCAGTAACACACCCTTGTAAGTGATTTCCACCATACAGAGGTAAATAAGCTCAACAGCATAGAAAATTGTGAAATGCAACAAAATGAGTAGACTGTTTACCTGCTGGCTCCCCAAACCCTTGACAATTATTGCCATTATATCAGTTGTACACCTGGTTTAAGAACAGAAATGCTATCCTGGTTAGTGCCTGATTCCACACCATCTTGAAAAAGCATTGATCAATTAGTTTGTCTGTAGTTCTTGTTACAAAGTTGGGTTTTGCCTCTTGTGTTTTCCCACAGAATTGCATTTTTATTCTTACTGTAGACATTATCAAAATTAAAAGATGCCATAATTTTAATGTGTGTCCTCACTAACCTCTGAAGTCTTTGTTGGAATGGTGGATGTGCTCTTTTTTTTCCTGCATTTTTGTTTGGTTTTGTTTTGTAAATATTTTTGTGTTATTCCATTCCCTAGGCAACTGCTGAAGCACCTACTATGAAGAGTATTTTCAGGAACCGTTTGTTGTTTGGTCGAATGAATGAAAGAGACAAGGGGCCAGTTGGTGGAGTAGAGCAAGGACCCCTGTATTTAAAGGCAAATGTTTTCTGCAAAGTTTTCTCCATTTTCTCTTCTAGATGGTTGAGTAGACAATGGAAACGGAGAGCGAAGGGTGGAAGCTACTCTCTTAATGTGAGAAACTGGCACATACTGAACATATACTCTTGGCTTGGTGATAGGTATTTCCATACACTCAGACATTCCATGAATACTGAGAGTGTCTGAGTCAGGACAGCGCTGTAAATGTTCAGCTCACTCTGAGTCAATCAAAACTACCAATAAGTGGAAGTAAAATTTGTTGCATTTCAAACCTAGGATAATTCGAAAGTGTAAATGATTAAGAGATGATTGTTTCTTCATCATCATTTTTAGAATTGTTATACATGAATTAAATAGTCAAGCATTTTACATTGCCAAAGGCAGAGTAATCCTGTAAAAATATTAGTAATCTTAACTATGTATTTTATCACAATTTGAGACCAAAGCATTTTTATTTTTTCTTATCAGGCTGCATCTTTAAAATTGAAAAACAAAAAGTAATTCAGTTAGATGGAATTGCATTCTTTATGAAAGTTGCCTAATTCTTCCCCCATTGAGAAACCCTCCTAATATTGAGAGCTTGATCCCTCTCCACCATCTTGACTGTCTGGCAAGTCAGCATCCCCTGGTGTCTTCCACAAGGATACTGAAACTCCATGAGGCAACTGAAATGGCTCCACCAGAAAGCGTGGACTTTTGTTAAGAAAAGAAACTGCTTTATTAATATGAGTAACTCGTTTTTACTGAATATATGCTCTTGACTTGGTGATAGGGATTTCCATTCAGACATCACACACACAGTATCACCATTGGTATCACCATCATTTTGCCGTGAGTTTTCTAGGAGTATAAATAATCTCACATCAGGTCACATTCCAATTTTTAAGTCACTTGGTCTGAAAATAGTGCTCAAGAGCATGAAACATCAGTCATTTTATGTGTCGTTGCTTTGTGTTATAATCAAAATTAGTGAACTATAATTTCACTTGCCTTATTTAGCCACCATACATTTTTCTCTGTTTTAAGAATCTTGAGCATATATTAATAAACAGTTCTAATTCAAGGTTATAAATGTTTCTTTTTGAGCAAAAGGAATGCAGGATGTTGCTGATGAATTAATTTTAAACTTACTCTCAAGTTCCTTCCTAGACATGGAAGAGCTGCAAAGTCTTGTTAGCCTAATGGGGAGGTTCATGAATATTTGTGTTTAACAAGCTAAGGAATTAAGTTATCATTTCAAATATTTCAAAGTAAAAATCAAAAACAAAATGTTAACCATTGCATTAAACAAAATATGGTATAGGATTAAATAAATTTCATAAAGACCTGTTTACTCTATTGAAGAAAAACACATTTCTGTGATATATAGGATAATGACATGCAGGTGGTTTTTCTAGCTGTTCAACTTTTACCTTTCAATAAATCTACTTTATGTAATTTTGCTTGTAATTTTTGGCTTTGCTTTGTTTATTTAAAAGGCCATATAAATATAGTCCTTCTTTTAGTACTTGGTGTTCCTCATAAGTGTTTTATTAAGCTAACTAATGAGTTCCAGCTTGTCTTTTGCTGGATGCCCTTTTTCTTAATGACCCTTGATAAGGGAAAATATACTTTTGTCTAAAATCTCTCTTTCTAATCAAAGTTGCAAACTTCTCATCCAAACATAAGGCAAATGCCAAATCTGATTAGCAACTGGAAAGACTGTAAGACAGAAAATTAATTAAGGCCCCCAAATGCCTGAAAGTATGTAGAATTGTTTTAAAGATTTTGAACCACAACACTGTTTATGAAAAAGATTGGAATATTTTTTTCAATGTGTATTTTTAAAATCAGTCATGATCCATAAAAACATGTAAACCAACATTCTTTTATCCTTGACAATGAATACCTGATATCTTACTAAATTTGAAATTTGGTGTGAATCATTTTGCTTGGTAATAGTATCTTACTACTTATTTTTTTCTATTGTGGAATGTAGTACCAGATTCTTAGAAATCACCTTCCTAAAAAGAAAATATGGAAAGTTTCTCTGGAGTAAGTCATTCAACCCTCCTTTTAACAAATGATGATGACTTGATAGCATGCCATTTATTTACAGCTCCTTGTCTGCAAATGTATCATTGGTTTATTGCTGTCAGTTTTTTTTATATCAATGCATTTCTAAGTAAATTACTTTTAAATGTGAGAGAGGAAGTTAAACATAAAGACTTTAAAATGCATAAATTAAAAAGGATAAGATTGAAGATGAATCTATAGCAGAATCAAATCAAAGTATTAATGAAAAGGAAATCATCCAGAAACAATTTGTATCTTTATGGATTTATAAATTGAGGTATGCTGATTATGATACTAAATATCTGTATCATATTTTCTGTTGTAATTTAGGATAGGTGGTCATTATGTTTGCTTCCTGTCTCTCAGACACTTTGAAGAGGTTGAGAAAATCTTTTGTTTGGCTTGGCCACTTTCTTTAAAATGGTACTAGTTATAATGATACTTTGTCAACAAGCAGAAGTAAATATAAATAATAGGGAAACAGTCTTTCTGATTTTAATTGATACAATTTTTCTTTTTCTATTTTGGATTATAACCTCAGCAGAAATTAAATGAATTTATCCATATACCAAGCATTTGCTTAATGCATACCTTATTAGTCTATCTTAGCAATATGGTGTAATATATAGATCCTCTGTTAACCTAGATGAGGAGACTGACACTCACAGAGGTTAAATTACCTGTGTAAGGTTACATATGCAGTACACACAGAACTTTACATATGTCCTTAGAAGAGAGGTGAGCAACCAAGTAACTAAGTAGATAGAACATTTTTTTACTTTTGATTATTTATCAAATCTCTTTTAATTTAAAGATGAATTCATGTCTAAAATTTGTTTGGGGCTGAATGGAATGTTTCCTTGTACATGATTCCTGACCATAACAACAGGTCTTGTGAAGTCAATAAATCAAAAGCAGAGTCCTTTGTTCTACTGATATTCAGGTTGGTGTATAAAATGTACACACAGTGCAATTTATTATAGAGATAAGACATAGAGGTGATAAACCAGAGTATTGGAAACAGAAGTTTGTTATTACACGTGTTTTCAAGGTATCTGAGAATTAATGATACACTATCTTAAAAAAGTATTTTACACAAATTGCATAAGGATGAGAGTACTTATAATAATGTCCTTTTGTCTGCTATATTTTGTGGGCTGTTGTTTTGATGTTGTTTCCATTCATAAAAACTTTCATGGCAATCCTATTTTGTCAAGAGATTCAATAATATCATATATAATCTGCAGAGATTTCTGGGGTTATTTATTAAAATTTTGTCAGAGAGTAAATCAGTAAAGACAGAATTCTTCCTTTCAGGCAGATTTTACTTTACAATATAATATAACAATGTGCATACTTCAAAATAAAGTACGTTGCATGTATAGAAGATAGTACTTTAAAACTGAACAATATTTCAATGTATGTCTGGAAATTTTAATGCTATTAAGATTTTAACATTATTTAATATTATTATAATAACATTTCTATATTATATCTAATATTAGTGATAATATTATATACAACATTAACCTTAATACTACATATACTGGATAAAAAGTCAATAGGTGGATGCAGGTCCTCATATATTTGTAGAACTAATGTATTCAGTAGTATGCCATACTGAAACATCTGTTGATTGATAGTTCCAATGCTAGACTTAAAATGGTTTTAATACTTTCCCCCCACAAAGGACAGAGAGATGTGAATGATTGTTTAGAACCACATTTGCATTCTAGGTTATGATCAGAGAGAATGTTTTCTGTAGACCAATTTAAAACAAAAAAACTTTGTACTTGAATATGGATGCCTAATATTATTTTAACAAGAAACATTTTGCAATAAAAATAAAATATTTTAAATGTTTAGTTGGCAGAACAAATAACTGAAAGTCAAACTCAATTAAACAGAAGACAGATCTCTGGCCTTTTATTGTAAATGAACTGAGATCAGAAAATGAGATCCAAATCAAGAGACGGGAAGAAAAAACTATGAATTTAAAAATGATAATGAGATGGTAGCACACAGTTGAAGTGTATTGTAGTGTGATCTTGAAACAATGTTATTTGGTAAATCAAAAATAATGCTGTAAAAGCATTCTGCATATTATTATGTAGGTGACTTTCAATTTCTTCTACATTTTCTCCTAGAGATTTAGGGAATCTGAATAAATTATTGTAGACCTCTACATCACAAATAAAAGGCAAATTTTGACCAAGATCACTTTTAAAGTCATTCTTGAAATGGCTTATCTAGGCAGTCTCACAATACTTAATATCTCATATAAATTTTGAAAAATGTAAAATGAATCTGTAATTAGTTCAATTTGCAGAAGGAAAAAGTGATTTAACAAAATTTATACAGTAGGTATATTCTCCATATACAGTAGATATATTCTCAGAGTATGTCTATATGTAAATATACCTTAAGAATGTTTATACATATTCTCAGTTTAAAAAGAGAGTAAGGTATTTATAGGAAATTACTATGTGTGTCAGCATTAGAGGGAAGTGAAGAAATAGTTTGTACCTTTAGAAGTCCATAGTGATTAGATTGGGTGGAATTAATAAAGTTGGTTTGTAGATCACAATGACATTGGTTAACATCAGTAAAACTACATTTGTTACATGGAAACCAAACATCAGTATATATTCATCACACTGCCACAGCTATTGTGCTATTGCTGTGGGCTTCAGAAGTGTCTACATATGTTAAAATTACCAAACTGAATATGTAAATGAATTGTTTATTGTAAGCTAAACTCCATAAAAATGTCTTAAAAATGATTTTTCAGAGCCAGGTTGATCAGTAATACTTGAATAACAGATGTGATCTTAAGATCTTTCAAAAACATCAGAATCATGTAGGTGGGAAATATTATTTACTATGTTATCGAGAAGATGCCAGCCTGAGTGAAGGATAACTATTTAGGGGATAAAAAGTGAAAAAAACAAGTCAAGTTTCTGATATTCAAGTATGATTCTATCAGCAAGTAGGTATGTATCTGTGAAAATAATTCAGACTTGCACACACAGGGAAAGTGTTATTCACATATTTTCTTTCTCCTCCCTGCTACTAAAACATTTAACTTTTATAGCCTAAGTACATATAGTCTAGGATTAAAATATTTCGTAAAACAACTTCCATTAAAAAAAACTAGTATTTGTAGAGAAACTTTGTCTAGTACGTACTTGTATTTTTCTGTTTGCTGTTGGTGATTTACTGCTTTTCTTTATTTTAAAATCTTGTTTAAAATAAATAAACTTTAATAAACTTTAATAAACTTCATATTAAATTTATAATAGGGACAGAATATTCATGTCTGTATTAAAAATTAATGAACTATCAATAGTTTAAAAAATAATTTGTTCTCCAAGCTGTTAAATGTAAGCACTTCAGTTGGGCAATCTCTTCTGTTTTTACATGTTGCCTTAATGTCCTAATTGGTCTGTTTATTCAAACGATGGTTTCAGTGGTCATACTTCGAGGTCCCAGTTTAATAGTAGGTGGAGTCAAGAAAAGGAAACATCTTTGTCTAGAGTAAACTGATGTTTGGGGATATAGCTTAGAGTAAACTGAGAATTTGTGTGTAAATTAGGCCTTTGAAAATGTACAGAATGTTCTCAGGACCACTTAATTGCTATTGCTGTATTTCTATAAAGGCTAAATACTTTCATTACAGAGACTGAGCCTTGTATTTCATGGTTAGCACATTTACACACAATCTGCACAATGCCTTGCACACAGTGGGGACTTATTAAACACTTACTTCTAAGTAATAAGTCATTTGTAAGCACTTGTTTGTAAATTAGAGGAATAACATCTATTACTCAGAAAAGTCTGTGTGCCTGGCTTTGAGAGAAGACTGTGCTATGCAGTCTCCATTCATTCCCTGTGGCCAGAGTGTGCTGGGAGGGTGTGTGTATAGAGGGATGCAGGGGATGTGGGCAGAAGATTGTTGGGGCGGCTGTTCGGCATAGCTTGAAGTGATGTATGGCTAGACTGGTCTCCCTCGCCTCTCTCCCCTATTTCCTACATAGAACTATTGAGTGATAGGATAGCCAAGCGTTTGTACTTCAGCTGTTTTTGTGAAGATGCAATGTCCTGTCATCATCTAAATCAGGCACCAGCTGTGTAAGCAGAAATAATGTGAGTGTCTGGCAACCTTGGCAGAATCCATCAAGGTGCAGTCCCTCCAGAATGGTGATCCAATTCCCTTAGATTCATGGTTTCTCCTTTAGCAACACCTGGATGAGAATCTTTGGGACTTTAAAAAGGGAGAAATTAATTACAGAGAGCCAAAATAACATCTGGATTGAGTTACATACAGATACTCAACTAAGACATATTTATACTGAAATGTAATATTGAAACATGCAAGTGGTAATCCACTCTAAGGGTTTTCGCACTATCATTTAGAGAAGTTTGCACTCAAGTATCATTCTCAAAAAGTTAAAAATGAGAGCCTCATGCAAACATAAAAGTTGAACATATGCCAAAGATTTCACTTAACTTATTAATTACTGAAGGGACCAGTAAGATGTTAAGACCAGTTCAAAAAAAAATCAAGGAATTTATAGGTTGGTCAGTCAAAGGAATGCGGAATGAATGTGTGAATAGATACAAAACTAATTAATGTCTTTCAATGCAATAAACAGTAACATCTGGTGTTAATTGTTATCCTGGACAGAAGTTATTTATATTGCTGTTGAATAAAACTCATTCTCATTATCCTCAGACAATAATATTTTGCATTGGTATTGGTTTCTATGTGCTAAACTCAATTCTCACAGAATTGCTAAACATACTTGTTGATAGCAAATAGGAAAACAAAAAGAACACATACTTAGAAAGTTAATTCTTCTAGCAAATTGAGCCACTTCTGTCCTGAAAACACACCCTGTAATTTTATTTTCTTATATCCAAATTTGGGATCATATTGTACAAGATAGGTTTTAACCACCATCTCAGTGCTGATGATAATTTCTGACTTTGGTTTCCTCACAAGACTAATCGTCTGTATTTTGTAACAAGGCTGGTCAAAGTCATGTCTGATGAGCAAAGCTTGCACCTTATCAGCTGTTCGCATGGAGATTCATTTGTCATTAGTTTTTTTTTTTTTTTTATTTCTTCTTTCGCATCTCATCATTCATGACTTGCATTATACTAATGGGAGCCAGATATTTCTCTTGGCCTAGAAGGAATATATGCATCTTTCTCTTACAACAGTTACTGAATATTTGCTAGGTTCTAAGTTAAGCACAATCTATATGCCATCCTACTTTTTTTCCCTACTTATTGCACATAACAACTCAATAATAAAGATCTTTTAATGAACCAGGATCTCTGGCTTAGAGATGATAAAAATGAAGGCAAGGGATGGCAGTTTCTTGCCAGAAGCCAGGCATTGGTAAGTCATCTAGTAAGTGATGAAACCAAGGTTTGACCTCAATTATATGACTGAAGTCTGAATATTTCATTACCATGTTAACTATTGCAGAAAATGATGTACTTTTGGTCTGACTTAATTTTCCTGACATTCACTTCTACTTTGAGTAACCTTAAAATCCTTTGTTTGATATTTTTCTAGTTACATCTCTAAGGACATGTATCAGGACACCAGGTTACGTTTCTGTCTGAATCAGGCTCTGGAGCCAGGGAGGAGTGCCCCTCATGAGTCAGGAACATTTTTCTCCTGCCCAGCTTGTGGCCTGTGCTGCAATGACCAGTATGGCCCTTCTTGAGTTACGCCTTCAGCCTTTTCAGTCTGCCTATCTGCTTGGGCTCATCTGTTTCAATGTTCCCTTTGCTCATTACATTTGGAGAATTAATGTTTATCCTAGTTTGGTGATTTGCTAGCAGGGAGAAATAGGCTCTTTACAATGTCCTATTAATGACATTTTACTTTAGGAACCAAGACCCGTCTCACTATAGTTTTTGTCTTCGCCTTCTTCAAATTATTATCTTTTGCTGGCAGCTGATAGTAAAGAAACCAAATGCCCAAGTTTAATTTGCAGTGTTCTTGCTTAATTCAGACTTGCTGCTATACTATCAGAGAAGTCCAATTTATCTCGTTAAAACACTTTCTACTCTAAAACACTTCCAATTCTTTTCTGTCTCCTGCTGGGTATTACACATGCTTGTGTTACCATTTTACACACTGGAGGAAATTATATGTGTCGGGTTCAGAAAATGAGCATATTCTCTCAGATATTTTGAAAGGTAAGATTTTCCTGATAATAAACATTCAACCTGAAAAAAAAAAAAAAATAAGGGCTGCCCTGGCCCTGGGTCAGGAGGCCAAGTTCAGTGGCAATGGTGCAGCTGCAAGAGCAGAGCCAGTAATCTGTTTAGGTCCTACTAATAAGAGCTGGTGAAGGTCTTGCAGTCATCTTCAACAAAACCAACACTCACATCTTTGTGAATCACTGACATAATCGTGCTGCCTCTGATTTTAAAAGTGGTCCATGGTTCTTAAATTTCTTATAGGATAAAATCAAAACTCTTTAGTCTCACATGCAAGGACCCTTCATTTTGTCCCCAGGTCACATTTCTTGCATCATTTCTTGCCCTCCCTCTCTTGCTCACTAGGTAGATGCCCTCAATTCCCCAACACAGAAGGTCTTCTAATTACTCCATGCCACTCATCATGCAGTTCCTTACATCTGGAAGATGCTTCCATCTTGTCATCCCTGAGTGAAGTCTGAGTTCAAGTCCAAAGCCCCACCTGGGCCCTGTGAAAATCTCCTTGCCATTCTTGTCACTTTATTATAGTTGTAGTCTGTGGACATACAACTTTGTTGCCTTGGGACCAAGAAGGAAATGTGTGTACCTCTAAGGATTCAGGCAGTTATGAAGAAATAATTCTTATGAACAGAAGAGCTCTTGAAGGTAGGAAATAGATGTTATTCTTTATACTTGAAGGAATGTACAATGCCTGGCACATTGTAGTGGATCCCCAGTCTTTTCCACAATTTTTTTATTTGTGGAAAAACTAAGTGAAATGGAGCATGGCATCTGAAGGACAGCAAAATGCAGACATACAACCCAGTAGGAAATTCCCAAAGGTGGAGAGAACATGCATCAGCTATAGGACAAAGATCTAGGATCTGGAACAATTAGATGATTTGTTTCTTCCTAAGAGAGCAAGTAAAAGAACTCAGAATTTTATTCCTGAGAAATTGAGTGTATTAGGAAAAGTATTAATCAAGGCCTTGGACACAGGACAAAGAGTGAACCCATTACAGGAGCTAGATTTTAAGTTAGGAGTGTTCCTTTGAAATGAAACAGAGTACAAAATCCAAATTGCACAAAAAACAAGGTGCCAGAGATTCTATGCTAGTCAGATGTTTGTCACTGTGACCGAGATGCCTCACAAGAACAGCTTGATGAAAACTTTATTTTGGGTTCACAGTTTCAGAGGTTCAGTTCATAGTAGGCAAATGTATCGTGCTGGACCTTAGAAGAGGCAGCAGGTTATGGCAGAAGGGCATGGTGTAGGGAAGTTGTTCAATTCATGATAACTAGGAAGCAAACCAGAGAGAGGAGCCAGAGACAAGATACATAATCCCTATGGCATGGCATGCCTCCAATGACTCACCTTCTCCAAGCATGACCCACCTGCCTACAGTTACCACCCAGTAATTCAAATTATTAGCCCATCAAATGGATTAACCCACTGATTAGGTTACTGCTTTCATAAATCTAATCATCTCTCCTCCTGCATTAACACAGGAGTTTTGCATGGATACCTCATATCTAAACCATAACAGATATAATTTCCCCTAAACTTACCATGACCAAGAGCAGACCTATCCTAGGGTGTCCGAGTTTGGTCAAATTCATTTTCATCACTTCATATTAATGGAGAGAGAAAGAAGGGTCAATCAAAAGGCTGGACATTATGAAGGAGTTAGTCTAGGTTCTGTATCTCTTCTGGTCCTGTTAGGGTTTCCTATATATGCATCATTTTATTTTGGCTGTTATTATTTTTAATCCATAATACTTAAGACTTATGAATAAATAGTATAGTGTGTTTTTCCCTTCAAAGTTGTTTTTCTGTTTTCTATCTTGAATTTACATGCTTAACTGCCAGGTCACTCCTGATTCACCCCTTGCCAGCTTTCCCTTCTTAAAGTTTTATGCCCCAAGCTATTTCAGGATTATGACCCTAAATTTTGAGTGAAGGGACCCAGATGAAAACTCAGGGTATGGAAACTTCTATGGAGCCAAGTGGTTTATTTATTGACTCTAATTTGAAGACTCTGTTCAAATAAAATGTAGGGTCTAGTAAGGTAAGAAAACCATGAATATAGCATTCTCTTAATAGTGGCAAAAGAAAAAAAAAAATAAGGCAGCTACAGTCAACTGTTTTGGTACACACTAACAAAACTAGGATGCAGAGTAGAGATCGCTCAATGAAGGAGCCTCACACCAGCTGATAAATTGTGCTCTGACTATTGTTCTTGAGTTGGAAGAAGTTTTCAAGTTTTTATCTTTTCCCCTTCCATCTATAAAGGAAAACAGGTGGTTATGAGACTATTGTGTTGTGAAACCAAAGCTTTTCCTTTCGTTTACTCATCCTTGCCCTGAGCCAACCTCTAATTAGTCAGATGGAGAATTAATGGAACAGTTGGAATACTCAGAAATTGAGGAATAATGTGAATCATTTGGAGAGAAGAGAATGTGTTTAGCAATAGAGTGGTATACTAAGAAGACTTGCGATCTGACCCTGAGGGCGGGTACAGCAATCTTGATTCTAATCCCTCATTATTCTCTTCACTGGTAAATGGAGGTGGCTAATGATGGGGTGCTGCAGCCTATGGTGGGGTTCTGCTCTCACTGCCCATTCCTCTCCTCCAAAGTTACTTAACCTCAGCGTATGTGGAGATAGTTCTAGTACCATCTCTTGGCTTATCTTAGAGTTGAAAACATTTCCCACAGATTTCTCCATCATTAACTATTTAATTCATCCATCAATCTAACAAGCAGTTTCCATGTGTATTTTACTTATATGTATGTGCATTTTAAGAAGGGAATGTACATAGTTCCATGTAGTTTCTCTTGTGTGGAGCTAGCTCAGAGGTGGAGTAAGGGCACTGAGTCAAGACCCAGATTCTGGAAGTTGGGTGTAAGCAGGCTTGTGGCGAGCAGCCTGCAAACTCATTTATTGTGGAAACAGCTATACATTTTATAGGTTTCTTGCCCAATCACAATGTGCCATGGGGGATCAGACCACCAGGTTCCCATACGGGTTCCCTTGGTAAAACTGAGTCAATTTGGGGCAGTTGTTTACTTTTCTAGGGAGCCGAAGCAGAACACTTCTCCCTGCAAGTTTTCCTTACACACTTGAGACATTTACTGCTGCCAGCCAAGAACTAGGATTTCCCCCAGCAGTTCCACAATGTGAAGATTAACAAATATACAAAAATATTTGGAGCATTGTTCTCCTGGCATGCTGAAAGTAGAATCAAGAATTGGGAAATTGTTTGGAGAATTTTTCATCTAAATCCCCTCTAAATGACTCCTTTAAAAATATATTTATGTATTACTTTTATTTAAAAGTAATCCTATTAGATGCTTTGCCAATTTTCCCAGAGAGAAAGCCAAAGCTAAACATGACATGTGTCTAACCTGGGCCACCTCTTCCAGAATGCAATGCACCTAGTTCAGGAGCAGAGCACAGTTGGGGCAAGGCCAACACCAATCTGCCATCAGATGCTAAGGGCCCCCACCATGGGCTTGCTCTCTCTTTATGCTTCCACAACAATAACCCATCATTGTTTCTCAAACTTCACTGATTCTAAATAAAAATAGCAGATAGTTCTTTTCATTTTTTATAGTTTAGGGTCACTTGAATCATAATTAATTTTTACTGCTCCTATTATTTTAAATTCATTGTAAACAATGTAACAAGAAAACATCTGAATAGCTTTCTTAGACACTCTAATAAGGACATGTCACATGGTGAATCTCTAATTACCTGTGCATTATCTCCGCTCATTCTTGAGTGAAATCTGAATGAGTAATTTCAATGATCCAGTCTCTTTTTCTTTTCCCTCTCAATCTTTTAATGCACATGAGTATACCCTAAATTTAGTGAAGCAGAAAACAAAGTAGGAAAATGTTTTTGAAGCATAATTATTACAAAATGCCTCCAGTTGATATCTTCTCAAAATGAATAAAGTCTGCAGGGTTAAGCTGTTTCATCTCATCCAGATCCTCTCTCTTTGTCTCTGGATCCTTTGTCCTATAATGAGAAGTTGGTGAATGGTGAAATTTGAAATTTCATCAAAGAGAAGACTAAATTGAAAAATAAATAGTTTTTCTTAGTTTTTGTATTCACAATAATGTTACTTGTAAAGCAAAATAACAGTGACTCTGATATTTGGTTGAAATAGAAGCACCATAAAAACACTGACTGTGCTGACAATCATAGGGTTTCAAATAGTCTCTCTCTAATTTGTACTCTTTTAGGTCAGGAGTAAATATTTATTCAGCTTTCTATAAAATAATTCACAAAAATGATTAATGACATATATATCAGTTTTTTTTCCTCTGAATGCTGAGCTGAATATGCATTTTATTTGACTTCATATTTTATATCAGCATAACCACTCTTTTGATCACCAAAAAAAGCACTCTGATTTCAACAGCTGTCTTCAGATCTTTGCCAGGCCCTTATAACTTTTATTAGAAATGAGTATTTTGCATGCTTACTCAGATGCATGCTGTAGGGGGTTCTTTATTGTTATAATTTCAATTCAATAACAAAAATAAGAAAAGTTGGAGCACTGAATAAAATTTTGATTGCTAAGCAGAGTGAGAAGTAATTACAGTTTTCAGCAC
Source organism: Sciurus carolinensis (assembly GCF_902686445.1). Classification (NCBI taxonomy): domain Eukaryota; kingdom Metazoa; phylum Chordata; class Mammalia; order Rodentia; family Sciuridae; genus Sciurus; species Sciurus carolinensis. Next base: position 17,820,520 of record NC_062217.1, on the reverse strand, counting down.
TACATAAACAACTCAGTGTATAAAGTGTGTAATTAGAGATATATGTGCAAATTCTCCTTTTTATAGCATTGAAAAATCTTTAAAATATTTCCCAAGCAGTTCATTGCTAATATCTGTCTGCTGCACACTGTCCTTCCATTCTTAAGTGGTACTTTTTGTGATAATAACTTTGAAATCCTTCAGCTCTTTCAGTAACACATTTTCAGAAGTTTCGATTGAATACATATTACTATACATTTTAGGTGACACAGGATATATTGTGAATGCCATGTAAGCCTTCTGAAATGTAATATTTCTTTATGGGACTAGCATGAACAAACTGAGAGTCTCAGTTTGATAACTTCTGCAATATTTTTCTGTCCTCTCTTTTTGTTAAATGATGTTTAACAATCAGACTAAAGATGATTGACAGAAAATAATATCAATTGTAAGAGGTTTGAAGTTGTAGGGATCTGGACCCCATCCCAGATTCATTTAATACTGGAATAATTCTTCTAAATAGCTGCCTCAATCATTAATTTTCCAACTTTTAAAAGTGGAGCTGTGGCACTAGGTGCTTAATAGAAACGTGAAAATTGATAGCACAATTTAAATAATCAACTTGTTAATTGCTATTATTATTATTGCTTTTATTAATATAGGTAAAATAATCATATTTTTCAATCACTTAAGTAATTCAATTTGGAAGGGAATAAAATTAGAAAAAAATTTTTGATTTTATTTTCTAAGAAAATAGCTATTCCTAATTATCTTTTTAATCTGAATTTGATCCCCTATATAGAAATGAAAAGACAGGATAACGAGGGAGATGTTTTCTTCTCATCACGCTATAGGTTGGAGGGACAGATCAATGAATACACTGAGTCATGGCTTACAGAAGAAGAGGCTCATTGTGAAAACCTCTCCAAGACCCAGCCCTGGGGACAAATACCTGAACTACAACTGATGAATTTTAGAGGCTCAGAACAGTTAAGCCCAGGAATTAAAATCTCTAGGGAGACCCAACAACCAGGGGGCCTCCACACTTTGGTGAGATTTACTTCCTAAAATTTGCATTCTCAGTAAATATCAGTGATATTTTACCTTTTTTGTCTGGAGGAGGGAAAAGGTACCATTTTAAATATATTAGAGTATTCTGTTTCTAATAGGGTCTGTCCACAGGAGTAACTGGTTAACCAGAGTCTACTTTGTTGTGTTTATACCAGGACCTAACCTATTGGTGAAAAGGAAATACCCAGCCTCATCAATCTCTAGCCTCCACATGGAAGGCAGGAAATACATAGCCCCTGCTTACTCTACCCTTCCACATGGGAGAAGAGAAATACACAAATTCATCCCACTGTAGCCCTCCTGAGTGGGTGGTGCTAAGAAGCACTAGCAGAGTCCCTAGACCAGAGGTACAGATGGAGACCTAATCACAGGACTATAGAATTCTTCCTCCTCCCACAACTCATCGCCCATTTCCATAGGCCTATGGTAGTAGTTCCTTTTACCACGTACCTCATGTTCACATGTCAAGGAAATAAGTGGTACTAAAATGCACACCCCCAATAGAAACTGCACAATTTGAAGAGATAATACCAAGAATCAGTATCAGATATGTCATGGATATTGTCTTTATCAGACTGGGAATTTAAACAACTATAATTATTATGCTAAGAGTTATAATGGATGAGCAACATGGAAGGACATATTGGTTACATAAGCAGGGAGATGAAAATCCTAAGAAAGAAACAAGTGTTAGGGATCAAAAATGTTGAAATAGACATAGCACTCTCTTTCCACACCATCTTGGAAGTATTAGCTAATACCATAAGAAGAGGAAATAAAACATATACAATATTGGAAAAGAAGAAATAAAACTTTTTTCACAGATGATTTGACTATCTATGAAAAAATAGCTGAAATAAATGATCAAAAACTCATGGAACTAATTAGTATTTATGCAAGATATAAAATTGTGAACACAAGGCTAATGTACAAAAGTCAGTTGCCTTTCTATATATCAACCGTGAATAAGTGCAAACTAAAATTAAAAGCCCAATACCACATATAGTAGAACCTCAAATGAAATGTTTCAGTATAAACTAAATAAGTATGTGCAAGATCTACATGAAAAAAGACAATAAATCTTTGATAAAATAAATTAAATCAATTTTAAAAGTGGAGAAACTCTGTTAATAAGAAGACTAAATCGTCAGGGTGTTCTTTCCAACTTGATCAATAGATTCAATGTAATTCCAATCAAAATTGTGGCACATTAGTTTATCCGGAGAGGTGGGAGACCAAGAGAGCTGTTGAAAGAGAAGAATTAGGTTGGAGGCTAACACTCTGAGATATCAAAATTTACTATCAATCACTGTAATAAAGACAGTATAGTTTTGGCAAAAGAATAGAAATATAAATCAGAAATATAGATCAGGAATACAGAGTTCAGAAATGGACCCACATTTTTGACAAAGGAATACAGGCAATATAGTGCAGCAAAGAAGATCTTTTCCACAAATGGCACTGGAATAACAAAATAATTTGGAGGCAGACCTTACAGTCTTCACATAAATTAACTCAAAAGGAATCATAGACCTAATGTAAAACACAAGACTAAAAATCCTAGAAGATAATATAGAAGATAACTGAGGTAATCGGGGGCATGGTAATGATTTCTTAGACCAGCAAAGGCATCATTCATGAAAGCAGTCGTTGATAAACTGAACGTCAATGACATTAGCAACTTCAGCTCTGCAAAAGAATAAGTGAAGTAAATAAGTAGAGAAGTTGTAGATTGGTAGAAAATATTTCCAAAAAGACATAGCCAATGAAGGACTGTTATTCTGAATGTAAAAAGAGCACTTGTACTAAAAAATAAGAAAATAACCCAATTAAAAAATGGGCCAAAGACTTTCAAAGAGGCCTGACCAAAAAAACAAAAACAAAAACAAAAACAAAAACAAAACAAAAAAAAATGGCAAATTAGCATATGAAAAGATGTTGCACATTTTTTCCTAATCAGAAGAATGCAAATTAAAACAGCAGTGCATGCTGTTAGAAAGGCCCAAATCCAGAACACTAATGATACCAAATGTTGGTGAGGATGTGGAACCACAGGACCTGGTGGGAATAAAAAATGGTGCACATACTTTCAGATGGTTTGGCAGCTTCTTATAAATATATACTTACTACATATTTATAAGTATATACTAAATATATACTTCCAATATATTTCAGCAATTTGATACTGAAATGAATTGAAAACATTTATGTTCACACAAAAAATGTCATGTGGACATTTATAGTTTTATTTATAATTGACAAAACTTGGAAATAGCTCTCTTACCCTCTGGCAGGTCATAAGCTGTGGTTCATCTAGACAATGGAGTATTATTCAGCACTAATAAGAAATGAGCTGTAAAGTTATGAAAAGACACAGGTATGTTAAATGAAAATTGTGAGAAATAAGTCAATCTAAAAGAATTTCAAAAGGGTTACATACACTATAGCATCCTAGAAAATGCAAAATTATGGCAACATTAAAAACAAAATCGGTAGTTTCCAGGGGGTAGCTGAGAGGAAAGGATAAGGATGAAAGGTAGAATAAAGATGAAATTTTAGACCAGTGAAACTAGTCTGTGTGAAATTGTACTTGTGAATAAATGTCATTTTAACTCAATGCCAATAGTGAATTTTAATGTAAACTGTGGATTTTGCGTGATTATTATATATCACTGTTGGCTCATCAATTGTAACAGATGTAACACTCAGTGGGGGGTGTTGATCATGGGGGAAGCTGTTATATGTAGGGGACAGAAGTCTAGGAGAAACTTATATATCTTACTCTCAGCTTTTACTATGAATGTACAAACACTCAAAAATAAAAAAATCAAAAAAAGGTCTAAAGTACTTGCTTGACATAAATTAAAACATTTAAAATATCTTTATTCAAAAAAAAAGGAACGATGGGATGGGGATATAACTCAGTTGGTACAGTGCCTGCCTTGCATGCACAAGGCCCTGGGTTCAATCCCCAGCACCGTAAAAAAAAAAAAAAAGAAAAGAAAAAAAAAAAAGGAACGAAATGAATCTGGAACATATATATATATATTTTTCTATATAATATATTTATATGTAATAAATATATAATATAGTATATATAACATATAATCTATTTATCCGTAGCATCCCTGTCTCCAATATTTTTTAATGTATCTTTTGCTTGTTCTTTTGGGTCAAATGATTTTTATACTGTAATGTGTTAAGTTTGCTGAATCATTTTCTATTTTGCTTCTCAGACTTCAAAGAATGCTTATGTATTTGAGTAAGCAATGGCATTTTTAAGGAGCCATTCAGTGTTTTGCTTAAAATGGGCTCATCTTATTTATTTATTTATTTTGGAGGTATACCCAGGATTGAACTCAGGGCCACTCAACCACTGAGCCACAAACCCAGCTCTATTTTGTATTTTATTTAGCGACAGGGTCTCATTGAGTTGCTTCGTGTCTCGCTTTTATTGAGGCTCTCTGAACTTACAATCCTCCTGCCTCAGCCTCCCAAGCCTGTGGGATTACAGGTATGCACCACCATGCCCGGGGGGCTCATCTTATTTTATTCAATAAGAGGATAAATATTCAGAGAATTACCCTTTATAATGTTAACCATATTTCTGTCATATTTCTTTTTTTTAGAAAAGGAAGATAATTTATTAGCAAGGAAAATAAATCTTTTTCTCCACTTTCTTAACTACAGTTTTTCCCAGAAGAAATGTGATATCCAGCTCCTGTCATACAAACCAGTAAGAAAATCACAACAATGGGGGCTGAGGAGATAGCTCAGTTGGTAAAGTGCTTGCCTTGCAAGCACAAGGTCCTGAGTTCAATCCGCAGTACAAAGAAAATCACAGTAATGGAAAAAAAATCCTTTTTCAATAACCTATTAATGACATTCCAATTAAGCAGTGTAAAACTGAATCCATCATATTACAATTCACCTACCCTTGTATCAAAATAGAAAGATAACTTTATTAATTTAAGAAAAACATCCTATTAAGTCCATGTAAATTGCTGAACTAAATAAACATTTTACCTGTTGTTGTTTTGGTACCAGCAACTCAGGATTGCTTAACCAGTGAGCGACATTCCCAGTCCTTTTTCATATTTTATTTAGAGACAGGGTCTTACTGAGTTACTTAGGGCCTCACTAAATTGCTGAGGCTGGCTTTGAACTCAGGATCCTCCTGCCTCAACCTCCAGAGCCACTGGGATTATAGGTGTGAAACATTCCATTTAATGCTTCCAATTACTGTACATCCCAGTTAAAAGCGAGACAGTGAAGAACACACTACACTCACTTGCACACTGAAAACTTTCCCACATGGCTCACACAGTTTCTCTTCAGTGTAAGTCCCTTTCACAGACTCAAAACAAAGTGCAACACCTGAAGGCTTTCCCACATTCCTCACATACACAGGGTTTCTCCCCAGTGTGAATCCTTTTATGTAAATGAAAAGAATAAAAGCGAGTGAAGGGTTTTCTGTGCTGCTTACACACAAGGGGTGGCTCTCCAATGTGGCTCCTTTTATGTAGCTGAAAAGAACCAAGACAGGCGCAAGTTTTCCCACGTTGCTTACATTCATAGGGTTTCTCTCAGTGTGAGACCTTTTGTGAACTCAGAAAGACCAAGAGTCCTTGAAGGCTTTCCCACATTCATTACAGTCATAGGGTTTCTCTCCAGTGTGTGTCTTTTCAAGGACACGGAAAGACGAAGAATCACTGTAAGCTTTCCTGCACTGCTTACATTCATAGGGTTCTCTCCAGTGTGAGTCCTTCCATGATCCAAAAAGAACTAGCACTTCTGGAGGCCTTCCCACATTCCTCACACTGGTAAGGTTTCTCTCCAGTGTGCATCCTTTCACGCAATCATAAAGAACTAAAATTACGAAAGGCTTTTCCACATTTCTTACATTCATAGGGTTTCTCTCCTGTGTGAATCCTTTCATGCACTCGAAGATACATGAAGTGTTTCCCACAGTGCCTACATTTGTATGGTTTTTCTCGTGTGAGTCCTTTCATGGACTCAAAAAGAATGAGAGCTTCTGAAAGACTTCCCACATTCCTTACACTAAGGCTTTTCTCTAGTGTGAGTCCTTTTGTGCAACCGAAGAGAACTACAATTGCTGAAGGTTTTTCCACATTCTTTACATTCACAGGGTTTCTCTCCAGTGTGAGTCCTTTCATGGGCTCGAAAAGAACTACAACTCTTGAAGCATTTTCCACATTCCTTACATTGATAAGGTTTCTCTCTCATATGAATCCTTTCATGACTCAGAACTGATCTGGAAAATGTAAAAGCTTCCCCACAATATTTACATTGATAAGGTCTATCAGCAGTATGCTCTGACCTGAGTCTCCCAACCTTTGCATGAGAAGTGAAGGCTTTCCTACAGTCTTTACATTCATAGGTCTTCTCTCCAGTGTTAGTCTTTTCATGACGCAGAGCTGACCTACAATAGTAAAAGGCTTTCCCACAAAATTCACATTTGTTAGGTCCATCTCCAGTGTGCAATATCATGTATCTTCTTTGACTTTTATAAGAAGCAAATGATTTCCCATATTCCTTACAATCACACAGCTTCTCTGCAGATTGAGTTCTTTTATGTCTTTGAAAGGAGTAGTGATAGGTAAGAGCTTTCTCATAGAGCTTGTAATTATACTGTTTCCCCCATATTCCTGAATCTCGTGCAGTTTGTATCTGGTGTCATGAACAATGTGTCTATTAAGGGATGAAAGACACATGAAGACACTTCCAGGCACACTATGGTCATTGGCTTTACTCCATTAAAGCTTTTGTTCAGATCAGGATTTAGGACATGGCTAAAGACTTCTCCACAGTGAAGATGCTCTTTACTTTCACAGACTCTCTCTTCATTATTGTTGCTGCAGCCCTGTCTGCCGTAGGTCAACAGGATATGTTACATTCTTCAGCAAACAACCTGTTATCGCCTCTGGCTCCCCGGTATCCGGCCTCCCCAGGCTCCCACCACCACGGCGGTCATCACTCCACTCGCAGAGCCAGCCGGGGTACCAGGGCGACCCGTGATGCGCTAACAAAGGACCTGTGAACAGAAGCCCCGGTCTCCCGGGCCCTCTGCCATATTTCTTTCAACTTTCCTTTAAGGAATAAACTAATGACCTTATAGCTACTCAATTAATTATCAACTTATACTTTGAAGTATGATTAAAAATAACTGATGTCATAGTACCAGAAAACTTTTGGTTGGATATATATAAAAATGTGGATTTCACATCTAAGGAATTGGCAATGCTATTGCAACTGTAGTGCTATTTTAAAATTGATTTTAATAAAACTATGCCAGTGTTTCTGGAGAAGGCATTGTCATTGTCACATTTATGATTATTTCAAGTAAATACACATTTTTTTCTTTTCTAAACTTTTTTCTCCCTTTTTTTTATTTTTATTTTTGCAGACTGCATTTTGATTCATTGTACATAAATGGGGTATGACTTTTCATTTCTATGGTTGTACACAATGTAGATTCACACCATTTGTGTAATCATACATGTGCATAGGGTAATAATGTCCATCTCAGTCCACTATCTTTCTTTCCTCCACCCTCCCACCCCATTTTCCTCTACAAATCTAAAGTTGCTCATTTTTCTCTTGCTCCCTGCTGACTCTCCCCACATCATTTTGTATCATAATCTACTGTTCAGAGAAAAAATTTGGCCTTTGGTTTTTTTGGCTTAGTTTATTTCACTTAGCATGATATTCTTCAACTCCATTCATTTACCAGCAAATGCCATAATTTTATTCTTCTTTATGACTGAGTAATATTCTATTGTGTATATATACTACAGTTTCTTTATCCATTCATCAATTGAAGGGCATCTAGGTTGGTTCTATAATCCAGCTATTGTGAATTGAACACTGATGAACATTGATGTGGCTGTGTCACTGTAGTATGCTGATTTTAAGTCCTTTGAGTATGGGTCAAAGAGTGGGATAACTGGGGCAAATGGTGGTTCCATTCCAAATTTTCTAAGGAATCGCCATACTGCTTTCCAGAGTGGCTGCACCAATTTGCAACCCCATCAGCAATGTATTAAGTGTTCCTTTTTTCCCACATCCACACCAACAGTTAATATCACTTGTGTTCTTGATAAAAGTCATTCTAATTGGAGTTAGATGAAATCTTAGGGTGGTTTTAATTTGCATTTCTCTAATTATTAGAGATGATGAGCAGTTTTTCATATATTTGTTGATCATCTGTATAACTTCTTCTGTGACATGTCTGCCCAGTTTCTTAGCTCATTTATTTTTTGGGTTCTTTGTATTTTTGGGGTAAAGTTTTTTAAGTTCTTTACAAACTTTGAAGATTAGTGCTCGGTCTGAAGTGTGTGTGGAAAAGATTTTCTCCCACTCTATAGGCTCTCTTTTCACATTATTGTTTCTTTTGCTGAGAAAAAGCTTTTTAGTTTGAATGCATCCCATTTATTGATTCTTGCTTTTATTTCTTGTGCTCTGGGGGTCTTGTTAAGGAAGTCTGGTCCTAAGCCAACATGATGAAAATTCAGGTCTACTTTTTCTTCTATTTCTCAGGTCTAATTCCTAGATCCTTGATCCATTTTGAGTTGAGTTTTGTACAGGGTTAGAGAGAGGGGCTTAATTTCATTTTATTGCATATGGATTTCCAGTTTTCTGAGCAGCATTAGTTGAAGAGGCTATCTTTTCTGCATTGTATGTTTTTGGCACCTTTGTCTAGTATGAGATAACTGTATTTATGTGTTTTCTCTGTGTTTCTTATGTTGTCTCTGTGTTTTCTATTCTGTACCATTGGTCTACCTGTTTATTTTACCATGTTTACCATGCTGTTTTTGTTACTATTACTCTATAGTAGAGTTTAACTTCTGGTATTGTGATACCTCCTGCATCACTCTTCCTGCCCAGGATTGCTTTGACTTTTCTGGGTTTTTTGTTCTTCCAGATGAATTTCACGATTGCTTTCTCTATTTCAGTGAGAAATGTCATTGGGATTTTAATTGGAATTGCATCTGTATAGCACCTTTGCAAGTCTGGTCTTTTGATAATATCAATTCTGCCTATTCAAGAACGCAGAAGATCTTTCCATCTTCTAAGTTTTTCTTTAATTTCTAACTTCAGTGTTCTGCAGTTTTCATTGTAGAGGTCTTTCACCTCTTTTGTTATATTGATTCCCAAGTATTTTATTTTATTTTTTTAGGTTATCGTGGAGTAGTTTTCCTAATTACTCTTTCAGAGGATTCATCACTTATGAATAGAAATGAATTAGACTTATAGGTGTTGATTTTATTTCCTGCTGTTTTGCTGAATTCATTTATTAGTTCTAGAAGTTTTCTGGTGGAGTGTTTTGGATTCTTTAAATATAGAATATGTCATCTGCAAATAGTGATAGCTTGAGCTCTTCTTTTCCTATTCATATCCATTTAATTCCTTTGGTTGTCTAATTGCTCTGGCTAGTGTTTCAAACATGATGTTGAATAGAAGTAGTGAGAGAGAGCATCCCTGTCTTGTTCCAGTTTTTAGAGGGAATGCTTTCAGTTTTTTTTCATTAATAATGGTTTTGTCCATGGACTTAGCATAAATACCCTTTATAATGGTGACGTATGTTCCTACTATCACTATATTTTCTAGTGTTTTGAGCATGAAGGGGTGCTGTGTTTTGTCAAACGCTTTCTCTGCATTTATAAATGCACATTTTTAATCAGCCATTTATAATTGTCAGCTGTTATTTTTATATGTCTTTACAATGCATTGAATGCATTTATTTTATTAATTTACACTCATATGCCTTCAATTTTTTCTTTGCATTAGGTAAAAGTATGCACAGTATTTGTAACTGTAAACAGTAGCATACAAGAATGAATGTATTGTTTGCTTTTTATAGCAAGATAAGACATATCTTTAAATATTTTACCAATAATACATTCAAGATAAAAAGTAAATGATCAAGGTTTGAGAAAAATTAATACTGGACTGGGGATGTAGCTCAGTTGGTAGAGTGCTTGCCTTGCAAGCACAAGGCCCTGGGTTCAATCCCCAGCACTGCACACACACAAAATATTAATACTGCCTTAGTATTTAATATTTGAGAAGAGATAGAATTTTTGGTTCATGAAAATCATAATCAGGAAATTTTACATATTCCACATTTGTATAATAACTTTGTATCCAAATGATGCATGTTAACTTTCAAGGAAGAAGTAATGATATAAAGTGATGAAAAGTGGTGGAAATTGAGGTAGTAGCCTTTCATTCAATGACAATGTTCATAATTCAAGCCAAATTAAATGTTTAAATAAACTTGGAGAATAATTGTAAAATGAGAATATTAGATTTTTCAGGTACTTTAAAAATTTTTTCACTTTGAAATATTTCTCTTTTTAAGCCATCGAGATTTATAGATTTTGTTCTTTGATTTTAGAAAAGGTTAAATTTGAAACTGTTAGCATGTGAAATATAAACTCAGTCACATGACTATATTGACAAAAGATAAAACAAAAATAAGCCAGGCACATCAAGTTGTAGCTTTTATCAAAGCCTAAATATTAGGCCTCTAGTACGAGCAGGTATAAAAATACAGTTTAGTTATAATGAGTAAGAATAATAAAAAAGTTCATCCTTATATTTCCTACTTTATGGAATTTAGTGTCATCGGATAGTATACTTGATGTCATTCTTTAATGAGACACTAACAAAATTACATTTGGTTGCTTTATTCCATCTTAGTTAAACAGTTGGTATTTTATTTTAATAGTAGATATATTTTAAGAAGTGTGCACTGGCAAATAAAGAAAATAATGCTTCATTTTTGCTTTTGGTTTCAACAAAGTTTGGATTAAAAAAACATGTCCACATTCTCAAGCAGAGTATTGTTAATAAAATGTTTAGTTAAAAATACCAAATTACAACCATCATTAATTTGCTCTGAATTTTTCCACCTGAAAAAGAACTTCCAAGGGCTTTGCTTTGGTATTTCACAATATCTTTATCTTAACAAGCATTAATGGAGGAAATAAATTTATACTCTAGTTCCATTTATACTTTATACTGACAGCGATCTCTAAAAACACATTGGTGAGTCATACACTAGTAAGTATCAACGTACAAATAAAATATTCATGAAAGACATAAAGGTTATTTTCATTTTTATTAAGATCATAGAACAAAACATGGATTAAATTATAAGATTAAAAGGATCTATTTGTATAGGTAATTTTACAAGAGTCATATGTTTTAGGAACTTGTTTATAGCAAAACAACTTTTGCAGATTTTCTTCAAATATATCTTGATTGAATAATTAAGAATTGAAGTGCTCATTTAGTTAAGTAAAATTGCATTAAAAAATCATTGATTACAAATTACATGAAGTTTTCACTAAAATAATCACCTCAATGAAAATTATTTTTTGCTATTGAAATAGGAATTGTTTTAGTATCCTCAATCAAATGTTAAGAAAATTTAGAGGATAGCACCTATTGAGGGAGAAAACTTTACTAATAAAAATGTGAAATCTGAGGACAAAAAAAGTTATGATGTTTATGAAATGGGAGGGAGATTGGAGTTTATAATTTTCTTGCTATTATCCTAAAATTTCTATTCTAAACCTTGATGATCAGTTTAATGCTTCAACCAATCTCCTAACATCCTCTCTCCAACTATCCTTTCACCCACCTTCCCACAGTCACAGATTCCCAGTGACACCTCAAAGCTCTCTCATCTCAAGTTGTTCTGATCTTAAACCCGGCCACAACCTCTTCTCTTTGCAGTGTCTTACTTCTTTGATCTGTTGATTGCCTTATTTGGGTACTGGTATCCAATGCTCTGCACAGATTTATGGGTTGAAATCCAAACCCCAATGTGGTGGTCTAAGAAAGGGGACCTTTGGGAGGTGATTAGGTCTAAAGACTCCACCCTCATGAACAGGGTCACTGGCTTTTTTTTTTTTGCGGTACTGGGGATCGAACTCAGGGCCTTGTGCTTGCAAGGTGAGCACTCTACCAGCTGAGCCATCTCCCCAGTCCCAGGGCTTTATGAAAGGTTGCTAAGGGAGTCTTCTCATCCCGTCTGCCCTGTGAGGATGCATGGAAGGTGGCATCAATGGGAACAAGCCTTCCCCAGGCACAAAATCTGCTGATGTCTTTACCTTGAACTTCTCAGCCTCCAGATCAGTATACAACAAATGTCTGTTGTTTATAAATTACAGCAACCCAAAGAGACTATGACTATAGTGAATGATGCCTCAAAATATGAATGTTTTAATGCAGTCCTGGCTTAAAAACATTTTCATTGTCTCCCATTGTTTTAAGATGATTTTTAAATTCCTAATAAACCCAAAGCATTTCACTATTTTCTATTACCCTGGCCTCAGTTAGGTAATCATATTTAATCTTCTGGGGGTTATTATTTAAACCTTTAGGTATTATTTTATCATATCCATGTATAAAAAGTCCCATGCAGTTCACTTTCATATAATATTTTGTAAATTATATTGTCTCATCTATGCAGCAGGTGTATATATTTAATATATTAATTAAAATAATTTAAATAGAAAATATATGAAGAGTACCATGGTGGGATGTGAAGCTTACAACTATTGGTTTTCTCTTGCATTTTTCAAGGGACTAAGATTTATCTTATTTCTTAATAATGAAATAGATCTAGTAGTATCCTTCTTCCTAGCTACAATAAAGTACTGGATGTTGCAACACCACTTAGACACTTATTACAAACTGATAATTTACAGTTAGATCGATACGTCTGAGCCTCCATTCCAAAAAAATCTCAGGAGAGCAAGAAATTGCTAATTAGTGATACAGTTGGGAAGACTAAGTGGAGTTCAGTTGCCCTGTGTTATGAAAAAGATCACAATACTTTCAGTTTGATTTTGTGGCTATGCTGATCTTTTTGTCCTCAAAGTACATTTATTTTACCTTCTTCTGAAATGGAACTGAAATAACTTCATAATATATTATTCCTTTGTTTTCCTTAAAGCTATTTATTTCATATCATGATTTTCAAATTCTATATTTGACAAATTAGGCAAACTAAGCTATTTTGCTAAAAATTAGAAATGTATTGAAATAATATGGTTATATTTTATTTTAAAATGACCCTTAGTTTGAGTTGTATAAAATAAAGATATAAATCTTTTCCGGCTAATGCCAGGCACATTTCAAACACTGATAGTGAGTATAAAATCACACTTCAAAATTTGACCTAATCAGCATAATCTCCATCGTTAATTTATCTGAATTAAATATGGCTTGTCCAAGCCTGTTGTATATAAAATTATTATATTTAATTTTTCTTTCCTATCAAAGATTACTGGGAATGCATTATTATTACCCATTTCTATTTTCTTTACTCCAATGTTCAGTTTTACATTAGGGAATAGTTGAAGTTGATAGTAATGACAGGATGCATCTTACTTTTTAAAAAACAAGAAATAAAGCATTTTCTAAAATAATGGATGAAAAAGTGTGTGTTTTCATAAAAATGAGAAGTTACATAGAAAAATCATGAAAATTATTTTCATCACCATTATACTTTTCTTAGAAAAATATATTTCATGCAGTAGTACCATTGACCCATACTTACAAGTAAGCATCATAAAGATGTTTCAGAGATCCCATCCAAAGTAGGATATATATATATTCTGTTCCTGGAGCTTCCTTTTCCTAACAATATATTTTTGTGAAACTACTATTGCATTATTGGAAATGTGTGTTTGGAGTGGGTAATTTTTTTCCTGCAATATGATACAACCAGACAGCTATTTGGAGATCATATGGAAAACAAATTATTAAAATTCTGCTTTCTTTCCTGTCTCTTCCATTGCTTCAGGAAAAATGGTAGAAGCTTGCATTTTTGTGGAACTGAGATAATAGACACTTGAGAATTAATTTCTAATAGTTATTTCTTCTGCCCAACCTGCTCCATCCAGATAGGAGACTTTGTAATCTAGGAAGAGTAGTCTTTTATTTTTCATTCTCCAAGAGAATTAAGCAGTGAATCTTTAACTTGATGAGATGTTTTGTTGGGCAAGATAGCGTTGACTATGGATTCCAGGTTTGTAGGAATCTATACCCTAATGTTTATCCAAAATGGTTTGGTTACCACCCTGTATAAAGAGATCCCATCCAAAATTTGGTTCTAAAACAGGAGTACCCATATTTAAAGTAGATTAAAGCAAAAACATTAAAAAGATACAAAAAGGTCATCAGATAGTGATAAAGGGGTCAATCCAGCAAGAGGAAATAGCAATCATGTGTGTTTATATTGGATTATATTGTTTTTTCATCCATATTTCATTTATTTCTACTGTTATCTTTATCATTTATTACTTTCTACTAATTTGGAGTTTTGTTTGTTGTTCTTCTAGTTCCTTGAAATTCAACATAAGGTTGCTTGAGATCTTTTTTCTTTTTTGATTTAGGATGGTTACTATAAACTTTCCTCTTTGTGCTATAACAACATCTATCTATATATATGTGTGTGTGTTATGGTTTAGATATTCGGTGTCTGCCAAAAACTCATGTGTGAAACAATGCAAGAAAGTTTAGAAATGAAATGTTTGGGTTATGAGAGCCTTAACTCAATCAGTGAATTCATCCCCTGATAGAAAGTGGTGGCAGATAGGGTGAGGCTGCAGGAGGTGGGTCATCGGCAGCATATTTTGGGATGTATATTTTATCCCAGGTGAGAAGAGTCAGAGTCAGTCTCTCTCTCTCTCTCTCTCTCTCTCTCTCTTCCGCCCTCACTATACCCTTCCATCATGATGTTCTGCCTTCCCAAGAAGTGGAGTCAGCCATCTATGAACACAGACCTCTGACACTGTGAGCCTCAAACTTTTCCTCCTCTAATTTTTCATATATATATATATATGTATAGTTCATATATAAATCCTAATATGAAAATACTTAGATATATAAAACAAATATTAATAGATCAAAAAGAGAGATACCAATATAATGCAAGCAGGGGACTTTAAAACGCAACCCATTTTCAATAAAGGACATATGATTCAAACAAAAATCAACAAAGAAATAATAGCATTAAGTTGCACTCTAGACCAAATGGACTTTACATACATCTATAGAACATTTTTTGCAGTACATAATACACATTCTTTTCAACAATATGTGGACCATCCTCTAGCATACATCAAAATATAAGTACCAAAACAAGTCTCAACAAATTTGAAGAAATTGAAATAATATCAAGTATCTTTTCTGGCCATAAGAAGATAAAAGTAGAAATCAGTCACAAGAAAAATATTGGGAAATATAAGAACATATGGAAATGAAATAACTCAAACTTGAATGATCAATGATTGTGGAAAAATTAAGAAACTTTAAAAAATTCTTGAAACAAATGAACACAGAAACATATTAAAATCTATAGGATATTGCGAAAGCAGCACTAAGAGCAAAGTTTATAGTAACCAATGACTATGAGCAAAGGAAAACAATCTCAAGCAGCCTATTGTTGGATTTTAAGGAATTAGAACACAATATAAACTCCAATATTAGTAGAAGGAAATACATTATAAATATCAGAGCAAAGATAAGTGAAATTAGAGACCAAAAAAATTACAAAGGATCAAAGAAATGAAGAGCTGTTTCTTTGAAAAGATAAACAAAAATGACAAATTCTTTTTTTCTTTTTGGTACCAGAGATTGAAACTAGGGTGCTTAACCACGGAGCCACATCCCAGCCCCCCCCCCCTTTTTTTTAATGTTTTAAGACAGGGCCTCACTAAGTTGCTTAGGGTCTCACCAGGTTATTGAGGTTGGCTTTGAATTGAGATCCTCTTGCTTCAGTCTCCCACACCGCTGGGATTACAAGTGTGTGCTACCAGGCCTAGCAAAATAGACAAATCCTTAGCTAGACTGTTTCAACTGTGACATCACAGAAATACAAAGGATCATTAGAGAATGTTACAAACAACTAGACACCAACAAATTTGATAACCCAAAGAAATGAACAAGTTCCTAGATACATACACCTTACAAGATTGAATCATGAAGAAATAGAAAACCCAAATGGACAAATAACAAGCAATTATATTAAATAAAAAAAATAAAATTCTCCTATTAGAAGAAAGTCCATGAACAGATAGCTTACTGCTGAGTTCCACCAAACATTTAAAGAAAAAATAATACCAATTCTTTTAAAAATATTCTGAAAAAATGAATAGGAAGGAATTCTTCCAAATTCGTTCTATGAGGCAAAACCAAGTAAAGACAACAACGAAAAGGGGGGCAGGGGAAGACTGCAGGTCAATGTCATGATGAAAATAGATGCAAAAATCCTCAATAAAATACTAGCAAGCCAAATCCAACAGGACTACCAAAAAAAAAAAAAAAAAAAAATCCTTTACTATGATCCATCATTCCCAGGATGTAAGAATGGTTTAACATATACAAGTCAATATACAATTAGAGCACATCAACAGAATGAAGAAAAAAACCATATGATCATCTTAATAGATGAAGAAAGAGCAGCTGATAATAACCTCCCTCATGATTAAAACTCTGAGCAAGTTGCAAGGAACTCCACATATTTAAGACTGTATGTAATAAGACTATAACTAAAATCATATGCATGGCGAAAGCTAACTAAGACTTTTGCTCTGAGATCTAGAACAAAATAAGGAAGCACACTTCAACCAGTTTTATTAAAATAAGTACTAAAAGTCCTAGCCAGAATGATTAGGCAAGAGAAAGATAAGACATCCAAATTGGAAAGTAACAAATTAAAGTCTCACTATTTGTGGATGACATGAACTTATATGCAGGAAATCTCAAAGATTTCCCCACAAAACCGCTGAAACTAACAAATTCAGTGAAGTTAAGTTGAAAGATAAAAAAAAAAATCCAACATACAAAACACATTAATGTTGCTAAATACCTGTAGCAAATGATATGAAATAGAAGTAAAAAATATAATTCCATTTTAAATAGCTTCAAAAAATAGACATTTATATAACTGAAATAAACAAAGATCTCTACAATGAAAACTATGAAACATTGATGAAAGAAATTGAAAAGGACACATACACACACAAATGGAAAGGTATTTTGTGTTCATGGATGGAAAGAATCAATATTGGTAAAACATCCAAACCACTGGAAATGATCTGTAGTTCATTGCAATCCCTATCAAAATATGACATTCTTCATAGAACTAGAAAAAAAATCCTAAATTTTGTAATAGAACCACAATAAACCCTAAATTGCCAAATAAATCTTGAGCAAAGAACAAAGCAGAAGGTATTATACTACCTTACTTAAATACATTACAAAGTAATGTAATACAAACAGCATTGTACATTGTATTGACACAGAAACAGACACATGAACAAGTATAGCCTAGAAATAATCAATGTGTCTGGAGTCAACTGATTTTCAACAGTGGTACATTGGGTAAAGGACAGTCTCTTCAATAAATGCTATTGGGAAAACTAGATATTAATTTGCAGAAGAATGAAACTGAACTCCTTTCTCCAGTTACACAACTCAAAATAGATTAAGGATTTAAATGTGAAACATGAAACTATGGAACAACTAGAAGAAAATATAGTGGATTCTTCACAGAATTAGAATGGACAAGGATTTTTTTTTTTTTAAGAAAGTCCCCAAAGCACAGGAAACAAAAGCAAAAAATAAATGAGTGGGATTTTATCAAACTAAAAATATGCACAGTGAGGGTAAAACTGAACAGAGTGAAGCTAAAGAATGGGAGAAAATAGTTGCAAACTGTATACCTGATAAAGATTAAAACCCAAAATATATAAGGAACTAAACTCAATAACAACACAAATAATCCAGTTAAAAATTGGGCAACTGATCTAAATATATTTTCAAATTAAAAAAATTCAAATTTAATGCTCATTGAAGAAAATATTTCAGTTTATTTTTATGAAGCTAAATAAAAACAAGAGTTCCATAAGCTTATTAAATTTTAGGTAATCTAAGGAAACTTCGCTTGAATCCATAATATTAAAACCTAAGGGTAGAACTTTCTCTTCAGGCTTTCAGGTCTATCACCCTTGCTTAACTCCACCCTTCCTTGCTTCTTCTTGCTGCTTACAGACAATTGAGCCCCTCAGGAATATTTAAAGGTGAAATGATTAGAATAGGGGAGCTGGAACCTAATCAGTGGATTAAGCCATTTGGTGGATTAATGATTGGAATGGATTACGGGGTGGCACATGTGGGCAGGTGAGATGTGACCGGAGAAGGATCACTGGGGGCATGCCCTTGAACATTATATCCTGTACTGCATCACTGCACTCTCTGCTTCCGGGCTGCTGGGAATTGAACAGCTCTGCTCCACCACACTCTTTTGCCATGACATTCTGCCTCACCTCAGGCCAACAGCAATGGAGTCAGCTAACCATGGACTAAAGCTCTGAAACAAAAATAAATTTTTCTTCCTCTAGGTTGTTCTTGTCAGGTATTTTGGTCACAGCAGTGAAAAACTGAATAACACCAGGTACATTCCTCCATATTATGTCATGTGGTATTCTTATTTTCCCTGTGAATCCCATCCTCCCTGCCCATCCCCTTCATTTAATGAAGATTTTCGTGTTTGCTTATGTCTTCCCTTAAATGATTTTCCTT
Organism: Sciurus carolinensis; assembly: GCF_902686445.1. Taxonomy (NCBI): domain Eukaryota; kingdom Metazoa; phylum Chordata; class Mammalia; order Rodentia; family Sciuridae; genus Sciurus; species Sciurus carolinensis. The sequence goes on along the minus strand of NC_062217.1, from coordinate 17,801,842 downwards.
TTGTGATAATTCTGACACCCACCTGGATGATGAGTCCAGTTGACTGACTTCACCACTCTGTCCACTGCTCACTCACATCAGCCACCCACTGCTTGGTCCTGTCACAGGAATGTTGGTCATTATCAGCAAGAGCCCACATCCCAAAATTCAATTGCAAGCACCCACTTAGTAACAACCATCTTCTTCCTGTCTGTCTCAGCCTCTCTGAAACAATAGATTGCTCCAGTATCTCTCATTCAGTGACCCTACCATCTTTTTTCTATGAACTATTTTCCTTAAGCCCTCATTTTCCTCATTATTTGACTTAGACTCACATTGTCTTTTTGTAAATCACTGCCAGGCATACACCAACCTCTTAAACTCTCTTTCCCATCATTATTCCTATTTGGCAAATTTCAGCCCTATTATAAATTCAGCTCTTGGCACACTGCTATTTTCTTTTATCTTACAATAGATAATTTCCCTGCTCCTTTCCAAAGTCTTACCTGGTCAGAAACACCCAATATATTTATGGTATATTAACTATTTAGTTCATTCATTTAACCACTGCAAATTTTCTTGAGAATACACATACTGAAGTACTTAATAAGATGAAGATATCAAGGAGTCTGGTGGTGGAGAGAAGGGAGTGTCCCAGATAAAGAGAAGTGGGAGATGAGATCAGTGAGATGATAAGTGTGGAGGGACAGAAAGCTAGAAAAAGTTTATTTGCCCTTGAAAATTCTTTAGCTTTGACTCAGTAAGATGGGGGCTATTGGTGGGTTTTGAGCAATGTTGTTACCATATTTATCTAGGGTTAGGGGCAAAAAGAATGCTGGAGGGTTGACGAGGGTGTTATTCACATATTCCAGTTAGAATAGAGTCTAAGCCAGATTCCCACTGGTGGAGGTAATGAGAAGTTGTTGGATTTTGAATGTATTTTAAAGGAAGAACTGCAAATATTTATTCACAGTGGAACATAAATATGAGCAAAAGAGAGTGAGTAAGTGATAACTCCTTAGTGTTCAGCTTGAGAAACTGAAAGGACAGGAATGCTATTTATTGTGAAAGGGAAGACTGAGAGTGGAGTGATTTTTAAATACTCTGACCCTTTATTTTATTAACATTGCATTGCAGAGAGTGAGTATACGGTATATATTACAAAGTTCAAACAGAAACGCCAGTGGAGCAGAGCACTCACGTAAGTGGATGATGTGATCCTGGTACCAGTCAACAAACAATTTGAACTCAGCCTTCTTAAAGACTGGGACAACAACAGGGCATCCTGGAGACTGAGAAGCTCATGTTGTAGCAGGTGCCTACTATGTAAGGATGTAGGCATATCACGGAATCTGCCATTTATTCCGAGGAAGAAGGAAATTGCACATTATAAAAGTATTTATATTTACTTACATACAGCAAAATATTATTAGTTTTTTTAATGATATTTGCTTGTTTGCATGATTATTTTACATAAGGTACCACCATAAGAATGAGATATGTCAAAATGCATTCTACTGTCAAGTATAACTAATTAGAACTAAAAAAACTAAAAAAAAAAAAAAAAAAAAAAAACTGACTCAAGTCAAGGAAAAAAATTACAAGGAATGCTAAAGAAAAACCTTGATCAAATAAGTCTATCTACTTGCTACAACTTGAAATATCTGGTGGAAGGAACTTAAAGTTAACTAAAGTTAGCCTTGAGATTGAAAGATGTAAATCTGAATTCCACTGTAGCAATTATACTGGTGGCTTTACTAAGGCCAATCATTTAAATGTCCCTGTCTCAGTCTCCGACTCTAGGGGTGCATGGTGGGAAGAAGAAATTTAAATGCTAAAGTCCACATGTTTTATTAAGATTCATGGATCTAGATTTTGAGAGCTAACCATGTTGGTGACCAAAGCTAGCATGGTTTTGACAATAAATGAGATGAGAGAGCATCTTTCTGTTTTCAAATATCAACCTACTAGCATATCAATGTCTGATGGGGAGTGAAAAGTGGGTCTTACTAGGTGGGTTTGGAGGATCAATCCTAAAAAAGTAATGAGATGCTGTCAATCAAAGAGTAGTGTAACATTCTTGCCTCTTAGGGCTGGAAAAACTGTCCTGGGAGAAAGAGGGTGTTGATCATTTAGCAATAAGCCAAAGACCAAGGTGTGGCTAAGACAATCTTAACATAGTATGCATTATATCTAATAACTTGCTAGTGGGTTATCTGGCAAGAAAAGTAATATTTATCAGAGTTCTGTTTGATGTTTCCATTCCTGACTTGGATGATTGTATAAAATGCTGATGATCTACATGCATAAATGTGTATAATGTAAATAGATGTGATGGTTTAAATGCAATTTTTCCTTTTTTCTATCTAACTTAGGCACACTTTCAAGAAATCTTGGAAAGGTGGATCCTTCAACTTGATATTGGGATAGTAAAAGATAATTATTACTCCTACTAGTTTCACTTTGGTAATGTGGAGGAATCAAACAATCACTTACCACTTCATCCTCTCTTACCCAGTGAAAGTTTTATATGCTTTTATTACTTCAAATCCAGACATGGTTGTGAATTTGTATGTGCCTTTGCAGTATCTCTCTTTTTTATTGGACTATAGGATTGTTTCATTTCAAACTATATGGAGTCCATAGATAATGAAGCCGGTACACAATGGATATTGTTACTGTACTGAAGGAGGTCAGAAGTCAAGACAAATTTGTGGGAACACTAGAAATGAAACTTATGATTAAGGATTAAAAGATTCTTTAGTCTTTTTAAGATGTGACCACAAAGAAACTATTACTAGCTGTTCTCAGTCTCTAGAGAAGGAAGAAAACCTGTTTGACAAACTATGGCAGGATTTACTTCTATAAGAGAGAAACTGAACATGATAATTTCAGTCACCTTGTTTCAGTTATAAGAGGATTAAATATCCTTCTTTTGTGAATACTTCCACCAGCAATTTTTCCTCTGTCTTTGAAGATTTCAGTACTTAATTCACCCCAGCAGAGGCATAGGTTTTGATGGTCCTTTGATTTCTCATCACTAGGAACTCGGTTATAAATCCTTTAAGACCTTGAGAACTCACAGGAAACATTTTCCTCAGCTTGAAAATCCTTTGCTCAACTCCTCCATTTCTCTTCAGGGTAAAACAAACAGACAAACAACAACAACAAAACCCCCCAACCAAATAATCAAACAAAAAACAGTGTTTTTTGTTTACTGTGTAAAAGATTATTTTGATAGTTCTCTAATATACCTTTAATGCAGATTATCTATTAATATTGGGGAGTGCTTTTGCTTCTTCTCAAGTTGGAACAATGAACCAAATTAACCCTCCTATATTAAGTAACTAGAAAATTGGATGGTTTATATATTAAAAATGATTTTCATACATTTGGAAGAAGAAGAGGGCAGGGAAATAGTCAAGGAATCAAGGGGAGACCAGACAAATGCTTCACCTTGCTACCTGGAATTTCCAGGCCATTGTACAAATAGGGAAACCCAGCAGAATGTGTTAATCTCAGAGTCGAGGAAGCAGAGACCAGCGTTTACAGTGGCCACAATGGTTACATTTTATGGAATAGAATTACATAGTGAAAAATAATGTGAAAGGGGCAATCCTCTCACCTATTGAGAAATAACTTGCAACCTAATGAGAAGTAACTACCCAAAATACAGGGGGAACACCAGAGAGTAAAAAAACAACTTATACTGGACCAGGAATAGTTACTGTTTGCACCATCTAGAATGGAAAGATTGAAGTATGTGGGTCACTAGATAGAATTATTGGAAATTTATTTCTTACCAATGGGCTAAATTAAGTAAGGCTATTTTGTATCTGTCTTAATGAAACTTAAGAGCAAACCTTACAGCTACCAACTTGATTTCTAGTTACTTAATTGAATGTCAGAACAGTGGCCAGCACTCTTAATTAAAAGACATCAAAATCTAGTAATGAATCGTGTTCAGCACCCAATCACGAATACACAGCCAAATATAAAAACAACAAAAGAACCATGTCATCCTATTTGGGAGGTAGATGGAAAGAGAGATTTAGAACTGAAAAAGATGATGGAACAAGTAGACAAGACTGTACCAATTGTGGTTATAATTCTACTCCATATGTCCCAGAGAGTAGAGGAACTATGCTCATGATTAGAAGAGAATTAGAAGATATAAAAAAATAACTGATAAATGTTTTATTAAGCTTATAAATTTGAAAATTGAAAGTCTAATTATATTTCAGAAAGTTCAAGAACTGTGAAATTCAGAGAAATGCCTGAGTAGTATTCTGCAAAGACACCCCATAGGGTTTACTAGAGCATATGTCAGTATTTCAGAAATTGTGAAAACTGTAATTTAGAGGAATGCATGGGTAACATTCTACAAAGATACCCTACAGGCTTACTTTAATATATTCTCATTCATCTTTTTCTTGCTGGTAGGGAACACTATACTTAGTACATAGTTTAGAATTCCATATTTTCTAAAGAGATATTGGACAGACAAACTGGTCTGGAGTTATTTCTAATTATAATAAGGTGTTAGCTTTGTTTTAAACATAATATATTCCTAATTTTAATAAGTTGTGGAAGATATCAAGAACAGAATTTGTGATTATGATACATTTCTATTCTTGAAATCCATCATTGCTTTTTGAAATATTATTTTCATCTTTCCTTGTTGCCAATTTAGCATTGACTCTAAACAGGTTTGTAAATACGATGCCTCCCTTTGTTCTCTCAGCCAGCTCTGTGAGGATAAGGAATAGGCGATTGATAGTTTGGCAATTTGTGTAATCTTTTTGTGCAAGGTTTAAAGAGAGTTCTTTAAACTGTTTTCCTCTGTCATCGAGAAAGTAACCCTAGATGAATAATGATATAAAATAAAGTACATCCTATAAGTAAATGCATAAATATACGAGAGAACAAACAAAGTTTTGCCATTATTATTTAAAAATAGTATACATAGCAGCATGATTCTCCGTATTTCAATTCTGGTCCTACCTGCTTTTCTCCCTTTTTCTTTACCTTTCTACCTAAGATCTGAGAAATCTTCCTGTTTAATATTTTTCTAATTTTTCATTCATTTAGTGATTCAATACCCAATGGGAATAGATGCCTCATGCATAAATTTTTTTTTGGCATAAGCAAGTATAACTAACAGCAAACTGTAATATAGTTACCATTATTGCATCAAGAGTTTTTTTTTTTTTTTTTTTCCTGAAATTCTTCACTACTGCATTCAAAAATGTTAAAATTACTTTCATGAGAGTTTTAATATTTTAATATAGTGTCTGAAGAGATATATATTCAGATTTGGGTGCTATATCTGACATTTCAATTCAAAAGTAAGGCCACTAGCATTTACAGCTACTGCTACTCCATTAAATATTTGTCAGAGAAAAAGACAGAGAATTACTGTCTTTCATATGCCCAGTGTGTTAGAACTACACCTGAGAAAAAATGTCATGCAGGCATCAACACAAATTTCATTTTTTGATTGAATCCCTGATGGCATTCTTATTCAGACATTGGTAATAGCACCTTGGGATTAGTGCACATATCACAGATATGAACACAATTTTGTTATTTGAAGAGCAAGATAGAGGGATTTGTGAATTGACATATTGCAAAAATACTTAATTTGCAGTTTACTTGGTATACTTTCAGCACTATTGTCTAGATTTATTTCACTTCAAAGCATAGTTTGAACTTCTCTATATTGAATCATCATTTTCACACCCATTCGAGATAGGACAGTTGTATTAGTAATGCATTTGTTACCATGTGTCAAAGTCTGTTACCAGTAAGGCACACAAAGAAACAACCAAACACAAATTGAGACAAGGATCACTACATTAAACAACAGCAACAAAATCCTCAAGCAGAGAGTTGGTGGGTCAGGCTCTCTGTTCTTACTACAACAAAGAGTTGGATTTTCAAACTTGGGAGACTTCATCTTTCCTATATTAACATATTATGTTGTGAAGAATTTTATTGATACCACTACAAACTTATTTTATGGGCATGATGTTTTCATTAAGAGTGATGTTCTAGAAGGCCCTTTACATATACTTGTTGCCACAAAACTCATCCAAGAAGAAATTTCAGAGTGGACATTGTTACATGGATATACTTGCTAACATAGTCAACAATAAAAGCATTTCATTGTTATACTTTTTTTTTTTTCTGAACAAGCATCACTTTTCATCTTTGTCATACTTTTGGTGCTGTAAGTCTGAGGTTGGTAAGAGATATTTTATATTCAGTATATAACACTTTCAGTAACAATGATATTTTTCTATTTTGGAAACTATTTTACTTCATCCCCAAAGATCACCAAATTCTAGGCTTACAACTTTATTTAATTGGGTAAACACAATGATTTGACATGAAGAAGTGTGAGATTTTAAAATGTATTTTCTCATTTTCTCCCTACCTTGCAAGGAAATTTGATGAAAAACACAGTTTCTCTAGGGTCATAGTGATTAGGGGAAAAAATGTGAAAAATCAGGGTTTGCCCCAGCACTGAAAATGAGGGCAATGCATATGGAAGGAATCCCAAGGCTTTCCTGCCTCTGGACACAAGTCAACTTTGCTTATGGGAATGATCACCAGCAATGCATTCACATTACTGAAACAAAGACCTTTATTGTCATCAGTACCAAAAGCCCATCGTCCAGCCTCAGAAACACAATTCTAAAGATTAAAAAAAATTGAAAGTTAAAATGTGGAAATGTCACTTTAAAATTCTGGTCTGATTATAAAATGTGTGAGGATTTTGTATTAACTAATGTTCCCTTAAAAGGCTGGAATGTGACTAAGTTAACTAAAGTCACACATGCACATTTTTTAATCAGGAATCCCTTTGGTTTTCTGGGGCGAAGAGTAACCACTGGCTTTCTGTTAACATTTCTATGTATGATAAGCAAAACTGTCTTCACATGTTGCAGTGAAACATGAATCTGTGGCATTGTATCCCATACATCTGTACACTGTCTTACTGGTATTTATCAGTCATTTAGATTTCCAATTCACAAAACAAATTCAAGATTGTATTCACTGACCACTTATTATTTTAAAAGTGCTGGGTTAGACCTGGAGTGAGATACTAGTAAGTAAGATACAAGCTCTGGCTCCACAAAGATTATAATTAGTGAAGAAGATAAGGCAGTTAAATGTTATATGTGAATATGATAATTATCACATCATCCCTGCATCTTTAAAGCTGCTTTTAGTGCTTTAATTGTTGCTCTATTCCCTTTGGGACCCAACATAGCATATTGAATCAAGTGCTCTCAATAAGAAAGCCTGAATGAATGGAGCCGTGGAGATGAGTGTTACCAACTCTTCCAGGAAAACTATGAGTCTGGAGCCATTTGCTCAATGAACCTCAATAAAAATGAATTAACAGCAGTAATAATATCAAGTCTCAGACTTTCCCATCATAAAACTCCTTTCAGTTTAATACATAATCACTTACCATTAACATTTCATTTCCTTATCTTTTGCCTGTGCTGTATTATATATAGTAATTAGAATTGATTTTTATAGTATAATTTCACAAGTTACCAAAATAAGTACTCTACTAAAGGCCAAAAAAGATTTATGATATAATTTCAGATTTAATTCTATAATTCTATTAAAGAAAATCAACACATGTTTAATAAGCTCGTGTAGTATGGTACTCATATATGTGTTGTACTGTCAATGTTTATAGGCAAGTGCTTTATTAAGACCAGTTTAGTAAGCAGCCTCCTTAGATGACTCCTTCTCCACTGCTCCAGGATCAGTAAAACAGTATTTCAAATTTAAGGCTAATGATTTTCTTGGAATTTTTACTTTCTTCTACTGCTGTTTAAAACTTGAGTAGAGTTATGAGCCACAAAACTGAATTTCAGTCAATAATGGGCTGCATATACATGGTAGACTTGTAAAATGATAGTGGAGTTGAAAAATTCTTACCACCTAGTGGAACAGGAACAAAGCTCAGTACAACACATTACTCATGGGTTTTTGGTGATGCTGGTGTGAACAAACCCACTGCACTGCCAATTCTACAAAAGTATAGTATATGCAAATATATATAGTATATAGTCTTTGTAATGATAAACCAATATATTACTGATTTACGTATTTACTATATTGTGCTTTTCATCATTTTAGAGTCTACTACTACTTAACAACTTACTGTAAAACACTATACCACATGAACACCAGCAAGTATGCACAAACATCTCATGATTACCATGACTCAACTGCATCATTTTCTCTTGTGCTTGATTTAGTCTCATATTGCCATGTTTGTCGTGGCCTATAAGCAACAGGCTATACCATATATATATGTGTGTGTGTGTGTATACATGTATTCTATATATGATCTATATTCTGTATATGATCTATATTCTATATATGTATATGCATGTATTATGTATGTGTATATGTGTATGTGTACACACATTACACACATTAAAGGAGTTTTGCAGATGTAATAAAGGTTATTCTAAAAATTATTCTAGATTTTAAATACATATACTTTAAAATGTATATATATATACATTTTACATAAATATATAAAATGTGTATATGTATTTTACATATATATATTTATACATATATTTACCATATACACCACATAGCCTTATGTGTATTGTAGACTGTACTGCTAGTTTTATTTAAGTATACTTGATGATATTCACATGACAAAGAAATTACCTAATGACATGTTTCTTAGAATACACTCTTGTCTTTAAATGACACATGATTGTATACTTTTATAATTATCAATATCAGGTCTGAATATGGAGAATTTAGCCAAGTACTATAAATAAATTTGATTAAAACAAACTCAGAAATTTATATAAAAGTCGACTATTAAATAACAACAAAATATATAGACTGTAAGGTCAATGCTTTGTGGACAATGGATTAGGGGAGGTCATTAAACATGTTTTTCTTCAAGTTTATTATGACAGTATCTGGTTTTTAGATGCATGGATTTTAGCAGAATTGCATCATTCATCACTAGAGCTTTGACAAAGTGTTTAATACATTTTCCATAAAATAAAATACCAATAGATTTGCAGTTTCTGAATTATAAAATACACAGGGAACTTTTACCTTAGAATTATTGTCAGAAGGGATAAACAAGAGTAAGCTTACTATTTGAATAGAACTGATTCCTTAATATGGGCTGGATACTCTACCTACATAATTTTCTCTAAAATCTGAATAGTAGTGGTTGCTTTATAAATGAACATACAGGAAAAAAAATCCACCTATCAATCCACCTGTCTATTAAGTGGAAAATATAAGATGGAAAATTAGTGCAAAGAATCATTCCCAAATGTTACTAAAAAAAATGAAAATAGTTCATTTCTACTGACCTATTTAGAAGTTTTGTTTGCTGTTTTAGAAGGTAACTACTGTATATAGTGTATTGATTGTAATCATCAATATTTTCCCCAAAGAGCTTAATTTTCCACAAAATGTACCTTATGTCATTAACTTATAATATTTTGTCAGGAAATTCATCTGTCAGACTCACATTTCAGAATACATTTTTGGTAAAGATGTTCTTGGTTTGCATCATCGAAAATGACTTAGCATTTCCTTATCTTTTGTTTTTGCAAGCAATTGTGAATTGTGTAAATGTAAAAAGTGGGATTATGGTCCCCATATTCTACATGCCTGGTGTTATTCCTGCATTTGCTACATTTAACCAAAGGGGGTCTGCAGATATAATTAAGGTTATTATTTAAATTATTATCCTGCATTAACTGGTGGGACCAGTATAATTATATGAGCTTATAAAAGTGGAAGAAAAGAGCAGTGGTATGCTTTCAGAATTTGACAAAGTTTTAAGTGAAGAAGAGGCACATGAGTCTCAAAGCATGGGAGGTACTGGAGGATGGTCATCAGCCCAGGAGTGCATATAACATCTAGAAGTGAGGAGTGATTTTCAGTGACAGTCAGCAAGTCAACGCTTAGCCCAGTCTTGCCATTAAGGAGATTAATTCTGCCTACAATGTGAATGAACAAGAAATGCTACTCCCTGTGACTTTCCAGAAAGGAACTCAGCCCTATGGACACCTTAATGCAGCTTTGTTATACTCTAAACAGACTTTCCCACTGAGTCCCGTGGATTCCTGATCCACCAAAACTATGAGACCATAAAGGAATTTTGTTTTGAGATGTTACTTTTGTGTTAATTACAGCAGCAATAGAAAACTAATATAGTTGCCTTCAATTTTTTGAGATTATATTTTAAACTTCTAGCTAAACACTTATCTTCTGTGAGATGGAATATTTTGTAATTTCAAAGAGCAAAACCTAAGAGGTTATTTCCAAGGGAAAAAAATTAAACAATCCTCATCTTCCAAAAAATTTATCAATTCTAGCCAAAATTTTTACTATCTTTCTATCAATGACCCTCCTCAATTAAAAAAGAATTCTATCGATGGAAACTACTGTTGTAACATATTTAATATGTAATATAAATCAGGAAATATTTTTTAAAATTTATAACTTCTACACCTATTGAAAGTATTTGAGGTGAGAATTCACTAAGCACCACGTACCATTTATGTGACATGTTTCTGATGTAATTATTTTTCTGATCAGAGACGTTAAAAAGAAGAAATATTGTTTGATTATTCTGGCCTCAACTAATCTCCCATTACCAATGTTCTCTTTACTAAATCTCAGGTATTCTGTTCCCTTCAGTTATTGTTAAGAAAAGCTATCTGAATGAGGTGAACTAAATGAACATGTTCAGTTCCTGTTATGCTATAGGCAAGGAAAGAATTCCATTATGACAACACATTGTCTACTCCTGTTTTTGAAGTTTGTAGAATACCTCTGGTATTAAATACAGCACTTTGGAATAATTTGGAAGCAAAATGCTTTCACTATTTAAAGTGTGAATAGCATAGGAACATTAGTTTTAAATCTAGAACAGTTGTTTAAGCATTTTCTTTGGTTCCCACTTGTAAAGCCAATACATTTGGTGTGAATAATGCTTAATATAACTCTGGTCATCCTCCACAAAGTACATTGGTAACACAATTGGATAGATCACAAATGAATAACTGGCAAGTATTCCAGTTTTATTGTGTCAAAGTAAAACAAACATAAATTTAGAGTGAAACATAATATACTAACATTTTTTAGGGACATAGAAAAATATGTAATAAACCTGTTACACTAATGTGCACTGCTTTTAATAATCTGTGTTACAGATTTCCATGTGATTGATACCAAAGTTTCCATAAGCTGTATGTTATTTTTTTTTCCATGGGGAGAAATGATAGGTGTTGAGTACCAGTCACAGAAACCAGGAAATCCTGCCAGCAGCTACCAACTCTCCCAATCTTTGCTCTTAATTCTCACATGAGAATCCCAGGCAAACTTTTGAGTATTTGGGTCTAAATTTCTTAGGAAACTTGGCCTTTCTATTCTCTTTTCTGGTAAATGCTTTATTGTTTTGTGATAATAAATTTCTGTCTACCTTACAGGCATTCATATCCCTAATAGTATTCTGCTGTTGAACATATCACATAAAAATATTCTTTTAAAGCATTGCATAAAGGTTATGGAGGTGAAATTCTATACATCACCAAGTCCATTCTAATGAACTCTCACTATAGGAAAATAGTAATCAGCTCTAAGCTAGTTTCTTTTTACTGTATTTAAAAGAGACAAATCCCACCACAACTAACCAAGGTCACAATACTGTCCTTTCATCTGATTAACAGTGAAGGAGGCAGAATTGTTAGTTTCATAGAACTGATAAATAATTCATAATAATATGATTGGTATAATGTTGCTAGGTGTAGTTACTAAAATGCCATTCATATTTTCTTGGAATTATTCAATAATTCTATTAATATTATAGCATACTGCTTTGACCTTGAGTTGCAATTTTCCTACAAATGAAACAAAACCCTGAACTTTGATGTGAATTTTACTCGTTTTATTAACCGTTTCCATAGCTGTAGAATCAAAGTTGGTAAATTCTTCATTTTACAGAAATAAACAATGATATAGATTCAAACCTTAGCTAAAATCACACTCTTTAAACCTGTGGAATGTTTCAGAAGTACGATAACTCTTTCATCTGCGAGTTTAGATTCCTCCTTAACTGGAGACACCATACCTTCAATTGAGTAAATTTAGTAAAATGAGCTCTTTTGCCCTTGCTATGCTTATTAACATAGCAGAGGGCAGGAGTGGGAGGTTCTGATTTGTAGTATTTACTGACTTGTGGTTTAAATACTTCCATAATGATTGATTTAAAACTATCAACATGAGGTCATTGAACTCCTTAGTCAATAAGGTATTTGCACAACTGGCTCTTATGAGCCAATGAGTCTTTTTCTAGATAACAAATAAAATGGATTGTTGATTTTCTTGCAATAATTCTGGTAGTTTCTGCACAATGAGACTCACTAGACCAATGTTTCAAACTATAATGGGCAAACAAATCACCCAGACAGGTTCTTATTTAAAATGCAGATTCTTATTTTGTAGGTTTGGATGGTCCTGACATTCTCCACTTTTAACAAGTTTCCAGATGATGCCAAAATTGCTGGTCCATAGACCACAGTTGAAGGGGGTAGTAAGACTCTATAACACTTCAGCATGACACAGGCACATGTGGCCATTTTTAAACACAAATATCTTTTTTTCTAATTTATTTTTATTAATTTTTAAATTTGTTCAAAATGGTTATACATGACAGTAGAATGCATTTTGACACGTTGTACACAAATGGAGCATAACTTCTTATTCCTCTGGTTGTATATGGTGCCGAGTCACACCACTAGTGTAATCATACATCTAAGTAGGGTAATAATGTCTGTTTCATTCTACCATCTGATTTTTAGGCCCAATCAGCAGAAATTCTGATTCAGTATTTCTGAAGAGGGCCAACAATTGGCATTTCTAAAAAGCACCCAAGTATGTTGGGGATTCTGGTCCAAGGACCACCCCTTGAGGAACAGTGGTCAGAGAAATCTTAGACTTGTAAAAAATTTGGGGTTTTAACTTAAGGAATCTACAAAGAAACTGCAGTTTCAAATTAATTGGGTTTAAGCATCATTCTTTCACCAGCATGAGTTGACTATCCATAATGTTTAGAAATTTATGCTCTTTGTGTGTGTGTGTGTGGTGGGGGGGAGAGGATCACAATGGAAATTAATGAAATCCTTCTTTGCCTTTGGGACTTTGCAATTTAAAATAGGTTATTAGCCAGAAACAAATGACAGCCACATAAAAGATGCATAAGAAAATGCATCAACACTGAAATGTGATTATGTAAGAATTGAGTAAGAGGAGACAAGAGAAATGATAGAGAAATGTGATGTTTTAAGTTACTCAGAGGTATGACTAAACATTCTGTGGGAAATATGGATCATAATATAGAGTTCCATAAGCAATATTTGCCGGAGCAAGTTTAAATGAGCATTGCAGTTTAGAACTGAGAGGTCACTCTAAGCTGTTGATAAATGTGTGCAATGTTCATGTCAAGCTCTCTAAAATCCATTGCAGGCATATCATTTCAGGAGGAAAACACAGGCATTGTGAGACCTTGGCATCCTAGTCTAAATTAATGGTGAGAGATGTCAAAATTGTTACTTAACTCTCAGATTTTCTTCTCCATGTTAAGTTGGTGACATTACTAATATGGATATAAGTGAGGACCACCAAAATGTGAAGAGAGACTATTCATTCATAGAGACTCAGTCACCATCAAAACCTCACAGGCAGAGGATTGGGAAGATTTTCCACTGAAAAAGAAGAAAGTTTCAGTATGCTCTGACTGGAGATTGTTGGTAGGAGGAAACTGAGGGTAGGATAACTTTTACAGAACATAATTGAGTTTCTTTAGTTCTGATTTGGGAGAGGCAGCAATATCAGGAAGGTGGCAGTGAGTTACCACATCATTATTTTGGTCTGAATTTTTCAGAGATTGTGGGCCAGTGTTCCATATCACAGATTGTCCACCAGTATATTCAATCTCTCAATCCCCTGTTTTGGTTGTTTGGTTGTTCTCTTATTTGGAAGAGGTTGACCATATCGAGGAAGATTAGAGACCCAGATCTTCACTGTTAAAAATTTGTTCAACATAGTCAACTGTGTCTTCAGGATCTTTGTGATCTTCTTTGTTAGTGTGTGTGACAATTGGATGATGCATTAGTAGCTGCATAAAGGCATTTCATACTCTAGATAGAAGGCAGTGAATGGACGAGCTTCATGATCACTATAACAAACACAAGAACAAGTAATCTATGAAAGAAGCTTCAGAACCAATTTCTTCAATTGCCCAACCTAGACCAAGAGAACAAAAGCAATTGTCCCTCAGTAACTGAAGGAGGTTGGGTCCTGGATTTTCCCATGGACACCAAAATCCTTGGATGCTCCAATGTTTTATGTAAACTTATATGTTACTTGCATATGACATATGTACATTCTCTGTATCACCTCTAGGTTCCTTATAATAGTTAATATACTATAAATGCTATGTAAATATTTGTTATATTGTATTTCTTGGGGGATAATGATAAGAAAAATGTCTCTACCTGTTCAGTATAGACATAATAGGTGTTCCCCAATATTTCAATCTGGTGTTGGTTAAGTCCATGGATTAGGATACTGTGGATATGGAGAACCAAGAGTATCAGTGGACCATGATTTTGTAGGTTTCTCCTTAGGCCAATGTAGTGCCTATTGTACTTTGCCTGATCCATTGATATAAGTACAACAAGAAATATTAGCAGTGGTATAGATATCATCATCATGAGTCAACAAAAAATCTAGAGCAATATAACTGTCCAGCACTACTTTTGACAATGAACTGAGATTGATACTCCATCCAAGGCAGAGGGGATATTATTAATATGGCTGTATGAAATTTGTTCATACATTTCCTTGTCCTTCTCATTTGTATATTTACCACTGTGGACAACATTGCTCCAATTGTTCTTCTATTCAATGAATCAGCAATTTTTCTAGTCTAAAGATGTTCCTGAATGGTGAAAGTTGACCTCATTTTGGTGATGATGTCTGAGGAGAATCTTTTAGCCTAAGTGATTTATGGAAGGAATATCTTTTGTACATGCAAATGTCTCAGTCAGTGAGAGCTGCTATAGCAAAATATCTTAAACTGGGCACGCAGTCAAAATTTATTATTTACTATTCTGGAGGCTAGGAAGTCTAAGATCTAGATGCTGGCAGATGTGACATCTAGGGAAGATTCTCTCTGCTTTGTATAGTTCCTAGATGCCACCTTCTTGATAAATACTCACATGAAGAAAGGGGCAAATAAGATTCCCCAGCGTGTTTTATAAGACACTAAATCCAGTGCCTTTATAAATGATTTAGTCATACCCCTCAGGACCTAGTTTCTGCCCGGAGCCTCACCTAATACCAAAACACTGATAATTGGATTTCAACATATGAATTTTGGAAGAGCACAGTATCTTAACCGTATAGCGAGTGTTGGGATGCTATTCTTAGTTTTTAAGGGACGAGACTGAGGCAAACAAGATGAGGCTTCCTGGCCACAAAGGTGTATCTGGTAGGGCACAGAGTTACAGGGAAAGAGGAATTATTCATGACATGAGGCTGAGGCTGAGAACACTAGCAGGATTCTATCTTTGGATCTCTATTAGTTTTCTCTAGGTGTCAAGTAATTAATTGATCCATAAACCTACAAAACCAACAAATTCAAATACATAAATACGACATGAGATCTGATCAATACACAGTAATACCAGGTTTATTTTATGTATAGGAGGACACAAGCAAAGTCACAAGTTGATCTATTTGAAGTCCATAGGTGGGCAAGTCCAACACCCTCAGCTGTGATTCTGTATGGTCTCCTTGGATTAAATTGGAATCACCTGGAGGTTTTGGTTTTTTTTTTTTTGTTTGTTTTGTTTTGTTTTGTTTTTGTTTTTTAATCATGGAGTTACAGTGATAGATATCATATCCAGCATCAGAAGGACTGAGGGTGGTTGCTACTATTTCAAATAATCTAAGATTGTTGTTATATTGAGTATCTTTGACAGCAGTATAATGAAAAAAGAGGCTTTAAAATGACTAGAGTGAAACAGACATTATTACCTCACTTACATAGACTGTATGACCATAGTGATCTACAATATGTACAATCAGAAAATTGAGAAATTTTTCTCCATTTATGTATGATTTGTCAAAGTGCATTCTACTGTCATGTATAACAAATTAGAACAAATAAAAAATTAAAAATGACTAGAGTGTTTAAAAAATAAAATAATCATTATAAACCAGAAGGTAAAATGTAAAATTGTAAAAACAAGTTATGCAGGGGTATCGGTTCCATATTTTGAGTAGAAGGTGTACACTATTCAAGGTTATTGAATTGTTCTGAAGGTATTGAGTCAGCTCTCCCAAAAGTTGACTAGTACTTATACAAGATCTATGAGAACCCTCGATTTCATGTCCCCTATTGAATCTTTACTTGTGAAATGTGATGCTAAGGATTAACTCCTTGGAGTTTCATTGTTGTATTTACTGTAATAATACCTAATAAGCTCTTCCAATGAGACTGAAGATCAGTTTTCCTCTGACATTTATTGAAGCACACTAAAGCTCCTTCATGAGGATCATGAAGAATCTTTAAGATGATGCTGAAGGAAGGTAGCTGTAACCATTGGGTGATGGGCCTGTGAATTCCTTGCAATATTTTGCCATGATTCCCTCTAGAAGGGTAAAGAGTAGTATCAGAGATGATGTCCCTGAGGCTAGTACTTTCATTAACTAAACTTTCAAGTTTAGTTAATATCCATTTGAAGTCATCTGGTGCCAACAAGCCTCTGTTTACAGAGTACCTGAGATTATCTGAGTTAAGGACATAGCCGTATTTTTTCCATTCTTCCATTTTAGGATCTGAGACTAAGACTGGTATTTTATAATGGACTTTTTGATTCCTTCAGAGATTTCTTCTTTGAGGGTTTAGTTGGGATTATAACGTCAGTTATTTAACTTAGTGACAGAACATATTTTTTTAGTTTCCATATCATCGTCCCTTGCATGGACTTGCACCTCTCTGGAAATTAGAACTTCATGTGAAAGTTCCTATTTTTGTACTCCCCTCCCCGATAAGGGTTCCAGCAGAGGTGATCACTTTGTTTCCAAAACACCCCAAATTCAAGTAGTGCTTCAAATGCATACCTGCTGTCTACATAGGGGTTTATTTTCTGATCTTTGGCTGATCAATTTCTATTAAGTACATACAGCATATTCTTCCATCTGGGCTAATTTTACAGAAGACTATATTTTGAAGGATATTTAATTTAGTAATATAGCATATTTTGTTTGATAAGCTTCAGATGTAGTTTTGGATGATAATCCCCAAATTGGCATTCTCAACAGGATCTATAATCAATCCAAGAAAGGTTCAGAAACTTCCCTGAGGTAAGAGTTTTATGTGGTGAATTTCTCTGTGTTCCCCAAACCTTAGTTCCTGAGTCAAGTCCACCATGAAGTCTTTCTAAATTCCTCCACAGAATGAATCATTCCTCTGGGTTATCTTCAGACTTTCCTTATGCTTGCACTGCTACAGTTCTCATATGAAATTTAATTACATTCTGCATGTCTGTGTGAGCCCCTTGAGGAGAGGGACAAGATTAGTACAGTGTTCAGCGAGTATTTATTGAATTACATTTGAATACTCAGCACACTGAGTATTGTTGGCTGGGTTTGGTAGGCCTATATCCACTGTTGGCATGAAGCAAAAAAAATCGTTCAAACACCAAACAATATGGAAGCAAAGACACAAATTACTTGTCTTGATAATGTTACATGAAAATTCTAACTAGAAAATTTTGTTGTTAATAATTTATTGTTCAACTTTCCTATCTTTAAAAGTCATCATGCTAGTATTTATGAAACTTACTGTGTGTCAGGCCCGCACAATGTACAACAGTGTACTAACCTAGGAAAAACACACTAATCTATGCAGTGTCCTTATATTAACTACAAAGGCCATATCCTATAATATAATACCCTATAATTAACAAAGTTCAGAGAGAACATTCACTAAGTGGCCAACCAACTTCCAGATTTTGAAGATTCTGCCATTTTCCCCCCTCCATGAATCATTTTGCATTTTAAGAATTTTTGACAAAATTTTGACTGTTATTCAAATGTAGTTTAAATGGACTTTTATTCTAAATTCATTCTAAGGTTTGCAATCATATGTGTGTTTCTACTTATCTGTGAACTGAGATTTAAAATGTTTTTTGTAGTATTCTGAATGAGTTGAGCCATGCTTAGTATTTCTAATTCTAGGCTCAGTCTCTGTCCATCATTCCTCACTCTTTGTCCCCCAACCCCCAGGATCTTTCCTTCTATCTGATGCCTTTATTCTCAGGCAGATCTCCTCAAAGTTGGAAAATATGGCCACCAAGGCTCTAGATTTAAATCATCTTCACATGTAAGAATCCAACCAGAAGAAAATGTCACTTTTTTGCTAGTTCCATGGAGATTTTGGATTGACCTACCTGGCGTAAATTACAGTTGTCAGAGGAACATGACTCTTCTTGGCAATACATACAGAACCAAGGGATAGGGCTTAATCCCCAACTGAATGTAATACTTTAATGGTGGTACTTTGTACAAGGAGATTCAAAATAATTAAAATGTCCACTATGAAAACCGTTACTGTTCATCATTTCATCATGAAAAGAAGATTGAAAGTATTCTTTAAATATAGAAGCCTCCCTTAAGGACTCATTATAAGTAAACAAAACAAGCAAACATCCTTTAACATGTTATTTCCAGGCTTTAACTCAACTTGCGGTTGTAAATTTGATTTGTGATACACTGTTTTGTCTTTGAGATTATAATTAATGATGTATTCAAAACAGTGTGTGTTTTGGAGCCAAGAAGGCTTTTATTCAAACCATATAAATTTCCTTAGCAACGTGACCTAATTTTATCATCAATAAAACTGGGTTTAATGAGACCTCCTTTACGAAATTTTTGTGACCTACGAAAGGGAAACTTTAACCCCAGTATTGTGTTTATTATGATTTAAAACATAATTATCTTTGTATATGTTTTCACTTCTAAATTATGAGCACCTTGAGCATTGGGATTTTCCCGAGAGCATAATATAGTTTCTGACACGTTCTTCATGAGAAATAAATGACCCATATCCCTTACCTTGCTTTGATTTCCTAAGTTTTTACTTGCATAAGCACTCTTTCTGTGGTACCGTAAAATATGTAGAACATAATACATAGTCCCTGATCATAGGTGTTACTATGCCTCTTTCGGAAGAACTACATCAGTCACACAATTTGCAATTAATATGATGTTTGTGGAATAAATGTGTCAAAGTGGGTATTTGCCATCTCACCTTTTGAAATGAGATAAGTGCAGCCCAATGATATTAACTGACCAAAGGTTACTAACTGAACCAGTTTATTAATTTGGTATAATTCGGACATGAGTCACTGAGATCAAGCACATTCTCCTCCACTGACATTAGATGAGGCAGAGCCTATGTTTTTCTAGTCGAGTCAAGTTCACTTTGGTTCAATTAATCAGCGTCCCTTCTAAGTCAGTGTTCATGGTCTTTCCACTCTCCAAAGCTAGCCAAGCCCCAGCTTAAGAGACCTAAAATGTCATCCTTGTTTCTTTTATTCCTTCTCCTCTTCTTCTCAGGTCCTCTTTTCTTCATTGTTGGGGACAGCAGGGACTAGAGTAAAGGGGCAAAAGCTGTTAGCGTGATTAGCACTGTTAGTTCCTCTCTGTGTTCTCAAATACTGACTTTCCTAGCCCGCACATGCCTCAGAGGAGAGATTCTCTTTGGTTTGACATTGTCTTTTGCTGCTGCTTCTTGTCCTTCAGCTAAGTGGCTGTTTTGGCAGGACCATACCTGATCAGCAGCCTTGTTCAGCAGTCCTCTTGATTTACATGCCAGGAAGATGGCTCAATCCTGGTTACTATCAACTGTGTCTACTCTGTGTGCCCAAAGGTCATTCACCCTTCCCATGTCAAACTGTTATTTTGCAGGCTGCTTTGCTGCTAAACTACCTGCAGCATGCCATTTCAATCAAATTCATTTTCTCTTCTCAGCTTGGCAGAGTGCAGAGATTAGGAAACCCACTGCGTAAGCACATTTCCAATGTGTAAATGAGATATTGGTCTCTCTTTCTTTGGCAGACCCCTTTCCAAGCTATTCCCTTGGTGGGCTCTCTTCACTTAGCTTAACCTCTGGGAGACAGGCAACCTGGTCCATCCACACATAATCTCTCAGCAAGAACATCACACTCCTGAGAATGCTTCCAATTTCCTTTCTCTTCCGAACTCTGCCCAGGAAGATTGGGGCAGGGTTGTCTGCTGATGGAAGCAAGACCAGCTCTGCCAGCTTAGCAACTTTTGCAGAAGATGAGTCTGGAAGCTCTTAAGGCTCTTCAGAGTGTGAGCACACCTAAGGTTTCGCTTTTCAGACTTCATTCCATCTTAATGCCACAAAATTTCCTTTGATATTCTCTTGTAGAGTATAGCAAGCTTCTCTATTTTTGTGTTGCTGGTGATTGAACCCAGGGCTTCACACATGCTTTGAATGTAAAACATTCAAAATATCAATTTCTTCCTGATCTGAGTGTTTACCCTAAACCTTGTAAAGTCTTTTCCTACTCATTATAACAAAGTTTCACACAATGCTGCACAAGATCTAGGGTCTGTCAAACACCAGCTGCTTCTCATTTTGCAAACTAAATTGTGTTCTCCGGTCCTTGGTTTCCTGCATTGACATTAATTATATGTGTCGTACTTTGCATTTATGTTGAATGAATGCTTGAACATTAGGAAGGCCTGGTTTCACATCTGTTCTGTAATGTGAGTGGGGTTCTAGGTTATCTTGCTAATCTTGGGAATGGGTACAATGCATTTTTACTTTAATTGCAACACAATTGATCACAATGAGAAGAGCATGTTCTTGGACATATTTAAATGAATTTATTACTCAAAATTTTCTTGGTTTAACTGGTGGTATACACTTGACTCCATTATATGGACAAAAGTAAAAGTTTAAAGTAAAAATGTTGGCAAAGTGCTGTACAAGAAAACTTAGTTAATGGAACATTTACATTATAAGAAATCACATTATGTGCTGAATACTTTCATAATTGCAAGATAGTGGACAAGATTGTTCAGTTCATTGGCCATAAAAAGGACAATCTCATCTTAATATGTATGATACTCATTGTTCTCACATCCTCTTCACAAGCCATTTTATTTCCCAGAGGAAACATTAAAATAGTGGGGGCTTTTTTCTTTTTTTAATGTAAAGGATGTTTAAACCACTATCTTATGTAGAAATTACCATGGTGCATTAGAGAACTAAAATTCACTTGATAAAGCAGAAATGGTCCAAGTACATACTCATGAACTGCTTACTTGCTTTAAAACCAAATGATAGATTATTTGATCTAATAGTCTTTCAAAATCAAAAGGAGAAAGGACATTCAACACCTTTGCTTTGCATGTAGTGCTCATTGTCACAAAATTGAATAACATTATAAATAAAGGAAACCAGTAGATATTATTTAATTTTTCTATATGTAAGAATAAAAGCAAAGGTAAAGGTTTTAGCATGCTTACTTTGATTTAGTGCACAGGTTTATTGACTCTCCTTGCATTCTTTGGGAAGTAAGAGTCTACAAAGGCAAAAGACCCTTTCCATGGAAGACACATGGAAACCATCATTACTAGATTTTTGGTCAATAAAATATTTCGGTAATAGTCTACTAACCATGATGAATCCCTCTTTATATAATCATTTCAAAAAAGCCTGCTTTTTTTCTTTCTTTTTTTTTTGGTGGTGACAGGATTGAACTAAAGTCTGCTTCTTAAGCACATTAGAGAGTTACCTCACTTAACAATTCAAGACCCACTGCAAATAATAAATTATATTTGAACTCCAATTTTGGGCATTTAAAAAATTATTGAGAAAAATAATTTTTGAGATTATGAAGTGTAACTGCAGAAATACCAATAGTAACACTAAGGATGCAACTGTCATGTTGTAAACACTGTTTCCCAGAGAACAAAATTAGATACTTAGAGGCATTTGAAATTTAAAAATGCAAAGTACTCATCAGCTCCACTATAGTACAATTCAGTTAATTAAGGTCATTTGTTCAGTGTTCCTCTAGTTTGGAAGTTAAAAAAAATAAGAGTTTCTGTACTGTGAAGAGAGAAATACTTTCAATTCAATGTATACAAAGATTGCCATACTAAGGTAGATATACAGTCTGTGTGTATATGTATTATATATAGATGTATATGTGTGTATATGTATTATATATGTGTGTGTATATGTATTTTATATATATATATATACATATATATATACACACATTGTTTTCACTTTGAGTTCTTTCCATTGTTATCTGATAATTACATAACTAAAACTAATCGGTAGGTAGTCCAAGTCTCATAGGAAGAGGGGAAGCATTTGTACAAGCAATGCATGATTATGCAATTATGGCATTTGTGCTCAGTGTGTAATCAATCTCATCTTCCTGCCACAGGTCTCTGAAATTCACTCAGAGACACAGGATGAAATATCACAAGCACAAAACTTATTCATTCTTATAAATTTTTGTTTGTTTTTTTCCAGCTATATTGGACAAAACTTACTCTTAAAAATCAAATTATTGTAGTCAGTTCTATTAAGACACAGCATGACAAGGAAATCTAATTATAATTTCATCATTTATTTAATCAACTTATAGCCATATCCTATAAAATTTTTCTGAAACAAAAATATTCCATCAGTACAAAGCAATCCCACAAAGTGATCTTAGAAGCAGGCAATTGTAGCTTGTGGATTTGGAGGCCAGAAGAGAGTAAGGTAGCCTCACAAATAGCATTGTCATCATTCAGGGACAGAAACCAGTGCAGGAGTGATGGCAAAGGATGGAAGCACAGGAGGCAGGAGGGAACAAAGACTATGCCCTGAATGGTTATCATCTTCTTTCACCTCTGAGCAATTTGTATTCAGAGGCATGGGTGGGCTCATGCTCTACTGAAGCCTGGAGCTGTTCATTGAAGGTGTCCACTAAGCACTAGCTATGCAGCCAGAGAGGCCAGAAGTCCCTCCCCACCACCATCTTTGACTTTGAAAGCACACCCTAGGCAAACTTCATAGAGGAGCTAATCTACCCTGATTCACAGTGCATACATGTAAGTACTGACTTGGTAAGTCCAGGTTGCTTGTGTTACAAGATCACTAAAATAACAATATTTTATCTGTAGAAGAGGTATAAAAACTATCCCCAAATAGGACCTTTCCTTTTCCAATGGTCATTGTCAAGTGAAGTATCTTGTTTTTCATTTAAGACTGCTGAAACACCCTGATGGTAGCCTACTCCTTGCCACTTAATTCTGTATAAATATTCTGTCTACACATTTCACTCGATTTCGGCTATTATGGCAACAGTAATAATTTTAGAATTTGTCTCTCATATATCCAATAGACTGTTTACTTTATGTATGTAAGTATAGTGATATTTGTAGGCTTATCATACACACACACATACACACACCATTTAAAAGGAAAAGAAATAAAACAAACTACTTCATTTAGGGACCAATAAAATCATACCCAAGTGACTCACTTAAGCATTAGGAGACAAAATAGTCTCTGGCCTCAAAGTGAAGAAGTTATGTATACCCCATAAAACAATCCTATTTCTAGCTAGGGTAATGTAATGAACCTTAGAATATCCATTGATGTAACTACCTTTGCCTACTTCATCAAATTAAACTGAGCCTATTTAAAGCTTTGCAAACCGAGTAAGACACAGTTTCTTTTAAATCCTTAGTTCAACATATGAGAAAAATCATGGTCCGTGAAAAATCTAGGAAAGCTGTAAAGGTGTAGAATCCTAGAAACGTTTTTAAACTCATGATGAAGAAATTGCTAAAATGTGAACCCCGGGCAATTTGCTGCTCTTAAGTATTGTATTAGTTTCTGCCATTGTGGCTGATACCTTTTGCAAAACCAAACTTGTTAACTATATGTAGAGACTCAAAGGGATCTTAGTATCATCTCTTTTATTTGCTTTATAAGGTCAGGGAGAGTAATTTTCAGACACAATCAATGTGCTTTAAATGCACTTGGATGTGATCAAACCATGTCATCAAAGTATATGATCAAAGGGTTGATTCTGCATGAATCTCTTTCCACTTACCTTTACGTAGATATAGTAAACTATTTCCCAACTGAATTGTTTTTGACATACCAATTGTATCTAGCACAATGTTTAGTTGAGGATTGTGTATGATTTAGTCACTAAATGGGGAAGTCAATTTCCAGCTGCTTTCAAAGTATATACTTATGATATTACACCTACTACATATTTTGATAACAAGTAATCATTCACAAATTTGAACATAATATGCTTCATCGCAAGACATTGACTCCATGTGTTTAAAATATGTATTTATTGTTCTTTTAAATATATATTCTTTTAGTTACAGGTGGACACAATACCTTTATTTCGTATTTATTTACTTTGCAGTGCTGGGGATTGAACGCAGGGCCTTGTGCTTGCAAGGCAAGCACTCTACCAACTGAGCCCTATTTTGTTTTTTTATGTGGTGCCGATGATCGAACCCAGGGCCTCATGCGTGCTAGGCGAGCATCCTACCACTGAACCACGGCCCCAGCCCATGTATTTATTCTTTATTAAACATCTGTCTAGTTTCCATCTTTAATTCTAATCAGTTCTTTTGGTCCATAATGTACTGTTATAGTGTACATTTTTACTCTGTACATTTTTACTCTTTACTCTGACACTCTGTTCTCATTAACTATGAGAAGCAGGACTGACATTTTACTAAATCCTTGGGAATTTAACTTCCAGTTTGTTCATCACTGAGGAAGAGCAGTTTATTTGACTTTTCCACTGGCTTTGAGTCAGCACTACAACTCTCTTGTCCTGATATCACATCCCAGTAAATATCATGTGCTGCATAGCTTATAATTATCTTGTTTGAAAATATCTTTATTGAGGTTATGATCAATGAGTCAGAGGAATAGTACTAGCCTGTGAGTCATTTAACCTTACCAAGCAATCACTACCTGATTTCTTTGGAATTTATAGTGTAACTACAACACAGATGACCCCCTGAAGTTGTTTAATCCCTATTATCAAACATAGACTTCCCCAAGTAGGGAAATGTTTGATGTTCCTAGGACAAATCTGAACCCATGGGAAATTCAGAAGGAATTCTTAAACATGGGGCTATAGAATTAGATTTTATGGATTTGGATTCCAACTCTACCATCAAAATTAAACTCAAATATTTTTCCGAACCTATTTAAGCCCTGATTTCCATACCAATAAAGTAAAAACTATTATAACTTCTTACCCAAGGGGATATATTGAAATAGTTCAGATAATCTTTGTGAGGCATGTGGGATAGTAAGTGTATAGCAGACAATCACTAGATCATGAAGTAAGGCATTTATTACTATTTTGCTGACTGAAGTATTTGCCCAATTCAACCTATATTTTATAATTAAGATTTTGTTATCCAAGATTTTTTCATACTTATACATGATCATAGTATATCAAATTATTACTAAAATTAAAATTAAGCATATATAGTTTCTCTTAAAGTATATTTCCTTCTTAGACTTCAAAACATAGTTTTAGTATGGTTTTAGAACTTCTGAAATTTTTACTGCAAAATTCACATTTTAAAAGTTTAAAGTAGCACGTATTAACTTTAAAATTTAAAGCTATTTTAAAAACCTTTAAGTTGAAAGTAATTGACATTTTTTTTCCTATTTCGTTAGTACATTGCTTGAGTTAATTAAAAAAATAAAAGGGAGTCAATTAATTATTTTAATCTTTAATTCATACGTGTGTGTGTGTGTGTGTGTGTGTGTGTGTGTGTGTGTATGTGTGTATGGAAATGCAAATAGATTTTTAATTCCGACCTTGCTATTAACTTACTACAGCCTCTGGAATCTAAGTTTATAAGATCCAACTGGAAAGAAATACTATCTTTGTAAAGTGATTTTTGGCCCACATGGTGACAAGAACAGCAGGGCTACAAATGTCATTTCTGGAAAAAAAAAAAAATGGCTGCCCCAGTTTAACTTTCAAACCTAAGACTACCAGGAATGCACCTGCAATTGAACAAGTTGAATGTATTGCTCTTCACCTCGAGAAAGAAAACACACCCTGAGGAACCATGCAGTGTCTCAGAAAGAAGGTTTTAGGAAGACTTGAAAATTTGTGTATATACTGGATACTTTGGAGAGTACTGGGAAAGCAGTTCTTGCATCTGGAGGAATACTGTCAGGAAGCACAAGTACTTTAATGATTAATATTTTACTAGTTTCAAAAAGGGGAGAGACTGGAATGAAATTAAACTGTGATTAGCAAAGAGGTATATAGTATATTAACCAGGTTGGGGAGAAGTTGGTCAGTTTGTTTATTCCAAAAACATGTTTTTGTCTATGTTCAAAAAATGATTATGGAGTCTTGTTGTTTTGTGGTGATCCACCATGGTCATGGAGTGACCATCACCATTAAGTGATGTTCTGTGAAGGTGTTTATTTCAACAGGAAGTCACCACATTCCCATGGGATCAGGAAGCAACCAGGCACTGTGCATCTCTTTCTCTCTGTGTTCATAATGTATGACCAGTAAATACTGCCAAATAAAACCAGTGTTTACTTAGTGGCAACTGAGTGCCAAAGACTGTGCTGGATGCTTCAAATACATGACCATACTATACTGCACAGAGTTTCAGTTTTGCAAGAAAAGAGTATTATCCTTCTTTAGAGATGAGGAAACAGACTGAGAGAGATGGCATGATTTACCTAATGTCACACACTTTGGAAGGATGCGATCTTAAAACCGTTCCTCCAGTGTATCTGCTTCCACTACGACATGCTTCCTTCTTGTGTTTGAGTTACATGTAGAAGAAAGAAGATGGGACACATACCTTCCAAAAATAATGGGCAGTTTTCTTCAAAACTACATCACCAAACATGGAAATAAAGGACTCCTCTTAAATCCATTCTAGATCTCTTATAAAATCTACCCACTGTACTTCAGATATTATCCTAAAAAGCTTTTTAGCCACACAGCTCCAGCTTACAGAAAATATGTACAAACATGATAATAAGAGCCTGGGAGAGGATATTTTTGCACATTTGCCCCACTGTTAACTACTAATAGAGAAAGCATGGAATAGAAGTGCCTAATTAACAGACACATGGATTCAAAGAATAAATCTGTTTGGAAACATTGACTGTAAAGACAATTGGTATAATAAGTCTCTGAGGCCATCAATGTATCAACATAGTAAAACACTAATATTACTATAGTCATCATGATGATTGTGTTTACAAAATGTGAAATAATATTTATCTGATTAAGTTTAAATAGGCAATACATTTAAGAAAATATATTTAAAAATATGAACTATAGAAAATTGGCTGAGAATCAAGTAAAATTCTATAACCTAGAAAATTTGCTTCTAATAAGTTCTACCACTTTGTCAGATAAAATTGGCATTATGGTAATATTCAAATAATAATCTTATCACTTTTTACAACTTGATTAGAATTTTGTCTTCAGGGAATTTGCTTAAATGACACAAGCAATCATAAAAGAGGGTTAAAAAATATTAATCTACAATGAAAACTAGAAGTCAAAAAATAAAAGTTTTATATAATAGTTTGATTGAAAATCAGCATAAAATTGGTACAAATTGACAAAAGATTATTTTATATGAGACTTCAAATTATCTGATGAAGATAATGCAACTAATATTAGCCCCAGAAAATTCGTATTAGGAAAGTGAGTTATTTGAGTTGTGAATGGTCTGGATTAAAGGTGGTAGACCACCAGCCTACTAAAAAAAGTGCAGCTGGTGGCAAGTTTTGTTTAGTCTGCAGAGTATTGATCTGCTCAGGGATTTTTTGGAAATAAAACATAAGCTGATCTCGGCAAAGGTAAACAATGAACCAGCATGAGGGTGACAGACACATCTGTGTGTCCCACCTTTCTGCATGACATAGTCAGCTGGGGCTGAGGAGCAGCTGTCTTTTATGGGACTGTGGTCAAGGGAGTTCACACACCTGGATTACTTTATCCCTCTGCTCTGAGTCCCTGCAGACGCTGGTATTTATGATCCCAGGCAGGATGTTTGCTTAGGTCTCCTCTGTTTCTGTGATTCTTTGTATTCATCAGTATATTTCTCTTATGCTTGTTGACGTTTTATGCATAGCTTCATGGTGTGTGTGTTTCCAACCAGAGAAAGGTGCAACTTTTCAGAAGTTGAAGTTGGTTTATCAAGTATATATTTTCAATGAAGACATTTTCATTTTAAACTTTGTAAATTAGTGAGACCTATTTTCAGCAAATGCTTGGCAAAGATGTAAGACATATTATCAAGGTATACCTTAATTTTATTTTTAAATCTGAGAATTAGAATTGGATTTAAACTATTATAGTTTCACATCAAAATTTAGAGGCAAAATTATGCAAACATATAAGAAATTAATGTTCATTTATTTTCCTCTGTGTAGTTTTTTGACTTTGGTATTTACTCTATAAGCAAGATGACTGGCCTCCCTGCACTGCTTGAGAAATATCACAAATCATACTTGGAGAGATCTCCTCATTACTAGAATTCATGATGTATTTATTAAATGTAGGAAACAAATTACATTTATATTAATGTCATTAATTCTCCAATCCATATTTTTATTTGCAACTGTAAATACTAATTTTGCAGGGATAAGGATTACATCATAATTCTATTAGTTTTAAATTTTTACTGGTAATGAGATATGATTGTCCATTAAGATACAGTTCAACCATGAACACAAATTATGCTATTGTGAATAATAGGATACAATAATAAATTTCTCACAGTAATTTGCTTTAAAAGAAAAGATGATTTAAAAGTTTTTATTGGACGAAAACCCAACTTTGTGTATTTTATCTCCCTTGGGAACTTAGACTGAATGCTTTAAGACTTTGCATACATTATAATCCTCCTGCCCAAGTATAATGGAGTATTCCAAGGGTTCGATTTTGTAGTCGAAATGTTATACTATGTGTCTATTCATTTGCTACTAAAATTATAATATCCGTCTTATGTATTACCATTCTTTATATGAATAATATATATTCTAATTTTTACTTTAACATCTGATATGACATTTATTCATGACCTTTTGTAGAGACTTTTTGTATTAAAATTGGCCGATTTTCTTCTGGCTTCCTTCAGAGACTACCACCAAGTCCATTAGGCACTCACGTAGAATCGAAGGCATATGGATTATCACTCTCTTAGAAGGTCATGTCTAGCACAAAATTGGCCAAATTGGATTTCTCAGAATTAAACTTCATGATGATAGCAAAGTAGGGTCAACATATTAGCCATCATTATTTAAATTCCCTATATGATAACACCAGCATTTGTGTCATTTCCGAGTGTGTTTTTTATAATTGCCTTGCTTCTTCTGTTTATTATCTTGCCTTTGACATGCCTTGTAATTTTTGGTTGAAAGTCAAATAGATTGTATTGAGTACAGACTGTTAGTTTGAGAATTTCTGTTAGTCTACCTAAGAAATGGGCTGAATATTTGCTGTAGCTATTAGTGTGTCAGAATTCCCAAAAATGTGGCCTGGGGCAAAAATTATAAAACGTTATAATCAGAGAATAATTTGTTTTCTAAAATAATTCCAATTAATTGATCTTAACATATTGGTGCTTTGAGTACTTATTCATTACTTCTTTATCTTCTGATTTATTCCTTCTTTTTCCCCAGATGTATAGGGCAATGTTCTTTGTTTATCACAACCATGGTTTTAGCCAATATTATTTCTCTAGAGATTTCAGCTACCTGTCAAAAACATTACCACCTAAGTACATCAAGTGTTCCTTAAAATCTGTGTGTCCCAAAGTAACAGTATCATTTCATTGAATAAAAAATATTTCTTCTTATTTTTGTTAATGTTTCTATCAGAGTTACGGTTCTAAAATCTCAGAAGCAAGAGGCTGTCTTTTGTTTCCGGACCATGTATAGACATAATTGCTAAATCCACTTCATTTTCTTTTCAAATCCATTTTCCCTGTCCCCTCACTTCCACCATCGGATCCTCCTCCTCCTCAGCTACATTCTTTCAGTCGTCCCTAATTCATCTCTCTCTTTACCTCCTTCTCCAACCTTGGTTTTGTGATGCTACTGGACTAATCTTCCTAAACTATAGTTCTGGTAAAGTCAGACTACCACTCAGAACTCCGCAGATTAGACCCTGATGATTCTCAATCATTGTGCTCCATGATTTGGTTCCACATCTTTATTTCTTTCTTTCACAAACCCTTATTGACTGCATAATAGACAAATATATGCAGGTACACTGGAGGCAGAGATTACAGAGAAAAATAAAAGTAACATAAACAGCCGGGCACGGTGGTGCATGCTGTAATCCCAGCAGCTCAGGAGGCTGAGACAGAAGGATCACAAGTTCAAAGCTAGCCTCAGCAACTTTGCAAGACTCTGAGCAACTCAGCAAGACCCTGTAGCCAAATAAAATATAAAAAAGGACTGCAGATGTGGCTCAATAGTTAAGCGCCTCTGAGTTCAACCCCTGGTACAAAAATAAATAAATAAAATAACATAAATGAGTAACTTAAAATATAGACCCCTAAAATAATTAAAGCATAAAATGTGATGAGAATCAAGACAGAGGTCTTTATTAAGTGCCATTGGACAATAATCTATGGGATGATTCTCTGACCCCAAAGAGATCATCCTGAGCTGGTCTTTTCATAGAAATCAGGTCTGGAAGGAATATCAGACAAAATTTCTCCCAATCTACTCATTCCAGGCTACTAAAGTTAAACCTCAGTTGTTTTTTTCCCTACTATACCTAACATACACATACAAGCATACACAAATTAAGCAGAGTCCTATTGTTCTCTTGATGAAAAACAGTATTTTCACCTTGCGTTCATATGATTCCAGGCAGAAATAAAGGTGAATTTCCAAACATGTATTGTGTAGTACCACATATAATTTCATCAGAAGCAAGTTATTACCCACAAAACCCAGCAAGTGTGAGAACCACAATCTAAAAACTACTACCCCCTTCAGATTCATTCTTCTCTATCATATTTGCCTAAGTATGAATTTGGTGTGTCTCTGTCTCATTTCTTCAACTAGAAAACCTAGTTATTTCAGTATAATAATTACATTGCACACTGTTTCCCCAGGAGCATTTAACAACGCAGTTCACCTCAGTAGGGAATGAAGAATTATTTGTGGCTGACTGTAGGCTTTCATAATTCAGTTTGTGGCCAGGTATTGGATTCGTTTAGAAAAAAAAAATTCAAATTTGCAGTCATCCCTGACATGTGGGACATGCCACAGATTGCCATTTTTCTTCATGAATCATCTCCTCTACAGAATTCATTTTTAAAAAGCAATTGAATAGACAAACTGATGATGAATCAAATCTTAGAACTATCAATGAGATTCTGAACTCTAAATGAGATAAAACAAAGCACCATTACTGTTGATCAATATCATATGACCCAGTCGCACTTGACAAAACTATTAATAGAAATGTGTTCCAAAGATTCTGGAGACACACATGGTCTCTCCTTCTTTGGGGAGTACTTAATAATTGTAACAATCACTGCCACCACAACAGCAAGGCAGATATCATCCATTTGAATTGATGGCACTTAATGATTTGCTTATTAACCCCCAAATCCTTATTTCCCATCATTTGTTCTAATTCAGGCCATCTGACCTAATTGTGGAATCCTATGCAAATTCATTTGCTTTTCCAAAGTCTGGTTTTCTGCTCATACTGTTTCATTGTTCCAAAAGTTCTTCCTACTTTTCGCCATATCCCCAAATTTTAATGTTTTTAAAGATTTAAGCTAAATGCAATGACAGCCATGAACTTCCCCTTTCCCCTGTATGGGAGGTCTCCTACCCTCCAGAAAGCATTTGGGACTATATTTCCTATGACATTTATCATGTTGTCTTGCATTATAATTGCTTTCAATTTTACTAATAAGAGTTCAAGAGTATCTTTTATATAATTTGGTTAATTAAATAATTTTAAAAATAAAGAGATTACCCTAGGTTCATTTTTGCTTTCCCCATTTCAATCTTGTGAGTGCTTGAGAAATAAAATTTTGTCTGAAATTATATGGTATATTAAAAAAAAAGTAATATCAGTTCTTGGTTGGGACCTGAATTTTTTTCTTAGTGCATAGAAATATCTTAGGTATATTTTGGGATGTAAGTTATCACCTTTGATTTCAACATGACCTTATAATTTGCTTTATGAAAAAAAAAGAAAATTATGAAGTATTTTTGTTCCCAAAATGGAGTTTACAGTGGTATAGCTGCATAGAACATGGTTAAATTGGTCAGTAATTTGCATACTTGCTACTAATTTTTCTTTTCTTTTAATTGCAAACTGAAAATTTATAAATTGTATATACTTATGAGATGAAATGTGATGTTATGATTTATGAATATAATGTGAACAATTAAGTCAAGCTAATTAATATATCCATACCTCAAATGCTCATCATTTTCTGTGCTAAAATATTTTGAAATTTAATCTTAGCAGTTTTGAAATATATAATGCTCTATTATCAACTAAATTCATCATTCTGTGCAAGACAGCTCAAAAAAAAAAACCCTATATTATCTAACTTTATTTTTTTACATTTGAACCCTCATCTCCCATTTCCCAAACTCAGCTCTAAAAATCACCATTCTGGGTCAAATAATGGAATATTACTCAGCTTTAAAGAAGAATGAAATTCTGGCATTTGCTGGTAAATGGATGAAGTTAGAGAATATCATGCTAAGTGAAATAAGCCAAACCCAAAAAAACAAAGTTTGAATGTTTTCTCTGATATGCAGAAGCTAATTCACAATAAGAGGGCTGGGGGATAGGGAAGAATAGAGCTAAGGTATATTAGGTAGAGGGGAGTGAAGAAAGGGAAAGGGCATGGTGGTGGGAATGATCGTAGAGCGAAACAGACATTATTACCTCATGTACATGTATGACTGCATGACCCATGTGATCCTACAATATGTATAATCAGAAAAATGAGAGATTGCACTCTATTTATGTATGATCTATCAAAATGTATAAATGCATTCTACGGTCACGTACAACTAATTAGAACAAATAAAATAATTTTTAAAAAAGAGAAAAAAGCACCATTCTACTCTGCTTCTATGAGTGTCATTGTCTTAGATTCTAGTTATAAGTGACAGCATGCAGTCTGTGCTTGGCTTATTTCATGTTACATAATATTCTTCAAGTCTATCCATATAGTTGCAAATGACAGAATTTCTTGTATATAAAGACTGAATAGTATTCAGTTATGTGTGTCTATGTGTATGTGTGTAACATTGTTACATTTTTTTTCTAACGATGACACCTAGGTTGATTCCACAATTTGGCAATAGTAAATAGTGCTACAATGAACTTGAGAGTGTAGAAATTTCTTTGGCAAACATCTCAAATATTTTGAGGAAATATACAGAAGTGACATTGCTGGACTGTATTATAATTCTGTTTTAGTTGTTTGAGGAGCATTCATACAGTTTTCTAATTTTCATTTTTACAAATTTACATCCCTACTAACAGTGTACAAGGTTCCCATTTCTCCACATTCTTGCCAACACTTATCTTTTTGATTATAGCCATTCTGACAGGTGTGATATAACATCTTTTTGCATTTTGTGTTCATTTGTATGTCTATTTTATTGAAGAAATATCTATTCAGCTTCCTTGCCCAGTTTTGATTGTGTTTTTGTTTTGTTTTGTGCTGTTGAATTTCTTGTGTTTTATGTATTAATGCCCTTAATAGGTATATGGTTTATTTTTCCTAATCAGTAAGTTGTCTCTCCATAAAATTCCTATAAAATATCTTTTTAGTTTGATATAATCACATTTATCTATTTTTGCTTCATTTTCTGTACTTTTGGGATCAAATTTAAAATAATTGCTCAGATCAATGTCAGGCAGCTTTCCCCCACTACATTTTAAAAAATATTTTTTAGTTGTAGAAGGACACCATACCTAATTTTATTTATTTTTATGTGGTGCTGAGGATCAAACCCAGTGCCTCACACGTGCTAGGCAGGTGTTCTACCACAGAGCTACAACTCCAGCCCCTCCACCTCCTACATTTTTTCTAGTAATTTTTTTTAATAGTTTCTGGTCTTAATTTTAATTTCATTTGTTTTCTTTTCTAACACGTTTTTACCTAACCCATTTTGGTGTCCTGCAAAAACAGTTTACAGTTTGAACAGTAAACTGAAAAATTTAAGAAGTCTACAAGATAAAAATGCTCAAGAAAGTATTTTATGTAAGACATTGTTAAATTTGCAAGTTTTTTGTAAGTCATTTTGTTGTAAAAATTTGTATAGTAATTCATATAAATCAAAAGTTTAAATCACTGCTATAGTTTGGATCTGAAGTATCTCCCAAAGGTTCATGTGTTCAAGGCTTAGTCCAACTCATGACAGTATTGGGAAGTGGAGGAACCTGGAAGAGAAGAAGTCTAAGAAGAAGTGAATTAGGCCTCTTGAAGGGGATATTATGACTCTGACACTTTTCTGTCTCTTTCTTTTCTTTTTGGCTGCCATGGGGTGAACAGATCTCCTTTGCCATATACTTCCTTCATGATATACTATGCCATCACAGGCCCAAAAAAACAAGGTCAAGTAACAATGGACTGCAATTTCTAAAACCATGAACCAAAATAAACCTTTCCCCTTCTAAGTTGATTGTCTCAGGTATTTTGTCACAGCAGCTGAAGGCTGACTGGCACAATAGTTATGGTAAATTTTACTGGTCATACCAATATTTTGCATTTAGTTCCTTGAACATCAATTGGGAAAGACAGCACAGGCTAAGAAGGTACTACATAATTATGCATAAAAACACATGGGTTTTTATTCCAATACTTTTGTTGTATACTCTAACTTTCTCAAGAGGTAAATGGCTTAAAATAACATCTTGCTAGCTTTCCTATGGCAGACTGTGTAGGTTGGCAGGAACAACAGTATGAAAATTCTGTTTATTTACTGAGAAAGACACCATCATCATTTCTAATTACTATTACTAAACCATCAGAAAACCCCTTACTGAAAATGGTTGAACTAGTTAATTCCTTTTTTTCCCAAAGTCTACATTATTCTTGATAATTTGGTGAAGGAGACTGAAGTTAGCAGGCATAATTATTCAGTTAGATAGGATTCTAATCAAAATATAAACTAAGTTTAGATAATATTTCCTCCTTGTAGGCTCTATTGTGATTTGAATCCAGAATTGTCCTCTTAGAGTATTGAAAACATAATCCGCAGTGCAGGAAAGTTCAATGGTGGAGCTGTTAGGCAATGCTGTAACCTCATTAGTGGATTAATTCATTGATGGATTAACAATTTAAATATACCACCGGATGGTAACTGTAGGCAGGTGGGGCATGACTTGAGGAAGCAGATGACTGGGGTGTGGCCTTGGGGATTCTATCTTGCCCCTAGGTCCTTGTTTCTCCTTCCCTGCTTCTTCGATGTCATGGTCTAAGTAGCTTTCCTCCACCATGTTTGTGTATACTTGTTGGTGTGTTGGTGTTTTTTTTGTTTGTTTCTTTGTTTGTTTTTTTGTTTTTTTTTTTGTCTCGGTGGTTAAGATTGTGGCTTCTTTGTTTATTATTGCTAAATCAAAGTGGAAGCCAAAAAGCTTTCATGAAAGTCAGTTGGAAGCTCTTAACAAATCCGTAAGAATTTTGGTTTGTTAAAAGCCACCTTTGAGTTAATTATGCTCATTTGGAATATCTTATTTGTGTCATGGATGATTCACAGAGTGAACAGAAGCTCCTTAATGCTTCTCTTCCACCCAACTTTAAACTCAATTTTTGAGATTTATTTCTTATTGGAATTGCTTAGCTCTGCTGTGCTTCTCTGGAAGAATTTAGTCATGCCTTCTTTTCAAATCTCCCTAATGATTATCTGAAAATGTTTCTTATGTCAAATTTATTCATTATTTTCAAATCAATAGACAACTGTTAAAAACTCAAATTCCCTATTTCAGTATAGAACTACTGTACATGTTCTCTTGTTTAATTTTATCTAATACATTTCTATGCACTGAGTTTGCCTAAAAAAAATTGTATCAGATGGAAGGCATGTTACTAGTCAAGGTTTAAGAATGTAACAGCTAAACAAAGTAGCCTAAAGCAATTTTAAAAATATAGTTTTCTTACGTGTGCATTAAGCACCTGAAACTAGCTAGCATGTTAAACATTCTAGAGGCATTATTATATTAGCATACATTGTCTATATCTCTTCTTAATGCGTGAGTGGAAGAGAAGATGTAGATTTCTGTCAATAATGTATAAAGGCAATGCTAATAATGATATTGCAAACTTTAAAAAAAATTTATTGTTATTAAATGATAAAGAGAATGTTCATAGAGCTAATAATTTCCTTAAAAGAAACAGCTAATACACATAAATGTATTAGCAATATTCTTTGTAGAAAAAAAACTCATTCTCTTTTAAAAAATGAGTTATTTGGAGTTGTATTTTCAAAAGCAAATTAGTATAAGATGTATGATTTTTTATTCAGTTAACTGTCATTAAATTATATAATGTTTTTAATGCTCAATAAATTGCTTTATATTTGAAATATGAGTGATTTTGATGATATGAAATTACTAAGAAGGGAGTCGAACAGAAAATATGTTTTTAGAATGGCCAAGCTTTTCACTCTTATCCTCCTGTGTTGGGTATCTCATGAATAACAATGATTCTTTTTCTTTTATTACTGCTCAATGAAGTTTAATAAATAATGTCTATTTTCCTGATAGGTAGCTATGTAAATTGATTCTAAGCACTGCTTTGCCTTAAGGAAAGGTAGATGACTTACAAACAAAGAGTTACAAAAGTCTTCAAAGACTTGAAGAATAGAGAGAAATCCAGAAGAAAATAATAAGACCTAAAAAAAGTCTAAGTAATTATGGTTTGATTAGTCTAATTTTATTACATAATAAATTTAAAGAAAAATCTAGGAATTAATAATATAAAATGATAAATATTGAAAAGTCATAGAAATTTAGGGAAAAGATTAATTTCAATCATTCAACTTTAAGGAAGTAGAGGATTAGTATACAAGGGGAAGACTCAAATAATAATATACATTGATCTTAGCAAAGCGCTAGATAATGCTTATAATTACTTGAAGTTAATTATTGTCCTAAATATTAACACTATTGCCTATATTGAACACCAGATGGAGGATTTAATCACACTAGACTGAGCTGACGAATATGTTGAAATAAGTGTCCTTATTTAAGTTCCCTCAAACTTCAGACACAAAGAGTACATTATGAATATGCTTACTTTATGGAGTAAATCACCACATGCTTACTTCATAGACCTGTGAGATATAAAATTATTTCTTCACATTTTGAACTTTCCTGTCTTATTAAAAATGCATAAATTCTATTCCACTGTGCTATGCATTGTAAAGTTGCACAACTCATTTGATAACTCAGGCCTTTGTTTTCTGCTATGTAAAGTTCAGCAGACTTGTGTGGATGAACTGCAAGTCTTTCAATCTTTGGTTCTGTTCTGCATGTGACTTTCCATAGAAACACATATTAGGCACATACTTGAACATTTAAATTGCTTAACAAAAACAATATGTGAAGATAAAAAAACCATATATGAAGATTCTGGCACTAAATCACATGACCAGGACTCAAAAAAATTCTTTACTAAATAGTGAATGAATTTTATTTAGTATGATTTTTTTTAGTATGATCCAGTTATTTCTAAATGGATATCAGTTCTTTGTGTGTAAAGACTACAGATGTTGGTAATTAAAGACCTACTTTAAATAGTTAATATTTAACCAAACAACAGTGAAACACAAACAATCATGAAGTAAAAGAATGAATAAAATTCCAATATTATTTAAATTTCTGTAATTAAAATATTCATAAAAATTATTGTCTAAATCATCAAAATTTACACATAACAAATACAGAACTTAAAATTTTATAATTTCATAAGATGTTTCATAGTGTAAAAATAGCCCCAAAGCACTGAAAAATATAAAGTACTTCTATGTTGCTTATTTGTCTTAAATAAACACAAAACAAGTGACAAAAATAATATATACCATAAAATCTTATATAATATAAAATTCCTATGAGTAGATGATTTGTATTATAAATTCTCTAAAATGAATAGTCACTACTTAAATATTCATAGTTGTCTATTTTAAGAATTCTGTGTAGATTTAAACATATAGTTGATTCATAAATTTCTTCATCAAATATTTATTGACGTTTGAATAGTTAATAGGGCAGTGTTAAACATGGCAGGTAGAACAGATATAAATTCTATATTCCTGTGCACCTTCATGCAGAGATAGACCGTACAAACCAATAATTACACTCTGTAGTGGTGATTTCTACAGTGAATGCTTTCAGTTGGAGGAGCTATGTAGTCTGAAATGTAGCCCCTAAAAATGTTGACATCCTAATTCCAGGAACCTGTAATTATATCACTTTAAGTGGCAAGGAGATTTTGTAACTGCGATTGAATTAAGAAATTTGAGATTGGGAGATTACTGTGGGTTATAACCTGTTTCCAATCTAATCACATCAGTCCTTAAAACTGGAGAATTCTTCTGGGATATGGTCAGAGAAGGATATATTTTGTTACAACAGCAATAGATAACTAATTCAGGAACATGGGAGAAGGAAAGTTGTAGAAATCTTCATGGAGGGGCCCTGTCTGAGATTTACAGATGGTTAGAAATTTGCTAAGTAAACAAGTTGGAAGAGCTGTCCAGGTGGAAAGAACAACATGGACAAAGTGGCAGGGGAGGTAAATGATGTGTTCTGGAAGCTTCTGATTATTCAGAATGGTTAGGCAACAAAATGAGAGATTGGAATAGAAGGAAAGATAGATTATATTTAGAGTTTAAGTCACTTTCTGTTCAAAACAATGTAGATAATTTATACAACATATTGAAAAGTTTACATGGGCCTTGCTATTTTTTTTCTTTTTAGTTATACATGACAGTGGAATCCATTTTGACATAATTATAGAAGCATGAAATATATCTTGTTCTAATTCAGTTCCCTCTTATTTTCATTTAAAAGTATGGGTGGATGATGAACTAGTTTGAAACCAAGTGTCATCAGTTTGATAGATATCATCTGATGTTTAATTAACTTATACCAACAACCTTATTCAACAGATTACTCTGTATAGTTAGTATTCATCTCAAATTTACATTACTACAGATAGACACTCAATATGTAATTTTTAGGCTGCTCACTCTTAAAATAGAGTATCAACATGAACTTTGATCTGTAGCTTGATTATCAAAATATATGGATCTGTTCTTGTTTTTAATTAATAACAGTAAAGCTTAGCAGTAACTTCATGACTTTTGTGTGCCAGATGGTCTATCTGGTATTTTTTTGAATATTTGTTTTACTTTTTGTTAGATTATACTGCATCTGAAAAGTTGTTTTTCTTTGCTCCAGGTCTTTGTTGTACAATATACTGTCACACAATATGCTATTACATTGTTATTTAAACTTTTAGATAATGAGAGGTTTGTGGGTTCCCTGAAGGATGTACAGTATGTCCATTAATCTCATTATTCAGTAATGTTCATGTCAACTAAACCAGACAGTGAGACTGCATTACTATTACACACTTGAAGATGCTGTTGATAAATTATAAGTAGTCATTATGATTTTGTAATTCACTGAAGGACATTTTTAAATGATTCTGTTAAAACTGAATTCAGATAATATCATTTCTCTGTTTAAAATCCTTCAAGTTTTCCCATTTTTTTCTGCATAAAGACCCAGATTCTTAGGAAAAAACGTTTAGAACACAAAACACTCTGGCCCCCAATCTGACACTTTCTATGGCACTACCCTTGTTCACTTTGCTCTTATCACACTATCTTGCTAGGAGTCCTCAAAATATGTCAGTCAGGTTCTGCTTGGGGGCCCAATTCTTCCTATCCTCTCTGTCTGTTGCTCTTCCTTAGATAGCTACATGCCTTCCTCCTTATTTCATTAAGGACTTTTAACAGAGTCACCTACCCCTTTATTACCTAATGCTTTTAAGCATTTAATTAGCTTTGTTTATCTAAAGTAATTAATGTGATCAATTGCTTCCTTACCATCCCCAGATAATCCAGGTTCTTTCATCACTTCTCCCTGCATGGAATTATTTCCTCCATTGCTTTATCAATCTATGTTACTCTTGAAGACCCAGCACAAAGTCCACTTTCTCAGTAAATCGCTCCCTAACATCACAAAGCACAATCAGGTGTTGCATTGCTCTCACAATGCCTGATTTAGACACTCACAACTTTACTGGAAGGATGAAAAGTCCACTCAAGTACCTCTAATAAGAAGGTCCTTACTGATGCGTCACATGGGAGTCTTGTAGCTTACCATGACAAAACCCCAAATATTTTCATTTTATCCAAGCCACAAAATCTTTCTAATTCACAGCCAAATGAAAACCATGAGTCAAGGCCACTCGCTGGACCTTGACCTCCAGAGGCTCTGCTTTCCATGGCAAGCTTTGCTCGACTTCTTTAACTTCATTGTCCTCCACAGCTTTGAGTTGCATGTAACTTTGTTCAGGCCTTCTTTTAGAAAATCTTTCTTTTCTACTCCAAGTATTAATTTATTGTCTCAGTTTTATAATTTAAGTCACTTATTTCTGAAAGGAAGAGTCTCTTTGGATTAGTGTGGACTAATGAAATGAATGCCTCTAAGTAGGCAAGTGGCCTAGCCAGGAATCTACCTGAAAACTCAGGTTTGATCAGAGAATGGGGTTATCTAGGAGCAACAGGATCCTCTAGGCCCTCTCCTAAAGTCAGCCTGGTGGGAAAACATTTCAAAGAAAGGGTTTGGGGTGGGCATGCAGAGGACAACATGCATTTTTTTTTTTGACAATTGATGTGTTTTGACATGCAGAGCTCTGCTGCTGTGCTTTAATATATCTGTAAACCTATGAGTTCAAGGATTGGCATTTTTCAGATTTTTACTACAATGGTAGAAATTTTAAACATTGATTCAGGAGTATTAAGGAAATATTTTTGGAACAAAATATGTTTTTAGTGATAGAAAATGAGTCTCCCATTAACACGAACAATGAAAATATGTAGATCATGTACTATAGCATGAACAAGTATTTGGCTGGATATTTTGCAATACATAAGAAGAGGAAGAATCCATGTTAGCTAACAGGCATGTTCTATCTAGTCATGAACTCTGTTTTTGATGCACACTAAGTAAAGTTCAAACATAAGAGGTTAACTAGAATAGTGAGGATTCTGGACATTATAAAATATAGGTAATATTTGAAAAACATACAAATATGCAAAACAGGGTAGCTATTTTTTAACACATTGAAGGACTCTAATATGAAAGCAGAAAGTCAATTACATATAGACAATTTGAAAATGAGTGAAGTACCTCCTTAGAGAGAGATGTCTACCAGATTAGATATCTACCAAGGCCATGTTAAATAATAATATAGACAACTATAGAATGGGGCTGGGGTTGTGACTCAGAGGTAGAGCACTTGCCTAGCTTGTATGCGGCACTGGGTTTGATTCTCAGCACTGCATATAAATAAAAATAAATAAATAAAAATAAAGGTATATCAACAATTAAAAAAAATATTTTAAAAAAGAAAGAAAGAAAACTATAGCTTGGATATTCCCAGTCATCTTATCAGAGGGTGCTCTCTAGACTGAAGACATTTGCTATTTAGTACCTTATGAGCAATGACCCTATGTGGTAGATACTGTGGGCTAGACAGCACTCCACCTATCCACAGCCATCTCTCCTTTGGCTGCATTTGCTATATAGCCCATGAAGCTGCTGTTAATCAGGGTATCAGTTACTTATAGCTCCTTACATTCTTAACAAATGCAAAATATCTGTATCCACCAGAAGGGAGCCTGCTATGAAGCAGACATATAGAGAATGTCACAGAGAAAAAGGGAATTATTGTCAAAAGACCTAGAGGGCAACTTATTACATGGAGTTTATCTATCCAAGCCAAGTAGCTTATGAGTCTCCATTAAATAGTTATATCCATCACACCATTGAATATTCGAATTAAATAATGGACTACCTTTGTTCTTATTTCGTGCTCAATCAACTTTTTAAATTATAATTTGTGTTCCCTTGTAGTTCATTACATGGAAACAATATAATACGTGGAAGATGCAAGGGCTGTCACAAGGGCATAACATATTCAATTATTCATTCTGGTATACATTTAAAACTTCAACATGTTTTATAATTTGAGCTATCTGTGAGTAAGTCTGAGTCAGTCTTCACCTGTGCAATGAAGAGGTAGCAGTTTAGACCCAGTGAGAAACTGGCATCTGGTCAGGTGTTTCAGCTTCTGCTTACAAGCTTCCTTGCAGACATTATATATATGTTCTATATGTTCAAAGAAGTATCAATGAATAGTCAAAAGATTTTTTGTGATATATGGCAAACTTATTATATGAGTCATATGAATAAGAAATATGAAGGAATAAAGACAACTTTCCAAAAGAATAGCAGTGTTGGTGATTCTCTTTTGCTACATTCTTCCAAAATTCACTGGCTTGCAATAAAAGAAACAGTGATATATATATGTATGTATATCACTATACATATATATATGTGTGTATATATATTACATACATATAAATATGGAATGCATATTAGATTACAAATTCCATCAGGAATATAGTTTATGATAGAGTTGGCATTTTAATACAGAAGTGTTACTCAATAAATGATGCCAATTGTGAATACTGCCTATGTGCTACTAAATAAATAAATGCCTTCCTTATTCCACACACACTTGCACATTATATATTCAACCATGTATTTCAGATAAGTCAAGAGTTAAAATTAAACAACACATTGAAAATGTTAAGATATACTGGAAATTATTTTATGATATTTGGCAAGGAAAACAATCCTAATTAAGAACAAAACCCCAGAAGCCATAATGTAAATACTGAAAGAATGACTCAATATTAAATATTTTTCAATGTAAAATATAACTTTAAAAATGCAAATTACAATTAGAAGAACCATTTTTTTCTGAAATATTCTTACTGGTGCATAATAATAATACATAATAGTGTTCATACGTGCATATCACACTTTGATCAATTCAATTTCCCAGTATCTCCCCTTGTTTTCCTCCCCTCTCCTCCTGATCCTCTTCCTCTATCCTACTGGTCTCCTTTCTACTTTCATAAGATCCTTTTTCTTTTCTCCCATTTTCTCTGTAACTTCATATGAGAAAACATATGACACTTGACATTTTAAATCTGGCTTATTTTGCTTAGCATGATGCTCTCCAGTTACATCCATTTTCTTACAAATGACGTAATTTCATTCCTCATTATGGTGGAATAAAGCTTCATTGCACATGTATGCCACATTTTTTTATCCATTTATCCATTGATGGACACCTATACTGTTTATATAACTTGGCTGTTGTGAATTGTACTGCTATAAACATGGGTATGTATGCATCACTATCATATGCTGACTAGTTCCTTTAGGTAAATACTGGGAACTGATAGAGCCAGACCATATGATAGTTCCATTTCTAGTCTTTGGAGAAACTTTCATATCAATTTCCATAGTGGGTGTACTAATTTATATTTCTAATGAAAGTACATACATGAGTTTATTTTTTCCCTCATGTCCTCACCAGCATTTATTATTATTTGTATTGTTGATCACCATTCTAAGTAGAATGTGGTAAAATTTTAGTGTAATTTTGATTTGTTTTCACTTGATAGCTATAGGTGTTGGACATTTTTTCATATAATTGTTGGCCATTTGTATTTCTTCTTTGAGAGTTGTCTTTTGTTCATTTGGCCATGTATTGAATAGGTATTTGTGGACTTTTTGGGGGGCCTTTAGTTTTTGAGTTCCTTATATACTCTAGATATTAATTCTCTGCTGGAAGAGTAGCTGACAAAAATTTCCTCCCATTCTGTATATTTTTTTCATGTCATTGTTTGATTTGTTGTGTGAAAACTA
Source organism: Sciurus carolinensis (assembly GCF_902686445.1). Lineage (NCBI taxonomy): Eukaryota > Metazoa > Chordata > Mammalia > Rodentia > Sciuridae > Sciurus > Sciurus carolinensis. Next base: position 17,757,647 of record NC_062217.1, on the reverse strand, counting down.
CGTAGTTCACTGCCATCGCATTTATTGATTCTTGGTATTATTTACTGAGCTATAGGAGTCTTGTTGAGGAAGTTGCTGCTCATGCCTATATGTTGGAGTGTTCTCCTTTGTTCTCTTCTAGAAGATGCAACGTTCCTTGTTTTATTCCACAATCTTGGAACTATTTTGAATTGACTTTTGTGTGGGATGAGCAACAGGGCCCAGTTCAATCTTTCACATAGGGATAACAAGTTTTCCCAATACCATTTGTTAAAGAGGTCATCTTTTCTCTAATATATGTTTTTGGCACTTTTATATAAAATCAGATGACTGTAACTATGTGGAATTGTCTCTGTGTCTTCTACTCAGTTCCATTGGTCTATATATCTATATTTATTCAAGAACAATGACGTTTTCACTATAGCTCTTAACATAATTTGAAGTCAAGTATTGTGATGTCTCCAGCTTTACATTTTGCTCAGAATTGTTTTAACTGTTCTGGATCTTTTGTTCTTTTACATAAGTTTTAGTAATTTTTTTCTAGTTATGAGAAGAGTTTTCTTGGTATTTTGATGGAGATTATATTGAATTTATAGATTGCTTTTGGTAGTATAATCCTGTTAATAATATAAATTCTGTGAATGAATTCATGAACATGGGAGGTTCGTTCACCTGCTGTTGTCTTACTTTGATTCTTTCTTCTGTGTTCCAAAATATTCCCTGTAGTGGTCTTTCACCTTTTTGATTAGATTTATTTCCAAGGTTTTGTGTTATTGCAGCTGTTGTTGTTTAAGTGTTGAGGAATGAACCCAGGTGCAATTTATTACTGAGCTACATCCTCAGTTCTTTGTATTTTTTAAAATTTTGTGGCCGTGTCTTGTTCGGTTGTTGAGAGTCTCACTCACTAAGTTGCTGGGGCTGACCTCAAACTTGAGATTCTCCTGACTTATCTTCCTGAGTTGCTGGTTCTGCAGGTGTGCACCACCTCTCCCAGTTCTAAATGTTTTTGAGCTATTGTGAATGGAATTGCTTTTCTGATTTCATTCTTGTAAGATTTATTGGGGTTTTTTTGATAATTTATTTTCTTTAATTTTGGAATAGAAAAACCCAATCTAAACGTGATATGTAACCCCAAAACCACAAAGTAAAATATTTTAAAATTTGATGCTGTAAAACCCTAAAATGTCTGCACATGGTTACCATAAACAAAACTCCAAAACAAATGCTGGGAAAAGGTATTTGTGATGTAAATGCCAATGTGCTAATTTTGTGTAGTGGAAGATGATTTTATAAGTTAATGAGAAAGTTCAGTAACCCCATAAAAACTAGGCATGAAATATAGGAGGTAGTTCACAAAGATATGTGTATGTGTGCTTTAAGTATACTGGACATGGCTTATAATTATTAAAATATTAATTAAAATATTAAAATATACCATTACTTTAACCTATCTGCAAAAACCAAAATACTGCAGTTATGTATAGAAAAGCTATTGATTATTGATTTTTGTGTGTCAATTTTGTAGCCTTCTACTTTGCTGATGGAGTTTTTAGGATTTTACAAGTGTAGGATTATACTATCTATGAATGGACAGTTTGAATTCTTCCTTTCCTATGAGTATCCCTTTTATTTCCTTAACTTGTCTAATTGCTCTGGCTAAAATTTCAAGTACTATATTGAATAGAAATGGTAAAAGTGACCAACCTTGTCTTGTTCCTGATTTTAGAGTGCTTTCAAATTTTTTTCCCATTCAGTATGATATTGGTTTTGGGTTTGTCATTTATATTGTTTATAATGTTAAAGTAATTTCCATCCATTCATAGTTTAAAAGAAACTCTTTTAAACAAACAGCAGGCCTAGAATCATTACCTATGTAATAGTGACTAAAAGAGAATTCAACAATAAATGAATAACAATTAATAGTAATCTTGGAGGCCAAAAATTACAGAAAATTTCTAAAAAGATATGAAAAGTTATTTGACTTCATTAATATTCTATGTAATATAATTAATCAATGCTGCATTGTTTTATATCCATGTAATTGATTATCATCTAAAGGACTAATCATACTTGATGTGAATGAGGAAATATAAAACCCAGAGACTGTATAGATAAAGCACTTTTGAAAGAGAAATTAGTCCTATTTTCTTCTTTAACACATGCATCCCACTTCAGCTAGCATTTCCTCTCCAGGAATTTATCCTTGAGCAACCATCACACATTATGAACAAGGCGTATGGACAGGATGTTCACTGCAGGATTATGTACGATAGTATGAAATGGAAAACAACATAAGGTACATCAATAAGGACATAATGGACTAAATTGTGATGCATATAGGTGGCAGAATATATGGATTCTACAGAGCTATATATCCTGGCATGGAGTAATTTCTAAGACATGAAGTCAAAAAGGAAGAATAAGACAGGAAACAATCCACAAAGGATGCTCTTACTTAAATAGAAGTAAGGTGTGAGTTTGTATATGTGCACATGTGTGCAAGCACAAATACATAGGAAAGTAATTTGGATGATATAGACCAAGCAGTTTGCAATGGGAATGTCTGAGGATGTATGTGTGTTTGTGTACACGTGTCACATGTTGGGAGGTTGCTTTTCAACTCCATATATTTCTGTGTCACTCAGCTTTGTATTGCTGTGACCAAAAAATATCTAATAAGAACAACTTAGAGAAGGAAAAGTTTATTTTGAGCTCACAGTTTCAGATGGTTGGTTGACTCCATTGCTTTGGTCCTGAAGTGAAGCAGAACATCATGGTGGAAGGGTGAAATAGAAAACTGCCCAACTCATGGCAGCCAGGAAGCAGAATGATAGGGAGGAGCCAGGGGACAAGGTACAATGACCAGGTCATGCCCCAATGACTGACATACCCCCTTTAGCCACAACCCACCTGCCTACAGTTACCACCCAGTACAGTGGTCTTTTTACATTATTAATCCAAGCTGGGAGCCATGGCCCACACCTGTAATCCCTGTGTCTCAGGAAGCTGAGGCAGGAGGATTGCAAGTTTGAGAACAGTCTCAGCAATTTAGCAAGACCCCAAGCAACTTAGCAAAGCCCTTTCTCAAAATAAAACAGGTCTGAGAATGTATCTCAGTGGTAAAGTGGCCCTGGACTCAATTCCTAGTACAAAAAACAATCCAAAAAACAAACTCTCAAAAAATCCATTAGATGGATTAATCCAGTTGCTGTTTTCATAACCTAATCATTTCAACTCTGAATATTCCTGCATTAACACAGTAGCTTTTGGGGAACACATCATATCCAAACCATAACAATTTCATATATTGAATATATATTATTTATTATACATGTAATATGTATTATTTATTTATTACCCAAACACACTTTTTCTTTGATTAATTGATGTTTAATAGAACATTGCATGCTCAGATCCAAAAAAGCTCTAATTCATAAAAATTCCAGAGAAACAGTCTGAAGGGTTTCTGTATTGTATATTTGGCATTGATCACATTCATGTTGGGGGTTGGGTGACTGTCTGTCAACTATGCCATGGAAAGAAGTACAGGAAATAAATGACTGTTGATATTCTCTAATTATTTGATTCAAAATGTAAACTATGGGTCAATTAATCCACAAGTAATATTTTAATCACTTTTACCTCACAAGTGCTGTGGTTGTATGTTTACTGTATATCTCTGGTGTGACTGAAGATTTTTTATTCTGTTCACTTATTTGAAGAGACATTATTACCATTAAAAAGGGAACTAGATGTTACATTTTAACATTGCACAGAGTGGCCTTTATTATTTAACCCATTAATCTTACTGGTTATGCCTTTTTCCAGTTCAAAGAAGAAACAAGAATTTTCTAAGCTTTCTGGTGTGATAACAGAAGCACAAAAAGACAATGATTGAGAACCATTGTGATGCAAAAAGAGTGCCAAAATATTAGTAAGAGTTGGTTGCAAATAATATAAAAACCATTTTAATTAACTTGAGTTAAAAAGTGGATTAAATTGTTCTCCTCAAGCATTCAACTATAACAATAAATTTGCAACTTCTAAATTGTGATTTTTGCTAATACTATTTGAATAAATCTCACAGCAGTAACTCCATTGTCTGATCATTTAAGTGCTACTTATTTTTCTCAGCCCTCTGTTCATTAAAGATGTGCTATAATTTTGACAGTTGAGTATATTTCACTTTGCCTATCAAAAAATTGCTTGAAATACAGAAACTTTCCCATAAAATTATATATGACCAATTGCTCTATCATATAAAACATTCCAATAATTTTCAGATACTATTACAAGTGAAAGTTAAAAGGTTAAACTACCCAAGTCTATTTTAGTATTTTTTTCTGAGAAATTATGCCATGTAAGTATTGTTGTTCAAAAATATTCTTTTTCCTTCCATTGCCAAAGGGAATTAAGATTTATGGTAAATGGTTTATTGAGTACAAACAGATTCAACATGACACTTGACATTGTCCTAAATAATTGTTGCAATTTTTTAATAAAGCCAATTAATTGCTAAGATTCTAATAGTGTTAATTTTTCTAAGGTGAATATGTTCACTATGTGATTAATTGGTCTCATTATCATTTAGCTGCCATGATCAAACATCTGTTTAAGCATTGCATTCAAAGATTTAATTTACATGTGCATAAAAATTTATAATATATAAATTAGCTATGTAAAGTATGGATATCAAAAATATAACATTTGTTTAGAGAAATAGTTATAAAATATATACATATATACATATATATTACATATATGTGTAAATATATAGACAATTAAGTGTATGCATGTGGATTATATAGTTATCTCTCTATAAATAATTGCACAGTCCCTAACCACAAATTCACGTACATTATTATCCTTTGACAATATAGTTCTCTTTCCACCATGGTTTAAGTTGTAACATTACTTTGGATTAATAATCATTAAGTTAAATTTTTTTCTTTTGAAACTTTCTATCCTCTGTACTATAAGGACATGTGAAAGACTCTTAAAACAATGCTAGTGTTAGAAATCCTTGCCATAAAGAGGGTTTTTTTTATTTCTGGAAAAATCATTTTGCTCATTCATTTTTCTTTCCATTCATTTTGCAATGTTTATTGTCTATCTTATGCTAACCACTATTCAAGGTATTTGGAGTATAACAGCAAAGCAAATAAAGAACCCCAAGTTTATGTATGTGTTATGAAGGGTGGAGGGCATGAAAAAATAAACGTAATTCAGCAATGATAAGAGTATATCTAACAAGAAAATGCCACATGTGGGCCAAATCAGACCTGCCACCTGTGTTTGTATGGACCATGAGTTAATTTTCTTTCAACATTTCAAATGGTTGAAAAACCTCACAAAATTTTGTGAAATGTGATAATTATATGAAATGAAAATTCCTGTGTCCACAAAGTTTTATTGACATGTAGTCATGCTCAAGGGTTTACATATTTTTATAGCTATTTTTGTGCTGCATCAGGACAGTTGAGTAGTTGAGACAGAGGAAAACCAAAATATCTTGGAAAGCCTGAAATATTTACTACTTGGTCCTTTACAGAAAACGTTTGCAAACCTTTACATTAAATAATGTAGTTGTATTTAACTCTAAACAAATTCACAGTTAATAAGTATATGCATAGATACATTGATGTCTAGATATCAGTTTGTGGATACTTTATTTTGCTAAAAGCTTTTCCAAATTAAAATTCAAACATTGGGGCATTTGCTGGCAAGAAACATAAAAAAAGACCTGTCAGGTCTCCTATGCGGTAATAGATATTCTATTGTTGGACAAATGCAGAATTCAAAATATGATTTGCATTAAACAAACAATAATAGAGTACTTACTATGTGCCAAATGCTCTTAGCTGCAATATCAGATTATGTTCTCAAAGCAACCCACTGAAATAGGTATTTCTCTTCCCATTTTACAGGCAAATACAAGTGAGGTACAAGAAATTTGGGAGACTTGCCCATGGTCAGGTTAGATACCTGGGTGGTTGCAACTCGATTAAATCCTGGTCTCTTGAGGTCCTTCTATCCTAGAGTTATCTTTAAGTCATTCATTATAAAGAGTATTCACCTTATGGCTCCTTAACACTGCTTAGCAATCAGTTGGCACTGAAATTTAAGTGGTATCAGCAATTTCTGTTGAAACTGTATAGATTACCATCTAAATCCAGAATTAAATGAATAAATAAAGATTCTTTCACTCGGTAGACACTATAAACAGTCATGTTCCTACTTAATGAATTTTGTCTCTGCTTTTATCATAAGAACAACGTGTGCACTCTATAAAACTCTAACCCTGTCTTAGGTTATTTTTTTGCTTACTTAACTAGGAATATTAGTTACTTACTATTCATTTTTGGTGGGTTGTATGAGGGATGGTGGGACAGATAATAGACTGTAAGATGAAGCACCAGGAAAGATTGAGGTGGAGGGAACAGGACCGATAACTATAAAGCATAGATAATCAGAGATAAATGTGAGCTGTGGGCTCAGGTGAGGGAGCACTAGGTTAAAGAGGCTGTGTCAGTGGAGACTGTGGAGTAAGCCTGTCTTCAGGGTTTACACTTGCAAGAACAGGAAGAGAAGGGAGGCCGTATTGAGGTTCATTTGCAAATTTAAAGAATATAAGGAGGGTTTAAGGCTCTTCATTTTTGTGAGAAATTTGATATATATCTTATGTGTGTTTTCTAACCAAGGATGGATGAGATCATACTCTACAAAGTGTTTCCATTTTTTAATTTTTCCTGATTGTCTAACTGTTTCTACATTTTTGCTCTTTTATTTGTAAATAGGACTTTTAAGTCAGAACAAATTATTAGTGAAGAAAATTGAAGGATTACTCACTCATTAATTATAAAATACTTCTTGAGTTTCTTTATCAAGTCCAATACTATTTGATCCCTGAGAACTATGTGGTCCCTGAGACCACAATGATTCTTTCCTCTCTATGCTCAGATTTTATTGTAGAAACAGATAACAAACCACTTATTACATAATTTATTATCTCATTAAAATTATTCAAAATTTTATGAAGGGAAGTACAGGGTACTTTGAAAGCCTTTACAGGAATTACAGAACCAGACTTTGGAGGATAATACATAGGTTAAGAAATTAAGGATGATTAGCAGTGTCTTAGTTTATTTGGGTTGCTTTAAAAAACTACCACAGACTAGGTAAATATAAACAATGTAAATATACTTCTCACATTTCTGGAGGCTGGGAAGTTCAAAATCAAGGACTGGCAGATCCTGTGTCGGCAGTGGTCTGAGTCCTGATACTTTCTAGTTTGGTCTTCACGTAGTAGAATGAGAAAAGTACCTCTCTGAGATTCTTTTATAAGGGCATTAATCTCTTCATGGGGTCTTGGTATCATGGTCTAATTACCTTCCAAAAGTTCCACCTAATTCTATCACCTTGGCGATTAGTTTTCAACTGTGAACTTCGGGGCGCACCGCCATCTAGATCATGGCAAGGGTTAAACGTGGCAGAGGGAAGCACACCAACCAGCTCTAACGCAGGGAGAGAAGGAACTCACCTGTTCAAAGAACTGCAAGAAATGAAATAGAGTGTGTCTCAATGTGGGGAGGAAGAAAAGAAAAGAATGAAGCTGAGGAGCTAGGCCGAGGCAAGGCCATACATGCCCTTTGACAATGACCCACAATTGAAAATGTCTTGTCCTACTAACAATTCAAATTAGCTATGTGATTTCAAATGGAAGCATAATTTTTAAAGGAGTCCTCCAGGGAGTGGAGTAAAGAGGGGAGACCCAGAATGGATGTAAAAAAAACAGTTAGAAAATAAGCAATGTGATCCAAGTGGAGCATAAAATAAAGGATCTGTGATAGGAACTAGTAAAAAGCAGATCCCTATGCTATATTAGAATTATACATAGAGATAATTGTAATAATATATAGAATTTTATATATAGTAATTAATTGGATATTGGAAATAAGAAGTTTAAGGAAGAATCTAGTCTCTATGACTGGATGAAGGATTATATTACTGATTGAGAGAAAACACTGAGGCCAAGAATTTTGAGGGAAATATTGTAAGTTGAATTTTAAAACATTGAAATTGGAATAGCTGAGAAACACCTATGTCAGAATGTGGAGTTGTCAATTAGATATGAATTTAGTTTTTGGAAGAAGATCCCAACTGCAGATAAAAACTGATGTTAGGAGACGGATAATAACATAAGCTGTAATAGGTTATGCAGAGGGACTGAGTAATAAGCACGTATTGAGGACCTTTCCTTGAGGAGCTCTGGTTATGTCAAAGAAGATGAGTCGATTGATGAGAGCTGAAATAAGATGATCACTGAAAGATATCTGTTATATTTAGTAACATGGAGCTTACTGGTGAATTTGCAAGATAAATTCCTTGGGAAAGTGAGATTGAAAACATATTTCAGCCTATGTTATAGGTGAAGTCATACAGTGAACAAGTACAGACAACTTTTCTAAGAAATGCAGCTGTGTGAAGAAAAGAGATTTGATAGTTGTGACACTGAAGGGGTTAATATCCAGGGTGGGACATTTTTAAGATGAAAAAACAAGAAGCATATCAGAATAGTGCTAAGAGGTATTCAGTTGAAAGGGAGTGGTTGGTGCTTCAGTAGAAGGGAACTGCATCCTAGTTAACCCTAAAAGTTTAGGTTGACATTCGTTGTCACCACAAAATTATTAGTAATGACTCTTTTCCATCACTCAGAATAAAGGTTTAGATGATACATTATATTGTCATCCTAGATATTGAAGAAAGAAGGAATGTTTTGATATAAGAAGGGGCCCAGAACACAGATTGAAAAATGGTCAAATTATTATATTTTATAGCATGTTGGAATGAAGTCAGAATGAAGTAGATAGAGGCAACTTTGCAGATTTGGTAGTGAAACTTTGTGCTCCACCAAAATATATAAAACAGGACTGACAGGGTGCCAAGACAAAGCAATGGAGATAGAATAGTCCTGAGACAACTGAATATCCTTATGCAAAAGAATTTTAACTTGATCCTGTACATCACACAATACACACAAAAAACACAAAATGTATCATAGATATAAATACAATACCTGAAACTATTAAACTGAGAAGAAAATTCTAGGAGTAAATCTTTATAACTTTGAATTAGGCAAAGTCTTATTTGATATGACATCCAAAGCACAATACACAAAATGAAAAATAAATTAGACTTCATCAAAATTTTAAAAGGTTTTGCTTCAAAGGATACCATCCTGTGTGGGAAAAGACAATTTACCACATGGGAAAAACATTTGTAAAACATATATCTCATAAGACACTTTAACTAGTTACCTAGTTAGCTATCTGAGAAATAATAAAAAAAAAAAGCATCCCAATTTTTAAAATAGGCAAAAAATATAAATAGACATTTCTTTAAAGATTGTCAACTGGACAATAGATGCATGAGATTAAGGGATATTCAGCATCACTACACTCATTAGCCATCAGTGAAATAATGCTTATCAACACCTCAGTGAGATACCATCTCACATAATAGGGTGGTTATAACCAAAAAGATAACCATAGGTGTAGGTAGGGAATGTGGAAACGAACTTCCATACACTGCTGGTGATAATGTAAAATGGTGCAGCTTCTTTGGAAAACAGTTTGGCAGTTCCTCAAAAGATTAAACACAGAGTTTTTATTTAACTACTAAATAAATGCCCAACAGGAATGTGCTTTACCAAAGATTGTACCCAAATATCCATGGCAGCATTACTCCTAAGAGTCAAAAAGTGGAAAAAAGGTAAGTGCCCATAAGCTGATGAACGAATCAGCAAAAAATGTGTTACAATTATATGGTGGAATATTATTCTGCCATTAAAAAAATCAATGGAGTATTGATATATGCTAGAACTGGATGGGCTTTGAAACAACAAAGAAGCTGGACACAAACAATCAAATCTATGATTCCATGTATGTGAACACCAGGGCAGGCAGATCTATAGCGACAAAAATAGATGAATGATTGTGAGGAGCAGGGGAGGCTGGCAGGTGGGGAAGGAGAGTGACAGCTAGTGGATGCTTTAAATGAGTGAATTGTATTTCTATGAAGCTTTTATACTACAAAAGCATTAACAGGCCAGATTATTCACTGATAGCACAGAGATGGGAGAGCAGATGATTTAGATTTGGATGGATTTGGAATAGGTAGTTGAGAATAGGTAGTTGGGAAAGGAGAATGCACTGATTTAAAAAATCTATATGCAAAAATGGGGGAAGACAACATTAACAGACATCTGATGGTGTAGTAGAGGAGCAAAGACTAGAGACTGGAGAGCATTAACCTATCAAATTCCTAATCATGAAAAAGATATAAAGCCAGGTTTAAAATACGTATTCATCATTTTTTGTTTTCAAGTATTATCCTTAGTCTGACAGCATAATGTTAGAATGTAGGTAAGAGCAACCAATTGTACTTTAGCCTGAGTCTTTCCATAATCAGTGTCTCTGAGACACTGGGCAGATCAAGCTTAGCTTGCAACCATTTTGATTCACATTCAGCTTTACGTGTTGAACAGGAGGAAAGGTTCGTTACCAGAAATATTTACAGAAATAGGTAGAAAAATAGGACTGGGGAAGCACTTTATCCATAGGACTCTTGCCTGATGAAAGCATAAGATTATTGCTATGAAAATATTATCCCACCCTCCCAGCCCTTCAATGGAGCCCAGCCACAGCCCTGGAGAGTAAACATTGCCTGGCTAGTGTAAATAGTAGATAAACAACTTCTCCTCACGTTGCTCATGAGATGTATAAAGTAAGGGACGAGAAGACTGTGCAAACCAAATAAAATGAACTGTCAATTTCACTCAGGGAAGCACTTAAGACTAGTTATGCATATAAGCTGCAGCAACTCATTTACTCATAAAAATCAATAAGACTGCCACCTGGGTCATCAGCAGAACCATCTCCACTGCAGGAAAACAATTCTGAGCTTTCATAAAATTGAGACAGAAGCCGCATCCTTCATTAGATCACAGCCAGCATCAAACTGTATTTTTTTTTTCAACTGAAAAACTGTTGAGCTTTGTTATTGCTTATTCTGGCCTTCACAAGTGACTTTTTTCCCCCTTATGTAGCCCATCACTCTCTCTTAAATGGTGCTTTCTTGCCGGAATACTTTGTACAGTAGAAAGAGGTGAAGCTCCAGAATAAGAATTTCAGGTAGAATCCTGACTATGTACTTAGACTTCAGGTGAAATGACCAATGTTAAATATTATTAGATGTCATCTTCAGTTTCCTCAATGAGGAATGCATTTAACACTACTGAACTCACATGTTTGACTTTAAATTTCGTATTATGCACCTAAACTCTTTGACCTGTGCTAAAAATAATAGTCATTTGATTTTGACATTTGACAATTACTGAAAATGTTTCCTAGACTAGCAAACTGAAATTCCTCCCCTGCCCACTGGTGTGGTTTAATATTCACAAATGTTCTTTACCAAGAACTCAAATGGAAAGGTTAATTTATTGAGTTTATTCACATGAGAGATCCTATTTGTTTCTTTCCTGCTGTCTCCATTCCCCATTCTTTATTGGGGTGATCTGGACATTTTTTCTTCAGGAAGGTCTTGGTTTTTTCTGAAGTCTTCTGGCCTCAGGTCATTGAAGCCCTATCCTTGACCTGCTGCTAAACTTGAGCCTTTAAATTCTCCTCCCTCTACCTTCTCCACTCTGTTGCCTTCCCTTAGGGCCAGATCTGTCTGACTTATCCTTAGTCTTCAAAGCTGTATTCCTATTGACATATTTTCTTCAATCCAACCATAGTCTTAGGGATCAAAGGATTATTGGCCAACCTTTTTTCTAGAGGAATGACCTGTCATAATTTATGGATTAAAAATCAGTTGTTTTCTGGTTCAAACTTCATTTTTTTAGCATAAAACTTTTGAATCATTTATTTCAAACCAAAATGTACTTAACATCTGACATTAACTTAGATAGTTATTATTTTAATTATCCTCCCAGAAGAAAAATCTTAAGGTGATATTCTGTTGGAAGTTTTCCACTTATAGATTGCCAATTTTTCTTTTTCGTATTGGTAAAGCATGTAACTAACCACAAATAGAATGGAACCATTTAAACGAGAAGCCCCCAAATACTGGGAACTAGGAAGTAAACATGAAATGATTCATAGTTTTCCCAGTCATTTCTTTTATCAGTAGACTATCAAATCTCTCCTTCCCTCTATGTAGCAGGTAGTTTAATGGCATCTTTGCCAAGTTCCATAAGTTCCCTTTTACTTGGTTTAGAGCACAGTTTCACCTGTTGCAACTGATGACTTAAAAGAAAACAATCAAAAACACAGCTCTTGCTCTTCCTGAGCTGCAGCTGTGAGTACTTGGACTGTCTGACCCACCTCACTCAGCTACCAGTGGCCCCTCTGCTGTGGATCAGCAAGTGGATGAGGGAACCGATACTCTTTCATGTTGGTGGTGGGAGCAATTCTTCATCACACTGAGGTGCTGTTTGCATTAAGGCTACAGTGGCGGCTGGTCTCTCTACTGTCGGTGTCGCTATCCCCTCTATCCTCAGTGTGGTTGTTCCCTTAGCTGTGGTTCCACTTTCTGCCGTTTCAGTTACCAGTTTTCCACTGCAGTTCAAAATTATGAAATGTAAAATCCCAGGGATAAACCAGTTATAAGCATTAAATTGTGTGATGTTCTGAGTAGTAGAATGAAATATCAGTCCACCCTGCTCCATGGTGTCTGGGACATGAGTCATCCCTGGCCTGTTGGTTGCTTAGTAACCACCTAGGTTATCAGATTGACTGTCATGATATTACAGGGTTTGTGTTTGAAGTAACCCATATTCTACTTAATAATGACCACAAAGTACAAGAGTAGTGATGCTAGAGAGGCATCAGGGAAAAATACATACAAGGACAAAATTACTCTGGTACTATGTGATAATTCTGGAAGGCATATAGAAAATAAACAGTACACACAGGGTTTGATTCTACCCGTAGTTTCAGGGATCTACTGGGGGCCTTGGAACAAATCTCCCACAAATAAGAGGGCACTACTGAACATCACTGCTGTATAATCTCCCTCTGATGTGGAAAACTCTGTCTTTATGTGGTCTGGCCTAATTTATACACTATTAGTCAGGTTTCTGTTGCTGTGATAAAAATACGTAACAAGAACAACTTGGTGGGCTGGGGTTGTGACTCAGTGGTAGAGTGCTTGCCTAGCATGTGCAAGGCATTGGGTTCCATCCTCAGCACCACACACACAAAAAATAGTAATAATAAATAAAGATATTATGTCCATTTACAATAAAACAATTCTTTTTAAAAAAGAACAACTTGGAGGAAGAAAGATATAGTTTGGCTCTTGATTTCAGAGGTTTCAGTCCCTGGTCAGCTGGCTCCATTGCTTCGGAACTCTGGTGAGCTAGAACATCATGACAGAAGTGTATGGCAGAGGAAAGCTGCTCCATTCATGGCAAACAAGCAGCAGGGAGAGAGGGGAGGAGGGGCCAGGGACAAGACATAGTCCCCAAGGCATACTCACACTTGGCCTACCTCCTCCAACCATGCCCTATCTGCCTACAGTTTCCACCTTCTCTCAATAGTTTATTAAAATTACTAGCCCATTGAGTAGATTAATCCATTCATGAGATTATAGCCCTTGTTATCCAGTCACTTCCCAAAGGCTCCCCTGGACATTGGCGCATTGGACCAAATCTTTATCAAAGGGGCTTATGGGGCACATTTCCAGATCCAAATCATAACATATACCTCAGTCCCTTCTCAGGACTTGATGTCCTAAAAGTCACACAGCTCCTACCACTCTACTTCCCAGAGTGAGGAGGGCAAACAAATTTGCCTGTCTGAGGGCTATGGAGAACATGAGACAGACTGGAGATTGCTTTATATTCTTCTGAAGCAAACCTTATAACCATTTTTGAAGCCCTGCTACCACACACCACTCAGATTCCTGCCTTCAGGAGTTTCTAGAACTGAAGAAAGATCTAGCTTCTATTTTAAAAATCTCTCTAAACTTCAGGGGATACATGAACAGTGGCTCTCACTTCCCTTTTTGATGGCAGGTAGGGTCTAAACTTGAGACAGAATTTTCCAGAGTGTTATTTTGGGACCTTTCTACAAGTGAATGAATTGGTGAATTCTTTGGGTCAGCAGTCTTTCAGTCCAAAACAAAAGGGCAATTTCCTATATCAGCCTGTACCCTCAAACTTTATGGGCTATTTCTTTAAGTACCCTGCTTCTCCTCAGTTTCACACACACAAGAACATATGAATTCCTGGAAAGAATCCCCCACCCACTCCCTTATCTTCCTCTTTTGTGTTAGTTGGCTTTTCATCTCTGACCAAAATGCCTGGAAAGAACAACTTGGAGGAAAAGTTTATTTGGGGCTCACTGTTTCAGACGTCCATTTTCAGCTGATTCCATTGCTTTGGGCCTGAGATGAGACAGGATATCATGGCAGAAGGGCATAGTGAAGGAACATTGCTCAGTTTACGACAGTCAGGAAGCAGAGAAAGTGAGGGAGAAGACAGGGACAAAATATAATCCCTAAGGGCACATCTCTAGTGAACTACTTCCTCTAGCCAGACTCCACCTGCCTACAGTTACTACACAATAGTCCATTCAAATTATTAAACCATGAAATGAATCAATCCACTGACTAGATTACAACTCTTATAATCTATTCATTTCACCTCTGAATATTCCTGCATTGTCAATCATCATGAGCTCACTGGGGGATACCTCATGTCCAAACCATTACCACCTATGGAGAGACAAAGACCAATGTCACTCTGCATTTGTCCTCCCTCTACACACCTCTCTTACGTTAGGCAAGGTTGACTGCATATAAGACTGGTTCTCAACAATAATCTCTCAGTAAACCCTGAAGAAAGGTAATGGTCCTAGTGACTAACAGCACTAATTCCAAAAGACGTGATCATGTTTCACAATTCCAAGACCTATGATTATTTTCTACAAGCCATTTACTTACCTTCTTAAAAGAAATTCCCATATTGCAATAGTAGCAATAGTAGCAAATCTAGTTAGCTGATCTGGGCCACTAACTTCTGTTTTGGGAATGTTATACTGTGAATTCACACTTGTCTTAGTTCCTTCAGGATGCCACCACAGAATACTGGGTGGCTTATAAATAGCAGAAACTCATTTCTCACACTGTTCTGGAGGTTGAAAAGTTCAAGATTAAGGCTTTGTCAAATTGATGTTTGGAGAGAGCCCTCTTCATGATGCAAAGATTGCAGACGTTTTGCTTCATCCTCATGGCAAAAAGGGAGAATGAACTCTCCAAAATCTCTCTCATAAGGATAGTAATCCCAGACATGAGACCTCCACTGTAAGACCTAATCCTCCCAAAGGTTCCACCTCCTAATTCCACCAATTGGAGGCTTCAATTTATGTATTTGAGTGAGATGTAAACTTCCAGTTCATTGTAATACAATGCTTGAAACATAAAATCCAAAATAAAAGAATATGTTTTAAGAATTTATCAATTATTATCTACATGTAATTATAATGTTCGAGGTGGAACTATGGACGTTGACTTGCTATTATCAATGCATTTCATCATTTAGACTATCTCTTAATGTGTTTAATTTTTATTTTGCCATCCAGTCACATTATTTGCTTATTATTTTGTTAATAGTGAGATGGGAAGAAAAACCACTTCCAATAATGTGGTGTATTAATTTGTTAATTTTGTTAAGCAATTGGAAGAATGAAAGCACTAACTGTTATTGTTGTTTGGAGAATAAAGATGTCTCCAGCAAAACAGAGAAGAAACTAAAGAGTTACAGTAAATTCAACCTGATGCTGCTATTAGCTTAAATGCCTTGGCTAAATGGTACCAACTGAGATCATTAACTTTGCTTTCATAGCAATTTTCTTAATGTTACTTAGCAACTTCACTTTGAAAATACCCATTTCACATTCCTGTAGCCTAAGGAGCATCATTAGTAGTCAAATTACATGTTTGATTGCATAGCCAAAGAAGAGTTAAAGCTATGTCCTGAGGATCTAACACAGGCTGCTGTATCTGCTCAGACAGTGCATTTAAGACACCCCATCCAGACTTGGTATCAGAGCTACATTAAAATCATAAAAATTTATCTGCCTTTGATTCAGAATATTAAAGGGAGCTCTGTCACAAGTGGTATGCTATGAAATATGAAGTAAACGTCTCTATGCCATTGTGTAATGAATACAAAAATCAACAAAAAAATTGTGTAAGATGAAGACCATTTAAAACATGAAAACTACCATGTACTGCATGTCCTTTGAGAAATATATGATTATTTCCCAGTGTAACCTAGAAATGATGCCTTTGACAAATTAAAATTTCTACGATGATAGGAAAATTCCTCCAGGGTAATTATTTCTCCAGAAATCAATGCAATATAAAAACTCTAGAAATTCAAAAGTAATCAAAACAATTACTGTAAAGGAAATTATTCTTTGCAATTTCTTCAGTTGCTTATAATTAGCATGTATGGTAGTATTTTTTGAAAGATAAATGATTTCATTACCTTTGAGCAAAAAATTTAATCCAATTAATGTTTATTGAATAGCTATAAACAAATAAACACCAGATATGACAAAAACAATTTATTTTTAAATTATTAAAATAACATTCTAAGTAACTTCATCTCTATTCTAAAAATGGTACAAATTTATATTTTGGGTTCACAGGAATTTTTGTTCAATTTATCTTATCAAAGGCAGAATTCATCCATGCAAATACACAGACTTCGATATTATTAATAACTCCAATTCTTTCTCCCATGATTCAATGACATAATGTTTCTCCTGGGTTTCTCACTAGCCTCCTTTGTGATCACTTCCCTTTAAGTATGAATATTCTTCAAGACTTTCTTCTTTTTCTCTCTTTCTTAGACACTATGATATTTTCCCTATCCTGTTTGTATAGTTGGCACTTAAATCAATACTCATCTATTTAGCCATACATACACACACCCATAGATTCATTTATACAGCATGAACTGAGCGCTGCTGTTCTCCACACAAATAAACAAGATTTTAGTGATTCAAAGATGAATGAGACAATCATTGTTTCAAAGGGTAAATGAATTTGAATATTTCTGTCTGGATAGCTTGACATTGCTTCAAGCTCAACATATCTAAAATTAAGCGTTACCCCAAACTGGATCTCCTGACAACATTTTCTATTTTTTTCACCATTATTTTATGTTTCTGTTCTCTCAGTTTCCATTTCTTAACCCTTCCCTTCACAATGCCCATCCAATTGGTCTCCATTGCTGCTTTATTATTCTCCCTTTTCCATTGCTGCTTAATACAGATACTTGGTTTGAAAATTTCCTGTATGCAAGACAAGTTTTAAAATTTTTATCTCAATTAATTATGGTAGAAAAGTATGTAAATTAAATACATATATAATATCAAGATATGGTATCATTTACCATCTCCTACCATTGCCTTCTCATAGAGCCATATCTCAGAAAAAACAGCTAACATTTCTGAGGTTTATTGAATTGGTTTCTGCCTGTCAGCTGCTATACTAAGAACTTTACATTCCTTCTACAAAATAAATAAATAAATAAATAAGTAAGTAAATTACAATATCCTTTTGACACAGATTCTATTTTTATCATCCTTTTATAGTGAAGGAAATGGATGAATTAATTAAAGTCACACCACTTAGCAGTGGACTGCAGTGACTGTCCAGGGGTAAGCACAGGAAGTCAGTCCGGAGCCTGTATCTTTCACTTTGCCGTAGAACCTTTATAGGAGTAAATTGTTCAGGGTTTTTTTTCTTGTAGCTCTGCCTACAATCCTACACAAAATTCCTTTGTTTTAAAAAGTCAAATCTAGAAAATGGTTATTGGCTCCCACATTAGGAAAGATAAGCATTCGGTTCATTTCTCTTGAACTCGCTTCCACTATTTCTCCCTTTCAAATACACACATACTTGTGCTATTTTGTGATTTATTTACTCTCTTCATTTTAGGTTGTCTTCTTCCAATGGTAGCATATTATATGAAACTGCTTTTGGCCTTGATTTTCATTTAAAATAATCTTACTGATATTATTATGTCTACACATTTACAATTGTATTGTTATTTGAATGGTACCTAAAATTCCACACTGTTGCAGTGTATCTACATTCATTTAATCAGTCCCTATTGGTGGATAGTTAGACTACTTCTATTTTTTTTTTTTTTATAAGCTATTCTGCACCAAACATAAAACGCCTCCAGGATTCCAGACCTAGGGACATTTTTCTCTGAAATTACGAGGCTCACCATGGAAGACTTTGTTCTTCCAGGAGGTTGTTAAATTTATCTGAAGATGAATCCTCCTTCTCTTCTTCCAGTCCTAGAAGTGTGTGGGTGGTCAACTAACCCATGGCTTCAGGTGGGTCAGAGTACCCAAGTCTCTCCATCGTAACCCCCGTTTGGCCTTGATTCCCTGTCTCCTTCCATATGGCCAACTCTGAGCCTGTAAGTTTTTAACAGAAAGTTTATTTTGAAACAAAAGGTATTATCAGTTTTCATCCACAGAAAAAAATAAGTGAGACACATTCCCTTCTCAAAAGTTCTTCTGGATTATTTTATGCAGTGTTTGTGTTTAATTTTACTCAATTTATTTTTCTTCACCTATTTTTCACCTATGCTATAATCACATATTATATACAAATAAAAATTAAATGAAAATTGAAAAGTCATGAAATTATAAATGCATAAGATAGACCCAGAACTAGTAGAAACTAGAGTAAAAGATACATATAGACCACAAGTTATAAACAAAGTGTAACTAATCTGTCCTATAGTGAATTAACTTGTAAGAAGGCAGTGAAAACAAGAAAAGAGAGAGAGCCTCTTACTTCATGCAGGAAACTGAGCCACAAATCCCCATAATGAGCTTGTGCTGAGAGAAATGAATCTGCTTTTCTGACCAAAATGTAGGTTCACTTAATTCCTGGCTGCCTGCCTCAGTGAGATTGTCTCACTGCACCGAGTGTGAATGTGGAGTCTGAATATGTAAACAAAGCAATTTCACCTAAGGAGTAGCTGTTATTTTCAATATTGAAGGAGCTCCTGTCTGGTTGTGCTTGATTTATGGGAACATGGTAGGTTAGTTTCTAAGATGCATCCTAGGAAGGAGATTTTAAAGGATGAATTTGATGATATATTATTTTGATTTCTATGCAATCTTTAAAATCTAACTCCTTTACAGGTTAGATCTCCATTTCATTGCTGTTGACTGCTAAATAACAGGTGATAACTGCCTCTTCCAGAAAATGATGCATGATTCATGATATGATGCTTATTTTTCAATAAAGGAAATGCACAATTCTTCAGGAGGAGCAAAATATTTCTTGGAACTTAGCTCCGATACATAAGTTTATAAATTCTTGGATGGTTTTGCATTGGAAGAACAACAAGTGGGAGAATGATAAGATGCTTGACAGCATTTAAATGAAATTTTCTGATTATTGTCTCTAATAGTAATTGGAGGAAGATATCTATAAACACACATAAACTCCTTGTGTTTGCAAACCTCATGAATTCCCCAAAGATATTCATGAAATACATCATTTCTGGATGCCATCAGGACTATTTTCTTAATGATTCCATTGGATCACATCATCTTGTGAGATGTATCTTTAAAATCCATGAACCTGAAAATGCAAGTCCAGCACAATTACTTTCAGAAGCATGAATAAGATAGATTCAAAGGCCTCAATTAGTAATAGAAATTCACTCCATTACAGCTTCATTGATGACAAATGCAACTCATGGCAAATTGAGTAAAGAAGAAATGTTTGTCAAAATGTAACTAGAGTGTATTTGTATTGTTTCAGCAAAACTAAATGGAAAAAGTTAACTTCCAAGATAGAATAATTTGGACTAAGAAACTAGTTTAAAGCCTATGTCAGTTTTTGGTCTCTAATTTCCATGGTTTATTGAGTTTTGTCAACAAGATGTTTTCTTCTCTTCTTTTGGATTTTTTTATTTGTTCCTTTTAGTTATACATGATAGTTGAATACATTTTGAAATATCCTACATACATGGAGTATAACTTCCCACTCTTGTGTTGTACATGATATGGAGCTACATTGGTCATGTATTTATATGAACACAGGAAAGTTATGTCCAATTCATTCTAGTGTCTTTCCCTTTCCTATCTCCCCTCCCTTCCCCCCATTACTCCCTGCCCAATCTGGTGAACCTCCACTCCCTGCCACCATTCCTATTGTGAGTCAGCATCCCCCTATCAGAGAGAACATTTGGCCTTTAGTTTTTGGAATTGGTTTATTTCACTTAGCATGATAGTCTCCAGTTCCATTCATTTACTGGCAAATGCCATAATTTCATTCTTCTTTATGGTTGAGTAATATTCCATTGTGTATATGAACCACATTTTCTTTATCCATTCATCTGTTGAAGGGCACCTAGGTTGGTTCCATAGCTTAGCTAACAAAATGTCTTCTTGAGTATTAATCAACAAAAAAGGGAAGGAGCCCTAAATACATAGAAGTGATTCTAAATATCTTCTTTCCATTTTCTCATTTCTGGCCAACCTGTAGTAGTCACCTGATCTCTATCAGCATAGATACAGTTTTACTGATGTGATCATAAGAATCCACCCTCTTAGATGATGTCCCAGCTGAGTTGTGCCCTATCTTCATTTGTTTGCTTTGGTTTGACAAGGAAAATAATTCAAATTTAACCAACTGAAAGCATCATTTGAACAAGAAGGATACACCTTGTGTCTTTCTCACCTCCTCTGAGAAGCCTGGCCCTTTTACAGATTCCATTCAGAAATCCTGATTCTCTTGATACCTGCTAGTGTCTGATTGGCCCATGGTTCCTAGGATCATCACTTCGCTCACTGCCTGTTTCCTGCAAATAGTCCATCAGAGGGTGAATGTCTCCTCATTAGTGGATCAATATATTTTATTCTTGGAAATTGAGTTGAATAAAAGGAAATATCCAAACATTCCAATGATCACTTGGTAGCAACAGCTTAGAGTCATCTTGAGTTCATATTATATTTTATACCAAGTGGATGCAAAGCCTTATTATTTTCCACAGGAAAATTCACACATAAGACTTGACACCTGCTTTATTCATTCTAGCCCCCAGGGTAGAATTTAAGAATGATTCATACAGCTAGCCATTAGTAATCAATCGTACTGATTCATGTTTTGAATATAAAATCATGCTATTAAACAAAAATATATCTAGCTGAAAAAGAAGTCTGGCAAAACTTTGACTTCAAGAAATTATAAGAAAACAATTTCCCTGTACATGTATTAGCTTACCATACAATAAGTCTGTGAGGAAAGAAAAGATCAGGATTGAAAATGAGTAATGTAAAGACTACTGTCTGACTTTAGGGGCCAAAATACATTACATCAAATTCTAGACAGATTAAAACTTGAGATTTGAAAACTATTAAAGACAAAGGAAGATTTAAGTATGTTGTTTTCACAATCAATAAAATAATTTCCTATCAACAATAGGAGTGGAAGAAAATTAAAGAATTGACAGAATAATTCACATACAAATTGTTCATGAAAATGTGTTCAATATTAGAGAAAATAACTCTAATATTTTAGAAATATTTTCATGTTATTTTGAGGATCCTTAGGCAAATCATTAATTCTCCCTTCCAACAAAAAGTAAATAAAAGAGAGTGACCATATTGCACAATTCCACTGGGAGGAGAGTCATACCATAATATGACAATTTAGGTACTAACAAATGGTAGTAATAATAAATAAATTATTAATCATGTACTTAAAATTATACATATTTAAAAAGCAATTTTCAAAATATCATAAAATACTTTTCATATATTAGATTTTTATAAATCTAAACTGTTTTATAATCATGAAACAGATATTTTAACATTTAAATACCTTTCTCCACAGAGAAATGAAACCTGCAAGATCATTTCTTCTGGAAGTAAATGTTGACAGCACCTCTTTTTACAATTATTTGCTGTTTGCTTCCTATCCACTGCTTTGGAAACTTAACCTTTAAGAAGCTATCTATGAAAATAATTCAGAATGTACATGAATATTTATCTGCAAAGATGTTTTTTACGTATCCTAAGTACTGAGTAGATGGGTAGGATAGAAAGGCAGTCTATATAATGAAACATTTTGTAACCATTAAGAATTATTGGTACCATATCACCAATTTTTTTTAAAGATGTTGGTCAAAGGATGCAAAATTTTAGTTAGATAAAAGGATTAATTAAAGATATCTATTTTGTGACATGGTAACTATAGTTAGCAATGCATTATAGTATTTAAAATTGCTGAGAATACATTTTAAATGTACTCACCACAAAAAATGATAAGTATGTGAGATAATGTGTTGTTTAACATGAATTTAGCCATTCCACTATAAATATGTATATATATACATATATATATATACATATTTCCAAGCATGTCATTTATGATGAATATATACAATTTTTTATCAATTAGATAACAAAATTAAGGAACTGGGAATAAAGCTTAGTGGTAAAGCACCCACCTAGCATGTACAAGGTCATGGATTCAATCACTAGCACCACAGAGACACACACACACGCATGCGCACCCCTTAAAAAAAGAAAATTAAATTTGAAGAAAAAACAAAAAATAAATAAAAGTACCAATATAGCTCTGTGGGCTGTGAAATAGGGACATTTTCCATTTAACTTATCTCTACATCTTCTTTAGAATGTCTGACATATATATGCTTAGAAAAAGGGGAAAAGAAGAAATACAATATGTGTTTTAAGTTAATAGTGCTTAATTTTAACCATAGGATTATAAGTGATATTTATCACTTATTTGGTGCTTTTTGAATTTTTTAAAACAATTATTTTAAATATTTTAAAACAAATATTTTAAAATAATATATTTCTTATATTATCAAGAGAAAAGAAGAATTTTTAATATACTAATTACCAATAAGATATTGTTTTATAGCCATCCACTAAGAAAGGAAGCTTTTCAAGGAGTCAATCAGAGTGATGTTCCTTGAAAATTAAATGTGGCATCACCTGCATCAGTATCACTTTCTGTGTTTACTTAAAATATAGCTTTCAGAGCCAGGTTGGAAGTGGGGCATAAATCTACATTTTTATCACATTTTTGCGACTCTTCTCTTGATGGCCAGATGGTTCTCCTCCACATTAAAGCTAGAGCATCACCAAATTAGGAAAATCATCAAAATTCAGTGAAATACCCCAAGCAGGAAAGGTGGCCTTTCAGAGGAATTTCTTAAAAGCCTGCTGAATGTGGCTGGCAAATTGGTCTAACAAACCTTACAAGGGAGTCTGTGAATGTGAAAGGGATAATGGGCCTAAGTAACAGAAGTAAAGGCATCATCAGTGGTAAACAGCATTCAGCTTATACATAAAAATCATTTTGGATACACTTAATGGCTTGCAATTTGTTTTCTCAAATAAACAAATGCAAAAATTAGTTCTAATAGTAGAGAGTGACTTTTTCTAACATTGGAAGCAATGATCAGAGATACTATACTATATAAAATATTCCTAAGTTGGTAGTCTCTGATGCTGACTAGCACTATGGAATAGGTATCTGGCAAATGCAGAATTTGTTATCTTTTCATTTCATATTGTACTAATTCTGAGACTATACATTTTAAATGATATTACTATAAATAAACCACAAAGTGTTAACTAGTCAACAGATAATTATTAACTACTTCCCAGATGCAAATATATTTCAAGGAGTAAAATGTGAAATGATGAGCAAGAACTTTCTCAAGAAAGTTCCATCCTAATAGTTAAACAACAATAGTAAACACATGAACATATATAGGGAAGATAATTTGAGATAATGATTACTACAATAAAGAAAGTAACACAAAATGCTATGGTTGTGGAGAATTAACAATGCAGCATCCTTGGCTCAAGTGGTAATCAGAGAAGTCCCCTGTAAGGGGGCAACCGAATATATTCTGTAAGAAAAATACTCCAAAAAGATTAAATAACAAATGAAGAATCCCTAAAAATGAAGAAAATTGGTATAGTCAAGGTTTGGAAACAAGACCAGTGTGGAGAAAATGGAGATGAAGTGAAATAGATTGTCCAAGCAAAGGTATGGAGGCCATGTTGGGAGAGATGGTGAGGAAGCCATTGGAAGGTTTTTAGGCAGAGGAATGACATGGTAACAACAGGATTTAAATAGGTCACTCTGATCTTTGAGTTGAAAATGGACTTGGACTGTAATCCAACCAGATGAGAGAAGGCTGTTTCTGTCACAGATAAGAAATCATGTAGTTGGAACAGGGGATGAGGCAATAGATGGTGAGAAGGAATTGCTTTTGTAAATATTATGGGCTGACTGACTGCAGGAAGTATCAGAAAGTGAGGATATAACATATATAGACCAGAAGCCATAGACTTAATTGCATCCTCCCAAATATAATATTCTGAAGCCCCTGTCAACAATGTGAATGTATTTGAAGATGAGGACTTTGGAAAGCAATTGAGATTAAATTAGGTCTTATGGGTAAAGTTGTCGTGATGGGATTAAAGCTTTAGTAAGAAGAAAACTAGAGCATGTGCTCTTTCTTTCTCTCTGCCACACAAGGACAGGACACCTAATGCAGGCATCTTCTAGGCAGGAAGAGGACTTTACCAGAAAATGATCATGCTGGCACCCTAATGTTGGACGTCAGCATCCATCTATATGGGAAAATAAATTTCTGTTGTTTAAGCTTATCAGCCTATGGGATTTTGTTTTGGCAACCTGAGCTAATACACTGGTTTTAACCTTAGCTGCTAGATGTTACCATTCACAAAGCAAGGACTTGGAGAACAGTAGGTTTAATGTGAGAAGTCAAGAGTTTGGTTAAATATAGGATACCAACTAACTTCAAAGTATAGGTTATGGTTTAGATTAGGTATCCCCCAAAAGCTCATGTGTGAGACAATACAAGAAAGCTTAGAGATGAAATGTTTGGATTAAAAAAGGTTTAATCTAATCAGTGCATTGGTCCACTGTTAGGGATTAACTTGGCAGTAACTGTGGGTGGAGAAGGTGGTCCCTGGGGCCACGACTTTGGAGTTTATATTTTGTCCCTGGTGAGTGGAGCTCCCTCTGCTTCTTGGTGTCCATGTCCTGACATGATTTTTTTCTGCTACATTCTCCCGCCATAATGTTCTGCCTCGCCTTTGGCCCTGAGAAATGGAGTTGACCATCTATAGACTGAGACCTCTAAAACCCTGAAACCTCCAAATAAATTTTTCCTCCTTAAAATTGTCAGGTCTTTTGGTCAGAGCAATGAAAAATTTGACTAAAATGGTGTTAGTTGTTATAAAGAAAGTTGTATTTTTTTGTTAATGTGGTTTTAGGGGATTTTTTTCTGGTTTGATTTTGGTCTAAGACTTAGGAGGATGCTCTTGCTGAACATAAATATTTTGCAATCATCAGTATAAAAATGACACATAGGGCTGGGGAGATAGCTCAGCTGGTAGAGTGCTTGCCTCGCAAGCACAAGGCCCTGAGTTCGATCCCCAGTACCGCAAAAAAAAAAAAAAAAATGACACATAAAGCCTGTGACTAAGAAAGATCACTGGGAACAGTATTATAGAGAAGAATGCCAGTGGCTGGTCTTTTAGAAGAACTGTGATGGACAAAGAGAAATTGAGTGCCCTAGAGGAGAATGAGAAGTCAAAGAATAATGTTTTAGGATAATCAGTACTAAACATGCCTGTAGGCTGAGGGTGATCAACCATAGGATGGAAGGAATATATGATGCAGGAGCAAAACATTGGATATTTGAAAAAGTGGAGATACTGAGAAAGTGAGAAGGGCTGAGATTTGGAGCAGAGTTGAAGATCAGGATATATTATCCACCACAATCCAAAGGGAAGGCCAAAATGTAGATACAGAGACAGCTAGGTTGATGTATTTGCTCAAGAAAGCATGAGGTCGTTCCCCATTATTATGAGTTTTTTCTATGAGTTGGGGGGCAGGTTATCATCTGAAAGTGGAGTAATGGGTAGCTCCAATGGATGGAAGGTTCTAATGAGATCTGAGAACTGAATTTGAAAATTATGGTGGGCAAGATGGAAAAATGGGAAACACTAATCTGAGAGCAAAACACTTGAGATCATGGTGGCAGTCTTGGAGTTGTTATGAGAGTTAGATGACAAATGTGATATGGATGAGTGGGTAGTTAGAACTGAGGGCCTCCAGAAGCTGAGAGATCAAGGTGCTGGGCGAATTCTCCCTATGAATGTGTTCAATAATTAATACAGCAGTGGAGGTGAAGAAAACAGCAAACAAGATGCAGTAGATAAATGAATCGTACGTAAGTGAGAGAGGCATTTATAGATTAAATCAAAAGGGATAAAAATCCTGATGCCAGGTGTTTTGCCATGGAGCAGAGGTTGAAAAGAGTAGGGAAAGAAATGGTTTGGAAGCAGCAAAGGATGACTGTAGATCCTAATGAACATGAGAAGCGCTTCCAAAAGAAAATTTCACATGCACAGGATTCTCAAGGATCAGCCAAGCATAGGTTTAAGGAGAGAGAGAAAGTTATGAAATATGCAATTTGGAAAATTTGTGAAAAGGATGTGTAGTAGTTCTGTCTGGCAAAGTTGAAAACAATTTTGAAAATTGTGATTTAAAAAAAAAAAAACATGAGTATAGTTAGTGAGGTTGTATGATTTTTCCTTGGATCTTTAAGACCTTGGAGGTAAATACTGAATAAGATATTTAAAATATATCTTGGAGTTACCTTCAACTGACATTATACTAAAGCACTATAAGTGAGTAAGTAACTATATGCTTAATTATGAAATCAGGAATCAGGAATCACACTATGCCGTACTGTACATATCAATAACAATCAGACTGACATTATCTTTGTACCTTTCATTAGTCATATAGTCCTTCTCAATAAAACTCCTGAGACTTATGCCTTAGCAAACTGGTGAAGAGTGGCTTATAAAATGTCTATAATGCCATAAGATGGAAAAATGATATTTTTTCTGTGATTTTACTGACTGGAGAAGAAGAAATTCCTTGATGTGACAAAGCCATAACACTGCCTTAGACCTAAATGAGTATAGTAGCCTTGTGATCTTAAATTGCTACTTAATTTTTTTAGACCTCATTTTCTTATCTGGAAAATGCAAATTCATGGTTATTGTAAGAATTTAAAAACAATGTAGTGATAGAATCTAATCAACTATCTAGCATGCTCTAAATAATTAACAGAGGCTGAATGTACAGACATAAATACATGAATACTAAAGCTAATATCTCTATTTTTATTCATGTGAGTCCAGGCTGTTCTTTTGTTCTTCTAACCTATCATAATGAAAAAACAGATTGGATTCCACTTTTTTTTAAAATTCAACTATTTTTAAAAATTTTTTACAGACTGCATTTTGATTCAGTTTATACAAATGAGGTACATCATTTCGTTTCTATGATTGTACACAATGTAGATTCTATACCATTCGTGTACTCATACCTGTACATAGGGTAATAATGTCTGTCTCATTTCATCATTTTTCATACCCTCCTCCCTCTCATTTCCTTCTACATAAAGCTCCTCCATTCTTCTCTCAGCCCCCACCCCCATTATATATCATCATCTGCTTATCGTGGAAAACATTCCGCCTTTGGTTTTTGGGGATTGGTTTATTTCACTTAGTATAAAGTTATAAATAAATTCCATCCATTTATTTGCAAATGCCATAATATTATTCTTTATGGCAGAATAATATTCCACTTTTAAAATAAATTCTATAAAGTCATAAAACTCAGTTCCACCTATACATTGTTCTTTAATATTTCAACTATATCAGAAAATCTGTTTGTATCTTGTTGATGTATTTCTATTCTTAAATATTAAGAAGCTATTTTGAAGAATAATTTTATATTCATGAAGCCATAGAGCTCCCTCTCAATGAACCTCTGAATGACTTCACAGCCCTAAAGGAGAAGAAGAGTCATAAATGGGACTATAGAGCAATGGACAGACAGATGGAAAACTCACTAGATCCAACATGGGGATGAAGAAGGATTGGTTCCCTCGTGGCAAATAGACATTGGAGAAATTAGGCTCCAAAACTTCAAAATGAAGCAGAAAGAAAAGTACAAGGGATGTGTTATGGGCATCTCAACAAAGTATTTTTCCCAAGAGTTCTGAGGCACAGTTAGTATGTGAAATGGATTAGAGATAGATAAAGTAAACACCGTAGCAAGTCTGACGACCTCTTGATTACTAATTGCTCACGTGACTTTTGGCAGACAACAGGGTTGAGTTTGAGTGAACAAATCAATTTATTATTATCAGTACATTATGAGCTTTGAGGAATAATTAATAACTTCCATAAAAAGGAACACAATGAATATAATTTATACTTCAGTGAAAAGGCAAAAAAGCATTTGTCACCTGGTAAAGTTTCTGACTGCAGCCTTGGTGAGGGTTGTAAGCCAAGGATAACACCCCTTTCGCACCCTCTGCGCTGAGGCTGAGCATCCTCAGAAGCATCAAGCTGAAGCTGAGTCACAAAGCATCACTTAAGCTGCCAACATGGGCTGCACTCTTACTGGGAGGAATCTTGAAACCCCATTATAAGAAGAGTATTTTTAAGAAGTCTGGTTTCTTTGACTTTTTTTTTTTTATTTTTACAGACTGCATTTTGATTTATTGTACACAAATGGGGTACATATTTCCATTTCTATGGTTGTGCATGATGTTTTGGAATATATAATCTGTTAAATTCTATCAATTTTACTGATCATCTGTTTATGAGCTCTATTTAAAAGTGATGAATACACAAATTCCTGACTTCTATATTTTCTTTGAACTTTTTTGTTTTTTTTTTTAATATAACTTCACTATTGTGTTCACTGCTAGTTAAAACTAACTCTTAAAATAAAAATTCAAGCAGAAGAATTTTGGAGATTATCTTTTGGGTAAGAAACATGACTTTCTTGGTTTTAGTGACCAGTGTACATGTCATCTTTGTATAATTTTACATGTGCTAAATATTTTTGTCAGATGGGCACAGTCTCTGTATAAATAACTTCACATGGAACAATTGTGCAAAATGTTTTAGAGAACATTAGGATTTCACTTAGATTTGGAAAGCCCAAAGAATTTTCTTATATTGTAAGATGATCAAGATTACTTAGTAGTTTGTAAAAGTGGAGGTACAGTCAAAACAAAATAATTTGAGGACATGTTGACTTTCTTACCTAGAAGTTTTAATTAAAACCAACGTCCAAGTTTTAAAACAATCTTAGAGAGCCCACCCACCTTATCAAAGAAGACAAATAGCTGTCCTTGTAAGAATGAATCATCAATGTAAAGGTGATATGACAATTTATCAGCAAAGGCAAGATGAGGACACAGTCTTCAGACGCTTATTTCAAGTCAACCAGAACTTCAGTGTTTATACATATTCATGCTGCATATGATCATGTTAACCTTAAAGATTCAGCTAACCCTCAAGAAAACTTTACTGATTTTCTTTCATGTAACTTTGATCCGAGTTTTTCTCATTTCAATAAAATCATATCAGTGAAATGATTATATTAATTGCATGTTATTAATATGATAATTTTGCATATCCAAATTCCTGGTACTAAATATTATAAGTATTTCAATATGAGATTAAGATTTTTCCCTAAACCAAGTTAGGCTTTCATATTTTTAAAGCATCACTGAGTTCCATGCTAACTGAAATCACTAGCATTTGGTTTTTATTTCTACAAGTCAGTTGAGTAGGATCAATACATGAAGATTTATTTCTAATATTTCTAACAGTTTTGAAACTGGTGACCAGGTCCTCAGGCTTCATAAACTTTGTATTTAATGAGTATTTAATATGGTACCATTGAACATTCTACTTTCAATGCAGAATAACTAAAGCAGGGTTATTTGTACTGAGAAATATATTTTTAATGTATAAATATAAAGTTGGTAGTAGGAGATACAAACTATTTAGACCATCACAACACCTTCTAAAAATAATTCTCTTTCCTTGACAGATGGAGCACAGGAAGAGACAATCAAATACTTTTCTAAACCCCTTTAAAATGAAAATTTACTTTCTTTAGGAAAAGGTTTTTACAATCAATTATAGTACTCTACACTGAAAGAGGCAAAACTTACCATCCTTAGCTAAGAAAAAATAGATTTTCTGGAGCCATAATGGAACAATATTAGGAAAATGCCTATATTCAGAATGAAATTTTCTTTCAAGATTCTACAAATGTATTATATCTGGTGATATCAAGAGAAAATGGTACTTGAAATAATCTCATTATAACTCCAATTTGCTGCTGTACAGGTTAAAGAACATGTCAAGTTAATATCTTGAAGATAATATACTTTTGGAGTAGGATGGAAATTTAAAGTTAAGAGAAAACTTTAAGGATATCAAGACTTTTATTTAGAAGTGATAAAACTCTGGGCCAGAGCTATTAAGTACCTTTCTCCAGGTCACATTTGGCTAATTACAGTAAGGGCCTGAGCTGGTCTCCACAGAAAGGGATCTATTGCATTATCCATCAAGGAGGTCATATTAACTATATACAAACAGATACCATGTGTTTTTTTCTATCAACATTACCATTGAAGTTATTTAATTTATCCAATTAAAATTTGGTGAAAAGCAAATAATACATATGTAAAGTCTTCTTGCTTTTTTATTACAATTATTATGATTATAGATATAGTCGGTGGATCAAGACAAAATGGTATCAGTATTTTAAATACAGAAATAAATGTATTTTGACAATCTGGGAGGAGGGGGATAAAAGGATCCAATTTCTGTGCAATGTTTCTCAAAAGGTATGAGAAGTCTACAAAATTTCAAAAAGAAAGAGAAACTTTTTGTCAAAGAGAAAAGATGATTCTGTTCTAGGCAAGAAGAAGAACAAAGTGCACTCATTGCAGATTTTTAAAAGGTACTGACATCCTGTTGGAAATAGGATGTGAAGAAAAGCTTTACAAAGACAAAGTTAGAAATGTCTGAAAAGAACTGAGTCATGGGCAAACTATGGGGAGGGATACATATGCACAAAAACAGCTCAGCTCCAAGCATTGATTATAAAAGAATGAAAAAGAACAAAGACTGAAATAACAATATTTTGGTCGACCAACCATATTTGTGACTGTGTGTGGGAGTTTGTGCTCATGAACACAGGCAATTCAGAGAAAATCATGCACATTTGATTTAAAATAAAAAGTGAACATGAAATTTAAAAATAGCTTGAGTTTGGTTGAATACATTCAGGACGTTGAAGATATTTAATTCAAGTAGAGATAATTTGGGATTCAAATTATCTGTCCTTAAAATACAGCACTTCATTTGCTAAAAGTACGTGTAAGAACCATTTGATGATACAGCATATAAGAGATCCATTTGACTACATATTTATATTGTTAAATGAATCTTGTATCTTATATAGGCAGTGGCAACTTATTCATTAAATTGATTTTAGTGTATATTTTGTTATTTTGGTATTGTATTTTTCTTTCACAGCAAATAGGTCAAACAAGATTTGATATGTCATTCACAAATGTTGATGGGAAAATGGTTCAGATTTGGTTTATGTTCGTTAGGCTTTATTTTATTTATGTATTATTTATGTATTTATTTAGGTAACAATGGGAATATTTCCTTTCTTTGTGGCTACAACTCCTGTGGCTATCTGGCAAAATCTACCTTAGATTTTACACAATCCAGTATCTGAGTTTATGTGTGTAAATAAATATGTCTAGCTTTGCAGCTGAAACAGAATTTTATTTTTCACATTCCTTTTCTGAGAAGAAAAAGGCCCTTCTCTCCTTGTGTCTGATTCAGCTGCATTCTTGTATCTTTCACCAGCGTCTGTGAAACAAGTTAACCTGTCTGCTTGGTATAGTTGAAGTCTCAGGCTCTTTTCAATTCTTGCCACAACTTTGCCAATTCCATCTCTTCTTGCTCCCTATTTTCTAGTCTGTAAGACACTTAGATGATATCACTCACTCTTCCTGAATGTTTTCTGTAATTCTATAATACGTACATCATTACTCTTTCATAAACCTCTGCTCAGGACTGTTCTCTGCATATTCTTTTAAAACATTATTCTATTCAATCTACTCCTCAGGCAAAATTTTGTCATTTTTACTATTTAATTTCTGCTGTTAGGTTACTACAGTATCCCTTGTGTTATGTTGGATGTTAATATACAAGATTATTCCATGGATGGTGTTCTCTGTGACTAATTTATTCTTATATTCCAAATGCCCAGTACCATGCTTGACATATTTAACGCTTTTAATAAAAATCCAAATGAATCAATACAATAAAATTTCAAATATTTCTCTAGGGTTTTTGTTTGTTTGTTTGTTTGTGCATATGACTGAACACAGGACCTTGTGCACAGTAGGCAAGTACTCCACCACTGATCTATACCCCCAGCCCTAGATTTTCTCTAAAACTAATCTCTAAATATTATTAAGATTATTCAAAGGAAAATAAGACTCAAATCGAGATAAAGTTCTGTATCTTTCATTATCTTCTTGTCACAGGAAATGTTTTCTAAATAGACTGAGACTGAAAAAGGCATAAATGTGAGCAAACTACAATCCCAGAACAGCAGGTGTGTCGAATACTTTGTTTAAGAAAGGAGACATCTTACATTGCTCTGACATAGATTTAAGAGTTGCCTCTAGGAAAAATGGCAAGTCAAAACAGGAGCACTAAGACAGTCACCCAGGAATATATGTGGGAGACAAGCACATCAATAGAACCAACCCTTTTCAAACCAATGACAAGCATTCAGAGCTGGATCTTTTATTGAATAACTAATAATACTGCTGATGTTGGAGTCTTTTTTTTAGCTCTTTGATGGATGCATTATATATTCTCTTATAATAGACTTGTTAAATGTACTTTAATATCGAGGAGTTCTTGGCCTAGAGATACTGTTTAAATTACCCAGGCAACATAAAATGAATCAACTTCAAAACTTTATCCAATGTTAACTTTAAAATCATATACATTTTGTATTGTGTAAAGAAAAATAAATACTTATACTTCAAAGAACAAAAAGGTTTAGGGTATTTTGTCTTCATGTTTTTTTCAATTCTTAAAGTTGCATAAAATTAAATCATTCTGCATAGTTAAGCTTCAACTCTTTTAGGAAGTTGCTGTATCATTTTTCTATTACTGCAATAACAATTGCTGAATACTTAGTGGCATAAAAAAAAACACCCACTTATTATCTCATAGTTTTTTAGGTCAGATCTCCAAGTGGGCTCAATTGGGTTCTTTGCTTAGGGTTTTACAAGGCTGAAAGCAAAGTACTTTGATCTTCTTGTTATGAGAAAGAATTCACTTCCAACTTCCATCAGGTTGTTGGCAGAACTAGGATGAAACTTTCTCATTCTTTGCATCTGACTCCCTCTTCTACTAGAAAAAATTCTGCATTTTAAAGGCCTTGTGTAATTGTAGTGGGTCCATGTCAATAATCTCCCTTTCAATTATAATCTGAAGTTCACTGATTATTAGTCTTTTTTTTTATTATTAGTCTTAATTACATATCTACTTTTTACCACATAATGCATGATCTTCATTATTGAAATGATACTGAATCATATTTATAGGTTCTACCCACCCTCAAGTGTTGGGGATTATATGAGTGCAAGGGTAATTAATTGGGGATAATTCTTAGAATTCTGCCTATTTCATGTGGTAAGTGCTGGGATAAAACTATGAGCAAAGCAATCAGTCCTATCTTAAAAATCTTAAACTTCAGTAAAGGGGACATCCAATAGAGCAGGCATTTTTAAGGAAGCATTATGTGTATATGTATCCAGTAGAGTAAGAACTTTTGAGAAGCATTATATGGATATAAGTATGTAAATGGAATAACTAACCCAATCTATTAAGATGGGTGAGTATTCCCAGACAAAATCACATATAAACTGTGACCTGGTGGGAAATAACAGAATGCATTCAGTAATGATGACCACTGCAAGGTGAGAGAGTAGAAGAGTATTCAAAGCAAAAGGAATGATACAACAACACACACCTTGAAAGAAGTCCTGCTTCAGCGTGGGTGGCATAGGTTTCCAAGTGTGCAAAGAGGACAGTATTCAAAAGATGTCTAGTACTGACTTGAAAGCAATGAGAAACTATTTAAAGGTTTTAATCAGGGGTGCTACTTGTTTAGATGTGAGCTTTAGCAAGGTTATCCTCACTTCCGTATCAAAACAACTTCAAGAGATATAGAACTTGAGGGAGTAAGACCACATGCAAAGTCATGTGACATAATCCAGGCAGGTGATAATGATACCAGGACTATGGTTGTGGCATAAACGATGTTTATAATTGGACACGTTGAAGAAATATGGCAGGTGAATAAAGGAGTTGGTAGATAAACAGAGATGGGGAAAAGGACTAAAGGAGGTCAGAATGATGGGCCATTTTCTGAAATAACAACTTAGAAAGGAAGCAAGCATGGGTAAAAAAGGAGTGGATCATCCATTGGTCAATTTCAAACATTAAAAATGGGAAGTCCCCTTCAACTTTATGCACAGGTACAAAGAACCAATCAAATGTAAATAAATAGACTAGCAAAAAAAACATCTAGAAGAGTAGAAAAAGGAGAATGGGAGAGGGGAGAATGCGAGGTAAAGGAAGAGGGAAAAGGGGGAGTTCATGAACTGAAATTGAGTTCCATGCATGTTCAAGTTTGTCAGGATGAACCAAGCTATTATAATTATAAAGCTCTAATAAAAAAATTAAAAATTTAGAAAAGTGAAGTCCCTATAAGATAGCCCAGTGTGAATGTTTTTTACTTGGTTGGATATAGTGGTCCAGAGATCCAATGAGAGGGCAGCGGACAGGGCTGGAGACATACAATTGGCAAAACTCAGTACATAAAGTCACAAGGTGAAAACTGTTCTCAGGGAGGGCAAGAGCCTGAGAAGAAAAAAGGATCCAAAACATAACCATCCAGTCCACTAAAACTTAGGGAATGGCTCAAGGAAGCGCTGTAAAGGATACTGAGAAGAAATAACTCCTGTATCTGACTAAATGAAAACTAGGACAGTTGCTTTTATGTAAGACAAGGAAATGAGAGTTTCAAAATGGAGAAAGTAGACCATGTTTTCAAATGCAGTATAAAAGTCATGTGAAAGAAGATTGACAAGTGGATCAGCTTTTTGACAAGAGATTCAATAGTGACTTTGACAAAACATGATTCAGTGGTGTAATGTGGGTTCACTGCAAACTGTAGTGGATTTAGGAGTAAATGAAACCTAAGGAGATTCTCTTTTAATTACGTTTATTTCATAATTGATATTTTGTGGGTAAACCAAGTTCCAGTTAAGGTCAAGAGTTGGGAAAATGTTCAGAAAAGAGCATAGTAATGCAAGGGAATTTGTTTGTCATAAACTATGGGGACCAGATAGCACAATGAGATGGTTTGGCTGAGAGGAGGAATGGAGGAACACAGCACCATTAAATGAAGGAAATAGAGTTAAAAAAAAATGAGAATGGATATGTTAGAAAACTGAATTTGAATCTGAGGATGTCACCAAGGATAATGGGGATCTAGGCAATGCATTGGACTTAGTGGCCATCAAAATAATAAGAGGTCATCAGAAGAAAATCAATCAATGAAGGGCCCAGACACATAGCCAACTGTGATAGTATAAAAGAAAGGCAATCAAGTCTCTCAGAACGGTATTAGGAACTTGCACACTCCTGGTAGAAGGAGAACTTTTTACTCCTCTAGAAGAGAAAGGAGCTGCCTAGAGTCTGGCTTAAATGGGAGAGCTCCAGAAAGAGCTTATTCCTCAGTGGTGCTGGCACACAGGTCCAGGAGTTGGTTGGATAGGAAGGGTTGTGCAGCAGGGCTGTTGTTAATGCACATGGAGCCCGTGGGAAAGGGAAAGGGGAATGACTGGGCCCAAATGGTGCGGCCATGACCACACACATGCTATGTGGAAAACTTGAATTTAAGATGCGTCACTTAAGAAGCAAAAAACCAATAGTCTTTGACTCACAAAATAAACACAACATTTGGTTGGTAGGAGTGTATAGAGTGAAGTGAAATCTCAAGACAAATAAAGAAAATTAAAAATACCAGACTTAAATGATTGCTAAGGACTGTGATGGAATCAAAATGAATATATTTGTGTAGGCTTGTTAAATGCAAAGCACTAGCTATTTACTGAAAAAGACCAAAGA
The DNA here is from genome assembly GCF_902686445.1 of Sciurus carolinensis. Lineage (NCBI taxonomy): Eukaryota > Metazoa > Chordata > Mammalia > Rodentia > Sciuridae > Sciurus > Sciurus carolinensis. The sequence continues at coordinate 17,721,396 of NC_062217.1, read as the reverse complement.
TATATACATATATATATATGTATATATCTTTGGTCTTGGTACTGGGAATTGAACCTGGGGTACTCCACCACTGAGTTACATCCTTAACCCTTTTTAGTTTTTATTTTGACACAGGGTTGACAAGGCTGGCCTCAAACTTTCTGTCCTGTCTCTGCCTCCAGAGTAGCTGGGATTACAGATGTGCCTCACTGCACCTGACTAAAGATGATCTAAATTTATAGATGATATCCAACTTTCCCCATTAGGTTATGTCACTCTTTCTTGCTCCGAACATTCAGGTATCTGTGCTAGGATTATGGAATTGGAAAACTGGTGGTTCCAGGAGGTTTACTATATAATTCATGAAGTTTGTTTTGAATAATTTCAAGAAAACCCCAAAGCCCAACTACATGGTGTTTCATCCATGGGACTCCCATGTCTGTAGGATCCTGGAAAGTTCTTCCATCTATAGTGGACACAAGAATGAATTTATTCTCACATTAGTTCCTGATAGCTTTTGACCCAATAGCTACTTTAATCAATAGATGTCCTGACCTGCATTAGCAAGAAAGTGAGAAGTAGATATTGAAGTGAACACCTTTGATTATGACATTGTATAATTGGCAGTTTAGCATTAAACTGGAGAGAGAAAAATGAATTGTGAATGTTGAAGTCAGCAATAACCATGACTATCAAAACTTACCAACATTATTGTTGAAATTTTTTGATAAATTTTCAAAAATATTGGTTCATGTTATGAAAGTAATTATGGAGCTCCTAGCAGGATATGAAAAGCCTTAAAGATTAAGAATGAAATAACTGAGTCTACCAGTACAAGTGTTTCAATGTATAATGAGAGTGGCAAATGTGTGAGGTGCTAATGATAATGTATGTTTGGCTGTACCCTAAGGAAAAGTATATAGAACACATTGTAAAAGCACAGAGGAAACATGAAGATGCAGAGAATTGGAGGTAGGGCTCCAGAGAATTCCAAAAATTCAAAGCAGACAATCTAGAAAAATAAAAATGGCATTTGAGAGTAGGTGGAAATAGTGAGGTAGACCTTACTATCAGAAATTTGTTTGTTCAAAAAAAAAAAAAATGATGGAAGGAAGGACCATTAGGAGGCCCTAACTAGTTTCTAGGTAAGAAATAATGAAGGCATAAACAAAGATTATGCAGTAAAATGACATGGGAGAAAATGTATGTGAAAAAGCCTTAAAGAAGTTAACTGAGCAGAATTGGGGTTCAGCAAAATATTGGGGATATGAAAATGGTAGCAGGTAGTCACAGTTCCTGAATTTCGGTTTTAGCCATTGGTGGGAGAGTGGAGACTAGGAGTCAAAGAAGGAACAAGAGAATGAGCCAGTTTGGGATGGGTTAAAAAAAAAGGGGATGTTGGAGTGTGAATCAGTGGAAGAGCACTTTCCTAGCACATGTGAGGCCCTGGATTTGATCACCAGCACTGAAAAAACAAACAAAAACTCAGGCAAAACAATGATGGGAAAGATCTCAATTATAAATATTAATTTTTTGTACTTTGGGTGACTCTGTCACAGGCAGAGGGTCTACACACCACGAATTTGTGAGTACTGTCAAAGCTGAACAGAGAGGTTTGGAAGTTGTTGATTTATCAGTGAGCAATGGGATCACATAATTTAAATACAAGGAAAGGGTAGAAAGAAATGGAAACCAGAACTCCCAGCCTCTGAGGGCCAAGCACAACTGAAGTTTTTAGTAAGGGAATCAGACAGAGACTAGGTGACTGAGTGTGCTTGGACCTAAGGGGAAGATGTTTTAGAAAGAGGCAGGACAGACAAATGACAGAGCAAAATGCAAGAGGATTTAGAAGTGGGCAGGATTAAGAATCTCATGCGCAGGTAGACATTTCAGACCTCACCTGAGGGAAAAGCAGTTAGCAATCCGTGGGTGGTGGGGTTAAGAGGCGGCGACGGCTTCCATGTGCAATGGCTTCAGCTTCTGAAGAGTTAGTGTAGTGGTTGCCTGTTGAGTAAGACAGGCAGGAGAGGGATGTAGAGAAAGCACAGAGGAAACATGAAGATGCAGAGAATTGGAGGTAGGGCTCCAGAGAATTCCAAAAATGCAAAGCAGACAATGGCAGACCCGAGCAGTGTCTGAGGAAAGGGCCACGCAGACCAACTGCATGGAGACACACACTGGTTGGTGTGGAGGCCCAGCTGGGATCAGAAAACAGACCTTCACAGGTCGAAATTATTCTCCAGTCCTCACCTCAAGTGGTCCTCAGCTAGTTGACGTAGGAGCGCACATGTGGAATGAATGCAGGGTTGGCGGTTTTGTAGAGTGAAAGTGGGGAAAAAAAAAAAAAACAGAGGAAACTTGAAGTAATGATGGAGTTCAGTGGACCTAACAAGTTCAGAGTTCAGACCTGGGGTCCCTAGGTCTGATAAGCTGGGGATATTAAAGGATCCTGAGGTGGGAATTATGCTGCTTCTAGTCTACACCCAGGTAGAGAAGGAATGAATGCGTGCCTAGGCATTGTACGAGGTATTTTCTGGAAAAAGATTAGTTCTTGGACAGATGTATAGATTTTTGTGATGACATAGGTTATATATTTAAAAATTCAAGAATAAGTGACAAAAATCAATAGAGGCAGTTGGATGTGAAAAGCAAGGGAAAGAGAAAAGTTATTTATTCAGTGAGTAGTTATTGAGCAGCCTCTATGTGTCTGGTGCCATACCAGCTGCTGGAGATACAGAAGTGAATAAGACTCAATCTGTGCTCTCAATTGGATCAGCCTACTAAAGTGATTCATGGAAATGCTGTGGATGAGACAGTTGCGGTTTTCAAAGGCAGTATCAGAAAGTACAAATGATGCTCATTGAATGAGTAGCTGATACAACAAACCAAGTGACAACAGAAACCAGACAAGCCCGAGAGATGAGCCTGTAATGGCCAAGTCAGTTTTGCAGAGGGAAGACCTTAGTGAATGTGCAGCGTGGACCACTAGAGAGTGGGTGGAAGGAGGAGAGAAGAGAGTGGACCACTGCACTTTAAAGGATTCCAGGATTGAGGAAGACATAGGGGAAGAAAGGAGCTGTTGAAAGAGAATAGAGGAGACACCCCATGGTTTGCTTATGAGGCAAATAAAGAAGGTGCCAGGAGAAAGAAATGGTCAATAGAGCCCAGTGATTCTGAGATTCAGCTGGAAAAGACAGAAGGGCTTGAATAGATTTGGCAATTAGAAAAACATCAATGATCTTAGCAGGTGCTAGTTCAAGTGGCAGGGGTGACATAGCATACACAGCCCTCCGAGTGGCTTTCAGGACTGATGAAATCGTGTGTTGCCAGAGAAAATCAGAAATCTCAAGCTGTCTGCAAACAATGGTCTTCATTAGATAAGAACTTTTAGATAAGAAGGACTTTTAGATAAGAAAGAGAGCATGCATATTTACTACAGAAACAAGTATAAGATATACATAGAATGTCCATAAATTAGCATATAGCTAAAAAGAGAAGACACTAAAATGCAATTAGAGGTATTTTTTTTTCCTTTTGTTGTTGTTGTTTACTTGCTAGAGGTATATTTTTTGTGGAAATAAGGATGGCTTCAAAATTCAGTTTCATTATCAGGACATTAAAAAAAAAAATTACCTTAGTAGTCCTACTCAAATTCAAAACTCAACAAACCTCAAATGATTTAAATGATTTATAATGTCATTCATTGTCCGGCAAAGACTGAAATCATATGGTTTTGAAAGTAAAGTAATAAATTATTCTGACATAAAAACTTAATTCCACATATTACCTTCACATTTTAAAGATGACATGAAATATAAAGATCTTTTAGATTTAACAAATGACCTCAAAAAAAAAAAAAAAAAAAAAAAAAAAAAAGGCCACTTTCCAGGGCTTTGGTAAGCGAACATATGTTTAAGAGTACCATTGCATTTTCAACATAATTAGTCATTTAACTATGTATCCTAATGAAGCTAATGGATTGTCATGTACAATTAACCATGATTTATCTAAGAGCATTGTAGTTGGAACCTTTTTCCATCAATTTGTTCATAATTATTCTTTTCTATCAATTTCCTAATTATTTATGGACAAATTTCATTCTGAGTGAAATAAAATCTGTTTCCCTGATGCAGTATACATTGAATGGTGATTAAGAGGGGAGATTGTAGAAAATATAACTTTGCTATTTTTCAAAGGGAAATATTATTTGAGTGATTAGGCAAATAATTTCTTTCAGTTGCATCTTCATGGAATTAAAAATGAGAAACTTTAAAACATTTTAAGACTGAAAAATATTGGACACATATTAACTTGTTGTTTAACAATGTTATTTTTTATTAATTTTGGTTTTGTTTATTTTGTTGTTTCAAGAAAAGAGAATATATACATGTATTCTCTGTGATTTTTTTTGTTGAAGGTCATGGGGAAGAAACAATATAGCAAATTAATGATTTATTTTAGGATTATTTCCTAAATACAATGTACTTATAAGATAAATACAACTTGATTTTAAAATTAACCAGTGTTATTTAAGGACTCGTTAGGTATGAGGTATATGAACTCTTTTTTCTATCATCTTGAAGCTGTGGAGGACTGCTGGGAATTCTAAAAGGCCAATGTGCATGGCCATTTCTGCTGGCTATGAAGGGGATCTCTGGAACCAAAAAGGAGCCCAGAGATCTCCTTTAAACGGAAGGTGTTTATGCCCAAGATGAAACTGAATTCAGCTTGAGTGAAAGACATGCTGACAGAAGGCAAACAAAACAAGACAAAAAGGAAAAACCAGTGTCAGTAAACCCAACCTGTAACTTGGGGAAAGGAAACTTGTGTCCTTGGAATCGGTGGTGTGGTACCTGCCAAATTCCAAAGTGAACTTCCTGCTGAGGTCATTGGACATAGAAATCATGTGATGTTGTATCCCTCAAGGATTTAAACAAATGAAAAGTTTTTAAAAAAAAATGGATCGTGCTTTTATTTAAAAAAAAAGATACGTGAAATACATGAAATGTTAAAAGTTATCTAAAGTCATATCATATAAAATAATTAAATGTAAATTCTTAAAATGGTTTTGAAATGCTTAGTAAACACTGCAGTGATGCACGTCAAATATTATCAATCATTGAAGACTTATTAGATGATTTTTCAGGAAGAAAAAAATAAAACTAATCTGACCTTGATGGGCATAGTCAGGATGTACTAATTGTAAAGTAAGCCCAGGGAAGATTATTATGCCATTAATTTTGTTGATTTTATCATTTCCTTTTGGTTTAAGAACTAGTCATTCAAAATGCCTTTAGACATTCTCTTTAAAATTGCTAATTCAGAATATAGAATTAATCCATATTAAATTTCTACTTCTGGTTATGGAATTTTGGTAGATTGCCATGTAATAGTATAAAATGCTTTCTTAAGTGATAGAACCAACATTATTATATCTCCCTAAAGTTAATATTATTGGATACTGCAAAACTGCCCACTGTGAGTCATATAAACTGTAGGAATCAAGAGCTACAGAGTCAAACAGAATGATGTGTTATATAACTTACTTTATGTTTTATATCTTGTTCTGGTTACTCTCAGGTAAAGAACAGGCCTTGGTCCTATACACCATTTTAATAGAAACTTGGTTTTTCTCCTAATAAACCATCCTAAGATAGTCCCCAAATGTGATACTTTAGAATTCTTTTTAATTTTTTTTTTTATTTTTACAAACTGCATTTGATTCATTGTACACAAATGGGGTATGACTTTTTGTTTCTATGATTGTACATGATGTAGATTCACACCATTCATGTAATCATACATGTACATAGGGTAATGATGTCTATCTCATTCCACCATATTTCATACTCTCCCCCCATTTCCCTCTGCATAATCTAAAATTCCTCCATTCTTCTCTTATCCCCCCATCCCTCCACCACCATTATGTATCATCATCCACTTATCAGGGAAAACATTTGGCCTTTGGATTTTTGGGATTGGCTTATTTCACTTAGCATGAGCAGGTGGTATCACAATATCAGACCTTAAACTATACTACAGAGCAATAGTAACAAAATGGCATGGTATTGGCACCAAAATACACAGAGAAACCAATGGTACAGAATAGAAGACCCAGAGACAAACCCACATAAATACAGTTACTTCATACTAGACAAAGGAGCCAAAAACATACAATGGAGAAAAGTAGCCTGTTCAACAAATGGTGCTGGCAAAACTGGAAATTTATATGTAGTAAAAAGAAATTAAACCTCTGTCTCTCACCCTGCACAAAACTCAACTCAAAATGAATCAAGGACCTAGGAATTAGACCAGAGACCCTGCACCAAATAGAAGACAAAGTAGACCCAACTCTTCATCATGTTGGCTTAGGATCAGACTTCCTTAACAAGACTCCCAAAGCACAAGAAATCAAAGCAAGAATCAATAAATGGGATGGACTTGAACTGAAAAGCTTTTTTTTAGCAAAGGAAACAGTAATGTGAAAAGAGAGCCTACAAAGTGGGAGAAAATCTTTTACACATGCACTTCAGATAGAGCACTAATTTCCAAGATTTGTAAAGAACTTACAAAACTACACCAAAAATACAAAGAACCCAATCAATAAATGGGCCAAGGACCTGGACAGACACTTTACAGAAGAAGATACACAGGAGATTAATAAATATATGAAAAAGTGTTCAACATCTCTAGTAATTAGAGAGATGCAAATTAAAACAACTCTAAGATTTCATCTTACTCCAATTAGAATGGCTATTACCAAGAACACAAACAATAATAGATGTTGGCGTGGATGTGGGGGAAAAGGCACACTTTTACATTGCTGGTGGAGTTGCAAATTGGTGCAGCCACTCTGGAAAGCAGTGTGGAGAATCCTCAGAAAACTTGGAATGAACCCACCTTTTGACCCAGTTATCCCACTCCTAGGTTTATACCCAAAGGACTTAAAATTAGCATACTACAGTACCACAGCCACATCAATGTTTATAGCAGCTCATTTCACAATAACTAGATTGAGGAACCAACCTAGAATTCTTAATTAAAGTGAAAGCCCCATGCATATCAAACAAATGTTGAAACAAAAATAACAATAGTGGTTATCATTAAAATAGTGTGTGAAGCCCTGATCTCTTATCTTGTTGCTATCACTTTACCTCTTGACCACTGTACTGTGATTTCCTTTTTGGTTTTCAGCTTTCAGATGAAATCTGCTTATGTCATTGAGTCCTGTAGAGTAATTAAACTCTTTCTCAACTTCCAAAGAATCTCACATTCAAGTACAGAGTATGCAAAAACCTACATTTATCTACATGTTATTATAAATACGAGTATGTGTTATTATATACTAAATATGAATACCTGGAATTGATTAGGTGGTTTTATTAGGATGAAACTTGAAATTGGTAGTTTTTCTTTTTTCTATTAAGACAAGAGGCATTCTGTACTGCACTGACTGGGTTAGCTAAAGACAAGAGTAAAATGGGATAATTATGTAAGAGGTCTAATATAATAGTAGAATATGGCAAAAGGTTGTCCATTTATAGTTACTTTAAGAATACTGAAAATCAATAATAGTAATTACCTACATGATGGAATTCTGGCTGGAGTGTCATACTTTAAGGGTAAATTTCATATAAGTTCATGAGTAAAATAAAAATATTTAGCATACCTTTTATGACTATACTGTTATGAAAATATTACAAATATGCACACTGTAGTGATGTTATACATTACAATATGTACCATGTTTTAAATACATTAGTCATAGCCAACTGAATTAAAACCCAAGACCCTAAAACCTATATTTCAGACCTTTGGAAAAAAAAAAATCTTTTTTTGGCAGTATCTTTTTTACTGATTCTTTTTAGATATACATAACATTAGGATTCATTTTGACATAGTTTAAAAAGCATGGAATATAATTTGCTCAAATTCAGTATTTCTCCTTTTCTGCCTCCCTTTCCCTGTTCCCTTCCTGCTACTCTACTGCTCTTTCATTTATTTACTTTTAGATTTTTTTTTTCTGATTAGTGTCTTGTAGTGCTATACATGATCATAAGATTCACTGTGTTATATTCATATATGTACAAAAGAAAGTTAGGTTAGGTTCCTTCTCCAGTTCTTACCCATTTCCCATCCCTTCTCCCTTCCCCTCATTCCCCTTCATCTTGTCCACTGGTCTTTCTTCTGTTTTAATGGAATCTTCCCACCTCCTTTTCCCTTTTTTTTCTTCCTCTTCTTTGTTTTGGACCAGCTTCTGTGCATCAGAGAAAACACTGGACATTTGACTTCCTGGGTCTGGTTTATCTCACTTAGTAAGCTGGTCTCCAATTCCATCCATTTACTAGCAAGTGCCATGATTTCATTCTTCTCTTTAGTTGAATTGTACTCCATTTTCTTTACCCATTCACCTGTTGAAGGATACTAAGGTTGCTTCAATAACTTCTCTGTTGTGAATTGTGCTGTTATAAACATTGGTGTGGTTACATCATTATAGAATGAATGCCAATTTTGATCATTTTGATATATACTGAGGAGTGGGATAGATGGATCACATGGTGGTTCCATTCAGATTTTTTTGCTAATTTGCAGTCCCATCAACAATGTATGAGTGTATCTTTCCCCGCACATCCTCGCCAACACAGTATTATTTGTGTTCTTGATACTTGTGATTCTGACTGGGGTGAGATCAAATCTCAGTGTAGCTTCGATTTACATTTTCCTGATTGCTAGAGATGTTGAACATTTTTTCCTATGTTTGTTGGCCAATTTTGTTTCTTCTTTGAAGCAGTGTTGGTTTTTGTTTCTTTGTTTGTTTGTTTTTTGCCTTTTTTTGTTATTGTTCATTTATTTATTGGGTTATTTATTTTTGGCGTTTTTCCCCCTTTTTTAAAAATTTATTTGTATTGTAAACAAATGGGATACATGTTGTTTCTCTTTGTACATGGAGTAACAGCATACCATTTGCGTAATCATACATTTACATAGGGTAATGATGTTTGATTCATTCTGTTATTTTTTCCTTCCCCCCCACCCCTCCCACTCCTCTTTTCCCTCTATACAGTCCCTTCTTCCTCCATTCTTGTCCCCCCTCCCACCCCCCATTATTTGTCATCATCCGCTTATCAGTGAGATCATTCATCCTTTGGATTTTTGAGATTGGCTTATCTCACTTAGCATGATATTCTCCAATTTCATCCATTTGCCTGCAAATGCCATAATTTTATTATTCTTTATAGCTGAGAAATATTCCATTGTATATATATACCACAGTTTCTTTATCCATTCATCAATTGAAGGACATCTAGGTTGGTTCCACAATCTGGCTATTGTGAATTGAGCAGTTATTAACATTGATGTGGCTGTATCTCTGTAGTAGGCTGATTTTTAGTCCTTTGGGTATAGGTAGAGGAGTGGGATAGCTGGGTCAAATGGTGGGTCCATTCCAAGTTTTCTAAGGAATCTCCACACTGCTTTCCAGAGTGGCTGCACTAATTTGCAGCCCCACCAGCAATGTATGAGTGTACCTTTTTCCCCACATCCTCTCCAACACCTATCGTTGCTTGTATTCTAGAAAATCGCCATTCTAATTGGGGTGAGATGAAATCTTAGTGTAGTTTTGATATGCATTTCTCTTATTACTAAAGATGGTGAACATTTTTTCATATGTTTGTTGATTGCTTATAGATCTTCTTATGTGAAGTGTCTATTCATTTCCTTAGCAGATTTATTGATTGGATTATATGCATTCTTGGTGTAGAGTTTTTTGAGTTCTTTATAGATTCTGGAAATTAGTGCTCTATCTGAAGTATGAGTGGCAAAGATTTTCTCCCACTCTGTAGGCTCTCTCTTCGCATTGCTGATAGTTTCCTTTGCTGAGAAAAAGCTGTTTAGTTTGAATCTATCCCAGTTATTGATTCTTGCTTTTATTTCTTGTGCTATGGGAGTCCTGTTAAGGAAGTCTGATCCTTAGCCAACAAGTTGAAGATTTGGACCTACTTTTTCTTCTATAAGAAGCAGGGTCTCTGGTCTGATTTCAAGGTCCTTGATCCATTGTGAGTTGATTTTTGTGCATGGTGAGAGATATGGGTTTAGTTTCATTCTGTTGCATATGGATTTCCAGTTTTCCCAGCACCATTTGTTGAAGAGGCTATCTTTTCTCCATTGCATATTTTTGGCCCCTTTGTCTAGTATGAGAAAATTGTATTTATTTGGGTTTGTGTCCGTGTCCTCTATTCTGTACCATTGATCTACCTGTCTCTTTTGGTGCCAATACTATGCTGTTTTTGTTACTATTGCTTTGTAGTATAGTTGCAGTTCTGGTATTGTGATACCCCCTGTTTCATTCTTCCTGCTAAGGATTGCTTTAGCTATTCTGGGTTTCTTATTCTTCCAGATGAATTTCATGATTGCTTGCTCTATTTCTGTAAGGTACGTCATTGGGATTTTAATTGGAATTGCATTGAATCTGTATAGCACTTTTGGTAGTATGGCCATTTTGACAATATTAATTCTACCTATCCAAGAACATGGGAGATCTTTCCATCTTCTAAGGTCTTCCTCAATTTCTTTCTTCAATGTTTGTAGTTTTCATTGTAGAGATCTTTTACCTCTTTGGTTAGATTGATTCCCAAGTTTTTTTTTTTTTTTTTTTGAGGCTATTGCAAATAGAGTTGTTTTCCTCATTTCCCTTTCAGCTGTTTCATCACTTGCGTATAAAAATGCTTTAGATTTATGCATTTTGATTTTATAGCCTGCTATTTTGCTGAATTCATTGATGAGGTCTAGAAGTTTTCTGGAGGAGGTTTTTAGATCCTCTAAATATAGAATCATGTCATCAGCAAATAGTGACAGCTTAAGTTCCTCTTTTCCTATTCGTGTCCCTTTAATTTATTTGGTTTGCCTAATTGCTCTGGCTAGAGTTTCGAGGACAATATTGAATAGAAGTGGTGAAAGAGGACATCTCTGTCTTGTTCCCGTTTTTAAAGGGAATGGTTTCAGTTTTTCTCCATTAAGAATGATGTTGGCCATGGGCTTAGCATAAATAGCCTTTACAATGTTCAGGTATGTTCCCACTATCCTTATTTTTTCTAGTGTTTTGAGCATGAAGGGGTGTTGTATTTTGTCAAACGCTTTTTCTGCATCAATTGACATAACCATATGATTCTTATCCTTAAGTCTATTGACATGATGAATTACATTTATTGATTTACGAATGTTGAAACATCCTGGTATTCCAGGGATGAACCCCACTTGATCGTGGTGCACAATTTTCTTAATACGTTTTTGGATACGGTTTGCCAATATTTTCTTAAGGATCTTTGCATCTATATTCATCAAGGATATTGGTCTAAAATTTTCTTTCCTTCATGTGTCTTTTCCTGGTTTGGGTATGAGGGTGATATCAGCTTCATAGAATGGGTTTGGTAGGGTTCCCTCCTTTTCTATTTCCTGGAATACTTTGAGAAGTATTGGAATGAGTTCTTCTTTGAAGGTCTTGTAGAACTGAGAATCTGTCTGGTCCTGGGCTTTCTCTTGGATGGTAGATTTTTAAAGGCTTCTTCTATTTCATTGCTTGATATTGATCTGTTTAAATTGTGTATATCCTCCTGGTTCAGTTTGGGAGGAGCATATGTCTCTAGAAGTTTGTCAATGTCTTCAGTAGTTACTACTTCGTTGGAATACAGATTTTCAAAGTAGCTTCTCATTATGTTCTATATCTCAGTGGTGTCTGTCGTGATATTTCCTTTCTCCTTTTTTTGTGTGTTCTTTTTTTTTTATTTTTTTGGTGTCAAGTTTTTGAGTTCTTTATATATTCTGGATAGTAATGCCCCTTCTGAGGAGCAGGTGGCAAAAGTCTCCCATTCTGTAGGCTCTCTCTTCATATTCTTAATTGTTTCGTTTCCTCTGCTGTTCAGAAGTTTGTAATTTGATGCCATCTCACTTATTGATTTTTGATTTTATTTCTTCTGCCCTAGGAGTCTTGTTAAGGAGGTCAGTTCATGTGCCAACATGTTTAGTGTTGGGCCTACATTTTCTTCCAGCAGTTACAGAGTTTCAGGTCTAAACCCTAGGTCTTCAATTTCGAGTTGTCTTTTGTACAGGGTGAGATACAGAGTTCAAGTTTCATTCTTCTACATATAGATTTCCAGTTTACCAAGCACTGTTTGTTAAAAAAGCTATCTTTTTTCCAACAAATATTTTTGGTACCTTTGTCTCACATCAGATAATTGTATTTATATGGGTTTATCTCTGTGTTTTCTATTTTATTCCATTGGTCTTCATGTCTGTTTTGGTGCCAGTACCATGCTGTTTTTGTTACTATAGGTCTGTAGTATAATTTGAGATCAGGTATTCTGATGCCTCCTGCATTGCTCTTATTCAGGATTGCTTTGGCTATTTGGGGGTCTCTTATTCTTCCAAATGAATTTAAGGACTGTTTTCTAGTTCTTTGAAAAATTTCATTGATATTTTAATGGGGATTGCATTGAATTTGTATGTTGTTTTTGGTTATATGGCCATTTTAGTAATTTTAATTCTGTCTATTCATGAATGTGGGGTATCATTCTATCTTGTAAGGTCTTTTTCAAATTATCTCTTTAGTGTTCTATAGTTTTCATTGTAGAGGTCCTTGACATCTTTCACTAGATTAATTCACCAATTTTTTTGAGGTTATTGTGAATGGGATGGTCTTTCTGATTTCTTCTTAAACAGGTTCAATATTGAAGTATAGGAAAGTCATTGATTTATGTGTATTGATCTTGTATCCTGCTATTTTACTGAAAATGTTTATCAGTTCTAGAGCTCTTCTAGATAAAGGATTATGCCATTAACAACTAGAGATAGTTTGAGTTCTTCTTTTCTTATTTGTATTCCTTTAATTTCCTTCTCTTGCCTGATTGCTTTGGCTAGAGTTCCATGAACTATGTTGAATAGGAGTGGCAAAAGTGAGCATCCTTGTCTTTTTCCTGGTTTTAAAGGAGGTGCTTTTAGTTTGAAAACCAAAAACATCTTAAACACATTATTGTTAACATACATAATCATTGTCTTATTGAATCAAATCAATACCAGAAAGACTCAAATGTCAAACTTGAACAAAAGGAAAGTATAACTAAAGAGAATTTAGGGCATCTTCCCCTACTTTACATGTACACTGATATTTGAGAGGCTCAAAATTTGAACAAAAAATTGGGAGGGAGTGTGACTTTTCACTGGATTTCAGTCTTCTGCCTCAACAAATCATCCAGAACTGAAGACAGTTTTTTTCAGATATACTCTGAAAGTAAGGAAGACTTTTTGGAAGCTGCAGGCTAGTTGGACTTGTAATAGAGAACAGAACAAGTAACAAGGAGCACTCAAGTGCAAACACATGGCCAGCACCCAGGTCAACTATCACAGCAGTGTGACATCATAGCCTATGTTTGCAACGCCCACCCCTGGGACAGGGTTCCAGGAGGATCATGTCTTCAGCACCTGTCTGTAGGAGTCAGCAGGTATTTCTACTTCTTTTTTTAAGTCTTAGTCCTTTAAGTTTTAAGAGTTTTTTTTTCCCCAGATTTAAGATGTAATAATAATAAATTGTTGAGGGAAAACAAAATGAGATAAAGAACAGAGAGCACAGAGATATCCTCTGTAACAGTTATCTCTTCTTTTTATTATGAAAAATAGTGACTCTTGGGTGTCTATTCTTTCTACTTCAAGTTCAAAAACAACAGCAATAATTGATAAATTATTATTACTAATATGAAAGTATACATGTGCTAGTGTGCAGCTTATTCATATACATCTCCATGACCCAAGTCAGCATCCATTCTTTCCTAGGTCCTGCTCAAAATAATAATCATTGCTGCAGATTGCAGAATCACGTTCTATCACTCTAGCTAGGCATGGTGATGCATGCCATAATCCCAGTGGCTTAGGAGGCTGAGGCAGGAGGATCTTGAGTTCAAAATCAGCTTCAGCAAAAGCGAGGCCCTAAGTAACTCAGTGAGACCCTGTCTCTAAATAAAATACAAAAAAGGGCTGGGGATGTGGCTCAGGTGGCCCAATGCTCCTGAGCTCAATCCCCAGTACCCAAACAAACCCAAAGACATTCTGTCACACTACTTTTGGGTATCATAGTGCCAAAAGCCAGTGTTTCTCCACATTCAGCAATGCATTATGAATCAGTTAAATAATTTGTTCCTTGGTAAAATGAGATAAGTGATCTGGTGTAGATCTCCCTGGACATTTGTAAAGATTTCTAGCTCTTTTCTAGGAATGAAAAGGATTCATATTATCTATATGACCATTGAGATTTATATCATAATAAGGAATATGTAGTCTAAGTAATTTGCTCTTAATTTTCCACAATCAGCAGTAGACATTAGAAATAGACATTAGTGATAGCTGAAATTCCAGTCTTGTTTGTAGACTAGTTAAGAAGAGTCAATAGAGACTGATTTGAGTTACAGCACTTTATATTCATCGGAGAATTAGCTGCACTTTGGGATTGCTGTGAAATAGGCAAAAAGGTTAGGTAAAAGGAAATGAAAAACATGTACACATATATAAGCCTCAATTGCAATCAACTTCTAGAAACTGAAGAGTCACCTAAGTGTTATAAATCACATGCTTATTACCAGTGATAAATGTGCTCAAAATAAACAAAAAATAATAACTTCTTCTCTTTAATATCATGCACTGGAAAGCATAGGGTTAATGAAAATAGGATCCAGAGCCACCCAGAAAAAAAAAGTATGCAACACTTTAATGAAAGACAAACAAATATGATACAATCTTAATTAATAATAATAGTTCAGTTAAAAATAGTAAGTCCCTAATTGATAGATAAGTAGTACAGTAACCATAGGCATTTATACTTGAGAAAATTATGGTAAAAGTAGCTAGGAGGAAGGTATAAAGAAAGGTTGGATCTGCTATATTATAAAAATAAAGGCAAGTTATATGTATAAAAGAAATGATGACATTTTACCTGTGAGTCTAAATATAGAAATAGCTATGATTATGTTTTAAGAAGTTCTAATTATTGAATAAACCTTGCTGGTAAAGTCACTTTGAAAACAAAACCCATAAAACAACAATAAAACTAAAGTTCTTGGAACAGAACAAAAATAAACTAAATAAGACTTTCTGGAAATATATTTCAAATTTGGAAAATTAATTTTAATAAATAAAAAGCTAGCACTTGAGACTATGGTATGTGTGCCCAGCTCTTTCTTTGCATTAACTCAAATTTAATACTTAAGATAATCCATAAGAGTGGCATAGTTTTTGCTCCCATTTATACAGATAAGGGACTTGTGGCTCCAAAGGGCTTATCCCAACTACCTCAACTGCTTGCCAGCCGGGACAAGCAAAGGAAGCCCTAGAGTTGGACTTCACGCTAGGGAAAAGTGGTTCCAGAGTGTTTCCTTCCTCAAATTCTATGCCACCATGCTACACAATACCTTAACAACTCAAATTGGAGGTCATGCTGCTAACACGACCCTCTCTAATTGCTCTCCATACTGAATTCACATGAGCATGACTACTTTTCATCAATCACCCCTTACTTCCTACAATAATATGCAAAGGAAGGTAAACGTTTGAAATGTAAAATGTCCCGAAAATGTGACTATTTCTCAAAATTTGTTTAAATTTTATAAAGCGTTAAAATCAAGTTCAAAATTAATGAGTACATAAATAATATGCTTTCTAATGGAAAATTATCTGAAAGGGTTGGTTCCTACAAACATAAACTTGGTATTTATCATTTTTTTAAAAAAATCCAGGTTAGTATGTAGGGGAATTCTAGGTTGCAATGTGAACATAAACATGAAAAATAGGTCGAACCGAAAGCAAGCAGCAAAAGACATAGATTGACCAAACAGCTCTGGTATACAGAATGGCATGAGTCCTGCAACTGACTAGAAAATTAGCAAATAAATTGAACAGAGAAAGTGAACTACAAACTAGATCAAGTTTTTATAATTATAAAAACAGAAGTTCCTAACTAAAGGCATTGAAGTGTTTTGAAGGTCTTAAAATATTCTGACAGAAATTGCAAAATGCAGTGTTAATGAAAACAGACTGTCTTTTCTCCCTAATCTCTCTTAAAAAATAATGCATTCATATGTTTGAGGGAAATGAAAACCCACCATCACAGGAATGGCAAGGTGGAAATGTAACACTACATTTCCTCTTTTTTATTCCACACTATTTGTCATTTTTACATAAATATTGGAAAATGAGACACTATATTTCTTTCATATAAAATTACCTATTGCTTATTCCAGCAGGGGTAGGGCACATGATTATTTAGGCTACAAAACCCTTCTTAATGATAAAACTCTCCATTGTCATATAAACAGCATGCAATCTGTCTGATTTTATCCATCTGGAGCCACAGTATTTAATAGCAGCATTTTCAGGGTCAGGTTTGGAAGGAAACACTTTAATTGTAGTTCATAATAACCAGCTCAAACCAAGGTTAAACCTACCTCCATGGTTAAATCTTTCTATCCTTAGTTGAAATCATCTTCTCCAAGCACAAAGGAAAACAAGTTGTGCATGCACACGCACACACGCACACACAGATACTTTAGATAATTTTATCCACATGTCTATAATGAGGGTTTTTTTATGCTTAAGAACATTTTCTTTCCTTTTTCAAAGGTCAAATGTTCTTTTATAGGTGTGACTTCTACATTGCATTATCAGAAGTTATTTACTTACTGTTTCAGCTTGTTTGAATCAAAGGAGAGCAACCAGACTGCTTTTGTGTTTGCATCACTAGAGTTATTTCCTGGAAAGTAGGAACATGGAGGAAGTTCCCCAAGAGTCCTTGAATATAAACTGAGATTTGAGGATTAGAAATGGTCTTCAGCATTCCAAGAGCAAAGTATCCAGGCAGATTCCATTATAAACTCTGCAACCTGGGATTAAACACTCAGAAAGTTTTTGAGTGTATATCCCTCAATTACCATGAACTAGTCTAATAGGAAAGTTGGGGGCAAGATAGACTTTATTTCTCCCCATCAAGGAACTTGATCTTTGTGATCTTTCTTGAAATGGTCTGTAGTTACCTGCATTTGGTGTCTGGCTGTGAAGCCAATGAAGTTTTTATCTTGGCCAGTGGTGAAGACTCCGCAGTACAGGAAAAAGAGGCTTTGGTGATCACAATTTTTCTACAAGTAACCATTTTTAGTGGTGCATCTAACCTCCATGTATTTGTATATAAAACAGGAAGAACTCTTCCATTCTATTTAAGAAGACATAATAAAAAGTAGTTGAACCAAATGAGCTTAATTTTTTTATTCTGTAACAAGAACACTGGCTTTTGTGATGATACTGCCACTAATATTCTAAACACGAATATCCTCAGGGAGAGAAGGAACTTTCTCTTTTTTTTAACTTTTAAAATGCATTCTTATAGTTTCAATATCCCCCACTTAATCTGCACATGCTATATAGTGAATACATGTTCAGGAAGAAATATGAACTTGAAATAAGGAATAGAAGAGTAGTTACTTTTTCCACAGTGGGCCAGGCTGTGATGCAAACAGGGTTCCACATTCAGGCATGGAGTGGTCCCTTGCTGGTAGTGGATACAAATTAATGTGAGAACTTGGTGACTTTGTTAGTTTCACTAAAGATGATCATTATGAATAGCATAAACCATGCCCACTTATAAATAGAAGTTTGAACTATGTTACCTTATCTCAGTATTCTGCCTGATGGAACAGAATAGAAATTTCTGGAGATAAAATATTAATTTTCCCTGAAGAAATACACTGCATATATTTTACATATAATCTGAAAAATTCAAGATTTACTTGGAAAAATTCAATTAACACAAGCAAAATAGATAAGCTTAAAAGAGAGTCAGTCTGCAATATCTCTAGAAATATCTTTTGCAAACAACTCTCATGTAAGCAGTATCCATGAAACAGAAAAATACTGATCTTATGATAAATATTATGTGCTATAAGTGAATTTTCATAGAGCAAAGCATAGAAAAGATAACACACCATGATTCACAGGTATTAAAAATAATTAGGTGAGTTAAGACTATTATTAATGCCCAACTTCTGAGACACTATTTTTAAAACTAAATTTTGAAGTGTTTCCACTTTTGAAACTCAGTAATAATTTTTGTTAAAATTATATTTTAAAGTCCATTTCAGGGCTAGCAAGTATGGAAATCTATGCTGAAAGTGTAGAATCTGCCATTGCCATGTCTCAAGGTATACCAGGAGATAAAAGTAAACATAATATTAATATTTCAGTCAAATTCTTATCCTCTCTACACATGGTAGGTTACCACACAATGTCTCTCATAGGAGGAAGATTAAATTCCTCTTGGGCCTTTTCAATAAAACAGACTTCCGAATACCTAAAATGCTTCCTGGAGAAAAAAAATTAAAAAAGCTTTTCAAACAGAGAAAGCACTAGCATCCAACTATTACACTTTGATTTTAAAATGCAGGTTCACCATATCTTACTCTCTCTTAAAAGGATGAAATAATCATTGTATATTTTGCACTAAGCATATACTAACTATGCCACAAAAGTGATACATATGATTACATATCATTCTGTACCATTAAAATATTAAGTTAACCAAAAGTCAATTTCCTCAGATTTTCACTGTCACATTCACTATAGATCATTTCCTTTCTGTTGTATAACTTAAATTCTTAATGTTAATGGATGTCACCTAAAGAAGCCTTGCTCCTAAAATTCTCTGTGCCTTCAGAATGCTGTCTGCTGCAAAATTTTCTTGAGTATAAAACAGGTGGTTCTAAAATAATAGGTATGAAACTTTGCTTATTATTTTCTCCTCAAAACCTGAACTTCTCACTTGTCCACATTAAGAACAGTACTACTGAGAGACTTGGCATTAAGTAAGTTTCCTTCCTCTTCTTCAGCAATCCCACATTTATCATTCATTCTCCTTAACAATTCTAAAATCCAACACCTACAACTGGCTTCATAATTTGCAAAGCCTGAGAAAAAGGAAAATGGATTCTTGTTCTAAAACACTGAGAATTTCTAGTAGAAATAGTACATTTACCAAGTGTGGGTCCTTGTGAGTATGTAGGTCCTTGTGCAGCTGCCAAGAGCACATGCCCCAAAACAAATACTTCCATCTCCTCTTACATAAATTCTCAGATACCACAGACTATGGTCCTTTACCCTTCATACTGCTCTCTGCATTTATTTTCTGTATTCCTGTTGCACTCCCACCATCTACCCTCTATATTAGAGTTTTCTTCTTCAACATTGTTAATATATTGGACAGGATACTTCTTTGTTGTGAAGGACTGTACAGTGCATTTAACAATTTTTAGCCTCATTCTTGGTCTCTACTCCTTAGATGGCCCCAGTACTCTTCCAACCTGAAGCAGTGAATATAATAAAAAATATTTCCAGACATTTCTATAGAGGCAGAATTCTCACCCATTGAAAACCACTTCTGTTCATAGAGTGCTCTTTGCAAAATATGGAGATGGTTACCCTACTTCTATGGTTATAATTTCTGAAGAACTCTCTCAAGACTCTAAAAGAAAGTCAAACTCTTTATCATTGGTACTCAAGGGTTGTGATATTATGACCTTGTGTGTCTCCCCAACCCTAACTCATATTTAGTCCATTTCCCTTTCACTCTTTACTTCCTCCTTTCCAAATGACTTAGAGTTTTATTCACATGCTTTAATATCTTTGCCACTGAACTCTAATATTTCTGATTACATGTTCCTGCTATTATCTATCCCTCACCCCAAATTCCTGATTCTACATTTTTAAAGTGAATGTAGCATATCATATTCTGATGAAGTCTTACCTGTCCTTACTCCATCCCACAAAGAAGGGACTGTCCCCTTTCTTTCTTGCATGTACCTGCAAGCACAATGTACCAATATGGTGTTTCTAAACCTAAATGATTAACAGAGGTTGAAGTTTTTAATCCTTCAAGATAATCCCAGAAATTAAAAGATTAAGTCCATCTCTACGAACATTACAAAAAGACAATCAAATTTTCTTTGGATCCTATTTTCATATATGAAACGTTTCAAATAAAAAAAAAAACTTCTGTTATATCTTTCATGTTACTCAAAAATTGTTTGATTTTCTAGAAGCCCATATCACTGAGTTTTAAAAGCTAGGAAAGATTCATTATTTAGATTTACTTATTTAGATTACTTATTTAGATTTCTGATAGAAAGCATATTACTAAACAGTAGGCATTTATTTTTCTTTGTTTCAAAAAAATAGATGGAAAATGGAAGAAAAGAGAGTTAAGGAAGACAAAAGAAGAGAAAGAATAAAAGAGCTCTGAGTCTCTTGATGTATTGACTGCAAATTAACATTTAGGCATTGGTTCTTGCATCTTGGCATGTTCATGTGTGACTATCATAATTTGGGTTGTCATCACCAACACATTAATAAATACAATGATATGAACACATGCTGGTGCTTGCTAAGTGCTTCGGCATAGCACCTTCGATGGACCCACATACTCCATGAGTGTACTTTGGGAGATTGTAATGATACTATTTTTATTTTTCCTTCATTTTAACAATTTTTATCATATTTAATTAACACATAAAATTGTACCTATTTGGGGGGTAACGTGATTCCTGTACATTGCATAATGTTCAAATCAGCATACGCATATCTGTCTCTTCAAATATTTACATTTATCTGTGGTGAACACATTCAAAATACTTTCTTCTAACTTTTAAAAATATAAACTACATTATCATTATTTCTGCTTACTCTCCTGTTCAATGGAAACTAGAATTTATTTCTCCTATCTAACTATAACTTAGTACCTGTTGAATAACTGTTTCCCATTCCACCTACCTCCATCCATCCACTATAATATTATCATTTAAGGGCTTATATGTTATTGTGTTTGGATAGATGCATATTTAGTAACAGGTACTGTAAATTTTGTCGAGTAAAATATGCTGAATTTTACTAAAAAATGGTAAAGAAATAGCTTTGTTTTTAGTTTCCCTATCTTGTTGAAAATATAATTTCCAGTTTGTGTGATTTATTTTGTAATATTTTTTGCTAAACAATCACTGGCGTAACTGCCCATAGAATATTGCTAGTGTGTAGAAACACTTCTACAAGGGTGGACAGGCTATTAGGAAAAGACAATGCCTAGTGCTCAAGATAAGGTCCTTCACTGAGGGTTCGACAGAAAATTCCAAATTACTTTCCTCATGATTACACTTTGATTATGAATTTAAATCTCTTGAATCCTTGTGTTCATCAAAGAGTAATTTACTGTCAAATCCAATAAATGACAAGGTATTCCTTTCCCTTACTTCTGACCTTGTTCTTGGCACAGAAGAAGTTGGTTCAAATATGACAAATTTTCCCCCGACAGCTGGATGATTGTTCACCGTGGCCAAATGAGAAATCTGTTGCAGGGAACAGACAGGCTGGATGCACCAAATATTTTACCATTCTACAATGTTCTTTTGAATGCATTTATTATTTCTCAAAATTTCCTTTGCTGTGTTTAATAATTTTCTACCTTCATGCTCTGTTAGTCCCATGAAATGCATACATCATATCTCTGACAACTTTTGATATATAACCTGTGCCGTAGGCTTGTTTTATTATTTTTTTAAAAACTAAATTTCCACTTCTTTCTTCCTCATGCCCCTCTAGTTTAAAACATCTTGTGAACTCTAGCTTTACCTTCAAAAAAAAAAAAAAGGGAGAGAGAGAGAGTAGGTATAACTTAGAAATAGGAAGGGAATTTATCTCTTCCATTACATTTCCTTGAACATGAAGCCAAGTTTTAAATTTATCTTTATATCTCTACCACATAGCAATAGAAAATCTGGTATAATTTAAATTTAAATTTAACAATCCAGGAAAATCATTTGAAGTATTTTCAGGAGGAGTATTATATAATTATTCATTATGAATTAACCATTGCTCAGTATCTGCAGTTTTCACTTTCTGAGGTTCAGTTATCTGCAGTCAGCTGGTATCATCTAGACCAAATGTTGCCCCCCTTGATATATCATCCCAAGATTTTTCCATAGCTTAACACTAGGTCACAATTCCTGGGTCATTTACCTCACTTCATGTCCTCAGGACATCTCGAATCACATAAAATTCTTACTTTTCAATGACATTTGTACAATACCAGTTATAGTAATTTGGACATTTAAAGGGCACAATTTGTATCATATTTTTATTACAAAATCTTTTAAGAGTTAATATGGATTTGTTAATTTTGATGTCTCTTCACTTAAGTCATTGTATATTAAAATACGCAAAATCTATGGAACACATAAGGCATATATTTATTCCCCAATCAAACTAAAGACATAGAACCAAAAAGTAAAGTCACTATCAGTTCCTTCCTTCCTTCCTTCCTTCCTTCTTTCCTTTCTTCCTATTCTTTTTACATGGAAAAATGTGCTAGGCATTCTGTTATGTGTCAAACGAAAAAGTAACCATCACAATCTGTATGATATATTTCCTCATGTCTATTGAAGAAATCTTCATCGTTACATCGGGAGCTATAAAGTTGTCCTGCAGAACAACGGAATGCTCAGTTATGAGACTTACTAAAAGTACAGTAGTTATTAGCAGAAGGAAGAAAAAAATCAGGATTTGCTATAGCAAGGAGGTCAAAATGAACTAGCTCTTGAAGATTGGCTAGTGTTTAAGGAAAGGGAAATGGACTGAAAAAAAAAAAAAAAGATTGTCTTTTTTCTTCTTCTTAATAGAAGTTCAAAGAAAGAGTACAAGAAACTAGTAGACTGGGTGTTGAGCCAGGAACACAAGTCTCTGGAACCCTGAACCCCAGGTAGAAGACCTAAAAACCTGAGAGGCAACTCCAGATCCTAGGGGGACATAACAAACGTTGTGCTTTTCTAGAAGGAGATAAAAGATGTTTTACAGGAAATGCATTAGGACTAGGAAGAACAGGGAGGATGCTGTGGAATGTGAGTGAAACAGAGACATTGCAGAGGAAGAAATACGGGGTCCTAAAAACAGACTACTAAGATTTCCTCTAAGCACATGGCTGTGTAAGTCAACATGTTCCTCTTTTTCTGGAAAACAATCAAAGTACCAAGGAGAAAGAAAAAAAAAATTGCAAACTTTACATCTTGTGAAACAAGTAAAAGGCATTCTCTGTAGATTCAAGAATGCAAGCAAGATGCTAGGTCAGAAGTAAAGAAGAGAAAAATGGAAGTAATATGAACTTGGGGGGAGCAGAAAACTTTATTAATTGCTTCAACCACTATTTATCAACTTCTTCAATGAGTCAGGTCCTGCTTCAGGCATTAGGAATATAGGAGTTAAGGAAATGGACCAAAGTTTCTATCCTCAAGGGCTATGTGTACTTGAAAAGATAAATAAACAAAATACTTAAACCATATAATGTAATGAAGGGTGTCAATGCTATGAAAAAAAATGGAGCAGCAAAAAGGAATGGAGTGCAGGAAAATGGGCAATTTAACTTTAAATGGACTAATCAGGGAAGGTGCTTTGGACTGAATGTTGTGTCCTGTCCCGCCATAAAATTCTTATGTTGAAACACTAGTCCCCACTGTGTTGCTGTTTGGAGAGGGTGCCTTCCTGAGGTAACTAGGTCACGAAGGTTGAGCCTGTATGATAGGATTTGTGCCTTTCAAAGAAGAGACCAGAAAGCTAACCTCCTCTCTGCTCTCCTTGTGAGGAGACAAGAAGAACACAACAACATTCAAAATGAGAAGAGAACCTTCACTAGACACCAGATCTGCCACGCCTTCATGGTGGACTTCCCGTCATCCAGAACCATGAGAAATGAATGATCATCACTTAAGCAACCCAGGCTCTGGTAATTTGTTATGACAACCTGAGCTGCCTGAGATACAAGGGCACTCCAAGGAAGTGATATCTGAACAAGGCCCTGAGAGAAGTGAGAAAGGTAAAGGGAAGAGCAAGAGGAAAATTGTCAAGGCCCAGGGTGCCTGGGAGGTAGCTGGTAAACCAGTATGGCTGGACCTGAGAGAAGAAACAGGTGACAATCGGGGAACATGCTAAGACAGGTGCCAGTGTGCCTACCTATGTAGGGCCTTGAGAGTGATAGTAAAAATTGAGCATTTAATCACAGTAACATCAGAAGCCATTGAAGGCTTTGAGTCTACAAACTGATTTGACCTGGTTCACACATGTGTAAAATCATTTAGTGGAAGGACTCAAGGTGGAAGCAGATGCGCCAATTAGGAAACTTTGTAACATACCAGGTAAGAAATATTGAAATGGGCCAAGGTGATACAATAGAGGTGTTGAAAGGTGGTTAGAATCCAGGTCCATTTTGTGGGTAGAGGATTTGGTGATGGATGAAAAGTGGGATATGAGAAGACAGAGTCCAGGTGATTCCTAGGTCTTTGGCCTGAGTAACCGGAAGGATGGAGTTGACCTTAGCTCAAATGGAGCAGAATGCAGAATAGCAGTGTTGGAGAAAAAGGGCAAGAATTAAGTTTTGAAAATGTTAAATGTAGGGTGCCTATTTGACATCCATGTAGTATTAGGCCTATGCGAATGGGATTCAGGAAGGATTTCTGGGCCAGAGAAGTCCATCTGAAAGTTGTACTAGTATGGGTGCTATTCAAAACCACACACCTGGGTGTGAGCTACAAAGGAGGTATGTATTTTGAATAAAGAAGCACAAGGCTACTCTCAGAAAGCCTGGTGAAGATGAGAACACACCTTGTGATACTTTATCTGTTTTTGTTATTTGAAGTTCTGGAATGAAGAGAATCTGTCAGGGCCTCCCAGGGTATATCTGGATTCAGAGAGTAAGGGGGTCAGAGTTAGTCCTTCACCAGGAATCACAGAGATGCACCAACTTTGCATAAGGAAATATAAAGATTATCTTAAGATTTGGATGATCTCTTGAGGTTTAGAAGACAAACGTTGAGGTTTAGAGATGTTAAATGTTTTCTTCTTTCCCTGAGTCTGATGCAGTTTTCTGCAGCACACTTGATGACAATCAGCTACCCAGGCTGCTTGTCACACACAGCATGCAGATTAGCAGCATTACCCTTAGCGCCCAACTCCTCTCGGGTGAGGCACTTCACCTCTTTCAGCATTGCTTTCCTCATGGCCAACGGAAGGGCTTGCCAGCCAACTGCTCAGATCCCTACCATCTCTGAGTCTATCCCTCCTAATCCTGAACACTGGTTAGATCTGATCTAACAGCTGGTTGAGTGGAATTGTATTGCTTTAGGATAGAGCCGCTGTGATCTTTAAACTATATTTGTGTGTTAAATGATCTCAATTTGCAGAAAGACTTTTTTAATTTAAAAAATCTCCTCAACTATAGAATACTGTGCAATTCATTTTTTTATTTGGGCAGGGGGATCAGGGATTGAACTCAGGGGCACTCAACCACTGAGGCACATCCCGTCCTATTTGTATTTTATTTAGAGACAGGGTCTCTCTGAGTTGCTTAGCACCTCATTTTTGCTGAGGCTGGTTCTGAATTTGCAATCCTCCTGCCTCAACCTCCCAAGTCACTGGGATTATGGACATGTGCCACTGCACCTGGCACTATAAAATTCTTTATGTAACATCAATGCACAAATAATATTTGGTTCCTTCCTTTATATTTCCCTTAATTTATATTTATTTTTCCAGAAAGAGTTTTACAAATAATATTTAATAATTATAAAATATAAAGCTACTTTACCTTTGGAATGTCATATTTTTATTCCAGTTTCTACTACTTGAACATATAATTTTAATTTAGATTACTTTGCAATTTAATATATTAGATCTAAAATTTTCTCATAAGCATGTCTTTAAATACTTATTGTCTTATGTATCTCGTCTTTAATTTTTTTGTGACTTTTTAAATTCAGGGGAGGAATGAGAACAGGCTGCATATGCTAGGTAGTGCAAAGTATCTGTTAGGTAGTACAAAGTATCTGCTAGGCAGTACAGTGTATCTGCTAGGCAGTGCTGAGCACCTACTATTTCAATTAACAATTGTAATGTGAAGGAAGTGTTCTAAGGAAGAAAATGAGACCCAAGATGGCTGAATAACTGAACCAAATATATACAATTGATCATTCAGTTCTGACTCAAGAGGATATTTCTATCATTCCTTATCTTTATGCAGTCACCACATTTAACTACAAATTCTGTGTTTGACCCATTGCTTAAGACCCATGTGAAGCAACCATTTCAAATGATGTCAGTGTAAAAGTTTATTAATGTTTTCTTCCTCGATGTCTGCCATAAAAATGTCCATATTTTTACATCAAATAATTATAGATAGATTTTGCAAAAATACTTTTATAGAGTCAGGAATAAATTTATGAATAAGTAAATCATGCAATCTATACTGTTTTTTAGGAAGTGTCTGTCTTCTTTGGTACTACTTTATCATCAATCCTAAAGAAAGTCAGAGAAGTACCAATGTATGGAAACTCAATTTATTCCCATCAATTTCTCCATGATTAACATTGTTTAATGATGGATTCAGATTCAAGACTACTTTAAAATATTATAACCCCGTTGAGTTTCTTTGTAGAGCCATATGATTACATATAATAGCACCAACATTGCTTATGCATATGACAACCGCAAACTTTTGTTTACTTAAACTCTGGAGTGACAGGACCTTTGGGGTTCTTCTGTGAGTAACCTACACAGTTCTACATCAAGACTCTCATGGTATAAAAATTTTCCACTTAGAACCCTGGAGAAATTCACAATTACACATTGCATAATATATTGAACATATTGCCGTTAATATTAGAAATAGAAACACTTTTAAGTTCATATTAAAGCATGTAATTATATAGTGTATCATGACAGAATTAGAATTTCACCCAATGCCTATTTGTTTGCTTCCATTGTGTCCCAACATTATTTGCAAAAGGTTATGATTATGTGAATGTCTACAGATACATTGACCTACATATATATTTTTATATGTAAACACTATATTTAAACCTGAGATTGCTGTAATAAATAAAAGTCATGCATTTCTGTGTTTCCCTACTATCCATCAATTCAGGAAGCCATAATTTGAAAAATTAGTATTTTCCAAAAAGTGGAAATTCTGTTGGATTTTTGAAGGACATACACAATTTGCAAGTAGGCCATGTGAGCCTTTGGAGTATTAGAAGACACTTTGCACAAATGTGTAAGTTACTGAATGTCCACAGTTTTTATAACAAATAGGAAAACACTTTAATGCAGAGACTTATCATAACGTTCAAGCAATGCTAATGGAATATGGCTTTCTGATGAGATAATCTCACACATGGTTGAAGTATAGACTACTTAGAAAAAGAGCTGAGGAACATTTTTTAGAATATTTTAAATGGAATAACTAATCAGAAAAAGAGATGAGAATGTATATTCTATCAAGTCTTTTGACATGATGTTTTGAAGGGAATATTAAGTAAGTTGATGGTATTATTTAATTTAACCTGGAGTATTTATTATAGTCTATCATACTTATGGAGAGATATTCTATATACTTTAAATATCACCTGAGCCCATGTTGAAGTCCTTGATTTGTTGTCACACTGGAAAACCCAACACAGTGTTTTCCTGAGGTGTCACATTGTCTCCACACGGCTTGTATCATCAAAGTTCCTTTAGGCAAAACCATGCTTTGTGTTGTTTGTTTTTGTTTTGTTTTTCTCAAAAAGTAATCTTTATTTCAGCATTTGATCAGGTCAGATAAAATCCCTACTTCCACACCTATAGCAGAGGGGGCTTTTATTATACAACTTTAGCCCAATGATGTTCCATAAAAATCATTTCATCCTCTGGAACTAGGGGACATTATGCAAAGAAAACCAAATACATTATGCACAGAAAAACAAATACTTCATGATTCCATATATAATCTAGAATGTCAAAATTATAGAAACAGAAAGTATAATTGATCTTACCAGAGGATGGGGTGGGAGGTGGAGAGGAAAAGGGGAATGTTAGTCAATGGATACAAAATTTCAGTTAGGAGGAATAAGTTCTAGTGATCTGTCATACACCATGGTGATTATAGTTAATAATAATGTACATTTCAAAAGTGAGAACTTAAATATTCTCCCTCCAAAGAAGTGATAAGTACGTGACATGATAGGTATGCTAATAGCCTAATTTAATCATTCCACAAAGTATACAAGTACCGTAATATCTTACTTTACCCCATAAATATACAGTTTATTTGTCAATTAAAGTTTTAAACATTTAAATAGTGTAGTCTTGATTTGTGGTCATTAGGATAATTTTAATGGTGAATGAGTTTCATAAATCAGAAAAAAATTGATTCATGTGTTTTGAAAGAGTATTACTATTTTATAATAATAAAAATAAGTATAAGACTGATAAAAGAACTATGGGAAACTCCTTGTTTGGGTATATAAAATCACATCTTAAAATCTTAGGATGCTTATCTCCCTGTTTACTCTTAGAGAAAATTATTCATTCAGTTCATTTCTAAAGAGTCTAAGACCCTAAAGTTATAAATTAAAGAGAATGGGATTAAAACACTGGTTTGAAATATATCACTTGATATTTGATTTTATCTTTAGCACACTGTTCGTGGCAAACCTAATTTTTACAAAGGCAATGAAATGTATATTTTATAGAAGCAATAATAGCTATGGCCTTTGACCAGAGTGGATTTCTCTTCTAATCAAAGGTCAATGATAGAACAATAAAAAAAAGATAAAGTTTTATGTTGCTCTTGTTCAATGTCCTCATGAAGGTTTAAACAGTGCTCAATAGTAGAATGGGCAGTACCAGGATATTCTATGGCTCCTGGTGTGAAATATTGGGCTCAACTTTTAAAACTAAAGCTGAAATAAACATCATTGAGTAAATATCAAACAGTCCCATAATTTTCAGTAAGTAGAGTATTGTGCCTTCTGAAAATGAGGCAGAATACGCTTTGATTCAATAGAGACAAGAGGGGACTGGGTACGAGGTGTTAATTAAGGGTTTGCTGTGCACCATACTAAACAGTCTTCAAACTCTTCTGGCTGTCCTTTCTAATAAAAAGTGGAGCAAAGAGGCCTCCATTTCCCAAAGGTAGTGCGGCACTTCCAGTTTCTGGCTGTCAATAATGCTTTGTGATCTGGTATGTGAACAAGCCTTTCTCAAATGGCTTTTGAAGACACTCTTAAAAGTTGTTTGAACATCATAAGACTGCTTAGAGAGCTAATAAGGACCTTGAACCATTTCACCTTTATCTTCTGAGCTTTTCAGATGTTATTGGTGTCCTTTGAAGACAATTAAAAAGAGGAAAAGGATAATGGGCAGAAATTCCAACCCATCTTAAGAAAGCAAGCCCAGAATAACTACAGAATGATCCAACTGGAAATCTAAGTATATTATTATACATAAATATAAGTTTATGCTTATAAATGAATCTAGATGGATGCTACCTTTTTTACTTTCAAATGCTTTTTCCTAAACAGAAGATTGTAGAGGAAACAATGTCTCAAATGATGCATATATTGAGCATCTGTTATATTTTTGTCACTTTCTGTGCATTCCTTTATTTAACTCTCACACACAAGTACACACAAACAAAATTTATGATGTAGGTTCTGTTATTGTTTTTCCTTGGTTTCATAGGTGAGGAAACTGAACCCCAAAAGGTAAAATAACTTGTTCACTATCTAAAACTGGTCTGTAGAAGAGACAGCATCTTCCCTACAAAGTCACATCTGTAATTGCTGGACCACACTGCTTCTCAGTATTGCATACAAGTAGACAGAGTATTAAGCACACTAAGGAAAATTCCATACTTTAAATTTTCCTCTCTAAAACAAGGTTATTTGTTTAATGAAGAAAAAAATGTACCTACAGTTCAATTGACTATCTAATTAAGTCAAGATGTTTAAGCATCCTTGATTGTACCTTGATAAGATACACAGACATGTTAGGATATGAAGTGTCCAACACAAAGTTAAGTTTAACAGAAACAAATAAACTCCTGGGCCACAGATCTCAGAGTTCATTCCCATTTTGCTTAGAATGATTTTTAGCTTAGCTCTCCTACTTTTTGATGAATATAGTCTTAAAAAATGTGCATAAATGTGTCTGAAATAATATTATGGAATCCAAAACTTTATAGGCAAAAAACAGCTCAATGCCTGAGGGAGGGACAACAAGAAAATTGGTTGATTCAATTAAGGATTCAAGATTCATCAAACAAGATTCTAGCTTGCATATGCACAGCATGTTACAACTTCTCCAGAATTATACTCAAATACAAGTATAGAAAGCATTTTGGAGTTTAGAAAAGGTCTGTCTCACTTCTGAAAAATGTTCTTGTCTGTTTGGAATGCAGGTCTAGAGAGACTGCGCATCTGGGGAGAAGCAGTCACTTGCTTTTTTCAATTATTGCTAATCTGTATTGAGTAAGCAAAATGTCTGCTCTGAAACAAAGGAAAAAGAGACATGAACTGGGATTTCCCAAATTCAGAGAAGTCAGGGGTGTAAATAAATTGGAACTTGTGCATAAGTATTTGGAAAGTATGATTATTTACCTGAGATATTCCATATTTTTAAAGAGTGCTTAGCTTCATTTCTTACATTATGTTTTGCATAGATAGGACTAATGAAACACAGACACACAGCCCATTTGTTGTTTGATGGTGACTGGGGAAGAGACACAGAATGGGTCAGGCACTGCACCTTACGTGCCTTACAGTCATGATCCTGCCATTCAGAACTCCTCTCAGTTCCCTGGATGGCACTATGTGTCGTGGTGTACCTACACCTTCTTCACCCAGCCCTTACCTAATTGGTCCCTTTGTACTGTCTCCAGGTCTCACTTCCTCCAGAGGATCTTCTTCGCTGATCCACTGACTGGTTCAGGGATGTGCTCACAGCATCCGCTTTCCATTATACAAATTGATCTGTTTTTACATTGCCTCTTTAAGATTTCCTTGATGGCTTATTAATTTTTGATTTCACAGTGTCTGATATAGGGTGGGGTGCATAGGACTTGCGATATATATATATAAACTAAATGAAGAGGCAGCTGTTAAGTTTATTAAATGAATTCTTAGAGTACTTAAAACATCTAAATAGGTTATGCTAAGGTCTCTATCCCCTCTGAATTTCCATACCATTTTTCATACCAACATTACAGTATTACTTAATCACAGAATATGTGAGGTGAAAGGGATATGGATATTGACTAGTTTAAACACTTACATCACCCATGAGAAAACAAAGCTCAGTAAAGGTTAAATCATTAGTCCAAGGCCTCTCAGAGGGTTAGCATTATGGCGGAGACTAGAATTCTTACCTCCTAATTTCTTTTATGGGGTTCTTTCTAGCTGTTCTACATTATATAATTGATGATTGAGACTATGGAATTTTGTCATTTAGAGCTTTAAATCACAGCTGTACTGTTGTTCTTCTGCAGTGTGGTAGCAGACACTGATTAAAT
The DNA here is from genome assembly GCF_902686445.1 of Sciurus carolinensis. Taxonomy (NCBI): domain Eukaryota; kingdom Metazoa; phylum Chordata; class Mammalia; order Rodentia; family Sciuridae; genus Sciurus; species Sciurus carolinensis. The sequence goes on along the minus strand of NC_062217.1, from coordinate 17,689,976 downwards.
ATTTGTGGCCTTAAATTGCTCATAACTTCCATGTTTAAGACTATACCTCCCCATCCCTTGAAAAGACTTCAATTATGGTGAACAGTACAGGGGGGATTCATGTAAGAGTTAAAGGCATAACAATAAAAGCAGTGTTTGCCAAATCCAAACTTTATCACTGTCATCTTACAATCACTCATGCGACAAGAAGGAGGCTGATGCCTCCACACACGACCCACGCTTAAATGCTGAAATTGTTTTTTCTTTCTTATGACAAGGTGTCTTTAGTATACCAAAACAGATAATAACTATGAATTCATAGGAAAAGTCCAGTGAATATTTGAGAACTATCAGAAATGAATTGAGAATTCAATAAAACAAAGGCCAAAACACAACTGGAAGTTTTTGGGTTCGTAATGGTTTTTAAAAGGTCATTTCTCTCAATGTTAGCAAAATCATCCAACCTATGCATTTTTTTTTTTTTACTATAGCATGTTTAAAGATTACTTTTAATTAAAGGGAATGGAAATTAATATAGATATTCATACAAAAAGAGATCTATTCTTCAATTAAAATATTAATATGTATACTTATTTTCCTGCTACAGTTAGTCAATTTGTATTTCAAAGAACATTGCATGAAATTTAAACTTTTTGTTTGTTTGTTTGTTTTGCTGAATTATTATTTTCTCTTGATTTGATATCTTGGGTTTTTTTTATTTTTACAGATTGCATTTTGATTCACTGTACACAATTGGGGTACAGACTTTTCCTTTTTATGATCGTACATGACGTAGATTCACACCATTCATGTAATCATACATGTACATAGGGTAATGATGTCGTCTCATTCCACCATCTTTCATACCCTGCCCCTCTCCACTCATTTCCCTCTACATAATCCATAGTTCCTTCATTCTTCTCTCACCCCCCCAGCCCCCAACCCCATTATGTAAAAGGGTTGAACATTATGTTGACTTTCAGTTACATTTTCTATTCTTCCCCTTCCTTATCTGAATATACTTGGAGGTAGTCCTAAAGCATCTGGGAAGAGAAGAGAGCAAACTCCAAGGGGCAAACAGTAGTGTGAAGGATGTCATGTGAATATAATTTGCTTGGCCTTACCTGACCTCTCTACTTAGCACCTCCCTGATAAGCAGTAGCTTTCTCATTTGAATTATTCCTATTCCATAGTAAACAAGAAAAAAAAATCTCATTCTGGTTGTTATAGGTCTGAAAGCCAATTTGATTTAACCTTCAGAGTTTGCATAGGATATACCAGTAACGTATGTGTAAATGTCAAGGTTGGTATGTATTGAAAGGGTTTCGTCAGACTTAGCTTGGTCCCCAAGATGCCATAACCTTCACAGACAGCATGTACTTTTACCAACTATTCTGTACCTACTAATCCTGTAGGAGAAGAGGCAAATTTTTTTGATAAGAGATTTAAATGGAAAGAAATTGATTTGAAAATGTGTCCTCTTTCCTAAGTTTGCCACAGAGGATCTAAAGGGTAGAGACGAACTGTCATGTGATGGAAAACACAACAGGTCATTCCCTGTAGCTAGGTTGACACTCTGCTCTTGATGGCAGCCAGGTCCTATTCAGTGCCAAAGAGAGGGCATTGATTGCTCTCAGCCAATGGAAATGTGGAAAGGGATGTGGAAATGAGATCCGAAAGTAGTCCTAAGGGAAGGACCAGAAACACAGATGAATTAAACTCATTTATTAGTGTCTATATTTCCTTATTTATTTTATATTTCCTATTTTAAGCATATTTCTAATATACCAAGTTTTTTGAGTGCTACTAAAGGAAACGAGTGAAGTTGTTTTGGTCCACTCTGGAGATGACATTTTAGATGGAACATGAACCTGTGGAATGGTATGTAGTTGTATGTGTTCATCAGAACCAGAAACTAATGAGAAGCTTCAGAGGAACATGTTGAGGTCATTTGGTTACTTATGGTTCCCCCTAACAATATGGCATCCAAGACTGGAATTTTAGATGCCTTTGATTGCACTTATAAGAAGGATTTTATACAAAATTCAGAGTCAGAGTAAGAAAAACTAGACAATTATTAAGTGGCGGAGTGTTACTTTTTAAAAACAATGAATAATTGGGGGAATTTCGAGAAGTTACAAGTGCTAATGATAAGACAATTTTCTGAGTATTCAATTATCCAAAAATTACTTTTGTGAAGATCTGTGTGAACATGCATGTGTTAGATACCAGTGGTGAAGCTCAGACATTTGTATACTTGTATACCTACCATGTAACTCCAAATGGAGAGCTAAAGGGAGAAATTAGTACCCACCTGTTCCAGCCTCACCACTATAGGTGGTTCTGTTTCTACAGAAAGTGAGCAATGCAGGAATATTTCCAAAGCACATCTCTTTAATCCCGTGGTTCTCTTCTAACTTAGGTTCCAGATAATTGTGTCCTTCTTAGCTGATGTCTAACACAAATGCAGTCACAGGTAGATCACAAGTAGTGTTTTGAAAAGGCAAAGACAACTAATACAGATATAAATGAAAGCACATTTTGTGCAGAAAACATGGGTTGTGGATTCTGAAAAATCAGGATTTGAATTCTGAGTTCATTACTTCCACTCATTATGATCTTGGGCAAAATATGTATTCTTTTATTTTACATTCTTTCATCCTTAATATGAGTGTAGTGATTTCATCTATACTCCCTTTCACTTCTGTCCTCTTCCCCCTTTATAAAAATTATTTTTAGTTGTAAGATGGACACAATATCTTTATTTTACTTATTTTCATGTGGTGTTGAGGATGGAACCCACTGCCTCACGCTTGCTAGGCGAACGCTCCACCTCTGAGCCCCAACCCGGTCCTCTTCCCTTTTCAGAAATATTTATTGAGATGTTCTTTTTCCAGGCAGCTTAAAGATACAATGTTCAGCAAAACTGATACTGTCCCTTACCAGCTGGAAGTAGTTAGCAAGTTTGTTGTGAGAATTAAATAATTAAATGAGATAACATATGTGACTTAGTTCATGTATAGTTTCTCAACAAAACTGAGACCCTTGCTTTTTATAAAAGGCCCTGTGCATGCCCTCTGAGGGTGTTCTGTATAGAAAGTCCAAGTACCCCTTGCCAATTATTTTAATGGTACAACAAGTTCAGAGATTAGGCAAGTAGGGCCAATGGATTAATATATTCAACATATAAAAAGTTAAACATAAGTTTAATTTTTTGTCTTCAGATTACTTCTTTGCAATTTGGTAGATGAGTGCTGAAGCCAGAATGAAAGACAGGCAGTTAGGATAGATAGGTGATCAGGTGGAATCCAGAAAATGGAGGCCAGTTTGGAGCTGGGAAGTTGGAGACCGCCCCTGGGAGATTGGAATGTCAGTGTCTCCAGAGCCCTTTGATCACCAAGACTACCTGCCTACACTACCCCTCCCCAAAGGCTGCAGACCAGGAATTGCTAATTCATGCCCCCAGTGCTGCTGCCTGCCTGTATCACTCCATTTGGCCCTACCCCCTGCCCATCTGCTTTCCACCTTTTGGCCACCCCACCAGCATCACCTGGGCCTAGTCATGTAGGAAGGAAAGAGAAAGATAAGAGTGGGGGAGAGCAGGAGAAGAAAGGAAACTTTAGTCTATAACAGAGGCAGGGCGCTCTCTCTTCTTGGGATACCAGAACACCAATCATGGCCCCTTCTCCCTCCCAGGAGAAGTCTGTGTTACTACCTTTAAATAAAACCTACTTCATATGCTTGCCTTGGCGTGCTTCTCTAATGTTCAGATTTCAACATTTGAAGAAGCAGAAGTCATCACAGATAACCAGCGGAATCAGTTCTATACAAAAATGTAGAATCCATTCTTTGAGCTATACTAAGATAAATCTTGTGAGTAGAAGCATTTCAGACATTATCAAGTTAGTATTAATTGTAACTTGGACTGCAGTGCTATGTCTGAGGATTCTCCAATTTTGTTAATGGCATAGTTAATTGACAATATAATCATGACTCTGAAGGGTGTGAAATTAAAATCTTAAGAAGCATGTAAAATAATAGCGCAATTCTGAAGCTCTGTGTGAACAAAGAAATTTAATTGGATAGCACCTTATTTATGATTGGCTTTTCATACCTCAACAATTTTGGTTGATATCAAATGGAAAAACTGATCTAAAACATTAGTAGTCATTTTTCTAGTTAAGAAAAACTGTCAAAAAATAGCAATGAAATTTCTAAAATTTTCAAAGTGGAGTATAGCATGTTATATATCGAGCCCAAGGATTTGCAATTTGAAAAGTGCATGTTTCTTTCCATTGTCTAGGTCTTTATTATATCAGAAATTCTTATGCTATTTTTGCAAGTTTGTATTTTCAATTATTGCTACTGACACAGTATCTTTCAAATACAGTGTTGACGCTACTGTCCAATGGCCATAAGTGAGATATGAACTGTGAATTTTGTATTTTGGGAGTGATGGGTTGCAATGCCTTATTTATATTCTAGCACAATGTTTCTCCCCAGCTCCAGCATTATAATTTAAGCCCCGTATCTGGCACTGGACTAGGTGAATGAGTACATGTTGCATGGACCATATAAAAGGCTAGAACCAGAACTGCATCTTTGAACTGATGGTCTGGTGTGCAGAACAAATGAGCTTTTGAAAACAAGTGATTCTCATCTGTTTTATTACATGCACTCTTAACAGATTAGGTTTTTTTTGTTTTGTTTTCTTATAAGTAAGAAGTGGCTGATTTAATTTAAACAATGAACAAAAATATACTTTCAATTTGAAATATCATATTAAGTAAAAGGTTATGAATATTTGTTTTGCAGTGCAGCTTAAAAGTAGTTATGTAATTGTATACAGGATATTGATAGAAATCTGTAGATTGGATTCCTTAATTCTCTTCTGTTTTTCATAGTATCATTATAATACAATAAAATTACTGATCTATTTTATTAAAAAAGCACATTTATTAGCCAAATGACCAGGAAAATTATACATGTACTCAGGAAAAACCTTAGCATGAGATATTTTGCCTAAGCCTGTATATCACTTGAACTTCCTTTGAACTCTGTGCATTACTTGCCATTTATGACAAAGAAAGTCATTGCTCAGAGAGTATTGAGTTTGCCTTTGAAGCAGTACCAGGAGACCATTGACAAAAGGCAGAGGCGAGATTAGATGCTGAGGGTTATTGTCTTTCTATAGTCCCAAAGCAATGTGAAATGTCAGCTAATTGAAAATGGTAATTATCCCACATAACAACATAAACTGTTTCATTCTGGGATATGTGTTGCTTTTAAATTAATAGCCATTGATCTTTTGGTTTTTCACAATTCTTCTCTGTCCTTTTGTCAAATTATCCAGCCATCAGTCCTTGGGACAAAACCCATTCCACCATTTTTATTGACCATGGTTTAATGAGTGATCTGGCCTTCCTGTTTGGATAGATTGTAATAGGTTCATCCATCTGAGGGTCTGTCAGACAGACTGAGATGTGTAACCTTTATTGTATATTTGGTTTCTAAGTGGAAAGGCTTTAAAATGAAAACTTCAAATAATTGTATTACTGTGGCTATTTGCATTTCTTTCAAATACTAGTTGGAAGAAGTCATATTAATCACAGTAGTAATAGATCTTCAAATTATGACCTACAGAGAAAAGCCATCCCTTGTGAGATGAATAATATATATTCAAAATGCCTGGCTTGCTTCTAATGGGCAGTACTTCACACCAAATGGCTTTGAGGGAAATAATTTTTCAGGCAAAGGATTAAAAATCTCAGTTGTGATGGGGAAAAAAAGCTGTCAAGTGGAAATTAGAAATACATATTCTCTATTGCTCTAAAATGAACTACAAGTATACTTTGATCCTGTAAAATTGAGTTACTTCAGAAAATATTTCAGAGTAACCTAATCCCAAGTCAAGGTTTTCTATTGTAATGGATAGAAAACCCAAAGACAGTTGGGGCTTGATCAATTTTAACAAAGTGAAGAAGACGGAAAGAGTGTGAGAAATTATTCAAATATATTCAGGAAAGACTCTGCTGAGGTTAGAAGACTAATACACAGTGATTACTGAAAAGTTACATTCTGTCCTTAGATTAAGACTTGCCACAAAACCATAAAATTAATTTTTCTTTTGAGTGTGAATGAAATGAGACTGTTTTTCTATTAGTACTGGAAACAGGAACTTCTATATATTGAACTAGTAAATGATAACCATACAGAATAGCCACAAGGCATGCAATTTGTTCATAAGTGAACAAATTTGGTGTTGAAAATAAACAACTGAAGGCAAATTCATCTGACTTTTTAACCGTGAACAAATTTCTTTTGTGCTCTATAATATTTAGGCACAAATATGAAAATATTGAATCATTTTGGGAAACAATGACTTTGTATCTTAGGAAAAGAAAGTGGAGGGAAAGAGTTTAGGGCTGAAGAGTGACTTGGTCACTTCTCTGGTTAAAATGAATAATTCCACTTACGATTGTTCTTATTTTGAGGCAAGTTTATTTAGAATGCTAGGTCTGACGTAAGCTCAATATATAGTAGGTGGAAGTATTTGACAGAAGAGCCAAGCTCAGTACTTTAGTCTTAACATCAATACTTCAGCCAAAGCCAAAAGCTTACTATGTAAGAGAAAGCAAAGGAATATTTTTGGAATAACCCTGGCATGCACCTGTAAAAACCTAGGGATCTAGATTATTCTCTCTGCCCTCTGATCTGTCAAGGGCTGTACCTTGCTCTCCTTTCTACCCATGAAGGAAATTGACTGATGTTTAATTGTCATGTCTTTCTGAAATTAATACTATCAAATGAACGTGTTAGGTTTCTTCCCTAAAATTCCTGCCTTTTTATAAAAAAAAGAAATAACACTTTCACCAAACCCTGCCCCATGTAAGGATATCTCTTAATGAACAACCAAAAATATAGTCATACATCTGTTCTTTAAAGGAAACAGAGCCCCAGAAATCTGTCCATCCAGTGTTCAGATACCTTGTAATAAAGAATCTTCAGAGGTTACTAGAATGTAGGAGCATGCAGAGTTACCGTGTCTCTGCATAGTTATAGGGGAAAATAAACCGGTAGTGGCTCACTATATAGCCTACATTCGTGTAATTGGTGTTCCCTGGTAAACTATCTGGCATGTAAACTGCTAAGTATCCAAAGTACCTGGCATTTATGTTCATTGCAATAGTAAACTGTTGGCGTTTGGTTTATTTTCCCAAGCCAGGTCATTTTGTACTACTCTTAAATATTTTGGCTTTAGAACTTTGTTTTTGATACAGATAATTTCTCTTGTTATTTCCCTGTTTCCCTTATTGCTGCCCTGCATTTAACTGCAATTTGCCGTAATTGAGTCATTCCCATGATCATGGAGAATTTGTTTAGCATTTCAATTTTTAGCTGTAATCTCATTTTGAATTGTTTATCCTGATGATTAACATTATTGCATGAAGACTCTGTAGACAAAAATATTATGTGGAAAATGCATTCTTTAATAGTTAATATAAGCCTTCGAATGCTGAGTGGAGTGCCAAAGCTTTCTATGTCTCTTTGATCCTTAAAAGCTTGTCAACAAAAACCATCCAACTGCAGAAGCTGAACTATTAAAAACAAATATTTTTAGAAATCAGCTTTGACTCTTGAGGATTTTGAAATTTGCATAAATGATCTGAATCTCAGCAAGCTCTAAATAAATAACAACTATTTGATGGGATAATTTAAAGAGAGTCTGCCATCAGAGGGACAGTTATCTACAAAAGTGGTAATTCACAAAGAAATTATGTCAAACTTCATAATAATGTGATATCACAGTGGTAATTTTTAATCAATGAATTGGAACAAATCATTTTGGGGAATATATAAACCTGCATTAGTCCAATGAAGACAGAATAATGAAGAAAATGTGAAAATCAGATTGAATTCTTTGGAAAAACTTAAAAGAAATTCAGTTGAGCGTCTGCTATAATACTTAGCATGAAACGGAATGGACCCAGCACAAGGCTTAGCTATTCAGCAGTCTATTCAGTGGAGCTTTGTCCAACACTGGATCTTCCCAACAAACAAACAAACAAACAAACAAAAAAAAACTTACAGTCTTTCTTCTGAATACTTAATACATGTATCATGTGCTTTTTTCTGTGGCTCATGGTGTTGGATCAGAAGCTTCTCCAATCTGCCTCTGACCTGCAATGTGAACATGGGCAAGTTACTCAGCTTCTTGACATTTTATTTTACTATTTAGAAAATGAAGTAGACCGAGATCACTTTAGGCCATTTGCTCTGCTAAAATTCTATACTATGTGAGACATCAAATCTGTAGTTGATTATACACATCATAGTTCCAAAGAGAAATCAAATTGAATGACTCAGACTTGGAATTTCTAATTTACGTAGATGCTGGGTAAAACCCGAAGACTGGATGAATTCAGGAGGCTATACAAAGAAAAGAGTCCAGGACTCAGTAAAGAGCCTGGGGCCATGCCAACAGTAGGGCAACTGAGATTAATAAAGGACTGCCCTTGTCAGGAGATAAACAAGAAAAGATAGGATTTCCGAAGTCAAGAAGTAGAAAACTTTTGATGAATTCTGTTGAATACTTATGAAACAGTGTAGACAAGAACATGAGTTCTTTGGATTTTGCTCATTGTAGCTCAACAAAAGTTTGCTTGTACAAGCTGTTTAGGTGAAAGTTCAATCAGAGTAGACAGGAGTATGGGGCTGGGGGTGTAGCTTAGTTGGTAGAGTACTTGCTTTGCATGCACGAAGCCCTGGGTTCAATCCCCAGAACCACAAAAAAAAAAAAAAAAAAAAAAAAAAAAAAAAAAAAACCAGAGTAGACAGGAGTAAATGGAGATGATGAGGTGGAGAATAGTGGAGAATATGATTACAGATAGCTCTTTCTAGAAATTTAATTCTTAAGGATAACAGAGACCAAAGTGGAGCTTCATTTCCTTCTTCACTTCATATTTGCAATAGGATGGATTTTTTTTTAGAGCATAATCCAGTAGGAAAGAAGAAATTAATGGTGAAGAAGAGACTGGATAGTGGTCCAAGATAGGTAAACCCTCAGAAGATAAAGGCTAAAAAAGGGATTGGTGTCTGATAGAAATGGAGTTGCTCTAGCCACGTAGCAATTATTAGTTAAGGATATGTAATTGAGAAAATATAGTTGAGAACCAGAAACTAGCATTTGTGTGTAGGGGGTGGGGGTCAGATGTAAAATGCTTGCTTCTCTCATTATAGGTCCTGGTCCAAATTTTTGAAAGTAAAATGTCTTGAGCGATCTACAGTTAGAAGACAGCAGGATGAAAGGTAATTATCAGAAAGAATACCAAGAGGAAAAAATAGAACAGTCTTTGATGTAGAGGATGGGAGAATCTCAGGAATTCTTATCTAATTGGCATTACCAGATGCTGCAGAAAGTTTTATAGGGTTTAGAGCTGAGACAAGTCCTTTCTAAACAAGTGTTTACAATGTGAACGTTGCTTTGTTCACATAATTCAAGTACCATGCAGTAAAATATGGAGAAAACAAAAACAGAATTTAATCACTTAAAATAATCTTTATATTTAGGACACTGTTTTTCAAAATAAAGGTTATGGTCCATTACCAGGTGATAACATGAAACTTATTTCATACTACAAATGACTTCAAGAAAAGAAAACTCAAATAAAAAGACTTGAACATTCGAGAGTTCCTCTGTGGCACACATAATAATCCTGAGTTTTACATTTACTATAATAGCTCAGTGTTCAGATAAGTCTCAGCTTTTGCATTTTGGAATCATCTTTCTCATCTTATTGTGTCATGGTCCAAAGATAACAGACTGCTCCAGATATCATGTTTATATTATAAGAATGAACACACCGTGGTGCACAGAAAAGTAGTCCACCCCAAAGATGTCCAAATCCTATTGCCCGGATTCTGTAAATGTATTATCTTCTGTAGCAGCAGGGACTCTGCAGATATGATTAGATTAAGGATTTGGGGATGAAGAGGTTATCCTGGATGATCTGAGTGGATTCAAAATACTCACAAGGGTCATTAAAGAGGGAACCAGGAGATTCAGAGAGGGATATGTAAGAACGTAAGCAGAGTGAGAAAGACTTAACTGGCAATAGCCAGTTTTAAAAGAGACAGGAGTCATGAATCTTGACCTGTGAGTGTCCTCCAGAAGCTGGGAAAGGCAATAAACAGATTCTTACCCAGAAACTCCAGAATGTTTTACTCAGTGAGTCCCACTTCAGAATTCTGACCGCCAGAATTATAATATATTTAATTTTTTTGTTTTAAAATTCCAAGTTTGTGGTAATTTGTTACAGTAGCAATGAGAAACTAATACAAAAATGAATGGACAAAAAAGAAGAAAACAGCACAGCTGAATTTGTCATATTTCATGAGGAACACAAAAGCCTTCCCAGGAACTCTAATATCTGACATCTGCTTCTCTCATTGTCCAACACAGGGCCACACGATCACCCTAAGTCAAGAAGAATTTAGTCATAGTAGTGTTAGACAATCACAGTTCCTTTCCTGAAGCTGAGACAAAGGATTTTTTCCTAAGATCCACTGACTTCAGTCAGCAGCGGGAAAAAACAAAACTGTTGGAAGTGAAGAAGGAGGTTGTGGAATGGATTTTGGATATTCAGCTGATGTTGGAATGCTGGGTATAAGAATAAACAGGGATGTTGGTAGTGGTGGATTGTCTGCCTCAGTTCCCGTACCTTGTCCATCAACAAGTCTCATTGTTTTCTTTCAAAAATCTGTCTCAAATTTGTCTTACTTCATGTCCATAACCACTATTCTGTTTCAGTCTAACACCATCTTGCTTTGGAATTACTAAAGTAAATAGCTCATTCTTCTCCTAGAATCTACTTTGTTTCACTCTCACCCCTATTATATTTAATCCACCACCAGGAAGCCAGAATAATCTCAAAAGTTTATGATGTCAACCCCTGGGATTTTGTGGGGTTTTTTGTTTTGTTTTGTTTTGTTTTGAGTATCTAACAACTTCTTACTAAAATTAGGATTAAGATAAAAATCCTTAACTGGCTTGTCTCTTCTTCAACATTGCTTATAGAGAAAAAGATTTTTTTTTCAATAAGTTCTGTTGTATGAGTTTTGGCCAGGCTATTTTTTTCCCCTATTAAGTACTTCTTTCCTTTATATTAAACCCTTTTAGTTTGTAACTATGTACTCATTTGTATTATTATTTGATTAATGCTTCTATTCTAAAGCTCTACTATCATGAAAATCAAGTCCTCTTTTACCCCCTATTACATTGCATTTAAACTGAACATCTCAGTCAATGGATAGTGAATCAATACAATGAGAACAAATAACAGTTCTCACCCTTAAGAACGTTCTGAAAAAAAAAAAAAAAGAAAGAAAGATGAGGGACTATCATAAAAATGATACAAACTACTCTCTAGAAGGGCAAGAGACCCTAGATTGACAATCTCAGGTAGCATAGAGAAAAAAGGGATGGAGGGGGAGATGTGGTCTAGGAATTTATGCAGGCAAGTTTAAGAAAGTTTCCAAACACTATAAATCCGTACAAATAAATTCTAATTTTGGTTGCATTATTTGTTTGTTTATTTTTTAGCAATGAGGAAATTGAATTTTTATTTAAATATATGAGTGATATAACCTTAAAGATATTATAGGAAATTAAAATATCAGGAAATGATACCAATTAAATGCTATTCATTTAACATCTATTCAACAACAAATATTTTTGAGTGTTAATTACTATACTCCAAAATAAGCACTACAGAAAATTAGGTGAAAGAAATAGAGGTATGATCTTTGCCCTCATATAAAAGTTCCTTTTCTCAAATTTTCAAATTATTCATTTTGTCTCCATGATGATACCAGGAGTTCATTGAGAGAAAAAAGAAATTCACTACTTATATTTCTCCAGTTTCAACAATGATATAGAATTAGGTAAATAGTAATTAAGCCATAATCCCCAAGTAGATTTATTAATAGTATAATCAAGAAGTTTCTAAATGGTAGAAATTTGATGGAATACTGTATGTTACCTTGAATAGTTACAGATAGACCTTACAGAATGCGACCAAAGTGGAAGGAGACATTTAAAAATTATGTAGTTACATTAACTCATGTGGGCAGCTATGAGGTCATTCAGGTTGGAAAATATACTTGGAGGTCTGAAAGATCCAGATTCTCTCATTAATAAATGCAACTGCCAAATATTCCATCACATTCTGCATTTTCTCAAACAGCTTAGATGTCTTTTTAAAATTAAAATTCATCAATATAATCAAAGTATTTAATGTTAATTAGTATGAGAGTTCCCTGACTAAATTATAAGGGCTGTCAGGTGAAATTGACAGTTCTCAATGAGAACAAAACTTATTCTAGTATGATTCCCATCGGAGAACACACTGAGGAATGATATTTCTATCCTATTATCTTCAAACAAAATATTTTTCAGTCTGTATCATTATCATTATAATTATGTTACAATTGTAATTTAAATTTTTAACATAAACTGCATAAAATTTGCTTTTAAGAAGAATGACATAGCTTTTCCGTAAAGAAGAAAAAATTGTAAATTTCCAACTCTTTAAAAAATGTGCTTGTTTTGTTGACATGAGGAACTACAAAGCCGGAGAATTGAAAAATGATAGAGTTTCTGTTCCCAACACCCCAAAACCACATTAACTTTAAATTCATCTTTTTGACAACTTAGAAGTATTTGATTATACTTCTCTAAAAGAAAATCTTAAGAGCGTAAAGATAAGGATCACTGTTTCATTCCTAGTATACTTAGGGTTGTACTGTCCAAAATGACAGCCACTAGTCATATGTGGCTTTTTACAAACAAGATTTATTAAAATTATAGAAAATTTAAAATTCAGTTCGTCACTTCCATCCACCACAATTCATACGCTCCACAGTCACATGTGACTGGCTGCTATTATATTAATAGGATAGCATGGGTATAGGATATTTTACCATCTTAGAAATTCCCATGGACAGCACTGATTTGTGTTAGTGTTTAGCATTTGCATTCTAGTTTATTGTTTTTGGACAGGTAGCCAGTGCATTGAGGAGGAGAAGAAGGAGTTTCCCCAAAGTGAGAAACTGATTTTCTCATAAGACTATTGGCACAAATGACAACCAAGTGATTTCAGTGTAAATGGAGTCCTATGTATCTGGGATTTGACATAGTCAGAAGGGAATTTGCAATCACAAGACTATACACTTAGTTGTTTCTAAAATCGCTTTGTTATGATTCACCAAGGCATGTTTTCATGCACCATCTGCATTTTGAGATGGGATAACTTATGTATAAGGTGATATGATCATAGGATTTCCTGTTTCTAAAAATAAGCCTTAACATATGTCTCTGAAACTTTCTCTTTCAGAGACCCATGATTTTCATCCACCAACAATGAAAGGATTTATTTCCAACCTATTTTTAAATACTATAAAGGTATCCAACATTTTACCTGATATTAGGGTGACTCTGATAATATTAATTATGCTTTATTATTTATGAAATCCCTCTGAGTAATGAAAATAAATATGTTTTAGGCAATTCTGTAATAAATCTACAAGAAATTATCAAATATATAAATAATGTCAATTGCCAATGAAAATGCTGGTGTCCATTCTAAGGCGGAGGCATAAGATCCTAAGTCCTGGCCCCAAACCAAATCTATGCAGATACTTTTAGCTAAGGCTGAAGAATTGCAGGTAATTTATGCAGAAGGGTTTCTTGTATCCTCTTTTAGTTGCCTTATCTTTATTTTTACTTTTTTTTTTTTTTTTTTTTTTTTTTACATTTTTCTATTTATTTTCTGAAACCCTTTAATGTTCCTGATACTGTGTCGTTCCTACTGTCCTGGTCAGCTGAGGCTGTGATAACAAAGATCCACTTCTTACTAGTTATGTGTTCTTACTAACTCTGAGACTCAGGGTACACATCTGGACAATGAGGATGATAATAAAAATATTGCCCAATTCATGGGTTTCTTCAGATGATTAATTAAGTTCCTTACAAGTAAATCACTCATAACAAGGTATGGCTTAATGTGAGTGTTCACTGAAAATGAAAAGTTCTTACCCTTTCTTATCTCCAATGTCCTGTACTTGACAGTATCTCATCAACATTCTACTATCACTAGCTCATTTGCTTGGTTTCTTTGTTTTATTTTCAGTGCCTTAAATTTTATTAAATACTTACCACTGGAAAACATGGACATGACATACTCCCTCAACTTACAAGAGTATATGTTCTTGCATGCATGTTATCTTTTATTGCATATTTGCTTATTAAATACACAGATGCTCCTCAAGATAGGATAGGATTACATCCTATCATTGGATTACATCCCAATGAACCCATCATAGCTTGAGAATATCATAAGTAAAAATGTACTCAGTACACCTGTCCTAGCTTAGCCACACGGTACACCACAGAGCGTTATATGTTCACCACCATGATTAAGCTGATGACTAGAAGCCGCAGCTCTCTACAGCTCCCCAGCATCATGAGAGTATCATGCCACATATCCCTAGCTGAGAAAAAGATCAAAATTCTAGGGACAGTTTTCACTGAATGCATACCACTTTTACATCACTGTAAGGTCAAAAAATAACAAATGGAAACTTCATATATTAGGGACCATGTGTCAACAGAACTTAGTGAAAGCAGATGTGTTAAAAAAATTTAGCATTCCTGGAGAGATTATGAAAGGGAAAATGAATCACAATAACCCATTATATCTAATTGTTTTTAAAGTTGTTTTGTTGTTGGTGGTGGTGGAAATGGGTTTTAAGATTCCTGAGGCTTAAATCTAGGGCCTTGGGCATACTTGAGGCTTTATATTCTGGCATGTTATCTAAATTCTTATAAAAATATACCTTGATTGTTTGACAGTAGCTAGGCAGATTGCCAAGAATTGTCAAATTTTGTCTATACTGTATTGCTATTATTAAAGAAAATCAGAATCCCATATATGGAGTTTATATAGAGATAAACAGAAAAGAAACTTATCTATGTCATTAGAGGTTAGGACAGCCAATTCCTTTGTTGGGAAGGAGTAAGGATCAGTGACTAGAAGGGAGAATAAAGGGGCTTGCAAGGATGGGTACACTTTTGTTAATGATAAACAATTGTTGAAAATTCATCAAACTGTACCCTTAAAATATTTGCACTTTTATTTATATTATACTTCAATAAAAATGTAGACATACACATACAAGCATATATTTGTATATGTGTACATATATAGATACATATATATGTATATATTCAGAATCAAAATTTACATAAAAACCCATTTTCCCCAATGTGACTATTACTAAGTTATTCAAAGATGGCAAACTTATTAAACAGTATAACTTTTTTCAAACCAATTTATATTAACACATGATTTTATTGAAAGACAGATTTATGCATCCCTCTTGCATGATGGAATGCTAAGCAGATCCTATCCAATACTTACTTCAGAAGCACTTCATTTCTAAAATGCCATTGAAGCATAAGTTAATTAAATTACATAAATTCCAGGCAGTGATGGGATAAGTAATATTTGATGTAAGTGCATATTCCTGCAAAAATCCCTCCCTTGCAATGTGTGCTGATCCATCAGCCGCTTAACTGCTGGCATTTTTTTATCTGTCCAAAGGGAAGTCATATTTAAGTAGGTTAGTTATCCCTTGGCTTGTGAAGCGCTATCATTTTTGTTGTTTGCTAATAGTCCTATAGGGCAGAACTCATTCAAAACCAGACAGGAAATATAATAATATAAACGCTTGTGTTTACAGTGCAAATGCTCTGGATTCACAGTTATCCTGTGTCATAGGCAGTGGGCTCCTGCCCGCATTCCATTTCACTTGATTCATGATAATGTTTGGGACTTTGCAATTGAAATCAGCTAAAATTAATTCTACTTGTGAAACAACCCTCTAGAAAACTGTCCAGGCCTAGGTATACAAATATACTAATGTAATGTTCAAAGGATTGACAAAAATGGAGCCGTTAATAAATGAAACATTAGAAATGGCTGTTTTAACAAGTGAACTTTAGGGAAATGTTTTAAAATTTAGAAAAAAAATAATGTACAATGTCCCATTCATATAGATATTAGTATGTCAGTTATTTTCTGTTCAACTCAATAATTTATATGTAAATCGCACATTTATAATTTAATTCGGCCTTTTTTTCTGTTTGCTAATTTATCGAGTTATGGAGTAGAGAAAGAAAGTGGACTTCAGGGTTGCTGGTCCACTATTGTAGTCTGAAGAAATGGCAAAGGATAATGATTTCACACCAAATTAAAAAAAAAAAACTGTGATTTTCATGAACATTTCTTTTACCTATGCCCATTCATCTACCTAATGGTTCCACAAATATTTATTGAGTATTAGTATGTAATAGGCAATGACCTCCTGGTTGCTAAAGGTATATGATAGGGGACTTCACAATAATGATTGCCTTCTATTCAGTATCCCTGCTGTACTCTGCAGTAACAGAGATCTCTCCACAAGGTTAGAGGAAGAAGACTCACTCTGCCACTTCCTCACTGTGTAATTTTAAGCACTCAACTAAACTTGAGTTTCCTAAGCTCTAAAATAAGCATATGAATAATGCCTGTCCCTACAGGGTTGTTTAGGGTCACAGAAGCTGACGTGTATAGAAGTGCTGTCCACACTGTGAAGCATTCTTCCCTTGTTTATTTCTATAACTATTTCTGATATTATAAATATTTAGTCACAATAGGAACCTGGGTAGGGCCTAACCATCTAACAGATAAGGAAACCAAGAATGGGTTAAAATTAATTATCCCCAAAGTTGCATTGAGTTGAAATTATATTTGCATAAACAAAAGTCCAATAAGCCTTAAACTATTGGAAGAAATGAAAATTCAGTGGAAATCTTGGCACTAGTCATGAAAGGAAAACTACAAATCTTAGGAAGAAGCTTTGCAACATCATTGGGTTTTCTGCAAGGGGCAGAGAATGCAGTAGAACAAAGATAGATAACTCTGGAAACTGGGATGGACTCAGTGGACACATTGGTGCATGGAACTAAGTTCTGCTTAGTGATAAATTAGAAATTGTTACTATGTTTTCTTGTCAGATAGCTGATTAGCTACAATTTCAGGATTACAACTATACTAATGGTTTACCATCAGATCCACATTAATTAAAACATACTTCAAAATGAATAGATATCTTTGCTACATGAGGTGCTATTCTAATTTGTTTTGGAATTTTCTGTAAAGAAAAGAGATATGATTTTTAGTCCTCAAACCTGCAAAAATATAGCCTAATAAAAAAAGGGAAAGCCAGAATTATTTTATATGGTTAAAAGTCAACTATTGACCACACTTGTAAAAATAATACATTTTATAACTCTGTAATTAATATGTGTTATAGTATTTTATACACATATTAAAATCAGTGATTTCCTTCATATACTGCAGAAATTTATTCAATCAATATTTAATCAGTGAAAACAAAGATTTTCTTTACATAGAAGGACAGCATGCTTTTACAATCATTTGTTCAGGTTTTATGAATAAATAAGAATCCAGGATAACATGCTAATAATATAAGAATTAATGTACTTTGGCCAAATCTGTATGTTATCCAATGCAGCATTTTGTCTCAAATGGCCATCAAAAGCACATCCTAGAATATTCTGTTGTATTCCTAAACATTAGTCTAAAATTAAGTAATATATGCTGAAACTATTCATGTTTCAATACTGCTCCAAATTCATATTTTAGCAATTCTAACTGGAAAACTAAACCTCATAAAATTATTATACTATGTCAAGTAATATTTCTTTTTATTTACCTTCAATTTTCTTCTCTTTTGGTTCAAAGAAGGTTCTTTCTCACCAAATTCAGCTAAAATATATCCTTAGCCTACATGATTGCAGAATCATCCCTTTTTCAACTTCCCATGTTTTTATCTTTGCAGTCTGCAGTCTACATCATTTAAGTCTGTCCTCCAAAGGCAGAATCCTGTCCCTTTGATGTTCTTTGCATGCTGTGATCTGGACCTAAAAGCCTTTCATTTTATCTTACTTGAGGTGCAACAATAACATATGTGAGTAACAGGTATAGACAGTATTTTACAAAAGAAATTTTGTACATTTTTTTAAAAATTCCCCTAGTTTTCCAATAATGTAAATGTTGTACATGTATGCCTGTGTGTGTATGTGCATGTGTGTGTTTAAATCTGGATACAGTAGCACATTAATTTCTTTAAGGTAATGCATTAAGCCAGGAACACATGTGGGTAAATATTGGATCAAAGGGATAGTATTATAGGCAACACAGACTAAGCAAAACTAAAATATTCAATTAAACACAATACAGGGATGAAATTCTTCATCATTAGGAAACCCAGGTGAATAAAAATGAATATTCAGGAACTTATTCAGTCTCAAAACACAATTTTTTGTGTCTCAGAAATAAAGGAAATTTGCTTTCTTTTAACAATGCCTAATAATCCCCATACAGTTGTCCAGCCTTTTATTTGCAGTCCACAAGTGGCAATCTCAAAGTTCTCCTTGACTTCCTATCAGGAGGATGCAGAATAATGTTTCCTGTCTGATTTACTGAACAAAGCCGCCTCACCCTGAGGCTGACTTCAGTATGTCAAACAAATGACTGTTCTCTTGCAGATAAATGACTATAAGCCTGTTGGTTGCCTTCTGAATTCACACTGAATGGGCCCCCTTCCAGGGCCCAAGTGTGCAGCTGTCTGTCCTTAACACAGACTAGACAGGTTTAGTGTTATTTTTTAATAGAGTTTCTGCAGAAGCTGTTTTTTTTTTTTTTTTAATTCTTATTCAAATAAGTTTGAAATTCATATATTGAAATGTATATATTAACTTGAGAACTCTTTTTAATAGTGAAGTTTGATAGACATTAATGTTTTTCCTTTGCTGGGCATGCTGGTACACACTTGGGAGGTTAAGGCAGGAGAATTGCAACTTTGAAGCCAGCCTGGGCAACATAGTGAGAACTGCCTCAAAATAAATATTCTTTAAAAGGTCCAACTCAGTGGCAGAGTTCTTGCCTAGCATGTAGAAAGCCCTGGGTTCAATCCCCAGTACTACAAACAAATTAACAAATTTTGCCCTTGAATTGCTATATGTTGATGGGAACAATATTAGAGAAACTATGTCATCATTTGCATGCACACAGCTATAAAACGTGAGTCAAAACTGTGGGAGGGAACATTCCCTAATCCCTTCTTCCTTGAAAAAAACCATGAAGTTTATCAGCATTAATAAGGCTTAATAGCATAGGAACTCCTTAATAGAATAGATACTCTTCCTAGGTTAGTGCTGACTCATTATTTGCGCATTGATCTGTTTTCATTGAGATGGCAAATGATGGATCATTAAGGTAAAGGTTTTGGCTTCTAAAAAATCTAGTTCAGAATAGAATCTTGGTTGTACAATTTAACACATTGTTTCTAATCTGAATCTTGGTATCCTGGAGTGCAGGGTGGAGATAATAATTTACACTGTTGCTTCAAAGATTAAATAATCTGAATAATATGAATTTAGGACATCATCCAGTGTATACTATAATCTCAATAAATATTTGTATATGTGCATTTTTCTCTTACTTCTTTATATTTAAAACATTTGTTTTTTGTGGTATTTGGAATTGATCACAGGCCATCACACATGATAGGCAAGTACCTTACCATAGGGTTACATTCCCAGCCCTTCAGAAACTTATTTTGAGACAGAGTCTCAATAAGTTGCCTAAGCTGGCCTCAAACTTGTGATCCTCCTGCTTCTGCCTCCCAAGTGGTTGGGATTACATGATGTGTCACATTCTGAGCTCTCCTGCATCTTTAAAAGATAAAAAAATCATGGACACACAAATCAGGTACAAAAACTTAATGGATAATATTAATTTTCAGAACACTGGAATTAATCCTAAGAATAATTCCAATTCTGCCATTTTCTACTTTTTGAATTTTTCAAGTGTATTTTTCTCAGTCTTTAAAAGGAAATTATAAGATTTAAGATGATGTATTAGAAGAAAATTGCATTTTCAGTTGTCCATGGCTTGTAACTTAAGTCACAGGAGTACTGCCTTTCCAGAAGGTGCTGGGAATCTAAAGGGACACTACAAGTTCACAGGATAGAGATTCTGCTGCTGAACTAAGTTTATCCAAGAGACAATACACTGTGCTTCACATGTATATTAACCACACTCATATTCAGTGATACTTTAATACAAAGAATAGAATAGACAAAACTCCCAAACTAATGAACAAGTCCCAAGTAGAAATGGCTAGAGAGGGCCTTATGTTCCATTGATGGACATCTACTCCTACGGCAAAAACAGAGAAGTAACTCAAAGGCTCTGTATACCACACCTATGAAGGGTCTCAATCTGGATCATTCTAGGAACTTTGACAAAAGAAGGCTGTGCCCTAAAATGGTCCAAACATGAATGAAAGAGAAATCCATCCTAACACATGCAGAAAACTCAACCTAGAAGTATAAGAAATAGGTAAAAACAAGGTAACAAAACACCTCCTAATGTTCATAATTCACCAGCAACTGACTCCAAAGATTTTGAAATGGAGGAAGTATCAGATAAAAAATTCAGAAGAATGATTATAAAAATGATCAATGAATTCAAAGACAACAGAGAAAAGCAACTAAGTGAATAAAGAAAATGATTTCAGAATTTGAATGAGAAATTCAAAAAGAAGATAGGGATTGAAATAAGAAATCTTAGAAATAAGAGATACAATACATCAAATAAAATGATCAGTTGAAAGTTTCTCTAATAAGATAGACAATGCTGAGGATCTCAGAGCTGGAAGACAAAGTGGCTGACCTGTACATTCAGACAATATTAAACAAAAGAAAATAAGTAACCATGACCACAATGTACAAGAACTCAGGCACAACATTAAGAGACCAAATTTAAGAATCATTGGAATTGAAGAGCATTGTGAGATGCAGGCTAATGGAATGGTAACCATCTCTTCAAGGAAATGATAACACAAAAATTTCTAAACTTTGAGAGTGGGGTGGACAACCAGATACTAGAGGCATTCAGAATCACAAATAGACACCAGCAAAAAAGAACCTGTCCATGACATATTATAATTAAAATGCCTAACATAGAGAACAAGTATAAAATTTTAAAAGCCCCAAGAAAAAAATACCATGTCAGCTGGGCATGGTAGTGCATACCTGTAACCCCAGCAGCTCCAGAGGCTGAGACATGCTGTGAGTTCAAAGCCAGCCTCAACAACTTAGTGAGGTCCTGAGCAACTCAGTAAGACCCTGTCTCTAAATTAAATACAAAAAAATGACTGGGGATGTGGTTCAGTGGTTAAGCACCCCTGGGTTCAATCCCAGATAGCAAAAAAAAAAAAAAAAAGGAAGGTAAAGAAAAAGAATAAAGAAAAAAAAACCAGATTAAATTTAGAAGCAAGCCAATCAGAATTATTTTTGATCACTCACCACAAACTCTAAAATCCACATGACTTAGAATGATGTGTTCAAAGTCCTAGAGGTGGGGTGGGAACAACAATTATCAACCAAGATTGCTATATCCAGCAAAGCTATCTCTCAGAATTGAAGGAAAATGAAAACCTTCCAAGATAGGCATAGCCTAAAAGAATTTATGATTAATGAACCACAAAGCAAATGAGAAACAGGACCTAATTAAACATTAGAAATGAACATTTCTAACATTTCCATTAATTTTAGGAATTAATAAACATCTCTATAATAACATTGAAGGCAAATGGTCTCAACTATCCAATTAAATGATTTAGGCTGGCAGAATGGATTATGAAACAAGACCTAACTATATGTTGTGTGCAAACAATTCACCTTACAGGTAAAGAGAGTCACAAGCTGAAAGTGAAAATATGAAAATACATTGTAAAAAGGGAGACCAAAAACAAGCCTGGTTAGCTACTCTTAAATTTGACAAATCAAACTTCATACCAAAATTAATCAGAAGAGACAAAGAAAGTGGCTTCATACTGGTAAAAGGAATAATCCAACAAGATATAGTGATAATAAATATTTATGCCCTAAACATTTATACACCTAATTACATAAAACAGACACTACTCAAATCAAAGATTCAGATAAACCCCAGTACAGTAACACAGGGTGGTTTTAGCACACCTCTCCCACAGACTTACACTCAGTAAGCCTCTTTGCACTTAAACGATATTATAAATCAAGTAGACTTAATAGACATCTATAGAATATTTCACCCAACAAAAGCTGAGTATACATTTTTCCTCTACTGCTCATGGAAACTTCTCCAAAATAGCTCATGTTTTACGCCACAAAGCAACTCTTAGAAAATTTAAAAAAATATTTAATTTCTTATCTGATCGTAATAGAACTAAACAAGAAATAACCCCCAAAATCCCTACAGAAACAACACAAACACATGGAGATTAAACAATACACTTTTGAATGATGAATGGATGATAGAAGAAATCAGGGGAGAAATTAAAGGTTTTTTTAATAATCAAATAAGAACAGTGACACAACCTACTATAACCTCTATGACACTATGATGGTGTTTCTAAGATGAAAGTTTACAGCTGTGAGTGTCCAAAGATCCCAAATAAACAACCTAATGATGCATCTCACGTCCCTTGTAAAACAAGACCAAACCAATTCCAAACCAGTAGAAAGAGGGAATTAATTAAGATCAGAACTTCAATGAAATTTAGAATTAAAAATAATATGAAGGATCAATGAAACAGTTATTTCTTTAAAAAGATAAACAAGATTGATAAGCTCTGAACAAGATTGATAAACTAACCAAAAGAAGAGAGAAGACTTAAATTAATAAAATCAGAGATAAAATAGGGAGAATCTCCTGCTTTAGTCAACTTTTTCATTGCTGTGACCACAAGACCCAACCAAGAACAATTTTAGAGAAGAAAAGTTAGTTTGGCACTCAGTGTTCCAGAGATGTCAGTCCATAGATGGCCTACTCCATTGCTGTTCACCTGAGGTGAGGCAGAAGAGCATGGCAGAGGAAAACCATTCAAGACATGGTAACAAGGAAGCAGAGAGAATTCTTCTCATCAGGTACAAAATACAAACCCCAAAGCCACACCCCCCATGACCTACCTCCTCAGCCACACCCTACCTGCCTATAATTATAACCCAGCTAATCACTATCAGTGGATTCATGTACTGATTAGGTCAAGGTGCTCATAACCCAAACATTTCATTCCTAACTTTTCTTACATTTTCTCACACATAGGCTTTAATGGGACATCTCAAATATAACTCATAAAATCACCACAGACATTCTAGAAACTCAGGATCATTAGGTTCATTTGGAAAACATCTGCTCTAATAAATTAGAAAACCTAGAAGAAACGGATTCCTTTCCAATACATATAACCTGCCAAAATTGAGTGAAGAGGACATAGAAAAACTTAAACAGATGAATAACTAGCAGAGTCAGAAACAGTAATAAAAAACCTTCCAACAAATAGATGCCCAAGATCAGATAGATTCTCAGTTGAATTCTACCAGATCTTTAAGAATAACTAATCCTTTAAAGAAAAATGAATGCCATTGTTCCTCAAATTATTCCCTGGAATAGAAAGGGATGGAACACTTCCAAATTCATTTTATGAAGCCAGTATCACCCTGATACTAAAACCAGATAGGGATACAACAAGGAAAGAAAACTATAGACCAACATCCCTGATGAACTTAGATGCAAAGGTCCTTAATGAACTATCAGGAAATCATATTCAACAACATATTAGAAGATTGTATATCATGACCAGGAA
The DNA here is from genome assembly GCF_902686445.1 of Sciurus carolinensis. Classification (NCBI taxonomy): domain Eukaryota; kingdom Metazoa; phylum Chordata; class Mammalia; order Rodentia; family Sciuridae; genus Sciurus; species Sciurus carolinensis. The sequence continues at coordinate 17,666,174 of NC_062217.1, read as the reverse complement.
TGGAGCGATGATTTAACATATAAAAAACAATGTAATTCATCACATAAAAAGAATTAAGGACAACATCATGTAAGTCATTTTCAATAGATGCAGAGAAAGCCTTCAATATAATTCAGGACCCATTCATGATAAAAACCCACTGAAAGATATAATAATAGATGGAAACTATATCAACATCATAAAAGTCATATATGACAAACCCAAAGTCAACACCAAAGTGAATGGGGAAAAATTGAAAGTATTTTCTTTAAAACATGAAACAAGACAAGTATGTCCACTCTCCCCACTCCTATCCAGTACAGTGCTAGAAATTGTAGCCAGAGTAATTAGACAAGAGAAGGAAATAAAAGGGATAAAGATAGGAAAGAATAAAATTAAATTATCACTCTTTGTGGTTGATTTGATCCTATACTTAGAAGTTCCAGACGCTCCATCAGAAAAGTGCAAGACCTAATAAACTCAACGAAGTAGCAGGTTATAAATTCAACAGACAAAAATCAATAGCTTTTTTAGACACTAATAAAGAATCTGCTGAGAAAGAAAGCAGGAAAGCAGTCCCTGATAGTCTCAAAACAACAAAACAAAACAAAATCAGGAATAAATATAACCAAGGAGCTGGAAGACCTCTAAAATGAAAACTACAAAACATAGAAGAAATAAGTTGGAGAACACATAAGAAGATGGATAGGCAAAAGTAATATTGTTAAAATGGTCATGCTACCAAAACAGTGTACAGAATACCAATGACATTCTTCACAGAACTAAAAAACGAAGCATCCTAAAATTAATTTGGAAGAAGAAAAGACACAGAATAGTCAAAGAAATTCTAAGCCAAAAAATGTGATTCTACAGACATCACAATACCTGACTTCAGATTATACTACAGAGCTATAGTAACAAAAATAACATGGCACCAACATAAAAGCAGAAACACAGATCAATGTGACACAATAGAGACACAGAGACAAATCCACACAGATACAGTTATTGGATCTTGGAAAATGGTGCCAAAAATATACATATGAGAAAAGTCAGCCTTTTTAACAAATTTTGCTGTAAAAACTGGTTATCCATGTTGAAGAGTGACACGAGATCTTTATCTCTCATCCTGCATAAAAGCCAACTTAAAATGAATCGAAGACTTAGGAAGTATACCAGAAACTACGCAACTCCTAGAGGAAGACACAGGATCCATACTCCAATATGGAGACATGGGAAATGACTTCCTTAATAGGACTTCTAAAGTTCAGGAGATAATATCAAGAATTAATAAATGGAATGACATCAAATTTAAGCAAAGGAAATAAGTAAGTGAAGAGAGAACCCACAGAAAGGGAGAAAATCTTTGCTAGCTACTCATTTGACAGAGGATTAATGTCCAGAATATATGAAGAACTCAAAAAACACCAATAAAAGTAACACAATTAATAAATGGGCAAATGAACTGTATAGATGCTTTTCAAATGAAGAAATATAAATGCCCAACAAATATATAAAAAACTGTTCAGCATCATTAGCAATTAGGGAAATACAAATCAAAACATCTCAGTCCAGTCAGAACGGCAGTCATCAAGAATACAAATAATAATAAAGGATGGGGTGGTAAATTAGTACAACCACTATGGAAATCAGTGTGAAAGTTCCTCAAAAGTCTAGGAATGGATCACTATATGGACCAGCTATATCACTTCTCAGTATTTATCTTAAAGAATTAAACTCATTGTACTCTGGTGATAGATGAATACTCATGTTTATAGCAGCACAATTCACAATAGCCAAACTATGGAATCAATGTAGATGTCCATTAATGGATGAATGAATAAAGAAAATGTGGTGAATATACACAATGGAGTTGTATTCAGCATATACTCAGAAAGTCAAGGGTTGTATGTTGAAACTAGAGAGGAAAAAGGAGAATAAAGGTGTGGGGTGTCTCATAAAAATCAAAGGGAGATGAAGGAGATCAGTAGAGCAGAGGAAAGTGACCAGAGGAAGGAGGAATACAAAGGGAAAATCATGGGGAATAATATTGGCCAAATTATATTATTATGCTATATACATGTATGAATATGTAACAATAACTACCACCACTATGTGTTATGTACAACTATAAATGCACCAGTAAAAAAATGGGACAAAAAAGAGCCTCCCAAATGGACACACACACACACACACACACACTCACAAGGAAATGATAACTCTTATCTTTTCCTGACTCCCATGTTCTTGTACAAATTATATTTATTAACTTATGTGCAAATTTTTCTTCTTTTTGCATTCTAATTTGTTATTATCAGAAACATCTATGGACCTTAAATGTGAAATGATTACAGACCTACTTAAGATCACTTTTCTACCAAATGATAGTTCTCTTAGCCTTTGAGGAGTATATGCTATGTTAGATTATTTTATAGGAAAGACAGTGAAATGAATCTGACATAAATTTCCTATGTACATATATGAATGCTCCACAGTGAATCTCCACATCACATGCAATCACAAGACTGGGATCCTAATTAGAATAAGATTTACTCCATGTTTGTATAAACATGTCAAAATAACTCTAATTTCAAGTATAAATAAAAAGAACAAATTAAAAAATTTTAAAAGAAAATAATGGACATATGTTAAGCACTCTACCAAAAATATTTTTAATATTTTGACTGATTTTATGTGAAATGTATCTTTATCTCTAGAGACTCATTGAAGAATAAAACAAAACAGAAAATAATTTTGGATACATAAGAAATATCTGAGTTCTGTACACATCAACAATGATGATTTGAAGATAGACCCTGACATTCATGACTCTTTCTCTTTCTCTCTCTCTTCTCTTTTTTTCCTTTCTTCCTTTCTGAACGAAAGATGGTGATTAGTCCTATAAAGGAAATATTTTTCTTATATAGTTGATTTTTATAGAAAATTACTTAAAATTCCAGCCTTTTCCATTCCTTCTTGTATCTCAGATTTTCCATTTGAGATGTTTTTCTTCCTTAAAAGTCTCCTAGTTCTTGCTTTTTGATGGTAAAATCTCTTGATTATTGTGTAGTGATGTCATATTCTCAAACTTATTCTGAATTCCTAAGTCTAGAAAAGTAGACATTTCAGGACATTTAAATAGTATTGTACAGTCAATATCATTATAGATATTAGAAAACCTGCTGTCTGTTTAAATGACACTTCACAATGGAATATATGGCTCTTCCCTTTGGCTCCTTTGAGATGTTCTCTTTGTCTTTGATATTCTGAGGTCTCACCCAACTGGACTGAGGGAAGGGTGCAAATCTCTAAACTGCTTGCTTCTAGTACTTTAAATTATAATGGTTTTTGCCTCCTGTATTTGGTGACTTTAGGATATGACTTTGTATTTATCAGAACTAGGAATCCTGGATGACTTGATCTGAGTATACTTTCATTCAGAAAAACATTTTAATTAAGATTCCAGACTAGAACAAACTTAATTTGATTACTCAGAATGGGGAGCCTAGATATAGGGGGATATAAATCCATAACCCAAAATATGAAATAAGAGACTGTGGTTATAATCCTTAAGGAGTCTATTTTATGCCATACAGAGAAGGAACAGAATCCAAGAAGTGTCTTCATTGGTTCCTGTAAGCGCAAAAGTACAGGATACAAACCTCAACAGATTCAGAGAAGCCTTTATTCATTCACAGACCTGGGGACCATGGGGTCTCATTTTCCAGATGCGAAGATGGACATCAGTTAGAGAGGGGATTTTGGTTTTATAGGGTAGGACTAATTTGCCATGGGGGAAGGTCAAGTTTCAGGACCCAGCATTCAGTATCCACTCCTATCCCCGAGGGCTCATTTTTATCAGGAAAGGATCTGCTGGGAGGTTAATCCTTGGCTAGGTTCCCCTCCCTCCTCCGGAGCCTCACCTCTGTCCGGTTTTCTTCAGGGGCTATCGTGCAGTAATATTAGTTTCCATAACCCTTCAGTTCCTTTCACCCTGGGCAGGAGTTTACTCCTATTTATAACTTCACTGAAATTATAACACTTAAAATATCTTGTCCTTATTCACGAATCTATAGTTCAAGGGTCTTTAAGGATATTTAAAAAAAAAAAAAAACAGGGATTGAACTCAAGGTGCTTAACCACTGAGCCACATCTCTAGCCCTTTTTATTTATTTACTTCTTATTTCGAGAGAAGGTTTCACTAAGTTGCTTAGGGCCTAGATAAGTTACTGAGTCTGACTTTACTTGCAATCCTCCTGCCTAAGCCTCCAGAGCTTCTGAAATTATAGAAATGTGCTGCCATTCCTGGCTAAGGGTCTTTTTTTGTACCAGTGTAAGGCTTAGTCTCACATTTCTTGTAGGATCTTTTCATCCCAAATATTCTAAATCCCTAGGACTAGCTTGATTTGTAGAGTTAAAGGGTTTCAAAGCCTGCTTTTTAATTTTTTTTAAGTTTTAGCTTTGTTTTAATAATTTTCTTTAGACCTTGAAATTTCATGTATTTTTCTGTTGAACTTTAAGTTGCTATATGTTTTTTATTGTGGTTTTCCCGCATTGTGAGGGTACGGGGTTCTGTCAATAGAGGGCATAACAGAATTCCTAATCTTCCTTATTGTAAGGGGCAGTGCTTCAAGTTCTTTTTAAAATTGTATAGCTCTTTTGTACTTGAAATGTTATTAATCACAATAAATGTTTGAAATACTAAAATGATTGTGAATTATCATATCAGTATCATGGGATCAAAACCACCAATTTACAGTAGGATAGAATCATAGGAGAACAAGTTCAAACATTACAAATGTAAAACAATGAAATCTCTAATGATATTTATATTCAGTAGCTGGAATTTTAAGTGTTCCTAGACAATATTACTTAGATATAACAATGTTGGCAAGATCATTTTGAAACCATACCCACAACACATACAATTACCAAGGCTGTAAATTTTCAGGTAAGGAGTTTTTTGATAACAGCTTACGTACCTTTTCCAATTTAAGAAGAAAAACAAAGTACTCACAAATATACAATATGTGTCACTAGGTAGATTATTCTCAGAATCAAGCATACACAAGTTTACAGCAAATCAGGATTTAAAGAATAGGTGTCTCATGAACTTGTCTTGGGTACCTTCATGAAAATTAAAACAGATAAATGCAAAGCGGAGAGAAACATAGCAGCAAGAAGAGAACAGGTGCTTAGATAACCACTCTGAGTTTCCAGCAGCTGTGGTCTTCAGTTTGGATTGACAGTCAATCTGACAGCGCTCAACAGAATTCATCCAGCAACAGATTTACTAAGGTTTAAGAAAAAAAAGCAGAAAAGAAAATTCAAGAACCTGCATACAAACTGGTATGGTTTAGATCTAAAAGTAACACCCAAAGAGTTCATGTGTTGGGCAATGCAGGAAAGTTCAGAGGTGAAACCATTGCATTATGAGAGTAGTAACCTCATCGGTGACTTAATTCATTTCAAGGATTAATAATTTGAATGGACCACTGTGTGGTAACTGTAAGCAGGTAGAGTACGGCTGAAGGAAACAGGTCACTTTGGGTGTGCCTTGGGTTATATGAGTACTTGGTCCCTTCCCATTTCATTCTTTCTCCATGTCCTGGCTGCTATAAGCTGAGGAGTTTCATCCGCCATATCCTTCTGCCATGATGTTTGGCTTCACTTGAATCCAGAGCAATGAAGTCAGTAGACCAGGAATTGAACCTTTTGAAATCTTGAACACCAAATGAACTTTTCACACTCAAAGTTGTTCTTGTCAGGTATTTTGATCACAGCAATGAAAAACTAGCTAGCAAACGAACAAAACAGAGATTCCATGAGTCCTTCATTCCAGACATGATATCCTAGTCATTCTGAACTCAGGACCTGAATTCTGGAAGGAAAGCTGAGTACATAGGATCAGCTAGTCAGAACCCTTGTGTGTGCTATTCATCAGTGTATGTTATGTTCATGACTCCATTCCAAATTTCAAAAATGGAATAAGGGAATTTGACCTGGTATGTTATATGTTATCCTTGAATAAGTTCTCTCCCTCTCTAAGATAGATTAATTCTTAGCACTTCCTCAAGTTAATGCTGCAAGTGAAACAACAAGGGAAAACAAGTGACAAATTATCAGCCTTTCCTAAGGGTAGATTTCCTTCCATGTGCATATGGAAATAAAAGATTATCTGCTCAGCATATTGCTGAAAGATACTAGGAATCACTTCTCTCCCCTTTATCCTAATTCAGTATCATGTGTAAGACCAGAGGACAAAATAGAGAGTATTCTAGAACATTCCAGACATGGAAATGGTCAGATGTGAAAATAGGACACATACAGACCAGAAACATACCAACAGACATCTCTTTAATAAGTGAAGAATAATAGTATTGGAAAGTAATGTGAGGTAGCTCCAAAGTTCAAACCATAACAAAACCAAGTTTATGCTGGCAAAGTAGCAGGAGTGTTTCTGACATGAAGAAATGCTTCCAAATGTTACTAGCTGCAGCACATATTTTTATGCAAAAGAGTTTGCACTGATAAATGATTTCAGAAAGGAGAAACATGAAAAATACTGTGAAACATCAATTTGTTGTTCTTTTCTTGCCTGTGCAATAAGCAAATAATTTTCTAGGACTAGATAAATAGATCAATTGACAAGAGAATATTGGAAATACCTTTGTAAATGATATTGACAACTTTCAGAATATCTAGTCAAGGTAGTAGAATGTGAAGAGATTGATATGTGAAGACTTTACTTTTAATTGAATCTATCTGATAAGTGTACTAATTTATTTCACAACTATTAGGAACAAGAATCACATTATAAGTAGCTACAAAGGGGTATGAAATGCTGGAACTGATATTAAAGTAAAAAAGTCATGTCATTTCCATACCTACTGCCATGGATATACAATAATACCCCAGTTAATTCACTCCAGAGACATATTCTGGTTTGGTTATTTGAATCTTTTTGTTACATAATTATGCAATTTCAACAGACTAAGTAATCTCTTCATTGGAAGCAGGAACCAGCTTTGACTCTATTTATATCTACATGCAACTATGAATCAAAATCATCCATATGAGGTTTCCAGTTTTAGGTAAAATGAAATAAACTGTAAAACCTCAACAGAATTCATAGAACGTCTCTTGGAAGACTCAAAAAAGCAAATAGTGGCAGACAGACAGGAGAAGGTGGCTGAGTTAAAGAACCACCAAATGGTGGTGAATTTCTTTCTTTTTCTGTAGTCTGGATCAAGGAGCCAGCAACTGCATGGACAGAGGAGCAGCAGGACAGTCGGTGGAGTTTATACTTGAGGAATAAGTGAGTGGTTTCCTTGTAGCAACAGCAGCAGCAATCAGGGCTTGGAGCCACCTTCAACTCTGATGGAGAAACACCTTCATCTCTGATTTAAGTAATGCTGTTCTCAAGACAGTGAGGCCAATTCCCAGCATTCTTATTCTCTCTTTGCCTTTTCCCACTTGTAGTTCAGAATGACAGAATCAGAGTGAAGTAGATAAATCCTCCACCTTCTGGATAGAAGGCCAAGGTAGGGACCATCAAGAAACTGGAAAGTACTAGGGACACCAGAAAAGGAACAGCTCAGGAAAACTGATTCTTTCCCCTTAGAAATTCCTGAGGGTAACCAGAATATGGTTGCAACGTAATTCTTCATTAGCCTAACTTACAATCTGCAGCTCTTATTTTATGGTCTGAGGAAGTTTCAGAGAGGCCGTTTCCAAACTGCTTCCTTTGTTTTGTGATTCTTCAATTATTTCATATCCCTGAAGAGCATGTACGTAGGAAGCAATTCTACTTTGTGTCAAGATTTTGGAGTGATTCTTTTAGAATGACTACCTTTGGTTGGTACATATACTATTAGATTCAGAACTATGCTGCCTCACTTCATTACTATAGACTGTGGTGGGGTTGATTAAAAATTCTGGAAACAGAAATGAAAAATCTGTGAAAAGAGGTTTCCAAAAATCAGGAGAATCTCATTTAAACCTTAGAGTGATTTACCAATGGGTCATTATTCTGAAATGTTTCAACCTGGTTTTTGTCTCTCATTCTTGGTCATCCCCCACCAAATCCCCTAAATAAACCCATCATATATTTCATGAATTTGTGTTTTGTACATGCTGCCTCCTCTGTGTAAAATACTCTTGCCTCATTATTTCATCCTAATAAGTTCTACCCATCCCACTAGAGGCTATTAGGAGCCTATTACTTCCTTTGATAAACCTGTTCTAATTATTCTCTGCTCCTCATATGATAGATCTACAGTCTCATCTACCACCCCATCCACCATTCGTCTTCACAGTACACTGAGTCTGTCTCCATTTTATGACTTACACAGTATATTTTAATTTTGTCTACATATAGCACCACAAGGAAATAATTTTCTCTCATCAATTCATATATTTCTAACTCTTTTCTCTTGTCAGCAATTGCCATAGGAATTTGACAAATGTTTGATGGGCAAATGCAAAAATGAAGGCGTGATGAATGAACTTAGTATTCCGTAGCTTCAGTCCCTTCCTTACGAAAGATCTATAAAGTGTTCTCTATAAAATATTTTGTTCATTCTATAGTATGTGAAGTATTTGAAAATGTTATTTACAAAATCTGGCAGAATAGATGAAATCCCTTTTCACATAAGAGTGTGCAATTGTTTTCATAACCAGTTTAGACAACACCGAATAAACTCACACCCACTCTACCTATAACATCTCTGCTATGATGTTAGCAGAATTTCCAAAAGCAAAGTGAAGTTATTTTCAAGTTTCGCTACTGAGAATTGAAAATGTTATAACTGGTATACTACTTTGAAAGAATAAAAGATGTTGAGTTACCTTTATTTAGAATTAAATGGGAATAGCTTTTCAGGTTCATAGAAATAAAATTATACCACACATGAGTGAAGAAACATCAACAATCTAGAGAACAAAATCCTCATACCTTTAATAGTTTATCTTATTATTTTAATTTTTAAATAAAAAATGTCTGTGTATTTGAAATCTATGAAATGATTTCATATACACTGAATGAGTTATTGCCAAAAAGAAAATCCTGTTTGTAAAATTTAGCAAAATGAATGAATGATCATTTGTTAGTCATACAACCTATAATACAAGCTTTTATGCACACGTGCGCACACACACACACACACACACATACACACATGCAGTATCATGCTAACCACAAGACAAAATCGTTAAATTCTTAACCATTGTCCTCAAAAGGGATACAATGCTACAATGCTAGGGTCATAGATAAGTGTATAGTCAGGGTTCTCTAGAGGAACAGAATCAACAGGAAGTATGATCGTAAAAAGGGAATTTATTAGATTGACTTAACGAACAGAAGTTGGATAGTCCACAGTGGCCATCTGCAGCTGGAGAGCTGGAAGAAGCAGTAGCTGCACAGTCCAAGAGGTGGAAAACCAGAACAAGAAAGACCAACAATGCTACCTGAGTGTAAGACCAAGGCTTCTAGAAACTACCTGGAGAATCACTGGCAGAGTCCACTTTGGAAAGAATGAAGAAGCAATCAAGAACATGTTCAAGAAGAGTGGAGCTTGCATCTGCATCTACTTCCTTGTTCTTCCAACTTGTATTCCATCTAAGTCACTATCCTATTGGGCAGTGCTCCCCATTCTTAGGGAGGGTCTCCACTTGAGTTTGCTATCCCACATTCCAATCATTCCTAGACACACCCAGAAACCTCTTAATCATGGCCATCCCTTAATCCTATCAACTTGAAAATTCAAATTAACCATTACAACAAGCAAGTATATGGCTATTAATTCAAGAAAAATCAAAATGCATTATGCATTGGACACTGTTATAAGAATTTTGCAGTTTTTATAAGATCCAAAATTCACAAAAGTGGAGAAGTGCATAAGAACCTTTCACATACAAGAAAACATACAGAGAAGTCAAGCAACTTGCCCAAGGATACAGAAAAGGAGAATAGAGAAGGTATTGGCAGTATGAAGCTAGAGTTTAAATCTTTATAGACTATTCCTTATAGATGATTAATTCTGTCTTAAAGTTTTATAACTTGAATCAGCATTTTAACTGGAACTTTACTAATGAAATAATTTATGAAACACAGTGAATTAGTCAAGTCATAGAGATTGGACAACAATTTAAGAAAAAAACTTCATGTGATTGAAAATGGTGAATAATTTGACTGTAATTTAGGTTGCACTCAAACTAGAGAAGAGATTCAAATCAGCATAGGGAAGGTTCTGCAGGGTAAGGTCTTCAGCACACCATTGACTCATGCACTTGCTCATTCCTCCAGGGAGAACTGGGTGTCAAATGTGCAGGGTTGGGTACTGGGTACTGTACCCAGGGTACTGGGGATAGAGTAGTGAGTACTGGGGATAGAGTAGTGAATGACAGAGACAACTTCTGTCCTACTGGAGATAACATCCTACAGAGAGTCACTGACTCTTAAGTGAGATATAATATAATAGTATGCATATAGTGACAAGTAATCCGGAGGAGAAAGGAGGCCAAGCCATGGTCCTATCTGAGCAATTCCACCATCCTGGCTCTCTCCATTTATCCCTGCCTCAAACCTGTTGTAGCAATAACAAACTGCTCAGCTTTTCCCTTAATGCTCATCACTACCTGTTGCAATTTTTTAACCCCTTTTTCTCTCTGCCCCAAAGGAAATCATGTCTCCATAATGCTTCTAATTTTCTTGAACCCTTTAAACATTCCAAGAACTTTTTCCTTAGGTAGAGTCTACTCTAAAAATGTCTCTCTGGTTAATTGTTCTCTAGATTTGGTCTTTACCTTTGGTTTATCATCCCCTGTCCACAAATGTCTCACCTTTATAATACCTGTTTCCTCTTTTCATTCCTTTTCTTTTTCATAGCTTTGTTCTTCACTGGCCAACATAGTGTAGACATTCTATAAATATTTCATGAATGGAAGAATAAAGATGTGGGCTGGAGTTGTGGCTCAGTGTGAGTACTTGGCTAGCATGTGTGAGGCACTGGGTTTGATCCTCAGCACCACATAAAAATAAATAAAGGTATCATGTCCATCCACAACTAAAAAATATTATAAAAAAAAAAAAAGAAAGGATAAAGATGTGATGGGAGACAAGAGGGAAAAAGCACTTGGGATTCTGTTTTAGTGGTTAGAGTTAGTAGTGCATTGACATGGCACCCAAGAAAGTAAGCAATAACTGATGTAAAAAAAGCTAAATGTACCACTTGCCAGATATTGTTCATCAATGAACAAAGGGATCCTCAAGTGAACAAAGGCATCCTCACGTCCATCTATTGGGGGACAGGGCAGGAGAGTCATTTTCCACATTGTTCACTAAATGTGGGAGCAATGACAGATGGGAGACACTGAAAACTGAGCTCTAGAAATGAGTAGTTTTTCCCAGTCTGCTAGCAAATAGAAACAGTGCTTAGTAGAAACATATTCCTAAATTGCTGCACTTGAAAGAAATAATTGCATTTTACTAATTAATATCAAATGTACTATCAACAATCTCCAAATGGGGCAAGCTTAAAATTCTGGAATATATGTGATTTTGAGGCATGTTATTCTGCATACAAACAATATAAAAAGGGGAGGAGGGAAGGGAAAGGAATGAGATTGATCAAATTATGTTATGTGCCTCTATGAATATGGCATAATGAATCCCACTATTAAGTATAATTATAATGTACCAATAAAATATCTGTTTCAGTCAGCTCTTTTAGTGCTGTGAGTAAAGGAGCCTGCCAGAACAATTGTGGAGAAGAAAAGATTTATTAATGGACTCATGGTTTCGAGGTCTATTCCTCTATTCCTTGGGACTCCAGGTGAGGCAGAATACCATGCCAGAAGAGTGTGGCAGAGGGAAGCAGCTCACATGTTTTCAGGAAGCAGAGAGAGAGAGAGAGAGAGAGAGAGAGAGAGAGAGAGAGAAACTCCACTCTTCAGATACAAAATATATACTCCATAGCCACACCTAACTCCCACTTCCTCCAGCCACACCCTATCACTTCAGTTACCCCTCAGTTAATCCCTATCAGGGGATTAATTCACTGATAGGGTCAAGACTCTCACAACCCAATCATTTCTCCTCTGAAACTTCTTGCATTGTCTCATATGTGAGGTTTGGGGGACATGTCACATCAAAACCACAACAATGTCTTAATATAAATAGCGATCCCATCATAATCCAAGCTTTACTAAAATATGGAATAAATAAAATTTTTGAAAAGTCCTAGAAAAAGAACAGATCAACACCAAAAATAGTAGAAGACAGGAAATAATTAAAATCAGAGTTGAAATCAATGAAATTGTAACAAGAGAAACAATTCAAAGAATTAACAAAACAAAAAGTTGGTTCTTTGAAAAAGTAAACAAAATTGGTAAACCCTTAGCCACACTAACGAAGAGGAGAGAGAAAACTCAAATTACTAGAATTTTTGATGAAAAAGGAAAGATCACAACAGACACCATTGAAATACATAACATAATTAGAAGTTACTTTGAAAATCTATACTCCAACAAAATAGAAAATTGTGAAGACATTGAAAAATTTTTAGACATATGATCCTCCCAAAACAAATCAGGAAGATGTACACAATTTAAACAGATCAATTTAAAGTACAGAAATAGAAGAAGCCATCAAAAGACTACCAACCAAGAAGAGCCCAGGACAAGATTGATTCTCAGCCGAATTCTACAAGATCTATAAAGAACTAATACCAATACTCCTCAAAGTATTCCAGGACATAAAAAAGGAGGGAACCCTTCCCAACTCATTCTATGAGATTGGTATCACTCTGATTCCAAAACCAGACAAAGATGCATCAAGAAAAGAAAACTTTAGACCAGTATCCCTGATGAACATAGATGCAAAAATCCTTAACAAAATACTAGCAAATTGCATACAAAAATATATTAAAAAGATAGTGTAGCATGATCAAGTGGGGTTTATCCCAGGGATGCAAGATTGGCTCCACATCTGGAAATTAATAAATGTAATTTACCACATCAACAGACTTAAAGTTAAGAATTATGATTATTTCAATAGATGCTGAGAAAGCATTTGATAACATACAGCACCCTTTCATGCTTAAAACACTAGAAAAAATAGGAATAGTAGGAACATACTGCAACATTGTAAAGGCCATCTATGCTAAGCCCATGGCCAACATCATTCTAAATGGAGAAAAACTGAAAGCATTCCCTCTAAAAGCTGGAACAAGGCAGGGATGGTGTCTTTCACCATTTCTATTCAATATTGTCCTTGAAACACTAGCCAGAGCAATTAGACAGACCAAAGAAATTAAAGGGAGATGGATAGGAAAAGAAGAATTCAAGCTGTCACTATTTGTCAATGACATGATTCTATATGCAGAGGATTCACAAAACTCCACTAGAAAACTTCTAGAACTAATAAATGAATTCAGCAAAGTAGCAGGATATAAAATCAATGCTCATAAATCTAATGCATTTCTATTCATAAGTGATGAATCCTCTGAAAGAGAAATTAGGAAAACCACTCCATTCACAATAGCCACACACACAAAAAAAAAAAACCTTGGAAATCAATCTAACAAAAGAGGTGAAAGACCTCTACAATGAACAATACAGAACACTAAAGAAAGAAATTGAAGAAAACTGTAGAAGATGGAAAGATTTCCCATGTTCTTGGACAGGCAGAATTAACATTGTCAGAATGGCCATTCTACCAAAAGTGCTATACAAATTCAGTGCAGTTCCAATTAAAATTCCAATGACATTCCTCATAGAAATAGAGAAAGCAAAAATGAACTTCATTTGGAAGAATAAGAGACCTCAAATAGCCCAAACAATCCTGGGCAAGAAAAGTGAACTAGGAGGTATCACAATACCAGACCTTAAACTATACTACAGAGCAATACTAACAAAAATGCCATGGTATTGGCACCAAAATAGGCAGACCAATGGTACAGAATAGAGGACACAGAGAAAAACCCACATAAGTACAGTTACCTCATACTAGACAAAGGAGCCAAAAACATACAATGGAGAAAAGATAGCCTGTTCAATAAATGGTGTTGGGAACTGGAAATCCAAACATAGTAAAATGAAATTAAACCTCTATCTCTCACCCTGCACAAAACTCAACTCGAAATGGATCATGAACTTAGGAATTAGACCAGAGACCCTGCACCTAATAGAAGACAAAGTAGACGTGACTCTTCATCATGTTGGCTTAGGATCAGATTTCCTTAACAAGACTCCCACGGCACAAGAAATCAAAGCAAGAATCAATAAATGTGATGGATTCAAACTAAAGTGTTTCTCAGCAAAGGATACAACCAATTATGTGAAAAGAGAGCCTATAGAGTGGGGGAAAATCTTTTCCACATGCACTTCAAATAGAGCACTAATTTCCACGATTTGTAAAGAACTTTACACCAAAAATACAAAGAACCCAATCAATAAATGGGCCAAGGACCTGGACAGACACTTTACAGAAGAAGATATACAGGTGATTAATAAATACATGAAAAAGTGTTCAACATCTCTAGTAATTAGAGAAATGCAAATTAAAATAACTCTAAGATATCATCTTACTCCAATTAGAATGGCTATTACCAAGAACACAAACAATAATAGATGTTGGCATGCATGTGGAGAAAAAGGCACACTTGCACATTGCTGGTTAGTTGCCAATTGGTGTGGCCACCCTGGAAAGCAGTGTGGAGAATCCTCAGAAAACTTGGAATGGACCCATCTTTTGACCCAGTTATCACACGTCTCAGTTTTTACTCAAAGGACTTAAAATTAGCATACTACAGTACCACAGCCACATCAATGTTTATAGCAGCTCAATTCACAATAGCTAGATTGTGGAACCAACCTAGATACCCTTCAATGGATGAATGGATAAAGAAACTGTGGTATATATACACAATGGAGTATTATTCAGCCATAAAGAAGAATAAAATTATGGCATTTGCAGGTAAATGGATGCAATTAGAGAATATCATGTTAAGTGAAATAAGCCAATCCCAAAAAACCAAAGGCCAAATGTTTTCCCTGATAAGTGGATGAAGATATATAATGGGGGTGGCAGGTAGGAGTGAGAGAGGAATGGAGGAACTTTAGATTACACAGAGGGCAATTAGAGGGAGGCGGGTATGAAAGATGTTGGAATGATACAGACGTCATTACCCTATGTACATGTATGAATACACAAATGGTATGAATCTACATCATGCATGATCATAGAAATGAAATGAATGTACCCCATTTATGTACAATGAATCAAAATGCAGTCTGTAAAAAAAAATTTAAAAATAAAAAACAAAAATTTTGAAATATAATTGAATACTGTTTTCTGGCAATATATTGCATTATATTCACTATATTTGCTTTAAAATGATGTTCTAGATACACACAGTATTTTTTTTTTCTTTTTCTTGTTTACTTTTTTCCTTTTATTATTTTATATTTAAAAAGCCACATGCATCTTTATGTTTATCCATGTACGTAGAAGATATTCAGCATTATTGATATCCAATTTAATCTAGAACTCAAATAATTTATTTTTAGGTATGTCAAATGCCCAACACACCAATATCTACACAACTTCTATTAAGCAACCAATGGGTGAGAATAAAAGACTTAAGTGGAAAGAGGTGATTTGGAATGTGGTAGAAGGGAGTTTGTTTTCCTGTGCTTTCTGGAGACCAGACCCTCTGCACTGCTGTGTTACTGTGCTACATAGAATGAAGTTGTCAGATCAGCTCATTTGCATTCGAATTTTGAGTGGATACCATTACTGCTGGAACTGATAAACTGGGGTGCTGAAAAAACAGAGTTTTTTCTGGTAGTAAAGAAAGGACCTTTAAGAGGACCTTGTGTAAAGAGAATATGAATGGAAACGGAACATGAATCAGTACACAAATAACGGACCTCAGAGAGCCACTTTGTACTCTCTCTAAGAAAGTATCTGTTGATAAGGCCTCAGCACCATCCGTCTTCTGTCATTGAACTTGCCTAATGTAAACTTCCTTGTTCCCCTGGGGGGACATCAGGACACTATATTCTGGGGCTGGTGTTAATGAATCTGCCTCTGGGTTTCTTTAAATGGAACTGCATGGCTCTGGCTTCTAGATCGCAGAAGGATCAGCAGCATGTGCTGAATTTCCACCTATGATGGACTATGAAAATTCATTTGTCTTCACTTGGGAGTGAGATGTGAGTCAGGAGGACTAGGCTCGCACATCCTCGTTACCATCTCTATCGGTCCATGACCCCTTGGTATTCCTTGCCAGCTCTTCATCCTGCCTGAGCTCAATTCTTTCCTCTGTGGAATGGAACGAAGCAGGGAGGAGGTCATCTTGTGATGTGTGGGTCTTTCGGAACATTGATGCATATTGGTCCCATCATTTCAATTCAACTTTATAACTTTAATTAAAGTCATTGGTGAGTTCTGGGTTGATATAGAAGAGAGATCAAAGGATAAGGCCCTTTCAACAGCAAGCTCAGGGTTTTCTTTTGGTTTGATGTGGGTTTTTTTATTGTTAAACAGAGACTTCATTTATATTCGTAATATATTGTTTCTAGCTTAATTATTATGCCTTATTTTCAAGTAAATCAGCTATTAAAAAATAATTTCTGTAAGAGATCCCACGAAAACCACGCTGGACGCGGGAAATCACATAAGAAGGTTTATTAAGCAGAGTGTCTCCCTGCAGGGTAAGAGAGAAAGTGAGAGGAAAAGAAAGGGAAAGAGAAAGGGCGCATGCTAGAGAGAGTAAAAAGTGAGGAGGAGAAAGAAAGCAAGTGAGTAGGAGAGAAAAAGCAAGAGAAAAGATGGTGTGGTAGCTACCCTGAAGCAGTTGAATTCCGCCAGGCTAACAGGGACCAATAACAGAGAAGGATACTTGCAAGCTGACTGATGAACCAATAGCTAGCTAGGATGGTCACAGACTGACAGTAGTTGGGAGGCGGAGAAAATGGCTGCACTGGAAAGGGCGGGGAGAGCAGCTTTCAGACTGACAAGCTAGGTTGTGATGCAACAGAAAGGGCGGGGAGCAGCTTTCTATTACAATTTCTATCCCTTTTCTTTGTCTTCTTTTTTCTTTAAGATATCCATAAGGTCTTAATATAATACCAAAAAAGAGAAATAATTTCTATCATTCATCTTTCATAGTTCTATTCTTTTTAAATTTACACTTAGTTCTTTCCTTCTATATTCTGGGAGACTATCAAATGTTTCCTCCACAGAAATTTGATTGGATTAATTATAGGGTCCTCTTTTTCCTATTGGCACAAATGTATATTTTAATTATGCTTTTTTCTTCCATTTTGGGGTTTCTCCTGAAGTCTTTCTTAACAATTCCACTTTTAATTATCTTCTGTTTTTTTGTTCATCTAGGAATCTTCTTTATTAATAGACTTCTATACTTATTTCAGAAAAATCATCTGTTATACATCCATGAAAAATGTAAATGGAATGATCTCTCTGTTGCCTCTATTATTCTACCAAGGACAGATCATATCTCTGAATATTTTGGGGAGCTATTTTCTCTTTTTTCTGCCATATTTTCCCCCACAAATCCCATGTTTGTTTTTCACTTTACCCTTAAAAAATCACAAATACTCTATGAAATTATTTTGTGACCCGAGTTTGATTTCTCCAGGTTTTCATGCTTAGTTCTTGGGCAGTTCCCAAGTGAGTAAGGGAAAGACTGCAATTGACCATCTCTCTGGCTGCTAGCGCCTTCCTGACTCCATCAACTCTTGTAGCAAATTGAAACATGCTCATTTTCCCTCTTCCAGAGTTCAGCCAGGTCTACAAAAAAAGAGAGGTGAGGCCAAGAGCTAAGGAAGTGGTCATCAGACACTCTCAAAACATATATTAAGTTCAGGTGTCCTGATTTCTAGGTGATTTGTACCTTATATGTCTTGGCTAGAATCAGTAGATAGAAAAGGAATAAATAGTTTCTGTTTTTCTTTAAAACCAGCAATTTTGCCCTATTTTCACTGGCAAAATTTGCATCAGTGATTTTTCTCGGTCCAACCCATTTACCTTAGAGATAAATGAACTTTCTCCCCAATTCTGCCCTGGCAATAGCTTAATTATTAATGGTAGCATTGTTTTCCTTTTTCCTTTCCTGGTGTGAGAGTATGCATATTTGTGCATGCATACACTTGTGATAATGTTGTTCTTTAGTATTTCCAAGGCACCTTAAATATTTTAGTCACAAGTGGGGAGAAGTTCTAGAAAAAACAGTCAGTATGTACTAATGCATTTTTAAGTGAGAACCCTAAAGCAACAGAAAAGTTTTCAAAGTTGTTTATCTCTGAAAATGTCAATAGATAAAATAAACCTTATAATTAAGATAAAATTTTTTTCTGAGAAATAACTAACATAAATACTATATCAAGCATACAATCACCATGGGTTTTTTGAGGAAATTATCAACATGATTGGCTGAATTTTAATAATCCTGATGTTGATCAATTACCCTTCCACCCTACTTCTGTTTCTTCATTGCCACTACATCAATATCCAGTTAGCTATTCTGTATCTGCAAAAATCATTCAGAGGAGAAGGGAGGGGTTCCCATTATTCATGCTTTGGAGATCAGTGATAGAGTCAGTCATCTAAAATTCACATGGATCATTGCTGCATTCATATTAATTTATGCTCAATTAACATGCTTAGAATCAGTTTTCTGTGGAGTTTAGCCAATTGGCTTTACAGTTTCTGGCTCTGCAAGGTTCATTTTGCTCTGATCACTGGTAATGTGACGAGCTACAGTCTTCATTCCTATCATTAAAGTCTTTAGGGTTTTGGTTTTGTTCATAAATTGAAGGGGCCAGCATGTGGTGGGATGGCGGTGACAGCATTCCTGGCTGAGAGCCACATTGCTACATCCTGGCAACTGTCTTCCGCACAGATGTGACGCTCACCAAGCAGCAGGGTCACAGGTGTACCTCTGTGCTACTGTATTGGAGAGGTCACCAGGAGAGAGGCCAGACTGGACCCAGAGGAAGGAGGAGGGATGCATTGTCTGCACTTAAGTCTGCCTGCTCCCGTCCTGCAAGGCATCAGGGAATCAGCAGGCCTCTTTGCTTGCAGTGCAAGTCAGCAGGAATATGGCTCTTTTCCTGTTTAAACCTTCTAGAAATTACTTTTTAGGAAACACTGCATTTAATGGTGTGCTCAGGGCTCTATTAAATGTAAGCAAACACTTAATCCTTTATTGTCCGATGCTTTCATGAAGACTAAATTTATGATAATCAAAATTTAAAGTATTATGAATTAATTCATATAGGTTGTTGTTATATTTATTGAACTAAATAAATTAAACTTCTATCCCTATGCATTTTTCAATGCTCTGTTTCATAACTAAGAGGCTTTTCTATGAAGTTATATAAGACATTTCTTTTTATTCCTTCCTCTTGACTCAGGGTAAGAGGGTTGCAATGAATGATTTTATTAAAAGAAATAATTTTGAACACAGGTTAACTATTAATAGTAATTTACTTAACCCTTGAAAGGAAAGAGAATAAGGCAATAGGCATGAGCAAGAACTGTACCTCTTCTCAATTTTCTCCTAGGTGGCATCCCCTGTCAGCATCTGCTGCAGTGTAAAACAGACACTAATCTTTTATACGGTTGCCTCAAAC
Source organism: Sciurus carolinensis (assembly GCF_902686445.1). NCBI lineage: Eukaryota > Metazoa > Chordata > Mammalia > Rodentia > Sciuridae > Sciurus > Sciurus carolinensis. The sequence continues at coordinate 17,646,533 of NC_062217.1, read as the reverse complement.
TCACTCAGTGTTAACGTGTTGGAGACATAATTGCCAGTGTTAGACTCAGAAGTAGGAGACATGCTATGGTGATGCAAATAGCAAATTAAGCGGTGAACTGTTCTAGAGAACACTGAATATTTATCAAAAAGAACTTAGATCAGAAATCCTTGCCTCAGCTTGCATATTCAGCCCAGGTTAACATCACTGAGGGAATTTGATAATGAAGAAAACATTAGAAAGATCTACAACTTATTCTGTGCTAACCTTGGTCCAAGGCAATATAGAATGTGCTTGACACTTCATCTCTTCCTCCACAAACACAGGCATGTGACAACAGGCACAGAGCAGCAAGTAACATGCCCCAGATAATAAAGTATGGAGTGGCATTGGCCTCCATCAGCCCCATCTGCAGACTGCGTGTTGGCCGCAATATCATGTGACCTCCAAGAGAAGCGGGTCAGATGCTTTGCGAGGGGAAGAATGAGGAGAGCCCTGTGAATGTGCTCTTCATTTCTGGACTATGTGGAATAGCATTAGGATACAGTTACCCCCAGGGTCAGACCCATAGTACAAACAGCCCATTCATTCTTCTCTAATAAGAGATTCAAGAAGTGTTGTGGCACATCATGCCACTCTTCTGTGATAGCAACCCACACAGTATGGCAGGAACATTCCAATCGCCATCTGTGACTCTCAAGGCACCCCAATTCTTCGTGATTTGCAGCCTGAAAATGGAAGGAAAAGTCAGTAAGCAGAAATGGTGAGGGTTCAAGAAAACCAAACACCCCGGAGGATAAGGATATGAAATAGAGTGGAAATCATGGTCAAGCTAAAACCACTGAAGAGAATGAAAAGCAAAAGTGTAATTCTTCACTAACCGCCTCCCCATGAATGTTTTATTTGTACCAGATACTACCAGGGTTAATTCTAGCAATCAATAAGTAAATGTGTAATTCTTATCCCCAAGGAATTCATAATTAAACAATTGTTATGACAAAATATCACTATGCCAAAAGGGGAACAAAGTCCTTTTACCTCAAGTATTAAAGATGGTCTAGACCTAAGTGTGGGTTCTCCCAGAAAATTCCAAAGAGGCTTCGGTTTTAGTCCAGGACAAAACATGAAGCTCAACACCAGTGTGACATGACATTTCCAACCAAATTTTGTGCTTTGAAAAGTAGCACTTTTATTTGACCTATGTATAATCAGAAAGTAAACGTATAATTTACTAGTTTCTTTTTCAAAGCAGTATGCACTTTTATTTTGAATGCTCTTAAATATGAATATAAAAATCTAAAGCAGATTAGTAATCTATTAAAAATCAATTTGTAAAAGACAAAATCACCCAATCATTAAGAGAATTAGAATACTTTGTTAACCACAAAAATAATTGAAATCCTGGTTTATGGATGATAGTTGTAGACTTAAACAAAATTGTTGAATATTGAGAAATTCATAATTCATAGCACAACCCTGCAAGCCTGGGAGACTGTAATTCAGTGGTTCTAAAAACATGAAAGTAAAGTGGGTAGGAATTTTTCAAATTGAATATTTTAACTTGAAATACTAATAACAACTGCTCATGTTTCTTTTCATGAATATAAAAATCAGACAAGAAGTACTTACAGTCTGAAAGAAGCAATGGACTTTTTATAATGTGTTACTTCTGTCAAACCATATATTATGTATTTTATACAACTATTAATTCTGCAAGGAGCTCTGTTGACTTACAAATCTCTGAGTCTTACCTACTATTTAATTGTGTGGACCACACAAGGGCTACTAAAGCTCACCGGATTTTTTTTTCACCATTTGATTTTCAAGGACCAAGTAGAGCTGATTGATTTTTTTTTCTAGTTTTAAAGGCATATTAAAGAAAATTTAAAACAAATACATAGCAATTATCAAGGAAAACACATTGAGGTCTGCAAAAGACAAACCAGACAGCAATAGTTAACATGTCAGTGATGTTGAAATTAACATCGGCATAGAATATAAATTGTCTATACTGTTGCTTTTATTAGACTTTAAAAAGTATTTTAAAATAGTGGATATTTTTTAAATGATATTAAAGACATACAAGTTTGTAGACCCACTGAAGTACTTAATATCTTATGGGGCTAATAATTGTTCCTGTTAGAGTGGAAATGGCTGAAGTCAATTCTTTTATCAGCAAATATTGTTGGAAGATGAAGATATGTCGCTGAAAAGTTGAAGAAAGATATATTAGGACAAAGTTATTCAGTTTGGAAGGTATTCTATAAATCTGGTAAAAGAACAGATGTTTTTCAAGTATCTCAACTTAAGATATCTGCTAAATTCTGTTTTTCAACTTTGAAATGTATGCACAACAGTTTCGAAGCAAATAATGGATGTATAACATAGAATATATGATTTTTGAAAAAATAAATGACTTTTGCAAAAATAGTGTTTTATGGGAAGGCAATGCAAATGTAATCACTGATGAAAATTAGACCCGGCAAGAATGAAGGTCTTCCATCACACCATTCACTGGCAAGTGATTGTGGCATGAAATGGAAAGGAGAAATGTGAAGAGTGCCATCAAGTGTCATCCAGGTAGTTAATTTTATTTGAAAAAAACTTTAAACAAAATACACAATAAATTGAACAGTAGTTTGTCATGACACTCAGAGTTTGCATAAAACCTTTTATGTCCAAGTATTTGCTGCTTACCTCTGTCAGACAACTCAAAAGAGTTGTTAAAGATAAGTTATTCTCTTTTTCTATCAAAAAAGACAAAAGTTCCAAACTTGCTGACATTTTCTGTGATGACAATTGTTTGTAAGTGATATGCTATTTAGTTTAAACGAACATAAACAGTTCATTTATCCTGTTAGAGAAAAAGTGCCATTTGATCAATGTTTGGCAAGGATCTTTTCCTAAATACTTCTGGGCAAATAAAAATTTTAAAAATGTATATTTAGAAAAATTTCCATCAGCATTTGATTGTGTAACTAAAATTCTATGTGTTTTTATCAATACAAAATCTCTTGCTGGACATGGTGGTGCATGTCTGTAATCCCAGTGACTTGGGAAACTGAGACAGGAGGAGCTCAAGTTCAAGACCAACCTCAGTAACTTAGCAAGACCCTCCCTGTATCAAAATTTTTTTAAAAAATTAAAAGGGGTGAGGATGTAGCTCAGTGGTAAAGCACCTCTGGGTTCAATCACCAGTACCAAAAACAAATGCTCTTAGATCACCATGGATCAAATATGTAGAACCAAACTATTCTAAATTATTTGAGAAGCGAAAATTTCTAGGTCTTCCCAGTAATTATTTAAGTGACTTTTAAATGAAATATTTTAAATGTCCAAGTACATAGTTTGGTTAGTTTTCCAACTATATACATGCATGCAAATAATGGTAAAATAAAATCAGGGAAGATGGAAGTAAACCCTCCATACGTATTTCAATAAAAACTTGGAAGCTATAGTGTCAATATTTACTCATTATAGTCCATTGTTCTATTAATATTTTCATAAAGCATCTGTTTCAATTATGATGATCATTTAGTTAATAATCTAATTAGTTAACAAACTAAATAAAATAAACTTTTGAACCAGACTTTAAAAATCACTATGCTCTATTAAAAATATTAATCCAAGACTTAAATGTAATTAGGAATGTTTGTCTTCATAGAACAAAAATGCAGTGTGCCAAATAAAATAAGATTTATTTTAAGGTAATACATTTTATATTATTCTTTTTAATTTTGATTTTTTAAGTTTTTCATTGTACATAAATTGTTATAAATTATTTTATATACCTTATAAATAAGTGCACATTTGTAGGAAGAACCCATTTTTAATAAATTTTGGAGACTACGAATCCAAACAAAATGATAAAAAAATACCCTTTTTGAGTTTAGTCAAACATGCAAATTCTATCATTTAAAACTATTGAACTCTGAAAACCTCATGAATTTAAATGTTAAATGACAATATAGGATGGCTAACAATAGCAGACTAGAGATATAATGTTGTTATTAAGATAAAAAATCTTAGAGCAAGTTAAGTTAGATTCAAGACAAAATTTAATATATCAGATTATCTTGCTATACAAACTCGAACCACTTATTTCACCAAGAGGAGCATCAGTTTCCACATCTATGAAACATTATCTAATGTTATCTAACTTTCTATTATGTTGTGGGGAATTGAGTGGATGATGTATGTAAGGCACAGGGTTTTTTTTAACAACAAATAGTAGCTACAATTTAACGTTAAGCAAAATAATAACTGTGAATTCTATAGATAAAAATGTACCATAAAGTTATTCTGGGATGTCGTTTTCATCATTTCACTGTGTGATCTGCTTTTGACAAATCTATTAGTAAGATAGTCACCATTTTAGCAATGGAATTCGAGAATATGTACTTATATACTCATACCTCCATGTAGAACCAAAAGAACAGGGCAATTATCAGCTTTTTCTGAACTCAGATTGAGCTTCCATCTCCTTTCCTAGAACTGTGGTGAGTCAAGCAACTTCCAAAGCCCTTAGATTGAAAGCATATGAGAAAAGCAAGAGGAAGCACAGTGTTTGATTGATTATCATACTTTGGTTACCAATGACTATGGATCTAAAAGTAGTTATTGTTGCAAATCTGTATCTGTTTGGAGTCCTCAGTCACAGCTCCTGGATAGGCATCACTAATGGCCATATCATTTTTAAAGATGAAGATCTGTGAGCAAAATAGAGAGTCTAGAAGCAGGTGGCACTAGAAGGATTTCAACACAAGATATAGGGATGTGCCGAGTTGAATAATATTGAAAACCTTTTAAGACCCTTCTTTATTGCAAATAATGGCCCATGCTAGGGTTTCTAAGTGCCTTGAAAGGTAAAAGAAAGTTGAATGGAGCTTGTAAACTAAGCAAAACAAGTTAATGCATTCAGTTTTGTGCTATCTTTAAATGCAAATGTTTGTTAAGGCAGTTATGACTGAAAGACCCTTCTGTTTAATGGCACATTACTGTGATTAATTCTGCATTGTCTCAGTGGCCCTCCCATCTATTTTCTTCAGCCATCACACAGTGTATGATTTCTGTTTGGCCTACTGTTTGCTAAATATTGATGAATTTCTGCACTTATTACTAGCAGTTTTTTTTTTCCCAATGAAAACTATGCAGCAGAGACATTTTGTTTTATCTACCATAGTACTCTGAATAGTAAACAATAGAATCAGAGAAAAAAAAGTCAAATGTTCAGTTAGTCAACTGAGCATATATATTGCCTCATTTGAAGATTCCATATAATACAGGGAAGAAAGCAGAAAAATCAAAATAAATTTGAAGTAGATTGAAATGTGTGCATTTGATAAAAATAATAGTCATAATTTAAAAGTATCAAAGTTACTTTAAAGTTGGAGTTATAAGTATATGAGAAGAACTATGGCATAAATTAGGGACAGAACCCTAATTGTCTCCAATGTGTCTACCTGGCTGGAATAATGACAGAGATTTCAGTCAGCCTATTTATTTACAGTGTCAAAGAGATATACAAAAAATATGGACTGTGTTCTGTTAGAGCAGACAGTCCCACAATATTCTCTTTTCTCCTTGATTCCTTTTTGAGGCTTGACCACATCCTTTCTTGTTTTTCTCATATACTCTTAAAAGGTTTTGGAGGTTGCTTGGCTCACTACAGTTCTAGAAAAGAAGATGAAAAATCAATCTGACTTTAATAAACAAGTTGGTAAAACTCCCATTCTTTGGCTTATGCATGGAAGTATGAATGTATAAGCAAGGGAAGAATGGAAGAAGGTCACTGGCATTAACTGATGCTGATCTCTCACATGGAAGAGCCATTTCTGCCAGAAATTTGTTCTGATAACACTGTTGACAGCCACTTAGTAATGGATAATGAAACTCTTCCTTGTCTATCCCTTTATTAGTCATTTGAAGACACATAAACTCTTCTGTCCAGTGGGGATCACTGATTGCCTCCCAGTGAGTCAACTTTCCATTGCTATAACAGATACCTGAGATAATAAGCTTATAAAGAAAAAGAAAGATTCCTTGGGCTTACAGTTTCAAAGGATCCAGTCCATGATCAGGTGGCCCTGTTGCTTCTGGGGCCTCTGGAAAGATATCACATTGTAGCAGATGCCCAAGGTACAGTAAAACAGCTCACAGCAGTGGCTAGAAAGCAAAAGAGAAAACAAGGAAGAGGCCTCAGTCCTAGGATCCTGAGGGCACACCCCAATGACCTAAGTGAGCAGGTACAGTGAATAGGTATAAGTAAAATGGGAAGGAGGTTGAGGTAACTATTACAGATCTTTTAGGGAAAAAGTATTATGAAGGAGAGAAAAATACTCCATTTATAAACTTGGAAAACATTATCTTCAAGAACTTACTGCAGTCATTTCCACCAGGGTAATAAAATGCCTCCTGCTAAAATACTTTCAAATGGTCTTTAAATGCATTACTTTCTTGAATCTAAATATCAGATTTTTCTTAGGATTGCTTCATGAAGCCTAGTTTAGCTTCTTAATATGAAGAAAATAACTAATTTTAAGTCACAATAGGCTTTAAAAAGCTGACTAAAGAAAATGTGTTGGCATGACTTAATTGTGATATAAAAGCTGTTTCCCCATGAATTTAACAGTTAAACTACCATAAGACAATTAACCACTGCTATTTAAATGTTCATTCATTCAATAGTAATTTTGAAAAAAAACCTGAATTTGTATTCATTGCCACTATAATTCAAAACTTATAAAAAGAATTGAGTTGGTTTGAAATGTTCACATATTTCAAGAATGTGAAGTACTAGAGAATCAAAATCTAGAATGATATCCAGCAAGGATGAACTCCATGCTTACCACTGCCAACTTTGAGCTTTTGCAAAAGTTGTGAATTATTAGATATTTTAGTATGGGAATGCTATATTAAATCTGCCACCTGTTCTTACTATTGCTGATTTCTTAATTTTTCTAGGAACTATTAACATTTGGCAATACTTTTACAAACTTTGGAAAGGAGAATTTTGGCTATCCAGGTCCTATTGACTAAGTGATTGCCAAATTGGAATAAAAAATTGACTTAGCTTCCAGTGTCCCTTCATGAAAGGAATCCTGTAGAACTCTATTATAAGCCAATTTTTATTAGTCGTTCCAGAATTTTAATTACATATTTTCCTTTTTCATCATGGGGTGAAATCTCTATTAATTTCTGGTACCTCTGTCTCTAAGTAATAAGGCAAGCCTTGGAATTAAATAAGTATTTCAGGACCCATAAAAATTTAAAGTATTTGTATAAATACCACGTTTCTTGATAAAATTATATAACAAAACCTTAAATTAACTCAATCTTCAATAAATGTTTAATATGTATTCTAAGAAAAGAATTTTTTTGGACTGTAACATGAATTTTAAATTTAACCTAATAAGGTAAATTTATATGGTAAATGTTCTTTAGCCAGAAGCAGTTTAAATATTGAATGCTTTTTTAGCAGTGTTTCAAATATGTCATTAATATAATCCTTTCTTAATAGGATACCTATATTTTATAAAAATTTTATTAAATAGGGCTAGATTAACTATTTTCTTGAAGGATATGGGCACTTATTAGTGATCATGAAATTTACAAATCATGCCATTTGCATGATAGGAACTATAAAAACCTAATGAAGTATATTTTGGTCTAAGTGGAATATATTGAATTATTACTTTACCACTGTTAATACTTTTTACATTGAAAAAAGTATTAAAATTATTCTATGCCAACTATATTTGCATGTTCTCTTTAAATTAGGACATTGAAGATCAATTGAATTTTATTTTTTAGGATGCTTAATGAAAGAACAAGAGTTAAAAATTCGGGATTGTTAATTGAAAAGTTATCTGGTGTAGGAGTAAAATATCTTAACAAACTGCTAAAATTTTACCTTAGTGCCCAATAGTTTAAAATTCTCAGTACAAGAGTTCTTAAATCAATCATTTTCATGGATTTAGTATGTCAAGTAAGATGGAACTCTTTGTTTTTGTGGTGCTGGGGATTGAACCCAGGGCCTCGTGCATGTAAGGCAAGCACTCTACCAACCAAGCTATCTCCCTAGCCCAGGAAATTCTTTTCACATAAAGACTAATAGAAGACTTAAAATTGTCCACAGTAAACAAATGTACTCAAACATCAAAATATACAAAACTGGATTCTAAGGCATATTAATATAACAAATATTTTTAAAATATCTAGTTTTTAAATAATTAATAAACCAACAACAAAGACAATCAAATAAGTTATAAAAAAAAAAAGTTAAAAAGAACAGTAACTATATCCAGGTGACTTAATATGGTGCAGGAATAAAACTAACAGGGGAGTAATCTACTAATAGATGCTCTGCCACTCCTCTCTCCAGAATTCTGATCCCAGCTCACAAACAAATTCACATGATTTAGATATTTCTCACAAACTATGTAAGAAAAGACTTTAACTCAGAATTTTATAAGTACAACAGAAAGAAATAATTAAAATAAAACAATCTCTCCTACTATGGAATGAGAACTAGATAATCAAATTGAGCATTAAAAATCTACATAGCACATTACAAATCTGTTGCACAGTACAATACTGTTCTTTAGTTCATATCCAATATCTCATTGCTAAGGAACTGATAGAACCTTATCGACATTAGGCAAGGAGGTGAAGTATTAAAAAACAGTGAAATTTTAGGGACTTCAATACAAGAAATGCTTCCCCTGCCCCCAACACTTGAGTCCAATTTAGGGTTAGCCTGTTGAGGGTGAGAGAGGGGAGGGTTCAGCCACTCTGCAGTTATTCAAGGTCTCATCTAGGAGCACTTTCTTGCTTAAGGCCTTGGTTCTTCACTGCATTTTTGTGAAAGCAGCTGGTAATGGCCAGGAAATCAAGAACACACAGAAGACTGCGTGTGATTTCTCTGGTTTTGTTTGTATTTTCTGGAAGTGGTTCGCATACTCCTTCCTGGTTCTGTTACATAGAGCTCATTCCTGGGGCCTCAGGTGAGTGCACAGAAACTTGGGAAATGAAGTCTAGCTGTGCACCCAGGAGGAAAAATGCTTGATAGACCCAAGGCATTATCTCTGCCATTCAAGATTAAAGTTTGAATAAAATATTTTGGTCAAGTTCCTTATCCAATGTAGACACCATTCTCACATCCTTATGTGTGAATAAATACCATCCCCCATAGTTTCTTAAGAAGGCACACATCCACACATTTCTGCATGTCTCTCTTATCACTACTGTATTTCAGGCTGTTATTCTTTCTAATTAGGATGTATTAACCAACCACATACCTGATGATTTTCCTCTGAATGTCTTTCAGTGTTCACCATGTAGATTTCGGAGTGATCTTTTGAAAAACACAAACAATCCTGTGGTTTCCTGATAAATCCTTCAATGGTTTTCTTTACCTATAACAAAAGTTCAGACACTTGGCAGGGAATATAAAGACAGCACAATATGACAGAAATTGAAATTTTGCTAAAACAACTTCCATTATGACTGCAGAAAATTCTTTGTTCTGGTTGCATCATGTCCTAGATGTTGACACTTGGCAGATTCTTCTGGAGCCAAAGTTTATACTCTTTTTTTCTACTCTGATAAATCCATATAAACCATCTTGCCTGGTTTCAACAAAGAATCATACCAATTGGATAAAAGGTTAACTTAAATAAGAATATGTTTCAAGGAGAGGTTTTGGCTATTTGAAACTAAATAAATCATGCTTGGATATCGAATTATTCACTAGTTTTAGATGTCCTAATGCTTACTATTGATGATTTCTTAATTTTTGAATTATGAACTATATACATTGAAAATGAATATGAATACAGAAAATGAATATATATACATATATACAATCATTTTATATAATCCTGTGTGTGTGTATGTGTGTGAACAGATTAGCTTTTGTGATCACCCTCATTAGATCTTGCCAAAAATTAATACACCCGTGCTGTGCCTTACTTGAGTTCAAGTACCATGGTTCCTCAAGTTCCTCCGCTTCTATCACAGGCCAAGCCCACATTACACTGCCTTTGTCAACAGCAAAGAGTCTTTTATGAGGGCTGATCTCCACTCCAATGATCAGGGCAAGTGCTGCCTCCCTCTTTCATGGGGGGAGATGCATTACTTTGTCACATATTATGCTGCCCTGAGGGTAGGCAGTAACAAGTTTATCATGCCCCACAGCTCAACTGAGATCAATTTGACATTTTTCATTTAAAAGTAATGAAATTTGAGACATTGGATAGTATAGTATAGTGACACTAAATTACTTGTCAACTCTTGCCCCTCCCTTAGAGAATTTTATGTGACTGCTGCGTTCTGGTGTTTTGAGACTGCTTCTCATTAGAGGCAGGTGGCTCATCCTATACATCCTTACCTCTAGACTTCAAATAAAAGCAGCCTGGATTTCCCGAAAGAAGAGGAAGTTTCCTTTGACCAGTTTCCTTAGTTCTCATTTCATTCCTTAGAGTTGACACACTTCCCACAGTGATGTTGTAAATGACTATTTCTGGCCAAGGCCTCATGCAGAGGGCTGTGGGTTAGTCCTTTGACCTCAGTAAGACAATCACACATGTAATTCACACGTTCATGTCAGCTTTCATTCATTCAGTTTGCTTGTGCACCACTGTGAACCAGGTACTGCCAAGTCTCAAAATAAAGAACAGAGTGTCTATGTTCTCATTTAACATATTTTCTGGGGGGAAGAGACTGATAGTAAATAAAAATATTTGATGTAACAGATCTGGACAGATTATAGCAAAGGAAATGATGTAAAATAAGTGGTTTATGACAAGTGGAATACAGTCAGCATGGCAGCGTGCAATACCCATATGTAGGTTACTGAGTCTCAAAGGATCAAAAAGCTCTACATGTGGAACACCAAATAGGATTGCTACAAGCTTGGTCCAGTTCTTTTAACTGCTCATCAGAGGATCTCAAGGAGGAATGGAGTCTAATTTCTCTCATCTTCATTTACTGACCTCTGAATCTGGGTTATCCAGGCATTTATAGAATTCAGGAAATAGCACAAACTGTATAGACTCACAGATATTTTCACTCCAGGTTGCAGGTCCAGATTTCTTCAATGCTAATTTATTATTATATTTTCAATAGTGTTTATTTAGTATTATTTCACTTTCCTTTATCTCCCAAAGAACCAGTTTTTTCTAAAACACATTAGCCATAACTTTCTCATTTGATGACAGATTTCAAAATAATTGTTGCTACTTTATCAGAAAATGTATATTCTTCACTAGCAATGAAATATAGTTTGTCCATATCTTATTGGTCTTTATTATATTATAGAATTTATTTTAAATTTTACTACAGAATCCAAAGGAAAAAGGAGTTAATATGCAATATTTTTGTGTTATAAATACTCTCATGAAATATGTATGCTAAAGTATACCTATAAGTTTAAAGTAAACTACCACCCTTATTTTTCTTATTGTAAGCTCCAATAATATATTCCTTATAAATTCATTGTTTTAAATTAGTAATCATATTGGGATGAATTGTGAAATGCCCCTTCAATCCTTTACATTTTTCTTGTATCTTCTCATTCTTTCTTCATCAGCATTACTGTCAAAATCTGTCTCTCTACATTGAGTTATTTACAATGGAAATATTAATTTATTTGGACAATTGCTCTGTCTCAACATTATATTATTGAAGGAAAGAAGCTAACATGTTATGCTAACCAGTTTTCATCAAAGTCTTGGAGTATTATAAATATGTTAGATAAGAAGAGTGAGGTACATAAGAGTAGCCTAAAAGAGCTTTCCCCTGGGTTCCATGCCTTAATTTGCTATGTGCTAAATAGAAACTCCAGTCTAATAGTATCACCTGGTGGGTAGATGTTTGTTCCAAAAATCTCATTGAAAGGCTTTAGTCAGAAGAAGAAATGCATTCTGGTTGAGAATTGATCCATTGCTTTAGAAGGAAAAAGGGATCAGAAGAGGAAAACATAATTAATAGGAAAACATAATGGAGAGAGCCTGCTCTGTAATTCTGGTTGTTTTTAATCACAGGCACATCCTTTTTCAGAGTATTATTTGGAGAATACCTAAGATTGAAGCTGTCTATGTTATCAATAAAACTTTTACAAGCATTTCAATTCAAAACCCAAAGTACAGTTGTTTTTTCTTTTGTAACAACCCCTGTTCCCCAATACTATTTAGGCACTGATACAGAATGACAGAAGTTAGACTTCTTGAAACATAGATTTGTCCTATGTCAATATCTTCCTTCCTCAAGGTTCATTCGTCATGGAATAATACACCTCTGCACACCAGAGAACAGAGAAAAAGAAAGTGTTGGCAAAAGGAGGTTATGCCATAGGATCATTTATTTGCTCTGTGTTCTGCCTTAGAGCAATAACTTTCTAGATGTTAATGCTCACACACAACATTCTACATATATATTCATGGCATTCCTTAAAAGACGGTAGAGTCATTACTAGATTCTTTGGGTATAAAAATAGAAACTTTAAGTAAGTTGAAAAAGTTCCCTAGACTTTTTACCACAAAATTTTTAATTCAATTAGCTTTCAGAGTATTAAATATATGAAAAATATAAGAGGGTGTGATATATGCCCTGTATACTCAAAAAACTTTAAGTAGTAGAGGAAACAAAGTATGAATTATATAGTATCATGAAACTGTATATAATTAAATGTCAAGATAGGATTATACATTCAGGATGTAAAAGAATTCAGGAACAGTACAAGAAAGAAACAATCAAATGTCAGAATATATAGAATAATAAATCATAGCTAGAGGAGACTACGGAAGAAAAAAACCAGACATATCCAAAGACTTAAGGAAGGAAACTAGGCTAGTTCCGCAGTTGTTTTTCCAAGGATACCTATTAATTTAGTCATTTTATCAATCTTAGACTTGATTCTTTCTGGACTAGACTCTGGGCCACGAAATCAGATGAACTACTATTAGAGTTCTGACCAAAATTCATTAAATTGCAAAGAACAAATATCCATTTAAATTAGACTAGTTTCAAGGGACTTTCTATTGGATAATTCTGGAACATTTCATGGACTTCCATGGTCAGGAATATAGTGGGGACTCAGATATTCCTGGCGGGAGAAACAACCATCAAAACCTACAATGGCCCTCTCTTCATTGTCTCTTCTCTGCATCCATGTTTTCCAGGTCTGCCCACCATCAGTCACTCTCTTCCCATCTTTGACAGTCCTCTGCCTACAGCTCAAGTCTGCAGCTTGGTTTCCTGATGCAGAGTCAGTCCTATACTTTACATGTCCACTCAAATGCCTACATCTGACTGACTCTGATTTCTAATTTTTAGATGATCCTGTACATACAAGAAATTGATTTTTTTTATGCATTGAAAAATGGCTTGCCTGGACCTGTGTGAAGATCATTTCTATCCCATCCACAACCACACATGGGGGCAGATACTGTGGTATGTCCTGCTACAGAGGGGCAGATTGTGCAGCAAGGCATGCAGGAAGGGAAGGTGAGGAAACCTATTTGAAAATGAGGTCTCTCCTCTTCAAGTGGCTCACAGATTTTTGAGGGAGAAATTCAGAGAGAGAGGAAAATAATTTGTCAGGTACAGAGCTTCTACATGACAACCTTTGGAAGTGTGAGCACTTCAGAGAAGACAATTTTAGACAAACCATACTTCTTCCTTCCACATCTTTGCTTTATTAACCATAAATGCACATGTGCATGCGTACACACACACTGATCTGTTCTCCCAGAAATGACAGTCTTGAGAAAAAGTGGAAGTGAAGGCAAATGATGGCTTCTTCTGACTCAACTATTCTAAAATAAATAGATTTTTCCTTTACAAATTTCACACATAAACACCACATTCCTTTGCCCTTGTGTATCAGTCATGGGAGCAGCAAAAACTTGAAGGTTGGGTTGAATATTCCAGAATGAGGACAATATAAAAGCAGAGCTCACTGGAACAGAATGAACATTGAGAATCATGATGAATTTAAACAAATTACCTCTCAAATTAAGAGGCAAACTTGGAATAAATATTTGCAAGACATTGACAAGAAGTGGATATACTGAATAGTGAAATTTCAATCTATGTTTTTCATGTAACATTAGTGTACCAGAAAATTAATTATGATTATATGAAAATGAGCTAATATTAAAATACATTTATCTTTGGACTAAATAATTTCTATGAACTTATTTAGTATGCCTCATCTTTGATCCTTAATACACCAAAGTGTACTATTATTATTCTTCATGGTGGATGGCAAAATGCAACATTTTAAAATCATTTGAACATAGTATCCAACTTTCTAAGTAAAATATGTCCCCAAAACCCATGTCTAATGAATAGCCTTGATACATGCAGAATATATTCATAAGTATATAAATATATGGACAAAAGGTAGGTACCAATAAAGTGTAGAAAAAATCCAATGTAATCCAATTTAGTTCAAGTGAAACAAACTTGAGCATTGCAATATGTTCATCAAATCATCATACTTTTTATTATAAAGGGCAAAATATTCAGAGATAGGCCTCTCCTGTGTGGGAAAGCAGTCTGGTAATTCATACCAATGACACCGAGAGTGCATACTATTTGATCCCTTATTTACATCTAGGAATCCAGCCTGAGGAGAAAACACAGGCAAGAGGGAAGTTTACATGCAAAGATCTTCCTGTTAGCAGTGCAGTTGGCCCTCTGTATCCATCAGTTCTGCATCTGCTGTTTGAAACGACCATGAATCAAAAATGTTCTGAAAAAAACAAGCGGGTCTGAACTGAACAGGTACATGCTTTTGTCTTGTCCCTTTTCTAATCAATGCAGTACAACAACTGTTTACATGGCATTCATGTTTTATTAAGTATTATAATGCAATTTGGAGATAATTTAAAAGTATATGAAAAGAAATACATAGATTATTTGCAATTGCTATGCCATTTCATACAAGGCATGTGAGCATCTGTAGGTTCCTGGATCCAATCCTCTTTGTATACTGAGGGTCAACTACTCTCTCTATATCTATATCTATATATAGATATAGAGAGAGCGAGAGCGAGAGAGAGAGAGAGACAGAGACACAAAAATCTGAAACAAGTTGTTTTTTCAGGTAGGAAAATTATTAAATAAATATGGTATATCTATTAATATAATATTGTATAACCACTAAAATCATGGATAAGTTTTCTGGGTATAAAGTTAGTTGATGAAAAACTATAAAATTGTGTGTGTGTGTGTGTATATATATGTATAATAATCATAATTTTATATGATTAATTATAGAAAAATGCCCTCAATCAAAAATATCAAATTTTAATAACTTTATATTTGTTGTGCAGGCTTATTAGTCTATGTCTAATTCTTTATAAGTTTTTATTTCTTGGGACTTTCAAAATCTTCTACTTTGTGCATATTCATTGGAGAAAATATGTAATGAGATATATTCCAGTTGTTAACTCTTAAAAGATTTAGGTCACCCTGTTTTTAACTCATAATTAAAGAGTGTTCCAAAAACTACCACCACATTTAAATTTTCATACCTGAAGCAGTATTAAGAAAAGGTACTCATTTACAATATGTTTTAGCAACTTGTGAACAATCTTTTAAATGTAAATAGCTGAATGCATATTTCAAAGTTTAAAAATTAAAGCCTTTTTCAAGTGCAGATTTACAGTAGCAAGGTTGGCACAAGCATCTGTGAGAGAAAATTTATCTTGTCAGAAAATAATTGAAATTGTAGCTGAAAGGTTCCTATGAACCACCTTTTTATCTGTGGTTTGAATAAATGCTTTCCATTTCAAAGGCAACTCTAACTGCACCATATAGCTCAAGTGATCAGTAAAAGTAGACAACTGACTTCTTCAAGGAGTCTTGATTTTTATGTGATTTGATCAACTCACAGAGTGTAAATTCTACTGCCAGAGCTAAACACATGCACAGGCTTATCTGAATCCTTGTATTCCAGGCATCTGGTAAAATATGTTCATGTCACCAGCGTCTTTCAAGTAGTGTTTATCATCATCTCCCTGATTGCCTAATATAAGTTTACAACCAGTCTCCTAGGTGTACTAGTACATTACAGCTCTCCCTCAGATGCCATAAACAGCAGCATCGTTGGTAATGAATGTCAGGATCACGCCGGCCTCGGAGTATATTATCCATCCCACATCTCATTGCCGACACACCGAGCGAGGCGCTCATTCCAAACTCCTTAGTCAAACAGACCTTAATTTACCAAGTTTGCTCTAGTTTCACCAGGAAGGCATTTTATAAGTCCAATCAGTTACAGAGACACCCAGAATGTCTCTTCTCTACACAGCAACATTGTCTCAGTCATTTCTCATTTTTTCTCCAATTAATTTGCCTCCTATTGTGAGAATCTTCCAGAGGATAGGATTTGAAGCCTGGAAAGACCTGAAAGATTCTAGTCTCAACATTTAACATTTCAGGTTTTCAAACTAAAGAGAAAGGAGTTTAAGATAGTTTTTTTTTTTTTAAATTTTATTTATTTATTTATTTTTAATGACACAGGAAACTGGTGACATTTCTAGGAATACACATAAGGTATTTTGACACCCGTCTGGTGCTAATTTCATTAGATCAGGCTAACTTTTCAGATAACTTGAAATTTCACAAATTGGTCTGTTTCAAGTAACCACACTTTATATATTTACAAACAGAATAGTCTTCCTATCGCCCCATCCCTTCCTCCTCTCCTTTCCCCCACGACTTTCCTTCTTTCTCTTCTTTTTCCTTTTCTTCCCGGTCCTTTCTTTTTATTGCCTCCTTCCCTCCTCCCTTCCCCCTTCCTTTATTTCTCCCTCTCTCCTCCTCTCCTCTTCCTTCTTTCTTCTTCCTCCTTTGCTTGCCTGCCTGCCTTCCTTCCCCTCCTCCCTCTCCCTGCCTCCCTTCTTTCCTCCCCTGCTTCCTGTCTACAGCATATCGTCACTCTCTCTCTAGATGTGTTCACTTCATAAGACATTTTGATAACACCTTCTGTGTCATTTTCTCTTGCCTAACCCTTGATTTGGGGATGATGCCTGTCAGAGCTAGTTATTCTTTACTAGGCTCCTACTTTCTCAATCCATCTGTTTAAATATAGTTTTTAGTCACAGGGTCAAAAAGGTTAGAATTAATTGAAGTTCTTGTATAGTGATTGATAGTAATATTCTTTGGGGGAATTTTTTAGATTATTATACAAAGAAATCTTTTCTCCAGAATGCACTTTAAAGGTATTTCATCATCTATTTTAGATTAATTGACTTGGTTTTGATATTCTTTGTATTATACTTTATAGGTCTGGGGAGATTTACCACATTCTGGGAATTACAAAATAAAAATAAATTAAAATGTATTAACATTAAAAAAACTTTCCAACATTCTGGTATCTATCTATTAATCAATACAAAAAATATCACCACTAATAACATGGCAGCCTATTTGAAGACAACCACTGTAGGGAAGCTGTAGACAGCTCCTTTGCTTCTTTCAACTTATTCATAAAAGCAATTTTTAGCTACTTCCCTAGCTGCATAAGACATGTCTTTGAATGTTAGATGAATATAAAGATGATTGAGATTCTATTGGTCCTGTAGAGACATATAATCAAAACTTGAGAATTAAAGAGAGAAAACAACTTGTGATAAAAAGAAATATTAGTGTTTGGTGATAGGGGATGAAGATTCAAGTTACTTTCTTACCTCTGGTTTTTAATAATGATATTCACAATTACATTTGAAGTGGATCTAACCTCTGTATACACAAAGCTTGACTCATTTGCAAGTGTGTGGAATACTTTATTTCATTGATTTTGCTAGGCTGTTTTTAAAATGATCAGACCATTTGCAAGTGGTAGAGTTCAAAAAATCATAGATAATAATAGCGGAAAAAGTAGGGAGGGTTGGAGAAAGAAAGAACTTCCATGCAATAGAACACAATCAATGATTACTTGTGGGAAATTATGAAGATAACTACTTCTGGGACTGGGAGAGTAGTTATGACCCTACAGGCTCATTGCTTTGGAGGGGATATTGGCTTCTGTTATGCCACAGTTCTGACATCTCAGTCACGATAAAACCATGAGGACATTAACTCTAGGGAGACCCAACAGAGGGGAAGTCCTAGGTGAGCTGGCAGGGAACCCTCATACCTACAGCTCCCTTTAGACATCTCCAGACCAGAAGATGGTTAAGTAAATAAGAACACATACATACATTATTATGGTATTAACTTTGAAATGAGGTTAATGAAGATTTTGGAATAACATAGGGAAATACTGAGGTAATGATATTGAATTAAAAAAGAAAAGAAAATGAGAAAAATTTCTTAGGAAATACAGCATAATATTAAACTATTCCTGAATTGCCTGTAAGGTGCTCTGTGAAAATGGAGACGCTGATCCTCAGTGAATTGCTGCGGTGTTTGGTAAGGTAGGGAGAGATGGATGGTTTTGTATTTGTGTATTCCTTTCTAGAAGTGCTTTTGAAAAACTATGTGCCAAATGTATTATTTTCACTATGAGAAAATAATAATTAAAAAATAGAAATGTCAATGAAATAAAAATATATGATTTGAGGAACAAAATATTTTTTATTACATGAATGTAAAGTTAGCATATTAGTTATTTGCACATCTTCTTTGCAGGCGTAGGTTGTGCCTGTTCAGTCCTCTTTGCTCACCCTCATGGGATCTTGTACCTTGTCCTCCTTTCAGATACAGGGTTGTAATGCTAGTATTTCCTCCCTCTCAAGAACTTGTCTTTTTGTTCTCTTAATGGTGTCTTTTAATAAATGGAAGTTCTTAATTTTAGTGAAACCTACTTTATCAAACTTTTTCTTTGTGAACAGTATTTTGGAGAATGTGTTTGACCATCCTAAAGTCATGAACATTCTGTTATGCTATTTTCTAGCAGTTTTTTCTTTATACATTTACATCTATAAATCCTTAAGGAGTTCATTTTTGTGCCATGCACATTAAAAATCAAGGTATGTTTTTATCTTTTTCATAAGGATGTCTAATTTTTGTCATACTATTTACCATATACATTATGTTCTCACTTCATTCCATGGGCCTGTTTGTTGTAGATCAAATGACTAAATATTTGTGAGCCTGTCTCTGCCATTTATTCTGTTCCATTGATTTATTTCTCTATTCTTGTACCAAAAACAGTCTGCTTTGACTTCTATTTTTATAATAAATCTTTAGAACAGATATATAAACTCTCCAACTTTATTCTGTTTAAAGATTGTCTTCACAATTAATCTGCTGTTTTTCATGACAAAAACACATCTGCTCTGATTTTGACTAAGTTTGCAATTCAATCTGTAAATTGGCAATATTGATTTGATGATATTGAATGTTCCAGTTCATAAGCATAGTATATACTTTCATGTCTATAGGTTTTCATTAATTATTCTCCATAGTTTTATATTTATGTACTTAATATGTTTTCATGCATGTTATATTTCAATGAAAAATTAAAAATAAATGGCTTAGGATGTAATTTTATAATAGTAGCTAATAACTAAGTATTTATGGAGTATTGACCTGTCTTACACTGTGTTTTCATTTGCTTTTCTGTATTTCATTTCATCATCTGCACCCAAATCTTATGAGTTAACGTTTTGATCTCATTAAACCTAAAGCTGTGATTAGATAGGCTATATGACTTTCCCAAGGTCACACAGATGGTTTATGATGATAGCAAGATTGAAACAGACCTAATGTCAAAGCCCACAGTCCTAAAATCTATTCTCTATAGGTTTAAATTGATGTTCCACTTAACACAGTATACTGTGAACTGTAATAATGTGTGCACTCCCTATGCTCATTACTAATTTCCTTTATAAATATTGATAAACTTTCTATAAGAATGTATTTGGAGAGAGAGTATGATGTGATAGGGAATGCTAATTTAAATGCCATGTCCCTAACCCAGCTTCATCCAGTAACCAAATGTGTGAGCAATCATGGGAACTTGCTACTTTTGTTAGGTATTACTGAGACTGCTCAATTAGATGTAATTTAATAGCTCTTTATAAATTGTTAGTCCTTTAACATGCACGTGAAAAACGTATCTGGAACTTTTGAAATAATGATTATTTTGTAGTCCCAGGCTTAGTACCCCTTTCACATGTTCATTCTTACTAATTCTATAGAGGAAAAAAGATTTTAAAAATCTTTATTTCTTTTTGTTTTGCAGTAGGTAAGGTGACCTTACATCCTGGTTTGCCTGGTTTGTTAGACTGACTCAGCAATTCTGTAACCACCCATCCTGGTTGTGGTAGGAAAGGGTAAATGGGTGATTGGAAGAAATCTGGCAAAGCAGGAACAGGTAGATCCTATTCTCATCCCAGAGGCATGGGGAATCAGGAAACAAGTTGGGGTTTAATAAAAGGGTACGTTTTTTAACATTTTTATACCTGAAAATGCTCATTGTGGGAACTTTCTCATAAAGAGGTCAACATTGCTCAAAGGAACACTTCAATTTACCCTCTTACCAGAAAGCAACTGAACAAGTATTTTATGTGACAATATCATAAGTGACAGGATTTGAATTTTGTTGCTACTTTTGGTATTCATATCATCTTTTTGTTTTGTTTTTCTCAGTTTTTACGTATCTTATATCCTGATTGTTTTTGTTTGTTTGTTTTCTCAACACATGTGTTGAGCAATACATGGGCTATTTGGCCTTTCTCTGTTTAATCCTATTTATGCAGGAGTGGTTTTATTTGTACTGAAGCAAAATTCATCATTCATTTTTGGTCATTTTAGTTATCATTTGGAAGGAAAATGACACTAAAAATCTGAGCTGAAATCACTATCTCAAAACTGAAAATTAATTCTCTCAGTATTCAGAGAATGCTTAAATCTTTTGTAGGATCATTTTGTTACAAGGGTTCCTTTTTTTGTAGATGGTGAAGTAATAAGTTGAAAAAACATTTTCTCATTGCAAATTTAGAATTTTTCTCATTTCAAAAGAAAAATTTGCATGGTGATTCTAGTGTATTATGGGGGAAAATAGGTGATACTCTTTTAAAATATGAAAATTAGGAAGCAGTTAGATTGAAAAGAAAATATTAAAGTGAGTGAAAATGAGTTGTGTTTTCTCAACAAGGTAAGAATAGAGGACTTGTCCCCAAATAATAAGAAACATAAAATTGAATCAATGAAATATATGTGTTCTAAGTGCTTTAGAGGGTAATTTAAAGAAAGATTTTATGATTGAAAGACATTACTCAAAATTTTCTGCTACTCACTAAGCCTGGAAATTGATGCTGACACTTGCTGTTTATTTTCAGCTGTCTTAGTCATTGAAGGCAGAGGTGGAAGGAAGTCTTCAGCGACTCACTATTACAACCAGAGAAATAAAAATTAGTGGCCAGGAATAGAATAGTCGAATATTGAAGAAATTCTGGTCTTATACATTGTGAACCTGCCAACCTCAGACTGGATAAATTAATTAGGTTCTGATAGAATAGCCCTAGAGAGTCAACCTTTGAAGATCTACTCTTCTCTATAATCAATACAGCAATTTAGCATTTAAACCAGACTCCAGGGGAAAAGGCATAGAACTCACTATGAAAAAGAATCTTTACATTCTACTCACAATTTTTGTTAGTAATATGAAATTGTTTCTTATTAATAACACAAAAGGCAAAATATTAATTTCTTCAAATTGAATATAAAAATTTGTTGAGATCAACCTATGAAAACTTTATGATTAGTCAAAGGTGATTAAAATTGGCTACAATAGCCAGGGGCAGTGGGGCATGTCTGTAATTCCTATGGCTCAGGAGGCTGAGGCAGGAGGATCAAAAATTCAAAGCCAACCTCAGCAACTTAGCAATACACTGTCTCAAAATAAAAAATAAAAAGGGCTGGAAATTTGGCTCAGTATTTTAGGGCCCCTGGGTTCAATCCCTGGTACTAAAATTAAAAGAAAAAGTGGCTATAATAAAAAGCACAAATGGATTAAAATGGGAAAATAATCATTTTTAGTTAAAGAAAATGAATTATTAAAAATAAATACACCAAATAAAAATTAAAATAAGGTAATCAAAATGACATGAATAGATTCATATGCTAACCAATTCCTTAATATTTACAATTATAAACTATTAATACCTTAATATATGAATTATATGTATAAATTTTCAAGACACATTATACTTAAGCTACCTTAAAAAATGTTGTTTATTTTAATAACTGATATACAAATCTCCAAACCCTCCTTTGCTGTTTGACACCTTTCACACACAAGAGCTCTTAAAATTAATAACAATTATAATGCTTAAAAATACTAATTATGCACAAGATTTAAGCTAAACTTTTATGTTGAAAGTGAAGTTTTTTTTTTAAATACAAACTTTAAAACTATTCTCACTTTGCTTATTATTTTCTTCTTTATGTATAATAATATTAATACACTGTGTGACTTTTCCAGGGATTCTTATTTTTTTTGTTTTATTGCTTTATGTATTTTATCAATGTCAAAACTACCGTATGAATTATAAGAAGCTGTAAGTGACAGAAGACACACATAATAAGTGAAATCGAGAAATTAGCATTTAAAACAAATGCAAAATCTCCAATGTGTCAAGTCTTTTCTAATAACCAATGTTTTCTAAGTATATATAAAATATTAATAATGTCAATTTAAAATGAAAAATCAAAATTACTAAATGGATACTAAATAAACCAAGTGATTAACTGTAGGTACCTCCCTAATTTATTGAGAAAGTCCATTCCATAGATATAGTATTATGCTTGTTCCCCGTTAACATGTTAGATCAATAAAGTTAAAACATATCACTAGACCTAGCTAACAGAGGTAGAAAACTTTATTTTTCTTACAATGTGGGTTATAAATGGTATTTATTTTCTCTTCCTAAAAAGTTATTTGTAGTTGGATAATATCTCATTGTGCATATATGCTACATTTTCTCTACATCTATTCATTCCATTTATTTTACATCTTGGTTATTGCTGATAGCACTTCAATAACTTTACTATGCAGGTATCTCTTTGATACTCTGCATTCATTTCATACATATCATTCATTTCATACAACATATACATATGTTTGTGTGTGTGTGTGTGTGTATACAGTATATAGTGAGATAGCCAGATCTTATGGCAATTCTATTTATTTTTTGAGGAACCGCCATACTGTTCTCCAAATAGTTGTGCTAATTTATATTC
This sequence comes from Sciurus carolinensis, assembly GCF_902686445.1. Taxonomy (NCBI): domain Eukaryota; kingdom Metazoa; phylum Chordata; class Mammalia; order Rodentia; family Sciuridae; genus Sciurus; species Sciurus carolinensis. The sequence continues at coordinate 17,623,349 of NC_062217.1, read as the reverse complement.
CCACCCACAGTGTATAAAAGTTCTTTCTTTGCTTTCTCAGTAATATTTGTTACATTTTGTCTTTTTGGTTATAGCCATTCTAACTAGGGTGAGATGATATCTCATTGTGATTTTACTTGCATTTTTCTGATCATTAGTGATATTGATTATTTTTAATGATCATTAGCTATTTGAATATTCTCCTTTGAAAAATGTCATTTCAGATCATTTACCTATGCTTCTGATTATTTTATGTTTTGTTGTTGACTTGAGTTCTTATATTTTCTGCATCCCCTGTCAGATAAATAAATTGTAAATATTTTTCCCATTCTCATGGTGGCCTCTTCACTCTGTTGCTTCTTCCCTTTGCTGTGCAGAAGTTTCTTGGTTCGATGCAATTCCATTTACCTTATTTTGTTGCTGTCGTGCTTATGCTTTGCGGCTCTTAATCCAAAACTCACAGCCTATACTGATATCTTGAGGTGTTTCCCCTCTATTGTCTTCCTGTTTTCTTCTCTCTGCTTTCTCTTCTTTTCTTTATAGTTTTCTTCCTTGAACTATAAGACAGGCAGATTTAGAGTTGATCAGTGTATATGTCCAGGTCCAAGTCACTTCCTGACACTGACTGTGTTCAGATGGACTTCCGTCTTAGGTAGAGCGTGAACGTTTAGCAAATGTGAACACCTTCTCCAGGGAAAACTACCACAGTGAACTAAAACGTGTTGCTCCTTCACAACAGAGGACAAACTCCAGGCTATTACAAAGTATCCTTTTATTTTATGTCATCAAATTGTTTACCTTTTTCTCGTTTTTATCTTTTCATTTCAACTGATGAAAAAACATCACTTTGTGAATAAGATTTTGGGAGCAGGAAAATATAGATGAGAGCGGACTAGCTTCATTTACTAAGAAAAAATGTTCTCTTTTTCTACCTTGCCTTCACAGGTTTGATACAGGTATTTTTCCCTATCACGAAATATCCCTGACAGTTACAATGCAAGTATACCGAATATTCCCCCCTCTTCATTAAGTCAAAAATACCTGTTCCTCAAAGAAAGTATTTAATTTTCAGTGTTTGATTTTGAGCATTTTAAATCTGTAGGTTGTATTTTTTTTTATCTCTACCTATTCTTAGTTTCCTTCCATTTATATTATTTACATATTATTTGAATATATATATTCACTTACATGTTATTTCATTCAAATAATAGAATTATTATTTTAAAATGAACATATAAGAATCCCTAGGATTGAGCTTCTTAGTCCCAAAGAAATGTTATCTCTTCAGCAGATATGTTTCTGATAATACCTTTGTCATTCCAAAAAGTAGTGAGTAATATTTATAGTATTTATGACATTTGAGTGAAAGGTAGACTACAGATTACTTTTACAAATTACAGAAATAACAGATTATTAACATGGGACACTTTTGTCTTGGTTTTGTATCAGGATCCAAAGAACAAAAGTAAGGGAGTACATATAAAGTAGCATATCGCAAGGGTAGGACTTATCTATACAAGACTTGAAAGTGGGAGAGTTAACAACTTATGTGGGATCTCTATCTTGATTTGTGTTTAGATTACACAGTACACATGTTTATCAAAAACCAGTAAATGTTCATTTAGGATTTATGCCTTTCTTTTATAAGAAAGCAACTTGATTTCAAGCACTTGCAAGGAAATATCAATAGAATGGATTATTATCAGGAGCAACAGCAACATAAACCGCATAATCATTACTCTGCTAATGTTTGGATCAGTGAAAGAAGAAAGAAACATATGCCCATTCTGTTTTTTCAGGGGTTTTGTTTGTTGATTTGCTTGCTTGCTTGCTTTAAAGTACAACGACGTAAAGTCAAGTGATTAATGTCCCTACAGATGTTAAAATCAGATTCCCATCACAGCTAATCTTGGAAAGCAAATAGACATGCAACTCTAATGTTTAGCTCAACATGTGCAGAAAGTCAAGTTGACCTTGCATTTTAGATCTTTTGCTAAATATTAGTGTTAGTTATATTCATTTTTAGATTCTCAGAGATATGTACTTAATAAATAAAGACAAACCTACACACTGACACCAGGATTCTTTGCATTCTGAAACAAAACGTTTAAAGAATTGAAGCACTGTGTGAAGCCAATGTATCCTTTCCTCTATCTAATTTATGGAAAAAAAAAATAACACTGGTAATCTAAATACAGTCACTCAGAAAGAAAGAGAAAAAAAAAAAAGAAGGGAAATTTAAATAAAATTTTGAATATAAAAATCCTTCCTCATTTCTTTAAATTAAGAATTGGTTAGATTAAACAGAAACTTTTAAAGAAAACAATACATTGAATAAAGGCAAAACTTGAGATGCTTAGCAACCAAAACTTTTTTCCAAAGTCTTTTACTTTGCAAAAGCAAAGAACTTACATCTAGGAATAGAACTTCAACTGAAGAAGCCAGTGAGACTCAGGCAAAGACTCAGTGTAAAGACATGAAGAAAGCAACCTGTGTTTATTTTGATTTAGATTTGGCATGGCAGAGCATGAAAATTGCTTCACTGGGGTGAAACATAAGGGATCTTGAGATATTAAACTCATTTGGTATCAAGAAACAGTAGGAGGTAGGAGGTGTAAGAAGATACACTGCCTGTGCAAGAATAATGTGAGAAGAACAAATGAAAAAATGGAAACTATGAAACCCTCTATGGAAATACAAAATTAATCACAATGTAGACCAGTTGGTGAGAGAGAAAAAAGTCAAGTGTCTCAAGACTTTCTCTGAAGGGTATAAACTACAAATAACTTTTAGATGTTTAAAGAATGTATCATTTTGTAGGCAGTATGATGAGACAATAGTATGTGTTAATATAAAATATGAAATTACCCAGGTTTTCCCAGATTTTTTAATATGCTAATGTGTATTAGGCATCTCTATAAAGTAAAATATGAAGCTTCTCAAATTGTTCAATGAGAATCTTTTTTTTAAAGCTTATGAATTTGGTATAACTAGTATTCCACAAAACCCTCTTTAAAAATGCTGACTTAAGGTAAGTTTGAAAATCAGGGGAAGAGAATAATACTTATCAAAATTTTTCATAAACCCATACAGAAATGGAAGCATTTAAGCTCAGTACTGTGAATATTGATAGGAATAAGATATATAGCCCTTGACCTTAAGAACATATATGTAATCTTAGAAAGATGTCAAGAAGTAAGGATTGTCAGGAAATATTATATATAATATTATATGTATGTGTGTGTGTATGTATAATGTGAGATTGGCTGGAACAATTATTATTTTCTTGGTCAGTGAAACTGGAATGGGATAGGAATGGGGTTTATATTTAAAGAGCAAGAAAAACAAAAACTTAAGAGTACTTTGTAAGTGAATGATAATCAGGGGATAAAAAATGGTTGAACAGGTATGCCAATGGTAAAGCTAAAATTTACCAGTGACAGCTGAGTGTTACTCCACAGGAAATCATGAATTGTATATGGTCTTTGGGTACAAAATCAAAGTCTGAGAAAATGTCCTTTAATTTCCATAATTACTGTTGTTCAGTGACCTGGTGATCTCTCCATTCTGAACTCACATACCTAATAGATTTCTTCTAATATTTCATTGTTGTTCCTTGGACTCAAAGTTCAAGAAATACAGTTTGGATTTATGTTATTTTATTTTACATTTTTGATACTGGGATTCAACCCAGGGGTGCTTTATCACTGAGTCACATCCCTAGTCCTTTTTTTGTTGTTGTTTTTGTTTTGAGACAGGGTCTCCCTAAGTTGCTGAGGGTCTCACTAAGTTGCTGAGGGTCTCACTGAGTTGCTGAGAGTCTCACTAAGTTGCTGAGGGTCTCACTAAGTTGCTGAGGCTGGCCTAAAACTGCCATCCTTCTGTCTAAGCCTCCTGATTCACTAGAATTACACATATGCACTGCAATGCCCAGCTTGGGTTTTTTAATAACTTGACCTGTTTAAAACATTTAAAGATTGTTGACCAGAACCTCTTCGGTTTCCATGACAATGCCTTTATTATTTCTACTTCAAAACTTCTGTGTCTGTCTGAAAAGCTCTCTTTTTTCTTGAGATTCTCACTTGAACTTTCTTCTTTTTCTATTTACTCTCCATGGCTAAGTTAAAATACTCTCATGGCTTCATTTATGACTGTGATTTAATTAGGATGTGTGGCCATTTCCATCCCATAATAACCTTCTAACTTTCAGACTAGTTATCTTTTTTTTTAATATTTAAATGGTTATCTTGATACCAACTAGTCATCACCACCAGAAACAAAGATTCAGAATTTGCACAATGATCTTACCATTTTATTTCTACTATTTCTTTCTGCATGCATATTTAATGAAAACAAATGCTACCTTCAGAGAACTTGTTTGTCAAGATAGAAAACTATCAGACATTGCTGGTTTATCTCATGCCCCATTATATTCAGTATGTTCCCTAACCTGTTATCAAACCTGTTAGATTTAACATCCTCTCAAAAGGAATTCCTATTCTCCCACCTGAAATGATTACATTAGTTCAGTTCTATTTTTCACTTGATGATTCTGTCAACCAACTAAACATTTATTTTGACATTACTACTGTATACAGAACTTTTGGGGTTTGAGGCAGTTACCTTTAAGTGCACATTATGATACAAATATATATAAAATGTTGGCTTTTGATGAAATTACATAGTAATTACATAGTAAAGTCCCCAAACATTTTTCTCTTTAAACCATACTCAACTCTTGAGTGTGTGATCAGATGGGACCATGGAGGTAGATGTCAGGAATAAACCCAAGTTGAAGGAACACAGGAGGCCTCCCCTGGCACATAAATCACACATTCATATCACAGGAGCTATTAATCTTCCTGGAAAAACCTGCCTGTTACTCTCTGACAATGTCATAGGACCTGGAATGATCTGCGTTTCCAATTCTGCATTCCTCAACTTTATTAAAATGTGGGGAGATTTATTTGGGCCATCGCATGAGCCCTGTTCTCCTCTGAAGATTCCACAGGAATTCCTCAGTTAAGTTTTCAGCAGTTCTCTGGGCCTATCTGGCCATCCGCATACCTCATATTCAATGAAGTCATACTCTTATAATGCTGACATTCGATTATGTTACTCCTGCTCAGGGGCAAATGTGGTTCTAACCAAAATTGTAAAATTATTTTTGCCGATCATATTCTGATTACAAATACATATAATTTATATTTAAATAAAATAAAAATTCAAGCATATCTAGTACAATGCATATACTAAACAATGCAGAAACAAGACAAAATTTGCTCATAATTATGGAGCAATTAGGGGAAGAGTAAGTAAAGAATAAGAGGGCACATTTTGCACACACTATTTTACAATGAAAAGAGCAATTTTACATTTTAAATATTTGATGGGTTTATCTAAATATCCATACCACAAATGAATCAGAAAGTTATCTATGAATCAAAATGTCCTACTGTGTAAACTTCTATCCTACAAAACATCTGCTTTTTCATTCAAGTGATATTTTTAAAGTAATGATTCTTTTTTTAAAAACTATATTAGAGATGAATGGTGATTTTTGATAGCATAAAAAACATAGAGAACCTAATAGTGAAAATTAAAATCACCAATAAGCTAACAATAACTTGCAAACTTCTATTTTAATTTACTTTTTCTGTTATTTTTATATCCATTCAGATATAATCTGAGAAGCTAGAGAAAGAATGATAGAATAATCCAAAATAAATAAAACTTAAGAAATTACAAAGAAAACTTAGTAAAATAGAAATTCACCACCCAAACAAATATATTTGAAAAGACTAATAAGAAATAAAGATTTTCTTCAAGAATGAACAAGATAGAAATAAAGGAGACCCTATTAATATTAGGAAAGAGAAAAAAGATACAACTAAATATAAATGGAAGGTATAAAATATTAGGTAAAGTGTTTTACATACGAATTTTAAAATTTTAAAGGGAAAATATTATGTAGAATATATATGTAGTAATGCTACATATAATCAGTATGTAAATATAAAAATATGTATGTATATATAACGTAAGAGGCAAATGAATTTGTATGGATGAGAGCTGTTAAATCTACAAGAAATGAATACTTTTGTTATAGTTTTATTGATATATAATTTACATTCCATACAGTTTATATGTTTAAAATGCACAATTCCAAGGTTTTCAGTATATTTACACAGTTGTGGAAACGTTTTCAAAATTGAATTTTAGGAGATTTTTTTATCATCCCACAAAAGAAACCTTCTCCCCAATAGCATTAATTCTCTATCCCCTGTTCTAGATTTTAAACAGTACCAGAACACAGAGGGAAATAGTCATGGATTCCAGGGGAGGTTTCTGAAACACTACACCAGGCTCTGAAGCTAGCAAAAGAAAGGCAAAGAAGATATGTCTGTATTGTCTGTCTCTAACTAACCAGCTCTACCAGACGGTCACTTGTGAACATAGATGTAAAAGAGTAGATCATGCAACCAAGTCAACGTGGAAGGAAGGAAGGAAGGAAGGAAGGAAGGCTGGAAGGAAGGAAGGAAGGAAGGAAAAGGAAAGGAAGGAAAAGGAAAGGAAGGAAAGGAAGGGAGGGAGGATACCTGATCCTGTAGGTTTGTCCCAGGTAAGTAAGCAGTGATTAACTTTAGGAACTCTGGATTGTGCAGAGTGGAGTGAGGGGAGGAGTAGGGCAGTGGGGATGGGAAGGACGGTAGAATAAGACAGGTATTATTACCTTATATACATGTTCAATTATACCACTGGTGTGACTCAGCACCATATACAGCCAGAGGAATGAGAAGTTATGCTCTGTTTGTGTACACTGTCTCAAAATGCATTCTACTGTCTTGTATAACCAATTAGAACAAATAATATTTTTTAAAAAATTTAAAGATTGCATTTTGATTCATTGTACACAAATAGGGTACATCATTTCATCTCTATGGTTGTTCATGATGTAGATTCATACCATTGGTGTAATCATGCCTGTACATAGGGTAATGATGTCTGTCTTTTTTTTTAAAAAATGATCAAATAACAGTCTGAAAGATGTCTAAAGTACTTAATGAAGGTCAGATGCTCATTCTTTATTTTGTAGTAGTAACACACACTTCAGATAGAGTACTAATCTCCAGAATTTATAAAGAACTCAAAAAATTTTACACCAAGAATACAAATAACCTAATTAATAAATGGGCTAAGGAAATGAGCAGACACTTCACAGAAGATCTACAAGCAATCAACAGATATAGGAAGAAATGTTCAACATCTCTATTAATAAGATAAATGCAAATCAAAAATACCCTAAGATTCCATCTCACCCCAATTAGAATGGCTATTATCAAGAATACAAGCAAGAATACGTGTTGGTGAGGATGTAGGGAAAAAGGTACACTCATGCATTGCTGGTGGGGTTGCAAATTAGTGCAGTCACTCTGGAAAGCAGTGTGGAGATTCCTCAGAAAACTTGGAATGGACCCACCTTTTGACCCAGTTATCCCACTCCTTGGTTTATACCCAAAGGACTTAAGATTAGCATACTACAGTAACGCAATCACATCAATGTTTATAACAGCTCAATTCACAATAGCTAGATTGTGAAACCAAATTAGATGCCCTTCAACTGATGAATGGATAAAGAACTGTAGTATACATACATAATGGAATAATATTCAGTCATAAAGGAGAATAAAATTATGGCATTTGTAGATAAATGGATGGAGTTAGAGAATATCATGCTAAGGGAAATAAGCCAATCCCAAAACCAAAGGCCGAATGATTTCTCTCATAAGTGGATGATGATACATAATAGGGTGGTGGGGGTTAGGGAAGAAGGGAGAAGGAGGGATTGTATAGAGGAACATGAGGGGTGGGGAGGGGATGGGAGAAGGAAAGATAATAGAATGAGACAATCATCATTATCCTATGTACATGTACGATTACACAAACAGTGTGACTTTACTTTGTGTGCACCCAGAGAAATGAAAGTTGTACCCCATTTGTGTACAATGAATCAAAAAGTAATAATACTAAAAATAATAAAGACATTTAATCTTAGAATAAAAGGATATTACTTAATTTTATGAACATGTGTAATTGAAACCTTAAAAATTGATAGAATTATAATAGTCAAATGAAGAAAATATTTGCTATCACATTGAATATCTCTTGTTTAGACATACAAAAGTATATAATATATTAATGTGAATATATAATATTAAATTAAAGTTCATATATAATTTATTGTGATTTTTAATTTAAAACAAGCAATATAAGAATACATGGTTTTATAATGAAGACACATTGAATAAAAAATGTGAACCTAATATGTGAAATTATATTAATACGATATATTGAATATATATCAATGTGTGTATATATAAAACACCTACAATTTTATATATTTATACATCTCTCTCTCTCTCTCTCTCTATATATATATATATATATGTATTTCATATACTAACAAAATACATCTGGCATATGGTTTACATCCTTGAATGCAGCCATCAGAGTAATAGATTAAGGTGAATCAAAGAATAAGAAGAGTATTTTCCATAATATATAGTAGAAAATGTATTTTCTACGCAAGTGTATCCTATAGTAGATAACATAAAGAACAATGTAAGTAATCTCCTTGGGATATGACTGGATTATTTTTGGTAATTTTAGTTGTTTGCATTAAGAGGTATTTTTTATTTTCCTTTCTATCATATAAATTGTGTATTTGGAGTTTGTTATAGTCTTTGCAGTTGTGAATAATATGATTGGGCTTTTGTTCTGTTTTGTTTTGAAATTATAGTGATGTATCTCTTGTTTTGACTTTTCACAAGTGTTCTAAGAAGACTGTAATCAATCCGCATTCACACCACCAGCCTGAACAACAGTGTGTAATCTGCTGATTTGGTAGGAGAAATTTGTATTATCTGCTTTTAATTTGACTTCTTTTATTTGAAGTGAGACATTTGAAGTGAAACATTTTAATCTTTTATTGATAGTTCAGATGTCTGAATACTCTGGACATTTTAAAACACTTTTTTCTACTAGTCTTAGTGTTATCTAGTGATCTTGCAAATAGTGTTTCTGTATTTGTTGAGAGTTTCTATTTTTAACTTGTAATTTTAAAAAAGTCATTGAAGAGGTATCTATTAATGCCCAATCTGTGACGGGCAGTTTGTAGAGACCTGAGATGCACAGTTGTGATCTTCAAAGGGCTTACAGAATGACAGGTAACCTAGGCGTGAGAGCACTCACATCAATATTAAGTAGTTAGTGCTCTCAAATAGCCAGTAGATGACCCTAGGCAGCAAAAGAGTCAGTGAACAGGATTTTTTAAAAGTATATTGAATTATGTAACTTTTTCTTTTCCTTCTAGAACTAAATTCTTAGAATGCCATTGTTCATACTCGAGAGCAATTAAATATGTACCACGTTTTGGTCTGGATCCTGAAGTTCTCATAATATTATGATGATATTTAGTGGTGTTCCACTGTGATCTGAAATGTCACTTGTACAACTTCTGTCCTTTTGAATGTTTGAGGGAGACTTTGCAGTCTGATGTATAAGTGATTGTTTAAACAGAACTCTACCAGGAACAGTAGTTGGGGGAAAGAGTTTCTCATTGTCATCTTTAAATAAAGGTAAAATAATAGAGAGAGAAGGAAAGGAGCAACGATCTTCAGAGGCAGAGTATAGGTATAACTATTAAGGATGTTTACTTTTTCATGCTTCCCATAATGTGTGGATCTCTGGGAAAGAAGGATCTTGGGTGAGGGATACAGTGCTTTCCTGTTATTTTGATGAACTAAATCTGGTTTTGTGGATGGGTGGTTACTGGGGATTGAACCCAGGGATGTGCTACCACAGAGCTACATCCCCAGACCTTTTAAACTTTTGTTTTGAGACATGGTCTCACTAAGTTGCCCAGACCAGCCTTAAACTTGAGATCCTCTTGTCTCTGTCTTCTGAGTTGCTGGGATTTCAGCAGTGTGCCTTTATACCTCTCTAAGTCTGCCTTTTTTTTGTTTGTTTGTTTTTGTTTTAGACACTATTAGACCTTCAATTATGTCTTTCAGTCTGATTCCATCATTCAGAGTTGAAATTTTTGCAAATTCCAAAAAAATCATTTTATGTCTTAGCATTTTGATGTTAAACTATTTTTTTTTTAAGTTATATAGGCAGTTCAGCAAGGAGTTGAAAGATGAATCATCGGGACTCTTCACATGATCAAAGTTTACATAAGTGGACATAATCAAAATTAAATCACTTAATATTTCTCCCTAAATGGAATCTCATTGTTTTTATTTTTATTTATTTATTTATTTTTGTAGATGGACACAGTACCTTTATTTTGATTTATTTATTTTTATGTGGTGCTAAGGATTCAACCCAGTGCCTCACACATGCTAGGCGAGTGCCTTACCACTGAGTCACAACCCCAAACCCTTCATTGTTTTTAAAATAAAATATAAACATGTCATATGGCAGGAAGGTGATTTTAGAGCCCCTGACATATTTTTTAAAAACCCACTTCTGAACTTCACCATCAATTGCAATCTATACTCAAACCCACACAATTATTTTTGCTTGCCAATGACTCCTTGTTTCCACTATTCCTCAATCGGTTCAGACATTTATTGAGCATATTATATGTTTCGGAGGCAAATACCACAGAAGGAGCTGGTGATGAGCTCATAGTCCCTGGGGGGGTGGCAAATTCCCCTTCTGATGTTAAATCAGTTCGGGAAGGACCACCTGGCAAACCGGCACGATCACCTGGAATCAGCACTTGAGACTCATCTAGACCATGGCCATCATCATGCAGTGTCATAATTACTCGCTCTCAGAAGATTGGCATGCACTCCCACAGTCCAGGGTCTGGCATAGTACCCAGGACATCAGAATATGTTCCTTGATTTTTAATAAATGGAACAACAGAAAAAGACTGTGCTTGAGGAATAAAATTATATTACAGATCCTGATAAGAAAGGAAATGGTCAATATAAGGAGTTGGGATTCAAGAAAGCAAGATGATGGGATCCAAGGTACTCAGGGAACATATGTTTTCATCATCAAGAAAACTGGTAACTCACACGGGTAATCCCAGCTACTTAGGAGGCTGAGGCAGTAGGATTGCAAGTTTGAGGCCAAGCTGAGCAACTTAGTGAGGCCCTGTCTCAAAAATAAAATAAGAAGGGCTGGGGATGTAGCTCAGTGGTGGAGTGCTTGTATGGCTTGCATGAGACCTGGGTTTAATGCCCAGTACTGCAGAGAGAAGAAAGAAGGCGGCGGGGACGGGGAGGAAAGAATGATTTAAACAGTTAACTGAAAAATCAAGATGGGGCTAATGCCAGAAATGGAAATATTAGATAAAATATATTTATCATGTACAAATCTGTGTTATAGTGTGTAGTAGATCAAACATAGAGGATTTCTGAGACATTGGTGAGAATGATTCTTTCAACTAAGGGAAGATGTACTTTTATATAGATTTAGAGCAAAAGTTTCATAAGTAAATTACAAAGATTATCTCTACTTTCTTCATTGTTTCATTTATACACTTTCTAACATAAGAAATTAACAGAAGCAAATTAGATATTTTATCTCAGTTGGTTCCTTTGTAATTTTCCTCAAAAGGTACACAACAGTGCATATAACTGCATGAAATATTAACCGATGCCATCTTATACATTGATAATACAAGGATTTAGTTATTCATGGACTCAATAAGGGTTTTGTTTCAACTAAGATTTTGTTTGTTTTATGTGAACCTTTTAAAAATCACAGTTTCTTGAAAAGACACCTCCCAATGTCTGTGAAATAAGATTATTGAGCTAAGCAGAACATGTATCTATTTTTTCAAGAATTAAGTGATTCTGTTTTACACTACTCCCTAAGATCATAGATCTAAGATTTATAAAACAAAACAACAACAACAAAAAGAACTCTGTTGCTAACTCTTTGAACACAGTCTAGGACGGCATTATTATTTAGCACATGTACTAATAGAAAAAGATAAAACAAATACCTGACTACATATTGATATCTTTTCACCACACGCAGGCTGTGGTGTACTGAAGTCCTCCAGTGTCTCAGAGATCCTTCTGATCCTGGTGCTGTGAAGTCAGCATGGTGGTGTCCCCATCTGATGCACCTGATTCCTAGAAAGTGTTTTCCAGGCTTGCTCAGCAGAGAGGAAGCATCAAAAGACAGCTCTGTAGCCTGGTGTTCTGGTCCACTGGACATTCTGTTCAAAAGACCATAGACCTCCTTTTTCAACTGTGGCTCAGCTACCAAGAGATCAAGATCCATACTGGTTGATTCCTCCTCAGAACCTTATGGGCACACTTTACCAGGTGAATGATGACGAGGACAGTGACACCTTCAGCACTATGTCTTTAAGGAAAGTAGATGTTTTAGATATTTTAGTAGATGTAGTAGATTTTTTAGTGGAAAAGAATCCAATGCAATGATGAAAGAGATAAGCAAAATGGGCAACTCAGCAACAGTATGTAATCATCTGGACAACTTCACTGATTTCCCTCAAATGCTCTTTATAGTGTATGTTATCTATTTTAATTTTGATGTCCTAAAGCATCTTTAGTTCTCTTGGAATTTCCTGGACCTTTCTGAATTATATTCTCAGAGCTTTTGGGGTTCTTAGAGCCCAGGTTAGGAATCACTTCCTCATGTTTGATGCCAACACTGCAAATCAACCTGAACTCTGCCCCTTCCAGATATTCAGGTCCCACCGTTTCTAAGAAGCAGGGAGACCAGGAAGTCCTAGAGTGGACCACAGCATCTAAATAGGAAGCCTTTGCTCACAGACTCCATGCCAGGTAGAAGGTGGAAGTGTCCCAGTGTAGGAATGGTCTCACCTTTTACACAGGAAATCTTCCTTCTCAGAAGGGAATTCAAATGATTCCCCTGGTAGCTGGAAATGTCATCCTTACCCAGGACAAAGGACTGGCACATCTATTTTATAGGGAGCATGGGGGAAGGAAAGGGCTGGCTTTCCACAGTGAGAACAAATTTAAGAGGAGTCACTACATATAAAAACTCCAACGTGAGAGCCATATTGTGAGGGATGCAGGCATAAACAATCTCTAGAGTACCAAAGTACAATTCCAGATCCTTGAGGTACATTTAAAGTAAAACACAGTCTAGTTTACATAGATAAATTCTTTGTAATTTGAACCACAATATTGGAGAGAATATTGCCTTTTCAGACAAGACCTTGGCTCTTTATCCATGGCATGAGCCAAAACAAATCCCCCTCAGGTGAAGTAATAGTGCAATATAGGGTCTAATAAGCCTGCTTAAATTAACTTGTCTTTTCCACAAGTTGTGTAGGGCTTATTTACATATAATCATTATACTAATTACCAAGATAATGTAAATATGGAAACACTTAATGGGAATTTTAATTGGACATTTTGTTATTTCAAGGCAATATGCATAGTGTTGAGCATAGGGTCTCTGGCTTCAGTATCCCAACTCTATCATTTACCAAAGGTTGACCTTGAACAGGTCATTTAAATGCTCAATGCCTTAGTTTCTTTACACATAAAATCAGAATAATCTCAATAGAACCTATCTGCTGGAGATACTGGGAGTATTGAATGAGCTAATCTGCATGATGCAGCTAGAATAATGTCTGGCACAGAGTAATCACTGTACAAATGTCAGCTATTCATTTCCATAGATGCTCCAGTCATAACAGACATTCTCAGAATCTCTGGATCTCTTTAAAATGTGTGACTGTGCAGTCAATATTTTCTTATCTGTCTATACTGAGGTAATAAAATTGTCTTCATATTAGAATTGATGCCTTGCACTTTTATTATTATTATTATTATGAAAGCAAGTTTAAAGGAAAAGAGAAGGTTTGGATTTTCTGTAGCAAGAGGGCCTCTGCTTTTTTATACTTCAGTCCAGCAGTCTTAGCAGCTGAGTCTGAGCCCCAGAGGACATAAACTTGGGGATGATTAGAAGGGAAGGGAGAATGCACTGAGTGAACAACCTTATCCAAATTGACCGCCTTGACTCGTTAGAAGAGTGTCTCATATTTCCTGATAGCTCTTTCTTCAAATAAACGATTGATCTTAGAGACTTACTTGATAGTTGCCCATATGTTGCAAAGTTTCAGAAGGCAGTTTTGGTCTCCAATAAAAATTCAGAAATAACTTTAATTCTTCACTAGTATCTTCAAAGCACATTTAAAATATGAATCAACCACATCACACAGCAATGGTTATTAAGGTCTGTGCTTATCCTCTGGCTCTCAGAGACTCTACAAGTCCCAGAAAACTCAGGAATTTCCTCTCCATTCCTGCACATGTCTCTGGGGCTCAGTCTGCTTCTCTCGTGGCCCCTCAGCGGCCCCCTCAGCATGTCAGCTCTGCGCAGGGAGCTTATGCTGTGCTTTCTCCAGGTTCTCTCCATTGTGGTCCTTGGGGCTTGTCCACCTCATACACACCTGGTTCCCCCACCCTAGGTGCTGGATAGTGACCCCGAAGCTGTGGCTTTCAAATGGCAAAGTCATCTTCTGCCTCAGTCCCTGTAAATGAAAGGAGGTGGATCCAATCTCCCAAGTTTCTCTTCAAACTCTGAAATTATCTTTAGCAAACACAGAGGACTCCAGCCTCCTGAAAAAACAAAGAGATGACTGTTATTTCATCAATATGCTGAAAGGATGTTTCCTTCATCAGTGATCCAGGGCTGGAGTCCAGTCCAAAGAATTCAATAATTTCAGGTAGCTCCTCTCAGGTTCTATAAACGTGGGCAAAGTTGTCAAAAACAAGGGACTTCATCTGACTTTCTTTCAGAGCTACTAAAAGTAGCACCACACTTAAAAACCATCACATTCCTCCTAGTAGGGATTATTTAAACAATAGGCTCAGGACTATCTTTTTGTGTAAACAAAAGATATAACCACAAGGTAGAAAATCCTGTTGTTTGCCACAGCAGGGTAGAATTATACAAGGGAAGCTGCAAAGTCTGAGAGTTTACTGATGACCCATCAATAATAAACACTGCTGTAGCAGGAAAAAAGTGAAAAAAAAGAAGAATAATCTCTAAACATCAAAGTTCCCCCACACCTGTCTGGTAACAGGCAGGTACCATTAGTGCCATTTTTCTATAATTGTCTTAAACTTTTATGCACTAACGTTAACATGAGGCTCCAGCAGTGCGTCTTCTGTTTCTTTCTGTATTTGATCTACTAAATCTATAAAATCTCATAGCAAAAGCTAAATAACAGGACAAGGCTAGAACATTATTGTCCTCTCTGTCCCAGCATCTGGGTAGGAAGTCTCCACTCACAGAGACTCTGTCCATTCATCCATGTAGAATGAATACATCCACATCATCTTCTCACATAAAGTCAAACAGGATCTTATTATACGGAACATTGTTTACAAAAGAGCCTCTCCTCCAGAAAGCTTTATTTTGGGGGGGGGTGGAGATTTTCCTAATCCTATCCAAGCTTTTTTTCTAATGGTTTTGAATTGAAAAATAATAGACAAACATAAAAAGAGTTAGCAAAAGCTACTTTTATTTCAACTTTTTAAATTTATTTAAATGCAATTTTTATTTAATTTTAATGTGTATAAAATATATTTTATATTCAAAAGGACTTCATTAATGTATTGTCTCCTTGCTTGCACGAAATCATAAATATGTGTTAGGCTACATGTATTAGTCTATAGGGTCTATTAATGAATATAGAAAAATCATTTTCATTAAAAGTCAACGTAAAATAGGAGATATTTTGAATCCTAATTTAGTTTAAACTCGTCATTCAATGTGAAGTGGTAAATAGAAATAACTTCTTAAAAAATTTAATATCTGTTTTTGTGTTTTATTGATTGTGGGAATATAAGCTTTTCTCTAGCATCACCCATTAATTTCAGAGTTAATTAAATTAATGTTTCTCCATTCTTACACATCCCAATACTTTCATTCACTAATTCGATATATCTCCCATAGATGTAGAAATTCACCTCCAAAGACGGCTTCAGGTGGTCTTCACCACCACACATTTAATTAGTCATCAACCTTCCATCATTCCCAACTAATGTGCACTTTATTATTTAAAAGTAAGGGAAAGTGGGATTTATATGTAGCCCATTAGAGAAAAAAAAGATCTTGTGTTTTTATCACATTATTGCCAGGTATTTAGGAAAAATAATTCTTAAGAAGTGAAGTATCGCTTTTGTTTCATATTTTAATTATAAAACAATATATACTTAAAACAAATGAAGGATGCCTTCCAGGTGCTGCTTGTTCAAAGGGTTACTTGGTAGTAACAGTTTTTATTCTCGCACAAGTGAAATTTCAAAGATGCCCTGAGCTTCCTTTGTCAAGAGTCTTTGCGTGGAGCCATGTGGAACTAGAGTCTCCAGGTCTTGAGTACCCTAGATAGCAAAATTACACAGCTCTGCTATTATTCTCCTTATTGAATAGTCCAGTGACAATTCAGAAACTAAATAGATTTGTCTTTATGTTTTGTGTTTATTAAGTTTTAATATAATATGACTTGCACCATTGTTTTGAGGCTAATTTGCTTTAAAATAAATTGATATAAATTCAAATAAAATATTTCATTATTTTTCTAATCAGAAATTTTGGGGAGACAATGAAGTTTACAGCTGGCACACCAAAGGGAAAATTACATTAAATATTCAGTTATAAAGGTATGATACTTCTTATATTTTCATTCACTTTTGAGCAAGAAAAACAGTATTCTTCAGTACAATGTAAATGCACTTATTCCTTAAGACTCACAAAACATTTTGGAGTCCATGAATGCCTAAAATATCTTCAAATTAACTAGAGTTTTGCCTGCAATATCAAGTGCAATTCAAAGAAAAATAGGTCTCGAAGAAAATGAACACAGTTCTATATAAGTCTTAAAAAACAGCTTATGTAATATTCCGTTTAAGGAAAAGGAGACTAACATTTGTTGATTAACTTATGTCAAGCTTGTTTCATCTCATCATGATGGCTATTATAAATTTGTCTTTAAAAATGAGGACAATGGGGCTGGGGATATAGCTCATTGGGTAGAGTGCTTACCTTGCAGGCAAAAGGCCCTGGGTTCAATCCAAGTGGTTAATACCTTTGTCCGGGGTCTTGAAAATAAAAAGCAGCTTACAGGAAGAACTTAGAAGTTCTTCCCGCTTCAATGACATTATCAGATAGGTAGATCTTTTGGTGCTCCAAAAAGTTGTAAGTCCGTGTTCTTTGTGCTTTGTGGTTTCAGTTAATGAAAAGAAAGGGTTAACAATGTTTGATGAAGTCTTCCTATCTCACAAAATAAGACCCCAAGTTTGCTAATAAATTGAAAAACTTGGTAAAAACAGAGTTGTAAAAACATAATATATATTTACATTTTATTCCAATTAAACCTGCAGAGATGCACATACATTTGCCAAAGAACCTATTCATTGGAGTTTCACTATATTTTTTAAATATAAACAAGATACAATTTTTTTCAAGTTCTTTTAAGTTGCTTTCAAACAATATTAGTGTACATTTTGCCCTCTTGTTTAGGAGTTATGTCTCCCCCTTTTAATTTCATACAAATGTTTTAGTGACTAATCTTCAATAGACTTTCCGATATATTCAATATGTTTTATAGGGTCAATTTATTTATATGTATGGTCATTTAATAATTGCATTAAATTATGTAATTGTACCATCAAATAAAAACAACTGCTTAGGAAATAGCTCTAACTCAGCTGATGGGCACATGAGTGAAGTCTATGTTATGATTTCATCTAGATAATCTGATAGAGCCCATTAGGACGAGTCATTACATCACAGACAAATAAAGGTCCTACTCACTATGGAAAAACTGATTTTCCAGGCAGAATTTCCTAACAGTACAGAAGGAAGATGATCCTAGGCTATGAAATTGATAAGCAGTTATCAAGTTAGAAATCAGCAGGCACCGTCTCCTCATGAGTAAAAATCAAAATGTTTATGGAGGCATTCAGAACTTGATTTGAGAGAATGTTGCTTCCAATTTTTCAAACTCCATTTATTTTTTTTAACTTAAAGGAATCAGAGATTCAAACAGGGAGATTGAATGAAGAATATTGAAAATAAGCTGATGCTGCCAGTTTGTTCCCTCATACCAATGGCTCTTAAGGCACCTGAGAGAGGTAGTTTCAAAAGTATTGATCATAACCCCTGAAGAGTCTACCCCATTGTAAGGCAGTCTGGCCATTAGCAAACAAATGGAACTGTGCTCAAATACCTTTCAACTTTTCCATGATTTTCATGATAATCTGGCTCCTGTGGTTTGGTCTTCCACAGTAACGGAGTAAATAAAAATTCATAAATGTTCTAATGTGCTCTATTTCCTCTACCTGCAAAATAAGAATTTATTCTTCAGCTGTGTCGGTGTGTTTTGATCTTGCCCTTCAAGTCCCAATCAGAAAAGCCAAATTGCAAGAGCTAAATAGCATAATGCCAAAACATGTAAATATGTAAATAATATCAAAGAGATTTGTCAAATTTATGCAAATCAGACTTCATTTTGTGAGAAGCCGTTTGCTCTTTTACTATAATTGGAATCATTACAGTATATTCTAGCCTGCCCAGAAGACTATAATATATAACACATATTTGATGAAACACTGAAATTATCCATGATTGATCTTTAAGATCTAGTGTATTAGCAAAACTTTCAGGAAGACTTTGATACCATCTGCAAAGACAGCTGTCACGGTAGTTGATAAAACTTTGATACTTGGCTGATGCTTATTTGAAAGGATGAGAAGGTCTATGCTCACATCACATATTCACACAGAGTGGACCCAGACATTGCCTTAAAGGCACTGTGAAAATCAGACCTTTTAATCTTGTTCCCAGTGCCACAAATTCTCCTAGGTCAAAATTCCCTCAAGATGTGATGATAGTTAAAATATATATTTGCATTATCTGCTTCAACTTGTGGGTAGTACACCCATCATTATTACCTTACTCTTGGGCATTTGGGGGCAAGTTCAGTTTATCACATTAGTCATATAATGGATACATATAGACCCAGTTAGACTCAAGATTTCACAGGATGATTATGGTTATTGGCTGAGGTACACAGAATAATGTCCCCTCTACAAAGATGTCTACACCTTATTCCTAGAAAATATGAATATGTTCAGTT
The DNA here is from genome assembly GCF_902686445.1 of Sciurus carolinensis. Taxonomy (NCBI): domain Eukaryota; kingdom Metazoa; phylum Chordata; class Mammalia; order Rodentia; family Sciuridae; genus Sciurus; species Sciurus carolinensis. The sequence goes on along the minus strand of NC_062217.1, from coordinate 17,604,199 downwards.
ATATGATCAAGAGGATTAAGGTTGCAGAGGAATGTGAATCCATTAATATTGAAATAGGGAGAGTACCCCGGATTAAGTGGGTAGGGCTAATATAACTATAAGGATCATTCAAAGTTAAAAAGGAAAACTAATGGGTCAATGTCCGAGTGTAGAATTCCCGGGTCCTTCAGGCAAAGGGGTGCCCTCCTGAGGCTGAAAAGGCAGGGCATGGAGCTGAGATTTCCCCTGGAGCATCCAGAAGGAATGCGGCACAGATGAGGTCTTGGCTTCAGACTCACAAGGCCTGTGTGGGACTTGAAACTATAAGATATTAAGTTTGCTATTGTTTAAACCACTAAGTTTGTGAAAATTTTCTTTGGCAGCAACATGAAACTAATACACTGGCTTCTTGGCATTTCTCAGTCTAGTCCAACTCACTTAAATGAATGAAAAAGGAAGCGGGGTAAGACTCAAAAGTTGAAAATGAAATATACAAGTCACTACTAATGTTTAATACCAATGCAAAGAATGTTTTGGCTACCCCTTTTGGAATGGGGGGGATCCATCAGCCAATTTGATAGTCAATTTAAAATAATCATGACACAATTGTAAGTATTCCCATTTGACGATTCACCATACTATGCTAAAATTGAAATATCCTCTGCTCCAAACTAAAACAAACAAACAAAAAAGTAAAGAACAATTAGTTTTAGCGTAACTCAGCAAAAAAGAATAATTTTTGGTGTCAAATTATGACAAATTATTATATCATTATTTAAAATATATTTGTGCTAACAGAATATTGTTCAGTTTGTTACATTTTTGTTTAGGTTTCTAAACTTCACATAATAAGATACTTTGTATTTTACTAGCAGCATTCCATCTATTTTGAATAAATATATGGTAATGATACCATCCATTTGTGTACTTACAGCAGTGTTATTATTTAGCAAACACTTAATAAGCACTGAGTGCTTTGTAAACATTATTTAGTCCTTAGACATATCTATGAATGTAGTGGTATTATTAATACCATTTTAAAATTGAGGAAATCAAAACACAGAGAGGTTAAGTTAGTGACCCAAGATTCACCAGCAAGAAAATGGTGGAGCTAGGATTTGGACTGTGAAGATGTGTACCTTTAAAGTCTCTACACTTTCTGTAGATCAGGCAGAGTCTGTGTGTCTCATAGGCATTGTCTCAGTCCTCCTCACAATGACTTCCTGTGGGTACTATCATTAACCCCTGTGCAGAGGAGGACATAATGCTTAAAGAAGTAAAGTGTCTTGCTCTAAATGCTCTGTTTCACAAGATTTTTATCTCATAAATACAGCACTGGCATCATATGGCAGCTTACTCTGATGGTACACTAGAATATATTTTTTCCATTTATATAGTGACTATGTAACACAGTTATTCATACAAGAGCTAATGAACAACCCCAGTCTCTGCCTTTTCCTAGAATGTTTTGTTTGATCTAAAGAAAATTGCCTGCCCCTGCATATGAGAGGTTGGAAATAGTAGAGGAAGTCAACCTAAGTACCTGAGCACCTGGCTGTGGTTAGGGGACAAGGCAGAGAAAACATTTGTTACCCAACAACGCAAAACTAATCCTGACTTGCAAGTGCAGGTTGTCATGATTATAAATGCCAAGAAACCATAATCTTAATGCCCCTGACATCTACAAGAAATTGGCCTTTTCTTTAAAAAGAATCTAAAACATATTAGTGTTTTAAAAATGGATTTATGTTGCTTACTTTGTGAACTGATAAAGCACAAAACTATCAGAAGCCTGTCTCCTTTAAAACTACAGATTGTTACAGTGTGTTCTTCCCTTCCTATAACCTCTTTATATCAAATACAGAATATTTCAGCCTGCAATTTTCAATTCTTCTCGTCCTCATTTGAGTTATTAAATTGGTCTCCATTTCAGCAACAGCTGAGCCGATATTTGATCCTCACTTATCAAGGACAGTGTATAGCAATCAACTCAAGTTATTTCCATCATATGTGTTTACAGCAACATGATGTTTTATAAATGCATGATGTAAATATACATTGAAGGGCAAAATCAGAGTCAGCAATAAAGTTTCAAGCAAAATTTATAATCATGGAAATATTTTAAGTCCCAGGAGTTGGTACAGTTGATAGCACATACTTGCTATAATTTCTAAGGAAATTCAGGTACAAATTAAAAATAATTCTGAAACTGGAAAGAAAGTATTCAGTACTGACCATTGTGAACTACAGATTAACATTTTGAAAATTATTCTAGTCAAGCCAATTATGATTTGAGATGCATTTTGCTGTTCAGTTTACTGAGTTGGTTGTTAAAAATAATTTCCTCGGGCAAGCAAAATTCATTGCTTCCTCCAAAACTTTTTAGTAACATACAATAAAGAATATCCAATTTATAAGGCAGAAAGATGGAGAGCTCAAAGCCAGCTTCGGAAAAAGCGAGACACTAAGCAATTCAGTGAGACCCTGTCTCTAGATAAAATACAAAATAGGACTGGGGATGTGGTTCAGTAGTTAAGTGCCCCTGAGTTCAATACCTGGTACCTCCCCCCAAAATATCCAATTTAAAAGCTTTAATCAAATATGGTTCTATAACCCAAATATAAGCAATTGTCTTAAGCAATTGGGAGTGAAGATTTACTTACTTAATATAATTAATTTCCAATTATTTAATATTTTAGTCTCATGAAATCTTTATGCAGAAAAGGTGAAATGAATTTTTAAAAATGGATAAGGAAGACAATATAGAACCAACAGGACAAGACATACCAAATAGCCAAAAGAAAGAGTATCTGAATTGAAATTTATTCACTGTAATTATGCTTCTTAATATTGCTTTCATATCTTATGCCTCTTTGTATGGATCATGAAGTACCATGGTCTACTGTCGCTGCCCATGGCAATTTGTCACCGCCTGTAGCAACACTTTGCGCGGGTATAGAGGATAGAGGAACTGAGGTTTACTTGCTTTAAGAGGAGAGAGAGAGAGAGAGGCTTTGCTTATTAGAGAGAAAGACTTTGCTTAAGAGAGAGACTACACTTTCAGAAATCCATGTCTTCTCAGTTTTGCTGCTGCTTCTTAAAGGTGCGTCCTGCATCCTGTGAACTAAGGGTCCGTCTACCTAAGGTGCTTTAGGGATGTGTCCCGCGTAGTGCAATCTGTGATCTGCAACCTAAAGATGTGTTCTCAGTTCTCCGCTCTCTGCTCTATCTTCCGCGCTGCCCCTACTCGCTGTTTCTATCTGCTTGCCGCTTCTTCTTCTTACTTTCTGCTAATGGCTTCTCTGTTTCTTTCTGCTAGCTGCTCCTCATACTGTCGTTCCTTACTCCTTGTCACTTTTCTCTGCCTGCTGCTGCTCTTTACTCTTCTACCTACTGTCCGCTTATATTCCCTCCAAGAGGCGGAGGGCGGAGCCACGCCAGTTGAGATCAGGCGAGGAGCCAGCTGCCCAATCAGGAGCAGGCGCAAGCAGGAGCACTTGAGAACACCTGTGCACCACCGTACCTTCAATGTGATCAAAACAGCTTCTGGCTAGCTGCCAGGCACCATCTTCCGCGAGTTCGCATGGCATAGCCCCCAACAGTCTACATTTCCAGCATCAATCCTTATAGCAGTTATTAGAGTGCTGAGGTCAAGCATGATCTCAATTTCACTAATATGGAAACTTAAGCTCAGAACAGTGAGTGAATGAACTGCCAAAACCCACAGAGCTGCTGGGTGCTCCACATTCCTGGTTTTTGGTTCCAAGTCCCAGACCCTTTCCATCAGGGTTTATCACCATGCCTGTTTCATCTTATGTCTACCCCTTGGGGAGCCATTCCCAGCCCTAAATGTCCCCTGGGGGAAGCATGCAATCAGTTGTCACATACATAATTTGAAAGGGGGCCAGTTTTTGTCCACTTCCAAAAATGTGGGAGGCAAGGATTCCAAGAGAAAATAGACTACCATCTCCAGTTTGTAAATTCTTGCCCCCCCCCCCCGCCCCCAATTCTGGTTCTGTCCTCACAATGATGGGGGAGTACTGAGAAACACTTCACAGGGGTGCTTACTGAACTCACAGCTTCAGGTCAAACGACTTGAATAAGATGATACAACCAGGAAGCACAAAGAAGATCCAGAGCACCTGCCTTGACCATAATAGTGTTCCTTGGACCTCAGTGTCTTTCATCATCTTTTCTAGTGATACAACTTTTCCAAATGATCAGATAAATATAAATTTAAAATACAAATATGAAACTTCATTCCAAATCAAGACATGAAAAATTTGTTTATGGGCGTTCACTATTTCTAGGCATCTTTATCAGCATGGCTTGCAATATGAAACTGTGAGCTAATGGCAATGTAAAAATCATCAGAGGATTCAAATTCACTTCATTTAGGTTAAATAAGATTTCTATAAATTGTTTTTTTTTTTTCTAATTGAGATATTGGATAAAAATCTTTCTTTGAAAATCAATTTGTTGATTTACCTCCAGAATAAAGTACCTGGCCTAAGTTGACTAAATAAGAGAACTATGAACTCTTTGTTTTTATAGTAAAAATCCTTTACTAAAAAAAGTAAGTTTCCCAAGGGATTTTCTATGTCAGGAAGCTTTCTCAGTTTTCCAGCATGATGTGCTTTTTTTTCAAAATGGTGTTCACCTTTTGGTGGAATATTCTGCCCTTTCACCATAAGCTGAATAATGTCATTCTTTGTTTTGCTACAGGGAAGACCAGGCCGGCTGTGGTGATCCTGGCCTCTCAGAGAAGTCACAGAGGTATCACAGGAGCTTGCTCTATTATATGTGGTTGGATTAGGCAAAAAGAAAACTCAAATAAACCCTTAAGAATAAAAGACAGTGAAAGAAGTTTTTTTCTTATATTAACTTCTTCCTCCCAAAACACGCTTCCTCAATATATTATCTCAGCATGTGACATAAAATTCCCACTAAGACTAATTTAGCTCCCTGATGTATTATTCTCTATTTAACTGGAAACAAAAAAGAGGTCATTTAGAAAATGAACAACAAAAATAACAAAAAAATTCAGTTACCATTGTACTATTGAGATTGTAGCTTTCTACCCTTGTAGCTTTTTTTTAAAAAAAGTAACCTATTATACCTATTATAAAAAGATTGGATATTTAGATAGTGACCTCTCTGATATGGTGAAGCACAAATAATCTCTTGAGGTACTTTCCATTATTCTAAGTAAAAAAAAAAATAACTTCAATATAGTCAATTTAATTTAATTTTGCCAATATCTGCTCTCCTAAGTGTGTAAGTTTTATAAGTCTCCATAGAGGTGGAATTTTATCAAAACTATCATGACAATTGTTCAAGTAGCACATCATCCCTTCCCCCTGTAAGCGGCTATAAAGATTGTGACTATTGGTCTAATCCAAATTTATGGTCAATAAAATGCATGTGTCAGTTTCCTCGGGTGTGACTAACAATAGCACTTAGCCCAAAAGTTTATAGTGAGCATTTAATAGATTCATGCATCTAAACTACTTTTGTGGTACCTAGCAGTAAACTGTTGGCTATCCTGTCAATAGTCCAATCATGAGAAAACAAAGGAAACTACTGCTGAATGTTTAATAATTACCTTATCGCACTACTCCAGTGACAAGAATGCATCTGATTATGAAAATTATTCAATTATGAAATACTTTTTGAATATGATTTCTTAGATCCTGTTACCATTATCAATCTCTTGCTTCTCAGTTTCAGAATCCATTCTTCAATATCTGCTCTGTGCCAATGGATGAGATTCCTTTAAGCGTTTCTCTTCAGTGAGCGCAATGTTAAAAATCCTCGGTAGAGGGCGATAGAGGGACACTGCAGAGGGAGCTGCTTCTGCTGTTCTGACTGCAGCTCCCATTCAGTAGTGCCCGTGGGAGTACAGCTGGTGACAGTTCCTACCACGTGCCCAGACTCTGTTGTCCCTTGGAAACCTTGCACTGTCAGCCCAGTTTGCTGATTCTCTGCCCACAGCCCTCCCACGGGGACTGCTGCTGTCCTCCTCCCTGCATCTACTCCTGCCCAGCAGTGCAGGCCGGTGCCCTAAAGGGATGCTCCTTGTTTGATTAGTGACTGCGGTGAATCTGGTCTGGGTGAACCAGTGAATCTCGCTGCCATCACCTTTTCTCCAAACCCCAGGGAGTGCGAATCATGGAAAGGTTCCCTTCCCAGTTGGCTTCTCCTTGGTGACTCTCCATTGGGCCTCCCATAACTTTTAGCCTTCTCTTAACATCTTAAGAGTTTTTCTCCTCTCATTGTTTCGTAAGTCTTTATAATAAACCTTCCCTTGTTTGAAACACTTACAGTTAGTCTTCTGATTGGAAGAATTAGTTCCCAAGAAAATCATTTTTATCTACACTTGAGTGAAACATGTTATTTTAATACTAATGCTTTTTCTAAATGTTTCCATCTGTTGACTCATTTAACAGTGTAAGAACCCTATTTCGCAGATGGGTAAAATTGAGGCAATAGCTCAATCTTTCTGAAGGTAAGAAGTTGGTGTATAGTAATGAAGTGTGTTGAATAGTGGCCCCCAGGAAAATATATTCAAGTCTTAACCCCTGGCAATATGAATTCAGAAATAGGATCTCTACAGATTTAGTTAAGTGAAGAATCACAAGATGAGACAATCTTGAATTGAGGGCCCTAATTTCAGTGTCTGGAATTCTTAGAGAAGAAGGAAATGGTGATTTGAGACACATGCACGTGGAAGCAGCCCATTTACATAGTAAGATGGAGGCAGAAATTGGAGGTATTTAGCTACAAGCCAACCAACACCTTCAGCCACCAGAAAGTGGAACAGGCAGGGAAATATTCTCCCCTTGAGCCTGCAGAAAGAATGTGGCCCTGCCAACACCTTGATTTTGGACATCTGGCCTCCAGAATGGTGAGAGAATACATTTCAGTTGTCTTAAGTCACCAAGTGTGTGGTAATTTGTTATGGCAGCCCTAGGAAACTAATATAAATAGAATCCCATTAACTTCCTGCCTTTCAGAAGTCCTCCAAAATCTCTAAGCCACTCAAACAAACCCTGGCTCCAAACTACTCCAGCATTGCTACCCATTTATCTCATTTTATTTCTTCTAACTGGGACAGACGCTAACTACTATAGTCTGCCCTGAAGTTTCTAAAATAGTATTTAATATTTAACTTCAGTCTCCCCTCAATCTTGCCTGGGTATCCAGATTCAAGCTACATTGAAGAGAAAGCACTGGACTATGAGGAAAGAGATTTAATGTTGGTTCTATGGCACATAGAATACGCCTTCCCCAGACAGAGTGGTATAGGACCAAATGCATTTAACATGAAAGGCAATCGAGACTGATGGGTTTGACAGTTTACTCACTCAGTTTCAATGGTCCCCATACCATTTCATCCAGAAAGGTGTGTATGTGTGTGTATATATTATGATCCTAATTTTTCCACTGGCATTGTTTCATAAAATCCCTCCAGAAATATCCAATATTCATTTTAATTTCAGACACAGTATAAAATCATTTCCCTTTATAACATTAATTTTTAACTTCAAACCTTCAGAGACAGAAGTATGCTTTACGAAAATCTTTTACTATTTTCTTCCTCCAGCAAAAATCCACGCAGTGATCTGTTTCTGCCAGTGAAGAATTAGATATGTAAATGGGAAGAGGGCATTTGAAGGCAGACAGCACCTAGGAATAGACTGGGTGGTCACATGGGGTTTTCTTCATTAAGACATTTTAAAGTTTAGTTCTCAGTGTGAAGATAATTTAAATTGAAAGAATTTTTGTACCTTGCTCCTGCGATAAGTTCCCTGCACATGCATAAAGTTTTACAAATGAGAAGCTGTGTGGTACTTTGGCTAGAGCAAGGTGCTCAGCTCTAAAGCAACAGAACATTCTTTAAATATCTCCCTTTGATGTCAGAGCCTGAAAATTAGGCATTAAAAATGAATAACCCTGCAACTCTAAGAAAAATTAGAGCAAGTAAAATATAATTTAATGAATCCCTGTGTGATAGGAAATCATAGTTCAAATCATTTGATATCAGAAAATACCCTCCATCCCTTAACCTTAAAATGTGTTAAAGCCAGCTCACTCAAGTCATATGACTTTGGCTAAAACTTCCCAGACAGTTCCAACCACATTGATTTCTTTCTCCAAAGACTTTATCTGTGTTCACCCATGTCAATCATCAGCTTGTAATCACACACCATCCTCTTGCACCATCAGTATTCTCTCACCTATATAAATCTTGATTTCTCATTGAGATTACAAATTCAGTGAAGAGTCATATTTTAATCTCCTTCGGTGTCCTTTGCTGCAATAAATCCACTTTTCTAAATTGAAGTAATGTAAACTTAAAAATAAAGTGAGTCAAAATTTTAAACCCAAAAAATAAGTGAGTCAACCAGATCTATTTTTAACTATCAAGTTTCCAACAGAGTAGGCTGTATTATTCATCTGCAATGTTAAAAGCCATAGGAGGTTACTTAAGCTTAGTCATCAATCATTGAGAAAGTCATGTGGGTATGTGATGTTCAAATCCACATTCTACCTGCCACACTTCCTTTTGAATTCTTCTCTTGTGAGATTTTGATGCCCTTTACTTAGAATAGCAGCACAGGTATAGCTGGAAAATAATTGACAAGACCTGTGCTTCTACCAACCATCACCTCAGTCATCAATCTTGCTTCAGCCTAGAGTTGGCATGCTGTTCATAGGTGCCATTTTGGAGCACTATGACATTTCAAATACAGGTAGATAGGTAAATATAGATGGGGATGTATGTATGTATGTATGTGTATATATGTGTATGTTCCTATCAATGACCTTGAAAGTTTGGTGTTATTAATCTTGTTTTGCAAATATATATATAACTTCCTCAAGGTTATAGAATAACTAATCCAAGATTCAAACCCAAATTTGGAATCTGCCTCCCAAATGCATGTAGTTTGTATTGAGTCACCCTGTCTTACTAGCTAGGCATCATATTTCAGATGATAAAAATAATAAAACCAGAATGAACTAAAAGTCCTGAGAGGGAGAAGGGTCTCATCCCCAGGGTTCCTTCAGTGTGAGATCTTGGGTCAAATTCACAAAACAACCTCCATTCAACAAGGGGATTACTGCAATCACTCTGCTCTTCTGAAAGTCCCCTGCAAACACAGAATCCACAAAGTTGTCCCTAAATCATTAAGCTGGAGCCTTTATGATTTGGTACCGAGTTGCCATTGGGGCTTGAATGAATGTAGTCACATTACTTGAGCTATGAGTTGAGGTGTGTAGACTCCCCCAGTTCATTTGATTAATCAATCACATTTTGGATGAGCGAACTATTTGAATTATTTATCACTTTTGTGTTTGCTGTCCTTTTGTAAAAAGTCCAAAGAAACTACATTATACCAACTGGGTAGATACTATGGTGCTTAATCTTTGCTTACAGAATTATTTGGAAAGCTTTTAAAATTCTGAAAATCTGCCACCTCAAAGATCAATTATAGTAGGATATTTGGGAGTAAAATCCCAACATCTTATTCTCTCTTAAAATCCTAAAGTAATTTCCAAGAGCTGCTGAATTTGAGAATTACTACTTTAATTGAACATGATGGTGTATTACTAAGAATTCTTTAGAGTAATATTATCAATAAGATACATACATGTGCATATACTTGTAAATAGACTGATAGGTGATGGATGATAGACTGATACGCAATAGAGAGATGATAGATAATAGAAAAATACATAGATAGATAGATAGATAGATAGATAGATAGATAGATAGATAGATAGATAGACAAGGAGGGGATTTATTATGGAAATTGGTTCTTATGGTTATGGAGACCAAGAATTTGCATATACATTTGTAAGCTGGAGAACTGGAGAAGCTCATAGTGTCATTCATTCTGAGTTCAAAGGTCTAAGCACCTGGAATTCTTTGGTTCCAGAGCAGGAGAAGATGAATGTTCCAGATCCAGAGGAGAGTGGTTTCACCTGGCCTCTGCCTTTTATCCAGGTCCTATGCCAATTAGATGCCACATTGGCAAGGGTAGATCTTAATTCAATCTGTAGATTTAAATACTAACCTCTCTCATAGACATAACTAGAAATAGTGTTTTACCAACTGTCTTGGTGTCTCTTAACCCAGTCAGGTCTTCAGTTACAATTAAGCATCACAGAGGCGTCAGCATAGAATATGGTCTAAAAGAAACGGTGGGCCCAAATTATGGGCTTGTTGAAAACACGTCACATAGTCACAAAAAAGTTAGAATCCCAGAGAATTCATGTAGAAGGACCAAAATCTCTTGGTAATTTTGAATAAAAATAATGACATGCAACCTTTCTTTATAGTAAATATAACTGCCATGGGGGCGGGCGGAGATTACCTTGATGCAATGACAGCTTCTCAGGACACTTCTAAGAAAGATAACTCAGAGGTCATGAGATAGAAAGGCTCAGAGTAAAAATTGAACTTTTTCAATCACACAGATAGTCAAGGAATTTAAAATAGATAGCAAGAAGCAAAAGGAAAGAGATGGGGGTAGTATAGGATGCAGGCAGGTGGAAGGGTTATGCTAGCTGAGTTTTAGATTAGTACTATTTTCGATCATTGAATATTTCTCTCTCTCTCTCTCTCTCTCTCTCTCTCTCTCTCTCTCTCTCTCTCTCTCTCTCTCTCTCTCTTTCTCTCTCTCTCTCCTTCTCTCCTTCTCTCCTTCTCTCTCTCTCTCCCCCCACCCTCTTTTCTCATGCTCTTTCTGCATTATCTCCCTTTCTCACTGATGGGGTAGTTTTAAAGAAACAGGTGGATATTTAAATAGAAGGGACCAACAGATTGTGCCTGGGATAATAGAGAACATTGGTTGAATTTGGGACAATCAGGCAAGCACACCTGGCCAGAAATGAGCTCTCCACTTAATCTGCTAAGCAGGTGTGGGCTTCAGCTGTATTTCTCACGCAGACCATATACAGTGCCAAATTGGAAATATTACGTGTGCTACCAGTTCAGGGGTAACATAACTGTGAAGTGAGAGAACACATCTTATGACTCAATCTATCCTGTCATGTCTAGGAGAAACTCCTTTATTTGTTCCACTATGTGTCCCATTTTTAACACATCCATGAGATCACCAGCTTACTTTCTCTTGTTAACATCTATTTTGAATTCCTCCTATGTGTCACAAGGTACTTTCTTATTCATACCTATACTTAACATGTCCTATGAGGTTTGTCTATCTCTCTCTCAAGCTTCCAGCTTTCCATCTATGCTTAGCATTTTTATGAGTTTTCATCATTCGTTTATTTTCATTTTATAACAGAATTGAAAATTCTCAAATAATAATGCAAGCACATATTCCAAGATCTTCTTTTTGAAGGACAGGACTTTATTAAAGAGGTGAAAGAGACCTCTGTCACTTTCATTACTCACATTGGATAACTTTATACATTTTAAAGTGGAAATGTAACTGCTCTGTGCAACCCTTGTTAAGACCTGCTGTCCCAGGGTGAAATGCTGTGGGCAAATCAAAGCACTTCAAATTCAAGAAAGGCAACGAGCTAAACCTTAAACCATGCAAAAGATACATTTCAAGAATGGAATGACCCATTTTGAGCAAAATTTCAGGTCCAGCAAAACTCCAAATCATAGACCAAAGACTGTTAGATGTAAACTGAATGATAACTATCTATTTAGGAATTGTGGTTTCTAGTGTCTCAAATCAGTCCATTAAGGCATACACTGAACATTAAGGCATACGTTGGAGTAGCATTGTGTTTTTTGTTTTTTGTTTTTGTTTTTGTTTTTTGCAGTGCTGAGGATTGAACCCCACTCCACCAACTGAGCTATATCCCTAGCCCAGCATTGTGTTTTAAGAAACAGAAATTTATATTTTCATGATTAGGTACAGCATAAATATAAACACACTTAAACATATAAAATACATATGCATTTATGTGTACATACACATATGTATAGAAATAACCCAAAATATTATAATCTATTTTTAAATAGTAAAATTTTACAAATTTATGATGTGCAACATATTTATGTACATTGTGGAATGGCCAAATCAAGGTATTTGGCATATGCTTTACCTCCCATGCTTATTTGTGTGGGGTGGTGGGAACAGTTAAAATGAGCTCACATCAGTCTTAACTTAGGCAATATGTTGTTATTTATTGGAGTTGACATGAGGTACAACAGATCAGATGATTTCTCCTCACTGTAATGTTGTGTTCTTTAACCAACATCTCCCTAATTTCCACACCCCCTACCTCTGGTAACCAACATTTTACTCTCTTTTATGAATTCCACTTTTTAATACTCTGCATATAAATGAGGTTATGCAGTACTTGTCTCTGTGCTTGCCAATTTCACCTAACGCAATGTCTCCCCTGTCATCCCTGTCTTCCCGAATGTCAGGATCTCCTGTTTGAAGGCTGAATATTTCATTGTGTATGTCTACCACATTTTTTATCTGTTCATCCATTAATGAGTACTTAGGCTAATCACACATCTTGCTATTATGACTAATGTTGCAAAGAACACCAGAGTGCCCATACCTCTTCCAAATATTGATTTCATACTATTAGGACACATACCAATAGAACTTCTGGATCACATGGTTGTAGTCTTCTTTTTAATTTTTTGAGGAAACTTTGTGCTATTTTTCATAAAGTCTATACATCTTTTTGATAACGGTTATCTAACAGGTGTGAGGTGATACCCTTTGTGGTTTTAATTGGCATTTCCCTGATGATTAGAGGTGTTGAACATATTTTCACATAACTGTTGGTCATTTTATGTCCTCTTTTGAGAGATATCTATTCTGGGCCTTAGGTATTTTTAAGTGAGGTCATTTGTTTTCTTACTATTAAGTTCCATGCATTCCTTATATATTTTAAATATTAACTCCTTATCACTTGTGCAGTTTGGAAATGTCTTTTCCTGTTCTCCTATTCTGTAGGTTGTCTATCATTTTGTTGATTATTTCCTTAGCTATGTAGAAGGGTTTTAGTTGGAGGTAATCCTATTTCTTCATTTTAGTTTTTGTTTCTTGTGCTTTTGGGATCATTTCTAAAACGTTATTTTCCAGACCAATGTAACAGAACTTTTCTCCTATGTTTTCTTCTAGTGTTTCATTTCCAAGTGTTATGTTTAGTCTTATTATCCACTTGAGTGAATGCATACCATTGAATATGGTGTGCATTTAGCAGTCACTTTGATGTCAGGGTACAGGGTGAATTGGACATAAAAGCAGAAGAAATTAAGTCAACAAAGATTGCAAAAAAAAAAATCCAACAAGTTCACCTTTACTCAGTTAAACTTTATATTTGTGAATGGACAATATGTGTTGATATCAGAGTAAATGCCAAATAGACTAACTACCATGAATATAAAATAGACTTGCCCTAGCTATGAAGGTCTTTCATGGAGAGAAGCATGAATATCCTGGTAATAGAGAGAGAGCTACAGAAAAGAGGTCAAAGTGAGTCAGATAGGACCCTTCCCTACCAGCAAGGCAGGCACCAGCTGCTGAGCTTCTAGAGTTCCCTGCTGCTCTCAATATCATTCCTGGGCTAGTCTTTGAAGATATGATGGTACCCCTCCCTACTTACACACACACACACACACACACACACACACACACACACACACACACACAGGAACCTTTTTACTTGCTGATGTCTTTTGTACTCTTCTTGAACCATGGGTGGGGAAGACATCATCATTGACAACCCTAGATAATCTGAAAAGTAGGAAACATGCATGGTTTGAAAAGCTGACTATAAATTGACTTTTAAGTAAAATATTGAATTTCATGTCATGATTTAGAAAATTAAAAGTAAAAAGAGAATTACATTTCTCCTAAGTTTTTTCTCGATAATCTGAATTGACATGCTATGTAGAGAACTTAAATCTAAAGAAAGTTAATAACGACTCACATTTATATATGAAATTATAATTGACAATACATGTGATCTTTTAACTCATTTTCACAGAGCTTCAGAACTGCAAAGAAATTGATATTTTTTATTTTAGTATGAAATGAGAATTCGTGGAGTTATGTGATTCCCAGAAGTTTTCAAATAAATAGCATAGGCAGCACCTTCTTCAAATCGAAGGTGACTTTCATTCTACCACTACACTGCTAAAAAGCACTATTTTGTTTAAACCAAAGAAAATAGAAAAAACTTCCATTGTATATAATTGATGATATCCCTGGGAAGAATAATTGAGAAATTTCCACATAAAGAAAAAAATATTCTTTATTCTCAATAAAAATTTGTCCTAAAATTATTGAGACTCTGATTTTCTCAATGAAAGAACAACAAAGCTATAGATCCAATCTTCTCATCACTATTTTAGTCATTCATTTTTATTCCTTTAAATTCCCATTTTCCTGGGCATGCACATCTGGGGCAGTCTTGCTCTCTATATGGGGCTCTACAGTCATGTACTCTGTGATGGAAATGGTACCCTGGATGGAAGTGCCTGGCATAATCTACCTATGTTACACTTATCTCAAAATATCCCTGGCCCCTGATGATGGTACTGAGTCCACACAGTTGGTATCCTGAGCCACAAGGAAGGCCCTCAACTCTAAAGCAGTTGCTCTGGTTCCTACTTAATTACTGTTCTTCTATGTACAAATCTCAATCTAAGGTTGATGGAAGTTCTCCTCAATAACATCAGGAGAAATGAGCAAATAAAAATGCAAATAATAAGAGACTTAAGTAACAGGGTGGGGAGGTAGGATTTCTCAGTTATATCTCAAAAAGAGAAAAAATATTGCAACGGTGTCATTCTATCTAGGAGAAAGAAATCCTCAAGATAGTTGAGTAACCACTCCTTGCGTTTTGTTACCAAGTGCATTTGCTGTAAGTCCTAGTTAGTTTTAATAGTGCTCTTGTACTATGAAACTGATTTCAGTCTTAGGTTGCTCTAGAAAGATTTCCCTCTGCCATCTGCACCAAGACTTGGAAGAGGCAGAAAGAATATTCCTTTTCTCTGGCCCCTTCAAATGAGAAGATGTCATTGAGCTCTTAAAAATCATTGGGTAGGTACAGCAAGGAGGTATCACACATTTACACTAGTGATCCAATTTTTTCCCTGAGGCCAGAAGCAGTATTCTTGAAGTCTCAAAGATTTATTTATTTATTTATTTATTTATTTATTTATTTATTTTGTTTGCATTACAAATTCTACAAAACTGAATCCCATTTCTGCTCCCTCATGCCCTATTCATTTCAGATCAGACCTTGGTTCCTTTTATGGTGAAAGTATAAAAAATACTTTTTTCCTTCTTAAACATAATGAAATTATTAATGAGCAGAGAAATAATGCATGAAAGTTTGCTAGTATGGCAGCTGCATTATTCTTTAAATCCAAATAAATAGTTAATTTTCTAAAAATTACATGCCAAATCTCATAACCAATTTCATGCTTACAACAAATAACTATGCTATAAGGTAATAAAGTCTGTGGTGACCCAGTAAAGTTCTTCCACTTGTATAAAATGACTTAAACTAGACCGCAGCCACACAGAGTTAGGAGGCAATGTTTTGTGTGCTGGGGAAAATCCTAAATCCATCATTATTCCACGTGTGTGAAGTATGATGATTCTATTCATTAAATCAATACAAATTATGGACATTGACATTAGAGGTAGTACATGTGCAAAGAATCAAATTAACTGTTTCACTGTTCAGTGGGCAGAAAAGCAGTGTGGCCGGGGTAGCAAGGCTGATAAATGCCATCCAGGGAAGAGGCCAGTGCATGATTGGAGGGTGCTGAGAGCAGACAGCATGCACACTGATTCAAGGGATAGAGTGTCCACTTGCAGGAGGAGAGAAAGAGGGCAAGACTCAGCCCCCTGCACTGCAAAGGGTTCCCTTTGGTGATGATTTTCCTCTGCAACCAACTGGGGACAACGTAACTGCACATAGCTCAATTCATTCTGTGTTGGAAGAAACTAGAGCCCTAGCCTATGGGGTCTAAAACAGCTATGAGTGAGAACAGTGGGAACATATGCTTAAGCAGAACAAAGGAACACACATTTACAGCAGGAAAGGATGTTGCTGCACTAGGTGAGGAGTGAGGCACAGGCTCAGAGGACACTGCTCTGGCAAGGGCTCAGGGCCCCAAACCCAGTCTGCTGCAGCAGAGCAGGACTTGAAATACTGTACACAGGAGACTGCCTTTCTCAGCATCACCTTTTCTGAACTAAACCCATAAGCCAGTGCCACTACTGTGTCCCTCAGCTTCCTCCCATTGACCATCTCATGGTTGTCAAATCTGCTATAAGAGCTACCATCGAAGTGTTCCACAACTCACCCAAACCTTCCTCCGGAATTTACTGCCTCTTCCCTTTCTGCTCACAGAATATCTAGAGCTGAGTGCTCTTCACCAATTCAGGTTTCCGAGCAAAGTCTTAGCCACGTTCTCACTGCAGATTCAGCATTGCGTGAGCAGGTTCAACCTTGTGTGAGTGACTCTATAACACACACGTTGGGCACTCGCATTGCCTACCCACGCCCCTATTGTCCCTTTGAGCTTATTTATTGAGCACCTTGGTCAAGACCTGCATTAGATAGGCCCTTTCAAAAGTTCCTATGCAGATGGCCATGATCTTATTGCTGCTCAGTAGGTATCATCGTATTATGACACTGAGTTTCCTAGACATATGCTTTAACACTGTCCTTTCTACATATCTGTCCTGAGCCAAAGCATCACAGGTCTCATTAAAATATGCAATTGTCCTGACCCTATTAGCCAACTCAGGCTAAAATTTTAAAGCATGAGAAAAAAAATCTTAAAAATTTAAAATACTTCTTCAGAATGCTGTCATACAGCCCTATATGTTGATTAGGAATAAAAATTTGGAATGTTCAAATTGGATTAATCAGATATTCTAAAACCATTCTTTCGGGGAAAACTCAGTCTCATTTGGAAACAATGCCCTGTTTCAAGATCACCTTCCCTTTCGGAGGAGTTTTCTCCCTAAGATGACATTTGACTGGGGAGGCAGGTGGTAGTGGCTGGGAAGCCTAATGTGCTCCCAGGTTAGTGAACATGGGCTTGGGCTTCTGTGGCCTCCAGGGTGCTTAGCAGCTAGCATCTGACCATCTAGGGCAGTGTCCTTTGCCACCTGGGTGGTCTGTCTCCTGCTGGTTTGTAGTTGCAGTCTCTACCTAGAGAGGTGCTGGTCTCTTTGTCACAGGCAGTGATGGTGGAGAAAACTGGCTTGCACTCTCAGGAATTCTCTTTGCCAGTAAATGTGAGCTTTTGGCAAGTTCTTCATAAAACCCATTGACCTGACAATGGACCCTTAACTCCTGCGGAGGGTCGCTGTGCCCTATAGTACTGACGCTATGCTAGGCCTACTGATTTATCTATGTTGGACAAGGTTGAGGACTAGCTAAGAAGCAAAACCTCAGTGGCATTTTCCTCTATATAAATGTATGAAAGAGGGCATCAGGTGTGGGAGAGCACATCCCAAACCCATCCTCCATCAACTGCGTCAATTCTCAAACACCAGCATCCTCTCTGAGCCTAAGGTTAGAGAGAACAAGTGGGACACACATGACTGATGGCTTTCCTCTCTTCCACTTTTTCTTCTCTCTTTCTTTTATTTCACAAGTGGTTACTTTCAGGCCCATGTCCTAAACACTCTGAATGGAGGGGCAAAAAAAAAAAAAATTCTCAATATTCATGGAGCTTACATTCCAGAAATGAAAATAAAAATAGACAAGAAAAAAGTTTAAATATCAAGAGACAATGCTTGAGGAAAAATAAAGGGAGTAGAAAGCGACTGTAAGAGAAAACAGTTGTTCATGGAAAAGCTCTTTGAAGAGGAATCATTTGTGAGCAGAGACCTGCATGTTACAGGAGAGTGAGCTGAATCTAAATCTACAGGGAGTGCCTTCTGGTCAGAGATAGCAATGATTGCAAAGGTCCCAAGACTGGAACAAGTACGGCTCCATGGAGGGAGAGTAAGACAGCCAGTATGACAGAGGGAGTGACCATGAGGGGCTGGGATGAACTGGAGAAAGACCAGATTAGGGGACACTCAGCATTACTGTAGTGATTTGAGCATCAGCGACATGACTGATTTGTTTTTAAAGACTATCTCTATTGAACACTCACTACAGGGAGGAAAAAAGAGAAAACAAGAAGAAAACATAGCACATTTATAAGAGCGCATGGCAGTGGGTGATTTTATGGTGGAGACATGATTGTATCTGGGGTATCTGTAGAATGAGTGTGTAGAATGTAGAATTCCAGAATGAATGGGTAAATGTTGAACAGATGTTGACATCATGTATTGAGACAAGGGAGACTGGAGGGGGTAAAGCATGGGGGTATCAAAAGTTCATTTTTGGAAACATAAAATTTGGATGCTCATTAGACATTCAAATAACTGTGCTGAATATGCAAATACTTAAACAAGCAGGAGCTCTGGATAGAGTTTCAGCTGTAAGAATAAATGTGGAAATCATCAGAGATGGCATCTGTCATCAGAGAACTTGATGACATTAGCCATAGACTAAGTTTGGAGTGGTATGATAAGAGTTCCTAAGATTGAACTGGTAAGTGACTTGACTTTATTGAGAAGGACACAGTAAAGGAGCACGAGAAGTGACCAATCAGGTGAAGAATACCTGGAGAGTGTGTGTCTAAGAAGTCAAGAAAAGAAAGTAGTTCCCGAAGGACGAGGTAATCACATCAAATACTCTGAAAGGGCAAATAAGATGTCACCTTGATGAAGGCATTTTAGTGGATTTGTGAAGATGGAAGTCTGATTGGAGAGGATTAAAGAGAGAGTGGGGAGAGCTTCTACTTAAATACATTTATCTCCACACCCTCCCCAAATACCACTAAACTGTACATAATGGAATTTTTTAAAAGGCATAAACTACAAGGACAAAAAGTGTATAGAAGGAGACAACAGCAAAAAACTGATGTCAGCAAAATTTTATCATCTGGTGAAAAATGGAGTCTTAGTAACTGATTCAATAGAACACAGAAGCTGAAATGTAACAACACATTAAGGATGCCAGAGGATGCAAATGTATTATCTTGTAACCTCTAAGGAAGTTCAGACATGGGAGAATCAGTTGCCTTAGAAAGCAGGAGGATAAGATGGATCTAAGGGCAAGAGTGTTGAGTGAACCTCTTTTAAGGTATCTACTAGATACCAGGTTTGACATGCAGGCTCTTCTAGGCAGGCAAGTGTCCAGACTCAGTCAGGACTAGGAGACCGCTCACTGAAAAGGTGTGACAGGAGGATAAAACTTCTGAGCACAGGGACACCAGGTTCCAGCGAAGATTTTTAAAAAAATACTTTAAAGAGTTCCCATATGCCACTTCCTTGCCCAATTCTATCCTTCACCTTCACCAAGATGGCTGCCAGGCTTACACCAATGCCCTCCCACAGTGAAGCAATCCAAAATGCTCACCTTCACTTTTGAAGGTTGTGATTCTGCTTATGCTTCTACACCATTGTGACCTTCTCATCATTGACAGGATTCCATTTTTCCGGCAACCCATAATGAACTAGCTGTCAAGAGAAGTCCTCCAAGTTCACCCAGAGGGCATTGTCCTACTCACAAACAAACAAACAAACAAACAAAAAACTCTTGAAATGATATCTGCCCATTCCTATCTACTTCCAACCTTAAAATGAGCATTTACATACTCCCAAGAGATCATTGACAGGAATGCACTTGAAACTAATTATTGCTAGTTTTTCATCCAGTCTATCTTATTGTTTGTGTCTTTCTGTAAATTGGCTGTGATATTTAGCCAAGTGTCTGGTGTGAAAACATATGGTCCGGTGCAATGAGTATGAGACCCGACACACCGACACAGACATCTAAGGTGTTTAATGATATGCGATGATGTAAATTAAAAAAAAAACAAAAACGCAGTTTTCCAAATCATTACTTAGATTCAAGGAGGCAGAGATCCAGCTGTTTTACCACATTTCCTGCACATGATTATTAAATTCACATATTAACTGTTCTTTTACAATAAATTGTCCTTGGTCACCTTCAGAATCATTCACAGAAAACTTGATGACCCTGTTTCTAAAGTTTTACCCAGTGATCTAAAAACAAAGGAAGCCAAACACCTCCCATTTCTGGGCTAATGAAGACATCAGTAAAATCAGTCAATTCTCTGTCACTGTCCATCCAAATCATTCTATTTACAATTTATGTACAATTTTATTACCTTAAAATTCATGCCTTATCGTCTTAAACAATGTTTCTAGTAAAGCTGCCTACTTTATGTAGACTACAGAAAGAGTTGTACACAGACCTTGTCTGGGGAACGGAGAACAGCCTTCACTATCTTTTTGGCTTAGAGCCCTATTCTCCCTACCTGTAAAATGGAATCCTGCCCCTGGGATCCCTCAAACTCATCATAAAATCAAAAGTGACAATGACAGCAAATACTTTGTCACTCTCTTCAACATCTACCTCAATTATCTGTACTACCCTTATATGTTATTCTTATACAAAAAATTCTGCTGATTTCTATGTATACATATTCATTAACTTATTCAAATAGATATATTTTAAGTAACTTGTAGCATATAATCTCAATGGCCCTCCTCACTTTCAATTAAATAAATATTCCCACAACAAATTTAAAGGAAAAACCAAGGTCAGTCCTGAAATTGGTGGCAGTACCCAGAGTAAAATTTGGGACCCTGGTCTTCCCATTAACATATATGTTAATTTCTCAAAAGATAACACTTAACTTTTGAAAGGTCTGATGTGCTGCTGAGATAAACACAAAGCAAAATGTGATAACGTGAATGTTCAAGATGACATGTGATATGTCCCAACTCAATATTAGCAAAATCTAAGGTGAGGAGATTCTCCTAAATACACATTTATTCAAACAGCATATTCAGTATAACTCTAAAGTTATAATACTGATGGATTAGATAATTCTAAAAAACAAATCCTTTGTTTATATGTTTAGTGACATTAAAGATTTTATTTGGCATAATTTATTGCTCTAGAGATTACCAATAGCTCTGCAGTCACAATACAAAAAAAGACCAGAGCTTCATCTATTTTTTTATTTTGAATTTTCCCCTCTCCACAGTGATGTGAAATATTCTGGGATTACAGAACACAACCTGTATACTTTTTATCTTTAATGAATCACACACTCTCTGTTAGGAACTTGTTTACAAAGGGTTAGCAGAGAGCTTCTGGTCGTATGGTTTTCAACACTTTTAGAAAATTAGCATCTTCCTCTACTACCTCCAAGTTCCAAAGGCATATTGAAACCTTCTACTTCCTCATCTCCCAGAGTTTGGAATATAATGCCAGGAAATAAAGAAGCTTTTAATATGGAGGTTGTGGAAAGGGAACATTACTCCTGATGCTTATTGAGAAGAACAACTCCTTGAAACCAAGTCACTTACTTCCATGTTCTGAAGACATTCAGGAACCAGACACTTTATCTACATGATATTTGACTAACTGCATCATTAGGAGAGTACTCTAAAACTGCCCTTAAGTCTGACATCCTCCTGACGAAAGTGTTGAGTTTATCAAATAAACAAAAGAAAATCAATTACATTTCCACAGATATCTCCAAGTGCTTCTGGGTGGTGGTGGGGGGCGGGGATCAGAATCTGGCTTTTTCCCTTCTTCACAGAAAATCTAGGACGATTTAAGGAAGCAAAGTTCTGCATTCCCCATCCCCCAAATAATGCTGTAGAAATAAACTAGATCACATTTTCATCTTAGTCTTCCATTTTATTCATTGTTGTTTTTGCATGCAAGTTTACTTTAGAATCAAAAGCAAACAGAAAAAGAATTGAAAACTGAATAGGGTGAATGGATCTTTCTTTGTATTAGATCTTCTCTGGTCTAAAATGCTTTTTACTGTAGCCACCTTGGCCTTTTATTTATTTTATTTGTGTTTCATATGATTAGCTTCTTGCAGAATTATACTCTGTAGTGTGAACACAGCTTGATCGCCACATTCCCCTTGGAGTTACATCTGAAATGAATGGACATTGAGGTCAAATGTGGAAGCATGGGGACAATTTTGAGTTTATTCACTTGGTATATTGACTGAACCTTGGGTCAGGGTGACTAGGTCATTCCTTCTAAATTTAGTTTATCTGGATGTGTTTGAACTAGACAAGTAGTTAATTCTTAAACCAAACTCTGGTGACAGTTACTATTACTAATACACAGTTTTTATTTTATGAAAATCAAATGTTTCAAAATAAAGCTTCAAACTGTGAAATACTAAGTAACCTCAAGGAGTTGTGTTTATAATTGTTTTTAATTAAATTTCACAGTCAAGCTATGAACTATAAAATGCATATGTATGCAAATTGTTGCTATGGAAGCTGGACTACCACATAGTGTGTTTTGTTGTTTTAATTTTTATTTTCCTCTTACCAATATTTCTCATGTCTTTGGAATGTCAGATAAAATTTTTATGTCATCTCTGACTAGGATATCCTTGCTTGTTGTTTTCATTTCCTTAAAAGTCCTCCAACTTGTGTTTTGTAGAGATTAATTGTAGATTTTAAAGATTTTTATAGTTCTGATCCCCAATACTTAACCATTTTTACCTATGCTAAATAATTGTGAAATAATAAAAATAAGTGTAAGATTAACATGAATTTATTACGTGGTTTTTTAACTAGCATCTCATGTAGATGGGAGTTTAAAGACTTAACACTTGCAATGCAAGACTTAAGTCTTCAGAAGATAGTAAATAACATTTTTATTGTAAGATGCTTGTTGTTGGGTTAGACTCAGCTGTTAAATGCTCAATATGATAGATATATCACTTGACCTTATTGCTCATGAAGTAGTGGGAGATATGCCCTTAACTCAGGTGATTATGATACTGTATAGCAAGTACAATTGTAAAGTCAATATGCACCTGAATTTTATTTAGAGGTTAGGAAAGAGTTCTCATGGAATGCCTATGCTAAAACATGAAAACGAGTCAGGAAAAGTAATAACAAAATGGGGGAAAGTCAGGCTGAAGATGGAAGAGAGGAAGGGAAAGAATGTTCTTAATGGTAGGAAGAACCTGACAAAATTGATTTATGAAGACTGCCTCATGAATTTGAGGAACTGAATTCAGTTTAAGACATAGGTGAAGAACAAGAAATACCAAAGGACAAGTCTGTAGATTGGCAAGGTATGCAAAATAAAGAGACTGATAAAAGAAGCCATGTTAATTAGTTTGGAATTTAACATGCTGGCAAAGTAGAAATATTGATGGTTGGGGTATGGGGGCTCCCAAACCAGGTAATGACACTAAGGATTACTGCCATGTTATGGTTTAAATATTAGGTGTCCCCCAAAAGCCCATGTGTGAGATAATACATGAAAGTTTAGAGGTAAAATAATTGGGTTATGAGAACCTTAGCCTAATCAGTGCATTAGGTAACTGTAGTCAGGTAGGGTATGGCTGGAAGGGGTGGATCTCTGGGGGTGTACCTTGGGGTATAAATTTTGTGAGCTGATCTTAGTTTATCTCTGCTTCCTGAAGGTCATATTCTGGGCCGCTTTCCTCCACCACATACTTCATGATGTTCTGCCTCACTTCAGACCCAGAGCAATGGAGTAGACAGACAGTCTATGGACTGAGACCTCGGAAACTGTGACTGACAATCTTTTCTAAAATTTTTCTTGTCAGGTCTTTTGGTCACAGTGGCAAAAAAGCTGACTAAAACATCCAACTTCCTAGTAAATAGATGGATGGAAGGTAATTTATCTAGCACTGAGAGCAAGAAGGCAAACTGGAAAGTAACGACAGTTACCTATGTGAGAGGCAACAACTAATGCAGCTTTATAGAGGAAAAGGCTAAATTGAGAAGTATTTAAGAGACATTAACATGAGGACTCGGTGACTTACTGAACATACAGAAAATAGTATAGACGGATGCTGCAAGTTCTGGCTTGGATAATTGGAAAATGGAGTGTCACATACACAAATCAGGATAAATGTTGCTTCTGGTTACTCTTAATCTTAAAATATTTTCTTGAATTCTGTCCTGTCAATGTCAACCTTTCAAATCCATATATTTTTAAAATATTTTTACAAATATCCTAGAGTTGGACTTACTACCCCGCCCCCAACAATACAAACTTAGAATGCAGTTCACTTATCTTTGGAAAGTATTGATGTGTTTGAACATATTCCATAATCTTCTACATGCTGTGATCTTATTTTGAACTTCTTTTTCGCAAGTTTTGTTATTGTCATTTTTATTGTTTACTTGCTTAACAGCCCAGAAGTTTATTTGAAATAATTTCTTACTTACAGTTGATGACTTGTTTGCAGCAGCTTTAAAAGAGAATATGGAGAGTGTGTCCATTCTTCATTTTTAATCTTGCTGTCCATTGGCTCTTTCTCTGACTAAATGCATGCTCCTGTTTACCTAAACAGGAAAGCAGTTTTCCATTGACCCTGAACTCCCCTACCAGAAATGATCTCATGGCTTCGCCTTTTTATCACCAAATTTCTTAAACATAATTGTGCTAGTTTCTGCCTTACCATTCTTCCACGGTAACCTCTTAGAGTATGGCTTCTGTCCTACCCACTCAAATCAAATGGCTCTTTCAGAAATTGGTAATTCAGATATGATTCACAGATTCAATAACATTTTAAAACTTGTGTCTTCTCTTAGCTTACAGGATTTTGAAAATTTTCTAACATATCCTTACTTTAGTTCCAGCGTTGAGCTTATTTCATTGTAATAGTTATCTGTATTTTCTAAGAGCAAACTTCTGAAGGATAAGAAACAAATTTTTCTTCTTCTATTTTGCATAAATATTATATATATAATAAAGTTTCCAAGTGTGTTTCAAAAAAATATTGATTTGAACATTTCAGCATAAATAAATGTTTTATGTTAATGTATTAATGTGTTGTACCCGAGTGTCGAGAGATTTTATTAATATGCAGAAAAAGAGGAATTTAGCTGAAAGTCAAAGGCTAAGTTTATCAGAGAGAAATCTAGAAATCTAGAAATTCAGGGAGCAGGATGAAAGAAGGGGCCTCATTTAAATTTCTTCTGACATTTTTCACAACTTAACCTTTGTTTGGTAAAAAGTAAATTTTTAATATTTTGCTTTTTATCACATTTATTTTACACAGACCTATGTCATAGATCATTTTATACATAACCCACTTCTAGTTTGTGCTGAAAGAAATAATATTATGCATATATCCCCTCAGAGCATAATACCTTGAAAATAAATGTTGGGTTTAATTTATTTTACTTTATTTATTATAATGCATTTAACTTATTACTTATTAAAGGACATATACATATATGCACAAATACCATTAGGTGCACTGAGCAAGAGAATTCTTGGGCCTCTGTGACACTGGACAGTATAATTCAACTATGTAGTCAGTAACCTTAATACAAGTTTATTCTGACTTGCTCTCCAATGTATTGGGGCTGTGCTTGCATGTAGCTCTGTCGGTTGGAGTTTCAGAGTAGTTACAAACATAAACCTGGCATTCCGATTATTTACCCAACTAGCTGCTCCAGTTCCTGATGGTCACTAAAGGGCTACAGGCAATTTTATATTTGGAAGCTTATTTCATCTATGCCAGTGCAGTCTCTTGCTTCTAAAGACTGCAAAACACTAGCTCCTTGTATACCCCAGCTCTCTGAGACTAGTATAGGTCAATATTGATACCAGTCTGGGATCCTTGTTAAAGGAAGACTATACTTTTAGAACTTAGCCTTCTAGCTAGCAATTCAAAGAGGGAAATGAGATATGTAAACTAGTTCACTATATCCAAAGAAATTCTCAGCAGAATAGCTGTGTTGGATCATACCCAGATGTGGTGACTCACCAGAAGGGCACATAAGACTCAGAAGTCCTTATAGCTATAGTTCATTTTTCCTTTGGTTTATTATTCAGCAAGAGGTTACAAAGCAATATCAGTGAAAGGGAAAGGCACAGAGTCTGCAGGAAACCAGGAGCAAGTCTCTAAAAGTTCTCTCTCAATAGAGTTACACAGGACACAATTCCTTCAATAAGTTTGGACAATTTGTACAGAATGTGGTCTACTCTCCTGAGCCTATGCACATAGTGCGTACATGATTGAATTCAGTCACTCAAGGGTACAGAACTCAAAGAAAGCAAGTGTTCACCACAATTCCTACTGTTTGCATAAACTGTCCAAACTGGTAGAATGTGATTCAGGTCTCAAGTTTAAACAGCTTACTTTCCAAGAACCAGTCAAGAGGAACCTATGATGGAAATAAGCCCTTCTTAGGAATGTGCTAGGTGTTGAGCTCACTCTTTCTAGCACAACAATTCTTTTAATCCTAGAACCTAAGAGAATCTCTGTCTTCCTAGCAGCAACCGCTCTTTCTCAACCCCAGAACCCCATCCCTTCCATGGATCATTTCAGAAAGACTTGAGGTTTGATCTTGGTTTGGTTTGGCTTTGCTTTTCTTTCGCTAAAATTTACTAAACCTAGATGATAAAATTTAGAAAAAAAAAATCTGTAGACAACATTTGGAACATTTTATAACTGAGGTATCAAAGACAGAGAGAAACAAATGGGTTGAAGAAATTGCACCTCGTGAGCACAATACAACCTACCCATGAGAGTTCTAAGAATATCATGGGCTGGATATTCCTCTTTCTTGGCTGCATCCTCTAATGTAAAATCAACAAGGAGATGCAACACTGATTCATTTGCCTACAGAATACTGTGTCTCTCTTCTCATGTCACATTTTGAAGTGGACAGTTAGGTCTGTAAGTTAATTTTTGCACTTTGAAGTCATTTACTTTCATTGTGTGGTGGTGTTCTTCACCACATGCACCATCATCTGCATATCCCAGGCTGCATCCAGGTGGGTTCAAGACAGGAAGGAGGGGTGAGAACACAAGAGGTAACCCCTTGTCTCAAGGACCAAGTCCAGAAGTGATAACATTTCCAACCGCCTCCATGGGGAAAACCACGCTCAACCTAAGAGACTGGATCTCTTTTACCCATGTACTCAAAGAGAAGAGAAGAATGGATTTTGGTATCAGTCTGCAGTCTCAACCTCACATAGTATACTTACTGTTGTTGCCACAAATGAGTGAGTCATGTATTAACTAAGAGATCATAAAGAAATGTTAATGCATTCTTTTTTTTTAAATACAAGTCAGTAATTAAATGGAATTTGTTTTACAAGAGTTTACTTTCAGGTCAACTTTTTGAAAAACATATCCTTTGGATAAAACATTAAAGAGATCTCTGCATTTCCTTAAAACGTATTTAGGGAGTTACATGTGCAAAATTATATCTATTTCAGAAAACAAATATAGACTTAAGTGTACAAATAATTTAACACATGCTGTTTTAAAATATTTAATGTGCACATTAAAAATATAAGGATACATAAACTATGTAAAATAAAAAGTACAGATAAGAAGGCTTTATGAATTGGCATAATCATATACCTTTTTTCTTTTTCTCTTTTGCTTTTGATACCGGGGATTGAACCCAGGGGCACTTAATCACTGAGCCATATCCCTAACCCTTTTTAATATTCTATTTAGAAACAGGGTCTTGCTCAGTTGCTTAGGGCCTTGCTAAGTTGCTGAGGCTGGCTTTGGACTCAAGATCCTACTCCCTCAGACCCCTGAGCCACTGGAATTACAGGTGTGCGCTACCACACCCAGCACCCATATGCCTTTTCAAAATAGAACTCTAATACCTAGTCTTCACTAGATACCTGGAACCTTCTTCAAATCAACACCTTTTGAAGTGGTAGAACCAAACACACTGAAAACTTTCAATTATGTATGTTAATTTCATATTTCCTTTATGTTCTTATACTAATTTTGCCAAGTTAAATAAAGAATTAAATAGAAAAAAAAACTGCTTTATTTAAATAAAGAAAATTAATTTTAATGAACATTTATAGCATGTTTAAACTCCACCATTCCTAAGAAATTTTACCTGAGTTTTAGTTATTAGATTCCTACAATAAAGACACATTGCTGAGTGTTTTCAGTTTATATTTATTGTTCAACATTTGGCATATGGATTTGTCTAGACAATATAAATGGCTCTTTTTTTCTCATCCACATGAAAGAGTTTCATCTAGAAAGTGTATCAATAAGTGCATTGTGGAATCTGCTGACTCTTCCTGAAGGAATTTGAGTGCAATTTGGAAATAAAGAGTTGTAGTGCTTTAAGCAGTCGCTGAATGTCGACCAGAACCCTGGTTCCCATTACAGCTCCCAGACAGATCACTGAATTATTGAACATACATGAATAGCATGCAACCTTGATTAGAGAATTGTTAATCAACCCATGTGGTGTGTAGGTCAAAAACCAATTAAAAATCTGTGATTGGAATATATGATTAAGAAACAATTAAATACACAGTTTAATAAAAAAGAGTGTCGATCATAATGAATTATTTGCTCTTTTCTATAATCACTAAGAAATATTCTTTTAATCATCAATCCTCCCATATTACTATATTTATAATTTAAAAAATGATTTGACAAAAATTGTATTCATCTACAAGCAAATACTTTCCTTGTCACTAAGGCTTATTCAAAATACTATTGTTCCAGGCCTTGTCCTGGATTTTATTGTTTTCTTCCCTAAAATAAATTATGTATGATGTTTTAGGGAGACTTTGAAGTTCAATCAGTTTTGGCAAAAGAGTACTACTTTGCAAATAGTTAAATTAGAATTCTGCCTGTAATTTATCCCTTTGAAACATTTCTGCATCAGAGAGATCTGAAAAATAAATGAGCAGCCATGTTCACTAGATTTGCAAAATATACTGTTAGGACACTAAGGGGGAAAAAAGTTTGCCTGAATTTTTTTTTAAGAGAACATGAAAAGACTGAGAGAAGAACTATAACATTAAGTTTTTAATCAGTCATGTCAAAGGATAGGAAAATCAAGTACATGCTGTCTGATGTTAATTTATATTAGAACAAATGTAAGGTAATGGAGGGGAATTAGACTTTTGAATTCAAGTATGTTAAACTTTTAAAAATTAGTTTTTTTATAAAGGTAGTAAAAACAAGATATTAAACCTTTTAATTGGGTCTGAGAATCTATCTTGAATCAAGCCACATACATTTTTATAGACCTACAGACTGAGGCTGGTGCTTCCTCCTGCAAGGACTGATGTCTACAATTTCCTTTCCAGACTGTTCTGAGAGTATGATAGACAATTCTTCACCATTAGGATCTGGAATTCACATCCTAAGTATTTAACATTGCTTTTTTTGCGCTAATTTCCAGAATATATAAAGAACTCAAAAAACTCTACACCAAGAATATAAATAATCCAGTCAACAAATGGGCTAAGGAAATGAACAGACACTTCACAGAAGAAGATGTACAAGCAATCAACAGATATATGAAAAAATGTTCAACATCTCTAGTAATAAGAAAAATGCATATCAAAACTACCCTAAGATTCCATCTCACCCCAATTAGAATGGCGATTATCAAGAACACAAGCAACAATAGGTGTTGGCGAGGATGTGGGGAAAAAGCTACACTCATACATTGCTGGTGGGGTTGCAAATTAGCGCAGCCACCCTGGAAAGCAGTGTGGAGATTCCTCAGCAAGCTTGGAATGGAACCACCATTTGACCCAGCTATCCCACTCCTTGGCCTATACCCAAAGGACTTAAAATCAGCATACTACAGAGATACAGCCACATCAATGTTCATTGCTGCTCAATTCACCATAGCCAGATTGTGGAACCAACCTAGATGTCCTTCAATTGATGAATGGATAAAGAAATTGTGGCATATATATACAATGGAATATTACTCCACCATAAGAATAATAAAATTATGGCATTTGCAGGCAAATGAATGAAATTGGAGAATATCATGCTAAGAGAGATAAGCCAATCTCAAAAAACCAAAGGATGAATGATCTCGCTGATAAGCAGATGATGACATATAATGGAGGGTGGGAGGGGTTAGCGTTAGGGTTAGGGTTAGGTTTAGGGTTAGGGTGAAGGAGGGGGGCAAGAATGGAGGAAAGAAGGACTGTATAGAGGGAAACGAGGGATGGGAGGGGTGGGGGGGAAGGAAAAAAAAATAGCAGAATGAATCAAACAACATTACCCTGTGTAAATTTGTGATTACACATATGGTATGCCTTGGCTCCATGTACAAACAAAGAAACTACATGTATCCCATTTGTTTACAATAAAAAAAATTCAAAAAAAACATTGCTTTTTCTGTTTGCTTGTTTAATTGGAGAATGGCATTACAAGGGAGTTTTTCATTTCATTTTTTTTTTCTCCTCAGGAATGGCGTCACCACTATTTTAATAAGGAAGAAACTTTAAGCCCAAAAGCATAGTACAAGGTGAATTTATTTGTAAATATTTTATAAACTATCAGCTCACAGTGTTTTGTCCCACTCAAAATAATGACTTTGGGAGGTAGTTCATGTGAAACTATGTTCCTTTTTAAACAATGCTATTCTAGTGTTGAAATTTCTATCAAACCTTACAGAAATAATTTTGAATAATCTCAGTGGTTGACAAATATTTATATTTTATAGGCAAATTTTGTTCTGAAATTCCAAAAACTTTTATAACCATATTTAGTTTTATGAAAAAAATATATATTTGAGTGATAATAGCTCAAGTGAGATTATAGAATGATAAACAGGTAAACATAAGAATTAGATTCTTTTGGTCTTTTGAAAATGATGAACTATGAGAAGAAATGCAAAACTATTTCATTTTACTCTTTTCTACAATCCACATGGTTACTTTTTGTGATCATGCTCTGAAGTAGAACAGTGTGTTTAGGTTCATCAGGAGTTAGTAGTACCTCAGTTCTTTTGGTTTGATTATATTAGTTTGAATAGAAAAATAATTTTATTTAAGAAAACTTTTAAGATGTTGCCTATATTCGAGACCACCTAAGAGAAAGAATGAGGTCAGAAAAGAAAATTAGTAATATCAGACACAGACATAAAAGGGGATAGTTTCTTCTCAATTCTTCTAACAGAATGTATTGATACAGCAGGTGATGATTCTTAATCCAGGCCACTAAGGTAGAGTTCACCATGTCTATGTGCTTGTGGATAGTCCTTTAATTAATTCATTTTAATGAATAAATGTGTATTATATATTGTGTACAAAATGTTGTTTGAAATACACATACAAATTGAAATGGTTAACTCACATAATTAACCTGCATTGCATACATCGCATAATCATCATTTTTGTGGTAATAACACTTAAAATCTGCTTCTTAGCCATTTTCAAGAATATAGTACATTGGTGTTAACTGTTAATTGTGCACAGTCCTTTTCAAGAGCACAGGTTTGTGTTTCAATTCAATTTGAGATCAATTGAGAAAAAGTAGTCCAATCATTTTCTTGATGAAGTCTCATTTTTTTGGAGAGAATATGGAAGAATCAACCAATATATACTGTAATTTAGGTTTTTAGTATGAATTGCCCTTCAATTATAATGCTTCCAAGTATATAATGAAGTAATTAAAATCACAGTGTTTGATAGCAAACAGGTCTAGATTCTACTCCTAGTTCTACCAGGCATTAGGTAATTTATTTTAGTCATTCTCTCTCCTCTTTCTCCCTTATCTGGACTAGAACATAAGTCCATGAGAATAAGAATCCTTGTTTTGACCATTTGTGTGCCAGGTATCTAGAAAAGTAACTGGCACAGAGTTATTTAAAAATAATAGAATAGGTGGATTATAATTGGTATTCAAGCATCTATTTACCTCTCATATTCTTAGGTTCCTTATCTGAGAAAACAGTGTTAATAATACTTACCTTATAGAACTGTGAAGTTTATGGTGGCTAGGATTCCTTAAGTTCTTAGAGTAGTGCAGAGTTACTACTGTTCAATGTTTTGTTTTGTTTTGTTTTCTCCTGCTACTTAATGATCAGCATGATTGATTCTGTGGTCACAGATCAAAGTAGCCTGAAAGTCAACAGGTAGATAGGTAGACATTGATCAATGCAAGAATGAGACTACATATAACATGATTCAAAATCATCATAAATATCATTTTAGAGTGCAAATAAATCGATTTTCTGTTCAGTCAAAATATAATTGAAATGATTCTCCAAACATTTCCAAGTACATTATTTGTCAATGGTAACCTCATGGACTGTTTCTAAAAGTTTATTTTTTAATTAAATGAGGTTTATAATGTTTTCCCACATAATGAGAAAATCCAGGTTTCAATTCTGTTGCAGAGAGATAAATCTAACTAAACAGATAACTGAACAGCATAACTGTGCTGTGTATCAGTTTTATTTTTATGTAGTTGAACTATTAGAGTTTCTTTTATATTTTAGAATCTTAAAAATAAATCTGGATCATCTAATCTTACTTCCTCATTTTGCAGATTAGAAATTTGGCGCCCATACAGATGAGTTTACTTCTCTGAAAGTACTTAGCTGCATATTTGCTCAGCTGAGCTTTGAGTCTGCTACTTCTCTCTTCATTCATTACTCTTGCCTAGAAGTGCTTTATTTTTTAAAAAGATAATATTATATAATGAAGGCAATTCTAATACAAAATTCTGGTCATATTAGTTTAAAAATCTTAAATGGTTCTCCTTTGCCTGCATAAGAGTTTTGAATTTAAATGCATACAAGGGGAAAATTTGTAATAAAAATGTTAATGAACACAGATATAGAATAGGGTGTGGGAGGAACCATTCAATATAAAGAATGAATGCTCCAATTCCTGTTACTCAAATTCAACTTAAAGTGGAAACGCCCTCACTCTTCTGTGTGTGTGTGCGTGAAGGCTGAATTTAAGTTCAGAGTTCCATCCACCCTGTGACCCCATCTGAGGAGTTGTTGTGTAGACTTGTAATCAGAGTGCTCATGTACTTTTTACACATTATCATCTTATTAATGGCTTAGCAGCATCTGCACTACCAGCCGGTATCCCTCCCTTCTTTCTTATGATCCAGACATGCCCCAAGCATCTACTGGACCTCTGCCTCTGCACTTCTGAAACCCCCTTATTTTAACTGTTCTTTTATCTACTTTTCTTGCCTTGAAAAACTAGTGCTGTTTTCTGCAAGTGCTCAAGAAATTTCCCTTGCAGTTCTCCCAAGTCTTTCTCCCCACCCCACAAGTGCAAACTATCTATTCCTCTTCGCGGGAAGTCCCATCCATAATTCTGTTCATTACCAAATGACATTCTAGTTCATTGTTTGTATTTGAATGTTGGTTTCTTTGAGTAACTTGGGTGCAAAGGAAAATAGCAAATCTTCAAAAATCCTAGAAATAGTAAAAATGCTTAGCACAAGAAGAGGGCAGAAGAGAGGACAAGAGAAAGGGGAGGTGGGAAAAGATGGAAGTTCTAGCACTTTACCTTAGATAAGATATCGCCTCTCTTCAGTTTCCTATCAGGCAGTTTTGTTCTAAGATTCAGAAGAAAGGTAAAAAAGAAACAGGAGAAAACAGCCAGCCCTTTTGCTTCACTAGATAAAACTTTATCTAACTTCCATTTACTATTCAATGTGTAAGCAAAAAATAGAGTGCTTTGTGATGGGGCCGGTTAATGTAATGGACCTGAACGAGTGTCAGTAATGAGGTTTACTCTCCTGCTGGGTTGTCCACCTTTCATGCATGAAAACCTTAAGAAGCACAAGCATCTAATCTTAAAAATGTGTTTTATTGATGCCTTTAAGTAAGAAAAACATAAGATTCACATGAGTTAAAATACATCAAGATCTGTGTGGTATTAAAATTGAAGTTCAATAGAAAAACATTCAACATTTCCTTGGGTAAAGTTAAAATTTGCATTCAAAAAAAAAAAATAAAGAAAGAAAGAAAGAGAAGGGAGGCAAGGTAACTATTGTACTTTGACCTAAACAAGAATCAGTGCTAGATGAGATAAACAATCTGTCTGGGTTCATTGCTGTTATGGGTATTTGATCTTTTAAAGATCAACATTTTGTGAAAGAAAATAAATAAGAATGTTTTGTTTTACTCTGATACAGTTATCCCAGAGGGTTCATTCATTGATTCTGAACAATTTCGCAAGGTAATTTCAGTTAGCACTATACTTTGCATCTGGAATGTCCCCCAAAGACCCTTGTCCTCAGCTTGGTGCTAATGAGGTGGAGGAACCTTTAAGAGGTGGGGCCTAGTGTCTAGGTATTGGGAGCATGCTCTTCAAGAGGGTTGTGGGACTCCAGTCTCTTCTTCTCTTCCTCTCTTGTTTTTCTCCATGGCTGTGAAGTAAGCTGTTTTTCTGTCACATGTTCCTACCATGATTTGTTGCCTCAACACAGGTCTAAAAGCCACAGGGCCAACTGATCTTCAACTCAATCCTCTGAAACCATGAGCAAAAATAAACTTTTCTTCTTTTTAAGTTGATTTTTCTCAGATATTCACTATAATAACAGATACCTGACTTACACACTTAGGTTATAATATCATTCCAAATTTCCTCAGTGAAAACTTAATAATAGTCTACAAACATTTTCCAGTTTCAGTCAGGAAGAACATTAAAGAAATGCACTCTGGTTAGCTGTAAACATCGTCTTGATAACAATTCTCAGGTAGTACCTAGATTGTTGCTTCACTAAAGGAAAGTGTCACGCTACAACATTTCAAATCTACAAATCTACCACTAGCTCTTAGAATTTCTGAAGAGCAAAAATAAGGTTAATATCAAAACTTTTTTTTTTTTTCTGTAAGATTTTTCTGCTCTGAGAGACCATCTCCAATAGGTTCTATGGAACACAATAAGATCAGGGAAATTCCTGGGAAGTCCAGACAATTGAGCAGTATCAGAAAATCTGAAATAATTTATGTCCATTGGAAGATCAGGGTTTGCTTCTGAAGGAAGAACTAGTGTAAACTATATGTTTAAATGTATGGGTTAATTCTATAAACAATCCATATTAAAAGTATAGTGATAGTGAAAACAAATTGCTAAAGTGATGGAAGGTCATGGGCTTGTTCCAGTAAGTGGTCTGGGTTAGAAGACACATTCCTGAACCCCGTTAACATGGGATGGGATCCTACGGTGAGACCACTCACCGAGAGTTATTTATTTTTTACCTTCGTCCCCCTTTGCTTTGTCTGGGAATGACTGCTGAGATGTTTACAACCAACATCTTTAACACCATCATTTCAGGAAATATGTGCCAGAGTCAAGGCAATAATCCATATGTAAGTTCCAGTAAAGTTATTCATTCAAAATATACTCTTTGACAAAAATTCATTTTCAAAAAACCTATAGCTTTTCTCCCTCAGCTACAAAATGGAATCTGCTAGTTATCCTCAGGATTGCGTTGACAAATTTATCAGTCTGATCTCCTTTCCCTTTGCAAATGACTTTTTAAAACTCAAGAATATGTCAGTTATAGAATTTCTTCCAACCCTTTCTCTAATATTGAAATGTAAATTCTAATTGTTATTAAAACACTAAAGACATTCTATGTTCCCCTTTAAACACACTTATCTTTCTCTTAGGCAATAAAACTAAGCAAGTGTTTCCAAAGACAGGGATGTGATTTTTTTTTTTTTTTTTTTTTTTTTTGGTGAAAATTTTATGCCAATATATAAAACAGGAAGTTCCTAATTTCTGTATTGCTATGAGATCCCAAATAGTTTAGCACACAAAATTTTACAGAAGTTTCAAAGAATCAGCCATGAAATTGCATGGTAGGCTTATTTGCATTGGGTACCAGGGAGAATATTTTTAGCTTAGAGCTATTTTAGACATGACCGGGTAAAAATGAGCTCCCTTGCTACCCCAAGAGTATGCATACATTTTTACAATAAATAATGAAGGATAAAAAAGGTATGAAGAATAATAGTGCATTTGGAATTAGGTCTTTGCTCTAAGCTCTCTGAAGGGAGGTTAATGTGTGAAAGGGCATCCCTATTCATGCAATCTGAATGCTGATAAATAATACATAATGCTGGTGATTATCACCTAATTTCAATATTTATTGAAAACTGCCATTCCAAAGCAATCAAAGCACATCAAGAATTGTACTATTATCTACATTTCTGTAAATTTTCCATAAATATTGAGTTTTCATCATTATCATTAGAATAATTTATTATTAACTTCTTGGATTCATAAATGAATACATATGGAAAATGATTCAAATCTTACACCATAAGTTTTTTCTACCTATTATATTCTTTATAAGTTTGGTACAAATGCAGGAATAAATTACCCAATGAAGTCAGTAAAACTTACTTACAGAGAGGCTGTCTTTGAGAAAAATTAAAAATTTGTAAGTCTTATATCTGATACCAATATATTTCCCCACTAAATGTTATTTCATGTTAACTCTTGCATTGAGGGCAAACATACAGCCCTGTATGGGGAGTTGGGACCCTTGTGTTGGTCTCATATTGCCCAAATTGCACTAGAGAGACTCTTTCTTATAGTCAAAAAATACATTCATTCTCCCAATAGAATTTATCCTATTCATGAAAGCAACATTATTATCACATGATTTATTGTAGGGGTGCCAGCTAGCTCAGGTGCAGGTAAGGGCAGCAGAGTCAAGACCCCCAGACTCCAGGAGTTGGGTGGAAGCAGGCTTGTGGCGAACAATCTGCAAACTTGTTTATTGCAGGAACAGGTACACATTTTATAAGTTTCTTGCCCAATCACAATGTGCCACGGGGGATCAGACCACCAGGCTCCTATACAGGTTCCCTTGGTAACACTATGTCAACTTGGGGCAGTTGTTTACTTTCCTAGGTAGGAGAAGCAGAATGCTCCTCTCCGCAGGTTCACACACTTGAGAAATTCACCACTGCCAGCCAAGAACTAGGATTTCTCCCAATACTTTATTCCAGACATTATGACAAGCACAGGGTATATATTTTAAACAGATAATTAGTGGGATATAATGTTTCTAACATTCTTTGCCCTAAAGTAGTTCATAGTTTAGAGGAATAGAAGGACTTTTACTTAATATGTTCTATAATAAAAAACAGTGATAGCAAATAACTTATATTTGCCAGAAACTCTTCCAAACACTTTATATGTATTCATCCTGGTCACACTCTTGGTGCTATTAATACCCCATTTGGGCTGGCAATATGGCTCCGTTGGTAGAGTGCTTACCTCACAAGGCCCTGGGTTCAATCCCCAGCGCTGCAAAAAACAAAACAAAACAAAAAAACCTATTTATAAAGAAAGAAGACCTTGAGATGCAAAGTAGTTCATTGGAAAAGGGCCATTGCTGAGGAAGAGGTTTATTTAAAGGTTTAGAACTGATTAAAAAGAAAGCTTTCTCAGAGGCAAGAAGGCCTTGTTAGACTTCAAAATCATTAGGAATTGGCATGATGAAGAAAACCAACCAGATATGAATTATGTTCACAACATGTGAAAAATTCAGAGATGTGAGGAGATAAACCACAGCTGGGAACCCCGGTACCTATAGAATGTAAGATGAACACAACTCCGAAGGGACGAGGCCAAGGAATAATGGCTTCCTCGGGGCTCTGTCCCCTGCGAGGGAGTTTGACTTTTTTTTCCAGGTGTTTCCAGGATTTTGGGCTAAGGAATAAATCGTAACCCTACCAACTCTCACTCACCCGGTGGAATGTATTGTTGCCCCATTTTCTTGTTGTCTTCTTCTCTTGGTTGACTAATACCTTTAGAACATAATTGGATGTAAATAAATATTTACTTTAAGGCACTGTTCTCCAGAGAGATTGAAATTCTCTTAAGCAATGGTTAAGGAATATAAAGACTGAGTTTTCTAACATGGGAATTTTAAGTCACTTGACAACATGGTAAGATGGTTTGGAGCAAAAAGAAAAACAAGACATTTTGTTACATCTGTGAATAGTGAAGACGATTGGCTACAAGAACTTGTGGCCTAGTGGCTGATAGGGGCTTTTGAATTCAGTGCTCACATCTGCCACTCACTTATTATAAATCATTTAGCCTCCCTAGAACTCCCTTTCCTAAAACAAGAAAAGGATTGCAGTAGGAGTCCTGGAAAGCAAGGGTATTTCAAACACCTTTCCTGGTCCTTATAGCTTCATTCTATTCTTATCTATTAAAAAAAAAAAAAGAGTTCTGAGTACAAAGTTTGACTTCTTTAGAAATTTTTTGTTTGTTTCCATTCTGGGAATTGAATTCAGGGATGCTTTTCCCTACATCCCTACTGATCTACATCCCTAGGCCCTTTTTTTTTTTTTTTTTTTTTCTTCAAATTTAAAGTAAGGTCTTGCTAAGTAGCTGAGAGTCTCACTACTTAGTTCAATCCCCAGTATGGAAACAAACAAACAAAAAATTTATTAAGACATTAACTTGCAATCCTCCTGCCTTGGTCCCTCAGGTTGCTGGAATCACAAGTCAGACTTAGTGGTATGTTATAGACAATTTTCTAAATGATAGGAATATTTTATCTCAAATGGTGCTAGAAGGATAATAGACAGAAAATCAAATGTATTGATCACTTGATACACAGAAGAGAGTCTTGCCTTTCCAGCAGTACATGAAGTATAAGGTGGAAAATGCAAAACTATCAGTGTACCACATTTCCATAGAACGTGGGGTTTAGCAGGATCGAAGAGCACCACAGGGAACACGCAACAGTGACCACAGAGGCACTTTCTCTGAGGATATACCTATTTATGTGGGATTACATCAAGGTTGACCTTTTTGGAAACTACTTAATTAATTAATTTATTTATTTGTTTTCTGGTGCAAGTGAACCAGGGATTGAACCCAGAAACATTCAACCACTGAGCCACATCCATAGTCATTTTCCGGTTAATTTTTTTAAATTTTGAGACAGGGGTTCCCTAAGTTGCTGAGGTCCCGCCAAGTTGCTGAGGCTGGCTTTGAACATGCACGCCTCCTGCCTCAGTTTCCCCAACCACTGGGATTATAGGCAGGTGAAACCATGCCTGGCTGCACCTGCCTTTAAAATAAATGTGTCTAGAGAAGCAAAGGGACCAAGTATGGTCTCTTCGATGTTAAATTTAAGTATTATTTATAAAACTAATTTCTGTTAACTGTGGCAACAAGAGTAAAATATACTTCTTATAAAATATGTTAATTAATGTTCTTTTTAAGTCTCCAAGAGGGAGTGTAAATACTATGAGGAATGATACACTCTCCAAACTTCTTTGACCAAGAAAACTTCCCCTACAAAGAGCATATCTAACAAAATATAAGTGAAGCAAATGGAAAAGCTGGTATAAATAATGATATACTTTTTCATTCCAGTAAAATTAAAGAATTTGAGGTAATTATGAGATAATTTTAAGTTTTCTTAAGAAAAATATGTTGATTCCTTACAGAATATTTTAATGTAAAAACTTTGTTTGTGCTTTCTTTACCAAACTTTTATAATGGAAATACAGAGAAAGTAAGTATTCAATATTTTAGTCTTTTGCCAGTGTATAAATATCAGAAGTGATATCTTTGAAATCAAATATTTTTATTTAATAATACTATAGTGTACTTTGGAGGTATAAAATGAAGTGTAGAGAAGTCTAGATGAATGGAGAGTTATGTGGCACAGAGATGGTATATGTAAAACAGTCTTGCAGTGATTTATGAACACCAATATGCTTTTGATATTCAGAAATTTAGTTAAATTAGCAAAGTATTATATAACATTTTTGATCCTGTTTTACCATATTTTAGGAAATGTATTTCTAAATTACCACAATCTGGAACCATGAAATTGTTCATAATATTGAATGCATTTATGCAAATGATTATATCTTACTACCGAAATGTTTAACTTTACAGATAGGTGTTTTATGAGAAATATGATATAAAAGGACAATGCTATAACATTTCACAATCTCATGTGAATCTTTCTGTATAAAATAACATAGCTTCAAAATTCATCAAGGAATTATTGCATTAATTATAAGAACTAAAGAAGAAAAAGACACAAGGTAATTAGTGCTAGAAGGCTTTCTCCAAGCCCATGAAAGATAAAATAGGCAAAATATTAGTAAGGATAAAGAATATAAATAAATAATAAATATGACATATGCACATAAATGTTTAAATGCATACTGCATTCTGTAAAAATCAGAGATACCTATATTTCAAAAGTTATAGAATAACTTAAATAAATCAGGTAATGAAATCAAACTGGGGAAAGAACACCCAGGATGCTATAAAACGACTACACCATTTTATATAATGGACTTGAGCATCTGCAAATTTTGATACCCACAGGGGTTCTGAAAACTAATGCTCTGTGGATAATGAGGGACAAATGCAAATTGAAACAAAGTCCTGACCTCTC
The DNA here is from genome assembly GCF_902686445.1 of Sciurus carolinensis. NCBI lineage: Eukaryota > Metazoa > Chordata > Mammalia > Rodentia > Sciuridae > Sciurus > Sciurus carolinensis. Next base: position 17,563,929 of record NC_062217.1, on the reverse strand, counting down.
CCCTGATCCAAGTTCAGATAATCAGGACTTAATTCCTGGTCCCACCTCCACCAAAATTGGTCTAAGCCTCAGGCTTCCCCACAAGGATAATCCTTCGTGGTGCCAATATTCAACTGGATACTCACTCAAAAAATAAGTGTGCTCAGTTGATTCCATTCCTTCCCCATGTTCAATCCCTCTCTACAGCTTCATGGAATTAAACTGGCATTGCCTACAAAGCCCTCGCAAACCTATGTGTTTCTCCTGGTTGCCCCCTGACCTCTTTCCTCAATGACTCTAATATAGCCAGTTTGCTGTCATTTCTGTCCCTTCATCTCCCCAGATCAAGTATGTCCTCCTAGAATCCATTCTTTACATAGAAACCAGTGATGTCATTTTAAATTGCAATTGATCATCCAGCTTTCAGTTCCTTCAGCTCTTCTTCCCACTCAAAGCTTCTTTTTATTCATCACAATGCTTATCATAGTTTTTTTTGGCTCACCAGCTCCAGTTTAATATTCTTCCCACTTGCCCCTTTCCAGGATTTTTATTTCTCATAGTTGTTTTCTTTTTTCACTGAGAAGCTCCTTCCATTTGTAACTAAATATCCTTCTCAGGTCTCTTGACCTGTCACTCCCTATTTCCATGTGAGAGTCTCACAAAAGATGTTCTGTTTTTGTTTTTCCTTTGCTTTCTGGGCATTGGCCACTTGTCTTCACCATTGCACTAACATTAATGATAACACAAAAATTGAACTCTTTATGGAATTTTTAAAAAAGTTCAATGACTGGGATTTACATAATGATGACAATTACTACTCTGTTTTGGATTTACAAAATCTACAATCTCTAGGAGTTACATACACATATTTAAATTAAAAGGGCATCACCTCTTTTTTGGGCAGTAGCTTAAAAGTAAATAACATTTAATGCCTCCACACAGCCCTTAAGCACTCTTCCCAAGGTGATTGCCTTTGTCAAGTTAAAGAAAACTTGTCATGCAAATGATGCACCAGTGGAATTAAGCACATCCCTGGACTTTGTGCAACCTTTTTTTTTTTTCCCCTTTGTCCTCTCCTGACTCCTACTAATTCCTAATTTCCTAAAAGGAAAGTTCTTAAATATCTTAATCATGTTTTTGCACAAATGACTGGATGTTTCTATTGACATGTTTTCTTTGAGTCAAACCAAAGTAGTGTTCTTTGCCCATGCATGACAGTCTGAAGACAGTCTTGTCAAAGACAGTCTGATCATTGACACACTGAAGATAGATTAATTGCAATAAAGAATTTTTTAAAAGCAGTAAATATTTAGGTCAGTTTGATTCCCCCAGACTCCAAATGCTTAACAGGTCATTCTTTATGATCTGAGAACCCATAGAAGACCAGGAAGTAAACAGCTAACTCTTCCTAATACAGTGCTAAAAACAGATCATTTCAGAGTTCCTTTCTTCATTTTTTTCCCTGAAGATTTTCAGAAGAAGAATTTGCTGGTGTCAATTTTGGCTTTAATAGAGAAGCTGCATGATGAACTGAATAACTCCAAGCTAGGTTGCCAAAAATCTTTTAAACTAATTTTAAAACAAAGTACTATGCCTAAATGAAGTTTAACATTCATGCCCTCAATGATTATACTGACTACATGAATGTCACATCTAGAGAGAACCATAAAGATGGATGACATTAGGTGATGAGTATGTCACTATAAAATATTAACCATTGTTTAAACCTCAATGACATGATTCATACTATCTATTAAGATGTTAAAGTAATATGAATTAAGAATTTATTACTTTTAACTTTCTGTCTATATTGGCTTACATATTAAATATCCAAAAATAAATTCAGTCGTGTCTATATTAAAAATATTTTGTTAATCACAACTGTCACTTGATAGTAAGAAATGAAAAAATAGTTGCAGAAAAATGATAATTTTCTTAAAACTAGATCACTCACTTTGCATTCAAAAGATAAAAAAATACCTAAGGGACTTCTTGTCAAGCAATTGTGACTAATCCTTTACATATCAATAAACACATTTTCATTTGTGCACAGATGATCTGCTAAAATTTAAGAGTCAAGTTACTGCTAACCAATTAATAATCACTACAAAGTGCTCTTTTATTTAGTTTTAGAGTGGTGTATTTCATTTTTATTTCATATTTAATCTCCTCATGGCCTGATAACTGCATTTCTGCATTTTTTATGAACGGCTTCATATTTTCAGGCATTGAAATGCATTTATTACTTGAAATAGAACCTTACATTTAAAAACATGAATTTTTATAAACAACTTTGCTAAGTAACTCACCAATTAAAATAGCACTTTATTTACAAAGATAGCATATACCTACTTAAAACTAATCGAATTAAATTCACTCAAATTCAAATAACATGCATAAATTCCAAACATTGTGAAAAGTACAAAGAGATTTCAACATGATTCTCAGAATGCAGTGCAAGTTTGAACTTATGAATTGTTTATTTCTTGAATTTTTCATTTAGTATCTACCAACCATGTTTCACTTTGGGTAGCTGAAACCCCCAGCAATGAAACTGCAGATAAGGGGGAACTACTGTGGTTGTTTTTGAACATTGTAAACTTTTCAGAAATGTAATTATTTTCAGTGATTTTTCTTAGAAAGTTTACTGCTAATATTCAAGTTTAAATCCAAAGGAAAGGATCCTTGGTCTAAGAAAGCCCTTCAATGGAAACTTTTCAGAATTTTTACTTCTGCCATGTCTGTTCACAAAATTTTCAGTATGACATTTGTCTGGTTTTATTTACTTATTTATTTTTGCAGTGCTGGGGATTGAACCCAGGGCCTTGTGTCTGCAAGGTAAGCACTCTACCAACTGAACTACATCCCCAGTCCATGACATTTGTCTAGAACTTTGAGAGTCTGAGATTTCTGTTTTCCTTCTTGCAAGTTATCCAATCACAGATTGGTGGATGATGGAAGAAGATGAAACTGTTCTCACGTAACCATAGCAATAGCCAGAATATCAGCACTTCTTGCTTTGCTTCTCCACATCCCAGTCCTTACAAGTCAACAGGAACAGGGTCAGATAATACATGTAAGCACGAGTCGAATTACGGAAAGAAACCCTAAGTTTTTGGAAACTGCATCTTTTACAACAAGAAATTCACTACTTTTGCTCTGCAGAGAGAACAATCATGATCTTTAAGCTGTCAGTCAATTTGGCCTTTACTGTAGAGAAATATACTGTTTTCCAAGGTAGTTCACTACACAAACATCCTTGAGAAATATTGTATACAAAGGGCTTTCAGTACCCCTGTTTGGAAGATAGGCAAAAATGCAAGGAGCTCATGAAGAGTTGTCTTCTAACTGGGTGTACTCACATTTAACATAAATTTCGATTTCAAACACCCTGCATTTAAATCCATATATTTGTGTCTAATACAGAGCTTCTTTTTTATTATTGTCAAGTCATGTCCTGCAATTTTTAACCTTCTGATATTAAGCTTCTAATTCAGAGATCCTGTGTCAGTGTGATTTTTGACAATAAAATATTGTCCACTGAGAATTTAGATTAATTTGGGTACATAATCTAGGATATTACTTCAAATACAGGTTTACTAATGCAGGGCATTAACAATGTTCAATGATAGGAATGCCCATATTAAATTAGCTTCTTTCATTTTCATTACCTCAGATAATATATTTTCATTTCCAGAAAATAAATGCGTAGTGCTATAATATTTGTATCAGTTGGGATGTTAAGTCTATTCCTGGTCACCTAAAAAAGGTTTCAAGGTTTCATTGGGAAATTGCCCTTGACTATATAACAACCAAGTTGAAAACTGTTTAATGATGAAGTAGTTTTGAGGAAATGGCTATAATCATAAGCCTCACATTTCAATGTATAGTGTGAACTCAGTATCCTGAATTCAACAAGAGAAGGGAGAGAACAGAGGTCATCTCTATCAGACAAAAAATGGGGACTCTAAATGCGGTGCCCAGTAGAAAAGACCAAGTAAATTGTCCTGATGAGTGGGTATGGTGGCAGACACCTATAATCCCAGGGACTTTGGAAAAGGAGGAAAGAGGATTATATATTCAAGCGCAGCCTTGACAATTTAACAAGACCTTGTCTCAAAAGACAAAAAATAAATAAATAAATGAAAATAAAAAGAAAGGACTGGAAGTGTAGCTGAGTTGGAGAGCAACCCCAGGTTTAATTCCACTACCACAAGGAAAAACAGTATTGTCCTGATGCAATTTAATGTTAGGCCTTCTGCCACCTTCCCCCACCCCACCAGTTCAGGATCTTACAGGATTTGGGAGGATTCTCTTAGTGAACATAAATCAGGCATTTTCAGCTTTCAGAAGAAAAACATTTCTTCCCTCCAAAGTCTTTGCCTTAAAGTTATTGTTCCTTGTCTTTCTCATCACTGAAGTTCCTAAGACCCAAGAGTCACAATGAGGCATTGCTTAGATAGTGTAGGGCACACTATCTAAACCATTAGTCCAAGGGTCAGAAGAGTCCCGGGCACTCACAGATGTTGTAATCAAGACTGTCAGGACCAGCTGACCACACAGATGGAAACCTTAGTAGGAAAGAGGACAGTCCTCTTTTCTTGTGCTTTCACTCTATAACTTTCAGGAGTCTGGCTCATTCATAGAAATCCAATGAAGGATTCTCAAGTTCCAGGTCCCTGCTGATAATGTCTTTCCAACTCACTGCAGTGAAAATGATTCTGCTTTAATTGCCATTATGTGAGCAATTAGAGTCAGTCACTTATCTCAAGTTGTGTTTTATAATCATAAAATAACATTAGTTGTTCTCTAGAACTGTAATATTTGCTCTGATTGTCTAGTAATGGTCCTGACAAAGTTCAAGAACAAGAGATAAAACTATAGACTCCTGTGGAGAAAGAATCATGAATTTCATTGACAATATCACATTTGAAAGGGGAATCTCCATCCTCAGGATCCCAGCAAGGCCAAGAAGGATATGGCTCCCACTTTTCAAGAATGTTACACTGTGGAGAGGCTCTTAAGTTGGTGGCATAGAACATTGAGGGTAGGAGGCTAATCCAGAGATGTATGGGCAAGTTAGAATTCCTGTGAACTGAGGGTGTTTTAACTCAGGTAAAGGAAAAAAAAATATCTTGCAGCATTTGACAATTTTTCCAAAACATATAAAATTAATTAATGGTTGAAAACAGACTACTGAGAAGCTTGAAGACCTTTCAGTCAATGAAATACACATAAATACACAATTTGTAAGCTTTTTTCACTATTTCATATTTTACCTTCCACAAGGTGATCAAATAAACATCTATTATTTATTTGCTCCTTGTTCAAAGTTTAGAATAATTTTTATTAATCAAAGTGAACAATTCCAATCATAATCAATACAATTCAAAAAAATCCATTGTTTAAAAATATCTTCCGTGGAGTCTCAATTAGGCCTCAGTTTTCCTCCTCAATAAATCACAAGGAGCCCAGGTAAAATTTATAAACTAAATATTTTCATGCCATAGAGACAAACACGTAACCCTTTAAGAAGAATTATCTTGTCAGATTATGTCCCTTCTAATAGATTAGTCCAAGAAAGCAGGTTTCACCTTTAGCAATTTGAGGGGCAACAAATACTTCATTTCCCCAGTGAAGATAGCATGGCATTATTTATCACTTCTGCAGTAGCATAATTATTCATTTCAGCATGGCAGCCATAGTGTATAGAATCGGGCTACACAGCTTTCCATCACAATTTTATCCCTTAGCCACCATGTTCATGGGGTAATCAGTGGTCAGGCAAAATCCTAACCATATAAAGAGCTGCTTTCTTATTATATATTAAAGGACATCAGTACTATTGAAATATGCACTAATATCTGCTGTTGCTATGCTACAACGTATTTACTGTAACTTATAATATACTGCATTTCTACATGCATTAGCAATAAAACCTCCATGAACAGCCCATGCTGACACATATTTATTGGTTTTGAATTATACAAAAGGTTCTTTTCTTGTTTTCAGCCTCAACAAATTACAGTTTAATTCAAAGAACAGTTGCAAAGTAGTAATTAGGAATGATGTAGTATAATTTGGCTTTAAAATATATTTTATGCTGAAATGAACATAAAAACATACCCATTCTCCCATTTTTTCTCTCTCTCTCCTTTCCTTTCAGTATGTATTTCCCTCCTGCAGCTTACCCAAAGTGTTTAGGCTTCCTGGAATAAACCCCACAAATGAATTCCTGTCAATGGCATATATTTTCATCCTGGACAGTATGGTTTTCTGTTTGATGATCTTTAATATGACCTGGATGTAGTAGACTAGACTGCAGGTGTTGACGACCACTCTCATCTGAGTTGGTGTTTTAGCCGAAAGCAGTATCCTTTGGGCCCCTCTGATATCCTTCCCAATCAGCCAATGCTAGAAGTAAACTTCAACGTAAAGGAGATCTAATCGCACAGGAGAGACAGAAGCAGAGATAAAGACATGAAGAACATGCAAAGAGGCTTCTGCCAAATTTCTTCTACCACCTAAAAGTCAGTAAGAAATTACTTTTTAGCTCTTTTCTGTTCTTTAGACTCAATCTTATTTTTCTTTAAAATTTCATTTTTCAAATTTCGTACTTTTCTTCCCTCAACCAAGAATCACCACCACAACTGCACTGGGGGTCAGCAGGCCTGGGGATCTGGCTACAAGACTTCCCCTCTCCTAGTCCAAGGCCTAGTTTTTGATTTTTAGGACAGGAAGTAGGAACAAGGGACTCAAAGGAATCTTAGTGAGACCCTCTGCCTCTCGGTAGAAATGTGTCTCCAGCATCATGGTGATTCAAACTGGTTTTGTCTGAAGCACTGGGCATGGGCTTTGGCTTCTTAAATAACTGAAGACCATTTAGAAGGGGGACTGAACTTTCTATATGTTTGCCTCAAATGTTCAAACCATCAGCTCACTCAGCTTCCATCTGGCAATCTCATTAACCTGGCAGGCCCTGGGATAACATCCTTGCTCTTACCATGGGACTAGGAGAACTTCTGGTCATGTGTCTGTGTTCCCAGGGGCTTCAAAGTGATCCGGGAAGTGGTTCAGGAAGTTTTGTCTTCCTTTTAATCCTGGCATGCCATGTTCCCTTCCAGCCTTGCTCTTGCCCACTCTTCCTCTGAACTTCTTCCCTTCAGAAATCTGTCTCCTTATTCACATACTCACCCTGATTTCGTTAACCTTTGGGAATGTCTTCTGCTTGGACAGCAGCCAGGGCAGATCTATCGGTGCTTCAGCCCAATGAGAAATGCTAAGAATGAGATGCCATTGCTCCCTGACTTTTACCAGGGTTCTGTTGGAGTTCCCCCTCCTTGTTTTTAAGAATGATGACTCCTGTCCTTCACTGGTAGGCAAAGCAACCTGCAGTAGAAATGGATGCACCTTTATAGTCCTTTTCTTACCTTGACTGGGGAAGAAGGGTGTGAGAGGTGATGGAAGAAGAAAGGCGACGTGGCTTCCACTTGGAGTCCACAGCCTGGTTGTGCCAAGGCAGTGGGACAGTTTGCTGAGAAACCAAAGACAATATCCAGGTATGGCACAGGAAGCATAAGGCTTTATTGAGAAATGCTTATAAGGAAGGTCCGTCCAGTGATAAGAGGATGAACAGCTAGCACCACTGTCCCTCGCTGTACTTTGCCAAACAGTACCTGTTTTCCCTCAAGACATTTTGTCCAGTGTGGCCATCTGGGCAAGTAACGTGTACCCTTGTATAAAAGTGCCCCAGGTTCTGACCCAGTCACCACTGAGAGAGGGTTTCACAAGTCAGGCTGCAGCAGTGACGTCATCAGCATTCACTTGCTTAGTTAGCTTCTCTGATCAGCATCTCAAGGAGCAGCTGTCCAGGTGTGCATGCACAAAGTAACTCTGCAGAGAATCCCAAATTGCTCTAGTTCCCAGAGTGTGTAAGAGAAGCCAGCATCCTTCAAGGTAAATCTGTATCTAGACATCCTGGCCCAAGCTCGCTTTCACTGTTCCCTTTGCGTGACTAGGTTTTAGGGAACAGGAAAAGAACACTCAGAGACATGTTGTTTAACTGTCCCCTTTTCCTTTAAGGATGATATGCTGAGACACTAGTAGAAGGTATCAGGTCCCTGGTGATGACTTGTCACTCTTTTATAATGTTGAAAGACTTTTGTCATTTGTTCTTCTCTTTCATCCTGGTCCCTAATTTGTGTATCTATTACCTACCTGGTACATTATAAAAAACAATAGTTAGATTGCAATGTGACAAACTCAGGAAAGAAAAAAAAAGAAACTTCCCAAAATCAAAGATTAAAGAGTATATAGAAACAGTTTTGCTTTTAGGAAGAAATTGCAAGTAAGTAACGAAGTGTAGACTGTCCTAAGTAATAAGCTGGATTGCTTCAAGAAGCACCTGCAAGGATTCCATTCTTCTTTTCCAACTTCAAGCTATTTCTGAGCCATAGATAAATGCCACCTGTGACAGATGTTGTGGAAATGCAGAACTAGAAATGACCCAATCATGAGTGTAAAAAAAATCAATAGGACTGCATCCTTGACAAATATCGACAATATAATGCGGGGTTAGTGATTTTTCTATAATTCAATTGGTTTTGATTATCTTCAGAGTCTTGAAGAAAGGTCCTAAAGGAAGCCTTGAAAGAAACAACAATCAAAAGGGGTAGTTTGAGAGCAATAATAGCAAGAGATGTGACTATTCTACTGGCATGCCTTCAAGAGATACTCAATTTTTATTTGACACTTGAAAAAAAAGGTAGACATGAGTTATTTAAGATAGAAAATAGAATGTATATGATGACTACAGAATGGGAAAGATGGGTGTGAAAATACACACCAACAGTAAGTGCTAATTATTGTCATAAGTAACATTTAATGAGCAATTATTATATGCAATGCAATGTTCCACACCATCTTAAATATATTAATTTACTTAACCTGTAAGTACATAGAAATAATAGATATGGTAATAACACCAAGGTAGAGAATTAAACAGAAAGAATTGTCAATATCATGAAATATCAAAAGAATGTATAATCTCAAGTATTTTTCCTATTATATTTGAAAAGATAATGTAAGCCTACACTAAGAAAGCAAAATGCCTGCGTAGCTAGTCTTCCAAATGTATTATTATATTTTACTATTTCATTTTTCAGGCTAATTGCAATGAATTATTGGGCAAAACTTTTGTGTATTAGCTAAATTTATTAATACTATTTGAAAATTAAGAACATACCTTGTGACTATAGTAAGTAAAATATAAATGATAACCACAAATTTTGTCATCAAAAAAATTATAGAATCCTGATTCTATAGTTAGAACAATTTGAGTAGTTCAGGCAGAGCCTATAGGCTGGCCTCTGGTGTCTCCATTTGTCCTGGTCAAACTGTTATAAAGCAATATTATATCAGTCAGTATATTCATCCTCCAATATGGAAAGACAGGGCTTCTTCATTTCCTTTCCAGTCCCCAAACTTCTCTCTTTATGGCAAAAATTCATTTGGCAGCAAGAGAGATATGGGGGATCCTCCTTTACCTACCTGTAAGGTGCTACCTAAAGTCACCATTCCTCATGGATGATCAAGAAGCAGTTTTGAATATGAAAATCACTAGGTTTGGAATATCAACCATAAAAGATAATATACAATCTATGGATTTTCATAAACTCACTTCATCTTCTTACATGTTACGTTTACATACCAAATGAAATAATACTTTACATTTAAAAGATTGTTCAGGGATTTAAGTGAGAAAATGCCTGTCAACTCGTTTTAAAATATCAGGGTGTATTATTAATCCAAAGGAATAAAATTGTCAGTTTTTGAAAGCTTAATTTTATGATGTCATGATGTTAACAAACACCACTATCCCCACTTCATTAAACATATTTAAATATTTTACATAAACATATTTCATTAAACATATTTAAATATGTTTTATATGCCTTTGAATTTACTCTTTGCATTTCTAGACAACCAGAGTTTATATTTCTTTCTCAACTCAGTTAAAAAGAAGATGGAACAAAAATTTAAAAAGTGACATAAAACCAAGGAAAGCGCATGAGGTGTTTAATAACTGTAAACTTGGCAACACGGGCTTTGAGAAAAGGAACATGCGATGTTCCTAAATATTTTGGACACCTGGAAGTTGATGTCACAAACATAGCACGTCCGTCTGTTTATCTGTCTACAGTAATATACCAAGCTGTCGGCTCACACTTTTGAACAAAAGAGGAGGGGAGAATAAAAATGTTACCAAGTGGAAGTGTGGTTTGGGTTTCTTAGAATTCTGATGCCTGCTTGAAAGCAGTGTTCCCCTAGATAGACTAAGCTGGTAACGGAAAGAAAAGGTAGTATCCGCCCAGGACAAATATTTACCAGAAAAATGAGAGTAGAAGATTATGTAATGAAATAAAATGAAATAAAATCACGCTTTGCTTTTATCTACTTAGCTGTTTGGCCAGTATGTGTGATAAGTATAAAGAACTAAAGGCTTAATTCAAATTATATATTGGATCATTAAACTCATAGACTTAAAGAGCATTCTGATATGTAATTTTTTTAATAACAGAAGCATCTTCAAAAATTAGTATTCATTGTATATTTTCGGCACCTTTGTCTAATATGAGAAAACTGTATTTATTTGGTTTTGTCTCTGTGTCCTCTATTCTGCACCATTTTGTCTATTTTGGGGCCAATACCACACTGTTTTTGTTACTATTGCTCTGTAGTATACTTGGAGTTCTGGTATTGTGATATCCCCTGTTTCATTCTTCCTGATAAGGATTGCTTTAGCTCTTCTGGGTCTCTTATTTTTCCAAACGAATTTCATGATTGCTTGCTCTATTTCTATGATTTTAATTGGAATTGCATTGAATTTGTATAGCACTTTTGGTAGTATGGCCATTTTGACAATATTAATTCTGCCTGTCCAAGAACATGGGAGATTCTTCTATCTTCTAAGGTTTTCTTTAATTTCTTTCTTTAGTGTTCTGTAGTTCTCATTGTAAAGGTCTTTCTCCTCTTTTGTTGGATTAATTCCCAAGTTTGTTTTTTTTTTTTTTTTTTTTTTTGAGGCTATTGTGAATGGGGTAGTTTTCCTAAATTCTCTTTCAGAGGATTCATCACTTATGAATAAAAATGCATTAGATTTATGAGCATTGATCTTACATCTTGCATACAGTGGACAAAAGACAGTCTCTTCAACAAATGGTGCTGGCAAAACTGGAAATCCATATGCAGCAGAATGAAACTAAACCCCCATCTCTCACCCTGCACAAAACTCAACTTAAAATGGATCAAGAACCTTGGGATCAGACCAGAGACCCTGCACCTTATAGAAGAAAAAGTTGATCCAAATCTTCATCATGTCAGTTTAGGATCAGACTTCCTTAATGTGACTCCCATAGCACAAGAAATAAAAGCAGGAATCAATCATTGGGATAGATTCAAACTAAAAGTTTTCTCTCAGCAAAGGAAACTATCAGCAATGTGAAGAGAGCCTACAGAGTGGGAGAAAATCTTTGCCAATCATACTTCAGATAGAACACTAATCTCCCAAATCTATAAAGAACTCAAAAAACTTTACATCAAGAATACAAATAACCCAATCAACAAATGAGCTAAGGAAATGAGCAGACACTTCACAGAAGAAGATCTACAAGCAATCAACAGATGTATGAAAAAATATTCAACATCTCTAGTAATAAGAGAAATGCAAATCAAAATTACCCTAAGATTTCATCCCACCCCAATTAGAATGGCGATTATCAAGAACACAAGCAACAATAGGTGTTGGCGAGGATGTGGGGAAAAAGCTACACTCATACATTGCTGGTGGGGCTGCAAATTAGTGCAGCCACTCTGGAAATCAGTGTGGAGATTCCTTAGAAAACTTGGAATAGATCCACCATTTGACCCAGCTATCTCACTCCTTGGCCTATACCCAAAGGACTTAAAATGAGCATACTACAGTGATGCAGTCATGTCAATGTGCATAGCTGCTCAGTTTGCAGTAGCTAGATTGTGGAACTAACCTAGATGCCCTTCAATTGATGAATGGATAAAGAAACTGTGGTATATATACACAATGGAATATTACTCAGCCATAAAGAAGAATAAAATTATGGCATTTACGGGCAAATATATGAAGTTGGAGAATATCATGCTATATACAGTATATACAAAATCATATATATAGTACATCTGTTCTATTTTATTAATCTATAAATGCAATCAGAAAACCATTTTAATTACTGACTTCATAAACTATTTTAATACCAGATAAAACAAATAATGAAAACTATTAGTTTTATTTTTCATATATATCCTGTCCTTGTTTTTCTCTCTAATAAAAAGTTAGAAATCAGATTATTTGATTAAAATCAGATTATTTGAGTAAAAAATGACACCTATATAAACTGGAATTTTTATTTAGATCATGATAAATGTAAAATTTGCATGTTTAAAATTAGTGAAAATTTATTCTTTCCCAAAGACTTAGTTCTGTGATCAATAAAAGGTTCCACTTATTTAATTGCTAATGTTTCTTATAAATGTTACATTTTCTAATTGGTTACTTATTTGTGTAACTTTACATCTTTTTGTATACTTTATTTCCCAGCAATTATTAATAATTTTCATTGTGATAGTTGTCAATGGATTTTCACAACTTTTCATTCAATCCTAATTTGTTAATTAATGATTTTGTTTCCTTCTTCCAAAGTCTTTACCTATTATACTTTCTGTTTTATTAAACCAGTACATCCAAAGAGTGCTAATAGCTGTACTAGAAGATGCCTATGGTTTGTTTCCTTGTTAATGGAAATTTATCAACTTTCTCACAACTGTTTATCTGTTTTCATATATTCACTATGTAGTTCATATATGTGATCATGCACATGTTATGTATGTGTGTATACTTATGATGTTAAGAAACACCACTTATCAGGGAAATCATTTGGCCTTTGGTTTTTTGGGATTGGCTTGTTTCACTTAGCATGATATTCTCAATTTCACCCATTTACCTGCAAAATAAGTGGATGATGATACATAATGGGGTTGCGGGGTAAGGGCTAAGAGACAAATGGAGGAGCTTTGGATTACATAGAGGGGTATGAAAGATGGTGGAATGAGACAGACAGCATTACCCTATGTACATTTATGATTACAAGAATGGTGTGAATCTACATCATGCACAACCATAGAAAAGAAAAGTGGTATCCCATTTGTATATGATGAATCAAAGTGCAGTCTGTAAAAATTTTAAAAAGCACCACTATCCCCACTTTATTAAACATATTTAAATTAAGAAATAAATGTCAACATTTTAAAATGTATTCTGATATCTTTGAAATTATCTCATGTTTTTTGTTCTTTTATTTAATATGGTAAAATGCACCAACGCTTCTCCTAGTATCAAGTCATCTTACATTGTTGCAAGGATTTTTCCTTGGATTTTTGAGTATTGTTTATAAAATAGTGCTCAATTCAATTTGCTAAAATTTTATTGAATGCACCAAATTTCAAATTTCTTTATCAGGTTTTAAAGGTAATGTTATGCAGATTTTATAAGCAAAATCCCTAGATTGTCTTTCTCTGCATATGTTCTGTAGCATTTTAACTATCAAGGGAATTGTCTGGTCTTGGAAGTCTGGTTAGATTTCACTGTAGACTGGTAAATCCTGGTGTTTTGATCCAGAGTCAGGAAAGGATGAGAATGAGGTGATCACTTGAGCATCTAGTTATTGGTCTCCTTTTATTTATTTTTTTCTATATTCAGAGATTCCTATGACATACAGACACAGGTATTAGGTCAAGATATTTTTCTTTTATTGAGCATATGATTCTTCTTCTACTTTTATTTATTTTTAAACTGTAGTCACCATGTTGCAGGTTAGAACTCCACAATTTATGCATCATGTCTAACTAAAATTTATACCCTTTCACCAGCATCTCTACATTTATTCTGATCCCTTTATTCTCATTTCTTTTTCCTGTAATATGTATTTTTTTTCATTCTCTCTTCATATTATTTTCTTTCTCATCTGTTTGCCTCTTTCCTTTGAAATCAAAATAAGAGTCTCAAATTTTTATTTGACATTGCTGTGTATTCTACAGCTTCAATTCTTCCCTCTAGTGCTTCTAATGCAGCATTTAATGTTTCATGTTTCAAGTTTCTTTTCAATGCTCTCGATTCAGCTAAACCTCTTTTTGCTCAATAGTGAGAAAACAATTATTTGCTATATCTTATATTGTGCCTTTTGTATTACAGTGTTTTCCTTTCCATTTAAAATATTTTAGCACAGTAGAATTTTTTCTGAAATATAAATATATAACTCATAATTATTTCATTCAAACCTTTTATCTGATGTTTTCTTAATACATTGTTAAATATTTTTGAAATTTTCATACTATTATTTATGTAATCATGCATACTTTATCTTTAAAGTGAGTTCTACACATTCTTTTGATTTTCCAGAAATATTGCATGTAAATTTCTCTTGGATCCATCTCAATTCATTTGATTATGGATAGATTTCTCAATAGTCCTCAGTAAGAAGGTTCTTTAAGAGACCTAGCCCTTAATCAATTTTAGATGTTTAAAAGTGATACATACCTCTGCCAAGCTGAACTCTTTACTTCTGCCAAATTTAATTTCCTAAAAATAAAGCATCTCCTTATTTACTCACATTTTCCACCTGCATTGAGCCTCTTGGAATTCTAGGCCCAGAGTAGATACTAAAAGAGGGAGATTAAGGTAAATTTTTTTAAAAAATTAAATTATCAGAATAATTTTTAGGTAAAGTTCTTTTCCAGTGGTCATGGTCAAGAATGATCAATAGAATTGGAGATGTTGTAAATTAAGTAGATTAATTAAAATGTTATCTATTCTTTTTTTCTCAAAAAGGTTTCATTTTTCTATTTGGGCATCTTATTCACCTTTTTATTAATTAACATTCTTACTGAAGTCTGAACAGTCAGTAACTAGTACACCTAGCACAAGACATTGTAGAAACATGTTTTGTGTTTTAATGAATCTACTAACCATTAGTAAGAACTTACATTATAAAATCTATTAAATGCTTATTTTGCATCAGGCAACTATTGTATGAAAAACATAATGAAAATGTGTTTTGCTTTTTTCAAGAATTCTTCTAGATGATGGAGAGGCTTCATTGTAGATAGTCATTTTTATCTTGGGTTCAAATACAAATTAAACACAGAGCTTTGGATCTATCGAGGACCTAGATTGCTGGGCTTAGCAGCGCTCTCTGTATTTTGTTTTCCTTCCCTTCTTGTCAAGCTGTCGGTGATCACTTTACACTACTGAAAATATAACTGCCTTTAGCAGTTCCCTCCCTGCTTCTAATCTTCGACTTTGAAGCAGAAGCAGAAAATTAGTTTGGCTGCGAGTCAGAACCAGCCTGCATGTTCTATTAAGTGGAGGGGTCAAAAGTCTCTGGGAATGACGGGGGGTTTTATTTATGGAGGAGAGGATAGCAACCTTTATTCCATTGATCTTTTCTTCCTAACTTTTACACGTAGAACGTGATCCAGAGTTTTCAGGTTTGGTAGTCAGTTAAGACAGTCCTTAGACCAAACTTAGATGTGCGACCCAGATGGCCTATATTCTGCACCCATGAAAGGTTCTGCATCTTAGTGACCCTTCTCTCCCCAGTTCCTAGCAAAGGGCCTGACATATGATAGGTATTTAGTTTGGGTCAGTTGAATATATAATTCCCCCACAGATCTCTCACATGCACCTGAAATTCTAGTGTGTGGAAGACCAAACTCCTCGTGCTGCTCAACTTTCCATTCCCAGTCCAGTGCTTCCTATTTTTTGACGAATAGTACGAACCCTCACCAGTCACCTGGACCAGAAGCCTAGGAATCAACCTGAGTTCCTCTTTTCTCTTCCCTACCTGTTGGGACTAATGACACGTTAACTAACTCAGGCTGACTCCTTACTCCCTGGCCAGTGAGCAAGATCAAGGCCTCAAAGGCGGTTCAAAAGTTAATGATGATAAATCGGCCTCCACCCTACATAAAAACTGTGTGACTGCCTCAATAAACGAGTTCCTGCTGTGACTGGTCTTGGTGATCCGTCTGATTGTCCTCCGCCTGGAGGGCTGGGTGCAGGCCATTAGTCGGCCCTTCCTTTCCGGGTCTGACCTTGTTGGGGTGTGCTCCCTTCCCTTGTCGCTGGTTGAGATGAGCAAGGGGGCTTAAGACCCCAATACCTACCTGTGACGAACTGATAGTGAAGTTTTGTCTGCTTTCCCCACTAAATTGCTCTTGAATCCATGACTTCCCTCTACCCTCACTGCACTGCCTCATAATTCTGAATCTGGAATTTAGTATCTCCCAATAGTTCACCTCCCCCTTTTCCTTCATGTACCTCTTTCCTGCCAATGATAAATTTTTTTTCCCTAAAGCAGAAATCTGATCATTAAAATGAACTGAGTGTTAAATTTAGCTTTTCATGACAGAGATGAGAATTTGGAAAAACCAAGATTGCCAAAATTCATACAGCATAACAGAGAAGATAGAACTATATACAAAAAGAACTTCAGAGACGGGCAGAGGATTTCCCTGACTCTCACTAAATACGGATCAAAGCATGTATGTGGGGAAACTACTGAATACTGGGATCCATTGGAGTACTCAGAAGGGTACTCGCTGGGGTGGAAAAAGTCTACCTCAACTAAAAGATGCTGTGAGAACCAAACAAACTTAAAAGTAAGCTTCAAAAGGAGAAAAAAAATATTTCTACATGACTTAATTGCATCCCAGAATAAAGCTTAAAAACATTTAGATGAATTCAGAAATAATCAGCACAAAACAGAGTAAAAGTCACTGTCTAGTATTTGATAAAATATATCAGTTATATAGAAAAGTAGGGAAGTATGATCCATAAAGAGGAGAAAAACTGATCACTGGAATAGACCCAAAATGACTCAGAATTAGGAGACAGTGGCATTAGAACAGTCAGATAATTTATGTTTGGGAAGGTAGAAATTAGGAAAGGAGAGACACGAAAGATGTAACAAAGTCCAAATAAACTTCTAAAGATGTAATAGAAAAAAAAGTTGAAATAAAAAGGAACAGCACATCATTGGGGCTACTTCAAGTAACCTAAACTCTGAGTAATTGGACTTCCCAGAGGAGAGGAGAGAATGAATTTCAGAAAATGATATATGAAGAAACAGTTGCTGAAAAAAATTTAAATTTGATAAATTGAGCTCTCCTCAGCTCAGTGAGTATATAATTTTGTTATTTGTTTGGTTTTTCTTTTTGGGGGGCTAAGAAGTGTATATTGCTAACAGCCAAGCCCTCATGGAATAAATGAGGCAGAGTTTAAGCAAAAGAAACCTTCTGTTGGCCTAACCACATGAATTGACTGAAAAGAATTCCACATCCTCACCGCAGGTGACAGAGGGCATGATCACAGGGTACCACAGTGAGACTCCCTGCAATCTGACTGTTCCCATCTCCTAGAGCTCTTTCCTTGAACACAGCAGCTTCCTGCTTTCTCCTAGACCTCCTCACCCCTCTGCATCTCTGGGGAAGCTTCTTATTGACTGCTTCCTTCTATACTTTATACCTGTCTATGACTTACTGTCCCTAAGGTTAAAACTTCTATACAAGCAAAGTCAGTAACACCCATAAGCTATTTGTTTCTTAGGCTGCCCATCCCCCACTCTAGTATGCATCTAGGGAAAAGAAGGTGAAACTGACCACTTGTCAACTTAACTAGATGGGGAAAACATTCCTGGAAAAAATATCCCTGTGATTCCTATACACAAGTGATTTGTGAAATTCTAGCTTTCTATTTTGATGTCATTCTTTGTTAGTCTTATCAGATCAAATAGTTTTGTATGAAATCATCTTGTAATGACTATAGTATTTTTCTACCAGTTTGTACCACATAAATTCTATAAATGAATAGATAGAGAGATGGTCATAATTGTGAGCTCTATGGATGATATTCTGTACCATCTCTCACTGTCTTTTACACAATATGTTTTATTATGTTTGGTAAAACATTTTTGGTGAAATGCTCAGAAGTTATAATGGGATACCAGTCAAAGAATCAAGACATGTCTAGCATTATCTCTAAAATATATTAGAAATTATCTTTTCATAAGTTATCATCCACTAAATACTGTGATGGACATTAGATTCTTTATATTCTATTATAATCTTATTTTCTCTCATTATTCTGTAAAATAATTATTCAATAAAGAATAGACTCTATTATAAATATCATGAAAAAGAAAATCCTCCTTTGTTCCATTCCAGGTAAGCTGATGTGCCACCTATTCTGTGCTTGCCAAAAATAAAATGAAAAAAATCCAATGACTATCTAAAGTGGTTTTAAAAAGGACTGCATCATGGGTTCTATGAAATCTTCACTGATTTAAGTCCTCTAGATACCTGGATATCATGAGATGGCAAATGCCTTATTCCCAGAACAATGTCGTGCTTGGAGCCCCATTTATCATAGTGATATGTAGGCACGATGACATAATCTATAGACAGTGCCCTGGGGCAGTCTGGTCTTCTTAAAAGCAGTTACCCAATCGTTATCCTTTCAATCCTAACATAATTTTTACTCCCAAAGCTTAGTGAGTACGAACTCTGGTTTATGCTGGGCAGAGATCTTCTAGGATCCAGTAAAATACAGGAGGCATTGAAGAGCAAATGAGTGCAGATGAATTAAAAGCTTCTCTCACCACTTTGAAGCCCAGTGGAAGGCAAGCGTCTGAACAGAAAATATCCTTAGAGACATGATAGAGTAACATTTATGTTCAGGTTCAGAAACCAAAAACAGTCTGTATTCTTCTACTTACTATGTTCAGAAATTACATTATAAGTGATACTAAAGAATTCATATCCTCATTCCATCTCTCTTCCACCCCAAACCCAGAACAAAGTAGGAACTTCAGATCAAATATGCACCTAAGGAACATACTAGAGTCTGAGGATGAGACCCTAACTTTATCAATAGAAAGAAAGAATACACCAGTAGCCATAAACCAACCTAGTGCCCCCATAGTTTGTAAAAGAACCTTAAAAATGATCAAGAGCCTTTGGAAAATGTTCTGGTTCCAGTTCTGGGGCAAAGAAGATAGAAGCTATAACAAGAACATTTAATTGTGTGGAGGAAGAAAGGAAGTGATAAATAAAATAATAGGTACATGTCACAAGTCAACATGTCACTTCTTTGTCATCTCTGCATATTCCTCAATATTACCCTCTTGTTTGCTTGTTTGTTTGTTTTCCTTCACTGCCATAACTCTAGATCAAATAGGAAACTGATGTTATTTTCAGACCCAGAATTTCCTTTATTACTCCTGTTTACCAGATCCCTCAGAGGATTCAGACTCTTAACTCTTCAAAACATTCTTGCATAGTCTTATTTTCTCTAGTGCTTATGACAGAGAAAATAACATTTCAAAATCGGAAGTTAGGAAGTATATCCTGTAAGTAGAAATGACAATTTCATGACTTCTTCTTTTCTTGTGTTTTGGGTCATCCTGAATTTGTGTTTTCTGGCGTTGGGAAGCCCACCTACCACAGGCTGATGACCTCTTGTGAAAGGAAATGAAAAGAGTACAGTTTCTCGGAGTGGACTCTTAGTCAGCCATGTAGCAGGTGTCTTCAGGGTTTGTTTTTGGTCTTTGATTTGCCAAATTTAAATCACTTCCACTTTTCCATAGAAAACCAGTGGTCTTCTCCTGTGACTCATCCTCAATGAGAGCCTCTTTTTCAAAATTAACCTTTCTTCTCCCCTGATTTGTTGGTAGTAGTTGAATGTGCAATTGGACGATTTAACTGAGGGGAGCAATGGGAAGAATTTGTTGCTATTGTTATTGCTTCTTGAGAGGAGCCTGGAAGAAAGAAAAAGAAGAATAAAGAAGAGAGAGAGAGAGAGAGAGAAGTAGAGATGCAGTCTGCACAATGGATCACTAAACGAAAACTCAAGTTCACGCCAGATCAGGGGCTTTTGTAGTTTCAGGGGAACTGACTAAGCTTCAATTTCAGGTGTTTCCAGTGGGAGGTGGGTAGGAAAGTCACTCTCTCAGGCTCTCTGAACCTGGAGGGAAATCTGTTCAAGTGTGTACAGCACATGAAAGGCTTTTCTTTCTATGAACATTAAGGAAAATGCTGTTACGAGACTGGGGCACCAGGATTCAACTAAGAAGCCCACACATGGAATAGCTAGACAATTTTGAAAGTAAACTGAATCAGAAGAAGAAGAAACTTGGGAGAAGAGAGGAAGCAGAAATGTGATCACAAAATTAAAAGTCTACAAATAATATGTTTGAATCCTAAGGAGGATTTTGAAGGCTCAGGCAATATCTTCTAGGGCTTTAGAAAGAGGTCCTTGCTGTTTTCTAGGGTGTATTTTTATTTCTGCACCTAGTACTTAGCAGGCTATATGTGGATAAGTATGAGCCCGAGGTGTGGTAGCTGTACAGACTCTTTAGCTTTATAAGAAAGTATCTAGTAGAATCCATGTGAACATTACAACAGAAGCTATCAAAGAGGGCAGAGGGTATGAAAAATGGTGGAATGAGACAGATATCATGACCCTGCTTACATGAATGATTACATGAATGGTATGAATCTACATCGTGCACAACCATACCATAGAAACGCAAAGCTGTACCCCACTTGTGTACAATGAATCAAAATGCAATCTGTAAAAATAAAAAAATAATTTTAAAAAATTGGAGAATTATGCTCCATGAAAGAGAAGTAGCTAAATAAATTATAGTACATATTTGATCTATTTCATATATTTTATAGTTACAGTGTGAAATCTATATAAGCTGACATAAAGTTCTCTAAAACATAATAATTATGTTTTATAATAAAATTGTTGTTTTATAATGTTTTATATATGTTTATGAATATGTTTTATAATAAAATTATGTGAAAAAGACATGTTGTTCAATAATACATGTGTGAATTACCTATTTGTGAAGAACTTTGGGAAACTCATGTATTAACTTACTTACAAGCAATTGACCTTGTTTAAAGAACTTGATTGGAGGAAAAAGAGGAGATCTTCTCTTCCCTATCGTCTATCCTATACATCACTGTGGCTTTCAATTTCTGTCCAGCTGTCATTGTTCAAAATTTTCTTCTTGATAACTAACATATATGTATAAGATATTAACAGTTTATTTATATGTAATTAAAACACATATAAAATAGAACATCTGTATTTGGAACATGGTTAATTGAGCTAATACGAAATGCTTTCTGTTAGTTAAAATGCTGGGTAGATATGAACACTGTTTGCAGTGCTACGTTCACAGAAGGAAATGGGAAAACACAGGTGGAGGGGGAAGGCACAGGTGATAGGCAGGAACCAGGCACCATATAATTTGTGAGCTGTGGAAGTGGTTCTCAGACTCCAAAATAGGCCTTCAAATGTGTGTGGGGGCCTCTCTTCACTCCACGTCATTGTTGTATAATTTCATAAGGTGACAATCATCTGCTTTTCCTGTATATTTCAATGAGTTGTGAGCAATTGATATATAACCACTTCCACAATCAAAATCTAAAACTACCCCAGCACAACAGTACCTCCTTTGGTGTTCCTTGATCCCTTTCTACCAGGCCCAACACTCAGGAATGTCAAATCTGATTTTTGTTCTCACGAATTTTTTGTTTTCCAGAATTTCATATAAGTGGGATCATATATTAAGTAACTTTTGCAATCTGGTCTCTTTCACTTAGTGTAATGTTGTTTTAGGATCATTCTTGTATTAAAATGTATTAGTAATTCATTCCTTTTTGTGGCAAAATAGCATTTCATTGTTTAAATGCACCACTATGGGTTTATTTATTCACCAGCCAGTGGACATTATAGTTGTTTTCAATTTAAGGCTTTTCCACATAAAGCTACTATAAACACTTCTGTACACACTTCATGTGGACACATTCTGTGTGCTTCACTGAGGAAGATCTAGTGTATGTCTACATCAAATTCTAGGAGTGCAGTTGGTGTGTCTTATAGTAAGTACATGTGTGAAATTAAAGATAAAGTTCTAATTGGTTTTCACAAGATTTACATTCCCTTCAGAAATGTCAAAAGATTTGTCATTTTCCATCTTGGTCAGAGTATGGTGTTGTTACTTTCTTTTTCTTTTTCTTTTCTTTATTTTGGTCGGGGGTGGATTCTTCTACATAAGAAGAATCTTATGTAGATATCCAATTTTGATATCTGATTGTGATTTTAATTTGCACTCTCTTAGTGATTGATGAAGTGATCATCTTTTCATTTGTCATTTTTATCATCTTTATCAATATCAAAATATTTTACCCTTTTTTATTGAATTGTTTAGCTTCTTAGCATTGAGTTATGACAATTCTCTGTATAGTCTAGATACAAGTTCCTTGTTTGATACCTGATTTGCTAAAATTTTCTCTCATATTGTGAGTTATTTTTTAATTTTATTAATGATAGTTTTTGAAAAGCAGAAATTCTTAATTTTTACAAAGTCCCGTTTATCTATTTTTCTTTGTACTATTTGTTCTTTTTTTCCCTTGTCTAAGAAATATTTCTCTCACCATTTCATATTGACTTTCTCATAACTTTTCTTCTAGAAATTCTAGAGTTACACATTAAATTAGTGATCTATTTCAACTTAATGCTTGTATAAGAGGTGTTAAGGATCAAAACTTTTTGTTTCACATGAATATCCAATTTTTTCAGCGTCATTTGTTGGAAAGTCTCTTCTTCTACCATTGAAAATCAATCATTAAAAAGTATTGGCTGATGACATGTGTACAGATAGATGTTTGGAGACTCTATTCTCTTCTATTGACCTGTGTCTCTCCTTTCATCAATGTCATTCCATCTTAGTTACAGTAGCTTTATAGCATGACTTTAAATCTAAAAATGTGA
Source organism: Sciurus carolinensis (assembly GCF_902686445.1). Taxonomy (NCBI): domain Eukaryota; kingdom Metazoa; phylum Chordata; class Mammalia; order Rodentia; family Sciuridae; genus Sciurus; species Sciurus carolinensis. The sequence continues at coordinate 17,541,014 of NC_062217.1, read as the reverse complement.
GCCCTTTATCTTTGTTCTTTTTAAAAATTGTTTCATTAGTCTCAGATCTTTGCATCTCCATAAAAGTTCTAGAATCAGCTTGTCAGTTTCTGTGAAAAACTTCTGACAGGATTTTGATGAGGATTGCATTGATTTTATAAATCAATTGGGGGACAACTGATTTGTAAATGCAATATCCCTCTCTATTGCTTTACAGCTATGTTAATTTTTCTCATCAATGATTTTTAATTTCAAGTGTACATATATTTTGTTAGATGTACTGTGAACATTTTCTTGTTTCTAATATAGTGCAAATAGTACTATGCTTTTAAAATCCGACTTCAAATTATTTTTAGCTCACACACATACATGGCTATGGATATACATCAAGATATTTAAATTAAAATATATATTTATGAATAAATAACCAAAATATTAAAAATAAAATAAATATGTAGTATATTGACTTGACATTCTATGCACTTGAAAAGTTTTGAATTTGAATTGTAGCTTTTTTGTAGATTTCCTTGGATTTTCCATAATAATACATTGATAACATCTGTGAATAAAGACGGTTTTATTTCTTCTGCACTGCAGTCCTGTAACCTTTTCTCTTTCCTTATTCGTATGAAGACCTCATTTTCTATATGTGAAATAGAAATGGTAACAGCCAACATCTTTCACTTGATCCTCACTTTTTCACAATCTGATAGGTTTTGTCATTATAGTTTATCAAGTTGATAAATTTTCTTGTCTTTCCAATGAGATCTTTGTGACAAGTGAAGTTGGGGTTTTCTGTGTCTGTTCAGATAATCAAGATGCTTGTACTTGAGTGCTCCCTTCCGCCGAGTCAAACCAGGAGATCTTATCGTGTGTTAGAAGTAGGAAACCACGTCTCCTGCACAGGACAGAGGAAATTCCTCTTCAACAGCTGGGATTATGACAAGGAATCTTGCTTTGGCACTGTGCTCTGAGTAATGAGAAAATTTCATAAGATGGCCAAACCCCAAGCCACCTCAAGAAAGGTGGGAATTCTAATTTGAAATACCATTATATATAGAATTCACAAGTTCAGGAGTTAAGAGAAAACTGTTTTTTAGTCTGTTCTAGAAAGAAAAACTAAGAATTCTAGGTAGTGCCACCCTTTAGGTCATTATATCTTCAATTTAATGAGTTCTCTCTCTTCTACTGTATTGAAATTTAATTAGAATATATGATGGAATATATTTTTTACTCGTTCACCAAATATTTTTGAATGTGGATGAGAAAAGGCATCTTTCCAGACTCTGGTTTGATGAAAAGAAAACATGTAAAGTTAGGTCTTCTTCCAAAGGGTAATTATTATTACTTATATTTTATGGAACCCAAACAGGTTAATCTTATGGTTTATATGTTAATTGAATATAACATAATATGAAATAGACTTGATGACATTTAATATTAGTCTTAATTTGTGTTTCTATGGAAAAACCGAAGTAATGCCCCTTCTTTTTTTTTCAATTTTTCTTATTTGTTCCTTTTAATTACAATTAACAGTAGAATGTATTTTGACATATCATACATACATGGAGTATAACTGCCCATTCTTGTGATTGTACATGACACTGGTTGTGTATTCACATATGAACATAGGAAACTTATGTTTGATTCATTCTACTATCTTTTCCATTCTCATTCTCCCTCCTTTCCCCCACTCCCCTCTGTTCAATCTGGTGAACCTCCACTCCTTCCTCCCCACCACCATTGTGAGTCAGCATCCTCATATCAGAGAGAATATGACCTTTGGTTTTTCAAAATTGGCTTATTTCACTTAGCATGATACTCTCCAGTTCCATCCATTTACCAGCAAATGCCATAATTTCATTCTTCTATATGACTGAGTACTAGTCCATTGTGTATATGTATCACATTTTCTGTTGAAGGGCACCCAGGTGGGTTCCATAGCTTAGCTATTGTGAATTGAGCTGCTATGAACATTGATGTGGCTACATCATTACAGTATGCTGATATTAAATCCTTTGGGTATATGCCAAGGAGTGGGATATCTGGGTTAAACAGTGATTCCATTCCAAATTTTCTGAGGAATCTCCATCCTGCTTTCCATAGTGGTTGCACCAACTTGCAGTCCCACCAACAATGTATGAGTGAACCCTTTCCCGGACATCCTCACCAACATTTATTGTTACCAGTATTCTTGATAATTGCCAAATAATGCCCCTTCTGAGCATAGATTTAATTAAGAAACAGAGTAGTTACTAATAGATTTAAGTTGCCAGCATTACCTCTGCCATCAAATAAATATTCCTTAAGTAGTTAAAATTATTTTAATGTTTTTCTCAATTTTGATTTGTCCAACCCTTCAATAAATTCATTTCTTATAAAATGAGTTAAAAACTAAGTTCATAACTAGATTATTTTGTTGCTGTCATTTCCAGATTTTGCTACAGAGGTTAAAACCAGTCCTTAATATATTCAGCAGAACAGAACTCTGCAGCAGCTTACTTCACTAGTTTATGTGGTTAAAACCATGGTATTTGGTTTTAAGTGTTGTTGGGTAAAGGGATGATAATATTGGGGCATGTTCTTTGATAACTCAGTTGCCTCAGTGGCTCTGAGTTGGTGTAAGTTTCCTGACATCCTTACTCATGAGCTTCTGGTAGGACCACTTTCTCAAGGAGGATGACTTTTAATCAGCCAAGAGGAATCAAGTATATATAATCACCGACTAGAACTTAAGTATGCAATTGGATGCCTTCTGCCTTTGTGCACCCTAGTGGTGTTATAGCTAGAACTCTTGGTGAATGCTGTTGACATATTGCAATAATATCTGGAAAATGTACACTTTTCTTATTTAACCCAAAGCAGACCATGGAACATTTCTAAAATATTTTTTAAAAACTGAGAATCACAAACATTTCTTTCTATAATTTTGTGGCTGACATTAGGATACATGTAAACATCTAATCTGCATATGACTTAAATTCTTCTATTAGCTTTTCTTTAGCAGCTGTATAATTTTATGGGAAATTTGGATATTTATGGGGTTCCGCTGCAAGTATCTTCATTAATTTCATTCTTACCAATAATGAATCTATCCATCATGTTAAGTGATGCTTTTACTTTTTATGTTGACTTGCATTTGTTCAACACAAAGCCATATCTGTATATCCCAACTGAAGCCCCTGATACTTTTCAATTGTCTATTAAGTTAGGTTTGAAAATTGACATAGAGTTTCAAAATATGCTGAGGAAACTGTTGAAGATTATGACTATTATATTCAATTTTAAAGCCATATTCAATATAATTTACTTTTCTGCTAAATGGAGTAGTTCCAAGTAGAATTTAAGGGGACTAAACAAAAGTTCTTGAAATAAACTCTACAATGAGAGGAAAAATAATCAAATAAATCTTGATTTAAGAAATTCAGATTATCCTCCAGGCCAAGCCACTATCTAACTCTAAATTTGTAAAATTCACTTGACTTTGTTGACATTTCTTTCCTTGTCTGTGAAATAGGATGACAAACAATTAAATTCATTACTCTTCACAGTGGTAAATAATAGAATTTGTTATTCTTAATATCTCCTTTCTTTGAACTGTGAAACTTTCTAACTTTATGGCTTTTGTCTTCAATCTGTGACTGTACTTTAAATAATTGAAAAACTGTTAGGTGTGTCCCATTTACTCCTTTATGCCTCAAAATGTTCATATTTGGTGCATCAATCTTATTTTTAAAATGTGTAGATCTGTACGTATGAGAATTCAATATTAATTTGAGGGCTTCTATTACTGTTTATCATACCAACTTCACCTGTGATATTTTACTTTCTGTGTAGTTTTTTTAATCATTGATTTCATTTAAATCTGATCTTCCCATTCTTTATTGTGTAGAGTGCCTCTAATTCTTCAGCTGACATATTGCTTATATATTAGGCAGTCATGCTGATCATTCAGGGTTTAGAATTTTCCATACTGAAGTCAACGCTACAGTATTTCATGATAAAAAATAAAACAGTAAATTGATTGATTTTCCATTTGACATCTTATAAATATGACTTTATTAAAAATTCTCTTCACCCAACACAAAAGTCTGCTCTCAGAAATGTCTCTGTTTCTAGGGATTTGGTAGAACCATACGCTCTGCAAATGGAAATGTCACTTAACAAAGATATTTTCAAATGTCTTTGAAAAGCTATCAATTTTGACTTGAATTTAATATTATAATAATTATAAAGATCTGGTAATGAAACATCAGTTATGAATCAGCAAGATAGAAACTCAGGGCATAGAAACTGAAGCCTGAGATTCTTAAAAAAAACATGTTGTAAAATTCATACTTGAATAGTAGGACTTCCAGAGAAATATAAACCTCTAGGACTAGAATTTGCATGCATTTATGAATAGTCTAACAAAGTTTTATGCATATTAATGGATTAAAAAAGAGAGACAAAACATTTCTTGCATGTGTAATAATGATTGTTATACAGTGAATTTTCATTTACCTTCCCATAATTGCCAGAAACTTATTTTACTTTTTAGCATCCTTGTTATACACAAAATCATTTTGACAAAATCATATATACATGAAATTTGATTTCTGTTCCTGTTCCCCTACTTTCCCTCCTTTCCTCCCTCTCCCTGTCTCTTTCTTGTATTCTACTGATCTTTCTTTTGCTCATTTACTTATTTATTTTTGATTCGTCCTTTGTACATATACATAAAGGTGAAAGTGGTATATTTGTATGAGCATTTAGCTTGATTTTGTTAAATTCATTCCATATTTCCTGCCCTTTCCTATCCTCCTCCCTTCTCCTTGATCTTCTTCTACTCTGCTTATCTTCCATATATCTTTATGATATCAGATTCCCCCTACACCTTTGGACCTTCTTTCCCTTATTTTGCTCTAACTTCCACATATGAGAGAAAACATTTAACCCTTTATTTTCTGAGTCTGGTTGATTTCATTTAGCACGATGCTCTCCAGTTCCATCCATTTACTGGTAAATGACATAATTTTATTCTTTTTATGGTTGAGTAAAACTCCATTGTGTGTGTGTGTGTGCGTGTGTGTGTGTGTGTGTGTATGTATAAAATGTTTTCTTGATCCATTCATCTATTTATGGGCATCTGGGCTGATTCCATAATTTAGCTATTGTGAATTATGCCATTATAAACATTAATGGTACTGTGTCACTGTAATATGCCAATTTTAGATCTTTGGGGAAAATACCAAGAAGTAGGATAACTCAGCCATATGGTGGTTCCATTCCTAGTTTTTTGAGGAAACTTCATATGCAGCACTTATTCTTGATGTGCATTATTAACTAAATTCTTTAACATATTATTTCTAGAAATTATTAAACAGATATATATCTAATATTTTTAAAAGCAAATTTTCCCAGTCCTTCTGATTTTAATTTTCAATATGCATTTATTTGAAATAAAAATGTCTTAATAATCTTTTGAAATTTGCATATTAGCAAGGATCATAATACAAGTAGTTATACTAAATCATTGATATTTTAAACACAGTTAACCTTAATTTACCTTTTGAATACCTGGGGTATAAGTTAAGCATGATAGTCTCCAGTTCCATCCATTTACCAGAAAATTTCTTAATTTCATTCCTATTTATGACTGAGTTACCTCATTGTGTATATATTCCACATTTTGTTTATTTATTCATTTGTTGATGGGCACCTGGGCTGGTTCCTTAACTTGGCTTTTGTGAATTGTGCTACTATAAACATTGAAGTGACTATATTGCTACAGTATGCCAATTTCAGTTCTTTGGGATAAATACCAAGGAGTAGGAATAGCAGGGTCATGTGATGGTTGCATTTTGTGTGTGTGTGTGTGTGTGTGTGTGTGTGTTGCTGGGAATTGAACCCAGGGCCTTGTATAAGCTTTCGTAGTTTTTTGAGAATTTTCATACTGCTTTCTAGAATGGTCGTATTAATTTGCAATCTCACCAACAATGTATGGGTGTATATTTTCCCCACATCCTCAACAACATTTATTATTAGTGTTCTTGATCATTGCCATTCTGATTGCAGTGAGATGAAATCTTAGTATAGCTTTGATTTCCATTTCCCTGATTGCTAGAGATTGTGAACACATTTTATATTTTTGTTGGCCATTTGTGTTTATTCTTCTGAGAAATCTCTGTTTAGTTCTTTTACTCATTTGATTGGGTTATTTGGGGGGGTGTTAATTTTTTTTTTAGTTCTTTATATATCCTGGAAATTAATCCCCTGCCAGAGGACTGATTGGCAAAGATTTTGTCCCATTCTGTAGTCTCTCTCTTCATGCTCTTAATCATTTCCTTTTCTGTGTGGAAATTTTTTTTTTTTTATTTTGATGGCGTCCTACTTTTAGATTCTTGGATTTATTTCTTGAGCTTCAGGGCCCTTGTTAAGGAAGTCAGTGCCTGCACCTATATGATGGAATGTTGACCTGTGTTTTATTGGAGCAGTAGTCTTCTGGTCTAATTACCAAGTCTTTGATCCATTTTGATTTGATCTTTGCACAGGGTGAGAGAGAAGGATTTAATTTTATTCTTCTATATTGAGTTTTCCCAGCACCATTTGTTTAAAAAGCTATCTTTTTTCCAACATATATCTTTGGCACAATCATGTATCAGAGTGCTACAAGTATGTAAGTCTGTTTCTGTGTCTTCTATTCTGTTCCTTTGGTCATCATGTCTTTTTTGATGCCAATATCATGCTGCTTTTATTACTATAGTGTTAAGGAAAAGAAGTAAAACATTTGTAAACATATACAGATTGAAAAGGAAGAATTTGAAATGTGTTTATTTGTAAATGACATGGTTGGTGAGAGTGAGATTTTGTTGCCTCCTCCATTGCTCTTCTTCTTCAGAATTGCTTTGGTTATTCTTGCTTTCTTATTCTTCCAAATGAATTTAAGGACTCTTTTCTAGTTCTATAAAGAACATCATTGAAATTTTGATGAGGATTACATTAAATCTGTATGTTGCTTTTGGTAGTATGGCCAGTCAGACAATATTAATTCTGCCTATCTAAGAACATGGGAGGTCTTTCCTTCTTCTGAGGTCTTCTTCAATGTCTTTCTCCATTCTTCTATAATTTTCTGTAGTTTTCATGATGAAATTTTTCTTTACCTCCCCATAATTGCCAGAAAATTTTCAAGATTACCTCAATGGAAATGTTATGTATATGGTGTGCTTGGTTTACTGAGGATAGTATGCATATTCATCGATATTTTTGTATGTTTGTAATATGTCTTTTGATATTTAAAGCTTATCTAATTTTATGATTTGCTGTTATTAATTCTATTTTGTTCACTACTATGTTAGAGTCATTCTGACCTATTCCCAGCAGCAGACATCAACTATCTTGGAATTTTTTAACCTCAACTTCCTTCACTTTTTCAATGCTTCATTTGCAAATTTTTTAATACTATCATGTTGCCAGTTTTATTTCTATATTTTAAACCTTCAATTCCTTATTGGTCTTATTTGTTTTTGCTAATACTTCCATATATAAGTAAATCAGTGTGTTTACTAAATCACAACTTCTAGATTGTGGAAAATGCCCACAGGAATAATTCTAGGTATCTTAATCAATATCTATAAGTAATATCCATAATCTGTTTTCAAAGTTAGGGGTTACATCACTTTAAAAAGTGAATGTTTTGATACATGACATCTCCCAAAGACCTATATGATACTTTATGATGAGAAAAGGACATCTTCTTACTAAAATCAGGACAAAAGAAAATGTTCTCTCTTAATGGCTAAGTGTTAAGGAAAAGAAGTAAAATATTTATAAAACATATATAGATAGAAAAGGAAGAATTTGAAATGTTTGTTTGTAAATGACATGGTTGGCTATGGTGAAAATTTCAAAGAAATAATGCCAAAAAGAAATTCTCTTGAAACTAATAAGCAAGTATAATAAGGTCAACAGGATTCAAAGCTAATGTATAAAATCAATTCCTTTCTTATACAGTCATCCCTGGTATCCACAGGGTATTGGTTTCAGGACTCCTGCCAAAATCCAAGAATGTTCAAGTTCCTTATATAAAATGGAGCAGTGTTTGCATATAATATACCACACATTCTCCATATATTATGAAATCATCTCTAGATCACTTATAATGCATAATACAATGTAAATGTTACCTAAATAGTTATTATAATGCATTATTTAGGGAATAATGCCAAGAAACAAAATTGTATGCATGTTTCATGAAGTTACAATATTTAAAGATAATTTTGGTCAGCAGTTGGTTGAATCAGTGAATGTGAAATTTGAAGATAGGAAAGGATTGAAGGTCTTTCAAAAGTAACCATTTTAAATTCAAAATTTAAAAAGCAACACCAAAGTACCAAAAAATTTAAATTAGCACTAGAAAGATAAATAATTAGATGAAAATTTACAGGAACTGTATGTGGAAAACTATAAAACACTGATTAAAAAAAAACTCGAGGAAAATTCACATAAATGGAGAAATATTCCATGTTTATAATCTGAGAAACTCAGTATTGTTAAGATGTCAACTTTATAAATTCAAAACAGTTCAAATAAAAATTCCAGTATGCTATTTTATAGAAAAAGTTTAGTATGTTGGAATTAATAAAACTAAAAATGCAGCAAAAAACAGTTTAGTCAAGGAAAGCCAAATCTTTTGGCGAGGAAGTAATTGCATAGCACATCTGATAAAGGGCATGTATTCAAAATATGCAAATAACACTTAAAACTCAACACTAAGAAAATAAGTAGTCCAAAATAAAAATATACAAAAAATCTGAATAGCCACCTCACCTGAAAGGATAGATGGTAAGTCAGCATATGAAATTGCACTCTAATCATTAGGGAATTGAAAATTGGAATAATTAGATACACATCTATCAGAATGGATATATAGAAAAATAATAAAAATGGCTGGTGAGGCTGTGGAACAACAAGGACTCTCATTCAGTGCTGGTGGAAATGTAAAATGATATGTCACTCTGGGTGACATTCTTATAAAGCTAAATCTGATATTATCATTTGACCCAGCAATTATGTCCCTAGTTATCTACTACTGATTTGCAAACTCATGTCCACACAAAAACTTTCAGGTGGGTGTTCATAGCATTTTTTATATAATTGGCAAATTTGCCATCAACCAAGATGCCCTTCATTAGACAAATACAGTATGGTACTTTCATACAATGAAATACTAATTAACTAAAAATGAAGGAGCTAGTCAGGTGACACAGTCATATTGCTGAATCTTAAGTATATAATGGCAAGTCAGTTTGAAATAGCTACATAATGTTATTCTGATTATATCACATTCTGGAAAAGTCACACTCATAGAGTTTGTGAGCAGATCAATGGTTTCCAGAATTTCAGAGCGGGAATGGAAAAGGCACAGGAAAATGAATAGGTAAAGAACAGGAAAATGTTTAGGATGGAGAACTTGTCTATGTGACATTGTAATATTTGAATAATACTCTTATTTGTCACAACATATTGAAATCTACAATGCAAAAAGTGTACCTTAGTATATAAAAATTTAGGGAAATCTCAGGGTGAAATGAAGAATGTGGCAAAATGATGTAACTATATTATAATCTTTCAGACAGGGGAGGGGCAGGAGAGAGGTGAGGCTGACCCAGGTCACTGTGGAATGAGTTGAGAATGTAACACTGAAGGCAAGCAAACACTTCCCCATTAAAAACAGCATCTAAACCTTGTACCCAGTTTGATCAAGTGTTTTTCCCCAAGGATGACACAGGTTAGCAATTCTGAAACCACTGTACCTGTATACTGGAGTGTTCACTCAAGTAAATGAATGGCCACAGCTAGTAGCCAGGTTTCACTATTGCACTGGGAGGTTACAAATAGATCAGCAGGGAAGTCTAGAATGTGGTCATGGATTCTAGTTAAAGACACCAGTATGAACTCATGTTTAGCTTAATATAGACATAGTGGTTATACATAGAAATATTTACAGATAAGTGCATATGCATGGGTCAGTATACACACATGTATTTCCTTTCTTTGCCAGCTAAGAGGGTCTAGAAACAAAAATGCATCCTGTATCCATCTCTTAATTTTTATTGTTTTCCAATGAAGGAGTCAGGGGTCCATGGAGAAATGCTTTATTCTAGGACTGGGACAGAAAATATATAAGCTGAACCTGAAACATCTTGAAGAGCTAGAAAGTAAGGAACTGCTAAAACTAAACTAAACAAATAAATGAAAACCCCCAAAAACTTAATAATTGGGATTTAGCAAAGGGGAAAAAGAATAAATTAAAAGAGCTCCCAGCAAAATCTGTAGGAATCTAAGCAACAGAAAAAGTATAATTGAATAATAACTCAAATTAAATTATTAACAATATACATTATATGAAAAAAACCAAGTCTCAGAAAGTACAACATTATGACAAAAATATAAAAGCATGTGCATATACCTAAGTATTTGAAAGGCCGAAAACTAAAGTGTTACTTTAAAGAGAGAAGTGAAATATAGGATTGTAGTAAATGAGGTGAATGTGGGCATAGACTTTATCTTCTCTACATTTCTCTTCCTTACACGTTTTATAATGAGCACATTTGTATGTTTTTGTGATTTAAAATAAATTTCTTCTCTGTTTTAAATTATTTCTGCTATAAGCCTTCCTTGATTAAGGAAGGATCACTCGTGCAACATGGGTATTTTCTCTAAAGCTTTTCCTTGCTGAGTATGTAAGGTAAGAATAAGTTTCTCCCAGGTTAAAGAGGAAGATAAGAAAATAAAACAAACCTCCCCCCACCAAAAAAAATCTACCTTCTGCCTATTACTCCATTTCTTTTACTGCCAAACTTCTTGAAAGTATCGTCCCCTGATTATTTCCATTTCTTTGTGTGTGTTTCTCACTAGTCGGTTCTCTACAGCCTGTCATCTGTCTTCACCCTCCTCTTCGATCTGTGTGTGGCCTCTTCCCTGACAGAAGTCATGTGGCAAGAAGGGCAAGAGCCTGGGTAGGCTTGGGCCCACACAAGAATTCATGCATTCTATTATTTTCCAGATTTCAATTTCCTCACCTCTGCAATGAGGATCAAAACATTACCCATCCATCTTAGTATCTTTTAGCCTAGGACCTGATATACAATATAAATGTTGATTGGGAATAAAACCAATTTTGTCATTGTATTATTGCAAAGATAAATTCATATATTCCTCAATTAGTTTGATCAAGTACTATAGCAGTAGACTAACTGACCTCCCCAGTGGGTCTCATTGCTTCTGCCCTCACAGGCCTTCAAATCTCTCTCTACATAATAATCCAGAGTGGGCCCATAAAAGCTTAGGCAAGAGTATATCTAACCTCTCCTCAGAAACTTAAAGAGACCTGTGATTCCTCGAGGATGTGATTTAATGTATTGTGTGTGTTGTGCCTGCACATGCATATGTATGTATTTGTTTGTTGAGGTAATCCCACAAATCATTAGCATTGGTTTGGGGAAGGTAATAAGGAAACAAAATTGATCCAATCAAGGATGTGCTATCAAGCAGATCACCATCGTGGGTAACTGGGGCCAAATCCTACTAAAGATCTCTGAAGAACAGTGTGAATTATGACTCAAAATAATTCCAACAAAGTTTCCAGAAAGCTGGGGATTTGGGCAATATCACTGCATTCACTCATTGGAAGCTGCTTTCAAAAGGGGATTAAAAGAATACATTAATTCCAAGAATGCCCTGGATACTCCATCCGGGGCCTAGCAGACATTAGCAGTCAAAGAGAATGTTCCATTGAAGAACGGTAGATAGAAGCCGTACCCTGAAACAGCAAAGTCAAAGAGTTATGGGCAGGTTGCTGATAACATCTGCTAAAATGTCTTTTCTCATATACTTTGTGTACTTGTATTTCCTTTCTAATTGCATGCATTATTTAGGATTATTTGAGAAATAGATGGAACATTCAAAGTTGAAGAAACTTTAACTAAGTGATTACTTATAAATATATGATTAGGATTCAAGAACTCCATAAATTATAAGAAAGCTGGAAAGACTAAAAATACTTGCATTGCCTAAAGGAGCAAAGATAAGGAGCAGACAATCGAATTAAAGATCTATAACCCCTGTGGCCCTAAGTAGGGGAAAGGAGCCACTGCCAAGTTCTGGAGGTGAAGATCCTGAGAAATGACACTCAGCTTGCTCTCTCTATCCATCGGATCTCCTGAATACGCTTTTTATTGGTTGAAGCAAGAAGCCAGAAGACAAAGAGTGAAGTAATACTTGGAGTTCAGTGGCCAGAGCCCAAAGCACAGTAGAGACCTGGGAAGTGGATCAATAGGAACCAATGGAGACCACCCAGTATGTGCCATGCAACCTAAGCTCCACAATGACAAGACTTGGTTCTTCTCCCTGGAGTGTCTCATTTAGCTCAAGGTCAACCCCAAATAAGTACTTGTCAAACGTATCAGTCCCGTCACATTATTTTTAATATATTGTGAACTAGTCAAGAATTATGCTATGTTTAATTTTTGCCTTCTAAAAAATCTGAGTTTGTAATCCAATATTATTATCAAATGTCTTTAAATTTTTAAAATCTTTCATCATAGGAAAGTGTCATACCTTATAATAATAATGATTTAAACTTAAGGTTTCTTAAAAAATTAATCATCATCTCTCTTGTAGCTCAATACTTTCAGTTCCTCTTCTAGATGAGGCAATAAAAATGAATTCAGTTGCCAGATAAAGTTCTTGTCCAAAACTTGTTTGATTCCTATGAACACAAAATAAAATATGCAGTTTGATAAAGCATATTTTATTACTATTTAACATTACTGCAGAGAAAACGCATATATTGGAAACTACCTTTCGTTGATATAGGTTGGTTGTATATTAGGAAGAAGAATTTTAAATTATACTTGATCATTTCCACATACCAACCTTAGAGAGTATTCCTGTCTGTCAGTGATTCTGGATCTTATATTTAAAGATGGTTGTTTGCTAACAAACATTTATGACACCCTGGATTATGTCAGTTTTTTATTGAAATTATTTAACAGGGAAGATTCACTGAAAACAAAATAATCATGATAGGTTAAAAATAATTTCTATGCTTAAGGTTTTTTATCTAAAAGCTTTTACTTTCTAGTCACTAAGAACATGTAGAAGTGATGATCTCCCCCCAGTTCACATCCACCTGGAACCTGTAAATGTGACCTTATTTGAAAATAAGCTGTTTTCAAATGTAATCAGGTAAAGATGAGTTCGTACTGAACTAGGGAAGATCCAAAATCCAAATGACTGATTTCCTTGAAGGAAGAGGGCAATTGGAGACAGATGCACACTCAGGGCAAATACCATGAGTACACAGAGGTCCAGAGTGGCGTTCAGTGCCACACCCAGGCCAAGAAAGATTCCTTGCAACCACCCAAAACTAGAGGATCAGATCCTCCCTACAGTCCTCTGTAGGAACCAACCCTGCCAACAACTTCATTCAGGTGTCTGGCCTCTACCACCATAGGAGAATAAATAAATACCTGTTGTATTCAGTCACCCAGTGGACAACTGACCAAACGGTTCCATTACCAGTTGTTTCAATCTCATATAATTCCTATAGTAGCCAAAACTTAGAGTCTAAACTGAAAAAAGTGAGACACAAATAGGCTCTGGATGCCAAAAATATCACACATTTATCTATTAAACGCACCCCAATTTAAAATCATTGTCTTTTGAAAACCCACTAAATAAGAAACACTAAGTCTCTGGGAATACAACATTGAAAATGACAATGTCCCTGACTTTGAGACACTTGTCCTGTTGCTGTAGTGTGCAGTGAAATGTAAATGGGAAGGGGAAATGGTGCCAGAGAAGTAAAATAAGCCTGAGGCGCCATGTTGGGTTTTACGCTGAAGGCGCCTGGAAGTCACAGTGGAGTTTGACGTTCAGGAGCAGCAAGATGGACATTGTTGTCAAGAAGATGACACTGCATGCAGAATGCAGGGAAGTTTGGGCAGATGCAGAACTGGAGTGACTGGGAGAACAACTGGGCCACTACAGCAGAAATTCCAAGCAGGGCTGACCTGGAAAAAAAAATTAGCAATAAAAACAAACAGGAGAGTGGATGGATTAAAGGACACTAAAATAATTAATCAACAAAATCTAGGATTTTAACTGTAGGGATGGGTGGTTGAAAAGAAAGACCCAGGGGCAAAGCCAGACCAAATTCTTGGTAGCAGGGTTAATGATGCAGCTTCCTGAGAAGAGAGACCCTGGAAGATGGGCTGGATCCACATGCAACTTAAAGACAGGACAACAGGCTTCACTCGAAGAAACAGCTTGTATTTAAGTTCCTAATATCCCCATTCATTCACAAGCACACTTTTGATGTTCTTTTTCAAATGAATGAACCCACTTCTATTTGTGAAATTTGTTTCTTGTTTCAGCTCATTGTTTAACTGAGGGCATGGACAAATTCAGTGAACTTTTAAAAATAACAAATACTTTCTAGGCATTCACAGTCAAAAAATGAAAAGCCCAAAGGATTTGAAGTAATTGTAAATGGTGTAAATTGTAAATTACGATTTTAAGTAAGTTTCAAAGATCTACATGAATTGTCCTCACTCCTCCCTTTAGATGGTGACTATTTAACTAAATTTGCAGGACACACAGTGAAAAGCCTGAAAGATGGAGGTTAACTATAAACAACAACATGAACAAGAAGCTCAGTTAATTATTTTGAAATATTAAAAGTAAGATAGTGTTTTAGTCAGCTTTTTTGCTGCTGTAACTAAATGATCTGACCATCACAACTATAGAGGAGGAAAGATTTATGTGAGGGCTCACAGTTTCAGAGGTCTTAGTCCATAGAAGGCCGGCACCATTCCTTGGGGCTCCAGGTGAGGCAGATCATCATGGAGGAAGAGCGTGGTAAAGAGAAGCAGCTCCAATCATCAGGAAGCAGACAGAGAGTCTCCACTCTCCAGATACAAAATATGTACCCCAAAGCCACCCCTCAATCCCAATCTCCTCAACCACACCCTACCACTTCAATTAATCCCATTAGGGATTAATTCACTCCTTGGGTTAAGACTCTTACAACCCAATCATTTCTGCTCTGGGACCTTCTTACATTGTCTCATACATGAACTTTTGGGGGACACCTCACATCCAAACCATAACTGATAGGAAAGTATTTTTAAACATAGAAAGATATATTTGTTCTTTGAGAATATACTAATTAAATAAGTACTAGAAATATCATTCTAGAAATAAAACTGCAAGCCTTTAGTGGCCTGACCTCTGACCACAGCCTCACTCTCACTAGGTATTTGCTACAACACTAGATTGGGGTTGAAGTTTTACGCCAGGTAAATGAAATGATAAATAGCATAAAATAAACAAAATAAAACCCAATAGCTTTAAATCAATTAGAGAAATGATTTTAGCGAGATAAGTTCAGAGCGACTAGTTTTTGAGAAGTTGAGTTTATTGTTTTGTTTTGTTCTGTTTTTAATTCAAAAACCGAAGAGGGACAAGTGGATTCTGCAAAGCAGTGGGGCTGTTCCAGAGTTTCCTTTTATAGGGCACCAGAAGTTGTAAGCTCAACAGGATCACACGTTCTTCCTCTAGGAACAGGAAGTGGATTCTTTACTCTTCACTATTTTATATTTAATGTTGTATTCTTTCAACTTCTCAGACTACTACTAGAATGTACATGCACATACTGAGTATTTGCAAGAGAAATATATTCAAGTTCATCCCAATTGTTTCCTGTCTTTCTGTTTTGTGCAGACTGGGATGAATCATACTTCTATAAACAGCCATCCTCATCAATGGGTTAGTTTTCTTTCTTCAAACACTGTAAAAATACCGACTCGGAGTTATAATATCTGAGAATTTTACTCTGCTGTATATCATAGCATTTCCCTGTTCTGGTATTTTGACCTATACACATTCTTCAGATTGCTATTCTCTCTTATGTCTGCATAGTCCTTAGTCATTAGATTGGGACCTTCTTGAATTAAAATCTTCCAATATTATTTATAGTCATCTTATTTATCTTCTAGCGTCAAACAAGAGGTGGGTATTTTATCTGTTGTTTGAAACTATCAGGCCTCATAAAGTCATACAGACAGTCATCCTTTAGCATTCTTTTAGGCAACATTTAATTCTTACCAAATATTACTAAGTGTAAGACAAAAAACAAAGAGCATTGCTATAATTTTATAAGAGGCATTTGGAGGATGTATTTACTGTAAATTTAGATTTTTAAAAGAAATTTAGAAAAATGTAATGCCTATACCATTTTAAGCCACATTTTATTCAAGCACTGGATCTCACATCATTCCAGGTCAGGGGTCACCAAATGAGTTCAAGTCAGGTCAAAGTTTGGTGCCTAATAGAACATTTTGGTTTTAAGAACTGATGTTGTAGGGTTTCATTTTCCTGGTTTTTGTTTTTGTTTTTCAGAGTTATGAACTGGAGCATATTTTGAAGCCAGCAATGATAAATAGGACTTTTTAAAGGGAAATGTTACATGGAAAATATTTTATTATATAAGGGTTGCAAATTAAGCAAGGCAAAGAGAGTGATAGAATCAATATCTACTATGGAAGGTAGGAATGAGATTTAGTCAATGATGCATGGAGAGAAAGTATAGGCATTTCAGGAAAACATAAAGCATAATGAAGTAGGAAAGCAGAAAATAAAAATAAATACTTTAGAAAAGGCATGTGAGCCAGAGACCTGGGAGTGAAGATTTGGGGAAGCAGGTAGAGTGTAATACATCTGAGATGGTGCAGCAAGTTTGAATTAGAGGGATATATGTTTTCCTCCTATTTCTTCCAGGTTCATTAAGATATAATTGAGAAATAAATATGCATTTAATGTATACAGCATGATTTGAGATGTATAAACATTATGAAATAATTACCACAATCAAGCTAATTAACACATCTCACATATTTACCATTTTTGTGTGTGTAATGACACAAGATTTACTCTCTTTGCAAAGTTCAAGTACACAATGTTGTATCATTAATTATAACCACTGTGCTATATATATTAAATCACCAGAATTATTTATCTTATAACAGAGTTTGTGTCCTTTGGCCAGTACCTCTCCATTTCTCCCACTTGCCACAGCCCCTGGCAAGCAGCATTCTCTCTTCTCTGAATTTGACTTCTTTAGATTTAAATGTGATCATATAGAATTTGTCTTTCTGCATCTCTTATTTCATTCATCATAATGGCCTCCAGGTTTTCCATGATGTAAATAGGGGGCTTTCCTCTTTTTGTAGCTAATATTTCATTGTATACACAATACATTTTCTTTATCCATTTATCAGTGTTAGGATGTTTCCACATCTTAGCTGTCATGACTAATGTTACAATAATCATGAAACTCAGATATGTATCCACTGAATTCATTTCCTTTGGATACATACCCAAAAGTGGGATTGCTGGATCATATGGTAGTTCTCTAATTTTTATAAGGAACTCCACAGTGTTTAACATAATGCCTGTACCAAACTAAATTTACATCAATGAGGTGCAAGGGTTCCCCCTTTCTTTACATTCTTTCCAACACTTGCATTCTATAAAATGACCATCCTAATAGGTGTGAGGTGATATATCAATGTTGATTTGTTTTACCTTTCCCTGATGATGAGGGATGTTGAACATTTTTCATACACCTCTTGGCAATGTGTCTTCTTTGAGAAATATTTACTTCTGTCTACTTTATTTTTTCCTTGTTGCCTTTTCCAGAGCAATTGAATTCACTATCAGTTATGCCTGCCCTTATTTGTTAATGATTCCCAGAATCCTTTCTCTAGATAGATAATGAAGAACAGCTTATCCAGCTGTTTACTGGACTTATCTACCTGCATTTCCCAGAGTCACTTTAAATATTCTACTTTTTTAAAACTAACTGATCCACTAATTTGATGAGTAGCTATTAGCTACATGCTAGCCACTGGAGGTTCTGAGATGAAAGTCATACACTCGCAGGGTTTACTCCTCATAGGAAAGCAGACATCATTGACAACGTTGACTGAAAGATGTGAACTGAAGGGTACTCTGGAGGAAGGGTAGAATGCCCTCCTGAGAGAGTGGGCGAGAAGGAAGCTACTCTGCATTCATGGGCTAATGTTCCCTACAGAGGTGGTATCTGAGCTAGGATATGAAGGTAAAGGGAAAAGGAAGACTGTCAGATTGAGAATCAGATTTGCAAAGTCCTGGTGGGAAGACAGAGTGGAGGCATTAGAGAAACAGAAAGAAAGCCAGTGTTGAAACAAAACCAAGGACCCACTACTTATACAATGAATTCGAACATTGCCAACACTCCAGAGCCTTCTGTATGCCTTTTCCAGGCACAACACCCTACTTCTGTCCACTCCAAAAATAGTGACTACACAGTCAGAGATACATGGCAATCCTCTTTGTCTCTTTTCCTCTGCCTCACATACATAGTCATCAAGAATGACTGAATCTTCATTAGCAATGTGAATCCAAAGCATGTCTTATCTTGCCTTACCACGGCTTCCATGGGAGAACAGGCCTTCATCATGGTGGTAATTTTCTCTTAAATTATGCTTGAATTTTCAGACATATTTCCTTTCATTAATCTATTTTGTGCAATAATTCTAATCTAATTTACTTAATTTATCACTTTGAAAGCATGCCTTTCTCTTTACCAAAAATCTTCATTATCTCCCTATTGTCTTTGAAGCAACTCCAAGTTCCGTAATTATCATTTCTCCAACCAGCCATTCAACTCATCCAGCATTTATTTAGTGCCTACCTGAGATTTTTTTCTTTTATTTCTTGTTTTCCTCTCCTTTCCTTTTTTATTTCCCGCTGCTAAAAGCTAGAAGTGTCTGAGTGTCTGGGAGATTACATCTCTTTGAGGCTTCCCACTAACCAGTGACTGACAGACACACATGCAGATCCATTTTCTCTAAGGTTTAGTTGACACTCAAAATTCCATGTAGCATCAGGCTGAAGTCTATTCTCTTTGGGATTTTATACTGAGAGCATTCCCTCATCTGGCTTCCTCCCATTCTTTGCCCTGGTTCTCCCATGGTCTTATCCATCTATGCCAATGGTCTCTCCTTAATGAATTATTTACACATAAAATCTCTTCTTAGGTTCTGTTTCTGGGAGATTCCAAGTAAGGCACTTTTTTTTCCCCTAAAACAAAAGACATGATCACTACTGCAAATGAACTCACACCAAATGGAAAAATAGACGTGGTGTACATTAGAAATTTCAATTTTGAAATAGCATCTGCCATTAATATAGTATCAAAGTTCAGTAAGATGAAGAGACACCTGCCTCAGGTCAGAGAAGTCATTCTAGAATATCTTCATCCTGAAAGTAATGTCTGAACTTAAATTCAAATAACTAAGAATTTTCAGGCATAACTCAAAGAAAAACTATTTATAGAGACTAAGATGAGCAAAAATTCAATTATCTGAGAACATAAAAATGTTAAGAAGTTACAAAAACTCAAATAGTTTTATTTTTATTGAGGACAATACAGTGAAGAGGCACGAATTGGTTCCTGGAAGGTAATATGGAAGAAAACTGAACTCAAAACATTAAATATTATAACAGAAATTCATCTACTTTGTTCGTCAAAGACAGCAAACATCACCCTGGAGAGTAATGGCCCCACTTTCAATTATGAGTGTTGCTCCCACAGTAAAATGGAGGACAGGAAGAAGAGTGATTTGATAGTTACCCATAGGGCTAATCCAGAAAAAGACTGATTAGAAATAGAATATTATAGTGGGTTAAAAAAAATGACCGCAAATGGAGATAATGAGAGAGATTAGAAGAAAGAGTTGGCAGTAGTTGGTAACTGATTAGGTCTCGACATTGGAACACACTTCCCCACCCCCATCATCTCACCCAGTCACCAGATCCAATTGGCATTGTTTTTCCTTATTGTACTTAACCTGATAGCAGCATTTTCCTTCCCACTTCTGCTTTTCGTTCAATTATTTTTGCTACCTTTTTCACATTATCCAGTGTGGGGGGCCTCTCTGCCATACCCCATGTGGATGAAAAAGGGTTAACTGCTGGAGGAAGATGTTGGCTGTATATCACTCAATTGCCCCAAAACTTATCTACTCAATAAACAAACAAGGGCCAATCCTCTTTTAAAATGAGAGGGGGCTTGACGAGTCTGGCCATACCAGCCCTGGCCTCTAACAACAAGAAGTAGCCCAACTCTCTTTTATTTATATACACAGGTAAAGGGGGGCCAGGACAGGGAGGAGCTTCTGTGATGGACAGGATAGGGTGGAGTTAGGAGAGCCATTCTCTTAGGGGGAAGATTCCAGAAGGAGACAGGGAACCACTCCTACACAGTGTCGCATGCTTCCTGGCAGTTCCTAGAAGCCAGACATCTGCGTCCCATGGTTCAACTCATCTGATTGTGCAAAATAAGGATGGTTTCCCACAATCCAGTTCTCTATATTGACAACCTAGAACTTGGTCATTTTTAAAATAGACTAGGTGGTAAAGTGGAATCATAGCATGTAGATGACTTCCTAAAGAATTAACGAGTTAATCACAATAAAGGATTTAATAACTAATATATGTGAAAAGGTGTCCAATCTCATTTATCACTAAGGAAACGTCAATTCAAACAATAACAGATCCGCAAACATTGCAAGTATAAAACATTCCACTTTGGAATGGAGCATGGAGCAAAGAAACATTTGGACACACTATTTTAATGCATTATTTGTGAAAGTCTCATAGGTCCAAATTTAAAAAGCCATTAAACAGTATCTAGCAAATTAAAATGCTCACTTCCTCTGATCCAACAATAGTACTTCTTTAATTATACCAAGTATCAGTCTAGATGAATATCTCAAGATACATACTATACTATTATTTGGAATAGAATAAAAACTGAAAAATTTTTCAAAGGACCATTAATAGGAACCAATTAACTAAATGCTGATCATTGTTTGGAATATTATGCTGGTGTTTATAATGAATACAATAATATAAAAATGGCCAATAAACATTTTGTTACAAATAATAGTAGAAATTAAGTTTGTAGGGTATGATCTCATCACGAAAGGATGAGAATATGGAGAATATGCTTGCATGGAGAATTTTTGAAAGAATACACCCAAACCTTCCCTATCTCCTAACATGGGAACTTGCAAATGGTGGATCTGAGCTATCAGCTTGATTTTTTTTTCCTTCCCCAGAGACAACAATAATTTGATCATAACATTAATGAACAGAAAAGGGCAGTAACAAGATAATACAGGGAAAGAGTTTAGGTTTTTGTATGTATGTGGAGGAAGGGAGTGGAAGATGAAAAGCTATGTAATTCTGTTGAAACTAAATAATAAAATTAAAATCCTCATAGTTGCACTTTAAGACAGGATCTCTATTTAAGTGTAGGAAAACAGAGACTAATGATACACCCCACGGTTGTCAAACTGAGGACTAAAATTAGTATTTCTTGACCCATAAACGAGTGCTCACTCTATGTTCTTAAGCAATGGAGTATCTATAGTTGGAAAATCAAACCAACTAAGTTGGAAAAGTTCTCAGCTGTTATTTGTCTTCTCTGAATATATAATTTCAAGTTCATAAATGCATAATAATTTTTAGGGGGTTGTCCTTCGGACACTCAATTTCCATGTATACTGGACCAGGAGATCTCAATTTGATACCTGTGCTCTAAAAGGATGGTTGTTCACCCACTGAGAATTGTGGATCAGTTTATGTCCCTAAGTTAAAGGAAGAAAGAAGGGACACTTTGAACCGGAGGGTAATAAACTATATGCAGTTACATTTTCAGGAATGGTAACTAAGCATATACCAAATTGTGTTAAGTGTACTTGTGAGTTTTTATATTCTGATCCTGAGTGCTTTTCACATATAAAATGACATTCCAGCAACTTCCCTCCTGAGAACAGGGTGAGTGAACTATTCGCACACGTTATCCAGGGTACCAACTGATTAGTTTGATGCTATAAGGTGAATGCTCAATCATATAAAAGTTCATGAATCATCCTACTAGAAATGAGAATGCATCCCTGAAATGAAAGCAAAAAGAATATCTCATTCCCTTTGCTGCATTTTATATTGAAAATAAATGATATGCCTTGCTATCAACAAAAACTCCTCTAATTTCTTAGTTCATCTACTTCTAGGAAATTACAAACAATATATTTTATTATTTTAGAATAAGAGTGTAGATTTTTCTTTTGTGATTTACAACATAGTAATGACAATTACTTTTTCCCCTAGTCTTGTTCAGGACTCTCCCTCCAATGTTTCATTCAAATTGTCAATGATATGTATTATGTATTGAAATTGATACACAGCAACCATATGAGAATATTTGCTAAGATTAAGATCACTAAACTACAAAATGCGTGAGAAAATAGAAACAAACTTCATTTAATTTTTAAAGATAAAACCTAATAATTCATACCTGATACTGTTTGCTTCTCATAATATAGTAAATGATAATTTTCCTTTAAATCTTTAAAAATGCTATCAATAGTGAAAAGTGCTATGTTACATATAATCAATATTTTGTGCATATATCACTTCTTACAAACATTCTAAATCCAGTTTATTAAATTGACATGTCAATATACTTGGTAAGACAAAAGACTTTATAAGAAGATTAACTGAAAGTTTCAAGTAGATGAGTGAATCACAAATTCCATTTCCTGTGCTGCAGAGTATTTTAATGCTCTCTGAAGGATGGAGATTAGTGCTCAACATTTATAATTTATCATTTGTTGTTGGGCTAAAATCTCTAAGTGTACAGAAGAATAACATGTAATCCTTGTTTCCTTAGCCATACATGCTACTGTATTGCAGGGTTCTACAGGAGTTTTGTGTAACTTCCTAATTACTCGCAAATATTTGAAAAAGGAGCTACCTCATGGACATTTTATTCTGCCCTCTTAGCTTCAGAAAAGGATCTCTTTTGTCACCAATCAGCACTGAGCTCAACTGAGTTCTCTAATGAGACAAAATGTCACTGTGAACTGAAAGTACTTGACCATGCTTAATATTTTTATGGATGAGGGCATATGTTTGCAAAATAGTCATATAAAGATCTTTTGGACCTCAAAGATTCAGGATCTTAAACATAAGAGAAAACAGAAATGCATGGTTTATAAAATGCCACAGTTAGTATTTATGAAGTGAAGCTATTTAAGTTTTTTAAAATTTGTTCTTTTTAGTTATACATGATAATAGAATGTATTTTGATAAATCGTATATACATGGAGTGTAAGTTCCCATTTTTGTGGTTGAATATGATGTGGTGTTATGCTGGTCCTGTATTCATATATGAATATAGGAATGTTATATCTGATTCATTCTCCTGTCTTTCTCATTCTCATCCCTTATCCCTTTACCCCAGTCCACCCTGTCCGATTTGGTGAACAACCACTCCTCCCTCTATCCCCCTATCATGAGTCAGCATCCTCAAAACAGGGAGAATATTTGGCCTTTGGGTTTTTGAAATTGACTTATTTCACTTAGTATGATAGTCTCCAGTTCCATCTATTTACCAGCAAATGCCCTAATTTCATTCTTCTTTATGGCTGAGTACTAGTCCATTGTGTATATGTACCATACTTTCTTTATCCATTCATCCATTGAAGGATACCCAAGTTGATTCCTTAGCTTTTCTACTGTGAATTGAGCTGCTATGAACATGGATGTGGCTGCATCACTATAATACGCTAATTTTAAGTCCTTTGGGTATATGCTAAAGAGTGTAATAACTTGGTGGTTCCATTTCAAGTTTTTTGAGGAATTTCCTTACCGCTTTCCATAGTGGTTGCACCAATTTGCAGACCCACCAGCAATGTATGGGTGCACCTTTTTCCATATATCTTGGTCAACATTTATTCTTACTTGTATTCTTGATAATTGCCTTTCTGATGGAGTAAGATGAAATCTCAGTGTAGTTTTAATTGCATTTCTCTAATTGCTGGAAATGTTGAATGTTTTTTCATATATTTGTTGACCAATCATATTTCTTCTTCTGTGAAGTGCCTATTCAGTTCCTTTGCCCATTTACTAATTGGGTTATTTGTGGGTTTTGTTTTTTTTTTTTGTTTGTTTGTTTGTTTGGCTTTTTTGGTGTTTTTTGTGTTCTTTATATATCCTGGCAAAGATATCTTTCTCTTTCTGTAGGCTCTCTCTTCATGTTTTAGATTGTTTCCTTTGCTGTGAAGAAGCTTATTAGTTTTATATCATTCCATTAATTGATTCTTGATTTTACTTCTCCTGCTTTAGGAGTATTGTTGAGGAATTTGGTTCCTAAGCCAACATGATGGAGAGTTGGGCCTACTTTTTCTTCTAGTTTTTATAGAGTCTCTGGTCTAATGTCTAGGTCCTTGATCCACTTTAAGTTGAATTTTGTGCAGTATGAATGGTAGTGGTCTAATTTATTATTTTACATGTGGATTTCCAGTTTTCCCAGTACCATTTGTGGAAGAAGTTATTTTTTCTCCAATGTATGTTTATGAGATAACTGTATTTATGTGGGCTTGTCTGTATCTTCTGTTCTGTACCATTGGTCTTCATGTCTGTTTTGGTGCCAGTACCAGGCCATTTTTTGTCACTATAGCTCTGGACTATAATTTAAGGTCTGGTATTGTGATGCCTCCTGCTTCACTTTTCTTGCTGAGGAATGCTTTGGTTACTTTGGGCCTCCTATATTTCCAGTGAATTTTGTGACAGTTTTTTCTATATCTCTAAAGAACATCATCTGACCCTTAATAGGAATTGCATTAAATCTATATAGTGCTTTTGGTAGTATGGCCATTTTGAAAATATTAATTCTGCCTATCCAAGTGCATGGGAGATCTTTCCATCTTCTAAGGTCCTCTTCAATAAATATGACTTCCCCAAATTGAATCAGGAGGTCATAGAAAATTTAACGAGATCAATTTCAAGCCATGGAATTGAAGACATCTTCAAAAACCTACCAACTAAGAAAAACCTGGGACAAGACAGATTCTCAGCTGAGTTCTACCAGACCTTCAAAGAAGAACTAACACCAATATTCCTCAAATTATTCTATGAAATAGAAAAGGAGAGAACCCTTCCAGACTCATTCTATGAAGTTAGTATTACCCTGATAACAAAACCAGACAAAGATACATCAAGGAAAGAATTTTAGATCAATATCCCTGGTGAAAATAGAGGCAAAAAGTTTAATATAATACTAGTAAATTACATACAAAAACATATTTAAAAAGACAGTGGACCATAATCAAATGGGGTTCATCCCAAGGATGCAAGGTAGGTTCAACATATGGAAATCAATAAACATAATTCCTCACATCAATAGACTTAAAGACAAGAATCATATGATCATCTCAATAAGTGCAGAAAAAGCATTTGACAAAATACAGCACCCCTCCATGCTCAAAACACTAGAAATATTAGGGATAGTAGTAACATACCTTAACATTGTAAAAGCTATATGTGCTAAATCCAAGGCCAACATCATTCGAAATGGAAAACAAATGAAAGTATTCTCTCTAAAAACTTAAATAAGACAGGGATGCCCTCTATCACCACTTTTATTCAATACAGTTCTGAAAACTCTAGCCAGATCAATTAGAAGAAGAAATTAAAGGGATATGAATAGGAAAAGAACTCAAACTATCCCTATTTACCAAGAACATGATTCTATATTTGGAAGACCCAAAAAACTCCACTAGAAAACTTCCAGAATACACAAATGACTTTAGCAAAGTAGCATGATATAAAATTAACACCCATAGATCAATTGCATTCCTATACATCAGTGATGAAAACAAACTATTGAAACAGAAGAAATAGACAAAATCTAGAGAGAAGGAGTACTGATAATTCAGGCAACTCTCAGTAAATAAAACTATGGAAAGGAAGCCACCACTGTTAGGACCAGAAGCATTTAATTAAAAATAAAAAATAAAAACAGAGGCAAAAAGACAGAAACAGTCTGAGACAGAAAGGATAAAATTGAACAATACAGATGGCACCACAGAAAGTAAAAGAATGAGTTTTTCCTCTCTCTTTCTATGGGTGGTAAGAATTAAGAAATTGAGAATTTCCATACAATTAAGACACATCAGCTCATAGCAAAGTTCACACTGGCTTTCTATTGGAGAGCTATGAGGAAGGAGGGCTGCATTGCTAACAGGCATCCATTACAGTGTGGGGAAAGGCTGATGCTCAGTTACATGTAAAAGGAATACGCATTTAATTCAGGTCCATGATTCATGTATGGGTTGGGGTATAGCCCAGCGATTTTACCAATTTTCTAAATTACTCCAGAATTTTTCTTAATAAGGTGGGTGTATTTTCTAGAGTGTCCAGATGAGCCAGATGTGTCAATAAATAAAATTATCAATCAGAAGTAATTTTTGTTTTCACCTATGAATCCTGGACAAATTTTAGAAGTACTTAACATCATTGTTTAGAACTACATATGTACATCTTTGATTTAAAATTTAAAAATATGTTTTCTTTAAACTTTGGTCTCATTTTCTTAGGCACTTTGTCAAGTATGCATATGTGTGAATATACTCTTGAAATTATGAAATATTTAGAAACTTTAAAGTCTTTGCTAAAAATGCATTTTATCCTGGGAATTTTTTTCAAATTTCTTTTGTCCTCAGTATTGACTATTGTCATTATAGAAATTTTGATGCAGTGAAAATCATCTGAGAATTTGAGTTAAAATACACTATCTAAAGGCAATAAGGTGTACTTTCTTACCCCTGCTTTTTCATATTTATGTTTAACAAAAATGGAAAGAATGAATGATTTAAGTATCAGTATTTTGGAAGGTGGAAAGAATATCAACAATCTGTTGCCTGTCCAGGCTACAAGTAAGCTATAAGAAGCTAACATTTCTCAACATTCTCTTATAGTTGGAATATCACAGCCAGCAAGAGATTATTTCAATCTCTTCATAGCCATGTGTGACTTGAAGAGATTGCATAGCTAATTCTAAAATTGCCTCAGTATATTTCTTCAGGTTTTTGATTTATTGGCTCAATTTCTAATTTTTGTTTTTGTTTTTATCTTTTTCTTTTCCTAGAAAAGTCATATCTTGCATATAACATTTTAGTTAACATTAACAGAAAAATATTTTTGACAAAGTAGCAACATACTTGAAAGAGTTTGTGGTCTGCAATAAAAATTTAACCTTATAAATTTAAATTTCAACTTTTTCCCCATAAAAATAATGATTACACAAAATTAGTCTGAAATGCATTCTAATTACAAAGACAAATTTTGAATCAATTAAATACTTTAAAATAAGTGTTATTTGGAATGTTTGAGATCTGAAAAAATTTTAAGGGTTCTAAATCAACTGCTTAGACTAAATAAAACCATTTTTAAATTTGTAGAATATTTGTAGCATATTTGATTTCAATTTCAAGGCAATATACACATGCAGATGTATTTTTATAATAAAATCATTCCCAGAATAATAATACCACTATAGTGTGACTGTACAAAAAAATGTCAAATAGTGGCACCATGTGTAATACTAAGATTAATGTCCTTACTTTAATTAAACCAAAGACCTTTTACATCAATATAATTTGTATTTGTACAAGGATTTCACTTGGTTTCAACCAAAACCTCAGCTAAGCTGCTTATCCTATATTCTTCCCAGAATATCTCAGCCTTAAGCACCTAACTCATGTCACTTTCCACTCTTTCTTTTTCTCATAGAGATTATGATTATGAATCTCATTCCCATTTAATTTCCTGAGCCTTCCTTCCTCTTTCTACTCAAAGGCTCCCCAGACATCATCTTTCCTTGATTTCAACACATGCACACATGCACACAGCACACACACACACACACATACACACACAGCACACACACACCCCTTTGGCAAATATATGACAAGAGAAAGCATGTTGCTATGATTTTATTACTCTTGGCTGACTAGACTAGGCACCTGCTTGCTGTATATCACAGGCGTGAGCCACATCAGGCAGTTGCCATCTGAAAGTTTCTTTCTCTATCTAGAAATCTAGAGCCTTGCTGGATGCCTCCCTCCCTTCACTTGCAAGTCTTAAACAGCAGTTGAATCCACTTTTCTTCATTTTTCCTTTTGCCACCCAACCCTTTGTCCTCTTGGAAGGCAGGCCCAACCCTTCCTGCCTCCTGATTAATCTTGCTTTGGTGACAGTGTTAAGTTGTATGTTAAGTTCCTTCCTAACTGAGAATTCACTCAGGCCACCTGTCGAAGAGTCCTCCCTGTGACACCCCTCCTCCTGTGCCTTCATACTCAGCAACACCAAGAGATTTAGTCTAGAAGTGGATTCACTGTATAATGTTCCTGAGAACCTAGGGGAAAAGCCCTTGATTGTTTATTCCTTCATAGCATTTATGCTAATGCATTTTGTTAAATACCTTTTAAGGTTTCAGTCTCTCTCCCCTTAATGTGAAATCCAGCAAGGCAATGTGTTGCTCACTACTGATTCCTAGCACACAGCAGTTTTGGCTCAGGGTTGGCATTCACTGGTTTTAGCTTTATGAAGAAAGTTCTTCATGGATGCTGCACACATGTACAGAGAGCCACGTGAATACCATATGAATGGCACTGTACCAAAGTGCAAGTTGCTAGAATCAAAAAAATGAAGAAAAATGTGAGCCAGCAAACTAATGCAAATGGTTGTCAGTTGACAAGTCTGGGTAAACTCCAAGACAGTGCTGTGATCAGCAAGAGGGTGCCAAATGCATCCAGGACCCCAGGAGCAGGTTCCAGGAATGACTCACTGTCCCAAATCATTGATTTCATTCATGGGCTAGAGATCAGTGTGTGCAAGTGTTTTCTCTAAATGTCTCACTAGCTTGTATTTTGAATATATAATTCCAGAACTATATGGGACCTGCCTCTCAATGCTGTTCTTTCCTTTTCATTTTGCTAAATTTTATTTAGATTGATTTCTCATTCTTTCTGCCTGAAATTAAACTAATGACCCAAATATGGTCATTCCTATATGAATATGTTACTGAGAACATTCTACAGGGGTTAGTTGACAATAACAGACAACAGAGTTTTGTTTATAAAACAGTGTACTCAGCATTCAAGAAGAAAATATCAGCCTGCCTTCCCAGGTAGCCAGTCCAATCTCTCTACCAGCCCTCAGCCTCAGCAGATTCTTTTTTTTTTTTTTTTGAGAATAACCTCCTGCTTTCTCAGACACTGCATGACACGCTGAGGCTTCACACATGAGAACACACTTTCATCTCTTCCATCTTGCAGTCCTGAAGCAGTAACATGACTACCTGTTACAGCAAAAAGGCTGCTCCTTGGTCTGATCTGCATTTTCCAGGTAACTTGCTACAAAGCCTATGATCCACCATTTTGCCCCTTCATGAGTAGGAAAAAAAAAAAACCCATAAGCATAGCACAGGGGCATGCTGAAGTTTGACTTGTATTTTTAGAGCGTTGTAGGATCCTAAGATGAAAATAGTAAGGATGCTGAAAAAAAAAAGTATTATTTATTGAACAGACTTGCCAGAGACCTCAGATCTTTCCTAGTCACTGTATTCTGTCCTGTATATATAATAGAAAACTCTCCATGAAAACACAACAGAGCCCTTTGTGAGAACATTCAGAAATAAGACCAGCTTGAGGGGAAGGCCTTGTGACTTGAGCTTTTCCCCTTCTCCTGTATTTCCCTGACACAGAGCTGGATCAGAGTGGGTGCTGAGCAATGCAGGTCACTAGAAGAATTCTTTTAAAGTAAATAAATTCAAAGAAATGCTCATCACTTTCTTTGGAGGAATTTTCAGTGACCATGAAGCCACTGTCCGTTGCTTTAGAATTTGTATTAACCATTCTACCTTTCTAACTTTTATTCTGCATTTGTAATCTCACTGTATTACTCTCTCAGTCAGGATACAGTCAGGTACAGAAACTATGGTCATAGGTATTTCAAATAGGGAATTGATGTTGGAAGGTTCTAGAATTAGACTTCATTAAGCAGATTTCAGAGAGATGACCCCAGAGAGAGAGAGGCTATAAAGGTTGTTGCAAGTGGGCTACTAGGTGGCTGAAAAATAAAAATAAATGGGTAGAAATAAATGTGTTCTAACATACATGAGAGAAGTTTTATACAAGTTAATTGGGGTAAAGTTTAAAAGCTTTATCCTGTAGAAAAATGAGAGTAGCATGAACAAGTAGATTTTATAAGGATAAATATACTGCTCTGTGAGCAGGCCAGATCAAAGAACAGGGAGAAGTTAAGGGAGAACGTTGAAATGATCTGGAAGTGATAAGAGTCTAAATTCATTGTAAAGTCATTGTCACAGAATACAGGGCAGACTGATTGACAGTGGGAGTGAGTGGTGACCACTGAGAGAGAACTAAGACAATCCACATTTAGCAGAGGCTAGGAAGTCAGGAGTACATCTAACTAGAGTCAGGATTCCATGTATTACGTTAGGGTAGTTTAATTTGATTCCGATTTAGCCAATATCTGCCAACTTCATTTTATTAATTTCTGCATCTTGCCCAAACCAAAACATTGTTATTATTTATCTTTACAAGATTATAAAATTTTAGTAGAGTTTTCAACAATTAACTTACAAAGCCATTCCAGTTGCATTAGAACCTGTCATTTCAGTGAATTTGTGTGTGTGTGTGTGTTTTGCTGAAGATTAAACCCAGGGTCTCACACATGCTAAATAAGTTCTCTACCTCTGAGCTACATCCCCAGTCCATTTTATTTTATTTTGACACAGTGTCTGACAGCTATGTTGTCCCGGCTGGCTTTGAACTTATAACCATCCTGCCTCTGCCTCCCTAGTAACCTGGATTACAGGCATGTGTTACCATGCCCAGCTGGAATTACTCTTAAATGTAGAAAAAGTATGTCAGTACTTTTCTGCATTTTCATTTTAATAAACTCACAGCAATGCCCGATGGAATACAATGGCAAAGAAAAGGTTTTTTTTTTTTTTGACAAAGAAAAGCTTTATCTTAATAAAGTCAGTTATCAATCCACAGCAGATAAAAAATACACAAAAGTAATGAGAAGAAAACCTCCTTCCCAAAGTCAGAATTTAAAGATACGCCACTGACACCTTGTTAAGATGTCTTATAGTATAGACGTCTTTTAGATTGGACATTTGAGTAACTCCAGAAACATAGTTATTTCAAATACTTTTCAGCACAGCGTTGGCTCTTAAATGGAGAAGGAGGGAAAGACATATAAGATTGGTATTCATTTTCATTGTCAAAAATGTTGATATTTAAATAAAGCAATCTTAGCATTAATTTATATTTTTATGGTTCTGTCTGGAAGATGGAGCATAAACCTCATACATGACTTGTTTAAGGACCCTCTAGAGGAAATGACAAATATTTGGCTTGGATTAAGAAAAAAACACCTTGCACTGAATCAGCCATAGGACCTTTGTTTTGATGGATAGGAGTCTTTCTCCTGACCTTAGTAACCCACAGAAAATGTATCCACATTCAAACTGGGAGCCACACATTCAAGCTTCCAAACGTTGCTCTGACTGGCATTGTTTAACGTTTATAATAAGTCTATACAGTCAGCCTCTTTAGAACTGTGGGTCAAAGTGTCTTTACCCTAGAATGAGGTTTTCCCTGGGGTACTCAGTTGAGCTGCTTTTGGTGTTTCAAACATACTTGAAGATACCTGACTGCCCTCTGTGGAGTTTGCATGGAAACTGTTTTACTTAGAAACAGGTAAAAGCACAAAGTTTTCTTTGGCATTGTGGGTAGGAAGGACAAAGACCAGAGTCTTTCATGAGCCAGCCTGTAAACAGGGGTAAGTTCAAGAGCTCATCAAGTGGCCAATCCTCACACCATTATTAGTAAAAAAGAAAATGGTACTAATTTCTAAAAGTATTTATGTCGTGATGTTTTTATCCTTTCCCCTTTCTGTTGAATTTTTAAAATGTATGTTTTAGAGTACAAAAGGGACAGAAATAAGAGCTAAAAGAAGGACTCCTTCACAACCTTAAATTATGTCTCTCTCGTAACCACACATGAGAGAGACCACAGAAATTCAATATCGACTACTTGGTGACATTTTGCAAACTAATCAAAATATAGACAAAGCAAAAATAAGTTTGTATTCACTGTGTATTTTCACCTATTTGCATGGAAGGAAAACAATTAACTCTTAAAAAAAAAAAAAAAAAACTCTGAGGTGAGCATGTAGTTTTTTGTGGTTGTTTTTTGTTTGGTTGGTTTAATAAAGAATGGATCTTCCCCCCATCCCTTCCCCTCTCTACTCTCCCCAGCCTCGGCTTACTTCTATTTCACTCCCAACTTCCATGAGATCAACCTTTTTAGATTCCACATGCAATATTAGTCTCTCTGTGTCTGGTTTATTTCACTTAACATAATAATTCCCAGATTCATCTATGTTGTGGCAACAAGAATTTCACTCCTTTTTTATGGGTGAATTGCATTTTATTATGTATTTGTACCACATTTTCTTTATTCATTCATCAGTTGATGGAAACTTAGTTGTATTTCCATTTCTTGACTATTGTAAATAAAACGGCAATAAAGGAAGGGATACAGATGGTTTTTCAACACACTGATTTCATTTTCTTTGGATTTCTAGCCATGAGTGAGATGGCTGGATCACCTGGTGGTTGTATTTTTAAGTTTTGAGGAAATTTCATACTGTTTTCCACAATGTTGATACTAATTACATCCCACCAACAATGTACAAGGTTTCCATTTCCTCCACATCCTTGGCAGCACCTGTTATCTTTTCCCTTTTTGATGTGAGCCATTCTTACAGGAGTAAGGTGATATTTCATTATGGTTTTGACTTGCATTTCCCTGATCATTAGTGATTTTGAGCATTTTTTATGTGGATATTATTCATTTGCATGTATTCTATTGATTACTACCTATTTAGGTCTATTGCCTATTTTTCAATCAGGCTATTTGGATTTCTTTCCGTTGAGAATATTTTGGAGTTCCTAATGATTTTGAATATTAACCTCTTATCAGATTATAAAGCCTCAGATGTTTTCTCCCATCCTGTAAGCTGTCTCTTCACTCTGTTGATTGTTTCCTTTGCTGTGCAGAAGCTTTTTAGTGCAATATAATCCTATTCATCTATTTTTCTATTGTTTCCTGTGATTCTGAGTCTTATCCCCCAAATCCTTTCCCATTCCAAGGTCCAGAAGCATTTCCCCTAGGTTTTCTCCTAGTAGTTTCACAGTTTCTGGTCTGATATTTTAGGCTTTTGATCCATTTGAGTTATTTTTGTAACTTGTAAAAAATAGAGGTCTAGCGTCACTTTTCCACATGTGGATAGCCAATATATTGAAAAGGCTGTCTTTTCTCCAGTGCATGTTCAACTTTGTAAACAATTAGTTATTATTTGTGTGAGTTTGCATCTAGTTTATCTGTTATATTCTATTTGTGTATTTGTCTGTTTCTTAAAATTATTTTTGTAGTTGTAGATGGACAGATGAACAGCATACCTTTATTTGTTTCATTTTTTTATGTGGTGCTAAGGATAGAACCCAGTGCCTCACAAATGCTAGGCAAGTGCTCTGCCACTGAGCTATAGCTCCAGCCTCTATTTGTCTGTTTTTATGTTACCATGCTGTTTAATTACTATAGTTTTGTATTTTATTTTGAAGTTAGGTATGTTAAGCCTCATGCTTTATTATTTTTACTCAATATTGCTTAGGGAATTTGGGGTATTTTGTGTTCCATACAAATTTTAGAATTTTTTTCTCTAAGTATTTACAGTGATTACACTGAATCTGTCGCTCACGTTGGGTGACATAGAAATCTTAATAATATGAATCCTTCCAATCCATGAACATAGAATACCTTTCCATTTTTTTTGTGTGTGCTCCTTCATTTCTTATTATCTCATAATTTTCATTATAAAGATCTTTTACCTCT
This sequence comes from Sciurus carolinensis, assembly GCF_902686445.1. NCBI lineage: Eukaryota > Metazoa > Chordata > Mammalia > Rodentia > Sciuridae > Sciurus > Sciurus carolinensis. Next base: position 17,507,100 of record NC_062217.1, on the reverse strand, counting down.
TTGGTTAAATTTATTCCTAGGTATGTTATTTTTTGTAGTCATTTTAAATGAGATTGCTTTCTTGATTTATAATTCAAATGATTTGCTGTGGGCATTTAGCAGTGCTAGTTATTTTTGTATGATGATTTTGTATCTTGTACCTTATAACTCTGCTAAATTCATTCATTACTTATAATAATTTTAGGTGGAATATTTGGGATTTTGTATATGAAGATCATGCACCTTTAAACAGCAACAATTCAAATTTTCTTTTCTAATTTGGATGTCTTTTTTTTAAATTATTGTTTGATTGCTCTCACTAGAGTTTCCAGGATGATATCAAATTAATGTGACAGAAGTAGGCATCCTTGTCTTGGACCTGATCTTAGAAAGACTGCAGGTTTTACCCTTTCAGTGGTATGTTAGCTGTTGGTTTCTTATTTATGTCCCTTATTATGCTGGGGTACATTCCTCTCATAACTAGTTTGTTCAGCATTTTTATCATGAGGAGATGTTGAATTTTATCACAGGTCTTTTTTCTGTATCTTTCAAGATGATTGTAAGGTTTTGGTCCTTCATTCTGCTGTTGTGGTTTATCACATTTTTTGATTCATGTGTATTGACCTTGTATTCCTGGGATGAATCCCACTTCGTCATGGTGAATCATCCTTTTTGTGCACTTGGATTTGGTTTGCTACTATCTTTTGGGGGACTTTTGCACTTAAGTTCATCTAGTAAATTTCTAGTTTTCATATTGTGATGTGTTTTTGTCTGGTTTTGATATCAGGGTAATGCTGGCGTCAAAGAATGTGTTTGGAAGAAGTCCTTCCTCTTCAATATTTTGGAATAATTTAAGAAATGGTATTATTTCTTTTTCAGATGTTTGGTCAAACTCAGCATAATAGTCAAACTTTCTCTTTTATGAGGTCCTGGCCCTTTCTTTGATGTGAGATTTTTTAATACTTCCAATCTCTTTACTTATCATTTTTCTGTTTGGGTTTTCTGTTTCTTTGTAATTCAAGCTTCATAAGGTGTATGTATCCAGGAATTTGTCCATTTTTTCTAGTTGGCAGAGTTGTTCATAATAATCTCTACTGAGCCTTCGTATTATGTAATATCAACTCCTCGGAGTTCCATGTCTGGTTTTATTTATTTGAGTGTTTTTTCTTTTTCTTGGTTTATCTAAGGGCTTCTGCATTTTGCTTAACTTTTCAAAGAACCAGCTCTTCTTTTCATTGCTGCATCATATAGATTTTTTTAGTTTCTCATTTATTTTTGCTCTTATATTTATTATTTGTTTCCTTCTATTAATTTGGGGGTTTGGTTTATTCCTCTTTCTAGGTCCTTGAGATGCAGGGGTAGGTTATTTATTTGAGCTCTATTTTTTTAATTTTTTGATGTAGTCATTAATTTGCTATAAATGTCCCTCAGTATTGTTTTTGCTGGATCCAGTAGGTTCTGGTATTCCAAGTATTTTCATTTGTTTCAAGAAATGTTTAAATTTTCTTATTGATTTCTTCTTTGATCCATTGGTGGCTCAAGAGTAAGTTGTTTCTTCTCTGTAATATGCTCATTTTAAGTCCTTTGGGTATAGGCTGAGGAGTGGGATAACTGAGTCAAATGGTGGTTCCATTCCAAGTTTTCTAAGGAATCTCCACACTGCTTTCCAAAGTGGCTGCACTAATTTGCAACCCCACCAGCAATGTATGAGTGTACCTTTTTCCCAACATCCTCGCCAACACCTATTTTGCTTGTATTCTTGATAATCGCCATTCTAATTGGGGTGAGATGGAATCTTAGGGTAGTTTTGATTTGCATTTCTCTTATTACTAGAGATGCTGAACACTTTTTCATATATCTGTTGATTACTTGTAGATCTTCTTCTGTGAAGTATCTGTTCATTTCATTAGCCCATTTGTTGATCGGGTTATTTATATTCTTGGTGTAGAGGTTTTTGAGTTCTTTATATATTCTGGAGATTAGTGCTCTCTCTGAAGTATGAGTGGCAAAGACTTTCTCCCATTCTGTACACTCTCTCTGCACATTGTTGATAGTTTCCTTTACTGAGAGAAAGCTTTTTAGTTTGAATCTATTCCAGTTATTGATTCTGGCTTTTATTTCTTGTGCTATGGGAGTCCTGTTAAGGAAGTCTGATCCTAAGCCAACATGTTGTCAGAGATACAGCCACATCAATGTTCATAGCTGTTCAATTTACAATAGCCAGATTGTGGAACCACCTAGATTCCCTTCAATTGATGAATGGATAAAGAAACTATGGTATATATGTATATATATTATACACAATGGAATATTACTCAGCCATTAAGAATAATAAAATTATGGCATTTGCAGGCAAATGGATGAAATTGGAGAATATCATGCTAAGTGAGATAAGCCAATCTCAACAAACCAAAGGACAAGTGATCTCGCTGATAAGCAGATGATGACACATAATGGAGGGTGGGAGCAGGGCAAGAATGGAGGAAGGAAGGACTGTATAGAGGGAAAAGAGGGGTGGGAGGGTTGGGGGGAAGGAAAAAAATAACAGAATGAATCAAACACCATTACCCTATGTAAATGTATGATTACACAAATTGTATGTCTCTACTTCAAGTGCAAACAGAGAAATTAGGTGTATCCCATTTGTTTACAATAAAAATAAATTTAAAAAAAGAGTAAGTTGTTTCCATATATTTGTATATTTTCCCAAATCTTTTTTGTTATTGACTTCTAGTTTTGTTGAATTGTGATTAGAAAAGCTATTGAGATAATTTCAATTTATTTAAATTTGCTGAGACTTATTTTGTGACCTGTCATATGATATGTTCTGGAGAATGTTCTATGTGCTGGTAAGAAGGTGGAGTATTCTATACATGACTGTTCAGTCTGCATATTCTAGGGTGTAATTTAAAACTGTTGTTTTTCTATTTACTTTTTACCTGGATGATCTGTCCATTACTCAAAGTGGCACATTATACTGTTATTGTATTGGGTCTATCCCTCACTTTTATTTATTAATATTGACTTCATTTATTTGACTCCTCTGATATTGTGTGTGTGTTTAAAATACTTGTTATTTCCTCTTGCTGAATTGATTTATCATTACAAAATCACCTTGCTAATCTCTTTTACTATTTTTAATTTAAATTTTTATTTGACTTAAGTGTAGCTACTTCCACTGTTTTATGGATTCCTTTTGGGTGGATTTCTTGTTCCATCCCTGCACACTCACTCAATGTGTATCCTTAGAGGTAAGGTGAATTTGTTGTAAGCAATACATAGTTGGCTCTTGTTGATTAAATTCCATTTTCATTCTTTATATTTTAATTGGATAATTTGAAATATTAATATTTAAGGTAGTTATCAATGGTAACATTTACTACTGTCATTTTGTAACTTATTTTCTAAATTTTCCATCCTCATCTTTCCTTCCTTCCTTTCTTCCTCTCTTACAGTCTTCCTTTGCAGTTAAGTGATTTGCTCTGATTCTATGTTTTGATTCTTTCCTCATTATTTTTGCTTTGTTTATTATACATTTTTGCTTTGTGATTACCCTGAGATTCACAAAGCATATATTTTATTATAACAATCTCTTTTGAATTACAGTAATTTAACCTGATTTTAAGGATAAGAAACAAAAAAAAGGGAGAAAAATACTAATAAAAATTCTATGCTTCCTCTCCACATTTTGAATTTTGATATACCATTTTACATATTTCCTACAACATATGCAATATTTTCAACATATTAATGCATTTATTATTTTTTAAATTGTGCTCCTTAGACTTCATGTTAAGTTTACAGCAAGAGAGCACTCTGAATTTGACTGCATATTTATCTTACCAGTGAGTTTTATACCTTCCCATGTTTTCTTCTTACTCATTAGTATCTTTTTCTTTCAGTTTGAAGAACTTCCTTTAACTTTTTATTTTTTTTATTTCTTTCAGTACTGGAGATTGAACTCAGGGCTTCCAGCATGGCAAGCAAACCTTGCTTTACCTCTGAACTATTCCCCCAGCCCATTCTAAAACAGGTCTGGTGAACTTATTTTCTCTTAGCTTTTGTCTGGGAATGTCTTTATCTTTTCTTCATTCCTAAAGGATAGCGTCGCTGGGTGCAGTATTCTCAGCTGGCAGTTATTTTTCCTTTGGTACTGTGATAATCTCATGCCACTCCTGGCCTGTAAGTTTTCTGTTGAAAAGTGTGCTGTCAGGTGAATTGGGACACCCTATGTATTATTTGTTTCTTTTCTCTTTAAGGCTGGAGAATTTTCTTTTTAGCTTTCACCTTTAAGAGCTTAATTATAAGATGTCTTGAAATGGACATGGTTGAGTTAAATCTGACTGGTGATCTTTGATATTTCTGTACCTGGTTATTTGTATTCATCTCTAGGTTTGTGAAGTTTTCTGTTGTATCTTTAAATAAGCTTTCTACAACTTTGACATTCTCAAGTTTTTTAACCCCAGTAACACAAATATTTGCTTTTTCTCTCCTGTCCCAAAATTCCTTGCAATTTTCTTCATTTCTTTTCCTTCTTGCTTTTTTTCTCCTTCAATTTTTTTTTTCACATAGCCTGTCTTCAAGCATACTAATTCTTTCTTCTGTTCGATCTATCCTGCTATCGATACCTTCTCTAACCTTAATTTTACTTAGTACAGTAAACACCTCAAAGATTTCTGTTTGATTTTTTTTAATTGCTTCCATCTCTTGGCTAAGTTTCTCTATTAGAGAATTTAATCATTTTTGTGTTTTCAAGCGTATCGATTTCCTTACATTGGAAATTATCACTTCCTCATCTCTCCCTTGGCTTCCAAGGCTGAATGAAGCTAGGTTGAGTTGCTCTTGAGTCTCGCAGCTGCAGAGACCTATGCAGTCTGGGCAGAGATGAGGGTTGGAGGTAGTGGGTGGACATGTTCCAGTTCCACTCCAAAGCAAGATGATGCAAGTCAAAATCAAATCTGTACGCTGGCATGAAGGTCCTTGCCTCATGCCAGGGCAGGTTTAGAGTCTCCATCTGAGAACTCTGGCCAGATTATGGAGCCTTCGTTCCCTGCCTGGTGTTGCTCTCACTTTAGTGGGTCTAGTGCTGGGATCCACGAGAAAATCTCATCTAGCCTTTGCACCCTTCATACCATTGGGTGGAGTCTTGCTTGTCCCTCTGTTGCTAGAGGTTGGGGGAGGAGTGGTGGAGGCTGTCATGTAGTCCCATGGCACTGTCTGCAGTATTAGCCTGAGTCTGGGGCTATGTGACTCCACCAGCACAGGTTTCACTGGGAGGGGCCTGGCCCTGGGTTTCAGGTCTAGAACCTGGTCTTAATTCTCTCTGTCTTCTCCAAGAGGGAGGCATTTCTTTCCATGCTGCTTGGAACTGGGAGAAGTGTAACACTGCAGGCAACTCTGCTTTCTACCTTCTTCCATACATCTTCTATTTTATTATGCTATAACCTACACTATTATATTTGCCTAAGCTTCCTTAGTTCTCGTGAATTTTGTTTGATGCGTGAGTAGCTAGCTATTAAAACTTATGTGTCTGTGGGAGACCATCACTGGGGGACCTTAGTCACCATCTTGCTCCCTAAAAAGTGTATCTGTCATTATCATTATCATTACTGTTATTTTTTATATAAAAATTAGAAAACATAACTATACCAAATACTTTATTTTCCCTGTTAATTCAAACTATTGATGACTTTTTGAATATAAATATTCATCTGCTGTGTATCTTCCAGAAATTAGCAGAGAGTTGCAAAAATCATATTTGAGAGTTAAGGAAGGCACTGAACATAATATATTTTTATTAGATACTCCTTCACCAAAGTGTACATTTAAAAATTAAAGCCCTATTACTTTGTCTTTTATTAATTCAAAGTTAATTTAAAAAATTTTCCCTCAACATTTAATCCCTAGTCACTAATCTTTTTCATTGAATAGTTTGAATTCATCTGCCCATTATTTCATATCTAAAACTAAATTTTGTTTAGATTTGTTAATAAGATCATTTGAGAAAGTTTTGTCCATTATTTAAATGTTCCTTTTGACATTTACATACATCATCATGGAAGGAAGACCCTACCATGACTTGGTTCTTACTTCACTGTACATATCTTTAATGATTTATATGCTTAATTTAGTTCCCCCTTTCTTAAACTTTAAAGTAGGTACATATACAACAATGTCATTTTTCAGTCCCCCCTCAAAATAGAAATAACTATAGGACTATCTTTTCTTTTATAAATCTTACAGTTTACTTAGCACATGCTTTATATTAATAAAACTTTTGCTTCAATAAACTAGAAACTTGTGTCTCATATAAGATATGATGTTTTTATCAAAAACATAAGTAATATCCATGAAGCAGAACTTTGGCCTAATGCCGTGGACAAGTAGGAGGTGTTTCTGGAACTGTTCTATTGATTTTCACACATTATTTATTAGAAATGACCACTGCCATTCTCATGTAGTGCTAAGTGTGAACATTTACCATATGTATGTAGCCTAAAGATTGTTTTGTTTTTCACAGAACACTCTATGTCTTTCCATCGAACCATTGCCCTCTTCTTAAAAACAAATGGTGTTATTTTATTCAATGATTGTGTTTTAGAATCCTAATCAAGTCTGCATTACATTAAGAAACATGATGGTTGTAGGAAAATTATATCAAATTCCTATAAATTTTATTAGCCAGGACTTAGAATTAACAATGTCATCACATAAATACATCAGTATAGACACTGGCAATTGGTTAGAATTATATCCAAACATTCAAATCAATAGTTGCAGCAGCTTTATTTCCACATTATATGGAGATTACTCTAAGTCTATAGACATAGTTGATTGAATGTCCTACTCAGAGTTTGTTCCAAATGTATTTCTGCTGTGAAGTTTTCAGGAGATACAATTTCCATCACCATAATATTACTAATTAAGATTAAATTGTTGATTCACTAGGAAAATAAAACAATGGATGTATCTTCATCATGATTTCTTCAAATTAAAACAATGAGAGAAATTGGGTTGTGGTACTGTGGATAACACCAAGGAATATGGAGTCAGGCAAATCCAGGTTTAGTTACAGTTTTATCATTAACTACAGGATTTTGGAGTATGCCTGCTTTTTCTCTTCTAAAGTTTCTGAAGAACATGTATTCCACAGACCACTGTTGGGTTAACCCAAGACTATTAAACCTACCCATTTTGGGTAGCTTCCAAATGACCAATTGGGAAAAAAAATCATAAAACCTATTATTAGTACTCTATCCTAAAGAATGACACAACCTAATTGAGGACACCAAACATGATCAAGCTAGAAAACAGTAAAAGTAGAAAGTTTCTATTCAAATGTGAGACCAGTTGTGTAGCAGTTAATCAAAAAATGGGAAAGAGGAGAAACATGGAAAAAGCATGCAAGTACAAATTAGTTGACTAATATTTTGATGTGAAGACAGGTTCCTTTGATTACCATTCTACAAACTGGAATGTCTATATAATGCCTTCTTTGTATAACTTTTGATCATAGTGAGTCAAATATGTTTCCCAATTTATTCACAATAGAAGGAAATTTTTAAGTAAATTGAATGCAAAACCTTTTAATTTATACTTTTATTACAGTCATTTTAATTTTATATTTTCTTCAATTTTTATAGTTGTTCAGGACTAATGTAATTCAACTTAATATTTTTTTAAACTTTTAAGAACAACACATTTTTATAGACATCACTCTTTTTAAAAATCATATCATTGATTTTTATTAATCTAGTAATAGGTTAAGGAGAATACCACTGAAATAAAATAATGGTTGGATAAGGACACCTGAATTTCCATTAACAGAATACAAAGTTCAGGCAGTAGAGCCACATAGGCCTAACAGAAAGCACACCGCCATTTTTACAAGAAGAATGTGTAGCCATCAGTTTAGCAAGATAGTTAAATAGAGCTTAATGAAAATTAGCAAATTTGTGCCAAGGACTTATAAACAATAAGAGTGTTGAAAAGGAAAATATAATTTGGAGAGCTTCATAGGCAGGTGAAGTTTGTACTGAGCCCTTCATGTGAAGGTGGAAGTATTCAAATGGAGGAGAAGAATAGGAGGCATCCCGGATGAAGAGAGAAATCATAGCAGAGACCCAGATGCCGGTGTTTATCATGAGTATAACCTGTCCCTAGCCCACATTCTTTACCTACGCTATCTGCCCAAAACATGGGGTACCCCGACACTGAGAATAAGCGACAGAGAATTCTGGCTAATTCTCACCATGATTTCTAATTGGAAGTGATAAAGTAAACTTTGAAGGGGAAAACCCGGAGAGGGATCTGCCCAGGCTTCTTTCAACTGAGATGAGAACAGATTTATTTCCCAAATAAATTTGTCAAGTATCAAAATAAATGTGATTATAGAATAAATTTTTCTCCTCAAATACCTGACCATAATGTTACATGTAATTCTTTTTCAACAAATTCTTACTAGATTTTTTTATATAACACATACTTTTTTAGGCATTTGGAACACCACTATAAAAATAATTAAATTCCCATTCAAACCCTAGTTGCAAGGGGACACAAATACAAGAAATGGAATGATTAATAAATAGGTTTTGTGCCTTAATTACATCAGATGATAGTAAGTGCTGTCTATGTGTCCATGGTACTTAAGTTTTCTCAAACTAAAACAGAAGGAGTTATAGAGAGAGCTGGATATGGTACTGAAAGTTTCATTTTAGAAATGGTTTCCAGGGAAAACCTGACAGAATAGAACAATGACATTCCATCAAGAACTTGAAGGGTGAAGATGAGGGATACATCAGGTAGTTGTAGGAAAGATGAGCATTCCAAGTAATAGGACCAACAAATGCAAACATCTGGGTAGCAGATGTCTGTCATTTTCAAGGAATAGCCAAGAAAGAAGCCTCCATGCTATAGCAGGGTGGGTGAAGAGGAAAGTGGTAGAAGAGTTTGTAGCTATAATGCAACTAAGAGTGTCAGACCATGGAGGATTTGAGACGCCAGTTCGGATTTTTAGAGATTTGTAGAGATTTGGATTTTGCTGAAGGTGAAATGGAAGCTACTGAATGGTCTTGAATAGAGCATGACATGATTCACAATTTTAATAGTCTGCTGGTTGCTGAAATAAGAATTGACTATAAAAGAGACTAGGGATAAAAGTAGAAAGCAACATAAATAATCATCCAGAAAGAGATAGGATGATTTGAACTGGAGTGGAAGGATTTGGTGATGGGTATGACTTGAGCCAAATTTGGTGATCTGAACCAATAGGAAAGCAAAGTTTCTATCAATCAGATTTAATAAATTTAATCAGGTATAATAAATGTGAAAGATAGGGAAAAAATGGATTTGGGAAAGACTGGGAGTTTGGTGTGGGGCATGGTAAAGTAAAGAGACCAAGTAGAAATGTAATTCTAAATCTGATTTCAGAGGCTAGGAATGCATAGAAATTTTGATCATTAGTATCCAACTTTATTTGAAGCCATGAAACTGAACTAGGTCATCTTAATGTATTTCCACATATTTCAAAAATCATGTTAGCTACTTAAACTTTTGAGGCATAATAAAAATGTATCTTTGGTAAATTTGATGAGAATAAGAATTTAACTTACCTGTTTTTCTCAACTATATGACTTATTTCATTTTATTTAATTCTCTATGGAATTATAAAATATCCAATAGGTCATATATATATATATATACCAATGTTTTCTGGGTATAATACACAAATCAAGTATAACTATATTATGCAATTTCAGAGAAAATGGTTTCATGGCTTAGTGATAAAATTACTATGTTATAGGTAACAAATCAGAGCACACATTTTGTTATTAATTAATATTCATGAATTACCTAAGTTATGAAAATACACTCATTCCCAAGCAGACATTTTATTAAATCTGAATTTGTCAAACCATCATTTGATAATTCTCAAAGGCCCAACTCTGGCAAAGCCATAAGCTTCAGGGTATGTGTTTCCTGTTTCCTTCCAATTTTTTCATCATGGTTCACGAGCGGATGCTATGAAGTCTAATTAATTTAATTAATGGATCTCAGGACCACTGGACCATGCATTAACATGAATTACTCTATGAAGGCAGAGCTCCCCCACCCTTCTCTTTTCCAGGATAAAAGGGATTTAGTGACCTTCAGCTACCAGGCTGAGCTGAACAGCAGTATCTTTTAGAGCAGAAAAAATAATGCTCAATTAACCAGCCTCAAGCGTAGAGCAGAACACTGCATAAAAGCTTCTTTTCTTCTGTTCTAGAGCTAATAAAATGGAATATTGTAATCTAACCCTGAGGAAATTTGAGATGCTCTCATATTTTCTCAGTTAAACCAGAAAATAATTAATGATAGGGAAGTACCCAGAACTGCCCTCGTAGAGTCAGCCTGAAAAACAATTTCTGTCCTTCCTCTTGATATTCTCTGCTTTGTTCCTGGATGCTCCTTTTTGTCACTCTTATCAAAGTCCTTTGGCCACTTAATTTTCATGCCTTCTCAACTCAGAAATCATTCTTACAATAGTCAAAGTTTTCATCTTTTTGCTTTTGCAACAATGCTATACCAGCTGTAGGATTGTAAGCTTTATAGTTATATATATATTTTTCCATTTATATTCTTTCTCACGCAAAACAGGATTTGAGGAGGCTAAGCAAAAAGAACATGCAATAAGATGAATAGCAAAGAGCAAAATGAATTGTTGTGAAGAGAAAATAAAGGCAACGATTGAAGGTAGATGACTAATCATTTGGAGAGTGGAGACTTTATTTTTTCAATTATCACAGAGTGATTTGCAAAATGCACCCAATGGTTACTCAATACATTCTTGTTGAAGGTGATTTTAATAAATAACAGGAACAATGAAAAACTAGTACAGAAGATGTTTATCCTTTGGAAAGTAACTACTGCATATTATTATAAATTCTATCTTTAATAAATGGAGGAAAATGTATATTGATTTGACCCATAAATAGCAGAAAGATACAGAGAGAAACAGAATCATTCTTGCACATGTATTTCAGCCCTGGCATGCCTGCAAAAGAGTAAATGTAGTACTTCAGATCCATATACCCAACCACTTATTCCTCAGTTCCACATGAATATCCCTCAAACACATCCACTTGATTCCAAACCAGTAACAGCATTCAAGGCAGAGAACTGCGAGCTGCTCTAGTCTCTGCCCTCTCCCGAGTTTCCTGATCTACCCAAGAGGGTTAGACAAAGTAGTTGGAAGGACTCCAGCTCTGTCCTGTAGCATTTAGTTTTAACCTCATTCTACGACTCAAGACTGAGACCTTCAGTAATGGTAATGTTTACCTCTTCTGAATATCAATTTATTTTCTAAAAGTTTCTAAAATGAATCATCATACAGTCTTGACATAATGTATTTGGTACATCATGTGCTCTAAGACAGTTACAATCATTGTTATTCAGACTAGCACACACTCCTATTACTTCTACTCCTTTTAGATCCGTTTTCACTGAAAAATTCGCCAATTCGATTTCCCATTATTGCTGTTTATGAGACCACCCAAGCTCCACCTCACCTCATCACCTTTATACCTGTATCCCCACACAGTTCTTCCAGTCCATCCATAATCTGGCCTCTCCCCCACTCTCAGGGGTATGGTCTGCAAAGCAAATCTCACCAGGTTGAACCTTATAAACCTTCAATGCCACAATCTTGTCTTGTGATAAAAATCTAAAATCCTCAGCTTTAGATTGGTTGTGACCATTTAGATCTGACTTCTGCCCATCTCTTTCTCCTAAGTCTCAGTTCTCACCACCAAATATCCCAGCCTTGTTCTGAACAACTTGAATCGACGTTCATCAAGTCAAACCCTTCTTTCCTTACTCCTTAATTTTGCATGCAGTGTTCCTGCTGTCTGGAATAGCATTCTCCCAATTAACGTGGGAAATTGTACTCTTTCTTTTATGAGTTAATTCAGTCTTCATTCCCAATGAGTGACTTTCTTGGGATAATGGAGTTTTTCTTATTTTGTGGTCTTACATTCCATTAGGCAGTCTCCCTATGTCCAATATAAAAGTGCATTGATATCTGTTGTTTATATACCAGTTGCCTTCATGTTTCTCCAAGTCAGTGGGAGGAACATGAAAGCAGGGTTGAAGCGTCTTTATTACCAGTGACTAACGTGGTGTGTGTCCATTTATGTGTTGAATAAGTGAATGATGATGAGAAAGCAACAACTGGTACCTGGTCTCTGCCTCTAATGCTGTATTATAAACAGATCAAGTCAACCAAAGATTCCAGATCATGTCATTGTTTTGTTGTCATTGTTATATGTTAACTAACATCCTCTTCTCTCCTCCAAAATGCTTCAGAGGTGGCAGTAAATTCAGTGTCTTCTGGGAGCAAATTTGTGCTCTCTCTTTTCCTTTCTCCATTTTCCCTGCTTGTACTTTAAAAAGAGTTTGTGTTTATGACTTTGTAGATTAATATGGTACTGTACATGTAATAGGAGTCCTGCTATTCCTTCATAAGTGGTTATGATAAAATATTCATACTCACTTATGTTTTGTGAAGATCTATATGTGGTGAAGTTCATATTGTTATAATCTTATTTTAAGAAGAAATATAAATAAAAGGTTGTTCTTTATTCTTAATGTAAAGCTTTTGAAATAAATATACAGAAATACTCATCTAGAAGATAATGAAATCATAAACAAAATACAGGAAAAGGTTTACAAAGATCACATTATATATATATATTTAAAACCTTAGTTTAATTTCAATAGAATTACCAAATTAGTGCATGTGAAACAAAAGATCTATTACAAGTTTAGGTGTTAGTAAATTATTGAGTACAGATTGTATGAATTGTTTATGTTATTTATTCATTTCAATACAAATGTTAATTGCAAACAGAATCTATGTAAACAGAAAACACTGCAGTTGGCATGTTGTAGCTTCCTGGGGTTCAGGTAGTGGTAGATGATTCCAGAACATGAGACACAACTTTTTTTCACCCCCTTCCCATTCTCAGGGTAGCACAAAGGACATCAGCTTGAAAATGAGGTTAGAACAAACTCAGTGTGGTTGAGAAGGCCATTTTCTGAGGTGTGAGTTGAGACCATCTGACTCTGAATTTTGACTGACCCTGAAGTGAGATGTCTAGACCAGAACAATTTTCATACACAAAGTAGGTAAATTTGGGAGCATCTCAATTTCCAGAATGATGACCTTCTTAAAAAGATAAGTGGGGGCCAGTCTCAGAACAAAAGAAGTCACAAGAATCATTGATCCTAAAGAGGAAAATGATAAAAACAATAAGAAAAAAAATAAGAAAAAGAAAATGTACAAAAGAAAATGAAAGAGAAGTAATCACAGGCATCCAGACCAAAGGGTTTGCCTGGCAGCCTGTTCCTTGGGAACACAGGCTACAGAGAAACCTGGAGGATCATGCTTCTCCCAGGCCCAGGGTGGTATCTCCTTCCACTTAGGACACTCACTGGTCATATAGCCACGGATTACAACCTTTTCCCTCTAGAACGCATTGTCTGTTGAAAGAATTTCCTGTGGACAGCTAGAGTGAAGCTCATTTGTCCTAGGAATGAGTGATAGCAGACCTGCTGGAGTCCTTCCATTATTCTGGCAGGTATCGGAGCAGATGAGGACTCGTCGTTATTTTGTCGTTATTTTAATAATCAAAGTTATAGATAATTCATACATAAAAATATTCATTTCCTTTTTTCCTATTTTAATTTATAGCTAAATCCATTAATGTAGTATTTCAGTATTGTCATTCAAATGAACAACCATGTGAGTTCTTAAATAGAATCTGTCACTCTGCATTCCTCTTAAGAACACACGGTAATAAATATATGTATCTTTTAATTAATAGATAATACTTTTTGATGTGTCATAAGTTTTTATAGAAAAATATGGGTAAAACCTCAAATATACCCTCTCATCTCTCACTTTCCCCCTTTTTAATATCTTGCGGTATTTTTAACATCATAATATTTGTTACAAATGATAACCCAATATTGATGCATTATTATTAACCAAAACCTGTAGTGACAATAGGGTTCACTCTTTGTGGTATAAATTCTGTGGCTTTTGACAAATGTATAATGACATGTGCTTACCATTAGAGCACCATCCAGAATAATAGTTTTATTGTCCTAAAAATTCCTTCTCCTCTCCCTTTTGATAACAAATTTCAAATTTTATCAAGGCAAATTGTTCTTTATCTATGTTTCCATTTTTAGACTCACAAAACTTCTAATGTGTGAAATATCACAAATAATTAAATATTGGTTATTGTACATTGGTTTAAAAGAAAGAAGACAATTGACTTACATTGGGACATTTCCCATACATTTTTATATCAATCAATTTCCCCTTATTGAGCATATTCATCTGATAAGAGTTCTTTATACTCAGAGGTTTTATTTAGGAGGTTATATGGAAACAATGCTTGTAAATGTATATATCCATGTATGTATGCACTTGAATATATACATATGTATGTGTAAATCAGTGTTAAGTAAGTATTTAAAGACCTTAATACTTGGGATCTTTATTGAGAATAGTGCTTATCAGTCTGCAAATACAAGTTATACTAAAATTGATATGAAGTCTAAAAATCCAGTGGTTGACTCACTCTGAATAAATTGAGACAATGTGAGAATACCTCACATATTTTTAGCAGCCATTTTTGCCTTGTCAGTAAGCTCGACCTAATATTTCAAAACTAATTTTAAAGAATTTTTATTTGGCTATTAGTTTCAGTTTTGAATTTAGTGCAGTATGATTATTTCCAGTGAGTTTCAAATTTTATTTCTATTGACAATTCACTTCACTGCTCTTTTATCAATACAATTTATTATGCAGTTAAAACTAACAAAAGCTAAATGAAATATGAATTTCATGCTGAATCAGTTTTCATAGGTTTTTTCATAGTGCTATCTAACACAGAAGCCTCTAGCCACATGTGGCTACAAAACTCATGAAATACTGCTACCCAAATGGAGGAGTGCCATGAGTGTGAACTACACACCATAATTCAAAGCTTTAGTATGAAAAACAATAAAAATTTAAAATCATTGATAATTTTAATCATGTATTGAAATAATTAGATACCCTTGTTAGAATATGTACCTATTACATTAATTTCACATATTTTTCTTTCATAGCACTGCTATTCAAAAACTTGAAATTATATTTTTGACTTGCATTTGTAACCTTGAATATGTTAATATTGGATAGCATTATGTAAGATTATTGCTTTAAGCTTTCATAATAATATCAAATAGATTTCAAACTTTTTAAAGGCATGAAGCTGAGCATGTGGTGCACACCTGTCATCCCAACAGTTCAGAAGGCTGAGGCAGGAGGATTGCAAGTTCAAATCCAGCCTCAGCCTCAGCAACTGAGCAAGACCTATCTCAAAACAAAAAATAAAAGAACTGGGGATGTAGCTCAGTGGTAAAGTACCTCTTGGTCCAATTTCCAGTGCTAAAAAGGAAAAAAAAAAAAAGTCAGTAGGAAGACTCTTATTTACACTCTATTGTTCTCCTGCTCTGCTTAGTTACCCAACCTAGAAATAGTTGATCAATAAATGTTAATATAATAAATAATATCCAGTTAAGCGTATAGAAAAACTTCCTTCAGGGTCTTCTTTCCTTTGTTGTACAATTGATTCATTTGCTATATTATAGGGAACCAACATCTTGCAAAATATCTTACATGTGATTAGTTATATAGAACTCAGGAATTTAAAATAACAATTCAAATTGCATATAATTAATTTAAATATGAAAATATGATTAGCACTCATTTTGTTTTATCTTATAGGCGATTGATTATATCTAGGGTATCATTCAAACATATGGGTCTGGTAATCTGACTGAGAGTCATTGCCTGGCTAACAGGAGGATTCTTCACCAGAAAAAATTTTTTTTTTCTCAGAAGATAGCAACAGTGTTTTGAAATAAGGGTGAAACAAAGACCCCAATGAAGTATGGGGTCAGTCCCCATGCCACCCCCCCAACCCCAACTTAGATTCTAAGTTGTTATAATATTGTGGTCTCTACTTACTGCTCTCAGGCATGAAGTGACTTTTAGACAACCCTTACTCTGTTTGCTCACAAGTTTTCTGGTCAAGGGAGTTGAACAGCCAATATACATCCTTGCCCTCTGGGATGACATTAATGGTAATTGAATACTCACTAATATTTTCCTCTAAATTATAAAGACAGATTGGAACATGAAAACAGCGTATTTTAAAACAATTTAACTACACACATTAGAGGGAATTTGTGTTTCACTGTTAACAGTGTGAATGTTTGTATCCCTGCAAAATCCATATGTTGATACCCTAAACTCTAATCTGATGTATTTGGAGGTAGGGTTTTTGGGAGGTAATTAGGGTTAGGTTGGATCATGATGATGGGGTGCTCATAGGAAGAGGAAAAGGCATGCAATCTCCTTTATCTTTCCTTGTGCACACACCAAGGAAAGGCCACATGAAGATCCAGGCAGAGGACCCTCACCAAGGACTTGATCATGCTAGCACCCTGATCTTGGAATTCCTGCCCCCCAAAGTAGGAGAAATCAATGGCTATGGTTTAAGCCATCCTGTCAATTTCATTATAGCAGCCTGAATAAAACGAATCATGAACATCCCGTCTCCTTATTCTACTGTGCTGCTACCTTGAAATGTTTGTATTTGTATATTTCAATTATCAAAGTCCCAGACATAAGGAGAAATCCTTTGGAGATGGATACTGAAAACTAATTCTACCAGGGAGAAAATGCACTGTGACCATTCATCTGATCTTGTCCCCCTTCCTTCCTTTTTCCTTCCTTCCTTCCTTCCTTCTTCCCCTCTCCTCTCCTCCTCCTTCTTTCCTTCTCCTTCTCCTTCTCCTTCTTCTCCTTCCTCCGCCCCCTCCTCTCCTCCTTCTTCTTTCTTCTTTTTCTTCTTCTTCTCCTTCTCTCTCTTTCTTTCTTTTGTAACTTTCCTTTACACCTTGACACTTGGCAGGACATGTTACTAATTTAAATTGAGAAACATAGCCAGTGTTCCCATGTAATCATAGTGGAAGGAGAATTTTATAATTATTTAAAATACAAACTTGTCGTTGTTTTCAAACTTTTATTTATTTTTTTCATTAACTTTTTTTGACAGTGATAGTTTAAAAAGTTTTTTTCATACATGTATATAGGGTAATGTCTGTCTTCAATCTACCATCCTTCCCATCCCTACCCACCCCACCCCTCCCCTCACTCCCCTTCATACAATCCAAAGTTCTTCATTCTTCCCTACCCATCCCCCACTATGGATCAGCATCCACTTATCAGAGAAAACATTCAGCCTTTGGTTATTTGGGATGGGTATGGGGAAAAAAATACAAACTCTTCCTTTTTGTATGTGCATGTGTGCTAAACTAAGGAACTACTTTCCTTTATCCAAGAAAGACCTGACAGTTTCTAATGAATCTTTAGTCCTTCTCAACTTGGGCTATGATCCTCCGAGATGAATAGTATATCTTCTTGGAGTGAGTGTTTATGTCACGATGTGAGAGCTAATCTCCACGCAAAGTGATTGGAAAGCTTCCGGTAGGATCTCTGGTCCTTGTCTGAATACTCATTGAATTAGATTTTTGGCAGAGACAATAAACCAACAAAAGATACCCAGATGTGAGATTTCAAGACATCATTGACATGAGTGACTAAGTATTGTAGGGATAGATAAACTCAGCGGATAATTAATTCTGAAAGTTATAAACAAGGCATAGAGTAGAGCATTTCCAATGTTAGAAAGGGATATAGTCATGGACTCTACCATGTTAATATATATCTTTAAAACACATATTTCAATTTTTCTTTCCACCCCTATTGTGTGTTAGCATACACATTTCAGAGAAAACATTCAGTCTTTGGTTTTGGGGGATTGACTTATTTCACTCAGTATGATAGTCTCCAGTTCCATTCATTTACTAGCAACATCGTAAAATCATTCTTTCTTATGGATTAGAAATATTCCATTGTGTATATATACCATATTTTCTTTATCCATTCATCTGTTGAAGGAAATGAAGGGGGGATAGGAATTGGAAAGTTAGTGGAATTAATCAGACATAACTTTCCTATGTTTGTAGGTGAATGCACCCCAGTGAATCTCCACATCACAAGAAATGGAGCCTAATTAGAATAAAGATATACTTCATGTGTGTATAATATGTCAAAATATACTCTGTCATATACATCTAAAAAGAACAAAAAAATTTAAAAAATAAATAAAACATATATTTCTAAAATGTAGCAGAAGTAGAATCAGTGTAGAAACACTGTACTCACATGGTTGGTTCATTTTTCAACTAGTTTCAAATCTAAAAGATAATTTTTTTTTCCAATGTGATCACTTGGTGAATTAAAAGTAAACTACTTGCAAGTCATAGCCTTTCTTCAAGTTCACAGAACATTTTTCCAATATACTTGGACTTATCGTTGCTCCTACTTTTTGACATGACTGTATCCTTTAAGATATTCTTGAAAGTGCCAATGACAATCAAAATTCTCATCCTCCTTATATGTTCCTTATGAACTATATACCCTCTACTGCTTCAAATAGAGTACCAAGTGCACTTGGGTGCTTAAAATATATTTCAGGATAGTAATCTTTGGCAATATAAGTAATTCTCCTTTCTATTTCAGATATAAACACCATAAATTGGAAAAGGCATACTTCAATTGATAGATCAAAAATTCTGGTTGGACTTTTCCTGATAGTGTTTGTGAGAAAGACAGCTCTAATTTATCAGTAGTGCTAAATGTGTCATACAGAAAAGTCAGAGAGTGAGAGTTTGATAGCAGGATAGGAAAAAATTGTGGAGATCTATGTAAGGTTGGAGATATAGATGTTATTAGAAATATCAGAAAGGGCAAAACTATCCTTAGGAACCTCACTATAAAATATATTAAAATCACAGCGATATCAGTAAGCATGCTTTATATGTGCCTATTAGCAGTACCTTAACTGTTTTTGGAAATCCCCTCTCAAGATAGTGGGTCACATCAACATTACATTAATGTACACAGAATAAGAGAATACTGTATAATTTTGTGTATTTCTCTACTTTATGGTAGCAACAATCTGGAAATCTCCATGATTTGTAACTTTAAGTTTTTCTTTTTCACTCCTATACATGATGATAGGTCAACAAGGGCTGATTTGCCTCAAGCATCTTCTGGGACCTTCATTGGCAGTGAGAAAAGACTAATGTGGGGAAAACAGTAAGTGGGAGGGGAGGGATGAGATGTCTCTTAAAGTTTCTGCTCAAAATTAGGAATCTATCACTTTTCTCACATTCTGCTTTACCATATCAGCAACATGGTCAAACCTGATAAAGGGGTGGAAACCCATTCTACCTTCACAGGGGTACTGAAATTCTCGCGACAGCGGGAGGAATGCAGACTCTTCTTTTAAGAAAGTTATCCAACAGTTAAGAATGATAATGAAAGTGTTTTAAATTCAGGAATAATGAGCCCTAAACAATTTTGTCCTGGCCATGCCTTCTAATGTCTTAAGTGGATGCCATAGCTTAAAAGTACTTCATAGACAAAGATTTCTAAGAATTTGTTCAAAGGGTATATAATCTCAGAGGTTCTCAATGTATTCTAGATCTTTCTGGTCACCTCCACTCATAACCACTAGCAGACATATCACCGTGGGGGAAAAGACTGGGAAAGGAAGAGTTTCCAGTCTTCACATGAACATCCAGAACAATTCCAAAGATTGCCAATATCCACAATGGTCATGAGTCGTGTGAAATCCTGCCATAAGGCATAGTAGCTGTCAGTTTATAATAATTATCTCTGTGGAGAATTAAAAGCACTATATGTATCTGAAATGAAGTAGGAAAACCTAACAGACTGGTGTTACTAATTCAAAAGAAGATGGAAAATGAATATTGAACTTATTAATGTCCTTGGAACTCTCTCTAGAGGATTTGCCCTCCTAAGGTGATAAAGATGAATGGAAATAGGAGCAAAAACAGAAAATCACAAGGTGTTAAAATTGAAAAAGCATGTAGAATGATCATTGATTACATTTTTAATCTAATACATAATAATTGAACAAGTTATAATAAGAAAAGCCCAAGTATTATTCCATCCATTTTTGTGTTTCAAGTTAAAAGTTGGTGGTCTGTATTGATTTTAAGCAATTAGAGCAGAATTTTCAAACAACTTGGGGAGCTTTTTGAGAAGACTTACTCTCTAGAATTCCCCAGGCTCTGACTCAGAACCTCCATTCAGCAAAACTGGTGAGGTCTGGTTATCTAGGTTTTAAGAAGCAGTTATAAGACTCTGAAGAAAGCAGTTAAAAAACAGCTTTTGAGAAACAGCAAACTACATAAAGGAACAACAATTCTTTTTTAAAAATATTCTTTAGATAAATATCTAACAATATCCCAGAAAGAGATAATTTTATATCATAATGATTTTTTTAAAAATGAAGTGAGTAATTACCCAATTTACATATAACTCTGTTTTTGAAAATTTTAAAATCAGTCTTCATTATTAAAGTCACTAATTATTCTCTAGTCAAAATTATACACTGTATTGAAAAAATAAGGTTTGGTACATTATTCATATAGTACAATTTTTAAGAGTAATTTTTTATTTTGACATTAAATGCATTTAAGATATACAGAAAGTGAGCATTTGAAAAATAGTTTTGTGAAAAACACAAAACTTAAATATAATGATAACAAACTAAATGATTCCTCCTTAATACCACTGGTAAGAAAAATATTTTCATTCTAACCACAACTATTCAAAATAGTACTGTGAGTTCTTGCCAGTGTAAGAAAGAAAAGGAAATAATGAGCATATAGATTGTGAAGGAAAAAATAAAGCTGTGCCTACATGCAGATGGAATGGACATCTAAATAGGAAAGTAGCAGGATTGTATAACATAACTCACGGAATTAATAAGCGACTACAGCAAGATCTCACATAAGATCATGAGATCAACATAAAAAACCAATTGAATTTCCACATATTTACAACAGACATGAGGTTGTCAAAATTAAAAATACATGGCCTGAGGGTGTAACTCTGTAATATAGCACTTGTCCTGCATATGCAAGGTCCCAGCCCTGCAAAAAAAAAAAAAAAAAAAAAAAAAAAAATATATATATATATATATATATATATATATATATATAAAACACACACATATATTTATGTTTAAATATTTATTTCTAAGTATAGTATTTATATCTCTATAATACCACTTAGTCACTTAAAAATGAAATACTTAGGTATAGTCTCACAACACATTGATAATATACATTGATATATACAATGAGATATATACATTGATAATAACAAAAGTCTGAAAAATATGGTCAAATATTTAAATAAAAGGAAACAGTGTGTTTATAGGTTGAAAGTATAAACATGGTAAAGATGTCATTTTTTTCTAAAGCGATATATAAATTTAACACAAATTTTTATCAATTCCAAAAAGATTTTTATAAATAAAAAAGTGATTATTTTAAAATGTGTATCTAAGGCAAAATAACTTGAATGATTGAAGTCCTAACCCCCAATCCTTCAGAATATGATTTCCTTTATTTTGTTTTTGAGATACTTTAAAGACTTAACTAAAGGCCTGGCACAGTAGTGCATACCTGTAATCCCAGCAATTTAGGAGGCTAAGGCAGGAGGATACCAAGTTCCAGGTGAGCCTGGGCAATTTAGTCAGACTGTCTCAAAGTGAAAAATAAATAAAAAGAGCTGGGGATGTATCCTAGAGTAAAGTGGCCTGGGTTCAACTCCCAGTACAACCAAAGGGAGATTTTTTAAGAGGCAATAAAGGTAAAATGAGGTCATACGGATGATCCCTAATCCAACATGACTGATGTTCTTATAAGAAGAGGAGATTAAGGCACACATGCACATGCATGTGTGCACACACACAGACACAGACACACACACACACACACATACAGAATGACCATCTATAAACCCAGTAGAAACTCCCTCAAAATAAATCGATCCTGCCAACATCTTCATCTTGGAACTCTTGCATCCAGAATTGTGAAAAAAATTTTATTGTTTAAGCTACCCAGATGATATTATTTTGATATAGCAGTCCCATTAAACTAATACACCATACATCTAACAAAATACTAGAATCAGGAATAAATGATTTTCAAATCTCAACTGGAAAAAAATTAATTACAGAAAAAAACAAGAAGAATGGAGAGAAAAAGTAAATAAATAAATTTTTAAAAAGAATGGAGAGGAATATCCCTGAAGATGATAAACAGATGACAAATAATGACATGAAAAAGTTTCAAGTTTTTTAACTACTAGGAAAATGCAAATTAAATCCACAATGAGATAACACCACATATCCTACTAGAATGGCTAAAATAGAAAAAAAGACAACACTAAATATTAATGAGGAAGCAGAGAAAACATATTATTGACATGGTGCAATCAGTAGTATAAAATACTAGACCTGCCTGGCACAAGGGTACATGCCAGTAACCCCAGTCATTCAGGAGGCTGAAGCAGGAGGATCACAAATTCAAGACCAGCCTTAGCAACTTAGTGAGACCCTGTCTCAAAATAAAAAATATAAAAAGGTCTAGAGTTTGGCTCAGTGTAATGCACCCCTGGGTTCAATCCCAAGTAATGCACATGTGTGCACATGTGCATGCACACATACACACACACACACACACACACACACACACTACACCTACTTCAGTATGTGACTTATCAGTTTCTTGAAGAACTAGCATTAACATCTCTTACTCCCATAGTTCACTAACAATTCCATAATTGCAATGTTTGTCCTTCAAAATAACTGATCCTATGTAAGGGATGGTCTTTGTCTTCCTAGTTTTACTTATTTATTTCCATTTGTTCTTTTTCATGCTTGGCAGTAGAATGTATTTTGACATATTATACATATATGGAGTACAAGTTCCCATTCTTCTGGATGTACATCATAATGTAGAATGACATTGGTCATGTATCATATATGAATGTAGGAAAGCAATGTCTGAATCACTCTACTAACTTTCCTACTCCCAGGGCCCCTCCTTTCTCTTCATTCCCCTTTGTCTAATCCAGAGTGCTTCCATTTTTCCATAACCCCCACCTTATTGTGAGTTAGCATCTGCATATCAGAGAAAAGATTCAACCTTTAGTTTTTTGTGATTGACTTTTTTCACTTAGCATGATAGTCTTCAGTTTCATACATTTACCAACAAATGCCATGATTTTATTCTTCTTTATGGATGAGTAATAACCCATTGTGTATATATACCATGTTTTCTTCATTCATCTGTTGAAGGGCACTTAGGTTAGTTCCATAGTTTAGCTATTGTGAATTAAGCTGCTACAAACATTGATGTGGCAGCATCACTATAGTATGCTGATTTTAAGTCCCCAGTGGGATAGCTGGGTCAAATGGTGGTTCCATTCCAAGTTTCCTGAGGAATTCTGCTTTCCAGAATGGTTGCACCAATTTTACCTCTACAATGAAAATTACAGAACACTAAAGAAAGAAATTGAAGAAGGCCTTCAAAGATAGAAAGTTCTCCCATTTTCTTGAAAAGACAGAATTAATATTGTCAAAATGGTCATACTACCAAAAGTGCTCTACAGATTTAATGCAATTCCTATTAGAATTCCAGTGATGTTCTTCATAGAAATAAAAAAACACTCATGAAATCCATTTGGAAAAACAAAAGACCCAGAATAGCCAAAGCAATCCTTAGTAAGAAAAATGAAGTAGGAGACCTCACAATTCTAGACCTTAAGTTGCTCTACAGAACTATATTAACAAAAACGACAACATATTGGACCCTAGTTTTATTTCTTATTTGCACGTTTCTCATTTGTGAACTGAATTCCATTCTATCGTTTTCCATGTTATACTTGGAAGATTTATGCACCACTTTGGCTGAAGATGGGAAGAAAATATCTTCCCAGCTACATATGATATAATTTCATAAGTCCCTGATTTGAGGAACTTCTTCCTCTTCCCGCTGATCGAAGCTTTTGCTGTTGGACCACTTCATGCACATTCCTGTATTAGATATGTAGAGGAAGCCATCACAATATAAAACAGAGTAATGAGAACTGGTAGATAATCAGAAGCTATTCTTCATGTGAATATGAACAGAAGAATTATTGCTGGATAACCATGAGTTTTAGGCTGATAATCTTCCACATAATTTTGATTTTTTTTCTTTGTCTTTTGTGTATTGTTTTGTTGACTTATCTGAATAAACAACATTGTTCCCAGTATTGTGAAAAGACAGCAACCTAGATCCATATAAAATTTCACAGTTGACAAAGTTCTTCTAACCTCCAATATCTGTCTAAACTTTATATCAACCTTCTTAGATAACTATCATTCCCATTCTACAGAGAGGATCCTGGGCCTCAGGAAGGTGAAGTGGCACATGCAAAGCTGCTCTAGTTGTGATTTTAAGAGGCAGTTCTTCAGCGCATATTGTCTTTCTATACCCCTTGGGACAATTGCTTCCCTAAGTTGCAGTTGGCTAAACAACATAATGAAATGACTTGGTCAAGCAACACAATAACTCCAACTCTTCCATGAGTTGAGTGCTCAGACATTATATGTCAACACATGTTGTAATGAAAAAGAAAACCAGGCATAATTCTCTACATAGTGGAATGAAGTTATCACACCATTTGCTGGAAAATAAAATATTGACTTTCTTTTCTATGAGCATGTCTGCATGTTTCTGGTTCGGATGTGACCCTGGAAATACGTATCATAGACTGTAAGACTGGCAAACTCTTCCACTTTGAACATTTTTTAATAACCAATTCCACAAGGTTGTTTTTGAATCAGTTTGCCCCTCTCTCTTTCCCATTTTGAGCTCTAAATTCAAGAAACAGTGAGCCGGAAGGAGACTGAAGAAGAAAAAGAATTCCAAGTGATTAACTATAAAAGATAATTCGATCCTTATGTCTCTGGTCTCCTGACAGCAGATAACACAGAGAATTAACAATTAACAAGAAAATATGGTGACCTCATTCATTATCAGTAATAATATCATCTGAGCTGCACTAAGTCCTTAGCTTGGCTGTTTATGGTTGCTTTGGAGTTTTATTTCTCATAAATTTTCTCTGGAGAATTTCATTTAACTCTTATTATACTATACTAAGAATTAACCACTGTAAATGGTAGAGGAAATACAGACTCTGAACCCCAACTGACCCTAGAGTTTACAAGGAGACAGAAAGGCAGAAAAATTAAAGGTAATTATGGAAAATATATGCTACACTGAAGAACAGAGACACAACAGATATTCTTTCCATGTATTAATTCTGGAGCCACAATCTGAACTTGTGTGTGTGTGTGTGTGTATGTGTGCATGTGTGTGCATATGCATACTTGCAGAATGCTTAGAGAACTAGTTAATCCGGTTATGGGAGTTTCTGATCTAACAGATTATGTGCAAAACATGACTTAACCAGCTTTTTACCTACTAAATTCTTTCTAAAATGCATCACATTTCTGCCTATTAAGTTTTTTCCTTTATTCCTTTCTTATAAATGATGAAGGACTGTGGATGGTATTAGATGCAGGTAGGCACGGAGAATTTGGTCTCTCAACCATTGAATTCAGTGAATGTGCACAGTGTCAATCATTCCATCTCTATCTGGAAATCCAACATATTAGGCTTTATTCTTCACACAGATAATAACAAAAGTAAAAATAACAAATATATTTTCATATACATTAGAAGTGGCATCTTGTAACTCCATCATCTGCTATTTCTTGCCTCTTTATATGCAATACAATACAGAGGTACCCATATTTCTTTGGCTATCCCAAGCTTATTTGTTATTTCTTTTTGTTCCCTGGATACTTTTTCTCCCTGGTTTGCCTTGCCACCCCCTCTCATCTTTCAAGATTCAGGTTGACTTCATCTAGGAAATCTTTACTCGGGGGCTCCTGAAGTACTCTTGCTATCCCCCCTTGACCTTTCTTCATCCCAGATAATACCACTACTTTGTTTTCTTCCTCTCTTAGACTGCAAACTCCATGAAGTAAGGAATTACAATTTCATTACTGTGGGATCCCTGGTGTCTAACAGTCTCTGGTTACAATGTATGCCTACAACAGATTTTTGACAAGTTATTTTATAGCTAAACTTATCTTTCATGGTTAAATTAGAATTTATACAGTACTAATATTCATGTCTCAAGCTAGTTTGTGTTGGGACCTGGATTTTAAGTCAAGTTTATGCTGAAAAAAGAAAGAAAGTATAAGTTTTCCCTAGTACCACTTAAAATACATGGACTGTTGGGCAAGACATTTAAATTGTTTTTTTTTTTTTTTTTTTGACTCCTCATGTCAACCCTACAGATGGCAACATAGATAACATTGTCCTTATTTTGCAAGAGAGCATACTGAAGTTTATAGAACTTATGTGACATTCCCAAAAGACATATACAAAGAGTGAGTCCAGTTCTGCTTCTCTCCCAGTCTGTGCTCTGAAGGACTAGCCTATAAAATTCTCAAATCAAATCCTTTTTAGGTATATTACTTCATTCCTTGTGACTATTTTTCAAGCTCTGCAAATACCCAAGTGTGGTGACATAGCAATAGACATTCAGTGAAATACTATTTATGTATTATCTATCATTGACAAGGATCCCGGACTCCAGCATGATCCAGGACAAACTGGGATCCCAATTATGTAAATTACCAGATTCGGCACTTGCTTTGGGCTTAGCAAATGTAAACCTCTGCTTCTAGCAAATGTAACTTGAATATACTATTTACTTTGACTTTCCTTTGGGTAATATTTTTAAAAAAATCAATTTGACACACTTGGTTATATTCAGGTATTCAAAGAAACAATGTTATGCTGAATTTATCAAAAACATACTCTCTGATTCAGAATTAATCTGGGATTTTTCACTCTGCAGGGAAGCTGTTGTTACATTTGAATCCCCCACACTTTCTTCTTTTTATCCTACCACACATGGAAAGCATATTTTCTTCGGCAGTCCCAAACTTCATTAAAAGCAAGTTAATTTAACTATTAGAGCAAACAGCAAATTATTTTGCTTTAGAAACTCATGATGTATTAAAAAATAAGAGCACAACCTTTGGGAAATAATTTGATATTTGAAATTATTCTTTGCCTTCTTCCTTCAATTTGGACAAACACTGAAGGTTGGTTACAGGTAACTGGGGACATCATTTGTTAAAGAATGTGATTTACTTATTGAGATTATGTTGCTTCTAGATGTTATAAAATATGGTTTAAATGCATAGCTGGCACTTATAGCCACCACAGTGAGATTTCACATTGTGAAGTGAAATATGAGATCAACTTACCTACTTCCCGGCTGTTTTCTCAATGTCCTGTGTTTGGTTTTCCCAAATGACACGTGGGAAAAAAAATAAGGGATTTTATTCCAATAGGGAAAAAACTATAATATATTACAAAAAAAAAAAAATGATAAAACCACTCACTTTAGATCTAAGGGGAAAAACTATAATATATTACAAAAAATGACAAACCACTCATTTTAAATCTAAAGGAAAAAACCATAATATGTTACAAAAAAAGATAAAACCACACACTTTAAATCTAAAAATTTCAATTCTTACCAAAAAAGATATCATTTATAATGTGATTTCCACATATTTCCATTGTGATTCAGGCACTGAATAATTAGTGGCAATGCTATATTCATTAACTAGTTTTGCATCTTTTCACCTTCTGCTGATTAAAGAATCTAAACATAAATTTTTATGCTTCCTCACTCTCTAAAACTATCAGAAATTATGTTTTACTAAGCTCAAAAAGACCCACTTTCACAGTGATACTAATAGTTCTAAATTCCTAACAATTCAAGTGAGATATTACACCCCTCATTTTTTTTTCAAATTTTTAATAAAAAAATAAGCCTTGGAGTAGTAATTAAGAACAATTTACTGTAAATTGATGTCACACCTTGTCTTCAAGTTTCAGAAAATCAAAGCCCCTATAGGTGAAACAGCTTCTGTTCAAATACTTATTTTTGCCCCAGGCACTAACACTAGAAGAGGAATTTATAAATAAGGCTATAGATTAACAATCTAAGAAATCATAGGGAAATGAATGTCTTTCCCCTTTCTTCTCCCAGTTAGTTGATGAGTTCTTTTCTTCTTCACAGACCATAGGAAGGCACTGAGAAGATCCTTGCTTCCCATACCAAAGAGTGCTTGTTATTCTGTTTTTGAAGCTGCCCCTGCAACCAGTGACCTGCTTGAGAACTTGTCTTGACAAGCTCCACAGGTGTCCTGGCTTAGTGTTGCTCTGGAGTGCTTTTAATAGATAAGCATACTCTATCAGCTCGGCAAAGAAAAATAGGGCAGGCAGTCAGACAACCATCTTCTCTAACCTGAGCTGAATACTTAGCATAAGTCAAGGGTAAAGGAAACATTCTTCTTTCATGGGGTCCTGAGATGTCACTGCAAGGCTGCCCTTTCCTCTATATTTATGTATCATACGTATAGGCACAAAAAGTGCATTCAACAAACCAGGCTGAGAAAATAATGGCATAAAGAGACTTTTACAAACAGGATACTCAGAAGCACTTAGAAATAATATGTGAGTAAATTCTATACTTTTGTTATGGGCCTGTCTTTGATTCCTTATGGGCAAAATATTCATTAGTCAAAGTATACTAAAAATAACTACATAAATAGTAAACTGAGTTTATGATTAATCTCAGAATTTAATTTAAACAATTGTTAACAATAAAAACTGAAGAGCATATTAAGAAAAAAATCTCATGATATATAATATACAAAAATGCAGATATAGTTTGAGGTTAAATTCATTCCTACTTTTCTGATGAATAATTATTTATTCATGCTTAGTGATTACCTGAAGTACGTAGTCCTGGTCATAGGGAAAAATAAAATTAGATGGAGAGAATTTAATACACACTATTGTGCTATTTATAGAGTACTGCAAATTTGTGCAAAGGATGTGTGGTTTTCCTCTATGAAGTTATACTTTTCTGGGAAAATTATGAATTAGTTTCCAAAGGGTAAGAGGGGAGGAACTTAAACTTGTTAAGGGAAGTTGTAGGAAAAATGTGGACCCACGTTTGCACATCTGTCTAAAGAATAGGCCTGATTGTCTGATTGTCTATGCTGGTGTAGTGATTTCCCTTCTGCGTATTTAGAGTGATGTACAAATGTATAACACACCATCTCCAAATCATTAAAAGGGAGGACTCTGACAAAGGGATAGGGAGGAACCAGCAAGATTAATAGATATGCATGAGAATGATTCCATCTATTGTGTACAGAACTGGATGCACAGGGAATGGAGTGTTATATCAGAAAATTCTTCCTGGTGGGTGTACATGGAAGACACCCAAACCTAACTTTACCCACTTGTATGCTGACCAGTAAAAACCATAAACCTGGCAACCGTCAAACTACAAGATAAGGGTTCCAAATGCCACACCATGAACAAGCAAACAAAATTTAGACGAAACAGAATCAGACCAGAAGACAATAAGTAAAAGGTAATTCCTTTACTTCTGGGCCAAAGGAATGAGAATTTCCTAGTGACACAAAGTAAAACAAAGAAACTCAGATTTTAAAAAATTTATACCCCAAATCCATTAATAGTTTAGATAAAGCATGACCAATATTGAGAACCAAGATAAAGTAGAAAGAAAATTGCTAGATTTAAAACCCCAAAGGCCATGACCTAGAAACTCACCTGGACCCTCATCCCTTAGACCATCTGGTGCCATCTATGGACTACATGAAACCTTCAACAGAGCGCTCAAAAGAGGACTTTGCACAGCTTTTGAACTGCTAGACTTAGAAAGGAGCTAACTCTTGTGTAAGTGATATCTAGCATTTTTTTAATAAAAATGTTGTGTATAATTTGGGATTAGTATTATCTAGGGAAGAAAGCATTCCAGTATGATGGATTAAGCAAATGCCTTATTTTACATGCTATTAAGTCTCTGCCTTGTGGAAGAAAACAGGGGAGGCTTATAAAAGTGACCTCTTCCAGGTTTAATGAGGCAAGGAAAGAAACCTGTATGTCCTATTTAGGGGTCACTTCCATTATAAACCTGTCATTAAATATCCAGTTCAAGGGTAAATTTGGGAAATGGTCATTTAGATAACACAGATGGTACCTAGCTTAGTTGCTGATTAGAAACTCTTAAACAAACTGCCACCCTAGTATCTTTCTTTTGATTTTAATTTTCCCAAGGCAAGTTTTGCCTATGTATCTCCATATGAAATAGACTTCACCTCAACTCTTTTTTCCAATTAGAAATAACACTACATTGTTTAAGAGAATTTTCAAATGTCTTGTCTCCAAAGTTATTTGAAAAGATAAGCTTATTTCAAACAACCTGGGAAGAAAGAAAGAAAGAAAGAAGATAAGCTATAAAATGCATGTAGTTGGAGTATCGTTTAAAGGAAAATACGTTACCTTTGTTTAATAGTGTATTTTCTATCCCATTTATTTATGCAGTTACTATCCAGGTTATCGACCCATTTGTAATCCAAATAAATCTATGAAACCTATTAACAGGAAAATGTACTTAGTTACTTAACCAAAAGTATTGCATACATTTTCAGAAGACATATGAAATCTATGGGCCTCAATTAAGAATTCTTAAGTAGGAGAGAAAAACATCCCATTAATCTCTTTCTGGATTAGAAACCCTTAAATAAACTAGCACCTTATTATTTTTTGATTTTATTCTTTCCAAGGCAAGTAATAGATGATGAAAGAAGAAAAAGATTGATGAAGCATTGGAAAGTCCTTTGCAGTAACAACAACAACAAAATTATTGATTTACTTGGATAGGACTAAGGACTAGATTTCAAGAGTATGATTGGTTAGTTACACAAAGAAAAGTCAGTTTGGCTAGGAATGACTGAACTCAAGAATTTCTTTTGTATTTCAGATACAAAGTTAAGATTATCTGCCAGTTTCAAAGTTGTCTTTCTGCAGAAATTATGATGATATTAGCTCAGTAAGTTACTCATATTTCCTATTGTGAATTTACTTTGAATTTACATAAATCAACTAAGCAAAAAAAATGTACTAAGATGTTTGGTATGTGAAAAAATAGGAATAACTTGGGTTTTTAAATAGAACTGGGTTCAAATTCCAACTCTGCTACTTACCAACAAAGTAACCCTGAGCACTTCTGAAGTTCAATATTCTCTTTTATAAAACATGGGATAATTTCTATTGAAATGATTTCATAGCTAGAGGATGATCATATATATTGACTAAGTACTATAGTTCACAGGAATAAAAAATGCACGTCAACTGATTGACTAAGCCAGAAAATAGTTTCTTTGTAGAATTTCTTTGATAAAAGGTAGTTCCTGATTTTTTTCTCTAACAGAAAATCTTCAAGTAAATCATTAGTCCCACAGTCAAATCTGGTAAGAAGTTAAATGTCCCTCATTAATTTTTGGCCCTTGAAACCACAATTTGTATTTAGAGTGCATCAGTATTACAACCATATTGGTATAATGATATAATGACCATGCTAAAACTTCACACTTTCCTCCTGCTCCCAACCCTCCCCCATGTAAATCCTATACTTTATCATTTTGGTAGGTAAAAGGACTTTGGAGGAAACTTGGAATTGATTCTACAATAAATATCCTTATGGGGAAAAAAAACCTCTTGTTATTTTTCCCCTTCTTTCAACTCAGGGTGTTCCTTACATGGAAGGTATAGGTGCTGTGTTTTTGCACGTCTTGTGAAATTTCTTTTTAGTTTAGTTTCTTCAATCTTAATGCATATTTGTTTACAGGACTGAAAAATTAAGGTCAGTTTGAGGTGAGAATTATGTATATCTTCTTTGAAATCAAATTCTACCATATGATAGAAAACTATTATAGTGTGACAATTAAATAATAACAAACCACATGGAAAACCCATTCTTCTTCTAGTTATTCTCATTTTAACCAGTGGGACTGGTGTTCTTGAAGGGTTTCTTTGTTTCAGAAAGGGAGGTAGAGGCTAGAAAAATAAGTTTTTAAAATAATATTCCAAGTATTATTAATTTTGCTTTTGATTTTATTGTCAAAATTTAAATTTTCTTACAGGTAAAAACAAGTTGCATTACTGTTTTCATAGAAGTTGAGTTAAATTCTAAAATTGTAAAAAAAATAATGCTTCCTCAGGATCAGTTATATTCTCAAAAAATATAATTATATATATATATACATATACATATATGTATATATATATATATATATATATATTTTTTTTTTTTTTTTTTTTGGTACTAGGGATTGAACCCGGGGACAATTAACTACTGAGCAATACCCACACCCTTCATATTTTATTTAGGTACAGGGTCTCATTAGGTTGCTTAGGGCCTTGCTAACTTGCTGAGGCTGGTTTTCAACTCACAATCCTCTTGCCTTAGTCTCCCGAACCACTGGGATTATAGGTATGCACTTCTGCGCCGTTTATCCTTTAATTTTTTGAGTAATCTTTAAATCTTGAATCTTCATAATTTTTATAAGAAATCTTTTTGAGAAAGAAATCAGTTCCACCAATTCCTTAATGAAGCATTGCCTCTCTTTCATGTTTGAGCATCATACTTTCCGTATGTATTAGAATGCATATTTTTAATATTTTGAATAAACTCCAAAATGTTCTCCACAGTCCATTCTAAAACCCAAAAGTCTATCAACCGATGAACAGGTAAATAAAATGTGGTGTATGCATACAATGAAATATTACCCAGACTCAGTAAAGAAGGAAATGTTGCCACTTGCAACAAAACGGATGAACCTGGAGAACATTAGGTTAAGTGATGTAAAACAATCACAACAGGATAAACACCACGTGACTTCACTGATACACGGTCTCTCAAATGGTCAAACTCAGGCATGAAGTAGAATAGGGGTTGCCCAGGGCTGAAGAGAAAAGTAAATGGAGAATTAATGTTTAGCGAGTATAGAGTTTTAATTGTGCGGATCAACACATGGTAGAGAACTGCTGAGCCACACGGTTAGTGTAATAGCGATGCTGCACTGTGCATTTGAAGATCTGTTAGGATGGTAGATATTAGTGTTCTTACCACAGGGAAAGGAAGGGAGGGAGAGGAGAAGGAGGGAGAGGAGGAGGAGAAAGAAGGACAAAAGGAAAAAATTAGTGAGAAACAATAAAACTAGTCATCTTCAGGCATTGAGCTATATAGCTAAGCAGACCACATGTCCATAAATGTAACATAAAAAACTTCATATTTAAGACTATAAAGTGAGGGTTTTTCTGGGGGGTAGGGTACAGTGAATTGATCTCAGGGGCACTCAACCACATCCCCCACTCTTTTTGCATTTTATTTAGAGATAGGTCTCACTGAGTTGCTTAGTGCCTTGATGTTGCTGAAGCTGGCTTTGAACTCTTGATCCTCCTGCCTCGGTCTCCCAGGTTACTGGGAATACAGGCATGTGCCAGTGCGCCCAGCTATAAAGTGGGTTTTAAATTAAATCTTGGACAGACTTTTATATCTATAAAGTGGGTTTTAAATTAAATCTTGGACAGAGTTTTATAAAGGTCTTCTACTTAATAAATTTAACAAGGCTATCCGTAGTTTTACCGTCTTCCTAAAGTTGGTATTTAGATACTGGATTTTAGAAAATACATAAAACATTTTTTTTTTCTGCAAGCACAATTTTTTAAATACCCAAGTATTTATAGCAAGCACGTTAGTGCCTACTTATTTTCTAGAATTGTAATCTTCCTGTGAGTTTACTACTATGCTGCCTAATGATATAAATTGTCTCCATATGAGTGACTACTTTTAAAAAGTACTTATGGTAGTCATCTTTCCATTATATTTTTTTTTAAAAATCTGAGATAATCAACTAATAAAGAGAGAAGGATTATTTGGGCTCACAATTGCAGTTTCTAGTTCATGATGTAGTAGCCCCATTGCTCTGGGGCCTGGGGTGGCTCATCATGGCTAGGAGCACTTGGTGGAGCAAAATTGCCCACCTCATGGCTGAGAAGCAAAAGAGAACAAGGAGGGCCCAGGGTCCTACTATTCTCCTCAAGGATATGCCCCCAGTGACCTAAAGACTTGCCACCAGGCCCACCTCTTACAGGTAATACCACCTAGCAACAGTACCACTTGGGGGGCCAAGCCTACACATGGGTCCTTGGGGAACATACGAGACCCAAACTATGACACTCACGCCTCCATTATATATCCCTTCCTCTCTGTTTTACACTGAGATGATCAGCTGCTGAGGGAAACATGATTCACTTTCAGATTTGAGCAGAGCTAAACAAAATTTACTACCTGAAAAAAAAAAAATCCCTTCTTTGAAACAAATATGAGACATGAGTTTGGCAATTGCAAATTGAGAATTAGTTTACAAGCATAAAAGTAACTCTACTCTGAGGATTGACTAGAATTTATCTTGTTAAACTTTAGAGATCATATCTCAGTGAGATTGGATTTATTTTTCACTTTTAATAATTCAAAGTGCTGTGCAAGTATATAAAAAATGAAAATAAAGCTCACACAGACCTTGTTTGAATTCTCATGTTGTGTTAATGAAAATTGGGCAGTGCTTCAAACTAAAAAATTTAGAAATGATCTAAATAGAGCTCTTCACCAGAATTATGAAACAGAGAACTTGAGAGCAATTTGGACTTTGAAGTTGTTATTAGTTTTATATTATTTGCTCATCATTTACTCCTGATATGACATGAAACCATGACTTCTGACTCAATATTGAACTTCTTTTTCAAATAATGATACAACAAATTAAAGGTTCCTTTGAGTTTTAATGTGGCACATCACATGTTAGGTTCCAGGCACCTTCGAGAATGACTGGGTACTATCAGGCTGTACCTTGCAGCACTAGTGGGTCATCCTGAATCTTGCCCTGGGTAGGGTCTTCTAGTCCTACCAAAAGACACAGTATTTTGTGACAAAAACTTGAACTGCTTCACAGAATAGTCAAAGGTCAGTGTCAGCTCCAGAAAAAGAGAAGACGAATGGTGAAAAATCAGAAAAGGTAATAGTTTTATTTGAATTTCTTCTCCACTTTCAGGTTTGAGATTTAGTGCAATCAATTTGGATACCCTTCCCGTAGGAGTTCTTGAAAGTTTGGTGCATGATTTAAGACTACCTGAAAACCTGCTTGCTTTTGATGACTAGATACTGTTTTACAGTGATTTCAGGATCAATGTGTTTGTGCCTCGCCTTTGTACTAACAGATGACCTGTTCAAGTGATTGAAAGAGAATGATTACATTTGCTCTTATCACTCCTTAAACCAAGTTGTTTCTTTTAGAACTAGAAGTTTAGAACTTTAGTGAAGGAAGAAAACCTTCCAAAGCTTGACTGCTTATTCTTTTAGTTAGACACATTTTCCCTCTCGATGTGCAATCACATCTTCTTACCTATCATATGTCACTTGCCCTTGCTTCCTGGTTAAAGTCAGGTGACGCAATGACAAGAGCAGAAGTTCAGATTCCAAAATGAGGTCCAGCAGTGCACAATGTGTTTTATTAATGGTCTACGAGATTCCTAAGATCCAATCAATACAACCAAGGAAAATCAGGTTGCTTGTTCCCAAGAACAAAGATGTCACCCAAAATGCTATTGATAGTAGAAAAGTGAAATTTAAATATGCTTCCTACCCATGTTTTCTTTTAATTTCAGTAGAAATAACTCTTTTTATCATAGCAATAAACAAAGACATGGGATATCTTTGTTTACACCACCTTAGCTTAACACAATTTGTAATGGCTATCATTAGCAGTTTATGCAGAGTCCTGTTTTATGTCAGCCACGCTAAGATAATGTAGCTTGGGGTACTCTTTGAAATGTGTGCATAAACAGACACTTTTCCCATGTATCTGTTTTGTCATTTTTTTTCTGCTGTGTAAACACTGTTATGAAATTTAGTCTAATCTTTTTTGGTTAATTCAAACATTTTCACTATGTTCAGATAAATGTAACCAAAGCCAGATGTTGGGCTCTGTACTGAGAGAGCTCACTTAATGTAAACACAATTCTACTTCCTCCACTTCTCTTTTCAGTACAGATTTGAAGTTGTTCACAGTGCTTTTCCCTTGCCTCATCACAGACCTCCCAGAAATTGAGTCTCGTTTTCAGCCAATTTCTGCGTGGGTGTCTACCTCTAAATTTCTATTATGCCTCACAACCTGCATAATAATGTGACAAGTGGCCCCATTTGGTCTTGACAGAAATCCCAAGGAATTCATCTCTTTATTATCAGCTGTCTTCTTTATGGATTCTCAATTCAGTAGACATTTCTTTAGGCTTCATTTGCTGTGAGAATTCTGCTACCCATCCTCTCACTTGTGAAAAGAAACATGCTCTTAATGGCTTCTGCTGACTCTCCATTCATTTTCAGGACTTCATTGGAGATGGCCTTCTTCCTACCTCAGCTCCTGGGGACCTGCCTCCTCCATTTTTATCTGCCATTACCTTGTCACATTGACCTTTCAATCACTATGCCTCTCCTCTGTATTTCCACCTGTTCTAACAGGCATTTTCCCATTTCTAACTCATTGACTCATCTAACAGGAAAATGTATTTGCATTTGTCGATGCTTTATATTATCACCTACCATGTTTCCATTTGATGACTTGATTTGTTTTTAGGGGTATAATTGGACTCATTGTACTACACTGTTCAATAAAGTAGAACCAGGATGTTTTAATAAAGTGGCATAGAATTAAAAGGTTTGGAGCATGTCAACCTGAAGGAGTACTTGCATCATATAAGGTTTGTCCCTCTCTTACTCACTGTATGCATTTACAAACTTTTCAGTGTGAAGCCAAAAGTAGTTTTTGTTTTTGTTTTTTTCCTTCCACGTAACTCTGAGAAAGATTGATGAGCATGTCTTTCTGGATGAGATATGTCAGCCCTAAGATGACTTTAATTTGCCTACATCTTACTTTGCTGTTAATTTCTTTTAAATTTCTGTAGTGTTCTTATTACTAAACTGATCTTAAATACGAATTTTTTTTCTGATTCCCTATGAGTCAGCCAAAGTATTATATCTGTTTTCTTTAGAAGAATAGGTTGAAGCAAAATAGAGAGATTTAGTGGACTTGAAATTTCAGAATCCATTCAACCCGAAAAACAAGAGAAAACTGATCATTCTCTGTATTAAAATAGTTTCCACTACTAGGAAAATGGGAGATAGAAATTAAATGTTGACTCTTCTAGAATATAGCATTGACAATTATTATTTTAAAATTCAGTCACTAAAAATGTTTTCCCAGAGTAATCTTAAATAATTATGTTATGTAACTGTGCTGTTCTCTCTTCTGAATGCCAACTTGAACATTTCCGCATATATCTAAATCTTGAACTGCTTTAATTCATACACTGCAATTTTTGCAGATTTCATTTTTAAATTAAGAAAGAGACTATCTTGTTTAATTCCTTAATTTTACAGTTGTAGAAACAAGAAACTGGAAAGAATATATTCAAGTACCTTAAATCAGACCACATGTTTAAGAACAGTACTAAGGCAAAGAGTCAATGTACTAACCCCTTCAAAAAAGATATTTCTGTAACACTAACCTGAGATTCAATATTCATTGTTTTTTTTTTTTTTTTTTTTTTTTTTTTTTTTTTTTTTTTTTTGGTGTTTTGCCTTCTGCATTCCACACCTTCTGCCATTCCACACAATTGACTTGCACAACATTCCTTGCACAGCCTAGACGCTTTCATCTCTCTCTTGCCTTCACTTGACTGTCCCTCTCTCCTCAAGCATCCCCATCAACAGCAATTCCTTTCATATCCACTATGTCTCTACTCACATGATCTAGTTGAAATCTTCTCTGGATTTCCTAAGGTGACATAGGAACATATTCTGTTGCTCGCATCACACAGTAATCGTCTTTCATTCCATGTCTTTGCTGTGCAGTATGGTAACCACTAGCTACACATGTCCCCTGAGCAACTGAAGGGCAGCTAGTATAATCCAACTTATTCTGAGAATATAAAACACATACAACCATATGAAGTGATAGCTGATTATATCAAGTTAAATAAAATTGTAATTAAAATAAAATTTACCTGTTGTTTTTTCATCTTTTAAATGTGGTTTCTAGAAAAATTAAAATTACACAAATGACCTGTGTTATTTTTCTATCAAACAGCATTGCGATAGTACATGAATTTACTAACAGTCCCTTGAAGGGACCAAAGCTGCTTAATTTTATATACCCAGCACCTAAATATTTAGCAATTAACTGATAATCAATATCTGTTCGTTGATATTGAATTGCTCTAGTTAGGAGGTGAGACACAAAGAGAAGTCTTGGAACTCAGCCTGATGATTTACCCTGCAATACTTTAAAAAAAAAAAACCACAAATCAGCATATTCTAGTGTGTGGCACTTTGTTTTTCATTATGTATGCATAAAAATTAAATTAGCTGTTTTTGTTTAAATTGTTGGCAACCTCAAAACAAACCAGTCTTGCAACTCAAAATAATTCCTATGTCATGTACAACTTAGCTGAAGTCTACATTATTAATAATGCTAGAGTTTCTTTTTAATTAATGTGTCCAAGGAAGAGAAAGTAGAAATGTAAACTAAGACTAGCCAATTTAGTTTTCTTCCTGCATCACGGCATAAGGATGAGTTTGCACTACCTGTCTCTTTAGTATTTCTGGTAGGAGGGCTACATTATATGCCAAAGAAGGATTACTACTGGGAATATTGTCAGAACTGGAGGTAATACTGATTGCACTTAATTGCTTGTTTGCTTTATTTATTAAGCTTTAATTTTTGAACAGTTTTAGGTTTACAGAAAAAATGTGAGCAAAAGTACAAAGTCCCCGTATTCTACTCACATTTCACCCAGTTTCCTCTAGCACTACTATTTTTGTATTAGTGTGGTACAGTTTTTACAATTGATAAACCAATATTGGTACATTATTATTAACTAAAGTTTGTAGTTTAGATTGGAATTAACTCTGTTGTAGGTTCTGACCAACCTACATTGACGTACATGCCCATTACAGAATCATACAGAGGGGTTTCACTGTCTTTAGAAAGTCCCCTGCCTTATTCTGCTTTAACTATTTTACCTACTCATTCCTCCCACCTGTGGTCGAGCTCCAGGAAATCTGATCTTCCACTATCTTCACAATTTTGCCTATTCTAGAATGATTTATGTTTACTTATTAGTATTATGCATTTTTTAGATTAGCTTTCTTTCACATTGACTTCTTTTACTTGGTATTATGCATTTCAGTTTCCTTGGCTCTTTTGATGGCTGAATCGCTCATTTTGTTATTGCTGATTAACATTTGATTGTAGTTTGGTTATCCATTTATTGAAGAATATCTTGATTGCATCCAAGTTTTGCCAATCATGAATAAAGTTTCTCCACATATTCACCCGCAGGTTTTGGCTTAGGCTTAAGTTTTTACATCATGTCTGTACATACCAGTGAGTAAGATTGCTAAAACGTGATTAGAGCATTAGCTTTGTAAGAAACTGCCAACGTGTCATCTAAAGTGCCTGTACTATGTGTATTTGCACCAATAAAGAATGAGTGTTCCTATTGGTCTGCATTTTTGTTAGCATTTCAGATGAGCAGTGGCTTGGGTTCAGCTATTCCAATAGATCTGCAGTGGTATCTCATTGGTATTTTAAACTTTAGTTACCTCATGAAATGTATCTTTTTATGTGTTTATTTTCCATCTTCATATGTTCTTTTAAGAGATGTCAATTCAGGTCTCACATACTTTTAAATTGGACTGTTGTCTTAATGTTGAGTTTTAAGAGTTCTTTATTTTAGATGACAGTCATTTATCAGGTACATGATTTGCACAGATTTTATCCCAGTGTATAAAATTTCATTTCATTCTCTGGATAGGTCTTTCACAGAGTTACAGTTTTTAAATTTAAGGATCGCCACTTGATATGGTTTGAGTATTTGCTTACCTACAAAACCAAATCCCTGATGCGATAGTATGAGGAGGCAGAGCCTGCAGAAGGTAATTAAGTCCTGAAAATAATGACTGCCTTCAAGGAGCTGGAGGGAGCTTGTTCCATTCACTACACTGTGTGACCATATGAGATCATGTAGAAGGAACATTTTTCTTTTCTTTTTTTTTTAATTTTTTAAAAATTGTTCTTTTTTTTAATTTATACCCTTCAGACTCTAGAATTATAGGCAAAAACTTCTTCAGTTCAAAACTTACCTAATCTAAGGTATCTTTAATAGTAGCCCAAATAGACTAGACTAGACTATTTTATTCTTTCATGGAGTATAACCTTAGTGTTATATTTGAACAGATTGTCAGACTCAGGGACATATCATCTTCTAGGAGTTTTATACTTTTGCATTTTACATTTAGGTCTATGATTCATCTTGAGTGAAAATTTGGGGAAAAGTGTGGTGTCTACCTCTAGATTCTTTTTATTGCTTTTTGTTTTTTAACTTTTCCTTTTTGTAAGTGGCTGTTCAATTACTCCAGTGATCTTTATTGAAAACACTTGCTTTTTTCTCCATTTAATTGTCTTTGCTCCTTTGTCAAAGATCAGTTGACTGTGTTACTATGGATCCATTTCTGGGTTCTCTATTATTTTCTATTGATCTATTTGTCTATTCTTTTATCGGTAACACACAATCTTGATTATTGTGGCTTTATCATAAATCTCGACATTCAGTGGTGTTAGTCTTTTGAATAAGTTTACCTACAACAATCGGTTGGTTATGCTGAATATTTTGCTTCCCATACTATAAATATCTATAACTCTGAACAGACATGGGTATCTCCATTTCAATTTTTCCAGTCTATCTAGGAGGCTCTGGATAAACCCCAGTTGACTTGGCTTTGGTAAAACAGTTTCTCTTGAGAAGAGCAGAATGCTTGCACTTTTTTCAGAATGGCTGCTTTTCCATTTCACTTGTCAGGAAGGTGATGAGAATTTTCTCTGATCTTCACTGTCAGAACTTGGTAAAAAAGTATGGAAATAAGACTCATGAAAGTATGGTTGCTTCTCTAAGGATAAGCACCCTTAGGGTTTTTAATGTTCATGTTGTCTGAGACCTCCGAATTCACTGGGCCCTCAGAAATTCAATAGCAGTTTAGGTTTTAGACTCACTACAGGTTCCCAAGGAGGCTTTTACTCATGACCTAGTCTGATAAGTGTTTCTCTGTATCAACCTGTCTGTATTTCCAACTTTTGGGATGAGGCTTGCTTTGTGACCTTGATTCTCGGATGGATCTAAGAGTTGTTGGTTTTCAGTTTTCATTTTGTTTTGTTTGTATAGACAGAAATAACTTTCAAACTCCTTATATACCAGACTAGAAACTAGAAGTCTTTAGGTATGTTTTCACGTCACTCAACTTTTTACTGCCCACTTTTCTCCATATATGCATGGAAACACAACAGGATTTAGGGGGAAACATGATAATAACAATTTATGAATAGAGTTGGATAGAGTTGATCACTAAGAGTAGAATACACATGAATACCACATATTTAGAAGATTTTTCTTCTGTCTCAGTGGAATAAAAAAGCAATGATACCCACTAAAATATTTTGAACTTTGATATATTATTACTTGGATTATTTTAAATAGCAAGAATATTCTAGTATGGTATCATAGAGCCCAAAAGAAGGAGATATAAAATATCAAATACCCTTTGTAAGGGGATCTGTTTCCATAGACTAAGAAATTAAAGGGTTCATGGAAAGAACTTAAGAAATGAGTGAGCATTGTAGAATATAAATAGTATAGTATAATCCTGCAAGATATCTGAAACTTTAAAAAGATAGTAGCCTAACCATGTTTGTGGTCCTTTTTCACTATAAACATCTATCTAAAGTACCCACAAAATGGAAACATGGCATTTGGTGGAGACTTAGGAGAAAGTCTCCCACACATCCAAAATTAAGGAGTGTGTAGATGAGACCTCAACTTATTGCTTCCCTGAAAGGAAAGTCAAAGTGCCCAAGGACCATGAAGACTGAAAAAGATTGCAGATTTAAAGATGTTTTTTGAGGTTAAAAAAAAACTGGTAAATCCAAGTGGGTTCTCTCAAGATATGAAATAGAACTGAAACTTCTAACATGACTTCCTGCACTAACACCCAATTTGCAGGGACCAGTAGTCTGCAGGAAGTTTAAGTTGTGCTAAGTAGAATTCTCATTTTGTGGCGTTATGTGGTGACCTCTTCTCTTTCATCAGCATTTTGGTGCAGCAGCAAAAGAGGGCAGTCTCTTCAGATAACTCCAGAGATGGGTCATCTGTTCTACATAGGCAGACTGAAATGGAGATCCCTGTGTAATCGCTAACTTTCTAATGATGGTTGAAGAAGCACCTCCCACCACCTCTCCAGTAGGGAGCTGGTAATTCACTCCCACGTGTCAGAGGAAAAGAAAGAATAAGAGAGAGCACGCAACAGTTGAAAAAAAGAGAACAGAATAGTTATGACTGGTTACTCCCACTGAGTAAAAACAATGGAAGAAGACAACTGCGCTAAAATCAAAAAGAAAAAAAAGACAAAAAAAATCAAGAAGAAGAACAAATCAATGTGATGCAATTTGAGCTAAAAAGAAACTTTCTGGAATTAAAGGTCACTATTTCTAAAACATAAAAATTTAATACTACTAAAAACTACAATGATCTCTATGGAGAGTTAATTTTGAAATAGGAAAAGTATATAAATAGGAAATGAGAGAAAAGAAACATGGGAGACATGTACTGATGAGCACACAAGTAGCGTGCAAATACTAGTCAAATTATAGGCCGTTTCAGAAAAAAGAACATAGATGAGAGAGAACTAATAATCAATGCAATGATCCAGGAAAATATCCCTTAAAATCTTGTATGTTCAGTTTCAAAAATACCATTGAGTGCCTAGACAGATTAAAGAAAAGCAAAATCACTTTTAGCCTGGTTCAGTGGCACATGCCTGTAATCTCAGCAGCTCAGGAGGCTGAGGGAGGTGAGGCAGGAGGATCCTGAGTTCAAAGCCAGCCTCAGCAAAAGTGAGATGCTAAGTAATTCAGTTAGACCCTGTCTCTAAATAAAATACTAAAATAGGGCTGAGGATGTGGCTCGGCAGTTGAGTGCCTCTGAGTTCAATCCCTAGCACCCCATCCCTACAAAATATCACTTTGGTACAGTATGGGGAAATTATTTAAATTGAGACTAAATCTCATAAGCTACCATAAATACATATATATATATATGCAAAATATGTGTGTATATGTATTCTTGCTATTCTCTCCATATATATATATATATATATATATATATATATATATAGAGAGAGAGAGAGAGAGAGAGAGAGAGAGAGAGAGGATTCAGTTCCTATTTCCTATTTAAGGAAAATCACAGAATATTTTAACAACTGGAAAATTAGAAAAATAATAAATAATAGGTTGCAAGACAGGTAA
This sequence comes from Sciurus carolinensis, assembly GCF_902686445.1. Classification (NCBI taxonomy): domain Eukaryota; kingdom Metazoa; phylum Chordata; class Mammalia; order Rodentia; family Sciuridae; genus Sciurus; species Sciurus carolinensis. The sequence goes on along the minus strand of NC_062217.1, from coordinate 17,463,634 downwards.
AAAATGTTATAAAACAGTATTAGACAACCAATTATTTATATACATCGATGTTAATAAAGAAACTTGGAATTATCTATTTCCAACAAAATTCTTTGGATTTAGAGGGTCATCTTATAATTGGCAGAGAGAGGGGCAGAGTGGTCTTGTGTGACTGGGGTGGGGAGTGAAGCACCAAGCATCTGGTCTTTATATGCTTCTGAAATGGAATACATTCATATTCCTGGTGAGAGCATGCATTTTTAAAAATTTTGATTATTTAATAGAAATACATTCAATTGACTCAGATGAGTGAAGATTAGAAGAATACTAGTAAATTGCATATTTAGAAACGAAGAGCAGACATTCTTCCCTTACCATTAAAAAAACTTCTACTTGGTCACAAATAAAACCTCAAATTAGCAGTTTTGAAAAACGAGACATTTTATGACCTATATCCATATATCATAATCAAGTAAATTAAAAAACTCATCAAATTGTAAAATTCTCAAATTTGTCACTGTTTTGAGGTTACCTCTTATGTTTTTCCCTCCTTTAAATAATAGCATTTTAAAATTTTATTATGGTATTTTAATGCCTTTATTATTGTTATACTTATTACAATTAATATCTAAATTATCACGTTATCAAAAGTGTTTAGTTTTCTTCATTGATTCTATTTTATTAGTCCTTCTTTGATCTGTTGATTAATTTTCCTCTGGATTCCTTTTATCCTTTTGTAAATTTGAAAGTCCTATTGTAAGTATTCATTTATAACTCAAAGAGAGCAAAATAAAGGAGACAACAGTATTTAGACATTTGAAGTATAAAGTAATGTCAAATCTAGACAGTTCCTGGAAGATAATTGGCATCTAAATGAATAGAAAGGGTTAATCAACCAGTACTTAATACCTCTTCCAAAACCTGTCCTTCAAGACAATTGAGAGAGTCTTCATCTGGTTATCTTGCTCTCAGCAGTTAAGAAGCACAAGTTTATCTGTGAGGATGAATGTCATCATGAAATGTATAGTTCGAAGAAAGTAGAAATGGTTGAAAAACCACAATGGAAGCTGTCCTTAGCATCAGGAATAGACTCATAAATCATTTTTAAGCCAATGGATGTCACAGTGAAGATGCAAAGAACAAATTAAAGCTCAATATTGTGTTTGTCTTCAGAACCTGGTATAAAAGCTTTTACTTTTTTATATTAGAATTTGATTTTTTCCCCCTTCTTGCATTTGATGAGACTGAGTGTTTCTGTGGTAAAGGCATCATTTTTGTTTTCAAGTATTTTGTCTTTCATGCATTGATACCAACAAGCAGGAAGTTGAAACCACTATCGTTACTCAAAATCATTCATCCATGACTTGGCCTTGTTAAACTGCTTGGGTTAGATATTCTCTGAGCTGTAACCTTCATCCTGTTCAGCTGAATTGATTAAAACAAGTTGTATGAAAATTAAATGCAGGCAGTATTTACATAATGAAAGGAATGTGACAGAAACTGACAACCTTTAGAATTTCAAATGTACGAATTATTTTACTGTTACAATCGAAGTTCATGTTTCTCCCAGGATTGAATTCTTTGAGCACAATAGGCACCCTCCATGTGCTTCCAAAGCAAGATGATGATTGTTGTGTCTCCTTCTCTTTTTAAACAGAAAAGCATGTTTCTTTTCCTTATTTTTTATGTCACCATGGGTAACATTTGTATTAACAAAAGAATTAATACAATAACATGACATTCAGTTAAGGTATAGCAGGGCATCGGTTCTAATAAAGAACGTCTGTTCATCTGCTTATTTTTTTTATCTTTGGTATGAGAACTTGAGAAATCATTTAAGACATTGGAAATTGCTTCACCAAATGTTAGCTACTAAAATCCGAACATGTCTGGGATGGTCCTTCGCTATTAGAGAGAGGCTGAGGCAGCAGGGGAAATTTGCTGAAGTAATTACTTTTCTCTCTTTATATCTCTAAATCTCGACTCTGAGTTTTCTTTGTGATATTGGTCTCTGGTCAGCATGTACTACTCTGCCATAAACAAATCATGGCTTAGGCAATTGCTTGCCCTCTCTGATTTTCCAGTTCTTCTTATAGAAACGGTGGATTTGGGCACAATCTCCATTGTTCTGATGGTTACAGTATGTGGCATTATTTCCAAATGAGGGGATTTGGTGTACTCAGTGTTTTTCTTCTTTGCTGTTTTCACTGGCAAACAAATTGCCAAAACAGCAGCTTCAGTTTAGGTCTCTTTCTTCCAAAACTCCTCCACAGGAAAGTATCCATGACACTTGAATTCAAACACTACTTTGGTGTGTTCCAAATAGCACCCACTTTATTTTTCTCTGTTTTATGTAAAATGAATGCATACAAACATTCACAGAAACCAATGACCATGGTAACATTTTTTTAAGAAAAGATAAGCTACTATATTATCAATAACATCCTGCCTTTGAATAAGAAAGGGCAAGTCCAATCATGACAGTATTTTATCTTTCTATGTTTCTGTGCTCTAGAATCAACAAACCAGCTCTTCTATCAAATTCTTTTTTAACTATGTATTGTTGACAGAGCATAGAAAAATATTTGTTTAAAAAGCGAACAAAATACACATATAATACAAGAGTTGTTTTTAAAATCTCAAAGTGTTTTGCTTTTGCCATTGTTTAAATAGTACAGAGACATTTTTAAATATTAGTCAGTTTACTAAAATTAAACCATTCTGCTGAATAAGTTCCTTTGCTTTCACTACCATGTCATCTCCATTTCTTTAGCCAAATAATTCATAGTAGACTATAGATTCCTGCTGTAATGGAACTTTCCCACTGAAGTCTCCTTTGTCCAGCATTTTAACCTCCAATGAGAACTGAGCAAAGACTGGAGCCTTAGGTTGACTTTGTTTAAATATTGATTCTTCCTATTAATAAGGTGAACTTACTAAATTAAATTCTCTTATTTAAATATCTAATTTAGAGTTTATGAGAACTGCATTGAATAAGAAAATATCCTGAAACACTTTTAAATTACAAAATGCTACACAAAGAATTGGTTCTTCAGTGAAGACCTGAATGAGGAGGGTTACCCTCATCCTATTTTTCTGAATAAGCCTAAGTCCATGTCTAGAACTAGATCCAGGCCTGGGGTAAAATCCATTCCCTGATATTCAATCAGAACAAGGAAATTACAGAGCTTCTCCATTTATCAACTTTTTCATCTATCTATCTAACAGGGATTAAAATAGTGCCTTCCTCATGATAGAAGGATTAAATAACAGAGTACCTATCTTTGAGCTTAGCTTTCATATGTGTCCCAACAGTATCACCAGCTAAGATGTAAAGAAAACGTTGCAGGTGATCATGGGCCTCCGCAGCAGATAGCAGTGTAATGAATCCTGCAGTAGAAGCATACATGGAAGGTCCTGAGAACACAGCAGATGGCTAATAACTCAGTCTTCCCCATACCAAGGAAGGACACTGAGTTTTACCCACTTGCAGACAAACAAACAAAATTTTTGGTATACAATTTGATTCTTGTCTTGACTCCCTATCTTTCTCCTTCCTCCAGGTCTAACCTATATGCAAATTCTCAAGAGGGGATTAGTCTATGCATTGTTTCTCAAATCTGTTGGACCATGTTATCCTTTTTCCATGGAAAATCTTACAGGGCTATTGGTCTACCAAATGTATTTTGAGAAATACTGGGTAATGTGGTACTTGATCTGAGAGGCAGAATAACATAAGGAAAATTAAAAGAAAAAAATTTCTAAAGTTACAGAGACTTTTTTCTTCTTTACCAACAAATTGTATTTTCAGTTCTTATATTTTTGTTTATTTCTGTGCCACCAACCTAAAGGAAGCCAACATCAACTTTTTAAAGAAATATATTACTTCCAGACTGGAGGCACTGCTTGCCCTCTTACTTTCCCACCCATGTGTTTTCTTGGAATGGTTACCTTCATCAGATAGACATATTGAAGACATTCCCATACCTGTACCACAAGAAAGTAGAATGAAATTAAAACTCCTTGCTGCCATCTAGATTTTGCCCCTTTTCTAATGTGTATTTATATCTCTATGGTCAACTTATTCCACCATCACCCTTCTTAAGTCCTTGCAATGTTAGTGCACCTGAAGGATGTTGAACTTCCCTTCATCCTGAACTATTCCTCCTAATCTCCTCACACCCTCTTCTCACTGACGGACACTTTCTCCTGCTTTGTGTATCCACACTACTGTCCTCTTCCAAAACTGTCCCTGATCTCTTCAGTGAGAGCAGCTCTCAAAATGCAGCCAAAACACTCTCTGCTCTGATTCTGCCTTAATCCTCCAGTGAATTATCTGTCGACATTTTTTTTTTGTTTATCTATATACATATTTCTTATCTGTTCTTGTTCTGTCTTCCTTATCCTCAGAAAATAATTTATGTGAGAACAAAGTTCTTACCTCTCTGGTTCAGAACTGTCATTATAGCCTATAAAAAGAAATACCTGATTCATAATATATGTTCATTTCCTAGTACTTGGATCCAATGGCTGTTCACTAAATGTATGCCAAATTAACTTTAACTCCTTCCATGATTAATATGGTACTGCAAACAAAAATAGTTCAGAAAAAAACGCAGAAGGGAAACATGGTCACTGGAGTAGCTTATACTTCCATTGTATTTGACAATTAGCTTCAGCCTCAGGTTCATCAGGAACTGTGACCAAAAGAAAATGTATGGACAAGATACATAGAATTCTACTCGATTACATCATATCAATAGTACTTTAAATAGGATATTAGGTTCACCAGAAAAACTGACAATTTAGAAAATGTGAATGCAAGTTTAGTTTTTATTTTGAATTCTAATGTCATATGTATATAACTTGCATCTTATTTTATTGTATGTTGTTTTTATTTCACTTTGACTGCTAAAGAAAATGTGTCTTACTTATGCCTTTGAATCCATAATATCAGCAATACCCAAGAATAAATACCACCTTTCAAAGTATGTGGTAAATCTGTGTGTAGAATGAAAAGTGACATTTAAAAAAAATAGTCTCTTCCACTATTTTGGAAACCCAAGTGTGTCACCCCTGGTATATGTTATTTGAAGGAATGATATTGAGTACAACCATACTGAAATATGCTTTGTACTATAAATGAGGAAGTCAGCTCTTTGACAAAAGGTCTTACATTTTGTAAGACATTAGTAGAGACAAAACTACTAAACATAAGTTATTGGAAATTACAAAAACAATTATGAGCCTCCTTAATAATTGCAACCTAATTACTAAATCCTTTCTTGTCCAATGGGAAGGACTTCTTCATAAAATAAAGGACAGATTTTTTTTTCACTTCCCATAGCTATTCTACTCAATGAGATTCTCATGTGCTTTTTGCATGCATTTAACGTGTAATCTTTTCACTGACTTCACTCTATTTCAAAAATTTAAAAATTCTGAAAACATTTATATATATATTCATATAGAGACAGTTCTTTTAGGCAATGATTAACTTGTAGTTAATGTTGAAAAATATTTTGTCAAGTGTTAAGGGATAATAATGTTTCATGAAAATCAAACTATTTAAAGATAATAAAGGCAAAAGCTTTTTGTTCTTAGGACCAACTCTTGCTGTACCATAACTTGGGAGATTTTTCTTTTAATTTTCCTTATGTGGTTCTGCCTCCCAGACCAAGCATCACATTTCTCAAAATATATTCAGTAGACCAGTAGCCTTGTAATGTTTTCCATGGAAAAAGGGTTACATGGTCCAACAGGTTTGGGAAACCATGCATAGCCTAGCCCCCTCTTGAGAATTTGCATTCATAAAGTAAACCACAGGCTCTCAGAAGTCCAAGAGTAAAATTCTAGTTTAACCCAGAATTTTTCAAACTTCTTTACTCTTGCAATGTCAGTTAAGTCACAGGTATAGTTTTTTGTGATCCTTGCTTGTCGTAATAGTTATGAAGATTACATTGTATCAATTACTTGCTGACTATAATCAATTTTCACAGTACTTAGACTTAATAAATCAATTTCTGCTACCTCATGAAATGTTAATTTAACAGGTGATTTTTGACTTCCAAACGCACAAGGTCTGTATTCACATGTAAGCATAGGCACCTGTATGTTTTTAGCAAATTCTTATAAGCATAAAATAAACTCAAGATTTTCAGATTCTTCATTCTCCATTCTAAATTAGAGATTTTATCTGGATTTGACAAACTACTGTGCCTGAACAGAGTTGGAACTTTAAACTGAAAATTAGTTAATTTTCTAATCAATAAGTTTAATTAGATAAGAACAAACAGTTAATGACCTAAACCCATGAAGAACATGAGGAAAATTTTTAAAGTTGGAGGTTGCACGTTGTAGTCACTGGTAGGTTTGGTTATTTCTTTATTTAAAAATGGGTATTCTTAAACCTAATTTCAGAATCTTCAGGGGGATCCAGTGATTGGATGAGAATTCGTGCAAACTTGCTTCACATCTCTTAGTTTCTCTCCTCTGGACCCTTGTAATCTGCCTTCTGTTCTGTTTGTTAGGATGAGCTGAACATGATCATAAGAAATGGGCCTTCTAAATCTTATCTACTCTCATGTTTTAAAACCATCATGACATCATTTCTCTTTTGAAAGAATCCTATAACATTGCTGTTATCACTTCCAGCAGGGAAGGAGACAGGAAGGAAGCAACTAGGGAAAGAAGCAAGGGGAGAACCAAAAAAAAGTAGTGTCTTGAGTCAATATTTCTCTCCCGCTCCTGGACCACACCTTTGCTTAGACAAAAACAGAAACCCAAAAACCTTGGAAAGAACTCTCCTCTTCCGTCTCCTGCACTCCCCTTCTGCTCTACCTCTAGTTCTCAGAAACCCCATGATTCAGGCTTCGCCTTCACTATTTCCAAGTCACCAATGACTTCTCCACTATTCCTGCAGAGGCTCCAGGCTCTCTGTTACCTTCAGACCTTGTCTTCCACAAATATCCCTCCCCAGTGCACTCTCCTCTTGGCCCTGGTTGTTCCTGACACGTGCCAAACCCTCTTCCTTCTCAGGTGCTCACACTTGGCATGCCCTCTGCTCAAAATCCTCTCTTCTCAGATTTCCAGAGTGTCCGTTTCCCTCATTTTCTTTAGGTTTCTGGATCCAATGTTACTTCATTAGTAAGACTTACCACGACTCTTCCATGAATTAAACACCCTGTACTCTTGCACTTCCTGCTATTCTGTACCCTGTTTTATTTTTCTCACTGGTACTCATCAGTTGAGTAAATAAACATTAAATATTTACTTGTTATTTGCTTTTATTTATCTCACTTGCTTCACAACTATATGGAGAGTTCCTCATGATAGATATTTTGTTACTGTTTTCTTAGCTGTATCCCCAGCTAAGGAATAGTACCTGGCATGCAATAGGTACTCATTGCATTTTTGCTGATAAACGAAATATCAAGTTTTTGGTATGCACAAAATATGGGACTGGATGTTGCAGAGTTAAATAATGAGTGAAATGTAGCTTTATTGATCTTTGTGATAGTGCTGCACTGACTAAGAGTGCCAGGAAGACTTTGTGGATGGCTTTGGATTATCCTGAAGGATGGGTAGGACATCTACATGTTGAGGTCTGCGGTGGACATCGTATTTCATGGACATAATAGACAACAACCAAAGTAGGACTGTGTTGAGGAAACAGTAGTAATTTAGTTTGCCTGTAGCAAGGAACAGTGCAATTTAGAAATGAAAGGAAGCAGGTTGAATACCTGGGCAGAAAAGTCCAAATATCAAGAGAGCCTTTCCCCTCCTCTCAGATATTTGAAAATCTGTTCTTTCTTTCTTTCTTTTTTTTTTTTTTCCAATTTAGAGACAGATATTCTCTGTCTTCGTTAACTATGTCAATTACAAACACCTTAGTAATTTTATTGAATTTACTGTGGGTTATATTTCTCTATGTGTGTGGGTGTGTATGTACATACATGTGTATGTACATGTCTGTCTGCCTTCCTTATATCAAGGCCTTCAAATTGAAAGCCCACCTAGTTCATACACATAAAATGAATATGTTTACATTCCTTCTATGTGGAAGGAATTCAGTAAAAGTTTGTTGCATTAATGTAGACAACTATTCTAGCGGCAAAAATTCTAAGCTAAAATATTTCAAATGTGCATGGAGGAAATGCTATGGAGCTTCTTTAAGGCTGGTTGGTTTGAGTTTGTTGACAGGAAATAGAGGCCTGAAGAAAATGTTTGATCTTGAAAGTCACAATCCAACTTGTGGCTTAAAGAGATTAATCTAGCATTGTAGATTTTATTACAGCAAGGAGATCTCAGAGCAGGGAGGCAGAGTGGGAGATCAATCCAATAGGTATTTCCAACTGGTTAAGAGGTAATAAGCGTCGGAAGTGGAGTGGAACAAATGAAGATGGAAAATAGGAGACGAAAGGAAAGCAACTGCTGAGACGTGGGCTGCAGGATCGAGCAGCTCATCTGCTTAGGGGGACACTGTGGAATATGCAAGGCTGCGACATAGGAAGAATGGTGGAGTTGCAAGCAGGAAGGGGAATCGGATGCTTCTAGTAAAAAATGAGGTCCGGCTTCGTCACCTGAGCTGGCGGTGCTTTGGCCATAAGGGCAGAGTTGTTTTAAGAGATGAGAACTAAAACATATTTACATTTAAGGGGAAAGGTTAATATAATTAATGAAGAGTTCATGCTGAAGATGTAAACTTTGGAGGCACCAGCAAAGAAGTAATGATTAAACTCTAGTTGATTATTCTAATTGTTCCTTTTAGGATAAATTAGAGTGAGAAAAAAATTCAAACCAGTTTTTTAATTAGATGCGATTTGTCAATGCAAATTCATAAGAAGAATGTGAGTAGAAACAGAAAATGAGTTAAGAGAAACTGAGTGAATAGTTAACAGAAATTTGAGTTACACTGTAAGTAGTAAAAATAATCAAATAATAAAAAATAAACCATCTACACATGGGGGAGTTTAATAATATCATGATGGCAGATAGGGTTAGTCCAAGGTTAGCTTCCCCTTTTTTGTTGTGAGAAATGATCCATTAATTATTAGTTCATGCCAGCCAAAATTCATTGTGGTCTTATTTTGTGCCAAGTACTTGTATTAAAAAGTTGGCTAAACTGATTTCTCTCTCAATGTACTTTTTATCTAATAAATAGACATGTAAGCAAGAATCATAAAGACATATATTGCTTGTGATCCTAGGAAAAATTATCTCTATATTTCACTGTGGGCAACAGTGAGCTAGTGGCTGGTTCTGCTCCTAGAGGTATATGTGACAATTCACAAGGAAAGTGTTAAATGAGTAGTCTCAATAAAAGACTATTTGTACTCTCCTCTCCCTCCCAGGATGGGAAAGAATATGTACAAGAAAGCACGAGCAAGATTTTTTTCTAGAAGTTGTATTACTATAAACAAAATCTCAGATACAAAATATAGCATGATATTTAGTAGAAATTCCATTTGCACAATTGCATATTGTGCAAATATAGCATGAGTTACTCTGGTATGAGTTGGAGTTGAATCAAAGATCAAGAGTCCTACAGTAAAAGTCTCTGTCTACCTGATGAGCAACACCCTCTAGGGGGAGGGTTTTACAGGGGATAAATGTGATCCAATTTGTATTTTAGAAATGACACTGACTTTGGTGTGGTGGTTAAATCATGGCAGCATTGGAGTGGCAGGGAGATCTAAAGAAGGATTGGGAATGATATTCTAATAAAAAACCAGGTATTCAGGGAAGAGAGTAGGACTATCTCCTCTACGTTATTGGCAGTGAGACACGGAAACAGATTTCAGAAGTAGGTTTGAAGACTGATTTGGTAACTGTTAGGTGTGAGAAAGAGGAAGAAGGCAATCACAGCCTTCTAGTTTGAGCTGCTAGGTGGATAGAGCTGACATCACAAGATGGAGAAAGTTCAAGCAGAATTATCTGAGAAAAAAGTTCTGAGTTTGCTTTTGTGTAGGTGCAGATGTCAACGGGCCATCCTTCCAGAGCAAGGTGGAAGGTAGGCACTGAAGGGCTTGGAATTCGAAGGGGACACCAAAGCTAAGGACTGTGGAATCACTGCAATATGAGAAGCAATTTACACCTCAGGAGGAGATGAGACTGACTTCAGAAAGACTGTAGTTGGAGGAAAACCCAGAGGATAGGGTAGAACCCTAAGAATAAAAATGTTGCAAGAGCACACAGAGGAGGGCTAAGAACAAATTGCCAATGATGCCAGGTAGCAAGACTGGGTGGGTGGGATTCATGAGGGGAGTTCAGAAAATTACAGGCATAAAGATACTCGAAGGATCAATCGAAGTAATGACATTTCACTTGGTTGAAAAAAGATGGCAGGCAAGTACTAGCAGTGGATTTCTAGGGAACAGAACAAGCCTAACTCAAAACATAGCAAACCTCATAACTGAAGAGAAATAAAGTGACAGTTTATACAGATATAAACGGATGATGGATGGATGAATGTATGGATAGATGGTTAAATGAATGGAGAGACAGAGCCATTCCACAGTATGGCTTCATGTGTTCATGATTTTATAACTATTTATAGGTTCTTCATTTTTTTTACTGCAAGTTAGGAGTCTCATCTATTCTTTGTTATATCCTATTTTGTGCAGTTTAAAGATTCATAAATATAAAATGCTAAAACCATTATGGAATTATAATATAGCAAGATGTTCAGAATGCTTTATTAATGAGAAACTTGAATCTATTCTCTGGTCACTTTGTGTGTAGTCACCTTTCCATTATTGTAATGGCCTATCTGCAATAATCAGCTTATAAAGAGGAGAAGTTTATTTCAACTTACAGTTTTGAAGATTCCAGTACCTGACTGATTGGCCCAATTGCTTTTTTCCCATTGTTTGTACTATTTAGTTATATATGACATGACAGCAGAATACATTTTGATTCATTGTACGCAAGTGGAGTACAACTTCTCATTTCTCTGGTGGTACACCTTGTAGATTCCCACCATTCATATAACCATACATGAACATAGGGAAATGATGTTTGTCTCATTCCACCATCTTTCCTTCCCCCTCCACCCCCTCATCGATTTTGACTTTTGAGGCAAGGCAACATGTCAGGGATCACATGGCGGAGCAAACCTGCTCATCTTTTCTTTTTTTTTTCTTTTTTTTGATACCGGGGATTGAACTCAGGGGCACTAAACCACTGAACCATCCCCAGCCCTATTTTGCATTTGATTTAGAGACAGAGTCTCTCTGAGTTGCTTAGCACCTCACTTTTGCTAGGACTGGCTTTGAACTTGCGATCTTTCTGCCTCAGCCTCCGGAGCCACTGGGATCATCAGCTTGCACCACCGCAGGCGGCTCAAACTTGCTCATCTTACAGCAGCCAGGAAAAAGGAGAGAAACAAGAAGAGGAAGGTGCTAGTTTCCCACAAGAGCACAGCCCAGTTACCGAAAAACTCCCACTAGGCCTCACCTCTCAAAGTTTCCACCACCTTCCCCCTGCACCGAGCAGGGTACCAAGCCCTCAACACGTAGTCCTCTGAGAAACATTCCAAAATACAGAAGGGTTCATTTTCAAATCTTAGTCCAAAATATTAAATATCATTTTATATTAGAATGATATTCTTTATATGGGAAAATCTTCAAAAAGCAAATCAGAAACCTTATACCAGCATAGACCCCATTCTGATTTGGTTTTGGTTTTGCTTTTGTGTTACTCTTCAGAACTTTCTTAAATGGTAATTGATGCTTTAAGATGCTAGAAGCAAGAACCACAAATCTCTTCATATTTTAGCATCACTGATACCCTGACACACTGAGTACATTTCTATAGTACATCTGGCACTTTCAAAAATGGTAAGTCACATCAGAACAACGTTTTTTTTTTTTTTTTTTTGGTATTCCAGTTTTCAGGAATCACTGGTGCAGAAGGTCTCTTGGTAAAGCTTAGGTCCGAAATAATTGTGTGTTTCTTTTTCTCATAATTTGGACTCATATGGTTCATAGAGATTTGGCATGGTCTCGAAACCTTCCCTCCAGCCAGCTTGCCTCTCCAGATGGCATTGCCTCTCTGAACAAGCTGAATCCTCTGGTCATGAAGGTAAAATAGCATTTATTTATAAGTTCTTGGCTAGTCTTGCTTACCACTATTATTCACTTCATTGATCATGAGTACACAGTTCTTAACTCTTGATATTCCTGAAGAGTGGTAGGCATTTTTTAAACTGGTATTTTAATAAGTCAAAACTAATAAGTCAAATTTTCAAAAGTATGTCAAGTTAAACATTAAATTCATTATTACGTGGCTTACACTTTAAGTTCTTGCTTTTATTCTTTTTTTCCTTTTCTTTTTTTTTTTTTTTACTAGAAGTTTGTATGTTAATTTTTAGCCAGTTTGTGAGAGGAGTCATAAAATTGGTATCTACATAAACATTTTAAAATAAAGGTACATTCATTTACCAACTTATGGGGTATGACTGATGGGTTCTGTCTGAATAAGGGTGTGCTGATTGGAATTTTGATTTGCCTTCCTTGTATAAGTCATATTCACTATGCAGGAACAATAATTCTCAAGAAATGGGGAGAAAACTCAGACTTGTACCTGCAGGTGTTGGTGCTTTTATTCTTTGAGCATATGATTAACTCTTTTTTTTTTTTTTGACAACTTTCCTCTTTACACATTTGAGCTCATCATTTATATGTTGCAGTTTTAAAAAGGAATTTACCAATGAAGACACCAAGTCTTCAGAAAAAACACAACTTATTTAGACTATTAGATATATTTAATCCATTGATTTGTGAATTATAAGTTTTAGAACACTCATTTTTATCTCTCAGTGGTCACTAGGGAACTAAAAGATTTGTCCCCATCCTGTCATCTAAGTGCTTTTTACAAATGGTGATTATGTATTTACTTTTAAATTTATAATATTGAAAGACTGAACCCAATTGGTGTTACAGTTTTGTAAGACCACTTCATACAAAGCCTCCATTTTCACGTGAAATTTTAATTATTTGGTACTTTCTGAATTAGGTCTTTCTGAAAGAGCAATTAATTTCAAAATAAGAAACTTTCTGGCTACAATTTTAAATAAGATCTTTTCAAGTAATTAAAGCAAAAGAAAAGGGGTTTGCAAACTTAGAGAACTAACAATATTTTCTTTAGAACCACCTACATTTGCTTCATTTTTAGTTGCATTTTTTTTCTAAGTGGTTCTCACACTAAATAGTCATGAGCAAGATGCATCTTCTCAGTAGTCCTTCTGAGGACTCCTCTAACAGAAAGAAAGCATCTAAGTTTCCCCATCTGCCCTCGGTGTGCATAATCTACTCTTAATACCCAATTTGTCTATCAAGAACTATGAGTCAAATTTTGACCTTAATCAGAGTTCATCACAATATGGCTTAATGTCATGCAATGGACCTTGAGAAGAGCAACCCTGGATATCCTCATGCTGATAACATTCCATGTAAATGGAAGGATTTTTCTCATAGTTTTATTAGCACACTATCTCCCACAAGTGGTAGGGATTAGCTTCGTTGGGTCAATATCATATATATGTATATGCATGTACATATACATATATATACACACACTATATAAATATATATTCTATATATGTGTATGAATATTCTCATTGATACATCTAATTTAGGATTTTGATAAACTGGCTTACAAGATATTTGTGCTGTATGTGCCTAAGATAAATTATATCATTCCTATTTTATAGATGAGGAAATAATATTAAAGTACTTAAAAGCACTGTGTTCATTTAAACACAGTGGTATTATTCTCTTGGGTTATTCCTTTGAACCAGAGAGAGGGAAATTAATAAGAAAAGAGAGGAAATCAAAGAACAAATGTATAACAGCAATTTACTTCAGACAATGAGTATTATAGTTTTATGTTGGAAAAAAAGAAGTCACTTTGTGTGTTAAAGTGAGAGTAAAAGTGAAAGCTGTGGAAATCAGTCCCCAGTCACTGGAGATGTGAATTGACCTCCTCCTTTCTCCTTCAGTAAATGAGTCTGAACACTGGTTATGGATTATATTGATCACATATTAAAATGACAAATGGTCTCCACATTAGCTTGCACACAAGTCTCTTAACAAAACCCATTGAAATTTGTAAGATGCAACCTAAGAATTGAACTAGACATTGATGGACAAGACCTTCTACTGACCATTGAAAACGTGTAGATTCTCCCTGATTAAACTGATGCTTCTGACTTTAATGAGCTGCTATTGATTGGGCATTTACTGCTACAATATATTATTATATTGCTGTTCACAGTGCCATAGTTAAGAAGTTGTAAGCATTTCTGCTATAAATCCTTTTTTAGAAGCTTGCAGCTCAAACAAAAATTACATGGCAGTGATATGATACATAACATGTAGTCATTTTGACTGTAATTTCCCACAAATATATGTATTTATTTCCAAATGTATAGCTGCATATACCTATAGATATGTACCTAAATAGGAATATATCTATACCTATTTAGTGTTTGTGTGTCTATATTTATTTAGTAACTTCAATATTCTGTGAACAACCAGGAAAATGATGGGGGTCTGAGCTAGTTTGTGAATTGTTTAAATATGCAGTAAAAAGTTCCCATGGAAGAGGAGATTTCATATGACGTGCTTAACCAAAATACTTCATAAGATCACAAGAAACATGACTTTTATGTGGCCTATGGAAAATGATATTTTGGCACTTTCTCCTTAAGCATAAATAAATCATGAACCATGCACTTACCACTTAACTAATTTGATATACGAAATTCTTGTTAAAAAAATGATGGTATAAAACAAGGATTATTCTGAAATGAAAAGCTAAGGAAACTGACATCTGCCATTTTATTCTGAATAAGTTTCCTGAACCCTGAGCAGATTTACAAATATGAAATTATTAGCATTTTATTTAAATTATAAAGAGAGATTTTTAATTTAAAAATGTATTTGTCTTTAATTTTTATTATAATCAAACTTTTTTCTGCACCACTACATTTATTTTATATGAATGTGATGCTATTTTAAATATCTGGTGCATTCTTTCTTTCTTTGACATGGGAATTTAAACATTTGTTGGATGATGTAGTGAACAGATAAACCAAAAGGATGAATAAATGAAAGTTATGAGACTCGATTTCTACCCTTTTATTCTAATGAAATTGTGGATATTACTTTAATCAGAAGAGTATCCATTTCAGTTCTGTATTTTTCTTTCAAAAATGAACAGACACACAAACAGATAGCTTCAGACCATTGGCCATTGATTTCTGGCACCATTGAAGATATACTTTGGACTTCCTGAAGAATACACTCATATACTCTGAAACTGCTCTTACATTTAAAAAAATTTCAGAGTTCCTGTTGGATTTTTAACACCAGGAATTCATGAAGTCAACCAAATTATGCTCTATGCATCTATGAATATATCAAAATGTGCTCCAATCTTATGTATAACTATAATGTACCAAATTCAAAAATTAAGGAAGACAAATAGTATTGAAGAGGGGATTAGGGAAGAGAGAAGTAGAGGGAAGGGGTAGTACTGAGGATTGAAATGGAGAAAACTATATTATATGCATTTATGAATATGTTAAAATAAAGTCCACTATTAAGCATAACTATGATACTACAAATAATAAAAAAAAATTCAAAAATAAGAAGAATTAACATATGCAGCAAAATAATTGCTTTATACCAAATGTAAAATCTAAGCAGAAAGGAGTTTGCTTATTGCTCCAAAAAGCTGACTTTAGAAGTGAATGAACCAATGGGCATTTTAAGTATATCATATATAATCTGCTTTTACATCATATGCTTTACAGTATTGCTAATATAGGTGGAAGTTAGGTAAGTCACACCATATTAATAACTATCTTAATGCATTATATATATATAAGAAAATTTCATCACTTATGATCTTTGGGAAAATATATCATCCAGGAAAAAAAGAAAGTATACTTCTTCATTTTTCACAATGTGAGTAAAATCATTAGTTATACATATAGATCCTGTTTGGGTTTTGATGGCAGTAGGTGAGGATAACATTTAAATGTGATCACTAAGCACAGAACCCCGGACAAAGCATTTGATTGATCCTCACAAAACTTTTTGGCCACTTTAAAAAGAACATATTAATGTTAATATGCTTTTATTGACTGATTCACATGCCTTTCAAAAACCTCTTTCAATTGACATATTTGCTGCAATTTTAGTCCAATGAAATGCAGAAGGTACATGGATAGAGAGGGCTTAACAATATGTAATTATATTGAGTGACCTTTACAATTTATAAACCCACTAGTTGGTAGAATTCAATAAAGGGAAAGAAACTTATTCAGAAAATCCAACTCACCCTCTTCATGGTCCTGAAATGAACAAAAAAGAGAATCACAGAAAATTAGAAGGCCAGATTCTCTGCATAATAAAATCAATGGGAGTTTTAGAGTAGACATGTCTGAGCCAGAATCTCTCTGTTCCAGCCAGAGTCTGGTTCACTGAGCTCTGCGGCTTTATAATTGCCACAACTATTGCGGTTGGACTGAATATTTTTTTAGTTCTACCTGCAGACACAACAGGTAGGTTGAACCAGAATAAACCTAATGGAGGATTTCACTGAGTGTCTCCATAACAATGTCTCCAATTTTCAAATACTATTTAGAACTTTTAAAGATTTTTCTTTTCTTATGCTGTGCAAAGTGATGAAAGGAAGAGATATATTAATGCTAATTCCCAAGACTCCAGGGAAAAGAGGTCTCCTCTTAATTGTTTTGTAAACTATGAGAAAAAGATTAGGTCTTTAGCTTGTGATGACACTCCACAGACAAATGCATTTTCTTTTTTCTTATCTTTCTCAACAGTTTATGAAAAGCAGATTATATATCAGTGAACTCTATCATTCTTAGTTTTCCTCTCCTGGGTTAAGTCTCCTTGCAGCACTGTAACTGAAGAGAAAAGCTAATGCCAGGAAAAGGGGGGAAATCACACGAAAAGCAGTGCAGAGGAAGCAGAAAATGAGAAAGACAATATATCTGAAAAGGAATAAGATAAAAGAAAGTAGATTATGCACAGCAGTCAACTCGTGGTGTGCACTGAAGGAAACTGTCTTTACTAATCCTCTGTTGTCTGTACTTCCTCAGAACTCCCAACTCCAGAGAAATACACTTCTCCTAGTGTTTCCATGGTTTTCTACATTTACTTTAATAACTCAGGCTCGGAATTTGAACTTTCACCCCAAGAGTGCTCATCCTTAAATTTAGTTCATTCTGAATGAAGCATAAACTTCAAAACAATGCAAAGGCTGGAGGTCTGTGTGGAGTGTCACGCTGTCCCCTCTTCCCTCTCAGAGATCTGAGCAATGAACTCACCCGTCATCTCCTGTGTTTATAGTCAAGTATGGTGGGTGTGTTTTCTGACCTTCAACAGTGAGATGTCCACAACACTCCCACACTAAAAGCATTTCTATAGAAACAAAAAAGAATGAGGAAAATACTTATCGCCACATTGTTCTAAGAGTTTTATTTTCACCGGTTGCTTAAAATAGACATGCTTATAGTAGGAAACGGCTCCTCCAAGATATAATGAGGCACAAAGTGTACTGTTCATGAAAAATTTATACATACAAACCCACTTACTAAACCATAACATTTTTCATCCTTTATTAGAAGTGCAACCGAAGATGTGGACATTTTCCTCCAACTGTGAACTAACACTTTCCCAAGACTAATCTACAGAAAGCAAACTGTTTTATAACCATGACGATGTGTGGAGACATTGGAAAGGGTATAAACCTAAGGACAGTTTTGGAGAAAATCCTTTGTCATCCAGACCAGATGCTTTTTAATAAAATGGTGCAGAAAGGAAAGATAGAATTTTCCCTTTCAATCTCATAAAACCTGATTTTGTTCTATGTCTCTCCATTTATGGGGTATAGAATTAAAGGTAAACATTTATTTAAAGAGAAGAAACAAGACCTGGATTGTGCCAGTCGAACAAATACAGGATAAATTCTCAAGTTAAAAACTAGAAATTACAAGTTCATTAGCAGCAAGTCCATTTACACATTAAGTCACTTTCATGCTATAGATGAGTCCTTCCTGGTCCTAAATTGTAGACTATAACACTGAAAAGAAAAAAAAAGAAAGAAAGAAAGAAAGAAATAGAAAAAAAGAAAAAAAAGAACCTCTAGACCACTGTTCCTCAATGTTGACATTATTGACATTTTGAAACAAGTATTTTATTTTATTTTTTGCAGGGTGAGTGGGGGGAGAGCAGACGATACTCTATGGAGCGCTCCTGTAATCCCAGTGTTTCAGAAGACTGGGACAGGAGGGTCTTGAGTTCAAAGTCAGCCTCAGAAATGGTGAGGTGCTAAGCAATTCAATGAGACCCTGTCTCTAAATAAAGTACAAACTAGGGCTGGGGATGTGGCTCAGTGGTTGAGTACTCCTGAGTTAACTCTCTGATACCAAACCAAAAATAAAAGGATAAAATCATGAGCAAGTTGGTGATTTTGTTGACGTCAGTGTGGTACAGCCCAATTAGATTAACAACCTCCCAAACAGAACTCACTACATGGGTTTTTCCCCACGGCCTTGTTATTGATTCTGGGCCAGATGCAGGTTGCATACAGGCTGATACATTTAAAAACAGATCTAATGACTGTTTAATGTATCCTTGAAAATAACTTTTAAAAGTCATTAGACCCTCAAAATGATAGGGTTTGCATTCTTGGACATCATTCTACAAAGTTTTCAGGCTGAATTTTCTTTCTTAATTCATTTCAAGTTTGTATGGATTCATTAGCCAAGGAAAGTTTTGTTCAGCTGAAAAGAACACAAAACCTGAAATCAAGACTGTATTTGAAATACGGTTCAGATCTTTTATTGGTGTGATGTAGGTAGGTGACATAATCTATTGGGCTTCAGTTTCCTGCAGTTACAGGCATTGATCTAGATCAGTGAGTCCTAGCAGCATTGACTTCACCTGGGCACTTATTAGAAATGCAGATTTGTAGGTCCCACAACAGGCATGGTGAGTCAGAAACTGGAGATGAGACAAGGTATCTGTTTTAATAAGTGTTCTGGGTGATTCTAACCTATGATAATGTTTCAAGACCACTGCAGTAGCCCAGAAGTTGGAAAACTTTCTCTAAAGACCAGAGAATAATATTTTAGGTTCTATGGACCAAGAAGCAAAATCAAGAATTTTATGTAGGTATTTATATAGAAAGAAAACATAATTTAAAATATAATCATAATCATAATCATTAAGATTTTTAAGTCTACTACTAAGAATGGAAACCTTTTTAAGAGGGACAATATTTTGCTAATTGGGGCTTGGAGTTAAAGTTCTATATCAAATTAATTGAAATATGTTCTTCTGTAAAAGTCATTCTTAGCTCACAAGCCATTTATTTCAAGTGACAGGAATGGTTTGGCCTGCAAGCCATAGTCTACTAGACCTTCTTTACAGAACTGATACAATATCATCTTCATTTTCACTCTTTTATGAGGCTACTTACACCAGTGCTAAAGTTCCTTAGCTGCCTCCTCTTTTTTTTCTTCTTTAGGTAAGATTAAGAACTCAATGGACAAATCTTATTCTATCCTCAACCCCTACCCATTCACCCACAACATGGCTGCCTATAACTATTTTACGAAAACTAACAAAAAAAAAAAAGTCACCAAACCAAGTGGAAAGTGCAAAATAAGATCATGTGTGCCTGAACTGACTTCTCCCGGGGTCAAACTTAATGCTAATAATACTTTTATAGATAAACTTCAATTATGGAATAGTATCTATCAGCAGTCTTCTTGAGTTTTGGGGGTTTTTTTTGTTTTGTTTTGTTTTGTCTTTGTCTGTCAGGGGAAACACTGTTTAAAAATAAACAAATATCACAGGGATTAACTGAAATACCACATATCAAAGTCATGAGTTCTTCTAAAGAAGAGATACACAGGAACTCACTATCCCAAGCAATTAGCTGTTATCAGATTCTGAATAAGACATATTATTCAGTCCCACTTTTATCCATCCAGGTGGGAATACTGGAAACGGATATCTTTTTAATCAAAGTTTCCATCTTAAGTAAAAACAAAAAGAGCACAAATTAGTTGAATCAATTCATTTGCTTTTGCCGGAAGCTTGCCTCCTGCAATTAATTCAATTGACTAGTTTAATTTCTCTGTACATTCATTAGGGCATTGATGGGGATATGATTATTCAGCTTGAAACTCCACTTGGGCTCCATTTCTTCTAATCCCTGTGACTCAGAGCCACTGCGGTGCCTGTCGTTGCTGTGGCTATGTGGAAGAAGAGACCGATATTGCCCCCAAAGTGTGCCGATAATGTAATTAATCCATCTGGAGAATACCCACTGTGGATATGGTAGCCTCGTGCATCTAGTCAAGAACTCAGTCAAGTCTTTCGGTATGAGACAGGTCATTGGTTAGGTCAAAGATGGGAGGAGAGGCCAGTATTGGTTTTAGGTTCATTATGTAAACCCAGAAAAATCTGTCTTCTTGTGTGGGTTTAAAATCAGCTTCTTTTTTATTTTGGTACTTGCATTTGGACCTTGCAGCAAAATTTCCAGGACTTAACAACTTCAAGTCACATTTCAATCACTGGTATTTCTCCTCACAGAAGAGTGAAGCTTCACATCTCTGCAGTCTGTGATGGCTATGCTGCTATATGGACAGGTATACTCTCTATTCTTTCTTTCTCATTTTGTAGAGATACAATATAGACAAGGGAGACTTCACAAAGTGCACTCAACATCAGTGTACCCCTCTATGAATGGTTTGATGTTTATATCTGTGTTCAACCAGCTGCCCAGGTCACAAGAGAGAACATTTTCCAGTCTACCCAGTGTCTACCTCACAGATAAACACTACTCTGACTTCTTTCACCACTGATTAGATTTGCCTATCTCTTAAAAATTATGTGGAATCACATATTATGCAATATTTTTTGTGTGTTTTTGCTCAAAATTATGCCACCAAATAATTTTTTTTAAGTGATATATATAGAAACAGCCACAATTTGGGTCACACTGTAGAACCCCAAGTCATCCATCTCCTTGAGGAATATGTGAAAACCTGCAGTCTAGATGAATGAATAGTAATAAAATGCATTATTCAAATATAAATAATTAAATACTATTTCTTTTATGCAATCTAATATAATTGCAATTTTTTCATATATAGAATTATAAGTACAGGTGTAACTGTTCATCTAAAATACAAATTAAGAATTGAATTGTACATTTTGCATGTTTTAGTGATTATTGATATCTGGTAGATTTTAAAACCTGCATAGGGGTTCATGATGATGAATAGCTTTACTTTAAGCAAATTTATAATTTTCAACCACTTTACTCCACACTTTATGAGCCTAATTTTTCAGGGTTCATTAATTCACTTTCCTCTGGTGGCTGTTATATATTGTTTGGATTTCCCTTCATGTCATTTTTGTCCTCAACTCTGTAGTGTGCTTCTTTGAAATTCTCAGTTCTCATTAGCTCATTTTCCCCATTTTTAAACTGTTCTCTATGCACAACACTAATTTCATTTACAGTCCTAGGTTTAAGGAGGACGTTTTATTGTTCCTCTTCCTTGATTTATCTAATTTTTTAAAACAAACTAAAGCAAAACAAAAAAAGTCTTTCCCCCATAGTCAGTTCCCAGCCTCTTTTTCGTTTCTGTTATTTGCACTATCATTCTGCCAATTCCTGCAGCCGGCGGTGGGAGTCCTTTAGCTCTCTCCACAGTCTTCCTGCTGTGGCTCATAATTCACATTCTCATCACCAGAACCCTGTCTGCACTGATGATCTCATGGCCTGCCTGGCCCACTCTCTCCAGCTGTAATTCATCTACTCTCTGCTTCCTGAACCTCTGATGGCATCGGACAAGTCATCAGCTAGACCACTTAAATCAGTCTTTCTCCAACGGCAAGAAGGTGTGGATCCATTCTAAAAGAAAATATCCCATAGATCACCAATGTCAACTTAAATTAGTTTTGTTATAGTATAACCTAAGTACTAACAGAAACCTATTTATAAAATCCTTCTTACACATTATACGTAACTATAAAATCAAATAAATTATAATTAATAGTAACAAAATGATGAAACTACTATAGCTAAAATAAGTAAGATTAATGAAAAGGAATTCCCATCCATTAGGTGATCGTTGAACTAACTGCTACTTTTGTACAATGGCAAACTTAAGAGAAGCGCTGGGAGGATCTCATCTTCTCAGGGAGCACGACATTAAGGCAGGAGTACACTAATGCTGTGCCCTGTGAGATGACACAGTCCTTCCAGCTTCACTGGAAACATTCCAAAACCTCTGTTACCCTTTGGATCTAGAATGTCCCCCGGAAGCTCATGTGTTGGCTCCTGGTTCCCAATGAAGCAAGGTTCAGAGGCGGGGATTAGAGACAAGTTAGGGCTCTGACCTCACCAGGGGATTAATCCATTTGCTGGGTTCATCATTTGAATGGGCATCTGGGTGGTAACTGTTGGCCGGTGGGGTGTGGCTGGAGGAAATAGGTTACTGGCCTTTAAGACTCTATCTGTCCCCGGTCCCTTCCCAGCCTTGTCTCTGTTTTCTGGCTGCCATGATCTGAGCGGTTTTCCTCCTCCTGGTCCTTCCTCCGCGATGCTCTGTGTTACTCAGGCCCAGAACAAGAGTTGGCCAGCCATGGACTGAGACCTCTGAAACTGTGACCCCAATCTCTCCTCCTCTAAGTTGTTTTTTTTTTTTCAGGTAGTTTTGATGCAGCATCCATGACTTGTGTGTGCTGCAATGCCATCTACCTTTCTCAGGTTTAAAATGCATTATTTACCTTTTAGGTTTATTAGTTATTGTTTGTTTGTTTGTTTTCATTAGTTCACTAAAATTAAAACAGTGTTACCTGATTACCACCCAGTGATTACTAAACACAATGCAAATGAAATATTCCTGCAGTTTTCAGATAGGAGGCTGATATCTAGATGCCACAGAATATGTTGCACCATTTTATAGATTATTTACATGAACACCAAAGCATGAAATACCGCAGGACCTCAGCCTCAGCACACTGAGCTAAATACTGTACTGCTTATCTATTCATATTCAAATCACCAGGTTCACTTTTTTTCTAATGTGTATGTGTGTCCCTCCTCATTAACTAGATTGTGGTATCTTTAAGGGCAGAAGCATAGTTCATACCCACTTACGTCTTCATGCCCTAGCCCCAGACCTTGTATATATTAATCTTCACTAAATGTTCCATGGATTGATTTTTTTTAAATTAATGAACACCTTTTATTCCTTCTTTCCCTGTTTTCTGCCTTCTCCTGGAGTCAGATTGATTCACTCATGAGGACTCCTTTATTTATTCCAAAACCCTCCACCTTGAAAACATGCACAGGAATACACTCACACGCATAAGCTTGGTGGTGATATTCTTTCCATTAAAGATAATTCTCTGCTGACTGTATTTCTTAGCTGACCTTCTTTATGTCTTCTGTGTCTTCGCTGAGACTCTGCTTTCTGCATTTGCCCCGGGCATGTTTGCCATTGTGTTCTGAAGTGTTTTCATGGAGCTGCCCTACAGCTTCTACAAGATAATTCTGACATCTTTCTCATCTGGCTGTTGCATCTATGGATTGCCTTTTTCTCATGATGTTTCACAACTTCCTGGTTCTTGGTCTGATGAGTGATTTTCAGTTGAAACCTGGGCTTTTATGGTATGATGTGCAGGTGTTTTTCCCCCGTTCTGTTTTAGCGGGCTTCCCTTGCCGCCATTCCTGCAGGGTAAGGAGGAGCAGCTCCTCATGACACGGAGGTCTGGTTGAAAGTCCAGGATGCCCCTTGAAGTCTCTGCCTACACTAAAGGAGCTGTCTCTTCCCATTGCTTCTGGTGAAGGGGAATTCTAGCTCCTCAGACAGCCTCCACTGACACCAGGAGATTGGAGGTAGCCTCCTACCCCTGGTGGTGGCTAGAATTTGACTCTCCATAGGTTTCTCTGGCATTACCCCAGACAGGAGTGGAGAATGCCTTCATACTGGAGAGTGTGGGGGAAGCCAGATGTCCCCATGATCTCCTGCCATAATGGAGTGGGACCTACGACAGCCTGGCAGGGATAAAACTCTGTCCTCTAGTACACCCTGCCAGACAGCAGCCTGGTGGGGAAGGTGAGGAGCTCTCTGACTGCCTGGCGGGGTAGAAGCCTAATCTCACCACTGGACAGTGTGTCTTTCCTCACACTCTGCACCTCCAGAAATCGGATTTTAGATCTTGGGCCCATTTTATTTTTCAAAAGATCTTCTGTTCATATCCATTTTTTTCTGATGAGTTAACGACTTTCAACAGTAGCTCCAAGCAGTAATTTCCCAGTGCTTAGTCAACTCTCCTTCCCTCTCCAACTGCTCTCATTCCTTGGGAGACCTCAGAAAATTGCATGCCTATGAACAGCTCCTATGGTTTTAACAATTCCCAAGTTATAATTTCTGGTTGCAACCTCTCTCCTGAGTCCAAACTTGCACATAAAACTATGCACTGACATCTCTATTTTTGATATCTAATAGGCAAATCAAATTAGATTCTACCCTATTCTACTAATGCCCCAAATCCATATCTCTCCCAGTTTGCAAATTTGGAACCAACATCTTTAATCTTCCAGATGCTCTTGTCCAACAAAAGGAACTCCCATTCCACATTTACAACCCTGTTTCCCATGCCCAGAACCTATTCCCACAAGTTCTAGAGTGATTATTTTATGATAGAAGTCCGAATAATCCTATACTAAGAAATTTTCACTGTGCTCTTATTTTATTAAAGTAATATGGACAGTACAACCTCAAATCCTACCACTATTCTTGTTCACATTGCAGATTGATGGTCAAATCAAGCACGCTCTAGCACAGGACCTTTGTACTTGATGCTCTGTACATGTACAAAGCCTTTCTCACAGATATCTTTATATTATTTTTGTTCATATCCAGCTGAAATATAACCTTGCCAGAGAGAACTTCCCTGATCATCTAGCCCATTTTAGTACTTTCTCATTGTAATTTTCCTATCTCATTCACCTGGTTTACTTTTCTTCATAATCTTTTATCATCACCTACCATGCAGTATTTTGCTTATATCTGATTTTATCCATGGAAAGTAAGTTTCATGATAATGGAAACTTTCTTTTGTTTTCTATTTCCAGTGTCTATAAGACTTAGTGGCTCATAGTAGGTGCTCAATAATATTTCTTATTACAGTTAAGGATTTCTTCTCTGGCTAATGTATCCCCTGCCAAATATAAGTCAGATCAAGTCAAATACATATATTTATAATAAATGTTTCATCTTGTTTTATTTTGTGAACTTCCTTTTGTCCCCAAGGAAAGCATGTGCTTAAATTTATACCAAAATAGAATAAGAAAACCAGTAATGATAGCTCTTGTTCAAAGTGAATTCAGAACTTGATATCAATATATTTTTCTTACCAGTCATTGAAATTTTTATTTTCTTTTAAATAAATTGCTATAAATACAGATACTTCATCGTAATACCCTTTCGATATTAATTATAGAAAAGCAATAGGAAAAAGCAATCTATTTCTGGACTTTAGAATAATATATTACTTCTGAAGGAAATTAACATTCTCTTTAATACTTATCACCAAGGTATATGCTTTAGTAGAAGAGCTTATTTCTTATGCCCACTTCCATTTCTTGTGAGCTAATAATCTTACAACAGCAGGTAAAAAGCTCTACTCTAGAAACTGCTGGAATTTGAGAAATGAGTATTTCTTTTTTCTTTTTTTTTCCCTAGATTGAAATCTTTCCAGGAATTTCTCCTCGCTACACATGACTGAAGTTTTTTCTGAAGTTAGAGTTCACTCTCTTAATGATGAATTCTGAGAAATAATTGGGCACTTGAAAGGTGGATTTCTTCTACTAAGATTTTCAGATGTATCCAATGACTATCTGTATCTTTGGTTATTAGTAAAAAATTCACCAAATGACTTACATAAAATCTACAAAGGTTATTTTGCTGATAAAGGCAAAATACTCATAAGTGTCTTTGTCTTATTAGACCTTCCAAGTCTCTTGAGAAAATGGCAGTGGTCTACTAACCAGTGTTCTCGCCACTGGACTGTGAAGTGGTCCTACAAATGACTTTCATTTTCCTCTACAATAGTGTTCTTCCATCTCAAGCTTCATCTGTTAGAGATCTTACAATGGCTTTTGAAGTGCTCCAAGAAGGAAATTCTCACATCTTTCACATGCAAAACAAAGCCCTGCAGTGGTTATCTCTGGTCAACTTTTTTCAGCTACATCTTCTCTACCAGAGAAGCCTGTGCATCTGCAGCAATGGACGGCACATTTCAATTATAGCTCCGACCTTCACCTGGGGTACTTTCCTTCTTGCCTAACTGGTTAGTATTCTGCACCATCTTCAAAACTGACTTACATGTCATCACTTTCTACATTGAGGGAGTACATGGAAAATATTCAGGTTCCTGGATTATGCAGGTGTGAATGAGCTGTAGTGGAAACAGCCCTGGCTCTCTTGAAGTTCCTAGACCAAAGGGCCTCCCAAAATGCTGTCCAAAGGACATAATTACAGTAGGTTTTCTAGCTCTTCCCTAATAAACTATAAAGTCAGCTCTAATCTGTGCATTTCTCAGGGTATCACCTTCTCCAATTTATTCATTTCTATTCCTGAATCAAGCCCAATTATGACAGGAAACCAAGCTCAATGTCTGTGGGAGATAGAAAGGTAGACACATGAAAGATATAGTCATCATCTGGATATTTTTATATTTTCTGAGGTTCAGGATTTTTAAAATTAGTTAATTTGATATGAGGAAAATCAGTTACTTTCAGAAGAAAATCCCTAATGTCTAAGAAGAATTTTTACTGCAGTGGGATTTTGAACTATACTAAAAAGTACTTTAAATAAAACTGCCTATTGTCCAAAATTGACAGAGAGAAACAAAATTAACTTCATTTCTGTGAAGTTGTAACCGATTTCTCTAGGACACCAGGCACACATTCCCTGTGTCCTCTATTTCTTTATATTGAAAATGAGATAAACGGCAATTTACCCATCAGGTTTTTAATAAGTCACAGTATTCAAAGGCTCTGAACTGAGTAATATTATTCATCTGTGGTCTTGTCCTGCAGCTGTATATTTTGTGTAAGACAGTGTGAAGCAAACAAAACAGAGTTCTTTAATAAGCCTCACCATTAAGTGCAACTGTGCCATTTTAGGGAATAATGGCATTTCACAGAAGAGAATTTAAAAAAAAAAAGTATAATTTTCATCAGGTAACAAAGAGGTACCTGGAAAAAGAAGCAATAATGTTAACATAATGACCAATAAGTAAGTACTCTTTGGCATCTATGAAAAGTCACTGTGTCACTACGCTTTGCAGCTATGGTTTTTCTTCAAATAAGGCAATCACGAGCCCATTATAGTACATTTTATCAACTGGGCTTTATCCTGGTAGTTTTTTTTTTTTTTTTTTATAAATTGTAATAGAGAACTAGAACTACCAGTAACTTAAGAGCAACTTCTTTTTACATGTATTTTACAAACGTATGTTAAGTGTACTAATTAATGGGTTCGCTGGGACCTTTCCATACGTGTGTGCCCTGTGTTGATCGAGTCCGCTCCCCTCTACCCTGCCTCATCCTCTCTTCTCCACCCCCAGCCTGCTGGCCCCAACCCTCTTCCCAGTCCACAAAAGCCCCCCTTCTACTTTCAGGTCATCTTTTTATTATTAATTAAATTTCCATATTTTAGAGAAAACATGCAATACTTATTTATATCTGACTTATTTCACTTAGCATGATGATGTCCAGTTCCAAGCATTTTCCTGAAAATGACAGGACTTTATTCTTCTTTATTGTGTATATATACCATATTGTCTTTATCCACTCATTTATTGACAAGCACATAGACTGAATCTTGGCTACTATGAATAGTGCTACTCCAGACATGCAGGTGTCTGTTTTATCTTGATTTCATTTGTTTTAGATATATGCCTAGGAGCCATGTAGCTGGATCATATGGTAGTTCTATTTTTAGTTTTTTCAGAAAGCTGTATATTTTTCAGTAGTGGGGGTACCAATTTATATTCCCTCCAACAGTGAGTGTATAGTCTTTTTTTCTCCACAACTTTGCCAGCATTTGCTGTTCTTTTTCATATTTTGTTTTTATGCTTTATTTTAGAATAGCCATTCTAACTGAGAAGAGATGGAATCTCAATGTATTTCTTATTTGCATTTCCCTGATAGCTAAAGATATTGAGCATATTTTTCATATATTTATTGGCCATTAGTACTTCTTTTGAGAAGTGCCTGTTCCAATCATTGGGCCTTTTTAATTGAATTACATGATTTGTTGGTGTTCGATTTTTTTTAAGCCTCTGTCAGATGAATAGTTGATTGCTTCTTTAGCTGTACAGAAACTTTTTAACTTGATGCAATCCTATTTGTCCATTTTGTCTTGTTTCCTGAGCTATTAGAGTCCCATTCAAGAAATCATTGCCTACACCAATGTCTTAAAATGTTCCCCTTTGGTTTTTTCTAGTACTTTCAAAGTTCCAGGACTTCTATTAATGTCTTTGATCATTTTGAGTTGATTTTTGCACAGTGGTTCAATTTTAATATACATGTGAATATGCAATTTTCCCAGCACTCTTTATTAAAGAGGCTATGCTTTCTATGCACATTTTTGGCAACTTTTAGGGAATCAGCTTGCTGAAAATGCATAAATTTATTTCTGGGTCTTCTCTTTTGTTCCAGTGGACTAACTGTCTATTTGTATGCCAATGCCATGCTACTTTTGTAGTTTTGTCTGTGTAGTATGTTTTGAGTTCAGGTGTTATGGTGCCTTTGGCACTGTCTTTTTGGCTCATGATTACTTTGGATATTCAAGATTTTTTTCTATTTCCACATAAAGTTTAGGATTTTTTTTTTCCTGATTCTGGAAGTACATCATTGGTATTTTTATGGTGATTTGTATTACATCTATAGAATTCTTTGGATAGAATGGCCATTTTCAAGTATTGCTTCTCCCAATCTGTGATCATGGGAGATCTTTCATTTGTCTTTCTCAATATTTTCTTCGGTATTCTCTAATTTTCATTGTGGATGTTTTTCACATTCTTAGTTAAGTTTATTCCTAGGTGTTGTATTTTTGTGTGTGTGGGTGTTGTGAATGGGATTATTTCCTAATTTCCCATTCAATGTTTTCATGATTGATGTATGGGAAAGCTACTGAGTTTTTCTATGGTGATTCTGTGTCCTATTGCTTCACTGAATTGATTGATCAGTTCTAAAATTCTTTGGGTGGAGTCTTTGGGACAGTTTACGTATAGAATGGTACCACCAGCAAACAGCAATACTTTGACCTCTTCCTTTCCAACTTGTATGACATATCATTCTCCTACCTAACTACTCTGGATGAAATCTCTAGCCCTATATTGAGTGAGAGCAGCAAAAGTAGACATCTTTGTCTTGTTTGTGATCTTACCAAAAATTCTTTCATTTTTTTTCTCCATTTATTATGATGTTGTCTATGAGTTTGTTCATATATAACCTTTATTATATTGAGGTACATTCCTTCTATATCTAATTACCTCAGGTATTTT
Organism: Sciurus carolinensis; assembly: GCF_902686445.1. Taxonomy (NCBI): domain Eukaryota; kingdom Metazoa; phylum Chordata; class Mammalia; order Rodentia; family Sciuridae; genus Sciurus; species Sciurus carolinensis. The sequence goes on along the minus strand of NC_062217.1, from coordinate 17,434,013 downwards.
ATCATGGAAGAATGTCAAATTTATTAGAGACTTTCTTTTTTACATATGTTGAGATGATCATGTATTTTTATCTTTGATTTTATTAACATGCTATTTTGCATTTATTGATTTATGTATGTTTATTGTCTTTGTATCCCTGGAATGCAACAGACTTGTTCATGACATATGATCTTTTAATGTGCTGTTGAATTAGATGTTCAAGTATTTCATTGAGAATTTTTGCATCTATATTTATCAGGGACATTGGTCTGCAGTTCTCTATTTTTGTTGCATCTTTACCAAGTTTGGGGAATAAAGTAATACTGGATTTATAGAATGATTTTGGAAAGATTGCTTTCCCTTTTATTTTGTGAAACTAATTGAAGAGTCAATGTCAGCTTCTTTGAAAGTCTGGTCAAATTCATCAGTGAGTCCATCTGATCCCATACTCATCTTTATTGGAAGACTATTACTGCTTCAATCTCATTACTTGTTATTGATCTATTTAAATTATTTTATATTCTCCTGATTCAATTTTGGTAGGTTGAATGTGTCCAGAAATTTGTCTACTTCTATATCTACCAATTTATTGGCATGTAGTTTTTGAAAATATTTCCTAAGGATCCTTTAAATTTCAGTGGATTACATTGTAATGTCTCTTATTCAATTTCTAATTGTATTTATTTGGCTCTTCTCTCTCTTTTGGTTAGTTCGTTAAAGGCTTATTGATTTTATATTTTCAAAGAACCAATTCTATTTCATTGATGCTTTTTATTGTTCTTTTAGGCTCTATTTCATTTATTTCTATTCTGCTATTCATTTTTTTTTTCCTTCCATTGATTTGTGGATTGTTTGTTCTTGTTTTTCCAAGAGCTTCAGGTATATCATTAGGTTATTTGTGTGTGTGTGTGTGTGTGTGTGTGTGTGTGTGTAGACACTCACAATTATATTTTTCCCTCTTAATATTGCTTTCACTTTCACTGAACCCATGGATTCCAGTGTGTTGTATTCCAGTTTTGTTTGAGTCAAGAAATTCTTAAATTTTTACTTTAATTTCTTCAGCGAATCCATGTTCATTCTTCATGTGTTTGTAAAATTTCTGTAAATTCTCTTGCTGCTGATTTCTGGTTTCATTCTGTTGGGGTCAGTGAAGATGCAAGGAATTATTTATTTCTTTAAATTTGTTAAGATTTGCTTTGCGGCTAATATATGATCTATTTTGAAAAAAAGTTCTGTGTATTTATGAAAAGAATGTGCATTTTACAGCAGTTTGATAGAATATTCTGTAGATGTCTGTTGAGTCAATTTGATTGATACTGTAATTTAACCATTATTTCTTTGCTCATTTTTGGATGTGTGGATGACCTATCTATCGGTGAGAGTGGTATATTGAAGTTACTATTGAATTGAGGCCCATCTCTCCCATTATGTCTACTTGTTTTGTTTTATAAAATTGGTGCTCTAGAATTCAGTACATATATATTTATGGCCATTTTATCTTCTTGATGCATTTTTCCTTTGATTAATATGCAGTGACCTTCTTTGTCTCTTTAAACTGATTTTGTTTTAAAGTCTGTTTTATAAGATATAAAGATCACTACTCCTGTTTGTTTGTAGGTTCCATTTGCTTAGAATATCATTTCCATCCTTTTACTTTCACTTTGTGTATGTCTATGCAGATGAGGTGAGTTTCCTGTAAGCAGCATATTTTGGGGTTTTGTTTTTAATTCATTCAGCTAGTGTGTTTTTTAATTGTATATTTAAGACTATTTTCATTCAAAGTTTTTGTTGATGATATGTACTTATTCCTAAAATTTTGTTGTTTTTCTTTTGATTATTTTAGTTTAGTTTAATTCTTCCTTATACATATTAGAAGTTCTTCATTCTTTCTAGCCACCTCCAATATGAATCACCATCCACTTGTCAGAGAAAGCATTCAGCCTTTGGTTTTTGAGGATTGGCTTAGTTTGTTTAGCATGATATTCTCCAGCTCCATCCATTTATCTGCAAATGTCATAATTTCATTCTTCTTTAAGGCTAAGTAACATTTCATTCTGTATATATATATACCACATTTTTATCGATGCATCTGATGAAGGACATCTAGGTTGGTTCAATTGTTATTTCCATAGTGAATTGAGCTGCTATAAACATTGATGTGGCTGTGACAGTGTAGTATGCTGATTTTAAGTTCTTTGGGTATAGACCAAGGAGTGGGATAGTTGGGTAAAATGGTGGTTCAAATTCAGATTTTCTAAGGAATCTCCATACTGCCTTCCAGAGTGGTTGCATCAATTTACAGTCCTACGAGCAATGTAGTTGCACCAATCTGTAGTCCCACCAACAATGTATGTGTGTACATTTTCCCCCACATCTTCACCAATAATTATTTTTTTCTGTATTCTTGATAATTACCATTCTGACAGGAATGAGATGAAGTCTTGGAATAGTTTTGATTTGCCTTTCTCTAATTGCTAGAGATGTTGAACATTGTTCCATATATTTGTTGATCAATTGTATTTCTTCTTCTGTGAAGTACCCGTTAAGTTCCTTTGCCCATTTATTGATTGGGTTATTATTATTATTATTTTTTTTTTTGGTGTTAAGTTTTTTGAGTTCTGTATATATCCTGGAGATTAGTGTTCTGTCTGAGGTGTGTGTGGTAAATATTTTCTCATACTCTGTAGGCTCTCTCTTCACATTGTTGATTGTTTCCTTTGTTGAGAAGAAGCTTTTCAGTTTGAATTCATCCCATTTACTGATTCTTGATTTTATTTTACTTTTTGCGCTTTAGGAGTCTTATTCACAAGGTAAGGTCCTAAGCCAACATGATGAAGATTTTGGCCTATTTTTTCTTCTATTAGGCACAGGATCTCTGTTTCAGTACCGAAGTCTTTGATCCACTTTGAGTTGAGTTCTGTGCAGAGTAAGAGGTAGGTGTTTAGAGATCCTGAGTAGCCAAAGCAATCCTTAGCAAGAAGAGTGAAACAGGAGGTATCACAATACCAGAACTTAAACTATACTACAGAGCAATGGTAAAACACACACACACATACACACACACACACACACACACACACACAATATTTACCCAAATAAACGTGTAGACCAATGGTACAGAATAGAAGACATAGAGATAAACCCCCATAATTATGATTATCTCAAAGGCACCAAAAACATAAATTGGATATAAGATAGCTTCTTCAACAAATGGTATATGGGAAACTGGAAATCCATATGTAGCAAAATGAAATTGAACCCCTATCTCTCATTGAATATGTTTTCTATTTGTTTAACCTCTATCTTTCCTCCTTCAACTACTGTGTATCTGTTTAATCTTTTAGTGGTGTCCCAGAGACCTTCAAAGTTTTGTGAATCTTTCTTGTTCTTTATTACAGTCTAACTATGATAGATATCAGACTTAACTTCAAACTCTAATACTCTTTATGTTGCTTGATCAAATCTGATGTGGAGACTTTCAAATGGTTTTTTTGTTTTTTTAAATCTGATCTATTGAGCACTTTTTTTTTTCAAAATTTCTGATTTGTTATTTTTTAAAATCTCTATCTCTTTTCTAAATTTCTTATTCATGTCCTGCATTAACTTCCTTCATTCACTCAGTTTCCTATGTGTAATCTCTTGGAATTCATTGAACTTTTTAAAAAGAACATTCTTTCAAGTTTTCATACAGTATTTCATTCATTCACTTTTATATCTTTGGAATCTGTTACTATAGAATTAACAACTTTAAATGGTCTTATATTTCTTTGATTTTTCTACTTTTTGTATTTCTCTGCTGAGATATTTATATCTGTTAGAGTGGTTATCCCTTGGACTTCTATATGAGGGCCTTATTTGTACACTGTCTTTTCATGAACTTGTGTCTTGGGCTATGGTTTCTTAGGTAGGGTTAAGTTTAATTCCAATGGAACTTTGTTGTTTAATCTCCTTGTGGCTTCTTTTGCTCTGATAAGTGGGTTTTGATGAAATGCATACTGTTAAAGAGCCCAATGGATCTATTTATCATATCTTACAAGAATGTGGTCCCTTGGTAATTTTGGTTGGTGTAATATAGAAAGCAGAGTATGTGGGATGTACACTCTGTTACTCCTACTATGGGAGTGGAAGCCCCTATTAGGCTGTTGGGTTTACAGATCACTGTTTATATTAGTTCTGTAGTTTGAAAGCAGTTTAGATACTGGTTCACCCAATCATGGTAATAGTTCTGATGCTTTTATCCAGTTTATGTACTGATACATATCTTGCTATTTCACATGGAGAAGCAAGGACAGTATCAGAACTCCTTCTCTGTGACACTCACATCCAGTCTTGTCAGTGGAATGTGATCTGACAATATTTGAGAGCTAATGATGCTGGGGCCTCTTTCAGTAGGAAGTCTGCAACAGTTGTGTTATTTCTCTTTTCTGTTAGTGACTGACCAGGAGGGACATCAGTGCTCAATTGGGAACATATCATTAGCTAAGAACTTTTGAATTCCCCATTCTTTAAGCATACATCAAGGTTTTGGTAGAACTAGGTCACGGCTGGGCTAGTTGCAAATTGTCTCAGCTGGGATGGGAGTATAATTTCAGTAGCAGAGTACATACCCAATGTGTGCAAAGTCCTAGTCTCAATCTTTAGCAGGAATGGAAAAAAAAAAAAAAAAACAACAATACAATACCAGCTTCGAAAACAAAATAAGAAAAGATGAAACAATAAAATGAAGTAAGAAGATAGAAAAAGGAAGTTAAAATAGTCTTTAAAAAGAATGGAAAAAGGGGATTGGGGCTGTAGCTTAGTGGTGGAGCACTTGCCTAGCATGTGTGAGGCTCTGAGTTCAACCTTTAGCACCACATAAAAAATAAAATAAAGTCATTCTGTCCATCTACAATGACAAAAAAAAAATTAAAGAAAAGAAAAGGAAAAGAAGAGGAAAGGAAAAAGAGGGAGTGAGAAAGGTAAAACAATTAACAATTTTTAAAAGGAGCAAAACAATTTTAAAAAATAGAAGGAAGGTTTTGAGTTACTTAGCCCCCCCCACCAATTCTTTCCACTATGGTGCTCATCTGATGACGATCTGGAGTGATTCATGTTGAAGCTAGTTGGACTTCCTCTCAGCTGCTTTTCACATTGGAAAAAGTGACTGTGGAATGTGGAACTGTCTGGACAACAATTTTCTGTAGGTTTTTGTGTACTCCAAGGGTAGAGCCGATGCTTGTGCCTCAGTTAATGAGCCAGACCAGAATACAGAACTCACTTATCAATGATTCCCCCTGGAGCTTTCTGAGCTGCACACTGCAAGGGCTGGTCCTGTGCTGGCACAACTATCTATTAAGGAACTAGTGCCGAAAGATGAGCTTGATAAGCAAAGATTCTCTCCAGAGCTTTCTGGGCTGTGAGAGTCAAGGTTGCAGGAAATGCTGGTACCTCTGCATGTCAATGAGCTAGCTCACAATGCATAGTTTACTAACACAAGACTCTCTCTAGAGGTCACTTGACTGCACATACTGAGGGTAGGGCGAATGTAAGCACATTCCTAGGTGCTCTGCCAGTGGAGAGAGGCCAACTGGGGGCCCTTGGCCATCTGTGTTCAGAAGGAAGAGTAGAAGTTGTCATATGATTCACTGCCCATGAGCCTGGAGCTCCAAAATTTGACTCCTTGCAAAATCACACATTATTTTTTACAACTCTGAACTCGGATAGCTACTATCCCAAAACACCATTTTAAATGGAAGACTCTTCCCCTTCCTACTGCATAGCAATCTATTCTTCCTACCACAGAGGATTCTCAGTGGATTTGTGTCAGAGCCATTATTCTTTGCCCAAACTGTCTCATGAAATAGCCACCTGTTGAACCACTGCAGAGGTGAGGCTACTCAGAGACAGACAAATACAGACATTGGATCCACAGAGCAGCCAGCTCAAACACCAGCAATCTCTCAAGATGGCTTCCAGTTAGGCCACTGGAATACACTTGAAACATCTGAGAGCCAACTGACTGTGCAGATCCAAGATCTGTTATTTCAGACTACATGTTTGCAAGGTGCCAGATTCATGGAGATCAGCAGGACTCTATGTCACCTCTGCTGGGTCACTCTGCTTCTTTTTCAGTTGACTCCCCATTGGTGTGTAGGAATTCAATTGATTTATGGGTGCTAATTTTGTATCCTGCTGCTTTGCTGAATTAGTTTATGAGTTCTAGAAGTTTTCTGATATAGTTTTTCTAAATATAGAATCATGTCATTAGCAAATAGGGATAGTTTGAGTTCTTTTCCTATTAATATCCCTTTAATTTCTTTCATCTAATTACTCTTATTAGAGTTACAAGGACTGTGTTGAATAGAAGTGTTGAAAGAGGACATCCCTATCTTGTTTCAGTTTTTAGAGGGAATGCTTTCAATTTTTCTCCATTCAGAATGATGTTGGCCTTGGGCTTAACATATACCTTCTGCAATGTTGAGGTATGTTCCTACAAAAACTAGCCCTAGTTTTCTAGTGTTTTGAACATGAACGGATGCTGTATTTTGTCAAATGCTTTTTCTGCATCTCTTGAGATAATCATGTGATTCTTGTCTTTAAATATATTAATGTGGGGAATTATATTTATTGATTTCTGTATTTTAAACCAAACTTGCATCTTAGGGAATGAAACCCATTTGATTATGATGAACTTTCTTTTTAATATGTTTTTGCATATGATTTGCCAGTATTTTATTAAGAATTATTGCATCAATTTTCATCAGGGATATTGGTCTGAAGTTTTCTTTCCTTGGTGTCTTTGTCTGATCTTTGTTTCAGGGTAATACTCACTTTAAAAAATCAGTTTGGAAGGGTTCCCTCCTTTTCTATTTCATGGTATAATTTGAGAAATATTGGTATTAGTTCTTCTTTGAAGGTCTAATAGAACTCAGCTGAGAATCCGTCTGGTCCTGGACTTTTCTTTTTTGGTAGACTTTTGAAGTTGTCTTCAATTTCACAGCTTGAAATTGATCTCATTAAATTTTCTAGGTACTCCTGATTCAAACTGGATAGGTCAAATATCTCTAGAAATTTTTCAATGTCTTCAAATTTTTCTATTGTATTGAAGTTTAAATTTTCAAAAGTTTTTGATTGTCATCTGTATTTCAGTAGTGTCCATTGTGATATTTCCTTTTTAATCATGAATTATGGTAATTTTAATTTTCCCCTCCTTCTTTTGGCTAATTTGGCTAAAGGTCTATCAGCTTTATTTATTTTTCCAAAGAAACAACTTTTTGTTTCATTGATTTTTTGAATTGATTTGCTGTTTGTTTCAATTTTATTGATTTTGCCTCTGATTTTAATTATTTCCTATATTTTACTGCTTTTGGGATTAATTTGTTCTTCCTTTTCTATGCCTCCAATATGTAGTATTAGGTTTTTTATGTGGTGATTTTCTATTCTTTTAAGAATGAGCTCAATGCAATGAACTTTTCTCTCAGAATTGCCTTCAGAGTGTCCCAGAGATTTTGATATGTTATGTTGCTATTCTCATTTACCTCTAAGTATTTTTAAAATTTTATCCCTGATTCCTTCTGCTATCCTTTGATCATTTAATAGTTTATTATTTAGTCTACAGGTGTTAGAGTAGCTTCTATTTTTTATGTTATTTTTGATTTCTAATTTAATTCCATTATGATCTGATAGAATGTAAGGTATTATCTCTATTTTTTTGTGGTTGCTAAGAGTTGCTTTGTGGCATAAGATATGTTCTATTTTAGAAAGGGATCTGTGTGCTGCAGAAAATAAAATGTATTTAGTCATTGATGAATGAAATATTCTATATATGTTAAGTCTAAATTGTTAATTGTATTTTTAAATTCTATAGCTTCCTATTTAATTTTTGTTTGGAAGATCTATCTAGTGATGAGAGAGGTATGTTAAACTTACCCAGTATTATTGTATGGTGATCTATTTGATTCTTGAAATTGAGAAAGGTTTATTTGGTGTACATAGATGCTCCTTTGTTTGGGGCATAAATATTTATGATTGTTATGTCTTCTTGTTTCATAATTTCCTTAAACAGTATGAAATGACTTCTTTGTCCCTTCTGATTAACTTTGCCTTGAAGTCCACTTTCTTTGATATGATGATAGAAACCCCTGATTGTTTATAAAATTCTTGTGAATGATATTTTTGCCCATCGTTTTACCTTCAGTCTATGGATGTCTTTGATTATGAGGTAAATCTCTTGGAGACAACATATTGTTGGACCTTGTTTCTTAATCCAATCTGCCAGTCTGTCTTTTTATTTATGAGTTTAGGCCATTTACAGTCAATGTTATTGTTGAGAAATTATTTTTATTCACTTTCATTTTGATTTATTTCTGGTTTTTAATTTTAATTAGTTTCTCCCTTGATTGTATATTTGTCTACTGATGTTTCTCTCTTTGCTGTTTTTCAATTTTACTTTTCATTTCTTCTTCATGAAATATTTTATTGAGTAAGTTTTGTAGTACAGTCTTTCTAGTTGTGAAGTCTTTTAACTTTTGTTTAACATGGAAGGTTTTTATTTTATTGTCAATTCTGAGGCTTAACTTTGTTCAGTATAGTATTATTGGCTGGTATCCAGTTTCTTTCAGAGCTTGATATATACCACTCCTAGAGCTCCTAGCTTTTAGGGTCTAGGTTGAGAAATTGGATTCCCTCTAAATGTGACCTGTTCTTTTAATCTGTCAGTCTTCAAAATTCTATCCTTATTCTCTGTGTTAGGCATTTATAAAAATGTGCCTTGGTATGGGTCTGTTGTAATGTTGTATATTTGGGTCCTGTAAGCTGCCTATATTTGCTTTTCCATTTCATTCTTAAGGTTTGGGAAATTTTCTGGTATTATTTAATTAAAAATTGTACATTCCTTTGGTTTGTATATCTGAGGCTTCAACTATCCTTATAAATCTTAAGTATAGTCTTTTTATTTATCTCATATCCTGGAATTTCTGTTCATGGTCTCAACATCTTTTCTCTATGGTCATTTTTATTTTCAAGACTATATATTTTGTCTTCATTGCCTGAAACTCTGTTTTCCAAGTGGTCTAAACTGCTGGGATACTTTCCATTGATTTTGTAATTTGTAACTTGGAGGATTTCTGCTTAATTTTTTTTTCAGAATCTTTATTGAAGTGAGCTTTCTCTTTCTGTATTTTCTCTTATTTCACTCCTTCTATGTCCCTTTACCTCACAGATTAGTCTAACTATGAACATTTTAAACTTCTTCTCCAGCATTTTTCACTGCGTTATTGATGAATTGTTGTTGAAGTATTTTGGTTTGTTTGAGGTGACTTGTTCCCTTGCTTTTTTATGTTGTTTGTGTATCTACCCATCTAACAGTTTGGATCTTAGGCAGTAGAGTTTCTACCCTGTGGACCTGTAGTGTCCCTGAAGGTTTCCAGTACCTCACAGTTAAGGGGGAGACAACTAGTAATAACAACCAGTGCAAACAATGCACAGCATTAAACCAAATCATTTCTTCTCTGACATTTACAATGTTAATTGTCACAATAAACAGAAGTAATGTGATCAGTTATTGCGCACAGTACAAACAGTAAGTTTGCAAAAGGGTTTATAATTTCAAACAGGGAGAGAACTAAGTGATGTAGGATATGAGGTAGGAGATAAAATATAAGTAAAAAAATTAAAGAAAGAGTGAAAGAGAAAACAATAGAGTCTGGCTGTCAGCAAAAGAAAAGACAAAGAATCAAGGGAAATATGTAAGTGAGAGAATATATATATAAAAATTTTTTTTAAATAAAAGAATACAAGACAAAATGGAAATACACTAATCAAACATCCTAGGTCTCAAAATACAGTTCCTTGAAAAAGAACGTCCTTCAAAAAATGTTAGAAATGAGACAAAAGAAACAAATAGGTATATGTATAAGTGTTCGTGAACCATTAGGTCACAATGAAATGGAGAAAAGGTGAAAATTTAAAGAATTATTATCCATTGAAGTTGAAAAAATTCTCTTCTAAGCAGTGTTAGATGAGGTTGGCTGAAGTGTGAGATCTGCTCCTTCCTCAGGGTGGGATCGTGAGTGTGAGAGGAAATCCTGCAGGTGGACCTCCTGGAGGCAGGCAGAGGTCAGGCTTAGGTGGGCTCCAGGCTCTTCAATGGCTGGTGATTGGTCTGAAGATTTTAAATCGGTGCATCTCCAGGGCCCAGCAATAGCCAGTTTATGCTGGGAGACCACCCAAAGGATCTCCCCTGGATTCCACTGTACGAGGAACCAATCCTTAGTCCCCTCCATAACCCAAGGATCCCAAGTTTCCTGGTCTCTTAAGTTCAGTCTCTAAACACAATCACTCCTGCCCCCACCCTTTTGATTCCCCCACCCCCCCGCCCTTCTCTCCTGGCTGATCTGGAAAGAGGGGAAATGGGGGTTTCCACTACCTGTTTTCCCTTGTGTAAACCCCTCTCCATGTTTGATTTTTGTCCTGGTCACTTAAGCACTGTTGACATCATACAGTATGGGTTTTCCAGAGGCCCAGTTTGGGTTTCCCAGGGTTCCTTCTTTTATCCTCTGCAGGCAGCCTGGGGAAATGCAGCTTCTTTCCCATGCAAGGATATTGTGTAGCATGACTTTCAGGTTAGTCTGTCAATGTCTTGAATCTCTGATCTCTTCAAACCCAGACGTGCCACAGGCTTCCACAACTGTGGACCCCTCTAACTCCCTTATTCCTCTACTGTGCTTGCAGGGGGACTGCTTCAGCTGTTGCCGGTGGTGGCCTCGGGGATTTCTTCCTTATTTTATTATATCCAACCTCCTGAGTCCCCAATCTGCTTTGAATATCCAGTATTAATCTCCAGTAAATTCTTTTTTTTTTTGTTTTCTGAGAAGCTTCCCATCCGCTTCCTTGGTTTCACACCACAGAGCAGCCAGGAAAGCAACTTCCTCTATTCTGCCATCCTGAAAAACTCCCCTGCTTCTCCTCTTATCCTAATGCCAAATTCTGAGTCTCACCTGGCCTCACACTCCACTCTTGAACTCCCACACTCTCCAACCACCCACCTCAACAAGGAACTATATGCCTCTTGTTCGGGTCTATTTTATGAAAAAGCAGGCAAGAACCATGTGCCTCTAATCTCTAATCTGCTCTCCTGGACTTCCTAAAGTCTCCTTGAAGGTCAAACTGGAAGCTAATGAAAAACTTAGACTGAATCTGTTGTCCCAGCAGTTCCCAACCATTGGCTGAACATGCCACTTCCATGCATGTTTCATTCCATTCCTTTTCCTTGTTCTTATTTCAATAAAGCCCTTGCAAATTATTGTCTAAAATTTTCTTTTTTTCTTTCTCTCTCTCTTTTTTTTTTTGTTCTTTTGTTTTGTTTTGTTTTGTTTTTGGTGCCTGGTTTTGAACTCAGGGGTGCTTAACCATTGAGCCAGATCCCCAGGTTTTTTGAGACAGTGCTCACTAAGTTGCTGAGGCTGGTTTTGAACTTCTGATCTTCCTGCCTCTGCCTCCTCAGCTGGCTGCTGGGATTACAGGCATGCATCACTGTGTCGGGATTGCCTAAACGTTTTCAACAACCACTTGGTTGAGATCTCTTCTGACCACCCCATCTATTAATTAAACCATTTAGAGTTAAAGTTTCAAGGTACAAATCTAATCAAATTATGTTTCTGCTTTGAAAAATTAATTGACTTTAATCTTAAATTAGTTTGCACTAAATCCTATGGCCTGTTGGTTGCCATTGCAATTGCCATCTTCCCCATAATTGTTAGTGTTATTGATGCAATATGTATTCATCACAAATAATTTTTAAGCATCTGCTTCGTAGGCAAGCAAAATGAGAGATTCATCACTCCATGTGAGACATAACCTCTGCCCTGGGGAGTTTATTCGTTGCATTAGTTTCCTATTGCTGTTCTAACAACGTACTATAAACCTAGCAACTTAAAATAGCACAGATCTCTTATAGCTTACTCTTCTGGAAATTACAAGTCCTAAAATCAAGATATTCATAGAACTCTCCTCCTTTAGAAAACTCTAGCAACCTATCCCTTCTTCTCACTTTGGCTCTCTTCCACCCTCTCTCTCTTTTGCACACACCCACCAAACACACAACCTTTCCTCTCCACACTCTTTCTCACACATAGGCATGCAGTCACACACACACACACACACACACACACACCTTCATTACAACTCCATTTCTGCCTCTCCTTACCCCTCATAAAACCTCTGAGATCACAATGGACCCACCCACATTTTCCAATATAATCTCCACATCCCAAAATAATCACATCTCCAAAGTCCCCTACTGTCATTTAAAGTAATGTGTTCATAAATTCTGTGTATTAGAACATAGACAACTTCGGTAGGGACATTGAGGTATGGAGCAGTGAGCTATCCACTGCACATCGGAAAGAACAGACAATTATTTGGGGGATATTTTAATTCCTTTTACTGTTCTATAATTATCAAGTTTTCTCTGACTGGTACATTGTCCTTTTAAAATGATGTGTGCTATGGTTTGGATTGAGGTATCCCCACTCCCCCCAAAATAGACTCTTCTTTTAATTCAGGAATATTCAGAAGTGAAGTGATTGGCTTTTAAAAGCTGTAACCTAATCAACCTTTCCTAGTCTGAATGGACTGACTAGGTGGTAACTGTGGGCCAGTAGGTCACTGGGGGCATGTTCTGGATGTGTGCATGTTCTCTGTGGCCTCTTCTCTTCTCTCCCTTGCCCTCTGCTTCCTCATCCCACCATGAGCTGAGCAGCTTTCCTATGCTGAGCCTTTCCCCTATGATGTGCTTCCTCACCTTGGGCCCAGAGCAATGGAGTCTCTCTGTGGACTGAGACCTCAAACAGTGAGCCAAAATAAATTTTCTCTGGTATACGTTGTCCTTGTCAGGTGCATTGGTCACAGTGATGCAAAGCTGACTAAAACAATGAGGAAGAGTCTTACATTTTTACTATTACCCCGTCAGATGAAATCTTAAACATGTATTCTGATATAACAGACTCAGCCAGAACTGATATCACCCTGATTTTGTGGCTTCCCACTTGCCAGTCTACCCAGATATACCATCCTTCAATCACAGCAAAGCACTCACTGTTTCCTTAATGGCTCATCCCCTTTTTATGAACCTCCTCTAAGTCTCGCATAAAAACTGGGAAAATCTTAACCCAACTATCCAAGTTCATCCCTTTTCTGCCTCTTCTCTGATGCCATGGAGCATGCTGCTTTCTGTCTCCTTTGTCTCTCAAGTTCACAGTATCCCCTTTTAAAGAACTTTACAGAATTATTTATGTCCTGCCTCTGCCTCCAGGACAGGGATCATGTCCTTTGATTTTCTGTATAACCAGCACTCATCTCAGTGCTTAGCACCACCACTGAATAAAATCCTACAGTTGGAACAACTAAACCAATTTTTTTTTGAAAAGGTACACTAAAAAATATTTCTGCTAATGCATCCTGGAGGTTAGAGAATGTGACAAATTTGCTAGAATGAACTATTAGGCTGCTGAAATTATTTTCATGGGGATAAATCAATGCTTGAAGGTCTACCACAACATTGGAAGTGCATACATTGCTGTCATATTTTAAGATGAATGTGTATACACACAACATTTTTCATGAATGTTTTGTTCAGATTTAAATAACTTTGTAATGATGTGATAATTTTACTGACAATGTTTTTATGACATTATATATTAAGCATGTTTTATGAAGAATGCTTCAACTTGTTACTGCTTTAAACTATATTCATGGTGCATGTTGCAATGTGTGGATTTCTAGTCAGGAATCAGCCTTGCAAAGGTACATTTTCCAAGGACTGTTGTTGGCTTGGCCATTTTTCAGTTTGCCATAATTATAATTCCCATAATTGGTGTTGGCCAGATTCAGAATAATTCTAAAAAGTTATCCAGTTCTATTTTTTGTTAAGCAGAAAGTAGAATGAAATTGACTGGCCTATATTATTGACTGAACCATATATTATTTATTTGACAGATAGCATGTGCTCAATGCATGCAAAATTAACTCCAAAAAAATTCTTGATATTAATTCTACCTTGCTAAAGAATCAGTGAAATAGGGAGAAATGGGAAGGCACTATATCTGTTCTGGTCTCATTCAATTTCTCTAATTTTATTTTATGTTGACTTTTGCTACTGACCCTCCTCACTCTCCCACACGGGTCAGTCTAAGTAGAATAACAACATATGATGTGTGGACTGTTTCATCTGCAGTCACTCACAATTCAACTGATTGTAAAACTTGATCAATAATTTTAAAAACAATTCTTGTTACTTCTATGTATCTAAATGCGCCTGTGAAATACTAGAACATAAAACCATAATTCTTCTCTTAGTGTTACTCCTTATAATGTTTGTTGTCTGTGTTTTAGTGTGTGTATGTATGTGTGTGTCCACTATGCATTCAAGTCAGGACAGATTACATAAAATGACTGACACTTTGATTTGAATAATGCAACCTATAATTCAATGCCTTCTGGAATAAAAATGGACTGTACATTATTTCCCAGATTGCATGGAATAGCTACAACTACACATTTTACTCTTCAACCATCAGGTGTATATGATAGCTACTCTTCTGAAAAGTCTTGCAGTATTACCTTAGCTCTAAGGTCTAATACAAAGTGCAAAAGTTACAGGTTCATTTATCAACTTACTCAGAGGTAGATGATCTTCCAACAGATACACAGACTAACTGAATTTGTAATGACAGATTTTAAAAGAGAGCCAATTTATTCATTGCATTTAGAAATATTAATGCCAAATATTTCAGAATACTTATAAATATTGGTAAGCTTAATTTCTTTATGGGAGATCATCTGTTTTGCAAAAGATTTCAAAAATCTGGGAACTGTCAATTAAAAGTGGTCAGTGAATAGAGTTAAGCAATCTTTCCTAACCCCATGCTACAAAAATTTCATCTCTACCACAGTTAAATTAACAGTGGAATGTCTACTAAGTGTACCACAATATTTAAGTCTGTTTGCAGTACACTTCCTTTGCATTTGACATTTTGGAAACACTATTATTGAATATTCTCCTTTAAATCTTCCTAATCAAAGACTTATTATTAAAACCCTCATCAGTAAAACACATATTAATCATCTGCCACAACAGGGCAGAGTATGGCCATTGTAACTTGCTTTATTTAATATCATTGCATCCTATGACCTTAATCTCATTGAAGTACAAGTGTCTCTAGATTATCCCTGAGACTACTAGCCTATAGCTAGTTTATAAAACCCAGCATCAATAATAATGTATTTTAGCCTCAAGGTCAGGGGGAAATACTCTGAAATATCACCAGGTACATATTATACTCACTTGTGAAGATGATGTCCTCTACCCAAAGATAACACTTCGCTTTGTTAGAATACTAGTTAGGATTCTTTAAACTATAGCAGTAGAATGATAATAAGCAGGGAACACTGAAAATGCATTAAATCTTAGAATACCAAGTACAAGTATTTCTCAAGATAAAAATGAAAGTTGTGATCCCATAATTGTTCTTGATTTAAAGGACTTTTTTTTTAGTTGAAAAGAAAAAACTTGTGAAAAAAATCCCTAACTTATTTTAAATGGTATATAAATCAACATTTTCATTCTTTTGGGAAAAATATATAAATAATGAGAATTGACAGTTGAGATTACAAAATTTATGGTCGTTTAAAACGAATATGAGCATAAACACAAGTGTCTTCACATCCAATAGTTTATGACAATAAGGAGACAGGTTTCCAAAACTAAAGGAAGCTGTTCTGTATGGTGAATAATAGGTATGGTGAATAAAACTAAATATTCCTTGTAGAACAGTTATTGAACCATGACAATAAAGTAGAAACTCAGAAAAGACCTGCTCATGTCAAGTTTTTTGGTCAAAATTCTGAAAACCAATAAAGAGATTACCATAATGAATATCTAGAATTTTACTTACTAGCTGTAATAGTAACAATACCTTTTATTAAAAATGAATACAGTATCTATAACACATATATATTCAGTATCTAAAATTCACAAACATTGGCTGAGTAAGTTTACTCTGTTATTTCTTTACTATTCAGAGTTATATAACATAAATGATAATGTTGAAATTTAAAAATTCATCATTATCTGGATATCTGATATCTTTCTTCAAACACTTTCAAATTTTTTCATTTACAATACGCATATTTTGTGGCACCAAATTCATGCAGAAATCTAAATGTGATATGCACAAATATAACCGGCACTTAGAAGAGTAAAACTTTTTAAAATTTCTGATATACAAGTTTTTACTGAAACTTTAAATGGCAGTGGGAAGTCACTGTCAAATAACTGCTTCTAATTCTTATGCATGAATAAGAAAGGTGCCAGCAGTGGTTGACTAAATCATTCATAAAATTAACATCCAGAAGTGCATCTCTCTTTCTTTGGCTATTTCAAAAGCATCATGTTGTCTGTTATCATGAATGCAAATAAGGATATGTAAATAAATTGCTAAAGTTTGTATTATTAAAAACTTTACCCAAATGTTTGTTCAAAAAGGCAAATTTTCCCTGGGCATTTAAAATTATTTATAAACAGATTGTTAACTGTGATGGATAGGCAAAGATATTAAATCTGTAACACTAGTAGCTGTTACCAGTCAAGGATCAACTAGATATCAAGATTTAGCAGCTGTGATGCTACAAAGCAAGTTAATTGCAAAAATAATTACAAATAATGTGTACAAAATTAATTTCCACACAATTTTCAGGGATAATAACATTTTATATGTAATATAGTATGAAATGCATTCTGGTCCATGGCCAGACTAAAGGAAAGAAGGAAGGAGGGGAAGAAGGAAGGGAGGAAAGAGGAGGAGGGAGGGAAAGGAATCACAAATTTATCATCAGCATTCATCTCCTATTGATGATTTTGGACCATTTTTATTCCCCTTTCTTCCTTCCATATATCCTTGCATAAATCCTTATTAAATTGCTTCCTTGTGTCCAGGGATATGTGATTATACAAAGGAGAGTAATCCATGACCATATGGGACTTCTTTTTCAGAATGACACACAAGCAAACAAGGTCATTGTGGATCCTGATAAGTTCTAGAAGAAAATGCAGGGATGTAGGAATGCAGACGAGGGGTAGGGCTAATGGTACACCACTGGGGGATGTTCTTTGTGTAGCTGGGAAATTCTAACTGAATAATAAAAATCACAAATGAGGAAACCTTTCTGACACCAGAAAGAATATCTCTGTGAGCAGAGGAAAGAGCTTGTTCCAAGACCCTAAGGTGGTCAAACATGTTTATCAAAGTGAAGTACTGAATTAGAAGCTGATTTTTCTTTCATTTTTCATAAACACAATCAAGATCAGGGGAGCCCTGCTGTCTGTGAGCATGGATCAGTAGATTTCCAGCTACTGTACCCAAAATATACAGCAGCTCTGAGCTTCAGATACGTATGCGACTATAGGACATGAACCTTATGTTCAACATGGCTGAGATTCTGCTTTACTTTGGAATACGATCTATTCTATGATTCATGGCACAGTATTTTAGAAATGAAATCAGAAACCCAATGCAGCTATGGCTTTATTACATTTTCTTAGCACAGGATGGGGAATGCAACTAGTCAAGGTATTTGCTTATAGGTAATCCAGCACTCCAGAGTGAAACATAGTATCTACAAGCCTCAATACTTCACTAATCTCTTCCTATTGTTCCACATATTTTATATTTCAAATGTTAGCTACCAAACATTTTTACTCTTTACTGATAGTCTCAAAGAGTTCCTGCTGTTTCTTATTCCCTCATCTCCCTTTACCTGATTGTCCTTCTCATTTGCCAGCTGGTAAATCAACACATCCTTCAACTGCCTCCTGCTCCAGGAAGATTTCCCTCCTTTCACATCCTCCTCTTTCATAATGGATACAGATGATTACATTTTTAACTGATCACACAGTAATTGTCTTTGCCTACACTACACTACCGAGCACTGTGAGTGCATATGGAAGTTCACATCTACTGGGTGATTTGATAAATGTTTGATGGCTTTGTGGAACTTGAGAGCACTATGTTAAGGGAACTCAGAAAGTCAGGGTCAAATATTTTCCTCAACAAACAAAGAGAAACAAAGGAAAATGGAGTGGTCTTATGAAAAGAGAAGGGAAAACAGTAGGGGCAGAGAGTAGGTAAGGAAAAGGAGAGGTACCAGGAAAGAAACTGGTCAAATCATATACATACACAAGTACATCACAATGAATCCCACCATTGTGCATATAATTCACCAATAGAAAATGAGAAAAAGGAAGAAGAGTCCTATCCCTGTACCGATCCAGGAGTGGTCACTGTGATATGGGATACTCTAGTTTGGAAATTTCTTATTTCATGAACTGTCAAAGGAACATTTGCCTATCATTGATTGTTAAAGCTCAAGAGCAAAACCACCCAATAGAAGAGGATCAAAAACAAAGTATGGCTTGATAATTCTTGCCTTCACAGTAAAAGGGCCCAAATCCATTAATGTTCCCCAGCACAACTTAGCAAAGAAGTTAGGAGCTGGAGGCCAAAAACAGTGGGAACTTGGTAAGATTTTTTTTTTTTTCCAAAACTTTTGGCTTCCCTGGTTTGAATTTGTTTTTCCCCCCATGTCTGCTTCCCTGTAGTGGGATTGAAGATGATGTCACAGGACACCTTAAAAGAAAATAAAGCAAACAAGTCAAACCTGTGGACTCTTGAGAAGTCTTGATGACCTGAGAAGCCATCTTAGAAAAATGTGTCATATAGGGATAATGTAAGGGACAAGAGCATGTTTCATGGGAACATAAGCTATTTCAACAATGAAAGAACTATTGATGATTTTGTTTCAAATAACTGGCGAATTCAATAACAGCAAGTGTCCTTCAGTGAAAAGAAAATCAGGGAAACAAGTGGGTTGGTCTACATTTAGAGATAAAACTAACTTTATCTGAATTTTAGTGAATGAATCAGCTCAGCAATGATTATAATTAGTGGTTAAGTCCTACTTCCAGATTATTAATGATTATCTATTATGTAGTGATTTGACTAAAGCTCATAAAGAAAGTTTTCTACCACTAGAGTGCTAAACTTAGTTGTGATGAAAATTGCCAAAGGGACCATGACTAGTTATTAAACTTCTAGAGATTGAAAAAAAAAATGATGTACTTCATTCACGGTTTCCTTTTTTCACATTATTAATGTATGGGTTGGACTACCAACCCAGTCTACCTAAAAGGTCACTTCATCTATGACGTTTCATTGGTAATCTTTCCATCAATGGTAACGACAAAAGTAAATGTCACACTCTTGTTTGGTCTACTTTTGGAAAAACTCTACCAAATGCCAAGTCATTGTAATTTTCTAGCCTCTCAATATGGGAAGTTATTAAGATTTTTTTTTTCCTTCTTCAGTTAATGAATCAGCAGACGATGATGCATTTCACAAGTCAAACTAAAACGTAAACCAAGTCACCCAGGATTCCAAAGATTTATCAGATATCTCTGGATTTAAGAGTTGGTCAGTGGCTGTAGCACCTATTTTTGAAGTTACTAAGCCCCAAATGATTAATATCCACCTATTAAATGTATAACAGAAATTATGACTTTATTAAATCATTTAAATAATTATAGTGATTCTCCTCTTTCCTTCTACCTGAGAATGTGCATAAATGAGCCTATAAAAAATAAAGCCTTTCTCATCATTTGCACATAATCATTCAACAAGGTAGGTAGAAACCATTAACTGATTTCTCATTTTCCTCTTTCCATATTTTTAAGGCAGCTCTTGTATTGGAGGCATTTCATTTCCACAGAAATTGGTAGTTATGAAAACTCATTTCCTTAAGTCATACAACCACAAATATTTTTAAGAGGGAAAAAAAAGGGCTTATGTTAACATTGGAGCAGTTGAAACTCAGGCATATAGTAGAAACTTCACAGCAATTCTCCATGGGCTATGCAATCAATCTAGGAATCCATCATATGGTGGTTTGGTTTGTTTGTTGAAAGCCACATGAAGTGATTTTTGTACTCTTCATTTGTTTAATGTATTAAGAGGGGACATGTATCAGAGACAACATATGTGTATTGAGAGGAGGTAAAATATGATGGCCAAGAGACCAGACTCCATGACAAACTTCCTCTGTGCAAATCCAAGTCCACAATTTATCACAAAACCTCAGATGATACTTCTCTGGGCACTATCATATTTTGTGTCTGTCTTTTATCTGTATAATGAGAGTACTTATGGGGCTGCCTTACAGGGGCATTGTGTAGATTAAAAGAGTTACCATATGTTAAGTGCTTACACCAATTCTGGAACAGAAGTAGTGTGTAAGCTTTATTTATCGTTATTGTTATTGCTTGTACTTCTTAGGACTTATTTACTCAAAAATCAACTCTACTCAAAATATGGATAAGAAAATGTCCCCTACTGATGGATATTGTAATACTAAACTGGGGCATATACTTGGAATGGTAGTTCTCATCTGAAAGGTCAACTAAATTAACGAATTGACCTTAATGTTTACACATATGAGCCATGGTTCTTTCCACTAAGGAAATAATAATGGGTTTAATAAAATGCAAGATGTAGAAAATGTTTAATCTTTGCATGGACAAATTGGAATTCCAATGGTCTTACAAAACTTCTATTCAGAAGAGCACTTTCAACTAAAAGTTGAAAAATATGTATGCTATTAATAGGTAGACATGAATGGATATTGGAGTTTGTTGTGGCTAAGTAGTTAGGATAAATAGGTAAGGATTACAGACAGGATGTTAAGAATCCTAAAAGCCTCACTGAGAAGACTGGCATCTTAAGAGATCCAGCAAAGGAATTTAAACAAGAGCAGAAATAAAATTAGATTCAATTACTAAAACTATAACAATGGCAATAGTAGAAAGAATGTACTAGAAACTTATGGTAAAATAGTAGTTTGAGTTCATGCTTTGAACTTCCACATCCACTCCAAACACAGCATGAAAGTTATCAGATAAAATAAATAAATAAATAATAAATACCAGATGTAGCCACACTCAAAATCAAATACTTGATGGGTCAGAAAAGGAACAAAATCCCCTTGGGTAAGAACTGTTGTGGTAAGCCCCAAGCCTGCTGTCATTCTGATGAGAAAGCTAGTAGAGGAAAGAAGAACTATAAGCCTGATGAAGGACTGAGCCAGTTCCATTAAATTAAATGAACAGCCCAAGGGCCTCATGAGTCCCTGGAAGGAACCTGAAAAACATTGGACGCACTGACTGGAACTTCAGTGTACACATTCCTAAAAATTCCTAAAGAAAGTCTAGGATCCACTTGGACCAAACTTTGTTCAAATTAGTCTTTTACCAACTTCATGCAAGGAAAGGAGTCCTTAGTGAACCATATGAACTTATTACTGGTTTTGAAACAGCAGGAATATTAAACTTCAAATAAGCCTGCCGAAAGAATACTCCCAATAGCGTAAAGAACCGTAGAAGTGAGAAAAGTGACCAACCAAACTGGAAGGCAATAATTAGAAAATATGTTTAAAACCAGAAAATTGTTTTCAAAAAAGTATCAAATTAATAACACCTACTAAACAAAAGCAAATTATAAAACAAAAACTGACATGTGTGAATCAAGAGGAGGTGGATGATAAGATCTCAGAACACCAGGAAGTCTAAAAAATGTAGATTTAGAACAAAAACAAAATTGATATTAGGATTAAATTGGCTTTGTGTTGGTCAAAAGTAATTTAGAAAATAATAAATGTACATTCAGGTAGGTTATAGTCAATTAAATGGAGATATTGTTTAAATGAAAGAAAATTTTAAAGCAAATAAAACAAATTAGAATCTCCATAATATGTTTAGTAGGAATTCCAGAAAAGCAGAATTGAGAAAATAGTAGAAAAAAGTAATATTTTAGGTAAGAATGACTGAGAATTTTTCATTCATCAGAAATATGAAATTTTAGATTAAAAGTACATATTTAGTGCTGGTCATTTGAAAAATAAATCTATATCTTAATATTAAATTTAAGATTAAATTGTGAGAAAAGACAAGGAGTATTAGATAATGTGACAACAGAGGAGGTCATAGAAAATGTGACAATTTTGAGGTTAAAACCTAATTTTTTAAAATGAGGTATTACAAGAATAGGAACATGTCCATGTATTTCTCTCAGATAATGATAAATCATGTATTTTTTTAAAGATCAGCAAGAATAAAATTTGAGGTTAAAAAAGACAAATGAATAAATATTGAAAGCTAAATTCCACAAATATAAAATGTACAAGGTTCAACATACATGAAACCTTAACAAAAATGGACTACACAGAATGTCAAAAGAAATATCAATACTTTGCAAATAATGGTATCTTAATTCTTTTAATAGAAACCAGATTAAATTAGAAATCAATAATATAGTATAGGAAGAAACAATGCTTGAAAACTAAGAACACATTAGTAAGAACTTTAAATCTAAACTATGTCTGCAAATGAGAATCCTAAAGTAATATTAAGAAAAACTCTGAAGAAAAATCCATGTTGTAAATATTTTGATATTTATGTATTAACTTTCTACTTTATGAATAATAAAAAAAAATATTCAGACATAACATTTTAATCTCAACATTCCTAACAAAATGTCATCATTAATCTTTTCTAAGTGTCTATATGTTCTAGAAGATAATCTAATTTTTCCAGTTTGGGTAAATTTTGTGATTTTTTTTTTTCCCCCACTAATTTCCAGTAATCACAAGTGATACTAACTTTATACCAGGTCAGTTGGCCAAGACTGAAGGCAGACATCAATATCAAATTAGGAGTGCCAGAGACTTTCTACAGACATGAAAGGAAAGGACGGAAGTGTTTCATATCTGTGAAGGAAAATGGGTAGAAAAGAACATGGGTTAGGAAGAGCCTGAGTGTACAGTGCACCTCTGAGAAAGTCCAGGCCAACGGGATGGCCGAGAGTAAATATTGCGCAGTAGAGGCATCCTGACTCAGGAAGACACGGCGCTGCTCCAGTACACTTTCCAAGCTCAGTCATGGGTTCTGAGCATTCCCAGGACAGCACGGCTTTTACATAGAGACTGAAGCGCATCCCAAAGTTACAGTGACAGGAGACTGTCAGTCAACCTCACTGATCTCAAGAAGTCCTCATTATGGAGAAGGTTGGTGCAGCACACTTCCATATCCACCACATAGACTCTTCAAGCACATGCATGGTTTGCTGTTGAATTTTATCATAAGTTGGTAAGAAGGAAATCTTTGTAAATATGTCTTAAATGAAGCAGGTAAAATGTAGGTCAAAAGTAGAAATTAAGTTTTGAGAGTCATGTAATTGAAGAATACAGTTCACCAAATAATCCTACTTGATAAGATTACTCAGGAAAGAAATATGTTAAAACGATGATAGCAATGTCTTGTCCCTTTTATTTATTTAACAAATGTCACCTATTGTGTGTCAGACTGTCGAATACTGCTCTATGCACTTTATTTATTAATTAATTTAGTTAATCCTTGTATGTTAGTCAGCTTTTTGTGACTGTGATCAAAATACCCAATAAGAACAACTTAGAGAAAGAAAAGTTTATTTGGGGCTCATGGTTTCAGAGATTTCAGTCCATGGTCAGCCAACTCACTGTTCTTGACATGAGGGGAGGAGGCAGAACATCATGCATAAGAATGTGGTGAAGAAAAGATACACAGCTCATGGTAGTCAGGAAACAAGAAGTGAATTAGAGAAGAACTAAGGACAAGATACAGTCCAAGGGCACATCCCAGTGACCTATGTCCTCCAGCTATGTCTCACCTGCCTACAGTTACCAGTCAGCATTCACATTATTTATCTATCAAATGGATTAATTCATAGATTAGGTTACAACTCTCATAATCTAATCATTTCACTACTGAACATTCCTGCATTGCCTAACACATGCGGAAAAAAAGGAAAGTCAGAGAATAAAATTGAAAGATAGTTAGAAAAGTCAGAACAGAATGAAGAAATACAAGTTTTTAGGAGTCAAGAGAAAGGAGAATTTCACAGAGAAATGTGCAGTCAAGTGTATCAGTAGTCTAGAGAAATGTCAATGGCAAAGAAGCTGAGTATGGGATTGAATTTGTAGATCTGGAGTGACTTTGAAGAGATAGTATAATGAAAAGGAATGATGAACTGAGAACTCAAAAAGGAAGAGAATTAAAATTGCTTTTATAATCATAACAGTAAAATTAAATATATTTGTGGGGAGAATCTACAGACTTAAAGAAAAGAGCTTATAACTTTATTTAGTGAGGTTTCAAAAGACACACTACTCCATCCAATGGGGAAATGGAGAATTGGGTTAAGAGAGGAGATGAGAAGTTTCTCATGTGAGGAATTAAAGAAGGAAGAAGGGAGAGTTAGATGAGGAAGTTGAATGATGAAACTGGAAGAAAAAAAAACATGGAATTACAAACTGACCTCATTTAAAACATTTAGATAGAAAGTTTTTTAAATTTTTAGTAAACTAGAAAATGAAGGACAGTTCCCAAAATTTAAGGAACAAGAGTGGCTTGGAAACTTAAAATATCGAAAATACTTGAAATTTTTATCTTGTGAAATTCAGTAGTCAGTTGGAAGACAAAGGGTTTCAAGTAACATTGAGGGCACACACATAAGCATGTGTAGAATGCATGCATTCACTGTATACATGCATGTCTGTATATAGACCCATGAGTCCTTGTGGGTATTCATATCAGAAATTCTTTTAGTGGCATAAGAAGGAAGAGGCAATGGTAGTGGTCCACCCTGCTTGCAAGCTCTAAGTGGATTCATGGTTTATGGAGAATTTTCAAGCAGCAGTAAGACCTAACAAAGTTGTTCTGCTTTTTTATTTTATCAAGTAATAGTTATTCTACATAAAATCAGTCATCAGAGACTCGTCCCAGAAAAGAAATCTGTTAGTCTAATTTCCAAACAAAATCAGTGGTTACTGCTGGATTGTGTATGTGTGTCAACAAATTTTATTCTTAAAATACTTTTTCTTTAATAAACATTATATTTTACAGATGATGTGAATTCCCACTTACAGAAACCACCTCCTCAAATGAGTTGACACACATCCTTTGAGGTCAGTGTTATTGGAGTCTGTGCAGGGCTCTGTTTGTGTCCCTGTAGTACATAGTTCTGCCCTTAAATAGTGAGTTTATAGGAAAATTCATTGTCATATGAAGAAACAAAATTTGAGTAATTTCATCTCTGTCATTCTGTATGACCACTTGCGGATTTTATTGTATTTAAATTTAAAATAGTGAAACAGAATGAAGACCATAAAGTATATATTTTTATTTTGTAAATTTCAAATTTTAGTTAATTCATCAAATATTTCAGAGCATTTTCAAACTTTCTTCAAAATCAAAATTTCTTATTTTAATCATTATGTCCTAAAACTAAAAATTGGATCAAAATATGGGTTATTACTGATTCTTATTGAAAATCATTTTTTCTTATAAGAGGAGGGTTTTACATAATCTACTGTAAGAACCAAATACACTAGGTATTTACTGACTCACATACAATTGCTTTCATGCAGAAAAGCACATGCATGTGGTGCTCGGTACAGGGAATATGAAATTGGTTGGTGGGGAGTGGTAGGGTATTGAGGCAGTCTACCATTTCCGTTATCAAGTCTTTTGCTGGATGGACACAATATTTGTTGTGCATTTATGGAATCGTAAGATCCTCTACACCAACCCATATGAGCCAAATGATCTAAGCTCTCCTAGATGCTTTCACATGCAAGTCACACCTATGTGTCTGGCTTATTTTCAGCATTCATATCAACTGCAATGATATACTGTGGCCACATCACACCAGCTTGAGCTGATTATGGATACCTGAGCCCCTGATATCTAGTTGGTGGCTTGAAATTAGCAATAGGGTGTATTCACACCACAGATATCAGCAAATACAATAAATCAGGACTCTCTCCAACTCTGTCGACAGCTTCTTATTAAATATTTACTTGTGCGATAATGAATAAGAAAAAAGATTAAAAAAATTTAATGCAATGAGACTAACAGAAAGTAGTTCTTTGCTAGATGAGGAAAAGGAGGCTGAAAACCCTTAGCATGTCTTAATGAGGAATTCTAGAAAGAATGGGAATACCAATCCAGGGTGGCAAGATTTCCTAGTGCAAGGGCAGAATGACTAAATATCCATTTTTCTTTTTTCTTTGCAGTTACTCTAACAAAATCTTATTCAAATCGGGGTGGGGGGGGAATTTTTTTTTCATATAATATATATATTCATATATATAACGTATATATGTATATATTCATATAAATAATTTTATATATATATATATATATATATACTTTGTCCTTTTAAAAAAAATGTCTTCCCCATTTTTTCTAATGGCCTTACAACAGCTATCCAATGCCACATCAAAGCAAACTGTTAGTATTTTAAGTATGTTAGGTTCTCTTTAACATTTTCACAATGAATAAATAACCCTTACATTTCTAACGGCAAGTGAAAATTGCAATTACATTTAGAACCTCATGTTTTTAAAAGCTGTATCTATTTTTGAATCTGTTATGTCACGTGTTTTTGTTTTATTTACTGTACATTGGCTTAAGAGAGAAGCACTGGAGTCCTAAAAAGTAAAAAAAAAAAAAAAAAAAAAAAAAAAAAAAATTATATGGACTGACATTACAAACACTGAAAAACATTTTGTAAAGTCACAGTAGTGCTCACCCTTGGGGTACAAAAACTTTCAGTAAAACATGAAGTGGAGGAGCCTTATCAATTATATTTTGAAATTGAAATGTTGCTATAGAGAGCTTTTATAAAGCTTGTGTATCTTGGTTTCTGATTAGGAGATTAAAATGTGTCAAAGCTAATAAAATAATTAATATAAATTTACCCATTAAATGTAAAACCTGCTTGCAAAGAATATCAGATGACTCAACAAGAGTGACTACCTTCTGCAGAATTCATGCTCACTTAACATATGTATGTCTTCCGCACTACTATACTTTCAAATCATTCTCCATTAACCTTCTTCATGATTTACTTCAAAATGCAGAGTTTCAATTTTCAAAATACTTAGGAATCCTTTCAGGTTTAATATTTCTGTGACCATGCTACTTTAATCTGTATTTTCTCTGTCTTATAATACAAACACTTTATTTTCAGAATGTACAGAAACAAGACCTTTTGAGCTCAGCTTTTATCAACTTTTATTAATCTCTTCTGGCTCCACTCCTCATCTTTTCCCATCCCTCTTAGTAGCTTACAGTTCTAATTCTTTATGCCTGAGCTACTTCATATCCCTCCATATCAGGATGTTACCTTCTGTGCATTAAAGTGTGCATGTGGAAGAGGACAAGGAACAAAGGTGCTGACAACAGTGGACCCTTGGAAAACTGGGCATCGCAAGGTCTGATCAGACCATTTTATCTGTAGCCCAACCAGATTCCAATGTCGGGACACAGTGTATGTGTGTCTGTTTAGGGACATTTGTTATGTGTGACAATGAGAACTGGGCTCAACAATTTTCCAGATACAAGGGTAAGCAAGGTTGGTGCAGGCAGATATACTGTAATTCTTTTTTTTTTTTATTTCCAAGTCTGAATCAGCTATTGAATCATTTACTTTTATTTTTTCCTTGCTGGAAAATTAAATATTCTCCATATTGAGAATTTTTAGAGTATTTAAGAAAATTATTCAGTTTGCCGTGTGATGATTGACCTACATTGTAATTCAAGAAAACTCACTTCTCAGGATATAAAATTTCAAGACATTCAGACAGGAATATTATCTCAGCTGTTTGTGGGATTCTCGTATCCCTTCTTAATTTAATCTTTAAATTTCATACTAAAGATGAGGTACGATTCTCTTGCTACAATTATTAACCTCTGCAAACTAAAACCTCATTTTCAAATTAGGCACTGGTAAATGTTTCTTTTTGTGGTATTGAAACATTTCTAATTTGTGATCAGACAAAAACAATGAACACTCAAAACTTGAAGTTGCATTAATTGAATTATGAACACATATTGCTATGAAAAACCCTAAAAGTAGCTTTATGATTTGTAACTAGTAACTGCTCTAAGTGAACTTCAGTCCTAAAATACATGCCATCCCAGATCCCTCTCCTTTGTCTTTCCTTCGACTCCAAAAAAGATTGCATATAATTCATCAGAAGCAGGTAAATCACAAAAATCTCCAAAAAAGATTTCTGCTTTCCTCGGTAGTCCACTTGAGTACTTAGCAAATCCGATGATCAGATTTTGATTTTTTTCTGATCAGTGAAACAAAAATCACCCTTGTCAGGTACTTCCCCTTCTCTGGGATAATAGAAGTCTTAAGTGTCCTTGACATGTAAGTGAGCAGGTAGCTCACCTAATGGTTGATTTCACATGCTCACTTTACACATACCCATCCTCCAGAAAATATTCCTCTCACCCACTTAAAAATCCCAGATTAAGCTACTGGGTCCAAAGAAACACATTAACATAAAATATTTACATGTCAAAGAAGAAGTCTTCTCTCTGAATTTATTCACTTAAAATTATTTAACACCTCCATGATTTAGGCATCATTCATTGTTATATTAATACATATTAGATAATAAGGTAAATAAATCCCCTTCATTGTTATATTAATACATAATAGATAATAAGATAAATAAATCCCTAATGTGATATATATATATATTATATATATATGTATATATATGGCAAAGACTGTTGCATATGTCTTCTCTAACTTAACATCGTTAACAGAAGGAGGGGACCAGCAATGCCTAAGAAACACATTTAAAACCCAAAACGTTGAAACTTAGCAGAATCAGATGAGAAATGAGGAGTGAGAGGTGTTTATAGATGACAAGCTTCAGTGGCACTCATTAGGTGGACCTCTAATTCATAATTTTTTTGTCCACCTTATTGTTGATTACTTTCCAAATGCCTGGGTTTGATTGTTCCTGTTAATACTTCCATGTACTCATTCCAATTAAAGAAACCACCCGTCCTACCTTCTCACACTGTTTTTTCAATGTGTATCATTTGCTTTTTATTTTCCTTTTTATTTTCCATTTCACTGTAGTTTAATATGCATTCAAGTGATTTATGCTTCTGGGAAGTGGGGTGAAGATGAAAGAAATGCAGAAGACAAAAGTTCAGCTCTGGTCCAAGTTTTCAATTTCACTATTATTATATTGCTAAAATTTAAGAATTTTTCTGTGCTGATATGTTAGCTAGCCCTTCCATTACTACCACTTCCAGTTCCAGAGATGCAGTATCAGCCCTTCATTTTCAACTTTTGGCTAATCCATACTGATAACCTCTATCACATTTTCCCCCCTTCTTTGTAAGGTAAAAATCTCAAAACCATTATTGACTTTGATCCTTGTATTATTTACAGCAGGGTCAAATCTCCCACACACCTGACAAAAATAGCCTGCTTGCAAAAGCAATCCTTGTGAATAATAACAAGCATTTTAATCACTTGTATTCACAAAGGAATTTGCATTAATAAGTTTCCTTTTGAGAACCCAAGAAAGGTACATCATCCCTCTCCTAGTACAAACTACTTGGCCTCTCTTCTTGAAGACAGGAGGGTCATTTTACAAGAACCAAACACACATCACTCCTTAAGTTATTTTGCTTAAGCTAGACTCTAACTACATAGCATTTAAGATGTTTCTTTGTGAGATAAGACATGTCACAGCAATTCATAATTTGTGATGTTAAATGTTGCCTGTCAATTCTCAATAATAATACCCTAGGTTGGTTATTTGGCAGAGGAGGGAGGTCAAATTCAACAACGCTAAAGCAATACCTTTAGTGTTCTTTTAACCATTTCTAATCCCCTTTAAAAGATAACTGCACAATCTCTGTATTGTAATAAATGTCAAAATTTATTACTAACAAGACTCTAAGGCCATCTCAAACTTAATAAAACTCCCCATAATTATTCTTGACTTCCAGATGTGACAAAAAAGAAAGAAAAGGAAAAGAGAGAATTTTTTGAGGAGCAAATGGTAGACATATTTTATGTAAACATTGATTTATATGTATCTAGTCAATGATTGAAACAATGATCTATATGTAATAATGTGTAGTGTATAATATAGCAATAAATTATACACATAAACATACAATCTCTCTAATCTATTTTAAAAATTGATGGTTTTTAATACACTTGGTTTTTTTAAATGCTACTTATTACCATTGCAAAGTATTTAGGATCTGACAAAATGAATAGTTTAAAACTTTTCAGTCCACGTGATAACTGAAGCACAGCATTTTTACCAAGGTATTTGGAAACTGATGCTCATGATTAACACTGCCAAAGAATTTCCTGGAACGTGGGCTCAAATAGTTTAAAATTTTGGACATGTCTCCCCTAATTTTAAGTACCTTTGGAAAAGTAGAAAAAGAAATTCTGTCATTTGCTGGTTTAACTTGGCTGGAATTTTTTTTTTTTTTTTACAGAAACCACTTTCATCAATAGATTAATGTTTGTTAAGCAAATAAAAACATATATTTTAGAGCTAAAACAAAAGTAGTCCTCAAAAAAGAAAGTACATCTAAATGTGCTTTAATCAGTTTAAGTGTTTTGTAAAACTAATGCCAATTTGAACACTCTGTCCGTAATGGGCCACTAGTAGGCCCTTTCTATAATTATGAGTAATCAGAGCTCAAATTATAAACTCTGCCAAGGTCCAATTTGAGCACCCACTTTCTTGCCTTAAGCAATCAAACTATTCGGCCCAGTAACTCCATAATGCTGTGATTTTTTAAAATCTCCAAATTGAAAATTCCAGGAACTTCCTTTAGTACCTAATTCCCTTTAGAATTCAGAAGTTTTTTCTTTTGTGTAATGTCTATTCCCCTTTTTTGTGGTATTAACATATAAATTCTTTGCCCTAGTTTCCTTGAAACAATGATTTATCAGCTAAAGTCTTGCAACAACAGCTTTCTCTTCTTTAATTTTATGTCTCTACACATTTTCCTTCACAGATTTTATTTTCCATTCATTTGATTGTGTAAGTTTTCTTTCATCTGAAAAGAGTACAGATACTCTCACTTTGTATTTTAAAAGGCTCTAATATCTATGTTTTGAACTACTAAGTGGATGGTGAGTGTTACTGGGCACAGCAGTTGTTCATTGTTTCCCTTTACATCAGTTTGCTTAGCATCATGAAGATACACTCACTCCCACCCAAAGAGTCATCCATTTTGCCCAGAATTATGTAATCTAAATCAGTCCAATGAAATGCAGACTTTTCTGAATAAGAATACCAAGATTAGTTTTGGAACAAGAAATAAACTCATGGTGTAGATAGCTGGTGGAAAAACCCAGGTTCTCCTGAGAGGTGAACTGCTATTGGGTCCAACCATTTTCTCTAACCTGACCAGGATTCTCGGCAGTTAACAACTGGTAGTTTGTAACCAACAAAATGCATATGGCGCACATGAACCATCAAGTAGAATATGTAAGGTAAAACAGAAGATTCCTGTCCTATAATATTTACTACTGAAACCTCTGTTAGTTCACTTGGGTAAGAAAATCGCCATTTATTCTATGAGGAGGCAGCGGTGCATGAGGGTGAAGAAGGACCTTCCGCAGAAGGCACATGTGAGTGGAGAACAGTTCATCCATTTATTGTTGTACTGAAGCAACTTGCTTCATCTTCTTCAGTCTCAGTTTCCTGATCTGTTCAGTACCAATGCTTATAACAGTATACAGTGTTGTGAAAAATCAAAAGAGAAGAATATAGAAAGTGCTTGTCTCACTATCTGAAATTAAGCAAGCACCTATGTTTATAATTAATACTACCATGGTTTACTTTTATGCTCTCAGTGGAGAATTTGTTTCCCTATAATTCCCATACACAAAACCAGAATTCAACAGTGGGTAACACTATAGAAATTATTTAAATAAGGAAAAACAATAAGAAGAAAAGGAATCATATTTAAAAACCAAATTATAGGGGCTGGAGTTGTGGCTCAGTGGTAGAGAATCTGCCCAGCACATGTGAGGCACTGGGTTCAATTCCCAGCACTGCATAAAAGTAAGTAAGTAAATAAAATAAAATAAAGGTCTTGTGTCCATCTACAACTAAAAATATTTTTTAAAAAAACCAAATTACATATATTATGTATAAGTATAACTTGCTTACAATATTAGTTTATGGAGAAGATATGTATAAGTATAACTTGCTTACAATATTAGTTTATGGAGAAGAATGGATATTTTTTTAGTTATGCTTTGAAACTTGAGGTGGATTATCAAAATCAAGATTAGAGTCAGCTTTCCAGTGGTCACTACTCCACTGGGTGCTCTCAGTTTGAGGCAAGATTCCTTGCGTTATTCTTCTGGTATTTGTTGGCTTTGTATCGTTTTGCCTCCTTGTCAAAATTCAGTGTTGGCTGCATGAAAGCAACCGGCATTTGTTTCTTCTGGCAAAGAGAAGTGGCAGGAGAGTGGTTGGGAGAGCTGTTTATGGAATAACTCTGCATTGGTGAACGTTTTTGATCTCTCGGCTTTCATCCCAGTAAAAACCACGAGGGAAGTAGCAAGCAGCAAAAATTATTTCCTTTATTGTAAAATTGCAATGGTAACATGATTTTTTTTTTTTTTTAATAAAAAGTGCCTGTTTGCAAAGACAGTACGACCAACACCACTTTTGGTCCACTCATATGTAATGCTGGACAATTGTTTTGCTTTTCTCCTGAATGTCCCAAGGTGCCAGGTATTGAATTTAACTAATTTATTCCAAATGGGTAATTGATTTGGAATGTGAAAGCAGTTTTGCATATAAATATGAACTGTGTCAATAACATTTCAAAATTATTAATCATTTAAGTTTTTATTTAGGAATTGCATGGATTGATTAGTTATGTTAACAAATGCATCATTTATCGTTTGGCACAAACCCAATGTTATAGGAAGACAGCTTATGTTTCCAATACTGCATATACTCTTTCACCAAAATATATATAATCCTTAAAAGAAAAATGAATAAAACATTTTTAGAAATCTCCTGTATGAGTTTTATTACAATCTTTCCAATTTCTCATATCAGAGGTGGCTTACTTCCATGATTTCTTTAAGTCTTTCAAAGAGAATTGCTTTTCTCCTTAGAAACATTAAACACACACAGACAACACCAAATAGCACATCTGCTTTTTTAAAAGTTTGATATATTCTTTTAGTTTTCTTATTTAGATATATAAAATGTAGGTAAGTTGTAGCAAAGAGTTCTATGCTTAGGGAAATATCAACCATATTTTCCTTTTACTTAGTATCATTAGAGATGTAATCATAATTGTACTGGTGCTGGTATGTCTACTGAGTGAATTAGTTTCATTTCAAGACCAATTACATGAAGGTTTCATTGTCAAGGGTCACAAATTGTTCTCTGTTATCTGTAGAACTCAAATTATGGTTGAAATTTTGCAAAATAAACACCGCTCTTTTCTAATATGATTACTTAAAATGTTCACATGAAATATGTATAGCTAAATTAAATAGAAAAATTCAGTTCTAACTAGGAACTATCTTACATGTTATCTGAAATTGTTTGCATTTTCCATCTTTTTATATTTCATAAAATTTTGACAGACTCTTTGGTGTGTTTTCAAACTTTTCCTTTCAGCTTGTTTACTTATAAGGACTATACTGAATGGCATTTCCTTCCAAATCTTACCCTTGGAATTGTTACCTATTTAATTCCACCATCTTAAATGTCTTAACTGAGACCATTTCTTATCTGTAGCTGGTGCATTTTTCAGAAGAAAGTCAAGCTACTACGAACTCAGTATTCTCCCCTGTACTTTCCCTTTTATCCTATGCTTACACATTGCAAATACCCAAAGTATAAAACTAAATGATAGGCTATCTGAGTTTTAGAATTAGATTTTTATCATCTGTCTGTTCTTGGGGAAAAAAAAATCACGAAAGTTCATATAACCTTAGTTTCCTCACCTATGAATAATTCAACAGATGGTTACTCGAATGGTTACTCTATTAAGCTATTACATATTTGAGAGAAAAAAACTGTTACACAAATACTGCTGGCATCCCACTGATGAAAGCAATATTTTCATCTTTCACATGACTAGTTTGATGAGTTTCCACCCTTCTGATAGGTCCTGAACAGGCAGTGGGCATGGCCACGGGATGATGGAGACTATCTTCAGGACACACTAGCATCTCACAGAGCATGTTCACAGGTAGCATGCTAATTCACATTCCTGGGCGGTGGGACGTGACCTTCAGACAAAAATGAAGAGGTTCGCTGAGAGGTGGTCAGAATCAGAGCCCGGACTCAGACCCAGGGTCTCTACCTTGGAAAGCAGGTAGCACTATGTCCCTTCTCCCTCTCTCAAAAGCCATTTTCAGTGTTGATTCACATATTACTTACTTGCGATTTTTAATTTTTTTGTTTTCATTCTTTGAGTTCCATTTAAAAATATTCCCCTCATCTATTTAAATCATTTTCATAATTATATATTTTCATTTTTGCATATGAAAAACCACCATAGCAAACTATGATATTTAAAATATGATAAATGGTTTTGCATAAAGGATGACAAGCCCTTGAAAAACTTAAAGACGGTGCAGACCCGCTTATTGCTAAAGTGTGTGTCACTGTGTAATGTTAACATCAATAAAATGGATTAATTTTCCCTAAATAATATATTCAAGTAGAGAAAATTCTTCCATAACATTTATTTAATGAAGGAATAATTTCTTATTACAAAAGAGATCCCATTTATATTTGTATCACATTATGATTGCCCCCTTCTACCTTGCAAATAAAGCCCTCAAAATCCTATATATTTATTAATTAAAAACCTTTGTACTTTTAGAACTAATGATAATTCTACTAAATAATCACAAGTTGTGCCTTTATTAATCACTACTACTAAGAAGCTGATATTAACCATAAAGATCATCTTTATATAGTAAGTTATTAGAAAAGAATTAGTCTCATAAACTTTTCTAGGCCAAACACAATTTTGCAAAGGATGATCTATGTAAATAAATCAGCTTAGCATAAACATTATCTCACAAAGTAAACTTGAATTTTACTTGCTTAATTTATTTTTTTTAAGAAGTCTGTCTGGAATGTAATTTTTTCCTGTGGTAAAATATATGTAACATAAAATTTACCATTTTATTAATTTTTAAGGGTATTATTTAATATATATTTAACCATGGCCATAATGTTGTACATTCTACACCAGTTTGTTTCCAAATCTTCTGCATTACCCCAAAAAGTAACTCTCTGATAATTAAGAAATCATTTCCCCCTTTACATTTCCCTCTGCCCCTTAGCAGCCTTTTAATCTACTTTTGGTCTCTATAAATTTGCCTTTTAGATATTTCCTATCAGGGGAATCCTATAACATTTGCCCTTTTGTTCCTTGCTTATTTCACTTAGAATAATATATTTTTAAATTTACACACACATTTTAATATTCATTTTGTTAATGAGCCAACGAAATTTTTGTAAGTTTCAGTATCTACAAAACCTGAGGTCATCTGCCTAATTCATATTAGTTACTAAGTAATAAAACTAAAATGCCAATAAAAACTATATGAATATATACATAGACATACACCTAAATATATATGTACATATATACAAAAGTATACATGAATGTTAAAATGACCAATATTTTTCTTAAATTTATATTCTGAGGGGCTGGGGAGATAGCTCGGTTGGTAGAGTGCTTGTCTTGCAAGCAAAGGCCCTGGGTTCAATGCCCAGCACCGCAAAAAAAAAAAAAAAAAAAAAAAAAAAAAAAATTTATATTTTGAAACAATTCTTATAAAATTTCTGAATTTAGACAAATTACTCCATTTTAATAAGATGAAATACTTTACTCTTTTTATAGTACTTTAATTGGAATACAATTGAACATTTTGTATTCTTTGCATATAATCACTCCTGTAAGAATTTGTTCTTTTTAGAGATATGTGACAGTAGAGTGTATTTTAACATACTATACATATATGGAGTAATTTTGGGGGGAAGGGGGTACCAGCGATTGAACTCAGGGGCACTGGACCACTGAGCCACATCCCCAGCCCTATTTAGTATTTTATTTAGAGACAGGTCTTACTGAGTTGCTTAGCACCTCGCCATTGTGAGGCTGGCTTTGAACCTTTGATCCTCCTGTTTCAGCCTCTGAGCTGCTGGGATTACAGGTGTGGGCCACTGTGTCCAGCTGGAATAATATTTTTAAGGTTCATCAATGTATTGGAACTTTGTTTCTTCTCCTGGTCAAATAATATTCCATTGTAAGTAGATGCTTCATTTTGTTTATCCATTCAATTGCTAATGGACGCTTTGTTCCATTTCTTGGCTACAGAAAATAATACTTCAAAGGACATTGTAGACAAGTATCATCTTTCAATTCTTTGGAATATATTTCTGAGTGGAATTGTTTTAATTGTTCAGTCATTTAGTAATTCCATGTTCAGCTTTCTGACCTGCTGCCAAACTATTTTCTACAGTGGCTAAAACATTTTATGTTCCCAATAGCAATGTGCAAAGATTTCTTTCTCTACATACTTGCCAACACTTATTTTTCCTTCTTGTTATTTTTTATAATAGCCATCATAATAAAGGTGAAGTATTATCTCATTGTGTTTTGGTTTTGGATTTGCATTTCCCTAGTAACTAATGTATTTGAACATCTTTTCATGAACTTTTGGCCATTTTGTGTTTATCTTTTTGGAAAAATGTCTATTCAAGTTCTTGATTCACTTTTTCATTTCACTCTTTCAATGTTTCATTGTAACATTGTTGCTGCTGAATTGTAGGCATCATTTGTATATACTGGATATGTTAAAATATCAGCTATTAGATTTACAGTGTTTACTTTAATTCCATGTATTTTCTTTTCACTTTCTTGATATGATTTGACACAAATTTTAAATTTTACAAATGCTTTGACATATATTTTCCATTTCATAACTTCCAGTAAGTATATTTTTCTTTTATTACCTTTGCCTTTTATGTCTTATCTATAAGTCCATTGCCACATTCAAGGTCATGAAAATCAAAAATCTATCCCTCTACTTTATTCAAAGAATTTATATTTTAAGCACTTTTCAGTACCAGAGATTGAACCCAGGTGTGATTAACTACTGAGCCACATCCCCACACATTTTTATTTTGAGACAGGATCTCATTAAGTTGCTTAGAGTATCGCTCTTTTTTTTCTGATCTGGCTTTGAACTTGTGATCTTCCTGCCTCAGCCTCCTTACCCGCTGGGATTACAGGTGAGCACCACCATGTCCAGCTGTATTTAAGTTCTTATGTTTAGGTATTTAATCCATTTGGAGTTAATTTTTGCTTATTATGTGAGTCATGTGTTCAACTTCATTGTTTTTCATATGAAAATTCAGGTTTCCCAGTGCCATCTGTTGAAGAAACTATTCTTCTTGGTCTAACAGATTTGAAATCCTTGTCAAAACCAATTTGTACTTTATACCTGAACTCTCAATTCTGTTCCACTGGTATGTACATCTAACATTACGTATGCCAATATCACAACGTTTGTTTTAGTCAGCTTTTTGCTGTTGTGACTAAAAGGCTAGACGAGTACAATTTTAGGGAAGTAAAGTTTATTTGGGGGTGCTCACGGTTCAGAGGTCTCAGTCCATAGATGCTAACTACATTTCTTGAGGGTCAAGGTGAGGCAGAATGTCATGGTGAAAGAGTGTGGTGGAGGGAAGCAGCTTACATGATGATCAGAAGGCAGAGAGAGAGATTCCACTCACCAGATACAAAATATATACCCCAAAGGCACACCCCCAATGACCCACCTCCCCAACCACACCCTACCCACTTTCAGTTGCCACTTAATTAATCCCATCAGGGGATTAATTCACTGATTGGGTTAAGGCTTTCATAACCCAATATTTCTCCTCTAAATCTTCTTGAATTGTTTCACACATGAGCTTTGCGGGGACACCTAATCTCTAAACCCTAACGCCATTTTAATTGTCTTATCTTTATAGTATGTTTTACAGTTAGGAAGTATGGTTCCTCCAATTTCTTCCTCTTTTTCAAAATTATTTTGAGTATTTGGAGCCCACTATAAACTGAGAATTGGCTTTCTATTTCTGTCTACACGCACACACACAGGCACAGACACACACACACACACACACACACATGCTTTTAGAAGTTTAATAGTGATTGTTTTAAATCTGTAGATCACTTTGAGTAGTATTGACAACTTAACTTTATTAAGTCTCCAGCTATAAACACAATTTGTGTATTTTATTAATATATATCTTTTTAATTTTTTTCAGCAGCATTTTATGGTTTTCAATGTAAAAATGTTTCATTTCTTTGGTAATATTTTTCCTACTTATTCTGTTCTTTGAATGCGATTGTAAATGAAGTTGTTTTCTTAATTTTATTTTTGGATAGTTCATTAATAGCATGCACAAATATGATCCATTCAATATAATATGGCACACAAATAGAACAAAGAAAAAAGTTGACATGATTATCTCAATGTACATAGAGAATACATTCCCCAAATCTGACAAACTTTATTGACTAAAAGAAAATCAGAAAAGTAGAAATATAAAGAAACTTCCTGCATATGAAATAGGGCATTGACAAGTCCTCTGCTGATAGCATCACACTCAATGTTATGTGCCTGGAAGCTTCCTTGCAAGATCAGGAGCACACTGACGCCCACTTTCAGCACTGGTCCAAGTGGAAAAGAATAAAGAAGAGAGACCCATACTAGAGAAAAAGATAAAAGGAACCTCCGTCCCTGTTTCACAGATAACATGATCTTATGCATACAAAATCCTTAAAAATCCCCCAGAAAGTTAGTAGACCTAATAAATGAATTCAACGAAGTTTTAGAGTTCACAATAAACTTAAAAATCTACTGTGTTTCTGTACATCAGAAACAAATAATGAAAAAGTAATTATTTTTAAGGCAATACTTGCTTTATAAATGCAAACTTTAAATAGTTTCAAGTTCTCTGAAGACTCATTTCAGAATTGCAGAGGCATGTTTGTGTAGCCCTAGGATGGCGGCTGGCGTTGAGCCAAGAGGTGGCGCATAGTTAGTGTTAACACGGCGTGATCTACTTTTGCCTAATTAGTTGATGTCTCCTTTGTGCTAGTGGTCAACAGATATTCCTCATTCTTTCTTGATTGGTACCTTGGTGCATGCTCCAACTGTACTACTTAATCCTAAACTGATTGACTGCCTTAGGTATATAAGACACACACCTATAGGAAGCACCTCAGATAAGCAGCACCTCTAGATGGCAGAACGCGCAGGTTGCAGATTGCAGATGGCAGAACGTGGGACTAAGCAGACAACTCTAGATTGCAGAATGAAGGTTGCAGGTCACAGGACACACCACTAAGAAGCACCTCTGATAGAAAGCACCTCTGATAGCACGCACCTCTAGCACGCACCTTTAGGACGCAGGATGCAGGACGTACCTCTAAGAAGAAGAAGCAGACCTCTAAGAAATAGCTCCTCTGAAAGCTGTAGCCTCTCTGAAAGAGTAGCACCTCAAAAATTAAGCAAAGTCTCTCTTCCTCTAAGCAAAGTCTTTCTTCCTCTCAAAGCCTCTTTTCCTCTAAAAAGCTAAAAGTAAGCAAAGCCTCTCTTCCTCTATAAACTGGAGAATAAACAAGTAAGAAAGAAAGCAGACCACTAGATAAAGATAATAGAAGTAGTTCAGTTCCATCCCACCTCCGATAAATTACTGCGAGATTGTTGCTGCGGGCGGCAACACAGAATGTCTCTAAATAATTCATCCTTGATTTCCCAAGTAGGTGCTAAACAATCTTCTGAAATTTAATGCACTAATTATTGTGGGGGAAAGTGGATTTTTTCCTATCCTATAGGAAAAATGATAATAACCTTAAAAGACTCTTGTTTTAAATCCTGTTCTTTCAAAGCTTATATTGCAGGATAATATGACTGCATTTGATATCATCCTTATGATGCAGGACTAGTTTGTTTGCTCTGTCTGGATGTCCTGTAATGCTAGTCATCAGAACAGTGGCAGAAATCAATCTCATTCTATTTTGTTGGGAAAAGATTGAAATTCATTAAGAAACTGATGTATTAAAATAGTTGTACACAATCCAAAATAATGTATTTTTTTACTTGTTAAGATGAAATTCTTACTATTCTTTGTTAAAAAGATGGAACTCTTCAGGAATTTGCACGTCATCCTTGCACAGGGACCATGCTAGTCTTCTCCATATTGTTCCAATTTTAGTATACATGCTGCTGAAGTGAGCAAAAAATAAGGTATTTTAAATAAAAACACTGTACTTACATGGAATTCTAATAAATGTAAATTCCAGTGCTCCATAAATTTTCTTTGAGTTATCATCTCTTACTGAGCATTCCCACGGTTCCTGCTGCTGTCCTTTATTCCCATAATTCCAAATTACTTTCATGTAAATACTTGGATCACATTTATTTATAGGAATTCCTCAGCATGAAGCATCGAGTGAGTTTAGTTACACAGTGACCGGTGTGTGCTCGGGCGTATGGAAGATGCAAAACACACAATAGTATTGGTCAAAACTTTCTTCAGTGTGGTATAAACAATGACATCTTCATCAAAATATTAGAAACTGTCAAAAATGTACTAGTGTTGTACATTGAGAACTGCAAAGCTCGCTGAGAAAAAAATAAAGATCTAAATCAGTGGAGAGAAGTACCCCCCTCCTGTTCTCAGAGTCAATATGAAGAAGTCCACTCATCCTAAATGAACCTGCTCGTTCAATAGAATTGAAATCAAATCTCCTGTAAACTTTTGTGGAAATTGACAGATTCTCAAATCAATGCAGAAGTGTAAGGAACTTAAAAAGTCAAAACAATTTTCAAAAAAGGTTAAACTGGAGACCTTACACTACCTGACTTAAAGAAAGAGGTAGTAATTAAGATTGTGTGTGTATTGTATCAAGATAGAAAAATAGAGAAAAGGAATAGAATTGAGAGTGCAGATCTAAGACTGGTTGTCTTTTAACAAAGATGTAAGGGCAACTAGTGGATTAAAAATAGTATTTTCAGGAATGATCCAGAAACAATTGTACATACATACAAAATTTAATCCATACCTTGTACTATGTGTAAAAATTAACCCAAAATCTATCGTAGACCTATTTAACCCAAAATCTATCGTAGACCTAAATGTAAAACCCCAAATTACAAAACTCCCAAAGAAAAGATAGCACAAAATCCTTGTGAACTTGGGTTATACAAAGACTTCTTAGATATAACAGCAAAAACAATCCATTAAAGAAAACAATAATTATGAATAGACTTTACCAAAATTAAGACCATACATCTTCAACCAAGATCTTGAAACTACCCTTCTCTCTTAGTGCTAGTAATATTTCAAGTTCACATGCATATATTAAAATATACATTATTAAATTGTACCCTTTAAACATGCACAACATTTGTGCACATAAACATATTTTGATAAACATGTTTCTTAAATTGTGTACTTTAAACATACATACTTTAAATATATCAAATACAGATGTTTAGAAAATTTTCTCACAACCCAAATCTCAAAGCATATTTGGAGCAAATCTATTTCGTATGAAAAACAATAAGCAATTTTACATCTTAGGAAGCTTAGGAACATTCAACATATATTTATCTAACAAAAATAACATGCCAGATATGATTCTAGTTCTGGAGATGCATCATTGAACAAATTAAATAATGTTTATTACATTTGGAGTTTAATTCTGATGGGACAGATTGACAGTAAAGAAAGAAAAATGTGTAGTATATGCCTCGTAGCAGTAAGTGCTTTGAAGGAAATCAAACAGTACAAGGAGGAAAAGTGAAAGGAACGGGACAGCCGTGTTTTGGGAGAGATCAAGGACAGACTTCATGGAGAGGGGACAACTGAGCAGAGATCACCCATGAAGTGGAAGGTTAAGACAGAGGAGAACCTCTGGGCAGAGACATCTCCAACCGCAAAAGCCCTAGGTAAGAAAAGGTTCACTGAGATAGAGGAGAAGCAGGAGGCCAGTGTGGCTGAAGCAGGTCTTTGAAGGAGAAATTCCAGGGGAGGAAATCAGGGCACAAGATCCACAGGTGCCTCACGTGCAACCTGCAGATGTTGGGGATTTTCTACACATGTTCTCATACCACCAGGATACTGGATGCAGGAAAGTTAGGTGAAACATATTTGTATGTAGGAATTATTCTGGCAGTAGGGTTGAGAATGGGCTACCAGAGGACTTTATTTTTTTGTTTGTTTGTTTTTATTGTAAACAAATGGGGTACAACCCATTTCTCTGCTTGTACATCAAGTAAAGGCATACCATTTGTATAATCAT
Organism: Sciurus carolinensis; assembly: GCF_902686445.1. NCBI lineage: Eukaryota > Metazoa > Chordata > Mammalia > Rodentia > Sciuridae > Sciurus > Sciurus carolinensis. The sequence continues at coordinate 17,391,679 of NC_062217.1, read as the reverse complement.
ACATTTACATAGGGTAATGGTGTTTGATTCATTCTCTTATTTTTCCTTCCCCGCACCCCTCTCAACCCTCTTTGCTCTCTATAAAGTCTCTCCTTCCTCCACTCTTGCCTCCTTCCCACCCCCCATTATGTATCATCATCCGCGTATCAGTGAGATCATTCATCCTTTGATTTTTTGAGATTGGCTTATCTCACTTAGCCTATTATCCAATTTCATCCATTTGTCTGCAAATGCTGTAATTTTATTCTTCTTTATGGCTGAGTAATATTCCATTTTGTGTGTATGTATGTATATATATACATACATATTATATGTATATATATACAATATGTATGTATTGTATGTATATATATGTGTGTGTGTGTGTGTGTGTGTGTGTGTATATATATATATGTATATATATATATATATATATATATATATCTCACAGTTTCTTTATTCATTCATTAACTGAAGGGCATCTAGGTTGGTTCCACAATCTGGCTATTGTGAATTGAGCAGCTATGAACATTGATGTGGCTGCATCACTGTAGTATGCTGATTTTAATTCCTTTGGGTATAGGCCAAGGAGTGGGATAGCTGGGTCAAATGGTGATTCCATTCCAAGTTTTCTAAGGAATCTCCACATTGCTTTCTAGAGTGGCTGCACTAATTTGCAACCCCACCAGCAATGTATGAGTGTACCTTTTTCCCCACATCCTCGTCAACACCTATTGTTGCTTGTATTCTTGATAATTGCCATTCTAATTAGGGTGAGATGGAATCTTAGGGTAGTTTTGATTTTCATTTCTCTTATTACTAGAGATGTTGAACATTTTTTCATATATCTGTTGATTGCTTGTACATCTTCTTCTGTGAAGTGTCTGTTCATTTTCTTAGCCCATTTGTTGATTGGATTATTTGTATTCTTGGTGTAGAGTTTTTTGAGTTCTTTATGTATTCTGGAAATTAGTGCTCTATCTGAAGTATGTGTGGCAAAGATTTTCTCCCACTCTGTAGGCTCTCTCTTCAAATTGCTGATAGTTTCCTTTGCTGAGAGAAAACTTTTTAGTTTGAATCTATCCCAGTTATTGATTCTTGCTTTTATTTCTTGTGCTTTGGGAGTCCTGTTAAGGAAGTCTGATCCTAAGCCAACATGATGAAGATTTGGACCTACTTTTTCTTGTGTAAGATGCAGGGTCTCTGGTCTGATTCCAAGGTCCTTGATCCATTTTGAGTTGAGTTTTGTGCAGAGTGAGAGATAGGGGTTTAGTTTCATTCTGTTGCATATGAATTTCCAGTTTTCCCAGCACCATTTGTTGAACAGATTGTCTTTTCTCCATTTCATGTTTTTGGCACCTTTGTCTAGTATGAGAAAATTATATTTATTTGGGTTTGTTTCTGTGTCCTCTATTCTGTACCATTGATCTACCTGTCTATTTTAGTGCCAATACCATGCCATTTTTGTTATTATTTTTTTGTAGTATAGTTGAAGTTCTGGTATTGCAATACCCCCGGTTTCACTCTTCCTACTAAGGATTGCTTTAACTATTTTGGGTTTCTTATTCTTCCAGATGAATTTCATGATTGCTTGCTCTATTTCTGTGAGGTATGTCATTGGAATTTTAATTGGAATTGCATTGAATCTGTATAGCACTTTTGGTAGTATGACCTTTTGACAATATTAATTCTGCCTATCCAAGAACATGGGAGATCTTTCCATCTTCTAAGGTTTTCTTTAAGTTCCTTCTTTAGTGTTCTGTAGTTCTCATTGGAGATGCCTTTCACCTCTTTTGTGAAATTGATTCCCAAGGTTTTTTTTTTTTTTTTTTTTTTTTTTTTTTTTGAGGCTATTGTGAATGCGGTAGTTTTCCTAACTTCTCTTTCTGAGGATTCATCACTATGAATAAAAATGCGTTAGATTTATGAGCATTGATCTTATATCCTGCTACTTTACTGAATTCACTTATGAGTTCTAAAAGTTTTCTGGTGAAATTTTCTGGTTCCTCTAAATTTATAATCATGTCATCAGCAAATAGAGATTGTTTGAGTTCTTCTTTTCCTATTCATATCTCTTTAATTTCTTTGGTCCATCTAATTGTTCTGGCTAGAGTTTCAAGGATGATATTGAATAGAAGTGTTGAAAGAGGGCATCCCTGCCTTGTTCCAGTTTTTAGGGGGGATGCTTTCAGTTTTTCACCATTTAGAATGACATTGGCCATGGGTTTAGCATAGATGGCCTTTACAATGTTAAGGAATGTTCCCACTATTAGAATTCAGTGGTGGTGGTCTGAACTCCATTGCTGTGGTAAGGTAAGAAAGAGGGTTTGGCAGTGGGGTAGAGCTGACGGGCTGTGTTCATGGATGGAATGTAAACTGTGAAGAAGGTCAAGGATGATACCAAGGTTTTGAGACTGAGTAACTGATGAATGGAAGTACCATTTTCTGAAATGGGAACACAGAGGAATAGAAATTTTGAAGATAGAAATCAAGAGTTTGGTTTTATACACGTCAAGTTTGCGATAATTGTTGAACATCCAGGTGAAGAGTCAAACAAGCAGTGGGAAATAAAACTCTAGAATCCTGTGGACAGAAGAGAGCTGGGATTGTGATTTGAGAGTCATGGGGATGTGGAGGATATTTAAAGCTGCAGGAGTAGGTGTGTTCATGTAGTTAATAAATGTTTATAAAGACAAAAGCCTGGATGGAGAGATATGTCCAAATAGGGTATATAGTAAGCCCCCATACCTGAAGTCTCCACAAACATGGATGCAACCAAGCAAAGATCAAAAACTTAAAGAATAATTGTGCCTGTAAAGAACTTTGTTCCAGTCATTAATCCCCAATGAAGCAGAACAATTTACACAGAAATTCCAGGATGTTAGATGTTATAATTGACACAGAGATGAAAGTACATGGAAGGATACATGTAGGTTAAATACAAAGACTGTGACATTTTATATGAAGGATTTGAGCATACACGGATTTTAGTATTTGTGAGGTCCTGGAGCAAGTCCCCAGCAGACACCGAGGAATGACTTTTTTTAAGAGCAACATTTTTTCTCAGTGTTTCTGATACAGACAGGGTTCCATTCTGTTGTCTCTGCCATGGCACTGTGGCAACAAAGGGAAGGAATGACAGGAAAGACTTTTGGATGGGTCAGGAACACAAGTCTCCAGCCTGGGGCCTGCTGGTAACTAGACCCTCTGGCTCTGGCTATTCCATTTTCTTCCTTGGCTTCCGTTTCATCATCTATAAATTTAAACAAGGAAGTTCTTTGAACAGGAGAAGAATAAAGAGAAGAAGTAAAATTAACACTAAAGTTTTGAGACTCATTGGTTGCCTGGAAGGAAAGGTACTAGTTTAGGAAGGATTGAGCTACCTGGAGTGTGACCTGGGTCACCTGCAATGACCTGGAAATCTTATACCACTGTTTTTGCAGAGCACTGACTTATTTTTCAGCTCACTTTTCTCTTAATTTATGGTCTTATAACTTAGTCCAGGATGGTTTGGTTTCAACAGCTAAAAACTCCTGAAACTATCTTGAGCAGGAAGAAGACTGTCCAGGGCATCCTGGGGCACTAGGGCATAGTGCTTCCAGGTCTCCTGGGGACAAAACCATACAATGTATCCAGCCTTCCTCGCTCTGCACAAAATCTGTCCTGACTCTGGCAACAGGTGCCTTGAATTCCTGGAATATTGGAACTTTGAATCAGTTTCTACAGATAATTGTTCCAATCTCTGTAAGTTCATGTTTCAGATTCCCTAGATGAGAGAACGTCATCCATTCTGCCTAGCCTCTGGATTGGATTGTCTCAATATACAGACAACTCTATGTCCCTGGTCTAGTTAGGTGTGACTAGGTGTGGGTGTATGTATAATATTTTCTGTATGCTTAAAGAATTCTAACCTTTAAGTTGGGAGCTTCAGATGAGCTCTCACAAATTAAGAATGAAGCTATCTTTAAAGGGATCACATATAAAAATGTTTTAAATTAAAAATTCCAAACTATCATAATTCTTTTTACTCACTCTAATTCATTCTTCCCCTCTTCTCCAACACATACACACACACACACACACACACACACACACACACACACACATTCAAATACTGCTATTCTGTGGCATGAAATGTGAAAGTAATATATATAAAATGTATCATTTCCATTTTCTAGAATGCTAAAACATCAGTGTCTTTTAAAATATTTTTATTTGAGGACATATCTTTGATTAAAAAAATATTTACTAATACTTTATATAAAATAGAGCCAGCCGGGCACAGTGGTGCACACCTGTAATCCCAGGAGCTTGGTAGGCTGAGACAGGAGAATTTCGAGTTCAAAGCCAAAAAAGCAAGGGGCTAAATAAACAACTCAGTGAGACCCTGTCTCTAAAAAAATACAAAATAGGGCTGGAGATGTGGCTTACTGGTCCAGTGCCCCTGAGTTCAGTCCCCAGTAATCCCCCCCAAAATAAACAAACAAATAAATAAAACAACTGAGGAAATATTTTAGGAAAGTAGAAAGACCTAGTCCTTTTAAGTCTATTTAAATGTTTCCTTCATTCTTAACATTTCAACACCCACCATTCATTCATTCAAAAAAGTACGGGTAAGTACCTACTATTTGGAAGGTACAATTCCACAAGCTCTAAAGATTTGAAAACACAGTAGCCTTTGTCATTGTCATCTAGGATCTTACAGCTTAGATAAAAGAGAAACTTTGCATAAATAAGTGTAACAGAAAATAAATAGATACATGCTGTAGTAGACTGTAAGTAAAATACGGGGCATCTAAAGGAGGAATTTTCTAAAATCACCCTAACCTGATACAACAAAGTCTGTCTCCTTGAAAATCCTCCAGTCCTCCTTAGTAGACTGCTGATTATATTCTTTGCAGTGGTCTTTCCAGACTATTCCCAAACTCTTTAATGATTATAATAACATTAACTAACAATTCTTAATAGTCCCACTGAGTGGCAGGCAATGTTCTAATCACCTACATGCCTTAACAGATTTAATCCTTACACTCTTTCCTACCAAGTAAATACTGTTATCCTCCATTTTTGCAGATAATAAAACTGAGGTACACAGGGCTGTGCTTGGTATCAATTGACTAATGAGTGACAGAATCTGGATTTTGCATTTAGTTGGCAAACACCGAAGTTCTTAGCACGACGCTATACTCTAACAGCCCCAGAACATATGTCTAACAATTTCGCTCCCTGTGAGTAAACTTCATAGTCTTCATAGTTTTCTGTAAAGACTGAAATCATGCCAAAGGAGCTCCTTTGCCCCCGACCTCGGTACCTCCATGTTTGTCTGTATCATCATCCTACCTGTCTAGGTGGAAACTTTTTTTTAGCACCATTTCCTGTGACCTTTGTGTCACTCAGTGCCCTCTCCCACATGAAAACTTTCCTAACTTCAAAATGTGTTAATAACTTTCTTCTCAATGCTTCTACTACTGTCCCATATTATTTACTGCTTTTCTGAAAATTGTAGCCCTATTTTATTACATATTCTTTGAGAAAAAAATAAAATAATGATTTATTTCTCTCTCCACATATCTAGCACAGGGTAGGAAACATGAGAAACATTTACATGATTGAAATCATCTAAAATTTTAATTGTAATTAAAACCATAGAATTTAAAACTGTAATATACTAATGGAAAATTTATGTGATTCATTACATTATTTTCGGATAGAATCCAATTTAACAATTGTACTATTTAGCTCTTCTTTTGTCAGGAAATTTTCATGAATCCTCTGCCCTGAGCGAGATCTCTAGATTAGCGAATGACTGTGTATAAGGTCATTTAAAAATGACTTTTCATTTTCATAACCTTCTAAATTTTAAGGCTGTGCCTACAAAATATCTACACAATTAGTTTAAATATCAGCATCAAGCTACTTGATTTATTTTTCTTGGTTATAGTATTTGATACCATTTCTTGAACATATTTAATTTTTGAAAAATTAATCCAAATTATTATAATAGTTATCCCATTTTCATAAACTCCAATTCTTTCTTGATATTCTTTGAAATTTTTTTTCTCCTAAACCAATATGTTTCCTTCTTTTTTAGAACCCTTTTTAAGACATGCAAGCATACCATTTTGCTAAAGGTCTGGGAAACAGAGCTAAAATTTACAAAAAAGAAAAGAAAATACGACCAGTTTTAGTATGTTTTATTCTCACTACAGTCTTCCAAACCATGTTAGTTAATGTTAAGATACTCAGAACAAGAATTTAATGCAAAGTAATATTCTGGAGATTTTGTTTGTCTCTTAATTAAACATTCTGAAAGAAAAACAAAATCTTATATGGCTGAACATTTAGTTAGAAACTAGCATTGCAATAAAATGTTCCACAGGAATGGATATCATGCCTAAATTACTTTTTTTTTTCCTTTTCATAACTCGAAGTTTATTTGGAACTCTTTAGCTGCTTATTTCATATGTTTCATAAGTGAATCTTCAGACCACTATTAAAACTACATGCCTTTACCCTAACTGAAAAGAAGATGGGAAACAGTTCTCTTCTTATGGATGTGTCTTTCTTCTCTAGGGAAGGACTTATCCCTTATTAGTGAGGAAAGCTGAAAAGATAAAAATGAATAATCAGATTGTTGGAAGCAGGGTTTAACAGCTGGTACAAAGTAAACAAACTGCAGGTACCAAATGAGTCCAGGTTTCCGGCCCATTTCTTTTTCTGCAAAATGTCTGGCTCCTGTGTTCTTTATTCAGATGGTTTCATACCTAGCAAAGAACTTTTTTTGGCTGTATTTTGTAGAATATCTGTAGGAAATGAGTTGAGAAACTCAACAGGAACAGCTTGAGGTATTTGATGAATAATAGAGAACTTCCACCATTCAAGTGTCTGACTAGAACAGAATGAGAAGTATTAGAAACTTGGAAAAAAGGAAAGATTGATTCAAAAATAATACATGGCTCTAACCCACTGGCAAATACAGTTCTTTCTAAAGCACTGTCAACAGATCACATAAGGAAAGAGTTTAAATGAGGTTTCCTTAGGTTTATTTGGACTGTCTTCCTGTTGTTTGTTACTTGCTATATGCTTCATCTCAACAAATAAAAAAAATATATATATATATATGTGTGTGTATATATATATATATATATATATATATATATATATATATATATATATATGGGAGGGAAAACCAAAACCTTGAAGAGAAAGCCCCACATTCTGTTTTCAGGGTCTATTTCCTCTGTAGGGGAGATGCTATCCATTTTACATTCTTACTCTATTGAGAGTCAGTTAAATAACTCCTTCAGTCTTCATAGTTTCATTTCCCTTTGACAAGAAAATTCATTAAAAAATGAGTCTTAGTTAACAACACTGTGATACTGCAGCAGAGGTTTGAAAACATACATGAAGTTTTCTTCTGTTTGTATCTAAAAAATATGCAGCACACGCTTTGAATTACTTGACCCCAATTACCTTTATTCAGTTTCTATCTGTGGATTCACAAGCACTGAAAAAAAAATTTAATCCAGCACACATTCAAAAGAATTGAGGAAGTTGACCAAAAGGAATAGAAGGGGAAAAAGTTGGGGATAACTACTGAATTATAATTCCTCATTAATAAAATGAGTCTGTTTGACTAGATAAATGTCTTTCAGTTCTGATAGTCTGTGTGTCTAGATTACTTTCAGGGAATAAAGTTTTCTTTTGATCACCCATTTATTTTTGTTGTTGTTGTTTAAGTCATACATTTTCCTAGTTTTCAGTAAGAGTCAGAGAATTTGTCCTACCATTCCAATCCCCCAGAGTAGGTATGTGTTGGCAATGAAAACACATTTAATAAAATTCAAACATGAGGCACAGTATGGTGAAGTATTTTATTCGTTGGAGGTAGGGAAGGAATCATTTATCTTACAATTTTCAGAATTATTCGTGGTTAAATTCCGTGGATACTTCTCAGTTTTATTTTACTTCAGCTCTGAGCAATTTTCAACATGACTGACTCCTTCACTCAAAACAAAGATCTACATCTTGCTCTTTTTTCTGCCACTGTCCTGTTGGCTTTCCAGCTCTCTTTCACCTCCTCCTGTTCTCTATCACATGCTAAGCTTCAGCCCTTGGGGTTCTATCTTAAGCCTTCACTTCTCTGTTTCCTGTCCCTCTCATTCATATCCAAAATCAGGGTACGCCAATCTATTCCCTCACTCATATTCACAATCCAACCTCTCCTTAGACTAAACCAGTGCTAACCAGACAAACCAACTGCCTCATGAACATCTTTTTTAATTGTTTCAGAGCCACAGAACACAGTGTGTGTAACTCCATCATGGACACATCTGTACACCTACCATCTGCTGGTTCCTTCCACTATTGGGTCCCTAAGTCAGTCATCAAAGACTCTGGCTTCTCCTTCAACTCACATCCAAGCAAATATCACGTACAATTTCACCTTCAGAAACGTGTCTCAAACTTGTAAGTTTTTTCTTGTGCTTTGTTTGTTCCTCCAGGTCCACTGTCACCTCTAGGTCTAAACAACCGTTGTCTTTCGATGGCATCTTGTTTGCAGTCTTTGCTCTTTGAAACCCACTCTTCATCCCCCAGTCTCAATTTGCCACAGACCGTGATTTATCAAAATGCAAATCTGATCCTCTTAATGCTCCTTTAGCTCTCTCCCATTAACATTTGGATAAATCCAAACTTGTTAACAGATTTCATAAAGTCCTTTATTCCTTTACATTCACCTACCCACTGGTCTCCATTTCTCATTTTTTTCTCACCTCAAATTTAATGTTACTTCTGCACAAAATTTTCTTCAGTCCTTCAAAATATCTTTTTCTTTCGTTCTCTGGAAATCTTTATGTAGGCTCTCCTTTCTGCCTAGGGAAAAAAAAAAAAAAAAAAAAAACATGTTTTCTTTGTCAACTCAGCTGAGCAGTATGTAAGTATCCTAAAACATTTTTGTAATTTCTATATATAAGGTCTTCTCTAAACCATTTACACATATTAACATAAATCTTTAATTTTCACAATGGCCCTATTTTTTCTCTATTATAACTGTTTTACACTGATGTATCTGAAAAACAGCAAAGTTAGGGAATCACCCAAGATCAGAAAGGTGGTAACTAACAAAGCCACCACTTGACTGTCTACTGCAGAGCCAATGAGATTAGGTTGAAAGGTCCTTTTCCCTATTAAGACTTCTACTGTCTCTACCCCATCACCCTTAACCCAAACCAGATTAGCTTCTGACACACCTCCTACAGCATGGACCCTGCTCCTACTACCAAAGCACTTGTAATTGAAGTCACTGCTTTTAATTGTCTTTCCTGCCAAACCATAGAGTTCTCATGGGCAGCAATCACATTTATTAAAGGAATGAATGAGTGAACAGAAGAAAACTATCAATGCTCTACATCCCATTTGGCATTTGTCAAAGAAGTTTCCTGAGACTTCAGGAAAAAGCTTTATCTGTCTTGCCAGGACTTCAGCTTCACGATTTGTGAAATTAGAATTATACATGCACTTCCTCTTATGAACAGCCAGCTCATAATCATCTGTGTGCTTCACAAGTCAACACACTCTCCTCAACAGTCCCAGTGAGTTAGACAAGATCTAAAGTTTCCCCTGCAGCGACCCCTAGGTAGCACCCAGCTGTGCCCACACAGAACTGGGCAATGTCTAGCTGAGGCACAGAATTCTTGTTTGCAACAAGCAGATGCTACTCCTGAAGTTGGAAGCTCAGGATTTTTTTTTTTTTAAACTCCCTGTTGCGTTCTCACCATTTGCTACAGAATGCATTTTCTTAGAAACCAACATTTAAAAAGCATGTTTGTATCTCTGAGCTGGCTCACAAATGCATAGGTAATTTTTCAGAATACTGAAAAGGTTCAAATGAAATAGCCAAACATCATTTCTTTAAATGAAAAATTTCTGTTTAGCAGTTAACTCTACTGCTCTTCTGGGACCATGACAACCACCTTAAATATATTTTCTGGTGGTAAAAATCATTCCATTATTTCAACAAGAGATTTAGAAATGGACTCACGAAACATAATTTCATTATAAGTTAGAGTTTTATTTATTTGCATTACCTTTCAAACAATGCCCATAAATTAAAGATAGGGAAAAGTGGGAAAAAATAAAACTGTGATTTGGGAGTGGACATCCTTAGGAGGGTACTCGGAAGGTATGATCATAGTGTGGCTGTAGAATTTGCATAGGATTAGTGGCTAGAATAAATAATTGCTGTGTGACTTTGAACAAATTAGTTAGGTTGTCAACTGTTAGTTTTTCTATAAAATATGACTAATCACTTCAAAAATTGTTAGAGGGAATAAGTGCACATGACATATGGAAAAGATAGATGCTAATTTTAACCAGTATTTTCTGTCAAACTACAAAGAAAAATTTGTGAAATAGATAAAATGAGTACCATAAATAACATTTATGTAGGACTGAGTATACAGTGATCATTGAGGAAAAAGTTTTTTATACTCATTTACTTCTCACTTGTGAGGTGGGGAATATTATTATTCCCATTTCACAGACTGAAGAAAGAACTCCCAACTCAAACTGAGAACTTAAAGTTTCCTATATCCTATTGTGTTACGGTTCTCATAAAAAGGGGATTTATTAGATGGGTGTACATGACCAGAAGCTGGATTGTCTACAATGGCCATGTGCAGCTGGAGAGCTGAAGGAACCAGTAGCTGCTCAGTTCAAGAGGCAGAAGCCCCAGAACAAGAGGGATCAACAGTATGACCCTAGTTGGAGATTCAGGGCTTCTGGAAACTACCTGGAGAATCACTGGCAGAGTCCACTTTGGAAGAGTGAGAGTCTAATATCCTCAGATGGTTGTAGCAGCAATCAAGAACCCGTCCAAGAAGAGTAGAGCTCGCCTCTGCATCTGCTTCCTTGTTCTTCCAACTTTTATTCCAACCAAGCCACCATCTTTTTGGGTGGTACTGACCACATTTAGGGAGAGTCTTCAGTTCACTATCCCACATTCCAAGCATTCCTAGACACACCCTTGACACACCTGGAAGCCTCTGAATCATTGGCATCTCTTAATCCAATCAAGATGACAATTCAAAATAACAATTACACCTATATTCCTGGTTTAAAATATTTTACCCTTATTCATTGGTCAATAGCCAGAATATTCGTGGCCCCTATCAATTTCAAGGTGGAGAACTTAACTGAAGCAACCCAGAGGGATTTTAAATTTATCTCTATTAAGGGATCATTAACCAAAAGGGCAGAAGTGAAGTGAGGACTACAAAAGATGTCTCTGTTGTTTCCTGAGGTGACAGTATCCTGTTCTTGTATAAAATACCTGCATTTTTACCTGCAGAGAAGGAAGATGTTAATAATTGAAAAGTTTTATTATTTGAACTTCCTTAAGGGAAGCAGATGCATTTTATAGAAATAGGAATTTCAACAGCAATGTACAACTCTTAAGGGTCATATTTTGGATTTTGTCATTGTGGCAACAGTTCAGCAGACAAATTCCACATGATATTTTGTTTTTGTTGTAAAAAAGTATTATTTGAGGGGAAACTGGATTTTGCATTAATAAATAAATGTTTTTTGAAAAAGTGTGAAAAAAATCAAATTGACACATCGGATACCACCCTATCTCTTGTCACTTTTTTCCACTAAAGATTTTTTTAAAACAGCCAACATTTAGGAAAAGGACAGAAATGACCACCAGATGGAAATAACTATATTTTTCCATTTTTGAACTAAATTGTCATTTCAAAAAATGTTGCCTCCACTTAAACTGAACACTAAAGAATTAAAATATGCCTATAAAAGTGGGTGAACCAGGTGCATAGGAAATATAGTTAGCTAGAACTAACCTCCCTATCAGACAGCTGTGCAAATAAAGCATTCTTTCTAAATGTGTATATTTCTATTTTCTTTCAGATGACATAATGTATAAGAAATGACTTGGGAAAACACAAAGAGTCATACACATATGACTTATTAGATTAGTTACTTGGATTCAACCGCTTTGCAGAAATGGAACTTCATGAAAATAAAAAAGAATAAGCTGAGGAATTTATATTAAAACTCGAGTGACCAAAGGAATGACCTTAGAAAGATTTAAAACCAAGGAATAGGCTACCACCATCATTATACCTGTTTACCGTTGCCCAACCATCAACAAGAAAGAAGCATGCTGAAACAAAATCCTTAAATCTTAGCCATGTCAAAAATATCATGGATATTGATAAATTCTTATTGAAAATATAGCAATTCATGATTAGTTGCTAGCCTGGCAATTTTAAAAAGGACAATGAAATCTAATGATAAACAATACACAAAGAACTCAATACTGAGTTATTAGAATACTAGCACAACATATTAGAGACAAAGTTATGTGAGAAAACATTCTAAACAGTTTACATCCTCTATTAAGACATTATCTATGGGGTACATCATTTCGTTTCTATGGTTGTACATGATGTAGATTCATACCATTAATGTAATCATACATGTACATAGGATAATGGTGTCTGTCTCATTCCATTTGTCATATCCTCCTCCCTCTCATTTCCCTTTATGTAATCTAAAGTTCCTAAAAACAGTAATAAAAATTACCAAAAATAAATAAATAGGAAAAAAAGACGTTCTCTAAATAGAGACATCCACATTTTCTTCTTTTTCCAAGTTCCCTTATATTTCTGTTTTCAGTAGTATATTTCAACACCAACTCGATGTCAACTGCCTTTAGGATCACATTTCCTTTTGAGCCTTTCCTGTTGACGTTTTTTTTCCAAGTCTCACCCTGCCATTCTACCTGTCCCTTCTACATTGAAGGCACTTTGACTTCCTTGTGTCAGAACCGGCTGAGATGATCTCTTTAAGTTGTCTCTGTGGGTTTGCAGTTAAAGTTATTAAAATCTGTATTCTAAACCTTAAATTTCTTGCTCAAACTCTTATAACTCCCTCTTTGGTTTCCATTTCCTGGCATCTCTCTCAGCAGTCCACACTGCTCTAGTTCCGTCTGCGTTGTTGGCTGTTTCTACCCTCTCCTCTAAGACATCTTTTTGGTGTTGTTTATCTTTGTAAGTATACATGACAGTATTTTGGCATCGTATACCTACATGGAGTATAACTTCCCATTCTTGTGGTCGTACGTAATGTGGAGTTCCACTGGTCTCTATTCATATATGGGCATAGGAGAGTTATGTCCAATTCATTCCACTGTCTTTCCTGTTCCCCCTCCCTTCCCTTCATTCTTCTTTGCCTTATGCAATGAACTTCTGTTCTTCCCTCCCTCCTCCTTATTTTGTGTTAGTATCCACCTATCAGAGAGAACATGCAGCCTTTGGTTTGGGTATTGACTTATTTCACTTAGCATGTTAGTCTGCAGTTCCATCCATTTGCTGGAAATGCCATAATTTCATTCTTTTATTTATATGTTTCATATATGTATACAGGGTAATAATGTCTGTCTCATTCTACCATTCTTCCTATCCCCACCACCCCTCCCCTCACTCCCCTCTGTTTAATTCAAAATTCCTTCATTCTTCCCTACCCACCCCCCACTATGGTTCAGCATCAGAGAAAACATTTGGCCTTTGGTTTTTTGGGATTGACTTATTTCACTTAGCGTGTTATTCTCTAGTTCCATCCATTTACCTGCAAAAGCCACAATTTCATTCTTCTTTAAGACTGCATAATATTCCATTATATGTGTACCACAATGGAATTTTCTTTATCCATTCGTCTGTTGAAGGGCACCTAGGTGGGTTCCATAGTTTAGCTATTGTGAATTGAGTTAGTATAAACATTGATGTGATTGTGTCACTGTAGTATGCTGATTTTAAGTCCTTTTGGGTATATACCAAGGAGTGAGATAACCGGGTCAAAGGGTGGTTCCATTCCAAGTTTTCTGAGGAATCTCCACACTGCTTTCCAGAGTGGTTGCACCAATATGCTGTCCCACCATCAATGTATGAGTGAACCTTTTCCCCCACAACCTTGTCAACATTTATTGACAATTGCTATTGTGACTGGAGTAAGATGGAATCTCAATGTAGTTTTAATTTGTGTTTTTCTAATTGCTAAAGATGTTGAAATTTTTTTCATGTATTTGTTGACCATTCATATTTCTTCTGTGAAGTGCCTATTCAGTTCCTTTGCCCATTTATTGATTAGTTTATTTGTTTTGGGGGGTTTTTTGTTTTTTGGTTTTTTGGGTTTTTTGGTATAACGTTTTTCGAGTTCTTTATATATCCTGAGGTGCAAGTGGCAAAGATTTTCTCCCATTCTGTAGACTGTCTTGCTTGCCGTACCTTTATGTGAAGTGGAGTGTAGTGGACGTCTAGAATGCAGGTTTCTTAGTGTAAGATCCTGAAACTACACCTATGTGGGAGAGAGAGTAGGAAGGAAAAGAGAGTAGATGTCACAATTCTCTGACTCTGCGAACCAATTTTTATTCCTAATACATGTATTAATGCACCGGTAAATTTAATTCTGTAGCTTTAATCTGTGTCTTATTTTAACTAAAAACAGCAAATACCTTTTGGGGGAAAAATATTATCTTCCAGCATAATACTATAGACACAAACTTCAGAAATAAATGACTATCCCCTACAGTAAACAACCTACAATGGCATTCTTCTGGCAGAAAAATATCTTTGATTAATACCTTGCATATTTCAAAATATTTTGTATACCATGGCATAAAAAAGGAACAGCATTTTCTGAATGGTTTACAGTCAGGAAGCTTTTGACTCAGTTCTTGCCCAAGGTAAAGGAAAAACTTTTTAAACTTTTCCTTTATAAACCTATTAAGAAAGTCAGACGACTATATAATTTAGGCCTATAATTCTATGTGGGAGACCAAAAGTTCTCCTGGAGGGAAGAGTTGAGGTTCTGTTATTTCAGCGATTCCCAATCAAATACTCATGGCCCTATTTCTGGGAAGACCTCTTCTCCAGATGACACCACCAAAACTTCCTTCCTTTGTGAGTCTTTGTGGAAGATGAAAGACTAACAGTGAACAACTGAGATAATAGGATATTTTTTCATTCATGATGCCTATAAATTTACATGGAACTTTTAAGGCACCAAAGGTATTCCTACACTGTTATGTGTACTAGAGAATAAATTAATGCAAAGGTGTATTCACGAGTGTTTCTTGATTTACAATGAGATCACATTCTAAAGTAGCACATTGAAAGTATCTAAAGATAAAAAATATGCTTTGAATGTACCTAAACTATCAAGTACCCTAGCTCAGCAGTAGCTCACTGTAGAGAATCAAATGTCTCCCCTTGTGACCCTGGGGTTTTCTGGGAGCTGCAGCACCGAGGCTGCCTGGTATCCTAAGAAAGTATCACACCACATATCACTGGCAAAAGAAAAGATCAAGATTCAAAATTTCAAGGATGGTTTCTACCGAACACCTACTGCTTTCACGCCAACACAAAGTAAATATATCATAAGTCAAACCATCATAAATTTAGACCACCTATAATTCACATATGAAAAACATAAAATGATAGTGTCATAAAGTTATTTTGGGAAAATAGTACATCAATGCTAATGTTACTCATGCAATACACATTATGACCTCTATATAGTCACTTTCATTACTCTTGGTGGCATTTTCTTATGGTTATAAGTGCCAAAATAACCCCCAGTTATATTGGATATATTACTGTAGGCCAGATAATGTGAATTATATGTCTTCAGGGTATCATCTGTAGGCTTGACACAGTGTGTATATTAAGTGCCGAATGAGCAGAGTTGAGAATATTCTACCAAGTATTTCATATATGGCTTATTTAATTATGTTCTCTTAACTCTATTTCACCCTCTGATAATCCTCAGCATACTCACCTTTTGTATTGTACTTTTGGGTATTCTTTCATTGCTTTTATATGGCCTTATAAAATGCATATTACCTTAATATGCATGTATTTTGTTATAGGTAACTGGCATTATGCTATCAACTTATTTCATGACTTCTTTACTCAGTACTATGTTTTCATATTTATTCCTGATTCTATGATTCATGAAATTTCTTGATTCTACAAATAGTGTATTTTTCTTTGGAATATGTTTTTTATTTCTTATCTCATCATTCCCCAACCTCTTGCTATGACAGACTGTGCTCCCATGAGCATTCGTGAGAAAGACAGAATTCCGAGGTGACCCTCAGCACCCATGCCCTTGTGTCATGTCCCTCACTTGAGTGTAGGCAGGACTTGTGAACAGATGGGATTTCAATCCTGTGATTAGACTACATTACCAGCAAAAGTGAACCTTGAGTCTCCAATAAGACCACAGGCCCATACAACATTTAGATTGCAGCCTCACGAGACACTGCAGAAGACCCAAGTAAGACAAACCAAGACTCCTGAAGTGTAGCGACAAATCTTTGTTGTTTGAAGTCATAAAAGTAATGGTAATTTGTTCTATTGCAAAAGAAAATTGAAGTATCCTGTTGGACATGGTTGAGACTCTCCTTAGGATATATTCTAAAAGACAGAATATCTGAGTTATTATGTGCATTTATATTTAATTTGATGAATAGGGTATAAAGTTTCTATATTTCAACACTCCTGGCTAAACCTTGATTTCTATCAGCATAGCTGCTGTAAAATGCATCTCATTTCTGTTACTTCTTTTACTAGAAAGTTTGGGCAATTCATTTGCTTGTTTCATTTTCTTGAGTTTCCCCTTCTATGGGCTTCTTGTTCATGTTCTTTATCATTTCACCATAAATTTTTGATGACTATTTAAAAATGTTTTTATTAGTGCATTACAGTTATACATAATAGTGGGATTCATTTTGACATAATCATACGTGCATGGAATATAATTTGCCCCATTTCAGTACCCAGTACTTCTTTCCTTCCCCTTTCTTCTATCTCTATTCTACTGGTCTTCTTTCCTGTTTCCTAATTTTTTTTAATTGGGACTTTATAGATATACACAAAGGTGGAATTCACTATTGTATGCTTATATATGTACATATCACAATGTGATCAATTTCATTCTGCGGTTTCTTCCTTCTCCAGTTTTCCTCCCTACTCTTCAATTTCCTTCCTCTACTCCACTGATATCCCTTTAATTTTCATGTGATTTGCCCCCCCTTTTCCCTTATTTTTCTCTGGCTTCCACACATGAGAGGAAACATTCAACCTTTGACTTTCTGAGTCTGGTTTATTTCACTTAGCATCATGCTCTCCGGTTCCATTCATTTACCAGCAAATGCCATAATTTCATTCTTCTTTATGACTTAGTACCATTGTGTGTATATACCACATTTTCTTTATCTATTCATTTGTTGGTAGGCACAGGGCTCATTTCTTAGCTATTGTGAATTGCACTACTAAAAACATTGTTGTGCTTATATCAATCATTAGATACTGATTTTAGTTCTTTGGGTTAATACCAAGGAGTGGAATAGCTGGATCATGTAGTGGTTCCATTCATAGTTTCTTGAAGAATCTACACAGTGCTTTCCAGAGTGGTTGTACTACTTTATAGTCCTACCAACCATGTATGAGTGTACCTTTTACCTCACGTCTTTGCCAGCATTTATTATTATTTGTGTTCTTGATGATTGCCATTCTAACTAAAGTGAAATGAAATCTGAATGTAGTTTTGATTTACATTTCCCTGATTGCTAGGGAATTTGAACATTTTTTTCTTATATTTGTAGGTCATTTGTATTTCTTCTTTTGGAAAAAAATATTTGTTAGTTTTCTAAATATAGATATTTGCAAAAGTTTGTTTTGCCCATTTACTGAGGATTTGTGTGTGTGTGTGTGTGTGTGTGTGTGTGTGTGTGGTGTATTTTGAGTTCTTTACATATTCCAGATATCAATCCCCTATTAGAGGAGTATCTGACAAAAATACTAGTTCTAGTTCTCGTATTCTGTGTGCTCTCTCTTTATGTTCTTAATCATTTCATTTGCTGTGCAGAGCTTTTTAATCTGATGCTGTTCCATTTGCTGTTTCTTGGTCTTATTTATTGAGCTTTAATTGATTAAGGAAGTTAACCAAATTGTTAAGGAAGTCAATGCTGGTGCCAACATGTTGGAGTGTTGACACTGTTTTCTTCTAGCAGTTGCAAAATTACTGGTCTAATTCCTATGTCTTTGATCCACTTTGAGTTGACTTTGACAAGGGTAAAAGATAAGGACCTAGTTTCATTCTACTCCATAATGGATATCCAGTTTTCCCAACACCATTTGTTCAAAAGGCTATCTTTTCTCCAAGATATTTTTGACATCTCTGTGGAGGATCAGATGACTGCATATATGTGGATTTGTCTCCATGTCTTAGATTCTATTCCATTCATCTTTCCTGATTTGATGGCAATAGTCCCTTACTATTTTTATTACTGTAAGTCAGTAGTATAAGATCATGTGTTGTGAAGCTTCCAGCATTCTCTTCTTGCTAAGTATTGCTTTGACTCTGTATTACAATAATAAATCTGCTGAAAAAGAAATCAGGAAACCCATCCTGTTCACAATAAACTACAAAAAAAAAAAAAATTGGGAAATAAATCTAACCAGGGAGGTGAGAGATATCTATAATGAAAGCTATAGAACACTGAATAAGGAAATTGAAGATCTCAGAAGATAGAAATACCTCCCATGTTCTTGATGAAGCAGAATTTATATAGTCAAAATGACCATATTACCAAAACTATTATATAGGTTCAATGCAATGCCCATAAAAATAACAATGACATTCTTCAGAAAACTAGAAAAAACAGTCTTAAAATTTTGTTGCAAGGTTTGCCGACTTGGTATAGTTGTTTTGCCAAAACATGAAGGTATTCTAATTCTCATTTGTCCTAGTTATTTCAAATATCTTTTCCTTATCACCTATTAACGCTTTCAAGCTAACTTGTTAGAGTAAATTCTTACATTCCATGTCCTAAAATTATGTAATATTTTCCTTCAAAGTTTGAAAACTATTATTCAGATAGTGAACTTTGCCATCTGAGCACAAGTCTGTGTACACCTAATAAGTATGACATGTCATTCATCTAAAAAAATGTAGAGGAGAGAAAGGAAAGGGTCAGGAAGCAGACTCTGGGTGGCACAGGAGAAGTGCAGAGTAAGGCAGATGGTATTCCCCTTCTGACCTCAAAGAGCAGGTTGTTACTCCTGACCAGCAGTCTTTCAAGTCATCAAAGTTGACAGAAGTTTAAATGAAATATACTCGTGGCTAACATTTAGCATATCACCAGCTAGACCTGGAAGATTTAGACTCAGAATTCTTCCCAGTGTAGCAAAAACATCTACAGTCATATTCTTGTGGTTGATCAAAAAAAGAGGACATGACCTAAAAGAAAAGCTCAGAACTGTCCAACCTGGTAAGTAAGGGGACAGAAAGATAGGGACCTGTTCAAGTTCCCCAATTCCCAGTTGCAAGACAGACAGGGAGAGATTTTAGCTAAGCAAGATAACAATGAAGTGAGAGGAAAAACTCTGGCCACACTTGGAATTTGAGACTGTGGGAAGACACAGCTTTCATGTTCACCCACACCACCCTGGGTTACTGCTGGGGCAGCTGTCTTCATCAGCAGAATGTTTTCCCTTTCTAAAGTTCTCTTGGTTCCTTGACAACAGAGTTGGAAGCCACGGTAGCTGAAAGCCTTCCCTGGGA
This sequence comes from Sciurus carolinensis, assembly GCF_902686445.1. Classification (NCBI taxonomy): domain Eukaryota; kingdom Metazoa; phylum Chordata; class Mammalia; order Rodentia; family Sciuridae; genus Sciurus; species Sciurus carolinensis. Next base: position 17,372,053 of record NC_062217.1, on the reverse strand, counting down.
AATGAGTGGAGACTGAACTACATGGGGTCATAGAACCCCACATGAGGCAGATGGAGTAAACTGGGGAAATGACACAGAACCTGAACCAGAGACAGGGAAGAGAGAAAGAGATGCGAGCCCAAGTTCCATTAACCATGTCCAGATGGAAGAGACACGAGACACATGGAGGCAGTTACAAGATACTACATCAGAAGACTTCAACCCTCTGAACCCATAAATTACACACCTCCAACCTCATAGAACAATCATAGGGAAAGAAACAAGAAAATTCACATCTGAAAGACTGAGTATTCTTATCTGCAAGAAACTGACCACCAGCAGACAAGACTATTTAATCCAAAAGGAACTTTCATCCCATCTTACCTTATCCCCAAACCAGCTTCTGGTGGCTCAGAGGGAAGACTGGACTGGTTACAGACAAAATAAAGAGACTGCTTGTTTCCCACTGCACATCTGCATAGCGGTGATGCTTAAACATTCCACCCTGTATTGTGTAAATACAAGGGCACTCAAAAACTGTGACCGCTTAGTGTTAAACACATCTTTGTTTTCATTTAGTTATTTTAAATTAGCTATCTATACCAATGCCTTCTTTCATGATGTCAGTTACATAATACTTGGTAGTTTTGGTAGTTCCAGATGTTTTATCCAAAGTTGACATGTTTGCCCAATTATATGCTAAACATCTGGAGGAGCAGCTAAATTTTGCACTTTTTCACTGTATGTTTGAGGTGATATTGACTCTGTCAAATACTCAGAAACATCATAATATAATCCAGCACAGCTGTGAATCATTTAGTGCCACTTTGGATCCCCTGAACCTCCATTCGTCTTTTGACTACCTTCAGGGGAGCATGGTCCGTACACCTAGGAAAACAACTCAATTCTAATGTACTGTTAAGATCCAAGAGCTCTGACAGGGACTTTGTAAAACTGAGCACAGTTCTCCACCTCACATCCAAAGATGTCCACTAAAACTTCACAAGCATGGCGTTTAATTAAAACGCACCCTTGGGAGACATTTATCAAGGCAAATGTACTCCACAGGGCCACCTCCCAAAGCAGTACAGGAATCTAAGTGAGGAACGGAAACATGTAAATTACATCTAAGCAAAACTCTGCACTGCAGCCAGCAGAGACTATAAATGCTCATGCAAACCCCAGAATCCATGTCCAGAAGGTCAAATCATCACGTCATCAGGATACATTTTCCTGAAACAGGAATCATTTTATGTAGGTGTTTCATGTGAGGGCAAACAAAAAAGATGCTTGGGGAGAATAAGTTTGTTCAGCTCTGACAATTGATTGTTATAAAGCTTCCAAGTCACACAAATACCATAAATAATTATTTCAAATTAAAGCACATTTATTTTCTTTTTCAGAAGATAGTCAAACTCACTCCAGAAATAATTAAGCATTTGTTTACTTAATTCTAAATTTGATAAATGTGGTTGTGGAGTAAAATCTCAAGTTCATTACCATATGTTGTGCCAGAGCCTCATTCCTGCAGAATAAAATGCATGTGACAACCCCTTCAGGTCTTATCTTCCACTAGTCAAAATAGACTATAGTTTTCAGTAGAGAAATTTTCGTCTCGTGATATTTTCATCCATTGCTGTCTTGAGAACTAAACGTCTTTGAGAAATTAATTCAAATATAAAATGCATTCAAATTAAACACTTATACATTAAATGTAACCATGCTTTAGGTTCTGATATCCCTTAGAGTTGTCCCTCATCAGAATCAAGTCTGTTCTCTATTTTAGATTCTTTTAACCTTTTTAAACAAAAAGGACATCAAAGGAAAAACTACTAAAAACAGAAAAAAAAAATCACTAAGTAGTATTAAAGTTTTTAATAAACATTTTTACATATGGAATTTTCAATTTAGTGTAATATCAATGTAGTATAATATCTTCGCATCAAATTAATTTTCAAAAGTTTTAAGTTACCTTTATGTTCGGTTTCTAATGCAGGTTAGCATTTTTGGCTCAGTCCATGTTATAAAGGATACAAGTAATTCAGGCACTTGGAGGTGTTAAGGTTAACATCAAAAACAAGTCAAGAAAATGCACACTGCAGTTTTCATGACCTCACAACTTCCAGAAGAGCTATTGTTTCTAACAGAACATGCAACTGCCCCTCTGTATTTGATTAATGATGTGTGCTTGGGTGAATGTCCTTGGCTGTGTCATAATTCCTATTTTATGTCTTAAATCAGATTAATCACTTTCCATGTCCTTTTTTCCATGCTTCATCTCTAGGTTAAGGCTGGTCTTCATAAGCCAAAAATAAATTGAAATAGGATGTGCTGGGAATGTTTGATGCATATCCTTTGGTTCTATAAAACCCATGTCATGATATCCTTTTACATTTCCAGGCTTTTCCAGAGTATTTCCTTCAGGAGAGTTCTGTGATTTGATTCATATGATTAGGGTTAGTGTTAGGGTTAGGGTTAGGGTTAGGGTTAGTTGAGTCAAAAGCTCACACCTCAGTCTAGGTTCTGAACCACCACTGGTCCAGCGTTAGAGATGCTTCAGAATATAGAACCTTAAAACGGACATGTAAGAGTTGTGCATTGCTGTCATATTTATTTTATTTCCATAAAATAATGAAAGTAAACCACATTCAGAATTGCGAGTCTAGTTTTAAATGTATGATCATAACACTGCTTTTTAAAGCTATAATATAATCTTGCATGTTATGAGATTTTTAAGTACTCTACCCAATCATTATAAAAGAGTTTTATTTGTTGATAATTATAACAAGCACTCTACCCTTGGCATTCAATTAAATGGGGAAAATTTTAAATGTGCAGATATTATACAAGTTCTTAGACTATGAAAGAGTAAAGCATTTGAATTCCCCAAGTATCAATGGCAAATAATTTTAAAATGCAGTTAATCTGTTTTAGGAGGAATTGAAAAGGAGTTCTGTGAGAAAAGTAGAACATATTTAACTTGGAGAAAGAAAAACTGCCTTTTCATTTTTAAATAAGAGTTTTCTGTGTCAGGGCAGCAGCACTTGGCTGTTTCCACGTAGATCTGTTTGATTACAAATCCAAAGAAAATGTTCTGAGAACAGTAACTTGTTTGCTCTGGGTTTAGAACTTGATGTAAGCCTCATTCGGTTGGTGAAAGCTTACTTTCACAAAGATTTCATGTTAGCAAATAACACCAGGAAATGATCCCAGTGAGAAAATTATACAAAGTCGTATTCATGGCTAGTTTTGGCTTGAATCAGTGAAATGATAAAATCAAACTCCTTTTGCCGTGAATTGGGTGCACAACAGATTTTAATTACATCAAATTAGGGGAAATCATCATTCTTGCACTTGAAAAGACCTTCTTTAATAAATCATGAATCTTTTCATGATTATTTTAACTTTAAAAATATGTATCATTTTGAGATTTTTTTTAAAAATCTAATTCAAATTAGAGTATCTATGCCATAATAATTTTTATTACTAGAACACTCCCAGTTTGGGACTAATAAACTCCATGAGCTCATCATCCTCCTCTTATTTAACTTTGCATTCAAAGAAAATATCAGGGTGACTGAAAATTTTTACATACTTGTTAAATTATTAAGTGACTTTATTATCAGTCTTTGTATGGAGAAGTCATAGAACCATAGGGCTGAACACTATAATTCCAACTCTGAGTCATAAGTAACGGAAAACAAACAAAACTAGGTTAAACCAGTAAGAAATTTATTGACTCCTTGAAACTAAAAATTGCACAAATATGTCTAAGTACAGGCATAGTATGTCTAGATGCAGAATCTCCAATGATGTCCTCTGAGATTTCTCTATATTTCTAAGACGTGATTCTCTTTGCTTGTTGATTTCTGCCCAATGGCAATGGTTTCTTCCATATGGCCATGTAAGGTGGCCAAAAGTTCCATCAGTTAATTGCCCTTAGAGCTTGTGGCCTCAAGGTAATGATGATTGTGCTTTTAGACTTGAAGCAGGAAAACATTCTGGTTGCCCTTACTAAAAGATGTGCTCACTCATAAATCAACCACTCTCCACATAGATGGGCTAACCAACCATGTGTTTTATATTGAAGTGCTATTAAAAAAAAATTACCAACTCTTTTTTTTTTTTCCAACAAGGAAAATGAGGCCAGGGACTATGTGACTTAAAGAATGTCACATAGTAAGTTGGCAGCGTAGTTACACTATGCTGAAAGTGTGCTAGACAACAAAATAGAAATTTAAAAGCTTTATGGGAAGAGATCGTTTGCATGTATTTATCTAGCCTTATTTACATTATACACATTTTAAAGCATTAACATATTTAAACATAGAATTCTATGTGGATGAATTATTAAAATCATCTTAGCATTTTGTGTGCATTTATTTCTTAAGCAAGTTCTCTTGTGTTTGCCATTTCCTTGGGCATCAACAGACATGTCAGAATTGAAAACTAGGACACAAACTACCCACTCAGTGGAGTGATTCTCCCATTAGTTATGTAACAGATTTGCTAGTGATCACTGAAATAAAAATATTTTATTTGCATTTCCATTTTTTTCACTTCATGCTAATCTTCAATAGGCTGTTGCTATCACAGGTCTCTGAATGATGGAGTCACTCAAGCTTCCAGTTTGTTCATTTTCACTTCACCTGAAGGTCAGGGTCCCTACCACCATTAAGAAAGTCTACACAGTTCCATCTTTTCTCACCCCTCTTGGTGCTGCCAACTTCCTCTGCTCTTCATCCACCCCATTCCAAAGTGGGGGTATTAAAGGTAGCACCCCCAAAATACCAGAACACCATACAATGAACTACATTAAACAGTGAAATAGAGGCCACCAGGAAATTAAAAGAAAACCTGGATTTGGTTTAATATGGAAAATTTATGTCTTCAAACCTATACTCTTTGAGGGACACCAGATAGATATTTGAATCTGAGCTTTCAAGAAATCAACAAGAGAGCAACTAGATCATGTACTTATGTGATCCACAACATCTATGAGAGTATAAGCAAACCAGTCGCTTAGGAATAGCACTCCTGCCAGTGCTACCAAATCCAGGGAGAACTGCTGCAGGACCCATGGTGACTGATGGAGGAGGGTGAACACATCTCTCAGGAAATGGAGCAACATGCAAGGTGACACCGTGAAAACTAAACAGACTGCAGAAAAGAGAGTTTATGCAGTCAAGTGTTGTTATCCAAATACCTAGTCCTGGTCTGCTTACCCTTAGTGTAGATGTTAGAAAATCTGGACACTTATTCTTTGTTGATTACCTCATTTCTTCCTTGAAAGCACGTTGATTTCCTTCTTTATTCTACCCACTGTGTGATATAATGTAGAAAATTCAGAAACAGTCCCTGTTTTAACTTAAACTCATAGTGTTGGGACTGCTATAGACATTTTTTTCACATTTTGATTACAATGGTTATTATGGGAATATACATGTTTTATGAGATATTATTATAGGAAATGCTAAGCTACTTAAGAAGATCAGAGACATCATCACAGGCAGATAAGTAAAAGGGACGACAGAGGGAAAATAAAGACTGTTCCAAGCACATGATATAAAACTTGTACATAATTGCAAGAAACAGTATATTGCAGAAGCAAAAGTCAAGAGAAAGGCAGGAGCCAAACCATGCAGAGCTTTGTATGATATAAGAAGGAGTTCAGATTTCATCCAGTGATCATTGGAAGCCAAGGAAAGGTGTTAAATTGCATGGCAATATAATCTGATTTGAATTTTTATAGCTTTAGCTCAGAAGTCAAGAAAGCACCAATAAAAGTCGGGATTAGGGGAATGGCAGTGGGATTAGACAGGTGTGAATGGATTCAAGAGACAGAACATAAAATTGCCAAGACTCAGGAATTCACTGGAGAAGTGGGACAGGAGGATTTTCACTTCCTTGCAGTTAAATGAAAAAGCAATTTGTCTGTTAAGACAATTCCTGTTTCCTGAAATTATACCCTTTCATTTACTTGCAAGAGAATCCTTACTTTTTATTCTCCATTTCAATGGTAGGTGAAAAAATTCATACATCCTACCTAAACATGCTGTCAAATGGTAATTTACAAGATTATAAAAGGGGAACTGAAGTGTACCACTGTTTGATATGAATGGGTGGATGAATATTGTTACATAATTCATTCAAAGGTTGTTCCTACTGACACTGACCTCCGAAATCAGATTAAGGAGAAGGATATTCACAAGTATCAGAGACATGTATATATATAGAAATCATAAGGTTAGTCTACAGTTAACTACTGTCCCTCAGAGTCAAAGGCCGAGGAATGAACACTCAAAAGTGCTTTAAAGAATCAATGCCATTTCTTGCAGATTGCTTCCCGTGGTGGCAAAGGGTATACAGAATTGACAGTAGAATAGCTTATCCTAACAACTAATACCATGTTCCCACATACAATGCTGGTCTCAGAGTTCCCAAACCACAAATTAGAAAAGAGAAAACTGGTATTTATTTTAGAGATAGTGTATAATACGCTAATTGGTGTCTAATTTACTGCTATCATTTTGGAAAGTGAAATAGACTACACTGCAGATCCATTCATACCAGACTGTGTTGTAAAGTTGGTTGAAGTGTAAAAGTTGGCAAAAATCTGACTTCACCATTGGGAACAAAGGCAGGGAATTTTCCTTGGGTACACCCTCTATTCTTAATCTTTTAAATCAACTATATTGATGAACCATGACTACAAGTGAAGAACAAGGAAAAATTTTGAATCTGTCAATCTCTTATGATGCCTTTAGTTTGTAAAACTGAGAAAAATCTCTGAAATGTTAATCAAGAGTTGAGTTTCCTTCCATATATTTACTCATCAAATTAGTGCCTGTGATACATAATCTATCTTTATTACTGTACTTATGGCCAAATTTACAGTCTCTCACATGGATTATTCCAAAGCTTAGGTTCTTTTTATTTTAGCCTCATTTCCATAAACATATGTGCATTACATATAATTTATATGAATTCATAAATATTATCATGTAATAAAAGTTTTATTATATTTTAATTTTACTATTCCTTTTTTTCTTTGTTACATCCTTCATCTTACTCTATGTCCATCCTCCACTGAGGTAAAATGGTTCATATTTTTTTCATCCTAAAATAGAATACAAAGATACATAGGGACCATCTTTTTTGTTTTATTAAAGTGGAAACATATACCATTTTTCTGTGTCTTATTTTCTCTATAACAACTTGAGGAAATATATTCAAGTTACACTAGTTGCCTCCCATTCATTATAATGGCTGAATAATATTCCATAATGTTGTTTTATTATAATTTATTTAAACATTTCACTACTGAAAGATATTCACTTTGAATCCTGTGCATGTTTGGTCTTTGTTTTTTGTCACTATATAAAAGTTGACAATGATATAAGCAGTTCAGCTTTCATCCTATGATCTTATTTTGTGATACTTCTATGAAGTAGTTTTCTAGTAAGTTCACAGTTAACCCAGTTAACATGTAGTTTAATATAGTTAATATTTAATATTCGGAGACGTGTAAAAATTTCTAACAGTTGAAACCTTCACCAGAAATAATACATGTGACCTTGCTCTTGCCTGTGTTCTTATCAGCAATAAGTGTATCCTGTGCATATTTTTAATTTTTGAAAGTTTGATGGATAAAAAATGCTATCCCATTGCAATTTTAATTTTTGATTCTCTAAATTAAAGTGAGTCTGAGCATTTTGGTCATATATTTAATCCTGTAAGATCTGCATATATTTGCATATTAATTCCCTGTCCATATCCTTTCACCACTTTCTAATTGAAATAGTTTTTGCTCAATTTCAGGGATAATTTTTATTTTGTCATCTTTCCTCTGCACTAAATTGTTTCTCAAAGTTTTTGTCTATGAACTCTGCTCAGCTATAATTTGGCATATAAATGTTTTTAGACTTTTGTACTCTCATAAAGAATATCTTTCTTGTATAGTTACTGATTTCCAATTTTAGTCAATATTGTCCTCATTACTAGATTTTACATGTATCCTCCAAGATTTCTTGCAGGATTTTCATTGTTTATATTTCTCATTTAAATTTGTATTCCATCTGGAATTTGTTTCTAAATATTATGCAAGATTGGTATCCAAATTTATTTTCTTCCAGATGGACAGCCAATTGTTCCAGAAACATTCATTTAAAAATTCATCTTATTATAACTTGTTTAAAATACATTTTGTCTTTATTAAGTTGTAAAACAAAAAGGATATTTCTTTCTGGTATCTATACCCTGTCTTACCTATTGTTTATAACAATCACATTTATATTTGATTGCAGTAGTTTTCAGACACCTGTTGTTTGGATTTTTCGTCACAATATTCATGCATTTATTCCTTCATTATGATATCCTTCCATACAATACAATACTTAAAGCGATCCAAGAGTAACATAAACGACTACAATTTTTAAGATAATACGTTTCCCAATTTCCTATCTTTAGATCTATTTATAAAACTGATCATCAGTTGCAGAGAGCCATATGAATAAGCTGTATGTTCAAATGGGGAAGTATCTCAAAGTCAGTATATGAGCACACAGAGTTGGTAATGGGAAAAAAAATAAGATTTGTAAGATAGTCCAGAACATCAAACAGATAAATAATGGTATGAACAGAAAGAAAGAAAACCTTCAAAGGCGAAGAATAATTAAATTAAGTAACTCAAGAAGAAATTTTTCCTGAGAATAGTAAAAGGACTATTATGGTCTGAATATTAGGTATGTCCCAATGACTCATGTGTCCAAGGCTTGGCTACTAGTGTAACAGTGTTCCTAGATGGGGAATTTGGAACATGAGTGGACTCTGACCTCATTCATGGATCAGTCCATTGAGGAATTCAGATTTAATGGTATTATTGGTGGTGGAAATGTTTGAAGCCTACTTTGAGGAATAGGTGACTGGGGGCATACTCTAGAAGGGTATATCATGTCCCTCGCCCCTTCTCAGCTCTTTCCCTCTTTCTTTGCTTCCTGACCACCCTGAGGTGTAGTCTTGCTCAATCACACCCTCTCCATCATGAGGTTTTTGCCTTGGATCCATCTGACTATGGACTGAAACCTCTGAAACTGTGAGAGAAAATAAATCTTTTCTCCTCTAAGTTATTTTTCTCAGATATTTTGTCACCATGAGGAAAAGCTGATTAATACAAAAACAAATGAAGTTCTAAGAATAATTGATGGGGAGGGAATCACATACCTAGATGCCCCCTAGAAAAGTCCTGATAGGTAAGACAAAAAGAAAACCTTACAAGTTTCAGATTAAAGGGTAAAAGTACTTATAGTGGAAAAGTAATCATACTCGTATTAACTGTATATGTCTTTAATTAGAAGTTAGAAGTAACCAGAATAGCAATTTTAGATTACTGAGACAAAGGAAATGCCCTGAAGGATATAAACAACCAAAAATGTACACGTGGAAGATTTCAGAAAGCAGGACTCTATATTTCCCTGTGGGATGGGGTTGTAAGCAGCAAACCACAGGTCACTGGAAAAAAAAACTTGAAATCAAATTAACAAACCCAAATCATCTTTTTGAGATTGCTGAAACAAACGTAACTTCAGAGGCCAAGCTTTCCAATGGGGAAGATTTTGAAAAGATGAGCTGATTTACACAGCAGCTTTCATTTACCTTTAACTTGCAGTGGTATTTGTCAATCAAAGGTCAAAAGTCAGACTGAACCAATTAAAAAAAAAAAAAGACAGAGATTTCAGTTTCACATCCACAGAGATATGCTACTGTGAGTAGAGAAATTCCAAACACAAGTTTTCTCTGCAGATATTTGATGAATTATAGACATGTGCAAGGTAGGGGAAGTGTTTAAAACTTAAGAAGAAAGCTTCAAAAATAGTACATCTCCTCCAAGAGTCTCCAGAGACAAATGTCAGAATGCAAAACCTGTCAGAAGGAGGAAGTATGGATGACATGCCAGACTTTGAAAGAAAATCTGGAGGACCAGAATAAACCGGAGGAGACATGGTCCTTCCTAGGGTCAGCATCCGGGTTCTATTCAGCCTGATTCTTAGCTGGTTCAGGGTGTTTGCCACCACCCTGTCTGTAGCACATGGGAAGGGTGAACCTAGGCTACAGAGGACAATGTCAGGCAGAACCTTTATCATTTCTATACTCAAGCGAAACTTAATAGACATGAGAAAAGACTGAGGCACATGACTAAAATCCATGAACTTTTTAAAAAGCAACATAAATGGACTCACAGATGATCTTTATATACAAGTTGTCTGACAAGTACTTTAAAATAACTATGATTAACATGTCCAAGGGCATAAAGAAAAACTGTAGAAAACATATAAAAAAGATAGGGAATTTCACAGAATTCGAGTGTCTATAAACGTGCAAATTATAGAACTAAAAAATATAATAGCTAAAAATAAGAACTCAGACATTATATTACTCATAAATCTCATGTGAAAAAAATTTCAAAAATTAACTCTTAAAGATCAAGAAACATCAAGCTGGCATACAACTCCTGCTTTAAATTCAGCACAATACTCATTCTTGGCAATTTCATCACCATCATTTTCACAACTGTTAAATACAAGTCAAAACTGTTCACGGATCACAAAATGTTTGCAGAATGAGAGACCAGTGGTGGCTTCAACAAACCACTTGTCATTCAACTGAGTCAAATACATCACGAATCTCTAGCACTCATTGCCTGAGCACTTAGGATAATGTCTGCACCTTGCTAATAGACTGGGAATAAGAAAAATTATATTAATTTCAATATTCAATACTGTAAAAACACATGTGTATTTACATGTTGCATTTAAAGTACATTTCTGAAATAGAAATCTGTGGGGTCCTCTCTCCCACATCCCGCATGAATGAGAAAAGGGTTAACAGCCAGAGAAGGATGTTGGCGGTTTTTCTATCTATTACCCAAAAAACTTATCTACTCAATAAACACACAAGAGCCAATATTCTTTTTATATGAGAGGGAGCATGATGGGTCTGGCCATACCAGTTCTGGCCTCTAACAACAACAACTGGCTCAACTCTCTTTTATTTATAACATACAGGTAAAGGGAGCCAGGACCAGGAGGAGCTTCTTCTGTGATGGACAGGATAGGGAGGAGTTAGGGGAGCCATTCTCTTAGGGGGGAAATTCCAGAAGGAGACAGGGAGCCACTCCCACATAGCGCCACATGCTTTCTGGCAGTTCCTAGAAGACAGGCCTCTGCATCCCATGGCTCAACCCAGTCTGATTCTAAATAAGGACAACTTCCCACAGAAATGTTTTTAGTGAATCATAAATATGATCAGGCTACCCAATGTTTGTTTATTCACAATGTAAATCCTTACACATGTCTTCTCAGTAATTTTCCTTTCCATATATCCCTTCTAAATGCCACTCAAAATAGACCTATCTACACTAACTATCACTCCAAAAACTTTTTCCTTTGTTTGAGATTTAATTGTGATAATACTGTCATAAAGATGAAGTGTGTTAAATAAAATAATCAAGAATGGAAATGGCATATGTGGGAATAGTTGACCTTATTTTACAGACATTTGGCTGTTCTCTTGGCTCACCCCTTTCTTGTGATCATAATGTTATCACTTAATAATTTCTTCCTCTTTAATGTTTCTATTCCCAAGTGTCATGTTCACCCAAATAGTTGCTCACTGACAAATTATATACACCTAATTATACTAATCCCACACATTCTGTATTTAATGAGTACAATATGATGTACAAAATTTTCCCAAAATATGTGACCCACATCATTATAATACAGTTCACAAACAGATATTGTACCAACATAACTCTTGCATATTAACTAATTTTTAAAATATTTTACTCTCATACATTTTCATTGTGATCAATTCACCTCTTCAGAAATATCAACTTTTGGTCGGATCAAGCCTCAACCTTACTTTTTGTTACTAAAACGGTATAAAACACATATTTTAGCATCTTAACCATTTTTAACTTTATGACTTAGTGGTGTTAAGTACACTCACATTGTTTTGAAACAGATCTCCATAACTTTCATCTTGAAAATCTAAAACCAAATACCCATTAAACAACAATTTTCCTGTTTCTTCTCCCCCAATTCTGTTTCTATGAACTTGAATACTTTAGATATCTCATAGAAGTGGAGTCATATGGTATTTCTCATTTGTTTTTATTTTGCTTAGTTTAATGTCCTCAAGTTTCATCTATGCAATAGTATTATTCAGCTTTTTAAGGGTGAATAACATTTCTTTGTACATATATGCCACATCTTGCTTATCTACTCATGTGTTGATGGATATTTGGGTTGCTTCTACCTCCTGTTGCTGCTATGAACATAGTAGCAAATACCTCCTTGACACCAGTTGTCTATTCCTTTGAAAGTCTATCCAGAAGTGAGATTGTTGTATCATATGATAGATACTTTTTACATTTTTGAGGAACTCCCATACTTTTCTCCACAGTGGTTGCAACTTTTACAATCCTACCATTGGTGTTCAAGGACTCAAATTTATCCACATACTCACAAAAACTTGTTCTTTTCTGTTACTGTTTAATTGCTAGCCTAGTGAGTTTAAGGTTATTATGTTTAGGATCATAGAAGTCCCCCAGAGGCTCACGTCTTGAAGGCTTGATTTCCAATGCAGCAGTGTTCAGAGGTCAGGTATTTGGGAGGTAATTGGATCATGAAGGCTCTGACTTCATGGGTGGATTTTTCCATTGATGGATTCATAATTTAATTGGGATGTGGTAGACCTTAGTTGGAGGATGTAGGTCATTGGGGGCCAACCTCATTTTTAATCAGGTTGTTTGATTATTTGGCTATTGAGTTGTAGAAGTTCTCTATATATTCTGAATATTAACCCCTTAAAAGACATATGATTCACAGATTTTCCCCCATTTTATAAGATGCATTGTCACTTTTTTAATTATGTCCTCTGGTGAAAGGTTTTTAGTTTGATACATTCCATTTTTTGGTTTTGTTGCCTTCACTTTTGATTCACATACAAGAATTCATTGCCAATTCCAACATCGAGAGATTTGTCCTTATATTTTCTTCTAGAAATTTTAGTTTCAGGTCTTATACTCAGGTCTTAATCTGTTTTGTCATTAATTTGTGGCTATTGTCTAAGATAAGGACCCATCTTCATTTTTTTGAATATGAATATCCAGTTGTTCCTACACCGTTTGTTGAAGAGACTGTCCTTTTTCTATTGAATGATCTTAACATCCTTACTGGACTCACTTACTGGACTCCCCAACCTATCCCATTGATCCATTTGTCTGTCTTATCTCAGTACCAAACTATGTATGTTTTACAATCAAGAAGTATGAGTTCTTTAATTTTTTTCTTTGTCATAATTGTTTTGGCAAATTTGGGACCTTTGAGAATCTATACAAATTTTAGGATGAACTTTACTTTTCATATAAGAAGTGCCATTGGAATTTTGATAGGGATTGCAAAAAATCACAGGGGGTAGTATGGTCATTTTATCAGTCCTATGTCTTCCGATCCATAAGCATAGAATGTCTTTCCAGTGTGCAAGTCTTTCATGATCTTGGTTAGGTATATTGCTAAGTATTTTTCTCTTTCTGACTTTGTTGAAAGAGAAATTGTTCCCTTAATTTCTTTTTTGGAGTGTTTATTGTTAGTATATAGAAAGCAACTTATTTTGTATCCCACAATGTTACCGAACATTTTTATCAGTTCTAACAGAATTTTTTTTGTTTTTATTTGCTTACTATGTAGAATCTTTAGTGTTTTCTACATTTGAAGTTAAATCATCTGCAAGCAGAGATAATTTGACTTCCTTTCCAATTGTTTTGCTCTTGTTGTTTGCCTAATTTCTCTGCCTTCTTAACTTTGGATAAATTGATTCTTCAGGTTTGGTTTTTCTTTTGGTTTTGGTTTTCATCAATTATCTGGCACTTGGTGGTGGCACTGACATGTGTGCTGATAATGCTAATATTCTTATTAAACAGGGTACCAGATTCAGAAGGTCTGTCTTTGCCAAAAGATTTAGTTTTAATTCAGTATTCCAATGACAGAAGATGTGAAGAAAGTGTTGTAGTTTGGATCTTAATTGTCCTACATGATAAGGGTGTGATGAAGTCTTGTGGTGCTGTCAGGAGTTGGTGCAACCTTTAGTAGATAGAGACTAGTGGAAGGTCACTGGAGGCACCACCTTGAAGGGAATATTGGAACACCATCCTTTCCTCTTTCTTTTTGCTTACTGGCTGCCATGAAGTGAGCAGCCTCCTCTGTTCCTACACTTTCACCATGATATTCTGTGCTGCAACAGTCCATAAGCAACATGGCCAAGCAAACATGGAGTGAGACCTCTGAAATTGTTAGCCAAAGTAAACCTTTCCTCCTTTCAGTTGATTTGTCTCAAGAATTTTGTCACAGTAACAGAAAGTCTACTAAAACAGAAAATATTTTTCTACAAATAATAGAAGTATTACTCTTAAATTTTTTCTTATCTAAAATAACAAATATATGGAAAAGTTCAGAAACTGGTACAATGTTACCTTTGTGTAGTCATTACCAGATACAACAATGTTCCATTCTGGGACAATTTTATTTAATGCTTATTAATTTCTCCCATATTCAGATTATTTTCACTCCCAGATACCACATTATTTTTTCCAAAAATATTTCAAAGTATATCACTGTTACAGGACATTCATTACAACACCATTATTATATTAAAATGCAGTCATTCTTCCTTAATATTATCAAATATCCAGTACATGCTCAAATTTTATGGATTATTTTATACATTTTTAGGTTGTTTGTTCAAATCAATAACAAAGTTTATGTATTGTAATTAGTTTTTATATTTCTTAAATTTTTCATAATCTATAAATTATTCTCTACTTTTTATTTACAATGTATGTATTTAAGTGAAAAGAAGAGTCAACTGTTCATAGGCATTTCCCATAGTCTGAATTTGCCTGATTACATCCCAGTGATATTGACATGTTCCTCTTCCTTAATATTGCCTTTCAATCAGTAGAATGATCTAGATATCTGATTACATACATATTCAGGATTTTTTGTTTTTTACAATTTATTTGTCAATTTTAATTCACAAATGATATTAAGCAATTCTAGTCTAAGGAACTTAGTGCCCAATTTTCTCTAAGAAGTAGCTTTTATTTGCCTAAACTATTATTTCTATTTTATAACAAAAAATAATCCCTTTCATTTGCTTAGCAGTTTAAAATATTGAAATTACTCTCAATACACAAATAAACATTCTTACAATTTCCCTGCATGTTCAATAATAGGCCCAGAATTTGATTTCATTAACTTATCAATTCATAAGTTAGCTGGTTACTATTCACGATGCTTGGAGCAAACAAGAGACTCCTGGACCAGAGAATGAGGAATTTATTATTTACAGCAGCATGAACATCAGGGTATTTCTGTTGCCTTTCTTTTCCTTCAAGTCCCTTGAGAGTGAGTGACATGAAATGGCCCAGATGGATGCTACACATGCTGTGGGTTTGTGTCACAGTTGAGTGACACTTAGATTGGAGATCTTGTAAATGTATAGCTTGCAGTAGGTAAGCATGATCTTTCTCTAGGAGACAAGTAATGATTTCATCTCCCAAGGTCACTATACTTGTAAACAACACTGTAAAATGGACCATGGAAGAACAGACAGAACCTTGTAGCCTTGGCATACCAAGAATGGGAAGTAGGATTTGTGTGGACCAAGAAGCAGTGCTCCTCCCAGCCATAGGCAAGATGGTTTCTTTTGTATTTCCAGTGAGGACTTTAAGGCCCCATTACATTGGGGTGACACAGTAAACACGGAGCCAGGACTAGCACCTGGACCTCTGACATGCACACACAGTGCCATGTACATCATCACTAAAAAAGAGGAAACAGGAACAAAAAACAAACTTAGTAGCATAAGGGTGATGAACAGGAAGTTTGCTTGTTTTTGACTGGAATTTAAATTTAGTAGAAAAATGGAAAAAAGGTAATCATGTGCTTCAATCTAATGTTATTTAGCATTTCAAATTTCATTATTGGTGTAATCCAGGAACCCCCAAGATGAAGTCTTGTGTTTCTAAAAGAAACAAATATAAAATAATTCTAGAGAACCAGTCCCTCAATTAAATGCCACATAATTACTCAGATTCGATTCCCAAGATGTATGAGTTTATGTATGGAAATTGCAAAATATACAAGGAAACACTTTATCATAAATAAGAGACAGCAACCATGATGAGAAATTAGTTAACAAAACAATCTGAAAGTATAAAAATCTTTTAAGAGTTTTTAAACAAAAATGCAAGAGCGTAAGAAGTAAATAGGATACAGAAAATAACAGCTATTTAATAAAAACTAAAACTTTAAAAATAGGAATACATTTGCAAAAATTAAAATACCAAATAAAGGAGTAGATTCAAATCAAATAAAACTAAAAAGAGAATTCATAAATTTAGTTCTAAAGAACTCTGAAATGCTGATACTGAGAGATAAAGAACTAAAACATTTGAAACAGTTACAGTTTGCCACAGAGAATGAAAACAGGCAATGTCCATATAGTAAGAATTCTTGGTGGAGGGAAGGAGAAAGAGGATAGAATTTCTCAAAGTAGTGAAAAAAATTTGAGTCCTCAAATTTATGACTCTCAAATAAAAAGAAATCAAAACTTAATGATATCAGAGAAAAAGAGATCATAAGAAAAAAAATATTAGAGGAAACTAGAGGAAAGATAGGATTACATGTGAAGGAGTTATAATCAGAAAAACAGGACTATCTCATTGTCAAAAACGGATATGGAAAATAATAAAGTATTTTCAAATTGCTGAGATAAAAATAATTTTCAAAATAAAATTATGTATGATACTTAAATATTCAAAAGTGAGAGAATAGAATAAGATTTACCATTCAGATCCTCCCTGAGGAAAAAAGTTGGTCTGAAAGAAGAAAATTAAAGCAAATGGAAGGTTATAGATACATTAATCTATTATTGTCAAACCTTTTTGAACAATGACTATGTGTGAGGCATTTTTCTTGCTACGGGAATCATGATTCTTCAAGAAGCAATGCTGTCTGTTAAATTATTTTCAGTAATTGAAATTAGGCTCAGTCATGTAGTTATAATGTGGACTCTTTTAGCAATTTTGAATCCCTTAAATAGCATGCTTCAATAGTGGAAGTTATGTTCTTCTCTCCAGTCTCTTACCCCTCCAATCTGTATGAGCCATGAACTTTTCTCCTTCTGTTAAACTGGTAACTTCCTTTTATTCAATGCTAAGCACTATGTCATCATAGTCTAAATATTCTGTCATAATTCTCCCAGCATTCAGCAAACACTTATTAAACTGATTTCAATTGAATATAGTTTTGGTGAATTAAAAGGATCCCAGTATATCTGTGCTTAATCAATGCTAAATAATAATTAATAATACAATTGATAATAATAATAATAAGGTCAACAAGAGCTAAAGGAAGATCAAACATTCCAAACTGTACAAAGTTGAAGTTGGGACAACAAAAGACAAAGACATTTCCAAAGGCATCACCTTCCCTCCGCTCTTTTGGTATTCTTAGAGAGAATCTGAGATGGATAGCACATACAAAATTAGCTCGCAACTGAAGGGGTAGATCACAAAGAGCAAACAGATCAAAAACAGGATGTGGCTCTGCATTTTATAATGTCTAAAGAGAGAAAGGCTTCTTGGTTCATTAACCATACATCACTCATTGCTTCCAAATATTATACGTGCATGGCATCATCTTTGTCCTTGACAAAACAGCAGTAATTTGGCTAAATTTGTTCTCAATGTTGCTAAATGACAGGTGAAAAAATTACACAGCTGATGAACCTATGTAGCTTAACTCTCTTTAAAGCACTCATCTTTACAGAATAACAATGTAATGATATCTTTATACAGACGGTAGAATCTTAGGACAGGGGGAAGGAACCTCATAAGTTCAGGATTTACCTCCCCAGTTCACACCTCTAGCTGTTAGGTAGTAACATGATTCAAATAATCAAAGTCTAGGATGCTAGAACTGGAAGACACTTTAGACATATCTATTTCAAATACCTCATTTTACAAATTAGGAAACTGAAGACACCAAAGGAGCATGGTATGGGAAAAGAATCTGGACCAGTTGATTTTGAAACTGTTACTTATTGTTTTCTGGATATGAAACTACTGTTTAAGAACTTTATTTTTAATGGAGACTTGTTTTCATACTGTTTCTCAGAAAGAATTTACAGTGAAAAAGGTATTGTTAAGCAATTGGTTATTAGTTATTCCAGCTGCAGAAAAATGAACTGAGTGATACTTCTGCTGCAAAGCACATCCTCCTCTAAAATGTGATTTATCATTTAATGTTCACGTGAAACAAGTTTGGAAATAAACTGAGGTTCACAAGTACAGAATGTGAAATGACATAGGAACAGTATAATGGAAAGCTGCTAGCGGTTTTAACCAGTCAATCCTAACAGAAATCTAAAAGTATAACAGATTTCCTTAACAAATATTTTCTGTAGTTTTGTTATATTTTTACTAGTGCAATGGGCATGTGAGTGCCTGTGGGGTGTGTGTGTGTGTGTGAGTCAACTTCTTATCACCATGAATCAAATGCCTGATAAGAGCAACTTAGAGGAGGAAGAGTTTATTTGGACTCATAGTTTCAGTCCATGTTGGCTGATTTCATTGCTTTGGGTCCAAGGTGAAGCAGAACATTATAGTGGAAAGGCATGGCTGCAGGAATCTTCTCAGCGTATGGCAGCCAGGAAGCTGGGGGCAGGGTGCCAGGGACAGATGAAGCCCAGATCATGCCCCCAGTAACCTACCTCCTGTCGTACTCCACCTGCCTGCACTCACCACCCAGTGGTCCTTACAGCTATCTAGCAAATAGATGAATCCACTAATGAGGTCAGAATCCTAATCACCACCTAAAAACTCCACTCTGAACCTCGATACATTGGGGATCATGCTTTCAACACATGAGCTACACAGGAGACACTCCAGGTCTAAATCATAGCAGTTTGTTTTCAGTACTTTTTTAAATGCATTTAGGCGTATGCTCATATTCTCTTCATTCTGTATTCTGACTGTGGACATAGGTACTTCACATCATGAAGTAAATAACTAGTCAACTACTATTTTCTTCTCAAATATATGAGCCTGGTATTTTGGAAATTCTTATCAGTATTACCTATAAAACATAAATGAATGGTAAATTGAACATTAAAAAAAAAACTACCCATTACCATTCCTGGAATGATATAGAACAC
This sequence comes from Sciurus carolinensis, assembly GCF_902686445.1. Lineage (NCBI taxonomy): Eukaryota > Metazoa > Chordata > Mammalia > Rodentia > Sciuridae > Sciurus > Sciurus carolinensis. The sequence goes on along the minus strand of NC_062217.1, from coordinate 17,352,793 downwards.
GAATAAATGTTCACTAAATTGAAATATTTATGCCAGTGAATGCCCAATACATTTCCAAGAGAGGTGAGATGGCTTATCTTTCAAACGCTAAAAATAAAAATTATTCCTCAAATGTTTATATTATCCCTGTCTGTGCTGCTTAAAAATATGAGGGAGGAAAATTATATTCGAGTGTCAGTTTTTCTCTGTGTGCTTGCTATATGTCCAACGTAGCCACAATTGGTAACATGAGTGTTTCACTGACTATCACATTTTCTTCTCAGCAAATTTTGAGAAAAATTGTTAGAATGATCATTGCATGACCAGAAAGTTAATGTTTTATCCACATAGTGTTGAAGTTGAATACATTGTGATCCTAAAAGAAAATCTCTATATTTCTTATGTAATAGATTTTGTTGTATGTTTTCAAAAATGAAAATTAAAGCTCAAGCCCTTTTATAAACTCATTATTTCATATATTTAAAAGATGATTTGAAAACAGTGATTCTAGAGGTTTCAGACTTGATATGCCATTGAATGGATACTGACCTCTGTGTTTTCAGCCTTGTTTCGGGTAGAATTTTGTTGATGGGATATACCATACCTGAATGAGAAGACTTGTGCTTTATTTACTATTTAATCTTTAAAAAGCAAAGTGAAATATACCTAGCTCTGTCAGAGTCATTACCTTGAGGTCTACAATTTTAGACCACATTCATTCCTGAGAAATAAAAACAATAAAATACTCAATTTGATTCAAAGTAGACAAAGTCGGGCAAATCTAATTATCTCTAAATGACAAGTTTCTCATAGTTCTAGTTATTTAGTTAATTCTATTTAATAATCTCAATGTCAATACATTCACATTACACTAATGAATTTGCTGATAGGTAGGGGTCCAGTTTTTCTAAATGGTAAGAGTTCCAGTGTGCAAAACCCATCCCAAGTCTGTACATACAATCTATTAAAAAGAAGTTGTTTTGTCAGAAAAAGAATGATCAGGTATCACATGCTAAAAATAGAAATATTTATGTTGAATTCACCTGAACACCATTCTTATTAAATTCCATTTCAGTGAATCTAAGCATAGAGCTATATAAAGATGTAGTTTGATACAAGTGGTACTTTTAATGAGATTTCCTATTGCTCTCAAATACTAGAAGCAGTGGTTTCTATTTAAGTATTATAATAGCAGTTATGCTTATAGATTCTGATATAAAATATCATTCCCATTATAACTTAGCACAGTAGCTTACCTATAAAACCTAAATATATTTCAAGTTTTAGACGTGCTGTTTAAATAACACCAAATTATTATCCAAGCATTTCTAGATTTTCCAGGAAATAAAATTGCATTAAATTGACTATGAGGAATAGCTGTATTATATGTAGTACAGCAACAAAAGGATAAAAAGACAAAGAGGAAAAAGCACCTCAAAAACCCAGTCATGTTCTTAATGTTAGTGAAATTCTTTGAGAACAAAAACAAAATCATGTTATTTTACCATCATCCATGACAGTTTTGGAAATAGGCTCCAATTCTTTTTAACCTTCTTCTCAGCACATTCAGCATCTTCTTGCCAAACACAGCCATGGGAAGGAGCTCACCTTTGTATTTGATATGCCATCCACATCATTACTCTTCTCTAAGATATTTCATTACTCTTCAATTGTCTGTTGTTTTCCTATCAATGCTGTGCTAGTCAGCTTTCCATTACTGTTGCAAAATACCTTACATAAACAATTTAAAAGAAGGAAAGGTTTATTTGGGTTCAGGGTTTCAGACTGTGGCTGCTTGGCCATGTTGCTTTGGGGCCTACAATGAGATAAGTCATGGCAGGAATATTTGGTGGAGGAGATTGCTCACTCCATGGCCTCTGGGAAGCAAAAAAGAGAGGAAGGGACCAGGTTCTCAATATCCCCTTCAAGGACATGCCCCCAATGACCTATGATGGTTCCACTAGGTACCACCTACTAAAGGTCCACAACCTCCTGACAGTGGGGGAACCAAGCCTGCCACACATAAGCCTTTGGGGAACAATCCATGAAAGGAGAAGAAAGATCAGTGGAGTAGAGGAAAGGGATTAAGAAAAGGGAAGAATGGTGGAATAAAACTGACCAAACTATTCTATGTACATATATGAATACACCACACTGAATCCCATCTTTTTGTACTTCTACAAAGCACTAATTTTAAAAATCTATGGATAAATAGAAGGAAGATGAGTAGAGTAGAGGAAAGGAGACAGGGGGAGGGAGAACAGAGGGAAGGGTGAAGACTAAGAACTGAATTGGAGCAAAATATATTCTATGCTTGTATAATTATGTCAAATGAACCCCAATATTATGTATAACTATAATGCACCACTAAAAATAAAATAAAAACAAATATCCAAACCATAACAAAATCAAAATATTTCTGAACAAATTTGTCCAAGAATAACATCCTAAAATATTTTTTAAAATTCTAAAGACTACTAACACCTAAGCATGAAATAGGAAGAGAAGGAAAGAAAATTAAGCTCATGGTATCTCCCAATGCCTATCTGCAGTGAAAGAGTACAGAATGAGAGAAACTCACTTCAGACCAATCAAATCCTCTTTTCACAAGGCCTAGGTATTGGACTTGTAGACTCTAGTTAATGTGCAACTAAGTTTGCAAATTAGTGTTTTAAGAAATATAGAGTTTTGTAGAGTTCCTCATCTCTGTTTTATAGTTTAAGGTACAAAGAGTGGCTTCATGATGATGTTTTAATAATGGAAAGGACAGAATAGGTCTCCCAGAGTAAAAGGGTAGAGAATAGCATTTGATGAGAAAGTTACCAAATCTGCAAGGTCAAACTGTTGTTCATCCTTCAATAGTAATAACAGTTGATATTTATTGTTGACTTTGTGCTCGGAGTGGTTCTCAGTAATGTATGTGCATGTCCCATAAACAAAAGAACCAGAATTTAAACCAATTTTATTTTTCAAATTTTAACTACTCCACTTCATTATGGTATTTCTTAAATAAAAATATGTATAACACTACAAAACCCATGGATTACCAGGGCTGTGACTCAATATATTCTTAAGTAAATATTTTGTTAATTCACAATAATATTCAGTCCCAATCTGGATCATCTAGAATATAATTTTATAATTGAATTTAAGCCACCAATATCAATATCCACATTTGTGTTTAAAATGGCATTGAATAAAAAGTATAATTTGTCCTCCTATAATGAATGAGAAAGGAACAGAGTGATTTACAAAGACATATGCTCTGATCCCACCAAGAGAAGGCCACATGCTCTCATGGTTCACAATGCAAATGATTATTAATAAAAATGCACCAAAAAATTGGAACCATAATTAATCATCATCTGACCCATAAAAATTTGTCATATGGAAAAGAACTCTTATAGTGCAGTGCCATATTTTAGTTAAGGTTGCACAGAGACATAGAGCCAATAGGGACCTAGACCTTTTTATATATAGGTTCTTGACTGAACCCCAAGGAATGAGAACCAGGAAAATCCATGATGTTGTTCCAGTTCAAAGTTCAGTAGGCTTGAGGCTCAGGAAAAGCCAGCGTGAAGAGAAACCAGAAGATTCTTCTACCCAGGACTAGTCAGCCTTTTTGTTCTATTCAGGCTGTCAACTATTTGATGACATCCACCCACACTAGACAGGGCCAAATACTCTGTTCAATCTACCTACTAACATGCTAATAACATCCAAAATTATCCTCACAGAAACTATCCAAATGATGTTTGGCCAAATATCTAGGTACCCTATCAACCAGGATAGACATAAAATTAACTATCACACTATCCATAAGTATTCATGGTATAGGAGAATTTAGAGTCAGAATGAGCAAATCATCCATCACATTAGTCAATGATAAATTAATGTTATTAATCCCATCATTGTTTGACATTTATTTATAAATTATTTTAGCTTTACCTCATGAAATGTTTGTACATAACTGTATACTTGTTTAGTTACATTGTTATATTTAGTTAACATTGTAAGGAATATATATGAAAAACAAATTTTTCCATTTAAAAGAGCTATAAATTTTACTAATAATATCTGAAACCATATTGCCCAAAAACACAGACACATCTCAAGACAATAATGTAATAAAGTTTAAATTTTGTTTGGGGATAAATTTGCCATTGAGTATGGGATTAATTTGATTGAATCTCATAGCTATAATGATTTTTTGTAATCCTATCCAGTTCTATTTATGCTACAGAATCAGTTAAGAAAAGAATAGCAACATCCCAGATCTTGTCAGTTTGTGTCACAGCTTTAGTGTACCACAAACAAACTAACATTAGTGAGAATGTTATGAGAGACCTTTATCACACATATAATGTGTACCATCTGTTATGACAATCTTTATAACAATAAATTTGTTTTAACTAATAGTTAGATAACTTCTCAAAGCTTTTTCTGCATAAGCTCCTTGAATTTTGTTTCGTGTAGCCAAGGAAACTTTGGAAAAGAAAAGTGTATGAATTTTCAGAGAAGGTACATATTCTGTGGATGGTTACTGGGAAGTTAAAGGTGTATCCATCTAAAGTCTTTTTTTTCTGATACTCATGTTTTCACCATTCTTAGTAATTGTTGGGGTTAGAACTGTGCAACCCAAATCTAGCCCAATATGCAGAAGTGCTGTAGTGTTTTAACACTACTTGGAGAAGCTCATGGAACGTCATTTCCTCCTCGTTCCTCACTTAATCACATTCCATTATATAGTATCCTCTGACTCCACTTTCATGGACATGTTCTCTCTGGATTTTATACAGAGAATTGATTTTTTCCCACATCATTCTGTGCTGAAATTGGCCTGTCCTAAGAACAATGCCATTTTCCCCTTTTTACAACCAAATACCCCAGAATGAAGAGTCTTTTGCATTCCAAAGAGTCCCATACTCCCTAAAACTCAGGGAGTAGAGTTCCCTGGGAAAAGTTAATTTCCCTTTAAATTCTCTGGGAACAGGTGAGTATTATAGGAAAACACAAAGATCAGATGTGCTACATTACAGTTTATTTTTTGTATCTAGCTATTGTGTACTGAGCTTGAATCTTATAGAAATGTATTTATTCAACATGGACCGACTTAGGGGCTCACCCTACACATAAAGAATCATCTTTGTTGAACTTTGAAACTTAAGCACTTACAGATATAAGTGGTAGTAACAGATATAATCTTTGTAGTGATAATTCTTTGATGACTGAGATGATTCTAACTTACTGGATTCCTTTGGACGTGTATGACAACTGACTAGTTCTTATTAATGGTGCAAGTAGTTTGTCCTGTGGCAGGGAGTTGGGTGCTGGATTCTGAGTGGAAGTAAAGAGGCTGGCATCCTGTTTCTGCCTGTCCAAGTGGACCATGCTTATAACTCACTTTGCCTGACTTGCCCTCCAATATCCAAACAATAACTATATTTCTGACTTGGATCAAATTATTGAAGGGTTTTTTCAGATTTAAGATTTTATGTAATTTTCACATGGATCCTGAGAGAAAGCCCTATGACTATTGTGAAAATTTTACAGAGGAATCTGAATCCCAGTGACTATGAATTTTCTAAGGTTTCTGGGTCTTGACCCCAGCTTCTCTTTCCTATAGTCTATTACCTTCTAGCTTGAACTCCAGAAGTTTATGTAGCTTTACTTTGAGTAAATTGAAAAGGAAGAGTTAAGTACTTATTTCCTCATCACTCTCATTTCCACGACCAGGGGTGTAGCTGAGTGGTAGAGCACTTGCCTAGTTTGGTCAAGACCCTGGGTGAGATCCCCAGCATCTAAATAAAAGACAAGAAAAGAAAAAGCTTATTTCTGCTATATTCAAAAAAATCATCTGCTAAATATAAATTACCGTGAATAGCTACTTATAGGTTCAAGGAATAGAAAACACAAGTAAATACGATCACAACTTTGAAGAGCTGAAAATCAAGTGGATGAGATCAATATATGAACCCAAATGTAAGTAAGTGATAAAACATATTTATATAAATTTTAAGACAGTTGATGTTGAAAAGAAGAAAGCAGACACATCTAAGGTAAAACACAGCAGTGTTTGTAACTAGAAAATGATAGGGACAGAGACAGAAAGAACTGATATGACTGTTGTTAAGGTCTACACAGAAAACTTAGCATTAGGTGGGCAAGTTTGCATTGCAACATGGAATTAGATACTGGGGGAACAAAGAATTGTGGGTTTGAGAAAGAATGAATATGGATGTTGTTTATTCCAGGAGATGGAGCACAAGAATGGAAAAATTTCCATATGGGTCAGAGAAGGTGATCCTATAATTTTCAACGTCCATTTGATTCTCTTGCTCACAAATGCATCTGCTATTTAATAATGTCTGGCCAACACAAAGTACAGCAAATAATATATGTAATGATGCTGCACAGTCCATCTGATAGGAACCTCCGATTGAGAACACCTCAAGGGCAATCAGGGAGCCATCACCCCAACCCTAATAACTGCTTGTCCTAATATGTACTGTTTTGTGGAAATAATATCGATCTTCCTGGAGTTGATGGCAATGGCTGTTTTCCTACATCTGTAAATGCCACCTTGGAAAAAAAGAAATTTATGTTTAAGAAATAACTTACACAAATATTTCTAGAAATTTAAGTATTAAATTAAACATATCAATTTATGATACACCTGATAGATAGGATATGAAAACCAAGATAATTCATTCCCATGTAATACAGTAGTAAGTTCCACAATCTCTCTTTCACAAATTCTTAGACATTTTGACAATTTTGAGGCTCTAAGGATTGCCTACTTAAAATTCTTCACCTAATAAAATAAAACAGAGGCAAATTTTATCTTAATTTTCACCTTTCGTTGGGAGAAAAGTTGTCTCCTTATCTTTGTTCACATTTTGCAACAACACTAGCAAGTGAAAATGGTGTACATTTAGTCCATTTCCAACCAGCATCTGAAAAATATGTATTATGAATTCAATAAAAAAGTCTAACTAAAAAACCATTATAGGTCCCAATTCTCTAATTATCCCCATATCTCTGTCAGTAGGCCTTTTACTGATGCATAGGATGAGAGTTGCAAGATTTACCACAAACACACCCTGGATTAATCAATACAGAGGCAAAAGGACAAGCCATCCAATCCTCCAATATGTATTCGACACTGTCGTGTAAGGCAGTTGGTTTTTTTGCCCAGTTTGTTAATAGTAGGAACGATTTGCTGGTAAGTTTCCTGAGAAACTGAAACATTGCTGAATATTTTTAATGAAGATAGTCTTATCAAGGATGATCTTCAAAAATAATTAGCACCTACAGGAGGGTCACTGATCAATCAGAACAGCCACTAATATGAACTGCGCTGGTGCAGACTAGATAAATTCCAAATCTGCCTAGACATACCCAGAGAGTCAGACAGAGTTTCTGTGGCTGGACTCTGGAAACTTTGCCATCAAGATGATGGATTGACCAGACACATTTAATTTTATCCCCTCCTACAACCCACTAAAACTTAGTATAAGATTTTTTTTAATATGTAAAAACCTAAATTTACTGAGTGCTGAGGAAGTAGAAGAGGAGATAGCACTAACAACATTTGGAAGCTGGAAAGCAGATGGAGGAGTAGTACCTAACACAGGATGCCATGGAAAGCCAACTCCTTGCAGCACGGAAGAAAGCAGGGAACCAATCCAATTTGCTCTATGGAATCTTCAAAAGATAAAAGACTCTGATCTGACCTGTAGCTTTTATCATGGTTAATAGCTGTGGATGTGTTTTGTTGGGTGTCAGCTGCAGGAGGAAAAAGCAGGCTATATAGCAAAATAACTGTGGGGACATGGGCAATTTTAACTAGGTCAAAGTCGATGGGGACAAGTGGTTTCAAATAACTTATTTCAAGCCTAAGAATGAATGCTGGGCAAAAGCTATATTATATTAAACAAATTTATGACAACATCCCTACCCCTGGATCTTTAGATTTAGCCAAAGAACTAATGAAGGGAAGTGACATATGTCCCTTCTAGGTAGAAGTTCTTAATGGCCTGCTGGTCTTTTCCACCCTCTGTACTTTTGTCCTCAGGTTCAGGAACATACATGTTGACATAGAACCACCCCACCCTCCACCATGACTGGCAAGGTCATTACTAACAATGTCTCAAAGGCGTTAATTCTGCAGCCTGAGCCCATCCTGACATCCATGGGATCCCCCAACAAATACCGAAAGTCAATTGCACTTGTCCAAAAAGTGCTGAGCTCCATTCATACACTCAGAGTTCAACAAGGTATTTTGACCCCTCTAAAAATTAACATACTACCAAGAATCAGGGATTATTAATTACCTGATACAAGTGAAAAACTCATATTCACAAGCAGAAAACAGAGACTCTGCAGCAAGAAAAAAACTTCAAAGAAAAACTTTATAGCATCTTTATAAGGCCTGAAAAGAACAGGAGGTTCGTATAAAGAAAAAGATGTAATAAGTTAAAATATATGAGAATGTCAATAAAAGGACTTTTTAAAAAAAGTTCAGGAACTCTTCCAGAAAGCAGAAGAAAATGATGGAAACCAGAAGAAAAATCAGAGAAGACCTTCAGGAAATTCATCATTCAAATAATGGAAATTTCAGACACAAAAGAGAGAATGCAAGAATATTTCCCCACCCAGGCAGGCATGCATTTCTAGGTGTAAAGGGCTGAGCATGGAAAATCCAGTAGACCCACATCTAGGGAGATCACCATGAAATTTCAGAACACAGTGGAAGGGGTACTACCTAAACTTGAGTCTTCGCATCCGTGAACTTGATACATTTCTGCATTTATTTTAGGTCTTTAATGGCCTTAGATAAGATTGGCTGTAGGGAGCATGATGCTCCTTTAGTTTTGGCTTCTAATTTAATTGTGCTGTAGTAAAAAGTCCATGTTCTTTGTGTGAAAATTACTCGTTAATTGTTGGTATTTGCTTTGAGTGTTAACGTGCAGTCTCCTTTGCAAACACCTCCTGTGTACTTTAAAAGAGGGCTTGTGTACTAAATCCACTATCCTTAACTGCAGGGATGCTCTCCATGGGTCTGTCTATATCCATCTATTTATATTTGTTCACTAGATAAAACTTGTGAAAGTTGTATCTAGAGCAGTAAGTAGCATTCCTTCCTCCTTCTGAAGTTAGAACCCTTGAAATATATGCATGAGTGTCACCAGATAAAAATGAATATGTCTTATTTTACAGTTTAAGCTGGAACGGAAACTATGTGCTTATGGTGCCTAATGTTTCACCTAAGATATATCATAAAGTCACAAGCATAGCTAAAAAAATTTACAGATTTCCTCAAAAGGAACAGAGTTTGCCTCCGTTTACCACAAGGTAAAGAGCAGGAAAGAGCACATCTTCTCTGTGGGCAGGCAAATCCAGATGGGGATGAGAAACCAAGAGCACAGCAGGTGGGCTCTTCATGAGCAGTCAGATCAGTCTGCCCTGCTCCTTAGTGATCAGGAGGTGCACAGAAGGCCAGCAGAAGTGAGGAATGTGACCCAGAAGGCATTGGGGCAAAGGAATTCCCCGATGATTCTGGTTACCAAGCCAACCAGTTCCGTTAATTGTCATCCATTTGAGCAATCCATTGCTGAGACGGTGGTAGTAAAATCTCCACAGTGACTGTGGGTGTTTATTTTGAGAATAGGCTAAAGGTCATTAGGCTCAAAATTGTTCTCTCTATGCATTGAATAGTTTCTCTTGTTATTATGTGATGACTTCCATTACCTTCTTAATTCTCTAAGCCCATTCTCTCTTTTATTTATAAAACAGTATCAGTCATTTCTTGCTTATTATTTTCCTGAAGTATATTTTTCCAGACTTCCCATCCTTTCTGCATTTGGGTGTGCTGCTAAATTTTTTTTAAAATTCCAAACCAAACCATTTCCTATTTTAATTGAACATATTTCACTCAGAGATTACTAAATTATTTGCTTACAGCTTTAATATCTGATTTTTGGGCTTTTGGTTGCCAGGTTTTATTTGTTTCTTTGTTTCTTTGTTCCTTTTTGACTCCTGTTATATTTTATTAATCCTGTGTTTCTCCATGGATTAGTAATGTATGTATTCCATAATACATTTTTAAGTGTTTAGCCTTGAACTTTTAACATTCATTAAAATACATACTTGTCTGGACAAAACTTAAAAGTTTAATTAAGATTTCTCACTTCTTTCCAAACCGTACAAATCAGTTAAAATTTTTTAACAATTATTTTCAAGTGTCGTAATCACGTCGTATTAACCCCAGACTTAATCATGGTTTTTTCATCCAGTGCTCACAAAGTTACTTTGATGTTTGTTGATTACTCTGATCTCATCAAAGCTTTCATCCAACTCTTTCATTCCAAGCTCAGTTTCTTGCATTTTTAAGTGTCTTCGTTAGTAATTATTTTAGAATTGATTGCTAGGGGTTAAAACACTGACTCTTTGTTGAAAATACCCTCATTTCTTCCACATAGTTTAATCTATATAGAATTCAATGTTGGCATCTGAATTTACAGTAAATTAATCTACTTATTTTAGCTTCTATTATTGCTTTTTAAAATTAATCTACTGTTTTCCTCTTATAAAGGAATCTGTCTTTTCCCTGGTCACTTTAAAAATTTTATATTTGTATTTATCATTACCATGTGACTAGATGTCAATTTTTTTTACTATTTTAATTTACAATAGTTTAAAATTCGTACTATCATCAATGTAAACAAAATACAACAAACTTTTTCTAATTTCATTAATAAAACTAACAGTATTTTTTTTCAGCTTATAGTTAATATTTATTCTATTTCATGTACTCAATGAAGGACTCAAACTCTAACTAGACATAGGAAGAATACAAATTGTACTTATGATTAACCTATTTATTTATTAAGTGGGAAAAATATCTTTAAACTTAATCATAAACACTAAGAAAGCAATGAAACCAAACACCACATCAAAGCTCAGAGGAATACTCTCACATACTTATATATAACTTTTAGAGAATTTGTATACTAAAAGAAATCACAAGTTCCTTACAAATTTGAGCAAATCATAATTGCTTATTTATAACTTCATCTAAGTATTAATATTAAACTTTATTGTATGTTATTTTGTGTCCCAGCACCATGAAATCTCCACAGTATTCTCTATAATCTGAATCTAAGGATATATTGATTATTAGTATTAAAAGCAACTGTACATGGAGACATGCCACACCTATGGCCCCCAAGAGGGAGGATAATTTTTCAACAGAGCAATGTCAAGTGTTGAATCCTCTGCTCCAACAGAACATACTAACAGTATTTTATCAACCTTTTACTTTATTTTTTTTTATTGTAAACAAATGGGATACATGTTGTTTCTCTGTCTGTACATGGCGTAAAGGCATACCATTTGTGTAATCATAAATTTACATAGGGTAATGTTGTTTGATTCATTCTGCCATTTTTTCCCTTCCCCCCTCCCCTCCCACCCTTCCCCTCCATCTATACAGTCCTTCCTTCCTCCATTCCTGCCCCACTCCCTAAACCCAACTCCAACCCCAACACTAACCCTTCCCACCTCCCCATTATGTGTCATCATCCACTTATTAGCGATATCATTCTTCCTTTGGTTTTTTGAGATTGGCTTATCTCACTTAGCATGATATTCTCCAGTTTCATCCATTTGCCTGCAAATGCCATAATTTTATCATTCTTTATGGCTGAGTAATATTCCATTGTATATATATATACCACATTTTCTTTATCCATTCATCAATTGAAGGACATCTAGGTTGGTTCCACAATCTGGCTATTGTGAACTGAGCAACTATGAACATTGATGTGGCTGTATCTCTGCAGTATGCTGATTTTAAGTCCTTTGGGTATAGGCCAAGGAGTGGGATAGCTGGGTCAAATGGTGGTTCCATTCCAAGTTTTCTAAGGAATCTCCACACTGCTTTCCAGAGTGGCTGCACTAATTTGCAGCCCCACCAGCAATGTAAGAGTGTACCTTTCTCCCCACATCCTCGCCAACACCTGTTGTTGCTTGTATTCTTGATAATCGCCATTCTAATTGGGGTGAGATGGAATCTTAGGGTGGTTTTGATTTGCATTTCTCTTATTACTAGAGATGTTGAACATTTTTCCATATGTTTGTTGATTGCTTGTAGATCTTCTTCTGTGAAGTGTCTAACCATTTCCTTAGCCCATTTGTCGATTGGATTATTTGCATTCTTGGTGTAGAGTTTTTTGAGTTCTTTATAGATTCTGGAGATTAGTGTTCTATCTGAAGTATGATTGGCAAAGATTTTCTCCCACTCTGTAGGCTCTTTCTTCGCATTGCTGACAGTTTCCTTTGCTGAGAGAAAGCTTTTTAGTTTGAATCTATCCCATTTATTAATTCTTGCTTTTATTTCTTGTGCTATGGGAGTCCTGTTGAGGAAGTCTGGTCCTAAGGCGACATGTTGAAGCTCTGGACCTACTTTTTCTTCTATAAGATGCATGGTCTCTGGTCTGATTCCGAGGTCCTTAATCCATTTTGAGTTTAGTTTTGTGCATGGTGAGAGATATGGGTTTAGTTTCATTCTGTTGCATATGGATTTCCAATTCTCCCAGCACCATTTGTTGAAGAGGCTATCTTTTCTCCATTGCATATTTTTGGCCCCTTTGTCTAGTATGAGAAAATTGTATTTATTTGGGTTTGTGTCCGTGTCCTCTATTCTGTACCATTGATCCACCTTTCTATTTTGGTACCAATACCATGCCGTTTTTGTTACTATTGCTTTGTAGTAGAGTTGAAGATCTGGTATTGCGATACCCCCTGCTTCACTCTTTCTGCCAAGGATTGCTTTAGCTATTCTGGGTTTTTTATTCTTCCAGATGAATTTCATAATTGCTTGCTCTATTTCTGTAAGGTACATCATTGGGATTTTAATTGGAATTGCATTGAATCTGTATAGCACTTTTGGTAGTATGGCCATTTTGACAATATTAATTCTTCCTATCCAAGAACATGGGAGATCTTTCCATCTTCTAAGGTTTTCTTGAATTTCTTTCTTTAGTGTTCTGTAGTTCTCATTGTAGAGGTCTTTCACCTCTTTTGTGAGATTGATTCCCAAATACTTTATTTTTTTCAAAGCTATTGTGAATGGGGTAGTTTTCCTAATTTCTCTTTCTGAAGATTCATCGCTTATGTATAAAAATGCCTTAGATTTATGTGCATTGATCTTATATCCCGCTACTTTACTGAATTCACTTATGAGATCTAAAAGTTTTCTGGTGGAATTTCCTGGTTCCTCTAAGTATACCATCATATCATCAGCAAATAGGGATAGTTTGAGTTCTTCTTTTCCTATTCGTATCCCTTTAATTTCTTTGGTCTGTCTAATTGCTCTGGCTAGAGTTTCAAGGACGATATTGAATAGAAGTGGTGAAAGAGGGCATCCCTGCCTTGTTCCAGTTTTTAGAGGGAATGCTTTCAGTTTTTCACCATTTAGAATGATATTAGCCATGGGTTTAGCGTAGATGGCCTTTACAATGTTAAGGAATGTTCCCACTATCCCTATTTTTTCTAGTGTTTTGAGCATGAAGGGGTGATGTATTTTATCAAATGCTTTTTCTGCATCTATCGAAATAATCATGTGATTCTTGACTTTAAGTCTATTGATATGGTGAATGACATTGATTGATTTCCTGATGTTGAACCAACCTTGCATCCCTGGGATGAAACCCACTTGATCATGGTGCACTATCTTTTTAATATGTTTTTGTATGCGATTTGCTAAAATTTTGTTTAGAATTTTTGCGTCAATGTTAGAATTTTCTTTCCTCGATGTGTCTCTGTCTGGTTTAGGAATCAGGGTAATATTGGCTTCATAGAATGAGTTTGGGAGAGTTCCCTCCTCTTCTATTTTCTGGAATACTTTGAGAAGTAGTGGAATGAGCTCTTCTTTAAAAGTTTTGTAGAACTCAGCTGAGAACCCATCTGGTCCTGGACTTTTCTTTGTTGGAAGGCTTTTGATGACTTCTTCTATTTCATTACTTGAAATTGGTCTATTTAAATTGTGTATGTCCTCCTCGTTCAGTTTAGGCAATTCATATGTCTCTAGAAACCTGTTGATGTCTTCGAAATTTTCTATTTTGTTGGAGTATAGATTTTCAAAATAGCTTCTAATTATGTTTTGTATTTCAGTCGTGTCTGTTGTGATATTTCCTTGTTCATTCCGAATTTTAGTGATTTGGGTTTTCTCTCGTCTTCTCTTTGTTAGTGTGGCTAAAGGTTTATCAATTTTGTTTATTTTTTCGAAGAACCAACTATTTATTTTGTCAATTTTTTGTATTGTTTCTTTTGTTTCAATTTTGTTGATCTCAGCTCTGAGTTTAACTATTTCCTGTCTTCTACTACTTTTGGTGTTGGTCTGTTCTTCTTTTTCTAGGGCTTTGAGCTGTAGTGTTAGGTCGTTTATTTGTTGAGCTTACTTCTTTTATTAATGCGCTCCATGAAATAAATCTTACTCTAAGTACTGCTTTCATAGTGTCCCAGAGATTTTGATATGATGTTTCTTTGTTCTCGTTTACCTCTAAGAATTTTTTAATTTCCTTCCTAATATCTTCTGTTATCCATTCATCATATAATAGCATATTGTTTAATCTCCAGGTGTTGGAGTAGTTTCTGTTTTTTACTCTTTCATTTATTTCTACCTTCAATCCATTATGATCTGATAGAATACAAGGTAGTGTCTCTATCTTCTTGTATTTGCTGACATTAGCTTTGTGGCATAATATATGGTCTATTTTAGAGAAGGATCCATGTGCTGCTGAGAAGAAAGTGTATTCGCTCTTGGTTGGATGGTATATTCTATAAACGTCTGTTAAGTCTAAATTATTTATTGTGTTATTGAGATCTATAGTTTCTTTGTTCAATTTTTGTTTGGAAGATCAGTCCAGTGGTGAAAGAGGCATGTTAAAATCACCTAGTATTATTGTGTTATGGTCTATTTGGTTTCTAAAATTGAGAAGGATTTGTTTAACATACATGGATGAGCCACTGTTTGGGGCATAGATGTTTATGATTGTTATATCTTGCTGATTTATGCTTCCCTTAAGCAGTATGAAATGTCCTTCTTTATCCCTTCTGACTAACATTGGCTTGAAGTCCACATTATCTGAAATGAGGATGGATACTCCAGCTTTTTTGCTGAGTCCATGTGCATGGTATGTTTTTCCCCATCCTTTCACCTTTAGTCTATGGGTATCTCTTTCTATGAGGTGAGTCTCTTGCAGGCAACATATTGTTGGATCTTTCTTTTTAATCCAATCTGCCAGTCTATGTCTTTTGATTGATGAATTCAGGCCATTAACATTCAGGGTTATTATTGAGATATGATTTGTATTCCCAGTCATTTGGTTCATATTTAAAATTTTTGACACATCTTGGTTCCTCCTTTATTTGACAGTTCCTTTAGGATAATTCCTCCCTTTGCTGATTTGCTTCTTTGTTTTTTCTCTTCCTCATGAAATATTTTGCTGAGAATGTTCTGTAATGCTGGCTTTCTTTTTGTAAATTCTTTTACCTTTTGTTTATCATGGAATGATTTTATTTCATCATCAAATTTGAAGGTAAGTTTTGCTGGGTATAAGATTCTTGGTTGGCATCCATTTTCTTTCAGAGCTTGAAAAATGTTGTTCCAGGCCCTTCTAGCTTTTAGGGTCTGGATTGAAAAATCTGCTGATATCCGTATTGGCTTCCCCCTGAATGTAATTTGGTTCTTTTCTCTCACAGCCTTTAAAATTCTACTTTATTTTGTATGTTAGGTATTTTCATTATAATGTGCCTTGGTGTGGGTCTGTTGTAATTTTGTGTATTTGGAGTCCTATAAGCCTCTTGGACTTGATTTTCCATTTCATTCTTCAGATTTGGGAAATTTTCTGATATTATTTCTTCAAATAGATTGTTCATTCCTTTGGTTTGTTTCTCTAAGCCTTCCTCAATCCCAATAATTCTCAAATTTGGCCTTTTCATGATATCCCATAGTTCTTGGAGATTCTGTTCATGATTTCTCACCATCTTCTCTGTTTGTTCAACTTTGTTTTCGAGGTTAAATATTTTGTCTTCAATATCTGAAGTTCTGTCTTCCAGCTGTTCTATCCTATTGGTTATGCTTTCTATGGAGTTCTTAATTTGGTTTATTGTTTCCTTCATTTCAAGGATTTCTGTTTGTTTTTTTTTCAATATCTCTCTTTATTGAAATGATCTTTTGCTTCCTGAATTTGCTCTGTTAACTGTCCATTGGTGCGATCGTTCAATGCCTGCATTTGCTCTTTCATCTCATCGTTTGCTTCCCTAATCATTTTAATTATGTACATTCTGAACTCCCTTTCTGTCATTTCTTCTGCCATGCTGTCGTTGGATTTTATTGATGTAACATCTAGATTTGTTTGGGGCATTTTCTTCCCTTGTTTTCTCATATTGTTCAGGAATCAGTGGGTCATTAAGATATTGCAGATTTCCTCTATCTACTTATAATGTCCCTGAAGATTGCTAGTATATCCCCTCTTATCCTTCAGTAGCCTGAAGTCTTGGAGGAGGTTGATAATGCAGAGCTCCACGAAGAAGCTGCCTCTCTAGGGGTGGTAACCCTCAGGTGGCGTATATTCCCTGCTAGTGGGCAGAGGTGCCTCCACTTGTTGACCAATGGTCATCCAATGGAGAACTAGACTGCGGGCTGAGGCAAGGCCTGTTTGTGTCTATGTCTCTGGTTTTACCGTCCCTGTGGGAAAACCTCCCCCGGCCGGGAAGAGTCACTCGGTGGGGACGTCTCGCTGGTCAGTTGCCCTCCTAGAGGTTCCCCTCAATCTACAACTACCACCTGGGCTGGGCTGTCTTCCTCTGCAACGATCCCAGGGGCCCGGACCTACCTCCTGGGCCTGGGAGCCTCACCCTTCGCAGGCGAGTCTCCTTAGGCTGCCTCTCCCAGAGAATCTGCCCGCCGCCCTGGAAACTTCGCTCCGCCCCTAGGTGTATCTCTGTGCAGCTCTTCCAGCAAGAAGCCACCTAGCTCCTGGGACCCTGCTCTGCACCAATCACCTGGCTATGCAGCCCCACCCCTGAGCCACCACCTGGAGCCCCGTACAATAGCTCCGAGACCCAGAGACCTGCCACACACCTCCTCCTCCGGACAGCCTCCCGGTTTCCGACGCAGTCACTAGGAGTCCAAACAACTCACTTCGGGTCTCCTCCTCCCGCCAACCACCCGTAGCCCTAGGCAGTCACTCCAAGTCCAAGTGACCCGCTCTGTTCCTCCTCCTCCTCCTTGGGGTAGCCCCCCAGGTGTTCAGGAGCGGTGGCTCCGAGACCAAGTGACTCACCACACTCCTCCTCCAGGCAGGCCACCGGTGTTCAGGAGCGGTAGCTTTTAGTCCAATCAACTCACCACTCGCCTCCTCCTCTGGCAACCGCCTGTGGTTCTGATGCAGTCACTCCCAGACTAAGCGTCCCACTGCTCTCCTCCTCCAGGCAGGCCACCAGTGTTCTGGAGCAGCTGCTCCGAGTTCAAACAGCTCGTCACGCAGCTCCTCCTCCGGCAACCGCCCGCGGCTCTGATGCAGTCACTCCCAGGTCAAGCAACACGCCGCGCTCCTCCTCCTCCTCCGGGCAACCTCCGGGCACTCAGGAGCGCCCACTCTGAGTTCAAACAGCTCACCACGCAGCTCCTCCTCTGGCAACCGCCCGTGGCTCTGATGCAGTCACTCCTAGACCAAGCGTCCCGCCGCGCTCCTCCTCTTCCTCCAGGCAACCCCCCAGTGTTCAGAAGCGGTCGTTCTGGGTCCAAACAGCTCGCCACCCAGCTCCTCCCCAGGCAGCTGCCCGGAGCCCCAGCGGCTGCTCGAGTCCAAGCACTGTGCTGAGCCGCCTCCTCTACGATGATCCCAGTTGTCCGTGTTTACCGCTCCAGCGGGGGGAGGGGCGTCTCGCCGAGCAACTCCACTTCACAAATTCCCTGCGTTCCGGGGCTACCGCCCCATCCGGGACACCTCCCCAACGGGAGAGACTCACCCGGCGGCTTTGAGTTGGTCCCAAGTCTCTCACTATCTCCTCTTTTGAATCTTGCGTCCTGGAGCAACGTGAAATGCAGCCGCCCTCTAGGCCGCCATCTTGGCCCGCCCTCTCTCAACCTTTTACTTTATAAAAATTCTCAGAAATAGTAAAAATTATTACAGACTGCCTATATATTCTTATAACTAAGTATATGACTGAGGACTATAGTATAATTAATAGGTGTGCTTTTAATACTTTAATTACCAACTATGCAATAAACGACCATTCACAATTTCTCTTTGAAAATTAGTTCTAGAAGAAATTTTTGAAAAAATATTTCTAAAATATCCAACAGTAGTAGTATTATAAAAATGCTTAGAATAATATGATACTTTCAAATTGGATGTGTCTCTGGCTCTTTTTTTTTTATAGTCTTCAAAAATAAATACAGCAAACAGGAAAAAAGAACTGGATAATCATTATGGCATAAAATACAGCAACAGGAACTGGTGCCAGATCTTAACAATATTCTCTCCATGTCAAGTTCTATCCTGAGACAAAAAATCTATCATTAATTATGGGAGAGTCACCAAAAAATTGTTTGATACATAACAAATATATGATAATGATTCTCTATGGTACTAGAGCTACAATATCACTATTGATATCACAATAAAGCATACTATTTGAAAGTAACCTTTGATTTATAGTCAAATATATATAATTCATTGTTCAACTTACTAGCAATTGGGATTACTCCATTACTCTTACAGAGTTTGTCGGTAAAAGGAAAGCTAATGAAATCGACCAAATTATGCTATGTACATGTGTGGATATGCCCTGGTGAGTTTCACCTTTATGTGTGTCTATGAAACACCAATTAAAAAGACTATAAATAAATAGAAGGAAGATCAGTGAAATGGAGGAAGGGAAAGAGGAATAAGGTATAGGGGAGGGAAAGAGAGGAAAGAGGAAGTACTGGGGACTGAAATGGAGCAAACTCTACTCCATGCATATATGGTTGTGTCAAAATGAACCCAACTATAATGCACTAATAAATTTTTTTAAAGGAAGGCTAATGATTGCAATAAAATTTTAAAAGGAATCAAAAGAACTGTCCCACCAAAAATTTAAAGAGGCTACTATGAGGACAGCCTCAATGGTTAATCAGACTTTCTCAATGTAAAATACAGAATCACAAAGATAACCTTTAGTGATGAATGTCCAAGAGGTTACAGGGTTACCAGGGACATTGCTGCTACAACCATACAGTCGCTCTGTTTTGATTTTAGGATTATACAGAAGAACCCATGGATAAATGAAAAAATAACTCAGAATTTTTTCAGGGTATATCCTGGTTTCAAATGACCCAAATTATTGGGTAGACTTCTCTAATCATACTTCCAGGATATGGAATCTTAGTAGATTAATTCCACTGGATTAGGATATGACTGTATATCCATAAGCACCTATATTCAGAAAATACTTGTCAATTCCTCATAAGGGATCTTTGCCATTATATCACCACTCTTCTTATTAGATGTAAAAGTCTAAGTTCATATATAATTCAAATCTTTCATTTCACATTCTGAGTTTCTGTAGTGTAATTTTTCTCTTTAGGTTAAAAGAAAATGAGTAGGAGAAACATGTTTTTATAATTTTACAATTCTCTGCCCTGGATTAAGCTCCTAATTTATTCATTCACCCAATTATTACTAAAAGCTTACTAGGTCAATATAAAAATTAATGAGGGAGTCTCTACTCTCAAAGAAACATAGCCATAGCCAATTAGAGTTAAAAGAACCTTAAAGATCTTGAAAGTGTATCTATAAATTCTACCAAAATACATTTTTCTATATCAATAAGTATCTACTGCTGGATGTTATTTTGAAATAAATGGATGCATCTAATATTCTTAACCCAATTCCTTACTAATAGACAATTAATGGCCTATAATTTTTTTTACTAACAATTCACTACTTAACATTTTGTGAATAAATATGTGCACATTTTCTTAATTATTCCCACAGAATTGCTTCATAAAAACAGAATTATTGTGTCTAGGTAAACATACATTTTAAACACTTTTGATGTATTTTGGCAAATTTCCCTGAAGAAGGGCTTTTCTTGCCAACACTGGTTTTATTCCCCGCTCTGTCCTGCTTCTGCCAATGGGGCAATAGATAATTGCTTTCTCACTGTGTTTATGATTGTACTTATTTGCATCCAGTAACAATAATTTTTCTTAAAGTCCATTTTTATTGTAATTAGCCATATTTTCTGTCACTACTGCTCTATGGGATCATGTGTGGGTTTCACCTGGATTGTAAGAACTCTATGTTAAAGATGTTATTCCTTCCTGTGATAAACATGCAATATATTCTCCACTTTGCAGTTTGTCCCCTTACTTTTCTTATTGAGTTTTGGGTTATACAGATGTTCTCTTCTTTATGAAATCTTTACAGATTTTGCCTAAAATACCTACAAGTTTTTCCCCACTTCCAAAAAGCAAGAAATATTAATGTATACATTTTGTTCACTTTTTCATGATTTATATTTAAGGTTTGGGTTCTGCAAACACTTACTTTAGGGAATGCTGCGGGATAAAAATTTAGCTTGTTTTTCAAATATTAATTTAATTTTCTAGCTAGCAAGATGTTTTGACTCACTCTCCTCTCACACTGAAAATGCGCTCATTGTATGGTTGTTAAAATACTTTCATCTTAAAGTTCATGGCCAAAGTCATCTACCAGATTGCAGCAAGGACAGAATTTGTGAGTTCCAAGCTTTGGAGACGTAGTGACCAAGAGTATGGTCCTGGAGCCCGTGGGAACCACGGTTGGGTGGCACCCAATTGAGTTTGAGCACAGCCGTGTTACCTTGAGTAAGTTAGTACATCTGCACCTGTCCTAATTCTTAGAACGGGCTGTTGTGAGTGATCTGTTGAGCAGCATTTATTAAAAGCACACCATGGAACAGACATATTTTAAAGTGCCAAGACTGTAACTACCTTGGAAACAGATCACTTCTAGAAACAAATTATTCTGACTTCAGAATAAACTAAATGTTGAATTCAAATACTATTCTATAGTCCTGCTCCTGACCTTCATATCTGCCCCAGTGGAATGGAGGAAAAGACACTTGGTATTTTTTGTTGTGATTTTTTAAACTCATCTAAGTGTGAAGAAATTGTATATGGGCTTACTGTGCATTCAGTCTCTGGCATACTGACACACCCAGCAGTGAGCAGATTTGGTGAATGAGTGAGCAAATTGGTAACAAACAAATTCCAGCCCAGGCAATTTTATTAAAAATAGAGAAAATAAATTATCTTTAAAGATAATCTTCTTTGCTTAGTGAAATGAAGAGAATTTATAATCCGTAAGAAGATGGAATAGAGATATGTAGTGGGGGGGGACACTCCTCTGCTTCAAGGAAAAAAGCAGGTGTACTTGTGACAAGAAGCTGGGATTGTCTCCAAGTGCCCTCCTCTATTCTATCTCCGAGTGCTTCCAGTTGCTTAATATGCAAAATTGGCACATAAGCAGCCATCCCAAATGTCAAGGAAGTAGAGAGGAGAATCTCCTAATGCACTTTACAAGTAACATGATTGATCATCTTTGTTCACGACTTAAATTTTGATTTGTTGGCGCTCGGAGTTGGTGCAGCAGGTGATCTTCACACACACCGGGTAGCCGCTTCTGGGTTGGATGTCCTGCCTCTGCTGCCAGCACAGTGCCTAACCTCCCAGGGCCGGTTTCCTCTTCTATACAAACAGGAACAAAATCAGTGCCTGCTGCATGAGATTGTTGTAAAAATTAAACTAGTTGTTATTTGTGAAGTACTCAGAACGGTACCTGGTGCCAGAGCAAGTACGCAGCAAATATTACCAAAGAATCAATGCACTCCACCTCCTCCGCAGAGGCTTCAAGATATAACCAGGTTACATTCCTTCCAGAGACTTCATAGAACCATAGGGCATGTACCCAACTGTTAATATTACATTTAGTTTTTTAATAACACAACTGTCTATCTTTTCCCCACTGGACTATATGCTTCCATGGGCAAAAACACGAATTTTTGGCATCTTTTTTGTGTTGCAATTATGCACAGAAAAGATTATTAAAAAATCACTTTGTTTCTGTTTAATCTATGAGTGTAATAAATTCCCAAACTAATTTTTCTCTGTGAGTCTTTGGCTAGGTTTGGTATAATTTTTTAGTTTAGTTAATTAAATTTCTTTAAGAAAACAATCATTGTATCAAATAATCATGGACCTGGCCTTTCCAGCACACTAACATTTCTGCACAGATGTCAAGACCGGTTGTGACTTGATCCGTTACTGCAAACATAACTGCCAGTTCTTAATGAGATCTTGAATTCTTTCCACATGCTTCTTACACAAGGGTAATAATCCACTAGGACTGTTACACTTACTACGAACATCTCTGCCTTGGGTGTTCAAGTGGCGTCTGGTTGAAGGCAGTCTAGCTCTCCTGAGGTCACGTGACTCCCAGGCTAGGGACTGACCTTCTCTCTGCTTGACCATTTCTGTTCACCATGACAACCCCCGGACCTGGACTCAGTGCCTGGTTCACAGATGAATAGCTTTAGAAGACGTTTAAAAAGTTATTCATGAATTCCATCCAGATACCAATTCACAATGCTTAAAAAAGAAAAGTAAATCCCTTAAATTTATGTAGTTATCTTGGAAAAAACAAGGTATTTTTAATTGCCTAGAGTCCTCAAATCTCCATGTTAAGCTCTAGCTTAACAAGAGGTATAAAACCATGACTAAAATATTCACATTCCACTCCAGTCCCTATAAAAAATAAAAAAAAAAAAGAATCCCTAGTTTATTCATCTTACCTAATGACACAGAAGGGCAAAACAAGTACCCAAACAATGAATAATAATGCAAGAACTCCAGCTGTGAAATCAATAGTCACTGCGGTAGAGCTTGGCTTGGTTTTAACTCGCTCATCCCTGAATGAAGCGGAGCTTCGTTTCTGAATTGTGTATGTATTGACCTAATTACATAAATATTGACTTTTTCTTAAATGAAGCTTTTTTTTTTAACTTCACTGTAATTATGATGTCAATATTTGTGGCTGTAGTAACACTGAATTTAAATCTGTTCATGGGACAGATTGTTACATGCCATTGAGATAATTCAGAGTCATACCAGTGACACTAACTAACAGATAGATCAGTAATGCCCTAAATATACTAATAGAAACTTCTTTAAAAAGACAATTACTTCATCCCAGATAATTTAGGAGCTGGTCTCTTCCTTAGCTTGTCATGTTTCAAAACACACAGAAGTAATGATGCGGATGTGACTGGGTCTTGACTAATGCCTGACTTTCTTTTTTTAATCCAACACTGATCCCTAACTTCAGTCTCCAATTTACCTATTGACAAATTCCTTGATCTACTGACAGATGTCTGTGCCCCCATCTCCGCATCTGTGTGCACATAAGGGATCAATTCACCATTTTTTGTTATTTTTTTAAAATATATTTCCAATAAAGATTCTATGCCTGATCTCTCTCATGTGTGAAATCTAAAGCAGTCAAACTCAAAAAAGTATAGACAGGTGATTGCCAGGGGCTTCAGGTAGAGAGGAAAGGGGAGATGCTGGTCAAAAGGAGTGAAGTTTCATTTAGGAAGAATAAGTTTTTTGAAACTATTGCACAGGATGGGAACTATAATGAATAATAATGTATATTTCAAAATTGCTACAAAAGTAAATTTCACATGTTCTCACTGCAAAAAAGGAGCATGGATATATTAATTAGCTTGATTTAATTATTCCACATTGTATTGATAAATCATATCATCACTTCATACTCCACAAACATATACAAATATAATTTGTTAATGAAAAATAAAAATAAAGTTACAAAAGAGCTTATGTCCAATTATTCCGGTAGGGTCTAGTGATCCTATTGATTCTAAATAAATACGGTCTACAGAAATTCTACATTTAAAAAATTCCTGTCCAATTATTTCCTCTTACCTGGTTTTATTTTCATAAGAAAAATTTTCAGTTACCTACAGGCGGTGCATCTCTGGGACAAACAAAAATGCTGTACCTCAGGATATTTATTATTGCTGTCATCACTATTACTACTACTACTATTACTACTACTACTACTAGTTTGTCTTCTAACTAATAAGCGAAATAAGAGAAATGTCCTGAAAGCTTTACAAAGCAAGAAAGTTTTAGGTTTTGCTCTCGCGGTATTTCTGGGATTCCCACCTGGTGCAATAGGGCAGGATCCCCCCACCACATTTGTCTTTTGGAGTTAGGCCAACACCGAGGGCGCCACTACAAAGCCACGGTGCCTGCACTCTGGGTTTAAAAGCTGCTCCAGACTCTCGAAGCAAGGAGTCATGCGTCAGTCTGTGCTTTCTTCTTTGCTTCTGCAGGGATGCCGGATGGTATGAACTTCACTGACATAAAGCGAATCCATCACACAGGCGGCAGCAGTACCCTGGACTCCACTGGAGCAGGAGGTGCAGCAGGGACCCAGCCTATGACGTTCCTTCTGCTGGGTGTGCTGATACTACTTCCAGGGCTGTGGTAACAGAACTCTTCTGCCTTGATATCTCTTACTGCGGTCTTGATTTCTCCCTTCTCTCCATATACCTGGAATAGAAGATCTTTTCAATGTAACAGTTATATTTATGACAAGGTCTGACACACTAACTTCATACAAGCCAAGTTGGGATATTCACCATTACCTAAACAACAATGTTTAAATGGTAGACTCTTAAAATGCGCCTTCCTTGAATCTAACTTAAACCTTCTTAAATTCTGAAAGGTTACATCTGAAAATGTGAAAGTTCAGAAGTGACTTCGAATAAGAAGGATTTAGTGTATCAGTAATTTTGTTCTTCTCAATTCAAAACCCCTTCTTTTCTACATTAAAAAATATTTTCATTTGAAGGTGTATTTGCCAGACACAACAATACTATGTGTTTCTTAAAGCTCTGGAAATAGAATCACATTAAGTCAATCAAACACACAATGGCAAGTATTATGCATGCATTGTCAAGAGATTCCTCCATTTTTGCAAGCTAAAGAAGGAAATTACTAAAAGTCTTTAAGTTATAGAGTAGATTACTAAGGAGATTTCACATTGTTTCAAAAACAAAGTTTGATAAATTTTATCCACTGTAACTTAGCCACTGACAAATCTTAAAGCTGAGTATCTTCCTAGCACCTGACTTGTATCCCATTATATTCAAAATGCATCTTTGATGTTGTGACCCCGACCCCTCCTCTCTCTTAGCCCGATGGATTTAGATATGTTGCAAAGCACACTCATGCTCTAGGACTATCTCCAATAAAGCTACTAATTATTTGATCAAAACTTGGAGAACATTGTTCATTTTCTCCGGGCAAAAAAGATAGAGTCTCTCATTTTCAAAATATGATTTGCTACTTCTTTTTAAAGACTGATGTTGAACAAGCAGTTGGTACCTATGCATTCCCAAGGGGCTGATGAATACAGACAGGTAGTGGCACAGAAGATGTGGCATGCAATGCTTTAACACTTCTCCTAAGTGCAGATTAGCAGAGCTAATCCACCGTCCTTAATTTCCCTGTTGTGATAAAGTGCCTCAGCGGACACTGATGGGACACATGGAAGTCCGCACCTCAGGAAGAAGAGATAAGTCAGCTTTTATTAAGAAGTTTCACATCCAGTCGATAGCTAGAAAATATAATTAATACGCAGTCACAGAATAGAAAAGAGACATGCTGAACTTTTAAAGTTAAAAAAAATCAACTTGAAATGACATACGACAAAGAGAAGAAGAGAAGTCACAGGGCAGCAAACACTGGTGAAGGAAAGTCAATTTCTCCAAATAAGAAACATCATTCGATGGGACCTTATCTCTCAGGTTCTCAATCAACCAACTGACCTGACCGTGAATTTAAATGGCAGTATTTTGGAGCTGCCCATTCAGAATTCTTTGCTCAAGCATGCCTCACACATGGGAACGTTGTCCCACCTGCTGAATTCCGGGTCATTTTCCTTAGTGTCTGTCCCATCCTGTGACATTTATTCCTTGACCCACTCAGTATATAACACATGTACACTCGCTCATCACACTCTACAAAGTACAAACTTAATTACAAACTTATTTTTTTAAATATTTACTTCAACCTCAGCTCTTCTATAAACGAGTCTTGGGGAAGGGTATTGCTAAGTCATTCATTTGCCACATTCCAGTCCCAGTCAGTGTTGGTTGGTTTGCTATAGCAAACTTTCTGACCCCAAAATTAAGAGAATATAATTTAAAGGCAAAAAAAAAATTTGATGTGTATAGTTTAGCTGTCCAAGATGCATCTGGATAAAATTATTTGGTTGAAACTAAATTTGACATACTCAAATAGGTGTTGTCTACCAGGGATGCACTCTGGAGGCTAAACGTGTCAGGAAAATGCTGCCAGAGCTCAAAGTTCTAGGAGGTTTTCAGAATTTCTTTTAAGGGCCTGAGGCATAAATTTTAATATTCTTCTTTTTTTTTTTTTTTTTTGAGACAAGGTCTCACTAAGGTGCCCAAGTTGGCTTCAAACTTGATCCTCCCACTTCAGCTTCCAAGTAACAGGGCTCATCACCACGCCCAGCTTTAACATTCACATGCACAATGAGGATACTTGTCATCCTTCCGTACTCTATTCTGTAACATTTTATATTTATATAGCTATTTATAATTTGCCAAGTCTTCCAAATGAGATAAAGAATACCATTTGACTTTCCCCACCCCTCAAAGAAGAGTTTAATTTTTATTTGAATAAAAATGATGACACTTTTTTAAAATGTAACTCTGAATTTGCATGCAGTCTTCCATAAGTAAGACCCAAGAAAGTTTTGAACAATGGTAAAACTGCTAGAATAGTTTTCCATGATGACTTAACAGCATGTAACTGAATGTATATATTTATAAGTATCACTCACATCTTTACAATCATATTTTTTACTGGAATAATTTAAACAAATTCATTTTCTTGAATTCAGAGTTATTTTTATATATGTTTAAGTAATGCTAAAACTTAGTCCCAGGGACTGGGAATGTAGTGTGGTGGTAGAGAACATGCATAGCATGTATGAGGCCCGCGATTCAATCCCCAGCACCAAAAAAATCAAAACAGGCAAATATTCCTTAGTCCAGCATTTTACATATATTGGGGGTGAATCAGTTAATAAATCAGAACTAACATTAAAATTCATTAACTTGGCCCTTCCTTTTTATAGACACCATGATAAATGCCTTGATGCATTATCTCATTTAATCTTCCAGATAACATGTCCCTTCCATTTTTCCAATGAGAGAATGGAGGTTAAGAAATACTATGGATTTGTTTTCTGATATCATACCAGTAATAATAGTAGAATCAGATTGGTGCACATAATGCCTATAAATTATTTATACTCCTGGTTCAAAGATATGATAGTTTGAGAACAATAGAGAAGAACCATAGATTAGCATAAAAATCATTTCTGTTCATTTGTCTCTCTGTTTTTAAAAAATGATTGTATAATTACAATTGCACGATTTTTCAAATTGCATTTCACTGTAAAAACATAAAGCAATGAAATCATTGACTTATTTTTAGTACCAGTTGTTACTCTCCTCCATACTCAAATCCTCTTCAAACCAATGGGCCCCCAAACAAATTGGCTACCAAAAATGAGAAAGAAAATACAACTTTTATAACCATGGTGGAATCAGTAAGTTTCTTTTTGTTTTCTGTGCAACATGGGTATAAAATATTTCTTCACAAATCTGACACAGGATAGCATAAAAACTAAGAAAGGAAAATGTTGTGGCAGACTATTCTAGATTTGCCTTTTTAATCCCTTATTTATTCAAGAGCATTCTATGAATGAAATAGTGTCTCAGTGGGTTTCTTTTTTCTTCTTAAAGGGTTGAAGTTAATAAGCTATTTTTCCAAACACTCATTTTTCCAAAGTACTTAATAATACTGATCTTTTGAAAACAATTCAATTTATTGCTAATTGTTTTCAGTCACATAAACTATGGTTTCTATCACCAACACACTTGAAGTACAATAAGAAATGTTTCTCCTTTAGTGAATGAATTCAAACTAGACTTCTGTTATTCTGTAAGAAATTCACTGAGCAGGCTGTGAGTTCAGAATTTCTTTAAATTGCCAGTTTGGAAGTCATATACAATTACATGGATTGAATGAAAATTCAATAATAATAATAATTCTTAATGTTGCTAGGTATGACTTTTAACATATCAAGTTTTTCTTTGAACGTACATCGTTGTATATAAGTCAAGTCTGATTAAAATGTAGAAAAAAACTAATTCTCAGATTTAAAGTGCTTTCTTTGACTTTACTAAGTTTACATAGTGACTAAGTTGCTATTATATTACATTGTTTTATAAATGGGGATCTGATCAAATGTAGTTTTTAAAACTCTTTTCTACTTCCACGTGCAGAAAAGGAATAATTCATCACAATCTAATTCATCACAATCTTCATAGTACCAACAATAATAAATTATGTGTCAGAGGGTGGTTGGGGGTGAAGGTCTGTGGATGAATCTACACGTCTGACTCAGGAGTCTCTCTCCTGCACTTCCCAATTCACACCTTGGAACCATATTCACTGAGAAGTCTGTGAGGAGAGCTCACAGCCTACCTTCCCCCAGAAGTTTTGCTATCAAAAAGCAAAGAGAAGAGAAAGGGATGCAGAATTAAAAACAGAACAATGGGTATATAGGATTCAACTGTGTTTGAAGAGGATGCGCCCGCAGGAATGAAAGCCTATGGTAATTTGGTAAGTAAATGCCTACCTTCATAATTTTGTCTCAGGTTCTTTTTTTCATTTTGTTGGTTCTTTTTAGTTATAGAGAGAGTAGAATTCGTTTTGGCATAATTATACAAGCATGGAATACATCTTATTCTAATTAGGACCCCTCTGCCATGAAACTTTCCTAAGTTTTGATGCCCAACTTTGAGAAACAATAGACTAGAAGGAACGTAAGGTCTGAGAAGATCAGGCAGTCCTCAGCTTTTCCTGAGATTAGCTAGCTAAAGCGACCAGATTGGGAAGAGGGCAAAAAGGCCAGTTTCAGAGAAATGGTGTGAGTAGTGGTGCTTTCAGAAGAGACCCTGGTCACTTAGCAGAGAATCTGGTGTGCTCCCCCACCCCACATGCCCACTCCTCCCCTCCCAGACACATCCGCACCCCGAAACCCTGGCTCACTACTGGTGCATTTCATTTCTGTTTTCCTGTCTGAGATAACATATCTAACTCACAGAGTTACTGAGAGGACCAGATAATGGGCCACCTGTTAGGAACCCACCTGGCCCTTGAAGAGCCTTACTGATTGGTGTTTGTTCCTTCCCCGTGTGTTCCCAGGATGGAAACCGGAAATGCTGGTGATGGGTTTTACCTATTAATAAGTTTCTGATATGGAAAGAAACCATCAAGAAGGAAATTCAAAAGCAGGGCTATGGAAGGGAGACAGAAAAACCTTTGGGATATAGAAAGGGCTTCTTTATCCCATGTCTGTCTGCGTTTTGTGTTTGTTTATCCTCATTCTGGCTATAAGGCTTATTCACTGGATTTTTGTTTTTAAAAATAGCAGGAGTTTAAAAGGAAGTTAGCCTCAATCAAATATGTAAATGTGACTTGTTCTCTTCCATGACAAGCTGTAAGCCTCAGCCTCCTGATCCTGTTTGAAGGTCTTGGTTTTTGTTGTTATTTGTTGGTTGTTGCAGTGCTGGGGATGGAAGTCAGGGCCTCACACGTGCTAGGCAAGTACTGTACCACTGAGCTCAACTCAGTCCCAGTAAAGGTCTTCCTGACTGGAATACACAGAGTGTGCCTGTCAGAGTCACAGGAGACAGCTCCAGTGAGCATGAGAACTCATCAGTAAGCAAGCAGTTGCTGAGCTTCTCACCAAAAGTGAGCATTTCTGAGTAACAAAACCACTCTAGGTTCACATTGCTAATGGCTGCCACAGCAAGCATTCTAAAATGGGTCAGGCTTCACTGTACCATTCAGTCTCCCTGGTCTCAGAAAATCCTGGATTGTCGAGTTAAATTTAGATTTTAGATTTTTGCAGGATATTAAATTTTTTCCTTGTTTCATTCATTTTTTTTATTTTTATCTGAACTCTCAGATATTTTTCATTTGTCTTTCTTTTATCTCAAATTTAGCTCTGGTAGGAAGGTTTAGCATCCTGAAGAGAGTCCATATGCCAGATGTCCAAGTGTGGCTGTTTCATGGGGCACCTGGTTCAAACAAGGATTCAAAACAGTCGTAAAGAAGACTGAAACTATGGCATTTGCCAGTAAATTGATGGAACTAAAGAATATCATTCTAAGTGAAATAAGACAATGCCAAAAAATCAATGATGTGAGGATGCTAATTCACAATTAGGGGTGGGGAGTTAGGAAAGAATAGAAGTACTTTGGATTAGACAAAGGGAATAAAGGAAGGGAGGGGGAATGGGAATAGGAAAGATAGTAGAATGAATCTGATATTACTACTTACTTGCATATATGATTACATGACCAATGTAACTCTACATCATGTACAACCAGAAGAAAGAGAAGTTATACTCCATGTATGTATATCAAAAAACATTCTATTCTCATGTGTAACTAATTAGAACAAATTTTTAAAAAGCATGCCAAACTCTAAGAAAACAGAACAAACACACTTTCAAAGGTTTTAGTGTTAATTTTCCAAAGAACCTTCAGCAAGTCCTGCAACTCTTTAAAGATCAGCTCAACTTGCAATATAATGTGGTTAACCCAGATAATTCCTAAATTTTATTCTATAATTCCAGGTTTCAGGACTAATAGAAAACATTATGTTATGACGAGTCATAACATCTGTTTACTTGATGTCTTATAACTACTTAAGATGTAAATTTCACTTTAAAAAGTAAAACATAAAATATGTCTTTAGTTACAATTTTATGTATGTTTAAAATTCTAATTTCTTTATCACAGAGGAATGTGGTTTTTCTGTAAAAAAAATTGATTGGAATAATATTTTTATGAGTAAAAATAAAGAGAATGGAACAAATGTTCTTCAGCTTTCAGCTAATGGATAGTACAATATGTCTGAGCAAAGAAATTTATCATATTATGTATTCACCGATTGCTTATTATTCTATCTGATCTTAAGGAATTATGATGTGGGGTTGTCACTAATTCAGTTGTGGTATGTCTTAATTCTCAAAACCAAATAATGTGGAAGTTACCTTTGAAGGGCCCAAAATTAAAAAGAGTGTTTGTGGAAATAAGAGATGAAGTTTAAAAAATTAGACAGTATTTTTTTTCTTCTAACAGAGTTTCCCAGGAGGTCGTTTTAAATAGGCGTAAACAAATGTTGTTGCCTCTGATGATTTATTGCAGAACAAGGCGACAGAGCACAGAAGCATGTTTTCTGGGCCTCTGTCGTGCAGGGGCTAATTCAGAAAATGAAGAAAGACCAGAAGTGCCACAGTTGAAGCAAATGCTCTGTATCATTCAGCACGTCAGCAGATGGAAGCTTGGAACCACAGCTTATATAAAAGGATGGTTTATAAATATATGGCGTGTTTGTAATTTTAGTATTTCATTTTCCTCATTTATAAAAAATTTAAAGAGATTCAGGAGAATTTCATCACAGATGGTTAGCTGCAATAAATTTATATTGAATAATTTTACTTTATTTCCACTTCAGCTGCATGACTATTACAGTATAGGTAAACATGCAAACAAATACATATTTATCTCTATAAAGTATACATACAGTGATGCATATATTTATTGTTATTATACTTTATTTATGTTTGCATAAACTTGCTCTTATGTCAATTATTCCTGGCTTTTAAAATTCAAAGACAGAGAAGTTTGATAAATAGAAATTTTCAAATGGCTACTTATTACTTTTCCCTGTAGACTTTCATGCTTAATTTCAAATGAATCAGCACTAAACAAAATTCTTAATATATACAAGAAAATGTACATAACACACAACAAGTAAGATGTCATGCCAACTGGGTATATTAGAGAAATCCCCATTTATACAGACTTTGGAAAAAAATTCTGTTTTTCTTAATAAACCATTCTCCTGGGGAATCATGCAGTGCAACACAAATAGTAAGCTTGTTGTTGTTATTATTATTATTTTTATTTAAAAATGCAAAGTGGGACATTTAACCACTGTCTGGATTTTAGTTTGTTAACTAACTTGCATCAAAGTGATCAAGGAAGTCAGGCATGGTGGCACACTCCTGTAATCCCAGGGGCTTGGCAGGCCGAGGCAGTAGGGTCAAGAGTTCAAAGTCAGTTTCAGCAAAAGCAAGGCACTAAGCAACTCAGTGAGACCCTGGCTCTAAATAAAATACAAAATAGACCTGATGATGTGGCTCAGTGGTCCAGTGCCCCTGAGTTCAATCTCCGGTACTCACCCCCACCCAAAAGAAGTGGCCAAGGAAGCAATGGCCATTCAACAGAATTAAAATTTATCCTCATTTTCTGTAAGTCATCACTTTCTGTGTTTTTCTCTCCTTTAGTAATGTTACCTTTTAGGACCCCCAAATTTTATTATCTATAAATCAGGACCTGCCTGGGAGAGGAGGTGTGAAACAAGAACTCAGACTTGGGAATGAGACCAGTCCTGGTTTTAAATACAAGGTTTGGTATCAACTAGTGGCATTACCAGAGGCAGCAATTTCATCTCTCTGCAAAATTATCTGCAAAATAAAGCAGATAATTTTAATTATCTGCAATTATCTGCAAAATAAAGGTGAAAGATTTGTTGGGAAGATTTAATCACTCTGTATCTAGCATGACCAGTATATTGTAGTATTAAAGAAATATTAAGTTAATATTTTATCAGAAATTTTAAAGTAACATCTTTCACATGAAGATATAAATGACAGGTTTTTGAAGAATCATTTGATTTTAAAACTATATGGAAACTTAAAGATCATGCATGCATTTCTTTAATTTCCGGGAAAAAAAAAAAAAAAAGCTAAAGTTCATAAAGTTCATAAAGTTCATAAAGTTGTTTACCCAGGGTAAAACAAGTGGTTTGAAACAGAAGGCTAGGGAAAGTTCCTATTTAAGAAAAACCCTATAACCATTGTATTGAATTAAAACTTTTGCTTCAAATCAACCAATTGAATATATATGTTCCGATATTCAGTAGAAATTGCCCCTCAACTACAGGGACTAAACAAATAGAAATGGACAGTTGTACCAATTTGAGAGAGAAAAAATTTAAGGTCACTAAAGGAGAAATCGGGCTGAGAGATATTATAAAATCTAAATATCACCTTGATATTGATTAAAAACTAGCAGTAATTTAATAGAGTTAAATATAATGGTTTTAATATAAATGTAATCTCTTTGCAAATCCACATTCTGATGTTGACTAGAATGACCAGTTTGCCAGGATGTTCAGAGTATCTTGATGAATAACATATGCATTTATACAGGTTATAATTTAAAACTGCCTATAGTTTACTGTGAAAATACAGGAAATTAAATTAAGATACATTTTGTGTTACATTTAAAGGTAAAGAAACATATGTTCTTTGCTACTGATGATACCATCGTTTACCGGTGACAAGTTCTGCTCCCTCTAATGTTGAAGTTTGAACACTAGAGAAGCACGCCAAGGCAAGCATATTAAGCAGGTTTTATTTAAAAGTAGTAGTACAGACCTCTCCCAGGAGGGAGAAGGGGGCCATGGCTGACTTTATCCTCATTTTCTGTAAGTCATCACTTTCTGTGTTTTTCCCAAGAAGTCCCAAGAAGTGAGTGCACCCTACATCTTTTATAGGTTAAGGTCTCTTTTGTTCTCCAGTTCTCTCCCCCTTATCTCTCCTTCCTGCCTCTGTGACTAGGCCTGGTTTTGCATAAAGTGAGAAGCCATGGGCAGGGGGAGGGCCAAGGTGATTCAGGCAGGTAAGGGCCCAGGGGGTGTTAATTAGCAGCTCCCTGCTTACAGTCCTTGATAAAGGCAGGTAAATTTGGTAATCAATGGGCTCTGGAGATCCTAGACATTCCATTCTTCCAGGGGCAGTCTCCAACTTCCAGAGACAGATGACTTTCATGGCCTCCATTTCCTCGATTTGACCGGATCCCCTATTTCTACACTAACTGCCTGTCCTTAGTTCTGGCTTCACTGATATTGTTTTCTGCTATATTTTGTCTGACAATCTTAAGATTTACACATCTCTGTACCACATTATAATTATATTGTATCTTGAAATATGAACGTCAATAGAACATTTGCATATTTAATTGAAATTTCTTTGTTAGTAGTTAAAAATAATACTAGTTTATCGTGCTATAGCTCTAGTAATTTCAAAATAATGAGAAAACATGATACTTGGAAACTTTCTGAACAAGTTCCCTTTGGAAAGATTCTTCACTGTATTGGAAAACATATTGGCAATTCAACTAGAGTCAGAATATGTGGCCTTCTTGGAGTTCTCTTTTCCTCTTAAAATCCAGAAGGAAGTTAGTTATTTGTCTTCCTTGGGCCTGAAAAGAAAAGTTATCTTATTTTCCTCTTATTAACTACCTTTTGTTAACACAACATGAATTGTCTCCACGTTACAGGAAACCTTAGCAATGAAAATATGAATTCCACCCTAAGACAGTAGAGAAGATAAATTAATGGACAGTGTATTCATAGTTATTAACAATAATAGAACTATGAGCAATTTGCATCCCTCTTGTCCATCTAGATTCATCTAAGATAAAGTTTCTTTATAAAATCTTATTTTACACAATCTTTTTTCTGATACAAAATAAAATTTTCTACTGAAAAAATATTAGAGATTTTTCTTCTAATATAGGATATGAGAACAAAAGACATCCAAAAGCTTCCAATCTGCTAAGATTTTGAAGTTTTTAAAAGTCATCCCTACTTTTAGAAATGTAGTTATATAAAATTCACATGTATGTTAAGGTAGAAATACCTGCATAAAAGACATATAGAGATAGAGGGATGTAGTGACTACATATTCACATAAATATTCAAATATGTGATGATTCTGTGTTTACTATTTAAATCATCTGCATTGATTAACAGTATATCATGAATATTTTCTAGGTCAGAAATTTATGGTTCTATAAGAAAATTAAAGCTGATTCATAGTATTATTCATATGAATGTCACATCATTATTTAATCAACTTCCTATTGAAATACAGTAAATTATTACTAGTATAAAGAATTTTCCAGTGAAAATCTTCATAAGGTAAATTTACCACACCTCTATGATTATATTGTCAGATTCCTTTTTCTTTAAATAGATGATGAAGAGAAATGCTTATTCTACCTGGAATGACCATACAATCCAAGAACATGGACACAACCAAATAACAACAAAGATACCAGCTTGGTTTTTTTCATAAAAAAATTGACCCATAATGCTTCTTTGATTTATTCTAGTTGAAGCAATTCTCTCCTTAGCACAAATTTAGATTAAATTCATTTGCCTATTATCTTTCTTTCCCTAATAGATCAAAGGTTACTAAAGGCTCTTTGAATCCTTTGTTGTAGTGCAGGCCTTTCAATTAGCAAATGTCCAAATATGCATTTTGAATCAAGACTAATTGTGATGATAAAGTTCTGAGATACCCTAAAATTTTTGCTTGTTTATTATTTGTGATACTGGGGAGGGAAACCAGGGGTGCTTTACCACTGAGCATTCTATTTTTTTATTCTTAGAGTCTTGTTGAGTTTTCAAGGCTGGTCTAAAACTTGTGATCCATCTGCCTCAGCCTCCTGAGTCTCTGGGATTACAGATATGTGCCATCACACCCAGTGAGATGTCTTAACTTTAAACACAAATACCAGAGGGTAGAGGGAGAAAGAGAAAAAGGAAGTCAATCAACCAACAGCTGTTAGTAAAACCAACAAAATTACTGTTTAGGTTCCAACCTCAGGAGAGATCCAATATGGCAGATTAGAGGGAGGCTGCATTCCTTGTCATTCTGTAAATCTGGATTCAAACAGAGAAAATACCGTTTCTCTGCAAGGCAGTCAACACTCTTCCCCTGCTGTTTACCCCATTCACCACAGACAATCATCCCTAGTATGCCAGCATATCGCCTGTCTTTTGAGTGTGGATCACTCACTGACCACTGCCTATCATGTGCCATTTGCCCATTTGCCCACCTCTTGCCTGCCCATCACCCACCTTTCACTTACCCATCACCTGCACTGGAGAATATTCTCAGCAAAAATCTCCATGAGGAGGAAATGAAAAAAAAAGAAAGAAAGAAAGAAAGAAAGCTAGCAAAGAGAGGAACTATGCTAAAGGAAAAGTCAATCAAAAAAGAAACTAAGTCAAGTTAAAAACCAAAAATAAGCCAAAATGATTGGGAATACAAATCATATCTCAATAAGAACCCTGAATGTTAATAGCCTAAACTCATCAATCAAAAGACAGAGACTGACAGATTGGAATTAAAAACAAGACCCAACAATATGCTGCCAAGAGACTCACCTCCTAGGAAAAGACATTCACAGACAGAAGGTGAAAAGTTGGGAAAAAACATATCCCTCACATGGACTACATGGACAAGCAGGAGTTTTCATTCTCATATCAGACATAGTAGACTTCAAACCAAGTTAGTCAGAAGGGATAAATAAGGACATTTCACACTAATTAAGGGAATCATACACCAACAAGACAAAACAATCCTAAATATATATGTCCCAAATAATGGAGCAACTACGGGTACATCAAACAAACCCTTCTCAATTTCAAGAAGCAAATAAACCACAACACAATAATACTGGGTAACTTTAACACACCTCTCTTACCACTGGATAGGTCTTCCATACAAAAATAAAGAAACTATAGAATTAAATAATATAATCAATGATTTAGAGAATTAAAGGACATACATAGAGTATTTTATCCATCATAGAGTGAATACACTTTCTTCTCAGCAGCACATGGATCCTTACCTAAAATAGACCATATGTCATGACACAAAGCAAATCTCAACAAATAAAAAAAATAGAAATACTACCCTACATTCTATCAGATCATAACAGAATGACACTAGAAATCAATGATAAAATTTTTAAAAAATAGAAACTACTCCAACACCGAAAGAATAAATAGCGTGCTGTTGAATGATGAATAGATAAAAGCAGAAATCAAGGAGGAAATAAAAAAAATACTTAGAGGTAAATGAGAACACCGATACAACATATCAAAATCTCTGGGACACTATGAAGGCAGTGCTAAGAGGAAAGTTCATTGCATTGCACTCATACATTAAAAGAATAAAAAGTCAACAAATAAATGACCTAACATTACATCTTAAAGCCCTAGAAAAAGAAGAACAAATCAACACTAAAAGCACCAGAAGAGAGGAAATAATTAAAATCAGAGCTGAAAACAATGAAATTGAAACAAAAGAAACAATTTAAAAAATTGGCAAAGCAAAACGTTGGTTCTTTGAAAAATAAATAAAATTGATAAGCCCTTAGCCACAGTAACAAAGAGAAAGAGGCAGAAAAATCAAATTACTAAAATTTGTGATGAAAAAGGAAATATCATGATAGATACTACTGAAATACAGAAAACAATTAGAAACTATTTTGAAAATTTATACTCAAATAAAAGAGAAAAACTTGAAGACATTGACAAATTTCTAGAGACATATGATCTACCCAACTGATGCAGGAGGACATACACAATTTAAACAGATCATTTCAAGCAATGAAATAGAAGACACCATCAGAAGACTACCAACAAGAGAAGCACAAGACCAGACAGACTCTCAGCTGAGTTCTACAAGAACAATTAACACCTATGCTCCTCAAATTATTCCATGAAATATAAAAGGAGGGAATCCTTCCAAACTCATTCTATGAGGCTAGTATCACCCTTATACCAAAACCAGACAAAGACACATCAAGGAAAGAAAACTTCAGACCAATATCTTTGATAACATAAACACAAAAATTCTCAATGAAATTCTGGCAAATGGCATTCAAAAACATACTAAAAAGATAGTTCACCACAATCAAGTAGGATTCATCCCTGGAATGCAAGGTTGGTTCAACATACAAAAATCAATAAATTTAATACATCACATCAATAGACTTACAGACAAAAATCATATGATTATCCCAATAGACACAGAAAAAGCAGCATTTGATAAATTACAGCACCTCTTCATGTTCAAAACACTAGAAAAACTAGATAGTAGGAACATACCTCAACATTGGAAAAGTTATCTATGCTAAACCCAAGGCAACATCATCCTACATGGAGAAAAATTGAAACTACTCCCTCTAAAAACTGGAACAAGACAAGAATGCCTTCTTTCCCCACTTCTATTTAGCATCATCCTTGAAACTCTAGCCAGAGCAATTAGACAGATTAAAGAAATTAAAGGGATACAAGTAGGAAAAGAAGAACTCAAAATATCACTGTTTGGAGATCCAAGATGGCGGACTAGAGGGAGGCTGCGTTCCTTGTTGCTCCATAACTCTGGTTTCAAGCAGAGGATATCTGTTTCTTGGTGAGGCAGTTTTTGCTACCTATCAATCCCCTGCTGTTTACCCCATTTGTCTGCTGTGATCACTGCAGTCTGCCAGCATATCGACGCCTTTTTTGAGTGCAGATTGCTCACTGTCAGGTGCTTATCATCTGCCATTTGCCTGCCTCTTGCCTGTCCATCGCCTGCCTTTCACCTATCCATCACCCACCACCCGAGGTTCACCTCCCAATCATCCAACAGCTGCCAGCAGACTGACCCCAGACCACTAGTGGAGCATCAGCTGCCTGCTTTGCCTGGAAGTTCTCTGCCACAGTACCTGCAGGTTTGGTTACACGTGGCTGCTG
Source organism: Sciurus carolinensis (assembly GCF_902686445.1). Classification (NCBI taxonomy): domain Eukaryota; kingdom Metazoa; phylum Chordata; class Mammalia; order Rodentia; family Sciuridae; genus Sciurus; species Sciurus carolinensis. Next base: position 17,313,903 of record NC_062217.1, on the reverse strand, counting down.
CCATTTTTAGACAACAGCCAGGCCCCATAGGACCCCTGGCCAGACTGACTGAGCCCCATCTCCAGGATCCCTCAGCCCGATCGATCACCCCCTGCCTCTGGGGCCCTCACATCGACTGACTGCTCCCTGCTGCCAGAAACCCCCAGACCAACTGACTGCGTCCTATCACCAGGATCCCAGATGGACTGATTGCACCTGGCCTCCAGGAACCCGCAACCACACCAAACACACCCGACATCCAGGACCCCTGCCTGACGAACCGCACCCGACCTCCAGGACCTCCAACTGACCACATCTACACCTCGAGCTGCAGCTCTCCCCATTTGCCAACACTTTTGGAAGTCAGAGCAATCATCTTGGATAATCCTGGAAGCCATAACTCCAATCTTTAGGTGGGGCAAATTCCAACCTGAGACACCTGCTGGAGACTTGAAGCTCATTGTCAGGTACCTCTCATGCATCAGGTACTGAAGAGTGGGAGGTTTGAATACTATATGACTGTTATAGTGTAGATTTTCTTTCTTCTCCTTATTGAACAATTTTAAGTTTTTATTTCTTTACTTTTTTTAGCTCTCTTTTCCTTTTGTTTACCTGTTCCCTCAGAGTCTCTTTCTTCCTTTTTGATGCTAACATACAATTTCTTTTGATTACACTCTCACCCTTTCTATTATCTAGAACTTCTGTATATTCTTTTCTTATCCCATTAACAGCTACATCCTACATCTCTCTGCATCATCTTTGTCCTCCTTTAGAAACTGCAGACCTTATTTGCAGATCTGTTTGTTATACTGAAGATAACATTTGAACTCATTTTGTTTATTATGACAATTTTGTTATTGTCCTCAGAGGGGTTATTTGGTCTAGGATTGCATAGTGTCTGAATTGGGCACTGCTAATATTGATCTCCCCTTAAATAAAAGGTTTTGGAAACCTATAGGGCCACTATAAGTCTATGGGGGAAATCTGCAATACCCCAGATCTGCACTGCTAGAGGGGAAGATACATGAACAACATGAAAAAGCAAGGGAAGAAAATGATCCAAACAAATCTAGATTCTATATTAATAGAATCCAACGACAGTATGGTAGAAGAAATTCAGAAAAGGACTTCAGATTATTCATGATTAAATGATTCGTAAAGCAAAGGTGAGGTAAGAGATCAAATGCAGGCAATGAATGATATACCAATAAGCAGTTGAAAGAGCAACTGCAGGGAGCAAAAGATCATTTCAACAAAGAGATAGAGATTCTCAAAAAAAAAATCACATGGAAATCCTTGAAATGAAGGAAAAATGAACCAAATAAAAAACTCCATGAAAAGCATCACCAAAAGACTAGACCACTTGGAAGACAGAACCTCAGACAATGAAGACACAATATTTAATCTCAAAAATAAAGTTTCCCAAACAGAGAAGATGGTAAGAAATCATGAACCAAAACTCCACGAACTATGGGGCATCATGAAAAGACCAAATTTAAGAATTATCAGGATTGAGGAAGGCACAGAGAAACAAACCAAAGGAATGAACAACCTATTCAATGAAATAATATCAGAAAATTTCCCAGACCTGAAGAATGAAATGGAAAATCAAATACAAGAGGCTTATGGAACACCAAATGCACAAAATCACAACAGATCCACACCAAGGCACATTATAATGAAAATGCCTAACATTCAAAATAAAGATAGGATTTTGAAGGCCACGAGAGAAAAGCATCAGATTACATGTAGGAGGAAACCAATATGGATAGCAGCAGACTTCTCAACCCAGAGTCTAAAAACTAGAAGGGCCTGGAACAACATATTGCAAGCTCTGAAAGAGCATGGTTGCCAACCAAGAATCCTATACCCAGCAAAACTAACCTTCAGATTTGAAGATGAAATAAAATCCTTCCGTGATAAACAAAAGTTAAAAGAATTTACAATAGAAAGCCTGCACTACAGAATATTCTCAAAAAAATATTCCATGAGAAGGAAATGAAAAACAGCAATGTAGGCCAGCAGAGGGAGGAACTTCCTTAGAGAAAAACCACTAAAAGGAGAAACCAAGCCAAGTTAAAACCAAAAATAAGCCCAAATGACTGGGAATACAAATCATATCTAATATAATAATAACCCTGAACATTAATGGCCTAAACTCATCAATCAAAAGACATAGACTGGCAGAATGGATTAAAAAGAAAGACTCAACAATATGCTGCCTGCAAGAGACTCACCTAATAGAAAAAGGCATCCACAGACTAAAGGTGAAAGGATGGGAAAAAACCTACCATGCACATGGACTCAGTAAAAACGTGGGGGTATCCATCCTTATATCAGAAAAAGTGGACTTCAAGCCAAAGTTAGTCAGAAGGGATAAAGAAGGACATTTCATACTGCTTAAGGGAACCATAAATCAGGAAGGCATAACGATAGTAAATATTTATGCCCCAAAAAATGGTGTATCCCTGTACATCAAATAAATCCTTCTCAATTTCAGGAATCACATAGACCACAACACAATAATTCTGGGTGACTTTAACACACCGTTGTTACCACTAGATAGATCTTCCAAACAAAATCCAACCAAAGAAACCATAGAACTCAATAACACAATCAATGACCTAGACTTAATAGACATATATAGAATAGTCCATCCACCGATGAGCAGATTCACTTTCTTCTCAGCAGCACATGGAACCTTCTCCAAAATAGACCATATGTTATGCCACAAAGCAGCCCTTAGGAAATGCAAAAAAATAGAGATACTGCCTTGTGTTCTATCACATCATAATGGACTGAGAGTAGAAATCAATGACAAAATAAAAAACAGAAATTACTCCAACACTTGGAGACTAAATAATATGCTATTGAATGAAACATGGATAACAGAAAACATCAGGGAGGGGATAAAAAAAAAATTCTTAGAGATCAATGAGAATGACGATACAACATATCAAAATCTCTGGGACACTATGAAAGCAGTACTAAGAGGAAAATTCATTGCATGGAGCGCATTCCAGAAAAGAATGAAAAGTCAACAACTAAATGACCTAACATTACTGCCCAAAGCCCTAGAACAAGAAGAAAGGAATAATAGCAAAAGTAGTAAAAGACAGGATATAATTAAAATCAGAGCTGAAATCAATGAAATTGATACAAAAGAAACAACTGAAAAAATTGACAAAACAAAAAATTTGCTCTTTGAAAAAATAAATAAAATAGAAAAACCCTTAACCACACTAACAAAGAGAAGGAGATAGAAAACTCAAATTACTAAAATTCGTGATGAAAAAGGAAATATCACGACAGACACCACTGAGATACGTAACATAATGAGAAGCTACTTTGAAAATCTGTATTCCAACAAAATAGAAACTACCAAAGACGTTGACAAATTTCTAGAGACATATGCTCCTTCCAAACTGAACCAGGAGGACATACACAATTTAAACAGATCAATATCAAGCAATGAAATAGAAGAAGTCATTAAAAACCTACTATCTAAGAAAAGCACAGGACCAGAGGTATTCTCAGTCAAGTTCTCAAGACCTTCAAAGAAGAACTCATTCCAATACTTCTCAAAGAATTCCAGGAAATAGAACAGGAGGGTAACCTACCAAACTCATTCTATGAAGCTAATATCACCCTTATACGCAAACCAGGAAAAGACACATCAAGGAAAGAAAATTTTAGACCAATATCCTTGATGAATATAGATGCAAAGTCCTTAAGAAAATATTGGCAAATCATATCCAAAAACATATTAAGAAAATCGTGGACCATGATCAAGTAGGGTTCATCCCTGGAGTGCAAGGATGGTTTAACATCTGTAAATCAATAAACGTAACTCATCATGTCAATAGACTTAAGGATAAGAATCATATGATTATTTCAATTGACGCAGAAAAAGCATTTGACAAAATACAACACCCCTTCATGCTCAAAACACTAGAAAAAATAGGGATAGTGGGAACATACCTGAACATTGTAAAGGCTATTTATGCTAAGCCCATGGCCAACATCATTCTTAATGGAGAAAACTGAAACCATTTTCTTTAAAAACGGGAACAAGACAGGGATGTCCTCTTTCACCACTTCTATTCAACATTGTCCTCAAAACTCTAGCCAGAGCAATTAGACAGACTAAAGAAATTAAAGGGATACCAATAGGAAAAGAAGAACTTAAGCTGTCAATATTTGCTGAGGTCATGATTCTATATTTAGAGGATTCAAAAAACTCCTCCAGAAAACTTCTAGACCTCATCAATGAATTCAGCAAAATAGCAGGCTATAAAATCAACACGCATAAATCTAAAGCATTTTTATATGCAAGCGATGAAACATCTGAAAGGGAAATGAGGAAAACAACTCCATTTGCAATAGCCTCAAAAAAATAAAATAAAATACTTGGGAATCAATCTAACCAAAGAGGTAAAAGATCTCTACAATGAAAACTACAAAACATTGAAGAAAGAAATTGAGGAAGACCTTAGAAGATAGAAAAATCTCCCATGTTCTTGGATAGGCAGAATTAATATTGTCAAAATGGCCCTACTACCAAAAGTGCTATACAGATTCAATGCAATTCCAATTAAAATCCCAATGACATACCTTACAGAAATAGAGCAAGCAATCATGAAATTCATCTGTAAGAATAAGAAACTCAGAATAGCTAAAGCAATCCTTAGCAGGAAGAATGAAACAGGGAGTATTACAATACCAGAACTTCAACTATACTACAAAGCAATAATAACAAAAATGGCATGGTATTAGTACCAAAATAGGCAGGTAGATCAATGGTACAAAATAGAGGACATGGACACAAACCCAAATAAATACAATTTTCTCATACTAGACAAAGGTGCCAAAAATATGCAATGGAGAAAAGATAACCTCTTCAACAAATGGTGCTTGGAAAACTGAAAATCCATATGCAACAGAATGAAATTAAACCCCTATCTCTCACCCTGCACAAAACTCAACTCACAATGGATCAAGGACCTTGAAATCACACCAGAGACCCTGCATCTTATAGAAGAAAAAGTAGGTCCAAATCTTCAACTTGTTGGCTTAGGATTAGACTTCCTTAACAGGACTCCCATAGCACAAGAAATAAAAGCAAGAATCAATAACTGGGACAGATTCAAACTAAATAGCTTTCTCTCAGCAAAGGAAACTATCAGCAATTTGAAAAGAGAGCCTACAGAGTGGGAGAAAATCTTTGCCACACATACTTCAGATAGAGCACTAATTTCCAGAATATATAAATAACTCAAAAAACTCTACACCAAGAATACAAATAACCCAATCAACAAATGGGCTAAGGAAATGAACAGACACTTCACAGAAGAAGATATACAAGCAATCAACAGATATATGAAAAAATGTTCAACATCTCTAGTAATAAGAGAAATGCAAATCAAAACTACCTTAAGATTCCATCTCACCCCAATTAGAATGGTGATTATCAAGAATACAAGCAACAATAGGTGTTGGCGAGGATGTGGGGGAAAGGTACACTCATACATTGCTGGTGGGGCTGCAAATTCGTGCAGCCACTCTAGAAAGCAGTGTGGAGATTCCTTAGAAAACTTGGAATGGACCCACCATTTGACCCAGCTATCCCACTTCTCGGCCTATACCCAAAGGACTTAAAATCAGCATACTGCAGAGATACAGCCACATCAATGTTCATAGTTGCTCAATTCACAATAGCCAGATTGTGGAACCAATCTAAATTCCTTCAATAGATGAATGGATAAAGAAACTGTGGTATATATATACAATGGAATATTACTCAGTTATAAAGAATAATAAAATTGTGGCATTTGCAGGCAAATGGATGAAATTGGACAATATCATGCTAAGTGAGATAAGCCAATCTCAAAAAACCAAAGGACAAATGATCTTGCTGATAAGCGGACGATGACACATAATGGGGGGTGGGGTGGAAGTGGGGCAAGAATGGAGGAAGGAGGGATTGTATAGCAGGAAAAGAGGGGTGGGAGGGGTGGGGGGAAGGAAAAATAACAGAATGAATCAAACACCATTACTCAATGTAAATGTATGATTACTCAAATGGAATGCCGTTACTCCATGTACAAACAGAAACCACATGTATCCCATTTGTTTACGATAAAAATAAATTTAAAAAAAAATCACTATTTGCTGACAACATGATTCTCTATTTTGAAGATCAAAAAAATTCCACCAGAAAACTTCTAAAATTCATAAATGAATTCAGAAAAGTAGCAGGATATAAAATTAATACCCATAAATCAAATGCATTTCTATACATAAGCAATGAATACATTATAAGAGAAATTAGAAAAACTACCCCATTCACAATAGCCTCAAAAAATAAAATACTTGGGAATCAATCTAACAAAAGAGGTGAAAGACCTCTACAATGAAAACTGTGGAATACTAAAAAGGAACTTGAAGAAGACCTTAGAAGATGGAAAGATCTCCCATGCTCTTGAATTGGCAGAATTAATACTGTCAAAATTGCTATACTACCAAAAGTATTATACAGATTCAATAAATTCCTATTAAAATTCCAATGACATTCTTCACAGATATAGAAAAAGCAATCATGATATTCATTTGGAAAATTAAGAGACCCAGAATAACCAAGGCAATTCTTAGTAATAAAAGTGAAGCACACTACCAGAACTTAAACTATACTACAGAACAATAGTAACAAAAACAGCATGGTATTGGCACCAAAATAGACAGGTAGACCAATTATACAAAATATAAGACACAAAGGCAAACTCACATAAATAGGGTCATCTCATACTAGAGAAAGATCTCAAAAATATACATTGGAGAAAAGATAGCCTATTCAGCAAATAGTGCTGGGAAAAGTGGAAATCCATATGTAACAAAAAAAAAAAAAAAAAAAAAAAAAAACTAAACCTCTATCTCTCACACTGCACAAAAATTAGCTCAAAGTGGATCAAAGAAAGGCACTAGAACAGAGACCCTGTGCCTAATAGAAGAAAAAGTGGACCCAAATCTTCATTATGTTGGTGTAGGACCTGACTTCCTTAATAAGACTCTTAAAGTGCAAGAAGTAAAATTAAGACTTAATAAATGGAATGGATTCAAACTTAAAAGCTTCTCAGCAAAGGAAACAATCAAAAATGTGGTAAGAGAGCCTACAGAATGGGAAAAAATCTTTATCACACACAACTCAGATAGAACAGTAATCTCCAGGATATATAAAGAACTAAAAAAAAAAAAAAAAAAAAAAAAAAAAAAAAAAAAAACCCAAAAATAACCCAATCAATAAATGGGCTAAAGAACTGAACAGACACTTCACAGAAGAAATAAAATTGATCAACAAATATATGAAAAAATGTTCATCGTCTCTTGCAATTAGAGAAATGCAAATCAAAACTACTCTAAGATTTCACCTCACTCCAATCAGAATGGCAAGTATAAAGAATACAAGCAATAATAAGTGTTGATGAGGATGTGGGGGAAAAGGTACACTCGTACATTGTTGGTGGGACTGCAGATTGGTGCAACCACTTTGGAAAGCAGTATGGAGAGTCCTAAGAAAACTTGGAATGAAACCACCATTTCACCTAGCTACCCCACTCCAAGGTTTATACCCAAAGGACTTAGAACCAGCATACTACAGGGATGCAGCCACATGAATGTTTATAGCAACTCAATTCACAATAGCTGAACTATGGAACCAACTTAGATGGCCTTCAACAGATGAATGGATGGAACTCAGGAATATCATGCGAAGTGAAATAAGCCAATCCCCAAAACATTAAAGGCCAAACGTTTTGTCTGATAAGTGGATGCTGATCCATAGTTGGGGGTGAGTAGGGAAGAATGAAGGAACTGGATTATGCAGAGGAGAATAAGAGGAGGGAGTGGGACAGTGGGAATGGAAAGACAGTAGAATGAGACAGACATTATTACCCTATATACATGTATGAAAAAAATTTTTAAAAACAAATTTCCTGGTTTTAAGTGACTACAGTTACTTTGATGTATCTCTTGGGGGAAATTGAAGGAACAGGACATGAGATTTTCCTATATTATTTGTACAACTTTGTGTAAATATATAATTATTTCAGAAGAAAAAGTTAAAAATTAAAAAATAAAAAATGGTTCCAACCTCAATGTAAATGGCAAAGATCAACCACTAGGGCCACCTTGCCTGATCCTGTTTACATATAAGTTTCACAGGTGTTTGCTCCAACCAATCCAGAAGCAACAAGTACTTCTGCTTGTCGACTCTCTTCTTATCCCAAAGACTGTCCCACCATTCTTATCTGCAGCTAATGTAGGTTGTGGTGCTTTCCTCCCCCAACATTTACAAAAAGTGCTCTTAGCTCTGGCAGTGGCCATTTTCCAACTGCTACCTGGCAGTGCTGTTGGAATCAAAGGAAATCGTCACAGGACTGTTCCTTTCCTTTTCTGTCTAGCATGTGAAATGACTCAATGACTCTTACTTCAGAGATTCCTTGGTTTTAGAGTTTTGGTTTAGCAATAACAGGACTCACAGAAAAAAAAAAAAAAAAAAACTGTTTGCTATATTTGTTCTGACTAATAACCTTGGAAATCTTCCATCTCAAAATATCCTAGCCCAGCGCAGTGGTGAATCCCTGTAATCCCAGCAGCTCAGGAGGCTGAGACAGGAGGATCACAAGTTCAAAGCCAGCCTCTGCAGCTTAGCAAGGCCCTAAAATAGCTATCAAGACAACAAAATAAAATATTTAAAAAGGCTCTTGGATGTGGCTCAGTGGTTATGTCCCCTGCATTCAATCCCCATTACAAAAATTAAAACAAAATTAAAAATGTTACAACATTAGTAATAATTTCTTCCCATATCAAGGAAATTGAAGAAAAAAATAAGCTAAATCTTAGATATAGAATATATTTGAAAATATTTCTAAATGAAACACAAATCATAATTATTATTGTTATGCTAATGAATCATAATTATTTTTATTATAACCAAATAGACAATTCACTGAGTCTGTACATATGTCACTATTCTGCATCAGTCTCTTAATGCTACACAATTTTCAAGATGTATGTATTGGAAGGTAGTTTATTAGACTTTGTATGCCTGTCAATTCCTTTTGAGAAAAATTGATATATGATCCCCCTTCTCCTTCATAGTTGATTGCATGGGGTCATCTAGGGTAGCACTACCAGTAGAAATACCAAATGAACCACATACATAATTTAAAATTTCCTAATAGACAGATTTTAAAAAGAGCAAAAGGCACAGCTGAAATTAATTTTGTAATACCTTTTACTTTCCCCAACCTACACAAAATATTCCCATTTCAACATGTATGCAGCATTAAGTCAAAAAGGTTTTATAACCCTTTTTCATCCTCAAGTTTTTGAAGTTTTCCATGTGCTTACTGCACGTCTCAATTCAGCAACACACTATATTGCAAATGCTGAGCTAGTGGCTACCTTGTTGGTCCACATAGATCTAATACTGATGGAAACAACAAGTTATCATGGAAAAAATTATCATTAATAACCACAAAACCTGAGTAATCTTTCTTAGTCATAAATATGAAGCAAGAGAGTATATGTTAATCCAGAGAACTACCCTGTTCTTTGTTTATTAGTAAAAACTGTCCATCTAAAAGACCTTCCATGTTTATGCATAGGCAAAATTAATATTGTTAAAATGCTCATACTACCAAAAGCAATATACAGATTTAATGCAATCCCCATCAAAATACCAGGGACATTCTTCACAGAACTAGAAAAAACAGGTTGTTTTTGTTTTGTTTTGTTTTTTTATTTTTACAGACTGCATTTTGATTCTCTATACACAATGGGATACAACTTTTCATTTCTATGGTTGTACATGATGTAGAGTCACACCATTCATGTAATCATACATGTACATAGGGTAATGATGTCTGTCTCAGTTCACCATCTTTCCTACTCCCGTCCCCTCTCCCCTCTCATTTCCCTCTACATAATCTAAAGTAAATGGATGGAATTGTAGAATATCATGCTAAGTGAAATAAGTCAATCCCCAAAATCCAAAGGCCGAATGTTTTCCCTGATAAGTGGATGATGATACATAATGGTGGTGGGGGTCGGGGGGTAAGAAAAGAATGGAGGAACTTTGGAAAAAAACAGCTTTAAAATTCATTTGGAAGAATAAAAGAGAGGAATAGCCAAAGCAATTTTAAGCTCAAACAAAAAACAAAACCACAGGACACATCACAAACCTGACTTCAAATGATTTTACAGAGTTATAGTAGCAAAAACTGCATGGTACTGGCATAAAACCACTCATGTAGACCAACAGTCGAGAATAGAAGATATAAAGACAAACCCAAACATCTACAGTCATCCAATCCGTCACAAAGGTGCCAAAAACATACACTGTAGAAAAGACAGTCTTTTTAACAAGTGGTGCAGGGGAAACTGGTTCCATATACAGAAAATGAAACTAGATCTTTACCTCTCACCCTGCACAAAAACCAGCTCAACATGGATCAAAGACCTCAGAATTAGACAAGAAACTGCAACTCCTAGAAAAAAACGCAGTGTCAACTCTCCGGCTTTTAGGCACAGGCAATGACTTTCTCAATAGGACCCCTAACGCTGAGGAAATGATGACTAGACTTAATAAATGGGATGACATCAAATTAAAAAGTTTCTGCACAGCAATGGAAATAGGAATGGAACCTAGAGAATGGGAAAAAATCTTTGGTAGGTACTCTTAGGACAGAGGATTAATATCTAAAATATACGAAAAGCTCAAAAACCTTTAAACCAAAAATCAAATAAACCAGTTATTAAATGGGCAAATGAATTAAACAGACACTTTTCGAAAGAAGAAAATAAAGATGGTCAACAAATATATGAAAAAATTTTTGACATCATTAGCAATTAGGGAAATGCAAATCAAAGCTACACTGAGATTTCATCTCTCGAGTGAGAATGCAGTCATCAAGAATACAAATAGAGACCCAGGCCCAGCCCAATGCCACTGCATGAGACTCCCATGCCCAGGAGTCCCAGCTCAGAGAACCAGGCTCTGCCCAGTCCGGCCTCAGCCTGTGGTGGAGGCACCTCTGCCCACTAGCAGGGATTATATCCCACCTGGAGGTCACCATTCCTAGAGGGGCAGTACCCTTCTGGGTCACTACATTATCAAGTTCCTCCCAGGCATCAGGGTACTGAAGACTAGGAGATTTGAACAGTACTGTATAGTTTTATTGTAGATTTTTTTTATTAGTACTGTTATAATTATTCATATTTTATTTACTATTTTTCCTATTTTTCTTTTCTTTTATTAATATTTTTCTCATCCTATTTTCCTCTTATCTACTTGGAGACTCTTCCTCCCTTTTCACATGCTAACAACCAATTTCTTTTAATTCTGCTTTCACTACTCCTATAACATAGTTCCTCTACAGACTCATTTCTCGTTGTCTACCATTAGAAATCATGGTTCTTATTGCAAACCTATTGACTAAGTGGTAGATAATAATCAAACTCATAATCTCTGTTTATTAAGACAATATAGTTAATATCTTAAAAGGGACTATTTAAAGTAAGGATGCATATTGTTTGTATGGTGTGCTGCTAATATTGATCTCTCCTTCAAGGTGAGGTATTAAAAACCTGCAAGGACACTGTAAGTCTATAGGGGTGAAACTGCAATACCTCAGATTTGCACCCCTAGAGGGGAAGATACATGAACAATATGAGAAAACAAGGGTAGAAAGTGTTCCAAACAAATGTAGATGCTACATCAATAAAATTCAATGGCAGCATGGCAGAAGAAATGTCAGAAATGGAGATCAGAATGTACATAATTAAAATGATCAGAGAAGAAAATGATGAGATAAGAGAGAAAATGCAGGTATTGAATGATCGCACCAATCAACAGTTGAAAGCACAAATGCAGGATCATTTCAACAAAGGATCATTTCCATAAAGAGATTGAGATTCTGTAAAAAACCAAACAGAAATCCTTGACATGAAAGAAACAATAATCAAAATGAGAAACTCAGTAGAAAGCTTAAGCAATAGGCTAGATCACTTGGAAGACAGAATCTCAGACAATGAAGACAGAATACTTAATCTTGAAAACAATGTTGACCAAACAGAGAAGTTGGTAAGAAATCATGACCAGAACCTCCAAGAATTATGGGATATCATGAAAAGGCCAAATTTAAGAATTAATGGGATTGAAGAAGGCACAGAGAAACAAACCAAAGGAATGAACAATCTATTCAATGAAATAATATCAGAAAATTTCCCAAATCTGAAGAATAAAATGGAAAATCAAATACAAGAGGCTTATAGGACATCAAATGTACAAAATTATAATAGGCACATTATAATGAAAATACCTAACATTAAAAATAAAGATAGAATTTTAAAGTTGCAAGAGAGAAAAATTAGATTACATTCAGGGGGAAACCAATACAGATATCAGCAGATTTCTCAACCCAGATCCTAAAAACTAGAAGGGTGGGACAACATACTTCAAGTTCTGAAAGAAAATGAATGTCAACCAAGAATCTTATACCCAGCAAAACTTACCTTCAGATTTGACAATGAAATAAAATCCTTCCATGATAAACAAAAGTTAAAAGAATTTACAAATAGAAAGCCACCACTACAGGACATTCTCAGCAAAATATTCCATGAGGAAGAAATGAAAACAACAATGTAAGTCAGCATAGGGAGGAACTACTCTAAAGGAATAGACAAATAAAGGAGAAACCAAGTCAAGTTAAAAACCAAAAATAAGCCAAAATGACCAGGAATATGAGTCATATCTCAATAATAACCCTGAATATTAATGGCCTGAACTCATCACTCAAAAGACACAGACTGGCAGATTGGATTAAAAAGAAAGACCCAATAGTTTGCTGCCTTCAAGAGACTCATCACTTAGAAAAAGATAACCACAGACTAAAGGTAAAAAAACAGGGGAAATATATATATATGCATATTGTTTGTATGGACTCAGTGAAAAAGTGGGGGTATCCATCCTAGAAGTAAGGAGATTTCAAGCTAAAATTAGTTAGAAGTGATAAAGGACATTTCATAGTATGTAAGGGAAGCATAAATCAGCTAGACTTAACAATCATAAATATTTATGCCCCCAAAAATGGCTCATCCATGTACATCTAACAAATCCTTCTCAATTCCAGAAACCAAATAAACCACAACACAATGACACTAGGTGACTTTAACACCTCTCTCACCACTGGACAGACCTTCCAAACAAAAATTGAACAAAGAAATCATAGATCTCAATAGCACAATTGATAATCTAGACTTAACAGACATATATAGAATATTCCATCCATCAATGAGTGAATACACTTTCTCCTCAGCAGCACCTGGATCCTTCTCTAAAATAGACCATATGTTATACCACAAAGCTACTCTTAGCAAATACAAAAAGATAGAGATACTACCTTGTAATCTATCAAATCACAATGGAATGAAATTAGAAATCAATGACAAAATAAAAAACAGAAATTACTCCAACACATGGAGATTAAATAATAGGCTATTGAATGATGTATGGATAACAGAGGACATCAGGGGGGAAATAAAAAAAAATTCTTAGAGGTAAATGACAACAATGATACAACATATTGAAATCTCTGGAACACTATGAAAGCAGTACTAAGATGGAAATTCATTGCATGGAGCTCATTCAATAAAAGAACGAAAACTCAACGAATGAGCATCCTAACACTACAGCTCAAAGCCCTAGAAAATGAAGAACAGATCAGTACCAAAAGTAATACAAGATAGGAAATTGTTAAAATCAGAGCTGAAATCAATGAAATTGAAACAAAAGAAACAACTGAAAAAATTGACAAAATAAAAAGGTGGTTCTTTGAAAAAATAAACAAAATTGATACACCCTTAGCCACACTAATGAAGAGAAGGAAAGAGAAAACTAAAATTACTAAAATTCAGAATGAAAAAGGAAATATCATGACTGACACTATTGAAATACAAAACATAATTAGAAGCTATTTTGAAAATCTATACTCAAACAAAATAGAAAATCTCAAAGACATCAAGAAATTTATAAAGACACGTGATCCACACAAACTGAATCAGGAGGACATACAAAATTTAAATGGATCCATTTCAAGCAGTGAAATAGAAGAAGTCATCAAAAGCCTATCAACAAAGAAAAGTCCAGGACCAGATGGATTCTCAGCCGAGTTCTACAAGACCTTAAATAAGAATTCTTTCCAATACTCCTCAAAGTATTTCATGAAATAGAAGAGAAGGGGACCCTTCCAAACTCTTTCTATGAAGCTAATATTACACTGATACCAAAATCAGACAAAGACACATTGAAGAAAGAAAATTTCAGACCAATATACCTAATGAACATAGATGCAAAAATTCTTAACAAATTTTTAGCAAATTGCATATGAATGCAGAATGAAACTAAACCCCTATCTCTCACCCTGCACAAAACTCAACTCAAAATGGATCAAGGACCTTGGAATCAGACCAGAGACCCTGCATCTTACAGAAGAAAAAGTAGGTCCAAATCTTCAACATGTCAACTTAGGATCAGACTTCCTTAACATGACACCCATAAGCACAGGAATTAAAAGCAAGAATCAATGACTGGGATAGATTCAAAATAAAATTCAATAAAAGCTTTCTCTCAGCAAAGGAAACTCTCAGCAATTTGAAGAGAGAGCCTACAGAGTGGGAGAAAATCTTTGCCACACATACTTCAGATAGAGCACTGATTTCCAGAATATATAAAGAACACAAAAAACTCTACACCAAGAATACAAATAACCCAATCAACAAATGGGCTAAGGAAATGAACAGACACTTCACAGAAGAAGATGTACAAGCAATCAACAGATATATGAAAAAATGTTCAACATCTCTAGTAATAAGAGAAATGCAAATCAAAACTACCATAAGATTCCATCTCACCCCAATTAGAATGGCAATCATCAAGAATACAAGCAACAACAGGTGTTGGCGAGGACGTGGGGCAAAGGTATATTCGTACTTTGCTGGTGGGGTTGCAAATTAGTGCAGCCACTCTGGAAAGCAGTGTGGAGATTCCTTAGAAAACTTGGAATGGAACCACCATTTGACCCAGCTTTTCCACTCCTTGGCCTAAACCCAAAGTACTTAAAATCAGCATAGTACATTGATGCAGCCACATCAATTTTCATAGTTACTCAATTCACAATAACTAGATTGTGGAACCAACCTAGATGCCCTTCAATTGATGAATGGATAATGAAACTGTGGTATATACACATAATGGAATATTAGTCATAAAGAAGAATAAAATTATAGCATTTGCAGGTAAATGGATGGGGCTGGAGAATATCATACTGAGATAAGCCAATCCCAAAAAACCAAAGGCTGAATGATCTCTTTGGTACGGGGATGATGATACATAATGGGGGATCAGAGGGAGGCAAGAATGAAGGAAGGATGGATTTTATAGAGGAAAAAGAGGAGTGGGAAGGGGTGGGGGGAAGGAAAAAAATAACAGAATGAGACAAACATCAGTACCCTATGTACATGTACGATTACACAAATGGTGCAACTCTACTTCATGTACAACCAGAGAAACAACAGATGTACCCCATTTGTCTACAATGAATCAAAATAAATATATTTTTAAAAAAGAATACAAATAATAAACACTGGAAAGATTGCAGTGAAAAAGGAACTCTAGCACTGTTTATAGGGTTCTAGATTAGTACAACCATTATCAAAACCAGCATGGTGTCTAAAGACTAGGCATGAAAGCACCATGAGACCCAGCAGTACCACTCGTTGGTATTTATCCTGAAGAATTAAAGTTATCTTATTACAGTGATACATGTGTACCCATGTTTATAGCAGCACAATTCACAATAGCCAAACTGTGGAAGCAGCCTAGAGATGTTCATCAACAAATCAATGGATAAAGAAAATGCAGTATATATATAATGGAATTTTTTTCCGTCATAAAGGGAATGAAATTAAGGTATTTGCAGGAAAATGGCTGGAACTAGAGACCCTCACGTTAAGCAAATAAGTCAAGCTCAGGTCAAGGGTCATGTGTTTTCTTCTCTTAGATGTGGAAGCCAGAGAGGAAAAAGGAAGAGAGAGGTGGGGCAAACCTTCTAAAAAATCAAAGGATGGTCAATACAGGAAAGGAACCAAAGGGAGACATGGGGAGGGAGAAGGGAAGTCCTGGGGAGTGATATTGGTTAATCATATTGTTATATTGTATACATGTACAAATATGAAATAATAAATCCCATCAATATGTACAAATATAATGCAGCAATAAAAATGTGGAAAAATAAACTGTTCCCCTAAATACTTCTAAGTATGGAAAACTCCAAGAAAGGGATGACAAGTTTGAGACTTCCAGAATGGTGATATAAAGCAAGAGAGGAAATCTTTTCCAAAGACAGGCATGCATAAAGGTGTTCAGAAGTAGCCATGACAATCATTCAGCATCTCTGGAGATGGTTCAAAGGGTTTGCAACAAATTGCAAAGCACTTGTTTAATAAAAGCTTAAGGAAACTCACATGGTGTTCCAGTTGAAGACTGCTCCTATCCCCTGCAGCTAAGCCTTGCAGAAAAGCTGCTCTAAGGAACTCCACAGGTGAGTGGCACCTCCCATGTCCCTGAGTTCCTTGGGATGAAAAAAGCAATTTCCGTAGATTTGTCAGCTGGTAAACATGATCAGATTATATCTTGCCAGACTCTGCAAAAGCCATAGTGGGCAGTAGTGGAAACCCAATGGAGGTACCAGTTCTGGAAAAGTGCTGGTGCAGCCAAGGGTTAATCAGATAGCAAGCACCAAACAATGACCATAACAACTGAAGAGGAATCGGAATCAGTAGTCAGAGTTGCCAAAGTAAAGGAGAACATCCTTAACACGACAGAGCATATTAACAAAAAACCCACATATCTGACATCATTTTAAGGGTAAAAGACCAGGAATGAGGAAGGATAGTGGCTCTTCCCACCTCTATTTAACATTGACTGGAGGTTCTTGCCAAGAAAATTGGCAATGTGGCAGCAAAAAGAAATAAAGGGCACCCAAATTGATAGGATGAAATGAAGTTTTCTCTAATTACATGTAACATGCACTCTGTGTGTGTGTGTGTATGAGAGAGAATATATATAGAATATATATAGAATTCTATATATATAGAATAGAATATATATTATATATATTCTATCTATTGAAATTGATCAGGATTGAAATTTGTAGCATACATACCAGATCAAATATTTTTCCATACATAAGCAATGAACAATGTTAAAAGAAAACTAAAAAAAAATTCCATTTACAATAGCATCTAAAAGAATAAGTACTTAGAAATAAATTTAACAAGAGTAAGACATACATTAAAAAAGTACAAAACTCTAAAACAGTGTTAAAAAGTTAAAGGCAAAGTGGAGGGAAAGACACACCATGTCCTTGTATCAGATTTATTGAATAGTGTTTAAATGATAATAATCTTCAAATTCATCTATAGATTTAATGCAATCTCCATCAAACTCACAGCTAATTTTTTGTTTGAAAATGGCAAAGTGATCCTAAAATTCATATGCAAATGCAAGATGCCGAGAGCAAACAATCTAATAAAGAATGAAGTTGGAAGACACACCCTTCCTAACTTTGAAACTTAGTGTCCAGCTACAGTAATCGAGATAATATGCTGGCCTAAGAATATTGGCTCAGACCAAGTGAACAGAATTGCAGTCGAGAACTGAATCTACACCTCACACCATTCTCACTAAAGATGGATCACAGACATAAACATAAGAACTAAGCTGATCATTTTTTTAGAAGAAAACATAGTAAACCTTTGTGACTTCAGGGTGGGAGTGGTTTCTTACACATGACATCAAGAACACTGGAAAAAAAGAAAAAGAGATCAAGTGGACTTCATCAAAATAAAAGTCTTTTGTGCTTCAAATGATGTTTTCAAGAAAGCAGATGAAAGAAAATATTTGAAAAACTTATACTAGATAAAGTTCTTATGTACAGAATTTATAGTATTCTTAAAACTCAATAATGAGATACATAACCAGATAAAAATAGACAAAGATATGAATAGGTTTTTTTTTTTTTCCAAAGAAAGTACACAAATGTCAAGAGTCAAGGAAAAGATGCTCAACATTATTAGTTGTTAGATATTTGGAAATGAAAACCAAAACCACAACACAATACCCCTTCATACCCACCAAAGTGGAAGAAAAGAATACATATTAGCAAGTATGGACAGAAATTAGAGTCCTCATACTCTGCTGCTAAGAATGCAAAATGGTGCAGCCACTTGAGAAAACTGTGTTAATTCCTCAAAATACTGAACTACACGATAACTTAGCAGTTGTTCTCTTAGGTATAAATAAGAGAAAACTAAAACCATGCTTCTATACACAAACTGGTACAGTTAACATCATTTGCCACAGCCCAAATTAAAAAACCCAAATGTCCATCAATTGATGAATAAAATGTGGTATATCTTGACAATGGAATATTATTTGATAAACACTACTACATAGATGCGATGAAAAATTATGCTGTGTGAAAGAAATCAGTCATAAAAGACCACGCATATGTTTTCATTTGCAGGAAAGGTCCAGAATGGACAAATTCACAGAGAAAGAAAATAGACTACTATTTGCCATAGGGTTGGAGGATTAGGGAGTGAAGAATAATTGCTAGTAGGATGGGTTTTTTGTTTCAGGAGCTTTTGTTTGTGTTTTTAGGGTCATGAAAGTGTTCTACAGTTGTAATGATGATTGCAAAACTGTGAATATGCTAAAACCATTGAATTGTAACTGTGAAATGGATACAATTTATGATAGATTAAATATAGCTCACTAGAGCTGTTTTTTTGTGTGTGTTTTAAGGCAACATGATTTGAACCCTTAGAAGATCAGTCTGTCCTTCCCAACTCAAAATTAGGGAAGATGTCAAGGCAAGCCCTGATCCAGGCCTCAAATCAGCATAGAGGAACCCTTCTTTCCAGGAACAAAATTCTTTAAGAATTTGGACAAAGCCCAGAAAGGAGAAATGGGATTTCCAAGGCTCTGCAATGGCAAGTTATTGGAAGACCCTGGAGAGAAGAGTTTGTGAATGGGTCAAAAGAGAGACTGACAAGTCTGTAAATGACTGACTTTGTCCTGTAAATGATGCCTCTTGTTCATGGAAACATTTCTTTACTGCAGAGGTGTCTTTGTCACAAATGATATTTCTCAATATTTTATGGGGATTAAAGGAACTGACAGAAGAAATCACTGGACTCCTTGATTGAGAATGGACCAAGGAAGAGTGTTGTACCTCCACACTGGAACCCACTATTGCCCAGCAAGTGGAAAGTCCTTCTGATGTTGGCTCCTAACACCTGGGCAGCAGCTCTCTGAACTGTGCTATGGCGGCCCCACCCACCACAATTTCTGGGGATGGTTGTAATCCCCAAGAATTTTAGAGTCATGTCACAGAACAAAATTGGCCTTCCCTTACAGAGTCCTATTCCAGACATTAATACACACTTTTGTTCATCAAACAATGAAATTGTAAGAATAGTTTGAAGGGTGTGAACAATGCATCCTGACGATTCATGCATACGTGCACTTCATTTTAGAGTACTCCACAGCCTATTCTATCGTGCCTCCATATCTGTCATGAGCCATGGCTTCTGATGGTTCCAAAATCTTTGACACTTCACCTCTGCTCGGCTCATTTGTTCATTAGCCTCCTCTCTTTTCATGTACATTAACCTAACACGGGCACCCTCGACCCCATCCTGCCTGGTCAGCACAGGACCTCTGAACACATTTCCTGGATGCAGGACATTGCCAGGCAGATGTCTGTACAGGTTGATTCACATTTCACAGAACTTCCTAGGCAGATGTGATTTTACCTAAGACAGCTTGTGACTGTAGTCACAGATAGTTAAGAATGCTGCTTCTTCACTTTTTGCTAGCCAACCTTCTTTTCTATGTTGACTATTTCCCAGGTATGTAATTTAAAGGTGATGAGATTCAAGATCCTTGTAGTCTTTTCAGTCCTTCTCTTGTCTAACTAATTCATTCACTTAAAAGGTCATTAGAACTCAGAACATTTTGTAAATGCTCCTTCTTTATTAGGTCTAGTGCTTCACAAATAATTAAACATTTTCAGGTAGAGTGTGCTTAGAATATTTCTGTTGTCTAAAGTACTTAGATGGATAAGAAGAGCTCAGGTTGAGCAGGTGATTTTAAGGTGAGCCTTGCAGATGAACCCCACTGTGCTCCAATAGACTAAACAAGAAAATATCACTTGTTTTTATTGTTTGGGAAATACATAATATAGTCCCTGATTTTCAACCATCAGATCTAATTGTTACTCTATGGCATCAAAGATTACAAGTAAAAATAAATAGCATTTTGTTGACCAGCATCACTTTGGGGTAAAACAAGTCATTTCAAGCAAGCAGTACTTCATAAAACCTTAACTTATAGTTAAGACCTTGGAAAGAAAAGGAAGGAAAGAAGTGGAAGAAGGAAGAAAGGAGAGTGAGTGGGAGGGAGGAAGGAAAGATGGAGAGAGGGGATTATGAGAACTTTCCAAGTCTTTCCAGAGGTGTCCAGAAAGTTCCAGGGCTCATGGAAGCCCAGCCACCGCCTCTCTTCCTTATCTTCTTTCTTTCCTGGCACCCCAGGTATTTCTAGAATGTGACTCTATTACCTTCTAAGATTGATTCCAGATTATAATAATAGACCAAAGAGACCATGAACCACACTCTCATACTGTATTCTATGTCTCACAAATTCAAGCATCAATCAGAAAGTTATCTTATATGTATGTCATAAAAGCAAAATAGGACTCTAAAAGAAATCTCCCAAACCTGGAAGAACATAATTACTCTTTGAGTGTCGAGATTCATATCAGCTTAATGCGAGAGTTACTAGAAGGAACCAAAATCTCCCTGGCCAAATCTGAGGGAATAGAGTGTGGAGTTACAGACAAGGAATACAAGAGAACAGCTGACTATTAGTGTGTCTGAGGAATGTATGGAGAGTGGACTGTGGTAACCCTAAGGCAATCAAAGAAATCAGAGAGTCAGAAGCATCATATCCCAGCTTTATGCATGAGGATAGGCATGGGACCTGAGTACCCTGTTGTCAGTCTTAGAAAGACACTCCCTTCTGGGAACAGGGATGATGATCAGAAGTCACCGGATCTTTCAACACATCCAGACATCCACTTTGATTTTTCTCTGAGTGACCACTCATCAGGAACTTTTTAGTTGCTCTTTTCCATACATCATATTTACCAGAGCAAGACAACAAAAACAGGAATATTATAAACATTGAAAATGAACTACAAATCACACATTATTAATTCAACTGCAATTCTAGTTTATGTACAAGTGCCTTGAAATTGGAGATTATAGGTCAATCTCCCTCTGTTAAATCACCTCTGGGTGTCCTGACCCCCCCAAAAAAAAATCAACATCTAGTACATCTAGTTTCTGTCCCCTCTTTATCCCACAAACAAAATGCCAACTTCTGAGGGTGCTGAGGAGGTAGTTCAGTGGTAGAGTGTTTGCCTAGCATATGCAAGACCCTGGGTTCAATCCCTAGTATTAAGGGAGAAAAAAGCCACCCTCTGAGATGCTGTTTTACTGAAAAGCTGACATAGGCATCTTATTACTCCTGCCTCTGTCTGATCACTCTATCTCTACTCAGAGGGAAAAACGTCATTCCATAACCTATATCTTCAAATGATTATGTTGCTGTTCCAATCTGGTAACTTTATTTTCTTTACAAAGTTTCTGTAAAGATTTGGTTTTTATTCATAAAAGCTTGCAAAATGAAGATGCCCTCAAGTAATCATCTACTCACAAAGATCCCAAGATGGTGGCAGAGATGTGTGTAGCTCAAACTCCCCAGTATTCATTCTCTCTCTTTCCTTCCTTTCCTTTCCTTTCCTTTCCTTTCCTTCCTTTTCCTTCCTTCCTCCCTCCCTCCCTCTCTCCCTCTCTCTCTCTCTCTCTCTCTCTCTCTCTCTCTCTCTCTCTCTCTCTCTTTCTTTCTTTCCTTCTTTCTTAACAGAGCTCACTCAGCTGCCCAGATTTCCCAGTCTCCCTTGTGGAGATGGGACCATTACTATGTCTGACCAATGAAATGTAAGCAGAGCTGTCATTTGGCAGCTTCCAGGTACTTCCCCCAAATATGGTGGGAGATTCCCCCCTACCTCCTTCTTCTCTAGTCTCCTGCATCAGAACATGGATCCAATGACTGGATGGTGAGGACAACAGGCACATGATAGGACTGACAGAGCAGAAAGCCTTCCATGTGCTGGATCTTACATGATCCATATCACAACCCACCATGCTAGCCTACAATTGCTCAACACAACTTTTATAAAAGGTTTTCACGAAGCACTGAAACACTGCCTTCAGATTATTTTTCAACTCTGATTCTGATCACAACAGAGACACACAATAAGGACCAAATAACAGTCCAAAATGAATTGTGCTAATGAAAAAAATTCTTTACCAATACATATGAATGGGGCATCTAAGGTACCTAGCTCTGCGTGAACAGGAATAGGTATTCCCTGCTGCCACTGACTTTACCTACATTATTATCAGAGGGTTTTGTTTCATTAAGTACTTAATGAGCTATGTAGGAAAAAGTGCTAGAAAGTCACAGAAAGAAGACAACCCTGTGGGTTTCAGCCTTTAGATAGTTCTGTAAAGTTATTCCTTGTGCTGGACCTTGCCAAAACTGGTAAGAAAGAAGGAGGAATAAAAACTATCTCAATAGGACATAAATAGCCAAATGGACATCAAAAGTGGGACCCAGTGAATATATCATTTATTTGGCGTGAAGAGTTACTTTTATGATCTAAATCATAAAAGTACTTTTATGATCTAAATCCGAAAAGCTCACTATTGAAAGTGTGGTTCCCAATGCAGTAATGTTTAGAGGTGGAGCTTTTGGGAAGAGATTGGATCATTAAACCTCATCAGTGGATTAATCCATTGATAGATTGATAATTTGAACTGTTGAAATCGGTAGAAACGATAGGAAGTGGGATCTAGTTGAAGGGAGTGGGTCGTAGAGGGCATGCCTTTGGGGACTATGTCTCCCCCAACCCTCCCTTCTTCCTTGCAGTCATGAGGTAGATTTCCTCAACCACACCCTTCCGCCATGATGTTCTGCCTTACATCAGGCCCAAAGCAATGGAACCAGTCAAACATGGCTTGAGAGCTCTGAAACCAGGAGCAAAAATTAATCTTTCCTCCTTTAAGTTCTTTTTTTTTTTTTTTTTTTTTTGGTTATTTTGTCACAACAATAAAAGGCTGATTAATACAGTTACTTCTAAAGAACTAAGGAAAGATGTGCCTAGAAAAAGAGCTTAAGGCTAAACTGAAAGGATTCGATTTCTGTCTTGGGTAATGGTTTGTGAGGGACTGCTAGAAATTTGGGTAGGTGTGAATTATGAAAACTTCAGGACCACCACCTCTTTGCCTGTTTTACTTGCATTTGCATGAAACACAACAAAGAGAAGTGTCACTGCCCATAAATCTACCATGCAATAAGGCTCAACTATATTTTATTTAATCCTTACAAATTCTGGCTATGTATCATCATCACAGATTTTATAGACCAGAACACTGGAGAATTAAGGGCAAGAAACTTGTTTGATATTATTCAAATAACTTATGGCAAAAACCCACTCTTGAACCCAGTTCTGTATGGCCCTGAAGCTCTGTCCCTTTCCATTTCACCACATAATCACTCTGTAACTGGATGAGAAACATAGAGCTGAGAGCAAGAATTATGTTTTGGTTTCTAAATGCTATACCACTAATAACATTGTTAAGAGAGCAGACAATTTAACCATCTCAGCTGAATTCCTTCTAAAAATAGGAAAATATAACTCTACACATTGATGAATGTATTCTATGGTTACTTTATTCACTTGATCCTTATTTTTTACATAAAAGCATTAAGCTATAAAAGGCACAAAGAGTAAGATTAAATTAGGACAGAATAAAAGTAATCAATGCTTATTAGATATTCTATACCCAAGATCACAAATCTTCAAGGCCATTTAAAAAATAATTGCTACATTACTGAGAGACCTTGGCTTTGATACACAGAGTGGAAAGAGATTAGCTTTGAAATCTTCCTCTCTCTACTATTCAGTAGCACTGGTTGTTTAGCTCAAATTCAGAAATTGAAAAATAAAATAAAATTTAAAAAAACACTAAAATGCTGATTCAACACTATGAGGACAATGGTTTTCTTTAGCCCTTATTGCATGCCTAAGCATTTACAATTTGTAGAGAGTAGCTCTTTTATGAATGAAACTGGAGGATATAATCTCAACTATGCAATCAACTCTTTTCATTGTGTGACATCACTCATAGCAAGTGAATTTTCTCCTGGCACCGAGCAAACGTAAATAACTGTGAATGTCAATGAGCTCATTGAGTAAGCTTGATTTAAAGTAATGAAGTAATCCTTGATTATAGTATTGATTATAAACAAAAATTTGTAATGTATGTTTGCAAGTACAATTTATTTCAGACTCTCTGTACTTTTCCCTCAGCTAAATAGAGCTTTGGCTTTTGCATGAACCCTTTTAAGATGCTTAATTCATATACCCTCTATATAATTTATCATTTCAGGTTGTAAATTTCCATCTGAGAAGTCAAGAGTTTAGATGCCCACTTCCCAGGTATCTTCTGAGTGTCTAATCTCTTCATGAGGTATGTCTCCTTTAGGGCTCAGGTCTAGGCTAAAATAAGTATTATTTAAAAAGTAACCCTATAGTTTGTTCAATCTATTAATAGCAAGAATAAACACAACTGACATCAGAGGCATACAAGGTACATACAAAACTAAGAATTCTATTTCTATTTTGTATTTTACTGAGAGACAGGGTCTCACCAAGTTGCTTAGTGCCTAGCTTTTGCTGAGGCTGTCTTTGGACTCTCAGTCCTCCTGCCTCGACCTCCTGAGCCACAGGATTACAGTGTGCACCACTGTACCTGGCTAAATACTAATTTTTAATTGATATTTCATATCAATTTAAAGCAGCATATCTGCTTTCAGATGAAGTTCACCAGAGTTGAAAAGTTTTAAAAATATTATTGCTACTGCAAGTTACTTGAGAAGGTTATTTTTTATTAGTGCATTACAGTTATGTGTAATAGTGGGTTTCATTTTGACATAATCATGTATGCATAGAATATAATTTGCTCTACTTTAGTCCCACTACTTTTCCTTTCCCTCTCCTTCTCCCTCTCCCTGTTCCCCTTTCTCTACTCTACTGGACTTCCTTCTATTTATTTATAGCTTTTTAATAATTAGTGCTTTACAGATATACCTAAAGGTGGAATTCGCTGTGGTATTCTCCTATATATACATAGGATGGTTGGTCAACATTCTGCTGTTTCTCTTTTCCAGTTCCTTTAACCTCTCCCTCACTCCTCTTCATCTACTCCACTGATCTCTCTTCTATTTTCATGGGATCCTGTCTCAATTTTCCTTATTTTGGTCTAGCTTCTGCATATGAGAGAAAACATTCAGTGCTTGACTTTCTGCGTTTGGCTTATTTCCTTTGACATGATGTTCTCCAGTTCCTTCCATTTACCAGTGAATGCCATAATTCCATTCTTCTTTACAGGTGAGTAAAACATTGTGTATATATACCACATTTTCCTTAACCATTCATCTCTTGAAGGGGGCTGGGGCAGATCAGACCTCTTTAAAGACAGATTCTCAAGCCTTGAAGGCAAAGTACATATTCTTGAAAGTAAAGTTAAAAAAAAAAAAAAGAAAAGAAAAGAAAAGAAAGATGTTACAAGACCATGACTGGAATATCAAGAAATCTGCAATAACATTAAGAGACCAATCAAATTTGGCATAGACAAAAGCACCAAAGTACAAACTGAAGGAATGTGAAAATTTTCAATGAAATAATATCAGAAATTCTTCAATACCTTAGGAATTAGATGAAAATACAAATACAAGAGATTTTAGAACCCCAAACAGGCAAGATCAAAAATATTTTTAACATATTCTTAAAATAGCATTTCCTTAAGGTCTAAAAATTCTCTTCATCGAAACCCCTTTGAAATTTAAATACATTGTAGGATTAAACACACTAAAATATAACAAATTTAATTAAAAAAATAAGACCTCAATATGTTCTACTGCTAATATTATGCAATAGAACAATGTAACTTATTTTTTGAATAAATAATTATTAAAATATTATTTATTACTTATTTTTAATAAAAATGTGTGACTATAAATTTAATACATAAATATTTAAAATGCAAAAATAATCTAGTCTTAAAATTAAGAAAGTCAAACTTCAGATAATTTCCTTTCTTATTGACCTTATCCCCTGGAAATAGAGGCAATTAGTCAGTTTCCCACATATCTGACTTTCAGTTGCTAAAAACCTTATAGGAAACATCCCTGTCATCAAAATATAAAACAAAGAATGTAACATTCTTTTCATTTTGCCCTTTTCTTGAAAAACTATGGATATTCACATATCATGTACCTAGTCCTCCATAGTTTCTAGTTCTTATTAAACTCATCTCAAGAAGGAAAATAAGTCCTTCAGACCAGAGAGAAAAAACTTCCTGTGTTTTCCTGCTGCACTCTTGGTGGAGACTGTGCAGGGTACTGGAGAATGTGAAGCCTCCAAGTCACCTGTCAATCACGTGGGGTCTAGGCGGTCTCTAGCCCAGGCTCCATTTCACAGCTGCAATTCCACAACCAATGCCATAAGGTGACCCTGGAGCAGGAAACCTGTAGAGACGTCACTGTAAAAAAAGCATTGCTCTCCTCTCTCAAAGAAACACAGCATTTCCCATCTGTCCAGGATATAAAATCTGGATGAAATAAAATTGAATGAAACTGTTTTGCTTCTCACAGGGAATGAGAAAATTGTTGAATTCTGAAAATGTTTCTCAGAGGGGGAAAGAAAGAGATAAAATGTGAAGTCATGCAGTAGCCATGTTTATACAAAGAGAGCAGCAGGTTGTTGACAGATGGGAGTTCAAACGAAAAATACAGTCCATCAAATTTAAAATTGTCAATTTATAACTAAAAATTAATTTCAAAGAAGCCAAGTTATGGTTTCTTGCCCCTCAGGAACTCCAGGATACAATTATGAAAGGAAAATAAAGCCACAGGTTGTAAAACTCAAAAGAAAATTCTATGAAAACTCCCTTAGAGTTTATTTCCACATGACATTTGCAATGGCCCTTAGCATGCACCTAGCACTCCTGGTTCCATGGAACACTGATGGCACCGGAGGGTCCATAGACAAGACCTGTAGCTTCTCTGAGTTTTAGAGTCTTCATCTCAGAATGCTGAAAACACTGAACTTGAAGACCAATAAGGTTTTTAGCAACTCCCTACTGAGGCTTGTTATATTCTCCCTTCAGTCGCTATTACAAAAAGTCTACACCCAATCGTCCTATCAACTACTCAACAAGCAACACAGTTTCACTCAGCATGCATTTGCTCAAAAGTCAAGTAAATGTCCTGCCACATTAAAATACACTGCTATTAAAGAAAAAATATAAACACAATTTAACTGGATGCATGTCCATGTTGTGTTTATTATTCCACAATTAATTGGCCATCAATAAAAAATTGGCAGGAAAAAAACACAGATTTATTAGTGATATTTAAAGAATGCAAGGGTTCCAGGGGAGGAGTGAAGTAATAAGCAGCAAGCAGCTAAGTGGAAAGGCAAAATCTAATTGTAAAATTTCCAAGTGAATTGTTTTGTAGTTGCTTTAGGGAAAGAAGAGTTAATGGCTTGTCAACTTGAAACCATAGCAGCTCTCTGAAAATATCACTTCTCAAAAAGCAGTTAATGCTCAAAGGCTAAACAAGACAGCGTCTACAGTTCTACAAGTTTTCTGTCACAGACACTGTATTTCCAGATGAAATTGGCCTTAATACAGAGAGAAAATTGCATTTAAAAAAGTTAATGAGAAACTTTGTATTGCATTGAAAAGCATGCATTTGTATTATAATGCTATAATATTTTCATGACTATTTCTATGGCATTTACCCAGTTTAATAATATTATCTAAAATTAATCAAATAACTTAACAAGAAATTAGAATATTAAATGTCATTTACCCTTATAATTATTTCATAAATATTTAAATTTCATCTCTCTAATATATTCTAGAAATAAAGATAAGTAATTAGCTAGTTATCACTTTAATGTAATTCTTAAATTTGGTTGCGTTTACTAATGGAAATAGCTATTGCTACCATTCACATGTAGATGCCAAAAATTTAAAACTCATCAACAATGTTGATGATTTGTTGAAAAAAATTAATTTTTGAAAAAACATTATTTATTTTAAAATAATTTTAATCCAGAGAAAAGTTGAAATAATATATATTAGTATTATAATATATAATAGTATAAATAACTATTTGAAAACAATCTGAGTTTTCATCATCATGCTCCATCACTACAGAATATCACATTCAAAATATTCAGCAATTTCATCAAAAAAAGGATATTTCCTATATAATAACCATGATACAATATAATCATCACCATCAGGAATTCTATAGTATTATGTTATTGTCATCTACTGCTGCTTCACCAATCACCCCACAAACATTCTAAATGGTAAAGAGGCCAATCCATAAGATGTTTTATTTGGTTTGTGTGTCTTGTTTCCTTTATTTTAAATCCATTATTTAGTTTTGCCTTGGCTTTCATAACATTGGCACTTTTGAAATTATTAGCTGGTTATTTTTTAGAATCTTCCTCAAATTGTGTTTGTTGACCATCTCAGATTCAAGTTTTTTTTTCATTTTAGCGATGTGTACTGTTCTCATGACTCAATTTTGAAAACTCTATTCACTGCGTTTGCATTTACAAAACATGTTTTGACATTCCTTTTTAATAACTCCAGCTCCCGGACACAGCAAGGACCTGAAATGTTCTCAAATAAAAATGAATAAATAGATAATGAAGCTAGTGTTTAAACCATAAAATTTTTCCTGTCATTTGCCCAGAAAGTACATTCCCATTTTTAACTTGCAAAGATACAATTAATATACATATATCATAGTGACTAGTCCCTAGAATCTTTAAAACACTGATAAAATTATCATGCACATTAATGAAAAGAAAGCCAAAGGGTTGATTCAAATCATTCCAGAAGAAGTCTCTATGTGTGGAACTCATGATATTTTAATAAAGAAAAGCAGTTCT
The DNA here is from genome assembly GCF_902686445.1 of Sciurus carolinensis. Taxonomy (NCBI): domain Eukaryota; kingdom Metazoa; phylum Chordata; class Mammalia; order Rodentia; family Sciuridae; genus Sciurus; species Sciurus carolinensis. The sequence continues at coordinate 17,284,630 of NC_062217.1, read as the reverse complement.
CACACAGCCATCTTTAAGGCGAAGAAAAATGCATTTTTACTCTCTGGTATTCTCAACAACATACACAATGCCACTTTTCCATTTGATTGAATAATAGCTTTGGAAACCATTGCAAATCCCTAGTTTGTATTTTCTACACAGAGTGTCTCAATAAAAGGCAGAAGCTATGCTAAATAGCATGATGGATCTCAGGCCTGCCCTCTCTTTCTCACCCCAACCCCCATGTGCCAAAGATGTCTAGAGATTTCTCTAAACAGGAGGGATAATGGAGATCCCTCCTCTGATTGAAAACATATTGAGACGTAATGGACTATAAGACACATATCAAGGGTGACACTGGAGACAAATCTGCAGCAAGCATTTGTTTCCCTGGGGAGTCGTTGGGGCCCGTGGGAGGGCTGGTCATCTCACTTAAATGTGTTCCTTCACGGGACTGCCCTCCATGGAAGAGCCAAGCCACCATATGGCATATGAAAGATCTCGCCTAATAAATCTAGCTAAGCAGGCCATTCCTTCAAGCTGCTTTCTCCCCTATATATGTGTATAATACCATTTATTGGTTGTTACCAACATCTGGGCTAGGAACTGAGGACAGTTTGTATCCCACACTGAGGATGCTGGTTTCCTATTATCTGCATCATTGACTTTGAATGTTAGTAAGTATATTTTCCTGCTGATGCATAGCTGTCTTTATGGGATCCTGTAGAAACACAATGTACAGTGAAATGTGATGCTGACAAAAAGGGAGAAGGGTGTTTAACCCCCTTTTATTGCATTTTTATGTATGATTATATAGCTAGAAAAAAAATACATATATATGCTATGAAATCAGAGCTCAAGATGGGAAGATAAGTATGGTCTCTCAAATGGATTGTCAAAATATTATCTATTCAGCTCAGTGGCACAAGGCTTGCTTCTGTGGTTGCTAATAATGTGCTACAGTTTAATGTGGTTTCAGAAAGTAGGAGTTTATTCATTTCAAATGCTTCTCCACATCATCTCTGTCACTACTAGAGAAAAGACAAAGGGACAGCGGTTAACACTAGGCACCCCACACTGTGCAGAATAAAAATCACTGAACCTTTCCCAAGATGGCATTTTGTCACAAAAGGAGAGGAACATAGACAGAGTTACTGCCATAACTAAAAAGAAAAACTGTCATCTGAGACATGATTTTCCATGATGTTTCTGCAACTATGGAAACAGAAAATTGCCAAAGAAAGAAGACATGGATTGCGGATTCTAGTCGCCAGGTTTTATCCAGCACTCTATTGTTGCCTTGGGGCAACTTTGAGAAGTGACTAAGATATTCACTTGGTTAACCTATTATTGCACTCTAAGGAAAGCATTTCTTTCTTTTAAGGATTTATGATCTTTTTTTTCCCTATATATGAATACTTGCAGAAGGACTATAATTGACTGTAGTACCCATTTGTAAACTTTTCTATTGATTCTCATTTCTTTTTTTTTTTTCCCGTTTAATGTCATATGCTGGTCATTATGACCTTCATGTTAGAAATTAGATACTACACTATTATTTCTGGACCCCAGAATACACATCTTGCCTCTGACCCCATTATCACAGGCATTAGAGCGTGTATGTCTTTTTTTATTCAATGGCAAAGCTCTTCAGAAACCACAAGTCTTTGACTAATGGCCTTGAAGATTTTATAGCTATGTCTACATGGCAATCAAGGTATATTCAGAGGAACGAAGCCTGCCTCAGAATGGACTGCCTTGTGTGAAGTCCTGAATCTGGAGTTTTGGTAAGATACTTTTTCAATTCAATAAAAGTAGAGCAGGAAGAGAGGTGAGGTCATCAGAAGTATAAAAATAAAGGGAAATGGGGATACATTTAGGGGAGGAGTTTACTGTACTTACCACTTGAAACCACCTGTCACAAATAAATACCTCCAAAGCCAAAAGTCAGTGAACAAAGCAGCCAATCTTGGCACTGCTGATTAACCACCAGGTGGCAATGGCTCACCACCTTTTAGGATGTGTCCTTTTCCATGGCCATACATTACATTCATTCAGAGAATACCCTTTGACCCTTAGTGAGCTATCTGGCTTACTGGTGACATTTGTCACTGCAGATGAGTGCCGCTCTGCTTAGCAATAACTACTGTGGCAACTGGATCCACACTAGATTCCCATGAATCCATGGGAATTTCCCAAGAGAAAGTTGCAATTTTCTCTGGACCAGGGTAGAAATGCCAAAGCATGACTTAATGGCAGCTTTGGGGAGAAAGAAGGAACCTGCCTACTTTCTTTTCTCCTTACTGCAAACAGTCCAGGCGATTGTAGAAAATCCTCACGACTTTATCTCAGTCCCTCGCCTTCTTACAGCCCCGCCACCCTTGTGAATCCAGAACTGTGGATTTTATTCGCTTTGGAAATACAGAACAAGGAACTTACAGGAAATAATAAAGGAATATTTTAAGATTAAACAAAGAAAAGAATCCCTGGTGCCAGGATGCAGTATATTGTAAGGACCCAGTACACAGTTTCTGTAATCAGATTTGACTGAGATTGGAATCTGGCTCCACCACTTAAAGTTAATGTGGTCTTGGTTAAGGTATTGAAATCTCTGCACTTTGTTTTTTTTCATTGGTAAAAAGAGGTTGTGTAATATGTGTGAATCACTTCAAACTGGAAAACACATACGTGCTTATTAAAATAAACACAAAAACGGAAATCTTAGCATACCAGATCTCCTATTCATGTACCTCTTATTCTCTGAAGGCCTTATCTTGTTCACTGTGCTATAAGTAGGAAGACTGATGGGGATAAAAGGGGAAAAAAAAGACTCCTTTCATTTCAATTTTATTTAAGTGTATTTATGTAGGCTCACTGTGGTCATAATTGCAAAAGTGCAGAAATATACATTGAAACTCAAAAAACAGCCTGAACATTTTTACCCCCACTAAGCACTCTTCACCAAACATTTGAACCCTACTAAAAATAGAAAAGTAAAAGATGTCACTGGCCCAACCACATTTTCAAAGCTGATTTAAACAAAGGCAGTCCTAGACTGGTCCAGGATTTTCTATAACAAGAAGTTGTTTAAATGAAGTTTTAAACAAAATTGCTGAAGAATGTGACCTTGTAACATGACTGACAATAAACAATCTTCCACCAATATGATTGTTCATGCTCGTCAGTAGAGTTTCCTGGGCCACTTTATTTCTCCTTATTATGAAACACTGTGAAGCAGCTGCCACGCTGTACAGATATCTGGTAAACATTTCATGAGACAGGAGAAGCTTTTAGAATTCCTTTTGAGCTTTGTTAAATTGAACGTGTGAAAATAAAGTTGTCCAGTGTGAAGGAGGGAAAGCATTTTTTAGTCTGGTTGGAAAGATAAAATCATGCAGGGTGCTGAAGCTGGCAGCCCTAATTTAGTCACTGCCAAGCCCATCAGCATTATTCATTCTGATTGATTAAGGAAAACATTCCGTTTATTTTCATGGAGAGATACAGATACATCTGGTGAGCTCTTGTATCTTATTTCAATTCATATGGGTTTTTTTTTATTATTATCTTGCAGAATGAAGATGATTCTGCCACAAATAATAAAGGAATGATAAATACCATAATAGTTCTTTTTTTTTTTAATCTTGCAGGAGCAAAAGAGAATAAAATAACATGAAGAAAATGAAAGCTATCGTGCCCTAATCTTGCAAGTTTTGTGTAAGGAGCCTATATTACAGTTGATTTGGAACAACGCTCTGTTGTTATCACGTTAATGATATACAGTTCTGTCAAGCTGTTCACACAGTTTTGGAGAAGCCAGTGTATGTGTGTGTTTTAAGTCTTTGGGCTTCCATAGATAAAAGCCGCTTTATCATAAAAGGTATTCTTTTGAGAGCTGAATTGCTTATATTGAATAATCTTTAGTTGTTATCCAGTCTATCTCTGAAGAAGAAAGAGCAAGTGATATTTTGTCCAAAGAACAAAGGAAAAAGCAATTTCTACATCTTTGCCATTCCAAAATCTCATGTATGCCTCCACCTTTTAGAACATTGCTTATGCTAAATGCTGAGTTAGGAGAGACTAGTTCTAGAAACTACCTAATTGGAATGTTTTATAGTTGATAATGGTTTCATGTCGTTTCATTGAAAAGGCAATTCCTGTAACTTCACAGGGTTCCTAATAGACCAAGAAAAAAACATTATAGTTAGGAAAACCACATGTCTGATCAAACCAATGTCTCTTTTGGCATATCATGAAGTCACCGAAAAAGATTTTCTTACAATATTTCTTGACAACTAATCTTATGGAAGCACATGCTGAAAGAATCCAACCTAACTTTCCATAATGTCATTAAAAAAACTCTTAAAATGCACCATGTCACACAACCAGGGTTGAACTTTCAGAGGTAATAGCTGTAGAATAGTGTCTCTATCCAAACTAATTAACTTATTTAATTAATTTAAACTAAATAAATTAACTGTTGAGGGCTATGGTATATTTTTTGTTGTTGTTGTTTTGTTTTGTTTTGTTTCTGATCCCTTAAAGGTGTTCTCCCTTTACGGTGCACTTAGAGAAATACCTAGTCCACAAGGAAGCTTTATGTGAATTAGCAAGAAGACCCACCAGGGCAGCTGCTGCTTGCCGGGTTGTCCCACTTTTCCAGGGGGATATGGACTCCCCAGGGCACCTGGCTTGGAGTGCAGGGCAAGGACTGTTTTGTGTCACTTTGATTTTTTGCTTTGTGTAGGGAATAACCTTGTACAGGGCTCAAACTGGGATAGGGCACATTGTTTCCAACCTTATGACCAGATCCTAATCTTCTTGACCCTTCATCTACTAATTAAACTGAAATGGCAAACAGGGACAGAGAGTCCATTCTTTGAAGTTTGCCTGTGTTGACTTCTTTAGGGAAGAATATTGTAGAGTTAAAAGATGCCAGTGTCCTATTAGTCACTTTGGATCCTTCCAACCAGAAAATCTGTCAATTCAATAATGGTTCAATATTTTTCATTCAGTTCATGGAATCCAAGTAATGATATTGAAAGCTCATTTTGTCAAAGGTGAAACATCTAACAACATTGTAAATGTTATTGCAAAATCATCGTATAAGTTCAACATTAAGATAAAATCATGTGAAAAATTTTGGTAGAGCTCAGTGTCAAGTGTCATGGTGTGAATAATAGTCTTACCAAATTAAGAAAGTATACAGAACAAAAATGTTCTTGGACTCAGTTGCAGTGGACATATATTTCATAATTACATTAAAAACTATGTGATAGTCTTCAAAAGAAATAGAGGTACAGTTGTCAAAATTTATATATGTGTGTATACAGACATGCATGCACAAAAAGTAACTGACTACAAGTATTTTGTGATGGAGTTGGTTATGAATTTTGAAAATACTTCAGTATGATAATAGAGTCTATTTTTTCTGCCAATAACCAACAGAGCTTTAGATAGTCTGGACTTTTGAAGGCTTCCCTTGGAAATCACGTGTAATACTCTATAATTGTGCCATATTTGTTTTATATGAATAAGTTTCTTAAACGTTAGTCAAATTTTATCTAGAGTCAGTTGTTAATGTTTACTTAAAATACATGACTAAAGGAGTTCCCTAAATGTCTGCAGCTTGTTTTCTGTCCTGTAGATTGAACCTAGGGGTTCTCTACTACTGAGTCACATTCCCAGTCCTTCATATTTTTGATTTTAAGACAAATTCTCAGTAAGTTGTGTTAGGCCTTGCTAAGTTGCTGAGGCTGGTCTCAAACTTGTGATCCTCCTGTGTCAGCCTCCTGAGTTGCTGAGATTATAGATATGCACCACATATATCATCTTGTAGGAATAATCTTTTAATGGAAATTCTACTGAGAATTGGATAAATTTTTATTAATTACATGAATTAGATTCATTTGAGAAATTCCCCAATTTTACCTTATCTAAATTGGATTAATATTAAAAATATCATAATTAAAGATTTTTATCAGTTTTATCTAGAAAATATTTCTCAGTGAAGTTATTCTGAATGGAAGCTAAAAGTATCTATATAGTCAAATAAAAATAATATAGAGAAAAAAAAAATAATATAGAATGTAGAATGAAAATGACAGAAGTTCTTCTGACCTTACCAGATAATTCAGTATCTTTAGAAAAACATTTTTTTTGATTAAAAACATATGTAAAAAAAAAAAATGGACAATAATGATAATATCAAATTTAACTATAGAGGTACATTTAAAGAAGATTTCAGGCAACTTTTTTAAATTGGTTTATTTTAGTTATACATGACAGCAGAATTCACTTTGCTGGCAACTATTTTTTCATTGGAAATTATTGAAAAATACAGTCAGCAAAAAAATGCCATTGACTTGGTATTAAACATGTGGAAATTGAATCAAATATATAAATACATAGCAAGAATGATTACTTTAAGCTTTTATTTAGTGACATCATTTGATGATTAGTGATAATCATCAAAAAGGAGTTTCTCTGTTCCTTGTTATTTCCTTAATTTGCATGGTTGCTTATTTCTACTTTTAAGAAAACATATTTTTTGAAGTGTTTCTTATTGAACTATTTTATAGGGTGACCAACGGAGCAAAATCTACTTTTATATCCATAAGTAAATAATTCAAAACACTTTTAACTTTATTCTTACACTCCTTTTTACTCCATGAAAAATGTCCTAGGGTTCATTATAAATTAAACTTTAACCTAAAAAGAATAGATGTATTTTGAAAAAGAGATAAAGGGTAATGTGCGCTTTCTCTCAAATCCCTTTTTGTTAATTGACTCAAATACATTATCCCAACAGTCTCTAGAAGAGAGTGGATACCAGGCGTATTTCCAGGGATTGTAGGACTTCATGGAGCAAGTGAAGGAGGATGAAGGTGGGATTCAGACACATAAGTTAATTGCTAATTGCTCTAATTGGTTGCCATCTGTCAGATGTTATCATTTTCGAGCTACCAATATTGATGTCATGTTACTTCAGATTGATATTTAATGAATCCATGAAGTGTTTCCATATGTGCTTTTGTCCCTAAAGAGTGATGATGATGTTGGCTCCATGTACCTCATTTATAACTTGGATTTTCCAGTATACTGTAATAGAATTACTTCAGCTGTTTAGAAGTAGCTATTGTTGTATGAAACAAATGTTCCATAGATATGACTTTGGTATATCTGGATTCCAGAAAGGTCATACCACTCTCCTATTGCTTTATGAAGAAGTCCTGATCAAAACAGAAGTCTAACTTGGTTTTTGCAGAGCCTCAGCCCCAGTTATTTAGGAGGAAATTTCATGTGCCAAAACACTACAAATGTTAGTTTTCATAAAAAAAGAAGTTGCCTGATAGATGAGACAGAATATTATTAATGTAAATGCTGTTGATTTAGAAAAGTTAATTCGAAAAGGATGATTGATCAAAGTTTTCCCCTTCAGATTCTTTCCTTCATTCCAGAACAATGTAGATATCTACCTGTGTGGAAATATCAGAAAATTACTTAGTTGGAAGAAGACTCCATTGGAATCCTAAGAAGAAATACTTTATAAGTAGGACTATATGCCTATGAATACCTCAAGAAAAAAATTTAAGACTACATTCAAAATAAACTCATCTGATTGTATTATTTAATTTAGCATGAATGTCACTTGACATTTTAAAAGGCAAGGCTTAAATTCATGTCACCTATGAATAACTATTGCCAAATCATCATAAAAAAGGAATCATGTAATTTTTTTTAAATAGAAAAATGAATTGGGAAACAAAGACTAGAAGTAATTGAATGTGCCAGATTTTATTCTTCTTCTACATTTTGTTTATAAAAATCAATAGGAAACAAATTTCCGACCAGCTTAGAAAAAGCTTTGAAGTCCTCCCTCCCATCCTCTCAAAAAAAGTAGGGAGAGAGGTAAATAAACTGAAAGTCAACAATTTTTTTGATTCAACAGAGAACTGAAGCAGAGCAAGGAAAATGATTTCAGCCCCCTAAACTTCTGACCACATAAGGGGGTGGTGGTGAAAGGTCAGAAGCGTTCATGAAGGCATAGGCTCACACTGACTCCCTAGAAGACCTCCTCAAAGGATTAAAAAACATTTCCCCTTTCCCTACTTCACCACCACATCAGTCATTTCATGTTTAATAGGATTACAGCTGAAAGTGTTAAGCTTCAGACCCTATTTAAGAAGGAATCTCCAGGGAAAGTCAAAAATAGCAGTAGAGATTAAAACTAGTACCCTAGATGAAATTTTAGCCTCTGTCAACACAGCTGCAGCAAAGAGTAAACATACTCTAACTTCTAGGGAGATAACACAAAGCCTTACTCCAAAGGCCTATTTACCTAACTTCCTTTATCCAATGCATTGTATCTAGTTTTCAACATCAACAAAACACTACATGGCATGATAAGAGGTCAAAAGTACAAATTAAAAAAAAAAAAGCATGCATCCAAATAGTATTCCAAATAGTAGAATTTTGGAACTATCAGGTTGGGAACAGAAAATACCTATGATTAATATACTAAGGCCTTTAATGGATAAAATGCAAGAACAGATTGGAACGTAAGCAGAGAGATGGAAATACTAACAAAAGCAAATGGCAGAAATAAAGAACACTATAACAGCAATGAAGAATGACTTTGATGAGTTTGTGAGTAGACTTGATATCACTAAGGAAGAAAAAATCAGACTGAGAATTTTCCAAAATTAATTGCAGATTTCATATGGAAAATCTCAGAAGTGGAGAAACTAACTAGGATAAAGGGGGAAAAGGGCAAAGAGACTCCATCTAGGAATATCATATTCAAACTATAGGAAATCAAGGACAAAAAGAAAATCTTGAAAGAAGCCAGAGGAAAAATCATATTTGACTGACAAAGGAACAAGGAACAGAATTATTGAACTTCTCTTCTGAAACCATGCAAATAAGAAGAGAGGGGAATGAAATGTTCAACATAATGAAAAAAAAAGTAGCTAATGTAGAAATATGCATCCAGAAAATATTGAAATTAAAGAGAAGTAAAGATATTTTCAGAGGAACGAAAATTGTTGGAATTTGTTACCAGCAGAATTTCATTGCAACAAACATTATTCAGAGAGAAGGAAAAATTATATAGTTCCGAAGATAAAGAAAAGACATTAGAGAAGAAGTTAATGAAAATAAAAAGTAATCAATATGGTAGATATTAAGCTAGTCATATCAATAATCACTTTAAATATGAATATTCTAAATACACCAATTAAAAGAGAGACCATCACAGTTTATCTAATAAAGAAGTTGAGCCAATAATTAATGTTTCTTCTAAAATAGTACCTTCTCAGATAGTTTTAGAAGTGAATTCCACCAAATATTTAAGGAAGAAATGGGTGCCAATTCTTTACAATTCATTCCAGAATAAAGCAGAGAGAACAATTCCTAATTTATTCTATCAAGCCAGCATAACAAAACTAGACAATCTATAATTTTAAAAAATCCTATCATAATTATAGACAATCCTTTAAAAATGACTACCTAGTTAAATTCAATGATATATAAAAAGAATTACATACTATGGCCAAATAGAATTTATTGTAGGTAAAAAAGGTTGGTTTTACATTAAAAAAAAAAAAAAACTAATGTAGTCCATCTCATCAATAGGCTAAAGAAGATAAAACACATGATTGTATTAATAGACACAGAAAACCCATTTGAATTTTTTTTTAACTCTCAGGAAACTAGGAATAAACCTCCTCAATATGACAAAGAAGTCTAAACAACAATAACAAAAACTATGGCTATCATCATACTTAATAGAGAGAAACTAGATGCTCTTCCCTAAGACCAAAAACTAGGCAAAAAAAAAAAAAAAAACCTCTTTTTTCAATAAAAATTTTTTTTCAGGGAGATTGAACCCAGGGGTGCTTTACCACTGGTGCTACACCCCAAACCCCTTTTCTTTTAAATTTTGAAACAAGGTCTTGCAAAGTTGCCGAGACCGGTTTTGAACTTGCTTTGCTTCTACTTCTCAAGTTCATGACATTACAGACTTAATCTCTTCATTCCTATTCACCTTTGTATGGAAAGTCTTTACAAATGTAATAAGGCAATAAAAGTAAATTTATATGTAAGTAAACACAGTGTAGTTTCTTTTTACCCGTTTGAAGACTTCATATCAAAGGAATAATAGAGTGTATAATTCCCATTCTTGGGTATGATAGCACTTTTAAGAAATTTGTTTAGGCTGTTGCATATGGCTGGAGGTTTTTTCTTTTAATTTTTATTGCTATGTTGCATTTAGCCCTATAAATATACCACTATTTACTTACTCATTCTATTTTTGATGGGCAGTTTGTTGTTTTCAGTCTAAGGCCAATACGAACTGCTCTAAACTTCCTTATACATATCTCCTGATTCACATAGTCTCTCACTCTTCTAGTTCATTCGTAACTGGAGATAGAATTGTTTGGACATAGGATATGCATCTGAGCTTTCCATTCTAGGTTGTTTTACTAAAAGACAAACTCTACTAGTTTTAAAAAGTATTTATTCTGTAGATTACCTGATAGTTATGTTTAATGGCATCACCATTTTCTCAAAGAGTTTCCATAATATTTTATAAAACACAGGATTGCACAGAGTTTTGTTTGGTGATGATGAAAATATTCTACAGGTAGAGAGTGATGATGGTCATGTAACTCTGAATATACAAAAAAGCTTGAATTGCACACTGTAAAAGGATTTGTACACTATATGAATTATTTCAACTAAGGTTTTATAATAAACAATAGTGATAACATAAAAAAAAGTAATTTTAAATTGTACGTATTGGGAAGAAATAAATCAAATTGATCATATACATACAAAATCATTAGAAACTCAATAACAAGAAACACCTAGAACTAAGTGATAATAGCAAGATTTCAGGATATAAGGTTAGTGTTTAAGTCAATTACTTCCATGTATACCAACAATGAACAATTGTAATTTGAAGAAACAAACAATGTAATTCATATCAGCAACAAAAGAGATGAAATATATACAAAATCTATGTGAGGGAAACTACAAAACTCTGATGCAAGAAATCAGAGAATATCAAAATAAATGGAAATATCAAAATCCATGTTCATGGGAACTATACTTTATGCACAACATTTTTCTGTAAAACTAATGGTGGTATAAAATTATAGTCTATTAAAATGCAAAACCCCTCTCTATATACAATAGTGTTTATAAAAGACAGAAAAAGACTGAAAGGCAATATTCCAAACACTTTCATTTCTAGATAGTATAACTGTTTTTCTTCAGTTCTGTAGTCTTTTCAAATAAAAAAAGTATATGTTACTTTTATTAGAAAAAATTTCTAATTAAAAATACTTTGAATCAATAAATTAATTTGGAAATAAGCAGAGATATAGAAATTTTATTTCTTTATATATTATTAGAAATATTTTATAAATGCCATATTGAGTTAATATTTATTCACAAAAATAATGCCCTTGAGAAATTTTATTATTAATTTTTTAAACTAATTATTTGAAACATATGGCCATCAAAACAATCCTTAAATAACCATTTAAGCATACAAGAATATGTTCACCACTCATAATTTTAAAAAAGCAAAACAAAACTATGAAGTGCCATTCTTACATATCAATTAGCAAAAAAAACTGGGCTTAAATATACATTATCATACATTATTTGACAATAAGTGTGTTAGATAATATGTGTTTTTAGAGAACATGTTATTAGAGTGAGATATACTATGTATCATATACTATTGATGAAAATACAGAATAATTCCCTATTAAGAAGAAATTGAAACTGAGGGAAAATGGAGGGTCAAGAGAACCCACACTATTGTAGCAGCTCCCTGAGATTGAATTAAAACTACAACTCTGCAGCAGCATATTGAGAATCTCATTTCTATTTTCATCACAAAATCAACCATCTGCTCCAGCCAAGACTGGTTAGCCAGTATTTAATTGTTAAGATTTTCATCTTGGAGGAGGAAAAAATGGTGGATCAGAGAAATCCCTGTTATCATAGCAAGCTCCCCAAAACTGAATTAAAACGACATGCATGGCAGCATATTGAGGTGGGCAGATTGTGAGAGAAAGCTAGTTGTCAACTCAGAGAACTAATAACCAGGTGAAAAACAAAAGTATCAGTTTCTAGACTAGAAAGAGAATTGATAAGAGGAATAGACTGTGGAAGCACCAGGTACACCATGAGTCACTGAGGTGGAGAAATTCCCCTCCAAGGAGTGGAAATGCAGACACTGAGGTTAAGATAAAGCAGGTTGCACTATCTAGAATAAAATTAGATCCCTCTCACCCTGCACAAAAATCAACTCAAAGTGGATCAGAGACCTAGGAATTAGACCAGAAACTTTGCATCTGCTAGAAGACACAAAGGATAAACTCTCCAACATATAGGCACAGGCTATGACTTCTTCAATAGAAGTCCTAAAGCTCAGGAGATAATACTGAAAATTAACAAATTGATTAGCATCAAATTTAAATCTTCTCTATAGTAAAGGAAACTACTAAGAGAATGAAGAAAGAGTCGACAGAATGGGAGAAAATCATTTCCAACTATTCTTCTGACAGAGGATTGATATACAAGATACTTAAAGAACTAAAAAATCTTAGCACCAAAAACCAAATAACCCGATCAATAACTATTCAAACTTAAACCAGCTTTTCTCAAAAGAAGAAATACAAATGACCAACAAATAGACAGGAAAAAAAAAAATGTTAGACATCTTTAGCAATCAGGGAAGTGAAATTCAAAACTATCCTAAGATTTCATTTCACTCCCGTTAGAATGACAATCATCAAGAGTACAAGTAATAACAAATGCTGATGAGGATTTGGAAAAATGGAACACTTACATACCGTTGGTGAGATTGTAAATTAGTAAACTGCTATGGATATCTGTATGGAGGCTCATAAAATAACTAGGAATAGCACCACCACATGACCCTGTTATACCACTCCTCAATATTTATCCAGAAGAACTGAAGCTAGCACTTCATACCCATGTTTATAGCAGCACAATTCACAACAACCAGGATATGGGACCAGTCTAGGTGTCCATCAACAGATAAAAAGATGAAGAAAATGTAGTATATATAGACAATGGAATTTTATACAAAGAAGAATAAAATTATGTCATTTGCAGGAAAAATGGGTAGAACCAGAAAACATCATGTTAAGTGAAAGAAGACAGACTGAGAAAGTCAAAGGTCATAGGTCTTCTCTCACATGTGTAAAGTAGAGAGAAAAAGGGGTAGATGGGAAAGGATTTCATAAAAATAGAAAGGCAACCATAGAACAGAGGATGGGGACCAGCATGTAGGAAGAAGGAAAGGAAAGAGGTACTGGGGAGTTAATGTATGTCCATGTATAAAATATATCACAATGAATCCCACTATTATGTATAATTATAAGGCACCAATAAAAAATGTAAGGAATTAAAAAAGAAGAATTTGGCAACTTTTATCAATAATGCAAATGAATGTTTACTTTGACCCAGCAATTTTACTTCTAAAAATCTATCTTAAAAGCACATTCTATAAATACAAATGATGTTAGAGCAAGATTATTCATTTTAGTGTTATCTATAATGTCCAGAATTTGGAAACATCTCAAAGATTGATCAATAAGGACATTGATGAACAATTTTAGTAAACAAAATAATATAGCCAAGAAGAAAAAAAAAAAGAATTAGGCAATTTCCACACTAATTTTGTATAATTTTAGGATATATTATCCAGTAAAGATAGCCAGACATAGGACAATGGAAATTATATGCTATTTCACCCATGTGAGGGTTTTAAACCACATATTGCTAGCCAGAGTAAAGGTCAAAATTCAAAGTACAGTTTCTACTTAATGCTATGGCTTTTGCACCATCATAAAGTCAAAAAGTAACATCCTAAGGTGGGGACCATCTATTCAGACACTTGTAACAACTACTACAAAAAAATCCTGAGAAAACAATTCAGAAGTTAGTAAAACCACTCATATGTAGCCTATGGATGAAGGGAGAAGAGTGTGGAGGAGACATAGATAAAGATAATACTTTGGAATATACCTTTTTATGGTGACTCTATTGATGTTTTACATATTAAAGACTTTTAAACCCCAGCAAAATGAACACAAAAGCAAGTCTTAAAGCAGAAACCAAAATAAGAAAAACAAACCTAACGGCATCTCAAACAAATTCCTCAGAGGAAAAACAAACAATTTTCAGTCAACAGTACTTAATTGTGCATCTTCAGTAGAATATGCTCAATGGTCATGAGGAACAAGACAAATCCTAACACCCTTCAGCAATTAATTGTTGGTTGTAATACTGATATTGCAGTTTAAAAAATTGTATGTGTATCTATATTTATATATCTACACCCATAGACAGATAGAGCAAAGAAATAATTTTAGTGCAATCAGGTTTCCAGTGTAAGAAAAAACAAATTCATACATAAAATCAATGAAGTTGAGTGGATGTCTTCCACATCAGAATGGAAATGAAAGTATCTCCATGACTTTATGAGCCATTGGAAAAGCGTGATAGTTAAGTCACATCCTTCCCCAGGATACTGGTCCAAGACAATGGGAAACTGTACTGAAGTCACAAACAGTAGAGCAAGGAATACGTAAGGGACTAGCTAACCTTCTTTGCAACACTGCTTCAGCCCGAGGTTTTCTAAGGAGTTACTAGAGCCCCCTGTGGTTCTCCATAGTCCAGAACTGGGTCAGGGCCTCTCCATGGATGGAAGTGGATCAACCATCTCCTTTTTGGCCAAACATGCAGAAGTTTCAGGAGGCAAAATATATAATTTCTTTCTTTCTTTCTTTCTTTTTTTTTTTTTTTTTTTATACCATGAATTGAATCCAGGAGTGCTTAACCACTGACCTTTTTATCTTTTATTTTCAGACATGGTCTCACTAAGTTGTTTAGGGCTTTGCTAAGTTGATGAGACTGACAAAATTTATTTCTTACCAGTCATATGCCCATAAATGTATGGCAATTTACAAAGAAAACTGATTAATCATATGTAGGGAATAATGGAATAACGGCCTTATCTCCAATCAGCCTTGAAAGTGGTGTGAGAACTCAAGTAAGTCAATCACCTTCTAGAAGCTTCCATTTCTGTATTTATCTGTAAAGTAAAAGGTTGAAAGGTGATCCTCAAGATTCCTTTTAGTAAAATAAAAATGGTTTTGAATATTCAATATGATTTACCTTACGTAGCAGAAAGCCTGTGGGTGTGTTAATCTAACTGACACTCTACTTCATGAAGCCCTGGAAATGAGGGAGGTTTTGTTTGTTTTTATCTAAAAATCACTTCACTTTACAATATGAGAAGAAATGGCATTTTCTTAGCATAAAAACACAAACCCCTATTTCCTCTTAAAAAACATGAGACTTTGCTGTCAAAGTACAAAAGCAATGTAACAACAATTTCTCTCTGTCAATTAGATTCTGACAGTCTTTTCTTCCTTCAATGTACATACAGTCACAATAAGGAAGCGTCTCAGTCCCACACTTGCAGCAAATAACCATTCTGAAGGTGTGAAATGGAGACTGGAGGAAGCAGTCTCTTGTGCAGATTGTACATTTCGTTCCTGCCCCTTCCTTCAACAATGAAATTGCTGTTTGGTTTTGCTTCAGCAGTTTGCCTGCTCCCATTTTTTATAACCTCCAAGGAGCCATGTTCCACATTACAACAATGTGAGCAAAACAACCACCCAGAGAATTAGACTTTCAACTCTCAGATCCTAATTGAAAGAAGAGGAATGATACCAATGCAAAATAATAATAATAATAATAATAATAATAATAATAATAATAAATAATAATTAAAAATCTAACTTGTAAGTAAAAGCAAAATTTGAAGCCAGCAAAGTCTTTTTCTCTGACAGTTCAGACAGGCTGTCATGCCTCTAAAAGCTGCCACAAAATAGGGTCTAACGACAAGAAAAGTTGACCCTACTTTCCTTAATCTTTAAATGAATTTGATTTCCGAAAGATTAGTTTGGCATGTAAGTCAAGTAACTCATTCTCCCCGATCTACTGTTCCCATGGCCAATGGCACAGTCATTGCATCACGTTTGTCTTTTCCAAATCTGCCTGATGATGCTCATTAATCTACTTGTGACAGCTATCATTTTGAGTGTGAAAGGGCAGTAGGTGTCCTGGTTTTTGGAAACAGAAATAGCAAAGATAATTAATTCCCTGTACAATTGGACAATTTAGCACACGTTTGTTCGAAGCTTAATATTCTCCACTATAAAGACACAAAACTCAAAGTCGCTTGAAGACACATAGCATTTACATACCCACCAGAAAGGAATCTGGCTACTTGAAACACAACTGGGAGAAAACAAGCTTTGAAGTCAGAACCGGATGCTGGTTGGAAAGTTAGGGATTCCTAAGAAAAAGACTTTGCTTTTGTTCTATGATAATTGAAACACGAGCTCGCTGGGACTGTTAGTAAGGGTCAGGGGCAACATAGATAGGAAAATATTTATGCCAGCATAAAGATGAAAAACTGTTTCATGTTCAAGAATGAGAGGACGCATTAAGGTTTTCCCTGCAAGACAGGCACTGTATTAGTCAGGGTTCTTTAGAAGAACAAAATTAACAGGAAGTATGATTATAAAAAGAGTATTTACTAGATTGATTTATGCAACCAGAAACTGGATAGTCCACAGTAGCCATCTGCAGGCTAAAAAGCTGGAGGAACCAGTAGCTGTGCAGTCTAAGAGGCGGAAGCCTCAGAACAACAAGGATCAACGGTGCTACCCTAGCCTGAGACTGAAGGTTTCTAGAAACTCCCTGGAGAATCACTGGCAGAGTCTGCTTTGGAAGAGTGAAGAAGAGATTCTGATATCCTCAGGCGATCATAGCAGCAATCAAAAACCCATTCAAAAGAATTGAGCTTGCATCTGCTTCTGCTTCCTTGTTCTTCCAACTTCTATTCCATCCAAGCCACCAACCTACTAGATGGTGCTGCCCATGCTTAGGGAGGATCTCCACTTCCATTTGCTATCCCACATGCCAATCATTCCAAGACACACCTTCATTGACACATCCAGAAGCCTCTTAATATCAGTATCTCTTAATCTAATCAAGTTGACTATTCAAATTAACCATGATAGGCACCCTTGGAGGAAGACTGTAGAAGGAGAGACAGAAGAGCCAAGCCCAAGTCCAGGTAAACTGTAAGGTTGGTCACACATGTGACTAAGATGACTTAGTAGGGCAAATCAGGATAGATACAGAGACCAATGGAAGCCATTAATCAGAAGCTCAGTCCTAGAAATACTGGTTCAGAATGATGAGGAAGTTGTTAGCAGGAGGAATAGTAGGGAGAAAAAGGAAGCAGAATTACAAAAGGACATCCAATCTGGCAGGAGTTAGAAGTAGACAGGACACATGGTTGGTATGCAGGTGTCTGAATATGAGTTATCCCCCCTATGGCTCATGTGAGACAATGCAGGCAGGAATGTTCAGAGGTGAAATGATTAGGTGATGAGAACTATAACCTCATCCGTGGATTAATCCATTTGACGAAGTAATCATTTGAAAGGATTACAGAACTGGGTAGTAACTGTAGGCAGGAGGGGCATGGCTGAAGGAGGCAGATCACTGGAGTCATGTCCTTGGAGGTTCTATCTTGGCCCCCCTGGCTCCTCCCTTTCTCTGCTTCCATGAGTTGAGTAGGTTTCCTCTTCCATGCCCTTCCACCATGAGGTTCTGCCTCATCTTGGGCCCACAGTGATGGAATTAGCTGACTATGGACTGAATCTTTGAAACTGTGAGCCAATAAGCTTTTCCTTTGGTAAGTTGTTCTTGGATCAGGCATTTTGGCCACAGTGATGGAAAGCTTACTAACACAACAGGTAACTAGGTTATAAATAAGTACCCAGAACTTTACTCAGGAGGTATCATAGCTTAGCATGGAATTCAGAGCAAATTGGACACACAGGAAGTAAATCAAGGTGGGCATCTCCAATACTTCCCTTCTTGTATAAATTCAGGGCAAATTACTAAACCTTAGGATTTGTTAGATGAGAATAGTAATCCATATTTCAGAGATTTTTTGAAGTCAAGTCAAGATTATACAGAGTTTAGCTGGATCCCTTACACATGATAACCATTCTTAGTAATGCCAGCTCTATTACTTGGCATTCATTTTATTAGCTTCTAGGAATTTAGATATAATTTTCTGCAAATGATATTTGGGGAGATATGTGGGAGCTTGATTTTCAGAGTCTTTCTTGGAAGATTCAGTCCTTACAGGAAGGAAAAGAGAAGGAAGTGGGAGATGTATGTGTAACCACTTCAGTGCATGTCCGTTAAGTCACCATGGCCAGTTAGGTTAGCTAGTCTACATGAGGTCAGGAAGTGCTTCTCACAGCAGATTCCACCTTTGAGCAGGTGGGGTGGTCAGTCTTCAAATTTACCAGGGGTTACTGACAACATTTTGAGTTCCATGTCCCTGATCTCATTTTTTTTTTTTCAATAAGCCTGTGGTTTTGTAATGATATTTTTTGTAGCATAATGATTTTTAGTAACACATTTGTCTCACTGAAGCAAAACTATACCAAAAAACTCTAGAAAAGATTGATATTCATTTTGCTAATTTTTATTACCTCATAGATATTTACTTTAAATATTAAGGAAAACAATAGAGCAGACAACAGATAGGAACAAAACAGAAGAGCTGGTTTCTTATTTAACTGGAAGAAAATATTGCTTTATCAGAAGAAGCCAAGGTCTGGGCCTTGGACCCTCTCCTACTCAGCCAGAGCCCCTTCTTTGCAAATTGAAAATGTGCTGCTTTGTAGCTGCTATACACATTGGGTGATACAAAAATATTTTCTTGAAAATCCAAGATCTCTGTGAGCAGTGAAGCACAAGGTCACATACCAGAAATTTTTATCTTGATCAACCTGAGAAGCCCTGTCATTCAACCAGGGGAGGCAAGAGAATGGGGTGGGAATGGGATTGTGCGTGACAAAGCAAGGAAGACCAAAGGGCATGGGTTTAGGCTTCGGCAAGGACACAGGCAAAAATTTTAATCATTCTCTGTGTTAGTCTTCTCACCTTCAATGAGAATACAAATACCTTTCTCAAAATAGGCACCCTCGATGTATACTTAACATTTGAAAAAAAAAATACTATTATGGAATTAAAAGATGTGTCATGAATACTTTGATAAAGAGAGCCTGGAATATAGTTAACGCATGGGCACATGAGCACGTGTGTGTGTGTGTGTGTGTGTGTGTGTGTGCACATTTTGTTTGAATTTCCCCACAAATTCTGATATAACCTATTGACCTAGAGACCTCCTGCATGCACCTTGCTCCCTGCTAGAATTACAGAGCCCTACATATCAGCCCCAGGTACTAGGAGAAAAGTGAAGCTTCAGTTCAGAGGCATCTCATTTTATTTTTGACCCACTGTGAAGGTCTTTTGATCAGTTTCTTCTCACCCACACAGTGGGAGTCAAGAGTCCAAGGTATTTTGCAATTACTTCCCCAACAACCTTCTTCCTAGGAAACACCCATGTTGTACAAGGGAATTTCTAACCACCAATTAATGTACGTGCTACAGCACAAGCCCAAATAAATCTGAGCATTGAAGGAGAAAGGGTTCCATAAACACTTAGTTGTCATAATCATTGAACAATTGATACCCTTCTGCTATATTCAAAATGGTTCCCCGTGTTAGTCGTACAATATATTTCACACGTCAGCTGCCAAAGTGAGACTAGTAGTGTGTGCATTTTGAGAAGCCAATAATCTAGAGCACTTTAACCATCAACAGAAAAAGTCTGCAAGAACCTCCCCCGTGAGAATTGGTGGTCTCTCGTTTATTTTCTGCTCAGGCAAGAGGATGACAGCAACACGAGAGTGCAATCATGCTCCTTCTTTCAGAGGAGTCTCTATGCTGGGTTACTGGCTGCTGCAGAAAATGCTAATGTCTGCTTCAGTCTGATTAGTTGCACTCAGAGAGTCAAGGAGAGGAATGAAAGGGGGAAGCCACAGGATAATCGCTTTTTATTTCAACTCATTGCAGAGAGAAAATGCAGGACAGGAAATATAATGCATATGCATCCAAAAGGATCATTCCTGATGATAAAGTATGGATGGGGAAGAAATAAAGCAGGAACATCCCCCGCGCTGTCTGCAAATCTATGTAAAGTATGAGAGAATTCCAATGCGAATTTATCTTTAATATGGGAATTCATCTTTAAAATACCTGAAATACCATGGCTTTCGTAGGACGAAACAGGACCACAGAGACCACCTTTCTTTTATTCTCACCATAAATCAGCATTTTCTGGCTGCTGTTCAGCAGGCAGTCTGAGAGTTGAATTCAGCACTAAAGGCCAAGTGCTTAAGCTGCCCAGCATGTATTTCACCATGATTTAGATACTCACACAACGGAAACTACTTTTCCTTGATTCAAATAAAAAAGCTAAAATAAAAACAAAAATGGGAGAAGAGAGCCCCCAAATCTAATGACCTGTCAATGTAATTGTGAGTGTACGTTGAAGTCATAACCTGTTAAAAGGTTCAGTGACAGAGCAAGGAACTTGCTTAGCATCCCTTCAATGCAACTCCAGGAGAAAGTACAAATAGATAAGTTCCTTTGATGGAGTGCCACAGCAACATATATTTTTGCAAGTAAATATTACAATAGCATAAATTTAGGTACTCTGCTTACCCTACTTTGGAAAGAGGGAAAGTTAAAACTTCCATCTTTAAGCAGTTTAATTTATTGGGTAATGGTTTTAAGATCCCACACAATTCAAGGAGTGATCGCAGAATTGAAATATCCCATATCTGTATATAGAGTTACAAAGTTCTCAATCAAAACCACAGCTTGTTGTTATCTGTGTTTAAAATACAAGTGTGAGAAAGCTACAATTAGGTAGGTCCCATTTTTCACAGCAGAATCTTTATAGTCCATGAGAAACATATGCTCTTTGGTTGTTGTTGTTGTTGTTGTTGTTGTTGTTGTTGTTGTTTTCCCCTTACCCAGGTATCTGAAGATGCTTTGAACAGAAGCAGCCAAAGCAATTTTTTTTTTCCCTTCTCAGGAGGAATAAATTACAGAAATGGTATCAAAGAGAACAATTCTGAAAGCACCAACTATCAACCGAGTTAGACATTTGAAAAAATGTTGGAAGTTGTTTTCTGATGTTGTTTATAGCTTGTGTCTCAAACAGCATATAGAGCTGGTAGTGAACTTCCAATAATAACCACAGCAATTACAAAGGGAGCTAGGAAAGAGTAGTGCAACATCTGGCGAACTCTTTTCCGTCATCAGAAATCTCCAATGTATAAGGGCATAGATTTTGAAGCTCTTGTAAGAAAGAGTATGACACTAAATTAAAACTAAATTTTCCCAAAAGGTATTGAAATGCCCAGATAATTTTGGTTCTATTTTAAATTATCTCTTTGTAGTCTATCATCATTTAAAATGATTTCTCATGTTTTTACTATAAAGGTGAAAGAACTTAGGTATCTGAGTTCTATCTTGGCTTTGCCTCTAATTAGGTGAGTGTGAGATAGGTAATCATGAAAGAGAAGAAGCAAATAATTTCTAAAGTCCCTTCTAGTTCTGAATTTTCCAAAATATTTACAATATTTTCATCAGAATGATCAGTGTTTCAGTGATGATTCTTTATCCTGAAGCTAATGCTGTATTTGAGATAGTGCATATGCCAAGATCTAAAAAGGGAAAGAAGGAAACTAGCAAGCTTTACAGTAGATCTTGTGTTTTTTACTGACATCAATTATTGCTAATGACAAGCCCCAGGTACTTAAACCTGTGGAAACTATAATTAGACAAATAGGAAATGTTCCCAAGCCCAACCAGTCAGCAAGTGGCAAAGTCAGGAATTAAATTTGAACTTCAATAGTTCCTAAGTCCACAGACCTTCCTGCACAACCTGCTTCCGCTGTACAGTGCCATCCTCTTGAGAATATGAAAACATGGGAAACATCATCCTCCACATTCCACTTTATGTCAGAGCAGAATGTCAACAGTGACATTCTCTTAGACTTTAAGCTTAAGGGCAGTTCTCTGTATTAGCATGACCCATGACAGAATCTTACACATTGAGTATTTTCAATAAATACTAGTAGAATAAATGCATTAATTGCCTTATAAGTACATGATAAGTGAATGACTGAAATTTTATCTAAGATGAATGAATTTTTCAAAATCATATTGATATTTAGCCCTGAAAAATAATACAATTTGGTTTTTCAATTGTTATTGTCAATATATATTTTTCAAAATTTATATCAGTCCAGAAAATAATTTTATAAAAATTCTAAGAGTTATAAAACACAATACAGTATTTAAATGGCACAATTTTTTTTGTCATAGGATATGCACAGATATATCATACTTGCAGTCGCAAGTGTAATTAAAATAAAATATGCATAATCTTGCTAAATTCAAATGATTTATAACTATCTTCATACAATTTTGGAGGGAGTATTCAGGAAACATTGCTTTCTAAGGAAATCTTCACTTAATCCAAGTACATGCCTCCATATGAGCTATTGAGATATTTGACAAATGTGATCAATTTACTACAAACATTAAGAAGTCCACTTTTTCTACATGAATTTCTCTTTCATCTTTTCTCCCTTGAAAGATACATGTCTTCATTTTAAGATGATTTAAAAGAGAAATTACCATGTCTGTTTTAGAATACTAAAGCTAATCCCTTTTGAATTAAAGAGAGTTATAAAATCATGTAAACAAAATTAATTGTAATCTTTTGTGGAAAAATCTCCAAATATCAGTTTTAAGCTGTTTTTATATTGTTACCAAAATAATAATCATGGTTTTTTTATATTCTAAATCCATTTTATAAAATATACTACTTGTTTGTCTTTATTTGCCTAAATCAGAGTCCCAGATTATCCTCAAGAGAACACTTTGTTCCAAATTTCTAATGGATAAAAATATGGAACTAAAAGGACATCTGTTAAAATGTGATGGTAAATTATTAAACACTTATTTAAAACACACACATACAGATTCACACACCAGCAAGGAGATAGGTTTAACGACACAGCCCTAAGAGTACAAATGAAATGGGAGAGGAAACGATATCCACAAAACTTTAAGAGCTGGAAAGAAGAACAAGAGGTAATGAATCAGAAGACTGAAATAATTTAAAATTCAATGACTGGTGAAGAGACTCAAGAGGCAAGCTAATTTATAATGCAAAACCCCCAAACACTCTGACATTAACATTACTTTGTACCTCTAAAAAATAGGGATGAAAGTGAGAACAAAATGAGAAAGAATGGTTAAAAAGAATTCAAACCAAATTACAGAAAAGAAGTTAAAAAAGTCCAGCCTTCAGTTCCCTTACCCACCCCAGATCCTAGCAAAAGATGGGAGATGTATTCTCAACTGTGGGTAGAACAGAGGTCTCTGGGCTACAAACA
The DNA here is from genome assembly GCF_902686445.1 of Sciurus carolinensis. Classification (NCBI taxonomy): domain Eukaryota; kingdom Metazoa; phylum Chordata; class Mammalia; order Rodentia; family Sciuridae; genus Sciurus; species Sciurus carolinensis. Next base: position 17,261,177 of record NC_062217.1, on the reverse strand, counting down.
CAGGTAAGTTTAGGATATTGTTGTCCTGAAAACATAATATTGAGTAAAAGTTTACATAACCCTCTTCCCCATGTGGCTCCCTGATTGCTGGCAATCAAGGCTATGACGTCAAGGCAAGAGATGAGGAAAAGTTTTAAGAATGTGATTCCCAAGTATAAACACTGATATGAACTGGCATAACCACATCATCCGCAATAGACCCCACAGTGAGCAGGCTCTTAAATGGAAGCAAACAGGCAAAGGTGCAAGGTGTTTCCCAAGAACTTCTAAAATAAAAGACCAAGATGAAAAAATAATAATAATAGGAACATCAATAACCAAAAATTATAGGAGCATCAATAGCAAAAGTTTTTTTAAACTTTTATATAAAATTTTAATATCTTTAGAAAGATATGATAAGAAATTATTTCCATAACAGAGGATAAGGGTAAAAATTTAAAAGGAATAATCACAGAGTTAAATAATTAACTAGTCCTCAAAATATTTAAATAAGCTAGAAAAAAAATGAGTAACTTAATATAAGGACCAAAATCTATAAAGAAAACTTCTAGAAAAATAGAATAAATAACAGAAAGATGGAATGTGGGTGATGAGGGAGGACCAGAAACTTGAGTCCAAACCAGGAAAAACAAAAACAGAAACATAACTCAAGAAAAAGTACCAATTTTAAAGGTCAGGAGCTGCGAATTAAAAGCAAGTCAACAAGTGTTTAGAATAGTGGATAAAGTAAGTCCACATCAAGACATATCCCCGGAAATTTCAGATAAAGAGTGGATCCTATAAGCGTCCAGAAGGAAAATCAAGGAAACAAAAGCCCAGGACATATATAAATGAAGGATTAATTGTCACAAGGCCTTTTGAGCTCCTCAATATCATTACTGAAGGTTACAAGAGAGCATTAGCTGAAATATCATAATAATATAATTTCCAAACTAAAATTTTATATCCAAGAATATATTAATGAAATGTGGATAAACATGCCCTTTAAAAAATATTTTTGAATGGACATTCCCAAGATATTTACAACATACCATCTTTATGAAGATGCTATTGGAGGATATAGGTTAAAATAAACAAAGAGGAAACTCCAAAGAGAGAAACATGGGATATAGAACATAGAGATTCTCCAGTTAAAACATGCATAGAAATCCCTAAAGGAATAGGGAAGAGCCTCAACTTTGACCTCCTTTGATCCTACCTGGACTCTCTGAGACAGTTGCCCACAAGGAGAGATAGCAACAGATAAATACCTGATGAGTTTGAATATGTTGGGATAATCTTAAGAGAAATATGTAAGGAAGTGGCAATTCAAGGATGGATTCTTTTTAAGTTCACAAAAACTGAAATAATTTTATACAACCTAGATAATTAATTACTCCATAGAAGATAAAATTTGTACACAAAACTAAAACAGGGTATACTACTTAGCTGAACAGGAAATGACACTGACCTGTGTAAATACACATATCATCTAACCAACAGAAGGACAGGTCATGGGAAATGTGTCTGTGGTTAAACTTCACATCATCCGTAGCAAGAGGTCAAGTACATGATGTGCAAAACTGAGAAAGCAAAGGGTAAAGCTGTAAACATAATTGCCTAAAGATAAGGAGATAAAAGTAAAATTAACAGGCTTTTAAATAGTTGAAAATATTGCTCACCTCTGAGAAGCAGGAGAGTGGATGAGAAAGAGCACGGTGAGTGCATTTAGATGAGCGTTGGAAGCCTAATTAAAAAAACACTAAAGTCAACAAAAGAGACAAATAATGCTTGTTTCATCAGCTGCAATGACAAATAATAGTGATGACATTATTCTAAGGTCCATATACACATACCATTCTCTAAAAAGCTTCCCGCCCCACTACATCACATTTAGGAAAGTATTGCAGTAGACTGGATGCTCTTTTGAGTTAGACCAACAAAATATTTCCTCTCCTGATGACAATACATGATCTTAGAGTAGTGACTTAATCATTTATTTTCCACAAGCCAAACAATCATATGGTCATTAGTTGATGTCTACAGACTCTTTCTAGAGCATAAATGTTGTTCCATATTAACATTGGTTTTGTGTATCCAGAGTTTTGATTTCATCAAAAAATTGGCTTTGTTACTTCTAGTTAAAAATGCCCATATATTTTTTTCTCCTTTCTCTATTTTACATTGTTATGCCTGATTTTTGGTCCTTCTACTTTGCCAAATGGTATGGAAGCTGATCGGCATCAATACTGTGTTGGAAAATGATGTAATATACTGTTCATCCAAATAAGTCCAGAAAAATACTCTACTGAGAAGTAATATGGTGCCACTGTTACAAAGGTGAATTCTGAAGGTCAAGCTCTCTATATCTTAGATAAGTTACTTCTCTCTCTGCTTTTGTTTCCAAATGTCTCAATTTTTTTTTTTTTTTTACGTTTACATAGGGTAATGATGTTTATTTTATTTTTCCCCTCCCCCCCACCCCTCCCACCCCTCCCATCCCTCTTTTCCCTCTACACAGTCCTTCTTTCCTTCATTCTTACCGCTCTCCTTAGCCTAACTCTAAACCTAACCCTAAACCTAATGCTAGCCCGTCCCACCCCCCATTATATGTCCTCATCCGCTTATCAGTGAGATCATTCGTCCTTTAGTTTTTTGAGATTGGCTTATCTCACTTAGCAATTTGGATTAATAATAGTCCCTACTAAAATTGCAGTATGATATGATGTAATATATTTTTAAGTTTCTGAGAACAAAATCCAAAGCACAACTAAGACACTCTAATACTAGATCTATTACTGCTGATACCAGTGAATAAGCATTTGACCACTCTGTGCCTGAAAACAAAAAAGAAGAGTATGTTTTGTGAGAATGTATAAACTCCATTAATACATTAAATATTATCTTCTCTTTATTAATAAACTCTTTACTGTAAAAGAGGTATATTGCTGGTGCGGAAAAGCCCAGTTTTTGTTATTCTTATGATATTAATATCCTGTTTCTTTATATTGCAGATGCTTGGCTTTGGGTTAATTCAGATTCTAAAATCACAAGAGTTATGCATCTCCCCTGGATGTTTAGTAAACATGAGTTTGCGATGATAACATGATGATCCATTAGTTCCTGACTTTAAATTTTTATTTTTGCTGCTTCCTAATTTTTAGGATTTAATTGGACAGCTTAAAAATGTGAATCTTGCAAAGAAAATGTTTACAAAGGAAAAATATGAGAATGCACAGAAGAATTGATCATGTGCACAACTCAGAGGGCATTAATGCAAGTAGCCAGTATACTGACAGTATCACTTATGAATTCCTGTTTGCAAACTGTAATAGCCTTCTAAAACATCTATCTACTTGCAATCTCTTACCATGCCTGCCCACAGAATCCTTTTAGATACAGCTATAATCATAGCAGTACCCTATTCGAATATCTTCAGTTCCCCCCCAGGCTACAGGAAATGAATTTCACCTGCTTGGCATGGTATCCAGAGCATAGTACAGTTTGATCCACATGGTCTCTTGAGCACAGAATAAGGGTTGCCTTGGCTTTGCAAGATACAAACAAAAGAGAATATTTGATTCTTCATAAATATGACCTTTACTGGCCACCTCAGTGTCTGTAATTGTGCCTTATACTACCATTTCTCCTCTCTACCCTGCATAAGAAACTACCATTGTCTTTCTAAATTATAACAAAGCTTTATTTTCTAAGCCCTTGATTACCTCTTTATGTGCATGTTTTCCCAAAGCACATACAATTCTCTTTTTTGTGCTTTCATAGGATTTTGATGCTATACTTTGCTTCTCATGGTCATTCATGCATTTGTTTATCTACTTCTAGACGGGAGTTTCATGGAGGAGAGGCTCTTACCTTATACTTATCTTTTTTTGTAAAGGAAAGGGTAAAAATGACACCCTCTTCCATCCACCCTGGCTTCCCTGGCAGCTCCAGACCTGGAAGGAAGAAATCAGACAGCAGGAGAAATTGCTAAGGTGAGAGGCCTTTCACCACTCTGCACAGCTGCTTTTAGAATGCACTAAAAAGTGCCTGGAACCTGAATAATGTTTAGTACTTATTAAATTAACTGAATTTTACTGACCACTGACATATTTGCTCAAATTTTCCCTCTTATAATTGGCTATAGAGATTAATTTTCAAAATTGTCTCCTATTTTTTGAACAAGCATGAATGATTTTCTGATACCAAACACAAACCTGAAAATAATATAGCCAGATTTAGAATATACTCAGACTACCTTCATTAATCCAGAACAATTATTATTGGGAACCAGTTTTAGGTTTAGGTTACTAAACAAACACAAATGACTTTAATTTATTGAAGCAGAAAATCAGATTTTACCTACTGTTAGATTTCCATTGCTGCTGTGACAAACTATCACAAACTTAATTCAAAACAATACAATTTTTCTTATAGTCCTGGAATTCAGAAGTCTAAAATGGGCCCCACAGGGCTAACACCAAAATATCTACCAAGTTGCATTCCTTTGAAAGACTCCGGGAAGGAATCCATATCCTTGCCTTTTCTGGCTTGTAGAGGTTGCTGGAATTCTTTGGGGTGGGGCCCCATTTCTCCATCTTCAAAACCGCATAAAAATTTCAGTTTTACTGAGGTATGATTCAAAAATCAAAACTATATGTATTTAGGGAATACTAGATGATATTTCCTTGTACATAGCTATTACAAAATGATTACCATAATAAAACTAATTAACATACACATTATCTCACATTGCTATGATTTTTGTGTATAGAGAGAACATTTGAGATTAAGTTTTTTTTAAAAATTTCAAGTGTACAATACAGTATTAATAACTGTAGCCACCATGATATACATTAGGTCTACAGGACTTATTCATCTTATAACTGAAGGTTGTATTCTTTGACCAACAGCTTCCCTTTTCCTGCATGCCTCACACCTTGTAACCACCATTCTACTGTCTATTAATCTACCAGTTTGTCTTTTTTCCTTTTAGATTCCACAGGATGTATCTTTCTTCTTTTTGGATCATGCAGTATGTATCTTTCTCTGCCTGACTTATTTCACTTAGCATTACACAATGTGCAGGTGCACACACACACACACACACACACACACACACATGCACACACCACATTTTCAATCAGTCCATTCATTGGTGGACAGGTTATCTCCATCTTCATATTTTGGCTATTGTAAACAAATGCTATAAGGAACATGAAAGTGTAGTGTAGATAACTTTTCAAAATAGTGATTTTATTTCCTGTGGATATACACTCAGAAGTGGGAGTGTTTAATCATATGACATTTCTACTTCTCTTGAAACAGACTAGAGAAGCCATACATAAACACATGCAAAACCAACCAAGTTGGGCTGAATCCATCTCATGTTGCCATTTTATGGCTCTCTCTTCTAACTTTCTCCTCTACCTATAGGAACCTTTATTATTACGTTGGACCCACCCAAATAATCCAGTATACTCTCCCCATCTCAAAGTCACCAAAGTAGCAATCTTAATTATATCTGCATTGTGAGTCCTCTTTGCCATAAATTATATACCCAGCTTCAGGGGTTTAGGACATGGGTATCTTTGTTGGGACCATTATTCTGTCTACTATAACTAGTATCAAGGTTCATTAATAATTTAAAAAGACATGGAATTAAGGGGTACATGCACAACAGAGAAGTCTGGATCATACGAGCAGTTACATGAGACCTTACCATTTTAAGTATATACTCTCTGACTCACCCATAATAATAGGTGGTCTCTAATGAAGGTATACAAATTATTTTCTCAGAAAGCAAGGAACATTTATGTTATTAATCATCTCCATTTTATAATTGTAACATCAAATCATTTAATGATTTACATGATATTCTATAGGAAAACTTACTTCCTAAGTCTATGCATTATATTTATTTATTATAAGTAAAACAAGGATATTTTAATAAGAGTGTTCTGCTAATAAGTACTTTCTTCCTAGCCTTTATCATTAGTCAATTTGCCAGAAGGCTCATCATTAGCAGCATGTTTACAAGTAGAGTAGACCAGATTATGTGCTTTCTTTCTCTTGGTAACAAGAGGGAAATGGATCACAAGAAAACTGCATTAACTACTTTTTCTACAATCACCATCCTGGGTGCTGATGCTAGAAATGATAGAATCACACAGAGACAAAAATTCTGTCTTTGAAGAGCTCACATTATTAGTGGGGAAGCATAGGGAATTAATAATGACAGCAAGTATGCTGTGATATACTAAAGAAACTGGATTCAGTGGCAAAATAATGGGGACCACAAAAAAAATCTTTTAGTCAAATGGGACTAGGAAGTGATCCTATGTGGACATGGGAAAAAGTACATTAACAAATCCATTTTCCACAATGCAGAAGAAAAATGTTGTGTCCAAAAGAAAGCATAGAACATAGAAATTAAGAAAAGAAAGAAATGGAAGAATTATTAAAGCTGGATATACCAGATATTCTGTGCTGAGGAAAATTGGGGGACCCATATAAGTGGAAAGAGAAGAAAAAGAAGAGCTCTTGTTATTCAGGGTGATATCTCATAACAAAGTATGTGCAGTGGGCTATGAACACACCTAATAGGACACCAAATAGGGAGGGAACTAAAAGGAGCTCAGGTTTTGAAGATGTCATCTGAATTGAGTCTGGAAGGACATGTCAGAGCTAATGAAAACAGGAAGAGAAGACATCTGCAAACTTGTAGGGAATCCAGTTTACAAAATCAATCACAGCTGAGCCTGCCTCTCCACACTGAGGTAGGAGGCCGGTGGTTGAGCCTGCCTGCCTGCCCCCTACTACTGAGGGACACTGTGCCTGCCTTTGTGCTGACTCAGTGCACCCTTGCTGGGGCTCCCCAGCTTCTTTGGAGGCTGGTGCAGGTATTTTGAATTATTCCTGAGGGCGTGGCTATCATCATTGGAAGGGTGGCTCCCTTCCTGGAGATACCTACAGGAGACTGAAGGCCCTTTGACAGGTACCTCTATTTACTCACTTACATCCTACACCCTTTTCCCACCCTCTTGTTCACAATTAGAAATACTGTAAATAGTAATCAAGCTGATCCTGTTTATTTTAAAAATGTTAAAGCCTTTATAGGGGCTATCTGGTTCAGGGCTGCATTTTCTCTGTGTTGGGTGCTACTGGTATTGATATCCCCTTTAAAGGAGAGATAGTGGAAAACTGCAGGGTTGAAACTTCAGTACCTCTGATCTTCACTGCTAGAGGGGAATATAGAGAAACAATATGAAAAAGCAGGGAAAGAAGGTGTCCCTAACAAACTAAGATGCTATTGTGATAGAAGAATCCAATGACAGCATGGCAGTAGAAATGACAGAAAAAGAATTTAGAATCTGCATAATTAAAATGATCAGTGAAGCAAAAGAAGAGATAAGAGAGCAAATGCAGGCAATGCATGACCATTCCAGTAAACAGTTAAAAGAGCAAACGGAAGAAGCAAAAGAACACTTCAATAAAGAGATAGAGATTCTGAAAAAAAAAAAAAACAACAGAAATACTTAAAATGAAAGAAATGATAAACCAAATTAAAAACTCAATAGAGAGAGGATCCAAAAAAGCTTTCTCGCAGCAAAGAAAACTATCAGCAATGTGAAGAGAGAGCCTACAGAGTGGGAGAAAATCTTTGCCACTCATACTTCAGATAAAGCACTCATTTCCAGAATATATAAAGAACTCAAAAAACGCTACACCAAGAATACAAATAATCCAATCAACAAATGGGCTAAGGAAATGAACAGACATTTCACAGAAGAAGATCTACAAGCAATGAACAGACATATGAAAAAATGTTCAACATCTCTAGTAATAAGAGAAATGCAAATCAAAACTAAGGTTCCATCTCAGCCCAATTAGAATGGCGATTATCAAGAACACGAGCAACAATAGTTGTTGGTGAGGATGTGGGGAAAAAGGTACACTCATACATTGCTGGTGGGGTTGCAAATTAGTGCAGCCACTCTGGAAAGCAGTGTGGAGATTCCTCAGAAAGCTTGGAATGGACCTACCATTTGACCCAGCTATCCCACTCCTCGGCCTATACCCAAAGGACTTAAAATCAGCATACTACAGAGATACAGCCACATCAATGTTCATAGTTGCTCAATTCACAATAGCCAGATTGTGGAACCAACCTAGATGCCCTTCAGTTGATGAATGGATAAAGAAACTGTGGTATATATATACAGTGGAATATTACTCAGTCATAAAGAATGATAAAATTATGGCATTTGCAGGCAAATGGATGAAATTGGAGAATATCATGCTAAGTGAGATAAGCCAATCTCAAAAAAACAAAGGATGAATGAAATCACTGATAAGCAGATGATGACACATAATGGGGGATTGGGAGGGGGGAAGGATGGAGGAAGGAAGCACTGTATAGAGGGAAAAGAGGGGTGGGAGGGGTTGGAGGGTGGGGGGGAAGGGAAAAATAACAGAATGAATCAAACAACATTACCCTATGTAAATTTATGATAATACAAATGGTATGCTTTGACTCCATGTACAAACAGAGAAACAACATGTATCCCATTTGTTTACAATTAAAAAAAAACTCAATAGAAAGCATCACAAACAGAATGGAACTAGTGGAAGACAGAATCTTGGACAATGAAGACAAAATATCTAACCTTGAAAATAAAGTTGAACATGTTAAGAAGTCATGAATGGAACCTCCAAGAATTACGGGATATCATGAAAAGACTGAATTTAAGAATTATTGGAATTGAGGAAGGCACAGAGATACAAACCAAGGTATGAACAACCTGTTCAATGCAATAATATCAGAAAATTTCCCAAACCTGAAAAATGAAATGGAAAAACAAATACAAGAGGTTTACAGAACACCAGGTGCACAAAACTACAACAGATCCACACCAAGACACATTATAATGAAAATAGCTCACATACAAAATAAAGGTAGGATTTTAAAGGCTGTGAGAGAAAAGCATCCAATTACATATAAGGGGAAACCAATTCAGATATCAGCAGATTTCTCAGCCCAGACTCTAAAAACAAGAAAGACCTGGAACAATATATTTCAAGCTCTGAAAGAACACAGATGCCAACCAAGAATCCTATACCCAGCAAAACTAACCTTCAGATTTGACAATGAAATAAAATATTTCCATGATAAACAAAAGTTAAAAGAATTTACAAATAGAAAGCCTGCCCTACAAAACATTCTCAGCAAAATATTTCGTGAGGAGGAAGTGAAAAACAATAATACAAGTCAGCAAAGGAAGGAACTACCCTAAAGGAAAAGCCAATCAAAGGACAAGTAAAAAACCAAAAATAAGCCAAAATGACCAGGAATACAAATCATATCTCAATAATAACCCTGAATGTCAATGGCCTAAATTCAATAATCAAAAGATATAGACTGGCAGATTGGATTAAAAAGAAAAACCCAACAATATGCTGCCTTCAAGAGATTCATCTCATAGAAAAAGATAACCACAGACTAAAGGTGAAATGATGGGGAAAAACATACCATGCACATGGACTCAGTAAAAAAAAAGTAGGGGCTCCATCCTCATATCTCAAAGTGGACTTCAAACCTGTTAGTCAGAAGGGATAAAGAAGGACATTTCATAGTGCTTAAGGGAAGCATAAAACAGCAAGATATAACAATTTTAAATATTTATGCCCCAAACAATGGAGCATCTATGTATATCAAATAAACTCTTCTCAATTTTAAGAATCAAATAGACCAAAACACATTAATAGTGGGGGATTTTAACATACTGCTATCACCACTGGATAGATCCTCCAAACAAAAACTGAACAAAGAAAATATAGAACTAAATAATACAATCAATGATATAGACTTAATGGATATTTACAGAGTATTTCATCCATCATTGAGCAAATATACTTTCTTCTCAGCAGCTCATGGATCCTTCTCCAAAATAGACCATATGCTATGCCACAAAAAAGCCATTAGTAAATACAAAAAAATAGAGATCCTACCCTGTATCCTATCAGACTGTAATGGAATGCAATTAGAAATGGATGATAAAATAACAAACAAAAACTACTCTTATACCTGGAGAGTAAATAATATGCTATTGAATGATGCAATGATAACAGAAGACATCAGGGACAAAATTTTAAAAAATTCTTAGAGGTAAATGAGAACAATGACACAACATATCAAAATCTCTGGGACACTATGAAAGCAGTACTAAGAGGAAAGTTCATTGCATTGAGCTCATATACATCAAAAAAATAAAAAGTTAACAACTAAATGACCTAACATTACATCTCAAAGCCCTAGAAAAAGAAGAACAGATCAACACCAAAATTTGTAGAAGACAGGAAATAATTAAAATCAGAGCTGAAATCAATGAAATTGAAACAAGAGAAACAATTCAAAAAAATTGACAAAACAAAAAGTTAGTTCTTTGAAAAAGTAAACAAAATTGATAAACCCCTATTCACACTAACAAAGAGAAGGAGAGAGAAAACTCAAATTACTAGAATTCGCGATGAAAAAGGAAAGATCACAACAGACACCATTGAAATACATAATAAAATTAGAAGCTACTTTGAAAATCTATACTCCAAACAAAATAGAAAATATCGAAGACATTGACAAATTTTTAGAGACATGTGATCCTCCCAAACTGAATCAGGAAGACATACACAATCTAAATAGATCAATTTCAAGCATCAAAATAGAAGCCATCAAAAGTCTACCACCCAAGAATAGCCCAGGACCAGATGGATTCTCAGTCAAATTCTACAAGACCTTTAAAGAAGAACGGATACCAATACTCCTCAAAGTATTTCAGGAATTAGAAAAGGAGGGAAACCTTCCAAATTCATTCTATGAGGCTAGTATCACTCTAATACCAAAACCAGCAAAGATACATCAAGGAAAGAAAACTTTAGACCAATATTCCTGATGAACATAGATGCAAAAATCCTTAACAAAATACTGGCAAATCACATACAAAAATATATTAAAAAGATAGTGCACCATGATCAAGTGGGATTTATCCCAGGGATGCAAGGTTGGTTCAACATCTAGAAATCAATAAATGTAACTCAACACATCAATAAAACTTAAAGTTAAGAATCACATGATTATTTCAATAGATGTTGAGAAAGCATTTGATAAAATACAGCACCCCTTCATGCTTAAAACATTAGAAAAAATAGGAATAGTAAGAACATACCTCAACATTGTAAAGGCTATCTACACTAAGCTCATGGCACACATCATTCTTAATGGAGAAAAACTGAAACCATTCCCTCTAAAAACTGTAACAAGACAAGGTTGCCCTCTTTCACCACTTCTATTCAACATTATCCTTGAAACACTTGCCAGAGCAATTAGAGAGACCAAAGAAATTAAAGGGATACGAATAGGAAAAGAAGAACTAAAGTGGTCACTATTTACTGATGACATGATCCTATATTTAGAAGATCCAAAAAACTCCACTAAAAAACTTCAAGAACTAATAAATGAATTCAGCAAAGTAGCAGAATATAAAATCAATACGTGTAAATCTAATGCATTTCTATTCATAAGTGATGAATCCTCTGAAAGAGAAATTAGGAAAACCATTCCATTCACAGTAGCCTCAAAAAAAAAGAAAATACTTGAGAATTAATCTAACAAAAGAGGTGAAAGACCTCTATAATGAAAACTACAAAACATTAAAGAAAGAAATTGAAGAAAACCGTAGAAGATAAAAAAGATCTCCCATGTTCTTGGGTAGGCAAAATAAATATTGTCAAAATGGCCATTCTACCAAAGGCACTATACAGATTCACTGCAATTCCAATTAAAATCCCAATGACATTCCTCATAGAAAGAGAGAAAGCAATCATGAATTTCATCTGGAAGAACAGACCTCAAATAGCCAAAACAATCCTGAATAGAAAAAGTAAAACAGGAGGTATCACAATACCAGACATTACACTATACTACAGAGCAATAGTAACAAAAACAGCATGGTATTGGCACCAAAATAGACAGGCAGACCAATGGTACAGAATAGAAGACACAGAGACAAAACCACATAAATACAGTCACCTCACACTAGACAAAGGAGCTAAAAACATACAATGCAGAAAAGATAGCCTGTTCAACAAATGATGCTGGCAAAACTGGAAATCCTTATGCAGTAAAATGAAATTAAACCTCTATCTCTCACCCTGCACAAAACTCAACTCAAAATGGATTAAAGACATAGGAATTAGACCAGAGACCCTGCACCTAATAGAAAACAAAGTAGGCCCGAATCTTCATCATGTTGGTTTAGGATCAGACTTCATGAACAAGACTCCCAAAGTAAAAAAATCAAACCAAGGATCAATAAATGGGATGGACTCAAACTAAAAAGCTTTTTCTCAGCAAAGGGTACAATCAAGAATGTGAAGAGAAAGCCTACAGAGTGGGAGAAAATCTTTTCCACCCACACTTCAGTTGGAGCACTTACCTCTAAAATTTATACAGAACTTAAAAACTTTACGCCAAAAATACAAAGGACCCAATCAATAAATGGGCCAAGGAACTGGACAGACGCTTTACAGAAGACACACAGACAATTAATAAATACATGAAAAAGTGTTCAACATCTCTAGAATTAGAGAAATGCAAATTAAAACAACTCTAAGATTCCATCTTGCTCCAATTAGAATGGCTATTATCAAGAACACAAACAATAATAGTTGTTGGAATGGATGTGGGGAAAAAGGCACACTTTTACATTGCTGCTGGAGTAGCAAACTGGTGTAGCCACTCTGGAAAGCAGTATGGAGAATCCTCAGAAATCTTGGAATGGACCCAGTTATCCCATTCCTCAGTTTATACCCAAAGGACCTAAAATCAGCAAACTACAGTAACACAGCCACATCAATGTTTATAGCAGCTCAGTTCACAATAGCTAGATTGTGGAACCAACCTAGGTGCCTTCAACAGATGAATGGATAAAGAAACTGTGTATATATACACAATGGAATACTATTCAGCCATAAAAAAGAATAATATTATGACATTTGCAAAGAAATGGATGGAATTTATGCTAAGTGAAATAAACCAAGCCCAAAAAAACCAAAGGCTGAATGTTTTCCTGATAAGTGGAGGATGATATATAATGGGAGTGGGTGGGCAGGGAATGAGAGAAGAATGAGGGAACTTTAGAATATGTAGAAGGAAATGAGAGGGAGGGGTGTATGAAAAATGGTGGAATGAGATGGACATCATTACCCTACATACATGTATTTTTACACGAATGGTATGAATCTACATCGTGCACAACCACAGAAATGAAATGATGTACTCCATTTGTGTACAATGAATCAAAATGCAGTCTGTTAAAAATTAAAAGCTAAATTAAAAATAATAATCACAGCTTTCTTCCATAAAAATAATAGTCATCTTGACCATATATTTTATTTATTTCTCAAATTAACCCTTAGAACTGTTTTTGATCATAGAAGATATTCTAAACGACACATCTATATCTGCAGAAGTTTTCAATAAAAATTTTAGAATTTGTGTATAAAACGTCTCTGATTTTTGTTATGCAGTTGATAGGACTTCAGAGATGTTAGTTATTTTATTTATTTTTAATGGCGAAATATTAGCAATGCTGGAACACAATTAGTACTTCAAAAGTTCATCAGTCATCTATAGAGAAAAAAGTTTATGTTTAAAAAGGAGCCACCTGGTTTATGTTCAAGAGAGATTAACTGCTGTAGAAATTGCCTTCCCACCATTAATAAGCAGAAATGCGACAAAATATATGGAAACAATTGCTTCCGTTGACGGCCTAGAGGAAGTCTGAGTGCAGTTAGGCAGGATCCAAAGAGAGGTTAGCAGAGTCCCAGAGCTGAGGAGAGCGAGATCAGAGGCCAGGGAGGCTGAGGTGGCTAGATTTGTGTGGCAGAGTAGGAAGAGGAAGAGATGGACAGAGAGAGTTTGCCAGAGAGTAGAGCCCTCTTCAGTTTTTGGTCGAGTCCTTATTGATACATAAGCAAGAGAAAATCACTGGAGATCACGAAAAACATGACTAGAAAGTGTATGGTGAACAACCTCATAGCGCTGACTGTATTCACACCAGTCTAAGCAGCGGTCATTTGAAACACATAGGCTACTGGACAGAGTCCTCCAAGAGTCACGTGGAAGGAGTGGGGCTAAATGAGTCCCAGGCTGAATGCTGCTCTGTTAGGGTTTGGATCTTAAATACGCCCCCAAGGCTTGTTTGTGGAGGGCTTCGTCTTCAATACAGCAACATTTAGAGATGGGGCCTTAGGAGGTGATTGGCTCTGACTTCAAAAATGGATTCATCTGTTTATGGTTCATAACTTAACGGGCTGTTGGGAAGTGGTGGAAACTTTAGGAGTTGGAGGAAGTGGGTCACTGGTCACATACCCTTGAAGGGTACGTTCTGTCTCCAACTTCTTCCTCTTGCTCTTTTTTGCTTCACAGTCATTGGAAGGTGAACAGCTCTGCTCCACCCCATGCTCCCTGCCATGAGATTCTGCTTTGCCACAGACCCATAGAGGGGGACAAGTGACCATGACCAGAAACCTCTGAAACTCCCAGCCAAAATACACCTTCAGTTCTTTATGTCAGGTATTTTGTCACAGTAATACAAAGCTGACTAACACAAGCTCTGAAGGTCATAAGAAAGTTTGAAAAGGTCCAATTGATCAGTGTGCGTTCTAACTACATGCCAGAAAAAGATCCAACACTCATAAAAGCACTATATCAAAATATAGCATCAATCCAAATTTTTCAGGTATACAAAAAAGAAGAAAAATATTACCCATAACTAGGAGGATAAATAAATGCAAGTATATCCAGAAAAGAAAAATGACAGAATGCAAATAAATATATCTTAAAATAGCTAGTATATGTTTTATAAAGATGCTCAAGGATATAAAGAAAATATGAACATGATAAGGATAGCAATGGAATATATAAAAATAACCCAAATGAACTATGTGGATATGAATAATTCAATATACAAATTGTCGGGGTCTTAAGCCCCCTTGCTCTTCTTGACCAGCGACAAGGGAAGGGGACACTCCCCAACAAGGTCAGACCGGGAAAGATAGGACCCACTGAATGACCGCTCCCAGCCCTCCGGGTGGAGGACAATCAGACCCGTCAGGGAGACCAGTCACAGCAGGAATTCATTTATTGAGGAAGTCACACAGCTTTTATGTAGGGTGGAAGCTAGGCGGGAACCAATCAGCTTAAAGGACAGCAAGACAGGGGTGTTCACACAGGCGAGAGTCCCATAGGACTATATGGCAAGCATGAGTTGATCACGTTCCGGAACTGTTGTTAACCAATCCCTGACGGTGGTCCAATTTATCGTCATTAACCTTTAAACCGCCTTTGAGCCTTGATCTTGCTCACCTGCCAGGGAGTAAGGAGTCAGCTTGAGTTAGTTAATGTGTCATTGTTCCCAACACAAATAGAAAATTCATTGAGATTAACAGATTAGATGTTTCAAAAAGAAATTGAGTGAATGAGCACAAATTAGAAAGCAATAAAACGGTTGTGGTGGTATACACATATATGTGTATATATATAAAATAATTTATAAATCTGCAACTTAAGGTGAGTGAATTTTAATTTATTTTATTTCAATAAAGACGTTTTATTAAAAGAAAACAATCACATTACCTTATAGCCATATCTTACATCTTAAAGAAAAATATTAATTCAAAGCTTAAAATAACATTTATACTAATTGGCAGTAATTATAGTGATGATATATAAAATTTATTTCCACTCAACTACAATGTCCACTTTTTATTAAATCACCAAATAGATTCATATTTGCTTTTTAAAATTAAAATTACTTGATTATTTCTCTAATGTTTCATTAAACAATATATATGTACATATATATGTGTGTGTGTGTGTGTGTGTGTGCCCCCATGTTTTCCATAATTTAAAATATAAAGAATTTATATTTCATGAGAGTGAGCACTAATTAATTTGCATTTATTTCCTGAAAAGAATTGGATGACAGAAAAAATAGGATTTCTCAAATTCAATGTGAACCCTAATTCCCTTGAGAATGTTTCAACATATTCTTACTTCTGACTTGTCCTTTACAAAAGTATATTGAAAATCCCTTTGTCTAGAAATTAAGTCTCATTAAGAATTCTTCACTTTTCAACTCACTTGATTTTTATGAACCCCCCCTCTCATTACACACACACACACACACACACACACACACACACATGCAAATACACACACTACATACACAATTAAAAGTCTAAATTTATCTTCAGAGGGAAATTTCTTAGGTTTTAACCATTGTTTTTGAAGCTTGAATAATTACCTGAAACCTGAGACTATTTCAAAACAAAATTGTTAAAGTTTCAAGAAAAATCTCTACTGAATATCCTATAAGGTAAAATGTGTTTCTATGCTAATTAGCATTCTAATGAATAACCTATGATCTTCTCTCAAATGAAAAAGCTTATTGTTCCAGGAATTCTGTTTCCACCTAGTCAAAAGGATGCAAGAAACAACCTTTTCCTTTTCTGGGTAATTAATTGCTCAGGATGTGGTTGGTGTCCCTGTATTTTCAACATTTTGGATGGTAGAGACATAGCTGACCAATGATTTGTGAATGTTCCAATAGGACCCAAGTAGATTATCAGGTAGGTGACATAGGTATCATTTGTGATTGAAAGAACTCTAAATTTTATATCCTCCAACTCTTAAGATACCTTCAATCTCAATTTTCCACTACCTTTTAAGTGCAGTTCTCTCAACAAATAATCATTTGCCATTGTTCTCCTTGGAAAATTGAAATCACCTTCAAAATAGGTTCCACAAAAAAAGAATAAAACTTGTAAGTAACTATTAGCCACTAGTATCTAACTAAAACTTAGTTTATAACATTCATATCCAGAAAAATCTTCCGTGCACAAGACAAACTATATGATGAAGGAAATAGACATAAAACTGATGGTCCCAACCCTGGCGTTTTGCCTGCTTTGCCAAAAAGTCAGTCAATCCGTTTCTCAGGAATGATGGCTTTTTCAATATTAATTTCACCACTCTTTACAAAACCTTCCTTCTCCCTCTTCCCCCACCTTGTCAACAGCCGCCACTTAAAATGTCCACAGCATTTAGAACTGTTGGCCAACTCTTCTGTTTAAAATGTACAGCTCCTCTTTTTGCAGCCATTACTTCTAATTTTCTTTCTCACCTTTTGACCATCTGTCTCTTTTTCTACTCTTTCTAATTCTTTTGTTTCTAAAAAAAAAAAAATATATATATATATAGGCATTTTTCAAAGTTTGGTCCACAACTTTCCTTCCTTTTCTAAGTCCATCTGTAGCCTGGCCATTTCAACACTGTGACTATCAGATAAATGAATGACTCCAAATTTTTTTGCTTCCCAAGATAACCACTTTATCCCTTCGTATTATATTTTCAACTAGTCATAATATATTTATAGCTATGTACCACACCCATTTCAAATCTTCATGTGAAAAAGTAACTTGATTTCAATACCTTACAATAGTTGCTGATGCTAATGTTTTTTTTTTAATTTAAGCACAATCTATCTGAACATTCACATTTAGAATCATATAATTTCTTTCCTTTAATTCTCACGATCTGTCATTCAGCCCCACAGACATTTTCTTGACACTCATGCCAGGTTTACCCTCTCTCTTTCCGTTTCCAGGACCACCTTCCTCTTTCAATTCCTCCCCTAAGCTGTTAACATTAACTCTCTGGTTTATAGTCTACCTCCAGCGTCTCTCCTTTTTAATCAAAACAAGGTCACCAGATTACATTTCTACTTGAGCTACTTATCAAAGAAATGTAAATGGCATCCTGATTTTAATGAATAAAAGGCCTATACTGGATATCTGGGGATATTCAGATGAGTTTCAATCTAAGTTTTAGGCTTATACTTGCTCAAATCACCTGTGTTCATTACAACCAACATGGATTACTCAGATCTTCAGGTATATTATTTCCCAAATCCCTATGCCATGGTGAGCACAGATTCTCCCATTTTTTCCTAGTTCCATTCTTACCATATTTGAGGGCTCAGTTTATGACTTTCTTCATAAAGCTTCCTTTATTCTCCAATCAAAAATGACATATCCCAACGCAAATGACACATTTTTCGAAGACATTTTCAGAAACCCCTTAATTGCCCTAGACTAAGTTTATGTATTAACTTTACTCCTATTTTACAAGCTTTTCAAGGTGAGACATAGGCCTTACTTTTATATCCTCTATAAATATGATTATAATATAGACAGTCAATAAGTGATCAGATTAAACAAAGCACAAAGGGAATAAGAGGCCAGAAAGCTCTTTGATAATAAGTGATCAATACCAAGGGCAGAGATACTTATATAATAGCAATAAATCATATTACGTGTCTAATATGCTACCAGCAGAGCTCTGGGTGCTGTTAAACAAGTTTTAACATAATTTGAAGAGAACGATTACGGTACATTAGATGGTATCTCATCTTTCTTGTGGGTCTGATAGATTATAATACTACAAAATGCCAGCAATGTTTCTTCATGGATAAAAGGGAAAAGAACACCCACAACATTAGGTTCTTCCTTCTTCTCAAATTCGTCCACAGATACTTTCCATAAAGTGCTTCCATGGGTAATTTTCAAGGATTTAAAGTGTATTTGGAACTTCCAAAGGAATCAACCATAAATGTCGCCCCCATCTATGAGAATTCCCAGTTTCCTGCCTTATTCCAATTTTTCATTCCGTAGAAATGATAAAGGTGGGGGCAGAAAGTTCAAGAAACAGGTTGAGTCTAGAATGGGAGACCTTGGTGCCCGTGGCAAGCAGGAGAGCATGCTAGTTAAACTTAGATATGCTGAAGTTGAACTACCTGGCTTTAATCCCTTGATTCAGCATATCCTAGCTCAAGCCTTGAGTCTATCAAAATGAGGGTGCCAGGAAAACTCATAGGGTTGATGGGAAGACTAAATGAGTTAACAACATCAAGGATTTAGCACACTACCTAGTACATACAGCATCCTAAAAATCCTTACCTAGTAGTAGTATTTGCAGTACTAGGGGTTGAACCCAGAGTTGGTGGACCACTGAGTTACATTCCCACTCTTGTTTTATTTTTTTGAGACAGGTTCTTGCTAAGTTGCCAAGGCTGGCCTTGAACTTGGAATCCTCCTGCCTCAGCCTCCTGAGTTGCTGGGATAATGGGTGTGTGACACTGTGCTCACCACTTAAAGTGTTTATAATTTTCTTATGTTTGTGCCAATCTATACAATTTTTCTAATTATCAAAATAGTAAACAGTGTGAATCAACAAAAAATCAATATGTGAAAAATAAGAAACATCTCCAAAAACCTAACAAATCTTAGGGAAAAAAACAATTAAGTGATTCAGAGTTCTCTATCTTCACTTCTCCCAACCCAGTTCATATTTTGGATTGGATTCTGTATCAGGGTCAGGAGGGAGAAAGGTATCGCATTGGTCACCTCCTGGTATAGAGAAGAGTTAAGGTTTTCTGGCCCCTGCCTCCACTGGTCTCTTATCATGTCCAACGTTCCTTTCCAGATCAGATGCTGCTTGCCCTGACGGCACTGGAAAATAAAATTTGTGGCTGGTGAGATTATGATTGATTCCCATGTTTAACAATTCTCAGGGATCATCAGTATCAATATTATCTCCATTTTACTTCATTTTTACAACCTCCATATTTATATTTATTGCATGGATGCTGACATTTATTTTTATTTCTAACTATGATGGTTTGAACACAGAAAAGTTAATGATATTTAATAATAATTTAAGATCCCATTAAAGTCTATTATTATTTATAGCAGTTTTACTTTTACTTGATATTCTGGAATCTCCCCAGTACCACTTGCATAGACCTTATGGCAGGGATCCTCGAGCCAGCAAGTATATCAGGAAAGCAGGTCTCCTGATGCCTATTACACTCTTGGGGCTGAGCAGTTGGCTCTAACAGAGTTGGAGCTGAGCTGCTGAGAGAAGGACCCAGGACCTCAAGCTATAAACCTTAACCTGCAAGCTTATGGAAATACCAGCTACCCTACTGGCAGATAAGAGGGAGCTCAAGTTAAACAGGAGCCTCTGATAATGATTCAGTTACCATACCCTTAGATATGGCCACTTTTCATAAAGTTTTCTAGAAGGAAATCAGTCCTAGTTTAATTCTTACTTCACATCTAACTTCCCACAATCAAAGCTTTATTTCTCTCTCTTAAACATTTCTGTCTCTTTCATTCTAATTTTACTGAACTGCCTTGGCTAATATCTTCAAGAAAATGTGAGACTTACGGAAACAGGGCAGCAAGTATGTCCTGTTTCATCACTGGTCACTGGAGAATCATAGAAACAGATGCAATCGTTCTCTCTGTTTATGTATTTATTTGCATATGTATAAATTGACTAATTTTTTAAAATCTGGATTTACCTAATTGTTTTTTTTTCTTGGTGTTATTTAGCTTGCTCCTTTGTTATTTCTATTTCCTACAAATTAGAAATCAGATATATAGGCTTAACAAAGTGTTTTTTGTAAGTTTTTTGATTTTTGTTGTTTTTTTATCAAAGCAGTTTAATAAAATGTGTGGACTTTATACTGATAGAGTAAATCCATGTGGCTTTTTCAGAAACAGAATGAGAATTATATCAAAAAATGTTCCTGTGCATAAAGGTAATTTTATTGTTTTTATTCTTAAATTTAATGTCCTAAATTATATTGGTAAATTATCTCATCTTAAATCATATTTATATCTCTAAGTATAAATCTTAACTAGAGTCCTAGTAATTGTTTTTAATATATTGAATAATTTTGTGTGCATTTGGATAGTTAGCCTTTGCTGTATTTGTCAAGTCTGGATATCTTTGTCACGTGGTTTCATAACAAAAGAGCAAAACTTTTTTGGTTCTTTTGAAGGAATCATTTAATTGACATAAAAATTTGATGTTCCATGTTTGGTTCATTAAAATTCAATTGTGTATTTATCTGAGCCTGGTAGGATTTTTAAGTATGTCTCCTAGAAAACTGTGGGTTTTTAACCTTCAGTTATTTGCATTTTTTGTCTTTTGTTTTCTTCCCCTTCTTCGGTCCATTTTATATAGCTCAATACTGATCTAATATATTTTATCTCAATTTGTTAATTGATTAACAAAGTTGGGTGAGGTGGTAAAATATTATTTTAAAATTTTAAATTCGTTGAATTTAATTTTTCCTTTCTCAGATCTAATGTCTTTACATTTGTGCTTCATTTTCCCTTTTCTCTTGAACAGGCAACTCATTCAAATCCTTTAACTCCCAAAATAAACAGTTGACAATTCTTCACTTTTATCTTCCCAAATTTTTTAATTTATGCTTTAACTTCATTAACTTTCATTGTTTTTCCTTCTGTTCCTGTGTTCACTTTGTTGTTTTACATAACTGACAAATTTTAATGTTAAATTTATTAATTTGGCTTTATTTTCGTTTGCAGTAAAAATATTTGAGACTCCCGTTATTGTCATTACTTTATACGTATTCCGCAATTGTGGTTTTTAAGTTCTTTTAGCCCCAAGAGTTTGTTAGAAAAGAGTGGTATAAAAATGTCAAATGCTTTTGGCTTTTTGTTTCTAAACCTGACATTTATTTTTTGTTTTATTAGATTGTGGTTTCAAAATATGATCTGATGTCCTTTTCCTCTTCAGAATTGAATATTACTTTTCAGCAAATATGTGATTAGTTTTTTGCAAAATATTTCTGGGGTCATTTTTTTAAATGAATATTTTCCCTTTGGAGATTATTGCTTTTAGTATATGTTTTTTAAAATAGAATAAATTAATATTTTTATATATTTTTGAACCCTTAGGTAGGGACACTTTTATATACATGATACTCTAAGGATGAAAAAGTGATCTTAAATTCTCTCCCTCCTTTTGCTTCCATGTTTCTCATTTCAATTGCTGCAGTGTTTTCTGCAGGTATTCTGATGTGGTACCTGGTGTTACATAAAGGTTCTTTGGGAAATTGTTTACTTCATAATGTTAAAGGGACCCTGTTTCCATTTAATTTAATGTTCCAAAATTAAATTTTATGTGATTTTTATATTATAAATTCTCCTCTTCTTCTTCATGTGCATTTTCCTGATTGTATTTTTACTCATTATTTTGACTTTTCTGGGCACTTTAGACATTGTAGGCATGATTACAATTTACTTATAAGCCCACCTGGAATTTGTGCATTCCTTCCAGTTATATTTCTATCACTTTGTTGTCCTTGCCCATGGGAAAGGAGACTGTTTTTAATACAGTTGGAAACTAAGTTCATACCTTTAGTAAAATAGGTGCCTAGTATCAATGCACCATCTTCAGGAAATCTTCCAGAGAATCCACTCTCCACAAGAGACTCAGAAACAAAGGAAGCAAACTTCTCCACATAACTTTCCATCCCCAGTTTTTTTATTTACTGTTTTTGAAGTTTTATCCCCATCTATTACTTTCAAATCACAAATACTTAAGATGTATTTCAAGAGTAGTCTTTTTAATACTAGTATGCACTGTTATTTTATAATTTTTAATATTATTTATATTACAAAGGAATTTTATGCTTGCTTTGGTGGTTTTTATAGGTCAGCATTCCTATTCATAAGCTGTATTTCAGTGTCTTTTTGAATATGTGATATATTCACATAGATCCAAATTCAAAAAAACAGTAGAGTAAGTGCTTTATAGTAAAAGGTCTGACCTTTTTACTCCTCTACCCCCTCTTAACAGATAACTAATGGGAGGAGTTTGTATTTGTGATAGAGTGGGCATATATACTTCCAAAGATACTGTGTCTGCAGATGAGACCCACCTGTTGGTTGCATGGTGTGGACCCAGTTACTTAGCCTTCATTTGGTCACCAAGTATTTAGAGAGCAAACTCTGTGTCAGGCTCTGTGTGCAAGGTGCTCAGGATAAGACAGTAAACCAGACGGATGTGTCACTAATGCTCTAGGGAGAGGAATGACAGTACCTGCCATCAAGAGTGATTTTGACTAGGGCAGATCAGAAGTGCTCTCCGTTAGCTTTACAACTACATTCTCGGTTCCTTCTTTTTAATTCAGCATGCCTCATTGTTAGACACCTCTTCCTACTCTTGCCTTTTAAATTTAAATCATGAAGACCTTTACATATCTATAGAACTTCTTCAGCATCTTTTACAGATACCATGTAGCAAGTGCAGAGTATCCACTATCTGAGATACCATAACCTAATGAGTCCCCTATCAATAGACATTTAGTTGGTTTGTAATATTTTGCAATTTTAAAAGGATTGCTACAAAGAATATTCTTTCCACTGTGTACATAAATCAAATATATTCTAGAGATGGATTTGCTGGGTATCGAGGTATGTGATGTGTAATTCTGATAGATATTACATCATGTAGGGATTGTCCCTATGTACCCTCTCACAAAAAATAAAACATGAATGAC
The DNA here is from genome assembly GCF_902686445.1 of Sciurus carolinensis. Taxonomy (NCBI): domain Eukaryota; kingdom Metazoa; phylum Chordata; class Mammalia; order Rodentia; family Sciuridae; genus Sciurus; species Sciurus carolinensis. The sequence goes on along the minus strand of NC_062217.1, from coordinate 17,237,697 downwards.
TGTTCTCTACCTCCTTACCCTCAAAATAGGCCATTAACCTTTTGGATTCCTTAACTGTAGATATACTCTTTATTTCTCTTATTGTGGGTGGTTCTTTATTAACAAATATTCAAATATTTAACAAATATTAACAAATATTCCACATATCTTAAACCCACACAGTTCTTCCTTACTTTGTTACCTTTTCATAACTTTCATTGTTTTCTATTTACCTGGTGGTCTTTATCTTTTCAATTTCTACAAATGTCATATATGAAGGAAATGAGACTTAGCATCTGAGTTACAAATAGCACTACCATTCTCCAGTACTGAGTTTACTTATGATGAATCTTGTCATTTCAATTTTTCATCATTGTAATATTTAAGGGGTTGAAAGTTTCAATGAGTTCTCTTATGGCTTTTGATTTATTGGTCATTGTTACAAAAACCTTTCCTATTCTGAGATTGTAAGATTTTTACCTATAGTTTCTTATAGTATCTTAATGGTTTTAATTTATCTTGAAATGTTTCATTAATTTGGAATGTGCCCTGTGTAGGGGCAGAAGAGGGGTGGCCCCTTGCCTGCCCATCATAGAGGGTCACAGCAACAGTCCTGTAATGACAGTCAGGTAAACGACAGAAAAGCATAACAAATCTGCTTGACCACAGTCTCACATGACAGGGACTCTTCAGATTGGAAACCTGAAACTCAGGTGAACTCTCCATTTTATACTTAGGGTCAAGGAAGGACACACAGCCCAAAAAAAATACATGATTGGATAAAAGGTACAATCGACAGGTAATAGGCTGAGGGGGGAAGCCCAGCCAGCCTGAATGCTCAGGATTTTTGGACCTTCAGTTTTATTTTTAGCTCTTCCCAGGTTTGGGTCTTAATTTCTTTAGGCCAGCTGTGACCCAGAAAGGCAGGGGCAAGTTGGAGTAAAGTGTTTAGGTTTTATGACTGTCTTTAAGGGAAGCGGGGTTTACAACCCACCCTGAATAAGAGGAATTCTAATATCTATGGCCTTGAGGGTGATGAGGGATGAGAGACAGGAGCTCAGGAGGAGGCCAGACAGAAATGTGAAGCTGCACCTGAGCCTTCACATCAGCATATCATTTTCTGGGGTCTAATGCCTAGTATAAGATGAGGCAGGAAACAAAATTAATTTTTGTCCAGAGCACAGTCAAGATAATTTTAATACATAATATTTACATAGCTAAGATGTCATTTTTATCATGTTATGTATTCCCATATACATTTGGGCATTTTTCTGGATCTTTTCATGGGATTCCTTTGATGTTTGGTTATTCATGGGCAATATCACACTGTTTTGATTACTCGGGCTTAATAATGTGCTTTAATATCTGTTAACACCATCACTCTTTCTATTCTGAGTTTCTCTGATTATTCATGCTTGGTTTTTGGTTTCAATGTGTACTGTATGGTTTAGATATGGTGTCCCCGAAAAGCTCATGTGTGAAATAATGCAAGAAGGTTCAGAGGAGAAATTGTTGATTTGTAAGAGTTTAACACAATCAGTGAATTAATCCCCTGATAGGGATTAACTGAGTGGTAACTGAAGTGGTAGGGTATGGCTGGAGGAGGTGGGAATTGGGGTGTGGCTTGGGGATATATATTTTATATCTAGAGAGTGGAGACTCTCTCTCTCTCTCTCTCTCTCTCTCTGCTTTCTGATCACCATGTGAGCTGCTTCCCTCTGCCACACTCTTCCACCATGATGTTCTGCCTCACCTGGAGCCCTGAGAAATGAAGCTGGACTACTAGGGACTAAGCCCTCTGAAATGGTGAGATCTCAAATAAACTTTTTCTTCTTTTAAAATTGTTCTGGTCAGATGTTTTGATCACAGTAGTGAAACAGCTGATTAAAACAGTACTTTGTAACAAGTTTGTCTCTTTCCAAAAATTATAGTTAGTGTGCTTTATTTTTTTTATTGGGTTTACATTGAATGTATAGACTATTTTAGGGATAATTGACATTTTTATGATGTTGTTTCTTCAAATCCAAGAGCATGTTGTTTCTCCTCATCCAAGAAAACAGGATGTCCTTCCATTTGTTCTGGGGTTCTTTTGTGGCTCACTGGATCATTTGAGCTTTCTTGTAGCACACATAGCACTTGTATTTAACAAGAGTAGATGTCTTCATTACTACATGTGGAGGCAGAACAAGGCCTCTCTCTGAGGAAAATGTCCACGTCTGATTTTCAGAAACTATAAATGAATCCAGTTGCGTGGCAAAGGAGAATGGAGCTGGTAGATGGAATTAAAATCGCTCATCAGCTGACTTTGAGGTGGAAGAGAGTCCTGTGTTATCCAGGTGGCCCCAACGTCACTAACAAGAGGAAGGAGGAAGCAGAGAAGGGAGATCAGCATTGACAATGACAAAAAGGAATTGTTGGGATGTGGTTCTGAGATTGAGGAAGAGGGCCATGAGCCAAGGAGTGTGGAGAAACTCTAAAAGACAGGATTGTGTTTTCCCCTACAGGAATGCCTTCTGGCCAAGACTGATTTTAGCCCAGTGGAAGTCATGTTGGACTTAGGACATCCCAAGTTGTGAGATCATTAATACATGTTGTCTTCAGCTACTAAGTGTGTGGAAATGTTACAGCAGCCATAAAAACTATGATATAGTCAGGCATGGTGGGCACCCCTGTAATCCCAGTGGCTCCCGAGGCTGAGGCAGGAGACTCTCGAGTTCAAAGCCAGCCTCAGCAATGGTGAGGTACCAAGCAACTCAGTGAGACCCTATCTCTAAATAAAATACAAAATAGGGCTGGGGATGTGGCTCAGTGGTCGAGTGCCCCTGAGTTCAATTCCCTGTACCCCCCGCCCCGCCAAAAAAGCTATGATACTAGATATTTTTTATTGTTGCTGATATAAATAAGATTTTTATTGATTATTACATATTAATTTTGTACTTGACTACCTTATTTAATTCTCTTATTAGTGGTGTGGATTATTTGGAGTTTTTCAAATTATGTAATCATTATCTTCAAACAGTGATAGCTCTACCTTTCCTTCCAATATTTGCAATTGATTTCTCTCTAGGGTCTGAATATATGGACTGTTCCCTCCAGACCTGGTTCAGAGATGACAGTGGATAGTGGGCCCTATGTGGATGCTTCTAAAACTTTTTCAGCAACTACTGTTCTGGCCTCTTGTTTGAGATGTTATTTATTTATTTGTTTATTTATTTAGTAACATTAGGGGAGTATTCATCTGTCCTGAATTTATTTTTCAGAGTTCAGGTCAAGAACTCTGATTTTGGAAAATGCTTTTTCACCATTTACAGAAATGGCATGTTTGTTCTGAGATCTATTCGTTTTAGTCATTATTGGACTGTCCATTCACTTCTGGAATAAATACCACTTGGCAATCACAGATAATTACCTTAATGTGCTGCTGATTAATTAGGAATTTTGCTTCTATGGTCATAGTGAGATCGAATTGCAGTTTTCTGTTTGTATATAAATTCTGATTTTTTAATATTTTATTCTCTTCATTAAAGAATTTTTCCAGATTTTTAATAGTTCAGTCCTAGGAGTATTGGTTATTAAAGGTTTCATAAAATTCTCCTGTGAAACCTATTCCAGTCTGATATATTCTGCACCACATTTATGTGACCTCTTTCTCTATGTCATCATTGATAATTTGTCTGTACACATATTTTGGGGGTTAATCATATTTTCTACCAGTTATCAGTTTGTCAATACTTTTTAATATTTTTCAGTAAAATTGATCAAACTAATTTTTTATGAGAATTTTAATGTTCTGTATTCATGGTTATTTCTCATGTCTATTATTATTTAACAGTTTATCTGCCTTACATTTTGTTTGCATGAATGAATTTTTGCATCTACTTATTGAATCCAGTTTTCCATATACTCTAAATCATTAATTTCTGCTCTCATCTTTACTAATATCTTGTTAAATATTTCCTTAAGTTTGTTTTATTGTTATCTTCCTACATTTCTGGTTGAATTCCAAATTAATTTTTATTATTTTTGCTTTTTTAATATAATCACTCAGGAATATGAATTTTTCTCTAAGATCTGCTGCAGCTCCACACCAAAGTTTCTGCTCAGTAGTGTTACCATTTTTATAGTTTTCCAGAGTTCTGCAATTTAGGATTAGATTTTCTCTTAAAGCAAGAATTGAGGAAAGTTTTGATCATTGCTATTGGCTTACTTGGTTTACAGAAGCAGTGACTTTCTTTATATTTTATTAATTTCTAGATTCGTCACTTTGCTCTCAATGTGCAATATTTCAATATGTTCTTAAACTTCTGCTTTTGAAATGTAAATTTTCCCTTAGAGTCTATCCATGACCTATCTTTGTGACTGTTTCAGGAGCAGGTGAAGGAACAGAACGGTTTTAGATACATAGTGTGACATTTCTTAAGGGTGAATTATGTGATCTATGTCCTGAATATCTTTATGTAGGTTTTACTCACATCTCTTATGAACTGTGGATTAAAATCTTTTGCTGCTAGTGACATTTATTTCTCCTCTATCTCCTGTAATTTCTGCCTTATGCCTTATGGTGTTAGGTTGATTTGTTCCTGGACGTCCCTAATTGTTGGATCTCCTTTATGGTTCTTACTATGGCTCTTCAGTCTCAATTAATTCAGTACCTGAATTCACACTTTACAGAAAGTAAATCAAAACTGCTTGTTTGTGTGTTTGTATGCCCTTGCCTGGCACATCTTTGCTCACATTTTCATTTTTCAAACTTGCTAAACTACTTGGAACTCAATTCTTTTGTAAACACCATGGTCCAAAGGTGCTTTGAAAATTTGTCTTCATTGACTTGTCTACTGAATTTTGTTAATAAGAATATGTTTGGTTTTAATTGTCATTTTACTTTGTGCTATTCTTCCTGATTTTGTTGCTTTTAAAAACATATTCACTATATCAACTTTTTTTTTGTTTTTTGCATATCATTAACACCTTTTTATTTAAGGAATTACATATGTACATCATTATTTTTCCAAATGATGTGTATTCCATGAAGTAATATGTCACTAATCATTGAATAATATGCTGTTGGACATTCGGATGACTTTTTTATTATTATTTTTTGATTCATTGTATACAAATGGGGTATAACTTTCATTTCTCTGGTTGTACACAAAGTAGCGTCACACTGTTCGTGTAATCATACATGTACATAGGGTAGTGATGTTTGTTTCATTCCACTATCTTTCCTTCCCCCTCCCCCTCCCCACCCCTCATTTCCCTCTTCACAATCCATCCTACCTCCATTCTTCCCTTGCCCCCTCCCCACCACTATGTACCATCAAAGTGTTCAACATCTCTAGTAATAAGAGGAATACAAATCAAAACTACCCTAAGATTCCATCTCACCCCAATTAGAATGTCTATTATCAAGAATATAAGCAACAACAGGTGTTGGCCAGGATGCGGGGGAAAAGGTACACTCATACATTGCTGGTGGGGTTGCATATTGGTGCAGCCACTCTGGGAAGCAGTATGGAGATTCCTTAGAAAGCTTGGAATGGAACCACCATTTGACCTACCACTCCTCGGCCTATACCCAAAGGACTTAAAATCAGCATATTACAGTGACACAGCCACAGCAATGTTTACAACAGCTCAATTCACAATAATTAGATTGTGGAACCAACCTAGATGCCCTTCAACAGATGAATGGATGAAGAAATTGTGGTAAATATACACAATGGAATATTATTCAGCCATAAAGAAGAATAAAATTATAACATTTGCAGGTAAATGGATGGAGTTGGAGAACATCATGCTAAGTGAAATATACCAATCCCTAAAGACCAAAGGCCACATAATTTCTCTGTTAAGTGTGTCATCTTTTAAACTTTGATTATCTGTTCTGGTGTTTATTCTTATAATAGTATATATTTTATCTAATACAGTTATGACTTCACCTTGTTAGATGATTACATATGAGTTCAAACTATAATCAATAAGTAATTTTTTGACCTCTTCTCCCCTTGCCTTCACTTATTTTGGTCACTATCTTTACCATGTTACTTTGAATTTGGTTTTACTAGTGCTCCCCAGCTTACAGTAGGGTCCAAGGTGGTCGTGTGGCTGACTAGAAGCTGCAGCTCACTGCCCACCATCATAAGAGAGGGACATACTATATCCCCTAGCCTGGGAAAGATCAAAATTTGAAGTATGATTTCTACTGAATGCACATTGCAATATCATGAAGTCACAACCCTGCAGGTAAGTCACTGTATGTTGGAGACCCTCTCTCCATCTGTTTCTTGATTGGTGGGCTTGCTTTGCTTCCTTTGATCTCCAGTTAATAGCATTGGAGAAACGGGCACACGTCCTTTACCTCCCCTCTGCTGTGCTCTTCCCTCCTAATTTTTGCTTTCTCCACTGTCAGTGTATTTGTCATACATATTCTATTTTGCCCTCCCGACTCCCATATTTTTTGTTGTTGCTGTTACCAGGGATTGAATCCAGGTAACACTGAAGCCACGTTCTCATTTCTTTTTAACTTTTTTTTATTTTGAGACGGGGTCTCACTAAGTTGCTTAGGGCCTCACTATATTGCTGAGGATGGCTTTGAACCTGTGATCCTCCTGCCATAGCCTCTCCAGCCATTGGGATCATAGGTGTGCACCACTGCACCAGGCTCCCATATAATAATTCTGTTATTAGTACATTTAAATTGTAGAAGGGCTTTATGATGGTCCACAATACCATCTTCATTTTCTATTTTAAGGAGTTCCTTTCACTTTCATTGAACTCATGGTGACCAAACCATAACTTTCCCAGCCTCTCACAGCCAGGTGTGCCTTCCTGAGTTCAAGACAGTGGAATGTGAGCTATGGTGATATATACTATTTTCAGGGGATTTCCTTAATGAAGAAATTGCTTGCTTTGTTTCCATATTCTTTCAGGGTCACAGATGGTGGAGGAGCCATCCGAGCCATGGAGAAAGAAGAAAACTGAAATGTAGGGACCTGGGACCGTATCTTCCTACAATCCGGCCACTGCTTCAACCCCCAGCCAAGCGTATCTGGGTCCTTTCATGAGAACAAGACAAAACAAAATTTATCCAACTTAGGTCACTAAATTTGGTGTTCTTTAGGTACAGTGGCTTAGCCTCTGCACTAGTGCTGCTACAATACATCCAATGATCATCACTGACCCTTTTGCTGCAAATTTTCCAATCATCTCTTAATCAACTGAAGTTTGTCCTCCGTTAAATCCCTGAAAAGGAACTCGTGAGCCAAATATTCCCTAAGTCTGTGCAACTTCAAAACTGTATGTTAAGCCTTTAGACCTAATTTCTTCTCCTTTACAGGAAATAGAAGAAGTAAAGGAGTAGGTTAACCAGGACCAACAGAAAATAATCAGAGAAGTTCAGAATTGGGGTAAGGGAAGGCAAGTTGATTATCCTGAATGTTTCAAAAAGTGAATGCTACCAACAAGAAACCAAGGCCAAGTGAATTATATTACTAAAAGAAACTAAACAGATCAAGCTGATTTGTATTATAGGCTCCTCGCACAAAAAAAGTTGTAAAATATATTATCAGAGCAAGTTAGAAATTTTAAATATAGACTGGGTACTAAATGAAATTAGGAATCATTTTATTTATTTTAGGTGTGATAATAAAATAATGGTTCTGTAGATTGTCTCACACTCACACACACACACACAGAGAAAGAGAGAGAGAGAGAAAGTGAAAGGGAGAGAGAAAAAGAGAGAGGAGAGGGGAGTCAAGAGCAGAAGGAAAGGGAGAAGGGGGAAGGAGGAATAAGATGAGGCTGGAGTGAAGTAACTATGCTCAAAGAAAAGATCATTGTATTCAGTTGAAAGATATATACAAGTACTTAGGAAATCGCAGTTTTAATTTTTTGACAACTCTAAAATAAGATTTGGGAGAATAAAGTCATAGTATTTAAACCACTTAAATATATGTCATTGCCTTTATGATAGTATGATAATTGGTTAGACAGAAAAATTTTTCTGGGCTCCTTTTCTCTTTATATCATTGTGCAGGTTTTGCTACAGTGTTTGCAGGAAAGGCTTCTGAGAAGCCTAAGTTGATGTGTTTTAGATACTAAGTTGATTTCTATTTTTATCAGGTTTCCTAGTAAATTATTATTTGTGTACATTAAAAATAAATAACTTTCCTGCACTATGTTTTATTGTCAACTTTTCTTGATTATTTTTTTACTGTAAACAATACAATGTACCATTTCTTTTTTATTATTATTATTGTAAACAAATGGGACACATGTAGTTTCTCTGTTTGTACATGGAGTCAAGGCATACCATTTGTGTAATCATAAATTTACATAGGGCAATGTTGTTTGATTCATTCTGCTATTTTTTCCCTCCCCCCCTCCTCTTTTCCTTCTGTACAGTCCGTCCTTCCTCCATTCTTACCACACTCCTTATCCCTAACCCTAAGCCTAACCCTAACCCTAACGCTAACACCTCCCACCCCCCATTATATGTCATCATCCACCTATCAGCGAGATCATTCATCCTTTACTTTTTTGAGATTGGCTTATCTCTCTTAGCATGATATTCTCCAATTTCATCCATTTGCCTGCAAATGCCATAATTTTATCATTCTTCATGGCAGAGTAATATTCCATTGTGTATATATGCCACAGTCTCTTTATCCATTCATCAACTGAAGGGCATCTAGGTTGGTTCCACAATCTGGCTATGGTGAATTGAGCAGCAATGAACATTGATGTGGCTGTATCTCTGTAGTATGCTGATTGTAAGTCCTTTGGGTATAGGCTGAGGAGTGGGATAGCTGGGCCAAATGGTGGGTCCATTCCAAGCTTTCTGAGGAATCTTTCCAGAGTGGCTGCACTAATTTGCAATCCCACCAGCAATGTATGAGTGTACCTTTTTCCCCACATCCTCACCAACAACTATTGTTGCTTGTGTTCTTGATAATCACCATTCTAATTAGGGTGAGATGAAATCTTAGGGTAGTTTTGATTTGCATTGCTCTTATTACTAGAGATGTTGAACATTTTTCCTATATCTGTTGATTGCTTGTAGATCTTCTGTGAAGAGGCTGTTCATTTCCTTAGCCCATTTGTTGATTGGATTTTTTGTATTCTTGGTGTAGAGTTTTTTGAGTTCTTATAGATTCTGGAAAAAAGCACTTTATCTGAAGTACGAGTGGCAAAGATATTCTCCCACTCTGTAGGCTCTCTCTTCACATTACTGAGAGTTTCCTTTGCTGAGAGAAAGCTTTTTAGTTTGAATCTATGCCAGTTGTTGATTCTTGCTTTTATTTCTTGTGCTATGGGAATCCTGTTAAGAAAGTCTGATCCTAAGTCAACAAGTTGAAGGTTTGGACCTACTTTTTCTTCCATAAGATGCAGGGTCTCTGCTCTGATTCCGAGGTCCTTGATCCATTTTGAGTTGAGTTTTGTGCAGGGTGAGAGATAGGGGTTTAATTTCATTCTGTTGCATATGGTTTTCCAGTTTTCCAGCACCATTTGTTGAAGAGGCTATCTTTTCTCCATTGCATATTTTTGGAACCTTTGTCTAGTATGAGAAAATTGTATTTATTTGGGTTTGTGTCCGTGTCCTCTATTCTGTACCATTGATCTACCTGTCTATTTTAGTACCAATACCATGCCGTTTTTGTTACTATTGCTTTGTAATAGAGTTGAAGATCTGGTATTACGATATCCCCTGCTTCACTCTTTCTACTGAGGATTGCTTTAGTTATTCTGGATTTTTTTATTCTTCCAGATGAATTTCATAATTGCTTGCTCTATTTCTGCAAGGTACATCATTGGGATTTTAATTGGAATTGCATTGAATCTGTATAGCACTTTAGGTAGTATGGCCATTTTGACGATATTAATTCTGCCTATCCAAGAACATGGGAGATCTTTCCATCTTCTAAGGTTTTCTTGAATTTCTTTCTTTAGTGTTCTGTAGTTCTCATTGTAGAGGTCTTTCACCTCTTTTGTGAGATTGATTCCCAAGTATTTTATTTTTTTCAATGCTATTGTGAATGGGGTAGTTTTCCTAATTTCTCTTTCTGAAGATTCATCACTTATGTATAAAAATGCATTGGATTTATGAGCATTGATCTTGTAACCTGCTACTTTACTGAATTCACTTATGAGTTCTAAAAGTTTTCTGGTGGAATTTCCAGGTTTCTCTAAATATATAATCATGTCATCAGCGAACAGGGATAGTTTGAGTTCTTCTTTTCCAATTCGTATCCCATTAATTTCTTTGGTTTGTCTGATTGCTCTGGCTAGAGTCTCAAGGACGATGTTGAATAGAAGTGGTGAAAGAGGGCATCCCTGCCTTGTTCCAGTTTTTAGGGGGAATGCTTTCAGTTTTTCACCATTTAGAATGATATTGGCCATGGGCTTAGCGTAGATGGCCTTTACAATGTTAAGGAATGTTCCCACTACCCCAATTTTTTCTAGTGTTTTGAGCATGAAGGGGTGCTGTATTTTGTCAAATGCTTTTTCTGCATCTATTGAAATAATCATGTGATTCTTAACTTTAAGTCTGTTGATATGGTGAATGACATTGATTGATTTCCAGATGTTGAAACAACCTTGCATCCCTGGGATAAACCCCACTTGATCGTGGTGCACTATCTTTTTAATATATTTTTGTATGTGATTTGCTAAAATTTTGTTGAGAATTTTTGCGTCGATGTTCATTAAGGATATTGGTCTGAAATTTTCTTTCCTCGATGTGTCTCTGTCTGGTTTAGGTATCAGGGTGATATTGTCTTTATAGGACCAATTTGGGAGGGTTCCCTCCTCTTCTATTTCATGGAATACTTTGAGGAGTATTGGAGTGAGCTCTTCTTTAAAGGTTTTGTAGAACTCGGCTGAGAACCCATCTGGTCCCGGACTTTTCTTTGTTGGTAGGCTTTTGATGACATCTTCTATTTCATTGTTAAAATTGATTTATTTAAGTTGTGTATGTCCTCCTTGTTCAGTTTAGGTAATTCATAAGTCTCCAGAAACTTGTTGATGTCTTCAAGGTTTTCTGTTTTGTTGGAGTATAGATTTTCGAAATAGCTTCTAATTATGTTTTGTATTTCACTCGTGTCTGTTGTGATATTTCCTTGTTCATTCCGAATTTTAGTAATTTGAGTTTTCTCCCTCTTTCTCTTTGTTAGTGTGGCTAAGGGCTTATCAATTTTGTTTATTTTTTCAAAGAACCAACTATTTATTTTGTTAATTTTTCCGATTGTTTCTTTTGTTTCAATTTTGTTGATTTCGGCTCTGATGTTAACTACTTCCTGTCTTCTACTACTTTTGGTGTTGGTCTGTTCTTCTTTTTCTAGGGCTTTGAGATGTAGTGTTATTTTGTTTATTTGTTGTTTTCTACTTCTTTTGTTGAATGTGCCTCATGAAATAAATCTTCCTCTATGTACTGTTTTCATAGTGTCCCAGAGATTTTGATATGATGTGTCTATGTTCTCATTACTTCTAAGAATTTTTTTATTTCCCTCCTGATGTCTTCTGTTATCCATTCATCATATAATAGTGTATTATTTAATCTCCAGGTATTGGAGAAGTTTCTGTTTTTCATTCTGTCATTTATTTCTAATTTCAATCCATTATGATCTGATAGAGTACAAGGTAGTATCTCTATCTTCTTGTATTTGCTAACAGTAGCTTTGTTGCATAAAATGTGGTCTATTTTAGAGAAGGATCCATGTGCTGCTGAGAAGAAAGTGTATTCGTTCTTTGTTGGATGGTATATTCTATATATGTCCATTAAGTCTAAATTGTTGTGTTATTGAGATCTATGGTTTCTTTATTCAATTTGTGTTTGGAAGATCTATCCAGCGGTGAGAGAGGTGTGTTAAAATCGCCTAGTATTAATGTGTTGTGGTCTGTTTGATTTCTGGAATTGAGAAGGATTTGTTTGACATACATGGATGAGCCAATGTTCGGGGCATAGATATTTATGATTGTTATGTCTTGCTGATTTATGCTTCCCTTAAGCAGTATGTACTGTCCTTCTTTATCCCTTCTGACTAGTTTTGGCTTGAAGTCCACATTATCTGAAATGAGGATGGATACTCCAGCTTTTTTGCTGCATCCGTGTGCATGGTATGTTTTTTCCCATCCTTTCACCTTTAGTGTACGGGTATCTCTTTCTATGAGATGAGTCTCTTGCAGGCAGCATATTGTTGGATTTTTCTTTTTAATCCAATCTGCCAGTCTATGTCTTTTGATTGATGAGTTCAGGCCATTAACATTCAGGGTTATTATTGTGATATGATTTGTATTACCAGTCATTTGACTCATTTTTGTTTTTTGACATGATTTGGTTTCTCCTTTATTTGGCTATTCCTTTAGGCTAGTTCCTCCCGTTGCTGATTTGCATCATTGTTTTTCATTTCTTCCTCATGGTATATTTTGCTGAGAATGTTCTGTAATGCCGACTTTCTTTTTGTAAATTCCTTTAACTTTTGGTTCTCATGGAAGGATCTTATTTCATCGTCAAATCTGAAAGTAAGTTTTGCTGGGTATAAGATTCTTGGTTGGCATCCCTTTTCTTTCAGGGCTTGGTAAATGTTGTTCCAGGCCCTTCTAGCTTTTAGGGTCTGGATTGAAAAATCTGCTGATATTCTTATTGGTTTCCCCTGAATGTAATTTGATTCTTTTCTCTCACAGCCTTTAAAATTCTGTCTTCATTTTGTATGTTAGGTATTTTCATTATAATGTGCCTTGGTGTTGGTCTGTTGTAATTTTGTATATTTGGAGTCCTATAAACCTCTTGTACTTGGTTTTCCATTTCATTCTTCAGATTTGGGAAATTTTCTGATATTATTTCATTGAATAGATTGTTCATTCCTTTGGTTTGTTTCTCTAAGCCTTCCTCAATCCCAATAATTCTTAAATTTGGCCTTTTCTTGATATCCCATAATTCTTAGAGATTCTGTTCATGATTTCTTACTATCTTCTCTGTTTGGTCAACTTTGTTTTCAAGATTAAATATTTTGTCCTCAATGTCTGAGATTCTGTCTTCCAGGTGTTTTATCCTATTGGTTATGCTTTCTATGGAGTTTTTAACTTGGTTAATTATTTCCTTCATTCAAGGATTTCTGTTTGTTTGTTTGTTTGTTTTTTTCAGTATCTCTAACTCTTTATTGAAATGATCTCTTGCTTCCTGTATTTGCTCTTTTAACTGTTGATTGGTGCTATCATTTAATGCCTGCATTTGCTCTTTCATCTCCTCCTTCAATGCCTGCATTTTCTCTTTCATCTCCTCGTTTGCTTCCCTGATTGTTTTAATTATGTACATTCTGAACTCCCTTTCTGACATTTCTGCTGTGCTGTCATTGGGTTTTATTGATATAGTATCTAGGTTTATTTGGAACATTTTCTTCCCTTGCTTTCTCATATTCGTCAGATGTCAGTGGGACCCTGAGATATTGCAGATTTCCTCTATTGGCTTATAGTGTCCCTATAGATTTCCAGTGTATCACCTCCCAGCCGTCAGTAGCCTGAAGTCTTGGAGGAACTTGATAATGCAGTGCTTCCGAAGAAAACTGCCCCTAGCCCGCTACTGGTTCCAGGGCTTGGAGCTGGCTCTGTGCCAAAAGGCTCTCACTGGGGGGCCTTCTCCTAGAAGCTGGCCGTGTGGGAGGAACCCACCACCGGAGTGAGTAGGGCTACCTGGGGAAGACTCTAGCTGCCCTGCCCTGCTCTGATAAGCCGCCCCTATTCATGCCTGCCGCCCAAGCCGAGCTTCACCCGGTGGGGGAGACTCACCCCATGGCTCCATTTTAGTCTGAGTCTCTCAATGCCTCCCCTTCTTGAATCCTGGGTTCTGGAGCGACTGGAGATGCAGTCACCCTCTAGTCTGCCATCTTGAATCGCTCCGTGGAAAGAGCCTGTGGCTGGAGGGAGCAGGGCCGCCTGGAGAAGTCTCTGGCTGCCCTGCCCTGGTCCCAGAGGCTGCCTGCGGGTCAGAGCTCTCTGTTGGCTCAGGGACTTGTGGCTGGCTCTGTGTAGAAAGGCTCTCACTGGGTGGTCTGCCCCGAGAAGCTAGCTTTGAAAGGTGCCTCCCGCCGGAGGGGGCCTGGCTACTTTGGGAAGTCCCTGGCTGCCCTGTGCTGGTCCCTGAAGCTGCCTGTGAACCGGAGCTCGCTGGGCTGGCTCAGGGACTTGGAGCTGGTTCTATGCAGAAAGGCTCTCACTGGGGGGCCTGCACCGCGCAGCTGGCCGTGTGGGAGGAGCCCACCGCCAGAGTGCACAGGGCTGCCTGGGGAAGACTCTAGCTGCCCTGCCCTACTCTGATAAGCCGCCCCTATCCAGGCCTGCCGCCCAGCCGAGCTTCACCCGGTGGGGGAGACTCACCCCGTGGCTCTATTTTAGCCCGAGTCTCTCAATGCCTCCCCTTCTTGAACCCTGGGTTCTGGAGTGACCGGAGATTCAGTCACCCTCTAGTCTGCCATCCTGGATTGTCCCCACAATGTACCATTTCAATTTGTAATTTCACTTTGCTTTTAATCTCAAAAATAGTTTATAATTTATACCCTAAAATATTTGTTGTTTTGTTATTTTTGCTTCTTTAGAGGATTGCAATTATTCATATTATTTCCAAATTGGTCATTTTAATTGGCCTTTTTTCTTAATTATATGATTCTTCTATTTACATATTTTTCCTATTTACTTTCATTTCCTTTTTCATTGTATCCTTTGTTTTCAAAATTGTCTGTTTTTCAATGAACTTCTTGTAAGTTCAGTTTGATTTGTTTAAGAGTTTTAGGGTTTTATACATTTCTTTCTTGAGTTCTGCAAACTGATCATTTTTATCTCAACATAACTTACCAGAGATATGTTTGCTTTGGACGCTTACTTGATAGACAAGTTAATTATTTTTTAATTTAGGAAAGCATCTTCCTTTTAAAAATGTTGCCTTTGTGTAGATCTTATGTTGGTGCCTTCATATATCACTTTTCAGTAAAGAAGGTGAACTTTTCCTGCACCAAATATTAGCCAAGAGAATATACTAGAGAGAGAAAAGTACACTCTTTAAGACAAATTGAAATTTTCTTAAGATCTAGGGTCCTAGGTATGACGTTGCCTCTGTGAAATTAAGATGGCATGGACCTTTTCTCAATTCACATCCTCTTTCTAAGTGGAAAATGAAAAAATATAACTTACATATATAGAGAGAGTGTCCATATGATTGCTAATTTGGTCCTAACATCTCTGCTTCCTGAGTTAAGTAAAATTCATGCCAGGTGTATTGCTATTTCTGCTACTAAAAATAAGGAACTTGGGTTTATTCCTAACATGGTCTTCATTTTGTATACTGCATTTTCCTTTTTGCTTTCTCTGAGTTGAAACTCTCTAATGCCATCTCCGTATTATCATTTGTTGGTTTCTCATTCTGGCTCTGCTATGTGATCTCTGCTGTGAGCCACCCTTCCAGATATTCTGTGAGCTGGGGTTTTAGATGTTTTTCAGTTTCACCCAACATGGTATTTCTGTTTTTCACTCATTATTCTCCTTGGTGATTTTGAATGTTTTTAGAGAAGACAAGGGGAAAAGCTGATTTTACATTCCAGTGCCCAAATAAAAAGACCTCTTCATTATTTCTTAATTTTTTATTCAATTGTGTTTTATGTGACTAGGTAAGTTCTTCAGGGAGAATTTTCAGAACAAATAACAGAAGACTTGAACTTTGAGACCTAATATGCTTAAAAATATTAGGTCTCTTAAAAAATGTCATCTTTATACATGAAACTTTATACATATAATTTATATCAGACTAGTTATTAGGAAGAAGTAATTTATCTTCACAACTCCAAAGAAGCTCGCATTGTTTCCTGTTTCTGAACATTACTATGTGGAAATACCAAATCTGCGTGCATTTGTCTTCATATGTGACTGTTTCTTCTTCCAGAAAACACATAATATTCTTTCATTTACCTATGAGTTCAATTATCATCACCAAGTTATACCTCATCCATGATTGTCTGCTAATTCATCATTAAGTCTTACTGTATCTCTAGTAACCCCTTTTGATGTGTGTGACAAATTGTTTTCCAAAATCAGCACAATATCATCCATCCTATATGTTCTTCTTTAAATGTGACATTGTCACTCATGAAGAAGTAGAATGAATGTTACTTCACCTTAAATGTGGGAAGGTCTATGACTTTGGACTTTGAAGAGTATGTCATAAAAAATGCCATGCACATCTGCCTTGTTCTCTTCAAACATTGGGTCTCAGAAGTGTAGAGTCACAGGATAAGTCCAAGAGTTCTGAGGTCCTGATTCACTGGGGAAACCCAGACTACTGAGGGCGAGACCATATAGCAGAGGCCCTAAGACTTCTCCATGGAGAGAGAGGTGACTGGCCAGCCCTAAGCACCAAGAGTTCCTAAGCCAGAACCACCCAGGAAGCCACAAGATAGTAAGAAAGAGAGAGAGAGAGAGAGAGAGAGAGAGAGAGAGAGAGAGAGAACGAGAGAGAGAGAGAGAGAGAGAGAGAGAGAGAGAACCCTGCCATTCTCAGATTTCTTTCATTTCCTCTCTAGTCATTTTCATTCTTAAAATTTTCCCTTTGTAGCATGTGTGATCATATCTATCCTACCTCCCAGACCATTGTCTTCATTTATAGTGTTCATATTGTTCATTTTCTTGATTTTTACTATGCCAGTTCTAGCTTTTGCTAACATGGCCTGTAATTATTTTCATTTTATGCTTCTCCTCAATTCCTTTTCCTGGATTTGTTGGTAACTCCTATATTTTATATGATTATTTCATGGAAATTTCATGTTCTAAGCATCAATCTTTCTTGCCTTGTAAACTTTTACCCATTCCTCCATTCATTTTGGTGGTGGTTTTTGTACACTGGATTTGCCCTAGTACCTGTTCTTTCAATAGGCAGAAAGATAGTATAAATAGATTCCCATTTTATAGGCTCCCTCCTTAATAAACTGTCCTTGGAACCATCTGTTTGTAGATCTAGCTGGAGAACTAAATACTGTTGTTTTGGTTTTGTTCTTTTCTTTGGTTCACTCTATCTGCTTCTGGGTATTGACAACAAAAACTAGTGGAAGCAATGAATGATTTGGGTCATGGAACAATTGATAGATGAACTTCTATCTCTAAATGCAAATCGTTACATCCTCTCCAAAGAGGGGGTGGTCCTTTCCTTGGGGTGAGGTCAACACCTTTCGTCTTTCCCTCATTACATTTATCAGTTCCTCCCGCCCCTTTATCTTCTCAGAAGTCTCCGGGCTCTTTCACCCAGGCCTGTCTGTCGACTTTTTGCTTCTCCTTCAATGTATCCTTTGAAGAAGAAACCCCATGGTGATAAGATGATGAGGGATGTCAGTAGCTCTTTCAAGTCCAATTCTATGCTCTCCTACAAAATAAGACCTCAAGCAGAGCCACCCCTGCGTTCCACTCTTGGCTCCCCATGTCCCCGTGCTGCCTTTCAAGGATATGTATTCTGGACAATACGATCCACAACTCTGTCATTTACTCTGTTGAAAACACTATCACATTCACCCCTTTGGAGAAATAGTTGAATCTCAGTCTTCTTCCACTCTGTTAAAAATCTCCATGTATCTGGCATAAATTCTTCATGATTTGTGCTGAGAGGTTGTTCAAGATCCGTGGCTCCATTGGAAATTGTATTTTCCTGTTTTCATATAGAGTGTGTATTTTGATGAATTTTTGGGAAGAGAACTTTGCCAGTGTTCAGTAACTATTTCATTGTCCTGAAAAAACCCCAATCAGTGCTTCTTAGCATGACAGATTTGTGATTATTTCTTTCTTCTAAATTTGCATATGCTGCCAAGAAGCTCACAGGCTTCCAGGAATTTTTATTAAGAATTTGAGATATTTCAGCAAGGAATTTTATCTCTGCTAACAAGATCAAGTGTATAACTGGAACTAAACATGCTTCATTTCATGCTAACTTGCTGCTCTGTAGATAAATGTGAAACATCCCTTTGTGGCCAAATGTACAATTCAATGGAATTGTGTTGCCTTGATTCTTTAAGTGCCTTGTGAGTGTCAAGAGGGGAGAGTAAACCTTTCCTGATTGACGTATGTCAACTGTCATGAGCTCCATGGACATATACAGTGATAAGAGAGTTGGTGACTGTTGGGATTCACAGACAAAAACATCTTCTGTAGAGTCTACTGCAAAAGAAGCAGTATTCACCCTTGGAGTTGTGACCTGTCTCTGTCCTTAAGATTCTGCATTAAGACAGGCTGTCAAAGATAAGACAGGATGTGAGAGAGGCCCTGCTACGGGGCACCTCAGGTAAGGTTTTAATAGCTATCTGTGCTTGAATAAGAATCCTCCTGATACCTAGTTTTTTCTCCTAGTACAATGAAGTAATATCTTCATATTTCTAAAATGACACTTCTATCTGGGAGAAATAATAATTGATGCCAATTTCATATGGAACAATTTTATGGAAAACACTTAGGTCTGATATTCCAAGTCTATGAGAATGATGTGACTGTTCTTGTTTCACCAGGGAAAGGCTTGTCTGTCTGCATACATACAAGAGGAAGAGGAAAATAGCCTTGATTCTATATGTCATAGGGTGCATGTAAGCAGTTAAGGTTGGTATTTTCTTTTCTCACCTGCTTACAAACATATTGGATTCATACTCCTGAAGTAAAATATATGCTACTGCATTAAACTGATGCAATGATTGGTGCTAGGCAAACAGATGATGTGTAGAATGAGATAGATTAGGGAAGATACGAGATGGCTGATAAATTTTATGATAAACAGACTGAATGGATGGATCTTCTGCTTTTCATTTTTCATCTTTCCACAAATGTTCTCATATGTTTTTCTATAAAGCACAATAACATTCCTTGCAATAGAATGTAGAGTATTTATATCTCTTCTCAAAGACAATTTTTCTTCTACATTGCTCTACCTTGACACTGAGCGATATGTCAGCGGTGTCCCAAGGATTATCAGTCAATCACAAATATTCATTGAACACACAGTGTGTGCTGAGAACCATGCCATCCATTTTGGGGTGGTTCAAAGAGAGCAGGATATTCAGCTATAGCCCTTGATCAAAAGGTAGGAACAGGAAGAGAAAGACGAAGTAGAATACAGGAAGGAACATGATTCATGGGACTTTCCAAAGGTCTATTCCAGGTTTCTCCTCCTCCCCCTCCTCCTCCTCCTCCTCCTCTTCTTCTTCTTCTTCTTCTTCTTCTTCTTCTTCTTCTTCTTCTTCTTCTTTTCTTCTCTCTCTCTCTCTCTCTCTCTCTCTCTCTCTCTCTCTCTCTCTCTCTCTCTCTCTCTCTCCCTGCCTCCTAGGAATCTCTTCTACTCACAGGAGCATTTTAGCATGCAATATACAATTAGAAATTGAGTGCCTGTAATATGTCATTACATATTACGGGAAAGAAAAAACTAATTCAAAAAACAAGACTGATTCTCTGTCCTCAGAAGCTTATAGGATAGTGATAAAGAGGAACACATAGAGTCACTGCCTAGTCAATGCACTGATTGCAAGTTTATGTGGCACAGAGCATGGGCATTTAATCCTGCCTAGAGCAGAGCAGGGGGTGTTCCTGGAGGAGCTGATACTTGTGTCAATCTTTGAAAGTTGAAAAAGAGCTAAAATATGATAAGGGAAAGAATCTATTCTAAGCAGAAAGGATGTTGTGAGCAAAGACAGGAAAAGGAGAGAGTACACACGTACTCGGTGTTGCTGAAGCTGAGAGGAAGGGTGGTGAAAGAGGGAGTCTTGGCGAACTTGACTTCCATGTTAAGACACCTAGGTTGTACTCTTTGGGCAAAGGGACCGCTCAAGAGTTTTAAACTAAAGAATAACAGGATCAGATTCCTAATTTAAATCTCTCTGATGGTTCAGTGACAGATTGGTTTGAAGGGAACAAGACTAAGGATAGAAAATTGGTTAATAGACTGTTTCAGTGGTCAGGTTTCAAAATGATGAGGTGCCATCCCAATAATGCCTGTAGATTAAGAGGAGGACAGATCTGAAGAACATTTAGGCAAAATTAGTAAACTCCGTCATGACTCGTGTAAGCATAACAGGGAGAGCAGAGGAAAAGAAAAACCTAACTAACTACCTGTTATACTCTGCAAGAATTGCAAGAATCTCCACTACTGTCTTTCACGGTCCCATTTATTAGCCCAAAGTCATGGCAGTTGTGCCTCCTGTTGAACAGTTCAGAATTGGGAGCACCTGTGTGACTTTAATCCATGGATATTTACAAATCATTGGAAGCATGATGTTGAATGCAGACACATCATTGGGAATACCAAGCCCAGAGTTCCTTGACTTTTCTCGCACTGTGGCAGAAGTTGATCAGCAGTCTTCTACCATGCACAAGCTCAGGGGGCTCTGCATGTGGACACCCCAGAAAGAAGGCAGGCAGGCTGCAAGAGTGAACCAGTTTGCTCTCGGCAGCAGGACGACTCTTCCCAAGTCTCCTGCCACTGCTACCGTATTCACTCTGCATCAAAAAAGTACACATGAGAGGAAAGGAGACTGAGTCTGCTACCAACAGAGCAAAGGCAACTCCTGGTGCCAGCTGTGCGTCGCACCCCAGGATGTCTGACAACTGGCTCACTCACCCCATGGATAGTTGAGGATGTGATGCACAGACATGAAATGTGTGAGACTCTTCTCCATTTGTGTCCAAAACCTTCATTTTCTCAACTAGATGTGAGACCAGAGAATACAATAATTTCTTTGACTCTTTTTTTTTTTTTTAGAGGGAAGGATCATCTACTTCCATATGCTCTGTCCTATCCAGTGTATTGTTACTTCATTAAGATACTGTTAATAATATTAATGATAACAGCAATATTTAGTGCCTAGAAGATATACTTGAAAATTTTTAAATGGTGGATTAAGGAATAGTTTTTCCAATATACAATCTCTGTAACCTTTAAGAAATGTCATTAACAAAGTATAGACTAATCGTCAGAGACACAAGCTATAAACATCCTTAATACAGAGAGATGACAAAATGAGGTCAAGTAATTAGACCAGAATCAATAAAGCTGTAAGAAATAGACACCTGAACATGGAAAAGAATGTCAGAACCTCATCTAGGAAACTGGAAAATTCCCTCTAAGACATGTTCTCAAAGCCACTCTATGACTGAGACTATCAAATTCAAATACAGCAAAAGGGAAAATGAGGCCAGCAATGCATAACCAAAATAAAACAACAAATGTTAAAGCAGACAAAGCCACAACCAAGAAAGCAGCTTTTATAATAGACTCTCAGACAGAATTTTAAGAGGAAAATTACTGTGCTATCTTCCAAATTAAGTAAACATGGCTACTTGTGTGGCGCTAAAGCTCATCATGCGCACAGCATGCTTCTAGTTTGTGCCTTGATGATTGCTGAACTATTGTAAACAAGTGGGCCAGGAAGCGTATGTCAAGAATGATGTACTCATTTTGTAGAGCTAACCAGGAAAACATGTTACTAATGAAAATAACATTGCCAAGAGACACATTCATTTCCCCATTGATCCGTTGATGGACTGTATTTATGGTATTGTAGTTCTCTATTCAGAATCATCATATAAACATGCAACCATTCTAAACTAGCTCTATTTCTCACTTTTTAAGAACTTTGTCACTACTGAGAAGAATGAGGAGCTAGCTCAATACTATGCTGCCTACAAAAGCCAAAGTAACTCCTGATGGGATAAATAATATTTAAATGTTTGCATGCAAGATTTAAGTGGATTAATAAAATTTGGTTCAAGTAAAATAAAATGACTTTTTGAATATTAGTTTTTCTTTTTTTTTTTTTTTTAATAACCTGAGTACATGGAATAAGTTATGTCTGTACTGAAACATTGATCCTCCTGGTCCCAGGGGGGCAGTAAGACAGAATCTGTATGGAACAGAATCACCTCCTTCAACAAGCAGCTGCAACACTTTTATTCTTATTTGCTGTATAAATACTATAATTTTCTGTGTGTGTCATAATGTGCAAAATTCAGGAGAAATTAGTTTGGAAATGGATATTGTGTTTTGAGTTGTGTGTGTGTATGTGTGTGTATGTGTCCATTTGTCTACATTTAACTTTAATATTTTGTTGTTGTTTTTTTTTTTTCTGTTCCCAACTAGTGTTTTGGTCTTGGTTTGACATTAGTACGGCCTAGAAGAATGATCTTTAGTCTGTTAGTGGCTGGACTGAGAAAAATATTCAACTTTCGCACTAAAATTTAACACAATCTACGAAGAAGAACCTAGTCTCTAGGTCTCTATTGTGTGAAATTAAACTTTGTAACTCCCACCAAGTATACAATTTTTTTCTCACAATAAATGTACTCCCCATTCTTATCCTTCTTAGTTATTTGTTGTAGAGAAAACTATGGAGGTAGAACAAAGTGCTATATATGGCAATTATAATACCTCCTGGCTTCACTCTGGAGTCCAGGTCTTGCCACTTCCATGTTGACCTTGTGGCCAGTCGGGGTTCACTGGGATAACATGAGGACACTGAGCCAGAAGCAGCATTTGCAAGAAAAGGGCCTGGTGTGAGTAGGCCAGCAGGCAGAATTGCAATTGATAGGAAAAAAAAATAAGAAACACAAAGAGGAACACTTGGGAATTAATATTTTTAACCATGAAGACCATTTGAGGACATCTACAATGCTGAAGCCTCAAAATGGGGTTTAACATAGAACAGGTCTCTTCCCTCCAACCTCCAACGCTTGGTCCACAGTACCCACTCTATTTGTCTTTCAAGGCCCTGTGTGACCTTGGTCCCTTGTGTACTCACTCCGCCACCATTCCCTCCCCTGGATCAGCACATCCAGTCACATCAACCTTCCCTTCCATGCTCAGCATACAGGTGCATCCTAATCCCAAATTTTATACATGTATTCTGGGATACCCTTTCTAAAGTGCTTTTTCTCCAAGTGTTTTTTATCTATTTTATTTACTACAGCTTAATATTGCTTTGCTTATTTATTTGTCTATTGTTCCTTGGTTTTCTGTTTCAGAACCTTCATCCATCTCCTCCCATTAAAAGTTAATCTCAATTTTACCGGTGACCTATGGTAGATGATAATAATGGCCACAACTAATCCCACACTCCTTTTCAATGTGACATTGTAGCAACCCCCATTAAGAAGTGGATTCTATTTTTTTGCCTCTCACATTCAAGCTGGATTTGCATACAAAAATGCAGTAGAAAAGATATTGCTTATGTCCCAATTGTAGACCCAGAAAACCTTGAACAATCCATGTAATTTCTTAGACTCCAGTCTAGCTACCAGATGAAGAAGATTTTATGAAGCATAGCTGATTAATCTAATTTTTACCAAACAAGGTCATAGACATGTGCAAACATCCAGTCAAAAACCACAAAGCCACCAATCCTCTCTGCATTTAACTAACCACAGTGCCTGAGAGAGTCCAGCCAAGATCAGCCAAACCTAGGACAGCTCCTCTCAAATGCTGATCAATGTACTTTTGCTTTTAAAATAAAGAACACTGAATATTCATTCTGAGTTTGTCAACATATCAACCATTAACAAGGCCCTGGGGCCTAACAAGCCTATAGCCTGTGGAAGTCCTTCTGGATCCAGGATTTAGTATTTGTATTCCAGTGCCTTGGGCATGAACTTTTCTCCCAATTCATTGATTTGCCTATTCTGTTTAATAGCTTGCCAGATACCTCCTTCTTTCTTCAATCCAAGATGCTGGACTTGGGTTTTTCTGTATTTGCATGTACATCCTAGAAAAATCTCTTTTTCCCATAAAGGCTGGTTTTAATTTTGACAAACCCAAATGGGTGGTTTATGAGTGTTAGTTCAGGCTTTCCAAGGAGATGTCATATTGGTTAAAGGCCTCTAATTGATATTTCAAGAGTCCTACATATTTCTCAGTGAAATTGTAAACCTGTAGTTTCAATTTCTACTCTCTGGTAGATCTGAGTTTCTCTATTCTTTTCTGAATATTTTTCCTATTTTATAGACAACAGCCAGAATACAGGTAAATTATCATCTCATTTGAATCCCTTAAATATAGTAAGTGAATATTTTTAAGAGAAAAAAGCAACATCTAATTTTTCTAGATCAAAAGTCTCCAGTGAACATAAAGTTTTCATTTTCTTTGTAAAGATTCATTTCATTTTTAGCTATTTATTTGTTTTAAGCAGTGATAATCACATTCATTCTCTGCCTTATATTTTTAAATATGTTTAGAGTTTGCAGGGTGCTGCTGATTATATTTTGCAAAGCAGGATAATGATATCTCATCCTGCATATCATTTTTATAACATGAGCTTTCTGCTCCTTTCTCCACTCCCCTTTCCCTTCCGGCTGCACAGAACTTTGTGACTGTCTCTGCCAGGAGAATGCATCAGAAGCAGCACTATGTGACCTCCCAGGACAGAGCATAGAATAAAACCGGAGAAATTAAAATGCATGAGACCAACCTATTAACCAACGGAGGGACAAAAGTTAAACACATCAACAGTGGGTCATCACAGTCACTTAGAGGGATTAAACAAAGAGATGTCTAGGCCCCGCCTCCATGTTTTTTGATTTAGTAAATCTAGAACTGCATCTCTGACTAGTTTTCAAGTGATGCCAATGTGCTGGTCTGGGGACTCCACTTTGAGAAACGTGAATGAAAGGAAATGGAAATTCACACAACGGTGATCTACTAATAAAAAGGTAAATAAAATCAAGTTCAGTGTTATGTTTCTCTAAAATAACTCGAGACAACAACAACAACAACAAATAGATTCAATGATGATTAGGGGAAGTTTTCACACGAGGTCCCTACTCCCTTAAGTTTTCACCTTTTAAACTGAATAAGTAGTAGGTGATTATTTAATCCCTATATTTTCAGTTGATTAGACATCACAAATCGCCTTTAGACCATAAATACTATAAAAAAGCATATAATCTTAACAAAGAAGAACCATTTAAGAGGCACACAAAGAATGGTAATCAATAAAAGTGACCACACTTTTACATTTAAAGCATTCGGACAATTAGAAATGCAAACACTTCATGCTAAGATACCTTGCCTTGGTCCCTAAATCATGATGTTTGAAGATTAACCATTTGGGGGGCAATTTAAAGAATCATCAGCTCAACCCTATGATTAATACAGTCAAAGCTACCAGGAAAGAACAAGAACTAAGCCCAAATTACTCCTGCAGACACAGTCACAAGCCACCACAGCTGAGCCCACTACTGTTCTACAGAAGGGGCCTTCTACATGTTGAATCAGGGCAGGGCCATTGTGTGTTACCTAGAGGGTCACAGCCACAGAAATCATTCTCTTCTTTTGTCCTTAGGAGGAAAAAGTGTTGGTGTGAGAGGATACACAATTGTCTACTGATGAAATAAAGTATCTTCTTTTTTAAAGTGTCAGGCAAGGCTGGAGATGTGGCTCAGTGGTAGAGTGCTTGCCTGGCATGCGTAAGGTCCTGGGTTCCATACTCAACACCACATATAAATAAAGAAAATAAAGACCCATTGACAACTAAAAGAAAAAGAAAAAGAACAAGAAAATGTCAGGCATTTTTTTCAGACTAGAAGAAAGCCGTTACACACTTTTCCAGTTGTTGTTCTACACACTTAATACTAACAAGGAAAAAACATGAACATCCTTCTATCATTTGACAGACTCCTTTTCCTTATATATACTGGTTCTGGATAACAACTAGACTTTTTCCTCTTCTTCCCAAGAGGAAGTGTGGAATCAAAACAAACCTGACGATCTGTGTGCGCCATGGCAGCGTAGGAGCGCTGACTCTCTTTGGCGCCATTCTCACAGATCTAGAACATTCCAGGCTCCACTTGCTCTAAAAAATGTCAGTTACCCCAAGAACTGACAGTTGGATTGTTCAACACTCTGACTTTTTCCCAAATATTTAACACTGGCAACAACATGATACCCAGGAATCAGTATTCATACTATGATTTTGTGCATGGAGGAGAGGGAAACATTGCTTCTAGTCAAAATTTATTAAGAAACTTTATTTTTCCTTGGAGCTGACACACTAATTATCCAGAGTCTTCACAGGAATTATTATTTTTTTTAATTCAACAAAAAATATTTAGAACATACTCTAAATGCCAGGTAACCTGATAGGAATCAAGTACAAGCTGAAAATAAGATGAATTTTTTTCTCTCAATGTTCCATATTAACTAATGGGATGTAAAACATGAAAATAAATAATTATGATACATTTCAATGAGTGTTATTTTAGTGGTTGGTATTGAACAGTTGAGACCCAAAGAAAAGTCAATAAATCGGTGTTAATTTGATAGAGAAACACTTCAGAGAGGAGTGATATTTAAATGTTTAAGTATTTGCCCAGTAGAAAATATAGGAAGAATTACAAGGAAAAATAATAAAATTTTGTAGTGAGTAGCCTGGTAAGCAAAGGAAGCTTGTAATAATTGAAAATAAAGCATCTTGACTTTCATGGCAAGAGTTGATCTGTGGGAAAAATGCTTAATGTGGATCATGGGAATTATACACCAGGTTCAAGCTAACAGGAGTAGCCACCAAGATGTCATCAAAAGAGCAGAATTATCAATTGCATTTTAGATTAATTTACTACCCTTATTCCACTAAAGAATAGGGCCTTGAGAAAATAGGGCCTTTCAAAGGAAATGGGGAAATGAATTTTTTTCCATAAGGGGGAGGAGACATTTGCAACATCTTCCAGATTGTCTTACTGGAAAGACCAGGTTCACCTGTGGATAAGTAGTGCAGAAACTGTCCTCAGGACCCTGGCTGTGTTCCAGGATTGAAGCTTCAGCAGAAAAACAACCACTTCACCAACTTCACACTGAGCAGTCCCGCAGTCCCCTTTTGACAGTATGTACATACTGGAGTTCTTGAGCATTATCAAAGTCCTGAGAAAGAAACGGTGTGACTGTTCCATGAATCAGTCCCCAGATTTATTTAGATTAGATAAGACACTTATGGTACACTGTAAACAAAGTAATTAAAAACACATTTGCACAAATCTCATTTGCGGCTGATAGGTCTCAGATTTGGTAGTTGCGTGATCTTTACAAATATGGTTTCAATAATGAATTAAGGTTTAATTTATGGATTTTCCTTATTGGATTGTTTAGAAATTAGTGCCCGTTTGGGAAAGATCCTGTTGCATGAAAATTAGTGAGTGGGGATGGGTATAAGGTTAATGGATCTGGGTGTTTAGAATACATTTGTTCACTCAGTTCATCAGCAAGGCAGCCTGGGGCCTGAAAAATAAAACTATCACCATCCTCACAGTTACAGTTAGTATTCATCAAAAGATTAAGTCAAAACAACCAGTTCAAAGTACCATTGAAGCCACAAAGAGGGCCTGTGAGACCCTCAGTCCAAGTGCATAGCACAAAGATCTGAGACCGAAGAGGTTAATTGCACGGATGTCCTACTTCCAGCGTAAGCAAAGTCGCATCTAATACCAAGGCTCTGGTGACAAATGCAGATGTTCTCAACTACGCCACAGACTCTCAGATTCTATGGCTATTTATTTTGTAAACAGGGAACAATTTCTTTTTTTTTGAATGTAGTCATGAGCCACCATGCAGACTAGATACAAATGTATCAGACCCCTGGACATTGTGGTTGGTCAGGATATAACTTTCAGAAAGTCTCCATCTGGTCTACAACCTCCATTTATTGGAGGGAATTTACCTTGCATTTCAAAGGATTGGACCTCTTATAGCCAACCTTCCAGCTTACCAGCTACAGTTCAAGAGTGTGGGATCGGAACTGAGAGGCTCTCTTGAATTGGAGTGATGTAAATTCTGGAACTGCGGGGATGCCCTGGAAAGAACTACAGGCAGACCGGGAGACGAGCACAAAGCTGACATCTGGAGCGAAGCAGAGCGGAGGCCAGCGAGCCCTAGGGAGAGGGTGCCTTAGTCCCTTATTATTATCTGGTTCCCGATGACTTTCCAGTGTCAAGGCTCATCTGTATTTTCCAGTCTTGCATGCTGTAATATATTTCTGAGTCCTCTCAATAAATTTACGCCAGGGAATGGCATCTCGAGCAACAGACTCCAAGAGAAGATGTGAAGCCCTGAGCATTCCTCTTGCCCTGATTATGCGGATGGCACTGTCGCAGAGGATATCGGAAGGACATGAGAACAGGTTTGGTGTGTGTCTGATGTCTTGAATACAAAACCAGAAAGAGACAACTCCAAACCAGACTTTTTACACTGAAAAGGGAGAGAATCAGGGCATTCCTCATAGCAACAGCTAACACGTAGGTCAAGAAACTTGTAAGAAAATTCTATGTGTTGCCCCTGCATCAGTCAGAGTCGGATAACAGATAAGATAAAGAAACATCGAAATTTCTAAAACTTAGCATTCTGGAAGTTTGTTACTCAATGAAATCTTCTCTTTAGGCAGCAGCCTTGGACAGATAGCCTATGAATAATAATTCAGGGACAAAAGCTCAGCCCATCAGCTTCTTAATTCCTTTATCAACTCCTCCATATCCAAGCAATAAGTGAGAGAGAGAATATAGAAATTTGGATCCTTGGAAGTTCTAACACTGCCTGTTTCTAACCCCAAACAAGAATAGTTAAGGATGAAAAAGATCTTGAGCTACAAAAGCCCCAAAATCCTCCCCCAATGACAACAATGAGTTTCAGGGCAGAACCATCCATCTGTTTTTCAGATGGCATTAGAGTTTCAGTCATAAAGTGAGAAGGAGGAATGAAAGTTAGAAAAAGAAAAAAAAAACATAAACCAAGCTTAAGAAACATACCTGGGAAACAACTTTGGCTGTAGTCACTGGCGTAGGAGACACACCAAGTCTATCAAATTTGTAATGGAATTGTGTTACCAGAAGCAACTCGAATCCCAGGAATAACACACCTTTGACAGCAGCAGTCTTAATATAAATGCGGGGCTGTCAAGTTTGCATCAGCAGGAAATGGGCTCCAAACCACCCTGGAGCCACTAAGGACAGCACAGTCCTCACTGCCAACTGCAGACAATGGAATAAAATATGAACAAAACCATAATAAAAAAGGAAGCTTCTCCCAGAAGGAGGAGAACTTGTCCGCAGAGAACAGCAAACCAGGAAGTGTCTGTAAGAGAGTAGAATTAGGTGTTAATAAAGCTCTTCCCTCACTCCTTGGGCAAGATTTTGTAGATTTTATGGGCCAATTATTGGCAGGTCTCTACCCTTTGAACTATTTCTAAATGGGAGATTTATTGCTGTTGCCTGTTGCTGATCCATAATTATGTTGGGTGGGGATAGGGAGCAGGTAACTCATTTCTTTATTTCAAAAGTAACTGGATCAAGATACCACACTTCAGTCTGATGGAGACAATTGGGCAATATCTAAAAACAGTGAACCTTGAGCATAAGTTGTAACCAGGAAAAGTCTTACAGAATTCTCCATGTGTAGGGGAAAGAGAGAACCAGATAATAGAGAAGGCTTGTCACAGCAGCAGAGAGCAGCTTGCTGACTGTAGAACATACAACCAGGAAAATGTCATTTTCTTCCAGGGCACACAACCAGACTCCACCTTCCTTGCAAACAGCTATGACCTTGTGACTGACTTCTGGCCAGTGGAATGGCACTTTCCATTCTGGACCTGGGCCATGCAAAATCAGAATCAATCATCTTTCTCTTCCCCCATTGGCTTATTGGACGTGGAAGCCCAAGAATTCCTTGTGCAAATATTTTTAAAGATGGTGCAAAGTCAACCTGATTCCCTGAATGACTCTCTTTTCCACTGGTGATCATCCAGGCTCCTCATTAATTATAAACTTTTACTGTGATAAAATGAGGTTTAGAGGCTCATCTGTCAACATCTAGAATTATCTTTGCTAATAAGCTCCCCTCCCCTCCTCATAAAAAAAAAAGCTTAATGAGCTCTTGGAGAGAATGTAGGTTCCTGGCAATTAGACCAGACATAGCTAAGAGGATCTGATTGTGCACCAATCATTACTCAGGCCTCTCCAAAGACTAGAGGATACTTTGTCCACAGCCCAGATCTGAGAAAATAAAAATAACACCCCAAAATCAAAACAAACAGGAAATAAAAAATAAAACAAAACACTTTGATTTCTAAATAAGGAATATAAACAGAGTCTCTTCTATCTCCACATCTTTAGTCTCAATAATGCCCCAAGGATAAGGTCATTTAGAAGGGAATAATAGATAGAGGAGCATCCAGCTTTGCTACAAATAAACTGATATCTCTTATGGCCCAGGGTCTAAATTTAGTTTTTAATTCAAATAAGCTATTATATTCCCAGATCATTACTTTTCAATAATTTTCAAGGTGCCTCCTTATAAACCAAGAACTCCAAAAAGAAATTGAAGTCATTGTTATGGGATTTTTATTACAAGGGAAGAAAATCCACCTATATAAGAGAATCCTTAAGGCAGTCAGTCAGATCCCTTCTGCAGCCTTTAGTCACTAAAGTACAAAGAAGTGATGTGCTAAGATCATACATTGTTCCCAAAGGACAATCCTACTTCAAAACTTTCCTAGTAGTTCCCTAAAAATTTCAGATAAGAAAAATCCTCTCAGGAGGGAAAAAAATTTCCATCAGATTTATAAAGCAGTCATCATATGTTGCCACAATAAGTAGTTGATCCTTTTGATAGTAGCAGACATGAGTAGTGGGAACATGAGATTAAGGGGACAATTCTATAGGCTAAGCTTACTATGCTGACCCTCACATGTTTTCTTTTAGAAAACAATTAACCTAAGGCCACTCTGACCCTCTGTGGCCTAAGTCAATAGGACATGCTATATTCTCAGCAGACTGTCTCCTGTGTGCAGGAGAAACGCAGGCCCTTGGCTCCTCTCTGCCAGTAAGAAGAACACAAGCTACATTGAAGAGGGGGCTTGTGTGACCTTAATGCAGAGCAGATTCCAGGACTCAAGGAGACAGGACAACTAGAGGCAAAGTCCCCCAATCATAAAATCTGTAAGAATAAGCTCCGATTAGATTCAGTCAGCTCAGGTCAAGGTGACTTGCCTTGGATCTTTAGTATGTCTTTGTAACAGTAGAATCTCCCCTTTATGGGGTGAGACAAAGCACAGTGGGCACTTGGTCTGATGTAGTCCTGCTGTCAATCAAATGTTGGAAGGTGGACCTGGTGGAGACTCTAGAAACTTCCCTAAGGTCCTCCAATAAAACCATAGGATGAGGTGGGTTCTGCTGTCCCTCTCTTCTCTGAGAGGATCCACTTTCTCCCTTTCTCTCTTGCAAGAGTCCCATTTTCCCTTTCTTTCTGTTTGAAAAATGCCCTGCCTGCTATTATACGAGACTTGCTTGAAATTTTTCAGGCCAGGTTGCAAGAACAGGGATCATCGTTTTAGCTCTACAGACAGGTCTCACTCCGTAACACCTTCCATTACTTCTCTGTGCCTGTTTCAGGATATTGTTATCCTTTGGACTTATGACTGTCTATAATATCTTGAGGATATTGGTTTTGCCCACTTGCTAAAGGGGATTTTTGTGTGTGTGACAGTTTTTCTAACCTTCCCAGCTCTGCTCCACAAGTTAAAGGTGGCAGTGGTCTTCGAACACTTCCTCGGGACACCATAACTATCTGGGCCCATGGGTGGCCATGTATTGTAAGATGGTGGAATGCTTTGACAGGAAAGAACAAACTCAAGAACATCTGTAGGTGTGTGGGCAGAAGGAAAATTATTTGTCCATTGAGCCGCCAAGGAATAAAATCAGGGAAATACCTTAAAATAAAATCAGGAAAATACCTTAAAAGGGGCACCCAGCTCATGATCACTTTCTTCTAATGGTGATTGACACTTTCCACTCACAGAATGGAACTTTGATTCCACAGTCTCTTTAGACCACATGACCACACACATATCCTGATCTGGATAGAATCGATAGACTAAATGGGCACAGCACCAAAGCTAAATCAATGAAATTATTTTTTCCTGGAAAGAAATTTAGAGTTTGAGATTCTAGGGCAGTCTAGCTGTCCCACCTAACTGAAGTGATGTAAACTCAGCATGAATGAGGCAAACAATTTTGGCTAAGATCACAGACAAGGAAGTGAACCAGACTACCAAGACATGAGAATTATGCAAGTATGCAGGGAAAAGCAGAGGCAAGAGACCGAGAGATCCAGAAATAATGAAAGAAAGTGCGTCTGCAAGGACTCCCCATTAATCCGGCTTGCGATTGAAATGTACTCCTTCACCTGCTGTTATGTAAGATAACTAAATCTTCCTAATAATTTCTTTTCTTAAAGTAACTCTAGTTGGTCTGGTTTCCTAATGCCAGAATATTGAATAGCAGCTGGACACTCTCTTTGAGGCCACAGCCTTTGTGCAGTTAACTCCCTAACTGTGGTCTCACCCAGTTTGATTACTTCATTTTCCTTATTTTCTGTGTGTTCCAGTCTCACCCACACTCCCTGGCCACATCTTGCGATCAAAGGATTCGTGGTAGCTCTCATCTGGTTTTCTCTTTATTGATTTTTAACTTGCCAAATATTCTTTCCTTTTGCTTTATTAAATTCAAATTTTTAATTGGTAGGAATTATCCTTATGCATTTTTTGAGGGAGGTACCGGGGATTGAACTTAGGAGCACTAGAACACAGAGTCACATCCCTAGCCCTATTTTGTATTTTATTTAGAGACAGGGTCTCACTGAGTTGCTTAGAGCCTCACTTTTAATAAGGCTGGCTTTGAACTAGCGATCCTCCTGCCTCAGCCTCCTGAGCCCCAGGGATTACAGACATGCACCACGATGTCCAGACTTTACGTACTTTTAAAAACTCCTATTCTACTATTAATTTTATTTATCTACTTCATTTATGGCAATTAATTATATAGGAAAAATTCATTCTGCCTGATCAGAAAATGTGTGAACTTCTTTTCTATCATTTACTTTCAATATATTGAATTAGTCTGTGCTTAGTTCAGCTTTACCATGTGCTTACTTGAGTTCATCTAGCTGGGGTCTCCTACAGGACAGTATAAACTTGTTCCCCAAGAACAAGTTGAACACCACCTACTCACCTTAGCCCTGATGGTTAACCATATTGATAACCGAAGACAAATTCTGGTCTAAACTGAATAGGACATCATGTGATTTTTTTCTTCTAACTTTTATATCTCAATAATCTCTTTAGTCTTCCTTCTAATTCAACTGAATAATATTTAATCTACATCTTATGCAAAATAAGTATTTCTGGGGAAAAATGACACCAAGGATTGTCTTTTCAAGAAACAAGGTTTTTTCCCTCACTGATCTTTATTTTTTTAATTGCCTATTTTCCCACAGCTCAGAGGTTAGGAATAATATAACCACACTCAATGTGCAATAAAGGAGTTCAGCATTCATGCTGTGCTGTCCCAAAAGTCAAGCATTTAACACCTGAAAACACTTAGCTGCTGGTAGATAATCCAGGAATCAAAGCCAAGCTTCTTTTCCTTGTATCGTCACTATAGGTCTTACCACTCTTGTAGACATTGTCACAAATGCCCTCACAAATCACTAGACTGTACTAAGTACTTCTAGCCCCATGGTCTATGCTTTACTATCCCCACTGCCAGACTCCTCTAAATAAGTTATTTTATTGGACATTGCAAAGTCAGTAGAGAAAGTTTGGTCTGAAATTGTTCTTCAAGTTGTTCTGCACCTCAACTAAGGCAACCCTGCCCAGCTCACGTTTCTCCTTGGGCCAGTGGGTTAACCCATGCGTGATCCGTTCAGTTGATAGGAGACATGCAAGAAGACCCTCTGAACCCACTCAAGAGTGGTTGGCACTCGCACCATCATTTCTGCCTTATTGTATTAACCAAAGAAAGTCACCTGGCCAAATACAGGCACTAAGGACAGGGAACAACTGTACATTTATGTGACAAACTGACAACTCAAAAACCATAAGGCAAGGAGCTCAGGTAGAAAAATAAAGAATGACAGATCATAATGCAGTCCACCACCACCCAGTTGGACCTCTACCTCCACATCTGCCAAGAAGAAATTGGATTATACATTTTTAGGTCTTCTCTAGCTCTGGCATTATGGTTCTGTATAAACTTTTTAATATGTAGTCTTACAATTCCAGAATATTTTATTATACTACCAACCTTCGGTATTAATGCAAATTGAATTTATAACACACTGTGTATACATCAAGATATGTGATACATACCCTGATATTTCCAGAGAGGACCACAGTTAAATCGTATTAGGAACCTACTAACTACTGCTGTTTTAATTTAAGAAGAAGTAAAAAAAATTGTCTCCTTGGGTGTAGGCCATGTAACTTCAGATCTTACTTCTCACTCTATTTTCTAAGAAGTTAAGTAGGACTAGTATTTTAGATTTTTTTGTTGTTTGTTTTTCCATAAGTATTGGATTGAATTCACCAACAACTGCATCTTGGCCTGGAGGTGGCTTTGTGGAAAGATTTTAGTTATTAATTTAATTTATTTAATATACAGAAGACTATCATCTCTATTTTTTCATGAGTCCATTTTAGTCATATTTATCTGTCAAGGAATTGGCATATTTTCATAATTCATACAGTTTATTAATATAAAATCATACATTATATTTTCCTATTATACCTCTAATATCTGTTGAATCTGTGTTGACATCTCTCTTTTCTTCATGATATCATGATGTTGGTAATTTGTGTCTTCTCTCCCTCTCTCTATTTTTTTTGGGGGGTGGGGATTGGGAGGAGTACCAGGAATTGAACCCAGTGTTGCTTAACCCTGAGTCAAATATCCAGCCATTTATCTATTTATTTATTTATTTAGAGACAGGGTCTCACTAAATTGATGAGGCAGGCCTCGAACATGCAATCCTCCTGCCTCAGCCTCCTCAGTTACTGGGATTATAGGCATGCACCACCACACTCAGTTTCTTGATTAACCTAGTTAGAAGTCTCTCAATTTTATGATTATTCAAAACACAGGTTTTTATTTTTATTTTAGGAATTTGCCCTTTTACTCTTTCAATTATTTCTATTATTTTCTTCCTTTCTCTTAGTTCAGATTTAATATGCTCTTCTTTTCCATGCTTTTTAAGTTAGAAACATAGATCATTAATTTCAGACCTTACTTGTATTCTATTATAATCATTTAAAGCTACAGATTTTCATCCCTTCACCACATTTTCTGAATTCTACAGTTTTGGTTTGTTGTACTTTTGCTTTTGTTCATTTCAAAATATTTTCTAATTTTTCTTGCAGTTTCTTCTTGATCTGTGAATTATTTAGAGATATGTTGCTTAATTTCAAATTATTTGGATTTTCTAGGCACCTAATAACAACATTTTATTACTAATTTACTTATGTTATAGAAAAAAGAACATAGTTATTCAGTTTCTGTCCTTTAAATTTATTGAGACTAGTTTTATGGTAGCATATGGCCTATCTTTTAAAATGTCCCAAGTGCACTTGAAATGAATATGCCTCATGCTGTTGTGAATGGAACGTTCTACATGTCATTCAGTTCAAGTTGGTTGATGAGATTCTTCCAGTCTCTTGTGTCCACAGTGATTTTCTATCTGCCTGTCCTATTGATTACTGATAGAAGAATGTTAAATGGTCCAAATATAATTGTGCATGTTAAATACATACCCTTTATATAACATATATGTCCTCCCTGCATGGATTCCTAATACGCATATGTTAGAATGCCTTATATCGTCAAAAATTCACTAAGGGTAAATTCATTATTTTAAAAATTTTTTTCTCACCATGATTGATTTTGCATAGTTATTATTTCTGTCATTTAAACTTATGGATTTACCTTAATTTTTAATCTTTTCTGCTACTACTATCAGTGAATATTCATTTCAGGTTTGTTTTTTGAAAAAAAGAGTGAGTTCATTTTTTTTTATGTTTTCCATTCTTCACCTCACCATATTCACATTTTCCTTACCTAATTGAATGTTTTTTATGATAACAATACTTGTAATTCCATTCCTTTTGTCACTGCTGGATCTGTTTCTACTGAATAATCTTACTTTTGCTTTTGTATTAAAATTTCTTGCTTATTGACATGCCTAATCAATCCTAATGGAGAGTTGGACATTTGGGAATGTTGGTTTTGAGGATCTTGTTCTTTGATCATTTCCTTTAAAAAGTGTCAATCTCGGGGCTGGGGAGATAGCTCAGTCGGTAGAGTGCTTGCCTTGTAAGCACAAGGCCCTGGGTTCGATCCCCAGCACCCAAAAAAAAAAAAAAAAAAAAAAGTGTCAATCTCTCTTTGGTAAATTATTTGAAGTTAAAATTGGTCCTTTCAAGTTTTGTCCTAACTTTGCTAGGGTTTCTCCATAGTAGACTATACTCTTGGGAATATCTATTCCCATGTCTAAGGCATAATGTTTTCCAGGATGCCTTAAGTAGTCACTAAGGACTCTCAACTTTGGTGAGTTGGGACTCAAACACCTTCTAATCCTGTTGTGCAAACTCTAGAAGCCTCACAGCTCACTCATGTTTTTTCATCCAATCGCATCGACTTTCATCCTGTACAACTCAATATTCAGAAAAGAATCAATAGGTCATCTATGCATTAATTTTCTGTGTTGAAATCTCATTTCCAAAATCAGTTCCTACAACTTTTAGTCACGGTCTGTTTGGGATCTTTCTCTCTGCTCTGAAGTCTGGAATGTATCTTCAATAGAAAGTTAAGGCTACTGTTATGCTAAGACTTTTTTCTTACCCTCTTTTCAGGATCACAGTTATGCATTGTTGTTTCCAACACTGAAAACTTACTTCATTTTTTTTTCATATTTTCTTGTTGTTTATGATGAAAAGATGCTGTCCTTGTTATTCCACCGTGGCCAGAACCATTATATATTTTATCTGTCCAGTGGGTAAAAGCACTATATACAAAATATAGTTTGCTAGGGATGTTGTTGCCTTTTAACACCAAGCATGGAAAACAGCAGCCATTTTACAATTACTCCAAAACAAAACTCACTGAAGAATAACATATCTGGCCAACCTGACTATAACAAATAGAAGTTTCCATTAAGAGCACCATGGGAAATCAGGTCAGTTTCGAAGAAAACTTAGAACCTTTCTCTAGTTTAAAATAGTATGACTATAATTTGGAAAGGTAGTACTCAACATAGATGATTCTGGAGGAATCCTCAAATAATTCACTGTTCAAATTACTGTTTCGACATCTTACACTGATGGACAAGTAATAGAAACTATTACTGTCAAGATCTGTTCAAGTTTTAAGATAAGGATTTTGGTAACAGGGAGGTGGATTGTAAAACATTTTAAGAGAGAACATCTTGTGCTCTAAGATGTATTCAATAAACAAAATAAATGCAAAACAATGCAAAAATTTCAGAATATAAGAATGGGGAAGGGAGTGCAGGTGGGAAGGGGAAGAGGACAACATATGAAAAACAGATTAAGATCCTACTGTGAAGAATTTATTTCATTTTATAACAAAATGGGAAAATTTTCAGTATTAAGTAATTCATGTTATCAAAGATCAGAGAAAGACGCGGATGCTAAAACAGAAGATTCAGAGTGAGCAGGATGATGAGACACAGCAGTTATTGACTGAGCAAAGAAATTCAGTGGCTAATGATGCAATGGCAGAACTTAACTAGGAATAGAAACTTAAGAAAAGAACATACACTATAACTTGATAGGGAAAACATCTTGGGAAAAACTGGAGAGAGAATGTGGAAATAAGAGGAGAGAAGAAATAGAAGAAAGGTGACAGAGATGGAAGGCAACAAAGGAAAGGTGCACTTTAAAGAATGGATGAAAATGAACGCAGCCAAATCCATGCAAAGCAAAAGAAACAGAAAATTAAGACAGAATCTGTAATCCCTGTTGAGGAAAAAAAAAAAAAAAAGGAATACTAAGACACACAATAACAATGATGTTCTTTAAGTACAAAGAAAACCTTTGTAGAAAAAAAAAAAAAAGAATGGAAGAAATTATTTACCAAAGAGAAAACTATGATTGGCCAGAACAATTTCAGTAACCTCTGATAAAAGTATGGCAGCTTCTACAAAATTTTGGTGGTAGAAGTCCATGACATAATTATTTATTCAGTTTAATTATTTAAATTACATATGGAGGAACTTAATAGCCAATCTCTGACACATAATGTGGAATTTCTCTCTCTCTCTCTCTCTCTCTCTCTCTCTCTCTCTCTCTCTCTCTCTCTCTCTCTCTCTTTCACACACACACACACACACATACAATATGAGACCCTACCTAGGGAAACAACAAATTCAAATAAAGAAATCACAAATGAAGAATTTATGGAATGAATACACTCGTGAGAAACAAAAAATAAATGTAAAAACAGAATGATTTCTTTTAAATACTGATAGTATTTATATTCACCAAACAGTAATGTAAAAGTTAAAAGCCAGCAATAAATGCTGGTGGGGATGCAAATTGGTGCAACCACTCTGGAAAGTAGTATGTCAATTCTTCAGAAACTTGGAATGGAACCAACATTTTCCCAGTTATCCCACTCCTCAGCAGTCCCACTCCTCAGCATATGTCTAAAGGACTTAACATCAGCATACTGTATTAACGCAGCCATATCAATGTTTATAACTGCTCAATTCCAATAGGTAAGCTGTGAAATCAACCTAGGGGCCCTTCAACAGATGAATGGATAAAGAAAATGTTGTATATATACACAATGGAAGATTACTCAGCCATAAAGAATAATGAAATTATGGCATTTGCCAATACATGATTAGATCTGGAGACTATCATGGTAAGTGAAATAAGCCAGTCCAAAAATACCAAAGGCTGAATGTTCTCTCTGATATGAGGATGCTAACACACACTAAGAGGGGCAGGGAGAATAGAAGTTCATTGGATTAGAAAAAAGGGGAATGAAGGGAAGGGAGTGGAGATGGGAATAGGAAAGAATGAATCAGACATAACTTTTCTATGGTCATATATGAACCAGTATAACTCCACATCATGTTCACCACAAGAATAGAATCCTAATTAGAATAAGTTATACTCCATGTATGTATACTATGTCAAAATACAGTCTACTGTCATATATATCTAAAAAAGAACAACAGAAAAGACAGCAATAAGGAAACACTTTAAATAATAATAAAATCTAATCATAAATTCACACCAAAACTCAAGATCATGCTGCTAAAAAGGAGAAAAGAAATCAAAAATTTATTTTGGAGTATTTGAAAGAATAAAATATTTATTGTTTAATTTCAGATATTTAAAAATTGGGAAATACACAAAATGTACACTTATGCTAAGTGTTTGAAATTATACTAGTTATACTTGATTGAGATTAAAAATAGGTAGGATACCTAACAAATTACCAAGAGTAGAGGGTGGAGATTGGGGGAACTTACCTTATAGCAAAAACTTAGAAAATAATAAGATCAAGAAAAAATTGTAAAGCAAGCACAAAGAAAATGGAAAGTAACCAAACTTATCTGACAATAATGTGTTATGCTGATAAAAGCTGAAAGGACTGATATTCATAACAGTATTTAACTACAATTTGAGATCCTTGTATATGCCAGTCACTAGAAATAAGCAGCCAGATAGTTCCAGTTCTCATCTTTACATAGTTTGCCATACAACAGAAGCTTGCACAAGAAGTGAGTGCCTTGTGTGTTACAAAGAGAAATGCAGAATACAGAAGCAGGCCTAATAGAGGGAACTGTGAAAGAGGGCATCCCTGCCTTGTTCCAGTTTTTAGGGGGAATGCTTTCAGTTTTTCACCATTTAGAATGATATTGGCCATGGGCTTAGCATAGATGGCCTTTACAGTGTTAAGGAATGTTCCCACTATCCCTATTAGAGTTTTGAGCATGAAGGGGTACTGTACTTTATCAAAATGCTTTTTCTGCATCTATTGAAATAATCATGTGATTCTTGATTTTAAGTCTGTTGATACAGTGACTGACATTGATTGATTTCCAGATGTTGAACCAACCTTGCATCCCTGGGATAAAACCCACTTGATCATGGTGCACTATCTTTTTAATATATTTTTGTATGTGATTTGCTAAAATTTTGTTGAGAGTTTTTGCGTCGATGTTCATTAAGGATATTGGTCTGAGATTTTCTTTCCTCGATGTGTCTCATCTCAGAAATCAGGGAAGACCTCTGAAGAAGTGGCCTTTTTACCTCCACTGAGAATGAGAAGGATTTCCTAGGCAAAAGGAGGGAGAGCGCGGGAATGCCTTCCAATCAGACAGCAGGACAAATGCAGAGGCACTCCCTGAAGGAATGTGGTAGGATCAAGGAAGTTTGGAAAAGTTCAGTTTGTCTCCACATTGGCACAAGAAGGAAAGTTTTACATCATAAATCTGGCAAGGTAGGTAGTTAAACCGGCTTAAAACTTTTGAAAGCAAATCTACAAACAATGAGAAGACTCCAAAAGTTTCAGGTAGGAGCGTGATCTAACCAGATTTGCATTTCTGCACAATAATTCCAGAAGCAGCTATGAGAATAAATTCACCGATGTTTCTCAAGCTCAGCACTACTGACTTTTAGGGTCAGAGGGGTGTTTGGGTATAATAGAATGTTTATCCTCATCCCTGACTTCTACTTAGTAAGTGCAGGGATCCCCCTCTGCTGTTAGCTGTGAAGACAAAATGGCAACCAAATATCTCCTGGATGAAAATATTTCCCCTGCTGGGAACCACTGGATTAGAAGGAATCTAGGCAAAGTGGGGAAAGTGGGATAGACAAAAGGGAATGTTAGCTTACATTAGGAAGTGGAAGTATAAATGAGGAGAACTCAGTATAAATTAATGCTCCTGGGAGGAGACCTGATCTTGATCCTTGGAATGTTGGAAATGAGAAGGAAAATGGGAATCCCGGGCTTGGTTTTGGCGGATTAATTCTTCTTTAAAAAATGGATAGGGCAGCAAGATCACCTATGGGGGAAAATGATCTTAATTCTGCATTGCACTTGTTGACTCTAAAGCATTTATGAAATATTCAAGGAATGATTGATGCAAATCATGTTTATCTCTGAACTGTGGAGCTTGGTGTGTGGATTTTCTTTCTTTTTCCCATCTTCTCTATTGTTTTATTTATTAAAGTATTGATTTTCTGAGTATATCATTCATATAACTGGAAAACTATTACATATTTCCACTTGGAAAACATTAGTATGCATTTAACCTTATGATCATAAATGTGTTTTAAAAATCATATCCCCCTTAACCATGACTTATTTATTTGATGTCATTTACTAGATATTAATTTGGTCCTTATATTTCTGAATACATGTTACATGCACTACAAAGCCACTGTGTGCATATTTTCTGTAATTTTCTAGAAACCTAACGTTCATGTATATTTGTACTAACAGATGACTCTGTAGTGAGGAAATATCACTGAAACTTATTATTTGATTAGTCTAGATGACTTTAAAGTTTGAGTTGATTTTAACCTTTTGTATGTTTTACTTGATTTATCCAAATTAGGTTTAAGATTTCAATCTTCGATTCATTTGACAATATGGATAGAAAAATCTAATCCATTTATTTTATGTTGAACTACAGAAATGCTCACTTTTTTCATGTTTTTAAGAGAGAAGGAAAACAGAAAGAGGCTTACCTTTCTCTGATTCAAGCCAGTATAAAATGCTACAATATCATGTTTCCAGTTTTGCATAAGCTAAGTGGATTCCAGGAATAGGAAGGAAGCAAATTCACATGTCAGCAATTCAAATCCTTTTGAATTTTCTGCATTGTGAGCATAAGGATCTCCAGTCAGAAAAAAATTCATAATTTTTCTTGACTTCCTTTATTTGCAGTCTGACTTACTGGGTAGTAAATATTTCTGGCAAGTACTTGGTTGGCAAATACTTTGTAAATGTTTCCATTAGATTTTCATCCAAGGAGGAGATGGACTCTTTCAGGTTACCAGGGTCTGCAGCACTGACAACATAATTAATGGAATGTCACTGAATTGTGCAAAGGTCCGAAAAGGTCAAGAAGTCAATAGTCCCCACTTGCCATTCAGTATTCTTTCCGGAGACATTCCCAGTTCTACTTGTGATCTAATTCAGCTTGGCACCTGGAAAAGTGGTCATTTCACTGATGGTACTTTCTTTAGTCACATATATTTCCTCAGAGATATCTATCTTCTCATAACAGATCATCATATGCACTTTGGTTTTAAAAATAAAAATCAAAACTTCTGGATAACACTGAAGAGCTCTTCACCACTTTGGCTTGCTCTAAATGTGAACACACACAAATGCAGACATATGTCTTATTAGGAGGGTGCCCTTTGGTCAAGCCTCAGTGCAAATACATTTTTAATATGTGCATAGAATTCAACGTTAAGCTGCATTAATTGCCAAGGGAAGTACTGGGGAGATGGCTTACTCTGCCAGAATTTTATAGTTAAGAACTAAAATTTAAGGAGCAATAGAACATCTGTGACAGAAATTTAACTGTTTGAGTAAATAGATAGGTTCCACCAGCCCTAATATCTACAGATAAACAAACACAAGAATGAAATAAAATCTTTAAGGAAATGATAGACTTAAAATACTCAGATATCCTTCTGGTATATTTTTTAAGCCAGGTATTAATTTTGCATAAATATTCAGTTAATCCAATCTAGTAATGACTTTTGAAAAAAAGAAAATAAAAGGAAGGAAGGAAGCGAGGGAGGGAGGGAGTGATCACACAGG
The DNA here is from genome assembly GCF_902686445.1 of Sciurus carolinensis. Taxonomy (NCBI): domain Eukaryota; kingdom Metazoa; phylum Chordata; class Mammalia; order Rodentia; family Sciuridae; genus Sciurus; species Sciurus carolinensis. The sequence goes on along the minus strand of NC_062217.1, from coordinate 17,195,043 downwards.
AGAAGGAGAGGGAAGGAAGGCAGGACTATCAGCACATAAAAAAGTATTTGATGTGATGTTGTAAGAGGAGACAAAAGGAGGAGCTGATAAAAAGGCAAATGTAAGTGAGGCCAATAAGAATGACATGGAAAACAAAATACTGGCTTATGGTGCTGAGATGGGAAAGTTTAGTTATAAGAAATCAGGTCAGACATCATTACCCTATGTACATGCATAATTACATGAATGGTGTGAATCTACATCATGCACAGTCATAAAATTGAAAAGTTGTACCCCATTTGTGAACAGTGAATCAAAATGCAGTCTGCAAAAATTTTTTTGAATTTTTAAAAAAGAAAAGAAATCGGGTTCCTTTTCAGGAGCAAAACAAGAAGTTTCATTTGATTACTCAGATGTCAAGACTGTATCTACCCTAATTGTTTTGAATATGCATTAAAACATTGACGGGCAAGTGAAGAATGTCACTTGATTTTGCTTCTCCAGCACTCAACAGAGTGCCTGGCATGATCACTCTATGACTTAACAAATATTTATTGAGCTACTATATGTAAATGCTAGGTTTGGACATAGGACATTGGAACCTCTTTGAAGAATTTACATACTAACGGGAGGGACAGATATGAATAGATGATTGACACATACAAGATGCTTAGCAATGACAGGCTGGATGGCTTGAAGGTTAGATAGACAGATGAATACTTAAGTGGCTGACCTGCAAAGTAGTTTGAAACTCTGCCACCCAAGCATGTGCTACAGTGTTGGGTATATTGCAGATGCTGAAGAAATACTAGTTCAATGTAAAAATGATAACTAAATGATTGCATGAGAGTTCTGAATGACTTTAAATACTTCCTCTTTGGCTTATTATATTCTGAATGATCACAAATAAGTCTTCTATTAGTCATATGTCATCTCCCTACTAGAATGTCCTAGTTCTAAAGAAGATGCCAGAGAGAGTTCATCTTCCCTGCAAACTTAGTAGGATTATTAATTAATAATCATTATTATTTTAATGAGTACAAAAGCAATTATCTTCAAAATTAAGAATACTAATACTCAAAAAATGACCAGATGAATTTTGAAGGAGTATGTCAGAAATATAGAATAGTAAAGGAAAAAAAAAATCTTATGTTCAAGAATCACTGCTTGCAGGGCCAACACAGTTTAAGCAATTAGAATTTTAAGTTATTATTAAATAGTAATTGAACAGTTGGTTCATTTTAACAATGTCACCTTAAGTGAAAAGCTGGTAAGTAAAAGATGGCATGTGGAAAATACACGCACACCCATATTGAGTCATATTTCCATTACATTTATATTCCAAGCCACATAATATTATTAATGTGAAATCTAAGAAATCTATGCAACATTAACATATGTATAGGCAAAGTCTGAAATTGTAGCCATACTCAAATGCCTAATTACTTTATAAGAATTTTGATTGTCTCCAGATTTTAAGTCAATGTTAATTATTATTGGGAAAACCCAACTCGAATCCTTTGTAGTTCAATTCCTTTTGGTCTCTAGATTTGAGCAATCTGTAAGCCCAGGGAAAATGCATAATGTTATATCCAGATTATTCTTTCCATTCAAAGCAATGATTTTCTAATTGGTAGAAGAAAAGATCAAATAACACGAGAATATCTACTCAGAGTGTGTCTTGAAATTATGACTTATGAACACTGGAGAAAACTTTATTTAATTGAGTTCTGGAATAGTTCTGCAGTGACGTTTACAAAATCTAAAATGGATAAAGTTCACATTTTCTTAATCTCTACTTATATTATTACTAAAAGTACCCCAAGAGCAAAGGCTACACTGACCAGTATCATGGTAGGAAATAAGATTGACAGAAGAGGTAGTGGGACAAATAAATAGTTCAGCAAAAGAACAAAAATGGGCATGACAAAGTCATATTTAAAAATATTTTCAAGTTAGTGAGATTGACTTTTAATTGGAAATTTTAAAAGTAATACAACAAAATAAACCTAATTGTATACAGAGATGGAAACTATGACAAAATAAACTATAGATTGATAGACTTCAATTTATAAGCTCAAGTAATTAAAGAAAATAACACAGACATCCTTATTTGGCAATATGTTGCAAAGTTTGCCCTTTTTTATTTTTTTTAACTTTTTGCCTGCTTGCTTTTGTTCCATATAAGAAAAAGCCTTTACTTCTAGAAATTAAGGAGTTTCATTAAGTGATCATTAGTGTCTTAGAAGAAATCTCATTGTTTTCCTTTTCCAAAAGGCAAACCAGTTAAGAAATCAGATGAATTGTTAGGCAGAAGGAATATAAAATATAAGCTCTATAATACTGATAATTCTGATACTGGAGAATGTGGCTTCCAAAGGAACCATAAGGGCTTCCTCAAGGTGGCTCAGAATTGGACAATTCACCCTCTCACTCAAGGTTTAACCTTCTTTGCAGAACCCCTTCTCCCTCTGAGTAGACTTTCCAGCTCCCCTCTACCCAAGACCTTTGAGGTCTGCCTTATACACTGGTCGGGAAAGGCTGAGGACCAAACCCAGTTCCCCAAACTCAACCCTGGTGAACACACTCTACCTCCATGAAGAGAAGGAAACAGCATTCAAGGTTAGGAGCTTCAAAAAAATATCCATCATGTAGAAATTGTCCTGAAGCCTTCTTCCAACCCAAAGTAATATAAGGAAACTGAAATTGAGGAAGGAACCAAAAGGCTCTAAAGCTCAGCATTGACACAGGACAAGAGCACTGAATGCTTACAAGGGCTTCCCCTCTTGGCTCCGGGGTATTAGTGATAGGAAGTCAGAAATCAAACACATGCTACTCAGTGACCTGTTTTTTATTAAAATCTTGTTGGTGTACTTACAGATTTCACTCAGGTTTGAAAGTCATGTGCATGTTAATATCTGTTATGATAACCATGTTCTCAGAGGCAGCAGCCTAATTTTGGAACGCCTGGAAAGGCACGCAACTGTATAATCTTACTTTCTCTTTTAATCTGATACCCTATACATGTATCTCTGGTAAGAAGAAGCAGTTTGCTGTGAAGTTACAAGCTGGTTGGCTAATACTGCTATTCTGAGATGTTCAGATGTATGGAATTTTTTCTTGCTGTATTCCCACCTTTTCCCTCATCACACATCTATTATCTGTGCCCCCTCCTGTTCTGAGCAGGTGCCAGATAAGGGGAAGCAGGAGAGGTGAAAGGGCTGAAAATACAAGTAACCTGAGATTCTTTCTCATTTTTATTTCCAAAAGCTTAAGCCCTTAGGAAATTTAGGAAGTTTGTTTATAAAGTCTTTAAAAAAAAAAAAAAGCCAATAGAGGAAGGTTGGATAGAAAAACCAGGAGAGAAATTGCCTTAGTCATATTTTGGGACATTCCCCCTATCACATCACACCCAAACTATCTATCTGTTTGTCTGTCTGTCCATCTATGCATCGAATCACTTCCTGCTAGAGAGGAAAGTAAGAAAAAGGTCTATTGTGAGGGATTCCTTGGCTTGGTATAGCCAAGACTCTGAAGAAAAGTGCCTTTGTGGATAACTGGTGTTGAAACCACAGACAGCCATAAACCTAAAGGCACCATTGGTCAAGAACAGTAAAGGTCACTTATGGAGACATATGTCTTGATGATGTCTTCACAACCCCACACGATGAGGCTTCAACAATTACATAACCTGGAGAAAGGAGGTAAGTGCAAGATTTGCTGAGATTAATTTTCCTGCTGATATTAATGTGGAAATTAACTGATTTGTGGAAAATAAAGAGCTGTGTCATGCTTGCCTAAATTTGTAGATAACATTCATGTCCTTCCAAAATTCCAAGTGCTCACTTGTCATTAAGATACCAAACAACATTCAACTGATAGAAAATGAGTTGAGGATTAATATGACCTACCAACAACAACAACAAAGAAGATTGATGCTTATTTATATAATAGCATAACAGGGAGATCTGAGTCCTGATCATCAGAAAGTCTGTATTTAAGTCTCATCACCGATGTTGACTGTATACTTTGGGTAAGTCACACCTTCTTGTCTTCAATAATAATTAGATAACTATCCTAATGACCTGTTTTGAGGAAAAAGAGCAGGACATTTCTAAATCATTTATAAATCAGACTAGTTCCAAGAATTATTGTAATTATGATGATTGGAGGTATAGACAAGGCTATGAATGATACACAAGCATAGTGGAGGCAGATAGGAAAAGACGTTCCCACATGAGAAAAACACAACTCACTAGCCCCTAATTCAAGACCACTTGCCTTTTCACTTAAAAATAATTCAGTTACTATTGCATTTTTACATATAACAGGCATGCACTCTACCTTCATTAAGTCAGAAAGAGGCTGAGTATCAAATGCATCATGCCAGAAAATGGGAGAGAAGTGACCGTCTTGAGGAAGATCAATCATTGATTTCAAGCTAGGAGTATTACCTGATGGTCAGGAAGAGGGCTTCTTTCTCTAATCTCTCAGAACTTCTGTCACAGGTTGATAGTATCTACTCAGTAAAGATAAGAAACAATGACTTAAGCATTATGTTATGGGTACAGAGGAGAACTTAGCTCTACTCTAATGAGAGGGATGACTTCAAAGAGCAGTGATTCCTGACTGGAAGACTGACAAGGAGATAACAAGAAGGCAGGAGATAACATGGCATATTAGAGAAATCCTAATGCTGAGAAATGGCTCAACAGCAAGGCGTGCGTCATGGGGTACTGGGAATTCATTGCCTGCCAGCACTCCAAGTCCTGTCTGTGTTGACTCACTACGGCATCCTGATAGTCCACCCTCTTCCTGTTCAGTTCACCTGATTCCAGTAACCTGGTTCTGATGGGGTCATTTTCTAAACACAACCATCTCTTGAATGTATAACCTCCCTAATTCTGCATGGTACTTGAACCCCCCAGATCCTGGTGTAATCAGCAATCTTCTCAAAATTCTCTCCTTCCACTAAGAATTTTCACATTATTCCAGGCTACCTAGGTCAAAGGAGGAAATTTCAAAATGCAGGTCAAATATCAATAGCAAACTCTGCCTGGGTTTATGTTAAAACAGAGATATTGTATCTTGACCAAAAATCGTGACAAGATTTACTGCTTTTTTCCTTATAGTCAAGAATAATCTTACTATGCTCAATAGACCAGTTATAAAATATGCAATTTCATCCTGAATTTCCTTCCACATTTTCATTTGACAGGAAGAACTTGTCCTGGACAACAATGGAATCCATGTTACTATGACCAGGAGCTATAAGTCTCTGCCAGTGGATGCATGGTGGGATGGGATTGTCCGTGACTGCTGGGCATGTGAACACCTTTGAACCTTGTCATCCCTTTCCAATCACCACATCGTGCTTCAAACACATTGGACTTTTATCAAGTCCCAGCGGCAAGTATTCAACTGGATGAAACTCACCTTCTTTTATTACTCTTTTCTTAGCTTTGTCTCATACAGTACGATAAAAATAAAATAAATACAATACAATAAAATTAAAAGCAGTTCACTCTTTTTCTTGCAGGATGAAGATGCATTCAAGTTTTTGATTTTCCACTTACTAAGAGGATTATACCTTCTTAAAGAAGGCAGTACTTTGACTCTTAAAGGATAATATGCTTACAAAATCTAGACAGCTGTATTTTAGTGAAGCAGTTTTATGATTTAAAGTAATTATAATTTCTAATTAAATAACATTTCAGAATTCTATTGTTTTTAGGATCAATGACAAACTCTTCAATATCTCATAGAAAAGTCAGCATGTTTAGCCCAAACCATCATTCCTGATGAGTGTCCAGCATTCCAAGATACACACTCTGATCTCTACCATTCCTTGGAATTGGAATTTCTGGAAATGACCATATTGTCTCCTAAGATTGGGTGCATGACTTCCCTTCTGCTTACAACATCCCTGTCCTTGTTATCTACTTGTAAGTCGGGAATCACTCCTCTTTGAAGTCTTTCCTCTCATTTCACTAGACCTAAGTTCTTCCCTTCTCTATACCCTTAACATCATGCTAAATCAGTTTCTTATCTGATCTTTGCTGCAGTGGACTCTATCACCATATGACAAATTGGAAACTGAAGTTCTGGGAGATTAGAGCAAAAGCCATCTTCTCATATTCCAAAAGCAAAATCACTGATTGATCTTCTCCAAGAAGTTTACTTCTCTACATTGTCTACTATATTTAAATGGCAACCAAGTTCAGTGATGAAGGACTGGCTAACATCACTGATCACTAAAGGCTTGTGATGGACCTTATGGATAAAATGTGTTAGATAAGCTTCATTTAAGCATAACTTAAAGTGTTGTTGACAATAAATTCGATGTTACTGAATTGATAATATATGTTAAATATGTTGTCTTTAAATATATGTATATATACACATAAAACCAAGTTACTGGTGAAAAAATGATTTAATGCTCACAGAGACCTAACCTGTACTTCTGCTAGGAGTAATGATTTGTTAAGTCAGTATTAGTTCCATCTCATAAAATACAAAAAAAAAAAACACAAATAATGGAAGTTGTCTGTGTTTAGTTAGATAACAGTGTATATGATATGCTAGCCATATGTCAAAGGGAAATAAAAGAAAAAGTAGGTACATATACTTGTAAAGGCAGGAAAGTAGCTATATTGGTTGTCTCTGTGGAAAGTAACTAGGTGAATGAGGATAGAATTTTATACTTTGGGGGATTTTTTACCAACTTCATGTATTAATGAATCAAAAATTAATTTTATGAAAGAACAAGAGATTTTCTTTCCCATGTTTTTAGTCTTTTAAAAAATGGCTTCTGACTTATGACCAGAATAAAATCAGCTTACCTAAGAAGATTATAACTACCAATGTCAACCTTTATGTCTATTGTACCCAAAGGAACAACAGCCTTAGACATCTTTGGTGCTGTTCACACTCAGTGCTGAAGGGTCTCCTGATTTCATACTTAACATCTTTTGCAAATGAGTGGCAACTGCATTTTTTTTCTCAAAAAAAAAAAATTTGGGGGGGGAATAGAGCAAAAGATGGGATTATACTTCATTTTTTATTTTGCCAAGAACACATGGCACTTATTTCACAAAAGAACATTTCATATGTGGTACTAATATGAGCACTAACACTGAAAAAATTTTGACTGTCTTTATCGTAATTTAAGTTCTATTAAACCCTTGTTTTAGAAAAAGAAATATACTTAGCAATGCCATCTTTGTTTTTTCAGCTATTCCTCTTGTTTGATATAATCAGAAACCAGAGAAAAGAAGAAGTGGTCCAGATATAAAATTAAATACTTAGTAGGACTTAGGTTTCTCTAAGACTGTTTTCATAAATATAAGTTAGGGATAAGGGGGTATACCAACACTATATATACTGAATAGGGTTTGTGGTGAGATATCTTCCTTTTTTCCTAGCATTTTTAGGAATACTGAAATTAGGGAATTTGAGCAAAGAGGCTACTGGCTATAAATAAGTGTACATAATTTAACAAATGAGGCAGAGATGATGGGCAATGGTTTCAAAGATCCTTGAGAATATTGGCTACCAAGGTCCTTAGAATAATTAGCAAGCTTGTTGTTGCAGACTCGTGAGTGTACAAGGATATAACATTGTGAAGATCAATTACTATTCATTTTCAAGTTCAATGTATCATGTGACCTCCCCTGCCTGAAGAGGCTAATGTCAAAAAATTTCTGCTAACCAGAAAGACCTGAAAGAGAAAGACAAAAAATGATTTTTTTAAAAAAATGATTTCTATTGATAACTTTAAATCAAATCAAATTAATTTAGCAAGACTCTTCCTGAAAGGAAATAAATATTCAAATCAAATAAAGATGAAAGAACTTTTCAAAAAATAGGCTTTCTGATAGATTGGAAGCTAAAGGGTGGCTAAGACACTCCAATGATTGTCTCTCCACAGGGAAACCAATTTGAACAGCTATCCATGCACTAAACTAGATTTGAGCTAAGAAAGCTGGTGAGACCACAGTGCCTGACTTCAGCATAATAATAAGATAAGAGGTACTAAAAGAGGGCAGGAAGGAAAGACATGTTCTCTTGCCCCTCCCCTACCTCCAAGCAGCAGAGTCTGAAGAGAAACACCTCCCATCTGGAAGAGTGAGAGAAATCCAGTCCTCAGACTTGAAGCCCAATGCCAAGCCTTTGTTAATGACATCTAGTGTTAGACAGAGTCCTACAACTCTTGCCCTAGGCCACTACCTGAAGATGAACCTCTGGATTCTCCTTTTCAAGGTGCCCAAAGGACTGTCTCTACAACCCCTCCTCTAACCCAAGATAACTGAATAAGAAGCAAGACTTTATCTACTAGGGAGTAAGGCAAGAAAGTGAACCCAGGACTTTGCCTTGGCACTCAATGCCAGATCTGCTATTTTGACACCCAGCACCAGGGCAGAGTCAAAAAACCTCTATTCCCAGGCCAAAGCTCACATAGACATAGAATCCTCCAGATCTGCCACAACACCAGGTGGAGACCAGTGCCTCAGGCGGAAAGACTTGTGTTTGGGCCAGTATCGCCACTCAGTCATGGCATGAGCCTGGTGTATACCACTAAGACTGCACAGGAGCCGATGGCTGTGCCGCCCAGCAGAGTCTCAGCCTGGACAATCATAGGACTGCCTCTACCCACCTTCCCTGACCTTGGGCAACATATCAAGGAACTGTGCTCTTCCAACTGTGGGTAGGGTAGGTAAGTGAACACAGGCCTGAGTTTTAGAACAGCTAGTGAAACTTATCACTGGGAACTTCCTGATGATCATGCTTCCTGGCCAAGGGCCTGTAGACAGAGCCTTTGAATGTGCCCTAGTACCAGGTGGAAGCTTGTGTCCTTGGTCAATCAAACTTGTATTCAGACCAGCATTACCCATGACTGGTTACAGACCAGCATTACCTGTAACTGGTTGCAGTGGTCTTGGACTGCAAGTTCACTCCAGCAGCAGGTAGCCCAGAGCAATACAGAACTTTGGTCCATGGGCCACACTGGTCTTAGCAGACCAGGAAACTCCAGACTTGTTCATGGCCCAGAGTTGTGGCACTGATGGCCAAAATACTGCCTAACCCATTACTTCCCCGATCTCAAACTGAATAGTGTGGGCACTAATCATCCACTGTGAGGGAGATAGGTTCCAAGTGGTTGCATAGCAGCCTGAGGTTGGTTGCTCCACTGTGAAACAGAGATGGGCAAAACCCCATGTTGTCTGAACACACACTGGTGACTCTGGATGAAACACCAGAGACTAAGCTGCCTAAGGTGGAAAACTCAGGAAAGGATACTCTTCACGGACCCTCCTCTAGTTCATTCTAAACAACACACCAACTACAGATTTGGAGCAAACCCATAACCACTTTCTATTGCTGAAACAGTAATAATACACTAAAGTGAACTCTGAGCAAACCAGGACTTAGGGCATATCTGATAATGGAATAGCTAAAGTGTCCACAAGCTCAGAGAAAATAGGCAGACTGATTAGAATTTTTGACACAGGCACAAAGGCAGATTACAAGAACTGAAATGAGGATATTTTATGCCAAGTCCTTCAATAGGCATATGACAAAATATACCAACAAGGGTCAAGAACTTTTAGGGAATCATGACTTTACCTAACAGACAAAAGAAGCTGCCAGATACTGATGATATGCCAACCAATATCTGTAAAATCTTGTCTATAATACTCAAAATAGTTGTTTTAAGGAAACTCAACAAACTTCAAAAAAATGCAAGAGAAAATCAATACTCTGAGAGACAAACGTAACAGAGAGATGAAAGTAAATACTTCCAAGGATACTCAAACAAATACCCTTGAGATGAAGAATACAGGAAGGTAAATAAAAAATGTGATAAAAGGCAGTGATAACAAAGTAGATCCAAATGAAGAAATAGTGAGCTCAGATTAGTGAGTTAAAAATGCACTGTCAGAGCAGAGAAAAAGAAAAGAATGGAGAGGAATGAAGAAAGGTTTCAAGAACTTTAGAAGAGCAATAAAAGAACAAATATCTGAAATATTAAAGTCCAAGGGGAATTGAAAATGACAAGGATGGAAATCTTATTCAAAGAGATACCAACAGAAAATTTCCCAAACCTAGAGAGGGATCCAAATAGCCACGTACAGAAAGGTCAAAGGTCACAGGATACAGCTCAACCAACTCTAGCCCAAGATACATTATAATCGAGCTCTTAAAGTAAAAGATAAATAGAGATTCTCAAAGTAGCAGAAGAAAAGAAGAGAACATATAAAGGTGGCCCAATTTTGCTGAGACCAGACTTAGCAGAACCCATGAAAGCAAAGAGGAATGAGGATGATATTTTCACAGTACTGACAAAAAAAAAAAAAAAAAAAGTTGAGAATACTCTACATAGTAAAATTTCTTTTATATGAAGGAGAAATAAATATGTTTCCAGACATAAAAAAGATGGGTTTGTCACCATTAGTCTTAATCCTTTGAGAAATACCAAAGTTCTTCAAAGCGAAAGAAAGATATGCTAATGAGTGAGGAAATATATCAGAACATATAAAACTCACTGGTAAAAGTGACTAAACAAACTCTCTAATGTTGTAAATGCTCTAATATTGTCTACATGGTGTGTAAAAAATTTGTATATTTAATATGAAGCCTGAATAATTAAATATGAAGTCTAAAACAATTAAAAATAATAACTACATTAATATATTAACATATAGACATTATACTAACATGTAAAATGGCATATGAATGGAATGCAAGTAGAGAGTTTTTTGTTAGTATTTTTATCTACTTTTGTTTGTTCTTTTTCCTGTAGCTATGACCAATGTTAAGTTGCTGTCATTTCAAAATAGCTTTTTATATTCAAAAAATGTTTCCTGTATGCCTCATGGTAACCACAAAGCAAAAAAAGTATAATAGACACACCAAAAATAATAACTAAGTAACCAAAACACACTATTAGAGAAAATCATTTAACTACAACTGGACTGCAACATATGTGATAAACTAGAAGCAGCTGACAAATTCCTGAACACACACAAACCTTACCAACTTTGAATTATGAAGAAATAGAAATTATAAACAGACCGACTACAAGTAATGAGATCGGTAATAAAAATTCTCCCATCACAGAAAGGTGCAGGACTAGACAGTTTTATGCTGAATCCTGCCAATAAATAAACTTGAGGGCTGGGGTGGTGGCTCAGTGGTAGAGCGCTTGCCTAGCACGCATGAGGCACTGGGTTCCATCCCCAGCACCACACACACACACAAAAAAAAATAAACACAGGTATTGTGTTCATCTACAACTAAAAATATTTTTAAAAAAAACATGATTGTGATGGTTAATCTTGATGGTCACCTTGATGGTATTGAGAGATCCCTGGGAAATTAGTAGAACACATTTCTGGGGTGTTTCCAGAGACACCCTCATGTTGAAGGTGGGTTTCACCATCCAAAAGGCTCAGGGCATGGATGGAAAATAGGAAGAGGGAGGAGAGCTGCCAGTGATGCACATACAATCCTTAGAGCAGGTGTGTGTTTGCTGTTGCCGTTGCCCTAAGGCATCAAACTCCAACTTCTTCAACCTTTGAACATGGACTCACACAAGCGACTCTCCAGGGAGCTTCCTGGCCCTCAGCCTTGAACTGAAGGCTGAAGGCTTGGTACATCAGTGGTACCTCTTGTTCTGAGGCTTCCAGCTTCTTGGACTTCTTCTCTGGCTTGCCAGCTTACAGACAGCCACCGTGGGGCTATCCAGCCCCAGATCATATAAACCAACCTAAAGAATCAATGTCTCTGTCTCTGTCTCTCTCCCTTTCTCTCTCAGAACACACAAACTCTGTTCATCTAGAGAATCCTAATGCAATAATACACTGTATCAACTGAATACAGGAAAAAATCATATGTTCATCTCCATAAATGCAGAAAAGCCATTGCTAAAATTCAACATCCCTTCAAGATAAACACTCTAAACAAAAGTATACAAAAATACCTCACCATAGCTAACATCAGGAATGAGGAAAGACTGAAGGCTTGCTATCTGAAATCTGAAACAAGGAAAGGGTATCCAGATTCACTGCTCTTACTCAATGCAGTACTGAAAGTCCTAGCCAAGGCATGCAGGGAACCAGAAGAAATGAGGGGCATCGAAATTGGAAAGGACAAACGAAATCAAATCATCACTGTTGGTAGGTGACCTTATCTTGTCTATAGAAAACCCCAAAGACCCCACCAAAAATATAAAAAATTATTAGAAATAATAGAGTCAGCAAGTTGCAGGATACAAAATCAACATCCAAAAATCAGTCGCATTGCTGCTACACACCAATGGAGGATTATCTGAAAAATAAATTGAGAAAGTAATCCTATTTACAATAGCTGCAAAAAAATAAAATTAAATACCAGGGAATAAATCTAACCAAAGAGGTAAAAGATCTCTACACTGAAAATAATAAACTGTTGATGAAAAGCAAATTCAAGAGGACACAAAAAAATGCAAAGGCATTTGTGTTCACAGATTAGAAAAATCAATATGTCCATACTACTCAAAGTAGTTTACAGATTTGTTGCATTCTCTGTACCAATACTCTCTTCACCGAATTTTTCTAAAAATCCTAAAATGCACATGGAAGCTCAAAAATATCCCAACTAGACAAAGAAATCTTGAGCAAAATTAACAAAAGAAGCATTATACTACCTGATTTCAAAATATACTATTATGCAATAGTAATTTAATAAGCATGATGTTGGCATTAAAAACATAAAGACCAATGGAACAGAGTAGAAGTTAACCCACATATGGATAGTCAATTGATCTTCAGCAAAGTTGCTAGAAACATGCCTTGGAAAACAGACAATGCTCTCAATAAAGGGTACTAGGGAAATGGGTATCTACATGCAGAAGAATAAAACTAAACCCCTCTCATCAGTTACAAAAATCAGCTCAAAGAGAATGAAAGACTTAAAGACATGAAACTACTCAAAGAAAACTTAAGGAAAACTGTTCAGGACATTGGAATGGGTGTGGATATTTTTATAAGACACCCAAAGTACAGGAAGCTAAATTACATACAGACAAGTGGAATTATATCAAAATAAAAAACTCCTGCACAGCAAAGGAAAGAATAGGCAGAGTGAGAAGTCTATGTACAGAACGTCAGAAAATACTGCAACATTCCATGTTTGACAAGAGGTTAGTATCCAGAATACATAAGGATCTTAAACAACTCAAAAAAGGAAAAAAAATAATAAGATTAAAAAATAGGTGATATTCTCAAATAATCATTTCTCACAAGAAGATATGCACAATGGCCAACAGGTACATCAAAAATGCTCAATAGTACTAAACATCAAGGAAATGCAAATGAAAACTATGATGAGTACCACCTCACCCCAATTGAAATGACTGTTATCAGAAACATAAAAGGTAGTAAGTGCTGGTTAGGAAGAGAAGAAAAGAAAGTAGTGGCTAGGATGTACACATTCTGAGTGGGAATGAAATTAGTACTGTTATTGTGGGAAACAGTACGGTGTTTCCTTTAAAAATAGAACTACCATATGACCCACAATCCCACTATTGGGCATATATCCAAAGGAAATGAAGTCAGTCCTTGAAGAAGATATCCATACTCCTATATTTATTATGACACTCTTCCCAATAGCCAAGATAAAGACTCGACATAATTGTCCATCGAATGAGGAATGGATAAAGAAAATATTTCACATATAGTCAATGGAACACTAGCCAGCCATTTAAAATGTTTAAATTCTGCCATTCATAATAATGTGGATAACACTGGATATTCTTCTTTTTTTAATAATATTTATTATGTGGTGCTATGGATCAAACCCAATGCCTCATGTGTGCTAAGCAAGCACTCTACCACTGAGCCACAACCCCAGCCCATGGATATGATTATTCTTAATGAAATAAGCCAGGCACAAAAAGACAGGTACTGCATGATCTGATTCATTTTGTGGTATCTTAAAATATTGATCTCATACAAGTTGAGAGCAAAATGGTGGTTACCATTTTGGGTAATGGTGGGGTAATTAGAGAAGGGTTGGGGAAGGAAGGTTTGGGAAAGATTAGTGAATGGGCACTAAGTTGTGACCACATAGAAGAAAGAAGTTCTGGTGTGCTGTGTACAATAGAGTGACTATAGATAATGATAATTTTCTGTATATTTTTTAACTAGCTAGAAGAAAGGATTTTGAATGTTTTTGCCATAAAGAAATGATAAACGTTTGAGACAAGTTCACTCTAATTTGAACATTGCACAAAGTACACAGGTATTGAAATATCACAGGGCACCATATATATATATGAACATGTGTATATATATATATATATATACACATGTTCATATATATAGTATATATTAATATATATTCATTTATTGGGTGCCCTGTGATATTTCACACATATGTGTGTGGGTATATATATATATTTTTTTCACCATCAAAATTAAACATTGTGTCTGCTCTCTGTTTAGACATTTTTCATTTCATCTTCCTAGCTAATGACTTTGAGTAGAATGTAAAAAACAAACAAACAAACAAAAAACAATGCTTATTTGAGGCATTTTCTTTGTACGACTTCTCCCTTACTATTGAGTTTCCCAACATCATCACTAATACCACCACACATATACCTCCATCTAAGACCTTCTAGGCATATTTCAAGGATGAACTTATTAAGTCTATATCCATTCTCTGTCTACATACTCACTCTCTTCATATTTTTGTTGGTGTGTTATAGTTATACATAATGGTGGGATTAATTGTTACATGGTCATACATGCACACAATATAACAATATAATTTTACATATTCACCCTTATTAATCTAAAAGATACAGAGACCAGAACAGACAGGGTCAAGCAAAACAGTAATTTTATTAGTCACAGCAAGTTTCCAACAAGAACAGGAGTTCACAAATAGGATTAATTATCGAAATATTCCTAAAAAGGAATCCATTGCTTAGGCAGACAGATAAAATGACCATTTGTGGTTCAATGAAGAATAATGGGAGCTCACACTATTTATAACTACTTGCTTCTATTATTCTAGTTCAGGAGGGTCAAGGGCCTCAGTGGAATATGGTCTTTGATAGCTAAGGTTCTCAGGCAGTAGCACTGAAAGCAACTAGGTAGGATTCTGTTGAATCTACTGAGATGGTTGAAATGTCTAAAGTGTGACCAATCTCTTAACAAGAAAAAAAAATGGTTATTTATCCTCTGCATTAAGGAAAAAGGAACACATCTTTAGCAAAGTTTTAGTATATCAGAGGGAACATTTAATGAGTGAGATATTTACAGGTTTGTGGTTCTGGGCTTATTTGGTGTAAGCAGACCTTTCAAGGAAGGGAACTGATTGACATTGGGTGAAGTTCAAGATGTAATGGTTTAGGTATGATGAACTTGAACTAAATTTTGAGAAGCAAACTTTTGTTTGATAAGCAACCTGTTTGTACAGATGAGCAGATAGTGTTGTTTTGGATAAATTGGCTTACGAGAATTTCCTGAAGCAAATAGCAAAGTTACTTATTGATTAATAGTCTTATCTTTCCTGGGCTGGAACAAACAACTAAGTCATGTTGACATAGAGGCTTTCCGTTCTCAGTCCTAACAGTTGCATCATATCAATGTAGGTGGTCATAGTTCTCAGGCTCGTGGTCACCCAGGTAAAGACACACTGTCCTGCCCACTCTTCCCCTCTCACAGGTAAGGGGGATTATGTATCCTGATTTTGGATAAGGGGATAAAACCAGAAGTGGTAAGTAAAACATCTGAATTGTACTCTAAGAAGAAGGGAATGTGCCCTCCCTCTTCCCTGTTTCCCTTCCCAACTCTTGGGAAGAGATAAAAGGATCTGAAGTGGTCTCCCTAATGGCAGGACAGAAACTTAACATTGAAGTAATAGAGTAAAAAATAGAGTAAAGTAATAGAACCTTTGGTCCCTATCATTTGCCATCATCTCAGTCCTGAACCACATACACACAGACTGCTACTAAGAAACAAAGTAACGATTTTGAAATCCCTGGGATTTGGGGATGTTTTGCAGCACTCCAACCATAACCTTACTAAAAGCGGACCTCAAAATGTCCATTTATCTGGCAAATTGACTTTTCTCTTTCACTTGAAAACCACACTTAGTCCATCTATATAAACTGCCAGCAGTCCTTGAAAGGTTATCCCAAACCCACCCACTTCTCCCTGCTTCCATGTCAATTACTCTAATGCAAGTCACATCATGGCTTCTCTGGAATGTTTCAGGAGCCTCCCCCCAGTCATTCCTTGTTTCCACAGTTGAGCACTCTAAACACCATATCATATAACCCAAGAATGATCATTACAAAAATAAATAGATAAGGCCATTTCTCTGGGAAAACCTTTTCTTTATGCCTAAAATAAACTCCAGGCTCTTTCTAGTGCATGCAAACCTCTATGCGACATAACCCTTGCTAACCTCCCAGGGTCAACTCTCTGGCTTCTCTTCTTCACTCACTAAACCCAGCTGCACTAGCCATCTTTGAATTCCTTGCCAAACCAAAGGCACTCCCTTCCCTCTTCAGTTGACTTTCTGCACACACAGTTTCCTGAGCCTGGACCGTGTCCTTCTCTGGTCATCTCTGGTATGTCCAGCTTATTATTTCTTCTCACTTCAAATGTTCCCTTGCACTAAGGCTTTCCCTGGGAATGACATGAATTTTCACCTGACTCATAGCACTACAGTATTGGTCCTAGTATAATCTGTGTCCTCAGGTGATGGAACCACTCCATGA
This sequence comes from Sciurus carolinensis, assembly GCF_902686445.1. Classification (NCBI taxonomy): domain Eukaryota; kingdom Metazoa; phylum Chordata; class Mammalia; order Rodentia; family Sciuridae; genus Sciurus; species Sciurus carolinensis. The sequence continues at coordinate 17,178,287 of NC_062217.1, read as the reverse complement.
GTTCTGGCTTTTCTGAATTCCATAGCATGACTCCTTCCTCCTTCCTTACCTACATGCAGACTACAGGAGAGAAATCTGATGCCCACTCACTTTGGCATCCTAAATATGCTATCAATAACTTGTCAGTTAAATTGATTACATTTTATGTATTCACAATTACCACAATTTTTAAAATCAGAAACTTTCTTGCTCTACCTAATTTAAATCTTTTCCCTTGTTTAAAACAAACAGACACCAAGGTTCACCAACTACTGATGTGGTAGAGTCCCCAAAACAAAAGTGTTAGGCATTAACTAGAATTTGAGCTGTCACTTCTTAGTCCAAAACTCTTCCTACCTCACCATGGAAAATTTCCAATTTTAAAATGTGAGGTAGGAAAAAGGTAGAGGATCATCAGATTCCCAGTCTCTGAAATATAATATACCAGGTATTATGACCTAAATCTGGAAAGTTGAGAGGGAATGCAGGAAGACATATGCTTATTAAATTGTCAAGAGACCATAGTCAGTACAGAATGTATATAAAGGTTAAGATTTAGTTCTCTCTGTGCTGGGGCCCAATACCACTTTGGAGCCCAGAATGTGGAGACTACAGACAGTCAATACCAAAGTGGTTTCTCCTTCTTTATGAGACTAAATGATCTTATTTGGTACCAGTAAGAGATGGAATAGAGTAGAAAACATGGTTTCTAAATCCAACAAAACTAACTCTTTAAGTCATATCCAGAATAAAGGTGCAAATATTTATTCAGCATAATGAAAAATTACATTAATTAGTTGGAAAAAAGAGATTAAGTAAATCCATATTTGTTATGGGTTCTCTGAGTCACAAAATGTAAACTTAAAAATTACTGTTATTAGCAATAAAACCAGTTGCTAATCATACTTTGCCAGGGATCTTTCTCTTCATGGTCTTTCTCCCCTTCCCACTCTTTTCAAGGGCATACCAAGTACATACAGCATAGCTGACCAATATGTTAGTCAGCTTACCATTGCTATGATAAAATATCTGAGAAAATCAACTTAGAGGTGGAAAGATTTATTCTGGCTCTTGGTTTTGGTGGTTTTAGATCATAGTCTCTTGGCTCCATTGCTGTGGGCTTGTTGTAAGACAGAACATCATGGTTTGGGAGCACAGGGCAGAGCAGAGTGGACATGGCATCCAGGAAGCAGAGAAAAAGAGACAGCAAGCAAGGGACCTGGGAACAAAATACAGTTCCCAAGGGCACACCCCCAAGGATCCACTCCCTTTAACTAGGTCCCACTGCTACTATTCTACCATGTCCCAATAGACCATGCAGCTATGACTACCTTAACAGATTAATCCATTGATTGATCCAGAGCCCTCAAGATCCAGTAATTTCCAAAAAGCTCCACCTCTGAACATGACTAGATTGGGGACCAAGTCTTTAACACAGAAGTCTTTGGAGGACACTTCATATCCAAACCATAACAACCAGTTAGAGAAGAAATGGGAAGTAAGAAGATAGTCTAAGTTGGCAAGGAAGCAAGGTACTACTGAAAGAATGCATGCTTTAATCCTCACCACTACAATTCCTGAGCTGTGTATCCTTGAAAAAATTACTGAATGTCATTTCTCTCATCTGTAAACACAAGATTATCAAGTAGTCTGGACTTGTGTTCAAAAAATTACATAGTTCCTATTCAGGTTGTCTTAATCCTGACTTTTTCTGGTCTTCTGCACCTTCTGCAAATCAGTGGCTGCTATGCACAAAGATCCAGGATAGCCCCGTGTCCACGGTCAAGGTGCCAGTAGATTTGCTGTCTGATGACAGTCTTGTTCCTGGCTTGTGGTTGGCTACCTTCTCACTGAGTAATCACAGAGTAGAGAAGGGAAGCTCTGCTTCCTAATCCTCCCCAGAAGAACAATACTCCATCCATGATGGACCACCCTCAAGAGCTCCTCTAAACCCACTTACCTCCCAAAGGCCCACCTGCTAATACTGTCATATTGGGGTTACACCTTCAACATATGAATTTGGTTTGGCAGGGTCATAACACAAAAGTCCATAACAAATGGCCTTGCTAAAAAAAAGAAAATATAAATAAATATGCATATTAGTGTCAAACTCCATTAAAAACAGGAAAATAACCTAGCAAAATATAAAACCCAATTAGACCTTTTCATATCACTCACTGAGAATTATAAAAATAAATCCCACTGAAGTCATATAGTGTTCATATTAATCCCTGGAATGAATGGTTACAACACTGATCCAAAAATAAGTATAAAAATATGTTTTGTATCATAAAATTAATAAGTGAAAGTCATACTCCTGAAATCATATTTTTATGAGATAATCATAGAAATTAATGCCTTTGGAAATATTGACCAATGTTATAGAGATATCCAAAAGTAATATAAAATTAAAATCCTATTTTTCAAAATTTTGCTGTAGATTAAAACTTAAAAATATTTAGTTGAAGAATGTGGATAGCACCAAAAGTGAATATTTAGAGTTAAAACTTTCTGTAACTCTGGCATTTACCACCCAAAAATCCTTTAGGATATTTCAAAACAAATACCTCAGGTGGCTCAAAAAAGCACATTTTCTCTCTCATGTAAAACAGCCAGATCTTTTCTTCTTGAGAAAAAAGTTATCTGTTTTTGGAAAATGTTTCCTCTCCTACCCAAATATCATTACTTTTACAATAATGATAGTTTTTTGGTAATATCTTTAATGTTTTTTTTCGCAAATCATCTGTAAAATTATGCTTCTGCAGAACAGTATGGTTTCCAAAGGTCATTTTATTTTGAAAAGTTCTACCATAAAGTATTATATAATTTTCCACTATTACAGAATTCAAAAAAAAAATGCGAGAGAAAGAAAGTAGCCTGCAAGAATATCTCTGTTCTCTGATCTAACACGACAGCAATGGTTTATCCTACCCTACTACTTTCACATAGTGTATAAATATCTAAAGTGGCCTGTCATCCCTTATGTGTATGTTTTTCTTTTCCTGTGCAATTTATAAACATGATTTGTAGTAACTATGAGAGAGAGAGAGAGAGAGAGAGAAATTAAGAAACCTGCCCAAGGTTACAACAGCTAATGGGGAGAGCCAGGAAATGAGTTTAAGCATTGTCTGGATCCTCAGCCACTCTGCCTCCTGGTCACCATGGTTTAACCAGCAGAAAGAAGAAAAGATTAGGTTGAAGGAAATAGGATTATTGTAAATGTAAAAGAGATGATGGACACAGGGAGTGTATCACTGCCACAATGATTTAGCACTCTGGTATTCAATTCAGTGATAAAAGACAAATAACATTCTCCATCGTAATGTTCAGCTTTAAAACAGGAAAAGCTACTTGAAGGTAAAATCATGCATTCTAATATAAGCTGCTTTTCTTAATCAAATGGGAAAGATACAAATAAACAAACCAGGAATCTTACTTTCAAGGAGCATAAAGTCTAAAAAGGAAAGCAAAAACTAAGTGAATAAAAAACAGAATTATAATTTTTAAATAAAGCAAATAAGAATAGACAGGATATTTGGGTACAGATTATAATATTCAGTTGTTTAAACACTGTGTATTATTATACATGTATTTGTGTAATAAGTTATATTATAATTATATAATTAAACTTAGTAATTTAATAATTGTAAATTATACTAGGTATTTGGATTATATGAATATAATATTTATTTATATGAATATAATAAATGAATATAATATTTATTTATATGAATATAATAAATAAATATATAGTAAAATACTAATGTTATTTTATGATGAAAATAGGAGAATCCTTTTGATTCTATAAACTGAAACAAGTCATTTTCCTCAAGAAAATAAAATAATTCATTAAATATAATATAATTTTAGCACACAAACAACAATGATTTAGTATGCAAACTTCATTGTTTTTCATAATTCTGTTAGACAAAGCAATATAATTAGGCCAAATTATTATTTTTCTAGAAATTTATTTTCATGATTGCTATTTTAAAAAAACGTAATAGTTGTATTTTTTCATCTGAGGATAATCTTGGTGGAATACTGAATATACTACAATGTTCTTTGTGTATAAATACATGCTGTTAACATCCACATGAGGATACCAGATTCTCATGCTGGTAAAAACACAGTTTGTGTTTGCTGTGTTTTAATCCTTCCATTCCTCCAGGAATAATGGTGGTACTTTGCAAAACTCAAATTACACAGTGTCTTCAGTTCTGGTTTTCTCCAAAAGACAAAGGCTATATAACAGTGCAGGTAAGTCATTAGCACTAAATGAAACTGCTTTATTTGTTCTATTTTATTTTCCATTAATAATTGTGCCACCACCATCTTCCCTGCCTAGAATTCATACGTAGATTTAGTGGGAGTTTTTGTATGCTATATAAAATATAATCATAACCTTTAAAATCTAATTTCTCCTTCAACTAATAGTCTTTAGAGTGGATCATTCAAGATTTTTTCCCCTTTAGCACCTGTACTTCTATTTAAATCATTATTTAATACCTTTTAGTGTCCTTTATCTGATCATCATTTCTCAAAATCCTTAAATATGACAGCCTCCTGAAATAGCCACTAAAAAGCCATATAGTTAATTTCTGCACAGGGACCGGACATGAGATTCCTCTACTATAAATTGTCAGTCGTCTTGCAGGCTTGTAGAGCGCATACACAATGGCAACATTCGCTCACCACTCCACATTTATTTTAATGTGCTACTTATCATCATTCAGGAAGCTGAGATCCTCCTGTCAGAAGATGGCAGTGTAAAATGAAGTCAGCACATTCAGGGGATTTAGAGCTAAGTTGGCTTTGACTTAATAGGCATCCCTTTGTACTGAGGCCATAACCCAATGAGTTCATATGAAAGCAGCAGAATGGGAGAGATAGACACTGATCTACCCAGTGAGCCTGCGGCAGGCACATGAGCATACTAAATCACATGACCTTGCAATGAATCCATGTCTCAGAGAAATGATTGAAGAACAACAATTTACAGAGGATTAGCCACAGAGGGAGTGCTTATTGAATGCCTATCGCAGTCCTCATCCACAAGTAAGGTAAAAATGGTCTTTGAATCACATATTACTTGGAAGTCATTCTTTTCTTTACACGTAGGACTCTGGTTCTAAAGAATAAAGAATACTCGTTTGGGTTTTGTCCTGCCTTTAGTTTCATGTGAAGCAACTTTGAAAAAGGCTCATTGTTAAAGTAAGCCTGGAAGAAAAATGGAAGGAGGAATTCAATAGTTTCGCTTTCCTCTCCTGACTTGAACCAGATCCCCTTTCAAAATATGTTCTGTATAGTTACTGTTTTAGCAATTAAATGTTGTCCATGAATATTGGGAATATAATTCTCTAAATTTAGGACTGGCTTAGTAGAAGTTACTGAAGCAGATATGACTGGTCTTGTGTATGTTATTAGAAGTTAGAAATATTTAGTTATTAGAAGTGGAGGAGGAAAAGATCAGGGAACACGTTTAACATGGGATTTTCTTTAAAAAGAAAAATCAGAAAAAAATTTAAATAGAGCCTTACTATTACTATCCTACTTCAAGAATTAAACCCAATCTCATCTATCCCACATGGAAAAATTAAATATTGATCACCCTGGAGTTACTTGATATACCATGATTTCTATATTTTATATGTTTGAAAAAAATGAGGAAATTAATTTAAAATTAACTTATTTACTATTCTGTAAGGCATATTAAAAGAAATGTCAAATTTCTACTTGAGAGTACTGAATAGGAGAAAGGTAGGGACAAGTTGTGGAAGCAGAATGGAGTTGTACCATTCTGTTTCTTGTAAATCCTGTTTCCAGAGAATGGTCATTAATTGACCTGCCAGACCATTTCCTGAAAGACTCCTTTTGTAAGACTACCTTCATTTGACTTGAACCAGAGCTCATTCAATGCAAAAGATCCATTTTCTGGAGGCATTTGTCAAATATACACACTATTTAACATGATGTCTACCTGAGAAGTTCGATCAGAATTGGAGAAAACAATAGACTAAGCTTAAATGGAAACCGGGAAACTTCATGGTTTTGGACCTACAAGGAAAACTGTATCTAATCATTAGTAGACCACTAAGATCAGAGATTTCAGTGGCTACATGTGATTCAGAATACAGATTCTGCAGAATTAATTAGGAAAGTCACTTTAAAAATAAAAATAAAACAATAACTACAATCTGAAGCAAAAACATCAAACTTTGGGAAGGGAAGAGGAATCTAATTTCATTAGTTGTCCCATTACATTGTTTAAAACATCCAGTTTTCAATATAACATTACAAGACATACAGAAGAAGGAGGAGGAAGAGGAGGTGGAGGAGGAAGAGAAGAGGAGGAGGAGGAGTGAGGAGGAGAAGGGGAAGGAGAAGAAGAAGGAGGAGAAGAGGAGGAGAAGGAGGAGGAGGAAGAAGAGGGGGAGGGGAGGATTGGAAGAAGGAGAAGAAGAAGAGGAGGAGGCGGAGGGGAAGGAGAAGGAGAAGAAGAAGAAGAGGGGGAGGGGGAGGAGGAAGAAGAGCAGGAGAAGGAGAAGAGGGGGAGGGGGAGCAGGAAGAGGAGGGGAAGGAGAAGGAGAAGAAGAAGAGGAAGAGGAGGTAGAGGGGAAGAGGAGGAGGAAGAGAAAGGGAAGGAGAAGGAGGAGAAGGGGAAGGAGATGAAGGAGGAGAAGAAGAGGAGGAGGAGAAGGAGGAGGAAGGAGAAAAATGTGACCCATACATTGGGAAAAAGGGGTAATTAAAAGACACTGTCCCTGAGGAAGTCCAGACATTGTATTTACTAGATAAAGACATTGAGCTGTTTAAAGTATGTCTTGAAGACTGAAGGAAACCACATGCAAAGAGCTAAAGGGTACTATGGGGATGATATTTATTCACGTGTACAATATTAATAAAAACATAAAAATGACTAGAGAATCAAGAAAAATTCTGGAATTTAAAAGCATGATTAAAATTTAAAATATCATAGGAAAGACTCAATAGCAAGTTTGAGCAAATAAAAGAAATGAAGAAAGGTCAATTGAGATTATTCAGTTTAACGAACAGAGGGAAAAAAAAAAAGAAAAAGTAAGAACAGAAACTCAGAGACCTGTGGGACATCAACTGTACCAGCATATGCATAAGTCCCAGAAAAAAGGATAGAAAGGACAGAAAGAACATTTGAAGAAATAATGGCTAAAGATGTCCTTTTTATTTACAAAAAAAAAAAAAAAAAAAAAAAAAATAGCCTGAACCCAAGAACCACAGGAAGTACCATGTAGGATAAACTCAAAGAGATCCACACTTAGATATATTACAATCAAACTATCAAGAGCCAAAGAAAAGGTGAGAATCCTGAAAGGATCAATAGGGAAGAGACATCAGGTACAAGAGATCCTTATTAGGATTAATAGCTAATTTCTCATCAGAAATAATGGAGGTCAGAAAGCAGTGGGATGATATGCAGCAATCTCCCCTTGTCTGCAGAGATGCATCTTATAAGAGCCTCCAAGTCAGATTACCAAACCCTGTATTTACTAAGTTCTTTTCCTATACATTTCTATGATAAAATTTACAAGTTAGAAATATACAAGAAGTAAGAAATTTACAAAATGTACTAATAAGACAGAAAAATTATAATAGCATACTTTAATAAAAATTATGTGAAGGTAATTTTACTCCCCACTGGCCCACCCCAAATTATTTGTACTTTCACCCTTTCACTTAAGGTAAGTATTTTAACTTCTCTTTGGCATATCCAAATTTCCAGCATTAGTACTCTTGCTCTTTGGGGCCATATTTAAGCAAAAGAAGGTTACTTGAACATGAATACAGTGATACTATGATAGTTGATACAGTAACCAAGATGGCTACCAAGTGAATGACAAGCAGGTGGCATACAATGTGAGTAATCTGAACAAAGGGATAAGTCACATTCAGTCAAGATAGACCAGGACAGCACAGAATGAGATCACTCAGAACAGGTTGCAATTTAAAACTTATGAACTATTTATTTCTGAAAAATTTCCACCACATATTATTTGTGGACCATGGCTGACCAAAGGTCTTGTAAACTGTGGAATCACAGATAAGAGGAGTCTATTGCATTTAATGGAATTCTATATCCACCAAAACTTATCCTTCAGACACTAAAATTTTAAAATTTCAAGATAAAAAGAGAAAGTACTCACCAATAGAAGTTGTACCCTTCCAAAAATACTAGTGGTGTCCTTCAGGTCAAAATGAAAGAACGTAAATACTAATTTGAACATACATCAAGAAACAGAACAATGGCATAGATTTCTATATAGGCAAGTCTAAAAGAAAATACAAAATGTATTTTTGTTACTTACTATTTTTCTCTCCTATCTGACTCAAAAGACAACTATCTAAAACAATAATTATAAATCCATGGTGATTGGCACACATGTATAAAGATGTCATTTATAAGACAGTAACAGCTCAAAAGAATGGAAGGGAAATAAACTATGTAGAAGCAAAGATTTTGCATACCATGAAATTAAATTGGTATTAATTCTAACTAGATTGCTATAAATAAAGATGTTAATTGTAATACCCATGACAATCACTAAGAAAATAACTCCAAATATATTGTAAAAGAAATGACAGGGAATTAAAATAGTACATTAGAAAATGTCTATTTAACACAAAAGAAGGCAGTCATGGAGAAATAGAGAAACAAAAAAGATATTAGGCATTTGAATACAAATAGAAATTTAAGAAGAATTATGTGCTTTTTGAATGAGATTTTAAACTACTTGGGGTTGATGAAGTAGAAGGATACACAAAGTTTACAGGAATAAGTTTGGCTTTTTCTAAATAATCTCATTTTTGCCTTGATCTTCATTATCTCTTTAAACCTGGAAATATCTTGAGAATAAATACATTGTCTTCTAATGCTCTACGTATAGTTAAAGACAAAAATGCCTTTCAAATCCCTTTGTGTAAGGGAGAATAATTGGACAACTTTCACACAGACCCTTCATTAATGACTGCATCAGAGTGTCCTCCTAATATTGATGCCAGGTTAACTACTGATCCAGAAACAGCAAGGGGAGAGAGGAGGAGGAAGAGGAGAGAGAGGACATAAGAGGGAAAGTGGGTGGAGGAGAAGGACAAGAAGCAAAAAAAATGAGGTATAAGTCAGGGAGGGAAAACAGTCCTTAGCCAGACTTCCAGAACCTTTTACAATAAAATCACAAAATCTAATTCCAATTTCTTCCTTATTTCTTTCTTCCCTAAATCCCTCAGTTTAGTTGAACAAGTCTTCAGTGCACACAATACTATTTCTCACATTTTTGGCTCTGCCATTTGCTTTCTCTCATATAGAAAGTGGCCTTTTTTCACACGCACGTCACATCTCATCTCCACTAAACCCTTTCTGGTGATCTCAGCTGAACATCTTTCCATCCAAAGTCCATTTCAGTTCAGCTCTTAGTTATTGTTTTAATCTTTAACTCTGGCCTTAGTCAACGTGTCAGGTTCCCATGCTTGAATTTCAAAAGGCCTCTCCTAACAGATGATGAAATCCAGGGGTGGTAGACATGAAAGATGCTGTGGAGCAGGACTCAGGAAACGACGGTGCTTTCTCACTGAAATAAAGTTATACTATTCTTTTGCAGATGGTCTGAGTCTGCTTTTACACACAATAGCAAAGGTGAGTAGTTGCTGTCTTTCATAGGACAAAGTCTGCCCAGTCTCACATTGATACTCAACTAAGTAAACAAGGACTCAAATTTATGCCTCTTTCTACTCGAACATCTTCAGTACCAAGCTTTTCTCTTCAAGGCATTTCATGTTCCCAGTAACTGCTTGAGTTTCAAATAACAGTTGACAGACTCCCTACAAGTCCCACGTAGCACATTCTAATGTCTCCTTCATCAGAACTTTTTCTCATGACCACTCTTAGCTGCAAAGGAGTCTGAAAAATGATCCCTTTAGCTGAACATATCACTACACTTGATGATATGGAGTTTCTGAAAGGAGGGAGAAGGAATTATGGATATTGAATGAACAATGAACAATGTCCATCACAGTTAGGAGTTATTTGATTTCAAAAAATAAACATCTAATCAAAATATCTTAACCTATTATTTATGGAAAGAAGTTGAAGGAATCTCATGGAACTCAAGGGCATATACATAGTCCAGTCTTACAAGGACAGAAACTAACTATTGGCAAGATAGGATAACCTCTTGTCTTTCCATCTTTCCCAAAAACATGAATTCATTTCTCCTGTTCCAGTTAGATTTTCTAATTCTCTAAGTGCCAGATTTCTCTGGAGAACCATATTAAAAGCCTACACATTTCTTTGAATACTTTTCAAATAAAAATTACCTTTCAACAGTAATTTTGCCTGATTTTTTCCTTGATGTAGCCCCTGAATATCCTAATTACATTTTTAGAGTTCTAAATAGAAAGTCAGGAGAAAGGCAATCTCATTGACCCAAAGGAGTCATTTTTTTCTACCTGCTGTTGAATCAGTTGTAGTCTGAATGATAGCTTCATGTGGGGGTAACAGCTTTTCCCAGCTACGGACAGGTAAATATTCTGAGGAGCAGAGGGGAGAGAAAAGTGATAGGTATCTGTTGTCTCCCTTCTATGGGTCTGTACCTTTTATAATCGTCTAGTCAAAATAACACATATTACTGGCTATCTTTGAATTTTTATTAATAGGCAACTTTGTTACCTTTTGAGGATTCTGTTTCTCAATTGAAGGATCATTTCCCCGGAACAAAGATGATTATAAAAAGAGTATGTGCAATCTGTTGGTTCTTCAAAACTTCTAAAGATAGTGATAAATCAGTCTCCAAGACGGGTGGAATAAGAGTTCAAGAAATGATGGTATCTTATAGAGGCAAAATCACAAGAAACAAGTGGTCAATGTAAGATCACATCATAATCACTACACTCCGAAAAGCAACCTGAGCACACATGAGCAAGAGCAGCTCCTGTACAAGAATTGCCCAGGGTTGGATCCCCAGTTGCATTATAGCTCACTTGGGGACAAGAACTACACCTTATACTTACCTACATTCATTATGTCATGCATTTAGGGAAATAAGACACAGTATTTATCATGTGCACAAGACATTGAAAGAAAAAAGTCAGGGAATACTCTCCATACTCATTTCTCAGAAATATATTACTGCTCAATACGTTATTTTTTTTCACATATCCCTTTTTTTATCTATACTCTCCAAACCACTTGTAAAAGAAAAAAAAAATGCTATTCTGGCATCTGAAAAAAATGTGTAATCATGTCTCCTTGTTCTTTTTTGTATTATATTAAACAAGACCAAGGATATTTCAAATGCCATTTTATTCTTCACATATACTTCTACATTTTTCTAGCATACTTTTTTCTATCTAACAAAAAGCTACACCAGTGATTAAAAAACATTGCTTCTCACCATGGAGTCAGGGTGGAGTGGCTAAAAGGCATTGGAGCCTAGTGAGACCAACTCCATGTACATAATTCTTTTCTAATTATTTAATAGACTATACTAAGATAAAACCATTAAAGTGTTTACCAAATTTGAACAGTTATTTGGAACTTTTACATTTTTAAGGCAGAGCACTCATAAAGGTTATAATGAATCTGCAAAAATTAATTCTTTGGATTTACTTTGGTATTCATTTTCAACATCAAGAACACCCAGTAGAAAAAAAAAATCCAGAGCAGGAATGGATTCAGGATTCTTTGTTGGTCATCTACAGTGACAGCCATCTGAGTTTGAAGTACAGATTTCTGAACTTTTTAATATCAAAAAGATAGCAGTACCTATGATATAATAGCATATATCTGCTTCTAACCAGTTATATACATTTGATTTTTTTTTATTTCATATTGTTCTTATTCTTTATGGGACTTAAATGGATACCCTCTTTACTTTTCACAGGCTCTGTTAGGTCATTAGGAAAGGAAAAATATACAACTTAAAAAAGTTAAACAGTGTAGCAACAGGCACTATGTTTCATGATATTTACATTCCCTGATACTAATTATGGAAAATAGCCAACTTTAATCTATACAACATGTGCAAAAGCAAAAGTTGTTCTCCACACCACAGCATGACCTTGTACGACTCATGGCCAATGACGATGGCCCTTCTTGATGAAGCCAGTCTGCTTAACTTTGATCCTTACAATGCACGAGAAACACTTTCATCATTGACATGGATTTGTTATGCATTTGACTTTTTGATGAAATAGAAGGATAAAACCCTCCTTGTTCTATTAGTATGGTGGCATGGCATTACAAATTACATGTTTGTTTTCTAGTAAAGTATAAATGACACTAGAGAAAGCAATTTATTCTAAAACCATAGTATAAACTCCTATATTTTCAAAGAACTGATGTAATCAACTTGATAAACCATGAACCAGGCTTATTTAAATGAGTTGTCTTTTGGCATATGGAGAGAATTATTTTCTGTTATGAAAATCAAACAAGCTGTTAGTGAATCACAGAAGACAAATACTGAAAATTGCCTTGTGAAATCACATTCTAGGAGGGTCCATTGCCCATAGCAATGATATAAGAACAACTGGAGTGTAGGAAAGAAAATTGTCTTAGTAAGAGGGAAAACAGAATCTTCTTTCCTGATATTATACTAAACAAATTAAATACTAATGATACTAATAGCACAAATGTTTGAGTGAAATAAGACGCATGTAGGGGTACCAAAATTCTACAAAATTAAACAGTGTTTCCCTCCCTAATAGCAAATTATATATTTTGACAAATCTCATTGTCAAAATATAAAATATTTTCTCCACTTTCAACACCTTAATGAATTGACAAAGTATTGAGAAATATTAAGAGAAATACTTTTCGAAGGAAAGTATAAGTCATATCTCAGGAAAGTAAGAAGAGCACAAAGTTTATTTGCATATTGAGAGGGACTTTGTTAATCAGAGGAAATTCAGCTTTAGCTTTCATAGGCTTTAAGAAAATGGACTCAGAGAACAGCACAAAGAACATTAAATAGAGAGACTACTAGGTAACTTCCAAAATATTTGGGGAATTAGAAGATCTAAACCTTTAATATAAATATAAATTAAAAATAATCCTGGACCCAAATGTTCACATGAAAGATTTTAGGAAAATTGCCCAAGTGAGAATTTAAAACTGAATTTGAGGGGGTGTCTCTTGGAAATGTGTAACCTTAGGTACACCTTCCTTTAGTTTGTAACCAGAGCTATTCAAAAAACTTAAAATTAAGAATTTGATTGAGAGTGGTCATGGCCTCAAGTAACTAAGGTCACTGGCAAGAACAACTATAAATCTTTAATTATAGATCATTACTAGACAAAAAACTTTTGTTAAATAAAACACATTTTTCAAGAACTAGAAACACTAATCAAAAATCCCAAACACACAAGGAAATAAGACACCATGAAGGACAACAGTATCAGGCCTGCAAAAGACTTGAGATGCTAGAATTACCAGACTTAAAATACAATGTCTTTTCACATTTCTGATAGTTTCCTTTGCTGAGAGAAAGCTTTTTAGTTTGAATCTATCCCAGTTGTTGATTCTTGCTTTTATTTCTTGTGCTATGGGTGTCCTGTTAAGGAAATCTGATCCTGAGCCAACAAGTTGAAGATTTGGACCTACTTTTTCTTCTATAAGATGCAGGGTCTCTGGTCTGATTCCGAGGTCCTTGATCCATTTTGAGTTGAGTTTTGTGTAGGGTGAGAGATAGGGGTTTAGTTTCATTCTATTGCATATAGTTTTCCAGTTTTCCCAGCACCATTTGTTGAAGAGGCTATCTTTTCTCCATTGCATATTGTTGGAACCTTTGTCTAGTATGAGAAAATTGTATTTATTTGGGTTTGTGTCCATGTCCTCTATTCTGTACCATTGATCTACCTGTCTATTTTGGTACCAATACCATGCCGTTTTTGTTACTATTGCTTTGTAGTAGAGTTGAAGATCTGGTATTGCAATACCCCCTGCTTCGCTCTTGCTATTGAGGATTGCTTTAGCTATTCTAGGTTTTTTATTCTTCCAGATGAATTTCATAATTGCTTGCTCTATTTCTGCGAGGTACATCATTGGGATTTTAATTGGAATTGCATTGAATCTGTATAGAACTTTAGGTAGTATAGCCATTTTGACGATATTAATTCTGCCTATCCAGGAACATGGGAGATCTTTCCATCTTCTAAGGTTTTCTTGAATTTCTTTCTTTAGTGTTCTGTAGTTCTCATTGTAGAGGTCTTTCACCTCTTTTGTGAGATTGATTCCCAAGTATTTTATTTTCTTCGATGCTATTGTGAATGGGGTAGTTTTCCTAATTTCTCTTTCTGAAGATTCATCACTTATGTATAAAAATGCATTGGATTTATGAGCATTGATCTATCAGAAATGTGAAGAGAGAGCCTACAGAGTGGGAGAATATCTTTGCCAACCATACCTCAGATAGAGCGCTAATTTCCAGAATCTATAAAGAACTCAAAAAACTCTACACGAAGAATACAAATAATCCAATCAACAAATGGGCTAAGGAAATGAACAGACACTTCACAGAAGAAGATGTACAAGTAATCACCAGATATATGAAAAAATGTTCAACATCCCTAGTAATAAGGGAAATGCAAATCAAAACTACCCTAAGATTTCATCTCACCCCAATTAGAATGGCGATTATCAAGAATACAAGCAACAATAGGTGTTGGCGAGGATGTGGTGAAAAAGGAACACTCATACATTGCTGGTGGGGTTGCAAATTAGTGCAACCACTCTGGAAAGCAGTGTGGAGATTCCTCAGAAAGCTTGGAATGGAAACACCATTTGACCCAGCTATCCCACTCCTTGGCCTATACCCAAAGGACTTAAAAGCAGCATACTACAGAGATACAGCCACATCAATGTTCATTGCTGCTCAATTCACCATAGCCAGATTGTGGAACCAACCTAGATGTCCTTCGGTTGATGAATGGATAAAGAAACTGTGGCATATTTATACAATGGAATATTACTCCGCAATGAAGAATGATAAAATTATGGCATTTGTAGGCAAATGGTCGAAATTGGAGAATATCATGCTAAGTGAGATAAGCCAATCTCAAAAAACTAAAGGACGAATGATCTCGCTGATAAGCGGATGAGGACATATAATGGGGGGTGGGACGGGCTAGCATTAGGTTTAGGGTTAGGTTTAGAGTTAGGCTAAGGAGAGCAGTAAGAATGAAGGAAAGAAGGACTGTGTAGAGGGAAAAGAGGGGTGGGAGGGGTGGGAGGGGTGGGAGGGGTGGGGGGGAGGGGAAAAATATAATAAACATCATTACCCTATGTAAACGTAAAAAAAAATAAATAAATAAATAAAAAAAAAAGAAAAAAAAAAAAAAAGAAATACAATGTCTTTATGTTTTACACATTTAAATAAATAACAGAACAGAACAATTATGATATAAAGAACATAACTTATTTTTAAAAAAAATACCAGATACACTTTAAATGTGAACAAATATAAGCTCTAAACATAAAATATAAAATAAAATAAACATTTTTTTTTAAATGTAAGGTATGAGTTTAAAAGCAATTTGGAACCACTGAAGACAAAATAATAAATTGTAATTTTTACTTGAAAAAAAGTAATCCAGTGGACAATATAGAAATACAAAGATATAAAACATAAAAAAAAAAAAAAAACAGTTTAGAAAGTGCGGGTTAAGTGGACAAGGCCAACTTGCATCCCACTGGAGTTGCATAAAGACAGAGAGAAGAGAATAGTGAGTAAACACTAAAAGTAATGACTGAGAAATTTCCAGAAAAGTTGAAAACTACCAATATATGGATTCAGGAAGGCCAATTCATTCCAAACATAATGAATAAAAATAAATCTAAATTCAGTCACACCATAGTAAAAGTGAAGGACACAAATCCACACAGAAAACAGAATACCTGAAGGATAATTAGATTGACAGTTAACTTATCAACAACAAGAACAAAAAGAAAGCAGAGAACTAATATCATCTAGGTGCTAGGAAAACAAGTAATTGTCAACCTCAGATTAGATGGCTTACAAAAATATTCTAAAAGTTGCACTTGAGGCAAAAATTTAATCCAATGGTAAACGTTTGAGTCACAAGAACTAACAAAAAAGGTAACTGTAAGTAAAATTAAACAAAATTTGATTAATAATAACAGTTCAATGATTTAAAACAAATAAAAAAGAATAAAAGAAGTATATAAATTGAATAAAAGAAACATAAATTGTAGAGAATTCAGAATGAAGAAAAACTTTTTTCTGTTCTTATGTCATTTTTAAGGATAATGACAATGATTAACTTCAGATTTTGAGGAAATAAAAAATTCTGTAATGGCAATAGGAAAAGAATATTGTTTCTTTTAAATTTCACAAGAGCATAAATAAATCAAGATCCTGCATACTAAAATAATATGCAAAGGGTCACTCAAAGACAAGGAAAAAGACATAAGTATAATGAAGGGGAACCTTGAGGGTGCAGTTTTGGGAAGGGATGAATACAAGGAGCAATTATAAATTATTTATTTAGGTGCTAAGGACCAATCCAGGGCCTTTTGCCTATTAGGCAAGTGTTGTAACCACTGAGTTGCAACCCTCACCCAATTATAAGAATCTTTAAGGAGAAACATTCTGGAAATGGCTGTTTGTGAAGTATTGTAAATATGGAATAAGAAGATCATGTTATCCTGAGATGACCACAGAAAACAATAAACACCTTAATTTCCTCTACTCTTTGCCATCATTGTGCTGCTAGTGTTGATCATTAGGTGAATTCGACCAGGTAACAGATGGCAAAGGAGTATATTGGTGTAGTTCATACAGGCCAGTCCCTTGGGGCAGCAACTATGGTGAAAAATGCAAGATAAGGGATATGGAGAGCAACAGATTTCCAAGGTACATGCATGAATGAGCTTCACTGAAGCATTTTTTAGTCGTGGTAAACTGCTGGAAGAACAACTAGCTAAAATGTGGATGCGCAACCTGAAATTCAAGGAGGATTTGGATAGCATATTAAATATACAGTAATCAAAAAGGAAAATCTTAAGGTAAAAATGCAAGGGGCGGGGAGTGAAGAGGATAGAGATATGTCCCATGATAACACTTATCTAAATTAAAAACACATGGACACAGAACAACAGTTAACATTACAAGGGCACATGAAAATATCCATATTCAGCATACTAAGAGTGAAAACAAGGAAAAGAGAATAAATAAATGTGCAAATATCTGCATAACACAAGAGAAGTTCTCACACACAACCACAGTGATGATAATATTCTGTGAACTGAGAATTTTGATTAATGCAGTGAGAAAATTTCATTAATAAATCCAAAAGAGAGAAACATTATTTTAGAAATAAATCTGATTGCAGAAATGTAAACATATTAAATATTCTAGTTGAAGACTGTCACACAAGATTATTTTTAAAATCAATTTTCTAGGGGAATACATATAAAGCAGATTTTTAAGTCAAAATATCATTAACAATAAGAATGATTCTTAGTAACAATAAGAATTTTTAAAGATTTAATTTTCCAGAACAATACAATAATCTAGTACAGACTGAATAAATGGTTTATAAATATACAAAGTAAATACTAATAGGTCAAACAGGAGAAACTAACAAATCAACAATCATACTGATAAATTTTAACACCTTGCATTTATTGATTAAGCAGATATAGTTAAATCAGTAATAATGTAAGACATAAACACAAAATTTAATGACCTAACAGTCACTTATGCAACAGTGCACTACAGAATGTTAGAAGATACAGTCTTGTCAAGCTTATGTAAACGATTTCTCATTTTGTTAATGATAAACTTCCCTGATGTAGACCAACCCTGACATAATATTGAAACCACCAGTTTAAAGACATTCAAGATACACAAATGCCATGAAGATTTAATGGGAAAAGATGTGTGCAAAAGGAGAAAAACGGCCTCTTCAACCTTACTCAGTCCCACTTCTCCCCTGGAGAAAAATTTGCTGATTCCTTAATGGAAGTCAAAATGCTTGATTAATCAAAACTTTCAGCAGACTCAAGGAGCAACATAGCCAACAAATTAGATTTCTAAATTTTGCATGGATAAGAAAGTATAGTAAACACCTCATGCTTTCAACTGGAACTTCTGAAGTGCTACCCACTAGACAGAATTAAATGAGAAATAAACTGAGACCCAGTCACTAAAACAAAATTTTAGAGGATAATAAAACATTCAGAGCTCAAATTATCCCCACAATGTTTTATACATGATGTTTGGCACCTCTAAAAATTATCCCAAGCATCAGACACAAGGACAAATGACCAAATACCAAGATGAAAACCAAAGTGGAAAATACAGTTGAAATTCACCCAGATAATAGTGTTATCAGAAGCAAATAAAAATATGAACTTTATCTATTAAAGAAGTAAGCTATGATGGAAAATATCATTTGATAGAAAATAAATCAAATATAAAGAATACAAATGCAATAAAATTTAATGAATGTAGTTAATAACTGATTAGAAAGCACTAAAGAGAGAACAAATGAACAGGAAATCAGAAGACATTAAACAGAATGATCTTAAAAATAAGAAAAATATATAAAAGAAATAAATGAGTCATAGGGGATACAACCAAACTTCTACATGCTATCACTGGAGTCCCAGAAGGAGAAAAGACAGGGAATAGCCAAGACAATCCAAAGTACAACAATGTGAGAAAACCTGACAAGGTAACAAAATTTCTTACACTTTTAAATGATGCCCTTTTGTAGTGACTCTAAGATCAACATATTGACCATGGAATCAATGTCCTGGAAATCAGCCTGCATGTTTACGGTAGAACAAGTTTTACAGATCCCTTGGGAGGGAGAAGGCAGAAAAAAATGACTTGGTAAATGATACTTGGATATTGGATACTCATGAGAGGAAAAAATATGAAAACACATCCCTACCTCACACCATTCATGAATATCATTTTCCGGTAAAGTAAGTGTTTAAGGCAAAATTATGAAAGATGGTAAAGTATGTCATTCAACTGAGAGAAAGGAAGATTTCTTAAATACAAAAGAAATATTTCTTAGACACAAAAATGAAAGCACCAAGTGAAATATTGATAAAATTGACAACTTAAGAACTTCTCTTTATTAAAAGACACCATTGCATATGGTATGCCTCTACTGCATGTACAGAGAAACAAGATGTACCCCATTTGTTTACAATAAAAATAAATTTTAAAAAAGACACCATATGATGCAAATATGACTCATAAATGGGGAGAAGCTATTCACAACACATTAGTATCAGAATACATAAGAAACACCTACACATGAATAAGAAAATAAAATAATGTATACTAGAGCCATAAGAAATAGCATTTAACACCCACCTCCTCAGATGTTGGAAAGAATGAAGAACAAACGAGAACCATTATTTAGTGTTGGTGGGAGAACATATTATTGAACATCAACCAAAATGAAAATTATAAGTAAACACATAAATTTCATTTCCATAAAGTTTAAAAACTTAGAAAACCAAGCCATACTTTATTTAATGAAAAAAATAGATAATAAAACCATAAAAAATGAAGTATGAAGTAATGATAAAAATAATTCAGGTAGTGATTGTCTCTGATGGACACACTAACTAAATGTTCTTTTTCTTAAAGTTGGTGCATTGTATCACTATTCCTGATTTCTGATATGTATTTTATAAATAATTATTGGTAAGTAGCCATTATTAAGAAGAGTTTTCAAATAGAGCTTAGATATCCTCCCACACAGAGTCTACATAGCCTTAACAGTTTGCCAATAATTTTTCAGAGGTGGTACATCGGCTCTACAGCCTGGAAAGAATATATCACAATATTTGGAACAAAGCAACTTCTGGAAACCCTAGCCTTTTTGTTAACCTTATTTAACATCCTCTTGGCAGAAGGCTATAGTTGCTAATCAAAGAAAAGTTGTTCAGATGGGTCTCAGAATGTTCAATAAATAGGCATGAATTGTCATGGATTTTTAACAAAATACATTCACAAAGGAAGTTCTCAGTACATGGTGTGGTTTCTAACAGAGCACTTCAGAACCCAGATGTATGGAACATTACAGTACCACCCTTATGAGCTGGATACACATATTGATTTACATGAACTAGAGAAGAGTTCCTTTGAGCTCGTTTCTTGACAGTAGATGGAAGTTAATTTTTCAATGTAATATTAAAATTCAAATGTAAAAGAGAAGCAGTGTATTGAAGTTTCTGCAAAAGAAGTTGGTAGAAGGCTTGCTGTGAATGACAGGCAGAGGGAGTGAAGTCCTGATACAGTGATATGTCCGCAGACCTCCACAACTCCCCAATATATTCTTCGTACCCACCGCCACCCAAAGTACTCATCCCACACTGAAGATCTCCAGAAAAAGTGACAATCATCCCTCAGAGTGAATGCATTTATATCAACCTTTCCTGTTAGAGGATGATCTCAGGGAGAGTCACATGAGCAGAAGAGGAAGGATTCTGAGTTTGAATTCACCTGAACTCATGAAAAAGAGCAGCGTGAAGCCCAGGATGCCCTAGTGGTGACCAAGCTATGACAGAGCAAGGAAACAAATAAGGAAAAAGTTTATTAGGGCTGAGAAGGTGAATTTCATGCACCTCAGTATTTTATCACACTCCAACATTTCATCAAAGGCCTTGTGAATTCCACATTCCCTCAGGGAAACAGCTAGAACGTGATACTGCTGTGAGGAGTGGAAGGAAAACCTCTCTCACCTTCAACAAGATCCATAAACTGGACTACCAACCACCAGTGTTTCCATTAAAGGATAAGGAGCAAATTAGATTTTCTTAAATATTACCGGTTTAGTTGACTATGAAGGAATACTATCTTTTTCCACTTTAAGGGCAACACATCTGTCTGAAAAATTTAATTTATGATCAGTTTGCTCATTTAAAATTACCTAGACAACAAGAAAGAAAATCACTTACGCTGAAATGTAATTGCCTTCCTTCACCATGTTTTCTCTTTCTTAATAATTGATATATGTCAGAAATGAAATAAACAATGTGGAAGTGCCCATAACCCTACTGCATAATACACAATCAGATGCTGTAAAGTCATTTTAAAATGCAGCCACTAGCCTAGTGTGGCTACTGAGCACTTAACACATGGCTGGCACTACTGAAGAGCCAAGTTTTTTAAATTTAACTTGAAAGCAAACAATGAACTTTATTTGAAAACATTAAAGCAGGCCCATAATAACTTAAACCAAGTCGAACTGTGAATCAATTTTTCTATTTTCAATTTTTTAAAATTTGAATAGAATATATATTTCTGATGAAAAATCAGCATCCAAATTGAGATGCATTTGAGCACATGCTAAATTTTTCTTTTTTCATATTTTTATTGATGCATTATAGTTGCACATAAGGGTGGAATTTGTTGTTACATATCCATACATGCACACGATATAACAATATCATTTGGTCAATATCGTTAACCAGTATTTCCCCTTCCCCTCTCCTCCTCCCTGCCCCTGATTCCTTTCATCTAGGCTACAATTTCCATAAATTTCCCCTCCACCTCCACAGCTTCCTTTTCCTTTTTCCTCTTTAGCTTCCACGTATGGGAAAAAACATGCAACCTTGACCTTCTGAGTTTGGCTTATTTTGCTTAACATAATGAATATTCTCAAATGTCATACATTTTTCTACAAATGTCATAATTTCATTTTTCTTTATGGCTGACTAAAACTCCATTGTGTATAGTTAACCACATTTTCTTTATCCATTCATCCCTTGATGGACACCTAGGCTGGTTCCATAGTTTGGCTATTGTAAATTGGACTGCTATAAACATTGGTATGTATCACTGTGGTATGATGACTTTAATTCTTCAGGACAAATACCTAGGAGAGATATAACTGGGTTGTACAGTTGTTCCATGCCTAGTCTTTTGAGGAACTTCCATGCTGATTTCCATAGTGGTTGCAGTACACACTAAATTTCAAAGACATGGTACAAAAAAGCAAATGTGCAGAAGTATCACATTAATGATTTTAAATCAATTACATATTGAAATGACAATATTTTTATGTATTGGATCAAGTATAATAAATTATTAAAATTAATAATTATTAAAATTAATAATTCAATCTCCTACTCCATATCTTTTTTTTATTGTGACATGAAAAGCATGAATGACATTTTTGTGTTTGTAGTTTTGTGGTGCTAAGGAGGGCAACTCTGGCAATATGGACTATGTAGAAAATTTGGGACTGAGTCACATCCTAGCCTAGATTCCTTCAGTTTATACCTGTGTGGCCATGAGCAATTTACTTAACTTTTCTGGTTTATTTGTGTAAATTGAAGTTATAATGTTGAACTCAGAGAAGTATTGTAAGATTAAAGTAAAATGCCTTATGAAAACATCTTTAACAAGCTCCAAAATATTGGGCTGATGTCAGTTATTTTCAAATATTTTTATCTTTAACCCAGTGGATATTTAAATTGCAATTAAATGAAGTGTTAGAAATAATTACTCTTCTGTTTAATCACTGTGATGGCAAGGTTGGCCCTGAGCTCTAAAATTGTGTGCCATGAGGTCTCCAGATTGCCAAGAGGTTCTTTTATAGCCAATGTTCGAAGTACTGATTTCTAAGGTAGATGTCTGGTTTTTAATATTTTTGGCAACCCCAGTGGTTGTCTTTAACAGTCTAAAGCTACGGCCTGCAATCCACTTTAATAAATTTATTTTATTAGTTAGCAAACTGGGCAGAAAGAGAAAAAAAAAAGTAGAATAGGTAAAAGGCAATTGAGTTCTTGGATTAGGTGCCAAAGCAAGTCAGATCCTGTTTCCTCTCAGATCAGGGATAGTAGGAGAACTATGGGTGCAATAAATAAAATTAAATAGTGGCTTTATGCGTCATAGTTAACAGATTAATCTGCACTGGAAGAATGGGCTGGCAAAATGTTTGCATAGATTGGAAAATTTTGACACAAATTTACAAGGCTGTTCTACATAGTAAGGCAGAGTTAGAGTTGACTCTAAAAATAATTTGTGGACATCCTGTATTAGAACAGAAAACCTCACTTTAAAAGCAGTATGAAAATAGCCAGCTATATTGCATATTTTCATCTTGTCCTTAATGTGAGAGTCACATTGTCTCTATCCATGTATACCAATTAATTGATTAAAGTGGCCCCTTTTTGCATTTCAAAATTCAAATCAACCGCAACAAAAATCTGGTTTCTTTATTTAAAGTTGCTTCATGACTAAATACAGTCTATTGCAATCTTTGAGCCTTGTCAAAAGGCTACACTGCAGACTGAAGTTATTGTATTTACTTAAAAAGAGGAACTTGCCCTGTCTGGCTTACACCATATCTTGTGATAAGAGCTCCTTCTTCCTGGGAGTTGTTAGCTCTTTTTATCAACTGTGAAGTTCACGTTCAACAATTCTTCTAGAGTGATGCCCGCGTTTATTTTTTTATCATATTTTTTAATGATTCTGAGGTATGAATAGATTTGAATTACAAGCTCTCAGCAAATAACGCCCTGGCTTTCGGGGTGGCACTGGAGACAAAATTCTTAACCCGTCACTCCTGGTTTCTCAGGACCCCACAAACTCCTTCAACAGCCAGAGACTCAGCCACTGTGACTCCCCCTGATGCCGTTTGTGCCATCCATCCCTGGATGAATGGTATAACCAGGTATATTTTGCCATACCTAGTTTCCTGTCTAATGACAGGATGACTCTGGTTTTCATGTAAAGCATAGTGTGGAGATGGAAGCCATTAACAATGTAAGAGAAAGAAAAAAAACTCATAAAATTAATATGATAAATTATGAAGTTCATTTCCTAAAGTATCATTTAGAAAGAAAATTATAAGACTTCTGGAGAGAACTTCAAACATTTTAGCAATTATTTTAAATTTTAACAATAATGCTGTTAGTCAATACTTATGGGACAACAATGAATTATCTTTGATTATCACAACAATCCATAATACGAGCACTATTATCATATCAACTTTGCAGCCTCTCTGAGACTTAAAGAGATGAAGTATATTTTAAAACTCCCGTGGTAGCTCTGAGGGGATGTCCATTCCTCAGTCACCCATGTTGCCAGGGTGACAGAGCTTCAGGCATGACATGTGCTCTTCTTTAGTGCTAGACTTGAGGAAGGGTTGCTGCACTGAGTTTTAAGTTCTCACCATAAAATGACACACACACCTGTATACTAACATGTCATTGGTCAACACCAGTTGCATGGCCACATGCATCTCCTCTGAAGGAAAGATCAAATACATGTGCTCAGAATGAGAACTGGAACCAGTGTGAACCACCCTACTGACCCCCACAATATCAAAGATAATTCACTTAAGCAATTTTGTTCTGGACTGGAGTTATGTGAACACAATTAGTATGATATGCTTTCGGGTTAAGTTTCCCTGGAACCACTTTCCAATTCCTAAAATCAACTTAGAGTCACAGTCTGTACTTTCATTGCAGGGATAAATGATCCTAAGAAAATTGAGTCTATTAACTTGGAGTCAAATAATAAACACTTATCTTTAAAATCATTATTTTTCTCACTTGCTAATTGAGCCAGTGACTTGGAGCTGCTTATAACAATCCATATTACCTTACTCTTCTTCCTAAAAGTGCTCTCCAAATAGCTTTTCTCCATCACAAATGTCCTTCCTAGAGTGCCAGCTTGAGATTATTTCTTACTTTACCTAATTCATAAATATGATAAAAATGAAGAATTTCTGTCACTTTCCTTGGTTTCCTTACTCTCTGCTTCTATCAGCAAATAAGCAACTGGCTTCTGTTTTACTTGAGTCTTATGTGCCATCATTTTTGGAATTGCTGTGTAAGGGGTGTAGAAATTTCTATAGTAATGTTTAGGGGTTGTTCGGACTTGATTGTGACATATTAATTCATTTTAAGAGCTTCAGATGTGTCTCTGTGCTGGTGAATTTTATTCACTTACTCAATAATTTTCTGTTTTGTGACATTCAGAAGATTTCCCATCCTAGGGTATTGGGTTGATATTGTAGAATTCCTCTCCCCACTTTCTTCTTGTTATCAAATTATAAAATATTTTAAGTATCCTCTATGATGATTTTGTTCATTTTCCTGAAACCTAGGAGTATGAACTTCACAGTGGAACAGTTGTTATAGAACAAACCATTCAGAAAATAAATACAAAAGTTTTAATGCTAAACTGCTCTTTTGTACGGTAAAACATTAAAAGCAGCTTGTGCTATTTTATGGGGGTCTGGTTGCAATTAAAAGGAAAATATTTAGCTGGTTGAGGTGGTGCAAGCCTGTAATTCCAGCTCAGGAGTTGGAGGCAAGAGAATTGCAAGTTCAAGGTCAGTCTTAGCAACTTAGTAAGAACCTACCTCAAAATTAAGAGAAAAGGGGCCAAGGATATAGCTCAGTGGTAAAGCACATGGCTAGTATGTACCAAGCCCTAGAGTCAGTCCCCATGTTAACCAAAAGAAAGTACTCAAAATGAAGAATGAAGAGAAATGTTTTAAATAGAAACCACCTAAATTGTCTTTTAAATAATAATTATTTCAATGCTTTTCAGTCAACAAAATTTTGTCTGTTTCCTGTTATATGCTATGTATAGACCTTTTTAAACCAGAAATGTTTTAAAAGGTGATACTATCACTGTGTTTTAAGGATAAAACTTCTATTTTAATTACAATTTAAAATGTAACAAATTATTTCATCATTAGTCTAAACACATGATAAAAATACTGGAGATGTGAAGAAAAAAGGATGCTGATGATATAGATGTTACTTGGAAAGTTGGCCCAGGACATAATTATAGTGATAGCTTTTATTAGTGTTTTTTGTCCTCAGAAGTTAGGTCAATTCAATCAGTGTGATTTTATTTTCATTAACTGCTCCTCATTAAAATACACTTGCCCTGGCACACAATTTTAGCAAAAAAAAATAAAAGAAAAAAAGAAATATATAATCATACAATAATTAGATATGTGTATGCTCTGTATTTTTTAATTATTTTTTATTTTATACTTGGATTACATTCTAACATTTATCATGGTGTATGTTAACATCTTAATTTCAAACAACAGGGCGGTATATATTAAGCTCCGTCTCCAGTGCTGTAAGGTTTTTCATAACTCTCTTCATGTGTATCTATTTTTCTTTTATCCCCCTTCACCTGAAAAGCCTGGGAGCAGTAATGGCTCTCCAGAGATGTTTTTGTGAGACTTAGAGAGCATCCATGACATTTCATTAAGGCACATGAGTAAAAATGACTAAAGAGGTAAGTTCTACACAATGGCAACAAATCATTTTGGGACTGGGACCTGTAGCACTATCTTAAAATATAAAAACTGAACATATTCAACAAAACACTTCCATCAAAACGTTTCTTTTAATACGGTTGCTTCTCTTCTGTGGGTGAAATGTTTTTTGAAAGAATAAGCACCGCTATCATACAACAGTATCCATTCATTATTCTGTGGCAGGGAGCGTACAGAGAGCTAGACTTACACATTATCTCGTTTAGACCTTATGTCAAGCCTGAAAGGTAGGCATTTTTTGGCCACAATTTAAGATATAACAAAAACTGGCTCAGAAAAAAAAATTTTTAAAAGCATGCCCAAGCTTAAACTTACTAAGGTTCTAAATAATTACATTTCATTTACTATGAGAGATGCACCAAGTACAATTTTTCTACATACCATCAAGTAGTCTTTGGAAATGTATTAAATTTTTCCACTAAATTTTTTTCCCAAAATGCATTTATCCTTACCCTTGTCCAGTGAGTACATGCTCAATTATATGTCTAATGACAGAAGAACTGGGCAGGGTTTAAAGAAATATTCTCACAACATTGCAGATGGAGTCACACATTGCCCCTCCCAGAGCAGAAAGGGATTCTACTTTTGTCATCCAGGATTTCCTATGGTTATTGGAAAGTACCCTTCAAATGCTTAGCAAATCTCCTATAATTTACATTAGTTTGTGTGGATGCCTCAGGTACCCCAAGGGTGTTAGGATTACTGACTTGAGAATAAATTCTCAAGATGCTACCAGGCAAACAGAATCCTAGAATCTTGTGGGGGGTGGGGGGCGGAGGAAAGAAGAAAACTCTGTCAATACTTAAAAGAAAAAGTATTCAGTTGGAATTTGCATAATACTTCCTGAAGGTACCACTAGGTAATTCATAAGGAAAAAGAAACATATTTCACAATCAAGTTTTAGTATAATCAGGAAGCTGGTTTTGTATTTTCAGTTGAGTACTTCTGATTATATACCTATAAAAGAAGTTCAAAATTATAATATTGGCATTTGGTGTTAAGTAATTTCTAGGGCCCATGTTTGAGTGTTAATATTCTTCAGCAAATATGGTTATGAGATATTCTTTTTGTTTGCTTATTTGAGACGGGCCTCACTCGCTACCCAAACTGGCCTCCACTCCTGAGCACTAGTTATCCCCCTGCCTCAGTCTCCCCAGTAGATGGGACTGGAAGTACACATCACCACATCTGCCTCTGTTTGGAATCCTTAAATATCTTGAAAATAGATAAGTTCAGATAAAGAAATTCTCAGATACATAGACACATATATGGACAAACATATTTGCTAGTGCTTGACAAGTGAGACACTTATATAACAAAAAATTGGGGAACTTTTAAAAACTCTTCTTTGTATTTTTAAATTATAGTGTTAAGATTGACTTGAGTTTCATGAGAAACCAAAAATATTTAATTCATGCCATACATCATGGTTAACTAAGTCATTTACCTGAGCAAAGTCCATGTCTAATATTAAGCCCCAAGTCTATGTTTACAGAATTCAAGATAAAATGCACCCCAAGAAGTCTAACAACAATAAAAAACAAAATCTTACTTTCTGCTAGAAAAGACATGGTAGCCAGACTTTTTAAGAGACTTCACAGAAAATCAATACATAACGGAAATATCTATAGTCAATATTTTTTGTATGTAAGACAGATGAGCAAGTATGAATGTTATTTCAATTAGAATGTTAATCTGTTAGTGTTGGAAGGAAGGAAGGAAGGAAGGAAGGAAGGAAGGAAGGAAGGGTCCCTGTTAAAATTTCCAGAGGAACTCATTAAAAGTCACCTTCAGGAGATAGAAATACTAAAGCAGATGCAGAACTTAACTTTCAATGTTGCCATACTAACATTAGTTAACATCTTCCTGATTTATTAGATTATTGGATGTGAAAATTCCTAGAAGAAAAGATAGCACATAGCAGAGGCTCCCTAGAGTTACCTTCTCCCTTAAATGGTGGGAGTCCAAGAGATCCAACTGAAATTAGCTTCACTGAAAACTAGAGTTTGAGTCAATAAACTCAGAGAGCAACAGAACAACCATAAAGTTGGGACTTTCTAAGAGGGATGCTTATTGATTTGCTTGTTACTTTTTCTAAATTTGCAAAATAAGATTTTGTAACATGGTATGACAAAAGAACTGGAAAATCTCCACTAGCGTTTATCAGGTATTTTCTATGGCCCTCAGGTTTTCCTACATATATTATCTAGTTATATTTGTCTCATTCAGTCTCATTGTAACTCCTCAAATTGGCTATTATTGTGTTCACTTTAGTGTTTAAAAAGGAATCCTAAAAGAGTTTTCCATTTGTGTGTTTCAAATTTGTGGGTGTATAAGAATTACCTTAGCTCAATGATAAAAATTTAGATCCTAGGTCCCCTCCCTTCTACTATTAAATTCAGTAGGACTCAGGTGGAGACTAGCAATCCATATTTTAAATAAGCATCCATAGCAATTTTGTAAATGTGGCTCAATTTGAGGAGCATGTTTTCCACCAAACTGCTCTGAGAAAGAGATGACAAAGACTGCATTTAAGAGGCAGTCCAGGTAAATTGAAAGAAAGTAACTGTATATATTTTTGTTTTAGAAAACAAATTCATCACTTGTAAATGAAAGAACAGAAAAACATAGACATTTTGTTTAATTGTGCATGAAAACTGGACAATGGTACACGTAGGCTTGTGCTAGCATGGCAACCACAGTAATGCAGAGATGACCAATTTTCTTCCTGAAAAATAACTCTGATTGGACAGCATAAGCACAGTACATGTGGGGTCAATACAAAAATTCAACATAGCAACAGGTTGAAAGAGGAGATTTACCGGAGTCCAAGAAATTGTTGCTCAATTTATGGGAGCAAAAAACATATGCACACTCCAAGGTAAAAATAGAGTTTTTGCATACAGTATTAATTTTATCAATAATATTAATTAATTTTATTGATAATAGATGATTTAATTAGTGAATCAATTTTAAAAACGAGTGTATCCCCAGTGTTGACAGTAGTTGACAGTAGGGCCTGACCTTGACCTTAAAAAATATGTTGAAGAGGAAGAAAACTATACAGGATGACAGGAAGAACAGACCCTGGAGAGACCCTGGAGAGAAGACCAACATGTTGGAGGTCTGCTTAAGTAGTACAGAGTGTCTGGATGGTTTGGGTCTCAAGAGACATCTTTGGAAGAACTATTCAGCATTTCCATGAAATTGAATAACATCGTAAATTTTGTACTCAATCATTCACTCGTTCACTTAAGCAATAGTCATATATAGACAGTATTTTGTTTTTGTTAAAAATTTTATAAGCAATTAAAATATCATCTTTAATTTCTATCTTTAGTCATGTTTACTTCTCTTCCTATGAAGACAGTTGATAAATAGATATTTCAATGGAATTGTTTTCTAAATAAGGCATTTTCATCTTCTCACTCTATCTGATCTAGTACATTATAATTTCAAAATCTGGATCAAATTTA
This sequence comes from Sciurus carolinensis, assembly GCF_902686445.1. Lineage (NCBI taxonomy): Eukaryota > Metazoa > Chordata > Mammalia > Rodentia > Sciuridae > Sciurus > Sciurus carolinensis. The sequence goes on along the minus strand of NC_062217.1, from coordinate 17,148,492 downwards.
ATAAACCATTGATATGAAACAGTAAAATCCAGAAGTACAGAAATAAAATGTGACCTTATTCACACTTTTCCTTTTTCTTAAAAAAAAAAAAAAAGAGAGAGAGAAAGTATATTTTTAACTGCTAGCAAAGCTACATTTAGCAGATAAATGTCCTTAATAATCTGATTGGGATTTATGACTTCATCATCTAAACTGAGGTTCTGTGATGGTTAAAGGAAAGAAAAAAAAAAATTTCTTGTTTCCTCCACGAAGCATGAATGGGCTCTTCAATCTGACTTTCTTTCCTCATTACACTCACTTTCAGTTTGATTTCAAATGGTTTGACTTCTTGTCTCAAGCTATGCACTTGAAAATCATTAACTTCAGTTGCGATTCCAATGCAAGCAAGGGCTACACTGTAATGGATATCCTCTAAGATTTCAGCATTATGTATCCCTAATGAGACAAACAGGAAATTTTTCATCAGTAACATTGCAGTTAGATTTAAGAGGATCAAAGTATATGGTAGTTATTATCTGATAGATACCACCTTATCCTTTACCAGAGGATAAAAAAGATCCTCCTTAAGTGGTAAATGATTTTTTTCATCACTTCTTCTGGGCTCTTGTTTTTATTGCCTCTTTAGATCGAGATTAGCAGTCCAAATGCATTGCTGTCCCGAAGCAATCTTTTCCACGGTCCCTCCACAGATTCCATCTTGCCTGCACATCATAACAATGACCAATAGCATTTACTCAAGAGTGAAACAGGACAGACAGAGCTCTCTTTGTGATGTCAGATAATGCAGGAGAGGCCTCAGGGTACATGAATGGTGTCCCCCAGTTTCTCTGATTTCAGCCACAACTTTGATGGACAGGACCACACACGTTCTGATAGCCACTCACCCTGCGCATGCTCCACTCAACAAATTTTTCACTTTCTGCCAAGAATGTTCTCCAGCATTATGAAGTCCACTTACCTACCAATATGCAAGTGCAACCCGGATAGTGGGTTCGCACTTCCAGTAGCAGCCCCTGCTGGGGACACAATACAGAAAATTAATGATCTTACCTCCTGTCCTTGGGGTGACAATCCTGGCAATTCAGATAATTTCTACTTATCAACAGGACCTAGTAGAAACGAGCAGAAGCTGCAGGCAGAGGCAACCTCAATAACATACCTGCACACTAGGCTAATTCCATCCTTGTCACCCCAGCTACTCCGCTCCTGATTCCTGGATCATTTCTAAATTAAACTCCTGACACCCAGGTTCTTGTCTCAGGCTCTACTTTCAAAAGAACACAAACTGAAGCAGGAAACTTTGTTATCAACTTACTCTTCCTCTAGAAGAGGGATCTGTCCATATTTTCTCTAAAAGAGCATTTCTAGCAATTGAGGAAATGCAACCCAAAATGATACTAAGATTTCATTTTACTCCAGTCACAATGGCAAATCATCAAGAATATGAATAATAATAAATGCTGGAGAGGATGTGGGGAAAAGGTACACTCATACGTGGTTGGTGGGACTACAAATTAGTACAACCACTTTGGAAAGCCGTGTGGAGATTCCTCAAAAAACTAGGAAAGGGATCACCAAATGACCCAGCTATCCCACTCTTCTGTATTTATTTGAAAGAACTGAAATCAGCATACAATAGGAATGTAGCCATTACAATGTTTACAGCAGCACAATTCACATTAGCCAAATTATGGGATCAACCCAGATCCCATCAATAGATGAGATCAAGAAAATGTGGCATACATACACAATGGAGTTTTACTCAGTCATGAAAAAGAATGAAATAATGGCATTTGCCAGTAAATTAATAGAAATGGTCATTTCTCTCATACTGAGTGAAATAAACCAGATTCAGAAAATCAAGGATTGAATGTTTTCTCTCATATGTGGAAGCTAGAGCAAAACAAGAGAAAGAAGCTGGTGGGGAAGGATTTTGGATATCAGAAAGATACAGGGAAGATCAGTGGAGTATAAGTGGAAGAACTAGTGGATGGAGGAAGGAAAGAAAAATGGAAGAAATATGGAATGAATTTTTGAAAATCACATTACATACATACATAAATGTACCAAAGGGAATTTCACCTTTATGTATAGATGGAAAGTATTAATAAAAAATGGTTAAAGAAAACAGTGAAAAGAAGATCAAAAAAGAAGAGGAGGGAGAATAGGGGAAAGGATGAGGGGAGGAAAATAAGGGGAATGGGGATTGAAATCAAATTCCTCTTATGTGTTTTGTCAAAATGAACCCAAATACCATGTATAATTAAAATACTCTAATAAAAGGAAAAATAAATAATTTACACAGATCATATGGGCTTTGTACTCGATTCTTCGATTTTTAGAGTGAACAATGCATACTGAACAGGCATGACTGTGTTCTGATAAAAATTTATTTTCAATAACTGGTGGATGGCTACATACAGTCTCTTGGCCATGGATTGCCAAGCCCTGTGAAACTGCTAAATTTTCGTTCTAATGTATTAGAGTATCCTTAGTTCTCCCTGAGCTTAAATATGCTAGTGATAATAATGATGAATTGAAAATTGCCTTTTATTAAAATTATTATATAAAGGAATAATTCTTGGCAGGTGCTTTTCACACATTCTCATGTTTGACTCACAACATTCTTATTTCATTTATAATGAAACTGAAGCTCAGAAATGCTACACTAGTTATTCACGCTGTTCAGCAAGGAGTTGCAGTTCTGTCTTCTTGTTACATTTTTTCCAAGTAAACCTTATTATGCATCTTAAAGTTTACAATATGATTGTATAAGATACACATATACAGTAAAGTGGTTACTATAGTGAAACCAATTAACATATTCATCATCTCACATAGTTGCCCATTTTTCCTTCCCCGTGGCAAGAGCAGCTCTGTCAAGTGCAAGACAGAATTGTAGTTTCTGGCCGTCTTCCTGATGGGGTGAGATCAGGCACAAATTTTATAGGCGATGTATTATAAAATTTAACTGGTGCTGTATGATCCTCTGAAGTTCTTTTTTCCTTTGTCACATTACTGACAAATTCCAAGAGTGGGTTTCAGACTGAGGAGCATATGAGACTACAAAAACCCAGTGGACATGTAGCATGAGGGAAAAATATATCTGTGCTTTTGGAAGTTAATTGTTACCACTACCTAACTTAGCCATCCTGATTAATTCAGCAGCCAAATAACCTGATCACTGATACCACTATTAAGTGGCATAGATTAAGTTTGCATTTGAGTTTTTTAACTCCAGTCCAGATCACTTCCCACTGTACCACCCTAACTATGTGGAGGTCTTTTCCTGTATATTGAAAAAAAAAAAAAAAAAAACTTAAGGCAAATTCTCCCTATGAAGGTCAATAATATCATCTCTTCACAATTGTCAAAACTCAAGAAATGGGGACAATCCTTGACCCAAATCAAATTGTTTTCTTTGATATTTCAATCAAAAAGACCTAAAATTATAATTCTTAGTCTATGAATATTTTTGTATAAGTGCTCAAAAATCTAGTTTTAATTGATGAATCACATCTTCTAGTAAAAATAGCTGAACTCAATGACCATCATAAAAATACTTTGTTAGAATAATACACTCTTAAGTGTTATATAGAAGAACCACTAATCATAAGTAAATCTCTGATAGTATAATCTGAATATAGGTTGGAATATTTTAATCAAGTACCTCTTTCAATTCTCTTCAAATTATTCTCAAGCCCTTTGTCGAATCAGATTAGCCCTAGCATAATAGATTCCCACACCTAAGATCAGAAAGCACATATTTCTTAATGCAACCAAAAAGGAGTGAAATTTTGAAATTTAGCTATCATAATTTACCTTATTAAATGGAAAACATGAATAGAATAATTAATTTAGTGTTTTGTTTTCAAACTATGGTCAGTAATTTTTCAGTTCATTTTTACAAAAATATATATCAAATCACAAAATATTCTTGCTTCTCTGAAAATGATAAGACAAATTTTCTGAATTAAACAAGTATCTCATTTTTTCTTATATAGGGTAGTGTAATATATTCTGTGGTAATGTCAGGAGAAGGTAACATGATTCTGTAAATCCATAAATTGGCTGGCTGCATCATTGCTATGTAAATAAGAGAAAAAACATTTGTTTAAAAAAGAAGAGAGATAGGCATCTATTTTGAAAACCAATCACTTAATATTTTGAGTGAAGCCATAATCATAAAATAAATATAATATATGACTTGCATTAAAATTTCCTGAAATTCACGTGGCAAATCTGAATTAATATTATATGCTATCTCAGGAGATGCCTCTGGTTACCTGAGAAAATATACAGATATATAGCTATATATGTTATGTGAAGTAAAGTTTGCATAAATTAGACAATGTATATTGCACATTTGTAGAGAAATTTTAGTATTAATAACTTGGGGAAAATTTTTTATATTTATTTGGGTTGAATTTATTCTAAAATCATTGAAATTAGAGAACTAATTATAATTTCTTATTATCCAATCCCATATTGAATTATATTGTTTTCATTCTTCCATTATATTTATCCTATTTTTAAAATTTAGTCCACCTAACATTTGAAAAAGAATTTTGAATAGACATTTTCTGAAGGGATTTCACTTCAAGTCATAAATGTTTATATTAATATATGTTCATTACAAGGATATTTTTTCATATTCTAAAAATCTATAAGTGATCTTAAGTTTCTCTCAAATGTTGGAATATTCATGATAAGGGAGATGTTGATTGTTTAACATTCAGCAAGAACTAATTTTTTAGTATCTAAAATGATAACATTTAAAATGATATATAGTACTATAGAACTAAAATTTCTGATTTATAAATTCATTTTTATATTCACCTTTTGGAAAAAATTGTGGACACATTAAACTGCTTACACAAGCTTTTTACAGAAGTATTACAAAATGAAAAGCAAAATTTGCAGTGCCATTTGGCTGACTAATTTATTTAAAATACGATAACTGTAAAACCAGGTAGAAGGTCATAATTATCATTTTTTTCTCAGTTAAATCTGTAATAGATCTCTCCACATTTAGAGAATTCAGCATTTTCCCCATTCTTGTGGAGTTAAAAATAAAAATTATCCAAGAAAGACAAACTACAATTGTAATTCCTTACTAAGACTGCATTTAAGACCCATGTATTTTAATGTCTTATCCATTTCAAGGAGGAGAAAGAATAATTCCCTTTTTTACCCTAAACATTCAGAAGAGTGGTCCTATTAATTCAAGGTCTCTTACCCTTTCAAAGGAAATCATCTAAAATTTTATGCTGCCGTTTAAATGATTGCTTTGGGAAATTTATATGGTAGTCATGGGAACAAGTAAAGAAGTCAAGGCAACGTTGATCATTTTAATGGTGAGCAAGTGATCCATCCAATTTGTAAATACCTTGGACAACTCTTCTAGGTCATGAATGATCAGAAAAGGCATTTATGCAAAATTAATGAAATGAAATACAAGCTCATTAATAGCTAGAATCCCCTAAAGTTTTTTAATTGGTTTGGTTCATTATAAATACTCCATCTGAGCTTTTGAAAGAGAAAAAAACACCTTAACAGGATTATGGAATACTTTTTAAAGAAAACACATTTTTTTCTTTGATGATTTAGAACAAACTCTGGTTTTTTGTTTTTGTTTTTTTTTTTTTTTTTTGGTTTTGTTTTTTAACATTCTGAGTATTTCCATGAGGAGCACTTCTCTACAGAATATACCTCTCTCATCTCATCAACATTTGTCTGCCTAGAAAATATGCAAAAGTCTCAGTGTGGTTGCTTTATATTTTACACCCATTAAAACGTGAACCTAATTCCTCATATGTACTATGAAGATCGCGCCTAGCACTTGGTTTTTAGAGAGGATTAAAGGGTTTTGTGCAATTAAAGACCCTGGTACATAATAAGAATCCAATAAACATTGACAGCACTCTTATTTTATGGTCATAATCCTGATTTTCTAGACCTCTTTCACACTCAAACCCCTAAAATCAGGTTTGCTTCTTATATCCTTTTTTAACCCAATATCCACCCCAGCCAGGCTAGTACTGCCTTGCTTCTTGATAGAAACAAGAAGCAACTATGTCTGCCTCTCTACACAGACTTACAGAACAAACGTGCATGCATTTTTTGGAAACATATTGAACCATAAAAATCCTTAAATCCAGTACGGTTTCCTTGTCTACTGCACAGTTCTCATCCCAATAGACCACGAGAAGGCTGCAAAGTGGAGATGCCTCAAGACATAGAAGCACTCACTGGCCACCTCGCAACTCTTCGTAGAAAGAGCAGACCATTGCAGAAGCTCTCCCGACAATCCCCTGGTGTGTGTGGCCAGGTTAGTCGTGGGTTTAGCAGTGCTGAGCTTCTCAGACAGTATAGTTCATCAGTAGGGGGAAAAATGTGAACTCCTGGCAATTGCAGCAAGGGCCCCTGAGAATCCATTGGAGACCTGCCTTGATGTTGCCTGGCAATGGTTAACTTTAGGACCTGGGAGACATAATATCCACAGAGTGGCATTGAGAGGGGCAGAGACTTCATTTCCTAACTGCAGCAATTTGAAACTCAAATTCAGGAGTGGACTGCATGGGCTTCACTGGATTTCAGATTCACATGAAGCTGTTTAGAGCTTCAGCTGCGAGAGCTCCCTTCCCTCCACCTCAACACAAAACCGTATCAGTTCCATGCACAAGGAAAGCTAAATGTTTAAGGAAAAGTTGAAGTATAGCTTCTTACCTCTTTGTTTCTCTCCTAACATTTGTGACAGATTCTAAAAAACAAACACAAAATTGTCTACCATAGTTTTCATTCCCTCCAATGGAGAGATGTAGCTAGACTTGGTCACGATGGTTTATGAGACCTTGACAAACTCGGTCCAAGCAGAGTGTGAACAGTGCTTTTGCAACTTGGGGCTCCCTCTTCTTGGCTGCTGGGATTCTTTCATCACCATGTGAAAAGGCGCCTCCCTGAAGATGGTGGACCATGGAAAGCAAAGGCCAGAGCTGCTCAACCAGCGACAGTTCCAGACCTGAGAGTGAAGCCTTCTACATCCTCCAGTCCCAGCCAGGCTGGCCCAGATCGGAACTTCCCAGCTGGCCTGCCCAACTGTAGGGACAGTTGTGGTTCTTAGCCACTGATGTGTGGGATAGTTTGTGATGCAGCAAAAGAAACTGACATGTCCTCTTTCCTAGTTCCATAATATAGAACTGCAGAATAAAATATTGTTGAATAAGTGTCCCTGATAGGAGTAAGATCTTTAAATACAGCACAACTTAATGTTTTGTCACTTAGGAAAAAACCACATGGAATTTATTCTGTCTTGGTGAGTAAGTCAAACAGGTCTGGGTTATGTAACACTTATCTACCTAAGAATATACTTACATACGTATACACAACAACAATTATTTCTTAAATTAATTAATATTGTTACTTTCACAATGAAGAATTAGGAAGGGGGACTATGTGCTTTTTTGCAACTTATCTGAGGAAGTGCTACTCGGGAGAAAAACACTTCCTTGAAACAGGAAAGAGTATCCAGATGGATTTTGATCCTCTGTCCATGGACACAACTGCATGGGTTAGTGTGTGGCCAGTAGTAATTTTGTGCTGCAATAGCTTCACTTAGATTTTACTCTAATAATATGACCAACAAAGGTTTACAGAAGAAACATGTTTCCTTCTTCCTGCAGAGGAAGAAGAACCAGAGTAGTATGCACAGTGTGTCTGCTACTTATACCAATGGATTTTGCTGTTCAGCATTAGAGCATAAGGTTAAAGTTCAAGGCATGGCAATGTGCTGTTTCTCCTGTCATGCCAGCAGCACCCTTGCCTCACTGAGTTATTGCACGAGGTTGTGTAAGCTTCACTCACCCATCAAGCAGATGCTGAAAATACTCACTCTCCAGTCACATGGCAGGCCGCTGTTTCTCCTCATTTTATCGAGCAGATATAGACCAAACTTAGAAGATTGAGACTTTTGGGCTTTTTCTCTTAGAACAATAATTTCTTTAGTAAGTCTAATCTGTAGATATTCACTTTTGAAATGCTAAGGATATTGCAAGCAATTTATCACACAAAAATTTTCAGAAGCACCCACATCAATAAAAATGTCCCTTTCTAGATTATGACTGAAAATCAAGTAATGATCAACAGCAGTATTGATTTCTTCCTTTATAGTCTCCTACTGAATCACTAATTCATTAAAGAACCATTTAGACTTACAAGGTCCACAAATTTCATGGTATAGGATCTTCAAGAAGAAAATACGGAGGATGGTTTTTAAAATGTTTTAATTTGGTGATCGATGTCATTTCAAATAAAAATGTTGATTATGTGAAAACAATATGGGTCAACTGACATGTAAGACCGGGAAACTTCTAAAACTTGCATGCATTTTGTGTACATGTGTATGTAGATCTATTATGTATTGCTAATGTTTTAGGCATCATTATCAGTTTCAGAGGAAGGCCTTCTGAGGGAGAATAGGAGATGTTTTATTTTGTTTGTGGACTAGGTTATTTCTCTTGACAAAGAATATATAAGATAAACCTTTTTTCCTAAAAGTAGAGAAGAACAACTAACTGGAATTTACTTTTATTTTCACAGACCCAAAAGCCAAATGATAGCAGAGGTAAAAGACAAACATCTGTCTGCAAAAGTCAACACGAGCTTCCTATGAACTGCACATATTCCATTCCACCCTTTCCACAAAATAAGTCCCTACTTTTGAATTCATTTTCTTTTGTCTTGCCTTGATCATTTTTCTTACCTTAAAATGTTATTCACTGACTGCTTTCTCATCTTTACTTTTCCTTTTTCTCCACTATGACCCACACCAGTGTCTTCATGTAACAGAATTTCAAGCTGCTTCTTCACAGTTTAAGGATTGTCACCAAATAAACAAATATTTGAAATAATACTACTACTGACTTTTTAAGTGAAATAGAACTACTCAAACAATATCAGTGACAATAAACAGACCCAAATACATTATGAATCAGTAACCACAACTGTTTTCATTCAAAATTAGGAAAATATTCATATATAATGACTTAGAGATATCTTTCCTAGGCATTTATGCTAAGTATATTGTTAAAGGATCAGAATTAATGACAAGTCATATGAAGATTAGAGGGTCCTAAATATTCTTTGCAGTGTTCTTGATTTTATGTGTGTGTGTGTGTGTGTGTGTCCCAGATGTACAAAAAACATGGAAAATATAATTGGATAAATTCTGATATGCAACAGCCTGGGACACAATGATTAAAATGTAAGTCTGAGGACTGCATCATGGAGAATGTTTACAATATGAAGTTAAGATAGAAATCAGACTTCAATGCAGCATCTGCACAGTGTTTACATCTTTGTCAAATTATGTGTGCATATCTTCAAGAACTGGAAATAATTTGGGAACATGAATCAGAACAGAGTAGTGAGATTTTGAGACACGAGTTCTTTTAAAACTTTCCTCATTATTCTAATGTTTGACTATCAATTGAAAAAGCTGTTATCTACTTCTAATGAGCTGGTACTTTAAATCAGATAAAAGTATCTGATAGAAATCTCAGTGCATAAGCTCCCACAATGAATAAATACAGATTGATTTTTCTGTATCTACAATTAATTTCTCTATGGGTTCCACTCCCCTGAATCTCTGTCAGCCCTGGATATCCCCCTCTTCTTTGAGGAATCCTATTCTCTTTATCTTCATTTTTCAGTTCTAGATCATTACCCCCCTCTTTCTTCATTCTTAATTACTTAGGTACTTCAATCCACTGTTCTCTTTCTTTTTTTTTTTTTTTTTTTTTTTTTTTTGCAGTGCTGGGGATCGAACCCAGGACCTTGTGCATGCAAGGCAAGCACTCTACCGACTGAGCTATCTCCCCAGCCCCAATCCACTGTTCTCTTTTAAAAATCTATATCACTCTTAGAAATATGGGGAACTGTCTCTTACTTCCACTCTCACCTGGGTTGTAGTTGGCACAAATGGTCGTTCTAAGCCAACCTGGCTCTGTCAAAGCCCTGAAATCTCTTGCTTGTCCACCTTAGTAGAAATCCCTAAATAGTTCTTTTGCCCATGACTATACTTCCTTCCTAATGCTCTGACATCTTCATTCCCTCAACTCCAAGTTTCAGTATGCGGTACCCAATACCCCAGGTTCCTATCTTCACAGGATATCTGCCATTTTTTTTTCACCCCAGATGGGGACTAGGTAGCAAAGTGGAGGGAGAAAGAGACAGAGAGAGAGAGACAGAGACAGAGAGAGACAGACGAACAGAGGAAGACAGAAAAGAGCGCAAATGCAAAAAATGCAAAAAATTGATGATTCTAGATGAAGGCTATGTTTACTAATTGTGCAATTTGCCAGCTTTTCTCTTTTGAAGTTTTCCAAAATAAATCATTGGTAAAGCAAGGAAGAATGGAAAAACCAATTTGGAAGCCAACAAATATACACAAGTACTGTTTGTGGAATTTTGGTATGGGAGAGGAGAAAATTAGGAATGTAAATGAGAGAGATGGGAATCACTAAAATTTCTTCCTCATTATGTTAAAAAAGTTTCACAGGGCATTTACACACATATCTGTAATTCTACTACATGTTAACATTTGAGAAACCTTTTAAAAATTTCTACTCAAGAAGTTACTTTTACTTTATTATGTTTCCATACCTTTTTCCTTCAATTAAAAAATATTATATTTTGTTAATCCATACAGTGTGGAATTAGCAATAACATAGACAAATACATAAGTGGAATAGAATAGAGATCAGAAGTAGACCCATATAAATATATTTGACCAATATTTGGCAAAGGGGCAAAAAGAATGAAGTGAGGATTAGATATTCTTTTCAAGAAGTGGCACTGGGACAACCATACATCCATACGTAAGACAAAGGATCTAAACAAAGACCTTACATCCTTCACATATTGATTCTAAATGGATTGTAGATCTAAACGTAGGACATAAAACTGGAGTTAACATAGGGGAAAATCTGGATGACTTTGGGTATGACTCTGACTTTTTAGATATAAGACCAAAGGCATGATCCATGAAAAATGTAATTGATAAGCCAGACTTCATTAAAATTAAACACTTCTGCCCAATGAAAGACAGACAAGAGAATGAGAATACAAGCCATATTTTCTTTTCTTTCTTTTTTTTTTTTTTTTTTTTTTTTTTGCAGTGCTGGGGATTGAACCCAGAGCCTTATGCTTTCAAGGCAAACACTCTACCAACTGAGCTATATCCCCAGCTCCATATTTTCTTTCGCAAGAAATATTTGCAAAAAACATCAGATGAAGAACTGTTATCTAAAACATACAAAGAGTTCTTAACAACTTGATTTTAAAATGGGCCAAAGGCTAGAACATATGCAACACACCAAAGAAGATATATAGACAGCCAATAGGCATATTCAAACATTCTCCAAACCCATTAGAATGGCCAAAATCCAGAATACTAACAACACCAAATACTTAGTGCTGGGGAAATGCAGAGCAGTATGCAGAGAGTTTGGCAGTTCCCTACAAAACTAATCCTACCCTTAACACAAAATTCAGAAATCCAACTCCTTGGGCTTTACCCAAATTAGCTGAAAAATTGTGTCTGCACAAAAACCTGCACACTGATACATTTAACAGTTTGATGTGTAATTGTCAAGACTTGGAAGCAACCAAGATGTCCTTCAGCAGGTGAGTGGACACACAAACTGAGGAGAATCCAGACAATGGGAATGAGTGCAGAGCCTGATCAGGAAGGAGGGAATCGTGAAGGCGTGTTCCTGAGGGAAAGAAGGCAATCAGAAGAGGTTACAGGCAGCTCAATTTCAAGTATATGACATTCTAAAAGAGGGGAAACTCTGGGGCTGGTAAAAAGACCAGAAGCTCAAAAATTAGGGAGGATGGAAAGATGAATAGGCAGAGCCCAGAAGATTTTGAGGGCATTATAACTATTCTGTATGACACTGTAACGGTGACTGCACATCATTATACATATCTAAAACCCAACACACAACACCAAGAGAGAACTCTGATGTAAAAGATGGACTTGGAGGATAATCATGTGTCAGTGCAGTTCATCAATTTCAACAAATGTACCTCCTTGGTGCAGGCTGTGCACAATGAAGAAAGCAGTGCCTGAATGGGGACAAGGGCTATGTGGGAGCTCTGTACCTTCTGTTCCATTTGGTCATGAACCTAAAACTGCCCTCTGATATAAAGTTTCCTAAGGAAACACAATTCCAAAATTAGGGCAGGTGTAAGCTTGGGGAATGAAATAAGAACTAGTTATAATAACTAGTAGAAGTCACTAAATGTCACATAGGTTATTTTAAAAATAACTATACATTTTCATGAAAGAATATATGCATCTTTTAAAACTCTTCCCAAGAAATATTACTTTCACTAAAATGTGATATTGTTTCTGATTAACTGATAGTATTTCCCATCTAAAAACACCTTTTCAAAATTATTTATTTTATTAATTTTTTACAGACTGCATTTTGATTCACTGTACACAAATGGGGTACATCATTCCATTTCTATGGTTGTGCACGCTATAGATTCATACCATTCATGTAATCATACATGTACATAAGGTGATGATATCTGTCTCATTCCACCACTTTTCATACCATCCTCTCATTTCCTTCTACGTAAATTTCCTCCATTATTCTCTCACCACCCACCCCCATTATATATCATCAAACACTTTTCAGGGAAAACTTTCGACCTTTGGTTTTTGGGGATTGGCTTATTTCATTTAGCACGATATTCTTCGATTCTATCCATTTATCTGCAAATTATTCTTTTGTATGGCTGAATAATATTCCATTGTGTATATAATACCACAGTTTCTCTATCCATTCATCTGTTGAAGGGCATCTAGGTTGGTTCCACAATCTAGCTATTGTAAACTGAGCGCTATAAACACTAATGTGGCTGCATTACTGTAGTATGCTGATTTTAAGTCCTTTGGGTATAAACTGAGGAGTGGATCAAAAGGTGGGTCCATTCCAAGTTTTCTGAGGAATCTCCATACTGCTTTCCAGAGCGGCTGCACCAATTTGCAACTCCACCAGCAATGTAAAAGTGTGTCTTTTTCCCCACATCCATGCCAACATCTATTATGGTTTGTGTTCTTGATAATAGCAATTCTAATTGGAGTAAGATGAAATCTTAGAGTTATTTTAACTTGCATTTCTCTAATTACTAGAGAGGTTGAACACTTTCATATATTTATTAACTGCCTGTATGTCTTCTTCTGTAAAGTGTCTGGCCAGTTCCTTGACCCATTTATTGATTGGATTTTTTGTATTTTAGGTATAAAGTTTTGTAATTTCTTTATAAATTTTGGAGATAAGTGCTCTATCTGAAGTGCATGTGAAAAAGATTTTCTCCCATTCTGTGGACTCTCTATTCACATTCTTGATTGTATCCTTTGCTGAGATAAAGCTTTTTAGTTTGAGTTCAACCTATTTGTTGATTCTTGCTCTGATTTCTTGTGTTTTGGGTATCTTGTTAAGGAAGTCTGATCCTAAGTCAACATGATGAAGATTTGGGCCTACTTTGTCTTCTATTTGGTGCAGGGTCTCTTGTCTAATTCTGAGATGTTTGATCCATTTTGAGTTGAGTTTTGGGAATCACTCTAACAAAAGAAGTGAAAGACCTCTACAAAGAAAACTACACAACACTAAAGAAAGAAATTGAAGAAAACCTTAGAAGATGGAAAGATCTCCCATGTTCTTGAACAGGTAGAATTAATATTGCCAAAATGGCCATTCTATAAAGGCACTATACAGATTCAATGCAATTCCAATAAAAATCCCAAAGGCATTCTTCATAGAGAGAAAGCAATCATGAACTTCATCTGGAAGAATAAGAGATGTTGAATAGCCATAACAATCTGGAGCAGAAAAAAGTAAAGCAGGAGGTATCACAATACCAAACCTTAAACTATACTACAGAGCAATAGTAACAAAAAACGGCATTGTATTGGCACCAAAATAGACAGGGAGACCAATGGTACAGAATAGAAGACACAGAGACAAAACCACATAAATACAGTCACCTCATTCTAAAGGAGCTAAAAACATACAAAGGAGAAAAGATGGCCTATTCAACAAATGTTGCTGGCAAAACTGGAAATCCATATTCAGTAAATGAAAGTAAACTTCTATCTCTCACCCTGCACAAAAATACCTTTTTAATTGTCTATATTTCTTTGACTAGGATCTTTGTCATAGTTAAACTTATTGAACTTCTTCCTTGGTGGAGAAAATAAAATTAGGCATTCTTGCTGTTCTGTGACACAATAAGCCTACAGTGTTCCGTTATTTTAATATGGTGAATAGATGAAATAAAGTCGTGTGATGATAGGAATAATATGGAAATTTGATGAAATAATTGAGTGAGATAAAATTATATGAATTTTATGTAAGCATATGCAAATTCTCTACACTCAATTCACTCATGAAAAGGCTGCCTCAGAGACTTGAGTAGCACAGTCAGATGAACCAGATAATCCACCAGAGCAAAGGTAGCCCGCTGGCAACCTGCAGTACCTCGGTCACCTTACCTAAACTCACCTTGTGCATTCTGAAGGATAGGAACACTAGTATTTATTTTCACACTGTGTTAGAGTGTGCCTGGTTCCAGGAAAAGGCTCTCCAAGAGAAGCCTTGGTCTTGCCTAAAGGTCTTAGGAAGGCAGACCTCCAGGGGTAGGAGATACCAGTTCTTCTCTAACTATTTTGTCAAATGCCAGCCTTGCCATCTCCAAGCCCAAATTCCAAAGCAAGTGGGTGGTCTTTCAGTCACCAGGACAGAACATCTACACTTGACTGACTCCCATTAGAAAACCCCCCCGGAGACCAGTCCTGCTCCATGAGCCCAAGGCCAGATGAACCACTGAGTTCCTGAGACTCTGAAAGTCTCACCTTCTTATCAGTTCCGATCCTAAGAAAAGATACTCGTTTTCTGAAGAACATTAACTCTGGCAGTGTGGTAATGGCCTCTCAGAATCACAGTTCAATACCACGCACTGTCCTTCTCTGAAGTGTGTGCAGTTCTGGCATTAGACCACGTGCGGCTTCATTTGCGGTTAATACATCATGAGAGGTGCTTATGAAGTTCCCTCCCACTCCAAGGCTGCATGGGGAGTTCTTCTGCATCCTGAACTAGCTCACAGGAGCCGTTTCTAGTCACAGAGCATTCTTCATCCGAGGAGAATTATTCCGCTCACCACCACCGTCCTTGCATTCTGGCTGCCAGGAAGCTGAGGATCTCCTGCCTGCTCTTCAGCCTTCTCCACTGTTTGTCTCCCGCTATTCTGCCCTTGCTTTCATTTTATGAAATTTCACTTTCTCTCTTAACATTATAAAAACACGTTGCATATTTTATGGCAACAAGTCACAGACATGTTTGACAAGTAATTACTGTGTGGTACCTTGAGGCACTAAATGAGAACACAGAGACAAAGAGTCAAGTCGAAGATCCTGAATGAGGCTCTTGGAGACCCACAAGACATCTAAGCAACAAGTGTCACAAAATCATGCATATAGGATATAGAAATAGACACAAGATTCAATGGGAACAGAGAACCGAAATACCCATAGCGTATTAGAAGAGAATGAGATAACTTCTTTAAAACCAGCTATCCCACGACTGTGAAAAAGAAAAGAAAATCAGTACATCAAAGAGATACCTGCACACCCAGGTGAGTTTCAGCACAGTCAGCAATAGCCATGCTGTGTAATCAACAAGGTGTGGTATGTCCTCACCACAGAATATTATTCAGCCCTAAAAAAGAATGAAATGCTGACATTGTGGCCACATGGATGGCACTGGAGAATGGCATGTTAACTGAGATAAGCCAGGGACAAAAAACAAATAGTGCATATTTTCAGTCATGTGTGGAAGCTAATAAAAGTTGATTATCACACAAGTAGAGAGTAGAATAAGAGTCACTAGAGGTTAGGAAGGAGGGAAGGGAGGGAGAATAGTGGGAGGTTCCACTAGATACCAAAATATGGTTAGATGGGAATAATAAGTTTCAGTGTCCTACAGAACGGTTTGGTGAATATAACTCACAGTTTAGAATAATTTATTACGTATTTTATAAAGAACTAAAAGAGAGCCATTCAAAGTCTCCTAACACAAGGAAACAGAAAGCATTTAAGGAGATGGTAATGTTCATTGCCCTGAATTGATCCTTACACGGAGTGTCCTTGTATTCAATTGCCACACTGTATGCCATACATAAGCACAATTATTATGTCAATAAAAGTAAATAAATATTTAAAATCTCAACCTGGGTCTTGAAGGATGAGTAGGAATTTGCAAGCCAATGTTCGTACCGTATGTAGGACATGAATCCCAGGACACACAGGCAGGAAGTAGGAAACTGAAGATCATTTTCCATCACCAAAATCCATCTCATTTGACCCTGGGATTGTCATTTCATCTGAGTAATTCGGTCTCTCTCCTGTGAGCCCAGGAAATCATCTCATTAGAAAAAAGGGACTCTGATTCATTTTATATTCCTCTAAATCTTGTGTCATTTGCCCACATATTGGTTTTCAAAACTCAAATGTCAGGTATTTCATTCTGTTAGTGTCCTTTGCGTTTTTTTTTGTTTGTTTGTTTGTTTGTTTGTTTTTTGGGGGGTGTATTTTTGCTTCTCAGAGGTAATGAATAGCAGGAAGACACAATAGTGCCAGTAAGGAGGGAAATCAGGTCATGTAGTACCCAGCGTTGAGTGCCACCGAGAAACAGCACCCCTCACCTGAGCAGAGCCTTGGTGGCAGAGGGAACTGAGATTTTTTCTTCTCAGTGAGTTCCATCAGCCTCATTGTGTGGAATAAAAATCTGATGCTAAGAAAAGAAGGAATGATGTTCCCAGGACCATCTCAATCTGCTGGAGTTGTGGACTGGACTTCTGGCCCCTGCCTCAGCTATATTCCAGATCTCTTCAATACATTTCTTTAAGTTGGAGCACACAAAAATTGCCAAAGGAATTTGTTAAAATATATATTAGATGTGTGTTTTAGGGTTCTCCTATTAAAGACTCAAATACAGAAGAGGGAGACAGAAATCTGCATTTATTAAAAGCATCCCAAGTGAGCCAAATGCAAGTGACACACCCTTCCCAGAACACAGAGTTCAAGTCTGAACTGCACTGGGACAGAGGCCGGTTTTGGTGAGTCTCTCCATCCCCAGTGATTACATAGCATATGGTGTAGAGAAAATGTTTAAAGTTGAGTGGATGAGTAAATCTTATTTCTAAAAATACATGCCACCTTCACTTATTGTTTGTTTCTAGTAAAAGCACTGACAACTTTGCTCTTTACTGGAATATTTTGAATTGTTATCTTTGGGTTGTTATGTTTCTGCATTTCTTTATAGATCAGGCTTTTCAATACCAAGCCCAGATCAAGTTTTCTCAACCCAAAGAGCCACAACCTCAACAAAATCTCAGGACACAGCATCCAAGCAGTGAACATTTCATTTAAGTTCATTGTTCATCCTTCAAAACTAAAAATGCAATTCCAAACCAAAACCCAAGCAATGTTTTTATCTAGATTTTGTGATGGATTGTAGCATTTTCTTTCTTTATGAGCAAAGTATAATGAGGGATTGTTTTTATTCTTCAGTAAATATGTAACTATTAAATATTTAGATCTATAGTATATGAATTTCTCTTCATTGGATGAGCAAAAAAATTCCAGAAAAGAGCATTCTTTTGATAAGGGAAGATAAGTGAGGATAGTGGTTTGACATAGAAAAATATGTACATTGTCTGTTAAGAATTAACTATTCTATGAAATAACTCATGATATTTTAAAATAACATCTGGTAGAAGTTGTCATATATGAATAGCCCACTAGAAAACAAGTTCTCCAGGTAAAGATCCTGAGATCAGTATTTTTTCCAACTTTTTCAGGTAATTTACAGGGAATGTGATCAGTATTTCCTCATTTCATCAAGGTTCAGAAGGAACCTCAGTGTGATCAACCCCTAGCATGTTATCTGCTTGCTGGCCAAGTCTGTCTCTCAACACATGGCCTCTGCCTTCCAAGGCTAATCCACATAATCTGGTTATCTGGTCTGTAAGAATTACAAAAGTCCATTTCAGTGGGGTAATTGCAGGTGAGTGATATCCAAGACTGAGAAAATGTAGATTATTAGATTTAGCAAAATGTTATAGGATGATTCATATTTGTTGATTGTGAAAATGCTTTGGGGAGATTGAATTAGTAGAAAGAAGACCTTTTAGGAGGTTCAGAGAAAAGAATCTCACTGTAATGAATTAAGTTATTTGTGGATCTAAATGAGCATGGCTAAAAATTAAAATAACAAAAAAGGAGTGGTAGAGAAGAGTAGAAAATCAGCCTACAAGCCAGATTGATTTTGACATTTGACAAACAATGATTACACTGCAAGTCATCATCAAAATTTAGGATGACTATGCTTTTCGTGATTCATTCTGACTAGAGTATGACACTATTATTCTGATATTCAGATAAAAGTGAAAATGCTAATTTTCCTGAAACATTTTTTTTCTGTGTTATCTGGATAATTGTTTTGCTATATTATTAACTTTCTCCACAAAGCTTATAGTTTTGCTTTCAGAGTAATTGTTGGGTTTTTTTTTAACTTCCATTTTTTCTTTTCATAAAACACATTCATGATCAGAGCCCAAATCATAAAAATAAAATCATGCCATTTCTTAGAAGTATTCTATTTCAAGGATACATCTTCACTCAATTAGCAGTATTATGTCTAATAGAATAGAATGATTCTCACTTATATGGAATGACTTACCAGGCACCACTTACTATATGGTACTGAGGGCAGGAGTGTTTCACCATAATTGACCTTTATATTTGGGGCAATGTGAACCACATAAAAGATAACACTAAAGGTTTTGTTAGTGTCTGCATTGGTACCAGGGGAGAGAAGTGAAATGATTAGGCCTAGCCATCTAACCCTAACCATAACCCTAGCCCTTGGTTACTGTTATGGTTTGGATGTGAGACAATGCAGGAAGGTTCAGAGGAGAAATGATTGGGTTGTAAGAGTCTTAACCCAATCAGTGAATTAATCCCTGATGGGATCAATTGAAGTGGTAGGGTGTGGCTGCAGGAGATTAGAATTAAAGTGTGGCTTTGGGGTCTACATTTTGTATCTGGAGAGTGGAGACTCTCTCTCTCTCTCTGCTTCCTGATAATGCAAGTTGCTTCCTTCTGCCACACTCTTCCTCCACGATGTTCTGCCTCACCTTGAGCCTGGAGGAACGGAGCCAACCTTCTCTGGACTAAGAACTCTGAAACTGTGAGCCCTCAAATAAACTTCCTCCTCTACAATTGTGCTGGTCAGATCATGGAGTCACAGCAGTGAAGAAGTTGACTAAAACAGTCACTATGCTGGCTCTTTGGAAACTTGTACAAAGGACCCCAAGCCATTGCCCTTCATGGATGGAAGTAAAGATGCCACTTTGGACAGTGAACACAGTCATCCAGATGGAGTGTTAATTTTGTTCTTTCATAACAATTGTAGCTTTCTTTGTGCAAAAGCAATATGGGTTAATAGGCTCCAAATGAGAAGTACTATGTGCTTTACTGAAAGGGCATAACACAATATGTTAGTGTCTAAGTATCACTGTATAATGAACAAAACCAATTTTGTACTTTTTTTTATAAGTGTACTTGTTTATTTTATAAATGAAATGATAGGTATTTAAAGGTAAATAATGGGAGAGGGGACCCAATTCCTCAATCTGAGTAGACAATATTGGGGAGTTTTCTTTCTCACTTGGAACTACAAAATGGTGATTTGTGATGTGATTTTTGCTCACTCCTTGCCTGCGCATATTATCTCTGTAAGATGGATCTTCTCTAAGACACGGATTGCCCTTTTATGCTGACTGCAGGCGTGCGTATGCATAAAATGCTTAGGATGTGTACACTCTGGAAGGATGGCATATCAGGCCTGGCAGGTTAAAAGCCCTATGGCTCAGGAGAATTTTACATACTATTCTCTGGGCCTACCAAGCTTATGGGACTTTTTTATTTGCTTTCTTCATTTCTTTTCTTACCTTTGATCCCAAAGTTATCCTCCCTCTCAAGCTCGATAATGGGTGTTTGTGCGTTTTTTTTTTCTGGTGGCTCTAGAAATAAAGTTAATTGCAATCTCTCTTACTAAAATTTAAGTAATGCTTTATTTTATCCTAGTAAGATGCACTCCCTGTTGTTTTCAATATGGATTAGTTTCCAACAATTTAGCTTTCATTCTTCACATAGAAAAATGGGCTGTTGACACGCTATTGAACAAGATCACTTTCTGTGGAAGGAACTACAGGGAAAATGTGTATTGAAATCTAGCCCTTGATGTCTTTGAAAACAGTAAACATTTTGCAAGTGGAAATGCCACCATTTAACTCTAGGTTAATAGAATACCCATTTAGCAGAATGATATCTAATAGAATAATTATGTGAGTTCTTCAGAAAGACGTTTTAAACCCAAAAAGTACAAACATGGTGCTCCGGAACATACATATTTTTCCAGAAATGTTAAGTCCTTGTTTGGTTGACAGTCAAGGGTAAAGTAATGGAACATGTAGGGAAATATTGGTCTCAAACTAAAATGTCATAGAAATGTAACTAATTTGAATGTAGTACATTCAAATAGTTTTAGCATTACTGCAAAGTATGATTTAGATTTCACTATTTTCAACTTAGTAGTATATTAAGTTCTAAGTCTCTGTTATGTTTGTAAGCCATGTGGCTGAAGCATAGGATTTATGTTTCTGCACCTTGGTGACTTACACAGATCCAAACATCTCTGAGTTCATCAGGAAGTACCATACACATCTTTACTACCCTGAGAGAGGTGGATAAGATCAGAGAACTTGAGGAGACACAGTGGATGATTCGGACCATTTTTTTCTGATACTCACAGAGTGATGACCATATTTTTCCAGACTGAACAATCAATAATGCATTCTAATGCTTTCCATTTAGTTCTCTACAATATTGGTTTTAATGTCCTCATCTTGCTGTTAAAGTCCCTTTTCTCTGGTTTTCTAATCGGCCCAAGTTGATCTTTTTAAAAGGGAAAAAGCAATAACTAGCTAATTGACAAAGCACATTTGCTCTCCTTCAAAGCTTATTACAGAGAGCCACTCAGCCACAGCACTTAGTCCCAGTGACTGGGGCAGGAGGGACTTCTATTATTCACAGGGGGAAAAAATTAGGCCCATGAACAAGAAGAGCATTTTCCCCAGCTTCTTTCCTCAACATGAATGTGGGCTTATATTTAAGACTGCCTATTTTGTTCATTTGTTAAGTTTTGACACCTCCATTTTAAATCTATAACAGCTACTAAAGGCTGTAGTGTTATCGAAAGTTTAATGAAACAAGATTCGTTAACGCAGACAAAGTAGGTTTAAATTTTTTTTTCTGTACATTCTTTCCTTGTGAGATATTTATGCTCTCTAGATGGGCTGATGGAACACAAGAAAGATTAAGTGACTTTTCTGGGATCACATCAAAATTTAGAGACTCAATTCAAATCAGAAACCTAGATCACGCCTTGGGCTCTGAGCTTCAGGTCATGTGACCTTCTGTGTTCATAAAACAATACTGTGCACAGTAAAGGAGAGACAGTGCCACTTGCCCCTGCAGTTAGATAGCTGATTCACTTCTATCTATTCCTCCTTGATTTGTTGTTTAATTACAATGAAAGGATGTTTAACCACAGGTAAGATTTTGGTTAGCCTTAATAAAAATGTGTAATGCACCATGGTATCTTAAAATAAAATTTAGTTCTTATGTTTGAAACATGTATGAGTTTTAAAACTCTGATCACAAAAGATGAAGGAACTACTCTGACAAAATCATTAGGAAAAAATTCCAATGATCCCATGGCCTTAGATCTAGTGGTATTATTTTACATCAGTGTGGAATAAATAATCAGCATCACTCAGGTTTCATAAAATAAATGGATGAAAATGGGTCATTACCCTCAAGGATTGTGCAATCATCTTAGAAAGCTAGAGCAAGAGAGTGTGACTAAAGACAACCGTGCAAGGTTGGGCACGGGTTCACTTCCGTGTTGTAGGTTAACTGAATTCTACGAGGTCAAAAGATGAAAAATCAGTCTTGATTCTTAGAATAAGTGGGAAGTTCAAAATTCAACCAGATCCCAATGGACAGGCACAAAGGTGGAGGGAATGTGAAGAGATGCCCTAGGTGGGTCTGGGGAACAAAGTGTGGGATGCTCCTGAGAAAGTACGAGGGATCTCCAAAACACTGAAAGGAAGCAACATGCTCATTTGGTCATCGGTTCAGCAAATATTTGTGGATATCCTCTATGGTAGATGCTAGAAATTTAGTAGGGAGAAGAGCAATGAAGATAAGATTCCTGGGTTGTTTATGGTCCCAACAGGAAATACAGCATGGCTAAGCCTAAACAGAGAGAGGAGACTGTAACAAGAAGACGGTTAACAAAGACATGAGCAGGTTTTGGGAAAACCAATAAAGGACGACACAAACTCTAAGGCCAGCAATGGTGGGAAGCAGTCAGTGTCTCAATGGAAGGGAGCACTTACTAGAACCTAGGCCCTCAGCAACTTAAAACAAAACAGGGCTGGGAAGGTAGCCCAGTGGTAAAGCACTCCTGGGTTAATTCCCAGTATAAAAATACATACATACATACATAAAATAAAAATATATAAATTCCTGCTAAAGATTCCCATTAGCCAACTCTGACTAGAAGGCAGAGGAGCCACTTGGCAGCCATGACACATCAGTAAGGGTCTGTGTTGGGACATGGACATATGATGAGGTAGAAAAAGAGAGATCAAGGGTGCAAACAAAAATATCCAGCCTAGGCCTCATCTCAGTCTGGGGATCTACCAGAGAAACAACCAGTAAGACAGATAGATGATAAACAGACATAACTGATATTTGGATATAACCGATATTTTTATAATGTAAATATATAAGTCAATGTAAATATAAAATTAATGTAATTTATTTATGGCAGTTGACAAGCTGGAAGCTCTAGAGTAACTTTAGCCAGAGTCCATAGGTAGAATCTCTTCCTCCTCTGAGAAACTTGTTTTGCTCTTAAGAACTTTCAGCTTATTGGATAAGGCAAATTCACACTATTGAATGTAGTCTCCTTATTTAAAACCAATTAGTTATACATGTTAATCAGAGCTACAGAATATTCATAGCAACCCCTAGATTCATGTTTAATTGATAATTTGAGTACTATAACCTAGCCAGCTTGACACTAAAAGTAACTATTACAGACTCTGTTCTTGTGTAGTTTATAATTTTATAGGGAAATACTTTAAAAAGTGTTTTAAATTTAAATATATTATCCCAGTATTGATAACTGCCAAGAAAATGAATAAAGCAGAATACAGTTACTCCTCAACATATGTTAGGGTTATATTCTGATAAACCCACTGAAAATGTCTTTCAGTCAAAAATGCATTTAATATACAAAACCTACCAAATACCTTAGCTTAGCCTACCTTGAATATGTTCAAAAGGCTTAGAACCCTAGGGTGCTACCCTAGTTAAGCAAAATTATCAAATGCAAAGCCTATTTGATGATAAAGTATTGAATGTCTCATGTAATTTATCAAATTTATTTTTCACTATACCAAAAGAGAAAACTGGATGACTTTATGGGTAGGCTTTCAGATTTGCATTACTTTGAAAAATCCTCAATCAAACCGTTATAAATTGAAGGATCCTAAATGAGGGTCCTTTTTCCCAGGGATTAGGAGGGAAAGAAAGTGCTGTTTTAGACGGGGTGGTTATGGAGATATTTAAGCAGCCCATCTTTGCACTGAGACCTGCATGAAGCCAGAGTGAACCATATTGATAACAGTTAGATGACCCAGGAAAAGGTTCCCAATCCACCTGTTCAAGGGTGAGTGGTTGTTAGAGCCAAACCATCAGGGAAAGATGATGATCACAGAACAACAGGAGGTCAGATTAGGATCTTTTAAATAAGAAGGATTTGAATAATATTTTGAGTGACATAGAAGGCAGTTAAATCATTGTAAGATGAGAAGTCATCTGACCTGACCTGTTTTTTTGTTGTGTTCTTTTGTTTTGTTTTTCTACTGAACTACTTTGGTCTTTTGGTAGAGAAAAGATTATAGGCATCAGGAGACAAGGTTCTGGTCTCAGGTCAGGATTGGATTAGCACTATGGGGGTGAAGACTAACATAATTTCAAGTCAGAGTCGACATACCTTGGCTCTTGGGTGTAGCATCTATAAATAAGAAAGAATCAGAGACGACTTGACGTTTGGGCTGAGCTACTAAATCAGTAGAATTACTATTTTCTGGAATGTAAAAAACTAAGAAGGGGCACATTGAAGATAGGAGGATGAGGATTTAGAAATTAAAATTCAAAAATGTTGAAGTGTCTATTAGTCATCCAATTAGAAATGCTGAGTTGGTCTTAAATGTTGGAGTTCAGGAGAAAGGTCAGGACTGTAAATGTAGATTTGATAGTTGTCAAAATAAATAGACTGGGACAACAGGAAAGAACTATTGAGAGGCATAAAAAGATAGTTTATGGGGCTGGGTTGTGGCTCAGTGGTAGAGGACTTGACTCGCACATGTGAGGCACTGGGTTCCATCCTCAGCACCACATAAAAATAAATAAATAAAGGTATTGGGTCAATCTATAACTAAAAAAATATAATTTGGAGGGTTCCTTACCTGAGCAGCTGACCAGGTGCCTCTCTTACTCCTTACTCTGTGAGCTCCCTCAGGAGAGAAATGGTGCCTTGTTCATTTTGGTTGTTCAGCACACAGCTAAGTAGCTAGCATAGGGTGATTTCTTGATAAATATTTTGTTTAGTGATTTGATGAATGAATGAGTGAATGAATGCATGAACAATTGATAGGAACTGAAATGTTAGAAGCAGGGACCTGGCATTACCAAAGCTGCTCCTCTCTACCCTTAGGAAGCTGCACAACACGGACTTCACTATAGATTGCTTGGCGTTAGCTCAGGGGAAGAAGGAAGGTTCTTAAAAGCTGAAAGAATTGAACTGTAGCCCCAATTCTGGTACTTAGTAGCTCCTGGTCACGTGACCAGGGCAAACTATTAAGCTCTTAGAAATTCAGTTATCTCAATATAATATACGTGCATCTCACACAGTGCTTGGTGCATAAAAGGGGTTTAATAAAAGCTAATATCCTTGCTTACTTCCTCAAAACCTCATTAAAAGGACTAGAATCTTCATCATTTATGAATTTGAAATAATATTTAATTCATGGCTACAGAACTCACAAAACTAGTTACAGCTCTGAATGGAGGTTATACTTTGTTCTTTAACACAGTTCAAACTCATTTAAATCTGCTCATGAAGTTAAGTGGTGAACTCAAAGTTCCTGCTACTTTTTCCTAGGTCCCATTTGCATTTTCAAATTACACTTACTGAAAACTGACAATATACTGAACAATGTTCGAATCATAATGGCTAGAATGATACTTGAGTCCTGCCTTAGATTCAGTCTGGGCTTATGAAGTGTTGAGACACCAGTTTATTAATTATTCTTACAGTAGAGCCACTGACTTGATGGTTAATTTTAGGCAATACCATTTTTCTGTCCTTACCTTCACAAATAAAAAAGCAGCTCAAATCACAGAAAGTTTTAAAAATTGATGTAAACCCCTGACTAGTATAAAGTAAAATATATGTTATATGTTGCTAAACATCATATGAGATATACAAATAAAAGACTCAGTGTGGTTCTCAAGGAACAAACAAATCTGTAGAACAGATAGGATAGAACACAGACGCTATGAAACAGCATATGATACATGTGAGAAACACAAAAGAAAAATCCAATGCCTATTGGATGGATAGATAAATGAATAAGAAAAACAATCATGATTGGTATAATAACTTAAAAGTACCTATGATAAATTCTAGCTGAAGTCATCATGGACGGCCCTATAAGATATGAATTGGAACTTCAAGATTCATCACGAGGAAAGACATTTTAGACAATAGAATCAAGAAGGCACACTAAATACTCTAACATGGCTGGTATACATAAAGTAAATCAGGAAGTAGTAGGAGCTAAGACTGACCTTGAATACTTACGTAAAAATGTAGATTACATTTAATAGAAAATACAAGCAAGTAGCATTTAGGAGACTTTCTTTGTTAGTAACAGAAAACCCAGGTCATGGTAAAACACTACAGAATTTATTAGCTCATGTAAGTGGAAGTCCAGCAGCAGGATGGACTCTGGGATTGATAGCATATCTCAGATCCTTACTCTTCTCTTGACTCTGCCCTTCTGTCTCTGCTGACTCTGTCATCAGTCTAGCAGTTCAATAGCTGCTACTATTGCCAAGGTCATATTCATGGATGATAGTATCCAAGGGAAAGGAAGTGACCTCTGAATAGTATTCTGAACATGGGAGGAATAAGGTCTGGGGTTGTACAGCACAGTAGGATGACTATAGTTGTATCAATACAATGTTTGTCACTGTCCCCAAAATGCCTGATACAAACAGTTTGGAGAAGGAAAGGTTTATTGTGCTCACAGTTTCAGAGGTTTGAGTCCATGGTTGGCTGCTCCTTTACTCTGTGCCTGAGGTGAGACAGAACAACATGGCAGATGGGCATGGTGAAACAAAACTACTCAGATCTTGGCATCCATAAAGCAGAGAAAGAGAGAGAAAAGGGACCAAGAACAAGGTACAGTCCCAAAGACACACCCCCAGTGACCTACTTCCTCAAACCATATATATTCCACCTGCCTATAGTTTCCACCACCTCCCAGTAGTCCACTCACCTATGGGCGGGTTAATCCACTGAGGTTAGACCATCATGATCCAATCACTTCCTAAAAGCACCACCTCTGAATATTGCTACATTAGGGACCAAGCCTTCAACACATAAGCTGTGTGGTACTTTCAGACTCAAACCATAATAATAATTTACATTTAGTACATATTTTGTAAAGAGCCAAAAGAGAGCAATTGGAAGTCTCCACAAAGAAATGGTAAACATATGAAAATGCCAATTATCAAGATTTGATTTTTAACACTATATCCATAAATGAATTATCACACTTTACCCCATAAATATGTACAGTCCTATTTCAATTTAAAAAATTAATTAAAAAAGTCAAGAAGCAGTTCCAAGTTTCCTCCAGGAAACTCCCACTCACATCTTATTTTCTTACATTAATTTACCTGCGACATTTCTTTCCAGAACTAGTTTCTATCATCAGATCTGAGTCCTTGTTGACTCAGAACTACATTCCTGCACCACTCACTGGCAAAGGAGGATGGGACACCTGTGACTGAGGTAGACACTCTGGACTGCCCAGGCGTTGGAGTCAGTTCAACACTCAACGGTCATTCCTTGGGGGATGTGGGAAGAAACAGATATTGAGGTGGCAACTTCCGTGTCAACCTACTTAAGGTAATTGCAGAGTTGTGTTTTATACAGGGAGTCAAATGAGTAGATAATCCTACAGAATAGTAATTGATGGTGATTTAATGATTTGCAAATCAATAAAATGAAAATTCTCTGCTCATAAAAAAAAAATCTCCAGAAAAATCACTTGGGCAAATATCTTTTTTGCCTAAATGAGTACATAATATGCATGCTCTGTTTATATGAAAAACCATGTCCTATTTCACTAGTAATATTTCAAACTGAACTAAAACATAAAAAGTGTACATTTTTTCCTTTAAATTAGATTTAAAAAAAAAATAACACACATTGCATTAAGGACTTATGTGTGGTAGTTAGAGAATAAAGCATTATAACCCTTTCAGAAAGAAACTTAGCATTATGCTTTAGGAGTCTTTTCAATAGTCACTGACCCTATGATTACACTTGCAGGAATGAGTCTTAGGGAAATAATCAGAAATTCAATTAAAGACTTATGTATAAAGACTTTTGTGGCAATGTTGTGTATGATAGCTAAAACCCGAAAAGATCATTAATGACCAACAACAGGTAAATGGACATATGCAAATGGTTTAAACAATGCAAAACTATGCAGCATTAAAATTACTTCATGATTGAAGAAAATATTTAAAATAATTTTTAAATAGAAACTCAAATATATAATTTTTTTAGTTAATGAACAATTTTTGAAGAGAAGAGGAATTTTTAAAGACTTGAACCTTTTAAAAGCTTCATTACGTCTTAACCTACTTTGTATAAGAGGAGAAAGATAATATTTCACCCTGCCCAGATGAAAATCATGAGTAATTTTAATGTAATTGTAATAGTATCTCTTCTATCCTAACATTCTACAATGCAATGTTAAAAAGTAAACACAAAACAAATAAGACAAAATAAAATAGCAAATTTAAACCTCACTTGGCTTTCTAAAACAATCAAAAATATTCAGTCTACCATGAGTTCATCATTGTTCTAGGTATGGGGATATATGTATTTTAACAAATTTATTATTTGAATCTGGGCTCACAGTCTGAGTCAGCATGGCTATTATAATAAAATATGATAAATACAAAGTTTCACTTCAAAAATGTTAAAACATGTCTAATTCATAAGGATTGGAAATTTCTAAAATTCATTTTTTATTTGTTCTTATTAGTTATACATGACAATATAATGTATTTTGACATATTATACATATATGGAATATAACTTCCCATTCCTCTGGTTGTACATGATGTAGAATTACACTGGTCATGTAATCATACATGCACACAGGAAAGTAATGTCTGATTTATTCTGCTATTTTTCCTATTCCCATTCCCATTCCCCTTCCCTTCCCTTCATGCTCCTTTGTCTGATCCAAAGCATTTCTACTCTTCCCAACTCCCCCACCACTTATTGTAAGTTAGCATCCGCATATCAGAGAGATCATTTGACGTTTGGTTTTTTTGGGATTGGCTTATTTAACTTAGCATGATAGTCCCCAGTTCCGTCCATTTACCAGCAAATGCCACAATTTCATTTCTCTTTATGGCTGAATAGTATTCCTTTAAAAAGAACCCTCTCCAAAAAGAAATTTCTAAAATTTAAATTCTAACTGGACAATTATCCAGTTAACAGAGTTTAGAAATATAAATCTATTATTTAAACAGGGATAAACAGAACATATTTGCATAGGTACAAACCATATTTGTACCTTAAGCATCATTTAATATAGGACAGATGCTATTTTATAATCATTGATATGTATCAAATTTCATAATAGAGGGGGCATTATTTTGATATAGAAAAAATTATATCCTATTTACAAACTCATTTTTAATAAAATGGAATTTTATTTTAGAACTATTTGTCTTTTTTATAAGCATCTCTTTCTTTCTTTAATTATTTATTTATTTTTATGTGCTTCTAAGTATCAAACCCAGTGCCTCACACATGCTAAGCAAGTGCTCTGCCACTGAGCCACAACCCCAGCCCAGGACTATGTGTCTTGATAAACAAACTAATTCTACTAGAACTTCCTCTGTGGTTCTATTATTACATTCCTCTGCAATTTGACAAGCTGTTTGATTTTCCACATTGAATGTATTTTAATTACCACAAAATAATAAGAATATTTGAGATTGATAAGAACTCATAAGAACCTCAGAAGTCATTGAAACTACCAAATAACCAAGGACAGGGCCAGTGACTTTCATCTTTGCAACCTGGACTGTGGGAATTCAGCACAAATGTATTGCATCACCTAGATTTAGCTTCCCAGCCAGCACAGGGATCCTGCCTGTAACATTCCTGACTAATGAATTTACTCTCCTCTATCCACATCCTTCCAGTGACAAGGAGTTCATTGAATACCCCTCTGTAAGTTTTTCCAGGATTGCTGTTATAAAATACTCAAAATTATGTGACTTAAAACTACCAAAGGGAGGTGGGAGTTGTTATCTCACAGTTCTGGAGGCTAGAAACATAAAATCAAGGTGTGGGTGGGGCCTAATGCCTCTGAAACTTGCAGGGGAGAATCTCCTTTCCTCTTCCCGGCTTCTGGCAGTTACCGTGACCCTCTGTGCTCCTGGGTTGGCAGCCGCAGCACTTCCATCCCCACCTCAGGCGTCAAGGCCCATCCCCTTATTTCCCTGTGTCTTCACCTAGTGTTCTACTGAGTCTGTCTCCAAATTTCCCTCCACGTGTAAAGGCACCCACTGAGATTGGATAACAGCCCACCTTAAAGACGAGCTTCATCTTTACTTGATCACATATGCCATAATTCAAGCCCTAACACAGGGTAATGGAATGCAGACAACTGTAGGAAGCAGATTTGTGTTTAGCCATCTCCTTAAATTCTCTGGAATGAGGTTTCCTCATTTTAAAGTAATTGAATTAAATTGCATAGCTGAGCATATCCTAAGTACACGTTCTGAGCACCAGAAAGCAAACTCCTTAAATCCTCACAAAGACCCTACTCACTAGCATCTCTGGGCCTATTTTGGATTTTTTGGCCACTATATATATCTGAGGCATAAAGAGTTAGGTAGCTTTTTCCAGGTCACACTGGTTAGTTAATGGAGAAATCATGGATACAAAGTGCAGTTTACGTATTAACTCTACATCAATTAGGTTGAATTGAGTCTGTTCAAAATTTACCACTGTTCTTAGTTCTGCCTTAGTATTCTTTCTATATGAAAGGCCTTCAAGTATTGGAAGATAGCTATTATGGTTTTACTAAAGCTCCTTTTCTTCATTATGAACATTATCAGTGCCTTTAGTCATTTTTTATGCTAATGATTTCAAATCTTTCAATTTGACTAATCCTGAGTTGACTGTGAAGATGTTGGAGTTATGACTGTCTTCATTACCTGGCTCCTAACTTGAATTTTTATCTACATGGACAAAGCCTATTGATTACCCAGAATTCAAAAATTTTATAATGTGAATTGAAAAAACTTCAGATAGTATAATGGTAGACCTAGAGTTACTAAGGTTTCAAAACACATATTGATATTACTGTTCTACTTCATTGCTAGGCAACTCTAAATATTTTTAAAGCATTCATAGTAGCTATGATTCCATTTATGATTTAAAATAAAAGGTCAAGCAAAGGGTTGGAAGTACATTGGGCATGCTTCTCGCACAGAACTGCAATGCCCGTTTCCCTATCACATTGCTATTCACAGAGATTTCTGAAAGGATTTATGAAACTTTTTGCTCTATTTGTAATATGTCTTTATTTCAGAATGAATCTAATATGCTGCTTTCTATTTGGGGGTCTTAAAATAGCTCCAAAACCTCTTAGATCTTCATTTGGATATATACACATGTGTCTGCAATTGGATTATATAAATTGGAACTTCATAAAAATGAGGTAAATTTAAACTATTTTATGGTCTGGTTTCACATTAGAAAATAATATAATTTTATCATGGGTCCCTGGTGCCCTGGTGCTAAGGCAAATGCCAAAGCCAACTGTAGGCTTTTATCAAAAATTAAACTTTGATGTAGAGCCAAGACTGTGGTTTTCAGCTAAGACTCTGTATCTGTGGCAGTTTTGTACTTCATGGACTAATTGCTGTAATACAGGATTATTAGTGCAGAATCCTCTGTGATTCCTTTTCAGGTGGTAGACTTGCATATTGAAAATGAAGTCATAACATCTTTAGAAGTGACTAACCCGTCAGAAATGTTCACACTTAGACCCTGAGAGCCTCATCTCCCCAAAGTTACCCTTCCCTTCTCCCTATTCCTACACCCACACTTCTGCCTGCTTACCACTAATATTGCTCAGATTGTCAGTTGCTGGCATCTGGTAAATCCAATTCTTACTGGCCCAGAGAATGCACTAATTATATCCTACAGCTAATTAGAAAGCAGCCTCTTTGCTAGAGAATAGTTTATTTAGCTCATCAATGAATAAGACTTGGTTAGAATCTTGATTTGAAAATCAAAGGAAAATTAAAATGAGATAAGGTGGAAAAAAAGATATCCTTCAAAAGCAGGAATCCTTGCTAATTAAATTTAAAAAATAAATATAGATTTTTCATAACAGTTAGGAGGGGAACCTACACTTAAACCAGAGAAATCCAAGAATGTACTCACATTCCAAGAAACTGACAAAGTATAAAAATATGTTATTTTAAAATCTCAAAATAGTTGTAGTAAATGTGACAATAACCTATTTTGGTAACTTCCCAGATTCTTCAGAAAAGTGTATATTTTAGTGATGCATGCTTCAAAAATAACATCATAATTCAATACTGTGCTTTTAAATTCTTTTGAAAGATCAAATGTCTGTCATCTATACTCATGTTAGTTGTTTCTGTAGAATTTATTAAAGAAAAGATACCATTCCTTACATTATCTGGGGTTTGCCATGAATCTGGAGCTGGTGTGGGCAGGTGTCATTGAAATATTTAAATAAAACCCTGGTTCATTCCCCCTTTATCTTCACAATGATGTCTGATCACCACAAGTAGCATAGAAAGACATTTTCATGCTACTCTTCAAAATTGCTACCAATTTACTATGACTAATTAAAGTCTGAAGTTCCATAGCATTTCAGGTCAGTTGTTCTCCACCATGACTGTACTTTAGAGTCTTTTAGAGAAGTTTTTTGAAAAAAAAAATATATCCAACACTGTCCTCTACATACCATATCACATATTCTTTTACTCAGAATTTCTGGACATGGGACCCAGGAACCATCTTTTTGTAAAGTCTCCCAGGGAAATCAAATGTGAATGTAGAATTGACAATAATTATTCCATGGGTGAGTTGGTCCCAAAAGATTGTGAAGCCATAAGAAAGCTTTTGTGAATTGCTTCAGAAACAGATAAAAGTTTAAAAGATTTGGAAGGAATTCGTTATGTCAACTTGGACAAACTCAGAGATAATATCTGCATCCCCTAGAGCAAAACTTTACAAAGAGCACTTGAATATATCTGAAAGCACATGAAGGTCCTCTCCCCCAAAACATCACACACGTTTACAAACATGAAACTGGCATGGAAGGTGATTTGTTTCACAGAGAATCAGAATTTCAGGAGAAAATTCCTGGGCCCTGAAAAGCCCCTGAATCCCTGAAATAGTCTCAGAGATAATGTTACAATCAAGATATGAAGTCAGAATTTTGCATGCACAGAGTCATGCAGGTGACATTGTATTAACATACAGCAAAACTTTCCTTAATGGCAATTATCTATATCAGTTAAGAGAGTAGCTATATGAGCCTTCTGTGAAGACCTGATTCTTTCCTAAATCTAACATGTCCCCTTCCTTCTTGCCATCCCTATACCTAAAGTGCAGAGGACTTGTGAATTGCTTAGTCTTAATTTCCTGCACCATTTTTCAGAAAAGATTTTTATACATTTCATCTATTTCCTTTCCTTTAAATAATATCGATCTAATACTGTTAGAGCAGAACCCCAAATTTTAAAGTCTTTCAGATTTCAACCTCAAATTATGAAAGGGTATAGAGCTATCCACTTCAAGGTCTTTTTTACAGTTTGAATTCCTTTCATTCTCTCTCTCTCTAGAATTCCCATTCAATGCTCCCTGATTTTCTTTGAGCCATTCTTAGATGATCTCTTTCAAATGATGGACTTTAAATTTTGTCAATCTACCTTTCTCTCGTACAAACCCCAAAGTGTAGCTTAGGTGTTAAAATCAATTCCGAAGCTATTCTAACTACATTCACTCAGCTTAATAAATCCTAGATTATTCTATGCTTTTTTTTAACACAGAATTATCAGCCCATCAGGTAGTCTGAATCAAAGGATTCCTTAGAAGTGTTACAGCATTTTAAATTCATTGGTCTGCATAAGTAAACCAAGCTATATCAATACATTTTTTTAAGTCAAGAATATTTCAAGATTCCTATTCAAGCTGTTCGTAGTGCCTTTTCAGTCAATCCATTGTCCTTGATGTTGTTATTAATAGACAAGAAGCAGACTAGTTCCTAGCCGTGGCACTCTGATCAGCATGGCATGTGCCTCCAGCATGGGTAAGGTGAAGAAATGCTAGAAAGACAAAAAAGGTAAAATCCACAAGATAAAAAGCGTACATTGCTATAAAAAAATGTTTCTACTTAGAAACTTATTGCAGGTGATGGATGAAAAAATCTCTCCTTCACACCATGGAACAGCCGAGACTGACTGAAGGTCTGGTACTTGTGGCGCTGTGGCCCTTACTTCTATTTGTGTTGTACAAGTAGGTGGCGTGCTAGATTGGAAATTAAAGTACCTATGGCACAAACAGCATGAAAAGCTTGAAGTCACAAGCACAATCCTGGTCCTAGTAACTGGATTTGATTTTATTGCAACCGTTAATTCTGACTAGTCTCCTTAGCCAAGACCTCATTACAGGACTCATTACTTATGCAAACTTTTTTGGAATTTACTTGAAATTAGGCTACCTACATCATAACCGATATATATTTATAGACTTATAATATAAATATTATAATTTACTGTAGTCCCCTTAAAGACTACCCATTTCAACTTCTTAAATAGATACATTTCTGTGTTTATATATTGTTTATACTTTGTCCCATACAGTTTCATATGTAGAAGATGAGTGGAAAAAAACCATTGAAAAAAAGAATAAAGCTTGAATCATCCCAAAGTTATCCCTAAGGAGCAAAACCAATTACATAATGTCTAAAATTTTGTAGGCAGTAAATGTTCATTAAATATTTAAAGAAAAGCAAGAGAATTCAGAATCACTCTTGCCAATACAACCAAGCTAATTCAAAAGAACATTTTATGACTTCCACAAAATTCACCCAAGAATTTCTCAGACATACATTTGTATTTTTATCTAAAATATCACAGATTTCATTACCAAAATGCCCTTTCGTGCTTTACAATTATCTAAACAATTACATACCAAAATCTGAAACAGCTTGTAGCTCAGCAAATTTTTTGCTTCTTATACGAGGCTTGTATAATTAGAACTAACTTATCAAATTTGAGTTATATCATTAATCTAAGTTTAAATACTTATAACACTAAGTAAAATGGTATTTTACAAAACTAAGATCAATGTTTGATTCTCCTACAGCCCACTATGCTATGCTGCTATATACCCATGAGTCACACTACCTTTCTAAGACTCAGCTTGCAGTAGGAGTTCAGAGCCCAGCCAGCAGACTATAATTACATTATTCAATGATCTGCAGCCTGTGCCTCAAGCAACAGCTCTGCTACACATTTTGAGAAACAGTGAAGGCTGAAAAACAATAAGTAAAAATTAAAACAGAAAAATCGGAAACCTCGACTATTATTTATAAAGGGGGCTCAAGTTAGAAAAATCACAGTTGTAGTATCTAAGATCTCACCAAAGTTGAGGTTTCCATAATAACAAGAATCCAACCCCAAAATATATGTTTTTACCATTCTGGGTTGAGTATATTTGCAGGAGTTTTAAACTGCTATAATGTAGGCCACCAGTAGAACCATTTGAACTAATGGCAGCTAAGGTCTGCCAATTTCAAGCTTGAAACATTGAAATATAAACATTAAAAGGGTAATTTAAGTAATCCTCAATGTTTGATTTGTGTGAAAAGAATTATTCCCCACTAACCACCAATTAGATTTCTGAGCACAGCCAGATAAGTACCAATATCTATAAGTCATTCATGAAAAAATTAAGTATCTGTGTATGTTAATTTTATCTGTTCAGACCAATATCAGGGAATACCATAGACCTGGGTAGCTTAATTCTGCAGATTGGGATGTCCAAGATCAAGGTGCCAACAGGTTCTGGTGAGGGCTGGTCTCTGCTACCAAGATGGCACCTTTTTACTAAATGTTCACTAATGGAAGGGCAGAGAAACTCCCTTAGACCTTTTATAAGGACACTAATTCCGTTCACCAGGGTTCTGCCTTCATGACCCAGTCATGAAGGGGAACAACCCTCTTAATACCAACACATCAGTATTGGATTTCAACATATATTCACAATACCAAGTAAAAGAAATACTCATTTTCTTAAATCAGCCTGCAGCCTAGTAGAACAAATCATGTTTATCAGAGTGAATTTCTCCTAACAGCAAAAGGACAACCTTTGCAGCATAAAAGAAGTCATACCTGGTTGGAACAATGACATCCCACTAAGTGATCTACTGATAGCAGTCTTGTGATCTTCAGCATCGCACACACTTTGATGTTAAGTTAAGACAACACATACTCTTCATAGGCAAGAGACAATGAAGCAGAAATTGCTCCCTTGGTTTAACCCATAGTTCTTGTGGATGTTGAATACTGTGTAATTGTGGTTATTTGCAGATCCTCATTAATAACACCTCATACTACGTCTGCAGAGGCAAATGCATTTTGACATTCAGTATTTTTCTTTTACAGTTATTTGAACTCCTGCTGAACAGTAGAAAATAGGTCATTGTACCCATGGTTCAAATAGCAAGACAGTTTATTTTAGAATTGTGGTGAGAGCCAATACCTTCTTTGTCTGCTTCCTGTTCTAACAAAATTGCTGCTTCTTCCACAACGTAAGATGCCAGGATGCCGTGAATTCTTTGCAAGGCAATTGTGCAAAAGACAGTTGTAGAGTTAAAAATCCCTCAGGTGTTCCAGATCCTATTAATTGAAATTTAGTCACTTTCACTGAAAAATAAAGTCCATAAGACAGAAACAAGAATAGATAACATCAGAAAATCATAACCATTGTGATCTCTGAAAGGAAAGAAGTAGCATAGAACTAAAACCTCCCTTTTAATAATGTTGGTCTTGATGGAGGTTACATGTGGGGCATTTAGATATTCACAAGATTACTGTTTATTAAAACTATGTGGATAAGGCCAGGCAAGACTGCAAAGAGGGCAAGACCCCAGGCCACACATTGACCCACCACATCTGCCCCTTCCTCCCTTTGTGACTTCATCTATGCCTGCCGGTGTCCCCACCGTAGATGCTGTCACACAGGTCTCGCTTTCTGAACACGCGGTCTCTCGGGGCCTTTCTCTGTTGCTCTTCCTGGTGGAGGCATACCCGTCCTGAGTTCTGTCCCAAAAGAACACATCAGACAACAATGTTCACTCCATTCAAGAATCTGTGTTCCACTGGGGAAAAAGGAAAGTGTCCTTATTCCGAGAAAGATATTTATTTAGACTGTCTGTGCTATTTATTTATTCAGATGTCCTTCCTTCCTTCTTTTTTGTCATATTTTCTTAAGCCCTAAGAACTATCATGAACCCCCATGACCTGTTGTTGTTTTTTTTAAGGTACTATCTTATTTATCTTTGAACAGTACCTAGTCATAGCACAAGGTAGTTACTAAGTGATGATTGAACTTAACTAAACCACCTGTTTTTTTAGTCCGTAGTTGTATACCATTGGTGGAGAACACATGTCTAGAAAATCTAAAAAACAAGCACTTTTAAGTTTCCCAGAAGGCTTTGGGAGTCATGAACCATGCACACATCAAGGAATAAGTCCCTGCCACTACTCTCAAAAAGCTCAGTGCTTAGGCAGCCTCCGTGAGGACCACCCGAGGGGCTGTCAATCTCTCATGCTCCAGCACCTGCACATACGACCTTCTTTCTGAGGACTTAGATTTTAGGTTGTTTGTCTTCTTTGTCCCCTTGTGCATATAGCACGCGTGTCAGCAGGTTTCAGTTTCCATCACACTAGGAGATCCTCTGCACTGGCCAGTTCCCCCTTTCCTTGCCAAAAGTTGATTCATATATGCCACACCCACCCACAACACACAAATACACACTGTGTTAGTCAGGGTTCTCCAGAGGAAGAGAACTAACAGAGGTGGACATGTGTGTTTGTATATGTGTGTATGTGTGTGTAAAGAGAAAATATGAGTGTGTGTGTGTGTGTGTGTGTGTGTGTGTGTGTGTGTGAGAAAGAGAGAGAGAGAGAGAGAGTACTGATTTTAAGGAACTGACTCTTGTGGAAGTAAGAATCTACAGAAGAGTCTGGCAGGCGGTGGACCCAAAGAAGAGGTTCAGTTTGAGGCCATAGGCCTGCAGAGAGCAGAATTCCTTCTTATATGAAACATCAGTCTGTTCTAATGAAGGCCTTCAACTGGTGGGGCAAGGCCCATCCATATTATGGAGGGTCATCTGGTTACTCAAATTCTATTGATTTAAATGTTAATGTCCTCTAAAGAAATCTTCACAAAAATATCAAGAAAAATCTTTGATGAAATCTGATCAAAATCTGGTTACTACTCTCTAGCCTCATCGACATAAAATTAACTGTCACATACTCTCAGCATTTGGGTTCTCTATACTTCTCTAAAAGATGAAGAAACAAATTTTGTGTATATAACAAAATCTTAATTGACCTTCCTGCAAGGCTGACCTATTTCTTCTTCTTAATCATTGATAAGGAGGTCCATAAAGAGACAATATATAATTGCTTCCAAATCTTGGATTTTGATGGAAATAACTTTAAATACAAATGCATGAGTCTTGTAGAATCAGGTTTCTAGTATAAAGGCTGCCGTACTGTATGATACATGCTAGAAGAATCTGCACTTCTTATAACATTTGTTTCTTAACTAGCTACCATAAAACTTCTTTATTATAGAATCCATAAAGCATTTCAACCTCCTAAATTCAATTCTTAAAGTAGCCATTAAGTGCCTGCAATGTACCCATTTGTAATGTTATTAATAACAATTATGATACCAACTTCAGACAGCAAGAGGAGGGTCACATGCATTGAAATATTACCATAAAGGACTTGCAGACCGTCATCTTCTTGGTGAAGAATTCCCTGCTTTATCTACACAGCCAGAAAATATGTTCTGTCCCTCTAGTCTAATTAATGACACGTGCTTTCTATGACCATACAGAGTCGAGGGAAAGGAAGATGTGTGAGGCGATTCTCAGTGCCATCAGCCATTTTCCTAGAATGTACCTCATGTCCAGTAACTGCTCAAAAAACTTTGATAGAACCTTGCGGTCAGCAAACGACGCTGAATCCAGCCCGTGGCCTGTTTTTATACAGCTTGCAAGCTAAAAATGGTTTTTGCATTTTTAAAGGGTTGTAAAAAGTTGGGGGGAGAAAAATCAAAGATGAATATGTGACACAGAACCATTCGTGGCCACAGACCCTAAAATATTTATTATCTGGACTTTTACAGAATAAGTTAACAAGTTTACCAACCCCAGTCTATAAAATGAAGTACAAAAATCCATAGCATGACATTTAGAATCTTAAATGCTACAAAGACAAGTTGATAGGCTAACCAGACTTCAAATGTCCCCTGTCCTGGCATGTCCTTCTTCTCCCCTCATGTCATCTACATTCAGCTGTCCATCAAGGAACAGTTCAAGCTCATCATCTCTATAAAGCTTCGTCTGGTAATGCAGTTCCTCAGGAATCTCTTCTTGGAGTCTGACAGGCATCAATATCTGCTTCACTCATGGATGGTCATGCTTCTTTCTACGTCCATATTTTTATCTCACCCTGTCTTCTTAATAAAATGTGTTTTCAAGTAAAATGTGTTTTTTTTTTTTTCTCTAACATCATCATGCGGACGTTTAGTATCATTGTTGAAAATTTAAGAGCTTTCTGAGTCCTGAAAGTTTGCTTCCTTATGAAGCACTAATTGATGAACATCATTCATTAATCGTCCCTATCGCCAAGTATTCCCAAACCTATACATTTTTTCCTTCATTTAAGTCTCACAAAAATAAGTATAACTGTTTTATTTTTATATATAAGATTGATATTATCAGTTTCTTTACAAGTGATATTTACATGGTTAAGTAACATATCCGCTTTAAATTGCGTAATTCAATAGATACTTATTAAGCTCCTGTTACATGCCAGAAAGGGAATAAGAAAGGCATAATCCCTGCCCTAAAATTGTAAATAATATTGAATTCAAACTCCACTGACATCTAAAACACAACTCTATACCATTTGGCTTATTATGTTTATTATTATTATTATTGTTATTATTATTATTAGCATTAGCATTGAGACATAACTTTAAAAAGAGTAGCTGCACTCATCCTATAAGACTAAAAGAGAATAAGAATAGGCAGTATGCAGAGATAATTCTAGAAAGAAACGCTGGGAAAGGGAGAGAGAAAGAGAGAAAGAATTCTTCCAGTGATCACCACAAAAAACAAATATTTGCATAGTAGATTATGGAATTTTAGTGAGGAAGAACCTTGTGAAGATTTGGTTGGTCATTAACATTGTTCAGTCACTCAACAAAGAAGCAACTTATGAATTCTACATTCTATAAGGAATACAAATTTAATAGGGGTCCTCAGTAGCTTTGGATTTGACAATGATTTCTGGGATCTGACACAAAAAATATAGGTGGCAAAAGTGACAACAGATAAATTGAAGTACACCAACATTTAAAATTTCTACAACTCAAAGAAAGCAACCAGCAAAGCAAAATCAACAAAGTGAAAAGTCAACCTAGTAAAATGGGAGAAAATACCTGCAAATCATATCTGACATGAAATTAATTTCTATGAATACAAAGAACATCTACAGTTCAACAACAACAAATGATCCAGTTTTTTAAATAAGCCAAGTACTGGAATAGGTATTTCTCCAAAGAAGATCTACAAATGACCAAAAAACAATATGCAAATATGTTTCATGTCACTAATATTTAGCAAACTACAAATCTAAACCACAATGATATTCCACCTCAATCCCATTAGGATGGTCACTATAAAAATAATAATAACCAGTATTAGCAAGACTACAAAGAAAGTGGAACCCTTGAGCTCTGTTGGTAGTAGTATAAAATAGTGCAGCTGTTTATGCAAAACAGTATGGTTTTCTCTCAAAAAGGTAAAAATAGAATTATCATGTGATCCATAATACTTCTTCTAGGTGTATACCCTAACAAATTGAAAGTAGGATCTCAAAGACATGTTTTTACACCCACATTCATAGCAGTGTTATTCACTATAGTCAAAAGGTGGAAACAAACCCAGGTGTTCATTGGTGGTTCAATGAATAAACAAAATGTGACAGATATGTACAATAGAATACTATTCAGCCTTGAAACAGAAGAAAATTCTCACCCATGCTATGACATAATGAACCTCGAGGATTATAGTAAGTGAAATAAGACATCACAAGAGAAGGATGAAGGAACTTTGGACAGTGTAGAGGAAAATGGGGCGGCAGTGGATGGGGGAAGGAAAGACAGTAGAATGAGACAGACAGTATTACCCTATGTATATGTAGGATTACATGAATGTGTGAATCTACATTGTGTACAACCATAGAAATGAAAAGTTGTAAACAAGGAATCAAAATGCAGTCTGTAAAAATAAAAATTTAAATTTAAAAAGAAAATAAATAAAGCCATAGGAAAAACACAAATTTTAAAAATAAAAGTTAATTCATTGGTTGTAGTTCACAAATAAATAAATAAAATAAAAATTTTAAAATGCAGGTACTGTGAACCCCTCCAGGAACTGGAGGTAAAAGCAAGTGGAGAGGTTTTATTTACTGTTCCTGTTTTTTTTTTTTGTTTGTTTGTTTGTTTGTTTGTGATGCTGAGGACTGAACCCAGGGTCACATACCCTAGGCAAGTGCTGTACTAATGAGCTATATCCCCAGTCCAACTGAAGAGTAATTTAACTGGTATAGAGTCAAAGTTTTGCTCTCTATGTTCTAGAGAATGGTTCGACAGCAATATTAATGACAGTCGCCCCTTCATATCCCCAGGGGATTGCTTCCAGGATTTTCTGGGCACACCGAAATTCACAGAGACTCAAGTCCCTTATATAAAATGAAGGAGAATTTGCATATAACCTATGCACATCATCCAAGATATTTTAACTCATCCCTGGATTATTTTATGAAACCTCATAAAATCTAACTGCTGTGTAAATAGGTGCTATCCTGCATTGTTTAGGGAATAATGTCAAGAGAGTCTATACATGTTCAGTACAAGTGCCATCTTTTCCTCAAATACTTTTAACCTTCAGATGTGAAAACCACAGATGTGGTGGGCTGATTGTGTTTAGAATTACTAAGCTGGACACTTAAAAGCAATTCAGATAGTAAATTGTATGTACCTTTTGCCACATAAAAATTTTTGGAAATAAAATTAGGTTAGTTCTATTACTGCCCTGAAATAATTTTCACCACATTAACAAAACAAAGTGATTACATGAGATTACAAAATCACAATCACATCTAAACACAAGATTCCCAAAGTGGACCACAGGCCGAAGCACCTAAAAAATGTTAAAATCTTGTTTTTCACACCTATGAAAATGCATTCTCGGCTAAGGTAAAAACAGTGCAGACCTACAAAAACCCTTTT
Organism: Sciurus carolinensis; assembly: GCF_902686445.1. Taxonomy (NCBI): domain Eukaryota; kingdom Metazoa; phylum Chordata; class Mammalia; order Rodentia; family Sciuridae; genus Sciurus; species Sciurus carolinensis. Next base: position 17,106,238 of record NC_062217.1, on the reverse strand, counting down.
ATACTTTTCTCTGGCAAATAGAAACTAGGGTGCAAACACTAAATGTCTCATGATTTATTAGTTCACCTCAATTTTTTTTTATCTCTTGCCTTTTCCAATATAGCAGAGAAATTTCGCAGTAGCCCACATTTTTTGTTGTTGAAGAGACTACCTCAGTGCAGAGATATTCAGTACACAGTGAATGGTGCCTGTCATTGTCCCCTGTGTGACCTGACAGCTGTGACCAGAGCTGCCGCTGAGCCTCACCAGGTGTTTTAAATAACTTCATAGCATAAAATAATCTAAATCCTCAGACCACAAAATAATCAAATCATCAACTATTCGAATGTCCATCTTTGGACAACACAAGGGCTTATTAAGATTTACTAAGGACTTCGTTTCTATTTTAAAGAAACTTGTAGAAAAGTTGAAAAGACAGTTGTATACCTGAAAAGCTAAATAGCAACATAGGACTAAAATACAAAGAAAATTAAGGAAGAGAAGACTTAAGGAAGTGTATGTTTAATTGACAGAAATTACAGTAAAGACTGGGGTTGTTTTGTTTGTTTTGTTTTGTTTTCGCAAGGAGGACTCTGAGAGATGAGGAGAAGTGTGTAGCTGACCAGAAGCTGGGAAGGGTGGAGGGATGTGGTGGGTGGAGAAAGGAGGGTTGATGGCCACAGGGGTGCAGGTGGATAGGAGGAATAACTTCTAATGTTGTGTGACACAAAAGGATAACGGTGCCCAACAACTAATCTTATATTTCAAAATAGCTAGTCTAGAGAGTTTTGAATGTTCCCAACACGATAAAATGATATGATGTTTAATTAGCCAATTTCCTTGATCTGATCAGTACACATTATATATACATGTTAGAATATCACACCATTCCCCATAAAAATGTACAAAACTATGTGTCCATTTAAACTAAAAGCATATGCAGTGTAGGAGAGATGAGAATAGGGGTTCTCAATGGGAGGGCACTTTTGAACTCCAGGAGATGTTTAGCAAGACCTGGAAACATTTTTATTGTCACTACTGGGAGGAAAGCTGCTATTTGTATCTAGGCTTCTGTGATGGGGCTGAAGTGCATAGGACAGACGTCTCCAGCAGAGAATTCTCTGGCCCACAATGTCAGCATGGCGAGGTTGGAAAGCTCTGGGCTAGAGCTATCTGTTCCGTAAGAAGGGGTTTACTAAAGTGCTGGATGATGGAGGAGGAAAAGGAATGGCCGAAAGCCAGAGATTGGAAAATACAGAGAACTGGAGAGCAGAAGAGACAGGGGTGCTAAGTGAAGGCCTTCGGACAGGCAGGCAGACTCCACAGACCTGCAAGGCGGTGAGTTTTGGAGGTCTGCTATTATGGGGTGATACTTGGAACGATTATTTGGTTTCTCTGAGCCTGGTTTCCTTTATCTAAAAATGAAGATGATAATATTTGCCTCTTAATTTGTTGTCAAGGTCAAATAAGATAACTTTAAGTGCCTCTCATCAAGGAAAAACAAAAGGAACTGATCAATAGGAGACAGGAAAATGTCCATGCCTTTCATTCTCCAGATGCTAGACATTACTGGACTTCACTTTACTGATTCTCAGTTACTACTGCACTCAAGCAAAGGCTTATTAATTAAGCTGTTAGTATCTGCTTCCATTCTTTCATTCATTTATTCAACAAATATTTCTTCAGCGATCTTTCTTTATGGACACTGTTTCCTTCCCTTAAAAGAGTTACTATTCTCCCAGAGAAAAACAGATTTATTAACAAAAGAAAAATGAAAAAAATCTTATCATGCTTCTGAGTGAATAATATACAGATGGCTTCAAACGTTTAAGCTGATCTTTTCCTGAGCAAAGTTGGCAAGGTATACTAAGTCTAGAACCATTTCCTATGGTGATACTTAAAATTTACCCTTAATTCTCAAATAGTTCTCTCTTAATATGATCAAAATTCTCCTTGCTCAAGTAGATAACATTTTTTTCTCTGTTCCATTACCATGTTTTTCTCTTAAATCCTTCCCACATATAGACTGCATTTGTTAAAATTATTGCTGGGTTCCATGTATATGGATTGCCTCTGCTTGATCAGGTAAGCAAAAAACTTTCTGTAAAAAGTGATGACTGGGATTGGCGTCCATGCTGTGCACCTAGGCACTGGTAAAAATGAGTACTGGTCATCACTTGTAGCTCAAGTTTAGTGTGGGACATGAAAAGACAGAGTGGGAGAGAAAAATCAAGGGACGTGAGGCCTGTTGACTATAAAATGTTGTATAAGGACAGACATAGAAAGTAGTCCTTGTTAACCAACGGAGAAGGAAAGGCTGTCATTTTTGAGTACTTGAGCTGTGGACTTGAAAGACATGTAGGTGCTTAAGAGGTAGAAAAATAAGGGGAGAGTAGTCAAGCAAAAGCAAAAGCTTGAAGATAAAAAAGGTTTACTGGGAGAATAATATTGTCGGCTGTAGAGCACACAGCGAGCAGACCACAGTGGGATCACAGAGCTTGGGGAAGGAGGTGCACCAGAGGCGCACAGGTGTGAGACTGTCCTGATGACAGCGCTTCTTCAAAAGGTGAAATGGAACTGCTAGAGAATTTTACAAAGAAGGTAGTAAGATCCTCAAAATGGTTCTTTTAGAAAACTCCTCTGCCTGCAATGTGCAAGATAGCTTAGAAAAGGCAACGCCAGAGATTAAGTGTCCCAAACACTGATGCAGAAAATGTTTGACTTACAAACTTGATCTTGTGGTTACGGTCTCAGATATAAATATGGCAATCCTGTAAATAATCTGCACTTGACATTGTGTGGTCAGAGACAACATCTCTCTCCTGCTTAGGGTATTAGCCAGGTTCTCCAGAGAAACAGAACAAACAGGATAGAGATGGATACATCAAAACATCAACTGATAGGTAGATAAGTATAATAACAGGAGACCCCTTGTAAGACTGAAAATTCAATTATGTTTTAATTTAGCCATTCACAATATGAGATTCTTGGTTCAGTTTTCAAAAATATCAGTTACCTTTCCTCAGGGTAAATGCTTTTAGGTCATTTATTCAGCTCTAGAGCTGGGTATTCCAATTCCCAAGTTTATTCTTTTTTTTTTTTTACCCACATTGTCCAAGCAATATTAGGAACAGAGACAATTTCAACATTTCAACAGTTTCACTCATTAGTTTGACAAAATATTTGAAGGTATCAGAAACATTGTGACCCAGATCTTTGCCAGATCTTTGCCTTTTTATAAGTATTTGATTAGGAGCATACAGTGATGATATTTTTCATGTTCTATCACCACATTTGCTATGGAAAATCAGTGCTCCCTTTATGGCTGATAATTAATAATTAGAGTCATTAGAGTCTAAATCTAATCATATTAGAGAGTCAATTCCTGAAACTTAGAACCAATTCAGAAAACTCATCCTCAAAATGTTGTTCCTTTTAGAATTACTTCAGGTACCAAAATCTCTCTCAGTCACAGTTCTCCAGAGAAATATAATCAATCAGATGTGGGCATATACATAGAAAGAACTGATCATGTGATTAAGAAAGTGTGCAAGTCCAAAATTTGTAGGTAGAGGCCTAAAGAAAAAAACAATGCTATAGTTCAAGTGTAAAGGCTATAATGCTGGAGAGTCAGTAAGAAGATGGGGTCCCCAGAGGAAATAAAATGGAGAGGACGTGACTGCAACTAGATACTTCTGCAAGCTGAACTGAGAGGACTAGGTGTTAGGGACCCTGAACAAGATCTTAGCATGGAAAAGGGTGAGGAGCCAGCTACTCAGACATATAACACTTTTCTCTTTGAAAGTAAGGATTTCCCGGCACTTTTTGGTGAACTATAATCAAATTAAATATGTCTAAGTAGCAGCAGAAGACAAACTTTCTGCTGTGTCTAGCAATGTAATCTCAGATAAAGGACCCTGTTATCTGACACAAATTTATTTTTTTCTTTAAATAAAGACATTTAAAACCTGAGTTGTTTTGTCCAGGGTCTTAATTCTCTAATGATAGGTCATAATTCTTTCCTGATTTAGTCGTTTATGAAACCCTTTTTCCATCACTGGGTTTAGTTAATTTTTGGAAGGTCAATCTTAATGCCTAAAATGCTATAGGTAGCCAAGCATTCAGGATTACTCAATAAGAAAGAGGTGTCATCAAAATAATGCATGAGAAACTAACAAATCCTTCAGATTTTTTTGAGATTGATATAATCTCAAATAGTTAAGTATAGTATCTCAGCATGAAAGATAAGAAACTAAAAAGAATAGTGGCAATGGAAAAAGAAATAACCAGACAGATAGAAAGGCAATGCAAAAACACAAATAAAACACAGTGTCTTGGCATGAGCTGAAGATATAGTTACTATTCAAAAACCCAGAAAGTGACATGGGTGGTAGAGGAAATGTCTTGGGAGGAAAGGTGAGTTCCACTTTCCAAGAGCTAAATTAGTAGTGATTGTTAACCAAGTATAAATGTTCTTGCTGTGAAATAGAAGAATTTGAGATAAAATATTTTTAAGTAGAAGTGTACATTGAAAAAAGTATTTTTTTTAAATTAGTGCATTATAGATACACATAAAGGTGGAATTCACTGTGGTATGTTCATAGGAGTACACAGGATAGTTTGGTCAGTTTCATTCTATTCCTCCTCTCTTTTCCCCCTCCCTCCTTCCCCCCTCCCCCTCACCAGTAAAATAGAGGAAAGAGCACAGGGGAGGGAAGTGGGAAGGGAAAAAGGAAGTACTGGGGACTGAATTAGAGCAAACTATACTCCAAAGTTGTATGATTATGTCAAAATGAATCCCAATAACATGTATAATGATAATCCATTAATAAAAATTTTTTAAAGGTGTGGGTATGAGAAACTCTAAAAGAAGAGCTAGTAGACAAAGAAATAAGACTGAATATAAAAATGCTCCACCATATCTTTAGGTTAGATGGAGAAGGGGCCACTGAAAACATAAGAGAAACACAATGCTGCCGTCATGAGGAGGGAAATCTCTCTAGGCCTTACACATCCCTCCTTTAACACACCCAGTCTCGAGCTATTGCCCTGTTTCTCCTTCCTTTCTCTTTGCTAAGTGTCCCCACTACTTTACGTCCATTTGAAGTTCAGCCCCTTAAATAGAGATCATATCCCAACCACTCTCTTAATTAAAACAGTTCTCTGAAACCTCAGAGAACATAATGGTCAAAAAATAATGGCTCATTTTCCATTTCTTTTCTCTTTATTTCCCTATATTTTCTGACTTCATTTATTAAAAATATTTCTTCTGGGCTGGGGTGTGGTTCAGTAGTAGAGCTCTTGCCTAGAATGTTTGAGGCACTGAGTTTGATCCTCAGCACCACATAAAAACAAATAAAAATAACGCTATTTTTTTAAAAAATATTTCTTCTCTTGGTTTAATAAAACTTTTTATTCTGTGTATTGCTGAACTTTGGGAGGAAAAGGACTTCTCAGTCTCCTTCTTTATCTCTCTTATCTTTGCCTCTAAGTATATGCACCAAGGTTATTTCCTCAACACTCATCTCACATTTTAAGCAATTTGCAGGCAATTTCTCCTATTTGTATCAATTCTCTTTCTTCACTCCAGCTCTTACTCATGACCTCTGAACAATAATGCTTTGCCACCTAGTAGATATATCCAGGTAGCCCTACGAGCATCTGTAAGCCAGCTTATCCAATCTCAACCCCACTCCTTCTCCCATCTCAAGACCACTCCTTCCCCCAAACTGCCATTCCTCCCTTATTTCCCTCATATATAGAGTCCTTCCTTCTTTTCAGTGGCCTAAACTAGAAATCTGGGGGTTATTCTGGGTTCCTCTCTCTCCCTCTTATCCTAACAAGCACCCACCTGGTTATGCACTTTCAACCACCTAAACATCTCTTTTATCCTCATCTTCATTTCCACTTCCATAGTCCTACCTGGAGCATAATCCTCTCTCACCTGGAACCCTGCAGTGAGTTCCTAACTGGCCAATCTTCCTCTAATCTTACCTTAGAATGCAGGGACAATTTGCTCATCCCTCCTGAACATGCCCCCTTCGAGTATATCTGCCACAATGATGTTTCCAAAAGGCTCTTGAAATAGGACTCCCATTCCTGAAGGACACTCTCCACAACCTACAGAAAAAAAAGATCTATACAGTTACCAACATAAACAAAGCCATCCATGACCTGATTCTTGCCTTCCTCTCCAACATCATCTCTCACCTCCCACGGGTCACACCCTACTCTCTTTTGTAGCTGATGATCTGCCATCAGCCTTCTCTTCTCAGTTCCCATGTTATTTTCCCCTAGGATCTATTGTATGCCAAGAACTGTGCTCCATGCCAGGAATACAGAGTGAATAAGGTTTGCACATAGCAAACATTCAATAACTGTGTGTTTAATGAAAGTATGACACAGAAACAAAAATAAATAAGTGAAGAAAATGATCACAAAGCATAGTGGAACAGTGCCTGTTTCTTTCTGCACCGAGTCAGGGAATTGGGAAGGGCCAAGGGGACTAACCTGAGAGAACATGTTCACCAGGGAAACAAGACAGAAGAACTCCACTCCAGGAGAGCAGCCTGAACACAGACCATAAGACAACATGTCACACTGAAGGAAATCTCAAGTGTTTCCACTTGGGTAACACATAGGCAGGTCCCAGGGAAGAATGAGGAACTATGAGACTGAATGGAGAGGGATGGAGTTGGGTCAGTGAATAAGAAGGTAGGAAATAATGGTTGGGGAAAAGATCATAAAGGATTTGTATGCAGGTTATTCATTCATTGCTCAGACAATGGAAAAATTGAATAGAAGTGGTTCCAGGGAAGGATGGGACATGAAGGACAGCTGATGACAAAATATCAGTTGCAGATTGTTGCTGAAGTTCTGCAATTGAAGATGAGCATGAGTTAAGCAATAGCAGAAATGATGGAGAAGAAAAACAAATATGAGTGGTGTGGTCTGAATATCTGTGCCCCCCGTCACTCATAGGCTGAGTAGAAGCACCCAACATGACAGTACTGAAAGGTTAGGCCTTGGGAGGTGATTAGATCATGAGGTGGGTGGATTAGTGCTTTTTATTTAGTTCGTTATTTTAAAAAGGCCTCCAGAAGCTGCCTTGCCCCTTCTGCCACATGAGTCCACAATAAAAGGAGCCATCCACAAACCAGAAAGCAGACTCTCACCAGACACCCAATCTGCTAGCACCTTCGCTTGGACTTCCCAGATTCCAGAACTGTGAGAGATTAATTTCTGTTGTTTATGAGGCAGTTTTTGGTAGTTTGTTACAGCAGCCCCAATGGACTAAAACAGTGAGCGATAAAATAAGCAAACATAAAATAATTTAGTGTCAGGTTGTATGTGGTTTGGGATTACCTTACATTATATGGCAACCTTAGTTTGCTTCTCTCCCCTGAACATGTCCTCTTCAAGCACATTCACCATACTGAATAGAGAGAAGAGGGAAGAGCCACTCTGATTCCTATGATGTGCTGGATCTTACTCTAACAATTCAACCCAGGTTTTTGCAAATGAAGTTTTATAATTTAGTAGTGTAATATTTTATTTAACAATTGTCAATAAACATGAGCTAATTCAACCATGTTATTTTCTTGATGACTCTACCCAAACCGAATCATTTTAAATTGTCTTATTTAATATTTATCAGTTGTATTATTTTACATATTTCCCTTCTTGCTGTTAGCAAATATCAAAGACATACTATATTTTGCATTCCTTCCTGAGCCTCCAAAGATTGGATTACTGTATTCTACATTTTTGTTTTCAAATTAAGAACATTCAGCTTCCACTCCTAACAAAAACTATGAATTTTTAGGATGTACATTAATCAATTTATTTAAATAGCAGTTCACATTTGCTACAGGCAAGTAAGACAGTGATGTTACTGGTCTCAATAAAATGTCATATAGTAGGATTTTCTATATCTTTGATTTAACTTTAGTCCAAACTATATTTTTTTTCCTCTCCCCAGGACACTCACAAATGTCCTTTGATATTGTTATGTCAAACACATGTGAAGAGTTAACAGCCAAAATAATTGAAATGTGGAATTCCGGGCTACCAGTAGGACACCACCACACCTTAAGAGCTAACAAAAGGTGTCAATGATTCCTCAAGAAAACACAGAACTATAAGGTGGGTAGCTAAGCTTTCGGTAAAAGCCTATTCCTAGGACTAACTGGGAGAGTTTGCCTTTGGCTGGAAAGAACTGCCAGTCAGTTGACCTCCACGTGCTGCATTCTTCATGAAGATTGATGCTTACATAGCAGTATGTATGAGCTACTTCAGTAAAGGCGGTAGGGACCAATGAATTGCAAAGTCCCTCTACTTGTCATCCCAGAACTAGTCCAGACGTAAGTTAAGTGAAATCTCCAGTGCTAAAAGTTATGCATTTTCCATGGTAATGACAAAAATTTTGTGCCTGAATTTGGAGTTTGTTTAAAGAATATCAAATGCATTTGATCAGCCCGAGTTGTAAATTCCAGGAATGGCGTCTGTACGTCCCAAGTATCTGTTAGAGATGACAAGGAAACTGATGCTTAGAAATAGTTAATGTCTTTCCCAGGACCCGCTTTCCCAGTTTGCACTGCACATTTGCTAAAGTCAGTTGGCATTACTACATAAACACACTTTTTAATTAAAACATCCACAGTTTAATAGCTTCTGTCTTTTTGTTATTTCTATTCCCATGAAAAACAATATTTATAAAATATTAACTTTCACTTGGTGTTAAAAAGATCCCAACCCACTTGCTGTCATCCAGCACTTCAGAGGGTAAAAGGGAATATATACTCAGACTGTTATTTCATGTTATTTACCACCTCACAGCCCAGAGAAAACTGATGTTTATGGTCAGTGGCAAATCATGCAGATCAGATTCAACACACCTGACATTATTTGCTGTTTCAAATATTTAGATTTCCTTCATACATCTTATGAATTGCCTGTGTTTCTATGTTTGCCCCCTTTAACTTATGAGCTCTAAACCTTCATTGCGCCTATTTTCAATCTTTGCCATTTATATAGGTATTAAACTCTTATTGAGGGTCAACCATCTTTTTGACTCAGAATACTAGTTGAGATGGAGTCCACTCCCATTTTGAGATCACCATAAGAGGAACAAAGTTGAGTTTAAAATGATACGAAGTGTTATATTATTACATAATAGTAAATAGAAGCCAGGTGTGGTGGTGCCTGCTGACAGTCCCAGCTCCCCAGCAGGTCCAGGTGGATCATCAATAGCCTAATATCATTACCCATCCCTGCATGATTAAGCCTCCACAAAACCCCCAAAGGACAGGAAGAGTCTGGAAAGCTTTAGGGCTGCTGAACATTAGTGCCCAGAGGTTGTGACACCCAGAGAAGGCTCGGAACCTCTGCACATCTTCCCATTCACCGGCTCTACCTGACTGTTCCATTTGGCCATTCATCTGGATCTTTTGTAATATCCTTTATAGTAAATGGACAAAATTAAGAAAAATGTTTCTGTGAGTTCTGTGAGGCCCCTTTAAGAAATGAACTGAACATGAGGAAAGAGAGGGTCAAGGGAACTTCCAATTTAAAGCCAGTGTGTTAGAAGCACAGGCCAAAACCTTGGGCTTGCGACTGGCATGTGAGGTGGGAGGCAGTCCTGTGGAACTGAGCCTTGAACCTGTGGGATCTGAAACTCACTCCAGGTCGATACTGCCAGAATTGAGTTAAACTGTAGAATTGTTTGGTGTTTAGGAAAAAAGAAAAAAAAAAACCCACACATACACGCATCTGGTCACAGATGTGTTGATTATAAGAGTAAAGAGAAAAATCAGTTTGTTTTGTTTCCTGAGACCAAAGAACACAAATATGCAAACAATTTAATTGTGTACTAATGTTATTTTTATCTGCTGGAAGATGGCATGCCCAAATATGACTCATGTTCTGTTAATAGAAGATAAGAATATCCCTGAAAGTTATGAGCCTGCCACAAATTGTCTCCATGAATGAACATTAAAACTGAATGAAACTCTTGGGAAAAACATCCAAATGAAAAGTGAGAAATCTAGTCAACCATCTGGAACTTTCAAACACAATGCCAAACATCCATACTTAAAATCTGGATGAAAGTTAGCTGTCATTTTGTTATAACTTGGGTTAGATTTTTCAACATTCAGATGGTTCTAGTAAATGTTGACTTCCAGAGACTGTGGAATATCCCCATGATAGCATCTCATCAATAACACTAGATTTTAATTTTAGTGTCCACATGTTGAATAAAAGCATGATTAATAAATTTCATAGTAACACAATAGCAAGTGCCAATTCACTTGTCAAAACACCAGCTGAAACTGCCTAATCTGAAGACTAGGCTTTAACTTTTGTAAAATTGTGGATGTAAAACTTTTGACTGTCCTTTTTATTTTTTGCTATAAACAGAAAAATATAAGTTTCATGGGTCACATTTGCTTGTATCAATAGTAACATTTGATAACCTTTATTGAACAGAATTCTGTCACTAAGACAACTATCCCATTGTCACTGTAACCTCAAAAAATTATGGGAATGAATCATTCAACAAATGTAGACACAATGTCAAATTTATAGATTTCCTTAAAAGTAACAAGATACTAATTACTTCCACCTATAAAGTTCCTGATAGGTCACATAATCAATATTTACTACTATTATAGTTGACTCTGGAATGTCCCCCAGAGTCTCATTTCGAAAGCATGGTCTTCAATGCAGCAAGGTTCAAAGATGGGGATTTTTAGGCAATGATTGGATTATGAGGACTCTGACCTCAACAGTGGATTAATGTATTGATAGCTAAGTAGACTACTAGCAGGTTGGACCCAGTTGGAGGAACTAGGTCACTAGGGTCATGCCCTAGAAGGGTTTATCTTCTCTCATCCCTGCCCCTTCCTCTCCCTTTATCCTTCTCTCTCTCTCTCTCTCTCTCTCTCTCTCTCTCTCTCTCTCTCTCTCTCTGTGTGTGTTCCCCTCTCTCACTCTCTCTCTCTCAATCTATCTCTATCTCTATCTCCTTCCTGACTTCCATGAGGTGATTCAGCATCCACCACCATGAGCTCCCTCACCTCAGACCCAGAGCAATGGAGTCAGCCCAACATTGACTGAACCTTTAAAACCATGAGCCAAGACAATCTTTTTTTCATACATAAATTTTTTGTAGCACATTTTCTCATCCATTCATTTTAGTTATGCATGACGATAGAATTTATTTTGACAATTATAAAAGCAAAGATAGAATTTATTCTAATTTAGTCCCCAATACTCCCCTCCCCTTCCTTCCTTCTTCCTGCCTCCTGTTCCCTTCCCTCTACTCTACTGATCTTTCTACTATTTACTTATTTTTTAAGTTAGCATCTTATGGATATATATCATGGTGAAATTCACTGTGATATATGCATATATGTACATAGGAATGTTGTCAGATTCATTCCATTGTCTTTCTCTAACCCATCCCTCAGCCCTTCCCTTCATTCCCCTTTGTCTGCTCCATTGATCTTCCTTCTATTTTTTATATCCAACACCCCATCACCTCATTTTGGATTAGCTTCTGCCTATCAGAGAAAACATTTGGACTTTGGCTTTTGGGGACTGGCTTGTTTCGTTTAGTATGATAGTCTTTAGTTCCAGCCATCTTCTGGCAAATACCAGAGCGTCATTCTTTGTAGCTGAAAAACACGCCATTACGTATATATACCACATTTTCCTTATCCATTCATCTGCTGAAGGGCACCTAGGTTGGTGCCATAGCTTAGCTATTGAGAATTTTGCTGCTATGAACATGGATGTGGCTGCATCACTGTAGTCTGCTAATTTTAAATCCATTGGATATATACCAAAGAGAGGATAGATGGGTCAAATTGTGGTTCCATTCCTAGTTTTTTGGGGAATCTCCATACTGCTTTCCATAGTGTTTGCACCAATTTGCAGTCCCACCAACAGTGTATGAGTGTACCCTTTTCCCCACATCTTTGCCAACATTTGCTGTTATTTGTATTTTTGATAATTGCCATTCTGACTGCTATGAGATGAAATCTCAGTGCAGTTTTAATTTTCATTTCTCAAATTGCTATAGATGCTGAACATTTTTTTCATATATTTGTTTGCCATTCATATTTCTTCTTTTGAGAAGTGTCTGTTAGTTCCTTTGCCCATTTATTGACTGGGTTATTCATTTTATGGTGTTAAGTTTTTTGAGTTCATTTTATATCCCAGATATTCATGCCCTATCTGGGGAACAGTTGGCAAAGATTTTCTCCCATTCTTTAGGCTCTCCTTTCAAGTTCTTGATTATTTTCTTGGCTGCAAAGAAGTTTTTAAGTTTGATGTCATCCCATTTATTGATTTTTTAATTTTACTTCTTGTGATTTAGAAGTCTTGTTAAGGAAGGCAGTTTCTGAGTTGGAGTGCTAGACCTACAATTTCTTCCAGCACGTGCAAGGTTTCTGGTCTAATTCCAAGGTCTTTGATTTACTTTGACTTGACTTTTGTGCAGGGTGAAAGATAGGAATTAAACTTCATACTTCTACATATGAATTTCCAGGTTTACTAGTACCATTTGTTTAAAAGGCTATCTTTTCTCCAATGTATGTTTTCTGTACCTTTGTCTAGTATGATTTGACTATATTTATGTGGGTTTGTTTCTGTGTCTTCTATGTCTTCATGTCCATTGGTCTTCATGTTTGTTTGATGCTTTGATGTTTCGATTTTTTTTTTTTTTTACTGTAGCTCTGTAGTGTAATTTGAGACCCAGTTGGTGATACCCCCAGCTTCACTTTTCTTGCTAAGAATTGCTTTGACTGTTCTTTGTCTCTTATTTTTCTAAATTTCATGACTGATTTTTCTATTTATGTGAAAAACAGCATTGGAATTTTGATGGGATTTGCATTGAATTTGTATAGCACTTTTGTAGTATGGCCATTTTGACAATTTAAATTCTGCTTATCTGAAATCATGGGTGGTCTTTCAATCTTCTAAGGTCTTCTTCAGTTTTATTCTTTAGTGTTCTATAGTTTTCATGATACAGGTACTTACCTCTTTTTTTGTATTGATTCTCAAGTTTTGTTTGTTTATTTTTAATTGTTTTTTGTTTGTTTGTTTTTGGTTTTGGGGTTATTTTTGCTACTGTGAATTGAATAGTTTTCCTAATTACTTTTTCAGCAGATTCATCTTTGGAGTATAGGAACCTGATTGATTTATGTGTGCTGATTTTGTGTCCTGCTACTTTGCTGAATTCACTTATGAGTTTTAGAAGTTTTCTGGTGGATTTCTTTGGGTCTTCTAAATATAGGCTCATGTCATTGGCAAACAAAGATAATTTGAGCTCTTCTCTTCCTACTTGTATCCCTTTAATTTCCTTCTCTTGCCTAATTTCTCTGGCTAGATTTTCAAAGAGTGGTGAAAGTGGGCATCTTTGTCTTTTTATTTGTACTAGAGATTAAACCGAGGGGCCCTTAACCACTGAGTCACATTCCTAGTACTTTTTATTTTTTATTTTGAGACAGGATCTTTCTCAGTTGCTTAAATCTTCACCAAGTTGCTGAGACAGGCTTTGAACTTGTGATCCTCCTGCCTCAGCCTCCCAAGCTATTGGGATTATAGACATGTGCCACCATGCCCTGGCCAATAAGTCTTGTCTTATTCCTGTTTTTAGAAGGAATGCTTTCAGTTTTTCTCCATTCAGAATAATGTTGACCTTGAGTTTGTCATATATAGTCTTTACGCTGTCAGACATGTTCCTTCTATCCCTAGTTTTTCTAATATTTTTTAACTGAATGGGTGCTGAACTTTGTCAAACGCTTTTTCTGTGCCTATTGAGATAATCATGTGATTGCCCTTATGTCTATTTATGTGGTGAGTTACATTTATTGATTTCCATATGTTGAACTAACCTTGCATCCCTGGGGTGACACCCATTTGATCATGGCACACTATCTTTCTAACCTGTTTTTAATGCAGTTATCAGAATTTTATTAAGAATTTTTGCATCTATGTTCATCAGGGATATTGGTCTGATATTTTCTTTCCTTGACATGTTTTTGTCTGGTTTTGGTATCAGGATGTTACTGGCTTTGTAGAATGAGTTTGGCAGTGTTCCCTACTTTTCTATTTCATGGAATAATTTGAGGAGGATTCTTTTTTAAAGGACTGCTGGAACTCAGTCGAAAATCCATTCAGTTCTAGGGTTTTCTTTGTTGGAATGCTAATGATGGCTACTTCAATTTTATTAATTGAAATTGAGCTACATCCTCCTGGTTCAATTTCAGTACATCCTATGTCCCTAAGAATTTGTCCATATCTTCAAGATTTTCTAACTTATTGGAATATAAATTTTCAAAATGGTTTCTGATGATCCTCTACTGTCAGTAGTGTCTGTGGTGATATTTCCTTTGTCATCTTGCATTTTAATAGTTTTTTCCCTCTTCCTTTTGGTTATTTTGGCTAAGGGTTTATCAATTTTGTTTATCCTTTGGAAAAAAACAATTTTATTTCTTTGACCTTTGTATTATATTTTAATCTCAATTTCATTGATTTTGACTCTGATTTTAATTATTTCCTGTCTCCTACTGATTTTTGGTGTTTGTTTATTTTTATATTTCTACGACTTTCAGGTGTAATGTTAGATTATTTGGTACCTTTCCATTCTTTTAATGTCTGAATGCAAAGCTATAAACTTTCCTCTTAGAACTGCCTATCTCAGAGATTTTGTATATTGTATCATTATTCTCATTTACCTCTTAAATATTTTTTAAATTTCTCTCCTGATTTCTTTTATTATCATATTTCAAAAGTATTATTTGATCTCCATGTGATAGAATTGTTTTCATTTTTATCTTTTTGTTGATCTACAATTTCATCCATTACAATCTGATAGAATGCAATATATTATCTCTATTTTTTTCATATTTGCTAAAATTTGCTCTGTGACCTTAAATATGATCTATTTTAGAAAATTTTCCATGTGCTGCTGAGAAGAAAGTAAATTAAGTCACTGATGCATAAAATATTCTACAGATGTCTGGAGGATCCAAATTATTAACTGTATTTTTTAGTTCTGTCAAATCATTAATTAGTTTTTGTTTGGATGATCTATCGCATGATGACAGAGGCATGTTTAAGTCACTGAGCATTATTGTACTATGGTCTATTTGATTCTTAATATTGAAAAGAGTTTGTTTGATGTACCTGGATACATAAATATTTATGCTCACTATATCTTGTTGATGTATGATTCCCTTAAGCAGTATGAATTACTTTAACTTCTGATTAACTTTGGCTTGAAGTCCACTTTATCTTATAGAAGAACAGTAACCTCTGCTTGTTTAAAAGATCCATGTGAATGGTATTTTTTCCCATCCTTTCACCTTCAGTCCATGGTTGTCTTTGCCTGTGAGGTGAATCTCTTGCAGACAGCATGTTGTCAGTTCTTGTTTATTAAACGCATCTGCCAACCTATGCCTTTTGATTGAAGAGTTTAGACTGTTTACATTCCATGTTATTGAGAGGTGATTTTTATTTCTTGCCTTTTTGACTTATAGTGTTGGAGTTGGATTTGATTCTCCTTTGGTTGACTATTCTTCCAGTGTAATTCACCCCTATAATGTTTTTCATTTTTATTTTTCATTTCTTCTTCATGAAAATGTTTATTATGTTTTGTAGTGCATGTTTTCTAGTTATGAATTCTTTTGACTTTTCTTTACTATGGGAGGTTTTTATTTCATTTTCAACTCTAAAGTTTAATTTGCTGGGTATAGTATTCTTGGTTGGCATCCATTTTTTCCAGGTTATGGAATATTTTATTCCAAACCCTCCTAGCTTTTAATGTCTTGGTTAAGAAATCAATTGAAATCTGGATTGGTTTATGTTTACATGTGACCAGTCATTTTTCTCTTATAGTTTTAAAAATTCTATCCTTGTTTTGTATGTTAGGCATTTTTATAATAAAGAGACCTAGAGTGAATCTGTTGTGATTTTGTGTATTTGGAATCCTGTATGTCCCTATATTTGAATTTCCATTTCATTCTTAAGGTTTAAAAATTTTTCTGATATCATTGCATTGAAAGTACTATGCATTCCTTTAGTTTGTATTTCAGAGCCCTTATCTACCCA
Source organism: Sciurus carolinensis (assembly GCF_902686445.1). Lineage (NCBI taxonomy): Eukaryota > Metazoa > Chordata > Mammalia > Rodentia > Sciuridae > Sciurus > Sciurus carolinensis. The sequence goes on along the minus strand of NC_062217.1, from coordinate 17,090,140 downwards.
ATGAATCTTAATTTTGGCCTTTTAATGTTATCACAGATTTCTTGAATATTCTACTCATGGTCTCCTAACATCCTTTCTCTGTGATCAACATTATTTTCAAGATTATATACTTTGTCTTTGAGTCCTGAAAAATCTATCTTCAAAGTGTTCTAATCTATTAGTGATGCTTTACATTGAATTTTTAATTTGGTTTATTGTTCTTCAAATTGAAGATTTTCATTTGGTTCTTTTTCAGAATCCCTATCACTTAATTGAAAGAATCCTTCATTTCCTGTTTTCTCTCTCTGATTTTACTCCTTGCATCATTTTTTAGTTCATAGAACAGTTTTTGAACTTTCTAAATTCCTTCTCTGCTGTATCCTGTTGAAGTCTGTTGTTGAAGAAGTCCATTGTTGAAGAATTATGGGTTATTTGGGATGATTTGATCCCTTGTTTTTCATATTGTTGTATGTCCATCAGTACAGTTATGACTTTTTTTTTAAGTGAAAGACTATTTAGTGAACTTTTTTTTTTTCTTAAGAGCCCTGGTTGAGGTGAATATACAAATAATGATATATTAATTTAATTAAATATCTCTGCTAATCCCAATAACAGTTCCACTTTAGGAGATGTCACTGAGCCCCATTCACTATAATCACTTCTGAGCCAAGCCTCATTTTATTCAACCTTATAAGAACAGAAACAAAAATGTGCTGCAATTGTTGTCTGTAGGTTCTCAAATTCAGAGGTAAACCTATAATGAAGTTCTGGAACAGGTCAAAAAACTAGTTGTTAAATTTGTAAACTTACTATAACCTTAAGTGAAGGCTAAAAGGAAGGAGGAAGAAAGACTAGGAGATAGAAGAGAGGACAAAGAAAGAAAGAAAAGAAAGAAAGTGAAGCTATCAATTTAAACCAAGGTAGAAATAAGAAATAGATGAATAGGTGTTATTTGAGGTAGTCACAGATAGTGCAAAAAGATGAGTAGGTAATAAGAGAAGTATATACAAACAAGAGCTAGGAAAACAAAGATAGGAAGATTGATTTCAATTAATGCTTTAAACCATTAGATGAAATACACTCAAATGGGTTGAAAGTACAATATTGGCTATTGGGTTAACTGTCAGGGGCGGGCTCTGAGGGCCCCAGAGCCGCACCGTGGCCTGATCTCTAAGGTGGAGCCTGGCAGCTTGCCAGACATAGCTGCACTCGTAAACAAGTTTCAGGAAGTAACTCTGATTGGCTGCTGTATATGAGGCGATCCTGGTATCTGCCTGGAGTCTGTTCCTTGATAGGCTGACTTTCCTGGTAGTCTACTCTCTGATAGGCTGATGTTCTCAATCTAAGTCGGAGACTTGTGGAATAAAGCGGCTTTTTGGTTCCTGTGATCAAGAGCGTACGTGTTGTGATTGTCCCCACAGGCAGTGGGCAATCATAAGTGGTGCCGAAACCCGGGAATGAAAATTTTACAAGGATAAGTAAGAAAACAAGGTAAGATATTCTAAAATTTTAACAAGTTAAACCGGTTATAAAAAGGTCAAAAATAAACAAGTGAAAGGTAGCCTTGACATTCGCGGTATGCGACTATCCGGACTAAGCGGAAGGCGGTCCAAAAAGGAAAGTAAAACAGTGGACTAAGCGGAAGGCGGTCCAAAAAGGAAAGTAAAACAGTGGACTAAGCAGAAGGTGGTCCAAAAAGGAAAGTAAAACCGTGGACTAAGCGGAAGGCGGTCCAAAAAGTTAAGTAAAACAGTGGACTAAGCGGAAAGCGGTCCAAAAACAGTGAACTAAGCGAAAGGCGGTTCAAGGACTAGATAAGCACGTGGAACGCGGCTTACATTGTACAAGATGGGGTCTGAAATATCAAAAGTTCGTATGCAACGACCCTTACGGGAACTGCTTAAGGCCAATGGTACACCTTTAAAAACCAAAACTGCTAGAACATTCTTAGATACAATAGAGAAGGTAGCTCCTGGTTTTTAGATGAAGGATTATTAAACATTCCACAGTGGGGACATCTTGGAGAGGATCTTCATAAACAGGATCTAATAGCAACAGAAAAGAACTCTTAAAGAGAACAAAGTGAGGAAGGATTGAGTGGTAGTAACGTAGAAAACAATTACTCAGAAAATTTAAGAACAAGGGGAAAAGGAGAGCTAAATCTAATACAAAGAACCCCCAAAGAAATAACCAAGTGGTAGTGAAAACTTAAGAACTAGGGGAAAAGGTAGTAGAAAGCTAAACCTAATATAAAGAGCATCAAAATTTGTAGAACCTGCCCGTATTTAAGGACCAAAATAGAGATACCATTAACCATTAGAAAAACTTTAAAGAGGCAGTTAAGACTGATTGGAAACAGGTATGCAGAGCAGTGTTATCTGGAGGACAATGTCTAATTGGAGAGCTCAGTGGCAAAGAAATAGCTGTTGAAACTGCTTGCAGAAACATAGTAGCAAGGTTTCCTGATAGAAATGTTGAGATGTTAATAGGAGAAGGCCAATACGCTTCAATAGATGCACAAAATCAGCAGCAAAGAGATAATGCCCTAACAAAAGATAAGAGATAACTATAGTAAAATCTGTTACACCTCATGCCTCAGGTCTTTGCCCAAGGCACAGAAAAGAAAAACATTGGGCTAACAAGTGCAAATTGGTTACTGTTGAGGGAAAGATGTTACCAAATCATTTAAGAAACAGGGCACAGAACTCTTCAACTCAAGGCTCACAAAATGGAAGCAGCTGTCATAGCCCTTGTAGAGTTTAAGGAGTAACAGATCTTTTTGCTGATATTGATTGCATCACTCGGGCAATTCCCAAATTGGAATTGGTTGGACCCATAGCCCCTCATAAGCTGATTTAGCCACATAGATGATTTCCATCTTTTCTCAGTAAAGCAAGCTGCTTATTTTCATCCTGTGTAACCTTTTAATTCTTCATGTTGGTACCTCACTTTTAAGGAGGGTTTATAAGTAAAGGGAAGTGCACTGATTAGAAGGTTAATGGAGTTAATATTGAAAAATGCAGAGAGGCCATAAAACAAGGGGAAGAGGTTTTGGAGGAAATAAAAGAGGAAAGGTCTAAAGCATCAGAGAGGGCATCAATAAGATCAGAGACAGACAAGGAAAATGAAACTGGGTGTGAGGAACAACTTGTTAGGAAGAGGGAAATCAGTTTAGGGGAGGGTCCCCCATTAGGAGTCTGCCCTACATTATCCGCCCTTAAGGCCTGCTTCTCTCCAGGACCTCCCAAAGGGGGCTCCAAGTTTCTCCCCAGAGAGCCGCCGCCTAAACAAACCAGCCCAACCATCAGTGGCATGTCCTAGTAAGGAGTATGATATAGTAGCCCCAGTCCCCACAAATATTAGGAGATAATTGTTTCACAATTTTCTGCGTCCAAACCTGAATTGATTACTAACCAGGATTAAGGGTTAAAATGCCCTAGGCATCAAGTTTCTGCTGGAACATTTTCTCCCCTTTCAGATCCAAATCTCAGTCAAGGTTTACATTGAAATGTAAATAGAGAAAGCCTGAAGGCTCAGTAGGAGACCGGTCTCAAACCCAAAAAGAAAAAAAAAAAAAAAAAAAAAAGAGCAAAAAGTCTTACCTGAACTCCAGCAAAAGTAAATTTTATGGTGCCTTACTAAAGTAATTAACGGCCGTATCATTTTTCCAGGACTCTTGTTTTTTTTAATTATGTTTTTTTTTGAGCTCATGATTTTTTTGATCAGTTCTATTTTTTTTATTCAACTAGAGTTTTTGAACATCTGTTACATTGCAATGGAGATTCACCTATAAAGGTTCAAGGCCTTTGATTTTGTGTTATGTGTATGTCGTGCTGTCTGATGTCATGTTTTGTCTGTATCAAAACTGAGCGCTCCTAAAATTAAAATTTAAAAATGGATCCAGATACTTTTAATTCACGTGATTTAAAAAGGTTCGATTTAAATTGGGTAAACGAATAGAAGTAAAATGTCTTGAAAATAACTTGCAAGTCTCTAGGTGGTCAAACTAATATAATGTTGATGTTTATAAAATGTCTAACATCAATTTTTCTAGGACTTTCCTCCAACAAGAAAAAGCTGGCAAATACTGTTCAGGACACTTGTCTAATGTCTTGGATTTTTTTAAGAAAATAAGTGAATTAGAATTGACATGCATGGGATTACTCAAATGTGTTTGTACAGAAAATTATTTTGTGTCATCACTAAACTAAAAACAAGGTTACTAAGAGTTATGTCCTAACAGGTACAATTCTATACACAAAGGGTCCCAAAAGTTTCAACTGTGTTTCAATTAGAGTACTATAAACAACAAAATATTTAATCTTGTTAAAATAGAGTAATTTATCTAAATTCAGAAATTTCATAAGAGTTGTTTCAGAATGTGAACAAAGAGGTCAACAGATAGGAAAGAGAAAATAAAAGGTTCTAAGTATGGAAATATATTTAGTAAAAGGGAAAAGGAAGTGTTTCTGGGTAAGAAAGTGCTTGTGTGATGAAATAAATGAGGGTCTAAGTAAATGCTAAAAAAGTCTAAGTAAAGGGCAAATTTCAATAAGTTTGCATGTAACTAAGTTGGTTGTATGTATGTGACACAGTTAAAGCTATTTAAGGTTTTTCCTAAGGTGAAATACTGATGTTCTAATATAGACCAAAGTTTAATCTATATGGTAAAATGACATGGTAAAATAACAAAGATTTCTTAGAAACACTAATTTACTCTTAACTTTGTGTCTATTAAGTTTTATTCTTTAGAACAATTAGTCTTAAAAATAGGGGTTTATACAATTATGGTTAAGCAACTGTTAGAATATTGTACTACGTTATAGAGTCTAAACTTTTCTTTAAACCAATTTCTCACTAAATTTGAAATAACTCTAACCACAGGTATACCTTATAACCCACAAGGACAAGGTATTGTTGAACGTGCACATCTCACCCTCAAAAATACTCTTTATAAACAAAAAGGGGGAATAGGGGAGACCTTCAGGTCCCCTAAAGATAAACTTTCTCTTTGCCTCTTTATTTTAAATTTTTTAACTCTGGATAATGAGGGTCGCTCTGCCGCTGAGAGACATGGCAATCATAAACAACATGATAGAGTGACGGTAAAATGGAAGGATGTTCTTACAGGACAATGGAACAGCCCGGACCCGGTGCTTTACTGGAGCCGCGGCTCGGTTTGTGTGTTTCCACAGGATAAAACATCGCCTATCTGGGTTCCTGAGCGACTAACTGGACCAGTGCCAACGCTACCAACAAGTAACTCAGACCAACATGCTTCTGATAACCATGATGCTCTTAGCCCCCCTTGAACTAACTTACAACCTCTTTTTAGTCTCTTAGGGTGCTATCTCTCTCAATGTTGGAATGCTTCTAGGTTCCCGCTGGCAGTCTTAATGTGTGTTCCTACCTTCCTACCAGTCCAAGTCTCTGTTACAGATGCGGAATTGCCAGTGTTACTATCAAGAAACAGGAGAGAATTTGGCATCACAGCAACTATGGTCACTGCAATAGTGGTTTCTGCAACAGCAGCACTAGCAACTGCCATACCTACAGCAACAGCAGTCAATCACTTGGCCGAAAATACAGCTGCAGCCTTACAGACTAAAGAGACCCTAAACCAACATCAAACAGCAGGCATACTCCTTGTAAATCAAAGAGTGGACTTACTACAAGAACAAGTGGATATCTTGCAAGAACTTTTGGGACTGGGATGTGTTTATCCTTTAAGAGCAGTGTGTGTCACCCCTATTGCTTATAATAACCTTAGCTCTGTGGCTATGTTATCTAAAAATCTCTCTGTCTACCTTACTGGCAATTGATCATCTACGTTTGATAATTTAACCAGTCAGCTACGAGCTGAAATACTCAGAGTCAATGCCACCATCGGTGGCATCAAGCTGCATCGGTATCCGAGATGTTCTCTTTATTATCTAAAGCCCTGGGATTGACAAAACAGTGGGCTGGAACAGTAGCTGTTCTGATTATTATCTACTTAGGGATAGCCTATGTTATACGCAGCCAGATCAGAGCTCGCCAAGATGCCCAATGTCATCGACGGGCTATAGTACAGACTTTGACAGCCATTGAGACAGGCACATACCCCCAAGTATGGCTAAGCATGCTGGACCAGTAGTCAAAGAGGGTAAGATCCGTGGAAATGCATACCAACCTAAGACAGGGTTCTGACGCCTGGAGGTCAGAATTCCAATGATGGGTAAGGATGTAATTTGCCATGGACAACCTAAGACAGGCATGGTCCCAAGTCACCTTTTTTTTATTTAAAGAATAAGGGGGAGATGTCAGGGGCGGGCTCTGAGGGCCCCAGAGCCGCACCGTGGCCTGATCTCTAAGATGGCGCCTGGAAGCTTGCCAGACATAGCTGCACTCGTAAACAAGTTTCAGGAAGTAACTCTGATTGGCTGCTGTATATGAGGTGATCCTGGTATCTGCCTGGAGTCTGTTCCTTGATAGGCTGACTTTCCTGGTAGTCTACTCTCTGATAGGCTGATGTTCTCAATATAAGTCGGAGACTTGTGGAATAAAGCGGCTTTTTGGTTCCTGTGATCAAGAGCGTACGTGTTGTGATTGTCCCCGCGGGCGGTGGGTGATCATAGTTAACAATTATCTTTCAAACTAAGGAGTTATTTATATGATCAAAGTTGACATTAGGGTTGTTTATAGTATACCATGTCTATCTGAAGAAAATTCTTCTTAAATCTTCATTTGTATTTTATTGGGGTTTGGACATTTAATAGATGTCCTTCAGTCTTTGACTGTAGATCTCCTCTAAGTTGCAAGGGCACAGGAGCCAATTTCCTAGTTGCTATAAACCTCCTACCAGCAGCTACTGGTTTGTCAGCTCAAGAATCTGAAGCTGATTGCTCAGAGGATGCAGTCTTGTGGGTTAGCTAATTCTATTGTGTGCAGTAATGCAGGAGGCAGGCTCTGAGGTGTCCCCGTGTTTCCTGTGGGTCACTGTGTACCTATTCCACTCTATTGGATCCTTTCACTGTAGTAAAGGTCCTGGTGGCTGTCTGCAAGCACAATAACTTAATAACTTTGGCTGTGGATTTTCTATGGGTGTTCTATAGTACAGAAATATTCCCCCAGCTAATGCTCTCTGAAGTATTGTTAATAAAGGGTCTCAGGAAGTTCACCTGGACTCTAGAGTTTCTACTGCCCCAGGTTGTGAATGGTAGGTGGTGATTCCCTCTACTTACTAAGTCTGATACAAAGTCCCACAATTATCCAAACAATGCCCTGTCAGTGCCAGTTGTGATCAAGATTCAGGCTGTGCATCTGCTTAGGCTGAGATCAGTTCCTTTATTCTGTATAGTTTCTGACAATTTCCCACTAGGTCTCTATGACACTGGGTATTCAGGCTACTTCCCTCTGGTATGGCCCTGCAACTCAGGCCCTGTGATCTTGATCCCATGAATGGTACCTAGGCTTCCCACAATGCCTTCCAGCAAGGTCAGTGCTTGGGGCCTGGTGAATCTGCTTGTCTTTGGGGTCAAAGCTGCTTCATTGTTGTCTTTGAGTTGAGCAAGTGGACTCTGCAAAGCTATTCACCCTTACCTGGGTCAAGGAGTTGAGTGAGGCTAGACACACACTTCCCTGGCAGAGAACTGTTCCAATCCATTCATTCCCCTTGTACATGGTGAGGGGGAGAGAGAGTGGGCTCAGCAATTTACAGCTAGTACTGGTAGAAGTCCTTTCTGGTCAGATTCTTAAGAGGTCCCATGGCAGGGAACTTCCCTCTTGTTTAATTTGCAGCTGTTTGGGCATGGGAAGACCCAGTGCTGATTAAGGGGGTGACTGGTCAGCTGGTAGGAACACAAGATGGCTTCAGACTCCATCCCACCCCTTCCCCAGGCTCAGCTTACTTTTCATGATTTGGTTTTAAGCCATTTGTGCTGTTTTAAGGGTCTTCTATTAATGTTGAGTTTTAAATTTTGTCTCTTTTCAACAGTTTTTAAATGGATGAAACTAAAAGTATTTCCACTCCCATGCCTTTCTGATTCTGTTGCCCCTGCCCACTCTAGGTTCAGGTGCTGGGTGTTAGGGCACTCTGCTTTCTGCTCTGGTACCCTGTCTTCCAGTCTCAAGTCTGAGACTTTGTAATATCCAGTCTTAGGGCATTATTTTGTCACTCACCTCTCAATTTTGCTTTTCCTTCACTGCCTCCTTTCTGTGTTGTGAGATCAGGACTTGCTGCCTAGCTTGCTTCTGCCATCTTCCCCTTCTCCTTCTAAGATGCTCTTGGCAGATATTTTGATCACAGTGAAGAAAACTCAGCTACTTATTACTTTATCTATTGCTAGGAATACTTACCAAGCACATTAGTGGTAAAAGAGATTAGCAGGAAAGTAATTCTCAGGGAAAATATTCTTATTTTCAGTTTGTTTTTAGAATAAACAAACTCTTTTTCCAATTATTTAATATTATGTTTTCTCAAATGTATAGCACATTGTCAAAAATTTTTAATAAAAGTACAGTATTATATGCCTTGAAAGTTAGTATGACCTGGGGTCTTCAAGTAAAATGTATCACTCTGTAGAAGTCATATAATTATTATATTCATGTAAAAAGTATGTACTATTTTAGCAGAGCTGAAAATCAGTGTAATGATTTTCAGTGTACATATAATAATATACCTGTATACAAACACTATTAAATCTGAACTGCTGGATATAGTAGCCACCAGCAGCAAGTGAATATTGAACACATAAAATATGACTACCAGAACTAAGTAATTAAATTCTTAGCTTACTGAATATGTCAATTTAATTTATATGCAGTAAAATGAAAATAAATCCCTATCTCTCACCCTGTATAAAACTCAACTCAAAATGGATCAAAGATCTAGGAACATTTTTTTTACATGCCAATGAAATATTATAATATGTTTATTTAAATCTTTCCTACAGTCAACAGAAATTACTATGATATCTATGTAAATTGTAATTGGTAATTGAATTAATATTCATTATTATAATTAATAGTCTTTTCTAATTAAAATATGTATAGAAAATTTTTTCTCCTTAAAACAAAGACACCCTGTTGACACATAATCGGGTCAAGATGCACATCTGGGTCAGTGGATAAAAAATTCTGGGAGTTGTGTTGCAATTTCTTGATAAAGGACAACTGCAAATTCGTGCAGTAGAACAAACTGAAAAAGTGCTTGGTTGTTGTGCAAAATGTCTTTAAAGATAATAAAATGCTCAATCGGAGAAAATTTTTCAGCAGTTACATAATGAATTTAATAAGAAGTTTGCTCTCAAAAGTCATAATAAATTGATGAAATGAATCACCTAAAGTCATAATGAAAATGTTTTAAAAGTTCTGATTTTTAATAGGATATAAGCTTCTATGTATGAGGAAATCATAAAACATTACAGTACATATAAATGTACTGAACTTGAAGATTGAAGGAAAGGAAAAGCGTGTGGTATAGCTACACAGATAAAAGAATTAACATTAAAACTGATACCTTTCATGACACAAATAATCATACTTAGTCATTTTTTTTTTCACCACTGTGACCAAAAGACCTGACAAGAACAATTAGAGGAGGAAAAGTTTATTTTGGGTCTTAGTCCTGAGACAGCCGATTCCACTCTTGGGAACCCAAGGTAAGGCAGAACATCATGGTGGAATGTGTGGCAGAGGAAAGCAGCTGGAAGCATAATACCAGGAAGTAGAAATCTCACTTTCCAGGGACAACATATATACCCTAAGTCTCGTCTCCTAGTGACCCACCTCTTCCAGCCACACCCTACCTGCCTTCTATTACTATTCAATTAATCCCTATTAGGGGATTAATTCACTGATTAGGTTAAGGTTCTCATAAAACCCTATTATTTCACTTCTAAGCCTTCTTGCATTGTCTCACAAATGAGCATTTGGGGGACACCTCCCACCATAACAATCATTTTACAAAATTTTCTCACATGAATCAGCAAGTAAAAGAGTAACTATAACTGACAATGTTATGTAAATAGGTTACAAAAACTATAAGAAATATCTGAAGAATGTTTTGTGAATACTTATAGTTTTAATCTGTGCCTTTTCATTTATGCAATAACCCTTTGAAATAGTTTGATATAGTTAATATTGAGTTGACTGCACTGATTTGCAACTCCACCAGCAATGTAAAAGTGTGCCTTCTTCCCCACATCCACGCCAACATCTATTATTGTTTGTGGTGTTGATAATAGCCATTCTAATTCGAGAAAGGTAAAATCTTAGAGTTGTTTTAATTTGTAGATAAGTGGGTGGAATTGGAGAATCTCATACTAAGTGAAATAAGCCAATCCCAAAAAAACCATAGGTCAAATGTTTTCCCTGATAAGTGGATAATGATATATATTGGGGGTGGGAAGGGTGAGAGAAGAATGGAGGAACTTTAGATTACCTAGAAGGAGATGAGAGGGAGGGGGGTATGAAAAATGGTGGAATGAGACAGACAGCATTACCCTATGTACATGTATGATTACACAAATGGTATGAATCTACATCATGCACAACCATAGAAATGAAATGATGTACCCCATTTGTGTACAATGAATCAAAACGCAGTCTGTAAAAATAAAAATAAAAAGAATCCCCCAAAAAATATTGAGTTGGATTCAGAATTAATAAATTTTATATACTGGCAATTCTTGCTTGAAAGTTTCAAAATCCAGTCTTCCAAATAAGATGAAATGACTTAGTGAACACAGATGTAATTACTAAAGAAAATGTTTTCTTAATACTCTGTTTGTAAAATCTTTAAGTATGTTTGGAACACATTGGATATGTAAATCTACTTTTCCAATTGAAATTTTATGAAATCTTAATGCAGATCAAGTATTTTTTGGAAATTTAGTAGCTGAATTGAAATATATCCTAAGTATAAACTATGTCACAGAATTTGAAAACTTAGGATCAAAAATAAGAAAGCAATGTATCTCCTTAATATTGATTATATGTCAAAATGATAAAATGTTCCATCTATTGGGTTAAAAAATATCTTATTAAAATTAGTTTCTGCTCTTTTGCTTTACTTTTTACATTTGGTATTAGAAAATTTAAAAATATATACATCATGTGGCTCTCATATTTCCATTGGAAAGTGCTTTTTCTGACAAATAAATAAATTATTCTGTAAATATATTTTAAACATATTGTATGTATTTTGTTAAACATATTTTCTATTTTCCTAGTTTCATATGCAGAAAATTAGTAGGACACATCCTTTTTTGTTAACAACATTCTTCTTGTAAGTTTTTTTAAATAAATTATTTTATAGGATCATATTTTTCTTTCTGAATTGAATTTATTCAATGCAAACTATAAAGGTTGATAATAGTTTCTATGCTACTGGTCTACTGATTCCAGTCAGGAATATCATCAACTAAAGCACAATATTTTAAAATTAAAATTATACCTGTGATGACAATTCAGATACTAGATATTTTGTAGAATTCCTTTAAAATGATAAAGAGTGAAGAAGCAGGGACTTAAGTATAGTCAATATTTGATGTTTGTGGATTCTCCTTCCAGAGTCAACCAATCTTGGATTGAAAATAATATTACATTATTGCTGCCCTGTACTAGCTAAACCTAAGCCTATTGAACATACAGACTAGAGATGATTTAAAGTACACCAAGGGTGTGCATAGGTCCTATGAAAACATAAGGGCATTTTTTATAAGGAACTTCACAAGTCCTTGGATTTCAGTATCCAATTGAGGTCTTGGTATCCTTCACAGATAACATGGGGCAACTGTATACAGCTAGTTTTTTGGACACCACTAATTAAAAAGTACTTTTGTTAGCTGGGCATGGTGGTGTATACCTGCAATCCCAGTTACTCAGAAGCCTGAGGCAGGAGAACCTCAAGTTCAAGTCCAGCTCAGGAGATTGAGCAAAATCCTGCCTCAGAATAAAACATAAAAAGGACTAGGGATTTTTTATTCTTCCAGATGAATTTCATAATTGCTTGCTCTATTTCTGCAAGGTACATCATTGGGATTTTAATTGGAATTGCATTGAATCTGTATAGCACTTTAGGTAGTATAGCCATTTTGACGATATTAATTCTGCCTATCCAGGAACATGGGAGATCTTTCCATCTTCTAAGGTTTTCTGTAATTTCTTTCTTTAGTGTTCTGTAGTTCTCATTGTAGAGGTCTTTCACCTCTTTTGTGAGATTGATTCCCAAGTATTTTATTTTTTTCGATGCTATTGTGAATGGGGTAGTTTTCCTAACTTCTCTTTCTGAAGATTCATCACTTATGTATAAAAATGCATTGGATTTATGAGCATTGATCTTGTAACCTGCTACTTTACTGAATTCACTTATGAGTTCTAAAAGTTTTCTGGTGGAATTTCCAGGTTCCTCTAAATATATAATCATGTCATCAGCGAACAGGGATAGTTTGAGTTCTTCTTTTCCTATTCGTATCCCTTTAATTTCTTTGGTTTGTCTGATTGCTCTGGCTAGAGTCTCAAGGACGATGTTGAATAGAAGCGGTGAAAGAGGGCATCCCTGCCTTGTTCCAGTTTTTAGGGGGAACGCTTTCAGTTTTTCACCATTTAGAATGATATTAGCCATGGGCTTAGCAGTAGATTGCCTTTATAATGTTTAGGAATGTTCCCACTACCCCAATTTTTTCTAGTGTTTTGAGCATGAAGGGATGCTGTATTTTATCAAATGCTTTTTCTGTATCTATTGAAATAATCATGTGATTCTTAACTTTAAGTCTGTTGATATGGTGAATGACATTTATTGATTTCCGAATGTTGAACCAACCTTGCATCCCTGGGATAAAACCCACTTGATCGTGGTGCACTATCTTTTTAATATATATTTGTATGCGATTTGCTAAAATTTTGTTGAGAATTTTTGCATCGATATTCATTAAGGATATTGGCAGTAGCAAGAGCGAAGCAGGGGGTATTGCAATACCAGATCTTCAACTCTACTACAAAGCAATAGTAACAAAAACGGCATGGTATTGGTACCAAAATAGACAGGTAGATCAATAGTACAGAATAGAGGACATGGACACAAACCCAAATAAATACAATTTTCTCATACTAGACAAAGGTTCCAACAATATGCAATGGAGAAAAGATAGCCTCTTCAACAAATGGTGCTGGGAAAACTGGAAAACCATATGCAATAGAATGAAATTAAACCCCTATCTCTCACCCTACACAAAACTCAACTCAAAATGGATCAAGGACCTCGGAATCAGACCAGAGACCCTGCATCTTATAGAAGAAAAAGTAGGTCCAAATCTTCAACTTGTTGGCTCAGGATCAGATTTCCTTAACAGGACTCCCATAGCACAAGAAATAAAAGCAAGAATCAACAACTGGGATAGATTCAAACTTAAAAGCTTTCTCTCAGCAAAGGAAACTATCAGAAATGTGAAGAGAAAGCCTACAGAGTGGGAGAATATCTTTGCCAACCATACCTCAGATAGAGCGCTAATTTCCAGAATCTATAAAGAACTCAAAAAACTCTACACTGAAGAATACAAATAATCCAATCAACAAATGGGCTAAGGAAATGAACAGACACTTCACAGAAGAAGATGTACAAGTAATCAACAGATATATGAAGAAATGTTCAACATCCCTAGAAATAAGGGAAATGCAAATCAAAACTACCCTAAGATTTCATCTCACCCCAATTAGAATGGCGATTATCAAGAATACAAGCAACAATAGGTGTTGGCGAGGATGTGGTGAAAAAGGAACACTCATACATTGCTTGTGGGGTTGCAAATTAGTGCAGCCACTCTGGAAAGCAGTATGGAGATTCCTCAGAAAGCTTGGAATGGAAACACCATTTGACCCAGCTATCCCACTCCTTGGCCTATACCCAAAGGACTTAAAATCAGCATACTACAGAGATACAGCCACATCAATGTTCATTGCTGCTCAATTCACCATAGCCAGATTGTGGAACCAACCTAGATGCCCTTCAGTTGATGAATGGATAAAGAAACTGCGGCATATTTATACAATGGAATATTACTCCGCAATGAAGAATAATAAAATTATGGCATTTGTAGGCAAATGGTCGAAATTGGAGAATATCATGCTAAGTGAGATAAGCCAATCTCAAAAAACTAAAGGACGAATGATCTCGCTGATAAGCGGATGAGGACATATAATGGGGGTTGGGAGGGGCTAGCATTAGGTTTAGGGTTAGGTTTAGAGTTAGGCTAAGGAGAGCGGTAAGAATGAAGGAAAGAAGGACTGTGTAGAGGGAAAAGAGGGGTGGGAGGGGCGGGGGGAGGGGAAAAATAAAATAAACTCATTACCCTATGTAAATGTAAAAAAAATAAAAAAATAAAAATAAATAAATAAATAAAAAAAAAGGACTAGGGATGATGCTCAGTGATAGAGAGACCCCATGAGTTCCATCCCCAGTACCAGAAAAAAAAAAAAAGACTTTTGGAAATGATTTGCTTTTCACTTAATAATGAAAAGTATATTAACGATGTGAGCATGGGATCTATTTCTGTATTCTGCACTCTGTTTTATGAATCTCCTTGTCAGTTTTTATTCCAATATCATACTGTATTAAAAATCACCTTTGGGGGGCTGGGGAGATAGCTCAGTCGGTAGAGTGCTTGCCTTATAAGCACAAGGCCCTGGGTTTGATCCCCAGCACCGCCCCCCCCCCAAAAAAAAAAAAAAAAACACCTTTGTGTCACTTTCTTTTCTTCTGGCTTTGTATTACTTTCCTATAGCCCCACAGATTCCAAAGGACAACTGGATACTCTAACTATATTCCACTGAGAGCTCATGTCACAAGGACAGTAAGGATTCTAACCTTCATAGTGATACATGTCATGTATCTAGTTGTTTACCTCTTGCTTGCTTCACTTACTTAATGATTCTGTGGCAGTGTTGCTTTTCAGACACTCTGAAAAATAGAATGGCCACCACATTTGAACAGCACTTAAGTCTTCAGTCTAGTTCATAGCTCCTAATTGATGTGTGGTTTTCCTAGATCTGTGGATTACCTTCTGGAGTACAGTCTTTCTTCACTAGACCTGCTATAACAAAATGCCCTTGATAGGGTCACTTTAAACAACAAAAGATAGGGAGTCCAAGATCAAGGTGCCCGCACTCTTGCTATCCAGCCAAGGCCCATTCTCCATGTAGGTGCCTTCTCTTTGTCCTCCTCACATGGCAGAAGGACAAAGGACTGCCTCTAGCCTGCTTGTAAGGACATTAATTCTGTTTAAGAAGTTGGAACCTCCATGACCTAATCATATCCCAAAGGTCCCACCTCTTAATAGTATCACATTGGGGATTAAGTTTCAACAATGTATTTTGCAGGGACAAACATCACACACAAGGGCTAGCAAACATATGTTTATGTTAGATATTTACTGAGAAAAAATTTATTTGATGTTTTGAACTTCATTCAAAATCCAATAAGCTCTCTCTTAACTCTTATAAAATAAAAGCAAAAAGTCAATTAAAGTATTTAAAACTCACGTGAGGGGCTGGGATTATGGCTCAGTGGTAGAGTGCTTGCCGCACGTGAGGGGCACTGGGTTCAATCCTCAGCACCACATAAATGGATAAATACAGCAAAGGTATTGTGTCCACTTAAAAAAAAAAAAAAACACATGAGACTTCATACTTTGGATATTTGAGGACATTGTTTTTTGCCTCACAAGGAAATCAAATAACTCCAGTTTCTAAGTTGGGAAGTTTTGAGAAAATTTTGGAATATATTATGGAACCAGACAAAGTTTCAATACATAATTTATATTTTACCTTCATTTAAAATAGCACAAGTGAAAAATTGTCAATGGGCAGTTGACAATAAGAGACAATAAGAGGCCAATTTGTTAAAAATCAATAATATCAAACCAATTTAAGACAGAAGATAACCCTGAATAAAATCTGAAGTTTCACTTTTATCAGTGAAAACAAATTGAGAATTTCTGACCCAAATCATCTATGTCCTGTTTAGGGTTTTAAAGCTTCACTGAAAATTTTTTATTAAAAAACATATACATATATTATTTTGTTGATTTATATATCTGAGTCCATTGCTTGGTCTACTTTTAGACCAAAACATTAAGAGGAAGAGCTTATAGATATGCTTAAATTAGCTATGATTGCAAGAAAAGTCTCAAATGTGGCTTGGGATTGGCATAAACTTAGCTGGTTGGCATCAGAGTTAGTAACAGGTGGCATAGTAGGCAGTAAAATTGGAAAGGCAGAACTGTTCACATTTCCTGTGTTATCTCAATCTTTTTATAGTAAGTATAATTCTGGTAATTAGGAGTACTTTGTTGTTGTTTTTTATGGAAGCCCATAAGCACAGGAGTAATTATTTATTATTAATATTTATTGTATATGAATACTCATTCACACACAATACACTTGTTCTGACCCTCAAAGAATAAAGTGTTACGTTATATGAGAATTTCTGCCATCAACTAACTTCCTTATTGTACTCTTGATTTTTTTAAAAGGCTGCATCCATCATTTTTCTAATATCCCATCTACTGAAATTTTATTGATCCAAATTACCACTGTTAAGACTTAGAAACCCATCTTCCATGTAATGTAATTCTTTGAGATTTTCTTTGCAGCAATATTTATGTTTGGACATTGACTTGCAGTGTATTTTTAAATTAATGCTTAAAGTTTACATTGGTATTAAAAATAGAAATGCTAGTGAAAATTCTTGTTAACATTAGCATGATTAAAATTAGAGTTAATTAGTCTATATGAATGTGGATCTTCATTTTAAGTATAACTGTAAAAATAGCAAAGCACTGAAGCCATGAGAAGAGTATGGTTTTGGATTTAGGGAGTCTCCTTCTTTCAATTCACTTATCTCTAAACTTTACCTGTATAAAGCAGGGAAATACTGCCTACTGTGCAAGATGATGGAAATTAAATGGCTGCTTCCAAGGACTCTGAGGGAAGGGCTTCCTGTCTCAATGGTTTATAGATGGCCATCTTCTCCAAAATTTCTTGGGAATTCTTTGGAGAATTTGTCTTCCTTCTATGCATAACTGTCTAAATTTCCCTACCTACTGGGGTGGGGTCCACAATAATGACCTCATTTTAACTTCATTACCTCTGTAAAGACCCCCTGTCACTAAGGTCACATTAATTTGGAGGCATTGCAGGTTAAAATATTAACAAATGAATGGAATGGGGTGCATTGAACTCCAACAGACACCAGCTCAAAAGGACTTTACTGCAGGAAATAAGAACTCACAAGTGATAAAATTTACTTTTTATATCTGGATTCTTCATCAAGCAAGACAGCTTGGATACTCAAAGTTTTCTTCTCATCAATTCAGACAAATAGGTGCCTAATAGAATTTTACTTACCTCTCAGAGTCATGTTGAGACTTATTATAATCCACATCTTCATTTTTTCATCACTATTTTATGTTTGTACTGTCATTGTAATATATTCCTCTTTTTCTATATCTGTCTCTCTAGAAATTGATTGCATCCTGTAATCATTTTGAAATTTCCATTTTGGCGAATAAGTTTTAAAAAACTGATATTTAACCTTTCATGAACATTTTGACACATATCCATATTATTGGTCTTAGTGACATCCAGTGGTCATGACAGGTCAGTGGCAGGATTTCAGATCTTTCCAGAAGTATCTTTACTATATACTTCTTATTTTAAAAAAAATAGGAAAAAGAATATCTTTTGCAGCCAGTGGTAATTTAAGGTAAGTATAATAAAATATCACCAAGTTTTTTAATGATTCATATGGTAAACTACTTTTGATATAAAAAATTTAGAGATTTTTACATTTCATTTTATTTTGCTTCACTCTTGTTAAGGAATTCATGTATCCCAACACTTAAATAGCCTACAAAAGTTATTAAAAGAGGTTTTCTACACAGATCTAGCTTACACTATTGAATAGTATATTGTTTTCACATACTTTTATTTAAGTAAAATTAGTAAAAATACAATTAATAGTATGTATTTTTCAAAAACTCAGTATCTTTCTAAGTTCTTTGGAGGTAATAATTTTAAATGTTACCTATTTCATTAGAAGGCAGCAAAGAAAATTTGTGCTGAGACATGATTACTAAGGTCTGACTTGCCCCAGGTGCTAAACTCAAAGGATCAAGAATCAGACTAATGCTAGATTAAGAGAGAGAGAAAGAGAGAGAGAGAGAGAGAGAGAGAGTTCACAAAATGTACACTGCAAATTTCTGTGCCTTGAGGGACATTATTTAGTTCTTAGGGTGAGTTTCTGATAATAACAATGCTGATATATATTACAATGTTAAGCTCAGAACTAACTACAAATAATGATTACCTTGTACTTTGTAGTTTAAAAAGTCAACCATGCAAATTTGCACATGCATAAAACCTTCAGGGAACTGGAAATTAAATCTTTCTTTCTAAATAATAGCAAGTTAACCCACATTGGGCCCCTTTTGTTAGACAGCACAAAGCTAGAACCATGGTTTGTGAATATTTACCTGCTCGACACTTATTTGTGGTGAATAGAATTCAAAAATATGGTACTTATGATTTTGCTGGGAAATTGATATGCATATATGAAATCTCTAGGAGAAAGTTTCCATTGAGTACATAATTAAATACTAGACTCTAAGAGAGGTAGAGAAGTTAGAAGAGAGGGCAGCAGGCAAAGTAATAAGTGAAGCCTGCAGGAGAAAGGAAAGCCATTCTTAAAAGAAGCACAGGCATTAGATTATCAAGAAAAGTAGGCAGAAGGGAGAAGGAAGGGATTTCATTCGTTGTAGGTAAAATGTGGACGTGAGGCAAGAGCCTATGGGAATGGCCAGGGAAAATCCCAACCTTGAGTGCAGCTGTTTGGGGGAGAGCAGGACACTGGTCCAACACACTGAGGCAGCCAGTGATCCATCAGCCACAGCTCGATGGACCCATTTGCCAAGAGGAGCAGGAGTCATTTTGTGCTTTTGAAGTCCAATGATGTGAGACAAGCAGCACCAAAAGGAATCTAACCTATTATTTGAAAAAAGATGCACTGTGTTCCTTGTCAAGTGACCATTACAGAAAAGCAGACCCAAGCTCAAGAAAGCTTAGACAGCAATGCTGGAAAGGAAGAGGGAACTTGAAGACACCAGGGCACGTATGGAGGGTACAAAGGACATAGTCAGCAAGGAATCAAGGAGCCACCCAGGATGTTGACACTGAGTGGATGCTGCTCCTCAAGGAAAGGAGGGGAGAGGACAGGACCGGGCAGTGTTTGGGTGGGGAGAAAAGAAGCTTTGGCATATTCAGAGGAAAAGTCCTGTAGGGAGCTAAAGTGTTAGGGATTAGGATTGGAGACAAGGGACTTTGCAGGGACAAACATAACACAGCAAGGGCTAGCAAATGTGTGTTTATGTTAGATATTTAGGAATTTCCCTCTGAAAAGCCTAGACAGGAGAGCATGTGCTTGGAGATAGATAGATAGATAGATAGATAGATAGATAGATAGATAGATAGATGAATGAATGAATGTAGAGTGGAAGCCAGAAATGAAGCTTGGTCTGGGAACGAGGTGGGGAGAGGAATGGGTGATGTAGGAGAAAAATGAAAACATACAAGGCACAGAAAACCAGAAAGAGAGTCTCAGTGGTGTAGAAAATATTTTTTAAAGAATTAGACAGGGCTGGGGAAGTTGGTTGCAGTAGAGTGCTTGTCTGGCATGTGCAAGGTCCTGTATTTGATCTTCAGCACCACATGGAAAAAAAAATTTTTTAAAGAATCAATAGGTAAATAGATACAAAAGCAGCAGAGAAATCAAGGAGAATCAACACTGAAAACAGCCATTCAACTCAGTTGAGACAGAAAACGAGAAGGTAGCTTGAGTTTGCCATTACTAACTTCAGAGAAAGTATTTCCAGTGATTCAGCTCCACCCAAATATCCAAAAATTGAGGAAGAAAGATGTTCGTGAGGAAAGTCAAGAATTGAATTGAATAAGACCAAAGACCCTTTAATTACTAACAGAAATGGAATGTACTTGGAAAGGAAAGAAGGTAATTCCACTTTAGCAGAGAAAAAGGGAGGTGGTTTTTAAAGCAGCAAAAAAGAAGTCCAAACTGGGTAAGAGGAAATGGAGACAGGGAAGGAAAGTTAAAAGGGAAGGCAGTGAATGGAAGAGTCCAAGAAGTTATTTTCTAGGTGTGAAGAGCACAGAGAAGCGTCAGACATTCACCTGCAATGTCAAGGGCTGACTTTTGAGAGGATGCTGTCTCAGGGTCTGAGATCTGAAGGAAGGATAGACACAGTCATAGAAAGAGACAAACTGAACTAAAGAGAGAACTGATGCGATTGAGGGTTTAAAGAAATAAAGCAAAGCTGAGAAGTTTCTGTGGAAAATGGTCCAGGGAGTCAATGAGGGGTAAACAGAGGAGCGGGAGAACCCGGCCAAGTTGGAGGTGCGCCGCAGGCTGTAGGGGAGCCAGCCGCGCTCAGCCACGCAGCTTGGCCAGCAGCACTCTGCAGTCTGGATGCAGAAGCTCACCGTGGAACTGTCCAAGACCCAGACTGGCAGGGCCCTCCAGGGAGTCCAGACACCGGCAGGAGCACTGAGGCAGCCGACCACTGCCTGCAAGGTGGAAAGGAGTCGGGTCTGATTGAGAAGCCTGGTCTTAGCCAAAGAGGACTGGAATGAGAGACGCTGCAGTTCCCAGTCGGAGCAGAAGGCAGGTCTGGACGGCTGTGGAGGAGGGAGAGGCAAGAAATGTGCAGAATGTGGAGTGATAGGGAGCAGTGTTTTATGCTAGAGAGATCCATGTGTGGCTAAGTTGGCACAGACATGGTAACTACTCAGAATCACGTCGAGGGCTCTGACAAGAACTTTGATTTTGAAAAGTCTCATTTTGGACCCACGAGAGAATGAAGCTATGAAGAGGAGGGCCAAGGGCTACACTCCAGTAATTTGGGTAAAGGCATTATTTTTTTCTTACAGCAATGGTCCCCAAAGCATGGCTTCATACCAACAGCATCAGAATCTAGAAAGCTAACATGCAATTTCCTGGGCACCACTTCTGAATTAAGAACACTGAGGAGGAGGTGATCAACCCATGTTTTCTTTAAAATTTTACTTTTACACATATTTAAGGTATAGAACATGCTTTTTAATATATATCTACATAAATAAATAATTACCACAGTCAAACAAATTAACCAGTCCATCACCTTCTGTTTTAACAAGCCGTGAAGGTGATCTGATAAACGCTTCAGGTGGAGAACAACTATCTCGGAGAACAGAGCAAGGAGGATGAGAAGGACAGACAGGGGCCTAGACTGTTAAACAAACATCAAATTCTGATATGATAAGCATCAGTAACAATGATAACCAAGCAATAAACACTTATGTAAAACTTTGGTATTTCATAAGGTACTTTCAAATATATCCCATAATTGGACTTATAATTTAGACAGTGATTTTATTCACTAGGAGTATAGGAGAGGATAAAACTCCTAGAGCTGAGGATTATCAAGAAAACAGTCTCTTCTGAATACAAATATATTTTTAAGTGATATAAAGGAATGACATGAAATCATTTTAATTCAATGGAGAGTTCTACGTAAACTTAAAATGCTTTTCCACAGGGTACAATGTAAGGTCAATACGAGGAAAGACCCCAGGAAAGTAAATGTTATTGAATGAATGTTCATGGATGAAAAGTTGGTTCCAGAACCAGCCATTTGTGGAGCATTTAACTGAGGGGAGCCATGGGCTGGGAAAAGGAGGTGAGACCCACCCTGGGTAGGGGGAAGTTCTGAACCGTATGGACAGCGTGTAACTAAAGCTCTAGAGTCAAAGCAAGGTTTGAAATCCTAGCCATGTGACTTTGAGGGTTAATTCTCTGGCACTCAGATTCCTTCTTTATGAAAATAAATGTTTTTAACTCCCACTTTCTTCTGCTGCTATGAGAAAAAGAAGAAACACTATGTATACCGTCAGTTAAGTGTTGTTTATAAATATAAATGATTCACACACTTCATTCTCCTTCTCTCCTGAAATCATAAGTTCATAATGATGTGTTCAGTATATCATGAAGGCAAATTAATATTTGTGAGTTTTGGGAAAAAAACACATTATGGTGATAATTTGGTGGAGCTGAGGCTAATTTTGGCTACTCGAAATAATAAAAAAGAAATTTTTGAGCTTTCTAACAGCAGCCATCTAGAGCAACAAAAACATGGAGAATGTACTACTCTTAAGGGAAGCCATATTTTAAGCTTGCATTTGCCTTTCGTGTGATAAAGCTATACCTAATGAGGCCCTGGCTTTTCTCCATCATGGAGAAATGGGATGAACAGACTGGCAGAGTCCACACTCACAGAAGTCATGTCCACATGCAGAAGACTGATTGTAATTTAAAAAATAAGTATGATAATTACATTTTTACAAAAATATCATATGGGATAATAAGATACCAAGAGGACACAGCATTTAAGCTAAGAATGGGGTTTTGGGAGGTAGAGCAAAAATATATACATCAGATACTGCAATATCTGATAAAACAATTAATTTATAAATTGTCTTGAAGGACTCTCAAATTCTATCATCCTCTCATTCACTTTAACTCCCACCTCCATTTCTTCATTTGATAAGGAAGGTGGCATAGATCAATTCTCAACTGTCTGACAGCTCAAAAGTTTCATAATGGTAATATTACTTTCATATAACATTTTATATTAAAAAGCTAACACCTATGGTCACTTAGTAAAAGTTCATTGCACATGTAGGACTTGACAAATGATCAGCAAATAAAAACTTCTCCAGGAGCTTATTTTATGATTTTTCTTAGATCAACTTGAACATAAATACATCAGAGTCTAAATATTACTAAGTAATTAATTCTGTGTCTACTTTGTGGACCTTTGTGAATTTGACTGATAAATTTATTCTACCACTGAAGAAGCTTAAATAGTAGAATTCCATCCTGAAGCTCAGAATCTGCTCTTTAATGATAGTTTTATGAAAAATAATAAGTGTTTACCAACTATTACATAGAAAAGAATTCAAAACTGTAAGAGATACATGCAAAGTGTAGGGATACTGCATTTTAAAAATACAGAAAATGGTTTTAGGCTGAAGAATAAATTGTAGGTGTGATGCACAACATCATAAATATGAAGTTGCTTTGTGATTTTTTAGGAGCAAACTTTTAGCAAATATATTCTGAAGAATCTTGACAAGTTAGACATTTACAATTTTCTGGTAATCACTTTATGAAAAAATACCATTTCTTATTAGATGATTTACATAAAAACAATTTACAGTGTCATTTGAATTTATTTAATTATTGAAATGTCAGGCTAAATATGTTCTCTAGAGAGATCTTCATAAAATTGTAACTTCATTGGTAATTGGAAACAATGTTGCTTATTTCTTTCTGTGCTGTCCACTTAGCTGAATTTCTTAATAATTCCCAGAGATGACTACTATGGGACCAAAACACCAATAAAGAATGAGAAGCTCAAGTGTCAGCAGGCATTTGGTTAGAAATGAGGAAATACATAGGTGCCTTCAATCCATCTAAGACCATATATTTAATTGAATAATTCTTAATCTATGGATTATTTTAAAATTTCCCAATAAGTCAATTAGTGCATACTTTAAAATTATGTTTATCTGAAAATCTTTTCAAAATCTCTTCGGTTACAAAGGTTACAACTCTTCTGTTTTTATCTCAATGCATTCTGTGTATTGCAGGAAGTAGGGAAATTCAGATAAACAAAATAAAGAAAATAAAAGTGCTGTGTTTCTACCATTCATCAATCATCTACTTTGGCATTTTTCAATACAATCTATAAATTACAACTCAGTATAAAACTTCTAGATAGTTTCCTGTGTATTTGTATACACACATATTTGTAGTTATTTAATATCTACATTTCCTTATCAATAACTTTTCATCTTACCTAACATATAATCTGTATCTTAATTTCCCAGAAACGGTCATTGCAGTTGGTTTATATAAGCCAGGACATACATTGTGTCTGTTTTTCATAGTCCTTGACTCTCTTTTTTTTAATCTGACCCACTCCATCTTCTTTTTTACTTCTCTAGGTCATTGACTTACTGAGGACACCTTGCCAGTGAAGAATATTCCACCTTCCAGATATGCCATAGAGTAATGTAGCTTGTTCTTTCTCCTAAATGTATTTCTAAATGGTTGTTATATTAAGAATACATCATCAATGATGCAATACTATCACATCAGAAGACATCTGGATAAGCCTCCACTCATGACACAAGATTAACTACTGAATTTAGGGCATGACAGTCTCATTTCTCAAAGTACAGATAGTTCTCCCCTTGGGACTGGAAAGTTACCTCTGTAGTTTACTTTGGTATCTTTCACATATCCAGTTTCCTATCAAACCAAATAGTCTTTACATGAACTATTAATTCTTGCTAGAAATAACATTTAATGAGAAGTTTGAAAATGTTACTTTTTAATTCTTTAAAAATACAAAATTCAATATTATTGTTATCACTTATTGAGTGCTTAAAAAGTGCCAGATTCTGTGCAATAGACTTTAGAAATACTGCCTCACTTATGCTCATACTATGAAATAATTGATATTTTGCCTTCACAACCAATGACGAAACTGGGACTATTAGAATAAGACTATTCAAAAAAAATATTCAAGCAATTTGATAGCAAGTAAACATCTCAATTGAAAATAGGAAAAGGATCTGAATAGACATTTCCTAAAAGGAGACATACAAATGGCCAACAGGTTTATGGGAAAAAAATGTTCAACATCACTAATCATCAGGGGAAAGCAAATTAAACCACAATGAACACAGTTAGGTGATGTCACCTCACTCTAGTTAGAACACCTATTATCAAAAAAGAAGAAAGATAGTAAATGTTGACAACATGTAGAGAAAAGAGAACCCTGTGCTCCACTGGTAGACACATAAATTGGTACAAACGTTTTGGAAAATATAAGAAAGTTTCCCCAAAACATGATAAATAGAATTGCCACATGACTCATCAATCCCTGTGTGTGTGTATGCTCAAAGGAAATTAAATCAGTATGTTAAGGAGATTATCTGCACTCCCATGATCACTGTAGTGTTATTCACAACAGCCAAGAAATGAACAGCCTAATTGCTATCAATGGATGAGTAACTAAATAATATGTAGTATTTACATACAACCCACATTTAAAAAGAAGGAAATTCTGTAATTTGCAACAATATAGATGAGCCAGAAGGACAGTATGCAAGGTAAAATAAGCCAAGTATAGAAAGATAAATATGCATTATCTCACTGATACATGAAATCAAAAAACAAGTCAAACTTACAAAAGTGAAAAGTAGAATAGTGCTTACCAGAGGCCAGGAGGATGCGAAGGGAGACAAAGGGGAGATGTGGACCAAAGGGTACCCAGTTCCAGTCAGGAGGAATAACTTTGCAAGATCTCTTGCACAGCATGATGATGACAGATAATGTATTGTATATTTCAAAACCACTGAAAGATTAGATTTTTACATGTCTTATTACAAAAACATCATAAGTATGTGAGGTGATGGATATGTTAATTAACTTGATATAATCATTCCACAGTAAATACATACATCAAAACATCACATTGTACCTCACAAACATATGAGATTATTGTCAACTAAAAATACTTAAATTAGGGGCTGGAGTTGTAGCTCAGTGGTAGAGCGCTTGCCTAGCATGTGTTAGGCGCTTTGTTTGATCCTCAGCACTACATAACAATAAAAATCAATAAATAAAATAAAGATCCACTGACAACTAAAAAATGTTTTAAAACATATTTAAATTAAATAAATAAAAAATTTAAGTTGGAAAAAGCTAAGTAAACTGTCCTTGCTAGATCTCATTAATGCTGGAGGAAGGATCCAAATCCAGTGTCTCTCTAACTCCAAACATTTTGATGCTTGGGGCTTGGGGTTGTAACTCAGTGGTAGAGTGCTTACCTAGCAGATGTGAGGCACTGGGTTCTATCCTCAGCACCACATAAAAATAAATAAATGAAATAAAGGTATTGTACCCATCTACAACTAAAAATGTTTTTAAAAAAGACTTTTGTCTATTGTTATAATCTCTCAAAAACTACAACTATGTTTTGTTTTGGTAAAAAATAAATAAAAGTGTTAAATGGCAGAATGAAATATAATCATTAATGTCCAGGAAATAGTCATATGCTATCAAGTGGAAGTAGTGTGCACGATCTTACCTGCAGGCGTTCTGCCATTTATTCACATTCTTCGGCTCTTCATTTCTAAAATTCCTTTAGTTAAATTTAATAGTTTGGGTATCAAAAAATGTTAAATTGGAGTAGGGGAGGAAATATTTGACATCTCATGAGAAAACCTCTGTTTGTTTGATTTTTCTCAGTAACCAGTGAGCACCTAGTAGTGACAAAACCAAATTATTTCACAGGGAGTATAAGCAGGGTGATCATTTCCTGGGAAATATTCTCATTTATCTTATTTATTTGATTTACATGAGTCTAGAATATTAAAGGATTTTATTATTCCCATAAAATCCCTTGAGCTTTGTTGACATTTTTTCTTTTCAATATTTTGTGTTAAATATTGAATACATATAAAGTGGTATTTATAATACATGTGTTAGGCATGGTGAGCATTTATTTAAAGAAAACATCTGCTCTCCTAACATTCTTTTTTTTTTCTCAGTACTGGGGGGTTGAACTCAGGGATGCTTTACCACTAAGCTACATCCCCAGCCCTTTTTTTTTTTTTTTTTTTTTTTTTTTTTAAGCCCTTTTCAGTTCACATTGAGAGACAGGATCCCGCTAAGTTGCTGAGACTGGCATCGAACTTGCAGACCTTAGCTGCCTCCGCCTTCTGAGTAGCTGAGATTATGGATGTCCATCACCACCCTGGCCTATCATTCTATTTAAGAAGCCTGCAGATATCCTGAAACCACCTGTATGAGCCTCCCCAGGTGGCATCTCCCCCTCCACTGTAGGTAGTCACTTGCCTTGGCAAGTTTTGACACTGTCAACCTTCCTTTTTCTTGTTTTGTGAATGTCAGATATTATCATATTATGAGGTTGTCAGTGAGGTAGTGACAACACAGTGTTATGAGGTTTAACTTCAGGTATCAAATTGACTGGATTAAGAACTACCTAGAAACCCAGAAAAGGCTTATTCTGGGTAAGAATGTGTAGGGTGTTTCCAGAGGAAGTTAACATGGGAAACTCAGTAGACTAGGTGGGGAAGTCTCATCCTCACTCTCATCCTCACTGTGAGCAGGCACCATCAAATCAGTGGGTTGGAGAGAACAAATGCAGAAGACAAACTGGCCCCCTCCTCCAAGAGGTGAGCCATGCTCATCTCCTGCCTTGGACAGTAGAAGTCTGGTTTTTCTCAGAAGACCAGAGTCTTCTGCTTCCTGTTCTTAGACTTACATCCAAAGGCCCCTCTCTGGGTTCTCAGGCTTGAGCTGAGAATTATATCATCAGCTTTCTGGTTCTGCAGCCTCTGAGCTTGGACTGAAACACACTACCAGCATCCCAGGACCTCCATCCAGGACACTCTTTCCTGGACTTCACAGCTATCTTAGATGTGTGAACCAATTCCCAGACAAATTTTCCAATTCTCTGTATACACGTCCCATTGGATCTGTGTCTTTGGAGAACTTCTAATACAGGTTTCTCTTTTGTAAAATATTACCCTTCTCAAATCTTCCTTTTGGATGTGTGTGTGTGTGTGTGTGTGTGTGTGTGTGTGTGCATGTGTGTGTAACTATTAATGTTTAATTGCATGGCAATATAATTACCAATACAAATGAACTTTACCCTTGAATTAACCCTGTTGAAATCTTTTGCTACCTTGGGTGGTACAGAAAGTGGGAAACTGTTTTGTTGTTGTTGCTTTGCTCTTTTTGTTGTCATTGTTTCAAAGTTGACTCTTATAACTTGTGTGTGTGTGTGCGCGCACTATAGAAAATTTCTGTGTCACTTAATAAATCCATTCTGACCTAAAAGTCAAAGGAATATTGTCTTTTGCATCCTCTAATATGTTGTAGTCTTATTCTTCATATATGTTGCTAAAATTGCTTTTTCTTCTGTGTGTGTGTGGGGGGGAGTATGGGTCAATCATCTACTGTTCATCTACTTATTTATTTATATATTTATTTGTATTAAAGCAACTTTATTCTCACTGAATTTCCAATGGCTCTTCTGACAGTTCAAGTCTTAAAGTTGATATAGCAGTTAGAGATAAGATAAAGTATATATAAAACATGTTGATTGACTTTTTTCTTTAAACATCTTCTCAAGCAGATTGTCTACACCTGTCTAGTACTCTCTTGGCCTTTCTTGCCTCCTGAACTTTCCTCTCCATTTGCTTATAATATTTCCTCTCAGGGCAACACAACTCTAATAGACTAACACAATTCCTGCATCTGAAGTTGACTGATAAGTAGCATCCAGGATATCCAAAGACTTCTGGACCTCCAGTGAGACCTAACAAGGCAGAGAATAAGATATGCCTTCCCAAGTGACTGCCAAAGGGACCAAATAACACGATCCAGAAGTACAAGTGAAGCAACACCTCATGTAGTTAACTGACTGTTGGGAATAGGAGGCATGAATGAGTTGGTCACATGAATTCCTTGTCCTTCTTTCTGTCAGTGTCCTATTCCAAGGCACAGTTTCTCTGTCGACTCCACCCGGAGACATCCTGTAAGGCATAGTAGGTGCACTGATCAGGTAGCCAGCTGTGTCACTGACCAGCACGATGCCACATCTCCTTGCACTGAACAGCTCCTTCTCTGCCTCACTTCCTCACTTTCCTTTTCTTGAATCGTACCTCACAGACAGAGCATCAGCACTTAATCCTCGCTTTAGATTCTACTGTGCAAAAGAGCAAAAGATCCCAGGCTAAAATAAGGGAAACCGGGCATGAAGCACATGTGCAGCTGAGGTTTGATATAGTATGTGTTCACATCATTGCCACTTGATTAAATAGCATAACATTGCTTTAGAAGTTTTCCTTTGTGCCCTTCACCAAATTCATTAATAACCATTATCCTTAATTTTATAAATAAATTTCTTCTTTCTACCTACATATGCATGTTCCTAATCAATATTGCTTAGTTTTGCCTGTTTTGAAATCTAAATAGATGGCATGACACATAAAGTATTTAGGGAGATATTTCACCATTTTTTGGTGAGATTCTTTCATGATTCAAGTAACTGTGGTTCAATCGTGTTTGTTTATACACAGTATTCTAACTTATGAATGTTTTCAAAATTATCTACAAATTCTGCTTATAAGTATTTGATTTTTCTAGATTTTTGTTTCTTTGCTATATGAACATTTTTAAATATGTCTTCTAGGACAAAAATGTAAGAGTTCATCAAGGTCATTTACCTACATGTAAATTTTCTGGTTTGTACAAGATGCATATGTTGAATCTTACTAAACAATATCAAATTATTTCCTAGATTGATTGGA
Organism: Sciurus carolinensis; assembly: GCF_902686445.1. Lineage (NCBI taxonomy): Eukaryota > Metazoa > Chordata > Mammalia > Rodentia > Sciuridae > Sciurus > Sciurus carolinensis. Next base: position 17,060,662 of record NC_062217.1, on the reverse strand, counting down.
ACAATTACATTTCCATCAAAAATATAAGAGTTTTCACTACTTTGTGTTTTTAACTGTATTTGGCATTATAGTTTGAATGTTGAATGTCCCCCAAAGACTGGTATGTTGAAGGCTTGGCCACCAATGCAGCCTTTGAGAAGTAATTGGATCATGAGGGCCCTAACCTCATCAGTAGATTAATCCACTGATGGATTCATAATTTGGTGGCATTATTGGGAAGTGGAGGAAACAGTAGGAGCTGGGCCTAGCTGGAGAAACGAGATCACTGTGGGGGGGGCAAGTCTTAGAAGGATAGATCTTGTCCCTTGCCCCTTCCCATATTTGTCTGCCTCCTCGCTGCCATGAGTATCTTTCCTCCTCCACACCCTCCTACCATGGTGTTTTATCTTGTGTCATGCCCAAAGCAATGGAGTTAGCCAAGATGGACTGAAACCTCTGAAACTATAAGCCCACTGCAACCAGTTCTATTTTCTTCTTTTAATCAGATTGCATATGTCAATAATATTTAGTTTTCCTTCTTTTCAAATACAATAATTTCTAGCTATAAACTGCTTTCTCATTATGCAAATTATTATATATAGTAATCTCAGTATTATGCCATTCTAAATATTTTCTAAATGTTAATATTTCCCCCTTTCGATTAATAATTAGAAATGGAATTTTAAGTATACAGACATTTGAAATTTCTATTCATTATTTTTTCTAACTCACTTCAGATTGAACAGTATAGGGTTGGATATAGATCAGTGGTAAAGCACTTGCCAAGATGAGCCAAGGATCAGAGTTTAATCTCTAATATCACAAATATTAAAGTAAAAATATTTGAAAAATAATATGACAGAGAAAGTGATATATGACTTCAGTCGTTTAATTTGTTGAGCCTTAGTATATGGCCTGGTACATAGTCAGCTTTTGGAAACGTTCCTGCATGCTTGAGAAGAATGCTTATTTTCTAATTATTTGATGCACATTTCTATACAACTTTTGGAGCAAACCTGGTATCTTTAAAAAAAAAAAACTTTTATTTCTTTATGTACTTTTTTACTACTTTATCAGTAACTGAAACGGATATGTTAAAATTTCTCACTGTAATTGCTGATTTGTCAATTTCCACTATAATTCTTTCAACTTCTATTTAACATAGTTTGATACTATGTGGATAAGATATAAGTTTAGGATTCCTGTACTCCACAAAGTATTTGAAGAATAACTTTTATCACTACACAGTGACATAATCTATCATACAATGCTTTTGACTTAAATTTTATCTTTTCCTTTTATTAAAATGGACATTGATTTGCTTTTTATTTGATGTTTCTTCTTGAATTGAAGCCAACACAGCCAAATTTCCCTTCTTTTTCTCCAGGGTACTAAAGTTCTTGCTTTCCCTTTCTGAGGTTAAAGACTTTCAAAGACCTTTGTTTATGCCAGGACTCAATTTGCTTGCTATCTCCCGACATGTAAGAGCCCAAAAGCTCATCATCTGTTCCTGACATTACAGGTGCCCTTTCAGAAAACACAGCAACACTCCGTGGACACTCTGCATCACTCTTAGGTTGGATGCTTACTTCTGTATTATATATATTCTATATTTCTCTTCATTTTTGTCATCGGATGATTCATCTTACTTAGTGCAGAAGTTTGTTGAAATGTAGGTTTACTGTGTTTTATACAGAATTTCTAAAAATTCTAGGATGTGATATTCTCTGGTTACTGATGAACCAAACTCACTCATTGATTTAACTATGTTGGTGAACCCCAAAGAACATGGTTCCATAATAGTCACTGGCCACTTTTTTCATGTGAGTTGGGTTAAAATTGTTTCTTAGACTTTTCTCAATTTTTAAGTATCAGCATACAATAAAAACCTAAATTAACAATTTCAAAATGGAAGTGATTATTAGAAAAGAAAAAAATGATGTTATGTGTATTTTATATTTTTATAATATGATGCAATACATCATTATATGAAGTCCAAAATTTATAATAAAACACCCTCATTTATAACACTTCTAAGAGCTAACTGTTCTTAATACTACAACACATTTGAGTGAAAATTGTTGACTTTAAGTGGATTGCTATAAAAATATGAATAGAAAATAAGTGCAGGAAATGTGAGAATTTTACACTGTTTCATTTCTTCAAAATGCTAATTTTATAGCCTTAAGAAGAAATAGTTCATTAAGAGAAATAAGTCAAACTCAGAAAGTCAAGGGTTGTATGTATTCCTTCAAGTGAAAGCTAGAGAGAATAAAGGGGGAAAGAAACTCTAGAAGGTAGAAGGGAATCTCATGAAAATAAAAGAGAGTCCAGTAGAACAGAGGAAAGGGACTCTGGGAAGAGAAAGAGAAGGTGCTAGAAAAAGAAAAATGACTCAATTATATTGTCATGTTGTGTGCATGTACAATATGTAATAACAAAATTCCACTATTATGCATAATTATAAGGTACAAATGAAAAAAGAAAAAGGAAAAAATTCGGCAATCCCCCCCAAAAATGTTTTCTTCTTTGAGAAAGTAAAATGGTAAGAATCCGTAAAAGTTTCTAATGTTTCCATATCCAAGTCAGATAAGGCACTGACAGATCTCATGGAGGATTATTCTAAAATTTTCAAGGGGTAAATTGAGAGACAGATTAAATCAATCCTTTACATCCCTAAACCATGGTCAATATACACATTAAATTTACATTTTATGTTCAGTGGGTCACAAGAGCTCAGTTTGAGGTCACTTTCCTGTATTGGTCTGGTGGCAGTTATTAATCTTATTAATTTTTTACTCTCACCAAGTAACTTATTGTTGGTGGTGGATTGATTTTGTGTGTGTGTGCATGTGTGTGTGTGTGCTTGAGTGTTTTCCTCTTTTTTTTTTCCTTTGACATTTTTCCTTCAGCTTGATGAGGTGTAATTGACAAAAATTGTATATATTTAAAGTATACAATGTTGTTTTGACCTATTTATGTATTGTGAAATGATGACTGCAATCAAGATAATTAGCTTATCCATCACCTCACATGGTTACCTTGAGAATGTTGTGGGGTTATGGGTATGTGTTTAGTGAGGAAATATATAATTCCCCTAAAACCATATGAAAGATTCTATTGTTCTACATCCATGCTACCACTTGACATTGTCAGAGTTTTTTAAATGTTATCCACTCTATGGGTGTCTACTGGAATTTCACTGTACTTTTAGTTATATTTCCCAAAGGCTATTAATAAGAGGAATAATATGGTCTTTGTTCTGTATTTTTTCATATGTGGATATTCTCTATACAAACTGCCTGTACAAATTCATTGTCCATTTTTCTGTTAAGTAGATTCATTTCCTTATTAATTTTTATGATCTGTGGGTCATTTTTAGTTATATTGGTTGCTGTCAGCATTTTACTATTATCAATGGTATTTGCATGAAGGATTTTGGTTGGTTTGTTTATTTGTGTGTTTGGATACCCTCTATTATTTTAATGAAATTACATTCTATTCTTAACTTTATGAAAGCTTTTTACACAAACATTTAGATTTATCAAAAGCATTTCTGACTGGTTTCAACAGCTATATATTTTCCTTCCACAATTTTTAGTAGGGTAAATACTTAGGAAATAGTGCAGGGAATGAATGTTTATTATTGAATAAACTTTGCACCCCTTCAAAAAACATAGTCAACCTTACACATGATATAGAATCCTTATCATATGGTGAATTCAGTTTGTGCTATTATAGTTTGAATTATGCGTCAATTGTTCATGATCAAATGACTATAGCATGCATGAGTCACTAATGTTCCTGTTAAGTTTTGCTCTCAAAGTCATGTTGAGCTCACAAAATGTTTCATATTTTTCAAGTGTCAGGAAGAATCTGTATATGTTTGATATTTCTTCTTTAAATGTCAAGAGTTACATCCTCTATGAAAATCTACCCTTATGATTTTGGTCACCCCAGTCTCCCTAAAATCCAATCTGTCTCTAAAACTCAGCAAGATGAGTGCGATCTGCTGCTTTCCTTCCCAGCAAGAGAGTAAGTCTGTTCTCTGTTACTTCATTATGGCCAGAAGCAGAAAACACACCACACAATATTATGATGGACAGTATTTTGTAAGAATCTTTGTCGAGAAAATCATCAATATCATTTTTTGAAATGAGTTTTTTCTAGGTTCTATAAGGGAAAAAAACACAATCTATTTTGTCAAGGTTCTTGTTTTCTAGCATGGAAATGGATAATTTAATCTTTTGTTTGTTATTTCCACAATCCCACAATGCTGGGACTTGAACCCGGGCCTCCAGCATGGGAGTCAGGCACTCTACGTGATGTGCTATGTCATCAGCACAGTAATTTAATCTTTAAACAGTATGATGTTCTAATTTTCTGTCTTATTTTGTGTAATCTTATTGCCTTTCTATTCTTTGAACAATCTATTTTTCTCCAGACATTGAATCAGTGGTTCACTTTTAACTACAAGTTCTTAGGACCATTTGGGTTATATTTACAAACTTCTTATTTATACTGTTCTTATCTCATTTGTAACATTCATAGATTTATGATATGACATCTGGCTAAAAGCAAATCATTGCAAAACTAACCACTATGTACTTTTCTTTTCTATAAATACTGAAGGACAAAAAAAAATGCTTTTATATTCAATTGTTTAGTTCTAGCAAAAAAAAAAAAAAAAAACTTTAAGAGTTGGTACTAATAAAGGAATATTATGACTATTAAAAAAAAGATCTGGAAATCACTGAGATTATAATTTTGAAAGTTTTTACTATCATTTCTAAATATATTTTTATCAAATCAATTTTGGTAATTTACATAACTTCAGAATGATGTTTGATGCTTTCACACTGTCATCGTTTGAATGTGAGGTGTCCCTCAAAAGGTCATGTGAGACAATGCAAGGAGATTTAGAGGTGAAATGGTTGGGTTATAAGAGCATTAACCCAATCAGCGAATTAATCCCCTGATGGAATTAACTGAGTGGAAACTGAAGCAGGTAGGATATAATCTGAGGAGGTCAGTCATTGGGGGTGTTTTTCGGTGGTATATATTTTGTGTGGCAAGAGGAGTCTTTCTCTGCTTTTTGATCTTCATGTGAGCTGCTTTCCTCCACCACACTCTTCCACCATGATATTCAGCTTTACCTGGAGCCCAGAGGAATGGAGCCTACTGTCTGCCGACTGAGACCCCTGAAACCTTGAGACCCAACTAAACTTTTCCTCCACTACAATTGTTCTTGTCAGGTCTTTCAGTCATTGCAGCGAAAACCCTTACTAAAACATATATCCTTTGAATTTGACTGCGAAGTACATTTTACTGACCATAAGATAAAAGATACTTTTGAATATAATATTGACCAAACTCAAAAGTGTCTTAATTTATTCTGATTTATTGTTATTCATTCTCTTTCCAATACATTTTCTTTATTTTCTCTCTAAATTGATTAGATTCATCAGAATATAGTATTTAATTTGCTACTCCATGCATTTAGGAAGAATTAAGTCTTAGAGTTATTTTTTATTTAATATGCATTTCTCTTATTAATTACATATTTTCTTTTATACTTTTCTTACATTCATTAATGTTATTTGTTTTATTGTATTTGTATATTGAACATTTTCACTATCAATTTACCTCTGAGTATTAACACGGACATCTATATTTTAAATTACAATATCATAATGAAGTGTCACTGCCCTTATCTGTGATCACAGTTATTAAAGATTACTCCTTTATTAAACAATGAAATTTAAGGAGTATATATAAGATATAAAACTACTGGATTTTTGCTTTTGGGTTGTTTTTGTTTGTTTATTTTTCTATTTGTTGAACTGAAATTAGGAACTTCCTACAATGGAAAATAGTTCACAGTTCTAATAATGATCAATTAAAGAGTGTTATGATTTCTTTAGTTTATATGCTCAATTCATTGGACATAAACATAATAATTCAAAATTATAGACAATTATATTAATTCAACTTTTATAATAATCCAACCCTTAATGTCCTTATCTTTGTCAATATAAAATTATTAACTGTTTCAGAATGTTTTATTTGGCTATCTCACTGTAATTGTGCCCTATTGTATTGCAATTGCATTACTAAATGATTGTTCTTTTTATTTGCACTATTATGGGTGCGATTTATAACAAAAAGACTTTTATTCCTTTATTTTTATTGTCTATTTTGCTTCTTTTCTAGACATAATTATACATTGCACTCATGAAGTTTCAAGCAGGAAATAGATGACCCTAACAAATCAAATGATTTGAGAATAATTTAATTAAGGAGCTAAAAAGAAAACTTGGCAGGGTAGGAAAGCCAGAAGGAGTCATGCAAACCCGAAAACAAGTAAGGGCAAGTTACTATCCCTCAAACTGAAGGAGGAGAAAACCATGCGCACGGGGCTGCTTATGGCTGCTGACTGGGCTGTTATCTTCAATGTCTGCTTGCCATGAGCCTTCAGCAACCCCGTCCAAAACTGGAATCTTCTTCAACTTTTACTGCCTGCTCGTTCAGTTATACGCATGAGAAGTCAATCCTCAGTAAACTAAAGTTGTATGTAATTCCTTTCTTATGCAAGAAGTAGATGAAATTCTACGTACATTCATGCAGATCCAGCTCAAAATCACATCCTTGACAAAATCTTCAAACTACCTCAGCTGATTTAATCACTATCAGAGCACTAAATTCTGTGTCTGTTTTTGTTATTGCATTTAACACATATCACTAAACTTTCACAATCTTTCTAACGGAAGATGAATTCCTTGAAGAGATGACTGCCTTAATTATTTTTCTTATTATGCAAAAATGAATATTGGGATGGAAAACAATTATTTTTGGCAGGATCCCCAAGATTAAAACAGAACATTATCGGTGAGACTTGTGTATTTTCTTTGGCCCTCCAGTTAAACCAAAGTATCCTAGGACCCCAATAAATGCATCCTTTGTGTCACATATGATCATCACTGATGTGTCCATATCAGTCCTTGTGTTGTACAGACTGATGATTGTTTTATAACATTTCTTCTCCCCTTTATGGTGGTAATTTTATAAGAGGAGGATGTGCCCCATCCTTCTTTGAGCTAGGCATAGCCATGTGCCTAAATAGAATTTGAGAGGAAATGACATGTGAAACTTCAAGGTTAACCTACAAAAACAAAACATTGTATCTTCCACGTTTACTCCCTCCCACAGCTAGAATGTGGACATTTTGGTTGAAGTTGGAACAGATATTTTGGACCATGAAGTGGGAATAATTTGCTGAGGATCCTAGTATACTACATGATAAACAAGCCTGGATTTCTTCTATTGAGTGCCCCAGGTTTCTTTTGTAAGAGAAATAATACATGACTTATTTAAAGCACTGTTATTTGGGTCTTCTCAGAGTTCGACTGACAACCCATCCAACTCTGATAATTCATTCATCCTTGCCCTTTACACACTGTTAAGTTCTGTTTTGCCATTTTCCCTATTTGAAAAAAAAAAAAAACAGCTAAGATGCAATGTAAATCAACATATAAAATATCATTGCAAATATGTTTTATAATTTTCCAGGTACCTTTTCTAAAAACAATTAATTCTAAGAAAAGACTTTAATGTAAAGAATTCTCATACTAACAATAAGTTAAGATAAAGTGAATTATTTAATAGTAACATTTAATATGAAGTCTTTTAAATCTAGTTGAATCTCCTGAAATTATACTAAGCTTATTTTGTTCCATTTATTAATTTGGTCACTCACAGAATGGATACTCCTCAATGTTAGGGGCTTTTTTTTTCCCTAGAAAAATGTAATTGCAAGTATCTTAATCTAAGAAAAAGAACCAAAGATTCCTCAGATGTTTGTTGATATTTGTTGTTGTTGAGGGGATAGCAGCAGGTGAGGGGAGGGTAGAAGAAGGGTGGATGGATATATCAACACACAAGATGTCCATGTATGGACATATCACAGTGGATCCCAGTTACAGTTGATCTATACAACTCATATGTGTCAATGATCATGATTTAAAAAGAAAGAAAAAGGACCCATGGAGGAGACTATAAATTTTTAAGGTTGTAAAAAGACCACTTAATGGGTTAAACAAGTTTTTTTTAATTAGTGATATTAATAGTGATTTTTTTATTTGTTGACAAGCTTTTCATTTCCTAACAGACACAGACTACAGTGATCACATGAACACAGAAGACTGGGGCAGCTGGAGAGTTGTTGTAGTTGGAGGCACCCTCTTACCCACCCTGAGACCCACCCATTACCTTGAGGGTAGAGAACCCTCTCCAGGCACACTCATAACTCATTTTTGGTGCACCACTGACCACAGTTAGAAAGCTCCGGATTAAGCCACTAAGATCTCAGTGGTCAGAGAATCACTCCAAAAGCAAAAGCCATTTTAACAGTAAGTTGATGAAATGAAACAAAGAATCATTTAAAGCATACTGTTCATGTACCCTCTCAAAGGAGAGAAACTGAGAAAATTAAATTTGCAAAATGTTATAGTATCATCATCCATTAACATTTATTGAACAACGAATCATTAAGGGAATAGGATGTACGACTTTCGACTAGAAATGGTTATTCTCTAAAGATGCTTTCAATTTGTTTAGCTCATATAATTCTGATATTTTGTGACATTTCAAGTGTGTAGTAAGCACAATAATTAAAATTCTATGTTGACATTTTCATGCTTTTTTAATGAATTTCTCATAAATTTATTTGAAATGCACATGCAATAATTTAGAATTTAGTACAAGTTAATCTTAGTAATTTAAAGAAGTGGCATGTATTCCTTGTGTTCCTGCCTTAAACAGAGTAAATTTGACAAGTTTGAGACATTATCTCTAGCAATGACCTCCTCACTCAATAAAATTGTATTTATATCTTTAAAAATCTGAAGAGAATATAAATGTGTATTTAGGCAGCATGAGCAGCATAGTAATGAGAGGTTTCCATAGGATCAAAAGAGCCTTTTATCAAACTATTATATAAACTTAATTGTCACTTTGCTACCAATAGAAGTCATAATTTAATAATGGATGCCATTTAATGATCCCCTGCTGGTCCTTGACAAACACTAGCTCATTTACATTTGTTCTTAAAACAACCCTTCAAGGTGAGTTTGTGATCCCTACTCCGCAGAAGAGAACAAGAGTCTTGGAAAGGTTAAGAAACTCACCTAAGGTCACAGAATTACTAAGCGGTTATCTCATTCACCATTAGTTCATGCACCAGGAATATTGCAAATCTATTATAGCTTCTTTAAATAAAATAGACTTTTCATCTGAGCCTGCATCACAGTGGGCTAAAGGTGGGTGTCTTCACCACCATATATTTTTACACAAACTAACCTGGCCTTCTCTGAGATCACTTTGAGAAAGAACAACAGGGACCTGCTACATCTAGACACACCAGCATTTCTGTCTCTCCTATCCAAGGGTTTGTTTCCAACTTCAAAAGAAACACTTTTTTTCTCTCTTACAAATTTAGCTTCTTTTAATATTTCATGGAGTAAAAAGTTGGGAGTTACAGCCAACTAATACATTTAGTTCTATGCATTCTCACTTGAGACAATGAAACCTAAGTCAAGTTGCTTAGATGGCCAAAAAAAAAAAAAAATCAGGAAAAAAAATATTTAAGTGTTCTTAAAAAGCAATTAAACAGTTAAAAAATATTATTCAGCTATACTGCATTCTTCCCAGCATACAACTAGAGGTTATTAAAACATAGCAACACTGTGTTATCTAGACCATCTAGACTCTGACCGTGAACATCATAGGAGGGGACAAGATGAATTACCACCACCAGCATGACTCACTCCTCAGCTGACCACAACCCCATGTCGGAGAATTAAATACTTTCATCCTACTCTAATAAGAAATTTACTCATTTCATGAATATTAAAGGCCTTTTTAGGACAACAAATACTTCCACTAAAAGGCAATATGTTCCTTGTGGAGTAGGAAGGGAAGCAAAGGAGATTGTGCACAATGGTGGTACCTTGCAGTGTCTAGAGATGGATTAGATATCACTTTCCTCCTTTCTTTAAAAGAAATGCCAGGCTGGGGAGATAGCTCAGTTGGTAGAGTGCTCGCCTCACAAGCACAAGGCCCTGGGTTCAATCCCCAGCAACGCACAAAAAAAAAAAAAAAAAAAGAAAAGAAAAAAGAAATGCCCACCCTTAGGAAAAGCATTGTGCTTGCTCTAATCTAACCAAATACACTCAGCAGATAAACTAAAATAGGTATACTTATTCTCGTACTTGAGGAAATATTGAGAAGGATGCACAATCTCTAAAATGACACAAGGGGAGAACGCCACTCATTCTTTTATAGCACTGCTGTGTTCCTGAGAAGCATCACAGCAGAAGTCTTAACACACAGTTATGCTAAAAACAAACAAAAAAAAAATCCTACAAGGAATAACTGAGCAAAACACCACGCGCACACACACACACACACACACACACACACACACACACATTTAGAAACAATGAAATATTGATGTGAAACATTGGATCCAGAAACCCAAGATTCTTCTCTGTGAACAGGGATGCGATTCCCATGGATAGAGATTCACAGAGAATCTCTAAAAGTGAGGCTTGTGGGAGTAGAGATACCCTGTACTGGTCAACTTTTTGTCACTGTAACCAAAATACAACAACTTAGAGGAGGAAAAGTTCATTTTGGCTCAAGGTTTCAGAGGTTTAGACCACACTTGACCAGCTCCATTGCTCTGGTAGAACATCATGGCCAAGGGGCATGGAGAGTACAGCTGCTCACCTCAAGGTTTCCAGGAAACAGAGAAAGGGAAGGGGTGGAAGGAAAGATGAGCCCTTCCAGGACACACCCCCAGCAACTCACCTCCTCTAGCCACTCCCCAGAGTTACCACCTACCACAGTTGTCTTTCAAACCAGGATAGAGTTCTCAAAACTTAGCCATTTCACCTCTGAACATCCTACATTGACACAGGAACTCTTAGGTGACACCTCATACTGAAGCCATAACCAACCCTAAGGAAGGGCAGAAAATCAGGCATATCCACAATGCTCTTCTCGTCCTTCGATGCTTTCCCACTGGGATCTTTGAGAAAGTTCAAGTTGTCAATAACTTTAACTCTCTGTTCTTAAATTGCGAGTCTCCTATTCAGGGGTGCAAAGACAAAAGGAGGAAGGAGGCATGATGTGCTTGTCCCTTTTCTGCTTCCTGTGGAGACAAGGGGTCTGTTATTCAAGGGGTCTAGTGCCTGGATGATGGTCCTTGAGCAGCAAATGACAATGACACAGCAATGCTGGGAAGAGTGAGGAAGAACTACAAGTTTCTGAGGGACCCAAAGGGGAAATGCCAGAGAGATGAGAAGACTGAAATCCTGCTTATTTGTACAATTTAGAGACAGATTCTTAAGCTGTCCTCTGAAGAAAGGTTCATGTGAAAGAGAGATAAAAACCAAGGTTGCTCTTATTTAACAAAGGTTATCAGCAACTAGTTATAACTAATTCATGTTTGCTTCCAACAAAAATGTACCAACATCTATATGCCAGACGCTGTGATGAATTTTTTTTTAAAAAATCATCTCTGCTGAGACATTGATTTTCTAAAGTGGAACATGGTCCAATGAACAGAAAGTATGTTACAATAAGTGCTGTGATAGATTTACATACACATTGCTGTGGTAGCATGTAAAAGAGCCATGTCATTCAGCTAGATGGAATCATGGAAGACTTAACAGAGGAATCCAGCTGAGCCTTCAGAGAGTACAGTTTATCCAGGCAAAGTTTGAGCCTCAGGAAGATGAGAAGGAGTGAAAGGAGAAGTTGAAAATAGTGTGTATAGTATGCAAATGCATGGAAGACATAAAATAGGGCTTAAATGGGGAATTAAAGTTACTCCTTATGACAGAGCAGACTTGTACAAATGGGGAACGGGGAGAGATGAAGTTGGACAGCTGGTCATGCAACTTTAGAATGAAACCTTGGACCTCAGCTGACTTAAGAACTATAATGAAGGGCTTCTCCAAAGCAAGATAAGATCCACACTGTCTGTAGAATAATTTAAATGTTGGGGGATAGGATAGGCACACACTATCCAGGGTTACCAGATGGTACCATCTTGTGTATATATTGATCAGGATCACAGAGGCTAAATTTTACATGTCAAAAGTTGATTGAACTAAACCACAAAGTGACTGATGGGAATCTTCTTTCCAGAAAAACCAATGTGAACTCACTGAGGGAAGCTTCCACCCTCAGAGTCTCACAATCACCACTCCGGGGAAGTACTTCAAGTAAATATATAGGCTATATCTTTCCGGAAAAGTGTCCGGGGCAAGGTGGTATAAGGATCCCCTTTGTATCTGAGAACACTCAAGGAAGTTTGGTCAAATGGGTTAGGACAGGGAAGATCAATCCATTTTCCAGGAAAAGCTGAGGTGAAGAAGATGGCAGTCAACCCTTTTGTGCTTGGGTGGTTGAAGAAGAAACATGTCTCGGCCTCAGCAGCTTAATTCTAGAGAAGGCAAAAGGTGAATATTTCCTGGCCTCTAGTGAGGGGCCAGTCTGGGCCCTGCACTCTCCAGGACACTGGGACCCTGGGAAATGGATGCTTATAGGACTGAGATGGGTGCTTGTAGAACCAAGGACCATCCTTAGCTGGAGGCAACAAAGAAGTGGGATCACACTTCCTCCAAACTAAAGGTGCTGACAGAGCCCTGGAAGCTCCTCCTAGGAGAGTCCTGCAGTGGTGAGAAGCAATAGCCACAGCAGACAAGAATTCTCCATGCCTCAAATTGACATCGGAATTTTGAAAGGGATATTCCTTGGACCAAATGAGGGAGGGCATGTGGCCCTTTTACTTATTTTTCAAAAATATTTTTAGTTGTAGATGGACACGATACCTTTATTTTGTTTACTTTTGTGTGTGTGGTGCTAAGGATTGGACCCAGTGCCTCACACCTGCTAGGCAAGTGCTGTACCACTGAGTCACAGCCCCCAAACCCCCTTTTACTTATTTATTGACAGCTTACTTCTTTGTTTTACAACATAGATGACATTATATGGATATTTGCAAGTGCTTTACAAATATGAACTTGTTAAATTCTCACAACAATGTGTTAGGCAGCGCTATTATTAGACCCATCTTTTAGATGAGTAAAGTAAGGCACAGACAGGTGGAATGTTTCACCGAACATCAGACTGCTAGTAAGAGATAGAAGCAGGAACCAATCTCGGTTTATCTAGATTACATGCTCTTGAACACAGTTGGTTTACTTTTCATTACTTGTTGAGAAAATAAAAGCGTTCTCAGAAATCACCCCTCAATTTTGCAGAAAATTGCATACTAGCTACCTTTTACTTAATCCTTATAACAACTCAGTAAGTTGAAGATTTTTATCTTCAGTTCATAAATGAGGAAACAGACTCAGTGGTGGCTCATTCAAAGTCGCATAGGTAGAAGTCAGAGCCAAGTTTGAAACATGGGTTGTGTGAGTCTAGTTAAGAGTTCTTTACATGGAACCACATTGTCAGTTACTAGAAAGATCTAGGGGAAGTAAGTGATAGGAGGTTGCAAAAGACACAGATGATCTTAAAAAAAAAAAAAAAAAAAAACTTTTAAAGGAGAAAAAAGTCAAGATTCAAACCTGCCTGATATACTGACTGCATATCAGCTTTCATAACCTATCACAGTCCACACAGTGCAAAATCAGTCAATCTCTTTTACTGTAGCTTTGTCAAAGATCTCTCAAGGGAAGTGTAAGGATTTACGGAGTTCATGTTGCAATCTAGTCCATTATGAGAACTCTAAAGTAATTAGACCCAAAACCAGCAATTGCATATCCTCATCTGCTAGGGAAACAGAGATGGGTACATTATCTAGTTAAGTACCCCCAGTTACTGTGTTATCTGTAAGTTTTGAACATAATCAGACAAGAATTGCACAACTTCATGGTTTGACAGTGTCAAGAAAGATCACTTCTGATGGGAGATAAAGGTTATTCAAATATTTGAAATGTTTGTCTGAAATAAAAACCAATTTCCATCTTTAGACTTATTTCTTATGACACACAACTACCACAATTGTATTGAAAAATAAATGTATATTAAAGAGTAAACACTTCCCCATTTCTTTCTTATTTTGTTTTAAACAGATGACTCAAGGTTTTACCCTCAAAATAATCTTATCATGCTTGTTCTAAACTAGATTTTTCATATTGTAATATCTTTATTTGGTTCCCTCTTTTGTTTCTTAATTTATTTTTAATGCCCAAAGAAGTATTTAATGAAAGGGGTGAATGTATGTGGTCCTATTTTGTATTACCCACATGATTATAACATTTAAAATCATTATATTGTATAAAGAATAATATTCCTACTTCAGGAACTGTAGTATAAAGATAATAAAGAATATACCTTTAAAAATGATGCTTAAAAGGTATTCTGACTGAATAGTAATGTGAATGACTGGAGATTTCTTTTTTTTTTATTGTATACAAATGGGATACATGTTGTTTCTCTATTTGTACATGGAGTCAAAGCATACCATTTGTGTAATCATACGTTTACATAGGGCAATGATGTTTGATTCATTATTTTTCCCTTCCCCCCACCCCTCCCACCCCTCTTTTCCCTCTATACAGTCCTTCTTTCCTCCATTCTTACCACCCTCCTTATCCCTAACCCTAAACCTAACCCTAACCCTAATGCTAACCCCTCCCACCCCCCATTATATGTCCTCATCCGCTTATCAGCGAGATCATTCGTTGTTTAGTTTTTTGAGATTGGCCTATCTCACTTAGCATGATGTTCTCCAATTTCATCCATTTGCCTGCAAATGCCATAATTTTATCATTCTTCATTGTGAAGTAATATTCCATTGTATATCAAAATAAGAAGAGTGACATGATTTGGACTCAGATAAAATAGCAGAAACACTGACAAAACCAGCTTATACAAGTTATGGACTTTGCCAAAAGGGCAATAATAAGCTCATGAAAACAAAGGATATAGTGGGGACTCAACACTAACTGAATCTGACTCCTGGGCCCCCACCTGTTGTGTGGGTATATTTTACACTAACCATTCCTGCAACAGATTCTTGGGCTCTGCTTCCCAGAGGTCATGATGGAAAATTGCCCCTACCAACTACCGTCAAGTGTATTATATTGTCTATTCAAGAGGGTAGCTACATTGGGCTGAAATCTTTAATCCCAGAGTTAGCTTCACAAGGGGGATATTTACTGTCATGGTGACTTCTTTGACTCAGTGTGGATGGGAGAAGGGCTGTCTCCCCAATGGTAAGACAAAAGACGAGCCATGTATCGAACAAGCATCTACCTACTATTCAAAGTTTGAAAAGTCTGTAATGCAAATCTGTGAAGCACATGATACTATAATTACGAAAGAAATAATTATTGCTTTAAACTATGGTACACAGATTGGGGAAACTATCCTCAAAGGGCCTGTCAAACAGAAGAGAATACTGCTTATTGGAGGCTCAATGAAAATCAAGAAAGGAAATAACCATCAAAATAAAAATCATCATTCTTTCAAGGCTTTATCCATGTTTTCCTGTTTTCTCAGCCCACCCACTGGAAGCCCTCCTTATCTTCAACAAATCCCTTTCCTAAGGAGAAGCAATGCTTTAAGAGATATTACAAGGTCACAGTATTCCCCTGACAAATGTCAAAATCTAATGTAACAGGGAATCACTACTTTCCAAGAAATCCTATCCGACAGTTAATAATATGTAAATGGACTATCAAAGGTCCTATAATGTATGCAGAAGTAAAGTACACAACACCTTAAGCCAAGTTCAGGAATTCATTTTCATGGAATAAAAAAGATAACATTCAAAATATGTAGCACCAGTTATAATCTTCCATTCTAGAGAAAAAGAAACTGAATTTTTAACCCCTAACCAAAAAAAAAAAAAATCAACTTATGCCAACTACAGTATTTATTATTAGAAAATTTCAACTCTCTATCTACAGTGTGAAATTTAATAAAGCAGCTATTTGACACCATAATACTTGCAAGGGCATAGTACCGGGAGATGGAAATAGGGTAAAACCTAATAACATGCACAAAGTTCCAAAAGAAAAACATATTCTAGTGTCAACATGACAGTTAAAATTCAAGGTTGAAGGTACATACTTGTAATAATGTGGTATTACTCATCTTCAAAGCATTTACTCCTGAACAACTAGTCTATTTTTTCAAAGAAAAAATATGGAACCACTTCTTCTAAGTTGTAGGAAAAAAACACATCAATAATATGATGGATAAATACATCATCTTTTATTAAAGCAAAGGAAGTATTTGCATAAAAATTAATTGGAGTAAAAAAATTGAACATCTTAACCCTGAAATGAACATAAGCTTCAGTCTTGAGCTTCAATGTAGAAAGTGTCAATGAAGGTAGGAGCTTTCCTGTGTGTTTCCTCAAAAGTCAAGTGAATTCTAGAATTCACAAAATTACCTAGGAGATTCAGGTTCCCCAAATGAAATATTTCCAACATCTAATTAGTAGAGTATTTTAATAGAACTCTAATTTATTTCCTATAGAATATTGACAATATAATCAGAAAATCAACTCTTGTGCAATCTGGAAGATCTTTTGTGAAGCATCTAGTAACCCATTTGGGGGCTTTAAAAATAAGGAAATTAATACATTGTTGTGTGTTTAAAGCAGATTACTATACCTTATTAGTGTAGAGTGTTCCACTTTTATGAAGTTTAAGCTTTGACATTTGTCTCAACTTACCTGTTCAGAGCAATATTAGGACAGAGATTTCTCTATTCTGTTGACTGATGCAGCACACACACACACACCTAGAACAGAGTCTGGCAAGCAGTAGAGATGTGATAGGATTTGTCAAAGTGATTGATATCCTTTGGGTTTAGGTCAACTTTATTTTCCTCGAAGCAGGATATAGATGTGTGTGTGTATATATACTATACACATCTATATACACACACACATATATATGGAATTGTTTATATTTTTCTCTATAGTGACACTCCTTCTAGTAGGTAATTTTTTTAACTAAATCAAATAGAAAATTATAGTTCATATTCCCTTCAGTGATTCGGGATTGTTGGAGTTCTTAAGGATATATCAGTAAATTTCTGTCATAGCATAGACAACAAAGACTATCAGCTTATCCTGAAAGCAAGCCATAAATACATGTTTTTCTCAGCACTCAAAGTATAATGGCACCTGAATACTCACACAATACTCCAAAAATAAAGAAATAATCTTATTAAAGATTAGGTAGAAATATAAAACTATCCCATTCTAAAATAAGAGTATATATTCAAACCAATAGGTAATATCATGCTTCATTAAAGTCAAAAAGTCAAGGATTCTTGACAAGCATTATTGGACATGGTTTAGGATATTTAGTCAATTAAATTTGAAGAGAGAAGAAATAAGGGAAAAAGAAAAATATTACTTATAAAAAAAATATGTCTATCTGCCTTTCCTCACTCCCTCTTTCCCTTATCAATATTTTGTTTCTAAATGTTGTATTTCTTCCCACTACATCTCAGCTCCATGAGGAAGGAATATTTATTTGTGCTGCTCATTTCATGTTCAGAGCAACAACCCTATCTGAAACATAATAAGTGTTCAATAAAACTTTGTTGAATGAGCAAACATGAGGTATGATTATATTGTCAATTCAACTGGAAAATTCAAACTTCTTAACAAAATATATATCAATGAATAAGAATTAGGTAGAGTGAATTATTATAAACTACAGTTTTCTAAATATTTCCTTGTGGAGGATGTCACTCTATTAGTCTGTATGTTTGATGCATTTCTCATCATAAGCAAAATTCTCTTACAGTTTAAGATAATTATTTTCTATTTTTTACTACCAAATGGCATGTAAGAATGAAAAGTAATTGTACCGATAACTTCTATCCTAAAGATAAAGTAATCTATTCCATATGCATGTATAATTATATGTTCATATTTTAATAGTTACTAATTGTATTATATATACATTTTTTTCAGCTTGCCAAGGTTTTTAAGAATGAAGACCACATTCTGATTTTTGTAATGATGTAATAGGTGCTTAGCCTAGAAGCTAGTATTAAGGTGTTATCTTCAACACACATGTACGCACTCGTACACAAACACACACATACACACTCACACACACACACACACACACACACACAGTTGTCTGTTTATCTCAACTGATATACGTGAGAAAATTTATTTTAAAAGGGAGAAAAAAGAGGAACCAGTGGAGGAGAGGAATGAAGTGATGATGTCGTGCTGTTTCCATTTTGGTCCCTCTCAATGACTTGGAACCCTTCTGGTCAAGGACCATAGGAATGCTTCTTTTGTGAGACTGTGCACAGCAGAAGCAGGACTCCTGTGGGGTTCTGGTGACAACTGTGGAACATTTTTTCCATGCATGAAAATGTAGTCCTCTTTCCTAAGTGAAGATGAAAAACTATTTCAGAATGACTGACGTTGGTTTCTCAAATAACTCAAGTCAAACTGTATCAAAATAATTGAAAATGCAAAAGAGCACTGCTAAGGCTGTTTCGCTTGCCAATGGCAGAAATCTAACTTGAACTTACTTTCGTATTTGAGATAAAAGACGCTTTTTGTGAAGTAAGTGGACTACACTACCCAAAGGGTAGAGAAATATGCAGCCCTAAGAACTGGCTCTTGACTCTCTCAGAACTTTTCCTCTAGCATTTGCAGATTATTAATTCTCAGGGCTGGAAGCTTCTTTTCCTTTGAAAACCTCTTTTTCCACCTACAAGAAACAGGACTGCTAGAGTGTCCCAGATGTCACATCGAATTGGTTTCCTAGGATTATTCTAACAATGTACCCCCAGATATCGTCTTATTAAAAAAAAAAATGCCTCCTGTTCTGGAGGGTAGCAGGCTGAGATGAAGGTGCTCTCTGGGCATTTTTCCTTCGAAGGTTCTAGGCAGGGTCTGCACCTGGCTGCCCTCAGGATTTTTTAAAGTTTCTGAGCTTGTGCCTGTATGATTCTAGTCTTCACAGAATAAGGTATGTCTCTGTGCCCGAATTTCTGCTTTGTATTTTTAATATTTTTTTTTTCACTAAAGCCTCAGGTTTTGTTGATGTGTTTTGTTTTGTTTTCTAACAGGAATTGAACCAAAGGGTGCTTAACCACAAGTCAAGCCCTTTTTATTTTTTATTTTGAAACAGGGCCTTGCTGAGTTGCTTAGGACCTCACCGAGTTGCTGAGGCTGGTTTTGAACTTGCAATCCTCCTGACTCAGCCTCAAGTTACTGGGATTACAGATGTGTGCCACTACACCTGCCCTCCCCCCCATTATGGTAAAATTGACAAATAAAAAGTAGATATATTTAAGTATACAACTTGATGTTTTGATATACACACACAGTGTGAAATTATCACAATCAAGCTAATTAAAATATTCATCATTTCACACAGTTGCCTTTGTGGGTGGTGGGGTAAAAATACTTAAGATCTAGTCTCTTAGCAAACTTAAAGTTTACATTATTAAAGATTAGAGTCACATGCTGTACATTAGGTCTTCAGAACTCATTTATCTTATGACTGCAAGTCTGTACCCTTTGACCAACATTTCTCCTTTTCCCCCGCTCATCGTCCTCTGTTAACCAACCTTTTACTCTATTTCTATGATATCAACTTCCTTATCTTCCATATGTAAGTGAGATTAGGCAGCACTTGTCTTTCTCCATGATGTAGATGGAGGAACAGGTAGAAAATGATACCGAGAAGACATCAGCTATAGGAGTTATGTGAATACTATGTACTTTTAAATGAATAGCTCCATGTGACTGGGATAGATTATATTTTTCAAAGATAGCTACACACACACACACACACACACACACACACACAACGTAGATGGTATACAACATATATGTAAAATGCATCACATACATTAACTATGTAGCTTTCTTACACACACACACACACACACACACACACACACACACACAGGTATAGTTCCCATCTCACATGCCTATCTTACAACATGACTGACATTCTTCCCACTGAAAGTGAAGTCTAGGTTCTTTCCCCTTAAATCTCGGCAGACATTTTTCACTGTCTTAAGTAACAGTAGACTGTAGAAGTGATACCACCTGCCTTCTGAGGCTAGACTCTTATAGAAAATATTGCTTCTGCCTGGGCTTGTCTCTGTTTTTCTCTCACTGAAACCCAGTGACCATGTTTTGAGGAAGCACAGGTCTCATGGAGAGGTCTCAGCAACAGCTCCAGTGAAAGAATCATGACAGCCAACATCACAGGTCATACCAGAAATAAACAGGCCTTCAAGTGACTCTCTCCCCAGCCTTCAAGGCTTCTAGCCAAATTCCCAGACGTAGTGGATCAAATTTCCAAAACACAACAACATTAAGAAATAAATGGTGCTATTTTTAGCCACTGATGTGGGTTGAATTGCTTCCCCAAAATTCGTTTTTGTTGTTCTAGCCCCCAGTATCTCAGCAAGTGACTGTGTTTGGAGATGGGGCCTTTAGGGATGTGATTAAGTTAAAATGACATTGGTCGTGTGGGTCCTAATCCAATCACCGATGTCCTTATAAGGAAAGAAACAGAGACACCAGAGGAGCCTACACCAGAGAATAAACCATGTGAGGACACACTAAGAAGTGGCCAACTGCAAGCCAAGGAGAGAAGCCTCAGGAGAAGTCAAATCTGCTAAAACCTTGATCTTGGATTTCCAGGTCACAGAGCTATTTAAACACGAATTTTCAGTGTTTAACACCCCAGTCTGTAGTATTGTTATGGCAGGCCTAGCAAACTCATGTAGGCACTAAGTTTAGAGGCAATTTGTTATGTAACAGCAGATAACTAATACAATGATATTCAACTAGAGTAGTATGTGTTAAATTACACAAAACATCTTTGACTTGTTGGCACACAGAATGAAACTATAGCCTTGATGCTGACAGTTGTCTTAGAAATACTACAGTGACAAGTCTAAACAAATATATAAGTGTAATATAATTATTTACATTATATGCATGCCTTAGGGCAAATAGATTGATAACTCAAGCTCTTTAAAGATGAAGCACCATAAAAGCATGCCATTAAAATGTCCTCAGTAATAAATATTTCTATCATCTTTACTTAATGAATGTTAGAGAGTTTATGCCTTATACAATGTAGAAATGTAATGTTGAAAATACTTCTACTTTAAATACATGTTCAGCAATTATCCAAGAATCATTCAAACTGTGCATAAATAATGAAGTACCTTCTTTGATATAACTTCAAAAGATATAATCTTCCAATGGGAAATAATATTGAAGAAAGGCAGTTTTGATATGCAGGATTCAGAAATACAGTGGCAAGATTTTTTAAATGGTGTTAAAAAAGATTATGTTGAGAAATCTATGAATCCAAGAAGAATGGAGGCAGTAAATTGTTAGTCTAAAGAAATGGCAGCTACCTTGAACACCATCTTACAAACAGTATTTATACTTTTAAGGATAGTTACCTCCATGTTACAAAGGCCGAAACTAGCTCAGAAAGATTAAGTCACTTGAGCAAATTAAGTCACCTCACACTTGGAGTTGAGACTGTTAACCATCATTGTAATCAGTAGCAGCCAGAGTGAGGTAAATCATGAATTTTACACTTACATGTGAACCAATACTATAAATGTTTCAATAGCAGATTACATATATGATCTCATTCATTTATCTCATACAAATGTATACTCCAATTATCAAGGAATGTGACCCACAAAATTTGACAGCTCAGAAACATCCATCACTATTAGTGGAAGACTAATTGTCTTCATTCAAGCTGCTGTAACAAAATAGCTTAGACTGGGGTGATTTATAAATAACAGAGCTTTATCTCTCACAGTTCCAGAGCTTAAGATGGTCAAAATCAAGGCACCAGCATATTTCATGTTTGTTGATGGCCCATTTCTCAAAGATGGCACCTGGGGCCTTCTGTATGTCCCCCATGCATTCCCTCATGGCGGATGGAGCAAGGCAGTTCTCTTTGACTTCTTTTTACCATGGTGCTGACTCCATTCATGAGGTTGAAGCCCTCATGATTTAATCACTTCTTAAAAGTCCTCGCCTCTTAATACTATTACATCAGGTGATTGGTTCCAACATATGGATTGGGGGGCTCCAACACTAAACCCTAGCACATAATTTAAGTTCAGGTTCATGGCAGAATTAGCTTCAGGTATGCAGAGAAACATGATAGTTCAAGTGGCCACTGATTGTTCAACTTAGCATTCCGTACTCACACACATCCCCATTCTTTTGATAACAGAGCCAGCTGCTGACCTTAAAGGTAGAGCAGGTGACCCAGTGAAACTAATCAGTTCTTTCTCCTAGGAAATTTAATTTTAATGTCATCTCATAGAATCTGACAGCAGGTCCTATGAGAGAAAAGGTTACAAATACTTGTACTGAGATCCCCAGAACTGCAAACATCCTGTGACATCCTGAGACATATTTCTTAGCAGTCCATCATTTTGTTCAAATTTGGCCAGCTGCCACCTGGTCACTTTTATGAGTGTCTTAGTAGATTCAGTTTCTAGTACTTTTAACCAAAGAATATTAAGTGGAAACTGGTACCAGAAAATGAGCTACATGCAACAAAGTCAGAGAAATGGGCAGAATTTAAATCTTGTCATTGGTCCAAAAATAAGATTCCTGTCAATATGTAAGATTCCTATAAATATGCAAAGATGGGAAAGGAAGAGACATGATGCTCAGTAGTGAAACATCCTCTCATGTTGTTGTCTGTGGATCCCTGGCGGGGTGGGTAAGGATCTAGGGGAATAGGTACCTTCTGCCACAAATTCAAATGGGGGAAAGAATACCAGAATCACAGGTATGATGGTTGATTCTGATAGAATTTGATATTTTAGAGTGACATCCTGTATCAAAACTCTCAAGATAGAATAAAACTCAGGGACATCTTGCTGTGACTTGAAGCCATGGGGATTAGTAACTAGAAATAAAATTCAGACGAGTTCTACTGCACTGCAAAGCAAGTTCATCCCCTCTGAGTAAAGAAATTGCCTCTCACAGAGCCCGTAAGAGTGTACATCAGCCATTAGCAATCCTCTGCTTCCAACAAACAATAGTGAAGCACAATTTGTAAAATGTGTAACTAAAATCAGAAACCTTTACCTCAGCACTCAGGTCTGGTCGTTTATCTTTTCCATTACAGACAGAATAGCTGGCCACACATTCCACTCACCTGACCCAGAGAATTGGCCCATGTCTCAGGTGGCCTGTTGACACTGAGAGCAACGGAGGTTCATTCCCATCCCATTACCACACACTCTGTGCTGGTCCCTCTGCAGGAACAAAGCCAGTTATTTTTGAAATTTAGTGTCTGAAATAGGGGCCTCAGCAGTCATCTTTAGCTCCCTTCCTGTCTTGTATCCTCTTGGGTAGTCCAAAGAAATTTCGCACATCTGTGAATAAGGTTGTCTTGAAGCTTTTCAATCCTTACCTCTGCCAAGTATTCTTACTGCACTGAGGTTTTTAAATATTTTGTAGAATCCCTTCAAAGTCAACTGATATTTGAGATGTTTCCCTAACCTCTGCAAACCAATGCTTCAGCAAAGTTGTAATGATGGTGGTAGCCCATGGAAATACAGATTCTTGGTTTTCCAGTCATCTTGGGTGAAGACCCAAAAGATCTTCGCCCTAGGCACACTTCTTCAACACACTTAATCAAATAAAATCAGTCATATATGTTGTGATAGGTCATCCAAAATCCCTCTACACCTCATTCTGATAATCCTGAATCCATGGATGATACCCACCATCAACCTTAGATATTACTATAGCTCTTTATGCTACAATCTTTTGATCAAAGATAATCACTGACCACTATCATAGTTTCTTTTACTACATCTTAGTCAGCCTTGGTTTTCCACCATTTTGTACCACTCCTGCCCTTGGTCCCTTACAGAGATGTTCCTCACAGTTCTCCTTCCTGATCAGTCCATGTTCAACCATAGGAGACCCTCAACTCTTCACAGCAGAAGTCCTGAATCTTCCTGGGCTTACATAAGGAGTTTTCTATAAGACAATCCAGAAAGATCATTAATTGTGTGGGGAAGGGATAGCATTTTCAGACTAAGGCTGTTTGTTATGATCGTTTTTCAGTAAAAGATTCGTTTTTAATATAATCTCAGTATCCAGATGAAGCCTTATCCATGCCAAAACTGTAGTATCTAGGATTATTCCAAGTTAGAAATGACTGATGGGGATGTTCCTAGAAGGGTCTCTCCACTTGAGACCATTTTAATTGTACCTTAAATAAATACAAGAATAAGTAAAATAAGTCACCCAAGGCATCTTTCATTCCATCTAACCACTGACTAACTTACCTAGGGTATCAGGGGTAAGGGCTTACAAAAGGTAGCCCACATGCAGGTGTTTGTGTGTATTAAAGGAAATGGTTAAGAAATACTGTGTAGTCAATTTGGCTTTCATCCTAAAGACAATAACAAATATTTATCGAGATTAAGATAGCAAAATGACATAATCTATAGCATTTTGTGTAAAATTTGCTTTAGCTGCAATATGGAGAAAGAATCAGAGAGGTCAATATGTCTTCACAGAGACCCACAGGGAGGATATTACATTAGGAAGCATGATTGTGATATAAACCATCATGGGGATAGAAGGAATTGGCCAGAGAACACTGTCAACAGGAGTGGTGAATCTCAGTGGTTTTACCTTCCCTCCAGTCTTCATCCTACCTGGACCCTGCTCCTAGACACACACTTGTATATGATCTTCTCATGTACTTCTACCTACCTGGCATGCTTTCTCCTACTCTTTTCTTCCATTTGGCATTCTCTGGCACATCTTTTCCCAAAAGCTAATTGTCTATGTGCATTCCATTGTGTCTACCACTATGAACACAATCTTTTCATACTATGTCAATTCTTTGCACACATGCCTTCTCCTTGAGAGAGGGAACCGTGTTGTACTAGTCCTTCCCCAAGAGTCTATGGTGGATCTTGTCACATAGTAAATAATAAATAGAAGTTTGTTCCTTAAATAAATCAGTGAATACATATCCTAATCACTCAAAGAATCAGCAGGAATTTTATTGTGATGGTTTCCAAAAGTGTCAAAAAGAACTGCACTCTGGTTTTCCACAAATAAATTATATCCTTTGATTCTCCCACAATAAAAGAAAGTGGGACAGGGGAAAGATTGGTAAGAGAAGGTCAGCATAGAACCTCAAACTCCATTCAAGGCAGAGGTGATTTTCCCCTTCTATATGTCATAAATGTGTCGGAAGAAATAATGATCCAGAAATCAGAATACAGTAGTCCCTTTTTATCAATGGGGGATAAGTTCCAAGATTACCAGTGGAGGCCTGAATCTGTGGATATGATTGAACTCCACATATACTATATTCTTGCCCATATATATGTTCCTGTGAAGTTTAATTTATCAATTAGTAAGAGATTAATAATAACTAATAATAAAATAGAACACTAATACTCTGTAATAAAAGTTGTTTTAAACCAATGAATTTTTTTGGAATTGTCTATTTATATTTCTGGATCACATTGACCACTGACCATTGATAACTGAAACCGTGGAAAGCAGAACCGTGGACAAAGGGGAACCACTGTACCAAAATTCATATTTTAGTTTTATAACAATATCCAATTTCTTTCCACTTTCTTCTCCAGATAGTGGAGATTTAACTTGTCCTTTTGCTCTCTCATTGTAAGGGTCTTTCTGAGAAAATCTACTTTTGTGAAGAAAATACATTACCTTTAAAATGCACTTATTTTGAAATAATTTCAAATTCATATTATCACAATTATAAGAGACATTTGAAACACGTTAAATCTTTTGAGAAACTCAAATTGGGGAGCCATTGCATTTGTAATGTTAAATAAAAAGCCAGTTCCCTTGAAAAATGTTCATGTTTGTTGATAACATGTCATCTACATGGTGTAATTGGTTATCTTAGTATTCTAAAGGTAAATTTTAGAATTATTTTCTCATTTGAACTTTAATTTGCAAACTATTGTGTCCTTTTGCATATTTGGTTGCAAATTTGCATAAACAGTATAATTACAATTATCTGCTTTCCCCAAAAGATTAGAAAGGAAAAACTACTAATTAATCTCATTTACATGTGGATAAGGTTAATTGCTAAAACCAATTTTTATTTTCTCTTGCTAAACTGTAATAACTGCTGTCATGCTTATTAAGATACAGCATAGATATTATATTATGTATCAAATTGAATAATAATTATATTTATGTAATATCATTCCCTCTCCATTTTTAAAAATAATTTTCTCCTTATCAAAGAACACATTATCTAATGAGATGGTTGCTTGCTTTCTGCCAGAAAGATTACAATCTCACCTTTATTTAACTGTGTTCATCCATCTTCCCTAGCCTAATTTTATGTTTCTTCTTCTTTTCTCAACTATATACAGATAAATTCAAAAGAAGACTCTTGAATTTATCAAAAATAAAATAAATATTAATTTATATTAATAAAAAATAAGTACTAATATATGTTGACATTTATTTTTCACTTATATCTGTTTTTATTTATTCAGTCAGTCACAGACCATTTACCTGTTTATCTAAGTTCTTGTCCATTCTGCTTTGTGGGTATTTTTTTAATTCAATCCTTCTTCTCCCAATATTCAACATTTATTTTTAAGCTGGTTTAAGTAGTTCCCCATATGTATTTATTAAAACTATACCTCTGGTTTCTACCCAGCCCTACAGATTCCAAATATATCTTTCTAAAATATTTAGGCATGTAGCATTCTCACCTGGAATCCTTCAGAGTCTCCATTTCCTACAAGACAGCCTAAATTCCATAAAACAGCAAGTACAATTCTTCTCTGCATGGTTGGTGCTGTAGCTCAGGGGTAGAGTGCCTGCTTTGCATGCATGAGACCCTGGGTTTGATCCTCAGTACACACACACACACACACACTGGAAAACATTTTTGCCTGGATGTCTATCTTCTGCTCCAACGACCATGTAACCTGGGTCCCAAAAAAGTCATGTTACCAGGAGTTCCTGCAACTCACATTTCATGCCCCTGAAGTTTGCAGGACATCTCACTGTGATGCTGAAAGTTGCTGAGTTTTTTGTTTTTGTTTTTGTTTTTTTTTTGGATGCTCTAGAAATGGGCAGGAAGTCAGGTTGTAATTAGGAAATAGTTCTATGAAAGCATTTCTGTAAAATTGCCTAACGGGGATTTAAAATGTCAAAGACTCCAGTAATTTGTTACAATGTTTCCTCATTTTGAAAACATATTCATTTTTACATACTAATCCTGGAATCATACATTTGTATTATTTTTCCAAAAGTGGGCCCCTGAATCCACCCCTATTCAAAACTGTCCTTACCTATGATCATTTGCCTTAGTAAACTTCCCCTCCTGTCCAATTGGAAAAAAAATCCTACTGAATCTTTAAGATGTTTCAGTAAGATTAAAATTCATCTTCTTAGTTCCCTCTCTCTTAAGCATCCCAGAAATCCTTCAGTCCTTCCTCTGCTTCTTCTGCTAAAGAATATATCACACTATATTTGTGGATTGCATAATTATTTATTTTGTCATAATTGGTTGTTCTCTGTCTCACCTAAAGACAGCTTGGTGAGCATGCAAGGCAATCTGGACACCAGGCACCCTCTTCCTTCCTACATCGCCCCAGTTTTCCTCTGGGAATTCCCTTTCCCCCATAGGTCTCAGCCATGGTGGGTGGTATCTGCAGTTACTCTGCTGTCATGGTCCCTCACTCTATAGGGCTTCTGGAGGCTCCTTGGTCAGTATAGTTGTTTTCCCTCCCAGCACAGCAAACACGTTTCCATATAACCTCCTCTCACTCATGGGATTCCTCTCCTGGGACTTTCAGCTTTGATCTTGTGGACAGATGGTCTCTTTGAAGAAGGGCTTCCACAGAGACCTCTCAACACTTCTAGGATACTAAGCCCTCAGCCTTTCCTTCTGAGATTGCTAGTCATTGTCCAAACCTATATGATCTTCCTGCCACACCACAGAACCTTTCAGCAGGAGACAACATGCTCCAGCCTCCCCTGTAACTAGGAGAGTTTTAGGACTATGTTCTCACCAATGGGTTATGACCAGAAATGGAGGGAACTACCACCCTACCAGGTCCAAAGGCTGTGGACCCCCTCCTCATATTCTCCTTTGCCTTCTCATGGGTGGAGACTGACCACTCACTAGCACAGGACCCCTCCTGATACTTTAAATAACGAAGATTCCATGTTGTACGACTTTGCTAAAAAAGCGCACCCCACAATGTGGGGTCCCAGAAGATGCACACCTCTAAGAGATGGAGCTGCTGCTTCAACCATGAAAAGTGGTTCACCTCAAACTATGAAAAACTGTCACTAGAATCTTTGCTGATTAAATTCTAACAGGAAAGGGAGATTTTCGTTTCCTATTACCCCAATACCTTGCACAGCGCTCAATAAATGTTGAAACACATCATTAAACAAGATTTAATTTTCCAACTATCCAGTGATGAAACAGTGGATGAACTAATCAGATTAGTACTGTGTTATTTCATTCTTTGTTTAAATATAAACTCATCAGTTAAAGATGCTATATTCAATAAATGATTAGCAATTTTTCAAGTAGTGTTGAATGTTGTTGCTTTCTCAGAAAATATAATATGTGGCATCTGAACTGTAACTGTTCAAAGTTTCACTGTTTGACACATTAACATATCTATATTTCAGGGCCTATATGACTCAGAGCAATAAAGTGTTTGGGGATGAATATTCATATTAAATGTTTCCATTTTTCATTTTTGGGAGTCTTTCTGAATAATAAAATTTTCCATGCAGTCTCTTCTTAACAAAATAGCATTGAGTTGAAATTTGCTATCATGAATTTGATAGAATTAAAACTTAATACAATGATTTCCAACCTGGCAACAAATAAGAATTACTCATAACGTTCTTTCTGAAATTCCCATACATGGCTCCACATCCAGATATTTCTTATTTAAATGGTCTAGGAAAGAGCCTTGAAACCTGTACATATTTAAATCTCTCTGGTGATTGTAATGTACAACCTGAATTAAAAAGTAAAGACTCAGAGGGGGAGGCCTCTCAGTTTTCCTACCACAAGTTTCACTGATGTCACAGATCATTACACCCATTGTGCACACTAAAATAGAAAACAAGGACTTTAAAAATGGAAATAATGTGTTCACAGATATTGTGTCTTTATTTGATGTATCATAAATACATCAAATATAAACTACACTGGGGTCAATAAAAAAAAAACCAGGGCTCCTTGGAGACTGGCTGATTTTAGACCTGGAGCAGAGGCCATGCCAGCTGGCCCTGGAACATCACGTTGTGCCAGGGTATAAGGAAGTGCTCAAAACACAATGACGAGGTTCCTTAAGGGCACACAGGAGCCAACAGAGAGAACTCTCAATGGCCGAATATGGAACAATACGTGTAAAAGAATGAAATAACATAGTATTGGATTATAATCCAGAGTGAAAAATAAATGTACTTGAACCCATACTGATATAACAATGATTTAATAAATAAATGGGCAAAAATGGATAAAATCTCCCAGGTAAGATTACAAATAACTTATGTAGAAACGTTTCCTTCAAAGGAGTGGGACTTAACTCCCTTCCCCTGAATTATGGGCTATTCTTAGTGACCTACAGTCAAAGAGGATAGCACAGAAGGAGGAAAGGTGACTGAGAAGGGTACCTACGCAGTGGAGAAACCTGGCCAGCGCTGCCTTAGACACGTGACCACAGTAAACCTCAGCAGTGGGAAGTCATGCTGACTCTCTGGCCTTGAGGAGATGTGCTGGAGTCTTCCTGCCCAACCATGACCCATCTAACCAGGAAAAACCATAAGGCAAACCTAAATGAAGTGATTCTACAAAATACCTGACCAATAGCTCTCCAAACTCAAGGTTATAAAAACCAATGAAAGTCTGAAAAACTGTAACAACCCAGAGGAACCTAAGGAGATAATATGACTAAATGTAACGTGTGATTTAAAATGGAAAACTAGGGTTGGGGTTGTGGCTCAGTGGTAGAGTGCTTGCCTGGCATGTGTGAGGCCCGGGGATCAATCCTCAGTACCACATAAAAATAAAGGTATTGTGTTCATTTACAACTAAAAAATATTTTTAAAATATTTAAAAAATAAAAAAAAAAAAATAGGCCCACTCCCATCTCCAGTGATTTCGCAGCCCAACCCGTGGTCTAGTGTCCATGCTGCAGCTGACCATCTACCAACCCATGGAGTCACCTCTGCTTGCTAGCATGAATTATTCCCCACCTGGAGGCCACCATCCATAGTGGGGCTGCTCTCTTCTTGGGACACCATATTATCAAGTAAATCTCAGATATCAGCCTACTGAGGACTAGGAAGTTTGAACAGTACAGTATAGTTTCATCGTAGAATTTTTTTTATTAGTAATATTATTATAATTATTCCTATTATACCTACTATGATTCCTACTTTTCTTTCCTTTCATTATTATTTTTCTCACTCTTTCTATTTTCCTCTTACCTATCTGTTTCCTTGAAGACTCTTTCTCCCTTTTCTCATGTTCACATCTATTTCTTTTAATTCCACTTTCACTATTCCTATGACCTAGTACCTCTATAGACTCACTTCTTATCTCATTAACATTACATCCTACACCCCTCCCCATCCTCTTTGTCCACCGTTAGAAATTGTAGTCCTTATTGCAAACCTATTGCTTATGCTATAGATAATAATTGAACTCATCATCTGTTCATTAAGACAATACTGTTAATATCTTAATAGGGATTATTTGTGTGCTGCTAATATTGATCTCTCACCTTAAGGTGGGGTATTGGAAACTGCAGGGTCACTATAAGTCTATGGGGGAGGACTGCTATATCTTGGAATCCCACTGCTAAAGGGAAGATGTACAAACAACATGAAAAAACAAGGGAAGAAAGTGTCCCAAACAAACCTCAATGTATATCAATAGTATCCAATGACAGCATGGCAGAAGAAATGTCAGAAAAGGATTTCAGAATGTACATAATTAAAATGATCCATGAAGCAAAGGATGAGATAAGAGAGCAAATGCAGACAATGAACGATCACTCCAATAAATAGTTGAAAGAGCTAATGAGGAAAAAAAAAAAGATCATCCCGATAAAGAGATAGAGATTCTGGAAAAAAAAAAAACAGAAATCCTTGAAATGAAGGAAACAATAAACCAAATTAAAACTCAATAGAAAACATAACCAACAGACTAGATCAGTTGGAAGATAGAACCTCAGACAATGAAGACAAAATATTTAATCTTGAAAACAAAGTTGACTAAACAGAAAAGATAAGAGATCATGAACAGAACCTCCAAGAATTATGGGATATCATGAAGAGAACAAATTTAAGAATTATTGGGATTTAAGAAGGCACAGAGAGATACAAACCAAAGGAATGAATAATCTATTCAATGAGATAATACCAGAAAATTTCCCAAATCTCAAGAATGAAATGGAAGTCAAGTACAAGAAACTTCAGGACACCAAATGTACAAAATTACAACAGATTCACACCAAGTCACATTATAATGAAAATGCCTAACATCCAAAATAAAGATAGAATTTTAAAGACTGCAAGAGAAAAGCATCAGATTACATATAGATTTCTTAGCCCAGACCATAAAAACTAGAAGGACCTGGAACAAATATTTCAAGTTCTGAAAGAAAATGGATTCCAATCAAGAATCTTATACCCAGCAAAACTTACCTTCAGATTTGACAATGAAATAAAATCCTTCCAAGATAAACAAAAGTTAAAAGAATTTACAAATACAAAGCCTGCACTACAGAACATTCTCAGCAAAGTATTCCATGAGGAAGAAATGAAATACAACAATGTGAGTCAGCAAAGGGAGGAACTACCCTAAAGGAATAGTCAATTAAAGTAGAAACCAAGTCAAGTTAAATATCAAAAATAAGCCATATGACCAGGAATACAAGTCATATCTCAATAATAACCCTGAATGCTAATGACCTAAACTCATCAATTAAAAGACAGACTGGCAGATGAGATTAAAAAGAAAGACCCAACAATATGCTGCCTTCAACAGACTCATCTCAGAAACAGACACCCACAGACTAAAGGTGAAAGGATGGGAAAAACATACCATACACACGGAATCAGTAAAGAAGTGGAGGTTTCCATCTTCATATCAGATAAAGAGAACTTCAAGCCAGAGTTAGTCAGAAGGGATAAAGAAAGACATTTCATACTGCTTGAGGGAAGCATAAATCAGCAAGACATAACAATCATAAATATTTATGCCCCAAACAATGGTACATCCATGTACATTAGACAAAACCCTCTCAATTCCAGGAACCAAATAGACCACAACACAATAATACTAGGTGACTTTAACACACCTCTCTCACCATTCGACTGATCTTCCAAACAAAAATTGAACAAAGAAACCATAGATCTCAATAACACAATCGATAATCTAGACTTAACAGACATATATAGAATATTCCATCCATCTATGAGTGAATACACTTTCTCCTCAGCAGCACATGGATCCTTCTCTAAAACAGACCACGTGTTATACCACAAAGCTATTCTTAGCAATCCAAAAAAATAGAGATTCTACCTTGTAGTCTATCAGATCATAATGAAATGAAATTAGAAATCAATGATAACATAAAAAACAAACTACTCCAATACCTGGAGACTAAACAATATGCTATTGAATGATACATGGACAGCAGAAGACATCAGGGGAGACATAAAAAAAATTCTTAGAGGTAAACAAGAACCATGTTATAAAAGCAGTACTAAGAGGAAAATTCATTGCATGGAACACATTCAATAAAAGAAAAAGTCAACAAATAAATGACCTAACTTACAGCTCAAAGCCCTAGAAGAAGAAGAACAGATCAACATCAAAAGTAGTAGAAGACAGGAAATAATTAAAATCAGAGATCAAATCAATGAAATTGAAACAAACAATTCAAAAAATTGACAAAATAAGAAGTTGGTTCTTTGAAAAAATAAACAAAATTGATAAACCTTTAGTCACCCTAACAAAGAGAAGGAAAGAGAAAACTCAAATTACTAAAATTCAGGATGAAAAAGGAAATATCATGACAGACACTGTTGAAATAAAAAACGTAATTAGAAACTATTTTTTTTAAATGTATACTCCAACAAAATAGAAAATCCCAAAGACATTGACAGGTTTCTAGAGACCCAAACGGAATCTGGAGGACATACACAATTTAAACAGATCAATTTCAAGTAATGAAATAGAAGAAGTCATCAAAAGTCTACCAGTCAAGAAAAGTCTGAAACCAGATGGATTCTCAGTCGAGTTCTACAAGACCTTCAAAGAAGAACTCATTCCAATACTCCTCAAAGTATTTCATGAAATAGAAAAGGAGGGAACCCTTCCAAACTCATTCTATGAAGTTAATATCACCCTGATACCAAAAGCAGACAAAGAAAAATCAAGGAAAGAAAACTTCACACCAATATCCCTAATGAACATAGATGCAAAAATTCTTAACAAAATTTTAGCAAATTTCATACAAAAACATATTTAAAAGATAGTGCACCATGACCAAGTAGATGCAAGGTTGATTCAACATTTGGAAATCAATAAATGTAATTCATCACATCAATAGACTTAAAGTTAAGAATCACATGATTATTTCGATAGATACAGAAAAAGCATTTGATAAAATACAGCACCCCTTCATGCTCAAAACACTAGGAAAAATAGGGATAGTAGGAACATACATCAACATTGTAAAGGCCATCTATGTTAAGCCCACAAACAACATCATTCAAAATGGAGAAAAACTGAAAGTATTCCTCCTAAAAACTGGAACAAGGTAGTGATGCCCTCTTTCACCACTTCTATTCAACACCGTGCTTGAAACTCTAGCCAGAGCAATTAGACCAAAGAAATCAAAGGAATACAAATAAGAAGAACTCAAACTATCACTATTTGCTGATGACATGATTATATTTTTAGAGGATCCAAAAATTCCACCAGAAAACTTCTAGAAGTCATAAGTGAATTCAGCAAAGTAGCAGTATATAAAATCAATACTCATAAATCTAACGGATTTTTATTCATAAGTGATAAATGCTCTGAAAGAGAAATTAGGAATATACCCCCATTCACAGTAGCCTCAAAAAAATTAAAATACTTGGGAATCAATCTAACAAAAGATGTGAAAGACCTCTGCAATGAGAACTACAGAACACTAAAGAAAGAAATGAAAGAAAACCTTATAAGATGGAAAGATACCCCAGGTTCTTGGATAGGTAGAATTAATATTGTCAAAATGGCCATACTACCAAAAGCACTCTACAGATTCAATACAATTCTAATTAAAATTCCAATGATGTACCTCATAGAAATAGGAAAAGCAATCATGAAATTCATTTAGAAAAATAGGAGACCCAGAATAGCCAAAGCAATCCTTAGCAGGAAGAGCAAAGCAGGTGGTATCACAATATTAGATCTTCAACTATACTACAGAGCAATAGTAACAGAAGCAGCATGGTATTGGCACCAAAATATACAGGAAGACCAATGGCACAGAACAGAAGACACAGAGACAAATCCACCTAAATACAGTTATCCCATACTAGACAAAAGGGGCCAAAAACATACAACAAAGAAAAGATAGCCTATTCAACAAATGGTGCTGGGAAAACTGGAAATTACACATGCAGTAAAATGAAATTAAATCCCTCTCATCCTGCACAAAACTCAAGTCAAAATGGGTCAAGGACCTAGGCATTAGACCAGAGTCCCTGCACATAATAGAAGAAAAAGTAGGTATAAATCTTCATCATGTTGGCTTAGGACCAGACTTCCTTAACATGGCTCCCAAAGCACAAGAAACAAAAGCAGGAATCAATCAATAATTGGGAGAGATTCAAACTAAAAAGCTTTTTCTCAGCAAAGGAAACAATCAACAACGTGAATAGAGAGCCCACAGAATGGGAGAAAATCTTTGCCACAGGCACTTCAAATAGAGCAGTAATCTCCAGAATTTATAAGGAACTCAAAAAACCTTATACCAAGAATACAAATAATCCAATCAATAAATGGGCTAAGAAAATGAGCAGACACTTCACAGGAGAAGATCTTCAAGCAATCAACAGGTATATGAAAAAATGTTCAACATCTCTAGTAATAAGAGAAATGCAAATCAAAACTACCCTAAGATTCCATCTCACCCCAATTAGAATGGCGATTATCAAGAATACAAGCAACAATAGGTGTTGGCGAGGATGTGGGGAAAAAGGTACACTCATACATTGCTCTGAGGTTGCAAATTGGTACAGCCACTCTGGAAAGCAGTGTGGAGATTCCTCAGAAAGCTTTGAATGGACCCACCTTTTGACCCAGCTATGCCACTCCTTGGCCTATACCCAAAGACTTATGGTTTATGATTTTTTCATAATAATATGCTAACAGTCATTTTCAATGGGTGTCTGGTATATGGAACTCTGTACTACCTTTGAAACCTTTCTGTAAATTTAAAATCATTGTGTAATCAAAAGGTTATGTAAGTACTAAAGATACTCTGAAGAATTGCCATACACATATTCACACAATAAAACAATCATATGACATATGAAAACAATGTTTGAAATTTGTCTTAGAAATTATAAACATGTATTAAGTACCAGAATTAAGGTAACTCAAAATGATAGTAAATTAGGATTTTGTTCATACAAATATACTAATTCAAAGGTTTTGGTCAGGTCTGGGGTTGTGGCTCAGTGGTAGAGCCCTTGCCTGGCATGTGTGAGGCACTGGGTTCTGTCCTCAGCACTTCATATAAATAAATTAAATAAAGGTCCATTGACAACTAAAAAAATATTTTTAAAAAAGGTTTTGGTTAAAGGTGGGGGCAGAAGAAAAGGGGGGTGTACTAGGAAATGAAATTAATCACATATTATTTTATTATGATCATGTATGAATATGTAACAATCAATTTCACTATTATACATGATTATAAAACACTGATTAAAAATTAAAAAAATTTAATTAAAAAACAAAGTTTTTGGTCAAAATAGAAAAACAATATTAATTTTAAATACTAATGTGGCTTTATATTTTCTATGTTTGGAGGTTCAGAGTTAAATGAGAACAATCAGGTGATATGCATTCCCACATCCTATAAATGAAGGGCAAGACCACCTAACATCAAGATACTTGCAGAGTTGACCAAAAATAGTTTTGCCAATACAATTCCTTTACCAATCCCTAGGCTAACAAAAGACTAAGAATTATGGAGGTTGAAAAGGTCAGTAATTAAGGGGGTATTTTAGTCAGCTTTTTCACCACTGTGACTAAATGATCTGACCAGCACAATTATAGAGGAGGAAAGGTTTATTTGAGGGCTCACGGTTTCAGAGGTCTTAGTCCATAGAAGGCTGACTCCATTCCTTGGGGACTCGTGGGAGGCAGAACATCATGGAGGAAGAGCGTGGTAGAGGGAAGCAACTTGCATCATCAAGAAGCAAAGAGAGAGAGAGAGAGTCTCCACTCCAGATACAAAATATATACCCAAAGCCACGCCCCAATTCCAATCTCCTCCAGTCACACCCTACCACTTCAATTAATCCCACCAGGGATTAATTCACTGGTTGGGTTAAGACTCTCACAACCCAATCATTTCTCCTCTGAACCTTCCTGCATTGTCTCACATGTGAGCTTTTGGGGGACACCTCACATCCAAACCATAACAGGGGGTTATTGGAAGAGTTATCTACAAATATACTAGTTCCCCCTCTTTGTTCAGATGAAGAGAATTTTTTTTTTGGTCAAGAAAAATTGAGGAGTCAGGTAAAGTTGTCTCTGAAATAACCATAAAAGAGATCATATAGAAGAATCAAAATTTGGGATCTACTACATAAAGGAAGTACTAATGTCATGTTCCACTTTAACCAGTCAACAGAACTACCTCTTGTCTCTGTTCCAGTGAGAATTTCTGTGTAACATATTATCCCAAAACACAGAGACTTTAAACAACCATTTTATTATGTTCAAGAATTCTGAAGTTCAAAACTTCAGAAAAGGAATGACAAGGATGGCTTATTTCTGTTCCATGATATATGGGAGCTCTGCTGGGAAGACCGGAAGGCTGGAAATAACTCGTCAGCTGGGGACTGCAATCAACTCCAAGTTCATTTTTCCATACATCTGGAGCCTTGGCTGAAGTGATGGGAAGTGCAGGATGACTGACGGGACCTGCACCTGGCCTCTTCTGCTTTGGCTTCCTCACTTCATTGGGACCTCAAGGGAGGCAGGCATGGGCCGCTCAGGATTCCAAGTAAGAGTGTTCCAGGGAGCAAGAAGGAAGCCCCGTGGTCTTTTATGATCCAGCCTCAAAATCACATGGCATCACTGGGGTCATTCTTTATTGGTTGAAATGAGAGTTCACTTCTTTATGGGAAAGTGTCACTGTCACATCTAGAAACACTTGCAGAACAAGAGATATGGTAGTGGCCACCTTTGGAAAATATAATGTGCCAGATCTCCCGTCTGCAGAATCCCACTGTGAGTCTGAAGGAAGCTCCCCCAAAAAAGCTGTCAATGGAGGAGAAGGAGAAAAAAATATTCATCAAACTCTGTTGCCCTCTCTTTTTCAGGTTTCTCAGCCTGAAGTGGCAGTGGGGGGAAGGGAAGAAGATTAAAAGTCAATGAAATTTGAGGTTCAGTGGATTATGCCTATTGGATTGGATGTATCGAAATGAAAAATAGAGTTTCTGACCTGAGAGTAAGACTTGCCTGAAATTTCATCGGGGAATAGACCAATAATTATTTTTTAATTCAGTGTATTATATTCATTACCATCATTATTCTTTTCATGCCAGTTGTC
Source organism: Sciurus carolinensis (assembly GCF_902686445.1). Classification (NCBI taxonomy): domain Eukaryota; kingdom Metazoa; phylum Chordata; class Mammalia; order Rodentia; family Sciuridae; genus Sciurus; species Sciurus carolinensis. The sequence goes on along the minus strand of NC_062217.1, from coordinate 17,022,733 downwards.
CCAGATGTGGCTGGTGGAAGCCCTCGGGCTGGTCGTGGCATCTTTTATCTATGTCTTCACCTGTGTTCAGTCTTTCCGTACTTTCTGACTCAAGATGTTCCCAACTCAACAAGTAATTCAAGTAATTCTTTTTTTTTTTTTTTTTTTTTTTAACCATAGACTGGATATAAGTCATTTAGCAAAAAGAAAAAAAAAAAAAAAAAACTGAGTTTCTTGTAGCAGGAAATCTTAATTAGAAACTAAATCCAGGTGCAGATATTCTGCGTGCCACTGGAAAAGTGGTTGGGTTTTATTGGCCTTTTCTGTAGACTGTACACCCTTTTTAAAAAAAAATACCTTTTTAAAAGAACCTAAAGCCTTGCTTTTAGTTAACATAATCTCAATTATTATAAAACAATCACCAAACCCCACATTTTTCAACTCTTACTCTATTTCCTCATTTATGCTGATGAGCAATTATGGTTAGATGGATAAATAAATTCATTCTCCAAATTTGGTAGAAATTAAGAAAACACACAGTTTGGGTGTGTCAATAAGCCAAACATATTGAGGGAAGTTTTCCAGAAAAGTGCTATTAAAAATCATTAGCATTTTTACATAGTACATATTTTTAAGTCACTGTGGACGATTTTTAAAATAATCCTCAGAAAGTGAGGAGATCTATCGAAATTTCTCTAAATGAACTCATTTCAGCAGGTTTTTCTTTTATAAATTAATGAATTAAATGTTAAAAGGGTACAAAATAGTTTTTCATAAACATGCATAAAGTTAAAGTGTTCAAACACCTAGATACCCATGACCCATTTTAATTAGTAGAAAGTAACCATTACCTTTGAAGTCTTATGTATTCCAGGACACCCTTCTTAATTGCCTCACCCCTAAGAAGTAACCATTATTTGGAATTTGATGTTATTATTATTTCTCTACACAGGTATACTTTACTACAGCCTATATTCTTAAATTATCCATTAGTTAATTATGTATGGCTTTGTACTTCATATTGTTGCAAAGTACTATGCATATTCTTCTGCAGCATTACATTTCTAAGAGTCATCAAGTTTTTTGCCTCAAACTATAATCCATTCATCATTAGTGATCTGGAATTTCATCAGATGAATATGCTGCAACCTATTTATTCATTTTAATATGAGTGGATATTTGAGTTGTTTGTATTTTTTAATCAACAATAACACTGCATCAAATATTCTGGTACATGTGTCCTAATAGATGTGGGCAAAAGTATCTAAGATAGGAATGAAATTGACCAGTCACTGAATATGTACATGTCAAATGAGCTAGACAATACCAAACTGTTTTACACAATGGTTTTGTTAATATACCATTTGCCGATTTACCTGTGCATGTATACATTTGTTCTATCACCATAAACAAGATAGTAGATATGCCCATTACCTCTAAATATTTCCTTGTGCCTCTTGGGTTTTGTTTTGTTTTCTGGTGGTGTGTGTGTGTGTGTGTGTGTGTGTGTGTGTGTGTATTTTCCCTTGCTCAAATTCTGTTAGATGTATTGCTAGCCATTCTGTATTTTTTGCAGACTTTTAAAATCGTACCTTCAGTTGAAAAATACATTTTCTAAACTATTATAATAGAAATTCAGCTTTAAAAAAGACTTCATTTTTAATAGTTGTAAAATCATAGCAAAATTGAGTGTAAGTTAGAATTTCCATCTACCCCCTTCTCCCTAACCCCCACACACACACACACACACACACACACACACACACACACACACACCCCTCCCACATTATTATTATTGACATCCCCCACCAGGCTGGTATGTTTGTTCCAATGAACCTGCATTGACACATCATTATTCCCCAAAGTCCATAGTTTACTTTAGGGTTCACGCTCAGTGTTCTACAGTCTGTGGGTTTTGACAGATGTACGACAAATACCCATCATGACAATGCTCTCTGAGCTTCCTGGGACTGAGGTCAGTATTCGACACTCATGTGGGGAAATTCTCAGTCATCATTATTTCAATTATTTCTTTTGTTCCTTTCTCTCTTCCTAGTATTCTGTTACTCAAATGTCTAGCTTTTGTAGCTTCCCACAGTTCTTAGGTATTCCCTTCTAGGTTTTTGTCATTGTTGTTTTCAGTTTTTCCTCAATTCTGACACACCCTGAAACTCAGAGATTCTTGCTAAGTTGTGGCCACTCTACTAATTAACCTATCACAGGCATTCTTCATTTGTGTCAGTGTTTTTGATCTCTATCATTTTTAATTCTTTCTTAGAATTTCCATCTCTTTCCTTCCTTTTCCTGTTGCTGCATAATTGTCTACATTTTATTGGACCCTTTAACACATTAATCATAGTTTTTAAATTTATGGTCTGATGATTCCAACATGCCTGAGTCTGATTCTGAAATTGCTTTGCTTTGTCTCATTAAAATGTCTCCCTCTCTCCATTTTAGTGTAACTTAATACATTTTTTGTCAAAAGGTAGGTATGATGTTCTAGGTAAAAAGTTGGGGGAAGGGAAAGAATTCTCCAGGTTTATGATTAGATCTCAGTGAGCCTGTGTCACTGGATTGTGACCTTCTTAAGTGCTTGTATGTTTGTTTTTGTTTATTTCACCCCCTTTGGTGTAGAACTGTGTGCAGTTGGATATTTCTCTTTCCTAATGTCAGCAAGACTCTGGTAAAACTGAACAGGTCAGGCTTAGGTAAAATCCTTTCTTTTGAAGCTGTATCTTTCCCAGAGAGGTTTGCTCTTGGGTTTCTGTGCAGGTCAGTTGTGATTCTCTGTATCTGCCTGTCTCTGCACTTTGGAGGGGAGTATTTTGCCTTGTGACCACCTTTCTCTGACATATCTAAGTGGAATTGTTATTTTTTTTGGTTTGTTTAGTTTTTTATTTGACAGTAGATAGAGCAATGAAGTTTGAGCTCCTTGCATGTTAGACCAGTAACCAGAAATCTTAAAATTTGACTTTATATATTGATTTTATCTCATAGACTTAGTAAACTCTTATTAATTAAAATATTATTATTATTATTATTGTTGTTTTTGAGCTTTCTTTGTAGGTAATCACACTGCCTACATTATTTCTTGCTTTTATACCTACACTTTTTATTTCTTGTCTGTCAGACTGCCAGCACCACCAACCTTAGTAAGTGGAAGTATTGATAATATGTGACATAATATCATATTTTTGTACATAGCCTTTTTTATGTTAAGAAAGGTTACATATAGTCCTGGTATTCTCCCCTAAATTTTGTTTTGAAAAATTTCAAACATCAGATACAATTTCAATAATAATTTTAAATAATATTAGCACCGTGACTATCTATACTTTATGAATCTAAGCATATTAGACTACTAATGGTGCCTGACCATTTCCACATTTGTTCTTGAGCTCAGGGGTGGTATTTCTACTTGGCCTCTAAGCTATAACCTCAGAGGCTCTCTGAGGTCCTACAGTTTTTCAGGCTAAGATGCCCACTAGGGCTTACCCTGGGCTGTGTATCTAGTCCACCTTGCCCTCTACAGGAATGAGGAGCAAATCTCAGTCTCCCCATTTGGCAAATGCCCTTAAGATAAGAACCAGCTTCTGTCCTCTGCATTTCCATCTGTTCCCACTTTCACTCAGTTTACGGCCTCCAAATATTTCTTACTAATTGACCACGTCTTGTTTAAAAACATTTACTTACATTTCAATAGGCACTTTTAGTGATTGTCAGTGGGAGTTTCAGTCGAAACACCCATGTCACCACCCTGTAGGAAGTGGAATTGTGTGTTCTCTGCCTAACACCTGGCATTCCAATGTCAATTCAAAAACAAAACTTGCTCATTAATGAATGTACATACAAATGAAACTGGACAACCACGAGGCGTACCCCACTCTCGTGTATTCACAAGATTACCCCATCTTTTCAGCTAGCGGTGATTGATTATTCTACTTCTTAAAGATGTGAAAATTTCCTAAGTTTGAATATACAGTCTTAATTATAACTGTTCCATTTTTCCAAGACAGATTGTAGGTAAAGGATCAAAACAAAATTCAATACAATCTGTAAGATTGATATATTTATCAGCTAGCGTTGTGTCTCACTAGTAGAGCGCTTCCTAGCATATGTGAGGCCCTGGGTTCAATCCTCAGCACCACATAAAGAGACACATAAATAAACTATATAAATTTGATATATATACAGAAAAAAGTCATTAACGAAATTCCTCCCCATCTCCTTTTTTACCATTCTCCTTCTCAGTTATTGACAAATTTTTCTGTACCATAAGATAATAATGAAATTACTCAACATCAACTGTTTTAAAAAGAAACATTATTTCTTAAAAGGGATATTATACAGCAAGAGATTTATGAATGTAACACCAGTGAAATTACTAAGTACTCCTGCTAGGCCTGCTATTACTACAAAATCTTCTGGAGGAAATTTTGCATTCTGTAGAGTTTTTCCCTTTTCAAAGACTTCTCATAAGTAACATTTCACTGGAATTACCACTATACACCAAGTTAGGTACAGAGAAGAGCATACCTAATAGATAAAAGATTGAGCATAAAAAGAAAGTTACCCTAAGGTCATCTAATGTCACTGATAAGAGTCAGGATTAGAAATCAAATCCTATTCTTAATCCTGTGTACTGAGAGGGGTTTCCACTCACTCACTTGTATTTTGGTTCACAGAATGCTAATGGTCACTGAGCTTGTGTGTTCAAACAAGGTTTAGAAATTCTAAATTAAACAGTCAACCAGATTCCCAGGTCCTTTAATATGGGTCGTAAATCTCCAGGAAGAATATGAAGAACAGAGCAGGCATCATAAACTCAAAGCCCTACAGAAATCATGCAAGAAACAAAAGTGAGTAGGCCAGGAAAGCAGAGTGCTAAGGTGGATCCCCAGCTAAGGGTCCTTGACCACTTAAGCATGCAGCCTCATTGCCAGTCTTTCATATAGCTGCTTTCCCCCTTTCGTTCATGACAGCTATTGGCACAATAACTCAGTGTAGACTTCTTTCCAAGCTTCCTCACAAAATCTTTACTAACTCAAAGTGCTAGGGTCTTAAAAAGAGGTTTCTAACCTAACATGGTTATTTAAGCCTAACATAAAACTCTAGTTTCCAGAACACAAGCTCCCTGTAGTGAAACTAGCCAAAGTGTGCTGTCCAGATAGGAGGATTCCCAATATCTCCACCAATATCTCTGTGGACACTTATGGTTATTGCACAGAGCAGGATGATCTGACACAGGACAATGTGTTCCTTTAAAGTATAAGAATCTTTGTTGCTTTTAATTGTGTCATTTTCTAATCCTCTGCTGGTTGTTAAAAAAAATTCACTCCATAATTATATCATAAATTAAAATCGGATATATTTGGACAAGAGCACCTTCCTTGCATCACCACGTAACAATTCACACAAACTTTTCACACAGGTGCAGTGGAGCTGACCAAGGCAAAACTGTAAACAGTGCGACATTTGTTTTCAGGACTCATTTTACCCTTGAATGTGACCTCTCCTGGTTAGGTATCTGTTATTCTCTTTAAAATCAAGAAAGGGTGGGGGCAGTGTCTGGGTGAAGCTCAGACCCAGGAAACAGATTCCAGATCCTGGCAGGTGGAAGAAGATGCAAGGATGTGGGGATAGTAGACATGTTTTATTCGGAGGTGGCAATAACTCCTAGCCAGTCCCACAGCTTTCTGCTTCAGTCCCTTTACCCACCTTTCAACCTTCCGTAGGCCTGTCTTCTTATGTGCAGGCCAAACAAAGAGGGCACATTGCCAACAGGTTACGTCAGTGGGTGCATACTCACAAACACCCATTTTGGGCTGCCCAACAAGGAGATTCAACTCCTGATAGTCCCCGTCTTTTTACTGTTGCTTTTACATCCTCTCTTTGCTGGCCCTGCCCTTCTCATTGTGGGCACAATTTATATTCAGATGATTTCACTCAAGATACAATTTTGGCGTGAGTACAGACAGAGGGGATCAATTCAAGGCATAGTGTCTCACATTGGAAGCAAAAGCCTAAGTTTATGTATTTGTTTCCTGTTGCTACTGTAACAGATCACCACAAAGAAAGTGACTTGAAATAATACTGATGTCTCCTCTTAGGGTTCTGCAGGCCAAAAATTTGAAATAAACCTCACAGAGTTAAAATAAAGGTGTCTATTGGACTAGTTTCTTCTGACAGTAGGCTCGAAGGAGAGAAACCATGTGCCTACCTCTTTAAGCTCTTAGTGGCCTCTGTAATCCTTGGTCTGTGACATTTTCCACCTTCTTCAACCCTTTCCTTCAGGCTCTGCTTCATCATCTTGACTTATCCTTTGTCTCTGGCTCCTCCTGCCTCCCTCTTATTAGAACAGTTGTGATTACATTCAGTTCACCTGGATAATACAGGATGATCAACCCATATCGAGATCCTTAACCTCATCACATCTGCAAAATGCTTTTTGGCATGTAAGGTAACCTATTCGAAGCTTCCAATACTATAATGTGCACTTCTTTTGGGAAGGATAAGCATTATTTATCCTACCAGAGATTACTGTGCTTTCTAATTCCATCTCCCTATGCCATTTTCTGAGCCTGCTGTCCCCTGACCTCAGCATTAACATCCTTTTTTGCTAGTCAGTTTGTACTTTCTAGTGAGCTATGGAGCTTCTCCATCATTAATTTCACAGATTAAATTTATTCCTCACAGCCTGTATCCTAACTAATGAGTCTTTCATCAGATTTGGGATGTCCAAAGCCTTATTTTAAAATTTCTATAATTTAGAAGTCAGTTTGCTATAGATTACTGGTTAATTACTTACCAAGAATATAAATTCAAATTAATTTACACTCACTTATCAACCTGTTTAACATGAAAGTGTTTTTAAGGATGTTACAGGTAATATATGAATGAATGTATCACAGTTTATCTTCCCTTTCCTCTGTTGGAGAGCACACTTATAATAGGCTTTTATTTTCCTCATATAATATAATCTCATATGTAACATCCCTCATAGACAATAATAGAAATATCCCTTATATATAATCATTGAAATATGACTACCCTCAATGCCAGAAAGTAAATAAATAATATAAAGAGTGCTATTGAGGGTCTATCATGTGTTATGTGTTTATACATGTTTCTGTAGATTTGCCAGTGTCAGTAATATTAATAAGCTACCAAAAGACAACATTTTGAAGCTTTATGATGATATCACATTTCTTCCTAACAATAGCTTTAAGAGGTAGGTATTATTAGCCTAGATCGTATGATTGGCAGGAGAGCAGAAGGCATTCAACCCCAAATCCAGTTGATAACAGACAATGTGATAAAAAAATGGTGATATTGAGAAGATTCACAGGAACAGTAATTTTGAGTGTTAGGCTTCTGCAAATAGGCTTCAATCCCAGTCTCCAGGAGTAAAATGAGGCTGTGCATTTCCAGGCCAGCCTCTGTGTGCTGGACCCTGATGACTAGTCTCACCAAGAAACTGATCTCAGTTCTGGGAATTTTCACGCATTTACTCTAGTGAAAGGGTTAAGGAAAGGTAGAATAGGTATTTAGAAAACTATTTCTCTTCCTGACAGCTTGAAAGGACTGCCCTTTTAGACAGAGGACGTGTTTTGACACCTGTAAATCTTCTCTCCAAGCATTATATCTGAAATGTAAGGTACACTTGAGGAATTGAGACTCACATTTTCACCCAAAAGTACTTCACTGCATCAGTAATTTTACAGAAAGAAACAAAGCCTTAATCAAGGATTTCTATAAATGTAGTTATAAAATGTAGTTTGATTCTGACACCTGAAACACAAAAATGTGAAAAGCAATTCATCTTAACATATAATACCCATTTGAAAAATTTATCCAAATAAGAAAAACACAAATATGGAACTTTTTTAAAGGGATAGAGGACAAACAGAGGTAGAAGTTTAGAGTGATACGATGGCCATGGTGGCACATGCCTGAAATCCCAGGAACTTGGGAGGCTGAGGCAGGAGGATTGCAAGTTCTAGGATAGCCTCAGCAATTTACTGAGGCCCTAAGCAATTTAGCAAGAACCCATCTCAAAATAAAAGGGGGTAGGAATGTGATTCAGTGGTTAAGCACCCCTTAATCCCTAGGACATAAATACATAAATAAATAAAATTTAGAGTGAGAAAGGGTATGAAAAGCAAAATAAAAAGGAGAAGCAAAGAGAATGGAGATGCAAATATGCCCACTGAAGGACCAGAACACAAGCTTTTAGACCATGAGAAATTAACAAAACTACTGAAGATTAACTTGGCATTCACTGTCCCAAGGTCTTTTCTTTCCCTGGGCACCCAAGAAGACTATGTTCCCAGCCTCTTCTGCAGTTAGGCAGGGCCAAATGCCTTCTGGACAAGTAATACAAATGGAAATATTACTTGGGCCTGCCCTTAAAGTCATCATTTACTTCCTCAGCGAGTTCCCTGCCACTTCTGCTCTGACCCCCCAAAAATGTGGGTTCAAGGGACAGTCTGACATATTAGAAAGATCAAAATTATTGGGAAATAATTAAAGAACTATCAGATACACAGACTAGTACCTGACTTTCACAAGAAATACATCTTTATTGTTTTGAGCTTTGACATATTGGTCTTATTTGTTACAGTAGGCAGCATTACTTACCCTAACCAAACTAGTACCTGGGTGGCACAGTCAGATTTGAGGCTTGTATAAGTCCCTCTGCCAACTGTATGAGAGGAGATTAAAGTAGACAAGTACTAATGGAGGTAAAATGAGAACTTGAGGCTGGGTTGGCAACAAAATGAAGACGGGATCAACCCCAGTTCCTATGCATCATGAGGGACTTGGAAGCATAGCAACAGCATCCCTGAGAGGCAATGCTGAACATGAAACAGCTTCAGGGGACTTGGAATGCTCACTCATGGTATGCTGTCCTCTCATTCAGAGTATTTTTCATATTTGGAGTTTATTTTTGTGATTATTCAATTGCATGATTTTCATGAAGGTAGAAACTTTATCTGTTTTAACTTGACACTCTATCCTTATCACTAAGCCATTCTTGACACAAAGTAGAAATAAAGCAAATACTCATAGAATAAATAATGAAACTGTGGGTAATGTGACAAGCAGACATTTGGACAGATATGTTTCAAGGGATCCTCTGAATTGAGAAGTTGAAATTAGAACTCTTCAACCTTGAACTGTCAGATGAAATCCAGTGTGGATGTTGTAGTCCTAGGTGAAAATGAGAATTAAAAGAAAAACAACGCTGAACTGAGGAGAACACATGGGGAAAAGGAGAATTTTTATTCTTTCATGGTAGAGGATTTCTCACAGGTTGAGAAGAAAGAAATCGCCAGGAGAAGAGATGGCAGACACCAACAAGGATAACTGTGTAGCCCAATATGGCAAGAGAAGGCGCACCTGTGCATAGATTGACTTGAACAAGAAGGAGCACCTGACTTCTCAGAAGAATCAAAGGTGGGCGTGGCTTTGGGTGCATTTGCAGGTGATGGCAATTAACTTGAAAGAGCTCCTGAGACAAGAGGTATAGAGTATCAACTCTTAAAGAGAATTGGGGAGGTTTTGAAAACTTATTGGAAAGAAAAAAAAAAATCCTGACAGTGAGATAGTGGGGAAAAAACCTGTTTCTAGATACCCATAAGGACAGGGATTGGGGTAGGGATTATGAATTTGTGGAACATGAAAACAGGAAGGCCATATGTAAGATTCTCCATTCATTCAGCAAATATTGACTCAGCACCTTCCATTGTAAAGCACCATGCTAGTTGCAGGGATCCAAGTGTGTTAATGATGCTGTGGACTTTGTGTTATTGTGGCTGAGGCACAAACCATCAGTCATTCCAGAAAAAACAAAACAACTTATTAGTCAGTGGCAGGTAGACAAAATTATTGGCTATGTGCAATTTTCCCTTTTCAGCCTGTTGTTTTATTATAGTGGTACACATAGGTTCCCTGCTTTATTTCTCAAGTTAAAGCATTTAATGTGTTCTCTCACTGACCTTCATTAAATAAATCACAGTGAGCGTGACAGAGTCTGGAAACAAGGCTGATGAAACCAGGTGGTGAAAGAATCCACCTCCTTCTCTTTCCATGGCTCTTTCCCTCCAGAAGAAGAATTCTCTCTTTTCCCATATTCTTCCCTTTGATCTCCAGGCTAATTTCCATGCAAATAGGATGGTGAATATGTTAATTTAAAGCAGAGATTTCTTCTAAAGGAAATAGAGAGGCTATTAGCACACTTACCTGTGTGATGGGGGGCAGTGTCCAGGTTGGTTTTCTGGAGTCATCAGATTACACCCCAAAAAGCCCTGCCTGCTCCACACATATGTAACCCAGAGGTTGCTGGATAGTAATAAGAGTTAAGTTAGTTTTTTGTTAACCTGGCTCTCAGATTTTGAAGTTGCATCATGAAGATGTTAAAGACTTGACCAAATTTGTTGGCTAGTAAAAAAGAGACTAAGATTTCATGCCTTATTCACAAATTAGTGTCCACTGGATTTAATAACCCAGACAACACACATTTCCCATTGTACACCAGAATATTATTGTGTTAATTTTAATCAAAGCAGTTTGGGTGCTTTCAAAAGACATGGGAATTTTTTTTTCCGGAACACCAATGGCTGCACACCATTGCAGAAAGAGTATTATGCAAATAGTTCACTGATAACCTCATTTTCTATATTATTGAGTGTTGTTTTGAGAATGTTAAATGCAATTCTCTGTTAAGATTTGCAATTTATGAGGTGGCTTTAAGGGAAATTATTGAACTACAGTGGTGATTCTGGTCCTGGATACCTTCTCAATCTGCTCCATTAGTGAATCAACTTGAATGACCTGTGAATTATTCCAGTGAAATAGCTGAATGGTAATAACAGTCAATTAAACTAATTTCTAAATTCACCCACTTGCTTTTACCAAGGTCATCCAACCAAACAAGATTTCAGAAAAAATTAATATTCTGTCTCCTTTTTATTAAATCATCTCCAATGAGCTTAGGAGAAAGAAGTGTTGAATGCCAATCTGGTTTTATCTTTTAAATCCTCCTAGTCTACTTAACTGAATCCACTGTTAGGCTTATTAAAAAAGTGACAGCCTTGGATAAACCATATTATGCAGGGAGGAGTAGGAGACTTAAACACTGTAGTTTATATGATGCTTGTCTCTTCAGCATTAAATGATTATTTGTACTTTTGCTTTGTTTGTGTTCTTACCTTGGAAGTTATTTCTATACATAATGTCTCGGTATCACTGTATCTGTGTAACTAGGGTTGTCTTATGGAGAATGGGGAAAAAAATAAAAAGCTTTGGAACACATGCTTCCCTGCATTCCCTCCCTATTAATATTACATTTAATTATTGAAGCTTACACCATTGTAAGTTTAATTTCATTTCAAAGCATATTTGCATTTTAAAATATTAATATGTAATTTCTCTGCACATTAGTTACATTCTACCTCCTACATATCTGTCCTGTGAATTCATGTGTTTCTCTAAATCCTCTAACCTGGTCTAGGTCACCAGGATCACTTAACTTACCACAATTTTCCACTTGGACCCTTTCCTCCATTTTATTAGTTAAAAATTTCATGAGCCTTGAGGACATTATGCTAAGTGAAATCAGTCAGTTACAGGAAGATAAATACCATCGGATTCCATGTACATGAGATATCTAAAACTAGTCAAATACACAGAATCAGGGTGGGGTGGTATTCACTAGGAGCTGGGAGAAGAGGGGCTTGGGAGTTTCTGATCAACAGGCATCAAGTGTCAGTTAAACAATACGAGTAAATTCTGGAGATCTGCTTGCAAAACTGTGACCACCATTGATACTGTCTTCTACAGTTAAGAATTCATTTGTGGAGAGTGCTCTTGAAAACTGCTTTTACCATAATAAAATAAAAAGTATTTTAAATTCACCGCTCATTCAAAAACTCCTTTTATTACCTAATATATGTCAAGCATTGTTTAAAGTACCAAACAGAAAGCAGTAAACAGAATTAAAAACAAAAAGCAAAACTCTCCCAGGACAAACTTTCTACCCTACAGATCTGTTTCTATCTTTCTCTCCCATAATATCTTTCAATGGCTTCTGACAATGCTGATAATAAATTTAAAACATATTAACATAGTTTGAGGAACCCTTCACAAGCTGGCTCCTCATTACCTCTCTTTTAATCTCCTTTCATAGAATATATTTCCTAGTTGCAAACAACAAAAGCTGATTTTAGCTGAAGTTATAGAAGTGGTAATTAACAGGATGCAAGATAGCCCTTAGGATTGTCAGTGTGTTGGAGAAAAAGTCATGAAGTTTAGATGGAAGGTGTACAGATGAATGATAAATGTCCCTAAAACTATGAGTTACCCTCACACTGAACTCCTTCAGTTCTCTCAGCATGATCTCTCACTCACTTCTGGGCCTATTTGTTTTGAGCCTCTCTTTTGAATAATTTGTATTACTATTTGGGAATCTATTTCAAAGCTCCATTCCTCTAAAAAGTCTCCTGTGTCTAGTTTCCCTAGACCCTTTTAGGTCAGAAGTTCACAAACAAGTCCACAGCCCAATATGGGCTGCTGCCTTTTGTTTCTGTTTTGTTGTGTGTACTGGAACACAGACACATTTCTTGGTTCACTGATATCTGTGGCTGCTCTCACAGGCTTGAGTAATATTGACAGAGACTATATCTGGCATACAAAGTTCTAAATATTTACTATCTGGCCACTTAGAGAAAATATTTGCTGACCTTTGTTGTAGATTCCTCCGTTTTGTGCTCCTGAGACAAAGTTCTGATACTGTCATCACTCTTCTCAGGTCTATGTCTCTCATCCTCAGCAAATGGCAAGCTATTTGAAGGCAGGGATATGTCTATCTTGTAGCCTTCAAATCCGCAATGCTTGGCACAGTGTCCAATGCATAAATGTGCTCCATATGTACATGTTAAGTGAATGGATTCAGAATCCATGATGTGGAGCTGCTGTACAGCATGTCAATTACCAGGTTGTCAGAGGTACAGAAAAGTCACCTGGATTATGACAACATGGAGGCAAATATATTTAACAGAATTCTCTCAGACAGACTAAATATTTAGAAGGAATACCTGGATGAGACACAGGGCACTGGAGCAGAGGCTGAGGAAATGCGATCTTTCCAGGTGTGTCTGTGGGTGCCAGGTGGTGCCTAGTTTCCATCTAAGGACTATTGCTCCAGTAGGCTGCAGAACCTTTGTTTTCCTGAGTGCAGTAACTCTGCTGGTGCAGAGCTTCATCCCTCTTGCTTCTCCACCATTCTTTCTAACAGCATTCAGTCTCCTCTCCAAATGAATGTAGAGCAAATATTTTATAAACAGGGGCTGGAAGAATGTCCATAATCCTAACTACTTCAAATTACACCCAAGTTTCAGACAGACCACAAATAAGTGAACACAATTTTTCATTAATGGAGCAAAAAATATTAAAACACTACCTATAGCAATCTTGATTCTATTCCAACCATAATATGGGTCATATTTTTTTAAATTGGAGTTTGACACTTAGTATGGTGCTATAAAATAAAATGAAATTTATGTTATGAAATAGAATGAATAGGATAATAGGCTAGGAAGAAGGAGAATGCATTTATGATTACAGTGCATAATATCTTTGTTTCTGTAGATAAATATAAAATAAACACATGTATGTGCATACCAGGCCACAATGTGTATATATATATATTTTTTTTTACTGTGGGTTTTGATCTAAAAACTTTAACAACCACTGATCTAAGATTTTGCCCTTTTAATGTTGGCATCACAGTAGAGTTTGTCAAGCAACTTCCCTTGGAGGAAATGTTCAATGACCTCAAAGCATTCTAAAAGAATAAGCGAGGTTAAGGAGACATGAGAAAATAAAAACTGTCCCTCACTCCTTTCTAGACCTCCCAGGAATGGAGGGGTATGCTGGTGAACCAACAGCAACAGCATCACTTGGAAATCCTGCCCCGATCTATTAAATTGGAACATTTCATATAAACTCCTGGGTCATCCATACACATGTCACAGTTCAGAAATCACTGGGTAGTTGATTCTATTATTGTTCTTTTCACAAGTCTCTCAGACACTTTCATTATTTTTGTGCCTACCTGCTATCAGGTCACTTACTCCCAACATGCAACACCAGTTTTTACCTCCTCAGATTGTAAAACATACTTTACCTGCAAAGAAGAAGCCATCCAAAGAGATTCTTATACACTTCCCATCTGGGCAATGGTTAACCAGTGATGGACTGGTGAGGGGTATAAATACTCTATTCCTTTATTCCTCAATTTTGAAGTATGATCATAATGATTAATTTTCTGTGTCCACTTCATGGGATCATGGGTATCCAGATATTTGGTTAAAGGTTACTCTGGATATTTCTGGATGTGATTGGCATTTTAATTGATTGAGTAAAGCAGAACCCACTGAAGGACTGACTAGAACCAAAAGGCTGAGTAAAGAAAAATTAACTCTGCCTGACTGCCCTCAAACTTGAACATTGGTCTTCTCCGACCTTCAGGCTCTAACTCTGTCTGGAACTTATTCTACCATCTCTCCGGCTTCCCAGGCCTTCAGATTAAGCTAGAACTATAACATCAGCTCTTCTGAACTTCCAGCTTGCTGAGTGCAGATCTAGGAAATTCTCAGACTTCATAATCATCTAAGCCAATTCTTCATAATCATCAATCTCTGTTGCTTGTGATTCTCCAGAACCCTAACTAATACAATGACCATGTTTTCTCATATGATTCTTCTATGGGTTTGGAGTTACTCGCTGTAGTCTTCACTTCAGATGCATCCTGGACTGACTTCCTTGAGTTCTGCAGTTTCCCCACCATATTTTCCTTGGAACTCATTCTAATGAATAATTTTACCTGGATCTTAATCACATTGTCTGCTACTGCAAAGTTCAATGAAGGTCCAAGGCATGGTAAATTCATTGATCACATACTAATAAATAGTTCTCCCAGGGTTTTGATGTATCCTGGTAATTTCCAAGTGTTATGAGACAAAAAATGTGTTAGCTTTTCACTACATTTAGGAAAAGTGAAAATTATCTTTAACGTTTTTCTGACAGTGATTTCCACTTCTGACCAAGATGGACTTAACAGGAACCAAATTAACCCTCTCACTAATGGGTTTAAGCATTTTATATCATGAAACAAAGAATAGTGGTCCTTGAGAGAAAAGAAAAAGGTGAGTCCTATAAGTACCCCAGTTACTGCTTTCGAAGAGTTTCCAGTATACAGAAATTATTGGACTCCCTGATGAGAGGACAGGGAGTCTTAGGGAGACCAAGGTAACTAGGGTTTACAGGGAAAATACCAGAGAGGAAAGAGCTGAACAGAGAAAAGAAAATTCTACCAGATGGAAATTAGATCAATTAAAAAAAAAAAAAAAAAAAAGGAAGAGGTCAGAATTGGTAATTACATGGGTAAATATGAAAGATAAATTTTCTTGACTAAAAAACTTGATGATAAAATATTGTGAATGTTGGTGTCTATGGTGATATATTCACATAGCAAAGTTTGTTTTTTAATTTACTCTCAAAGTCTACCCATGTGTAGTGTCTATTTTAGTTTTCTAGAAATTGGTGTCTGTGAAAATGAGAGTCTGGAATTCCATTCTTATATTTGTAATTCTTTTTTGTATTTTTCTACAAAGGAATACAGCTTACTTTTTGTTTATTACTACATTGAATTATTGTCTTACTTTAAAATTAGTATTTTGTGCAATAAGAAAACTTATCAAAAATATCCAACGGAATTGATTTTTAAATCTTTGCTATGAAGAGTGATTTGCTGGATTTTCTTTTATACTTTAAAAATATCTGAACTTTTTTTCCCCAAAGAAATCCTATGTAGAAGGGCTTCCTTTTAGTATTCATAAATATTTAGAAAGTTCAATGGTCATGCTAAAGAGTATCACAATTGGATCATACTTAATTTTTTAAAATAATGATTTGCTTAGATGTTCTCAGATAAAACTTTATCATTGTGAGTTTAATGTAATATCATTTCATATGAATTTTAGACAGTAATAAATGAGAGTTTATGAAGAGAAGCAATTGTCTTCATCTACTTCATCTTAATGAAAAAAAATTGTTAACTTGGGAATTTTCATTTCTAATATTTGAAAAACTCATGAAAAGCATTCAATTTTAACCAACTAGCAAGATACATAAAGTAAAACAAATGTCGCTACTATAAAGATTCTCTAGGACTTTTAAAAAAATTATTTCAAATGAAAACAAAGTTAGGCTCTTTAGAAAGAAGGTTCAATTAAATGTTTAAAGTGTAAAGGACTTCAACATCTATAGAAATTGATAATCAATAATTCATTAATTTTATGAGTTAGATATGCCATAATAGAGAATTGTACATATAATGTCTTCCCAGTTTTGTGCATATCATTTATACTTTTTGAGAGCTTTTAATAAATAGAAATTAATTTTTAAAAATTTATTTACCAGTTTCTCAGAAAGCAATTTATTTCTATGTTGAATATGTAAAGAATACTATGCAGCTACTCATTTTTAGGAAGAATATAAAAAAAATTGAAATTACTTTTAATGACTTTAATAAGATAATATCTAACTGTAGTAAAAAGTGAGGTTTAGGGCTAAGGTTGTGGCTCAGTGGTAGAGCACTTGCCTATCACATGTGAGGTACACTGGGTTTGATCCTCAGCACCACATATAAATACCACATATAAATAAATAAAGTTATTATGTCCATCTACAACTAAAAACATTTTTAAAAAGTAAAGTGCAAGAGAAATAAGTATATAGTAATAAAATTTTATCAGAAATGTAGGTTTCTATATGTTTCTCAGAAATAAAGACATCAGTGAAGAGTATTTAACAAAATTATTTTAGAGGATTAAAGTTAAAATGTAATTTCAAATAATTTCAACACGCAAAATTAGAAATCTAATTTGCAATTTAGATTATAATTCATTTTCAGCATTTTAAAAATATGGGCAAATAAGATTATTTGGTTAAAGTAAAAAATGAAGAATGAGGAAATTTGATATTGCCCTTATAAATTGCTATAGATGAAAGATACTGATTCTTCAAACTCTCCATAACGAAATTTGTTGGTGAGATAATGATTGAAACATGTTTAACCTTTCAATCAATCTCTTTTGCATGACTCTTGACTAACAAAATGAATGAATAGGAATGTCTACTTAGTGTCAACTCATTAATACAAGGTGGTAGATGATCAAAAACTTTAGTCATACTATCAAGAATCTTACATGTTTTTCTTCACTAATTCCTTTGCAGACTCTGTATTTTTCCTTTAATGATAAGAACTATACAGTACCCACTACCAACTGTAAACAGATATTTTCTTTTATATTCATGAATATAAAAATTGTCCCTTTAAGATACTCATAGCCTGATGGGGAAGAGTAGAGAAACTACTGTGTAATGTGATATTAACAAAGTCCAGAGGAAGCTGAAATGTATAAATTTTTTAAAATTGAAAACCTTGACTCATTGAGATATAATATAAACATAGGACAAAGACTGTTGAATTCATTAACTAATGTATTCCTACAAGACATTAAAGTTAAGAATGGGTAGGTCTAGACATAGCTATAAATATGAAATACATTCAAGAAGGTTGGAAGGATTTTGATTACAGATGCAAAGCTAATTGACAATATAAAACAATCTTTGCACTAAATTTTCTTATTGGGCAGGTATTAACTATCAATTTTCATTCCAGTAGATAAGAATAAATTATATTACTATCAGTTTTCTACTGTTTACTGAGTGTAAAATAGCCTAGTCAAAGGTATTCAAAGGCACAAGCCCTTCTGATGCTTTAAACCCAGAGTCAGAGAAACAATGTCAAAACGAAACTCCTAAAAAAATGGTGGAATTAGACAGACATCATTACCCTATGTATGATTACATGAATGGTATGAATCTACATTGTGTACAACCATAGAAACGAAATGAGGTACCCCATTTGTGTACAATGAATCACAATGCAGTCTGTAAAAAATTAAAAGCTAAATAAAAATAATAAAAAATTTATTAAAACTCACCAGAAATAGGACAGCACTCCATAGTCACACAGTAGGAGGGAGAGAAAGCCTGTCTCTGATTCAGGCATACAGACACACACCCCTGCACACCAAGGCACACAGTTTTGATTTCACATACTCAGGGTCAAGTTTAACAGCAAATACAGAAACATAAAAAAAACCCCTCACAACTCAGGCCCCTAAGTGCTGTTCTCATGATCAGTGGACATGAAATTCTTAATTGAATTGAGCACACAATACATAAAAGATGAATCGAAAACACACAGAAGAGTCCCTGTCGTCTCTCACTTATTAGAGAATATATTTCTATTATCTGACAGATCATTGTAAAGTCACACCATAAAGTCAATTTTTTAATCATTGTTGTCACCAACATGGAATAAGTTACTATATTGTGCAAGTCACACACACAATTAGTGGAAAAAGAAAATAGGAATCAATGTCAGCAAAGTTGAAATTTTATTGCCCATAAGGAACACATCTCCAAAAACCTATCTGCTCAGGTAAACCCACTGAATATCTCTTTGAGCCTTTAAAACTGATAAAATATGAATTTCCCAAACTATAAATCTATGACTCTCAGTTTTAAAATATTTTATTTAGTTTATTTATTAATAAATCAGTAAGATTTTAAGAAGGTCTAAAGTAGAATCCAAAGTTTGTGTGCATATATCTAATTGTCTATATATATCTAAGTATATAGATATATTTTTAGAAATTTGTATCTCTATATAAATATATACATATGTCATCAATACTGAAACAAATTGCTAAAAATGTAATGCATTTGGTAATAAATGTACATTGACAGGGAATCTGGTATATATGTGTTTTCTATTTGTATTTATCTTTTCTGTGTTTGTTTGCCCAGAATTTTGTGTCCACAAATGAGAACTACTCTTAAGAGATTTGAATTTGTATAATAGGTGCCAAATGGTTTAATATCCTATAGGGCAATAAAATGTAATGTTTAAAATCATCTTCTCTTGAAGGCAGAAATCAATTGTATCTCTACAGAACAAAATGTATTTGTATTTCTATGGACAATAATCATTTTTGTTACTTCAAGCTTTCTACAGTTTACAGAGTTGTAAAATAACCTAGTCAAAGATACTGGAGTTGCCATAGATTTGAGACATATTGAGAGTGAGTTGGTAATTTCATTTTGCCTATTTTGAAATATTTCACAGTGTTTCCTAGCAGAACCAAAAAGAGAAAACAAAGTACTGACTCAGAGAAACAAGGTAACAAAGGTGATGAGAATATGTTTATTAAAACAACAAGAGGGAAAAGATGGCAAAAAGGTAGAGTTGAATAAGACATAATGTCACAAAACAGCGCAAGGTATTCAGGGAATATTGAAGTCCTGAACAGTTCAAGTGTGAGATTTCAGTCTAGGAAAATGACACTGGAGAATTGTATTGAAGCTAGATTTTGAAGCAACATTGATACTACTGTTTTTAAGCAATGAATATAACCTTATGGTTATTTCCCTACCAGACAACTTTCTTTCCCCACCGCCCCACAACACAAATGGTGATGTTCATACATATCAAGGTATTATATGTAGGTGGGAAAGGATTGAATTGGTGGAATGGAGAAGAAATGTCAATACAAGAGCAATTCTGGACAGGGAATGGGATCTAAGAATCTTTAGAAGGAAGAGTAAGTAATTTTTACCCTTGATGATTAGCCTGCTTAAACCCAGAGTCTAACACCCCTCTTCATCTTGGTTTATTGCCTGAGCCCATAGTAAGTACACGAGCACATTTGAATTTAGTGGGTGGAATTGGGTACGCATATCTGGACCTGATGGCTGTGACTGATTTCAATGCCTATATGGGAGGTTACCCTTTATTTTCAAAGGGGCTTATTGATAGCCTGGGGTAGTCTGCATACACTTCAGAGCCACCAAGAAAATGATTTTGATTGTGATTGTTTTAACTCAGAATGCACGTATCCAAGTTTCAGAAGTAGCACAATTTAAACTAATAGACTCTATAATTTAATCAATACTTTTGTATTTCATTATAAAATGAGTATTTTTCTTGAATAGATACTAACACTATGAATTAGTACCCTTATTACTTTTTCCATCCAACTTGTCTTAGAAAGTTGGGACTTTTTTTTCTTCTTTTAGAAGCTTGGGGTAGATATTAGACACTTCACAATTTATGATGGTTCCTTCATAACAATAACTTGATGGTGTGACGTACTGCCATTTATTTTTTAATTTGCTATAAGCATGTAAGTTTATATATCAATTTTTTAAAAAAAGTAATAGACAACTATCACAAACTATGTGCCTCTTTTTGGCAGGCAGAGAATTATACTCCGACACAATGACATTTTTCTGCCTCCCCCAGAATATATTTAACTGAGAACTCATGGGGGAGATTGTAGTAATAAAAATACAACCTAGCAAAGATTTTATTATAGAATTTTTATTATAAAGATGTTAAGGCAGGAGAAATGGTTTATGATACTGCTGATTCTTAAAATATGAACAGCTTTCCCTCCCTGCTTTTAGAAAATCCTGATAAAAAAAAAAAAAAAAGACAATGAGACCTTGCTTTAAATGCAGAGCTCTGCCTGCTCTTTTATTTTTTCAGATCTTCAATCATGAGTTTAGGATATGACTTTCAAATATAAGGCATATTTCATTAAAATAATCTTTATCGAGGAAACCTCTGATATCACCGGTTCTTTCTACTGCTCCTCTTTATGATAAGAAAATGAATTTCCTATTTTTGCAAAATTAATCAGTTTGTTCAGTCCTAATAGATAAACTGATTTAACATTACAAGAGCAGGCCTAGAGCAGGACGGGCAAAGAGACAGCAAGGATTCTACCACTCACCTGACCTTTCTCCATTCTGGAAAATTAGACCCCAATGCTGAACATTACTGATACAGTAGTGCACCTTTTTTCTCTCAGGCTGAAAATGACCTCGGAGTTATCCTTAAATCAGTTGGAGTTAGTGCATGAAAGAAAAGCTATTTGCCAGTTCTAATTTAATGGTCTAGCAGGAATCAAATAATTTAACTATGAAATTTTTATTTCAAATAATATTCATTGCCAATGTAATAGAATTCATTATTTCTCTGATGTTGCTACACTACTGGGAAAAATAAATGTTAGCCAAAACAACTATTATGTGAAATAAAAGTTAGTATGTAATGACTATAATGATAGGATTCAATTTTACTTGTGCTTTGCTCTTGATACTTCCTATAATTTATTGAAGATATAATTTCTTTCTAAATATTTCTATTGAAGATATTGATTGGTACAGTTGTGCCACTTCTAGATTTTGTATAAATAGTGCAAAATGCACAGTTCCCAGCCTACAGGATGTATTTATCAAAAAAACTAAGTAAGAGCAAGAAGTCAAAACACATTACACATGTGTAAGTATAGTTATGTTAGCTATTTACATGTATGAAAATATAGTTAGCACAGCAGAGACCAATCTTTTAGAATCCTTAGATGTCTACACTGGTTGTATACATGAAAAGAGTTGAAGTAGTCAGAAGACAAAATGGACCAAAGGTAAAAGGTTTTGTACAACTAGGATACTGTTTTCAACACTGAAAATGCAATGACTCTTGCAACGTGATGTACAGTAAGAGCAACTCCAATTATGACTTACAGTGTTTACAGAGTATAGCTTAATGATGAAGCATTTTCCTAGCATGCATGAGGATCTAGGTTCAATTCTCCACACAAAAAAGGAAAGGACAGGAAAATTCAAGTAATGCAACAGATGTTATCTGCCATGCCTTCCTTTTTGCAGAGAACTAACCCACAAGCTCTTGGAGAGCAAGAAATCTTTATTTGTGGCTGCCTCCTCATACTTAGGAAGGCATTGTCCTTGAAAAATGCCTTTGGAAGGTCATGAATTACTGATTCGATTGCCTAGTGGAAGGATAAGAATGTCCTAATTGGTTACATTGACTTAGTATTTGCCTAATATTAATAGTACAGTAGGAATGGGATGCAAATTTATTTGAAGAGAGCATTATCATCTCTTCATGCAGTGTAACTTGAAGACCGTGAACTTGTGTATGTGTATGGACTGTGTGGAGTAAGAACCAACAATAAATAAGAACTTTTGGTTCAGTGATGATAAATCAGATAAGTAGAGGAAACATGATGAGGGACAGGCTAGGGGATCTCTGAAGGGGACCCCTGATGAAGGCTACAGTGGTATCACAAGGGCCGTTGTGGTGGGTCGTATCTGCCTTTGTAGTAGGAACTACAGATATCCATGATCACAACCAAGGGAAATAGCCCAGATAGACGGTCACTCCATATTTTATTTCATCATCAAATCAGTCTATTTTTAGCAACACTTTGTTCTATCTGTGCTATGGTTGGAATGTGTCCTCTAAGGTTCCTAAGTTGAAAACTGAATTCCCAGAGAGTGGAACCTTTAAGAGGTGAACTTTAAGAGGGCTCTGCCCTCATGAATGGATTAAGCTGTCATTATAGTATGGGTTTCTTATTGAGAGAGTGGGTTGTCATAAAAGCAAGCGTGCCCGCTATACTATCACTACTGCCCATACACAAGTCCTCTCCCTCTCCCTATCCTTCCCCTACTCCCTTCTTCCCCTCTGCCCTTCCACAATAAATGACACAGTAAGTTGGTCTTTGCCAGATGCTGTCTTCTTGATCATGGACTTCCTAACCTCTAGATCTTCAAGGAATAAATCTCTGTTCTTTATGAATTACCCACTGTCAGGTATTGTATTACAATAGCACAAAACAGATGAAGACAACCTATAATTCTATTTACCTTCATTTTAAGGAAATGATTTTTTATGACTTTACTCTCATTAGTTAATGTTGCAGGATCTTGATTTTAAAAACTTTTTGACATAAGAACATTTGTAGACATTGGACATTCAAAAATGTCATGCATTTCCAAATTGAGTTTGTAGATAACAAATTAATATGGTGATTAACAAGAAAAGTTTTTCCTTACTGGTTCCATTATATTTTTGTACTTTTGATGAAAGATAATTTATCAGAATCATAGACTTCACAGATGAGAATGAGTGGGAAAGACTATCCATGACGAGAAAACTATAGGGCTAATTCTTAGAAAGTAATGTCTGTGAACTTTGTTCTTCAATTTGGGTTCCTTCCTGTTATTTTATTGATTTGTTCTTGTTACTTTTTCAGGTATGTAATATGCTAGAAGAGGCATAATTAGAATATTCACTCAACACATTGACAGTTTAGAGGACATTCAATCTGTATTTTCAAAGCAGGTTTTAATGTTGCTGTTCTCTGGAATTCAGTCAATTGTATGAGTTTCCTATAGCTGCTATAACAAATCACCACAAACTTTGAGGCTTAAAACAGCAAAAATGTATTAACAGTTTTGAAAATTTACTAAAGGTAAAAAGATCAAAGTGTATCACATAGCACAAGACTACACGCCTTTGGGAGGTTAGAAGAAAGGATCCATTCTTGGTGTGGTCCTGCTTTTAGACAGCACCTGCATTTTTAACTTGTGGCTCCCATCCAGCAATCACATCACTTTTCCCTCTAATTCTCTGACTCTGACCCTCCAGCCTTTCTTTTATAAGGTCCCTTGGGATTACCTTGAGCCCACCCAGATAATCCAGGATAATCTCCCATCTGAAGAGCCTTAACTTAATCACATCAGCCCAAAGTCCCTTTTGCCATGTAAGACAACATATTCACAGGTTCCGGGGATTAGGATTGGAACATTTTGGGAGGTAATACTTTGCCAACCACAATAGTCAAATAATAAGTTGAGTTTTTAGAAATATTTATCCTAATGTTAAGTAAATACAAGGTCTGTTTTCTTCTGAGAATGAAAAATTTAGAGATGATATCCTGAAACATAATAAAGTGGCAAGTGATAGCTCTTCTTTATTCCTTATAAAGAGTTCAAGTAAGATAGATGCTAGTAAATAAAAGGCCATTGGTAATGTTTAGAAACACTGTTGGAAACCAGGAACATAAAAATTATTTTTTTTCCAGTTCTGAGAAAGAAAACTTAGCACAAGTGTTTAAGTCCTATCATTTGGGAATTGGCTAAATAAAATATGATATCTGTTAGAATACTGTAGAAAATTTTAAATAAATGAAACAAATCCGTATCTAAGAACAGAAGTAAAAAACCACAATGGCATATAATGAAGGCATATTTTAGACCAACTTTACTCACTATGTTGTCAAACCCCACTTCTCTTAGATGGATTGTGTTTTTTTTTTTTTTATGAAAATTGAGTGGAATGCTTATGATATGAGCATTACATGTGTTATACTTCACAAAAGATTTTTTAAAGTCATAGTATGCTCTGGGGACTGGGGTTGTGATTCGGTGGTACAATGCTTGCCTAGCATGTGTGAGGTACTGGGTTTGAGCCTCAGCACCACATAAAAATAAATAAATAAAATAAAGGTATTTTGTTCATCTACAATGAAAAAAAAATTTTTAATTTGTATCATGCTCTGATCATAGCGTATGATGACATTTATCATTTGTATATATCAAATTTTTTGAATAATGCAACATAATACTATTTATTGTATGGACTATTACATACCAAAAGTATGCTAGGCAATTAACATTCTTTATAACATTAAGTCCAATGAACTGCTGGTGTGAGTTTAAACCTATTATCCAGGGAAAGAATCTGTAGTTCAAAGAAATTAATTTACACAGGTCACAGAGTTAGTAGTTTGGTAGGCAGAATTTGAAACCAAAACAGCCACACAGTTTAAAACCACCTCTCTTTTTCTAGCTAATGTCAAAGAGTTAAAAATTATTCATGTCTACATGTAGGAAAGCAGCTCCTAACACCATGTACATGTGATCTTTACCGTTTTCCAACAAGCTTATTATATCCTTGGAAATGAATTCTAATGGTGTGCATTAATTCATTTACAAAATGTGAGCTCTCCTGCTTCCCCTTAACTCTTCTGAAAATCTGAGGTGAGTATGCTTATCCTAATTTAAATTTCATTTTCTTGAAAGGTTATCATTATATCACTGCACTTGAATTGGAATTGACAACATAAAGTACAAGAAACACAATTTTAGATCCTTTTACAAGGTAACAGTTAAGAAAAAAAGTTTGTTCTATTTATGCACAATTAAAATGCTAAATTACATAATGGAGAAATTCAATACATTCAAACTTAGTGTTGGTCAGTTTTAGGGGTTCAGGAGGCTGATGGAGGGCAAGCTAAATGCATTGAATAAACTGGTTTTTTATGTATTCTTGAGTTTGCTAGTTTCTCAAATGCGAATTGATTGCCAATGACAGATAAGACCTTTTTTCAGGGACTGGAATAATCAAATCTCACAAACAAAAGCAAATTCCTCTGTCTCATTCTTTGTATTTTCTGAACAAATGGTCTTTCAATTAAACTGTACGAAAATTACCATTCTCAGTGTAGCCAGCCCCTTGCTGTGATTGCCTTTAAGAAAAGTTCTATGAAAAAAAGTTCTATGGAGTCAGTTTTGAAGCCATAGACATAGTTCATAAGGTGTGGTCCATATTTACATTAGTTAAACTTAGATTTTTTTAAAGCATGCCTGGGATTAAACATTTTTAAGCCAGTTTGCCCTTCTTGAGGCTTTCTACAGTACCGCCTCTTACTTTTTATCCAATTTATGTTTTAATGAATGTAGACTCTAGAGGATCTCAACTCGATAGGCCCTAGACTCGAGGTTTAGGAAGACAGAGGCAGCTGCATCTTCACAATTTTATAACAAAGTTCTTATGCAATTTTGCGTGTGTGTGTGTGTGTGTGTGTGTGTGTGTGTGTGTGAGTGAATCAACAGGGTAATTACAGAACTCAAAGTAGTAACAAATTGTGGTAAACTGAGGAAGATTTTCAGGCACAGACCTGAGGCAAGTGTACAGATGGAAATCCACAGAGACTAATGCCCGTAGAACTGTCAAGACAGACAAGCAGAGGTCCTGTCCTGTTCTCTACCAGAAACCACAGGACCTCGAGATGCTAGGATATCTTTTTCAACATTTCCTAAATCTTCTTTTAATTTTACAAACAACCAGAACAGGCATATCCCTCAGGACATGTTGTAGGCGCCACCCATTTCTCCCATTTGGGGTATTCTCCAAACTTATACTCCTGCTCATACTCCATGTGCACACATATACATGCACCTATGCAGGCATGTGCTGGCGCGTGCGCACACGCACGAGCACACACACACAAACACACACACACTGATGTGGGTGGACCAGATGCTTCCAGTTGCTCAAGGAGTCATATCTGTGTGGTCACTGCGGGGTCATGTCTTGGCTGTTTATGGTTTATTGGAAAGTCCCTCCTTTTGTCCCTGGCTAGAAGTACAATAGTGTCACTCTGTACCTGCAGTTACTGATTCACATATAGCTCAGGGTCTGGGAACACCTGTCATGGCTGAGGCCTTGTTGGAGCATGCTGATGGCAGAGTTACTCTAGACCAGAGGGAGAAGACCAGGGATGTGGGGACAGCCCTTGCTCTCATCTGAGGACACATGCTGAAGGCAGAGGTAGCAGGTAAATTGGTCTCCTTCCCCAAGGACTCAAGGTCTGCATCCTCTATTCACCTCACATATTTTACCCATCCTCCTTCCTTCAGCTTTTGGGGATACAAAAGTTGGGTTCTCCTTTCTGAGATGCTCAGGGTTCACAAACTCAGACCAGATCAGGGTAAGCAGGAAGAAAGTACGAAGTAGACAGATACAGACGGGAACTCCAGGGGCATGGTTGTCAAAGCTGAGTGCAGACTGACGAGAAAAGATTGTCCAACTTGCCCCAGTGCCAGTCAAAGGCTGCATCAGCTGAATCTTTCAAATTTTCAAGAAAAGCACAAAATTTAAATTTCTTTGTGAGATCTTCCAGTTTTAAATAATGGTGCTGTTCCAAATTATGTTAAGGTCAACAAAACATGCATGTGTGTCAAATCAGACCCTGGGACTGTCATTTTGTATGTTAAAACCTAAAAGATCACCAAGAGCTGATTTAACTTCTTAAGGCAGGTTCCCCAAATACCTTCAGGGCCCTGGGCACTAATTCTCTCCTAGAAGCAACAGAGTGGGATGGAAATAAGCTACATTTAGTGATTCCGATTGATTTATATTTCTTGGGTGATCAAGGTAACTATCAAGCACATGTCTCCCTGGAACAGAAAAATACAAGATATACATAGTTTCAATCTACAGTGAGGAAACTTGCCACATGTTTTCCTCCCTCTCTCTACTTAGCTCAGCAGAGTATCTTGATGGTCTCTAGTAACTTTTTAAGGTGTTGAATGCCTAAGAGCAAACCTTATTCATTGTTGTAGCACAGTGCACTTGATAATTGCTTGTAGGCCTTGTTTTGTAGGAAAGTACTTTTAAATGTCTTTATGACAAAGCAATGTGCATAATGATTTTGGAGAACATAGTAGTTTATTTTTATTTATTTGTTTGTTTATTTATTCATTTATTATGTGGTGCTAAGGATCGAACCCAGTGCCTCACATGTGCTAGGCAAGCACTGTATCACTGAGTTGCAAACCCAGCCCCAGATATATTTTATAATTAACTCTTAGTTTTTGTCTCCCAGTATGTTTTCGTTGTCCTAACAACTTCTCTCCATTTAGTGTACAAGTTGTCAGTTGAGATAAAAAAGAAGTCAATTCCCATCTTTTGAATTTCTAAGGAATCTCTTAAATTTAATGCAGAGACAGCAGTCTTGATAGCCATGACTTTTGATTTGTAAAAGCTAGAAGTGTTCCGAAAGAGGAAACGTTCTCTTGAGCCCTGAGAAGGTAAAAAAATCTGAAGGAGTAGGCTTTGTTATGTAGACTACAAGCAATAAATTAGAAAAAATGCAAAATATAGGCAGCAAGGACCATTTTCTTGTCTCATCCGACATAAAAAATATTGGGTGAAGGAGAAAAGACAATGTTGGAGGAAGCAAGTCCTGTCCCTGGGCACACCCTGATAAGAACAGAGCTCCCCTGCAGGTATAGATGTTCATTGCTCTGAGTCTTTTATTTGAAGACAGCCCTACTCTGTAGCCTCAGTGATGTCCCTTGCACTACAATGGCCAGGGAACTTCGGAGAGGTGGAATAGGCAATCTAAACTTCCAATGCAATCAACAGAGGAATGGAAATCAAGTGAGAGAAAGGAAACTGCTACTGGGAGTTTGTACACACTGGCGTATGATGGGGTTCTCAAGCTGGTGTGGGAGAAGAGAGACAGCATAGTCTAAGACATCACATGGAGTAGGTTGCTGGAGTCTGCAAAGAGACCTGTTTGTATCCCAGAGAACACTAGAATATAACAGTGGCCAGCTAGACAGTCTGTTTTCACCAATGTTTGACTGTCTCACCATATCCCCGTGGAAACCATCAACTCTCTGGGCAGGGAGATTTATCTGAGAAAATTCTTATGCAACTAAATTTACCTGGAATTGGCAAGATTACATTTTCTCCTACTGAGCAGAAGAGAGACTTGAAATAGAAATTAAGTCCCATTACAGGAAAATAAAGGAAGTTTCATTACTTACACTTGAGTCTGTGGCCTGTGAAAATGCATGACCATTACACAAATATAAAATTTTCCATTTGAGCTGCTACCAATTGGAATGCATAATAATTTTGCATGATGTTAACTAATTCTTTAAGTCAACTTGAACAGGAACATGTGTTCCCCCAAAAAACAGAATGAAAAACAATCTAGACATTCCTTGCCAAAGTCCAAAGACTTCTGATGAATATTTCAATTCAAAGTTGTGATGCCCATATTTCCAATGAATGGTGAAGTATGTGTGATTCATTAAGCTCTCATTCATTATGAAAGTAGACTAGCAAATTATATTCTTTGTAAGTGCAATCATTATGAAAGTAATTTACAAAATACATTAAGCCCTTTCACGATCTTTCTAAAGAAAAAGCCAAGTAGTTTTAAACACATAGCAAGGTCATTATCATTTAAAAGTCTTATAGTTTCCTTGTCATTAGTTATTTTGTAAAATATCTCTTGCACAAATATCTAAATTTGGTTATACTTTGCACAGCACAAACTACTTTTTATGTGTGCCTGGGAGAATCACAGTTCAACTACAGTTTCATCGAGTTTAAAATAAAGATGAAATTCTAGTTTTTTAAATACCACGTTCAAATGTTCTTTTCTTTTCCTCTCAGATTTGCGTAAGCCTGTCTTGCTCCTTGGAGACTGTAACATGATCCCTCATCTCGTCAATTTTTGTATTAAATCATCCTTTCAAACTTGTGAAAGCAACGTAGAAGCCAGGCAGCATGTTACAAGTTTAAAATAGGGTTGTTTGACTCTCTTTGGAGTTTAAAAATCAGTTATCAACTTAAATTAAGGTAGAAGCCAGAGTAGATTTAGTGTTCTTCTGAGCTATGCACAGTTACAATACTGTTCATTACTACGAACATGCTGGTACATGTTTGTTTCCCAGGAAAAATAGAGCCCTATTCATTATTCATACAGGTCCTCCTGTACAGTAAAGACATTCATTCTCTAATGGCTCTATGACTAGGGTGTTGTGAAGCCCAAAGATGTTATTTTTGGAAGATAGTTTACCAATTAAAAGCAAACAGCACCAAATTGCTTAGTAATGTCCCCAACACTGATTGGCTGTGATTGCAAATGAACATCAGGAGTAAACCAAAGGCACATTGCCTCCTGTCTCCCTGCTTGCTTGCTTCAGACACCTCCCTGGAAACAGTTCATTAGTTGATGGAACTTCCAACTTATAAGTTTGGACCTTTTTTTTTTTTCCCTCTCCAAGTAACTTAAAAAATATACTAGATTTATTCTCTCACAAACATTTAATTATTTCCCCTGAAATGTAATAAAATGTGTGAAGTTAATATAGAAGCAAGTGTTAGAAATGATTGCCTGGAAGTGAGTACAGGGCATAAAGAGAAACTAGGCCAATTCTTCAAGTAAGAAACAATGATGTTTTATATGAAATGGAATATATTCTACTTTTTTGGTGACTGATAAAGAACAGAGGATGTTGGCTATAGGTAGTTTTATGTAAGTTTAGTGTCATTAAGTTTGTTTAGATTTTTGACTCACCAATAAAGGACATAAATCAAGATCAGTGGTACTTTCTTAACTATAGATTTAAAAATATTGGTCGTTTGTGTTTGTTATGTAGGTCATAAACCTAATGATTTATTACTCTTCTATGTAGTATTCACTGATCTTTTAAAACGTTATGCTGTTGGGCTTAATACAAACATAGGTTGGTAAGGAAACGTACGTTGTTCCATGTGGAAGTTAGGAGTCCGTTTGTGACCATGTTAAGGAATCTAAAGGACAACAAAAAGCATTTATGCATACAAATTTTAACTGAAAATTCTAGCATCAACAGAGATCATGCTATAGGACTTCTTGGGTCATATTGCAAAGCTGTTTTTCTGACTCACTAAGGAGCACATTTTATTGCTTAGGTCTTGTATTTACCCAAAGCGTTGAGGAAGCTGAGGAAACAGATTTTCTTTGCTCTTCTGATGTCCATGTGTATCCACTACCACTATGAAGGTGAATGGTCAGAGTTTGAAAAGCTTCATGAATGAGATTTATTAGTGAAAGTACTCGTCTCACAACTGGCCTAGGAAATGATACTCATTATTAAAGAATCAGTCATGTTTAGGAATCATCCTGGTGTCTTCAAATGAAATCACTAAATAACAGGGTCATAATCTTTGTCGAAGGATCAAATAAAATCTATCAATGAAGTTATTGGTGTGTTTCTGGACTAACATCATTGACTTGGTTACCTGAAGACTTGGAGTTTTTCTTTCTGAGGACTAACAATAATCATTTGTGTGGTGTCGAAGGTGCCTGTGACTGTAGACAATGAATAGAGAAAAGCTAACTGTCCACTTGACCTCAAGAACATTGCCTCTAGTCCCCTCCTTCAAACAAACAAGCAAATAAACAAACAAAAACACTATTGCTTTATGGTATAACACCAACAAAGAAGTTTTATTGACCTGTACTTAAAAGTACACAAAAACAAAGTCCATTTAAAATTTTCACTTTTCTTTCCTTGCTAGTATCTATGGTAATTTACAATAAAATCAAACGACTTCAATCATTGTATTATGAAGTTTTTAGAAAACTTCCCAAATTAAGAGCTTTGAATATGTTGATCATGAAATTTTAGAATATTTAGATTGCTCCAGAGATGGAAGGGTCTTTGTCACATTACTATCTTAACATTTTTTTCAGATTTATTCTGATTTTCATCAATCCAAAAATTCAATTTTGTAATTTATTTTTTTCAGTGATTCGTATTGTCATCCTATGTGAAGACAGTAGGTGGAAAATAGCTTAATTATATAATTATTTATCTTACTGCTCAGACTGGAGGGCTATAAGAGGTAACAGCAATATTTTGTGGCTTAGTCATCATTTCTTTTCAAAATCAAGTCTGTGATACTGCTTATTTATTGTTGATATAATTAATGACAGGTAATTAACCCAGGGCCTTTTAAAATCTGAGAAATCATTTCCACAAAGAGTAAATGTGTTCTATTGATGAAAGTTAGCAACGTGAGGAGCTGGCCTTAAGGAATGTCATTGTTTATGGTGCCAGATGATCTGAAAACTATGCAGAGCTCCATTCATCTTTCACAAAGGCAAAAGTACTGGAATAATGACTGCCAAGATGCATGGTTCCAATAATCTAGGTATGTCAAATTTACTGCTTAGCTGCGGAATGATCTCCAACAACATTAATATCTGAATTTATAACGAGTGAGGCAAGGTTAAATGGTCCCCTTTTTTGAACTACAAAAATGAAAGTTGATGCATCTGCAAGAGGATCTTCATCTGTGTCACTCTTACATTTACATATCTGATTTGGAAACACTTTGAAAACATGTGTGCTTTAAAATAATGATTTTTTTTGAAAGCATTTATTAATATTGTGAGCCGTCAAATGAAAAATGAAACTTTTTTTAAAAATGAAACTCTTCCTGCTATACAATAAGTTTTTCTAATGATGGTAAAAAATGATGCTTAGCAAGTGTTCCATTTGCAAGATTGTTTCAGTGTGTAATCTTAACACCAGTTTTTGGAAAGTAAATATTTTATTATTTAATACTTAAATGTATTTTATAACCTAAAGATGCATTTCTAAGCATAAAAATTAGAATCAATGGATCATTAATAAATATGAAAAATTGAAAATGGCATTCTAAAATCACTGTAATGTTTTAACATATTTTCTGTTTATACCTTCTTGATGACTGGTAGTAGTATTTCAAGTAAATGAGTAATGCTTATGAATACATGAAATACTTTCATTGTCTAAGCTCTCAGCATGTATGAAAACTAAACATAATTAAATAATTATGAGCTCTTTCAGTTCTCTTGGCTAAACCCTACCACAACTATTAGGAAAAAAATCAGATCAGGCAGATCACATGATTCCCTTCTTTGCAGCTAAACAGTTCGTTCTGTCCTCACGGTTTTAGAGGAATACTGTAAGACAAGAAGAATCAGTTGTCCCTTCATGATTGGCTTTCCCCAAAGCAACCCCACTGGTTCTTAGCTGCCCGAAAGATATAATTTTTATTGGTTTATATCAGCACTAGCTATACTCAAAAAAGTGGTAAATGAACTATTAGGACTCGGTTGGGCATAAGTCATAAAAAGAAAATGAAATATTGTTTTTACCATTTCTGGTCATTATTCACCCAAGTTTACCTTTTCCTTCTGTGTAACTCAGCAACCTTCCCATTATCCAGGCACCTGGCAGAGCTGCTGTTGTTAGATTTCTGACAGCTTTTTCATTACAGACTCTGTTTTTCAAGAGGCAGGTTAACTAAGCAATTTTGATTTGTGCCAAGCTGAGATGTGGAATAGACACTCGAAGTCCATTCTCTTGTTTTCATAAGATTTCATTTGAACTTATTTGTTCTACTTTGATCTAAAAACACAAAGAAAAAACTAAAATTCACCCAGTTTCTCATTCATGAGTTAGTACGACTAGGCAAAAGAATTCTGTTATTGTGTCTTATTATTTCCATTTTTCTAAACTTGTGTTTTTTAAAAAAAATTAACAAAAGACCATTTCATACCCCTAAGTTGTTATTTTATTCAGAAAAATATTAAGAGCCATTATGTATAAAATGATGGCAAGAACTTTTTGCATTGGAAAATATGACACAAATGTTACATTTCCACTTTTGTTAAAAAGTGTAACCTATTTATTGCACAACGAGTTTTTCTCATCATAGAAAAACTCACATTTCCTGTAGAAAACATGGAAAATGCAGACAAGAAAGAGAAAAATACAAAAAATTAACCTGCTATGTGAACTGATATTGAATTTTTTTTTTTTTTTTTTTTTTTGGTGTACTGGGGATTGAACCCAGGGTGCTTAATCACTAAGCCACATGCCCAGCTCTTTTTTATTTTGAGACAGGGTCTCACTAATTTGCTATGGCCTCACTACATTGCTGAGGCTTGCAACTGTCCTGCCTCAGCCTCTGGAGCTGCTGGGATTAGAGGTGTACACCACCGTGCCAGTTCTACCTCTTTTTGATATCTGCTCTGTCTTCCTGAACTCTTTGGAGCTTCATGCGGAAGACAAGACTGATGCTCAATCTATCCCTCCCAGGTACCACACCGCCATCAATTGTGCATTTTCAGTCATTCTACCCACTTCAGATATGATTCCATGTAGTCTGGCACCTACCCAATTACTCCACTAAACTGTTTCCCTCAAAATTTCCAGTAAGGCTCTTGAACATCACCTAAGTACCATTTCTTCCATCTTTGTCTGTGATATTCACTGCAATTTGCTTCACATTAGAAAATCCCTAACTGGGATTCTTTAATGCTACCTAATTTTGGTTCTTTTCTTACATTTGCAATCAATCCCTGTCACTTGTCTGCAATTTCTCTTGTTCTTCCTTTAGTCTGGTGTATATGCTTATATTGTTTTCATTTGTAAACAGGAGGATAGCCAAATGACAGTGGCATAAACTTATGGATATTTATTGATTGTTTAATAAGAAGTCCAGGACTGGTTTGTGACTGAAATAGGAACTGAAGGATCTGGTTCTTTCCAGCCTTCTGTTCTGCCGTTGACTCTCTGTCAACAATGCTTTGTTTCTTATTCACAAGATGGCCACCTAGCTTTAAGGAGGCAGGAGGTTGAGGCGAAAGATCTTTCTGCTTTTTCAATTGGGGACAAATATTTTTTTAGAAGTCTTCTCCTTAAATCACATTAATGAGAAATGGTTCGTATTCTACTCCTATACTATCTAATAGTAAAGGAAAGGAATTGCCGGTACTGACTTAAACCAGTTGTGATTTATCACTTTGCGGTGGATACAGTGTCCCCCAAATACAATCTGTCTTAGGGTAGCAAGAAGGGACAATGGCTGCGGAGTAGATGATTGACAGGGTCAGCTCTACTGTCAATTATAGCTGCTCAAGACTAAATCCTTTTTTCTTACCACTCAAATCTTTAAGGTTACATTCATCTTATGCCCAAGAAAGGTTGTTAGTAAAACCAGCTGGGATGTGAAAGTGCTGTATAAACAGAAGTCTTACTTATAAAATATGCCACATTTCCCCAAAGAAACAAATCTTAAAATAAATGTTTAGTGATTTTTCTTGTGTATTGAACCAAGCACCATATCATACTGATCCTTTCCTCAAAATTTAGCTTCATATTCTTTCCATTTTTCCATCCTCTTTTAAGCCTCTATCACTAAAAACCTTAATCATGGTAGCAGAGTTCCATGTGTCTCCTCAACTTTCTCTTGCTTCTATTTATTTTCTTTCTCTTTTACACCACTTCAGACAGGGCTACATTAATTTATAACTGTACCCAGAAAGCTGCTGAATTCTTTGATTGGTCTAAAGTTCACAAACCTACTCTAGACTCTTTGACCCTCCCATGGAGATTAAGCTAATATATTTATACTTGATTAAGATAGTAACTCTTTCCATGTACTAGCCTTGCTGTAGAGTCTAGGGACATTTTATGAGTGTATGTGCAAGAGGCTAGTCTGTATAGTGGCATCGAATACTTAAGTTCAGTAAACTTAAGCATTAAGTTGACCTTCAAATGGTTTAAAGCCACATATACTATGTTTTTACACATTTTCCTTCCACCTCAAATGTCCTTTTTATGAGATTATCTGCTATACACTGCTAATTCATGGTAAATTACAACGAATCCCAGTGTGAGATCATAGGGTAGGGTATGTATGCATTTATGCTCTCCTCTGGAGTTCACAATGGCTATCACCTGTGATAGTAACAGAAGTGCAAAGGAGGTCACCTTATCAGATATCACAGAAGTAATGAATTCATTTTCTACTCCTGTCAACCTTCATTCCTTGCTCCCAAAGATACTACAGTATATTTTATTATCTTAATTTCAGACTTCAAGGAAAATAAGTTATAATTTAAGGTCCGCCAGTTAGCAAAAATGTCATGAAGACAAAAATTGTGCTAAAGTTAAAGAGAAAAAAAAAAATAAGTTGTTTTCAGAAAGAAATGATCAGCTGCGGAATTTTGTTTTGTTTTTAGCTATGGAGTTTGAAACCATAAACCTGTAAACCTGTAAATAACCTTGTAAATAAGCTTGTTTTTAATGCATTTCCAAAGTTTCAATGATCTTTGATCTTACACTTGAGTCTTTCTGGTTGGTTAAGAGAGAAGCAGTTTATTATTAAAGACAGGAAAAAGAAGTACCTAATGTATTGGAACGAAGGTGAAGATGCTGGTGATGATGATGACAAAATAAACTTCATGGATAATTCTGGTCATTAACAGCATCATCAGAAAGATCTTTGTGTAGCTTTGTAAGTGAGCTTCACAAATTAGTCATTTTGCTTCACAAATCAGTAACTTCTGGAATGCTGACCTAATATACCCAAGGCCTCACAAGAGAGCAAGCATTATCAGCCCTACAACCCCAACCTTTGGCTTAGGTTTAATTACACCACTCAGTTGTGGCTGGTGCTCTGGATTTCAACACCGCTAGACTTCAATGTGCTCATTAGCATGAGAAAGTCAATGGAAATGAAGCCAACCAGAATCTTCACTTTTATCCCATTTCACAGAACTTCAGTATAAAGGGTAAAGTGTATTGATTCCTGACTTCAGAATTCTGTTAACTTGGAAGAAAATGAGCTAAGTCTGGGATGTGACTACTAATCTGATGAGAGGGAAGACATGTTCTCCTCCTCAGTATCTTTCTGCACCTGACCCTTGTTCTCTTTGCTTCTGTGTTGTGTTCGCTTTCTAGTTCTTCCACACGTGTAGTATTTTTGATCCCAGACTATCTAATATTTGAAATGAAAAAGTAATTAGTTGAATTCAGAACCAAACATTTTTAAAAAGAAAGGACTCTTGGTTTCTAATATGTGCACAAACTACCTGTTTTTAGAAGGCAAAACACAATAAAACCA
The DNA here is from genome assembly GCF_902686445.1 of Sciurus carolinensis. Lineage (NCBI taxonomy): Eukaryota > Metazoa > Chordata > Mammalia > Rodentia > Sciuridae > Sciurus > Sciurus carolinensis. The sequence goes on along the minus strand of NC_062217.1, from coordinate 16,986,210 downwards.
AACAGAAATTAGACATCTAAATCATGCGGTGGTTGTACTCTGCTACCCAGGGACTCCTCTATATGTTTATTTCTGCCCTGGCTTTGTGTTTCACTAGGACAAGAGCAACAATTGGAATTCCAATGTCCTTTATCTCCACAAAAATACAGTTTAATAGCATAAGTTAATGACTTAAAAGAACTTTGTCCTTCTGGATTTTTTATTTATGTCATTGAAGGCAGCATGTCGGATCGGTAAGAAGGATGTGAAGTGAATGAGAAAATAGGGACGTTTCCTTTTTTAATTTTTTCCCTCCTACCGAGTAGAAGGCGATCCAGTCCACGTTTTGCTGTCGACTCTGCCTCTGAATTTCGGCTGTGCAATGTGTAGCACGTTTCTCTCTCTCTCCCCTCCTTTCTCCTTCCCTCTTGCCTCTCGTGTCTGTCTCCAGGATTTCTCTCTTCCTATTTCAGAAGGACGCTCGCAGGCTCCCTCAGTCTGTGTGAAGCTGAGGTTTCCTCCGGATCCCGTATATCCCCAACACATACCTCCACGCACACACATCCCCAAGAACCTCGCGCTCACACCAACATACACACGCGCGCACACACTCGCGCTCGCCTGTCCACCTCCCTCCCGGGAGAGCCGGCGCGCGTTCCCACCTTCGCGGCGCACTCTAGCCAGCGGAGCTCGCCGCGCTCTAGGATTCTGCGGCTCGCGGCTCAGATCGCAGCTCTGAACCCCTATGGTCATTTTAAAAACATTTTTCCTTTTCCGCTTTCTCTTTTTTTAATTGCACCGTTTTCGATCTGAGAGGATAGCGAAGCAAGGCGGCTGCTTCCCCAGCCAGCCCTGGTTGGCTTGCCATCCTCCATCTGGCTTATAAAAGTTTGCTGAGCGCAGTCCAGAGGGCTGCGCTGCTCGTCCCCTCGGCTGGCGGAAGGGGGTGACGCTGGGCAGCGGCAAGGAGCGCGCCGCTGGCTCTGGCGGGCTTTCGGCTTGAGGGGCAAGGTGAAGAGCGCACGGGCCCTGGGGTTTACCGAGCTGGATTTGCATGTTGCACCATGCCTTCTTGGATCGGGGCTGTGATTCTTCCCCTTTCGGGGCTGCTGCTGTCCCTCCCTGCCCGGGCGGATGTGAAAGCTCGGAGCTGCGGCGAGGTCCGGCAGGCGTACGGTGCCAAGGGATTCAGCCTGGCGGACATCCCCTACCAGGAGATCGCAGGTAAGCGCGGGCGCGCGGCCGGGGCAGCTGCAGCCCTGGGCGGCCGCACGCCTCTTCCTCCCCCCTGTTGCTGAGTTGGTGTGTTCACTTTCTGTCAGGGATCCTCGGGGCACTGCGTCTCCGGGCCGGGCGGCGGGTGCTCCCGCGGGGAAGGTGTGCGTCTCCGCTGCTCATTGTGTGCACACGCGGGAGCACCCTCTTTCCCTCCCTCCCTCCCTCTGCTCTAGCGCTCGGCTACCTCCGTGGTTAGGGCGGGCCAGGCGGGCCGAGGAGCCGGGGGCACTCGGGGGTGGCCACGGGCCGAGGGCAGATCGCCGAGCGGGGCGCCCACCCTGCGCCTCTCGCTCCGGCAAACTTGGAAGAACTGCGACCGCAGTTTGCCCAGCGCCACCGTCTGAGTGGCGCCTTCTCCACTCCCGCCTTCGCGCCGGCGGGGGCGGCGGCGAGACGCAGAGGGCTCCCGAGCCCCTCTCTCTACTCTCGGGGTCGTGCGGGGAGGCTGAGCGCTCGCTGCCCGTGATGGGGGCGGGCTAACCCGAGGGGACACCGGCCGGGGCTCCGGCCTCGGACCGCGGCGTTTCGGGGCTGGTTTGGGGACTTCACGGACTGCCTATTTCAGATTTGGGGCGGGCTTTCCCGTTAAGGTTCCTCCGAGCTTCCCCGGTTGCGGTTGGTCACTCGTGTTGGGGAGACACCTCAGCCACCCTGCGCGGCGCCGCGTCCTGAGCGCGGCCTCGCTAGCCTGCGGGCTCTCGGAAGCTTAGCCAACTTGCGTGGGGGGCTCAGCTGGGGATTGGGCTCTGGGTCTGCGGACCCCGCGTCCCCCACATGCTCCGCCACTAGCATTCCTCGGCCGAGAGCTCAAGAGCCCCCACGCTCCCTCTCGGCGCCAGAGTGTGTAGCACTTGGTCTCCAACAACTTGCGCAGCAGGCTGGGCGCCTGTTTTCCGGCTCTTAGCTCCAACCGAATCCAGCTTCTCTGGGGCTCTGAATGAAACGTGTCCGGGAGATAATCCGCCGGCTGCGAGGGGAGCGAACTGAGGGAGGCCAAGGGAAACCTGGAGATGCTGCGAGGGCGCGGGCTGCTCAAACCGGGGAGCTGAAGTCCTTAATGACCTCAGATCGCCGAGCGTTGGAAACGCTGGATTTCCTTCAGCTGCTCTCCGCATGTGGCCAAAGAATTGGGATGGATGAAAAGCGTTTTGCAGTTGTGTTAAAACATCACAGTTTCAATACGTTGTGAAATTGCTGTTTTATTGTGATTGATCTCCAAACTCTAGAAGTGAGGGGCTTTACTCACACCGAAATTAACACATTTATATAAATTTGGGCATTACAAAAAAAAAAAAAAAAAAAAAAAAAAAAAAGAAAAAGCGCATATATCATGTAGCGTGGTGCCTTGTATAGAGGGAGCCTTTTTCACTTCGCAGCCAGACATTCCCTCCGAGTCAGGGCGAAGCCTGGGGTGAATTACAAGACTAATTTTCCATCCTTGTCACTTCGTGTCCCCCCACTTTCCAGAACTCCTTAATTTGTTAATGAATAGAGAGCAACTGCCCCTACAACCCCTTAAGTTTCTTAACTCTTTCCTCTTTGTCTACTATTATTTCATTCTTTTTAATTAATTGATAAGGATCAGCTTCGCTTTTTCCCCCTCCCCTAATCTCAGAGAATTCAACTTTTAAAAGGTTTGTAACACGGAGCACTTTAGAAACTTTTTCTCCTCTAATCCTTTTTTTTTTTTTCCCAAATTGTATCTTTCAAACAGATATTTCTCAACATGATTTCAGATAAGATATCTCAAAGAAGAAAATAGTTAAGTATTTTAAAATTGCTTTGGTATTCTTTAGTGGGTAATGAGACTCTCAGGAAACCATAGTCCATCCTCAGCACTATGAAAATCTCCTTAAGAACAAAGTGAAGACTTTCAGTATAAATGATTTCTGTAGTCAACATTTACTTTCTTGGAGAACATACCCAGTGGTTTATATGAATCGTTTAGTAGTGTTTTAGTAGCAGAAGGTTTAAAAAAAATTTTTTTTTCCTCCCTGCTCCTTTAAAATAAGTTCTGCCTATCAGATATGAATTCCTAATGTGTGGGCACTCTTGATTCTCCTACTTTCTAGGACAAAAGGCACACTGATGCTGGTGGACATAATCAAGAGCCTGGTGACCATTGTGTAAGAGGCACATTTGAAAGGAAAATAATGAATTGAAAGATAATTGTGTTTTTTAAGTGTCTACTTTTTTTTCCCAAACAATGCTAAAGTAAATTAGGTTTGCTATTGCTTTTAATAACCACTAAAGAAATATGACCAATTATTTAATGAATAATAGTAATTTCTCTCTAGTTCTTGATAATATTTACATTTAATTATCTAGGTGAGAGTTTCTATGGTGATTATCCTTTCTTTAAACTCCTTTTCATCCTTTGCCTTGTTTAGACATCCATTGGTTTGCTTGAGAATTGGCATGTGCCATTGGTAGTACCCCAGGAAACCTGCATTAAAAACAAACAAACAAACAAAAAATGCTCTTCAGACTTCACATTCATGAGAACTGTTTCTGGTGGAAGATGTTTGCAGGTAACTTGCTTCGAGAAATATCTGAAAAGTAATGACAGCATTATGTTTCATCATGACATTAAGGTTTTATTTAGAATTTGCAGTTATAAATAGTACTGCTTTCTATTCTAGGACAGAGCAAAGTTCTTCAGGTCATCAGGTGAGGGACTGTGGTAGGTAATATATGAAGTTTTCCTCTCTGAGAGTGCTTGGGAAGGGGTGTTTTACATCATCAATCTTCACTCAGCCCTGATTTTAAACTGTCACAGGCAGAACAGATCAACTCTATCCATCTTTGAAGACCTCCAAAGGAGAGTGGACTCCTGAGTCCTCTCAGCTCTCCATTCTAATAGTTCAGAATTCTTGTGGTGTAGAAATATTTCCACACATCTAGCCAAAAGCCTTTAGGATGTGCTCATTTATTTTCTCATGTTCTAGCTTCTGGGAAGATAGTGAGCAGTACATCCTCAGTGTGACAGATTCCTGTCTTTCCTCAAGCTTCATTAATCCTGTTATCCCATTTTCCACTTTGACTCATCGTGGTGGCTCTAAACTACTGGAACGCCACAGCTGACAGTGGAACCTGTTGCTTTAGACTTATTCTGTCACTGTCTTAAGCCCTAAGCCTTTTTGGAGTCGTCAATTATGATACTCTGAAGTTAACAGTGACTTATGTGTTCATGTTTCCATTGCACGTAGGTTTATTTAACAATCTCATGTACAAAAATTCTGTGCCCATCACCTATGTAGAGGCATCACCTTGAAAACATTACCTTAATGAACATTTCTAATAATTTATATATGCTAACATTAGCCCTATTTTATGGATGAAAAAACTTATCAGAAGAGACTGAACTAATTAACTTGGCAAGGTGACCAGGCTAGACTTCAAACCTAGGGAGGCTGGTGCCAGAGTCCGGAGACCTAGCGTGGCCCAGAACCTTACAGTATTAAGCTGCTAGCCTTTGTTGAATGATTGCATTAAAAATGTATTACATCCTCTTTTATTAGTAATCATTTGCAAGCGTATGGTTGTTCATTACTGTATACTTTTCTTTTTACTTGTAATATCGCTAACATCTCAGAATCACTTTGAATATGTTTTTATCTTCTCACAAATTGGCCACATTACCACCACTAAAATGTCCATATATTTATGCATTTTCCTAATCATTTTATTGTATAGATGTATGTGGTTATATGAAACACAGAAACTAAAGTACATGTGTTGGTTTCTTTCCATGTTCTGAATCTGCTGGAATATTAGTCTAATAAAACTTCTGATAGGAAGTTATCCATGGGGATGAAAGAAGAAGGGAAATTATCTCTACAGGTTAGGACAAAAATTATAATAAACTCTATTTTCAATATTTACTTTGCCTTGCTTTCTGTCTCAGGTATTTCGAGAATTGGATGGCAGCTAGATGTTAAGATAGCATTAAACTCTTCTCACATCTCTTTGATGTCAGTTTATCAGCTGTTTATCTCAAGGTCTACAGTAAAAAAAAAAAAAGTTCTTTTATACTCTGCTGATGTACTAACAATTTTTTTCTAGTCTTTTATTGGCTTCAAGGATACTCACAGACACACACACACACACACACACACACAAGCACATGCTTGACCTTTGTCAGATAACTCTTGCCTGTCTTTGGAAATGGGTCCTGTCCTCTGCTCCCCCAGCAAACCAACTTATTTAATATATTTGCCATTAACACGTTTTTTGTTTGCATGTAGACAATAGATTAACATAAATGGAAAAACTGTTCCTCTTTTATAGCCATATTAAATGTCGTACTTTGGGATAAATTATTTAAGTTCCATTTATTTGCTGCCTTCAAAGATTCTGAGGTCTTTGCCCTCTGTTTAGTTATCTGACATCTTTAAAGTCCTTTGGATGAGCAGTGTGATTTATAAATGAATTAGCTGAACTTCAAATTATTATTATTTTTTTTTATGATTTGGCAGGTCACTAGATTTCTAAAAGAATTACATTAATTCCAGGTATCAAAGCAATCTAAAATCTGGACTATTAGGAGTGCTACTTGTTAAACTCTTGATTTGGGAATTAATTTTAGGGTGATCCTTGCAAACAGAGTTATGGTAACTGATTTAATTAGAGGATAATATGTCATCATTGGGAACAAGTCTTTAAGTTGACTGATATACTTTTTTTTTTTACATGAAACACATCTTTTAATTGCATTGCATCTTAATAGCTTGTGAGTAGAAATGTAGGCCACTCTCAAAGTTAATTTAAAAATGTACAGCATTATATATTGTGGTATAAAGATTATGTCATTATGTAAGAAAGTGACTAGCATTCCTTTAAAATTATGGGTTAAATTTATGAATACTACAGAATTGTCAGGTACTTTTATGCTAAAATGACCTACCTTCATTCACTAGAGTTGAGTAGATATAAGAATTTGGGGTAGAGATAACAGTAAAATAGTAGCTAACAAAGTGATTTTAACTACTTAATTTTATATTCAAATGTGCAAAAGTAGGATTATAAGACTGCCTCCCCCACCCCCTGCCTTAATTCTCATCTCTCAAAATATTTCTAGCAAGGCCAGAGGTAACTCAGAGTTGTCTTGTCAGTATAAACAACTATTTGATATTTTTAAAAACTTGATGTTTATATCCCTAAATTCTGCTCTGCTAAATTCTTTAGCTATACATAACTCAGCTTAAATAGTTTCATAGATTTCCCCAGTTTATTCAGTTTACAGTAATTTAAATGATAATGTTTGAAAGTGTTATTGAATCTCTGGGATAGCATATTTGTAAATAAAAGTTTCATAGTGGTAAGTTTTAGGTAAAGATTTCTCAGTTTTAAATATTTTGGATGCAAATATCAAGTTTTTAAAGACTTGAGATGAAAAGTATTTTCTAAACAAGTGCAATAGGAAGAAGGAAAAATAGGAATTTGGTTCTGCATGTATACATTATGTAGGTTGTTGATTTTTTAGTCACCCATTCTTCCCTTCCTTCTGGCAATTTTTAAGCTCATGTACTAAATATTTATTGTACATTTACTATGTTAAGTCTCTGTGCCACCTGCTTGGTCTAGAGTCCCAGGAAATTTTGATCCCAGCAGGGAGACAGAAATTCAGGGCACCATTCAACATGAGTTAACTACAGCTGGGGTAAGTACACAGTACTAAAGGTACCTGGCACTGCAGGGACATTTTATAGGAGCCTTTGATCTAGGCAGAGGGTTTTAGAAATGCGTCCTTGAGGAAAAGCCAGGGGATCTTGACCATGAGAAGCCATCAGTAAGGAATGGGAACAGTGGAAGGGACACATATGTCCTGTAAGCAGAGAACATGGGACACCCGAGAAGAGTTCCAAACCTGGGGTACAGCCTGGGAGCTGGGGAGAGGGCCAGGTGAGTGACTTATATGAAGGACTCAAGGATAGCCCCAGCATGTCAGCCCTGTGTCCTTTGCTTTTTCACAGCAGATTGGGTCCTTTAACTCAAAAGCACAGCAGTTTAAAACTCAAGTTTTACACATGCAGTTGCTTTAAATATACTACACTAAGAACCTGCCTGCTTCTGTGCCCTGCAGAACTGCACCTGTCCTGCTCGCTGGGCATAAGGCAAATCCTGGGGCAATAACTACTGCAAGCTGCTGCTGCCCTTTGCAGCTCTCTGCCCCAGGGACTCCCCAGCATGTTGCCAAGTGACATTGCCTGGGTACATAATGCCCTTTCTCCCATTGCCTATTCCCCTGGGAGTGCCTCCTGCCCTTTGGGCCTTGGCCCCTCTGTTGGCTGTGGATGGTCTGTTGTGAGGGACCTTCCCTTACTTGCAACCCAAGCGCCTCTCAAATGAAGCGCACTATGTGCTACTGCCACCTGGAGGTCATACCATTTTCCTTGAGAAGCTGAATGCCTTGAACTCAGATGACTTTTGCCTTTGGCCTGAGAGCAAAAAAGCCATCTGAGAAGTGTTTCCATCAGGATGGACAAGGTTTTCAAGAGTTACTTTGGTTGCTCTGGAGAGCAACAAGATGGAGAATTAATCAAATCGTATCATCAGTCCCTAAGATTTAAACCATGCTGTGTCAATGGCCTAAGAACCAAATATCAGTGTTTAACTGTAATTACTAGAATCAAAGAATAAAGCAATTTCTTTGACCTTAGTAGGTGGGGACCGTAGGTGGTGGCAAGATTTAATTGGGGCCGTGAAGGATAGGTAGCATTTGGCAAAAGACTATGAAAGAAGGTGGTGTTCAGGGGAGAGTTCATATATGTGAACCAAACAGGGTGTGAACAGCAAAGAAAGGAATTTATTAAGAATTTGTAAAAAATAATATTGAGCAGTTTGGGTGGGGTTGGATTTTTGGAGGACCTTGGAAATCCCAGGCTTTGTAGAAGGGGAATGAGGTCATTCTTCTAGGTTATTGGCAGTGAAGTGACATGATGAGAGTATTGTTTTAGACTGGTCAAGCCTTATAAACAGGACGGATTAGAGAGGAGGTCATTAGAGTCCCAGGGGGATGAAGGAGGATCTGGAGGAGGCTGTTTCAGAGGCTGAGCAGGAAGTGCTGAGGATCCAGAGGAGGGCAAGAGGAGAGAAGGGGCCAAATAAGGTCATCCCAGAAGAGGAGACAAAGAAAATTGAAATTTTAGTAAATTTTAAAAACCTAAAAACTTGACTGCACTATGTAGAAGTTCCAGTAAAAGCATAAAAAGGAAGAACTGTTGAAACTCTTTCCTGAAATAACCTGTGTCAGTTAAGATGCTTTTGGCTGCGGGTCACAGAGAATCCTGACTCCTAGGCTTCACACAGCAGGAGGTCCCAACACAGGGCAGTTCTAAAAGTGAGAAAGTAGTAATTTTATAGTGTCTTCGGGGTGGCAGGTTTCTCCACCTTGAATCCTTATTCTACCATATCACCTCCATATGAACTCAAAGTGGCTGCTGGAGTACCAAAGCCACCAAAAGGGACTCTTTGTCCCCACATGTTCTTGGGGGAGACTCCCTTCAGGAGTCCCCACAGATGCACACTTCAGTCCAGAGTTGCTTCCTATGCCCATGCTCTAAGGGAACGGAAAGGGACCCTAGGCCTTGAGCTGGACTAGTCACCCATGTGCCCTCTGAGGGAGCTGATGGCCACTACATTGCCTGTTGAATCTTTGTATTCTTAATAAGAATCCCAAGGAATTGCATTGTGATGGAGAAATTTGAGAGAAAATACACAGACTGTCTGAATTAATTAGGTATTTAGCTTTGTCTCTTTAATCTGGTATTTCTCAACCCTGGGCAATAGTGAATTGATAAATGTTTAACAGTTGGTCTGGGGGGATCTGGAGGCCTCTGATTTGTAGCATCTGCCAATTTCTGTTACATAAACATTCCCACCATGACCAATTCCAAGCTGCCAAGAATTAATAACCAGTTCACAAAATTTCTTAGATTTTAATAATCAGTTCTTGCTAGTTGGAAAGAGCCTGGGCCATTGTGCGGAGTACATTTAAAATCTTGCGGGATATTAAAAAAGAAAACCAACCCTATACCTGAGCTTTATCTTTAGAGATTCCGATTTTAATTGGTTTGGGAAGAGGGGCCTGACCCTTCTCTCCATCCCTGTCTTCTTTTCCTTCTTTTTTATATCACCTGAATTAATTCTGATGTGATTCTGTGACTGAGATCCAGTAATCTGGAGCAGGAATACTTAATAAACTTTGTGCATTGCAATCACTGAAGGAGGGCGGGCTAAATACAAATGGCTGGAGTTCACTTCTCAGAGTTTCTGATTCAGCAGTTTGGGGCTGGGTCTAAGAATTTGCATGTCTAGAAAGTTCTTTGGTGATGCTAACTGATGCTGTTGAATCTTTGGGAGTTACACTCTGAATTCCATTCAAAGTGGGTTGTTTATTTATGCTTGCAGTGCTGCGGATTGATCCCAGGGCTTCCTGCATGTTAGGCAAGTACTCTGCCACTGAGCTACATTCCCAACCCTTTTCATTTTATTTTGAGACAGGTTCTCTTAACTTGTCCAGGCTGGCCTTGAACTTGAGATCCTCTTAACTCAGCCTAAGAAATACTTGGGATTACAGGTGTGCACCATCATGTGTGCCTCAAAGTGCTTTCAAATACAAGTTTCTGTCAGGGTACAGTTTCTACCTTGGTCTTGGATAAGAATCCTAAGAAAATAGGTTATCATTCCAAATTGTATCTCTCATCTTCCCAGATTTCTTTAAAAAATTTGCCTTGGCCACTAGGGGGACCAAGGAAAAGAGTCCTACTACCTGTACCTGGAACTGTAGGGCCACCCCAGCTACCTTGAAGATTAGAGGGGAATCTCCATGTTGCTCTAAAGGGGAGGTTGGCAGCATTATTTAAAGTCACACTTTAGGATCCTCACTCTTTCATTATAAGAGCCCCATTTTTCTTTGATAATTTGGCATGCTTTCTGCAAGTATACATGACTTTTCTTCTTATAATGTCTGCCCTATTTAGAGGATTTTGGGTAAAGAGGAATCCCATCCCTTCATGTCCTCTTTGAGCTGTTTTTTCCACCTTAACCTCTTGGGTACTGATCTAGCCATTTTTCCTGACCTCTAGGTTCTTACAGGAGACTGCATTTAAGAGCTGGTCACTTTTCATTTTACATACATTTAATTAAATTTATAGCATAATCCATTCTGGGCATGCAATCTTGGGTTCTGTAGGCTTTATCACTTGCATGTTTGTTCCTTATTAAGGTTCTTAAATTCCTTAAGAAATTGACTTTCTCTATGTGCCCTAAGGAGAACTGGGAGAGACTACCAGGGGACAGTGCTCTTCAGTTGAATTTCAAGGAATTAGAGATATTTCCTCTTAAGTCTGCAATGCTTGAGACAATGATGTTCTCTGCAAAGAAAGCACTTTGAGGTCTTGTAAAAAATGATGAATAATTTTCACTTGTTATTTTGCTAATGGGTCAGAGTAACTCAAAAGTCAATAGCACTGGTGAATTGAACTTGAAAAAAGCCAGCCCACACAGAGAATAGATATTTTTAAATGATAGGCTTTAACTTTCTCCTAAAAAAATAAGAAAATATTGTCCTTTAGCTATTTGCTTTCCTATTTTTTTTAATAAATTCCAATGATTAGGAGTTTTTAAAACCTCAAAACCTGTAAAATTTAAAAGAGCCAATAATTTTTTTAATGCAAAAAACTTAACCAATATTTTCTTTAAATACAGTGAAGTAATTTATTAAATAAAAAAACTGCTCCTGGGAATTAACTTGTCCAACTAACCATCCTCATATCTTCGCAGTTACTTTGTATCTTTAAGATTCCTATTACTTTAAAGGGATATTTATACTAAGGAACTGATTTAGAATCAGAGTTTTTAAAGACCTTTTATGGATAAGCTGTTGTAAAATATCACCAATATACAAATCAAGATTTAATCCTGGACTTCTGTTTTTCTGTTTTAACAAATGTTTTTTAAGCTTTTAGGAGCTCTACATGGAAAATAGGAATTTGTAATTCTAAAGTGCTAACACTGGAAATGCAGGATTCCTGTCTCTACTACTCTGATGTGTTAGGACTTTTCCAGCCATATATTTGTATTGAACTTGGGAAACATAGTTTACTGTTAGGTTTACATTATCAAGTGCTAATGTGTGAAAGGCTTTTATTGTGCTTTTACTACTCACATGATTATGTGGTATCCTACTCAGTATTCTTTCAGAGACTTGTGGGTATTAGACATCACGAGGTCAAGTACTATGTTAAACGCTCAGGCCAACCTTTTTATATGACTGCAATAAAGAATATATTCATTTCACTTACATTACCACATGACTCTTCTGAAAGGTCAGTTTCAATTGAATATAAAATACCTTACAAAATGGCAAGTCTTATGTCATCAACAAACAAACCCATTATGAATATTCCCTTTCTGGTTCACACCTTCCTCTCTTGGAATAGTAACTAGAAAGTTTCTTAGAATCACTTAGAGATCTTCATCATATATTTTGTATAGTAGACATAAAAATTGTACAAACATACAGTTTTCTGTTTTAGTAAAAAAAATATGTACATATAGAGTAATCATATTGAAATTTCAGCTAAGAAAACAAGTTAAGTGCATTAGGTATTCACAGCACAAACAAATGAAATTATACATTTTCCATTTTGTTTTTCACAAAAAACTTAACAAATGAACTTTGAATGAATTGCTCAGCTTGGGTTATTAACATAAAGATAAATGATGTTCTAGGAAGTTACCTGCATAAACATAAGCTGATTTCTGTGATTTGAGTGGCAATTTATTCTTACCCAGAACACGCTTAGCAGACTATGCAAAGGTTTTCAGTTTAAGGTTGACTATATATAGAAATATTGGTAAGAATGATCTTAAATTGTATGTGGTAATCAAGGTCACATTTGGTAACTGGAATAGCAGTTTCCTATAACTAGAAAACGTCTCACACATTTTAAAAATAATTTCAATCTTTCTAACTGTTTGTATATGAAGCATACCTCTTGACAGAAACCATTGTTACCCCCTGAAATATTTATTTTCAAAAGTAAGATTTTATATTCGAAACAAAGTCTTTAAATGTTCTATATTTTCAAAGTCCTGGAAACAGTATGATTTGGGGGGAAAAAAGTGAGCCCCTCTCACAATTAGCATAATCAGGAAATATGGAAAGAGGGAACACAGACAAGCAAGAGCAGGCTTTTCCCAGCTCCAGGGTTCTGAGAGCTGTCTTTATTCAGGGTGACAATTCCGATTTTAACCTAATTAAGCATTAGAGAGTACCAGCCTCCAAAGAGATCAGCCTGAAGCTTCCTCCATGTACGGAGCTGCTTGTTCCCTCCCTTTTCCCTCCTGGGCACTGCTGGGAGCTGCTGCCTGGGACTTCTGGAAGGTGCCAGGGATGCCCAGAAGGAGGCTCTGCTGTACAGCACCAGTCTGTAGGTGCATCACCTTAAGCCACATTTCAGCCTGGTTGCTGTGGAATTGATTTTCACGGCTCATGACAGAAGCTGTTTTCAGCCCATGAAAAGGAAGTGGCTGGGGTTGGGACTCCTAACACAAACAGCAAATTGCTCCATGGCTTTCATAGCACTCGAGGTCTGTTACCTTAAGGTTCTAATGGCCTTTTAACAGTGTTTCCAGCTGAGCAGCAGATGTAAAGGATCCTGCACGTTGAAAGCACTGTTCTTTTTTCCCCCTTCCCTGGAAGAATCATTTTTTACAGACATTGTACTAACACCATATCCTAGGCTCTATTCCTTGGCGTATTCGATTTTAAAAAACTGAAACAAATCCCAGATAAATAGAAAGTGCTATCAGTGCCATAAATCCGCTGCCTCATTGGGCTGTCGGTCCTGGATTACCGCCCACCAGGAACTGAGGTCACTGAGGATGTGCCTTCACCAGTCACAATGGTCCCAAGGGGCAATACCACATCAGGGAACAAATAATTAATGGGATTCCGTGAAGTTTCTAAAACGCCTTGTATTTTTAAGTCAATTCATTTCAGTCCTAAAAATTGCAGTGTATGTCTGAAAACAGCCCATTTAACTTCTACACTGCTTCCCATCTACCTTGGCTTTCCTTTAGGTTGTTTTGCATGCTTTGTCCTCTCTTGGTCACAGCTGTGAAATGTTTCCCGAATAGGCAGCTCTGTGCGCTCCTCCTCTGCATGGTGAACTTGAAGGCCAAGTTGAAAAAGGTCAGTGGAGGTGGATTTTAGGGATGAGGGGGAAGAAGTTAAACATGACTGAAGAATTGTCAAATTAGAGTCTTTTTCCACTTTAATTAGAGAAATAATATGTCTTTTGATTTCACATAGCTCCAAGCAGGCTTTGTATTTCCATTCTCCAGTGGTAACTGGAATAGGCAAGAGAAAAACTTCCTCTCTCCAGGAACTCGCCAGTTATATAGGCTCTGGAAAGAACCTTCAAAAAGCATGTGAACTGCCACCACCTTTGTCCCCGAAGTTGAAACTGTGCACATTGCAATCCTGAGGCAAATGACTTCCTCTCTCTCCTCCTTGTCACTTTTTCCTCCCTGTCCTCTTCACTCCTGTAACCCACCTGATTTTCCTCAGCTGCTGCCCCTTTTAGGGTAACAAGAAAAAAAACATTTTAGTCTGACCTAATTGAAAATCTAGTCTGATCAGTTCGCCTCTCTGGCTCTTCCTGTTAATCCTGTGGGATGCTGGGGTGGTGTGCTGAGAGATTGCTTTGGCTCCTGGCTCCTCTCCTCAACCTCTTCTGAACCTGTTCCTGCTTCCATTTCTTTTTCTTCTGTAAACAGAAGAATAGTCATCCCTACCTCTCATCATTGTGATTGCATAAAGTGAATTAACATTTATAAAATTCTCAGAACACTGCCTGACATATAATAAACGCTTGTCACTTAGCAAATGATAGATAAGAAAATCAACACCTGAGATGAGGGCGTGAGTGACAAGGGAGTGGCTCCTCCAGGAGAGAAGTCCTGTTCTTTGGGCACATCCCATTTCTAGGGCCTGGCTGCTCTGGACTGCTGACCTGTGACCTGGTCCTGTTCACCCTCACATTGGTCTTTCTGGCCTGGAGACCTCCTGGCCTGTCACTTACTGGCCTCTGACCATCTCCAACCTTGCTCACCTTGTGTGGTAGGACCTTGACAAGCCTTCTAGTTTGCAAATGAGTCTTCCCAGAGGGCCCCAGGCACTGCTGGGCTTAACCCCATGGTGTGGGGTTAGCCTTCCCCCGAGTTTCCCCTAAGGTTGGTGTCAGGTAGCCCACCAAGTAATCTCCTCCCAGAGTCCTGCACAGGATTTAGGCCAGAAATCCTGATTCTCTTTGGCTTCCCCACATTGAGTCAAAACTCAGGGAGGAGCAGCTAGGTGACTTGGCAAACATTACCTTCTGCCCTCCTCCCTCTGTGAAGGACATCTTGGGCCCCAGTAGGTTTGCTGCTTTCCTCCTTTCTGGCTGAACCTCAAGCTCTTCAGCCAGATTTAGAAACTTCTGCCAGCAGACCTTCGTGCCCTTAGAGCCTATAAGGAAATAGTCATTTAAGAGGCAAACAAATGGAATCAGTTAGGTCTTTGCAAAATATTATCCCCATTATATAAGCAAGACCAAAAGTTCTGAAGACTCTGAAACACCCTGCAAATTGGAAAGGCTGAAGTCTGTACTTAATGGGACTCTTTGCACTTCCTGGCAGATGCCTTAGAAGTCAAAGGACCTAGTTCCTTGTTTTGTGCTTAAAAATTGGTTGTTTGTCTTACTTTCCTCTTTGAACCCCAGATTCCTTACCTATATAAAAGGGAAATAATGTTGCCTGACTCCTAACATTTTTTGTGAACTGCTAGGTGGCATGATAACATGACCATCCTGATGAAGAAAGGTCTCAAAGTAAATGTGACTTCTCCTTTTTCCAGTTGCCTCCTGACACGTGACTCGTATGAGAAATCTTCTATTTCATAGTGGGAAGAGGAGCGAAAACCTAGTAGGCTGCAATTCCCTCTTTAGACTTAGTCATTTTTAATTTCCTTTTATGATGAGCTTCTGAGAGAGAAGCTCGAAGAGAACTTTAAAAGATGGTCTTGAAATGCTATTAAATGTCACGTAGAAAATCTTTAAAAAAACATTTACTTTAATCTTCTTTTTGGTTTCCTGCTTGGAAATGGCACGGAAACTTCTCTCGCCATTTTCACAAGTTTCTGTTGTACTTATTCTTTGTAGGCAGAATGATCTATCTTATGTGCACTTTGGTTAGTTTAATTTTCTTGTTTTTTGTTTTTTCTTTTTAACTGACATAATGTGCATATTTATGGGGTGCAGGGCAGTAATTCAATACATGTATATAGTGTGTAATGATCAAATCAGAGTAATTAACTTTTCCATTTCCTTATATATTCATCATTTCTTGGAATTTGGAGGCTTTGAATACTTCTCTTCTGGTTCTTCATAAATACGTTGAAAGGTTGTTATAAACTGTAGTCAACCCACTGTGCTATAGAACACTAGAACTTATTTCTTCCACCTACCTGTGTTTTGGTACCTGTTATCTAACCTCCCATCCCTCTTTTCCCCCTGCCCTTCCTTGTAACCACTATTCCATTCTCTTCTACTTTTGAGATCAGCTTTTATTAGGTTCCACATAGGAGCAAGACTATGTTGTATTTGTCTTTTCTGTGGGTGGCTTATGTCACCTCATGTAATATCCTTCAGTTCCTCCATTTTGCCACAGATAGCAGAATTTCATTCTTTTTTGTGACTGAATAATATTCCATTGTTTTTATGCCACATATTCTTTACCCATTCATCAGCAAATGGAACTTGGTTGATTCCATATTTTGGTGAATAGTGTTGCAAAAACATGGAAACACAGGTACCTCTTTAATAAACTGATTTCATTCCCTTTATGTTTATGTCCAGAATTGGAATAGCTGTGTTGTTTGGTAGTTCTATTTTTAATCTTTTTGAGGAACTTCTGTACTGTTCTTTATAATAATATCCATTCCTACCCTCAGTGTATAAGTTCCTTCTTCAAATAATTTAATAATTTTCAGGTTGGTTTTTTTTTTTTGTTCGTTTGTTTGTTTTTAGCAAATAGTCATTCTGACTGGGGTTTGATGATATCCCATTGTGGTTTTGATTTGCATTTCCCTGATGAAGTCAAACTTTTTAAAAAAATTTCTTTAAACCGGTGGTTCTCAAAATGGCATGTGAGTCAGAATCACCCAGAAGATTTGCTCAAACATGGACTGCTGGGCCCACCCTGTTTCTGGTTCTGTGGGTATGAGGAGGTGCTCTCAGACTTGGGTTTCTTACAAGTTCTCAGGGATACTGGTGCCGCTGGGTGCTGGACTACTCTTTGACAGCTGTTGTCTTGAAATGTAAACCCATCAGATCACTTTGTTCTCTAGTAGCTTGAGAATAAAATTGAAACATCTTGGTTTGACCTTCAAGAACTCAACCTATCTTTCTAACTTAATGCCAAGTATTCTTCTTCTAGAAATGTCCATCTGAAAAAACTTCTTCACTGAATTGATTTTCCTTCTGTACACATATCATTTGTTCACACTCAATACAATACTGAACTGTCTTCCCTACTTGCTCTTCCAAGTAAAGTTCAGCCGAGCTAAAATTCCCCTTCAAGTTCTCCTCAAAACCCTCTTCAGATTGATTTGTCCAAGGCCACTCAATTCCAGTTTCCTCAATTGCCAATCTTGAGTAGTGCTTTTGTCAGCTTCTTCGTTCCCAAAGACCTGACAAGAATATTTAAAGGAAGAAAAGTTTATTTGGGGCTCAAGATTTCAGAGGTTTCGTCTGTGGTTGACTGACTCCATAGCTGTGGCCCTGAGGTGAAGCAAACATCATGACCAAAGAGCATGGCGGAGGAAAGCAGCTCAGAACATGGTCACGAAGGAGAGAGAGTGAGGAGCGCATGCTTCTCTTACCAGGGACAAAATATAAACCCCCAAGGGATGCCATCAGGACCTGCTTCATCCAGGCTGTCTATGGTTATAGCCCAGTGAATCCATGTCAGTGGATTAATCCACTGATTATGTTAAGGCTCTTGTAACCCAATTATTTCACTTCTGAACATTCTAGCATTGTCTCACACGTGAGCTTCTGTGGGAACCATACTATCTAAACCATGACAGGTAGTGTCTTTTCTTTTGGAAATGAATCAAGTTCTACTCTCATTTGTCTTGCATCCTTCAAAATGAGGTGCTTGGTTTTGTCTCCCAGATTTGCTTCTGAGATATCTGAGGGCACTCTTACCACAGTCTTGTTTTCCTGGAGCAGAATGCCTGCTTAGTAGGTATTCAATAAATAATTAACTACTCCTTGATTTGAATTATAAAAAAAGATTTTTTTTTCTTTTTGCCTGGCAGAACTTTCAGACAACTTTGAGTAAGATCAAAATTAAATGGCATAATATAAAGACAGCCTTCTATTTCCTTTGAAAGATCGCTACTGATAAGCTCTATTAGCTAAGCCAATGGAAATCAATTTGAAGAAGTATAGACCAGCAGAGTTTATTGTGTGGAACATGCATTTTTTTTGCTTTCAATTTATACTAAAGCATAACATTTCTCCCACTGAAGCACTGCCATATATAGGTATATGTCTATCAAAATGTTTTTAAAAAATGTGGCATATTTTAGCTATCACTGACATCCATTTTCAAATACCTGAAAAGATTAGAGAAGTTAAATGTAAAGAGTACTTTAAATGGCAGTGACATTTCCTGGGAGATAAAGAAGTTGATAGAGAGGAAAGTTAGTTTAAAAAGTCAGGCCTAGGGATAAAGCAATCAAGCTGTACTGCCTTTGGAATGATCTATTTACGGTGGAGCCTTTGAATAATAAATTGTGCTGCTGGCATGGACGTAGGAACCACTTATAATTTTGTGAATTCCATTTTTAGCTGTTACCTACTTAGGGCCTCTTACATATGTCAGCACAGGTTAGTAACAATTTATTTTTAATTGCTTGGCTAAAAGAGCAGCACTCAGTTTCCTTGCCCTAGAGGTTCACATGGAGTAGTGAGGACAGACATACAGATGAGCCACTTCCCTGTGATGTGGGAGTGGAGTGATGAAGACGTAGGTCGCCAGGGGACAGGTAAAGGTAACCCATCGGAGGGAAGAGGCCAGAGGGGTTCAAGGCCGAGTCAAGGGGTTCTGAAGTCCTTCTTTCTCTTTTGTAGAATAATGTAATTCTGATATAGTATTAATAGGTCTCTCAGATAAGTGGGTGGACTCTACTTACATTGTAAATATGGAGGTTAAATTCCCCTGTTACATAGATCATGCCCTAGGAACTCCTTCAGAAATGGACAGCTCTGGTGTTCTGCAAAGCCGTCCTTTGATCTTTGGTTAAGCAGCTAGAACATGCTTTATCCTTAGGAAATTGTGTCAGAATACCAAAGAAGGTGTTTAATCCCAAGTTATCTTAGTTCCCATATGTCTAATAAAATTTCTAGAGAGAGATTATGAAAATAACTACTTATCATATATGATTATCCCTACTAAAGATGTAGTTTTAAATGACACTTAATCCTACCACTTCATATACAAACATTCCTTTAGCAAAAATTAGCACGCCATGTATTTTAAAAATTCACAAGCATCGTAGTTACCCTCTGAAAGTGTGTAAGCTTGCCTAAAGAAGTAAATATTTTGATAATCCAAGATGACACTAATGATGTGGCTATTTTTGCCAAAGGAAACTAAAAGGAACAATTTATGTTGGGAATCTCTCTTGCTGAATTTCTTACATAGATGGTGCTCTCCGTGGTCCCCTGTGGAGAAAAGATGAAACAAATTGGCATTTTTTTGTGCCATCCAAGTTCTGCCTTGACTCCATTTTTGGTTCTTTTCTGTGTTTTCTGGGATGTTCGAAACTGAACATTTACACTCTTGTGCTGTTGCAGTTTGCATATGACATTTAAGCAAGTTCTAAAATTATAAATAGTATAGAGAGAGGATACCCAGATGACAGTAAACAACAATCCTTCCTTTCAATAAAAGTCTCCATTCCCATGTGGTCAGCAAGATGTTCTCTCTTAAAAGTAGCAGCTGCAAAACAAAAACAAACGAACAAATAAAAAATACTCAAGAAGGCACACACACTAATCTAAGTTGTAAAATATTTTTGATAGCTCAGCAGAGATTTAGCCTGGCAGGAGCATGCCCCTGTTTATGGAGCTGGTGAAGAGCCAGGATGCTTCCAGTGTTCTGCTCTTCCAGGAGGCTCTGTTGGCTGCCTGGGTGCTGGTGTCCCGCAGTGTTAAACCGAAGTAAACCTCAGATGTATTAAGAAACAAACATCCGTCTTCTCAAAATGCAACATTCGAAGCACTAAGTGAATCCCAGAAATAGTTTTAATGGAAAGCAAACATTAGCCCAGATTTTTTTTAAAAGTAAATGTGTACAGGTTAATATTTATTTTTTCCCAAAAACAAGGTTAAATTTTGTTGTTGTTGTTTGTTTTATTTCCATGTGGGATTCAAGTTCTGCATGCGTGTATTTCTTTGTGAGGCATATGGCTCGTTGCTTGTGGCATATCTCCTAACAGAACAGTCATACCTTGAAGGTGCTATTTGTTTCTAAGTGGTATGCTGACCTCTGAGTGAAAGAACATTCAGTCAAAAGCATTGAACATACACTCTTGAGAGTCCATTTCTTGGACCATTGACTTATTTTCTCACCTAGAAAATATAATGTTGTATACAAAGTATATGGTTCTTGAGTTTGGAGAGTAATTGTTTTTTTTTTTTTTTTTGTGTGTGTGTGTGTGTGTGTGTCTGGATCCACCACTCACCACAATAAATAACTTTATCAAAATTGTGTTAAGGTCTAATAATGTGAAGCCTGATTGCTAAAGCATTTGTTTCAGTCATGATAAATGTATTAATTACATTTTTTAAATCTCTGAACAAAATTTCTCTGTTTCATTTGGAGAAATGAGATACAGAATAAGACTAATGGCACTGTGATTGAAAGGTGCTTTCCTTTGGACAGCATGTCTTCATTTCTTTTCCTAGGATGTGTTTAGTGTGGGTAATTCCTCTGTCCTCTCATGTCTCATGTTTTATTAGAACGTTTTGAGCAGAAATCACTTTCTAACTTGTTATTACAATAGAAAATATAAATATCTAGTGTATTCGATGAGTCTCCCATTAACCTATAAACTCCTAGAAGAAGGACCGTGTTTGATTTACCCAGGTGTAGCCCTCAGTGCCTGGCACAGATAAAGCCTTTGCTGTACATACGCAGGTAATAATCTGGTGTTCCATTCGATTCCTAGAAAGTCATCCTCAGGTAGATGTTCACCAACTCACACATCTTCTCTGTCATAAACTGCATTCTGTATACTACTGGGCACTTTGCTAACATCTACACACTGTTTTCCACCTTCATTTCAGCAGATTTTTTAGCACATGAGATCTCAGCCCTCAGCTTATACTGTAGGAGGGACCTTGCATGGTGTGATATAAGGTATTTCCAATTAAGACCGATATTAAAATATTTCTCTTTATGGAAATTAGTAATATAGAGGATAAAATTTATATTTGAACAGGTCCAGTTAAACATTATACATTATTGTTTCTATCCTAATTTTTAGAGAGCGATCATCCTTATATTTTACCTGTAACTTTGCCTCTTAAAAAATCCTAACTTTACAGTAAGTAGAATAGTCTATTCCTTTGATCTTTTAGAAAAGATAGACTGACTTTTCTCTTTTCTCTTGTTATAATGAAAGTATCAAATGATTGACCTTTCCATATAGTTGAAGTTTGCCCTTTAATGAGATGAAACAGAATTGAGATAAACCTTGGATATTGCAGTGAGATTGCTAAAAATGGGCTTCATGTTCAAACAGTGAATTTTTATTTTATAATGAAATAGTACATTTATTGAGCTCTCCTTAGGTTCCACATACTGTTTTAAACTCTTTTTTACTTGTAGTATCTTGCATGATCCTTACAACATCTTTTCACCATAGGTATAATCATTCACAGTTTACAGGTGGGGAGCTTGAGGCAAAGACTACAGTGAACTTGCTCATGGGTGTAGGTAGGTAAGTCAATTAGCAGATTCCAAAGCCCACGTATTACACCATCATCTAGATGAAGTATATGATTTTTCTATTGCAAGTGAGGAAATTAACTTTTTCAAGATTTAAGATAATTTTCTCAAGTTATTGGCATATGGTCCCATTAGTTGCAATTCTTTACAAATATTAAGTAGCATTTAATCTTAGTTACTAGAAAAAGTAAGAGATTGCACAAAATGATTGTAGTGCTGAGACAGCTGTAGCATGTAGGAGCAAGTGACAATTTATTATTGGTATTGACTTTTGAGTTGTCATTTGTAAAAGTGTGTAGTGTTACTTTGTTACTCAGGCTGTTTGCATCTGAATCCCCTGGCTAGGTTTGAGAAATCACTATCCTTCTGGGTCTTGATGAGGGCAGAGGTCACCTCCAGTTACAGGAGATGAAAATGGCAGATGCTGGGCTTCCCAAGTGCCCTTTTCATCCAGAATGGTGGTCCGTGACCTGTTATCTACCTCTTCTGCCTTTCATTGGCTGTTGGTGACCCAAAGAAGCAGGAAAAGTGAAGAGTTCATTCTGCATGTAGCAGTGGCCTAGCAACACTACTGGAGGTTCCTGCAGTGTCCTCAAGTAGCTAGTGCTGGGGTAGGTTTCCTCAAGTGTCCCACAGTGGCCACTGTGGGTGGTATTTGGCTGTGATCATGGCTGATGGTTCATGTGTTCCTATTTGTCTTCTAAGCCTAGTTCTTCACACTCAAGTTTCTATCAGTGATTCCTTTTCTGCTTACATCAACATTGGTTGGTCTCTGTTTACATACAACTAAGCATCCAATGGAGGGCGGGAGGCAAAAACCTTAGTTCATCTTAGTTAAAGATGAGCTCCGGGTTGCTCCTGAATCTGGAAAGTAATGGTATGTATCTAGCTAATGCAAATGAGTGCAGACTTAAGGGAGAGATGCATTTTAGTGGTGAGTTATTGTTCACTTTGAATACTACTTTAGAAACACCCTCCGTTTTCTTCTCAATTTCTTTCAGTTGTGATTTCTCATTCTGTGTTTCTTTTCTTAAGAGCTAACATATACCTGATACTGTGCAGAGTTCCATTACACAGGCTTCTATTGCGTCCATTACCAGTCTAGGTACTTGACAGACTGATTCATGGAGTTCCAGAGGAGCTGAGCTATTGTAAAGATAGAAGACAAATAGAAAGTTAAAGGGGGAACATAATTAAAACTTTGTGTATCATTGAATGCTTCTTAGGAATTGGCATCATTTTTTTTTTCTCAGGAATGTATTTTCTTTGGTCTTACCAAGTGAGGATCATAACCAGAATGTGCTGACCTTCAGGCAGTTGGATATCTAAGGACTATATAAGGTGTAGGCAATACACATGCCAATTGTTTTCCCATTGTATGATTCTTTTGTAAAATCATCACTTTTGATGTATTATTTGGTGGCATTAAGAGATTGGTGTTACTTCAACATAGTTGCTAGAAGTCACTGATTACGTCTTTTCATATATAAATTGTCTTTTCAGTGTAAACTCAAAAGAGAATAAAAAATTAAAATTGACTTTTGAAGTTCTGAATGTATTTACTTTGATATAGCTGAGTTTTAGACATTGTACGCACATCAGTGGAATGGCAGATTTTATAATATGAAGTTGGTGTTAAGTGAAGAATAAATAAGAAAGAAAATTGTGAATGTTTGCAAATGCTTACTGTTCTCCTAGGTTACTCATTTTATAAAAAAAAGCAACATAACTTAATTATTGATGACTTCAGCAATTGTACCTTGATTTTAGTAAGTTCTAATTTAGAAGAGTCTTTGTTGAGGAGATTCAGTATATACCAATAAATCAGTTAATTTGAGCATTAGCTAATGGTTCAATGTTTTTGTTTACAATTTAGCCATCATTTCAAAACAATTTTAGTAATACCATTTACTTCGCTGGGCTTTGTTAATAGAATTCAGTCTATCTATACCCAAAACTTTTAAAATATGGAAAAGTACCTTAGCATCAGACAATAGGAGTTGAAATTTTAATAATATCAAAGTAAATACTTTTTGTAATAGACATTCTTGGGACTTGTTATTACCACATCTTAGATGAATGATTTTATAATTGAGATTATCAGTAAAGAACTGCCCTTTTCCTCAATTTATCATATTATTGGTCAGTACCTAGAGCATTGTTATATTTAATTCCTATCGCAGAATGCTTCGCTTAAAGCATTATCCTATGTGAGGAAACTCAAAGACAAGATTGAATTTTTTTTTTTTTTTTTAGATTTGGCTAATCTCTGGATTTTGAGTCCTTCTGGTTGTTTATTATTTGGGACGTTATGAAAGCCAGTGTTGGATTACCCAATAAGCCCACCAGGAATGCACTTAGGACACCCACAAACAGGGGCACCAGAAGTATTTTGGGAAAATAATATTGTAAGCAGTGTAGTAGTCATCATGTTAACACTTAGAATCTGATTATATTTCCTTTCATTTTATTTGTTGTTCAAGTGCCAACAGGAAATTGTTGTTTGGTTCAAGTTTTAATTATGCATAGTCAAGTTGGGGAGGGGGATACACCATTACCTTTTTCATGCAGTTAGACACCTTTCCCAAATTCCTTTGCAATGCAAAGAAAATTCCTTCACTAACAGATAATTTTTTCCAGAACCAAAGGGAAGGCTCTTATTGTTACACATCCAGGAACCAAGGTGTATTACTGTCTTCAGATTCCCTTTTGAAGACTGAAGACTGTATTGATTAGTGAGTGCTTTGTTCCCTCTGGGAAGCCAGTTCCATCCGGTGTGGGCAGTTAGGAAGAAAGGAACCTACAGAGCCTGGCTCAGGAAGCAAGGAAGGGACTTCCAAGCCAGAGTGATTGCAAAGTGGTCCTCATTGAGACTTTCAATCCAGTTATTCCAAATTCAGAGAATTGCCTGTTTTTTTTAGACTTTCCCAGGTCTTCCATTTTCTAAGAATACTTCTCCTTTTTGGTACTGGGAATTGATCCCCCGGCACTTAATTACTGAGCCACATCCCCAGCCCTTTTTTTTTTTTCACATTTTATTTTGAGATAGTCTTGCTAAGTTGCTTAGGTCCTTGCTAAATTGCTGAGGCTTGCCTTGAACTTCTGATCCTCCTGCCTCAGCCTCCTGAGTCATGGGGACTACAGGCATGCACCACCGTTACTCACTCCTCTAGGAATACTTTTCAGCAATTAGTTTCTGAGAGTGATATGATCATACACAGTGGTTTGAAAATGAGTTCAACTTTCTGTGCTAGGACTTTTTCCCACCGTAGTTTATTTGAAACAGCTGGGTTTAGATGCAGCATGATTATTGCTTTTTAACATTCTAAGGTATAAAAAGAATCTAGAGTGTATATGCCAATTCTAGATAAATCAATTTTGTAATTTCTTTGCATGGGGGGAAAAATACAAGGAACTCCATATTCCTAGGGAAATTGGGTGTAAGTCCACCACTGTGGTTTCCTGAGAAGCGGGGTTGCTGCTTGAAGATTTTTAAGTTTCTCCCATGATAGGCTTATGCAGTTTCCTTTGTTTCAGATGTACTTTGCCCAGGGTTGGACAAACAGATAAGCCTTCGAACTGGTGAATTTAACTGATTATCTGTTCACTTTTGAGGTGTTAACTTGGGGTTTAGTGAAAAATATTGAGGATAGGCAAATGTTGATCAAGGAAAGCAGATTAATAAGGATGAAGAAGTTTGGTGGTTCTGAAATTGTTCACATTTCTTTCTCTTTGTATACACAAACACACTCACACGTGTATCTTGTGTTTCCTTTTTTACATAAAGTTAGTAATGAGAGTGCTGATGTTGAATCAGGATATATAAATTCTGATTTTGTAAGACTGTAACATGGATGAGTGTACAGGGAATATTCCTCAACTTTTACATTTTGGGGCAAATTCCTGGCCCTTTGCACTGTCTCACAACTTTTTCTTAGCTCATAGTTTTCCTCAAGCCAAAAATAGCATTCACCTTTCTCAGGTGTAGACTTTAGGGGACAGCTGTGACTATTACTTTGGGGACAATGGCTTCAGATGTCTCCTCAGAGAGAAAAAGAGGAAGAGTTCCAGACAGAGAACAGTTGGGAAAGATTCATTTTAAAAGTGGATGAAAAATGTGGATCCTTTCATGCCAGGTGACCCTCAAGTCTTGTGAAAAAATGTAATCAGAGTCTAAAGAACAATGAAACTGGAACATTTGACAAGTCATGACAAAACCCTCCAGAAGTTTTTACTTCTTACAACTTATTTGTGACCTAATAATATTCAAATGATAAAAAAAAAAAAGGCTGACCTCTTTAGAGATAAACATTTTTACAGGTAATTGTGCTACTTCTATTGATAGGTTCTGTTTATTCAAATATTTATATTTCATGTATTCCACCTGGTGCCATACTCTATGCATTTTTATGCCACTATTTTCCACTTAATGCACTTTGAGGTTTATTTCATTTCAGTGCATAAGGACTTGACTTTACCCTGAAGGCTGCATTTTCTTCCTTTATACCTATTTACCAGACCTGATTCAGTAGGAGTCTGTCTGTTCCTGGACAACTTAGTTGCGATTGCAAACAACTCTATAGCGAATGTCCTTACATGAACGTATTTTCACAAAAGTGGGAGTTTATTGCTAACATAATTTTCTGAAAGTGGAATTGCTAGAAAAAAAGTTGTAGGCATTCAGCCTTTTGATGAATATTGCTATGTTTCTATGCTGTGCTGTTATTCTCCCAATGGCGGCAGACAAGCACTTTAGAGGCACCATGTTGTACAACCTTGGAGGGTGCTGGTCACATGTTGATGCCTATGCATGGCGTTGTGTTGTGTGTGCAGCTCTTAGCCTGACTCTGTTTGATGATAGCTCATTGCTTTTGCTGTTACAAGGGCCTTTCGTAGTTTTTAGAGTTTGGACTTTGCATTTCAGATAGACAATGGATGGATGGAGCTTTGGGGATTCTTTCAGTCAACTTTTCTGCTTAGGGATTATGCACCATTGGAGAAGAAGGCTGTGATAAATAAAAGTAGACTCATTACATATGTGAGATTAATGGTACACTGAAAATAAATGCTTTATCTCCGCATTTGAAATATGTGAGTATTCATTCAAGTAAGCGCAGTCTTCATTCATCAACAGGCATTCTTATCGTGAGGATGATAGGAAGATCAGATTATGAAATTTCTACGAGGTCTGCTATCTGAGTTCTTCAATCTGACCTGCTTTCTAAAATTTTTTTTCAGACATCAAACCTATGACTAGAACTAATTGTATGGTAAATACTGATGCTTTTAGAAACCATTGATGTTATACTGTGAGGCACCTCAAATAAGATATGTGGTTAGAAACATAGGTGACATAAAGTGAAATTCTGATCTTTAGAAAGAACTGCCATAAACTTTGGAGAAATCAATTTGCTTACTAACCATATTTAAGTTTTCCTCTTAGCATGTCTGCTTTCATGTGTGTGTGTGTGTGTACATATTTTTGGTGTGTGTACATATTTTTGGTGTGTGTATATGTGTATTTCTGTTTCAAATATTGATGCACTGTTGTGTTAGAGCCCACTTTTATTGATTCACAAAGACTCGTTGTTAAATTATCAGGCATTTTGCAAAGTAGTTGATCTTACATTTTTAGATCAAAATCAGCCAGGGTAGGAAATTTGCAAACACTAAAAATCA
This sequence comes from Sciurus carolinensis, assembly GCF_902686445.1. Taxonomy (NCBI): domain Eukaryota; kingdom Metazoa; phylum Chordata; class Mammalia; order Rodentia; family Sciuridae; genus Sciurus; species Sciurus carolinensis. Next base: position 16,959,201 of record NC_062217.1, on the reverse strand, counting down.
AGGCCTTAGTTCCTGGAAAGTTGATTATTACATACTTACCTGTTTACTATTATACATGCATATGTTTAATCCATACTCTAAAAATGGAGAACCGTTAGAATTATTAATTTGTTGATGTTTATATTCTCTGATTTCCAATAAGCAGGAAATGGTGGGAATTAGTTCTATTCTTACCAAAGCTCTGTTAGCACTGTATAGATTAATTTTAATGTATGTATGTGTCATAGTGATTTTTAATTTGCTTATAATTTCTGGTTGTTTGTGAATATTTTCATGACAACAGAATCTCTTGCAAATAACACATTACAGGACATCCTGATAGCATGATTTACCAATATTCACAGTAGCAACTCATGACCCCAGCAAGTAAAAAGGTCACCAAATATTTGATAACAGGAATGACAAAAACTTGCATCGAGTGCTGCCATGAAATTTAAAAAAACCCACCTCTACAGATAGAGGGGTGTTTAGAGTTCATATGACATAGAAGCCTCATTTATAGGAAAGAAGAATGATTATTAATGCTTTTAGTATTCATACAGGTCAGTGTCCGAATTGCCCTGGTCCAGCATAGCCTGTAGTTTAGATGTGTTGGATCTGAATATATATAAGCCAAGGGATTTAATTCATGCAAATTGGGTAACATATAGATGTCGTTTTGTTAAGTTTTCCCCTCAGTGTTGAAATAAAGAAGAATGACTGTTATCCAGTTAAATACAGGTAATGTTAATAACTTGATCAGAATTTAAGGAGATTAAATGTCAGAGTTGGGGCTCTGCTGGTAAATACCACTTATGGAAGGCAGAAGTAATGGAGAATTATATATAGCTTCATGGCTTCTGCCATTCTATAAGTAGTAAAATGTGATTTATTATTCTGTACTCTGTCATGTATTACTCAAGAGGCACAAAGAAATGATGACTTAGAATTCCTGCATAAAAATGAACTGAGAGACTCATGCGTTCTGGAAGTGAAGAGATTATAAACAGACTGTGACACCTATTTTAGTTTATGACTTACTGATCTATAAAGAAAATAACTTGTAAAATCCAAATTAAGCTGAAGTTATGATAGTTCACTAATAATGAAAGCCAGCTGTGCTAGTTTCTTTTAATAGGGATATTGCAGCATTAAAATATAAGGGTTTACGTGGTAGACCTTTGAGAATATGAAGAACACTTATTTCTTAGGATGCTGATGAATAAAATAGGTTATAACAAATTTGAATTCAAGTTTTAAGAATAAAAATTTTTAGGAATATGAATTTCTTAAAAATTTTTAAATTTGTTTTAATTAGTTATACAAAACAGTAAATGCACTTTGATACATCATAAACAATGGAGTATAATTTCTCATTCTTCTCTTTATGCACAATGTAGAATTCCACTGGCTGTACAGGAATGTGATTTTCTTTTAATTGGAAATTTAAAATGTGACCAATTTGGACTCTTCCAAGAAGACACATGACCCAGTAATTTAGGACATTGCAGCCATCTTGACCTCTTAGATAGCTCATTTATACTTTCCAACAGATGTTTTCAGCAAGGTAGTGTTTTAATATAACTTTTTTTTCATAAATAAATTACTGCCATGTTTTCTTTTTTATCATTTCATTCTGATTATTAAACAATACCCTTCTTTATCTGTTTGAAGATTTATATGAGGTTACACCTACTCTTTAATTTTCTAGGCTAGAAACGTCTAATTCTTGTGCCCTCCACTTTGATCTTTTATTCTAAATGATTTAATATAAATTAAGGCACTTTGTGAATTGTAGATTACTACACAAATGTTTGATATTATTTTCAATGACTATAAATTTTTTTCAATGTCTAATTTCAGGATTTTAAGACTGAAATGCTCTTTGGAACTTGGAAAAAAGTCAAATATCATTAAAATGATGCAGTGTTTTCTCTTTTAAAGCCAATTGTGACCTGGCCAAATTAATATTTTACTAAGTTTTACACCTAAATTTTTATCACCTTGCAGTGCTAACGTGTTTTATGTTTGTTTAGGGACAGAATTTTTATATAATAGATGAACAAACAAGAATGAATGTGTTTAGATTTGCAGACATGTTGCTCTTGGGGGCCGGTATAAAGGTATATTTTACTGAGCAAGTTTTTGTTATTTGATAGGACTGACAGAAATACTGTTTTAACTTTCTGCACTCAGTTTTGTAACCTTAGTAACTAGCCTCTTAATTTAGATTTTTATCCATTTTAACCTAAAAATAAATTATCTATATTGCATCGTTTTCTCAGGGCTCATTTTTAGCATTATATGTATCATTAAAGATCTTGTAAAGTGGGTTATGTGCATTTCTATAGGGATGAAGAATTTGAGATGGTTTTTTGAGAAATAAATTTATACTTTGTTGAACATCCAGTAAGTAATCCTTCAGACAATTGATGTGTAGTTCCAATGCCATTTGCTCAAGACGGTTTTGCCTGTCACTGGAGAAGAGGTGTCTCCGAAGAAGGGTCCCAGGAGTTCCCAGAGAGAAGGAGGAACTTCACTTAGGACCAGTGGGGCTCTTGGAATTCGTGGCAGAAAAGAATTTCAGCACATGCTAGTCAAAGGCAGGGACAGTGGTTTATTTAGGAAAGTAGATACACATTCAAGGGAGAATGGGGGCAACCTCAAGGCAGAGATGCCTTTGGGGTAAAGCAAGGAATACATGTTCAAGGCAGAATGTGAGCCATCTCTCCAAGGGAGAGAAAGCCACCTGTTTGTATGGGGTGTTAGTCTTTATAGAAGAGTTGCTTTGCACTGTGCTATAGGTGGAGTGAGGGTGGGGTTAACATTTGGTGCTGATTTAAAAGGGCGTGGGCCAAGGACATGTTCCTCAGGAATCACACCTATTCATGGATACTTTCTGTGTTTCATTGGTTCATGGTACTTCTTTTAAAATTCATACCTCTCTCTTCTTAAAAAAATTTTTAGTTGTAGATGTACACAATACCTTTATTTATTTATTTTTATATGGTGCCGAGGACCCAACCCAGTGCCTCACACATGCAAGGCAAGCTCTCCACAGGTCAACCACAACACCAGCCCTCATATCTCTCTCTTTTTTTTTTTTTTTTATTATAAAATTGTAAACAAATGGGATACATGTTGTTTCTCTGTCTGTACATGGCGTAAAGGCATACCATTTGTGTAATCATAAATCTACATAGGGTAATGTTGTTTGATTCATTCTGCCATTTTTTCCCTTCCCCCCCTCCCCTCCCACCCTTCCCCTCCATCTATACAGTCCTTCCTTCCTCCATTCCTGCCCCCCTCCCTAAACCCAACTCCAACCCCAACCCTAACCCTTCCCACCCCCCATTATGTGTCATCATCCACTTATTAGCGATATCATTCTTCCTTTGGTTTTTTGAGATTGGCTTATCTCACTTAGCATGATATTCTCCAGTTTCATCCATTTGCCTGCAAATGTCATAATTTTATCGTTCTTTATGGCTGAGTAATATTCCATTGTATATATATACCACATTTTCTTTATCCATTCATCAATTGAAGGACATCTAGGTTGGTTCCACAATCTGGCTATTGTGAACTGAGCAGCTATGAACATTGATGTGGCTGTATCTCTGTAATATGCTGATTTTAAGTCCTTTGGGTATAGGCCAAGGAGTGGGATAGCTGGGTCAAATGATGTTTCCATTCCAAGTTTTCTAAGGAATCTCCACACTGCTTTCCAGAGTGGCTGCACTAATTTGCAGCCCCACCAGCAATGTAAGAGTGTACCCTTCTCCCCACATCCTCGCCAACACCTGTTGTTCCTTGTATTCTTGATAATTGCCATTCTAATTGGGGTGAGATGGAATCTTAGGGTGGTTTTGATTTGCATTTCTCTTATTACTAGAGATGTTGAACATTTTTCCATATGTTTGTTGATTGCTTGTATATCTTCTTCTGTGAAGTGTCTATTCATTTCCTTAGCCCATTTGTCGATTGGATTATTTACATTCTTGGTGTAGAGTTTTTTTGAGTTCTTTATAGATTCTGGAGATTAGCGCTCTATCTGAAGTATGATTGGCAAAGATTTTCTCCCACTCTGTAGGCTCTTTCTTTGCATTGCTGATAGTTTCCTTTGCTGAGAGAAAGCTTTTAGTTTGAATCTATCCCAGTTATTAATTCTTGCTTTTATTTCTTGTGCTATGGGAGTCCTGTTGAGGAAGTCTGGTCCTAAGCCGACATGTTGAAGCTCTGGACCTACTTTTCTTCTATAAGATGCAAGGTCTCTGGTCTGATTCCGAGATCCTTAATCCATTTTGAGTTTAGTTTCGTGCATGGTGAGAGATATGGGTTTAGTTTCATTCTGTTGCATATGGATTTCCAATTCTCCCAGCACCATTTGTTGAAGAGGCTATCTTTTCTCCATTGCATATTTTTGGCCCCTTTGTCTAGTATGAGAAAATTGTATTTATTTGGGTTTGTGTCCGTGTCCTCTATTCTGTACCATTGATCCACCTTTCTATTTTGGTACCAATACCATGCCGTTTTTGTTACTATTGCTTTGTAGTAGAGTTGAAGATCTGGTATTGCGATACCACCTGCTTCACTCTTTCCGCCAAGGATTGCTTTAGCTATTCTGGGTTTTTTATTCTTCCAGATGAATTTCATAATTGCTTGCTCTATTTCTGTAAGGTACATCATTGGGATTTTAATTGGAATTGCATTGAATCTGTATAGCACTTTTGGTAGTATGGCCATTTTGACAATATTAATTCTTCCTATCCAAGAACATGGGAGATCTTTCCATCTTCTAAGGTTTTCTTGAATTTCTTTCTTTAGTGTTCTGTAGTTCTCATTGTAGAGGTCTTTCACCTCTTTGTGAGATTGATTCCCAAATACTTATTTTTTTCGAAGCTATTGTGAATGGGGTAGTTTTCCTAATTTCTCTTTCTGAAGATTCATCGCTTATATATAAAAATGCCTTCGATTTATGTGCATTGATCTTATATCCTGCTACTTTACTGAATTCACTTATGAGATCTAAAAGTTTTCTGGTGGAATTTCCTGGTTCCTCTAAGTATACCATCATATCATCAGCAAATAGGGATAGTTTGAGTTCTTCTTTTCCTATTCGTATCCCTTTAATTTCTTTGGTCTGTCTAATTGCTCTGGCTAGAGTTTCAAGGACGATATTGAATAGAAGTGGTGAAAGAGGGCATCCCTGCCTTGTTCCAGTTTTTAGAGGGAATGCTTTCAGTTTTTCACCATTTAGAATGATATTAGCAATGGGTTTAGCGTAGATGGCCTTTACAATGTTAAGGAATGTTCCCACTATCCCTATTTTTTCTAGTGTTTTGAGCATGAAGGGGTGCTGTATTTTATCAAATGCTTTTTCTGCATCTATTGAAATAATCATGTGATTCTTGACTTTAAGTCTATTGATATGGTGAATGACATTTATTGATTTTCTGATGTTGAACCAACCTTGCATCCCTGGGATGAAACCCACCTGATCATGGTGCACTATCTTTTTAATATGTTTTTGTATGCGATTTGCTAAAATTTTGTTGAGAATTTTTGCATCGATGTTCATTAAGGATATTGGTCTGAAATTTTCTTTCCTCGATGTGTCTCTGTCTGGTTTAGGAATCAGGGTAATATTGGCTTCATAGAATGAGTTTGGGAGAGTTCCCTCCTCTTCTATTTTCTGGAATACTTTGAGAAGTATTGGAATGAGTTCTTCTTTAAAAGTTTTGTAGAACTCGGCTGAGAACCCATCTGGTCCTGGACTTTTCTTTGTTGGTAGGCTTTTGATGACTTCTTCTATTTCATTACTTGAAATTGGTCTATTTAAATTGTGTATGTCCTCCTCGTTCAGTTTAGGCAATTCATATGTCTCTAGAAACCTGTTGATGTCTTCGAAATTTTCTATTTTGTTGGAGTATAGATTTTCAAAATAGCTTCTAATTATGTTTTGTATTTCAGTCGTGTCTGTTGTGATATTTCCTTGTTCATTCCGAATTTTAGTGATTTGGGTTTTCTCTCTTCTTCCCTTTGTTAGTGTGGCTAAAGGTTTATCAATTTTGTTTATTTTTTCGAAGAACCAACTATTTATTTTGTCAATTTTTTGTATTGTTTCTTTCGTTTCAATTTCGTTGATTTCAGCTCTCAGTTTAACTATTTCCTGTCTTCTACTACTTTTGGTGTTGGTCTGTTCTTCTTTTTCTAGGGCTTTGAGTTGTAGTGTTAGGTCATTTAATTTTTGAGTTTTACTTCTTTTATTAAATGCGCTCCATGAAATAAATCTTCCTCTAAGTACCGCTTTCATAGTGTCCCAGAGATTTTGATATGTTGTTTCTTTGTTCTCGTTTACCTCTAAGAATTTTTTAATTTCCTTCCTAATATCTTCTGTTATCCATTCATCATATAGTAGCATATTGTTTAATCTCCAGGTGTTGGAGTAGTTTCTGTTTTTTACTCTTTCATTAATTTGTAACTTCAATCCATTATGATCTGATAGAATACAAGGTAGTGTCTCTATCTTCTTGTATTTGCTGACATTAGCTTTGTGGCATAATATATGGTCTATTTTAGAGAAGGATCCATGTGCTGCTGAGAAGAAAGTGTATTCGCTCTTGGTTGGATGGTATATTCTATAAATGTCTGTTAAGTCTAAATTATTGATTGTGTTATTGAGATCTATGGTTTCTTTGTTCAATTTTTGTTTGGAAGATCTCTCCAGTGGTGAAAGAGGCGTGTTAAAATCACCTAGTATTATTGTGTTATGGTCTATTTGGTTTCTAAAATTGAGAAGGATTTGTTTAACATACATGGATGAGCCACTGTTTGGGGCATAGATGTTTATGATTGTTATATCTTGCTGATATATGCTTCCCTTAAGCAGTATGAAATGTCCTTCTTTATCCCTTCTAACTAACATTGGCTTGAAGTCCACATTATCTGAAATGAGGATGGATACTCCAGCTTTTTTGCTGAGCCCATGTGCATGGTATGTTTTTCCCCATCCTTTCACCTTTAGTCTATGGGTATCTCTTTCTATGAGGTGAGTCTCTTGCAGGCAACATATTGTTGGATCTTTCTTTTTAATCCAATCTGCCAGTCTATGTCTTTTGATTGATGAATTCAGGCCATTAACATTCAGGGTTATTATTGAGATATGATTTGTATTCCCAGTCATTTGGTTCATATTTAAAATTTTTGACACATCTTGGTTCCTCCTTTATTTGACAGTTCCTTTAGGATAATTCCTCCCTTTGCTGATTTGCTTCTTTGTTTTTTATCTCTTCCTCATGAAATATTTTGCTGAGAATGTTCTGTAATGCTGGCTTTCTTTTATAAATTCTTTTAGCTTTTGTTTATCGTGGAATGATCTTATTTCATCGTCAAATTTGAAGGTAAGTTTTGCTGGGTATAAGATTCTTGGTTGGCATCCATTTTCTTTCAGAGCTTGAAAAATGTTGTTCCAGGCCCTTCTAGCTTTTAGGGTCTGGATTGAAAAATCTGCTGATATCTGTATTGGCTTCCCCCTGAATGTAATTTGGTTCTTTTCTCTCACAGCCCTTAAAATTCTGTCTTTATTTTGTATGTTAGGTATTTTCATTATAATGTGCCTTGGTGTGGGTCTGTTGTAATTTTGTGTATTTGGAGTCCTATAAGCCTGTTGGACTTGATTTTCCATTTCATTCTTCAGATTTGGGAAATTTTCTGATATTATTTCTTCAAATAGATTGTTCATTCCTTTGGTTTGTTTCTCTAAGCCTTCCTCAATCCCAATAATTCTCAAATTTGGCCTTTTCATGATATCCCATAGTTCTTGGAGATTCTGTTCATGATTTCTCACCATCTTCTCTGTTTGTTCAACTTTGTTTTCGAGGTTAAATATTTTGTCTTCAATATCTGAAGTTCTGTCTTCCAGCTGTTCTATCCTATTGGTTATGCTTTCTATGGAGTTCTTAATTTGGTTTATTGTTTCCTTCATTTCAAGGATTTCTGTTTGGTTTTTTTTCAATATCTCTAACTCTTTATTGAAATGATCTTTTGCTTCCTGAATTTGCTCTGTTAACTGTCGATTGGTGCGATCGTTCAATGCCTGCATTTGCTCTTTCATCTCATCGTTTGCTTCCCTAATCATTTTAATTATGTACATTCTGAACTCCCTTTCTGTCATTTCTTCTGCCATGCTGTCGTTGGATTTTATTGATGTAACATCTAGATTTGTTTGGGGCATTTTCTTCCTTTGTTTTCTCATATTGTTCAGGGATCAGTGGGTCATTAAGATATTGCAGATTTCCTCTATCAACTTATAATGTCCCTGAAGATTGCTAGTATATCCCCTCTTATCCTTCAGTAGCCTGAAGTCTTGGAGGAGGTTCATAATGCAGAGCTCCACGAAGAAGCTGCCTCTCTAGGTGTGGTAACCCTCAGGTGGCGTATATTCCCTGCTAGTGGGCGGAGGTGCCTCCACTTGTTGACCAATGGTCATCCAATGGGGAAGTAGACTGTGGGCTGAGGCAAGGCCTGTTTGTGCCTGTGTCTCTGGCTTTACCGTCCCTGTGGGAAAACCTCCCCCGGCCGGGAAGAGTCACTCGGTGGGGACGTCTCGCTAGTCAGTTGCCCTCCTAGAGGTTCCCCTCAATCTACAACTACCACCTGGGCTGGGCTGTCTTCTTCTGCAACGATCCCAGGGGCCCGGACCTACGTCCTGGGTCTGGGAGCCTCACCCTTCACAGGCGAGTCTCCTTAGGCTGCCTCTCCCAGAGAATCTGCCCGCAGCCCTGGAAACTTCGCTCCGCCCCTAGGCGTGTCTCTGTGCGGCTCTTCCAGCAAGAAGCCACCTAGCTCCTGGGACCCTGCTCTGCACCAATCGCCTGGCTATGCAGCCCCTCCCCTGAGCCACCACCTGGAGCCCCGTACAATAGCTCTGAGACACAGAGACCTGCCACACACCTCCTCCTCCGGACAGCCGCCCGGTTTCTGACGCAGTCACTAGGAGTCCAAACAACTCACTTCGGGTCTCCTCCTCCCGCCAACCACCCGTAGCCCTAGGCAGTCACTCCAAGTCCAAGTGACCCGCCCTGTTCCTCCTCCTCCTCCTTGGGGTAGCCCCCCAGGTGTTCAGGAACGGTGGCTCCGAGACCAGGTGACTCACCACACTCCTCCTCCAGACAGGCCACCGGTGTTCAGGAGCGGTCGCTTTTAGTCCAATCAACTCACCACTCGCCTCCTCCTCTGGCAACCGCCTGTGGTTCTGATGCAGTCACTCCCAGGCTAAGCGTCCCACCGCTCTCCTCCTCGAGGCAGGCCACCAGTGTTCTGGAGCAGCTGCTCCGAGTTCAAACAGCTCGTCACGCAGCTCCTCCTTTGGCAACTGCCCGCAGCTCTGATGCAGTCACTCCCAGGTCAAGCAACACGCCGCGCTCCTCCTCCTCCTCCGGGCAGTCCCCCGGTGCTCAGGAGCGCCCACTCTGAGTTCAAACAGCTCACCACGCAGCTCCTCCTCTGGCAACCGACCGTGGCTCTGATGCAGTCACTCCTAGACCCAAGCGACCCGCCGGGCCTCTCCTCCTCCTCCGGGGAATCCCCCGGTGTTCGGAAGCGGTCACTCTGGGTCCAAACAGCTCGCCACGCAGCTCCTCCCCAGGCAGCCGCCCGGAGCCCCAGCGGCTGCTCGAGTCCAAGCGCTATGCTGAGCCGCCTCCTCTACGATGATCCCAGTTGTCCGTGTTTACCGCTCCAGCGGGGGGAGGGGCGTCTCGCCGAGCAACTCCACTTCACAAATTCCCTGCGTTCCGGGGCTACCGCCCCATCCGGGACGCCTCCCCAACAGGAGAGACTCACCCAGCAGCTTTGAGTTGGTCCCAAGTCTCTCACTATCTCCTCTTTTGAATCTTGCGTCCTGGAGCAGCGTGAAATGCAGCCGCCCTCTAGTCCGCCATCTTGGCCCGCCCCTCCATATCTCTCTTTTGATTTATAAATTCCTATGTTATGCTCAGATGTTGACAGCTGTGTTGTTCTGTATTACCAACTCTGCTCAGTTCATATGGACTTTCTACAAAAAGAGGTACCGAGATGAGCCTTGGATCATCTCTGCTTAGAATATCAAAATCTGAATGTTAAGTTTCTCAGTCAGTGAGAAAATCCATGTCTCAGAATATAGCAATGAACTAGTAAATAGTATTTTTGCCTGCAGGGAGGTATAGTGGAATGAGAAGGGTAGATACAGATTTTCTGGCACCATAAAGACCAATTCTAAATGAATTTGAGTAAAAGAGTATTGGAATGTCTCGTGTAAGCATTCTGGTTATGTTCCTGTCAATTCTAGTGGCTGTAGCCAAGTCAGTCTTATTGGGAAACATGGGGATATGAAGTTATTTGATAAGATTGACTACTTAAGGCCAGCGAGGTCTGTTCCCAATTTTGTGACATCTTCCATAGCCTCCAAAAAGAGGACTCTGGTCATCTGGCATTCCCATACTGACCACAAGTTGTTCCTGGCTCTTGTCAGGCTCCATCCCTGACCCACCCCTCTGCTCTCTTCTCTGCCTCCCACCTCTTGAGCAAGCCACCTCATGTGCATCCTTCAGATTTCAGCTCAAGCCCCACATCCTCTGGGATGCCTGCCCGCACCGCTTTGCCAAGATCAGTCTCTTTTCTTCCCATTTCAATGTCTCTTGGAGAAACATTAGTAACAGTTGCCCTAATTTGGAATAAGCATGATAACTATTATTAAATTTATAAAACATAAACAATAAATTAATGTTTTTATCATGGAAATAGAAGAAGTGGGTTAAAGAAAGGTTTGGCATTACAGATTTTACCCTGGAGAGACCTTGCTTTATTGTTAGCAATATTGTTATCTTAGTGATTGTGTACTTGAGGAATAATTAGAGGCATGTTATAAGTTTGGAAATAATCCAGTGCAAAATCAACTTATTCAGGGTTGTATCAGGGAGAAACAGTACAATTAAATTCATATGTATTGAGATAGATATAGAAAGCCTATAATTTTTGAAGTGAGTATGCACATGACATTTATCTCATATTCTACTAGTTGAAAATTTGGGCATTGATTTTGGCTTTTGCATTTATCAGTGTAATGAATATTGATTGTCATAAAGATGTCCTAATGACATTTTGCAGTCCTAGGGTAACTTCTAAATAAAGAAGTAAATTAAGGCCTGTGTAATTCCATTGTCACGTGTTTCTCATTGTAATTCTCACTGCCTTCCTACCCCATTCCTTTCTTCTACTTCTCTATTTCAGCTGAATAACTTGTTAGTATCTAAGTGTAACCCCCCTTTATAGAAATATGTGCCGTAGATGACATCAGCCTTCTGAGCAAATGCTTGAAGTCCTCATATGATCTTGTATCTCTTCTCCGCAATTCAACACGATGTGTTTTCCATAGAACTTTTCTGAAGGGTTGACATAGACCAGTATACACACATGCACACACTCATGTGTATCTTTATAGACATGTAGATAACACAGCAGGAGTCATGTAGTGTGCATGCATTGTAAAGCAGTGTGCTTCTGTGAACACCGCTGAGCAATCAATTAACATTTTTATATTTCTCTATACCTTGAATATTTTTCTCGTCTTTTCTCTGTAAATCAATTTTTAAATCCCAAATGCTTTCAAGTTCTACTTACAGTTTTCCCTGAAGCCCTTCCAGAATCCCTTTTGTAGAAACCCCTTCTGCCTTTACAAGGCTCTCATATATGTTATATCTTTTTATCATTGCTTCCTTACATTTGTCTTCTTTTTATAATTATTTTGTTTATTTCCCTCAAGAGGGAAGCCCGCAGAGGACATCCCCCTTAGTGTAAATTTTGGGGTTTTACAGAAGCAACAATAACAATCCTCCTCCTTTTTTGCTTCCATAGTTTGGCATTAAATGAGAAACAGTACAGAGAAGACAGATAAATGGAGATTAAAGTGGCAAATGGAGATTAAAGCTGATTGTGGATCTGCATTTAGATCTTAGGTTGAAAGGGCTTGCTGCCAGTTTGCACCAGAAGGTAATAGACTTGCACCCCTAGTTAATGGCACATCTGGACAATCAGAGGCCTCTGTCATTTTTTTCTCTAGGCAAAAAGCTGAACAGAAAGCAAATGCTTTCAAGGGTGAGGGAGAGCTTGTGTTGTGAGCTGGGTTCCTTCTCCCCCATTCCCTACTTCTGATAGTTCCTCTTCTCCAGGTAAAAGTGCCCCAGGGGCAAGACTGGCTCAGGATTTGTTCTATCAGAAGCGTCTCCCCGGAAACTTTAGGACTGGGAAGAAAGTTCTGCCCAACTCTATACCATGAATTTCTCTGCCTTTCGTTTCACTCAATTTTCAGCTCAATTAAGTTACTTAAATTGATTTAATTATCAAATCTTCTGTTTTTCTCCCTGTCCTACTCACCCTGCCCCAAGACAGTGAAGGTATTGTCTGAAAATACCTGAATAATAACATTTTCTTTTTGAACTAATTAGGGTTTAAGGTAGAAGTATCCAGAAATCCTTGACTATAAGAATTATAGTCCACGTAATTCTTAAGATAATTGATAATTAGAGAAGTGATATGAATCCAGTGTGGCTTCAGGTGGGCTTCTACACAAGGCTATGAAAGCAAAACTTAAGACTGGAAATGGACCAGCGTGAGCAACTGTTATAACCTGGGTTAGAAACCCTGAGGACTGTCAAGTGAGTGACTTCAATGTCAGTTTTTTTCTCTTGAGCCTGAGCAAATCTGTGAATCTTAGATACATAGGTTGATTTTATATGAGATAAAGAATATAAATGGAATATCTCAGCCTTCTGACTATTTTGAGTGATATTATAAAATGAAATTCTTAAAATGAGAGACAGGAATACTCGATAGACAAAGACTAATTTTCCTTTAATACACTGTTAAAATTTGATTTCAGATTTTAAGAACCAAGACTTGCTGACTGCCCTCGAAGACAAGAATTAATTCCTTTAGTTACTCTCAAAAAATATGACTAATAAACCATATGACATTGCATCTCAAACTTTATAAAATCTGGAGTCAAGTTTGTTTTGTGCCATGCTGATGAGATTATAGTCACTTACTGAATTGTAAAATATGGTGAACAACTTTTATTGGTAATGCAGAAAAATAATCTATAGTTTTATACTTGATATTAATTATGATATTATCTTATGCATGATAAAAGGATAAATTGGGTCATATAAACGAGGCCACTGTAGGGCATCTTATTTTCGATTCAGAAATGTGACTAGTTTGACATAATAATTATAGTTCAGCTGTTATTTTAATGACTTAGCTTTGGGAACATGGAAGTCATCTCTAAATGGTACGTTTACCAAGTGAATAAGTTAAACAAAATTAAAACTGGCTAGGGATTTAAACATGCTATATGAATTTATTGTGCTTTCTGTACTGTCTTTTAAAAAGTTCAATAGTCACTTCATTTGAGAAATAATTTACAGAACAATAAATGCAAATGCTTTAGAGCAGTAAAATTTTTAGAGGAAATTGAAGAATGAGGCAATTCATTGTCTTTGTGTATATATCTTAGAAAATGTTTGAATGATGTGATTAGAATGGATTTGTAGTATTTATCAGTTTTGCAAAACATGGTTTGTTGAAATACAACAATCCAGGTTGTGAAGATTCTTAAATAATTCATGTAAGATATCAGAGTGGAGCTCCAACAATTTGTTCTAGTCTTATTTGGATATAATGTCTGTGAATGATTCAGTAAATGAGGTTATAAATATTCATCTATTTTATCACTGGCAGCAGCTGAGAATCTCTGAACAGAGAGTGGACTGCAGATTCCAGCTCCTGCACGCAGGGCTTACCCATTGACTTTTCCAACTTTATTTCCATGGTAGGTATCAGCAGTGCAGGGTCATTTACATTAACTGACTGCAGAAACAGAATTATATTTCTTTGTGTTCTATTTTGGAAAAGCTGTTACCTGTTTTCCAAAAGGTGCCAGCTGTTAGGCTAGGTTCTTGTAAAAACATAGGCCAAAGGAAGGTGGTAATGCCTGAGAAAGAGAGCAAAGTTCTTTGTCGACTTCTCAACAAAAACTATGACCTGACACAGTTTAAAAGCCAGATATGAATAAAGTGTGTCCTAGAAAGGCCAATTTTCTCCTAAGGACTAGGAAAAATCTTTTAGTTCTCTGAAATCTAGGAATACATTTTCTAAATTATCTTCACAAAACTATAGTCTGACTCATATCTGTGTGAACAGAATTAACTTGATGAGAGAGATTTTTTAAGACGTTGAATACATAGCCAGTAATCTTTCTGGTATCACAATAGATTCACAAAATCCTCAGTCACTAAGCTGATGGAACCAATTTGGCCAAAAGTTAGAATGCTTCACATGTCAAAATTTTACTGGTTTTTGTGGAGATTTTCTGTTCATAATGGTCCCCTTTAAGATCAACAGATTGATGTCATCATTGTTCAAGGGAAATGAATAAAGCCACCTTCACACGGTTTATGTTTAAGTAACTTAAAACTTTAAAAAGTGTGCACCTAGACATTCATTGCTTTACTCAACCACACAAACTATATTTGGGACATTGTATTATGGCTTCCCTATGGTGAACAATGCCACATAAACAATGAGTGGAAAGTCCCTGTGGGAATGTAGTGATATGAATGACATTATAGGAATGATTTCTTGTTCCCATAAGTGTCCTTTTGGTATCAGCATAAAAATAATTTTTTCATTATCGATATATTGAATTTTGTGTCATAATGGATGGATTTCAGAGGAGGACATGATTTTTTGCTACATGGGGATTTCATTCAGTATTTATAGTATTAATATTTTTTATTCATTTATTCAATGATGTATATTGAGTGCTTACTTTGTGCCAGGAATTTTACTAAGTGTCTGAAATAAACTATAATATACTACACCCCAAAACAAAACATAGAACCTAATTTTGGGATAGTTCTACCTGGTTTATTGATAATTTCTTCCTTAGGAGGGGGTCTGTGATTTTATATTATAAATCTGTTTTAATGTACAGACTGTCTCTTTAACAAATAACAAATGAAAAGCCATTGTTTTCAGATTTTCTCAATAAATGTTCATAGAAATGAACATTTATTATTTGCAATTAATTCTGATTTTGATGTAATAGTTTCCTGCACTTTCAGATGGCTATATCATATCACAAATTAGAGTCTTACCTAAGACTGTATAAATGACTAAGGGATACAAGTGTTGAACAGGGAATTAGTGAGCATTTGGATTTAAATGCTGGGAAGATTTAATCTCAAGATCCCATAGTCACATATTTTGGTTGTATATTCAAGCCTACTGAATTTAAGCACTTAATCAGACAAAATATTGGGGAATATTACACATTCAGCTTCCAAACTGAAAGCCGCTTCTCATTATAGACCAACCTGTCTGCCAACTCTGACATGTTGCAAACAGATGCTGTAATACATTCAAACTCTTTTCATCTTATTGGGGCAAGACTGTTTTAAAGGTCTTAATGGTTATTTTTCTAAAAATGGTTCGTTTATGGTCATAATTGGGTACATGAGATTGTTTCTTCTGTCATCGATCTTTGTACATGCACATGTGCAACATGTACCAAAAATGCTTTTCCTTTACACATGACACAATTTTATGAAGCAAGGGAATGAGAAGAAAGCTTTGCTCCTGAGAATACTGTGCTTGAGTAGATCAGAGACCCTCAAACGTAATGTATGTGGGAGCCCAGGATTTAGTCAGTGTATCAGTCTGCCACGGCTGCCATAACAAAATACCACAGGCTGAGTGCTGTGAGCAACAGAAATGTATTTTCTCTAGATTTGGGAGATCAAAGTGCAGGGTTTGGTGTCCTCTGAAGCCTCTCTCTGTGGCTTGCAGATGGCTGTCCTCACATGACTTTTTCTTGTATGCATATACTTGATATCTCTATGTGTTTTTTAAATTTTTTTAAAATTTTTATTTAAACAAATGGGATACATGTTGATTCTCTGTTTGGCATACCATTTGTGTAATCATACATTTACATAGGGTAATGTCGTTTGATTCATTCTGTTATTTTTTTCCTGCTACCCTCCCACCCCTCTTTTCCCTCTATACAGTCCCTCCTTCCTCCATTCTTGCGCCCACCCCATTATGCGTCATCATCCACTTATCAGCGAGATCATTCTTCCTTTGGTTTTTTGAGATTTGCTTATCTCCTTAGCATGATATTCTCCAGTTTCATCCATTTGCCTGCAAATGCCATAATTTTATTATTCTTTATGGCTGAGTAATATTCCATTGTATAAATATACCACAGTTTCTTTATCCATTCATCTATTGAAGGGCATTGATATCTCTATGTTATGGGTTGAATGGGAGGTGTCTCCCCAGAGCTCACATGTGGGACAATGCCAGAGCTTTCAAAGGAGAAATGATTGGATTGTGAGAGTCTTAACCCAATCAGTAGATTTATCCCCTAATAGGGATTAACTGAGTGGTAACTGACGTGGTAGGATGTGGCTGGAGCAGGTGGAAATTGGGGGTATCACTTTGGGGTATATATTTGTATTTAGCAAGTGGAGACCTCTCTCTCTGTCTCTGCTTTCTGATCATCATGTGATCTGCTTCCCTCTGCCACACTCTTCTACCATGATGTTCAGTCTCACCTCGAACCCTAAGGGATGGAGCTGGCTGTCCCCTCTGAATTGGTGAGCCCTGAAATAAACTTTTACTCCCCTAAAATTGTTCTGGTCAGATCTTGTACTCATAGCAGTGAAAAAGCTGACTAAAACACACTGCATGTCTGAATTTCCTCTCTGGTAAGCAAATCAGTTAGACCACATCAGGTCCTGCCCTCTCCTTGTGGTCTCATTACCTCAAACAGCTCTTTAAAGGCCACTCTCCAATGAAGTCACATTCTTCATTGGAGGTTCATTGGGGGTTGAGGCTTTCACATGTGAATTGGGAAGGTGATGCAGTTTATGCCATAATGGGAGCAGTTTTCAGTATTTGGATTTATTGACAGTGACCAGTGTGATAACATTTACCTTCACTAAGTGAGAACTACAGAAGGTTCTTGAGCCCCAGTGAGACAAGATTAAAAAGTGAGTCCTGAAGGCTCTTGGTGTCCATACTGAACTCTGGACTGTAAGCATTCTCATGTGGCATTTTGAAAAAGTCAAACGAACTAACTAGTATCCTTTGAAACTTTGCTGTAGGAGACCCTTTTAGACCCTTTTGTTAGTCAGGATCATACGACTTTAGAAATGAGGTTTTGGTCTTTGGCCAGCATGTTCTCACTTCAGGACCTTGAATTCAGAGTGTGCCTGCATGAGAGAGAGAGAGAGAGAGAGAGAGAGAGAGAGAGAGAGAGAGAGAGAGAGAGGGAGAGAGAGAGAGGTGTAAGAAGAGGGTTGTGTACTGCTGTATGTGTATGTGGGGAGTTCACAAGAGGGAAATTCCCTGGAACGGATCAAATGCAGTCCTGGCCATAGAAATGCCTGGATTTCATGGCTCCTCTGATGAGGAGTAACTTGGGAGGGCCAGTGGGCTGGCTTGCCTGTGGTCTGCCAGCTTTCATCCCTTCCAGCTAGAATAAGCTGTGTGGGACCAGCAGCCTGGTGAAGACCTCACTGTCCTGGCAGGGATGTTAACATAAGTAGCAACCATGGTCCACACTGGCGTTTCCTGGGCAGGTGGTTCCTGCTTCCTTCCAGCTTACCTGTTGTCCTGTGAGCCTCTTAGGGGCCTTGCAGAGATTTTCCACTTTGCCATTTAATCTGCCTCACACAAATAACATTCTCTATTTCAATAATATTTAAGGCAGACACTATTACAATTGATGGCCCAGAAATATTCCTAAACCAGGAGTGGAGTTATTCTGTGTTTCTGGAATGAGGAAGAAAATAATCTTAGGGAGAAAAATTTTCTCAGTATTCTCTCTATATTTCATCTCCTATGGCTCTTTACCAGTTCACCAGTTCCTAGGTGTGTGTGTGTGTGTGTGTGTGTGTGTGTGTATGTGTGTGTGTGTTATTATTTAAACTATGGTGCTTTACAAGTTTGCCTCATAATTTTATTGTGGGTGAAGGAATTCATAAATAATAATGTGGGGAAGAGAAAGCCTGCTTTTTAGTGCTGGTTTTGCAAGTAATTGGCTGGTGACCCTTACCCGTCTTAATCTCCTTCCGTCTCAGCATCTCATCTACAAAATGAAGATAATATCTGCCTACCTAATTAGGAATCATAAGGATCAAGTGAAATAATGTCAAAGAAAGTGCCTTATAAACTGCCAGGCACTGTACAAATAGAAATGATGAATGCTGTTAGAGAAATGTGAGAGTATGTTGGAGGCATTAAAAGCTTAAAATAAACGTGTTCACTTCTCAAAAATCTTGTCTGATCAGACTAAACCAAGGTGTCTTTATTATAACCCAATTCCTCAAATCCTGATCTGAGCTTGAACTTGAAACATTCTGAGATTTCTAGGGCCTAGCAGATGAGTTTTAGCTACACTGTGGAATCCTATGATAGACTATGGTCAAATTGTTCTGCATTCAATTTGGTGACTATCTTTTCAGTTTTTTTGTTTTTTTTTTCTAAGAATAATTGTTCAACTGGGCATAATTTTATTTTTTAAGTATCTTTTCAATGTACTGGATGCTCCCTAAGGGCAGGAATCTTATCTTTTTTGTCTTTGTTTCCCCAGTGATTAGCCTAGATTAGCTCAGTGCCTAAAACCCAATAGAAACTTGTGGAATAAATGACAGGGGAGTTTTTCTTTTATTCAAATTAAGGGTTTTCATATTTGCTTTCCTAACATAAAATTAGAGTTCAGTCCCTCGGTGCTATGCCCTTCACTTTTTAATAATATTCCTTATTTTGAAAATAAGTGTGTATTATGTCTCAATGAATTAAGTCTTCCCCCTCAATATTGTGATCCCTGGATACTGCATATTGATATTGTAATAATGTTTGTTTTCAACAGTAATAATTTGCTCATGAACTGTATATTTGTCTTATTGGCTTTATAGTTTATCTTGCAAAACGTTTACTTTAGAACCTTGTTTTAGACAACAAATGGTATAGAGGGAAACAGTACATAAATATATAATCAGGAAAAGTACTGTAATGATTGTTTCACTGGAACAAAGAGATTTTTTTAAAAAAGATTTTATTATCTTACTTTTAATTGTGATCATAAATATTTAACATTGAATTTGCCATTGTAATCATTTTTAAGTGTGCAGTTCAGTCGTTTCAGGTATGTTCACGCTGTTGGGCAACACATCTCCAGAAATTTTTCATTGTGCAAAACTGAAACCCTGTGCCTATTCAGCAGTAGCTCCCGTTCCCTTTCTATCTACCATTGTCAACGATGGTTCTCCTTCTGTTGCTCTGATTTTGACTATCTTAAGTATTTCATAAAGAAATATTTTTAAAAGACCCTTATTGATACCTTAGATTTTATTTCTCCTTTTACTTATATCTATCAATGTCACGGACGACATCTGATCATTTAATAAGTGGTATTTTCCTTCATACATACAACAAAACTAGATTCAGTACTGATTTTCTTTAATTAACATCATGAATTTTTGCCTGGCTAAGGGTAAGCAGTAAAATAACGATAGAGGGAATAAAAACTTTTATATAGCTTGCAAAGCAGCAGGTACTTTCCAAATCAACATAGATTTAGGTAAGAAGGAAGAAACTGAAGTATTTTTTAAAGTTGCCTATTACAGACTCACTTTAATCCAAAAACCCTTTCTAAGATAATTACAGACACCATGTTTTCATTTCAGAAGACCAGTGGTTCTCAAACTCCATTGAGCATCAGAATCACATACAGCCTCTTAACACGTTTCTGGCCCTCATCTCCAGACCTGCACACTTAGTAGGTTTGGGAGGAGTATGAGGATTTGAATTTTCATTAAGTTTCCATTTGATGCTGAA
Organism: Sciurus carolinensis; assembly: GCF_902686445.1. Classification (NCBI taxonomy): domain Eukaryota; kingdom Metazoa; phylum Chordata; class Mammalia; order Rodentia; family Sciuridae; genus Sciurus; species Sciurus carolinensis. Next base: position 16,939,275 of record NC_062217.1, on the reverse strand, counting down.
GCTCTGGGGCCTGGAGCCACATTTTCAGAACCACTGGTCTAGCCCAGCAACTCCCAAGATGTCACAAGCAGTAAGGAATGATTTGTCCAGATATGTCCCCTGGAAATACTGTGCCATAGTCACCTTTTAAGGATTCACTGGAACATTTACAATGAAAGGTTTGCAGATCTTCCCATAAAATAACCTTATTTTCAGTATTTTCTAAATTTACTTGATTGTATAACCATCTTTTTAAACTAAAGGACACTCATATTGTACATAACTTGAAAAATGTTCTTTAGAATAAAGAATGAGCAAAGTGTAAGAATTTGAGTGCCATACTAGAGAACACAGGGGTTTAAATTCATGAGACAGGGCACCGGGTCACTTAATTTTAAAAATCAGTATGACTTAGCTATTTCCTAATATAGGGAGGAATATAAAGGATGGATTCACTAAAGTTCTCTAAATTATTTTAAGATTGAAAATAAAGGAAACATTATTGAAAACTGCTCACTTAAATGCCAGTGTTTTGAGACTTGTCACTGAAACAGTCTTAGTATCTTAAATGGATATTTTGGTTTTGAATTGCAATCTGTGCCAATTTCACAATTAGCAGACATACAAAAGTTGGTGGAATATCTGAACATAGTGGTAAGCGCCTACAGCCTGATGCAAGAATTTAGAGGTAATAATGATTTCTGAAACTTGTGTGACTAGTCAGGGCCATCAGTAATGAATGACCACAGTGCATAGGATATCCATAGATCCTCACCTCCTGTGTGAGGTGACGTTTCTTTGTGCCTGTGGTCATCATTTTCCCAGAGTCCTTCAGGTTCACATGGAGAAGGATCAGCACAAAGCCTTCGTTCTAGGAAATGTAAAGAAAGTGTGTTGCTGATGCCAAGAATAGGCACAGATGGATCCGTGTTAATTCCCTAAATAAACTTAAGCTTTGCAAACATCTCATTCTTTGTATGCTTATGATAATCTCCTTGTTTCTGTAGATTTGTACCCACCATTTTTTTGGGGGGGGGGCAAAAATATGTAGCTAGTCAACTGTGCTCTGAGGTTTTCTAGAGAGGTGCAGAGTAAACAAAGTAAAGAACGTTGATGTCTGACATCACATGCTGTTCATCCCTTCCCATCTCTTTCTTAGTCCTTCCATTGTACATGAGTCTGTTGCTTTTGAATATGAGGTGTCTGTGAACATGGTAGACATAAAATAAATACTTGTTGGAGTCTGGTGGTAGACATAAAATAAATACTCGTTGGAGTCTGGTGTGTTCCCATTGTGAATACTGATATGGAGCAGCCTATTCACTATCCCAAAACCAAGCAGGCCAGATAAGGGATGCCTGGCAAAGGAAGCTTTGTGCCCATACCCCAGCAAATTCTTTCAGACAGATGTTTCTACCTCCTTATTTAATGTGAGGAGATCAAGAAAGGCCAAGGCTATACAGCTGGTAAGTGCTGAGAACAGGATTCGAATCAGAATTTGGCTTTCACAATCAACTACCTCACATGGCCTCTTACTGTGTGGAAGGAGAGAAGACTATCAAAGCCTAGAATGATGCATAGCTAGAGGAAAGAGTAAAGTTTTAAAAACAGAATGAATGCTCCTTTCCCATTCAAAGGAACCATTAAAGTACCTAAGGCATAAAACAAAATAACTAACTACAATAACTCAGTGTTAAATTAATATCAATGTATTAATTTGTGAGGTTACTTTCTCAAGAGACACTTTTTAAATGGATAAAGCTCAGAGATGCAACTACTTTGAAAACACTGAATTGGAAAGTTTTAATATTCAGTACGTAGACAAAAAGTGAACATTTTATTACATTTATTCTGGATTTATTTCTTGACACTAATGGCAATGTAGAGAGATGAAGTATACAGGGCCTGTAAGCCCCACATTTTAATACTTTTATATGTGTACTAAAATAACAACCTCCATAAAATGGAATTAATAAGCAATCATGTTTATGGACTACAAACTTATTTTTTTGAATTGAACATTTACTGAGAACTTTTCATAGTCTATGAAGGTAAAAATTCAAGATATATTATTTAATAGGATCGATGTATCATGGAATGAACATTTGTACATTGTTTTTCATAGGGTAAAAAGAATTTAGAATTTTTTTTTTTTTTTAAGTTAGATAGAGAAACAAATATGTAATAAGACCAGGACTGAAGAGACAAACCCAAGAACTTTCTGGTAAAGTTGCCCTCAGTATAGGGACAGGGTTTTTAACTAAGGGGAATCTATCAAAATTGTTTGGGGAAAATTTTAGACTAAACACCATTTCCAGATTCTAAAATCCTATGAGACCCTTAGAATCAATGCAGTAGACAGGTATGTTTTGTACAAAAAATTCCTCTGGTGTTCTGATTCTTCCATCCTCCCAACTCTGCTGATAAGTTAGGATAGGAAAACAAAAAACAAAAACACCCAAAGCTTTCTGTCAATTGTCTCTCAGGATTGTCTCCTTAAACATAAGAACAGAACAAATAGAAAGATTAATTTTTGATAAATGAAGATATCTGAATTTTAAAGTTATTCATGAACATAGTTTAAGGACTCAAGATATTTTATACAGAAAGGTTTCCAGCTCCCACCCAAATTTCTCTTCCATAGAGGGGTAATCACTTTAAATTCTCTTAGATGATTCTTCTGGCAACTAATTGCAAATCTTTAAATAATAAGTCTGTTTTGCTACTTTTTTATTTAAAAAGTTTGGCAATATTTGCTGATGGCCGTTTTTGTGGAGAAGAGGCATAGGCACCCCCAAACCCTGTCACACACACACTTGACCAGCTTTCCAACATCCATGTTTCCCCTACCTATTATTTACTCCACACTGGAAAGATTTTTTTTTCTTCTTCATAGAAAAAGAGCTAAAACAGAGAGAAAGGTGATTTTTTTTAGGTTGAAAGAGAAAAAAAATATTAAGGGGAGGTCATATAGGATGGCCCCAATTTTCTCAAGAAAATAAGGGTGAGTTAATCTTCTAGGACAGAGTTGCTATCAGCTGCTGTCAGTAATTCTTGATGGAGTTAGCAGATACATAAAAACATTCCTGCAGACCCATGGGAATGAACAGCTGATACAAACTGATAGGAGAAGTGGTCTCCACAGACAGTAGATTTGTGTGTGGAATGGTGGAACGTTAATTTTCATTATTTGCAAAGAACAAAGGAAAACTCTAAGAAGCCAAATGGGAGAAGTATACAGTTTAGATAATGGGAGAAATTCCATGTGTGGTCTTTGTTCAATTATATGTGATAATGGCACAGAGATCAGTGTGGTGGTAACTCAAAACTTTAAAACACGTTTAACTTGATATTTCATGTATGTTTTTCTATATTTGGAAAAATATGGATGCTGTTATTTCATTTATTCACTTCATGATATTTCCTTTCACTTGATTAATATTTAATTGATGTTCCTAAAGCCCATAAACAAATTGGAAGAAGTACATAACTCAGCAAATAGGTTGCAGAAAGCCCACATGCAATTTCGAATTCTTCTTGGAAAACTCGCAAAGCGGATGGTCTAAGAAACGGACAGTTAAGTTTTGGCAACTGTACATGAATGTACATATTCTGTGAGGGCAACACTTGTTTTTTATATTGAACATTGTTAGCTTACTTTACTAACTTTGTATATATGTAATGATAAATTTTAGTTCCTCGCAAATGGCAGATTAAAACATATAGTTTTCTGCTTTTTTTTAAGCAAGTGGGTCTGATTTTATGTTTTAAAGGGTGTATTTTTACAGCGGAAGAAATACCAGGGCCATTGACTTGGAGAACCAGAGGAAAATCCCTCAGGGCACAACAGCAGTGCAGTTAGCAATAATTTTAATTGGACACCCAAACTAAGCAAGCCTCAAATCATGTGTGTGTCTTACAAATAGGGTTTATTATGTGCTTTAAGTCCTTTTAGAATCTTATGAAGATTTATACCAGTAGTTAGTTGCTTTGTCTGAGCAACAGAGAATATTTAATAGTTTTTATCAGGGTTAATGAGCAGAAATGTCTCAACCGATGAAATTCTTTAGTATGTACATTGTAGTCATTTGATATTCTCTTTATTCACTTGTAATAATGTCAGCAATAGAGACGCTCATTGATATGAGATCTCACATTTCATATATTTATCAGACTTCTGCAAAACCATTATGTGGAGCATTGTGTAGCACTTTTAACCTTGGGCATGTCCAAGAGTCATGTAGTCAATACATAAATCATGTAACTACTTTAGTCTGTAACAAAGACTTTCACTCCATTTGTTCAACAAACATTTGATGAGTGCCTACTATGTGCCAAGAGCTGGAGATACAGTGTTGAGCGAAACAGAGCCTAGTGGAGTATATGGCTTAGAGAAATAAAATAATAATGAACACACTCGAGTATAAATGGTAATAATGCTACCCTGGGGAAGCAGAGGATAGTGAGGTCAGAGAAATGAGGAATGACCTTCTAGGCAAAGTAGCTGAAGGCTCATTAGCAGCTAGTTACCTGAGTTACGGTGAAGCATGAGGAAGGAGAACCAGAGAGAATAGCAACCCTGCAGGTTTGGCAGAAAAAAGGGTTACAGGCCTCTTTAAGGAAATAAAAGGGAGTCACTGGGATTTCAGCAGAGAGGGACCTGCAGAGACTGAAGTCCAGAGAACTCAGGGGAGCTAAGTATTTGGACTAAGTATTTGCACTTTATCTCTGGAATAATGCCGACTGTTGTCAGGAATTTTGGAAATACTACAGTACACAGAGAGGAAAATAAAATCCATTGATTTTGCCATTACCCATCACTTCCTCATTTTAATTTTTGTTTTAAATTTGTGATTTCTTTTTAGCTATGTATAGATAATAGTAAGTCAATATGTAGGCAGGTACTTTTTTCTTGGACTGCTTATGTATTTCACATACTTTGCTGTTTCAAAACATTAATTTTGTATAATTTTTCCCTATGTGAAATTGAGAAATAACTTTCCAGGAGATGTAAGTGTATGAATATATGTGTGTATGTGCATTTGGTGGAAGACAGACAAAACATTAATGGTATCTCTTCACTTTGGTTAAAAGGTCAGCAAAACTCAGGATGGGTCTTTGTAGGTCAGGTCAGAAAGTGTTCGTGAAAATTGCCAAGACAAAATCACGGCTGTTGAAGACATTTTAAAAAAGTGTTGCAGCTTAAATATATCTTCTCTTATTTAGCAATTGTCCATATTAATGTGTACTATATAAAGTCAAACTTGTATAAGAAAAACAGATTTAGGAGACAGGTATATTTAAAGATCCTTGAAGTTGACAGGAGAGGGAAGAAACACAACACGTGAGGGGAATATTGACCGGGGAAGTTTTTTCCAAGTTCTGCCAGGTCTGCATTTAGGCCTGACCCTAAAGACCTATGCTCAAGGGGCTATTTTGAATGAGTGACTCTGCGAACTCAGAGAGGTGGTCTCAGCAGCATCTTGGCAGAACAAGCTCAGAGCTATTGCAACCTTGAAGGCCTGATCATAAGATGCTATTCACGGAAAGATATCTTGTGTGGGTTTTGCTGTGTTTTGTTTTCTCCCAATTGCAGAATGCTGTATCAGTCTGTGACTTAAATACCCAGATATAGTTTGTATTTTGATAATCCCTAGACTATTAAAATTGAAACGTTTGGCATTCTGTGAAGCTTATTAGAAAGTGTTCTGATGCCATTCACTGCAGGGAAGGAGATCACGAGGTCTTATGTCTTGAGGGAAGAGTTCAAAGAGGCGGCCGTCCCTCCTGTCCTGAGCATTTGGGCAGTGATGGTGAGCATGAGGCCACTCTTTCCTCTGGCTTTCTCCCTTTCTTTCTGCCTCTCACCCTCTGCCTCCCTCCTCCCAACCTTTCTTCTTTTCAGCCTCTCATCTTTTCTCTCACTCCATCCCTCCTTCCTTCCTGATGCTTCTTGTATTTAGTGATATAAAAGGGCCCAAGAAGAAATTGCCTTACAGCTTAATAATAATGTCTAAATAATTAAAAAGTCACCAGTGAGAATTTAAAAAAGATTCTCTAAGAAGCCGTGGGCCCAAAGTGAGCCAATGTCATAGAGATGCTCTAGACTCTTAGAAGAGTGAAGGCAGGTTCCTGGAGAGGCAGAGTCTGTTGGAAAGCCTCCCTGCCTGGTCTGGTCCTCACCCAGGAGATTGGCCAACAGCTCTCCCTCCTCTTTTCTCACTCTTAGAGACGCCATTGTGATTCAGATGTTACAGAGCATGCCTCCTTTTCATCTTGAGCATTATCATCACTTCTACATATTTAGAAGATATGGGAGAGGAGATGTGGGGTTGAGTAATAATTAGGAATGTGGCACAGATTGCATTTATAAAACACATCAAACTATTTTTTAGATATTAGGAGGTGTAATCAAGTCTGCAACACATTTTGCTAATGATATTTCCTTTAACTTTTAAACCCATATGCATGACAGAGGAAATGATATCCATATGTTTGATTCATTTACACAGTTTGTTAAAGCATATATTTAAGGACTATTTGAAAATGCTTTAAAAGTTTCTTCTCAAAAATTATCCCTTTTAAATGTTTTTAAACTGACAGATAAAATGGTATTTATTATGTACAGCATGATGTTTTGAAGTAGGTATACATTGTGGAATGGTTAAACCTCGGTAATTAACAAATGTATTATCTCATAGTTACTTTTTTTGTTTTTTGGTGGTGAGAACACTTAAAATCCATTTTAAGGAAATTAAGTTTTTTTTTTTTTTTTTTCCCTATAATTAGAATTTTGGTTAACTGTTTCTGTAGGAAATAGGTCTAGGTAATACCCAATATACATCTTCAGCATGATTTGCTCCTAAATAAAATCTTGATCTTACTACATTTTGTTTAGCTGTTTTCCAGCTTCATCAATTTTAAGTCAAGTTTTCTACTAAATGTCCTTCTTAATAAAATATATCTGTGAAGTCTCTAAAGTGAGCTGTATGCTTTTAGAGGTTCTCATATTCCAGTTTTCTGAAACTACAAAGTAAAATTGGAATAATTAAAAAAGATAATTAGCAGAAACTTATCCAAAATAAGACAATCAAAAACATTTGGGCTTGATCATGCCAAAAAGATGTTGATCAGGGAAAACACTTTAGAAATCCGTGTGCTCTCTCTTAATTTCGAGTGTGGATATTTTTAAGCCTGAAGTAATGTGATCAAATAGATGATCAGCAGTGTTCTGTATCAACTGTAATTTAGCACATCTGTCCAGAAGACTAGTGGATAATGAATTACACTAATCAATCCAGATAAAAGAGATTTAATTAACATTAACATCTCCTCCATGTCTTTAAAAACTTTCTTTTTTGTTTTGTTAATCAGGGAATCTAATCTCAGGATTCTGTGAAGATGATGAAAGAATATTTTTAAGATAGATTTTATTAAAAGCATTTGAGGTATTTAGTATGTGGATAACATGAAACGTTTCACCGGGTTCCTAAAAAAGCTGCATTATAAACTGTAAAAATGCTAGCTAGTATTAACACTTAATAATCCTTCTTATAAAAACATCTGAATATTACACTGTTGTTTCAGAGGGAATAAGTGTTTTGTGACATTTTAATCCATACGTATATGAAGAATTGACTATGTGTGGGTAATTAACACAGGATCCTTCCTGCTTAGATAGTTTTCAGGCACAGAAGCTGAAGCCATAAATAGTCCACTGACTGATGAGGCTATAGGTGTGTTCCATGTGATCCAACCACCTGGAAAACAGATGTAACTCTTCATACTGCCCTGTTCTGGGCAGTCTAACCACAGGCCAGTGCCCCTAATGAAATAAGCAACCAAAGAGTTACAGCCATGATGTTGGAATGAGAATCCGAATGTGGCATCTTGACCATGTTAGGAACTGCTTGATTGATCCAAAATAGAAAAGAAAGTAGGGGCAAGGGTCAAGAACTGTAATCTCCATAGATAATGAGGGTGTTATACTGACCCCGTTATGTGGTTTTTTTAAGTACCATGTTCAAGCAGTCGGGTAACCAATACCAATAGCTTTATGAATGCTCACAGCTCAAAATCTTTAATGAAGAATTCAGAAGACAAAAGGAGGGACACTAACTTGGGAGTCAGAATGCCTGAAAACTATTCTGCCCAGGTTATTTGGTCTCTTTTAACTTATCATTTTTTAAAAAATGTGGATTATGATATGTACCCTAAGACATATTGCGCAGTCTTGAAATGTGAGAATATATTCAATATCATAATAGAAATATTGGAGTAATTTTAAATTTATTATTTTCGGTTCACTTAAAAACAGTTGTCAGGTAAAAAATAAGATGTATTTAATAGTAATTTTAGAAAAGTTAATGACCCCCTTTTAAAAAAATACAGTACAGAACAATATGTATAGTACATACATATTTCTACTGCCTGGATCATTCATAGAACTATGTTTATTTCTATATATTCACTTATATACAGAAATATATATGTATATGGAAAATATATACTATGTGGAAGAAACTTTTATGCAGAATTTAACCTTTCAGTTTAGATGATCAAATCCTACAAACAGAGAGCCAGCTTTTATTTGATTTTGAGCCTTCTGAAATTTATGAGAATTGCAATTTATATAAAAGGATTTGTTTATGTGTACAGCTCTCATTGCTTTGGGGATCAAGAGGTGAATGGCACAGCCTGAAAATAAATACTAAAGCTGCTTTTACATTTTCTGAAAACAGCATTGTTTTTGTTGGACATGCAAGAGTGATATTTCATGGAATAAAATAGCCCCTGCTTTGGAAAGTGCCATTCTTTGACACATGGACTCTTGAAGTAAAGACATTTTCTATTAGCTGTACCATCGTTTGAACATGTACTTTGGAAGAAATGAATATGGTAGTATTTCTTTAGTTAGTATGTGGGATCACTTATTTTTGTTCCCTTCTGTTTGGTCTGGGCTCTAAATGTTGCAAAGAAGTTAATTTAACAAGACTCTTGGTAATCATGCAGAACCATTTGCTGACTTGATAAGTTCAGGTGCAAATTTGTGAAGTCATCTAAAAGCTTGCCCCAATTTGGAGTGTTTGCATGTGACTTTTTGAAACCATGAAAATGTAAAATGCTGGCAGTGGTTGCTGGGTTGATATAAAATCAAAATAACACAAATGAACAAGAGAAAAGAGAGATGTCACTGGGCACATAAATTAAGAACTGTTTCCACAGTCTGTCCAGGAGTATAGTCATAATAGGCACTGTGCAACCATCTTCCAAAACATTTTTATTTTTTTTTTTAGCAGAGGGGAAAAAATGGATACAATAAAACTAGTAAATTGGTTCATTTTATAGTAATCAAACAATTTGATTGAAATTTCAATGATACTTTCTCTGCAGTTACTCAGGAAATTGTAGAGAAATAATGATCTTTGATGTAGCTGATTTCCAAAATGACATAGATTGGTAACCCCCCTTCCCCTCCTCAACACCATAATTATCATCACCCAGGCTGACTAAATGCATTTTATGCCATACTTCGTGCTTACAGATATACTGCCCACTGCTGTGAAAATTAGTATAACATTGGTGAGTCATTTGTTCCAACCTTTGAGAGAAATGAAACTTCTGGGAACCACACTGATCTCATGATAACGTTACCCACTAGACATGATGCAGTCTTAGATTTGTAACTTAAGCTGTGAAGAGTCAGCCTACTTAGGTAAATAAGATGTCTTTAAGAAAATGTGGAAAGACTTGCATAAAAAATAGTCATCATACTTAAAAACATACTCACTAATATTGTTAATGTTTCACTATGATGATTTAAAATTTTTTTGTGTATTTTTTCATCATAAAATACTAATTGTGGCAGACCTCTTGATTAAAGAAACTGATCCTTGTCTATTGAGAAAATGAATTAGAAATCTCTACTTAAAGTTAGACACAGCATGACTGATAGGAATGCTGACAGACTGCAGCAATGGTACAGGTTGAAGCTGGACAGGTTGACATGACAGCCAGACTAAGGGAACTGTCCCAAACATACCTTGATTGTGAGAACTCTGCATTGGAAATCTGACCTGAGAGGTGATTGGTTTTGCCTTAGTGCTGGCAGAATGAGACAAGTGACCTGGCCAGTCAGTGTTCTTTTTTATTTTTCAAAATTAAAAAAAAAAAATTATTAATCGTTTTAGATATACATGACAGTAGAGTGTATTTGACACATTATACATACAGGGGGTGCAACCCATTACAATTTTGATCCCATTCTTGTGGTTGAACATGCTCATGTGTTCATATATAAGCGTAGGAAAGTTATGTCTGACTCATTCTACTGTCTTTCCCAACCCCCTCCCTTCTAACCCGTGTTCTTAAAGAATGCCATGGTCTCTTGATTTCAGCTGAGCTTTCTGTATTTAACCATGATTATACAGTGCTATTTTGCTTGACTTTACCCATAGTCCATATGCATTGCTCCTTAGTGGTTTTCTGAACAAAATAAAGTAGGCCAAAAGTGGGACTTGACATTGCTCAACCTATGATTCAACTTCTTTGTAATAGTTTTCTGATTCTTGAAGGCATAGAATGACTTATTATAGTTTAAGTAGCTCTTTTCTTTAACCAGTGGTCTTTATAATCAGGCAACAGAAAATTATTCTACTCATGACCTGAGCACTGTAATCCCACTTGCATTTTGCTAGATCTGTCCACCTACTGTTTAGTTTTTGGAATATTAATCATTACAATAGAAAAATCAAAATTAATTAATTTTTATCCTCTCCTAATCAAGTTGATATGAGCATGAGCAAACTTGTCCAGCACGTGACTGATGAGCAGTAACATCAGTAGAATGTGGACTGATATTTCCCACTCAGGAGATTTTATCTTCTAAAAGGCCCCATTTATTTTAGTCTATTTTCTGTTCTTCATTTTTTCATATGTGTAGGTATCAGAAAGCAAAAGAAATTGTCAAGGTTTTCAATATACTACAAAAACTTTTAAAAAGTTTTAAAATGCTGGGGATGTTAAATGTGGCAGTTGAGTTTTATTGGTCAGTTTAGGAATCCTAATCCTTAAGTGATGGTTGATGACAACATCTAGTGATAGGTAGTTGGAGAGTGATTTTGTCATTGATAAGGCTATTTTGTGGCAAACTTGTCAACTCTTAACTAATAGTGTAATTATATTTCACAGTTTCTTCTTCTTCTCATCCTATTTGTCAGGAGGAGGAAAATTGAGATATTCTGGTTCTTAAAAGGCAGTAAGATAATGTGATGCTTTCAGGCAGATATGTGACTTTTATATCATGTGAATCCTCTGGGAAGATTCATGATTTGGTGCCTGACTACAGTGGCAACTCATCTTCCTTGGGAAGATCTCCTGGGGAGAGGTGCTTTTTGAGAGTTGGGGGAAATTTCAGTTATTATTTTTATTTTCAATGAAGAGATATAGTAATAGCATCTCAAAATATATTAAACAACACTTCATATGAAATTCTGACATGCTATGATACTCTCATACATATGACCATATTATAGCATATTTAAAGAAAGTCTTTCTAAAGCATGACAGGTACCATAGTGTGTTAACATTTAAATTCTTACATATATTTGTCAAGCAGAATAAGCATATTATAGAATAAATCATAAGCAATACAATTATATAGTATATTGATGTGTCTGTAATAGAAGTAAGTTCACCTTTTACAGTTTTTAATCTTGATTATTAAAACACATAGTTAAATGTATACTTCCTATGATTCTTTTCTCTTTAGTAAAATGCAAGATCATGGCCATCTTTTAAGTTTTCAAATATTCAGTTTTTAAATCCTGTGTAGAAATAAATTTCTATAATCAGTCATTCACCAAAAGATGCTCTAGAAAACACTTCTAGAAAGGAGGAGGGATACTCCAGAAACACTTCTAGAAAAGATATTCTAGAAAAGTAATCAGTCAATAAAGGGTTAGTTACCCTGTTGACTATCCTGGATGGCACAAGACTCATTCTTAATTCTTGTCCTTGGCCGTGTGTCTAGTTTTATTCCTTAAGGTTCAGATTTTGAATCATTGTACTGGTATAGTTACATAACTTTAAAAAAAAATAATGATTTTATCTCTTTACCTAAGTTTTGAAAAAGCAATTTCATTGAGTGGGAAGGTTTCGGAACTTTCCTTTGGTGAAAGTTAAGGGGCAAAAACTTATCTTCCTGTAAGAGATTTTTTTATTTTTACAGAAATTGCGCTGGTGTCCATTCTTCTCTGTTGGAACTGTGTCACTCAGCATGGGTCAGTTTTTAAAGCTTGCTTAGTATTCAGGCCTCCATTCACAGTTTAGTTCTTGAGTTTGAGCAGATATGGAATTTGCTAAGAGTAAGGGTATTGTGAGATTACTTGTGTAATGGTCATTTTATTGTACTCAGGTTTATGGAGACTAACCCTGTCTTACTCCCCTGCCCCTGGCACATGACAGTACGTACAATGGAGGTTAGTATCATTGGGTGTGTGTAGGCAGAATTATGCACATTCAGAAGCACAGTATTATTTCCCTAAGATTTTCCTGCCATTTTTGCCTCTGTTATAATGAGCTGCACGTGTAATTAGTACACATAGTTTGGTAATGCATTCATTTATGAGTTTAGGAAGTGAGATTTTCAGCTCCAATTCCCAGGGAGCATCTGACCTAGGAGCACAGAGGAAACAAAAAGACTGTATCCTTCTTCATGCAGTCCTGTTTGACCCTTGGAACTCTGTTCAATTATGGTCAATTGTAGTGACCTGGTTTCCTGTCTGGCTTAACCCTAAACTGTGAGTTCTTCAAGGACAAGAACTTTGTCAGATTCCTAAATGGTTATTTGTTGAAAAAAAAAAATGACATATATTTTTGATTCAGACATCCACTGATTTTTTTTTAAAACAAGCTTATTTAAATAAAATTCACAGATATTATTTATACAATTGATTTGTTTTGACAAATGTATATATTTGTGTCTTTTAACCAGGCTTTCAATAAGAAAAGAAAAAAAAAATATATTTTTCCAAGGATATAATGTGTTATTTGGGTATTCAATTCATTTGACTCAGTCAATCTCCTAAGTAGGATCAGTTCTTTAGTAGTGAATCTGTTGCTTGATGTTTAGTCATTAGTTTATAATGAGTAAGGATTCCCTAATAATCCTTTTGCCCATCTGCCGCCAAAAACAAAAGAGAAAAAAGAAAACAACAACAATGACAAAAAAAAAAACAAAAAACAACAACAACAACAACAACAAAAAAAAAAAACCACAAAGCAAACCTTCTGTCTCAGAAAGTAGGCGATTTGGTGCCTACTTAAGGAAGTTCTGGCCTTTACCTCCCATGTGATGTTGCCAGCTCTGTGCTTATCACACACTGTGCTAAGAGAAGGAAGAAACACAGCTTCTTCTTGAGTTGTTTCAAATCTAGAGTCATATCTGGAGCTCTGGAATGCATGTGTAATAAGAAAGAAGTGAAGTCCTGGCCAGGGTCCCATATTTTGTCCTCCTTCACACTCTCCCAAGAGTTCTTATCTAACGTAATTATGGATGGTCACTACGTCTTTACTTTTGGTCCAGGCCCTTCTCAATGCCTCAGCTTTATGTGTCCAACTACCTCCTGGTTATTCTGCTTGGATCAACATTAACCACCTTGAGCTTGGCCCACATTGAACCTCTCATGGTTCCCTTCCACATCCATTTTGTTTAGCTTCTTTCCATACAACCTCCCTCCCTGTCTTAGTCAGTTCAAGCTGCTGTAGCAAAGATGCTGAGAAATGGATAACTTAAACAACACCTATTTATTTCTCACAGTTCTGGAGGCTGGAAGTCCATGGTTAGGGCTTCAGCATGGTCAGGTTTTGGCAGTTCTGGGAAAAGAGAAAGAGAAAGCTCTCTTTTTAAGGGATCTAATTCCATCCATGAGGGCTCCACCCCATGACTGAATGATTTCCCAAGGGTCCCACCTCCTAATACCATTCCATTGGAGTTTAGGATACCTCAAGTGGTGGTATTTTTGGGAGGTGGTGGAAACTTTAGGAGGTGGAGCCTATTTGGAAGAGGTGGGTCACTGGGGCATGCCTCTGAAGGTATATTTTGTTCCTGGCCCCTCTCTCTCACCCTCTGTTTTTGCTTCTGCACCACTATGAGGCAAGATTTGCTCCACCACACCCTCTCCATCATGATGTTCTGCCTTATCACAGACCCAGAAACAATGGAGCCAAATGACCATGGACTGAGACCTCTGAAACCATGAGCCAAAACAAATCTTTCCTTTCTTAATTGATCTCTTCAGGTATTTTGTCACAGAGACAGAAAGCTGACTAACATAGCCCTTTCCAAGAGCATATTCCTAATAACTTGGAGAGCTCCCATTAAGTCCTACCTAACACATAGGTCTTCAGGGGACATTCAAGACCCAACTATAGCTACTCTCAATTGAGAAATCCCATTGTGAGAGAACAACGATTTATGGTAGATTGATTGAGAATAAATGGATGAATGCCTGTTACCTTCCACGACAGAGTTGGATGCATAGCAAGCCAAGGTAACAAGGAGGTACAAACATGAAGAGAAGCAATGATGTAGACAAAAGATATACAGAATAAAGGATAAGAAACCTGTTAGTGAGGAGGAATAGTTAGAAAACTGGAAAGATGTTGAGTCATGTATCAGAGTTAGACTGTGAGACTCCTGTTGCCATACAGTTTTCCTGGGTAGCCATGGTGACTGGTTCCAGGAGCCTCTGTGGATACCAAAGCCCATGGATGCTCAGGACCTGTGTATAAAATGGTCTAGTATTTACCCTTTGCACATCCTCTTATATACTTTAAATCATCTCTAGATTCCTTATTATACCAAACACAATGTGAATGCTGTGTAAATAGTTATGATGCTGTGTTGTTTAGGGAATAAGAACAAGGAAAATAAAAGTCTCTGTATTTTTACTACAGATGCAAGTTTTTCTCCTGATGTTTCCCATCTGTGGTTGGTTGAGTTGAGTCGAAGGATCAACTGTACTTTTCTTGAGGGGCTAGTTGTTTGGCTTTTCCTGGATTCTCTGGTATAAGCATCTTTATTTTAACCCCTTATTCCACCACCCTACCTTAAAATTACTTGGGTTGAGACTATTCTTTAGAGATACAAGATCCTAATAAAAAGTTTATCCCCATCTTGCTTTCTTCACCTCAGCTAAAATGTTACCTTCTCTGGGATTATATCCCCAAATATGGATCAAATTGTATTGTGGTTTGCTATCATACCTTTTGGTTTTGATCTATTAAATTATAATGTAACTCTTTATTTATGGTCTTCTCTTTAGATAGTCTGGGATTGGGTGACTCAGATGAGTTTGTATAAAGGAAGGAAATGAGATGAGGCTGAGCGGGAGGGTAGAACTTTAGAAGCAGGTGACACGGGGGCTGAGTCTTTCTCAGGGCAATCCCTGTGAGAGTCTTACAGTGCTGCTGCCACCATAGTTGGCCTGATGAAATATGGACCATTAAATATCAGGTTCATCTGGTGTAACCCTCCCTCCATAAAAATGAAGCATTTGGAGAAGAGAGAAAGAAGTTGTGATTTTTTTTTTTTTTCATAGTATCTCATTTGGTTGTAGGATTGCCAGAGCATAAATCAAAGGCTCTTCCCTTAGTGCTGACGTGAGCACTTGGCAGAAAGGAACAAACCTACCTGCAGACTGATCTCATTTTCAACTAAAAGGAATTTTGAGAATTAAACACCAGCAGTGGCAACCTTCTCTATCCCTGAACCTTTCATATGCCCAGATTTATTATGAATATTTTAAGTGATAAACTGTAATAAGAGCCCTGTCCCTTGACCTAGTATTCACAGATTTCAGGGTTTTGCTTCGCACACCTTCCCGGTCCTTCTTCTTCTTGAAGTTTCCCACGCACTGGAGGAATGCTTGATCTTCTCCTCTGACCTTCTGCTTGACCTTCTCAGCTGTGTCCAAGGCCCTGGTGTCTCTTCTTTTTATCATTCCCTTCTTGGCCTGCGTGGATTTTCCATGTCTCTGGGAGCCTGGGTTAGGTGTCTCTCAAAAGCTCTCTTTGAGTCTTTCTAACCACTTTTCTTGGGACCACAGTAGCACTTTTCTTGGTGGTGTTTTTTGGTGTTAAAATGGGAATTAGCCACACAATGTCTAATATAATGCTTCTTTTGTTTGTTTCTTGTATCTATAGGTTGTGGATTCCTGGTGGCAGACATTGTGCAGTCATCTGGATTACAGTGCCTCCAGTCAGTCCATAGTTAGGAAGGACTTGATCTCATAGGGCCTTGAATTTGTTCCAACATCTTGTTTCCACCACTCTCCATGAAAGTCCTGGTTCCCTAGAAATGACCTCTTTTGGATCATAAATACCTTTAAGTGACTATTGGACACTTAGAAAAATTCTGAAAGAGGGGAATTAAAAGATTTTGACTTTCAGCAGAATGGCAGAAAATATTTTAACCATAAAAATTAAATCAGTAAAATAGGTTTCAGTGTAAGCTATTGTTTTGTGTGCTTGTGAACTGTGTAGAACAGTGTAAGATAACATTCAGCTCTCGTGGAAGCTTAGTACTTAGCGAAGGAGCTAATACAAATAGAGTCTGAAAACATGAAAATGTGGAAGGAATAGTGATAACAAAAATGACTTTCCTGAATTCTTTATGAAGTTCGTAAAATGTCTGAGATATTTTGGTTCACTTAAAATGGTGGATAAATATTGCACTCTATTGCTGTGGTCAAGGTTAGCATCTCAGAGATGCCACATACATCTGCCTGGTCACCTTACTCTATTAAGAGAGTATAAACACGTAAAGCCCTTAGCACAGAGCCTGGTACAGAATAAGCACTCATTAGATTTTCTCTGCCATTAATTTTAGATTGCAAATCACATAGCTATATTAAGCATACTATATGCCTCTGTCACATGTAGAAAATTTGTAAAACTTAGTTTCATTTCTGGTGCAATTACTTTTTTAAAGTTATAAATTATATGTAATTAGTAGTATCAACTGGAAGAGATCAAGTACTGTTCTTCAGGGTCCAAATTAATCATATGAGTAGTTATTCTCTAAGCAGATATTGCATCATACATGTCCAACAGCCTCTTAAAGTATTCAAAATTAATAAAGCAGTGAAGACATTAATCAAGGATGGTATCTAGCTGATTTGCATAAATTAATTAACATCAACATCTACAACAAGCTGCAGCATAGCAGCACCTGGGAAAACTTTCCCTCCCAGTGAAATAAGATAGTGAGCCTGCAGGGTAGAGAAGGATTCTTATCTCCAAATGCATACCAAGGTCACCATTAACATAACGCAAGTGACAGGACAGAGCCAAATCACTAATGCATGACTCTATAGGAGGAATACATCCAGGAAAATAGAAGGAAAGCAAAGCCAGTCAAATAATAGCTTTATGCCTCTACAGGTGTTTATATTTTAGTTTTGCATTCAGATTCTGTGATTCCGTCTGCATTACCAAAAATAAGTATCAATATTTATTTGGTTTTCTTTTAATTTTTGTAAATTTGATAATTCTTTTTGTGGATTGAGGTTTAAGAATAGAAGTGTGAGCAGTCACAGAGAAAAGATAGTGACCAGTTCTTGTCTCTAAATTTATGCAGAGTTTAAGAAAACCTCTACTTGTTTAAATGATTGCTTCCTGTGAAAACCTACCCTGTTCAATTCGCAGACCTAACTTTAATGTCAGCTTTGCTGAGTCACTCATTCATTCAGTTACCCAATAAATGTGACTGAGAACCTAACCAGACATTACTTTTCTTGGCAGTGAGAATGCAGAACTCAGGATTCCCAGTTTCCGAGTGCCCAGAGTATGAAATCTGGTGCTTTCATGCAAACAGTCAGATACTGACAATTTTTGTGTGAAAAAGGTGCTACTTGGAAATGTCCTACTAGTTCCTTCTGGTGAGAACTTGAGACGTTTTCAGAGACAAAGCAGAATTTGCAATGAGTGATAAATGTACTTGAATAGTAGAAGTGAGAAGAAGGAATATTTTGGAGGGTGGGAAAGCCAGGCTGGTTACACTACGTAGTAATTAGAGTTAATT
The DNA here is from genome assembly GCF_902686445.1 of Sciurus carolinensis. Taxonomy (NCBI): domain Eukaryota; kingdom Metazoa; phylum Chordata; class Mammalia; order Rodentia; family Sciuridae; genus Sciurus; species Sciurus carolinensis. The sequence continues at coordinate 16,921,211 of NC_062217.1, read as the reverse complement.
TCTCCATTCCTTTGCCAGGCTGAGCTTGTTGCAGTTGGTATTAGTTCACATGCGTAGCTTGTATTGGTGAGGGGTGAGGAGGGGCAAGGAGGTGTTTAGAAAGTAAGTTGTCTCTTGTAGAACTCTGAATATTCAGTGCCCACTTTCCACTGATGGATGTTTGAACATTGTTACCCTGCTCCAATCAGTTCTAGGAGATGTGCTTACTTCCAGCTTGGGGATAACTGGGAGAATGTCTTGAGGACAGTTTCTGCTTCTTCAGTACACTTGGAGTCTTTTGAGACATGCTGTGGCCAGTGGATATCTGGCTTTAACCAGTTGGGATGGTTCTTTCAGCCAGATCCAAATCTAGCTGGGCTTCTCTTCCTGTGTATCTATGAACTGTGAACTTTCTTGGAATAGCACATTTATAGCCTTGATAGATTGTTCACTTGATCAAACAACCAGAACATTTTTAGAAGGAACAAGGTTGTATTAACAAATTATTTTTTTTTTTAGTTTATTTTAATAGCAAACTTACTGGAACAGCACAGAATATAGACAACATTAAAAACATGTACTTGCACGTAGGACAACTCAGAAAAGTATAGTGAGTATATGGAATCTACTGTATGATAAAAATGCTACAAACACCATTTAGTTGCTGTCAATAAGAAATTTACTTGTTTAAAAAAATCCAAATGCTGGCATTGTCCAGAAAAATTTAACAGTTTTATTTATAATTGTTATAAAGTTGAACTGCTGAAACTTGTTCACTGAAACATTTTGACTTGCATCAATGCTTTACATCCCCGCATTTATATTTAAAAATTCACACACAAATGAAAATGGAAAAATGGTCAATACCTGATTTCTGTCCCCTATTTTTCTACTTGCAATCATATACTTAGGTACCTTTTTGAAAAAATATCTAGGGGCTGGGGAGATAGCTCAGTCGGTAGAGTGCTTGCCTTGTAAGCACAAGGCCCTGGGTTTGATCCCCAGCACCCAAAAAAAAAAAAAAAAAAAAAAAAAAAATCTAATGTTCAGAACTACCAATAACAGGAAGAAGATAAAAAATTTTTTTTGAGAATGAAATGTTTCCCATCATTGTGAATTCTTAAGCACGTTCTCCACGTATGCAGCATGCTAGCTGGATCTTTGGCATAATTGTTACACGTTTGGCATGGATAGCACACAGGTTGGTATCTTCAAAAAGGCCAACCAGATGGGCCCCACTTGCCTCCTGCAGAGCACCAATAGCTGCGCTCTGGAAGCACAGATCTGTTTCGAAGTCCTGAGCAATTTCTCTCACCAGATGCTGGAAGGGGAGTTTGCGAATCAGAAGGTCAGTGGGCTTCTGATAACGTCTAATTTCTCGAAATGCCACAGTTCCAGGCCTGTAACGATGAGGTTTCTCCACCCCTCCAGTAGAGGGTGCACTCTTGCGAGTGGCTTTTGTAGCCAGTTGTTTCCTGGGTGCTTTACCACCGGGCCATTTGCAGGCAGTCTGCTTTGTACGAGCCATGGGAGAAAGACCTCCTCATTTATCCTCCTTCTTGGGCTGGAGCTTGGTGAGCTAGAGGTGGCGCGGCAGCAGCTGCGAACAGTTGAAAGATGGCTGACACCAAGTCTATCCATATTAACAATCTTAACACCCTTAATAAGCTTCCTCTTATAGACATGGTTTAGTTTTATAAAAATAAAATATAATTTATTCAGACTTCTGAAAAATCAAAATTGTATCACTGTGTATTTTCCTGTCTGTGAAAACCTGTTCATCAAAGTGTTATAGGAGCCTCAGTTTTAAGCAGGATTGGGATGTGGAGATGTTGCAGGAATGCTTTCTTTTCTGGCTAGTCTGATATACTATTTTAAGCATTAAATCTCCAAATGTGTGGGATCTGCTATCTTTCCTTTCCAAGATAATGCTAATTCATTTTCCTCAGTCTTTTTGATACTAAAACTCTTTAATCTGTACCCATGAATTATGAAATAGCACGTGGCACTTTTATTTTTGAAATACCATGCTAGTGGTCTGATAGTCCTTTGGCCCCATTTTTGTTGTCCAGTGGACTTCCACAAGCATTGGAATTCATTCTTAACATGGAGTGTTCTTTAATATCACTTTGTCAAAGGAGCGTGTACACTGAAGTAATTTAGATAAGACCTGGATAATTTAGATAAGACCTGGGTGGGTAGGGCATTCTTGATAAACTGGGGTTAGTAGAGAAGGGAACTTGAAGAGACTGACTACAGTTGAGTCAAGGAGCAATTCTTAGTGGATATTTCCTGTTCTGGCCTAACCTTACTGCTGCCTGAGAACCTCCCTTCCCACCTCTTCGTCCCATCCTCCATCCTCCATTCCTGAACTGATTCTTGAAACTCACATCAGGATCATTCCCTACTTGCTCTTTGGAGTCATAGGGTTGGAGAAGGTGACAGGGACCAGCATTCAGTATGGTGTATTTGAGTTAAAACAGGAGCTCTTATAATCATTTTAAACAAGCAATCAATAAATATAGAATAAAAATCCTCCATCTGACCTTACCCCAAGCAAGGTGAAGCTGTGCCTTGCTGGGTAGACCCAGGCATTAGCATTTTTTTGTGAAAATTCTCTAGTGATTCTGATGACAGCCTGCCTTGAGGACCAAGATACACCAGGTACCTGGATCAGCACCTGATGGGTATCACTTTGCTGTCTCTCTGGAATGACAGAGTGAACAAAGGGCTTGTGATTCTTGTCAGATAGGCACTATTTTCCCCAGATGGGTGAAGTTATTGATCAAAGGTGACAGAATTAGGGAGCTAAGAGCCCATCTCTTTCTGATGTCCATACATGTGCCAACCTGTTCCTCAGAGATCCACAGAGCTCGTACTGAAAGTGGGGAGCAGTATCTTATTTCTTGAAGATTATTTCATCCTAAGAGATTTTTTTTTCTTCGCATATTTGTTTTCTATTCTTCTAGATACACTGCCTTATGTTAGGGTTTCACAGATGTGTTATGAATGACTCAACAACTTTATTCTTCCAAACCTTTCAGATTGCATTTCATATAGAAAAGCACTCTAGATTTGATTTCACTTTTCTCATATTTCCTAAATGACTTTATCAAGCAATCTACTTCCCAGATTTGTTTTTATTTTCCTCATTTTTTTCTAAATGCGCTTATCAAGCAATCAACTTTCTGCATCCCATATGCACTGAACTATATTAGAAAATAAAATATTAAAACCAAAGAGCAGAAAGTACAGATTACCAAAAGATTAAGGTAGTCATAAAATGTGCTTATTTTCTATGTAAATGAATGGAGGGTTCCTAGTTTCGGTACATACGATGATAAAGAATATTAATGCACAGGGTTCATGACATGCTGTGTATGATAATCATGCAATGGGTCCTAAGCAGTTACACTCCAATAAATGTTATTGAAAGATTTTTTTGTTAATGAGTGCAAAGTGGAAGCAGAATATCAAACAAAGTAGTTACGATTTGATGGTAAAATATTGAAATGTGGAAGCTAATGGTTATGCGTTCATATGATGAAAGCAGATGCTGAAAGTAAATGCTGGATTCAAAGGTTTTGCTCTTTTGATGAACTAGATATTTTCTTAATGATTTCTTATGAGTATCAGTGAGAAAATTCTATTTATTAGCTAACATATAATTAAAACAGACCAACATTTACTTACCTATTTGACATATGGGATGACCTGTTTTCCTAAAAAACATGATACCACATTTTAGAGCAAAAGTAAACAGATTATAATACTTTACCAAAGAAAAAAGAAACAGACAAAACCCAAAAATCGCAGTTGTTAAATATTCCATATAATGATTGATTCAAAATAGGAATGAGCCCTATTTTTAGGTAATCATACAAAATTATCTGATATTACAAGACAGCTTAATTTATTTAGGGTTCAAGAGAAACTAAATTGATTGAATCATGGGGTTAAGAATCATCAAGACATTTAGTCTACCTATATTTTTGAAGTTATACATAAAAATATACAACATGTTTCAGAGGCTATTCTTTGTGATCTTACAGTTTATGACCCATATTATGATTTTCCACACTTTCTTTGTTTTCTTTTAAAGTGTGTATGTCTTTTACCTCACTCTCAGTTTTAATAGGGTAGGGGGCTTGTCCTATTTTTATATCTCTTGTGCTTATAACAGTTCTTAGAAGAACAATAAACGAAGCTTAGAACATCAACAGCACAGCTAGAATCTGTTCCATAATGTTTCAAAATTTTACTTTCTGTTTTGTTCTGTTTTATAATATTGCCAGTTAAAGAGGCATCCTAGCTTATCTTGTTGACCAATTGTAGAATTTTGCTTTTACTTAACAGTTCTGAACTGGACAAAACTAAAGATTTGACATCTAAATATTTTTCACAAAATATGGTGTCTGTGGCTATGTTAGAAATGTAATTCATGGTACGGATGGAATAGTTGTATGTCTGTCTAACCAACATAAATTCTTTTTGCCCAGAATGAATTGTGTACTCTTGTTTTCCATTCATATTCCATTATTTGGCTTTTTCACTATTTGACATTTTATAGTGACTCAAATAGGAAATAGGATGAAATTTTTTTCTTGCTTTTTTATTGTAACCACATAGAAAGTTCAGTCAATGTTTGGTGTGCAAGGGGAAAAGTTTAAACATATGCAAAGTACTTTAAAAATAGTCATTATATAAGTATACTGATTATAAGTCATTTATAACTATGTATGAAAGTTGGATGAAGTTTTGTGTTCTCTCTGTTACTACCATCATACCATCTCAGTATGAGTTAGTTCATGTGATACAATTGAGGATGGTTTATAAGTCACAATACAAATGTTTATCTCCTGATCAATTACTAAGGGTCATGAGGGTTGGGTATAAGAAAATTTTATAATAATACTTATTTTAATAATAAAAGATCAGTTAATATCTACTATCTACTGTGCAACATAGTATAGTTAATAATTTATTCTTGAAAAATGCTGTGAGTGTGGATTTAAAGTGTTCTCACCACAAAAAGGAAAACTATGTGAGGTAATACATATATTCATTAGCAGATTTAATCATTCCACAGTGTGTGTGTACACATGTACATACATTTCAGAATATCATGTTGTACACATGAATATATCCAATTTTATATACTAATTTAAAACAAGAAAAATGATCAATTGTGAAATGATTATTAGTAGAAAAAAAACTGTTTAAAGGCCTAACTTAAAATTGTGTTTCATTTGTGATTGGGAAGTAATTGGTTCATAGTGAGTCCACTGATGTTGATTGAAATTATTGACACAAATTAAAATAATTGGATCTCTATTCTGGTATTATTAAATTTCTGAAACTTTGGCACATGTAAAGAAAACATAAGACACTTTTACAATCTTCATATTTTTATGGCATTTGGAAAAAGAAATAGTAGGTTAATTACAATACTGTGTTTTTACTTGCATTTTGTTTATTTCCACTGGAAATACTGATAATCATTGCAGGTATGGATGGAATAGTTATATGTCTAACCAACATAAATTCTTTTAATTGAATAGTTACCCACCTCCCCCCAGTGTCGAGAACGGAACCCAGGGCCTCACACATGCTAGGCAAAGTGCTCTGCTACTGAGGTATTCTCAGTCTTGGCTTTATCTTTGTAAACATTCTCACAAGAGATTATTGCTCATTCGTTCAGTGTTTGAATCAATGAGCATTTATTTATTTATTTATTTATTTATTGTGCTGGGGGTTGAACCCAGGGCCTTGTGCATGCGAGGCAAGCACTCTACCAACTGAGCTATATCTCCAGCCCCAATGAGCATTTATTGAGTAGGTACTATTGTGAACAAAATTCTAAACTGGAACAATGAACTGGAAAATACCATGGATACTGGTATTTTCTTCCTTTCTAAAGGGCTTTTGTTTCTTTTTAGAAGACTATTCAGCCCATAGGCAGATTATGCATGAATAATTCTTATTTATAATATAAATGATATTCTTTCTAAAAAGAATTGAAAGAGTCTGGATATTTTAAGTTATGAAATGGAGTAGCCAACATTTTAATATGTAAATATCTTTGTATGATAAAGAGGACTTTTAAACAGCTATTTCACTATTAGATTTTAAATGTCAACATAAGGGTAATTCATGTTATTGCTATTTTTTGGTTAGCATGAATATACCCATTCATGCTTGTTCTCATTTTGGATGACTGAGTGTAATAGGATTATATATATCAAATCACTATGAAAACATGCTGTTAACATAAATATACGAAAATTTGAAATATGATATATTTATATATTTATAACAATGATGGTTTAATTTAATAGCATGAACTTGTATTTTAAACTATAATTGGTATAGGCAATTTAAAGTATATATGTTTTAGCATAAATATACTCATAGAGCAGATATATTACTTTGGAAAAGTATACAGAAACACAGCAAGCTATAATTATTTTTATGATGGTATGATTTTTTGTAGGCAGAGGAGAAATAAAAGCCCTGATAGCTAGGCAGTCACATGGTGACAGTATGTATTTATTGATATTATAAGGTTCATTCTCTCTGTTCCTTGATGGCTTTGCTCACCTAGCCCCAAGTTCCATCCACAGTAGGTACAGGTTTGCCTGGGACAGTTGCTCCTGGTTTATGCTTGTTGTGCGGTTCATTGGTGTAGAACATCTACCTGCACTGCAGAAAGTGACGTGGTTTGGATGATGAAATAGATGGTCTCTGCTGTCTTAGAGCACATTGTGAGAAGGGCCATTTGCGATGCATCCATTTTCCTAAATGCATCCTCAATTCTTAGGAAACCTGACTTGACCAGTTACCATGGTGAATAAACATCTTACCATAGCATCATAGAATCACAGATGTTCAAATCCCAAGGCTAAATGGTCCTTCCTTTCGAATGGTTATCCAGCTTTGCTTGGATATACCTATGACCAACCAAAGGCTACAGCCTCCCTTTGCTGTTGAATAGTGTCCTTAACTGCCCCAGAAAGAGACATAACTGCAGACACCATATAGAAAACACTGCAGTGAATTGTTGTTCCAGGTGAGAAACTCCTGCAGCCCTTATCTTCCTTCCTTCCTCCTTCTGCATGAGTTCTCATTGGCTTTGTGATTGACTTTTTATTTCGTGGTGGAAGAATTTGCCAGGTCCTTCTCAATGGGTTGAGTGAAAACCAGGCTCACCCCATAGGGACACTTTGGAACCATGATGGTGACATGGCTGTGACATTTTTGTTGGGTAGATACTACCAACTTGTAGTGGTCGTACTAGAGCCACTAGACTTTCTGCAATGCAGAGATGTCTGCCATCCTTCATGCTTTCCAGATGTCCTTTAAGCCATTTCTGTAAATGAAAACCTTGTGCTTGATTTTCAGAGTTTGGAAACTAACTCTATTATACACTTGAAAAAATTCTTCCCCCATGGTTTTATTATATACTAATTTTTTCAGAAATGCAACTGCCACCATATTAAGGAAAATACTACTTTGTTGTTAATATTTTAGCAGGCATTCTTTACTACTGTAAGAAATCAAGAGTCTGATGGCTATGCCACTTTTGGTATTAGATACCAAAATTTGATAGGACCCATCAGTTGGTAGTTATAGTTGTCTTCTCATTATTGTCTTGATCTAAGTGTTTACATACTGAACTACCATTATTTCATTACAAATAATTTTATAAACTGTAAAATCCTTTTAGAGTGTTATATTACTGCTAGAAACTAATAAAAATGTGTGAGTGGGTGGGCTCTGTTATCTCAGAATTCATTTCTGGCATGAAAAGCAGGTGTTGGGTCTCAGAGTTAAGTGCCACTATGTCATCATTACCAGAGGAGGACCCCACAGTGCCTTCCTCATGGCTCCAAGCCTAGACTTCCATGATCTCACATAATAGGGCACTGCCCACAGCCCTCACTGTGTCCAAGAAGGACAATTCTGACGACTTTTTATTTCTAGATAGCTCTGATTGTCAGATAATTTTTATGCAAGGAATAAAATATGGTTCCCTGCCTCTTGTACCCATTCAGTTTATATGTATCCTACCAGGTTGTTCACAAATCATTTCCTTCATGTGGTTCTAGCTATTTGAATACAATTAGCATTCCGGTTTCTTCTCCCAAATCCTCTTCTGTTTTCAAGGCCCCAGACTCATCTTTGGTAATGGAGGGAGACCACTCCCTTTCAGGCAAAGGGCATTATGCTACTACTGAAAGTAAAGTCGTTGCCATTTTTTTTTTTTTTTTTTGTTGACTTATGCTGCTTTTGAAATCAACCAGGCCCTACAAAGTCCTTCATAATTACTGTATTTAAACTATATTTTCTTCAAAGGTTGTGAGGTTAATTTTATGATCATTGGATCGTCATAGAAACCTAGAGACATAATCCTTTTCTAAACAAATAATCACAAAAACAGAACGATGCAACTCCTGGCCTATACCCAACATCAGCTCTGTCACTCATCTTGGAACCTGGATTGCTAATAAGGCATGGTGGATATAGAGACAGAATCCAAATGTGGTGCCAGCTACATGACTCAAGAACACTCAACGAATATACCTTCCATCATTCTCACCCTATGTCAGTCACCCTTTGAGGCTTCATGGGCAAGAAGGGTCTTTGGGGTAGTCAGGTAAAAGCAAATTTAGCTCCTGATATAGGGTAAAAAAAGAAAAGAAGCTTAGAGGAAATGGGTACTTTAAAAGAATACAGTACTCAAAGTTATATGGGATATTTGTTAGTAGTGTGTGATTAATAAAAAACTCATTTGGGAAGTTCCTTTGTAAAAATACCTTAGCAACCTAACTGTATAGTCACTTTACATCTGTCTTAGGTGAAATTGGCAGTGCCTTGGAAAGCATTACCAAACCAGACTTTCAGAGCCTTTTGAAAATAGTCATTTTTCTCGCTTGTAGATTTGAATGATTTTCTTTTGTTGAAATTGATTTTTTTAGTACTTTTCATTTTTCAACAGATTTCCTCATTATTTGTTTCTATGAAAGTGTCACTAGATCCTGAGAACAGGGTGTGCTTACATTCCTGCATATATGTCATGTGGCTCAAAACTTGCAGCCAGGTAGCTGCTGCCCTGTGCATTGCTTGTTTTATATACTTAGCACATCCTATTTTGCGATTTTAACTACTTAGCCAAGAAAGACTGAAGCTGATTGGCTGTCAGTGGTTTATGTAGGGATATTATTATTTTATATCTTATAGCCTATACAGTATCTTTCTTTCTCTTTCTTTTTAGAAAGACTTGACATAATTTTGCATAGCCTTGTGACCACTTTGACAAAAGTAGTGTTCTGCCTATAGTAGGCAACATGTCCTTCTCCAATTCAATAATCTGCTTTAAATCCTCAACTCAACAACTCAGTAGTGAGCCATGTATTGAAGGTGAGAAGCTCTGCCAATTAAATGAAGAATAATTGGTGTAGTTGAGCTCCTGAAAACCCTTACTTGGTTTAGAATACTGCAGAGGCCCCACTGTTCCTTCTCAGGTTGGTGTGTGACTTTGCCTTGACTAAAACTTGATGGGCCCAAGTAGATCACCTGCTGGTAGATGGTTTAATTTGATTTTAATGATATTCTATTTGGCTCTGTAAACTCTACTGAAGCCATCTTTGCTATGCATTTAATAATGTAATCAAGTCTCTAATAGTATTAGCTGGTAATGAAAGCAGATATTAGATACATAACCATTTTCATATTTAATAGAAAAGCAATGTGTTCTATGTAATGAAGTTAAGACTTGAACGTGAATTTGTCAGCACACGTTAACTATGTTTTGGAAGATCCTTGTGGATGTAAGTAAATATAATTCACCTTGTCCCTGTTCTTCTTTATCTGTTAGATGCCTGGCTGTTATGGTTTTGACACAGTATCTTCTAGGATCATTTATTTTGGCAGGACCAGAACTAACCAAACAAGTAAACAAAAGCTAAGAACCAATAAAATCTTTGAGGCTTGAAACTATAGAAATAAAGTAATAATTCTATTACTTGAAAGGCACACTGATGGCAGTATTTGTACACTTTCTTTTGCAATAAGGGGGGACATTTTTCATCAATTTGTCAACCTTTCATTTGAATGTTTGGGATCACTAGAGAATGTGACAGTCACATAAAGCGCTTGAGATGCCCTGGAGCATGCCCTTTAGCGCATGTTTGTACTCTTTAGAAAATGCTTTAATTAAGTAATTAATATGTGACCAGGCAATTCAATGTGAAAATTGGGTTTATCATCCACTCCAGTATAATGAGTATAAATATTTCCTTGTGTACACACTCTATGTATTTTCTACGTATATACATGTAATAAGATTTTTTTTTTTACTCCAAGAATTATATAAATGAGGCAATCATACTACATATTTTGTTTTCTAACTGGGTTTCTCAACAACACTATGCAGTGGAAACTTTTAGTATCAGGCTCATACTTCTTTTTTTCCTAATAAATATCTGGCATCAAGTTGTAGGTGTGAACTTCATGATTGTTGTTAGGTTGTTGTTGGTTGTTTTTCAGTTTTAAATTTGAGGAACTTAGAGGAAACCAGTGGATACTGTTCTGGTTTTCCTAGATCTACAAAGCCAAAGCCTTTTGGTCATTAGTTCTGGTGTCATCAGAGACAAAGAAATTTTGTAGGCAGTCAAATTGCTTAAAAAGAATATATATATATATATATATATATATATATATATATATATATATATTTGGTTTTTTGGCTTAATTATTTTTGCTCCGTGGTTTATTTTATACCTGGAAATAAATGGTGCAATGAGTCAAAAAGATAGTTGGCATATGTTTTCAAACCAAGCCATTGTAGGTGATGCTGATCTATAAAACAAATCCAAAACCAAAGTTGATGTCAAATACTATGGCCTCTTAGAGTGACATAGTTTTGGGCAGCTCTTGAGTATGAGGGACACAACATGAGTGGGTTAAGGACTAGGAGCAGATGGCCAGATTGGGGAGGTCAGCTTTATTTCTCATAGTGCCCACACCACATTCTTGTGTTCTTCATCTCCCACCTCATATAAAAATGCAATTTGTAATCTGTGACATTGATCTTGTCTCTGGTATGAAAATTGGACTGGGTTTCAGGAGACGCATGTTCTGCTGTACCTTTAACGTTTAGTAAAGGCAGGTAGGCTGGATGGCCTGAGAGCACCAGGTAGTGCCCAGATGTGTCAAGACATCAGAATTCAGGAAGAAATTTGTACCTGGATAGATAAAAACAAGAAGGTGTTAGTGTGTATGTGTTGTGTGTGTGTGTGTGTGTGTGTGTGGTGTGTACTGAGTAATGAAGAGGCTGGTTATGACGCTGTACAGTAAATCATGTCATATAAGGAGACTAACGTGGGAGTAGATCTCAAAGCCAAAGGATTATGTGGCAAATTGGTTTTTTGGTAGCTGGGATCTGAGGCTGATGAGAACCTAGGTGTGTGTGAACAGAAGTGGAAATAGAGAAGGAAAACTCTGTGAGAGGACTAATCCTGGAAGCTGGAAGCAGCACACTCTCAGTGTGGGAGATAGTTAAGATATTTTCATGTCCTGATAATTCTGGGAGGTGGGTAAGAGAAAAGCGTCTTCTTTATTAAATAGTGATGCACTTTTTAAGGGGCCTGTTTTTAACAGTTGTATGAGATATAACTGATGTGCAATAAGCCGGACATCTTTAAAGTGCACACTTTGGTAAGGCTTGACATGCACACCCCTTTGAAACCATCAACAAACGTGACAGGATGAACATCTCCATCATCCAGAAGTTCTGTCATGCCCCTTGGTGACCCTCCCTCTGGCCTTTCTTCACCCCAGACAACCACCTATTTGCTGATTTGCTCCTTCTCATGTGGAATAGTTTGCATTTTTTAGAGCTTTATATAAATGGATTCATATGATGTATGTGACATTGTCTGACTTCTTTCACTCAGCATAATAATTTTGAGATCCATTCATGCTCCATGTATCGGTATTCCATTCCTTTTTATCTCTCTAGTATTCCATCAGGTGGCTGCATGCACACATTGTTTCTCTGTTCACTTGTTTTGAACATTTGGATTGTTTCCAGTTTGGGGTTACTATAAATAAAGCTACTGTGAACATTTATGTACAAGTCTTTGTATAGACATCTATTTTCTTAGTTAAATCACTAGGAGTGGAAGAGCTATGATCCTATGGTAGACATAATTTATCTTTTTAGCAAACTGGCAAACTTTAAAAAAGTGATCTACCAGCAATACATGAGTGTTTCATTTTCTCCATATCCTTAGCAATGCTTGGTATGATCTGTTGGTTTAATTTTGGACACTAATTGGTATATAGTGTCACCTTAGAGGTTTTTTTTTCCAGCCTCAGTTTGTTTCAGAGCAACAAGCATGGCGTGGGGTTTCGGGGGCTGCAGTCTTGGAGACAAGGGCAGGGGTGCAGGTCTGTCTTCTTGGCCTGGGAATATTTGGGATCCCCCAGCTGGGCCATCCAGATCACCCTTCTGGAATCACCAGCTCTCCTCTCTCCTCAGTGGACAGGAGAATGAGTGGGAGGGCAGCTTCACCAGCAGGAGACACCATCTCCTTTCTGTGGGACATCCAGCCACTCTCCTGGACAGGACCCCAGGAGCCACACAGGCGTGTCTAGATCTCCATGTCCACGGGGTGAATGTTGCCCATTTTGTGCTTTCTGACCCACAACTCTCTGTCTTTGGCCAGGTTCACTTTTCGAAGCAGTTGGTCCACAGGCTCCACTGTGCTTTAGTTGAACATGTCCGTCTTGGGGTGCAGCTGTGTGTACTGGCACAAACGTTGCCGGATCATCTCCACCCTCTGCACTTCCAGCTGCTCCAGCTCCAAAGTGGTGGTCACCACCTCTTCAAACCACTTGGACTGGGCCTGGTTGTAGAGGTCCACCCAGCGCATGAGGTCATCACCAGCCTGGGTGGACCTCCTCCGTGCCTTCTTGATGTTCTCCTCCGTCTTGTTGCTCAGCTTGATCTCCAGCTGCTGGGTCTTCATCTCCAGGTCTCTCTGCCGCTCTGTGAGGGCTTTCCGGGCCTTCTCCACCGATGCATAGCAGCTGGCGAGCTGTTTGTGGAATTCAGCGATATGGTGGTCACCTTTTTCATGTCTTTCTTGAAGTTCTCACGAAAGTTCATTAGGGGCTCCTCTACCTCTCTGCGAAGCTCGCGGAGAACTTGAGAAGAACTTCGGCTTCATCTGCCTGGCTCTTCTTCACCTGGGCCCATGCTTCTCCCAGGGAGCCTTCCTCCTGTGCAGCCAACGAGTTCTGGAAGAGCTTAGCCAAGTTCTGTGCATATTCTTCAATCTTTGTCCTCTCTCCGACAAATTCAGACATTTCTTTCTGCATTTGTTTGCCCTTCAGTTGCTTTTGGAGCAGCAGTTTGAACCCCACCACGGTGCCATAACCTTGGGGGTCTTTCTTATCAGCCCAGAAGTAGTCACAGTAGCTCCACTCCATTGGCTTCACAGCTGCTTTTCCGGCATTGTATCATCTTCTCTGTGTGGTCACCTTTATTTTCAAAATTATATATATTTTGTCTTCATTGCCTGAAGTTCTGTGTTCCAAGTGGTCTCCTCTGTTGGTGCTACTTTCCATTGAATTTTTATTTTGGTTTATTGATTCCTTCATTTCTAAGATTTCTTCTAGATTTCTTCTCAGGATCTTTATCTCTTTATTTAAGTTATCTTCCTTCTCCTGAAACATTGCTCTGATTTCACTCTTTATATCCTCCTTAAAGTCGTGAAACAGTTTTACTAAGTAAATTCTGAACTCCTGTCTGACGTTTCTTCTACTGGTTTATCAATGGAGTCTATAATTGGAGCATCCTGGTTTGGTTGGAGTGCTTTATTCCCTTTTTTTTTTTTTTTTTTTTTCACTTTGTTTGTGTGTCTTCCCATCTAGCTGTGAGGATCTGAGTCAGAACAGTTTCTACTTTGTAGACTTATAGTGACCCTGAAGGTTTCGAGTACCTCGTAAATATGGGTTTCAGTTTCTGTAGGCTCCAACACGCCGCAGTCCCAAGATGGCTCCTGAGTCACACACCTCACCTTAGAGTTTTAATCTCCATTTTCCATTAATGGTGTTTAGCATCTTTTCATACTTATTCAGCATCCTTTATTTTCTTTGATGAAGTTCTTCTTTGAGTCTTTTGCTCATCTTTGGGTGTTTGTTTTCTTAACATAGGATTTTGTGAAAATCAATTTTATTGTATATATTTTAGGTATGCAGCATGATGCTATAATATTTATGTATATGTGTATGTATAATCATTACTATAGAGGAACAAAATAATGTATCTGTCGCCTCACATAATTTCCTGTATTTTTCCTCCTGTGGGAAGAGCACCTATAATCTACTAACTTAGCAAACATTCTGAATGTGAGACACTATTATTAACCATAGCTCTCATTTTGTACGTTCAATTTTTCGACTTGGTCGTCCTACACATTTGCTGCTTTGAAACCTTTGACCTACATCTCCAATTTCTTTCTTTAAAACAAGTTCTTTGATATCTTAAGATCCAAATGTCATAACATTATGCCCATTTAAGGCACAACTTTTGTTTTTTTGTATAAAGAAATATGTTGTTTGTTATGAACATGATTCTATTATGGAATTTTCTGAAAACTGTAAATTTTTTCTTGCCATAAATAATGAATGTGGTCAGAGTGCAGAGAGTTGTGTTAACTTTAATTATAGTTCTATTTTCTAGGGAAACAATGCAGTATATACTTAGAAGAGAGTAAGTATAGAATTTTCCCCTAGAATATATATGTGATTATATTCATTATTTATTTTGCTTTCAAAATTACTAAATTATTAACTATCAAAAATTATAATTAGGGGCTGGGGTTGTGGCTCTGGTAGAACGCTCACTAGCATGCATGAGGCACTGGGTTTGATCCTCAGCACCACATAAATAATAAATTAATTAATTAAATAAAGGTATTGTGTCCATCTACAACTAAAAAGATCTAAAAAAAATTAAAATTAAATCTTTAATTAATAGACAAGGTTCTACATAGACAATTACTTAATTAATGACCAGCTATACTTTTTTTTAAAATAAATATTGATAAGTTATTTATTTTTAGAGATTGAGGTCAACTACTAAACAATATTCTTTCCAGAATTTTACATAATTTCTTTAAGACTAAATGTGTACTTAAGCTTTGCTGTTAGGAAATTTTAGAAATCATTTTCTTTTGAAGCACATTATTAGAATATTACTTGAGAGTGTTTTCCATATTTATTTTTACTGTGTATGTCATTGATTATTACTAAATGCCATGTGAGTGAATTGGGAATGTTTGTCCATCTTGTTCCCTGTGCTTATCAGTGTCTTTGGTAGTACTTTGTTAATGTCTGTGTGAATGAGATAATTGGTCAAATAGTCTTTTCATGGTTCTCTAGCTGATGTGTTCACACATGAAAAGAACAGAGTGAAATGAATAACATAAACATGTGTGCTGCCATTTGTTCATGGGGAAAGCAGTTCTGATGATGTTTCCACAGGGTGTCCTCCTTCAGTGACCACACTTGAGGCCATCAGATTTTTAAAGCCAGGCTTGGGCTGGTGACTACATGGGTGTATTGACTTTTCGTATCCACAGATTGTTGCAGTGTAAATTGCACCTAAAATCATTATCGTGTTAGAATGCTTTCACCCAAAGTGCTCCGGGCTGCATCCTCTAGTTGATGAAACATGGTCTTAGTGTGAAAAACACTTATTCCTGCCCTCAGCCTTTATGAAGCGAGGGACTTCAAGGTAGTCCATCATCTCCATATAGGTTTCCCAATGCATGGGCACGTGTCATTACTATTCATGGCCTGCCTCTCCCGGCCAAGCAAGATGTTTGAGACACAGACTCCTTGGATTTCCTTGCTCTTTAGGAGCCCACAGTCAACCAGTGTTGCAGGAGGACACATGGACAAATATCCCCATGCATTTGGAGAAATGTGGCTAAACATGCTCCAGGAGAAGAGGAAAAGAACCGCTGGAGTATTGTAGCATCAGTTTTTTAAACCACTATCTTTAGTGTGAAGCAACTTTTAAACCTAATGGTTTCTTGTGCAATCACTAAATAATAATCAGAATAAAAGAACCATGTCTTTAGTGTCTGTTGCCTGCTAAGCATCTACAAACACGTGTCGAATATTCCTTTATATTTAGCTTTATGCTAACGTGTTTTACTTCAATAAATCAGAGTTCATGAGCTTCTTCCCCCAAACTAATAAGTCAGAATTTTAGAATAGTGTTAGGAACTCATGCCTTAAATGTCTTTTTCATTGTTTCGTGTATGCTTTAATGTATTTTGCTTTTCTGAGAAGGTGTCATAGCTTGTTTTTATTTAATTTCTACAGCATATATACTTGGTGCTCAAGCTGTCATTTTCTGATCTACATGTGAGGGGCAAGCTCTCTTAATACTTTGAGCCATTCTCATTAGCAAGTCAATAATTGTGACAGTGCTCCCAAGTATGCAGATCTGTATTACAAGTGTTAGGGAGGTTTAGAAATGTGATGGGTGAGTTAGTCCCCATTCTTATTCTTTGTGTTATTAAAAACTGGCTGACTTCCAACACATTCCCAGGATACTGTAGTTAGATGGTCCTGCATTGAGAGATCAAATTCAGATCTTAGCAATCTTTTCATTAACATTTTTCCCATTAAGGATTTGAACGTCATGCACCCAGTCATTTAGCCCTGCCTAAGCATCCATTGTGATTTAACTCATTGGGCATCTCCAGGTTTTTCTGAACAGAAAAAATGGCTTACCTTGTATTGTTTTTTTGTAACCAGAAGATTTAGGGAAACTATGCTTTCATCATCTAGAAACCTTCCATATTTCTGTATGTGTGTGTGTTTAAATAATCAGGCCACACCTTAAACTCACAGTATGCTTGTGGCCAATGTATATCTCACAAAACTTCTTTCATTATTCCACATCCAAAGTTTTTAAAAGAGATGTGCTTTTCAACTTCATTTTGTTTTGTTTGTTTGTTTGCTTTTTTTGAGTTGGGTTTATGAAAGCTTTTAATCTCAAGGGAAACCCCTGTAGAATCAATGCTGACCCTCCATGACCCCTGGGTTTACATTTTATTGACTTCAACAGAATGCAGACTAGATCATGGTAAATTCTCAGTTGGTTTTATTAAGATTGTTCAGAGAATGAAATTCATGGAGTAGGCTCAAACCTTGATTGAAATCCAATGTTAAATATTTCTTCTTGTTGTAAAGTCTGCCTTTTTTTTTTTTTTTTTTCTCCCCATTTTGGACTCTCTTTTGGCTGTTACTGTGCTGTGATAAGCTCATCTGCTATTTCAGCACACTGTAAGGATTTTTTTTTTTTCCTTCCTTGAAGGTGTAGAGGATGCAGGCAGAATGATAGATGGCAAGAAAAACCACTTACTCTTACTGCTTTTTGTCATAGTCATGTCCTCTTTTTCTTCCATACATGCTTTTCCTCTGATGAATTCAACTGTTATTATGTGGCATTGTCATTTTACAAGGGAAGACTAGCTGGGAAATTTCTAATGGATGCCAAAGAGATGGAGTGGCACTCTGTATTTTGTAGATGATTGATGGGTTTAGACTCTGGAACTGTAGCAAGTGGACACAGCAAGGCAGTTTATTTGAAACTACCTTTCTTCCCTTTATAACTGAGATTATGGGAATCATTCTAGATAGCTGAGTTGTTCATAAATATGTGACAAGATTTTCATTGTTGGTTGGTTAGTTTTTGTGGTATGATGCTGATGAACAAAAATCAAAACCAAAAGAAGCAAATTCTTATTTTAAATTAAGAGTCTGAATGCATAATGACTAATATGGCTATTTTCTATAATAAAATTCACATGCATTGATTCGTTTGAAAGTAGCATAGTTTCAGATCTTTATCAAGATTGATATACTTTTAAATGTCTGTCTCTGCATCTATGTCTTGAGATTCCAGTTCACCATAGATGTTTGTCTCTATACTTTCCTGAATATCTCACTAAAACTAAAGTAAAAATAATAAGGGATGGAAACTCAGTAAGAGGATTATATTGGAGATAACTATGGGTTGCAAATGCTGTAAATTCCTGGGCAATATAAAATGGAAGGAGGGGTCATTTGAGCAGAGAGTTGAATATCTAATGTTTGCAAGCAAAGATGCCAACAAGTAGGAAGCAGATTTATGGACAGGAATTGGCAGTATCAGATACTGCAGATACTGAGAGCAAAAACAGGGTAGTCTGTTCAACATCCTAATAGTATGTGCAATAGCTTTTTGCAGGTGCTGTTTCCTGCATGAGCAGGATTGACTGTGGAGTGTGCATTCTGGTCAGATGAGGAGGTTGCTCTGTGGAGACACTGAACTGCAGAGACCCCAGACATGGAAACGCCATGTACATACAGCTAGGGCAGAGTCTGCATAATGAACAGTAAGATTGACCATCAAGTGTCTCCAATAGCATTGGCAGATAGGCCTGTAATGCCTCCCTACCTCTCTCCAAACAGGAGATTAATATAAGCTTATTTTCTGGAGAAACTGACTCCAGGGAAAAAGATCTATATGCAGTGACATTTGAAGGGTCAGGTTACCTCTGAAAACCTGTTTACAGTGAATCCATCGGCTGACACAGCTGCAGGCCTGTGCATAGTGTCCCCAGACTTGTTTTACTTTCTCACTCTTAAATGTATGTAAAGATTACCAACTATTTGGAGTAGGTTCTGACAAGAAAGAAATAGACCACAATGAAAGGGGAAAAATTTACTAAAAAGTAACTTGAAGAGACTAAATTAATAGAGAGCAGAAGAAACTTCTTAACCAAACTAGAAAGGAAATTACTTTAGAGAAGTAGGAGAAGAAATTACATCTACAAAAAGGAATATCTTGTTTTTATAATCAGAACAATTGAAGAACAAGACAGGCCTCATGAAGAATAAAAAAAATGGAAAACAGACATAAATAAAGCCATAGAAGAATTTGAGCATTAAGGACTGTTAATGCAAGTAGACTGCATACTGTCCAACCGACAGTGTTTTCAGAAAGGAACAGAGCAAATGGAAGAAAAGAAATTCTCAAAGTAATTTAGGAAAAAAGAGTTCAGAAGAGAAGACAGGAAATTCCACATGCCATGTGCACAGCCAAATTAGTAAAGGGCCAAGAATGGCCATGTGAAGTGCCAGAACCCTAGGACTGAATCTCAGATCCTAAAGGACTCCAGTGGGCAAAGTAAATGTGTGGTAGGTATATAAAGGATAGATTCTGAGGAGCATAGGTCATCCCTGCCACAATATGGAGACCAGAAGAAGGGAAAGAAAATCATAGAACAATAGATATTTGACTAGTGTAGAGAGCAGCTATTCCAAACTGTAGCAGGAGAGTTGAGGGCTCCAGGGATAGCTTTGATCATGTGAAAGTCCTGTATCTAAGGTTGTTATAATGCTGGAGAATGTGAGATGAGTCTAAGCAAAGGGGAAAAAGAGAGGCAACTACTAAATTCGGGAAACTATAAAGTTTTACTTGAAAGGAAATATCACAGTGCAATATTTGCCTCATCAGAGAAAAGAGACTCATAATAATACAAATACTGCCCCGTACCTTGAAAAATGGAATGATATATTTGTTCCAGGAAATTGACTCTTAAGAGTTGTTCTTTTGCTGGAATAATGCTATGAAATAGGTTCTTTGAACTACGTTTTACCGTGATTCCCTTGTATACATTAATTTTAAAAATTATCTATTAAAGGAAAAAATACTTTTCAAGCTAAAAAAAAAATGCCCTTTAATCCATGAGAGAAAGACAAATGGTATAGATAAACTTGTAATCAGAATGTTTTGGGGGGAAATGAATTACTTTGTTGCAGATACATATTTTAGAATTTTAAATGATATTAAGTATGTGGACCAAGAAGATATTTTATAAATTGTAACAATTTGTTTTTTATAAATAATAATAACTACCTTGCAGTACTTTTTATGTAGAAATAACATACATATATGCAAAACCTAATGATATATTTTTGGTGACATTTATGGCTGCAGTTACTTTGGAACTGTAGCCATAGAATTATTGGATAGAGCGGGTCATTGATGAGCAGTTTATTGAACTGCAAAATCAAATTCCATAACTTTCTTTCCTATTCATCCATCAACAAACCTTGATGGACAAGGTAAGGAGTGATTTTCCAGACAGGTGGAGTATTGTATTTCTCATTGCGAGTTCAGCTAATTTCTATTTTAACAATAGCAATTTAAAAAATTACAGTGGTTTTGCTTTTTTCTCTAATCAGCACCATGCTGGCTATAAGTGAAAAGGTTCATTTAAAAATTTTTCCTGCAATATGCTTGATTGTTAATTTCCAGGTCAGCATCTATTCTATCAAAGTTTCATGGGGTGATAATTTATGCTTATAATGGACAGTCTATTTAAAGCTATGATGAGGTCACCTGTCTAAAGTAGTCAAAGTACTGCATCCCAGCCTCACTCTGAATCACAACCTATATTTGCTAATTTTCCCACCTTTAATACCTGTTTTGTTCAAATTAAAACTTTAACCTTCCTACTGCCTAATCGATCACAAGAAGTTTATTCTATTAATTGTAGACCTCATTTCTCAAATTGCTTAATTTTCTCTTCCCTCCTTCCCTCTCTCTCTCTCCCTTTCTTTTTTTAAAATATCATCCCACACTTATAAGTAAAGAAATTATTTCTCCTTCGCTAATTACGTCATTTTCTGTTGTTTCTTGTATTAGAGGGCTCCACTCTTACTGAACCTAGTGCACATTATCAATTTAACTGAAAACACTTCCTTGATTCCCGTGTCACATAAACTATTTTTAAAATTGCAGTTGAATCAAGTTAGCATGTGTTTCAATAAACCAACAGTAAATTCACAGAATCAGAAACTTTTAGGGTTGAAATGAACCTTAGAAAGTATTTACTTTGAGTCCATCAAATTCAAATATGAATTTTTCTTTAAATGGGGGTGTTTTTGTTTTCCCATAGAAAATAGTGCCACTTGTACTCATTTAATGAGTAAAGGAAGCTGCATCCCTCAGTTATTGCTCCCAAGGTTCCATATCTATGAGATACCTGGACAACCAAACACAAGTTGTCCCTGATCTTTTATCTGGAATTTTCAACCCAGTTCAACTTCTGATGTGAGACCAGTATTCACTACCACCTGCTGGGCTCTCTGGCGGGGATACATCTAGTAGTACAGTGTTTTTTAAACACTGTGCTGAATGACCAGTCTTCTTCCCTCTCTCTCTTCCTGAGAACACAGAAAAGTTGTTTGCTAAGATGTAGAGAATAACAGGGAGAAGGGTTCCTACCTCCTCTTTCCAATTCATTGAAAATTGATCTTTTTCATAAAATATAATAAAATTAATTCATAAAATTGAATAAAAAGACAAGACTTGAACTCCCAGGTTAGTTTCAGTAGCTATGAAAAGATAAACTTGATACAAAAATTTCCAAAATTTGATTCTTGATATCTGTACTAATCTCCTTAGGGTCTACAAAAAGCAGTTCGGCTTGAGTGACAGTATCCTAGACTACTAGGTGGATGAGCTTTCCATTTTCCTTGAACTGGGGTTGGAGACACTATAAACACTCATCCAGTGATAGAAATGATTGATTTAATATTTTTCTATTTTTGTGACTATTATGTCAGATTACATAAGTCACATTCATTTTGTAATGTAAATTTCAAGTAGGCCACTCATCAACAGTGTCTTCTTTATGATGTCTTTAAATACTTGAGGTCTATGATGGCATCAATGCAGACATTTTAAGTGGACACGTTTGTTATGTAAGAGACAGAATATGTGGGGTGTGTGTGTGTGTATGTGTGTCTTACCAAGGACCTTGGCTGCTTTTCTTTTCCTTTCTTCTCTGACCCTCCTACCCTGTTTCCACATGAACCTTTTTACTGTTGCCATGAATGTGTCTCTGTCTCTAATAATCCAGTTGTTCTTCAAGTCCAGGCCCTGTATTGTGTTCAGCTCCTGGCTCTGTGGGGTGCATCTCAGTGTTCAGAGAATTCAGCTCTTGACTTTGAATCAGAACACGTGCAGCTTAGTAAGTTTCACCTCTTCAACAGGACTATACTTTCATAGCTCTTTTTAGTACTCTTTTGCCAACATTAGAGGGCTGCTTACTCAGTGTCAAGCACTAGAGGAAGCATTTGGGATAACATGATGGAGACGATATGGACTCTGTACCCGTAGACTCAGAGTTTGGTGGGAGATAGACATGTGACTACGTTGTTAATAGAAGCAATGATAGTAGCCTTGTAAGCTATGGTGAATACATAAAAGAGGGAGCAAATCATTTCCTCTGGTGATAAGTTAAGAAGAGCTTCATTGAAGTGTGACCATGGAGTGAGTTAAGGAGGGTGCTGGTGTTCCCATGGGCGGTTTTCACAGGCAGCGTATTTTAGGGCAGTGACTCTGAAAATGGCACTGGATATGTAAATGTTAGGTGATGTGGGTTTTGGAGCTACACAGGCGCTCACAGTTTATGTAGCTTGAGGGGTGGCTCTTTGTGTGATGTGCTTTTAGATTCCTATAGCAAGAACCAAAAGTGGTATTTACTTTTGAGAATCAACTGGAGCCAGCATGGAACCTACCTCTCTGTAGTATTTGCCTACAAAGAAATGCTAGAGACATTCATGAACGACAAATGGGCAATTACAATTTTGGAGTCTCATCTATATTTTGGAAGACTTAGAAAGATATTTGAAGCAATGAGAAATGCCCATGTTTATAAACATATTAGAAACTAAGAAGGTATTATCAGATTCAACTTATCTGAATTGGCATAATAAAAATTTTCAGCCAGGTAACCCATGTAGAAACAAAACCCCCACAAAATTGAGAGATTTTAAAAATATATACTGTCTATATAGCATATGCTGTATATATAAAATAATATCCATGTTAGTGTTCTGTTTTCATGTGTAGTGACTGTTGGGACATAGTTTGTGTAAATTTTCATGATCAGTTTTTAATATTTTTAAGGCCTTATTTGGCTTTTCATAAGTGGATATTCCACATGTTGCTTTTCACTTACATGCAGTACAGATTTAATTTATGCCAGCTTGAGGATTCAGATGGAAACAAGGGCTTGTGCGTCCTCAGTCAAAGTGTCAGTGAGGAACAACATAGGAAGAACAGGCAGCGGCCAGCCGAAGGCCCTGAACTGTTGTAAAGTATGCTGGAGAGGATGGCTGGGAGTGGACACTCTGCTTTGTGTTCTAGGAATATCAATCTAGTAGCAATGAAGATCTACCGAGAGGAGGTAAAATCAGAGCCTGGAGTACTGTTAAGGGACACTGGCGGTGTGGACACAGAGGAGGTATTCAGGGATGCCCCAAGGTGGTCACTACGTTTATTCATTCAGCTAGTTCCTAGGTGCTAGGATATAATGAAGGGCAACACAGACATGATTCATAACCCTCAGAGCACAGGAAAAAGTCTAAGGCAGCCTCCAGGTTTCTGCTTAGGTGGTGTTAGTCGGCTTCTTATTGCTGTGATCAAAATACCCAAAAAGAACTACTTAGAGGAGGAAATTTTTATTTTGGTTTAGGAGGTACTCTTCATTGTTGCTCAAGTCCGTTGCCCTGGGCTTGCCCAAGGTGAGGCAAGATCATCATGGTGGAAGGGCCAGGGCCAAGGAAACCTGCTAACCTCAAGGTGGCTAGGCAGGAGAGAGAGAGTGAGCAGAGAGAGACACTAGAGAGTCATTGAGGATGACGTGCTCTTCAGCACACACTTCCGGTGACTCTTCCTCCAGCCATGCCCCACCTGCCTACAGTTACCACTCAAGTCAGTTCATTCAGACTTGAATGGACTCATGAAGTTATAATTTTCTTAATCCAATCATTTTACCTCCAAATATTTCTGCATTAACACTGGAGCATTTGGGGGACACCTCATATCCCAATCATAACGGGTGGCGAGGTGGAAGCTGATGTGCTCAGTACCCTAAGCAATAGAGGGAATATGGCAGAAGACAGAGACTGTGGAATTGGGGTAGTATATTAGCCATTATAGTTGGCCTTCAATTTTGGATAAGATGAATAAAGTACTTGGGAAGTAACTGGGAGATTTGGGGCTGAGAGTTTTAGGCTAGTGCTTCTTGGACTTTAGCGGGCATTGCAGTTGCCTGGCAATCTGGATAGAAGGCAGGTTCTGATGCAGTGGGCCTGGGGTGGAGGCTGAGGGTCTCTGTGGCTCACAGTCTATGCGGTGGTGCTGATGCTGCTGGACCGTGGACCACACTTTGAGTAGTGGAAGTATACAGAGCTGGTTAAAAACATTCACATGCAAACACACGTACTTCAAGCTTTAGAAGAAACTTATAAACAAATTATTTGGAAGCAGAACCATTTACAGATTGGGGAAAGGCTGAGTATGTGTACCTATACATTCATTTATAGTGAAAATTGCTTTTGTAGGAAATACATACTCTCCAGGTTATCTTGAAAGTATTTCCTTATGTCAAACGTGGACAGAATATATTTTGTTGACTTCACTTGTGATTGTCAAAGGGGAATAATGAACTTATATTTACAGATAACCATTTTCAAATCACACTTTATTTTTAAGTGTTGACTTTTCAACTCTAATCCGTAGAATCTGAAAGGCAGTAAAAAAGAGAAAGCAAATGTCCAGCTAACATTTTTAAGAAATATGTTTCTATGAGGGAAGGAGGATGGAGTGTGTGTTGCCTCTGGGGCTGAAGGTAGTAAATGTCATTTGTGGAATAAGTATATATAATTGCATGTCACATTTTGAGCCTGCACAGAAGAGCAGAGGAAGTTACTGTTTTTACTTTTTATTTCCTTTGCTAGGCAAAAAGAGTTGAGTAGGAATTCTTAGCTGCTGCTTCTCTGCATCTTAGATAAAAGTAAATAAATAGAAAAGGATGAGAGTATAGAAAAGGGCTTTTCTGTAACAGGGAGGTAGGTTTCTATCTGATAGTTTTTGTGTGTTCATACTTGATCAAGGTTATGTAGTGGCATTTGATTTTATCTTTTCATAAGTATTAGTTACTTTTGCAATGACTGGTGATCATTCTGTGTGTTCTGAGCATAACCCAGATAAATTATTAGGGGAATGGAATTAATACTGCTCTTCTTCTCAGAGGAATATATCTGTGATTGGGATGCTGTTTTTTACTATGACTTCTGGGATAATGTGGTTTGTGTGACAGTGAAAATATTCTAGGACTAAGATTTCCTCCTTCTTGGTTGGGTATCTAGTTTTATTTCCTTTTACACTTGTTCATTGACTCTACTCTCATTTAACATGAAAAAAAAATCAATTGGGTAGAGGAAGATAGAGATGTTTCAGTCTCATTAGTAGACTAAAGCCTAATTAGAATGGTTGTGTAATGAAAGGTGCTTAATGTCAAAAGACCTGGCTTAAAATCTGGCTCAGCTCCTGGCCAGCTTAGCAACCCTGGGCCTCTGCTATATTCCCAGCCTCCGTCTCCTCAGCTGGGAATACAGTAGAGGCCAAGGCTTTCATCATAGGGCCATCAGTGTGCCACATGGGAATATTCTCCTGTGGAATGCACGTCCAGTGGAGTTCTTCAGACTGAAAGATGTGTAGGTCACACCCTGAACGGCAAGTATTTAGACACGTTGGCTAATGATGTGGGGTTTGTATCTTCAGGAATCTAGATTTTCAGCCTTGAAGTTGGTGGTAAAAAGTTTGGTCAGTGCCCCAACAAAAGAGACAGACATTCCCTGTAGAATTGAATCCATCAGCTCAGGGGAATTCAGACCTTTGAGGAAATGTGTAAATCTAGAAAACAACTTTTGACAAATGACTCTTTTGACCCTAGAGTGTCTTGTGTGTACATTCCTATTTACAATCTTCCACAATTTTAGGTCTTTTCTTTCACTAGTGTGATTCCAATAAATTTTAAAATTAAAAAAATTTAAAATTTAAAAAAATATTTAAAATTTATTGGAATCATGCTAGCGAAAGAAAACATAAATATATTGTATATATTTTATATTATGTATAATATGTATTTAAATTAGAGCATTATAGTTATATATGTTGGTTGAGTTCATCCGGACAAAATCATACATGCATATAATTCAATGTCAGTTCAAGTTTCCCTCTGTTCCCTCCCCACCTCCCTCTGCACTCATTCCTGTACTTTCCTACAAACAGAAATATTTCTTCTTTGCTTGGGTGCATGTTAACAATAATTTCACTAAACATATAAAGACTTAAAGCAAATTCCAGGAGTATTTTGATGCTTAAAGTTTATAGCCATTTGTGGACTACATTTTAATATATTAGATACTAGAAAATTCTAACTTTCTTTTACTCCTCCAGTTTTGTGTGTGGTGTGTGTGTGTGTGCTCATTGCCTGTGTGCTTAAGCCCATCGAGTAAAGGAATGAATGAAGACTTTGTTGGGAAGGATTCATAACATTTAAATTTGTGAGAAGATGAAATTATAAGTAAAACCATTGCTTAAGAAAATTCAAGAAGGCTTAGGTCATGTTTTATTTAATATTAAAGGTGAACATTTTGTGACAGTTGAAAGTGTATTCAAATTATCATACTGCACAGTAATTAAGACCAAAGTCAACCTAAGCATCAAGGAAGACAAAGGTTCGTAGTTTGTCTGTCTAAACATAGATGCCTTTTGTATTTGGGATGGGGTAACTTTTATTGTGCAAGAATGTTTTGTGAATTATAGAGTGTGTCTCTAGTGCCCACTCACAGCCTGCCAATAGAACCCACTTGTTATTGTGATAACCAAAAATGCCCACAGAGATTTCCAGATGCTCTCAGAGGGGCTACTGGTTCATCCCTTGAAAAGTCACTGCTTTATCCTAAAGGCTGAATAGGTCTTACTTATCACCTATCATTTTCTCACCTGGGTACACCTGCTCTTCTCTCTTTATCTGTGGGTGAGCTTGCTATGCTTGTATACTACCTCCTCATTCAAGAACTTGCTTTATCAATTGAAGGTTGTCTTGGATCTATCATTTTTTTTTTCTCTGCTGACTTTTTTTCTGTCAACTTATTGACATACACTAATATATGGAATCATACATGAATACAAACAAAATGGCATTGAAACTAAAATTAGCATTTTACATGTCTATTTTTTTTTTTGATGGTAGACTTTTGGAATTGGCCTGATTTTTGTAGACCTCACGATAAAATATAGAGAAGAAGTTACTACTTGTTTAAAGGGAAAATGAGTGTAGACCTAATAACTCTTTGGTCAGACTTACATGATCATTATATTTTTAGGAGGTCTTGAGGACCACTCTTTGGGATGGCATTTTGTGGCTTTGTTTTAATCTTATTTTTTTATCTTCTATGATGCTCTGTCCTATTAAAGATGAATGGCATCTTTTGAAATTTGTTTTTTCACTGAACTGTCTTTTATTCCTTCTGAAAGTACTTTTACATTTTGTTCAGGTACCAAGTAGCCTAAGTCTAATAAAATATCCATCATTTCTGTCCTTTGGAAGAAATTTTACTCATATTTTGTGTAAAAGTTATCCTTTCTTGCTGGCATCTTCTAAATTGAAATTTCCCTCTATTATGTTTTTAAATATATGTTTTTTAAAAAGGGATGGCCTATAGTTCTCCTTCCTGAGAAGCTAGATATAAGATAATTTATCATTAAATTGAACAAGGTTTGCTGTGGATATAATTTACATGAGAAATATCAGTTGATTTTTGTCACTTTTTGAAGCAAATGTCTTTGTTTTTCTCTTTCTAATATAAACATATAAATATCTGGAGAATTCGTTTGGCTAAGAGGCAGGTTTTTAATATGGAAGGCATCTCAACACATCAGTTTCCCCCTACAACATTATTCTTTTATCTTTTTTTTCTGTCTTTCATTATTTGAATTTCTCGAAGGAGCGGGACTGTAACTCACACCGTCCTTCACATCACCTGCTACTTCAGAAGATGCTCAAATCCAAGAACTGTTTGAATAATTTTTTTCATCTACCACAAACTTGGATACTTCAACAACTATTTCTTCTCTAAAAGATGTTTATTATATAATGCATCATACCTATCAATGATCTAAGGAGTGCATACAGTTTACATGGTAATAATAAGGCATGCATTATGAGCTCAGCACCTGCTATTAAGAAATAGGATGTGCATTCTGTGTCCCTCCCTGGTTACCTCCCCCTTGGCTATTCCAGGGAGGTAAACTCCATACTGAATTCTTTGTAAATCACCCCAGGCTTTACTACTAATATGTATCTGAAATCAATATTCTGATCGTATTGCCTTTCTTTGATTTTTACACTAATATAATGATATTTAATTGTTTAAATTTTTTAAAAAAATATTTTTTACTTGTAGATGGACACAAAAACGTTATTTTTTGTGGTGCCGAGGATCGAACCCAGTGCCTGAGATGTGCTAGGCAAGCGCTCCACCACTGAGCCCAGCCCTGTTTAAAATTTTTTTACACCACATTTTATTGGTGATATTCATCCCATGTCTGTGTTGTCTGTAGTTCATAGTTTACTTATTTTTTAATGCTCTGGAGTATTTTGTTGAATGAATGAATCCCAATTTATTTATCCACTGTACTTGATGGATAGTGAAGTTATGTTCACACTTTTGGTATGACAGTCTTTGCTTCTATAGGCATTCGTGACGATGGTTCCAGGAAAACACATGCAGAAGGTATTTTTAGGGATTTTTTTTGTTGGATTGGAATTGCTGGATTACAAGATTTGCAGGTTTGATCTTACTAGAAAATGCCGTATGGTTTTCCAAACTGGTTGTACCAATTTGTGCTTCACTTCTTAGTGGTTGCTATGCTTTAAATTTCAGCAGTAGTATTGGGCATGGAATACTTGGGATTTATTGTACTTACTCTTTTGCAGAGTTCCTGTTCATGTGTTTAAAGACTATATTCATCACCTTTTACCTTCTTCTAGTGTATTTGTAGCAGTTTCTCTATATTCTGGGTGTGAATCTTTAGTCTTGGGTCACAAACATCCTATCTTGTGACTTTTCTTTTCACTCCCTGTGTTGTTTTTTGTGTGGTTTTGTATTACAAAGATCATATCCTTAATTTAGTGTTACCACTTTCATATTCATTAGTCTGTTCCTTTTATAATTTTTGTGTATATTAAGAAATTCTCGCCTACCATAAGTTTATAATATAGATATTCTGTTGTGATTTTTAAAATATTATTTGTGAATTAAAGCTCTATTTTCACCTATTTCTAGCTGGATAACCAAATTCCATCAACATTTATTGATTAGGGTGTCTATTCCCCATCCATCTGAAATGCCTGCTGTGTTATAAATAAAGTTTTATTTTATGTGTGTTTATTTCTGATCTGTTATATTAGTCAGTTTATCTGAATGTGTAGCCAAAGCACATTATTTTAATTCCTATAGTTCTATATAAAAACCATGTTCTTTTGGAGTGTCCTGGTTTTCATGGCCCTTACTCTTTAATGTACCTTATAGAATTGCTAATCAAAGTTTAAGAAAATTCTTGCTGAGATTTCAGTTGAAATGATAATGAGACCGTGTATCAATTCAGGGAAAACTGAGATCTCTCTGATATTGAACCTTCTTACCCAATGCCATATATAACTCGTCATTAATTTTAAGTTTTCTTTAATGTCTTTAATACATTTTTATGAATATCTTTGTCAAAGACTTGTACAAAAATTAATCCCAACCTTTAAAATCATTTATGCTTCTCATAACATTTTCAGATATTAACCTTGAAAAGTCACATATTTTACTTTAATGTTATTTAACCCCCAAAACAAAATATAATAACCAATAATAAATGGACAATTAGTCCTATAGCTTTCTCTCTCTCTCCTTCACAGAGCAAACAAATGTTTCTTCCACTCATTGATGCATCTTGAGAATCATTCATATAAATTATCATTTATATTCTCTATGCCAGTGGCATGGCTAATTATTTAGAAGGCAGGTGTTTTTCCAAGTAATTATAGTTTATGCAATTATTTGTTCTGAAATATGTATAGTACATATTTCATACATTATATACAGTATACATACATTATATATATGTATTCATACATACATTATATATACGCATATATAAACATTTAATAGAGCATTTAATGGATGTTAACTCCACATGATTCTTGGTCTTATTATAAAAATCTTCCTCATATGGATGAGGTCTATTAGACTTTACCAATTTCTTTGATCCATAGTTTCATTTGGATCTCCCAACATTCTCAGTGCAGGCATGTATTACCAGCCTCATTTTGGAGAGGAGGAAAATGAGAGTTGCAAAGATAAACTATTGTGTAAAAATGATCACACAAGTGGTATCCAGGAGAGAGGAGCTTCAAACTCAGGTTTTTGAACCCAGAGCTGGTGTGTGGACCTTTATCTGTCAGAGGTGGCAGCAGAGATCAGGACAGGAGGCCACATAGACCTCTGAGGGTTCTTGTAGTTGTTGCTTAAGTTACTTAATGTGAAACTTCACTTGGGGCTTGCAGGTTGCAGGTCCTGGGAGTCTTGCTGCATATGTCTACTGCAGTATCAGACCAAGCTCATGTTCTCCTGCTTACCTTCCTGGTCCATGTGGACATTTGAATTTGTGACCTCTGCCCTGGATAAGCCTGGCATTCTTTATTGTTCATATATATATATATTTTTTTTCTACTTCCTGAACTTGTTACTACCTTATACTTGTTCTGATTACTTAACACCAGACAAATCATCTAGACTGCTTTGCAATTCTAATATGAAAAGAGATAAATTATTATTCTCCTAAGAATAGGCACAGAGCACATAATACAGTGCCTTGCGCTCAATGTGTGCTTACTCAGTGTTAATTGATGATGAAAAAGATTGAAATCTTTCTCTAAATAATAAGATCTTGTAGTTATCTATCAAAATCTAATTTTGTTGAAGTCACTTCATTTCATTGTAAGAAAAAGTGACTAAATTCAACAGATAAAATGTTCTTGTCTTATAAAATCAGCCTTACTCTGTAGTTGCTTCTGTATGGAATTTTATCAGGTTGCTTCTGGGAAGGTTTGTACTATGGCCACTGTTGGCAGAAGAGTTATATAAATGGAGTGCTTTTAAAAGTCCTTTGCAAGAGATGTATTTGACATACCTTCTTGGTATATCGAATGCTTCTTGCTTCTAACCATAGATGCTTCTCTTTGTGCGTTCCTGGAGAATTCCCTCACAATCTTTACTGGAGCAATAGATTTGGGTGTCTTCCAGGAGCTCAGATTTCACAACAGAAATTAATCAACCTTCAATTAATAGGGGATAATTATTGATAAAAATGATGCCCTGTTATCTCCTGAAATGTAGTCTGCCTTCATCCATTCC
Source organism: Sciurus carolinensis (assembly GCF_902686445.1). Taxonomy (NCBI): domain Eukaryota; kingdom Metazoa; phylum Chordata; class Mammalia; order Rodentia; family Sciuridae; genus Sciurus; species Sciurus carolinensis. Next base: position 16,889,825 of record NC_062217.1, on the reverse strand, counting down.
CCTCCCTCTAGCTGGCTTTGGGGGACTGGGACTGTAGCTCAGTGGTAAAGAACTTGTCTAGCATGTGTGAGGCACTGGGTTCAATCCTCAGCACCACATGAAAATAAATAAAGGCATTGTGTTCATATACAACTAAAACAAAACAAAACAAAACAAAGCAGATGGCTTTTGAACTCTGGGTGATGGAATTCCATGTCATCATCTTTCAGTTTGTAGGAACCTCCATTTTATTTGGAAGTTAGAATGGAAGCTCTGTTTGGTAAAACTGAAGTACAAGTCCTTTTTTCTGATAAGTAGATGTATTAATCAAAGCCACTGTGCAGGTACTGGGATGACTGAAACAGCAGGTGGCAATGAGATCTCTCCCTCATTACAATCAATACCCATGACTTGCAGAGACCTGCTGTACCTGGTGGCCTTTTTTGATAGGCATCCACACTCAGTGGTAGGGAAAATGAGTAAGGACTGTGTGAAACTACTTCAGCACCACCCTGAGCTTAATAGAGCCGTCTTTCATTGCCTGTTAACAAGTTGCACTGGTGCCATGAAATGTTGAGACGGACAAATGCTGTCAAAGTTCCATCGGTGCTTTTTCTTTTTTTTTTGCTACCTTTTATTTTAACGATGCCAGATCATACCTTGGTGTTGTTTGTTCAGCACACAGTGTGGTCTGTGGAGCCATCCTGCTAGCCTTGAAGTAGAGTCACTGTCTTGTTCCAGTGACCATTAATGGAAAAAATTCTTCAATTAAAAGCTATGGAGTTAGGCAGACTCACAACAATTCAATTTATTCCGGAAGTAAAACAGATGTACCTAACCTGCTGAGAAAATGTTGAATTTGTTTAACTTGATATTCAGTGTACCGTGTTTGTTCTGAATTTATCACCGAGACTGAGGCACAAGCCACAAATGTAACTCAGTGATGGTTTTCAGGAGATGCCCATATGTGGTTCAGGGTTTAAGGTCACACAACTACTTGATTCTAATCTACCAGGACCCTTACTGTGATTAACACATGCTTTGGGCCTATTCTTAGTGCCTTATGTATACAGTTTCCTTTGGTATCCATAGGGGATTGGTTCCAGCACTCCCCTGGATATCAAAATCCATTGAAGCTCAAGTCCCTTATATAAAATGGCACAGTATTTGCATATAACTCACAGAGGTCCTTTAAATTTTCTCTTGATTACTTACAAGAACTACTACAATGTAAACGTTATGTAAATGGGTGATATACTTTATTGTTTAGGGAATAATTACAGAAAAAAGTGTACACACGTTCAGTTCACATGCATTGTTTTTCTTAAATGTTTTTAACCTGCAGTTGGTTGAATCCTCACATATAGAACCTGTGGATGTAGAGGGCCAACTATTATTAATTCATTTAATTTTCACAATAATGCTGTACATTAGCTTTCAGTGCCCTGAATTATAGAATCAGCCAAACAAGCAACCACATATAGAGGCACCAAAGATTCAACAGTTTGTCCAAGGCCCTACAGAAAGGACATGATAGCCTCTACAGGAACCTAGGATTCTGGCTCCAAAGTTTGCACAGTTAAACAAAATTAGTGCATCAAGTTGAGTGAAACCACATCCAGCACACCCCGAGGAGAGCATGCAAGGGAACATCGGCCTGTCTGATGGAGATGTTTATTTTGCGATTAACAAAGAGAACAGATTCTTTTATAAATACAGTTTAAGATCACAGACTTTACCCTTCAGGTCATGTTTTCCAGACTGAAAATGGAACATAGTTGGAGCAGGAAGAGTGGGTGTTTCTAGTTTTGTTTGCCTTTTATTTTTTTTCCCTCCTTTCATGGACTTTTTGTCTCCCAAAGCTCTAGTGTTGCCTTCAACCTCAGATGATGCTAAATGCACAACAGAATTAAATTTCAGTTGCTACCCTTTATAACTGCAGAGAAACCCTTTGGAAAGGACTCACTAGGAAACTTTTTTGTTCGTTTTTTGTTAGATTAAAATTTAATATTTTATAATATTATAAGGAAGCTACTGACTTTAAGAACTGGGATTCATGTTTTCTTTTCCTTTTCCCTCCTATAAATATAAATCATCAAGTAACAAAAAGAGTGATTTTGTCTGCAAAGTCATTATCCCCAGTGAGTTGAATATGGGCATTATAATTCATCAGCAGCTGATGACTGAATGGATTTCAGGGAAGAATGAAAAGGTAGATTTTAAAGATAAATTACAACCGTAATAATTTCTTCAGTGAGATAAATATGAAATTGAAATTTATGACAGACACCTGGACCAGAAAATCAGGAAGTTTGAATTTCCCTACATCCTAATCAGTTTCTCCCTTCCTTTTCTGATTGGGGCTTTTGTTAAGGCGAAGCCTTGTTACATGTATCTCTGACATGTTTCCGGGAGACCTTTTGAAATCCCACCTTGGTTTCCAGACAGTGATTTCTGCCCTAGCTGAATTTTAGAACATGAAGGTCATTCATCTATATCCTAGAAGGATGATTCACATATTTATGTTCTACAAAGTAGGCTGAGAAGAAAAATTTGCTGCTTTATTAATTAGGGCCCTTTAACATTTTGTATTCTCAAGCTTAATCATTTGCTTGTTTGAACTAAAGTCATCTTCCTTAATCACCATCATTAGTGGCTGTCCATGAATGATTATCTCTCTGAATTTTCTAAGCATGTTATTATTTAATGCATTTCACATTCCACATTAGGGTTTAGCTATCAGCCAGTATTTTACTAGGCCAATATATTTTTCTATAGCCCAAGATTAGCTGTAGGAATGGTATCATTCCATCTCACCTCAGTTGTTCTCATGGTGTGAAGTGGTGGGGCGGGCAGAGGAAGAGGAATTGGGTGAGCTTACTGACCTACTTTTGGTGTTGTTTTATAGTTTGAAATTTTCCAAGTTATTTAAAAGAGTTCACTGCCTACCCATGAAAACCACTGTTAATAGTTGAATTTTTCCAGACATGAGCAGCCTGTTCACACTCTTGGAAATAGCTCATTGCATTTTGGGAAATTATTGTAAAGGTCTTCCATATATCCAGCGATTGATTCATTATGTTTACTGGTTCCTACTTTGAATCTTGAAGATGACACAGAACGAGTCTAATCCTTCTCTGCCTGATGACGTTTCAAATATCTGCAGCCTTCTTCCTCCTGATTGTTGTTACACATTCTGGGTAATGCCACCATTTTCCACATTCCTTATTTTAAAAAAAAAATCTTCATGATCACCATTCTCCTCCAAGTCTTTGTCCTATGGACATAGACACCATGTTCCATAAACAACAACAACAACAAAACAAAACAAAAAAATGCCACATCATATACATGCATATAGCACCTCCTGGTTTACCAAGTGCTTAGTATGTGTTTAATGTTTTCTTGGTGTATCTCCAGAGCTATCTTGGCAGACACAGACTCCTCATTGTGTGCTATTTTATTAGGTTCCTCATGATTCTATTAGGAGTTCCAGGCACACAAGAACTGATCTTGCTTCTTCTTGTATCCCCAGTTCTGTGAACAGTGCTGGGTACACAGTAGGGACTTAGTGAGTAATTGATAAATGAACACTCATCCCCAACCCTGGGGTTAGAAACCAGCAATAAATTGACAACAAGGGGAAGAATGAGTTTCAGAGTTTGGGAGAGTGGTCAGTTTTGCATAAGGCTCTTTGCAAGTTAAACATTCTTTTTGTTTATATTGTTTGTTAGTTTCAGCTGCTTCTAGTTATTCCTGGGCTTAACATGACCATCTGAATATCATGCACACTTGAAGCAACAGTGTTTTAGTCAAGTACAGCCTTATGTCAGCATAGCACTGCTTTTTGCAATGCAGGCAATTAGGAATTTATGGAAATTAATTTTAACAAGAATATTGATCCTAATGGATAAATGAGTTATCATACTAACATATCTGTTAGACAGTTAGACACTTAAGGGAAGATGTTTCCTGGGTAAGTGTGCTAATCTGTGGTTTACTTAATACTTCAAATCCAGTTTTTACAAAAATACCTATTAGATCTTGGTCAGGGTTCTTGAGATACAATAATAAGGACAAAACTTCTACTTTTGGGGATCTTATACTTGGGAAAAACAGACAACTGGTAACTAAACAAATAATACAAGTAATATTGATATAGATAAGTGAAAGGAATATAAAGAGTAATATGCTAAAGAACAACAGTGGGAAAGTGAAGAGTAGGAGGAGACAGTCATGCAAAATGCTCACAGTTTTATGGAAGGAAGTGCAAAGGCCTGAGGTGGGAGAGCTTGGTACCCTCAAGGAGTAGAAATAGTTGGGTGAGCTGTAATAGGTGCGTGGCACCTGGATTCTGGGGATGAGATTGGAGCCATTCAGGCTTATCATGAAGTCCTTATGGTTTATGGTGAGGAATCTGATGGATTTTTTAAGTTGATTCCTTAGGTCCAGTGGAGAGTGGATTCTTAGGGACACCAGGGTCAACTTGGAGAGCCATGGGAGGTATTGGGAGTAAGCTGGGAGAGGAATGATAATGGCTTGGAATGACATGGTGATGGTGGACATGAAGGGAAGTGGACAGGTTTGAGAATGTACTAGAAGTAGCACTGATGGTCTACCTGAGGGATTGGATGGGACAGTGTGGAAGGAAAAGATGGCACTTAAGTGTAATGGCAAGAAGTTAAGGAGAAACCCACTGAATTCTTTTCCTGGAGTTACCAATGCCATTGCTTTATATGATGGTCATTGGGGCTCATGATGTTATGCTTTGACTTTAAAATACAGCGGTGCAGGAAGGAAGTTTGGATATCTGTGCTGGAAGTCTTACAAGGCCTTATCACTTTTCCTATCCTAAATCTTAGCACCTTCTGTTACATACATGTGAAGGAATGTATCAGTCATGATACATTTGGGGCTTTTTTTCCTTCACAGGTCTCTCTTACCTTTACATAATATGCTAAAATATAAGTATATCAGATATTTGTTGTTCCTTAGTTCTATGAAATAATGGCCTTTACCACTGGCCAACATTTGACCTGCATGTCTATAAATTTGCTTAGCTTTCTAAAACATTGCAAGGTTTCATAAAGATAAGACAGTTCATTTACATAACCCAGCATAATTTGGCTGGCAAACCCAAGGAGATGTCGTGTGTGGATCAAGTTTAACACATTCGTTGGGGTTGGCTGACTCCCATGTGCTTCTCTTGCTCACAGAAGGTCCCATCTGTTTGGCTCTTGGCCAGAGACAGTTGTGCCTCTGAACACTGAAATTTCTTATTGCAAATACCCAGTGCTTCGTAATTGGTTTATGGTACCCCAGGTACCCAGCAGTAACATTGTTAATTAGGACCAATATAAGTGGCAATTATTCTCCAACGATGGTACCTGGCTGTTATTAATGTACCCAGATGATAGCAAAAGCCAACGTCTTTGTGGCAGTTTTCCCCTTTTGCTATCATGGTGCTTTGTTAGCTGGGAGGTACCGTCTCCATTGCCCTCACGTACGCAGTCCAGCATACAAAGAACCTTTTAATTTTAATGCCTTTGCAGGACCTCCTGTAGAATGATCATCCCGTCAACCCTAAGATCTCTATGCCAGCTGACTCAGACTACCTGGCATTTCTCTTAACACCTCCCCTTTTCCACCTGTGGCACCTTTGCTCCTTGGGTTCATTCTGCTTGGAATTGCCTTGTCACTCCCAAAACCCACCTGTCACGAATTATACTCAATTCTGATGCCTGCCGAGTGCTCCAGCCTTTGATCTCCTAATATTTTCTTTGTTCCTCTCTTTTGATATTTGACTTCTTCCCTCGTGTCCTAGCTGCACATCTTAAGGGATTTTATCACCTCTTCCATGTACACTCTTCAAATTCCTTCTAGTGCCAGCAGAATGTCTTATGCATAGCATGCTACCAATTAGGATTTGATGAATTTAATGGAACTTTTTGATATCTCACTAAGGTCTAAACATCTGCAACACAAATAATTCATTTTAGGGCAAAGTGTGGAAAGAACCAGCTGAAGGAATGTTCCTCCAGTTTCCATGTGTCCCCCCAAAGGATCATGCTGTGGCCTTTTTCACCTTTTAGTTCTTGGTATTTTACTATAGTCCAAATGGCCTCTTATTTTCCACTTAGGAAATAAAGACTGAGGAGTGGGGAACGTCCCACCAAGTGGGAAGGCCTGTGACAGGCCGGGTGGACCTTCAGAGAGAAGCCAGTGGATTTGCCACAGCACTGGGCTGGCTTTTTCTTGGATTATATTGTTTCCCTTTGAATTCTCCAAAACCTGCCAGGTGTTTTCTTCCTTATCTCCCTTGAGGACAGCCAGTTAATCTAAGATGAGCCTGACAGCCCCTATTTTCCAGGTCTCCGGTTTCGTCAATAAAGTAGGTTACATCTTTTTTGAGCTCCATTACCTCCTCCATAACCTGGCTCTCTTGATCCATATTGTGGCTTTTTCTTAATACAGCCCGCCCCATCTATTTCTGGCTATGTTCCCACATCCTATTCCCTCTCTTGAATGGGACCATTTAATTCAATAATTGCGGGGACTGTGAAAGCCCGACAATCCCTCAGCCTTTTCTGTGTGGTTTTCACCTCTGCTCTCCTGATGCCTCTGAACTGAGTGACCATCACCATGCCCCAGAATCACTTCGCTGCCTTTGCTTTCTAAGTGTTCATGAGGCACTGATTTATTTCAGTTCTCACAAAAGCCTAATTTTTCTAGGAAATTGGGGAAGAAGTATGAAGACCACCCCCTCTTTTTTTTTTAATACCAGAGGCAGTATTTATAAAGTGGGATATAAACGTAGTAGTGGAGACACATAAGATAAACTATTCTATTTATGCTGAAATCATGCCTGCCATGTCATTTCTATTTTTGTACATGATATATTATAGTAGGACAAGAACATGATTTATAAAAAAAAAAAAAAAAATCCATTGATATGCATGCTCACAATCCCTTCACTGACGGGCAGTGTGACCAGAAAGTTCGGACCCTTTGCTTTCAGAGCATCAAGTCTGGAGGACCTGAGCTCCCCACTCTTTGCCCTAGCCTCTCACTAGTTGTGTGACATTGGACAAGCTCTTTAGTCTCTCCTGGCCTTATGATCCTCATGTGCATATTGAAAGCAAAACCATTTCATGGGGCTGTTGAGAGAATTCAGTGAGGTGGTGCATGTGAAGGTGTTAGCAAGTACTGTCACTATGTACTCTTGACTCTGGTCATTAGTTGCTAATGCTGATGTCATTATTGCTGCTGCTACTCTTGTTATTTTTATCCTAGTATTTCCCCACAATGACTGAGCCTTCTCTATATGCCAGGAAAGACGCCTGACATACCACACGTTACAAAATGTGAATGAATGGATAAAAGTTAGACTGCACATAGTTCCCCAGAGCTCACACTGAAGAAAGAAGTTTTGTAATATATTTGCATAACTTTTGAAAGGAAGGGAGCAAGGTAATTCACTGCTGTTTCAAAGAGAGCATTGGATGGCTAATGCATTCCATAGTGTCATTTGGCTGGTACGAATTAGCATGTGATAGATTTTCTTGGGTATTTTAGAAATGAAACTCTTTTAGATAGTGTCAATACAAGAGGTCTTAAAGAGTAAAAAACTTACCTTGCATTTATATTGCTGAGATCTGAGTTTGTAAAAGAATTCTTCAGTGAGGTAAAGAAAAGTTCACAGTGGTTTGCAAGACTGGTTCATGTGGAATTTATAAGAATGGACTGACCAGCATGCCCTTTTAAAATTCCGTAGTTAATCTCTTTATTGAAAGCTGCTGGGCTAGTTGATTAAGAAAGCCTTATGGGATGACTGCTTTTAGTGTCATACAAACGAAGCTGAATTGTTGCTAAGTAAATCACTATAGATCAAAGTGCTTTGTGGTCAGAGTACTGCAGTTAATTTTTTTTTTTCATTAAGTTTTAAAGAGAAGGTGAAGGGTTGAAGAATGAAACACACCAAATTTGACATCTCTGATGTCCACTTACATTCATGTACTTCTTTAAACGTCTAATCTGAGCTCTTGGGCAAGTAGCTCACCAAAGCATAAATGGGTAAATGTAAAGCTAAATCAATTAATACTTGTTTCCTATTTATAATTACTCGGATTTTTCCTAGCCATTAAGAAATCCACTGGCGCCTAGGGAAAACTTCAAGTGCTCTCAGGGAAAATGAGGCTTGCATACATTTGCCGACTTGTCCTTGACTTAAAAATCCTTATTCTTACATTCACCTGAGCATCGCTGTCCCTGGATCCCTGAACGTTACCCTGTGACCTTGGTCGTAATAGGAAGTGATATTTTTGCCTTTGATGCACCCCAAGGGTTGAACTTGCATCTTGCCTTCTGTGTTGCCCCAGTGCCTACTGCAGTAAAGGAATAAATCTGAGCAGAATAAATGAATACATGAACATGTTTTGCTGGTTAGGATAACAGAAAAAAAAATCAGTGACTTGCTTAAGTTTGATTTTCCTTTGAAAAGTTCAGGCATTGCTGTTTTGAAATTTGTTTCAGTGTAGTACAAAGAGTTATGTTGGTATGTTTTGTGGTATAATATCTAAGAATACCATAAACTGAGCCATTTCTGTACCTTTTCTATAAGTATCCCCATTGTTTATACTTACAGTTTATCTGTTCGGTTGATTGGTCATAGATGAATGATAAATTAAAATTATTATCTGAAATCTCACCCTACTGATAAAAGGGTTGTGGTTTAAATGGGAGAAAGTTACATAGAGTTATTTAGATAGTGAATATTACTCACCTGTTGATATTGTTTGTGAACGACTAATGCAGGGACTTACAGAGGCATCAAATAAAAAGTCTATATCAAATTTTATGAAAATATGTGTGAACAAAGCAACTTCTTTAATAGCAAATCACTTGAGGAAATCACCTTGTTTTGCATTAGACAAAATGACTCACCTAAGTTTGGGCTCATCTATGATGACGCAACTGGGTCAGAAAGAAAGAATATGATCATATTTAACCATCTTCAAATTTTGTAGTGAATTTTGTTTATTTAGTTGCTTCCTGATGTTTCAAGATACCACAAATAATTGGCATATTCTAATGTGAATGTGTATTTTCACTGTAACGTGTGATGAGAAAAGTGATTTTAGCCTCTAGTCTTCTCTATTGGTGTCCTAGGAAATGTTCTCAGTTATTATTGTCATGAGAAATAATGCTTACCAAACACTGGAGGTGTCCCAACATGGGATCTAGTGCTCCCCATACTACTACCCTCCCTAATTAAAGTGCTAGGCACTATAGTCATTTAAAAAAAAATTTTTTTAAAAACAATTTATTTGTTTTAATTAGTTGTACATGACAGTAGAATGCATTTATACAATTTTCCTTCTTTAAAAATAATGCATGGCTACTGTAGACTACTAATTCATTGCATCCTGCAGCCTGGAGCCTTTGATCTTTAGTTTTCAGTTTTGTAATCCTAACTCAAACCCCCTGATGGCACTTCAAGCTCACTCCAGTGACAGATGATTAAGTGAATGCTGAGTGACTGAGTCCTGCCGGAAACTTCCCATGGAGGACAGTAGGGCAGGCACCTTCACAGGTTTTTCATGAAACACGAGCCACACTGAGATTCACTGTGCAAAAGCAAGTCCCCATGCACAAACCTGCATGGGTAACCTTGCAAAATGCACAGTGCCTGCACCAACCAAGGTCCTAAGGTACCCTGCTACTGTAAAGCCCTTGGACTGTTTAATCCATCAATTCCACAACTTTTTTGAGCAGGTAACTTTGTCGTTGTTTCCTCATAATTCATCTTTATGTATCATAATTTGGGGAACTCATTCTTATGGATGCTACAAAAAGTGAACTTCCATTATGGGCTCAAGAACGTGAACAAGCATCCTAGTGGTGGTGTGCTCTACAGTTTGCCAGTACCAATTGTCTAATGCGAGCAGTCTGTGTTTTGTTCTCTTAGTTGCAAGTGAACAGCAAATAAATATATAACAATATTATTAAGGATGGCCCCTTATAAACTAGATAGATTTAAGTTTCAGCATGAGAAAACCAACTTCCTGAATGTTTTGTCAAGTGGAATATGCATTTTCTTAATAACTTAGATAACTGTTGGAGGCTTCATTTTCAATATTTCCCCAACCTATTAACATGCCTTTATTCCTTGCAGTATTTGTATGTAAAGATTTTATTCAGAGATGAAGAGGACAAGAGTAACTATTATGTTATCACTGATGAAAGTATCAGGCACTCGAGATTGGTGGTGTTCATGTGATTTGATGCATTTTTAGTCTGCAGGAACCAGAAATAGAGAAACAAAAAGCAAAGCAGCTCCTTGCATTTCTGATCAAAATATTTTGGAAAAACATTTAAATTTGTTTTCTTGTGGTGCTAGGGATTGAACCCAGGGCCTCAAGAATGCAAGATATCATTCAGCTACCATCCCAGTCCTTAGTTATATTTTTGATATTGCAAAATGTAAAGTTACTCAGATTTCAGTTGGATAAAACATTCTGTCAAACCAACTTTTTTCCCTACCAGCAGGAAAGAAGGCCATACAAATTTAATGAACAGAACATGTTTCTTCTTAGTTTGGTCTTTTTATTCTGTCCCTTAGGCTTGGTGTAAATGAATAGTCACAAACATGAGGGATTTTTTTCCCTCTGAATAGAGCATATAGGTCACTAATGTCACCATTCCGTGTCTAAAATAACATTCTGCTTGAGTATGCCTCTACTCAGCCACCATTGAAGCATAAGCCCTACTTTTGAGGTGACTAAAGGAGTCTTGTGCTGAGCTGTGTCATTACTTTTGCTCTCTTTACATTGGATTCCTGGTATCAACATGATTTTGGTCTTCATCAGTTCATTGATAATTGCCTCAAATTAGGAGTTGATTTTGACAAATTCTTTGAATCTTTGCCAAAATGTAGTGAGTATGTTGATATTTGTAGTCTTCTAGAACATTTCATTTGTTTATTTTTCCCCATTAAAGTTACTAAATTGACAGACACAATATGAAGGAGGTTGTTGAGAATCTATCCTGTTTTAAATACTAATTAGTTTCAGAAAAATTGATTTTGCTTTTTGCACAAACTCTAAAGAACCTTATTCATTAAACAGATTGGTTCTTTCTCTGCAGGCTGTACTAAATGTGGAGTATAAAAATGCAGAATGCCCAAGGGATGGAGTCTCCGATGATTATTTCAATATATACTTGGTGTATGATTAATTTGCTAGGCCAGCTATGTATATTGATGCATTTGATCTGAAAATACACCAAAATTTTGGGATTTTTTGAGGGAATATTTTTAGAGGGTTTCAGGTAAGTACTTGGCTATATATTAATATTTTAAGAAAAGAAGATTTATACTAATGCTAAAAGATGCTTATTTACTCCACAGAGAAATGAATATTTTAAATGACTTTTTCTTTTTCTGTGAAATATTCATGTTCCTTATAGTAATATCAGCCTTAATTTTTCCCTTCCTTATGTTAATATGTTGCAGATACTTTTATATATTTTTTTGCTAAATGTAAAAATGACTTGAAATAAATATGAAATAAATGTTAGTGAATCTTATTCAATAGTCATTAGGCAGGCATATAATTTATATCAAGTATAGAGTTAAATGCTAATGGATAAAAAAGAAAAGTAATGTTAACCAGTGCTCTCTTGAAAAACATGTTTTTACTTTTCTCAAGTTTTACAACAATCTTGTGAAATAATGTTTATTCCATTTGCATACCTGGAAATAGGCTATTCCCAGAGGTATAAAACAGGAGTATATAATATAATTAATTAATTAATTGTTACAAAACAAACCCTCAAATTCTTAGTAACTGGGAATTAAATATTCCTCTTTAAGTTTCATAAGCATACTTTTTAGAGCACACAGATATTTGCTTGTACATAAAATTAGAAATCAGTGATCTACACTATTTTTAAATATCAGGGTGATTCCAGACTTTTAGGGCCTACATTATTCCATGATATGAGGAATTTTTCCTGTTCATTTCTCACTGTGATCTATACTAATCACAAGTGCATAATAGAATAATTTGTATTAAAACCCAGAAAACTTCAAGTATACTGAAATATATCTGGACTATAAACCTCATAAGGAAAGGTAAAGTACTAAGAATATGTTAATTCATCATCACATCCATGTCCATCAGGCTGATTTTGAGAAAATCCACTGGGTTAGCAGTACCTATGAATATGTAAGTTGTATTTAATGCATTGTTTTCATTACTTTCCATATGAGAACACAGTCACACACATCTACACAGACACAAGCCCACAGAAGCACAAATACATAGTTTATCAAAGTGGCTGAATCTGGAAATTAGAATTGAGAACTTCTTTGTTATAAAGTATAACATATCAGTATTACAATAATATGTATTATGGAGTATTTGATAAGGTCAGAATTGGATATAGAAAGTAATAATAATGATAATAATAGTAATAATTATCATACTAGAACAATTTTATGCTTTTAAAAAACCCTACAAATTAAAATGTAACTATGTTAAACTACTCTGATAAACAGCAAACAATGTTCCCAGCAGGCAGAATATTACTCGTTCATAGCGGTAATAGCTGTTAAACAAACTGAGCTAATGTTGTCATAGTCTCAATGACTAATATCTCAAGCATTTTGCTATAAAATTAAAATATTAAGATGAATCATAATGTATTACACAAATCAATTATTGTTTTTTGCAGGACATTGTTTTAGAAATATTTTTCTGCCCTACAAAAGTGATAATAATAAAAGGGCTTTCTTAGACATGTTTTGGTAGTCAAAAAAATAGCTAAGTTAACTACATTTCCTATTTTTCATCAAGCGTATTCTCACTTAGATGACAGTAACATTTTATACTTCAAAAGCATCCATTTTAAGCTAAGGCTGTATAATTATAGAATCTTTTTTTTTTTTTTTTTTTTTTTTGCAGATGAGGAAACTGTCAGCATACTCCAATAATTAGTTCATTTGTTCATGACTACTTCATAGTTTTCTCAACCTCCAGATACACTACACTGCAGGATTACCTCTGCTTCAACTCCGAGTCACCAAGTGTGACTCCTAGAATCATTGTTCAGACTCTAGAGTTGAGCTGGTAAAATTTCTTTTTAAGAACATTAATTGTATACACTCATTCATACAAAGATTAAGGCTGGATAGACTTTCATGTGCACTTACTTTCTTTAGTACCATAAAGACCTTTAATTCTTTAAAAATTCATATCTCTGAAATAACAATGATTGATATTCACACATACCTATCTGCATCTCAGAAATTTATTTACATATGTATTTAAATATATATGTAAACATATATAAATATACATATATTATTTATTTAATATTAATTAATTAATTAATTAATTCTTTTCAGTTATATACCAGGATACCAGGATACACCCTGACATTATCACAAATGCATGGAACTCATCCTGCTCCAGTTCAATCCCCAGCATGACCCCTCCCCCATTCCCTTCCTTCTGTTTACCAATTTCTCTTCAATCCATTTACAATTTACCTTTTTTTTTTTTTAAATTAGTGTCCTGTTGATATCCCTGATGCCAGGACCCATGGTGCCATATCCATGCATACCCATATAAAAGTTGATGGATTTATTCCACTATTTTTCCTTTACCTGTCCCTCCTTTCTTCTCCTCAGACCCTGTCATTTACTTTACTGATCTTTCTTCTATGGGTAAAATTCCCTCTGTGTTTTTCCCTTCTTTCTCTCTTACTATTTTTTTTTTCAGTATCCCCACCCCCACTGCCTTATTTTGGATTAGCTTCTGCATATCAGAGAAAACATTTGACTTTTGACTGTGACTGGCTTATCTCACTTAGCTTAATAATCTCCATTTCCTTCCATTTACCAGAAAATGCCATAATATCATTTTTCTTTGTGGCTAATACTCCATTGTGTATGTGTGTTGTATGTGTATATGTATCACATTATCTTTATCCATTCATCTGTTGAAGGGTTCTTAGATTGTTTTCATAGCTTGACTATTGTAAATAATGCTGCTGTACACACAATACAAGGGCAGTAGAACTAAAGATTTGCTTTTCAAAAGAAGAAATACCAATTAGCAACAAATATATGAAAAAAACATTCAGCATCTCCAGGAATCAAGGAAATGCAAATCAAAACTACACTGAGATTTCATCTCACTCCAGTCAGAATGGCAATTATCATGAATTCAGATAATAATAAATGTTAGTGAGGATGCAGGGGAAAGGGTACCCTCATGCATTGTTGGACTGGAATCTTTAGGGAGATTCCTCAAGAAACTAGGGATGGAATCACCATATGACCTACTTATCCCACTCCTTCAATACATCCAAAAGATTTAAAATTGGCATACTACAGTGATGCAGCCATATCACTTTTATTCACTATTTCTCAAAAAGTCAAACATAAAATTGCCATATGATTTGTAATTCCACTCTCAGATGTATGCCCCTAAGAAATTGAAAACAGGTACCTGAAGTCTTGTACCCATGTTCCCAGCTGCACAATTCACAACAGCTAAGTGTTGAAAGCAACCCAAATGTTCACCAGTTGATGAATAAACAAATTGAGTATATACTCAATATTGAGTATACACTCAATAGAATATTTTCCACGTATAGAAAAGAATGGATATACATGCTACAACATGCATGAACCTTGAAAACTATGCTGCGTGAAAAAAAACCAGTCATAAAATGTCACATATTTTATTATTTCACTTTTGAAATATGCAGAGTGAGCAAATCCATATAGACAAATTTAAATAGGTTTTGACAAAGGGTTAAGAGATGGAAAATGGGGAGTAACTACTTACTGATTATGGGGTTTTCTGCTCCTCTTCATTTCCCCATTCCCAATGGTTATGAAGTGGGTAATGAAAATATTTTGGAACTAAATACAGGTGGTGCTTATACAAACATTGTGAATATATTAAATGGCACTGAATTATTCCTGTTAAAATGGTTAATTGTATGTTATATGAATTTTACCCCAACACATTATTTTCAAAAAGAATGTATGTGTCCATGTTCTAATAACATTTTATTTACTAGTTTTATTCTTTTTAAAATTGAGCATTGTGCATTTATAAATTATTGTTAATATAATAATGGTGATTGTTAAGGTTCTTTAAATTATGGCAATTTACCATTTCTTAAACAAAATAATATTTTGCAATTGAAATATTACTTAACTTATTGAATTCCAGCCACTTACATTTTATAAGCTCTTTGGTGCAAATTGAGTTTGCTGATTTGAAACCCCTGTGAGAAGTTTCACAAATGGATCAAGCTATGTACATGTGTTTACTGTGGGTTTGTGTTGAGTAAATTTTTTATATGTATTATCTAGTTTATTTCTAAAAGCAGCTTCAGGAGGTATTTTATGTATTTAACAGTTGACCAAGGCTTAATATTGAATAGCTGTTCCAGTGGCAAAACTGATATTTGTTGTCAGATTGGTCCCAAAGCTAGTTCTATTAACCTTATAGCTTTTCTCTAACTGCATGTATCCCACAAAGATGAGTTAGCTGCAGCTGAGTCATGTTCCTCCCCACTTCTAGCCCAAACAGATGCAAAGTGAAAAATGTGTTGCTTCTTTGGGGGTGGTGTTTGTTACTGGATTCTCTAAAAGTGTCATGTTGAAATACCATTCAGTGTCACATTTTGGAGGACATTAAAGTCTCATTATGTGATCAAAGCATTAAGTATACAAAGGAGTTTGATGAAACCAATAGATTATAGTATTTGTTTGCTAATAGCTTTTAACATTAACCTGTTTTCATTATCAAGTACAATATATGTTCTTACGCTTAGTAGTATTCACTGAGTTAACATGCTGAATTACAAAACCACTGTTTTCAGTACAGCTCTCCTATCAGGGAAGACACATGATAAGTAAATACTTTTAGGATATTAGGGAGACACCTATAGCAAGAAAAGGTCTAGAAGCCTGTGTGTGCACATGTGGGTGTGTACATGTGCTGCATTCCTCACTGGAAGATTGACCAGAGACATTCAGGAAGTGATTGTGCAATTCATGTGGATGTCTCAGGAAAACTTTCCAGGCATAGGAAACATCCTATGAGGCAGGACATTTCTGAAAAACAACTAGGGGACCAGGTATTGCTGGATTACATAAAGGGAAGGAAGTAGAAGGAGGTAAATTCTTAGAGGTAGTAGGTGCCAGATTTTGCAGAGTTTTGAAGTCCTCATAAAGACTTCCAGTTTTATCCTAAGACAGATGGAAAGTCTTCAGAGTAAGCTGAAGAGGATGATCAGATTGCCATTTTAAATACAATATTCTGATTGTTGTGATGAATGGACTCCAGGGGGTGTGTGCAGAGATGAAATCAAGAAGACAGTTAAGGGGCTCTTATAGTAGTCTCTAGCTTCTTGCTATTCTAAGTGTGATTTTGGACCAGCATCCTCAATATTGCCAGGAACCTTCCAGGAAATACAGACTCCCAAGATCCTGCCCAGATAATGCCCAGGTGATTGATGCAAACTAAGAAGTCTGAGAAGCATTGGTCCAGGCAGGAGAAGAGAGTGGCTTGAGAGAAGGTAGTACAGGCAAAGGTGTTCAACAGTGGGGTGCTGGGTATGTCTTTACAGTATGGTTTGTTGATATTTCATGTGTGAATGAGAGGAGGAAAGGTGCACTGTGAGAATAGGAAGGTGTATTACTGCAAAAGTGCCAGGAAACTGAAGAATTTCCTGGAGGGGTTGGAAGTTACAAATTTGGTCCAAGACACTGTTAGACATAAAGGAAACTGGGATATACATATCTGGCAAGTAGGGATTGGGACTGGAATTATCGATTTGAGAACTGTTGGCATAAAGATGTTTTCTAAAGCCATGAAAGTAGATGAGCCACACAGAGAGGGCGAATTCAAGGACAAAAGTCTGAAACGCTCCAATGTCGGGTCTCAGGAAGAAGAGGAATCTCCAGAAGAGGACACTGAGGATGAATTGTAGGGTGATCACAAGTGACCCTAGGTGAGCATAAGTATAGAGGCCATCAAGCCACCACACACACCCAGTGAAGTTGCTGGTTTACACATTTGTTTTCCCGTTACACTCAGAGCTTTTCCATACGATGTGGAAACAGCATCTTGGCATTCTAAGATATTAAGAAATAAGCCACTGGATAAATGAAGAACTGCTTGCTTTATGTTAGCGTATTACTCGACACTTTTAGAACTCTTAGACTTACACCTTGGTGAAGACGAAACCCTGGCACACCTGGCTCTCTGGGTCATCTGCTTTTTTTGCACATGATCACTCACCTAAGTGCCTAGGTAACCTGGGTGGAAACCCTTGGTATTATATATAATGTCCCTTTCTCCTTAAGCTCCTTTAGTGTCCCCTTCTTACTATTTGAGTGTAAATACTCAAAATCCTTGTGTTTTTTCACCATACCTTCTTGTCTATCTCTGATAGAATTCACATACATCTTTACTAAGAATATTTTATCTGAATAACAGCTTTTCATCACAGAGAGCTGTTCTTGATAGATAATCTGGGGAGAAACCAGTGGAACTGATTTCCTTGTTTTCCAAGGAATTGAGGGTAAATCAGGTTTAGTATATTATGATCTATTTTTTCTAAGAACCAGACAAGAACTAAGAAGCAAGACAGTACACTCATTTATCAAATCATAGGCTTTTATTTGAAGTGTGTTTGCTTTGACCATTAGTTTGCTTTTCAAAGATTTAAGGTCTCGGATCTCAGATCTGAGAAATTTGTGGAGGGTACAGGGGCCGGGGACTGGGGACATGGGACCATATACCATATATGGTGTGTAGCTGAGTAGTCCAGGGGAAATTAGAACCCTCCAATTTTGTTTACTAGTATCAGTTTTATAAAAGTTTCAAGATAAGTCACAAGAGATGCTTCGACTGATAGATTTAAAATAGAAAAAAGTTTCCTAGCATGAGCTCTATAGTAAATAAGCACTGAGTGAAGACACTCAGTCTGTGAAGAAAGCTCTGCTGATGTTTCTTTGAGTGTGGACAACTTGCAAAGGAAGAGGGTCTGAGAGAGGGGAGCCTTGTAAGGCAGGGTGGACCTTCCAGGAAAGAGATAAATCCCAGGAGTAGTTTAATCCCTTTCTGTTTTTATCAACCAAAGAATTAACAGTAGCAGTTATGTTCAATTGATCAAATCCAAAACAATTTCTTTTTTATTTTTAATTTTTATACTTTTTTTGTGGATCTCGGGATGAACCCAGGACCTGGCACATGCTAGGCAAGTGCTCTATCATGGAGCTACCACCCACCCCACCCTGCCCTGCCACATAATTCTAGGGGAGCTGTTTTGTTCACGAAGTTCTGAACACCTCAGAACTCAGTGTACCACCTATGGCCTCAGGTTGATTACAGGAGGTAGAGGCAATTCATCCTCTTCCAAAAATAGGCAACACTTACTCATATCTTGATAAATAATAACACCTTCCCGCCTCTCTCATTTTTCTTCTTTTCCTTTATAATTTGACTTGGCATAACTACTTGTCATTATCAAGACAAAATCATTTTCAGAGGGACACAAAGCCATTTTCAGCCAGTGTGTATGACTGTCAGTGTAGTGTGTGCCACCACACTAAAGCTGCAGGCCAGGAACATACGTGACACAAGGTGAGGTGGGAGGTGACCCAGGTGAAGCAACTGACTCGAGGGGAGGGCAGCCATGTCACTTGGGGAAAAGGAAGAAAGGTTTTCATGGAAGAGGCTGGACTTGGCTTGACCTTAAGGGACAAATAGGGTTTGGGAGGTAAAGTAAGGGGATGTGAACATTTAGAAATGTTCATTGTATGAGCCTGTGGACATGAGGGAATCCAGATGGCAGCAGTTTGGGACGTGGTTGGGAGAAGTCAGATTCACCCAGGTGAAGCTCCCCTTGACTCCAGAGGTGCTGAGATGTTTAGAAAGCCTTTGAGCAGAGAGACTTGATGTCACTTCGCCTATGCTTTAAGTAAACAAGTGTGCCGCAGTTTAGAGAATGGAGGCTGACCTAGGAACTTGTGGGACAGTTGTGGAAGCCCACTCCAGGGATGGTGAGGTTGTGGGCAGGGGATGCTGGAGGTGATTCTGGAAGGGAAATGGAAAGAAGGATGGTGTGGATGTGTGAAACACTGGGATGTGAGGAAATGGGTGGGGGTTGACCACACAGGACTGGGCAGAGGATAGGTGCTCCGTGGCATTGAACACAGGATTCACGGAAGGATGTGTCTTCACTGGCAGTACCAATGCCATGGGGACTAGCTGGTTTGAAGGCATTTGATTCTGCTCTTGTGCTGAAGAAGGTGCAGGTGGAAATGTCACAAAGACATTTGTAATAGAATCCTGGGCTTAGCAGATAGACGGAGATACAGGAAGGAATTTGTCCTCATTTATTGTAAGGTAATAAATGAAGCTGGATGAAACAATGTCATCCTCTTAGGTGAATTTATACAATTAGTGTTCTAGCTCATTGCAAGAAATCTCTGGCTTTAAGTAATATATGGTGAAATATAACACACTTTTATCTCCAGTAGAGCAAGAGCTCGTGATAATTTCCTTGAACAAGGTGTGTAGCAAGAACTCTGTGGAAAACAGACTTTGTGTATATAATGGCAAATGCTTCCATGAACGTGAGCCCTGATACAGTGGAGACAGCATTTCTCTTGCAAGCATGACAATATGTTTGATTTCCAAGGGTGAAGTTTCTTGTTTGATTGTCAACCTCTCTAATTAGGAAGCCCTGAAGATCATTGCCTCAAGGTTGTTCAAGAGGAAAAAGCATTCACAGGCACAAACGTTTTACGTCCAGTAAGTCACTCTAGTTGACTGAATGCAGTTAGTTATCATAGAGACTTACCTGTTCGCTTCAGGCAAACACAGCCAACGGCATTGGTATTCAAGACAAAAGACAGCCATCAGTGTAAATTCTTGTCTACTATGCAAGGTGTATCTTTTGATCTTTTCAGAAAGAGCTAGAAAATTGGATGGTATTTGCAGGAGCCTTTCAGCTGAGAAATGTCAATAATGTAATCGTGTTGAGACCAGTACATGGAATTGACTTGTTGGGAGATGGATACAGGTGCAGGGATGAAATGTGTATCTGATTATTATATAGAACTGAGTTTCTGCATGAGATCCTGGGTCGCCAGGCTACATCAGGAAGCAGCATTAGGAGAATATGATGAATCCTCTGAGCAGATTTCCGAGTAGCAACTCCAAATCTGAAGTTTTCAGAAAACAGAAAGAAATAAGAAAGTAAATTTCCTCCTGCTATTTGCATTTGCAGAGCATAACCCAATTTCCTCCATTTGGTGGATAATCTGGTGGCTGTAAAATCAGGACAGGTCATTCCATTTTCCTCCAAGTGAAGCACCTCGATTTTATGCTAAATTTCTGCAAGCTGAGCAAGTGGGAGTTATAAGTTGCTCTTAGCTTTTTTTTCCTATGCTGCAGGTTGTGTCTGCTTAGTTTAAAAGGCATATCCAAAACGAACAGCATTGGCGAATAAAATAACTTGATTTTATAATTGCATAAGTGTGTACCTTTGGTTTTACTTTTTTTCTCTTGTTCATTTAATTGGAACTGTAATGAATTTTGTCTTTCATTATCTGTTATTAAATTATCTATGAATAGAAAGGAGAAGAAAAAATATAGACTCCTAAAAAACATTTATTTGTTTAATGCTTATTTCCATGCACAGATAATATTTTTTTGGCACTACACTATTCTCTGTGCAAAAGAAGTTTTTTTTTAATTTAAAAAATACAAAGAGTTATATTTTTTGCCAGATTTCTTCTAGTTACATCAAAATATGGACTTCCATAGGTTGGTGTTCTGTGACTCAGAACCCTTGCTCACGGGTGTCTTTGAAGGACTAGGAAGTAAAGGATGCAAGGGACCTATTTTTGACTCACAGGATATGTTCTCATTGAATTCTCCTTCTTAGAAAGGAATTCAGGATTATGATAATTCTGGTCATATTGGTATTGAATATCTACAGTGTGCCACAGATTGGTATAAATGCTTCCCTTTGTTCTCTCGTTTAATCCTTACAGTGCTTTGAGGTAGTCACTGTTACTCCCATTTTATGGATGAGGAAAGTGAGATGCAGTAAAGTCAAGTACCAGTCAAGGTTTCAACAGCTTATAAGTAGTGGTGTCAGGATTTAAACCAAGTGACTTGACTCTAAAGCCTACATTGAATAACCCACCTTGAAGTGATTAACAATGATATGAGCATCCAATTTTATCATGAGTATGAATTCACATCATGGGAGTCTAAATCAATCACCCTGTCTTTTCTAAAAAGGGGGAAACCTTAGATTCCTTCTATGATAGATTCCTTCTGTTGCTTTGTTCATCTGTTTGGAGAACATAAATTTATTCATTTCATGTCATATGATTCCAGGAAGAATCAAAAGATCTTAAGAGGAGAGGTTTTGATTTTTGTAGGAATATCCGCCCCTCCAAGTGATGTTCAGTATATTATTTTTCAGTAATAGGTTCTTAACGAGTGTTCTAAGGAAATGCAGTTTGTATGTTTTTTCAAGCTCAAATGCAGATAGAAATGTGCTGCTTAATATTCTTGGGTAAAATGTTGATTAGGTCTTGGAGATAGCTTATTGGTAGAGCACTTGCCCAGCATAAATGAGGGCCTGGGTTCAATTCCCAAAACCCACCCCTTCCAGACACAGTTAAAAAGCTGACTAATTGATTCTGCTTATATCATCACATTGCATGACCTTTTTCCCATTAGCATTGCTACTCAATCAAGTGCTAGAATCTTCTATCACTCAGCTTCCTTATCTGTAGAAGGGGATAATGCTATGTCTACATGTGGTTTCAAACTTTGAATGAGGAATTGGTTATATTGAAACATTCTATATGTATGTGCATGTGTGTTTATAATAAAATATATCATATGTGTAATGCTTGAGTGTAAAATAGAGGTAAAGTAGTGAAGTGTCAGTTGTACTTTAAGTTTAGAGAACAGTAGGTCCATTTTGAAGTGCTTTGGGAACAAGGAAATGGTCTGAGGCGGTGGAGGAATTCAAAAGGCAGCTGCTAATGAGAGCAAACATTTAAGGCAGTGTGAAAAATCTGTGGCAGAGGTTATGGGACAGTTGTTTACCTAGAGGAAGGGAAGGCAAGTCTGCAAACAGAGCCTGCGGGTCTTTCTGTAGGGGGTCACTCTGTTCAGTGCAGAGCGGAAGCAGAACATCTTGAACATTTACTTTCTTGATCTCTGTGCTTTGCCATCTTAAATAAACAATAGGTAATTGGGCAAGGAAAACATACTTTACAAACTTTAAACATGTTGGAAATGAAATTAGTGCAAAGCTATTCTCTAGCCCTGCTTCTGTATGAAGCATAGAATTTAAATGACTTACCCCAAGTTACTGAAAGATGAAGAAAGTTTTTTCAAAGGAGAAACTTAGGAACACAACTGTAAAGAAAATCTCTTGCTCCTAGAGAGAGCCCAAAAAGGAACATCATTCTAGAACCTATTATCTCCAATTTAAAAACATCATAGCAAGATAAAGGGTGTCTCCTGCTGAGCAGAGCAGAAGGCTCATGGAAACCCCAGAGTGAAACCCCTTTGAGAATGAGCATAGTCAAGGGTAACATGGGTGGAAGAATTCAGAGATCAGACTGGATCAGATCTGCCCATCTGTGCCATCAAAGTGGATGACAAGGGACACAGGAGTCAAGGTGGCAATAGGAACTGAGGAGTAGATTTGTGAGTAGGTGACAGAAGCACATCACACTAAAAGCAGACATAAAGGGAAACACAGAATGAAAGTTCAGTTCTCTGTAGTCCAAAGGTTAGTATAATGTAGGATAGGAATGCCTACAGAATAATATCATAGATTATGAAATAAGAGATTCCTGTTGTATTCTGTGTATGCTTATGAAGACAACCTGAAATTACAAATTATAACTCTACAATTGATAATAATTTTTGTTTGATTTCCCACCTTACTAGGTAGGGATGGTTAGTGGGGCTGGACCTAGAATTATGTCAGCAAGTTCATGGTGTATGATCCCTCTTCCAAAGTCACTTTTGATTTTCACACACCTTCTATTGCGGGAATACCCAGTGAATGCAAAATTCTGCTCTCTAGCAGTTCTTCTCCCTCCTTTGTACTCGAGGTCCATGTAGGGGGGAGACTTAGAGACCTCTGTGAGGATGTGGTAGCCCCTTGTTTGTGTTGATTCCATTGTGTGGCCTGTGCTCTGGTTCTGGAATGGTCATTTGGATCTGCTGTGGGCTGTTTGATCTAATTCTGTTCTCTGACCTATTACTTGCATTTTCTCTTGAAATCTGCAGAATGAGGTTCTTGTGCTGATGACCTCTTGCTTGGTGCTACATGTACCTTCTGAAATCTGGCTGGTGTTCATTTCTTTTCTTCAGCTCAGGTGGCCCATCCCTTAGTCCAAGGTTGCCGGCCTTTCGTTTCTGCCAGAGTTCAGACCTTACAGCTTTTCCTGTCTGCTTGCTTTGACTTCTGAAACCTTTCTGCTGTGCATAGGCCATAGGAGGCAGGACCATTTTTCCTATTAAAGTTACAAAGAGGAAAATGACCAAAACTCCATGGCTTCCGTCTTTCCTACCCCATTTCCAAAATATTGACCAAAAATTGGGAAGCAAATGACAGCCAGCTTGCCTTAGTCTTATTTCTGATTTATTCCCCCAAACTCCAAAGACGGAAGAACATAGATTGTCCATTTTGCTGTGTGGGACTGGCCCTTTGGTGTAAAAACTTTCTTATTCAGACAAATAAACCATAGATAATTATTATAATAAGCCATCATGCCACATATGTTCATGACATACAGACCAGACATTAATTATCATTATCTCCGAGTTGTATGGCTACAAAAGATTAAATATATGCTTACTTTACCTCCTTTAAAAATGTTTTATAAATCTTCTACAATGAATAGTTACTTTATATGTTTGGAAAAATTGAAAAATAGCACTTAAAAGTTACACAGAGGGCAACTGAAAAGAATCTTGGTTTTGCGGCTTAAAGAAGTGCCTCTGGTTTTATCATGAGAGGTGAGATGGTGCAGATGCGAATGGACAGAAATGGATGAAAGATCTGAGAGCAGCAATGACAGTGAGGCAGAGAACCCTGGACATTAAAAGACCAGCTTCAGTAGGGGCACCAGGTGTTAGTCTCCGGGTCAGTGTTCCTTCAGAGATGCTGCCAAGGAAAGTAGAGAATGTATGGTAGAATTCCAGGAGAGGCCAGATGGTTCACTTGTAGAATCACAGCTGAGTGCTTTGTTTACTTGTTGTTGTTGATCTTCCACTTGTAGCTAGGGGATCCGACAACGTCTTGATGTCATGGATCAGTTAAAGGAGAGCTTTGCTTTTGTGAGAAATAGGTCACATCTTCATAAACTGCTGTTGGGGTGCTGTGGGGGATGTTTTGGGGTCATGTTTGCTGCATCATATTTCTGCTAAGTCCCTGGCCAAGACCACTCCAAATAAAGGAAGCTCAGGGGATGTCCCCACTCCTTGTACATCAGATTGCTTCTGGGAGCTCTTCCTGGAGAGACTCTGCAGGGACTCCCGCATTCTTACACAGTTTATCCGACATGTTTTCCTTCTTCTCAACCAACCTCTGAAATTTTAAGTTTCCAAGGGGTGGACCTCATGTCCTTTCTGTTTATTATATTGTTGCTAAGAAAGACAATACCTGTGATTGAGACTCTTTGATCAAAAGCTGTCAAACTCATCAAATGGGAGAACATGCCAGAAGGAGGAGCCATTTCTTACTGCATCATGACCAAATAACTTCAAGGGAAAGGTGCCAAAATATATTGCATATGGTCTTAATGACGTTTGTTAAAGAATGACTAAAATGCAGTTTGGTAGTGAGCACCATTAGGCACTTGATAAATCCCAAATAAACATGGGTGGAATTAAATTGAACTGAGACATAACAGGAATTTGGTAAGTGACTTTATCAATAAAGATGTTTGTGGTCTTACCTAGGGAAAGGAATTTCCTGATGTTTTAACTTGCTTTACTAATCTTCTGGAAGCAACCGTGGTACATTTTGTCCTAAATAAATATTTCTCGGGGGAGTACTCAAGTGGCTATTAAAATTTTAAGCACCCTGCATCTTTTGAAATAAATGCATTGCTTAGCAAGTACAAATGTGAGTCTCTCCAACATTCTCTCGCCCCACTGACTTCTGCCTAACGGTGCAAGTATTCATTTTTAGGTGGAAAGAGAGGTCAAGGCCATCAGAAATCAGAGTTATCCTGATGAATGACTGTTTCTTAAATGACTGCAAAATTTGTTAGCATCTCCACCAAGACATTTTTAAAATACTAAATAATGTCTGTGGGTTTAGTAAACATTGCTAATAAAATTTCCAATGAGATAACTCTTAGTGAATAAAAAAAATGTTTTTTGGTTTTATCACCATATGCAGGAATTTGAGTGAAAAGTAAAATTCACGGAGAATGTATTTCATGCAGCAGGAGCAGCTTGGAAGAAAATCACAGATGCATGATAAGTCAAGATTTTTTAAAAACAAGAAGGGAAAGTTTGTGTTTCCATTTTTCATGAAGGACCAATATTAATAAAACATCTGTTTGGGGTTAATTTTTGGTGCTACATATTGCTGTGCTGTGACATTTAGGAGCTTGTCCTCCATTTTTAATCTGTTAACAATGAGAGGATAATAAATGTTTTGAATTAACTGAAACTTGTTGGAAATACATGAAGTGCCTCTGAAATTTAATAGAGCTTCATATATCTTAGTTTTCCTTTAGGAACACAAATGCACATATGTAAGCAGATCACCACCTTGCATATTTTGCCATAGTTGGCTCATTGTATAGACTGAACATAAAACTTATCGAAAGACCCTGGTCCTCACTCTCTGCTTTTCTGAAGTGCTCTGTGTCATTGCTTATATCACACCTTTGCATCTGGTCTCCCTGTTTTCTTATTTGCCAGCTTGTCTTTGACATTTCTTCCTTCACTCCCACTCCACTGTACTTGGTTTCCAATGCAGTAGCCTTCCCGCCATGTTTTTCTTTTTTTACATTTTCTCCATCTAGATCTTATTTTGCTTCCTCCATTTGCCCATGCCAACAGCAAGCACCATATGATTGGCCGTGATCTCTGACTTCTCGAGCCACGGGTCAGCTTGTATGGATTCCTGCTGAACATCTCCATGAGGCCCTCACACAGCAAGCTACAACTTCACCCATCCAAAGAGGAGCTTGTGATTTTTCTTCCACCCTCCTGACACCTTTCCTGACATGAGTACTTGGCATTTTCCAATCTTTAACTGACAAAAGAAATTCTTCTGGCTCCTTCTCACCAATACTTGGTCATGTGATGACAAGTTTGATTGATCAAGCTTTATTTAATCTCAATCTATCTTTTCTAGCCTTCTTTCTTATGACTTTAATGCTGGACTCAATATTTTTTTTGCCTTTAAACAGCAACAACAACAACAGCTCCATAGCACCAATCACTTTGCCTTGTTCATTGGTCTTTTTATAATTATTACTGTTTGCCTTCTTGCGTGAAATATGATTGCTTCTAAATCAGTCACCTAGGCAAAATGTAAAATCCCAACAATGAAACCTGGGTCCACAAATATGTCAAATTCATTAGTATAAAAGTCTTCACTGTCTTTGTATTTTAATGAAATACAGTCTGAGAAACTTTTAACATAATTACCTTACGAGAATAATTATTGTGATTCTGACTTGCTAATATGAAAGTGATCTCTGTTAACGAACAGAGAGCTATGCTATTGTCTTCTATCTCTTTGCCTAGTAGATTCCCACTAAAATATCTTCCTGGATTAGGCTGATGCTATGACTCTGTGACAATGTGGAGAGTGATGGCTCTTCCTTTTATTCCTTTCATTCTGGGGAAAATAGGATTCAACATATAATAAAAACTTACTATGTTTTACAAAATGTAGATGGAATTTGTTGTGCATACTGTATTGTTAGTCTTCCAGATTTCAGTTTCATGGAAACATTTTATGTGCTTTTACTAATGTTCTGTACAAGAGAATAAAGATAGAACTAATCCAAGTCATGGGGTGAGGTGTACACTAGGTACCTCTGGTCCAGCAGTCAACCTGATTAGTCTGCAGCAGAACACAGTTTGTTGACCAGCAAATCTCCCTGTAATTACACTTCTCTTATGTCATTTTGAATCACTCTTTAGTTAGGCATTGCATTTGTAGAATTCTATAGATTATCTCCTACCAGTACAAAACCCAACAAACTTTATAATCGAGAACTATTTTAAAGCCAGTGGAAGTCCTGGATGGCATCCTGAGTCATGTTGTAGTTTAATGTTAACAAAGCAAAGTACAATCAACCAAACCTGATGGAGCAGCATGTCATCAACAATGACATTTCCAAACCTGATGCTACTGATAGGGGTTTTATTAGTTAATTAAATGTGTGCAAATTACATGCACTGTTGCGGATAATGTAGAAGAGGACATGCTTGCTTCATTAAAGCTCAATTTCCTTTTCAGAAATTATCACTGTATTAAATCATTTAGCTTTCTAATGGAAGCCATCTGCATGTCTCTAATCTTTTTATTTTGTATTTCAATCCACACTTTGCTTAGGTGAGTTTGTTTATAGTTTACTTTTGGTAAGTCTTGAAATAATTTTTGCAGAATATCAGGGGAAAAAAATCTCATTCAAATAGAACAGATTTCCAATAATCTGTAACCCATTTATCTGAGTAGACTTGAAATACAGCAGGGACATTGAAAAGTTTCAGCAAGAATTTATGCCTTATTTATACATAAAGCAAGATTCCATTCCCTACTTTTCTATCTCTCTCATGACTTTTGCTCTGATTTATGGATTTTGTTTTACTGAAATCAAGTAAATCAAGCATTTATTTGAAACTCCCAGTCTGTTTTCTAATTTATACTGTTTGTACCCCTTCCAATTATGAATTCCTTCAATTATTCATTCAGCAAATATTGACTGTCCCTGAGATACAGTGGACACTGTTCCTGATGCTAGGAATGTGTGGGTGATTACAAAAGAAACAATGTCCCAACCCTTGGGAAACTTATTTATTATTTATACTTTCAGCCTTAAAATTTCACCATCAATGCACCATGTGGCTTAGATGGAAAAGTACTTTGCATTCAGAAGTATTCTATAGGAGCTTGCTTTAAAAAAATACTAGCCGAAAGAAATTCATCCTTTCTCCAAGGTAGCATCTACCCTGATACTAGAGGTTAAATATCACAAAGAAAGGCCAGGGGGTATCACCTGCTTCCTTCCTGTGGGAGTGATCTGTGTCCTCTCTTCATAATTAGTCTCACGGGAGGTTTGTCACTTGCATTGCTTTTTCCAAAAATCCAGCTCCTTCTTCCATTGATGTTCTCTATTATATTGCTGTTTTCTATTTCATTGATTTCTGCTTTTTAAATTTTTTTCTAGTTTTTTTTTTTTTTTTTTTTTTTTTGTGGTTCTGGGGAGTGAACCCAGGGCCTTGTGCATGTGAGGCAAGTACTCTACCAACTGAGCTCTATCCCCAGCCCTTTTCTAGGTTGTTGAGGTGGGAACTTAGGTTACTGATTTGAGACTTGCTTCATTTCCCCAACACGTTCATTGAGTGCTACAAGTTATCCTTGAGCACACTTTGGCTGGGTGTCATGAATTTTGATATGTCATACTTTCATTTTCATTCAGGTTAATGTATTTCTCTTAAAAACATCCCTAGCAACATCCACTTTAAACCATGGATTATCTAGTAGTGCATTACCCAGTTTCCCAGGATTGGTAGATTTTTTTTTTTTCCTGTTATCTTTCTGTTATTTATTTCCATTTTGATTCTCTTGTGGTTAGAGAAAATATGGTGTATATTTCTAGTTTTTAAAAACATGTTGAGGTTTTATGGTGCAGTATGTGGTTCATCTTGGTATGTGTGCTGTGTGTACTTGAAAAGAATGTGTATTCTGTTGTTCTTGGGTGTTCCGCAAGTATCACTTAGATCCTTTATGTGAACAGTGTTGTTGAGGTCCTCTGTATCCTTGCTCCTCTTCTACTATGTCATTTAAGAGAGGATTATTTAAGTCTTAAAATGCAATTCTCAACTTGTTTATTTCCCCATTCATTTCTGCTTTTTGGTTTTTCAGCATGGTGGTTGATTGATAAGCCCAAGATTACTGTATCTTTTTGCTGCCTTGACTCTTATCATTATGTAATGTCCTTCTTGGTCTTTGGGTCTTTTCTTTCTTTGCTGTTACTGTCAGATATTAAAATTCCTACCCCTGCTTTCTTATTGTTATCGTTGCATGATATACAATGACTGGAAGTTCTGGATCCCATATGACCCACACTGGTGCCCTGTTGGGCAGGGAGACCTTTTACTGCTCAGTGTGGGAGAAGTCTTGCCGTTTACTAGGTTTCCTCTACTGCCACCCCATTACTGGTTAGAAGTATGGGCTCCTCATATGGTCACCACTGACAATACAGAATAAACCCTAACATTGTCAATAATTACTTTAAAAATAAATGGTTTAAATATACAGATTAAAAGACAGGTTGTGAGGTTGGATTAAAAACCATGGTCCAACTTTATACTATCAACAAGAAACTTACTACAATGCCAATGAGGCAGGTTTTTTGAAAATAAAAGGATGGACGAAGACATATCATGGAAACATTGATGAGAAGGAAACAGGAGTGGCTATGTTAGAGGACAAGTCCATCAAGGAAAGAACAATCCTAAATGTGTACGTATTTGCATGGAAACATTTTCAAAATGTCTCCATTATAGCTCCCATCATGCTTTTATTTTCAAAAGCAGGGATGAAAATGGAGTTTTGTCAGCATACTTTACATTTTTATTGCAATACTATCGACGGCTCTGGCATGTAGAGCTATTAATAAATAAAATATTTGTTGGTGATAATCATATTTGGATATTCTACTTTGTGGAGAACTGGAAATCCAGAAGCATGCTGAATTTGTTCACTTTTGCGATTATTTTAACAACATTTGAAGTAACTGTTTTAACGGTTTTGTCACTCGAGAAGACTGTCAGTGCTTTACAAGAAGGCATGAAAATACCAGAACTATAAAAAGAAAGAAGCTTCAGTCAACTTTTTGTTAATATTTCTAGCTTTAAAATTATCATCATTAAATCCCTATCTATCAAGACAGTGTATTTCAAACAATCAGTTTTCTCCATGGCCTGCTCTACCCAAGCTGACAAGTGATTATGCAAACTGTGTCATTATTATATTTTTTTAAAATGCCAATAGACATCCCCCCTCCAAAGCAGCAAGGAACTACTTTTCAAATTCACTTAAATGGCACACATTATTCTGTCTTTCTCTGGCAGCCCTTCAGTCGTGCCCAGAGCTTTATGGGTAGATGCCTTTAAATTGTGGAGGAGACAGAGTACAATGTTGCATTCATTATTCCAGACAGTTGTCATCATATTGAAATGAAAACTCCTTTTAAAATTTTAATTAAAATCCCAGAATCGGCATGCCCTTTGGGTTTCTAGATAATATAAAGGTTTTTGAATTATCTGGAAATACTGATTTTTTTTTCAAACAGGACATTCCCCAATAAAGAAATAGATTTCAAGCAGAGCCTTCTGCCACTATTTGTTCTTTATATGATAAACATAGAAGAAGCATCCCCAACTTTACTTGAATAAGGTGTTTAAATAAAGGTATTTATTCAAGGCAGATTTATAAAACATTGATTAAAAACAGTTCTTTTAGCACGTGAAGAATGATACCACATTTTTTTTTCAGTAAAAATACAGAAGATCATAAATCTATATAGAGCTAATTTCTGGGGCCAGTTAATTCAGAGGCTCCAGAAGTCCAGTATTATTAAAATTGGACTTTCGTTAATCAGTTGGAGACTGGTGGGAAGGTTGAATGGGCATTCACCCATGCCAGAAAAATCACTCAGGATTATGTCAGATGGATTTAAACAACCAAATCTGGTTAGTTTAGATTGTGGAAAAAACCGCGAATGTAAAAGTAATGAATAATCTTGGATATTGTTCATCTAGCATCTGTTATATGTAGGTATCATTAGGTCATAATTCTTCCTTAGAAAATATTGATGATGTATGATACCTTATTCTTCAGTGTCCATATTGACCTTTATTTCCATTGGGTTGACCTACTTAGGTAGCCAGTCTGCCTGCCTTATCCATTTGATAAACTGAGAAGAGGGTTAGTGAAAAAAGTAACCTAGGAGAACACGAATAGATAATAATCTCTTTGATAAAAATAGAGTCTACAGCTATATGGCAGATGTTTTATTCTGAGTTGCAAGTCTAGATTGAACTTTAAAATAGTTCTTGACATCCACATTATCTATTCGAAAGATGACAGAGATCTGGTTTCATAGCCAGAGGAGTAATGATTCAGGATATATTGTGATTGAGGAAGAAGCTTGGCAGGGGCTGGGAATGTAATAGCCTTTGAGTGGACATCCTAGACCCTGACACAGTGCCAGAGATTACAAAGGATTATGTTAAATGGATTTAATAGGCCAAATCTAGTTAGTTTAGATTTTGGGTAAACTATTAATGTGATAATGAGAGATAATATTGGTTCTTATTTTCAAACAACATAATTTGGGTGATATTTAAACAAATTAACCAAAACAGTTTTATTGGAAATGGAGTATAATAAGTAGTTTTATAGAAAAATCACATTTTACTTGGACATTTCTTATAATTCAATTTTTGTTGGACCATTTCTGTTTTATTTATTCCTTTAACACATGTGAGGTGCTTGGAACTGAATATACAGGATGAACAAAACAAATAATTGTGTCCTTAGTGGGAAAGACAGACAATTAACAAATAATTCATCCAATACCATTCAGTATCAGGCAGCAGTAAGACTTTGGGGAAACTGAACACTGGTGTGGACAGGCAGAGAAACATACAGTGCAGTGTCATGTGGCAGTGCATCCATCCTTAAGGAATCCCAGAAGCTGATGAGGCAACTTCTGTGTATAGGCAGAGACTCTAGAGCCGATGTTGAGATCAGTCCAATGCTGTTAGAGTCTACCACTCATCTTATTGATAATAGAGTCCACAATTGACTATCCCTCTTCCCATTATTCTCTTGTCTAATTAACCAATTTTGACTATGGAACCTAGGGCTACCTCAGTCCCACAGTGATAAAAACATTCCTTTCATTGGGTTATTTAATTGACCTGTTTCTGGCATTTTGAAATAAAGATTTACTTTGGGACTAGATTAATTCTAATGGATTTGCTTCCATTTTTTCCATCTCTTCTTGCACCCTCTCTATATGTGTGTGTGTGTGCCTGATGCCTAGTATGCAGGTGAGGTTTTTTACAGTGCACACTTGGCCTGACATAGACACTGTGTGCACCTAGGTAAGATTTACTATTGAAAGAGAGATTTGAAGTAATAAGGCATAGATGCTGCTCCTTTGGAAGCGATGTCTTTATCTACTGGAGTCATTTTGGATCTCTGTCTCTAACATTTAGTTTAACAATTTAAATGACTGGAGAGATGAGAGTAAATGGTGGGCGAGAAGAGATTAATGAGACAGGTACTCAGCTAGATCTGCCTGCTTGTTGATATGTACATTTGGGGGAACCTGGGCTATCATTCACTGTCTGAACTTTAGGCAAGCCATAGAATCTCCTTGCACCTTGCTTAGCCACAAAGCGACAGTTTTGGTTAGATACTATTTTAGTGCTTTCCAGTGTAGGATGACACAATTCTATTATTTGTGCCATAGAACCACAGGCAGAGAAAGAATTTAAATGTAGGCATTCTGGGTTTGTTTTTGCCTTCTGCTGCTTGTTTTTTCAAAATGTGAATTCAGCCTTTATCTTTTTGGAGTCTATTAGAAAGACTTCACTTTGGTTGAAACCCCCAAAATCAAACTTGTTGGTAAGGAAGATACAAACCATGTCCATTAGCCTGTATCTCAGAGGTAGCTGATAGAATGCAGATAACAAGAAAATCATTCTTGAAGGACACACTAAACTATGACTTGTTCTCTTATATAATTCTGTTGTGACCAGACAGATGGGTGACTATAAAGAAAATATCTCTCTATTCCCTTCAGAGACATATGTAGGGTCGTCCTTCCTTCAGTACTGTCATGGAGCTGCCTGCAATTAGCTACAGAATGTTAGCCACCCTGCTGGATGCAGCTCAACATCTCCCTCCCTGGCATATAATAGTACAGAAGTGACATTAAACCTATCAAACAATGGTGTTTAGGCAGCATGGCATCTCACAAACCCAGCTGTTGGTGCTAGTGATTTTATTTTTCACTGGAGGAGATTCAGGGGGGAAATGTAATGAATGGACATGCGTATGCTTACTTTTAATGAACCCTAAGTTAACACTTTGGTCTTTTTCTGTCCATTTATACGCAAAAGACCGCATTTCACATCATAAGGAAATAAACACACTAATAACGCAACCTCTTTTCTTCATTCAGAGCCTCTGCTTCCAGAATTAATAGCTTCCTAGTAGGGGATATTTGACAGTGTTGCCAAACTCTAAATAGGGATTTAATTCAGAGACAAATTTACATCACTTTATATTTTGACTTCTAATTCCTCTGACAACTGAAAAGAAAGAAGGAAAGAATAATGAGTGATTTCATAAAAAAATGGAATGACCCCTACATTGAGTCCATGAGAATCTCTCTCTTATTATGAGTGCACTCTCTTTAATGATACTCTGAAATTTAAAAAAAGTAGGTCAGATTGATAAAATGAAGCCTTTAATGAGTGATTCAAAACCTAGGATGAACTAAACCATTTTATGTTAATTGCATAAAGAATTCCTGATTTGTGGTCCATATCTCTATTTAGTTGACTCTCAGGTCAAGTTCATTTGTTTATAATTGTATGACATTAAATAAACATACTTTTGTCTTTATTTCATATCTTTTTCTTTAAACTTCACTTAGTAGCAACCCTAACACCTACATGTTCTACTTAGCAGATATTCTTTCAATGATTAGGTTTCTGAGTGTCTGATGTCCCATGCCCTATCCAGGGCCTTAAAGCTGCACAAGTTACAGTTGTTTCCCTCAAGGAGTTTGTAACCTGTGTATCTAGTACTGTAGCTGACGTCATGTCGATCTCAGGAGTACCTGTGGATCTTTCTGACTGATGCCTAGGGGTCACACCAGGAGGTTCTGATCCAGTGGGTTTAAGAACTCTTAAATCAATCATCTTCAAACTTTCTGAACTGATTGCAAAAATAAGTTACAGATGGACACTTCTGAAGTGAATCAAGTACTTTAGATATTTCTGAAAAAGACTGTAGAGAACATAGACCTACTCCAGTAGCTTCATTTTAAGAGAAAACCTAGAGATGATGGAGTAGGTAACAGAAGCAAAAGCAGCATTAGGAGAGACCTGATGAAGGTTTATTCCACGTTCAAACACATCTATGCTGCATCTGAGAAGTTGTAACAGGGTTGTATGTGAGTCCCCCTCGCTAGGTGTCTGCAGGAGCATCCTCTCCTGCAAGAGAGGCAGTGACTTCCCTGCTCTGGGGTTGAATGACCCAACAGAGAATGAATACAGAAGTACCAGTAACATTTACTCATGGGTGGTGAGACAGAAGGGCAGGCAGGAGCCAAGGTGTGGCTCAGCATAAATACTACTAATGTGGCCTTTGCTGATATTTGGAAACTTGAAATTGGTGTCAAGACCCCTTAAAAAGGCTGACCTCCAATCCCCCATCCTTTATTTTAGAATTAGGTTGAATAAATACAGGTAAACAATTAGTGAAATAAAAATATTAAGCAGAATACTCTAGGTTTCCTACCTGTCTTTATCAAATAAGTATGGATCTGATCATCACATTTTTCATTTTATTTTTGGTACATTAAGTTGAAAATGGAGATAAGTTGAAGCCTAATTTCAGTCTTCCCACATAGAAAAAAAATTGTATTCAAAATTAACCCAGTGCCTGGAGACATAAATCATTCTATGATGCTTTTGGTCTTTGATTTTATTTCTAATCATCCCATTTTGGAGGAATACAGTATAATCTCATTGACGATGATCATCATAGATAAGTGATCCTTTCTTCCATCCATCTGCCCTTTTCATGGCCACATGCCCCTCCGTTCTTTGAAACCTATGTTACCCTGGTCTTCATAAATTAAAATAGCTCTTCTCTAATATGGCATCAAGCCTACTTAATTATTCATAAATTATTATTTTCTTGATTATTCTTCTGACACGAAGGTAAACGACATTTAAAGTCTAGACTATTTTTGGAACTCAGAAGAGCAAGCAGAACGATGGCTTCAAGGGAGGGGTGCTGGAAGCTGCAGAATAACCCAGCAGAGCTAGGAGAGGGAGGGGTGTCCCCTTAACACTGAGCTCTGCTTAAAGGACCAGTATCTTCACATGTGCACAGGGAGAATTTCATTCTGCCTCAGCTCTACTTAAATATTGGATGGCAGGGTGTGGTTTACACCCGTCCATGGCTGTCGGAGCGAGTATGGATCTTGCTGACCCTTTTCTGCCTGCCCACCAAGAGTCACAGGGAAGAGGGGACTGTGGGTCATCATAAATCCCCCAGTGTACTTCTGCCACTGTTTTACAACCAGGGGGAAGAATGGCTCTTCTCATCCTCCCTTCTCCCATGGCGTGGATTCAGACAGCCCTTCGCCCAGTGGCCCTCCTGGCGGTACATCCTGTACAACATGGAAATAGGCAGGGCTTCCTGGCAGTTCTGCTTGCTTCCCTTGGCTCCACTTTCATGACAGCTTCCTGTGCCAGGCCAGTTAACTTTAAAACTTCCCTGCCATTGACTTCAGACATTGGATAAAATGAGAGGGATGGCAGAAATGTCGTCTCCCTAGAGCTAACAGAAAATACAACTGATGCATCCAGGAACTTTCCTGTACATTCTTGAGAGTCAAAATTAGAACTTTCTTTTTTGTTGTGTTTTTGTGTTGGGTATTGAATCCAGGGCCTTTCACATGGTAAGCACACACTCTACCACTCAGCTACCTCCCAACCAGAACTTTTAAATACTATAAATAATCTCAAAGTCGAGTGTGTATTTTGATAAGCAATAGGCCATGGGTCACCTCAGAGCACTGGGAGCTCATCCCTGGTTGTTGGTCAATAGATTATGTATTTGGCACTGGTTTACTGAGGAGGAGGTGTACCAGGGAAGAGGATCCTAAGCAAGCCAGATTTGCTTTCCTGGGCCTGTCTGCAGATGCATCTAGCCACATGTCAGAGTAGCAAGAACAGAGACCTTTCTGTGGGAAGCTGGCCTCGGTCTTGTTTGTTGCTTTCTGCTGCAGCACTAGGAAAGGTCAAGAGATAATGGTGTGGTTTCACTACACTCATGTAACTCAACCTCTTTGGATCATAATATGCACATTACAAAACATGTGATCATAAATGGGTGAGTGAATACAGTGCTAGATATTAAAGCATTAATTTAAAAATGTGCTTGAGATTGGTAAAATCAGGGTTGACATAATGAACAGCAAACAATTTAATTCTGCTTAGAACTGCCTTATTGGTGGATAACAACCTTTATTTTGCTTTATGCTTTCTCTTGCAGGCTGCTATGCCTTTAGTGTTCTAAGGGTGGTGTAGATAAGCCTTCACAAACGGGAGCCCACCTGATACCTTGTACCTGTTGGTTAAACATCTTATTTGCAAACCTAATTACTGCATTATTTTGATTTTTATTCTGTGGCCAGTGATTTTTTGTGTGAAAGCCTGCTGCAGTATCATTTGCCTGTTTGAACTATCCTTTTATTTCTCTACTGTATTTACTTGTTTCTGTTTACTTTTTCCAAGAGAATGCTCTCTCAGTGACATTTATATGTAAATATTGATCAGGTGGTGGCCAGTGTAGGCATTTACAAACACTCTTGTGTGCAAAACAGTTAATTGTCCTTCATTCTATGAATGCTTGTAAAATGAATAACTGAAAGTATATATTTTCCTTGCTTTATTTTTCCACTAAATAATCTCTGATCAAAAATGTTGTCTTCAAGTTAGTTTGATCCTTATTACTAACCTAGAGAATATTACAAATGTGTAGTTGTACAACTGTGCACATATTTACACACATAATGCCTTCACCCATAAACCTCAGTCAGGATGCAACTGAAAGAAAAGACAGATGGGTATTTCTCAGCACCTCTGGAGTGTCAAAGGGCACCTCATGTTTAGGGTTAAGATGGGCAGTTAAAACACCAGAGCTCTCAAGAGAATCGCCATGATCTCCTAAACCCAAATCTCTATGAAAGTTTAAGAAGTCAGGAGTGGAATCTTGTGATGGGCAGAATCAAAGGGGTTATGAAGCTCTGTGCCCTGGCCAGGATGGATGAGACCAGAATGTGCAAGAGCGCTCAGTGTCAGGGAAAGGGCAAATAGGTGGAGCCAGCGGGAGCAGTCCCCTGCACTGTAGGACACTGGGGTTTACAACTTACTTTTATGAGCCCTATAGGGATTAGTGAGTGGGAGGGGTCAGTGGGCATCCAGGGTCAGGGGTGGAAAGGACATGGTTTGGTTTAAGAAAACAATGATTAAAAAAAAAAAAAAG
The DNA here is from genome assembly GCF_902686445.1 of Sciurus carolinensis. NCBI lineage: Eukaryota > Metazoa > Chordata > Mammalia > Rodentia > Sciuridae > Sciurus > Sciurus carolinensis. The sequence continues at coordinate 16,852,196 of NC_062217.1, read as the reverse complement.
GAAGCTGTCACTTTATAGCTCCCTTTGTTTGCAGCAGTGCTTCAGTGGCAGCTATAAGATAAAACTCTGAAGAAAAAAAAGAGGTTCTTAGCTTCAGTTTGGTTTGTTGCAAATGAATTCTTACATGTGTGTCTCCTGATGAAGAAAGAGATTTTAAATCTTCTGTAGTGTCCTTACCCCACTCTGCTATGGAAAATAAGAGGTAAATTATCTGTACTATCTCAAATTGAATGTTTAATAAACAATTTCCTTGGGAAACTTCTGACTGAAGTCTGTTTTTCAAAGGAAGCACCTTTTATTAACAAAGGAAGCAATAAGTAGAATTGAGAAGTTAATCAAACAAACATGTATTTTAATTCAAGTAAATTGGTTGTATTTTCATGCAGAATAACATTTCAAATGAGTATTTTTGAAATAGCACTGTATATTTAAACTCAGTGTTCCTTTTCTGATTTGCTTTTATTTGCATTCAAAATCACGGCCTTGCTTTGAACATTCTATGGTATTTTAAAAGCCTGCAGCAGAGTAACTAAGCCTTTGAAATAATGTAGTAAGCAAAATATAAATATCAAGACTTTAGTAATTATTTTTTCCAGGCAAAGGATTGAACATAATGACATATTTTGAAATCAGAAATGACCACCAAAATTATTTTGCTATTTCATGGCTTTCTACTGCCCACATGTTAAGTGTGACACTTTGTAGTATGAAATAAAGGCACAAGATCTAAAGTGACATATTGTCCTTTGGTTAAATGCTTTGTAGGTTGTGTTTCTCCCATGCCAACATGGTGCCTCTCTTGTTCCTCCTCCAGCAGAGGTGGCCTCTACTCTGCTCTGTGTGGAACCCCTACTGTTATGGTTTGGGTTTAAAGTGTTCCCCAAAGGCTCCTGTGTCCCAAGTGCAGCATTGTTCAGAGGCGGGGCTTTTGAAGTGATTAGATCATGAGGGCTCTGATATTAACAATGGATTAATCCTTTTGTAGTTGGACTACTGGTAGGTGGTGGATGCTACAGGTGGTGGTGCATGATCTGAGGGAGGAGTCTGGGGACTATATCTTGTCTTCAACCTTTCCTTCACTCTCCTGCTCTCTCTCTACTTCTTGGGGGCCACCTCACCTAGGCTCTTCCACTGCGGTGTCTGTCTTCCCTCAGGCCCGGAGCAACATAGACTGACCACAGACTGAAACCATAAACCAAGACAACCTTTTTTTCCTCCAAATTGTTGTGTCAGGTATTTTGGTCACAGCGTGAAAAACTAACACTAACCTTACTCACCTTTCAAAATTCAGTTCCCACATCACCTTTTCAGTTATGTATTTCCTAATTCTTTGGTTACACTCTCCTTTCTGTACAAATAACACTTTTTATGGTATTTTGGCTATTGCCATATTCTCTTTTTATGTGATTACATGTCTGTCGTATCCTGGTGGTTCGCAGTCTTAGACCCAATGTTCCCTTTAAAAAAGGGGCATTTTGTTGTTGCCCTTCTATTATCTTGACATGAAATCTTTAGATGTGTGACTTAGTTTTCCCTTATTAGTTTTTAACATACAGTATAATCCCTTACAGATATTTTTAATGCGCTTGTATAATCAGGTTTTCAACAATAAGTGCTCAAGAATAACTTCACTACAAGGTAGATTGGCCTTTATGAATGTCCAGAAAGCACCCTCAGGGGTGGTGTCTTCCCCCCTGAGAAACATTAAACTAGGCTATGAGCCCCTTTATAGCCCAGATTAAACCTGTGTAATTTCTCATGTACCCTGGTACCTCCACAGTGAGTAATGAGCACATCTGTGGTAGCTGACTGAGGGTTTCCTGATAATGAGTAATGGATCATAAATACTTCTGTATTTTAAAAGTATAGTATTTACTAGTTTCAATTGAATGTCTTTAAGTGCTAGTTTGATCTATATCAGAAAGATATTAAGGACTTAAAATAAGTAGATGGTTGAAAATATGTTATCAATTTTTAATCCATATTGTATTAATAAATCCACTTAGGTTTCTTATATATGTACCTGCACCTTTTTCAAAATCAATAGAAATGAACAAATCAAAATAAACATTACAAATTATCATTTTTTATCATTTGTATACCTCTGGAATTTGGAGAATTTGGGGTTCAATCTTTCTGAGTCACTTTTCTTACTTCCCTAAAATATAAGATAGGATTCCTTTCATAACAAAATGCTATTGAGTGCAATAAATCTGTAAGAATACCCAAATAAATTGTCTTTTAAATTCAGTTGCTTTTTAAAGATGTAGTCATATCTTATTTCTTTTAAGCAATGGAAAAATAAATAACGTGACTTTTATTAGCCCCATACATTGTTTGTGGGCCATGAAAATTTGGTATATGGTCTAATGAAACAAAAAGATGCTTTTGTTCCTTAAATTAATAGGATTAAATAATTAGAGAAGCAGCTAATAAATTTAGCTTTTGGTTATAGAATATTTGAAACAGCTAGTAAATTTTGTCAGAAAAACAGAGCCTTCAAGTTTGCCTTTACTCAGCTCCTAGCAGGAGAAAGAAATGCTGGATGATATTTTTAAATGCATGAACATTGGCAAGTAAGTACACATTGATGTGCTCTTGATATACAGGAGGAAACATTTCTCTTATTGTATGAACTTACCAATTTAAAATAAAATGTTGCTGATAACAATGACAGGGGAAAATTTAGGTACGTTTTAAATCCTAAGTGATTTCAGCTTATTAAATTAGAAGTATAAGAAATGATGAGGAGCTGGGCATGGTGGCATGTGCCTGTAATCCCAGAAACTCTGGAGGCTGAGACAGGAGGAAGCCAGCCTCAGCAAAAGTGAGGCACTAAGCATCTCAGTGAAACCATGTTGCTAAATAAAATAATAATAATATAAAAAGGTCTGTGGCTCAGTGGTTGAGTGCCTCTGAGTTCGATCCCTGATGCCAAACAAAAAAACAACAGAACCCAAAAACTTAAAAATAAATAAATAAAAAGAAATGATGCGGAAAGTCCATTGTAGGGGACATCTAAAGACAGGTTTCAATAAAACATAAATTATGCAGCCAATCACCGATGTGGATTGAAGACCAGAGAATATGGGGAAATGGACTCAGGAGAAATTTTGAATAGAATAATATTGATGGTACCCTTAGAAATGAAGATAAAATATAAGAACATGTGAGGTTGTACAGACATTCTAGAGTACATCCCAGAGGGCAGCACAGAGAGAGGCTTCCTTATTAAATTGTTCTCCGTGTTTTCAAAGATCTGTAGAATAGGAAATGGAATTGCTTTTGGCTTCTGGGATAATCGTGTTGAATATGCAGAGAACATTATGACTTGCCGCAGCTGCAGCAACCTTTTTGGAGTGTCAGTCGCCAGAGATGTTTGTGAAGAAAATAGCCAGTTACTGTTTGTAGGTGAAAGTAGGAGAATCAAGGTGCCACTGTGGTGAAATGGCAGTCAGGGAAATTGTAGGTGACAGCAGCACTCTGCACTCTGTCTCTACTTTTCTTCTCTTTCTCCCTTCTCTTCTTTATATTTTTTCCTGATTATTTTGTATTCTATTGACTGTACAAGGCAACCCATGCATTATTGACACATGTATTCTTTCACTCAATGGACATTTATTGGTTACCAAATCTATATTCATTGATTTGTCTCTGGATAGAGGACTGATTTAGATTAACTTCAGAAGTCTCTTCCACAAAGGTGGAATTCTGCTAAACTCTCTACGATCCAAATATTATTCAAGTGTCTCGTTGAAGATATTTATTTCTTAATTAGAAAATATATCTTACAGGCCAGTCTTAAGATTTAATTTATTGGCTGGTAATGGAAAAATGGATGAAAAATTTTAAAGGACTATAATGAGAACTCAAAATCTGATATCAGCTCTATATCATTTCACATTAAAAGTGAGGTGTATTGACAAAGAATACTAGAGTTATCCTGTGTACCTGAGATCACAATTTATCCCTTTCTTCAGCGTGTGTGATGTCTTATTTTCTCTACATTGTGGACCTTGTGATCCTATTTACTCCTAACAGCTAGTGTCATTGCTCAAGGCAGAATCTTTACTAAGAGAATTTAAGATGGAGCTGTTTATGATGCTATTGATTTGACATGGACATTCTACTTTCCAAAAAGGGAAGAATTGTCACTAGGTATTGTCTTAACATGCTCCATTCTAAATGGCGATCATTAATTCTCTAAACGAATTTCCAGTGGATCAGTAAGACTAATGGCTCATGTGTAGCCCACTGAAATAAAAACTGAGCCTTGTTTTCATTGCTTTAGTTAGGGGAGCTTGTGGACAGTTCTTTCACCGAGACATTTATAAGATGAAATTTGTCTTCTGTCTCATATCATGTTACAGAATCATAGTGATGGAAACCTGGCTCTGTTTTCTAATTTCATAGGTGAAGAAACTGAAGGACAGTGGATTTCACTAACTTTCCCAGTGTAATTCCACAAGGTAAATTATGATAGGAACACCAGAATGCAGGTCATTTGATTCTTTCTTTCATTTGTACATTCAATCTACTGATAAGCTTTACTGGTTATTATTTCCCAATCATAGTGCCAGGGGCTTAATGTGTGTTACCTTCTTAGATTTTCTTCAGGGAATGCATTTGAAGTGCTTCAGTTCTAGGAAGCAAGGACATAGTTCCCAACTTGAAGTTTTGATTGAATCTATATACATATGTAGAAACCAGCCCAGGTGCCAACAGTTGTATGGGTAAACATGGTATGAGTACACAATGGAGTTTTTTATTCAGCCATAATGAATGAAGTTGTGTCATTTGATGTTAAATGTGTGGACCTGGAGAACATCACGCTAAGTGAAATAAGCCAGACTCAGAAAGTCAAAGGTTGAAACTCTCATGTGGAAAGAGAGAGAGAGAAAAAGAGACTATAAAAAAGGAATGTCATGAAAATAGAAGGAATACAAATAGAGTAGGGAAAGGTGACTGAGAGTGAGGGAAGAAGGGAGGGCATGAGAAAGAACTGGGGTATAAAATCCACCAAATCATGCTAAGCCCATGTATGAACTTCCCACAGGAATTTTATATATATATATATATATATGTAAATATATATATAATACATTTTTATATATAATTATATTTGTCATATATGTAATTTAATGAACTAAATAATAATAGAAGGGAGCTCATTAGAGTAAAGCAAGCAGATCAGGGGCAGGCAGGAGGGGAGGGAAGGGTCAGAACTGGGGAATGAGATTTATGAAATTATGTACACATATAAAGATAGCATAATGAATTCTGCAACTATGTATAATTATAATGCAACAATTAAAAATTATAAAAATATACATATATTCATACATATGTATAGAAAGATAAATGAATTCATACTATTAAAGAATTCAAACAGAGGGAAAAGATTTCTGTTTGTCTGAAGTACTTCAGGTGGTCTTCCAGGTAATGTTTGACTGATTCCTTGTTGATGCTGGTGCTGACATGGGCTGCAATCTAACTTGACATTAGTGTGCATATCTGTTCAGTGAACTGTTATATATACTCAACTGTGATGCTTTCTAATTATCTCGAACTCTAGAAATGATGTAACGGGCCATTCATTTTCATTCCTCCCTGAATGTTGTCATTAATTATTGATTATATGTGAATGTTTCAAAATTTTTATTTCAAATTAGGACTCTATCACATTTAACTTAAAAAATTGACTTCTGCTTTTTCAGTTGATTTATGTAATTCTTCATAATCTTTAATGTAGACATCTTCTATTTGATATTAATGAATCTGGTACCACAGAAAAATTAATTATCTGTATTATTATTTAGCCTGTGATTCTGTGAGAAAGTCATTGGGAATTATGTTGTCATAAGTTATGAAGTGGTACTAAAGAAATGGAGATATCAATTTGGTGATCTGTTAGGTTTCTGGAGCTATGTTGCCATGGAAATAACCTTAGGAAAACATAAAAGGTGCTGTGTATCTGTGCATGATAGCTATGTCATGCTCTCACTTTCTTCACTTATATTTTTGGAAGCAAATCATAGTTCTGTGTATAGCATTGTTTCTAAAAGAAATGGTGGAGGAGCTAAGTGTCTCTCTCCCAGCTCATTTTCAACCGTTTATACATCATCTCCACTTTCCTGAAGTACAACCTTTCCTTCATTCTTTTGTTCCTTGCCAGTCTCTCTTTCTCTCTGGGATTCCTCTAACACTAGTCTATTTCCAGCAGTTCAGGTCAATCCACGTCTGGTCTGGAGTCCTGTCTTGAGAAAGATTTTTGAGATTATGGCTCAGAATGGTGGGGAGGACTGACCTGGCCTGAACATGGGCTCAGGAGGGGCATACGTTTTGAGCTTGCCCTGCAAAACATCTCACCAGTGTATCTGGTATCCATTTAATAACTTAACTGTCAACTAATCTGAAAAAGAGATCTGTAAGAGTGTACAGAGTGAGACTGGTTCCCAGCTTTTCATTCTTCTTCTAGTTACTATACCTTGCATGTATCTTAACAGTCTTCTTCTGAAGGCCATATTATTAGATTTTAAAGCCACTTTCTGTTAGTATTGGGATATTGAATTTCCCCCAATCATGGAACTTAGAATCTACTATTTGATAGTGGATTTTACAGACCAAGAATAAACATATATATTTAATATTAACTCTGAGTGCTCTTTGAATTTCTGATATTTTCCCCTTTGAGATTGAACATTTTCCAGGGAGATTTATTTTTCATTATAGTGTGTTTATATTTTTACTTTTTCTGAATGCTCCAGCTTATATTCTTTTTGCTTATTTTTATGTTAGTAATAAATAATATTTATATTTGATCTTTACTCTTAGGAAACTACTGCTGGGCCAAAATTATGTATCTTGGTTTGGCATTTCCTCTTATTTATGAAAGGTTTATACCAGTGACACAAGATGTACAGGTATGCCGTGTGTAAGGACACAGGCATAGTAACTTTCTCCCGGGAGAATTTCCTCTACTGAAAAGACCTAGAAAATAAACAAACTATATTCAAACTAATATATACATACATAAATAATTGAGAACAAGTCATTAAGGAATGCAAGTGGTTTGTATATGAGGTGTCCCCAGAAGCTCCTGTATTTACAGATGATGTGAAATGATTGGATTATGAGACTCTAACCTCATCAGTCCATCCTAATTTCAAAGGACTTCCGTGCTGAGTAGTGACTGTGATCAGGTGGAGTGTGACGGAGGATGGGGTCATCGGGGTTGTGCCTCGGAAGGTCTCATCTTCCTTGCTGTCCCTTTCTCTGTCTTCCTTTCTCTCTCTGCTTCTTGCCACAAGTGGAGCTTCATTCTCGACCACACTCTTCCACCATGATGTTCCGCCTCACCTTGGCCCAGAGCAATGGAGTGAGCTGATCATGGACTGAACCTCTGAAATCATGAGCCCAGAATAAACTTCTCCTCTGAGTTGGTTTTTTTTTTCAGATGTTTTGTTCACATTGATGAAAAACTCTAACACACACAGAGTGCTAAGATAGATTAAATATGTCAGTGGGGGTTAGGAGTGGACTTGGAAGGGAAAATTCAAGTATAACATTCCAATGAAAGGGAATTTGAAGAACATTGGACCAGTCATACAAAGAGCTAAGACCCTGCAGGTGGCTCCAGAGTTGTTATGATCCAGAAACGGAGAGCAGGACAGTGTTGGTGGAAGAGTGTGCACCAAGAGAGGGTGGGTTGGTAGGGAATGGGCAGGATTGGCAGGGACCATGTTCATGAAGCTATTCATCATCCATGACAAGGACATTGGAGTCTACATAAAAGTTATGGGAAGCCAGTGATATGTTTTAAGCAGGGAATGACTTGATCCATTTGATCTATGCTTTGGAAAGATCCTCCTAACTACTGTGGGAAAGTGATTGGAAAGGAGTCCAAAGAGGAAGTAGAGAAATGTTTACACAACTGTTTATAGACCAGGGGCCTAAACAGTGGAAGAGACAGTGGGGACATTGTTCAGAAGGTAATCACTTTTAACTTGACAATCTAAAAAAATTATAGAGAAACACATGTCTCTGAATATGTTTTTCATTTCCTACTTGCTATCGTGACTTCTTCTTTTGACTAGTGCCTAAAACTTAATTGTGCATTTCTAGTGAATGCTTTTGTTTTTCTCAGATTTTGCTTCTAAGGAAAAAAATCCCATATTATAATATAGTTAATGGGGTAATATGTAGAATTTCATCTTGGATTGGAATTTATATCACTGCCATTTTTGTGAATGGACAATGTGTAATTAATGTTTCCATTTTTGTGAATGGCCGAGATAGGCCAACTCATGGTTCAACCTAAGAGACTCAAAGTTTTATTATTCTCATTTAAATACGTGGGTAATGTAGATGTGTTTTATAAGAAGAAAAATATTCTCTTTTTCTGTGGATAAATAAATGAAGGGTCCAAATGGCAATTCAGTAATGAAAAATGCATTATGCTCTTCCTTGGCCCCTGGGTGCATGGAGCACCCACTCTGGGTAACCCAGGATACAGGGGGAGATGAAATGGCTACTTTATTGCCAAAGCCCACCTTTCCACCATAGTCAGCCAAATGCTATTATCCTTTTATTACTCTGTAATTTTGAGGGCAAGTTCAGTGAATAACTGTGGAAGCTATTAAGAGCTGTCATGGAAAATTTATCTGTCTTTAAATGGAAGGTAGAAACATTACTGCAGGAGCAGCTCGGCCTCGATATAGATAATTCTCCTCTCTGAGCTTTTTAAAACGATGCTTATTGTTTCCTACATGTCTCCCCAGACCATCCTTACACTCGCGGTGGTGATCCTGCCTTTTTCTTCTTGTCAGGAATGAAATTTATGGAAGAAGCATGGCCCTCGGGAACTGATCTTGTTTCATGTTAGTGACTACACTAATAGTGCACAACTAGGGTCAATAGTAACTTGTAGAAAACATGGTTAAATCCACCCAGCTTCTTAATAGGTAGGAGGCCCAGGAAGGGCCTCTGACATCCTTTTTCCTTAGCCTTATCCTGAGCATATGCAAGTGAAAATGTGGTTGGTGGAGGCCATAATGCACAGAAATAACTGAATAGTTAAGAATCTCACAACAAATTACACAAACCCATTGCCTTAAACAGTAGACATTTCTTCTCCCACATTTCCGGAAGCCAGAATTTGAAGTCAGGGTAGATGCTGAGCCATGTTCCCTCTGAAGAAGAGAATCCTTCCTTGCCTCTTTCAGATAAGGGGGCACTCCAGACGTTGTGGCTTCTGACAGCATTGCTCCAATCTGTGTGTTGGTCTTTACACGCCTCCTTTCCTGTTTCTCTGTGTGTCCTTTTCTGTTTCTTATATGGACATTCTCATTGGATTTAGGGCCTACTCTAAATCCTTAATTTCTTGGCATCCTCAAAGACCCTATTTTCAAATAAGGTCACAGTCTGAGGTTCCAGGTGGACTCAAATTGGGAAGAAGGGTGTACAGTATTCTAACCACTATGGTCACTGACTTGAAGGATAGATAAGTTGGCAGGTTTTTTCTAATCCCAGTTTTATCTGTTTAAGAAGATACTCATCTTTGATACTATACCTCTAAGAATAAAATGAGATGAAGACTATTGATTAATAGAATTATCAGAAGATCAATTTATCAGAGATCTCTATGTATGTTTAGTAAGGGAATAAGAATTCAATAAGAAAGAATTTTCATCTAATTGTAAAATGCCTTTGGAAATTTGCTCAACTCTCTTGCAAATGGAGACTTTGAAGGAAATTCATGTCCACATATGGTTTTAGTTTATGACTTTTTCTTTTCTTTTAACTGAGCTTCCAGTATTGGCTCTTGGACAGAGAATTGAGTTCTAACTTGAGGAATGGTTTTGTTGTTTTATTTTTAAAAAGTTCTACTTAATCATTTCTATTAATATTACTGATCTTAGTTCAGTCTCAGTTCTGAAAATCATATTGCTCTTGCTATGGGACAGAAACTGCCAAATTTCCATCCTTCCTGTGATACATCCTGCATCATGACAGCCATTTGAAATGAGGTGTTATTACCTGTGCCTTACAGATGATGGAACTAAGTTCAGTGACTTGCCCAAGGACATATGTGGGTCAGCAAAAGACCTTCTATTTAAATCTAGGTCTGTCTGACTCCACTTGACCTGGTGTTCTTGGGACCACTTCCCAGTTTCTCTCTTCAAGTAGGTCTTCCCTGTAATTAGGAGGTGACCTCTACCTTTATCTGCTCCTAATGTGGTGTCACATCAAGACTGTGTTCCTGAGGTATATTTCTGGGTCTCTGTGGCCTAGCCAGGGAGTGTACTCCTTCTAGGCCCAAGTTTTATCTCCTAAGGGTCTAGTTGTTCCTCCAGACTCCTGGCAAGTAGCTTCTGGTACAAGCAACTATTGCTAAAGAAGTGGGGTGTTCAGGCTTCTTTTGGCAGCTGCTTCTGGTCAGATGTCCCCAAGCAGGTGGAACAGAGTGGGCCTTCAGCAAACTCATGTGTGGTTGGCAGATGGGGAGGTGGACTTAGGCTCAAGTAGTTCCTTCCTAGATCTGCCTTCTGATCAGTGTAAGGAATGTGACCTCCTCTTGTCTCCCTTTCACTCCTATCTGCTGGTTTTAATCCATCCTTCTTCATAGCTCTTATCACTACCCATACAGTATTTTATGTGTTTATTCATTCCTTCATTTTCTCCCTGGTGCTAGAATGTAAGCTTCATCAGGGCAAGAACTTGGGGTATCTTTTACTTTCATATCAACAGTATCCAGAAAAGGACCTAGCAGATGCTGAAAGAGTGAGTGAGTGAATGAGTGTATAAGTATGTGGGTGAGTTTACCCTGCTGCCACTCTAAACCAGTGATTCACACTGACTTATTTATTTCTTTTGCTGATTTTTAGAAAATTAGAACTTCACTAAGCCCTAAACACTGAAAACATTAGTGTTAAGATATCTATTGGACAACAGTTGTTATGATTTAGATGTAGTGTCCATTAAAAGCTCTCCTGTAAGGCAATGCAAGAAGGTTTGGAGGAGAAATGATTGGGCTATGACCTTAACCTAATTGGTGGATTAATCCCTGATGGGATTGATTGGTGCCTGGAGGGAGTGGTTCTTTGGTGGCGTGGCTGTGGAGTATATATTTTGTATCTGTTTGTGTGAAGCTGGGGATTGAACCCAGGGCTTTGTGCATGCAAGGCAAGCACTCTACCAACTGAGCTATATCTCCAGCCCTGTATTTTGTATCTGGAGAGTGGAGTCTCTCTCTGCTTCCTTCTACCATACTCTTAGTAGTAGGTTGTTCTTCCTCACCTCAAGCCCCAAGAAATGGAGCCGGCTGTCTGTGGACTGAGACCTCTGAAACTGTGAGCCCACAATTAAACTTTTCCTCCTTTACAATTGTTCTGGTTGGGTCTTTTAGACACAGCAGCTGGTATAAAGATGTGGGGCAAAATTTATAATTTCACCTGGGAGGGATTCCTAGGAGACCTGCAAGAAGATCTTAGAGCTAAAGCAGTAGGAAGGCTGACCAGGGGAATATTGCCAGAGAAAGCAATGATTGGGCAAAAATATGTGCTACTTATAATAAACATATATGATGCTGTTTATGTCAAGATATGTGAATATATATGTTTATTAAATATATGTGTTTTCCCTACTGTACTGGCTCCTCTTAATAAAAGGGAAAATAATAATTGTGTGGCAGGTATCTGTGTGCATGAAGTGTGTGTATATTTAAAATAAGAGGTATATATATGATAATAAGAGTATAACATGATATAAATAGTATTTTTTCTTTTATTATGGGGGCCAGGAAAGTATACTATTCCATTGTTTGTTTATTAATAAATGTCTACTATCAGAAAAACATTTGGGATCAATTGTTCAACACTCACTGATAGAGGACAAGACTGGGAATATTTGTTTACATTTAACTATCACTTTCCACAACATAGGAGTCTACACTTAGTTTTTCTGGGACAAGGACATTGAAAGGAATGTAATCCTTGCTTTATTTTATAGTTGTTATTGCATTTGAAATCTGGGAGGCTGTGGCATTCAAACAGGATGCCTGAGCATTATGGAACTAGGGACAGGCATTTCTTTTGCGGATTCCTAGGTCTCATCATAAGGAATGTGCGAGTTTAAGGAGAGTTTGGACAGGGGGTGATGAATAAGGAAAAAGTAGCACTTATTTGGTTGAAGGGAAGGGAGATGAGGGGGCGATGAAAATTCCACATTTTTCCTTCTTCCCTTCCCAAGATGGCTTAGCTTTCCACACTGCCTTGGAGGGCTGAGGGAGATTGTTGATGAGCAGTTCTGGAAGCAATGATGAGAAAGAGGGTCAAAACACAGGGTAGCTGTGGGGAGGAAAGGAGACATTTACCAAGCTCTGTCTCTGCTGCTGACGAATTTCTGTTACTTTACTGCTTCCTCCTCTTCTGCAATGGAACAGAGGGAGGCAGTGAAAGTGTAGTGGACCATCAATACAGTGCCATTCTGGAGACCAATCTGCAGTGCTGAAGTAGTTTCTAAGACTTATAAGACACATTGAAAGGATCAAGTTTGATGCCTTTCAGTGTGGTCTGCTCATGTATGGAAAGCAACTGGCAGCAAGTCCAAGAAGTGACTCCAAGAACTCCAAAGCAGCAATCATGAATTTCTGGGGTGTCTGCTAAGGCACTTATAGTAATCAAAGTTTTAATGTTATATTATTTTCATTTTTTTTTCTTTTACTTTAGAAGATAGATTTTGTTGTTTTTTTTTTTAATGGTATGTATCCAAAATGTATTCTTTAAAAATAGTCTTTTGTCAGATTGCATGAATAGCCTTTTCTTTTTAAAATTATTGTTACTATGATTTTTTTCTTTATTTTGAAGGACATTGGTGTCTTGGTCTTCTTTGCCTCTTATCAGGCCATTTACATTCAACTTTTTTTTTGTTGTTTAAACTTTGTGAAGGTCACCAGGCTATCTCAATCTTCTTGGCCTCCTCTCTGCTATCATTTTGTGATTGTTTAAGTACAAGCTATGTCTCCTTTCTTGTAGGGGAGAAATCTGCTTTTCATTTTAGATATTGTCTGATGATAAAGGAAGAACTTTTACTAATGTTGTTGTGTGCTGTATCACCAAGTTTACTATAACAACACAGGCAGAGAGGGGTTCTTCTGACAGCAGGGAAATATACCAAAAAATTGACTACCATCTACATAAGTGGTAGCATGCTTTGGAAACATAAGGAGTCTGGAATGTTAGTCAGAGTGGGATAATCCTCTCCTATAGCTCTAATAAGTATCTTCTAAGCCATAACTTTAGTATGAATTTAACTTGTCCTTTTTCAGGGATGTAGTAGAGAGATTTTAAGTAATAAAATTACAACTGATGTCACTCCACATAACTGATGGCTACCTGGATCAGATTGATTGTGAGTTCTTAACAAATGCCAACTACCTTTGGTCACTAGAGAAAAGCCCTATTTCTCAAGTATGCTTTGGCTTTCAGAGAAATAAATCCATTACTGGATTCAACCCTAATGTAAAGGCCTTTCAGAGGAAATACCCCTTGTATATTATGGGCTTTATTTAGGCTGCAGTTTCAGATACCAAGATAAACACATGAGTACATGCATTTGTTTTTATTAAACAGAAAACATTTATACCCGATTCAATTTGTACCTCCTGAGGTGAATTTTCCTGCATTTCAACTTTTCTTGTGATTCTCTGACCCCATAGACTGGGTTTTCATTTCTCGTATTTCTTTTTCTTAGCTTCTAAAGCTTAATGGCTTATCCTAAAAGGCACTTATGCTGCTACAGGCCAGCATGTTTCATTGGCTACATTCACTCAGACGGATGAGTTATGGCAGATTCTTTAATATATATATATATTTTCTTTTTTCCTATAGATGGACCCTTATAGTGTTTTGACAGTTAAAAAGGATGGGGGGTTATTGAGTGTCTAGTTTCTCAGCTGCTCAGCTGTATTTTTTGAGCCATATATCAGCAAAATTACCCAGCTCTCTTACAGAAGGTATCTGTGGCCAGATGGTACTCTGCAGGAAACAACTTCTTAGTTTTCTTAAATCAGGATTTATAGTAAAATAGAATAAAACTTAGATATGGAAGACTTAGGTTCCTCTGGAAGACTTGGAATCTCAAATATTCTGCCTTTCTCTCTGTCTTCATTGTTTCGTCTTCAATTAAGCGGGTAACAAAATGTCTGCATTGCTGTTCAATAACTAAAGGGCACATTCTTAGCAATTTTCATTGTGAGACTTGTTCTGAGACCAGATTGAAAGGTTCAGCTCCAATTGCACCATTAGCCTGGTAACTGCAGCCAATCGTTACCAATGATTTTTGGTCCCCCTAATTGTTTTTTACTTTATTGAGCTTATTCAGAAATAATGAAACAGCATCCTTCCTTTTCTTAAAAGATATTCACACAAAGTGTAGTTGCTGTTTCTTCTATAAACTCATCAGCATCGCCTTAAGGAGCCCCCTTAACTATTGATTTTCTAGTCTAGTTAATAGATCTCCTAATTTGCCGAAATACCCCAATGCAAGATTTTAGCAATTAGAAAATTAAGAAAGGGAGTCCCGAGGGCCCCCTCCTTCTGCACATGCTGGTACCTCAGCTCGCAGTCCTTGTGGTATGTGGTGAAAAAGGGTGACCAGGGAAGGAAAAAGAAAAGGGCAAGTTAACCACTTGGGTAGTGCCTCCTTTTCTGAGTTTTGCACCTGTTTCAAAGGAACATCTGTTCATTTGGATTGATAATGGAACTTTCAACAATTGCACTGAAGTGCTGTTTATATACAGTGTTGAGTAGCTCCTTTAAAGCTACATCCATGACATTGTGAAGACTGAGGTCAAGTTTCACTTATTCCATTAGGAAAACATGTGTGATTAGTTGTTATATTTTTCCATGCCCTAAAATCTAGATGTAAGGAGAAGCTAACTGATTTTTATAATATTGAAGATATTGTGACCTGTTGTTCCAATGGAGAAGTTTCTTGGAGTTGAGGACATAGGAGTCTGTGCTGCCTGATCACTTTTTGCTTTGGAAACTTTGTTAGAACTTTTGACCCAATGGAGGATATTAACATTGCCAGAACCCAGGTACTTTGGCAACATGACATGCACTTTTGTTATCTTCTAGAATGGCAGTATGCTTGTGATTAATTTCAAGCTTTAAAAATATGTTAAAAATGTTGGATGTTAGAAATAAGGACTTACCCCTCTTTTCTTTCTTGTCTTTTGCCCATCTCCACATTTGTTTGGTTTTCTGCTAAGGAATAAAATTTATCAGATGCTTTCTTGTTTAATGATCTTTAGCATGCTCCATTGTCTCTAGGGAATGGCTTGTAAGATCCCATGATGTCCTCTTGCCAATGGAAACACCTTCTCTCCATCTCTCTTCCACTTTCTCCTAATTAATTTATATTCCATTTCAGTAATCACTGGCTTCTAGTCCAGTGCTTGCATGTATGTGTGTGATACTGCGGGTCAAACCCAGGACCTCATGCAAGCACTCCATGGCAGTTTAAACCCCTAGCCCCATTTACTTGTGTTATTCTGAGTGGAAGTCCTTTCCATGTCTTTTCCAACCATTGAAATTGCTCCTGCCGGATCCTTTCAAATATTACTGTTTCTATGAAATTTTCTCTACTGATAATTCAAGTTCACCAGAAAATATTGAATTCTATATGCCAGCAGCATTATATGCATGTCACTGTCATATGGTTTTTGAAATTTGTTAGCATGCATTTACATACATATTGTTCACCCTAAACCCTGAGTTTCTATAGAGGAAGGGCTCTCTCTGCCTTACTCATTTGTGGGTTCCTGGGATCTGGCTTATTGGCTCACATGTAGTAAGATGTCCAATAAATGCTTATTGAAGAAACTGCCAAAATATATCTTGGCAACTTTTTGATTACTATCTTTATTATTTTGTGAGGAGAAAAAAAAAAAAGCAATGTTACTAAAAATTACGTAGTTATTATCTCAAAGTTATATTCATGCTTGGACAGTTCTCTTTTGTGTTGTCTTCCCACTTTTATCTGAATAAAATGTAAAGTAACATGTTAATGAACATATACTGTTTCTTCAGTGCTTTATGTATTCAACGGATTTATCTTCAAATTGGAGAGGTTGATAGGGCTAGCATTATTTCCCCCTTTTTACGGCTAGAGGGAAAAGGCTCAGGTGATTCAAAGCACAGTCATAGGTAGGAAGGCAGGTACCTAAATCAAGCTCTGTTCTGTTTCAGCTCTCTGGATCCCTGGAAGTGGCCTTGTCTCCCTGTCTTGTTTCTCCATGTGACATTAGACAATTTCAGATGTCCTGTAGGTGAAGTATATTTTTACCAATTTTCCCAGTTGAAAGAAGACACTCATATGTTAAACTATCCCTGAAAAGAGTGCTTGAAGGAATTTGTCCCAGATGGGTTAGAGGAGGAAGCTTAGCCTCAGGCCTGCTGAACATCCTGGGAGTGAAAGTTAGGGTGGAGAGGAACTTGACTTGCTGGTAAAATGTGCTCATTTCTAGAGCTAAGCACACAATGATCAAGGCCATTGGAGGTTGTTATATTTCATTTATTTTTTAGCATTAAAATGTAATATAAGTTTATTCCAGAAATTGTAGTACATTTAGGAGATTTCCTGGGTACAGTGGTGCTTGCCTGTAGTTCCAGTGGCTCAGGATACTGGGGCACTCTCAGCCTCAGCATCTTAGTGCCCCTGGATTTTCAATCATTGAATCTGTAGTACCAAAAAAAAAAAAAAAAAAAAAGGCAATGTGTATTATGCACATATAGGAATGTACTATTTACATTTTAATAATAATACTGGAACCAGTCTGCATGGTTTTAAGTCCTGGTTTTGTGACTTGCTGTTTGAGAACAATGGAAGGTTTCCTTATCTTTCTGGATTTCAGTTTGCTCATTTATACAATAGGAATAATAGTATTGTTTATATCTGAAGGTTCCTGTGTTGGTTAAATGAACTTAAAGCACTCAGAGTAGTTAGATCACATGGTATGTACTTCTTTAGTTTAACTATTATGTTCATTCTGTTTCTAGTCTGTTTATATTCTTGCATAGCTTTTATAAAAATTGAGAACCTACCCATCAGCACTGTGCAGTTTCTGATACCTTCACATCCTCCTCAACACCAGTTTTCCTCTCTACCTTTCTTTTTCCCTTTTTCTTTCTGTATAGCTGTTTAGTAAGTGTGAAGTGATACCTCGTTGTGGTTTTTCTTTTAGAGTTACATAATTATTAATAATGGCAAACACCTTTTTCAAGTGCTTATTTACCATTTTGATACTTCTTTGGAGAAATGTCTATTGTAGCCCCGTGACCAATTTTTTTAATTGCTATATTTCACAGTATAGTTATTGCTGCTGCATTGATGTTCATTCAGGAGAATTCTGTGCATCCTAATCTTACACACCAAAACAGTTTAGTAATACATGTTCTTCAAGTAATATTGGTACAGTTTTCTAAAACTAATGTTGTTTAATGATCACACCCCACTTTTTGGCAGAAAATAATTGGCATAAAATCTGCAACAATTATGAGATCAAAATAGAGGATTGTTTGCTTTTTGTTGTTTGAGTTATTTACCTTTAAGGAAATATTTTCTAAATTTGTGCTTGTAAGTTTTTCTCAGGGAGATGTGGTTTGACTTCCTTGGATTACCTTTTTAACCCTCTTGTAGTGTGGAATGGAAGCTCCCTGGAGTCCTTCCTTCATATCATAAGTCTATGTTAAGTGTTGGGCTGGGCACAGGACACAGAGTTGTGTGAGGCTCTCAAGGGGACCACAGCCTGGAAGTGTCTGGCTTATTTCTTTTGTTTGTGACATAGCCACGTTCTTTTTTTCTGTTTGCCTGCTCAGAAACTCTTTCTTTACTTAAAAGACTTCTTCAGCTCCGAATGATGTCCTTTGCCAAGGATAATTACACGGTCGGTTGTGACCCTGTGCAGAGTGTGAAATGTATATTCTTAGCACAGACTGAGAGTGTTCCTCATGCTTTAAGGTGCTGCTGAGGCATCTGAAAAGGGTTGTCTGAAGCCAGGTGTTTTCATACTTTGGATCCAGTGCTGGATCATTCAATAATAAATTCATTCTGGGTTTTCTTCTGGATTACTCTGTGCCACGCCTCATGGCAGCATTTTAAGATAAGAGGATTGATTTCTAGTGTTTTATAGCACAGAAGGGCAACTATAGCTAACAGTAATTTATTTTGTATTTCAAAATAGGTAGAAGAAAGGGTTTTGAATCTTCCCAACACAAAGAAATGATGTCTGAGGTAATGGATATGCTAATTACCCTGATTTCATCATTACACATTATATACATCTATCAAGATCACACTCTGCCCCATACATATGCACAATTAGATGTGTCAATTTAAAATTAAAATACAAACACTACCTTGAGGCAATAGCTTTTCACTGTCCCTTGAACCCATTCTGGAACATACCAGAACATAGATTGTTATTGAAATAACATAAGCCAGGGGGATGTTAGCATATTAATAGAACCACCAGCAAGAAAGACCAAGTCCACTGAAGGAGAAACATATATGTTCCTTTTATTTTCAATGATCTCATCTGCAGTCTCTTCCATTAAGCTTTGCTTGCAGGATTTTCAAACTAAGGAGTCAAGTTTAGATCTGGGCTAGGCGGGATTGCACGCTAGGGAGGCAAATGTGCTCAGAATGAGTAATGGTGATTCAAGAAGTGGCGTGCTTTGCTTCACAGTCTGCAAACTCCACGTGACTTTCAGAAACTGACTAGACAACATCTTCATTTTCTTTACCATTGCCATCCAGCTGTGGCAAGGGAGGAGCAGAGAAGAAAACAGCAGATTGGGCGATCTCTAACCCCTTCTGCATCCAGACTGATTCAGCCTGTGGGTCTGTACCTCTTGCCCAGATCAAGAGCCACAGCCAGTGGAGCTCAGAGTCTCTTCTCAAGTCGGACATCAGATCAGGTGGCAGCTCCAGCACAGGTGTGCAGGATGGGTGACATAGTCAACAACTAATGGAAGCTGCCATATACGGAACTGTCAGTCATTCATACCAGGTGCTATGCTGGACACTTGATGTGAGTTGTCATTTAATTCTCCCATCTATTTCAAGAGGCACACAATTGCCGACTACAGTCAAAAGACAAAGAACTGTCAGAGTGACTACCCATGATCACATGGCTACTTTGGCAACAGTTTCCTCTCCCTCATGAGGAATTAGCCTGAAGTCTACTGTGGTCTCCTGTTCTTCCCTCTCATCTCCAGTGCCTGCTGTTAAATGCTCAGGAGGAGCATCTTTGGTGGTGTGTGTTCTGATTGTAAAACCTGGAAGTGCCAGAAACTCAGAATGAGCTGTACAAGGTGCAGGTGCTGCTTTTCTTCATCGTTCTTATTGCAATTTGCAATTGAACTGTTTTTTTCTTACTTGTTTTACTACTGTCTTCTCTCAATTCTGTGACCCATGTGAGTGCAGAGAACATATCTGCCTTTCTTCCCACTGTTTTCCCAGGACCTCATGCAGTTCCTAGCACACAGTGAGTGCTTAATAAATCCACATTGAGTGAAAGGAATCAATCAGTGAATGTGTGAGGCCTCTCAAAGAGGTTAGAATATAGCCGTCCAATCCAGGCTTAAAATTGTTATTAGTGTTCCCTACACACACACTAGATACTGAAGGAACAGAGACATGACCTTGACTCCTGTCACTTGGCTCCTCCTGCCCTTGACTGTATTTACACAGGAAGAAAGACTTCCTCCTGAGTTGAGTTTGGAGACTCTGTGTGCAAATGCTCCCTGGAGGTAATGTTTGATGGGCTCCCCCTTTCTCCCCCTTATCTGCACCTACCCAGCTTCCTCCATTAGGGCTACTGCAATTCCTTTGACCAAGAATGTATGGGCCTCTCCGTCTTGGGAAGGGCCATGTGTGTTCTACAAGCTTACTTTTGCTCAAAGGGAGATCAGTATGTGGTAGAGCTTCAGGTGAATAGGATCCTAACCCTAAGTGCATAAGCCACAACCATAGCTTTATGCATAAAACCTGAAGTAGAGATAATCAGTCGTCTAATTAAAACATTCAGGACTGACTGGGAAGAAATGGCCTACGACCTTATATTTAGGACAGGATGCAGTGCAACTGGCCATTTTGGGGCTTAGTGCCCACTGTACTCATTCAGTGACTGGTGTTTTGAAGCTCACCTCTTCCACCTTGAACTGTATCTCCTAGTTTACCTTTTCTCACGTGGGGACATCTGATCTTTTCATCTTGTAAACTTGACAGGTGTGGCTGACCATAATTTTGTCATCTGATTTTCTGTGCTTTCTACTGAGCCTGAGTCTGAGTCTTTGTGCTAAAAATCTCCACCCTGGTAAACTGATCCTGAGTTCTGATTTATCTTTTTGTCTTAGACTTGGTTGTAATGTTTTTTGCCTGTTCTTAGCTGACAGAAGAGTATGAGGCCTTTTATTAGTAGCAATGAAGTCCTTCTTCAATTTTTATCTCACATCTTATCTTTTTCTCTTTTTATTTCTCTCTCTCTCTCTTTCTCTTTCCCATTTTCCTCTTCCTTTCTTCTACCATTCAGCACATTTTATTGAGTGTCAACAAAGTTCAGTTATCAGATATGGTGAAAAATGAAGACAAGAGTCCCTGTTCTTCTTGGGTGTTCATCCATTGAGGATGCCAAGAAATAATTTCAAAGTCAAATAATGACCTTGAGAGAAAATAAATATTTCAGTGAAAGATTCTAATGGGTTTGATGCAGATCTTGGCATGGGGGAACCTTCTGAAATAGAGGTATGAAAGTATTCCATTTGACAAGATTATAATTAATCAAGAGGGTTAGGAAAAGACACACCTGTAAGGACTCTTGAAACAGGAAGAGGTTGGTTCACAACAGAAATGGAAAGAAAACTCACCTGCATACACAATTTACCCCTCTTTCTTTTTTTCTTCCTTTATTATTCAGTACCTAACAGAATATAAATTGAAATTATGTGTCTTCTTTGCTGTCTTCTCCCATCAGAATTTAAGCCTTATGAAGGCTTAAAATTATTAATTTGTTGTGTGTGTGTGTGTGTTGTCACTGCTGTATTCCTGGTACCTAGAATTGCATCTTGCAAACTAAAGGTGAACACCATTGCACGCATCCAGTAGGACTGGATGCTGGTGGGGGCAGTGAGCCAGGTAGAACAGGACCCAGGATGGCTGGGAGGAAGTGGAGTCCAGGTCACTGCAGGCCTTGCTCTGGATTTAGATTTTATCCCAAGTGCAGTAGAAAACATTGCATTAAGCCAGAAATAGGAAGAGCTACCACTTTTTCTTTTTCTGGAAGGGAAATTACTGAAGTTTTTTTTTTTTTTTTTTATTAAGTCAAGTTATGCTAGGTTGTACCAAGAAAAAGTGGTATTGTTTCAAACACTAGCATCTATTCTCTAACACAGTGTAATTAGGAAGTGCAGTGTGTGGGGTGGTGGGGGTCAGTAGGGAACAATGAATCTCTCTCCACCATGTTGGATAAGGCTTCAGAGAAATCACCTTCTGAGTAATAGTTTGCCTCTTCCTCAGTCAATGACTTTTTTTTTTTTTTTTTTTAATGAAGGCCATTCAGTGAAAAGCATTTAAAATGCATTGGTTAGTTTATGGTGAGTGTATATTTTAAAGGATTATGTTATATGTGCTTAGTTACTTATCTATCTGTACTTGGGCTAATATCCATTAAAAAGTAATGTTAGAGTAAGTATTATCCTTATTTTGCACATGAATAAATTAAGAATAAGGAAAAGAACATCTGAGGGGCTACCAAGTGTCTGGCATTTTACATATTTATCCCATTTAATTCTCACAAAACCTCATGAGGGAGGAGCACTAGCTCCCTTAATCAGACAAGAATGCGAATCCCAAATTGGTTAACCAACCCGTCTGTCCAGTGTCACCAGAGGAGCAAAGGGAAAAGTCTACATGCAAAGCCAGGTGTTCCTAATGCTTAAAATTCAGGAATTTTGCCATAGATCTTAGGACTTCTAGGGGATGTTTTAACACCTGTTGGAACAGCAGTGCTAATAAGGATTGCAAGTTCCCCTGGAACCCCGGTCTTCTGACTCATGAGCCATAGGTGCCTTTTCCCACCATGAGATAGTACATCAGTTATTGCTTCTAATTAATTCTTCAGGAGCATAGCCAACTTCATAAGTGTGGGAGCAGGGCAGGAGAGAGTGCACTTAAATGGAGCTTGGTGTGTTGAGCTCTCTGGTCACAGATGTGCAGTGTGACCCTTTACCCTCTTATTCTTAACAAATGATTTTCTAATCTCTAAAAGGAGGTCTCTGAATGAGAGGCTCTCTGGGGTCCCTTTTATCTCCAGCATTCAATGAAATGTAAAGTGAACTGCATTTGATGCACGAAATACGTAAGGTTTGGCAAACGTCCCTGTGAGCAAACTGCTGGGACCAGGGCGGCCTGCATTCTGAGCCTATGTTCTAAGGCTATCACTGTGCCGACTGTGGTGTTGTGTGCCTTGGTTGTCTCCTGGAAAGCTATAGAAGAGTTTATTGGATATTAGTTAATTAACAGCCCCAAAATAAGTGTGAGAGGAGCCCTTGCCTAGGTTGACTTCAGTGAATCTTTTTCTGGGTCAGTGCTTCACATAGAACAGACATCTGGGAAGTAAACCTGAGCTCACTTGCATGGCTCATTTTCTAACTTAGTATACAATGGAGACCTGGATCACTTCGTCTGTCTGGGACTCTACAGGCACTTGATTGGCACTTGAGATTGTAGGTATTGTGAAGAAGAGAAATCATTACTTTAAGAGAACGATTTTAAAGGCAGTTGGAACCTTCTCTATGAGTTCCATCAAGCTAATTGTTGTTTCTCTATCTTCAAAGTCTCTCCTTCCTTGAGCTGAATATTTAGTTCACTCAACATGAGCTCTGTGGTTTGAAAACACATATATCTTTTAAAAAGTTATCCTTTTATTAAATGTACTGTGCTTTAATATACCTTTCTTATTAGAAACTTTCAAGCATGATTGAATAAAAATGCTTATGTCCATGAAGTCGTCTTGATATTAGGAAGGTGGCATGTTTCCTGGGGAGGAGCAGCTTTGACTTGCTGGGAGACAGCTCAGATTTCTCTTGGGACCTGAGAGACAGCATTATTTCCTATTACCTCAGCTGACTGAGCTTCCTGGTTGTAGAAGATCTCCATTTCAGCTTCTTAGCCTTTTTACGATAGTTAAACGTTATTTTTGTTTTCAAATACCATTAACCTCAATGGACCATAAAAACATAACAAAGTACCAACTGTAATGAAGACTGGAGAACTGGGATTTGATATATTTGGGGTGAGTGTTAGGAGGGTCTGAAAGAAAAAGCAAATAAACAAAACTTCAGCCATCAAGAGTAACCTATAATTATGAAAGACTGAAGGGGAAGTGCTGGCCACAGCCAATTCCAAATTAGGGTAACCATGCCAGTGGTTGTCACCAGAAGATTGTTCAGTCTATATTTCTCCACTTACATTGCTCCAAGGAGTGTTATTCCAATTAATTTTGTAAAATTAAATTATGTTAGAAGAGGCTCATTTAAAATAGAAATAAGCATCTTAATACTTTTTGTGTGGAAAGGCAAACTTTTGTGGCTTGCTTGCTTAATTGGCCTCCTTAATTACATTTTGAAACTAAATCTTATTTTCTGCTGGACATGTTTGTGACCATTACAGGGATTAATCATTTTCAGGAAGAAT
The DNA here is from genome assembly GCF_902686445.1 of Sciurus carolinensis. Classification (NCBI taxonomy): domain Eukaryota; kingdom Metazoa; phylum Chordata; class Mammalia; order Rodentia; family Sciuridae; genus Sciurus; species Sciurus carolinensis. Next base: position 16,828,436 of record NC_062217.1, on the reverse strand, counting down.
TTTGAGATTCACTTGAAAATTTTTGTCAAGATTATCTTTCTGGTGAAGGTAATACATTTCTGATACCCTATAAAAGTTTTCCATATGATAGTTCTGGGGTTAAAATTTATTAGATTGGTGGGGTTCATAAATGTGATAATTAATTTTATTAACAACAATAACCTTTCTGACAGCCTGATTTTCTTAAAAAAATTCCATTACATAGAAGATATGAAGCCCGTTCCTGTTAATCACCTCATTAATTGAATGCTTAAAGAGGAGAGCAGTGACACAAAGATTGATCATGGGAAGTCCTTTAATGAAATATGAAAATTAATGAATATTGAGAGATGTCAGTTCTTCTATTTTAATTTCAGGGTAGGTTTTATTTTTTTTTTCCATTTTTATTTTTTCTATCATTTGGACTTATATTTATTTAGGACCAAAGGACTTCCCTAGGCAACTGGATTTTGAAGTAAAGAAGCAAATATACAAAAAAGAAGAGTGAACCAGAAATGCTCTGGTTCTGGCCCAGGTCCTGCTCTCGTCTTGGGCTCTGTCTCTGCCTGCCCGCTAAACCCTCTGTGTGCACCTCAGTCCTGATTCGGGAGCTGAGGTATTGGTTGAGGCACCATCAGGATGAACCCAAGGCACTGGGGATCAGAAGTGGATCAGATCCAGCTCTTTTGAACAAGTTGCAGATGGAGGATTTGCCAGTAGCGTCCTATACGGCATTAGATAAATCATTTTACCACTGGGGCTGTAACTTCTTTCATCTTCCTAATGAGAGGTTTGGATAAGTATTTTCTTTTCTTCTTCATTCCCTCCTTCCTTTCTTTCTTTTCTTTTTTTTTCCCCCAGTGCTTGGGATTGAACTCAAACCCTGGTGCATACTAGGCAAGTGTATTACCACTGAGCTTCATTCCCAGTCTTGAATGAGTATTTTCTAAGGCCCTTTCTAGATACCCATTCTCAAAATATGTATTAGATAATTTTATTTTATTCATGTTAAGTTTCTTATATATGATTAGTAGTTTGACAGTTACTCAGATAAGTGTTCTTATTCCAGAGGAAAATCACGATGTGTTTAGAAGAATCAAGATAGTGACTTATTTTTGAATAGATTAGCAAAAAATGAAATACTGAGTATGTATACATATATATGTATATATATATATATATATATATATATTTATGATTAGAGAGAAGGAGAAAGAAAAAGCAAATAGGGAAAAATATGAATTTACAAATCTAGGGGGTACGTCCACACATCTTCCTTGTGCTTTGACCTTTCCTGAAAGTCAGAAAATCTTCAAATTACAAAGTTGTTGTTGTTGGTGGGGCCTTAGCTCTTGTATTTTGTGGTTGAGACCATGCCTGACTTTAAGCTTTTATGATAAAGTATTCCATGTCATCCATCTGATTAAATTCTAAGGAATCCAATTGCAAAATGCTGCATTTCTAAAAAGGCACATTTCTTCACTTACAGACCTACTTACACAAGGAGAAAAATCTCAAGTTCTGGCAGTTGTTTGAATATGGTAATTGATAGAAAAGTTGACCAAGTAGAAAACTGTAATGTGTCATAATAAAAGATGTTGGGATTTGCCTGTATGTTATGTGGGCATTACAGTTCACAGAGTTACACATTATGCCAGAAGCCCTGGGTGACAAGGGATCCATCTCATTCTGTCTCATTCTGCTCAGTTTCTTTGGATGACTTTGAGCAAGTCATCTTAACTTGTACAGAACTCGATTCTTTTTAAAATGGGGAAGCTGGTTTGAATTGCATCTTGGACTTGTCTGAGGATTAATTATCTAACAGCAAAGTAGGGTAAATACCTTTTCCTACCTGAATGTTCAGTCATGGAAACACAAGGAGAATTCAGGAACTAAGGTCATGTTTACCATTTCTGTGCCTGTTTTTATATTGTTCTTGCAGGATTACATGCAAAGTTTTATCCTTTATTCATAATTTACAATACTAAGAGAAATTGATGTGTGCTTTGATAAATCTGTTTTTCTGCAACAATTTTAGTTTTATTCCAAAAATAAAACTTGACCTAGGGGAGGAGGTCTAGGTAGAAAAGGTGTCTTGGCTACCTCACCTATGAAAGGAATGTGCCAACTGTCTGTCCTCAAGAAGTGTAAATGGTTGACAGCATGTGAAATAATTAGATGGCAACTCCAGACTGTGTTTTGTAACTTTAAAAATATAGCTCCTTGTATAGAAGACAGAATTCTCTGTGGTCTTAGAGTAGAAGAGGTGAGGTGTGATCTGGGTGTAATAGGATGAGCAGGGTATTGGATAGATGAAGAAGACTGAGAGGAGGATTCCCATGTGGGTGCTCATCATGTGCACAGACCTATGTAGGAGCAGCTCCTGCATGCCACCACTAAGGAGACAGAGCTGGAGTCCTGTCTGACTGGGAGGAAACTGAGCAATGTTGTTTGATATGTGTAGGAAAAATAGTGCAAAACTGATTGGAATTTATGTACAGTGAGGAACAGGAGAAACCAGTGGTTAAACTGAGTAGGGAACTGACAGTGGTATGATCAAATTGGAAACTAAGACACACATGGGAGAATTATGCAGATAAAGACCAGCAAAGGACTTTCTCTAGGGAATCTTGGATAGAGATGAGTGCACAGGTCTGAAACATGGCTCAAGCAAAGCAGTATTAGGGGAGTGAGTGTAAGGGGAGCAAACTTCCATAGAGGTAGGAGTTAATGAGAGCTGTGATTGATTAGTTATGTCTGCATAGGGCAAGGGTGGAGCCCTAAAAGCTCATGGGTCATATATTTGTCATTCCTGAAAGTGAGAGGAGTAAACCAAAGAGTCTAGTGTATATATGGTAAAAAAATTTGCAAAGATAGTTGATGACTGAATTTTAGTTACACTTCAATTTGAGTATAGCACACTAAGTATGTTTGGGATTACTACTGCAGGTTACTAAGCTTTGACACACTAATGAGAGAGAGAGGTGGTCAGAGTTGAGGAGGTGTAGGAGGTAGAACTCCTATGGAGGTAAAGTGAATAGACAGATTTGCCTTATTATACTGCTTGTTTATGCAAGCATGCAGTTTTAAAGAATGATTACTCAGTTCCATGCCCCCTAGCTTATTCAGGGGCCACTCTAGGTATGTAGTCACCACAGCAGCCAGCTGGCAGCATGCATTAGCCCACTCATTAATGAATGAGATGGATAAAGAATGCCACATTCTTATTTAAAGTATTTTTTAAGGAACTATAAACAATTAACTTTGAATCTTGATAGTGATGTCATGAAAGAAGCAGTACCTAATTTTGAGCTGCTATGATTAGAAGTTGTGCCTGAACTTGAGCTCTGATTCCATCATTGGCTGCCACACTCTGAGGCCTGGGACCATGTGTCCTCACTGTGGTCCTTGGTTTCTGTAGCTTGAAAAGGGAAGGTGTTGTCTTTATTAGGTATGGAAGGTGCATGCTCCTTCTCCTCTGTCATGCATTTATATTAGTCAGAATCACATCACTATAATGGAATACTTGAGACAACTAACTTATGAAGATACAAAATTTATTTTACCTCTACATTTCTGGAGGTTTCAGTGTAAGATTGGTCAGCGCAATTGCTTTGGGCCTCTGGCAAGCGGGTAAATCATGACTGAATAGATGGCAGAGCAGACAATTTGCATATAATCCAGGAAACAGAGATGGGGGACAGGTGGGATCCATAATCCTTTATAAGACATGCACCCTGTGACCTGAGGACCTCCTTTAAGGCCTCACCTCCTAAAGGTCCACAGCATGTCCCAGTAGTGCCACCCCAGGGACCAAACCTTTAACACAGGGACCTGTGGAGGACTCTCTGCCATATCATAGCACATGGGAAACAGGACCCTTTTCCTCCTGATTGCAAATGAAATGCCATGTCATTTTAGCACTTGTACCAGTTGGTGTACCAAGTGCCTTCATCATCCACATGCTAGCCAATCAAAAAAGGAAAAAAAGTAATCATTAACAATACGAGGTATGGCTAACATTTGTTGAGCTTTTACAAGGTTTCAGGTTCTGTGATAAGCAATTTCCATGCAGTGTGTGTGTGTGTATTTTCAATGAAGAAGGAAAAGTACTTAGAGGAAGGTGGAATTTCAGGTTCAAACTGTGGGATGGAGTAGTGAGCTTCCTTGAAATAATTTAAGGAAATGGTCACAAGTGTAAGACTCACCTGTCCATTTCCACAAGCTTCCCTATGCCTTTCTTCATCATTGGATATAACATCTGCTGACCTGTTAACCAGTCTGTTCTGTAGCTATTCGCTTGATTCTCAGGACTAGGACCTTTCCTTCCTAACACAAGGCCTGACTGATGATTCCTAATTCCTAGATTGCATTTTTTAAAAATACAAAACCATCGACCACAGACCATATTTTGAACTGCTAAATAAAATGATGTTTTGGAAAGCACTTCCATCAGTACTCGCTTATCAATACCGAACAATAAACCTCAAATTCATTACATTCTTTCTGAGGCCAAGTGGAAGCAGCTTTTAAAGCTATTTTAACTTAATGGCATGATCACAGGTACTAATAGGGACATCATGGCTGCATTAGAACTGTACCCAACCTGAAAGTATACAGGCCAATTATTTAAATAATTTGTACATAGTTTTCCTGTTAATACCTTAAAAGTAGTCAGGTGAAGACAGCATTAGTGAATTTGGGCATTTGGGATACATATTTATTATGAGAAGTCATTTTTCCTTTTAGTGTCTAGGATGATAATAAGTGGACCTACTCAGTATTTTAAATTAATGAATTTTATTTTTCAAATGAAAGAAGAAATAAAAACTTATGAAATGCTATCCTAGAGTTCCAGGATGTTCACAAATTTCTGGCTTAAAATGTAGCTTCTGTAAAGCAATTAAAACTTCTTCTTAAACTTCTTCCAGTGACAAATGGCTCTGGAGTGACTATCAGTGGATTTTTTTCTTTGAAGAGAACTTTTTTTCCCTTAAGGGAAAAGATAGCAGCATTCAAAATAATTCTAGGCAAACTTAAGCTATGGAAATTTTATCCAACCCAAACCTGCAGTGATTTCTATCCATATGTGTCAATGACATCCTTGGCCATCAAGACTCCTTGCTCTTAGTATTTCTCATATTGCATAAACTTCTGTCTGCCACAGATACATTCTGTCATCTTCTACCCATGACTTTTTGATCTCAGAACTAGAAGTATTACATTTTTAGTTAAGGTTCTTCCCAGAAGGCTGAATAAGCCCAGAGCTTACTTCCATTTCTTGATATCTGATCCCTTGCTGGGAGATTAATTCAGCTGCTAATATGGCCCTACCTTTGTTGGCATCTTAATCAAAAGACACTGTACCTGCTGGGGATAGGGAGGTGCTCTGGGTCTGTGCTTGACCCGCTTGCCTCATTATTGTCCACACTGTCAAGCCAATGTCCCACACAGTGTGGGCACAAGGATCACTGTGACAGTGTCTGTCCACATCCATTTATTCCCAGCAACCAGGGCAGACTCTTCGGCTGCACTGCATGTCAGTCTGATTATCTTAGTGACTGGAGACATGGAGCAGAAGTGAAATTTTTCAAAAGCTGATTGAAAAAGAATCACTTAGTGCAGTCAGACAGAAGTGGGCAGATAGGAGATTCCCAGATAGTGGAAGCATAGCACATTCTGTGATTATTCCTATTATTATTATTATTATTATTATTCTCTAATCAATGTGATTCCCCAGGAACACTCTTAGAAGGTCATCCTTTAATAAAGTTCCATAAGAGAAAACAAACATAGCATAGCTTTTTCTTGCCTCTGTGAAGGAAATGTGTTGACAAACCGTATACCAATGTTTCTGAAAAGTCATGTGTACCTGTCCATTATTCAGACTGTCCCAACTGAAACCAGACTGCACCAATATCACTTTACTACTTTGATAACACTCCTTGTTTGAGAAGTGGAGATGGAAACAAGGAGTGGATAGAACTCCCCTTTTAGAGGAGAAATGGCTGACTAGTGTCGGTTTGCTGCACATATGATGCTTGACTGTCAATCAGTTACATTGCAGTGCCCAGCTAAAAGTTGTACAACTACCATCTCATCCAAAACATCATAATTTCCAAATATACTTATAACTGCTAAAAGTACCACTGAAAAATCTTTCATTACAAAATATTTGGTCATTAATTGTTATATTTCAGGCTCATAAAATAGAAATGCATTACTCTCAGGAGAAATGTATTTTTCAAATAAAATGAAGCATTGCGTGTAAGACCCTGCAGAATAGGCTGACTAGAATAGTGATACCAGCTTTAGGGTCCACACCCAAAGGTAGGTTGCTTGTTATGAGTGAATCCTAGTGCCACTTTTTACCCCCCTCCACACACTTGCAATGATTAACAAACTGTAATGATTAGAAAATAAACGAGAGGTTGTTCTGTAAGTTATATCTGTGTAGCTCCTCTGTACAAAAACCACAAGTCTTCATTCCTACCTTTGTGTAAGTATGGAACTTACTTGTTTGGGGATTGGTGTTAGGTATTGTTTATAAAGAAAGAGAAAAGAAACATTAGATTTTGGGTGATAAAATAAATTTTGGGCGATCAAATAAATCCATGTCCAATAAACTCAAGTCTGAGTTTATTTAGGAAAAAAAATATTTTTCACAGAAAAATGTTGAATTCGTTTATAGAGATCACTGTGAAGAAAAGCACAAGTTCTCTCTTTATAATTAAGGTGTGAAGTAGAAGTTAATGCTCAAGTATTCATTTCATATTTTAAGGAAACATTTCATGAATGTATCAGAGCACTTACTGTTGCAGAGCTTACTAATTCATATCCCTGCAACTGAACACATTTTAATTTTATTTATCTGACTTTGTATAACTGAGTGAACCAACTATACTGGCATTTATTGAATACCTACAATATACAAAGCATTATGTGCAAATCAGTAGAACAAACAGGCTAATGATCCTGTTAACACTGTTTCCTTCCAGGTCTCCTGGCAACATAAAATTAGACCTATTCTAGAAATTAATGTACATTTACTTAACCTTCATCTCTCTGCTCTTTTATAGAGTATTTTTTTTAACTGGGAAAGTATAAAACTGAGAAATTGGTGTGTTATGTACATTTATTCAGAAATGTAATCATATGGTGCATTTTGGGGAAATGCTGTAATTTTAATAGTAAATGGATATTTTCACTACTGTGGACTAATATAGATTGACGGTGTATCTCTTTAGAATCTCCCCCTTTATTCTGTGTCTGCCCTTTAAATTTGTCCTTGGATTTTTTCCAGATCACAAGGGACCACATTCCTCCGCCTATGGTAACTATAAAGCTTTCCCACCTGCAGTATGTGGGGACTTGACTGGGAACCTTTAAGGGACCCTTTGGCTCTAAGCATGCCACCCTATCCTTCTGCTCCACTGCTTTCTGTTTCCCTCTCCAAGATGTTCACAGTGCTTCCCAAGTCCCCACACCCTGTCTGCTCTCCCCACCAGCCAAGATGTTTCATTTTGCTAAATTCTGCCCAGTTATACCTACTGAGGGGAATTAGGTTGGCTCTTTCCTGTGCTCTCAGAATGACTTCATACCCTGTTGGGAATGGTCACTTTTCATTGCAAATGTTTGTTTTTCTCTCTTGCTCCGTGACTGCAAAATTGTACATTTTGAGCAGTACAAGGTCTGTTTCTGGGAACTCTGAGGATGGGGACCTTTGCTCATCTTAACATACCCAGGGTTTAAAACAGTGCTTGGCACACTGTGGGTGTTCAGGAAGTGTCTCACAAATGATTGAATTGTGAGTATTCTGGGGTGACAGGTATATTTTAGGAAGAGACTCCTAGTTGGAACCTGATGCTGGGGTAAAAGAAGAGACTTCGGCTAGTGGATCAGGTGGGCAGTTCCTGTAAGAGGGAGGTAGGGGTGGGTGGAGTGGAGCTGATGGGAATGGAGAGGTGGAGACAGAGGCTGGAGACATTTATTGCTCAGGTTTTATCTTACAACTCTTTTTTTACTCCCTTCCCCATGTGATGATTGGTTTAGTTGCACTAAACTTAGTTCCACATTTTGGCCCATTTTAACTCACCTATGCTGAATGGCAAGTGATGACAAAACAAAGGAACAAAAGGCCGACGTAGAAGACTTATAAGTCTAGCAAGACGAAAGTACCATTCGTCCCACATGTGAGACACAAACACAATTGGCGTTTGATTTGTAGTCTCTGAGAGTTTTTTGTCAAAGAGCTGGGAGACAATCTCACAAAATCATCACCATCTCAGATTCTGGACTCTGCATTGAAGTTCTGGATCTGCTGTCTGCTGGGTTTCCTCATATGCGCAGAGTGGAGAGCAGAAAATGACACTCCTGTCATGTGTTGTTGTGAGGATAGTAGAGGCTAGCACATTTCAGTTCCTGGGACAGAGGGCATAAATGAATAGACTGTTCATATGGACAAGAGCTACATCAACTTTGCAAACGTGGTTTGTAATCAGCACTTTCTTCATGGTATTAGTTGCCTTCCCATATCCATCTGTAGCATCCATTTTAATACTTGCATAGTATTCATCTGTGTGTTATACTCTCATTGTTTCATATTTTTATCATATTTTCATAAATAAAGGTACAATTATTTTAAAATAGAGCACTTTATCTTCCAGGTAAAATAAAGGTGTCACTGCTTAAGTAGTTCAATCTTGGTGCAAATGTAAGTTGTTTCTCTATGATTCATAGTAGAAATATTTTTGAGGCTTTTGATACACATCCCACATTACTCTCAAGAGCATTGTCTTTGCAGAACTGAGTTCTTTAATTTGTTCTTGGATTCTTTAGGGCCAGAGTAAGAGGGGAGGGAGAAAAAAGATTCTTCTTTTAGCTTACACTTATTTGAATACCAAGGAAGATGAACCTTTTTCATGTCATTTTGGGTCTTTAGACTTACTTTTCTTTCCTTATCTTGTTGGTTCTTTTTTTTGTATTGATACTGTGACATAAATGGGGTTGTCACTAGAGCTGTATGGGAGAGTGAAGAGATCACAAAGTCTAAAATGATTGCATTAAGTATTTGTTAGGTTCTGTTTATCAATATGAAATTAATCATTTGTAAACTTTTTCACTTGTACAGAGTGGTGACTGTGGGGCATAACGTAATGATTTGAGGTTTTGTGAAATTGTCAAGCAGCTCGGTAGATTTCTTTAGACTTATACCTTAATTTTGCCATTTGGTTTGTGCAATTCTATTAGATTAATTTCAATCATTGTTTTGCTTCAAAAAGTGAGACAATTGAGCATCTACTTCTAAATCACTAGGTATCTTCTCCCTATTGCTATGGATAAAAGATTTTGGATACCCTTGCCAAAATATGTAATATATGACTAATTTTAAATTTCCAACAACTTGTGAATGGCATTATCCTATTATAACACAGTGCACTAAAAAGCATTTGAATCAATGCAAGTGACAGGGCTTTACTAAAAGATGCACGCATTACGTAGTATTTTAAAGTTTTCATGGGGCGTTAACACATCCTGATTCTGACAGGACCCTAGGGAGGGACGCCGAGCAGCTCCCTGTTATTATAGAAGAGAAATACTGAGGATCTGAGAGGCTAAGTGATGTCCAGGGGCCAGACAGCTAATAAACCGCAGAAACGGACCTAGAACCCAGGTCTTCTGACTTGGACTCTGGCGCTTTTTTTTTTTTTCTTCCTCTGCTCCTTGATCATTGAATCACTTGACCTGGAAATATGTGCCTTCACCTTTGTCAGAAAAATAAAGCCAGTGGGATTTGTATCCTGGAGAGAAGCAATAATGTGCAGCTCCCAAGTTCCATCGCTCTGTTTTTGTTGTCTGTCTTATTTTAGAAGCATATGTTTCAGAATTTGCTGTGTAAATGCCTTTTTCAATTTTACAATGGAAAGTGAAAAACAATGGCATGGAAAAATGTTTACCTTATTTAATATGTATGGCTTTCACAAGGACTTGGTTCATTTTCAATTGATTTCACAGTTTGTTTGTTATTTTATTTATTTATTTTTTTTTACTCTTTCTTTTCTAGCCACATAGCCTTGGGGTAATGTCAAGTTACTCATAAAGCAGGGATTTTAATGAATACCCGTGGAAGGTACTCTCCTCCTCATTTATTTCTGGTACCTTTCTTTCACTAACTAAATTCTATAGCTGGTCTCTGGAGAACAATGTGATACGGAATCAGTTTTCCATCACTAGTTTCAATTCTTTCTTGAACTCCCCTACCCAGAAACTATCATGCAGAGGATCAATGCCCTTGTAGTAGAATATATTTGCTCAGTGACTTACTGTTCCAATCTGGGCTCCCACTGTGCTGAATTATTTCTTTCATGAAATAACTGAAAAGGTATGGGACAGGGTTGGGCAGAATCTCAGTACTTCTTGAAAAATTTTGAGGAATAATTGAAAATTTAAACCAAATCCAAAAGAAAAAACATAACCAAACTGTGTGTGGGCAGTTCCAATTTATATTTGGATTTTTGTTGTACATGGGCAGTGTTGTTAAATATATAACCAGTTAAGAGATTGCTTTCAAGAACAGATTGTAACTGAGATGGATTTAAGTGAAAGATCTAAATTTGCATATAAATATTCAATGCTATGATTATGTGCCTGTTTTTTGGTAAACAACAACAAAACAACAAAATTCTTCCCTTTGGGAAGACTTTGGAAGGAATCTGTTTCTCTGATGGCCATTTACTTTATTTTCCCTTTTTAAAAATTTGTTTTCAGTACTAGGAATTAAAACTAGGGATGCTTTACCATTGAGCTATATCCCCAGTCTATTTTATTTTTAATTTTGAGACAGGGTTTTGCTAAGTGGCTGTTCTTAAATTTGCAATCCTCTTGCCTCAGCCTCCTGGGGTTATAGTCAGCTCCAGTATTGACTATTATTTTTTTTCTTTATATATTTATATATATTTTTTTATTCCAGGAATTTAACAGGTTGCTTAACCACTAAGTCACATCCCCAGCCCTTTTTTTATGTTTTATTTTGAGACAGGGTCTTGTGAAGTCCTTAGGGCCTAATTGCTGAGGTTCATCTCCAATTTGTAATCCTCCTGCCTCAGCCTCTAGAGTTACTGGCTGCTGTTGACTTTTACCTGCTGCATTATAGAATCCTGACTAGCTTTCACACATTGGAAGAAAACAGATATTTTACATGTCAAATATGATTCAACATTCAACAATTATACTTGGAAGTAAAAGGTATTCAAAATATGTCTGATTATCAGGGATTTTCCAACTTCCTATTTTTATTAATAGTACAGTAAGAGCGAAAGTATTTAGAAATTAAAAGGTGAAAAACTATACATATTTTAGTAGATCCAAACAGATTATGTATAGAATGATCTATAGGAAAACATTTAAAAACATTTAATGCTCGTCCCTACTAAGTCACATCTGAATAAAAATAAGAATATAAGAATAATATACACATCTGTTCTCTATGTGATGATTTGAGAACTAGATCAAAATTTAAAAGAATGGATTGTTTTATGTTTGAGTGTATGTCTTTGAGTTTTATATAGCTCCATTTCATATATTAAGGTATTTGAGAAATAATAGCATCCTCATATGTCAAGAACACTGATATAATTTAAAACAGCTAATTCTGCAGTAAATGCAGAATAACTTGTAAAGGTTGTTTGCATTTGGGTCTGTTTTTTGGATGCCATTTAAAATTTATTTCCTTTTCAACTTTGCTCTCCTCTCAAGCTGAGTCTTGGAATACTTACTGAAATAAGAATTTCCATGAAATCTAATGAAGCTAAAAGGAAACTTGAATTATTTAATTGCCTTTAAAATGATTGTTCATATGACTGTTTCTCTAAAAAGATCAAATGCAAGCCTTTAAATTTCTAATAGCTACCGATCTCTGTGGTTAGGGTCCACCTGCCTCCTGGTAGGGAATTCTTTCTCCATGACAACAATCCTACTTTGATGACAATGTTTCCTTGACTGTTCTTATTAATGTCCTTGTTAAGAATAGTAAAAGCTGTGTTTGCAGATGATACAAAGTTTTATCTTAAGAAATGGAATTTAACAGTAACTACAAGGAGAACTGGAACTGTGGAGTTATTCTGCCAGCCATGTCTCCCTGTTATATTAAGAAAGAGAGGATTATAGAATTTGGAGGTTATGAGTGGTAAAAGTTAATTGCTTAGTTAAAAGTGAATGGGAAGCTTGGCACAGTGGCACATGCCAGTAGTAGTCCCAGCTACTCAGGATGCTAAGGCAGGAGATATCAAATTAGAGACCAGCTTGGGCAGTGAGACCCTGCCTCCAAAATAAAAAATGAAAAGGACTTGGTTGTAGGTTAGTGGGTTCAATCTCCGCCAAAAAAAAAAAAAATAGGAGAATAAAGATAAATGAAGCTTACTGAGTAACACCTAATAGTATCTCTCATCTCTCCCCCAAACCCCCAGAGACACACAAAAGAAGATTCCTGCCATGGAGAAAACATTTATGATTATAGACCTGGAAAGAATAGAACTAGAAAGAATAACATATGGATAGCTCCAAATATGTTGTCAGAACGAAGCTGAGTTTTTACCATCCTAATGGAGAGAAGCTGTTCTTTGTCATCCTAATCCAAGTAAAATTTCCTGCTTGTTTATATATTCAAATGAAAAACAGTTGTCTAGTTGGGCATGGTGGCACTTGCCTGTAATCCCAGTGGCTCAGGATATTGAGGCAGGAGGATCACAAGTTCAAAGCTAGCCTGAGCAACTTAGTGAGGTCCTAAGCAACTTAGTGAAACCCTTTCTCAAAATTAAAAAAAAAAAAAAAAAAAAAAAAAAAAAAAAGAAAAGAAAAAGGGCTGGGGATGTGGCTCAGTGGTTAAGTGTCCCTGGGTTCAATCCCTGGTACCATCCACTCCCCAATCTCCCCAAAAAGTCTCTGTTGATTGGGCTAAGATAGGAATGTTGAGGAGGTGCTATTTGACCTGAGCCTTAATGAGAAACCATGCATGAGTGGGTTTCATGCTAAAACTGGAGAACGGCCTTTGAAGCAGAAGGCAAAGCTACTGCAAGAGGGAGTTAGACTGGTACAGGGCTGAGGGAGAGGGAAGATGATGGACAGGAAATGAGAGTGGAGACGAATACAGGAATCATTTTGTTGGGCCTTAAAGACTATGGTAAGGAGTTTAGATTTTTAATTATAAGGAGAAATCCATGGAATGTTTGGAGCAGGAGAGTGCTATTTGATATCCATTTTAGAAAGACCATTTTTAAATGTGTGTAGATTGAAATATGGGGAGAAAACAGGAAAAAAATACCTTTGTCATTTGAGCAAACGATGCTATTGAGTTATTTATTCATTTGGCCATCAACCAACACCCAGTGAACTGCCACTGCATGCCAGAGCACTATTCTAAGTTCTCTGGACACCAAGGTTATTAAGAGAGGAAAGGGCGCTTTCCCACAAAGCCTTGACTCTAGGCAGAGGAGCAGGCAGAACTGAATCCCAAGAAGAAATAAAACACGGTAATGCATTGCAGTGGGGTCAGGGACTTACATCAACTGCCAGGCTCATGGTAGAGCTTGAGTGACCCCAAGAAGCCAGACATGAGGGAATCTCCATAAAGATATTGCAGGCAAAACCAGCAAGTGCACAGGCCCACGGTGGCATCAAAGAACAGCACTGTGGCTGGAGGGACTGAGTGAGGAGCGGGTCTCACAGAATTGGAAAAGGTCATCTGGGACTGCATCTATAGGAGAACTTCCTTCCTCTGAGACTTCTCTGGGCATGGGGTAGAGAATGAGATGAAGATTGAAGAGGAGTTCCTGGTGCTCTGACAACCATTTGTAGTCGTTTGTTGTACAAAGCAATTAATCAGCGAACTTCTCATCAATTACCTGTTCATTTATTTAAATGGTGATACTGACTATTAGCATCATTGTTATTTTAAGAAATTATTAGTTATGGTTATTGTCAGGAAATGATTTTCTGTTCACCATTTTCCTAAATTCTAAAGCGATTAATGCTTGGAGACAAACACAGAATTCCCTGTTCAGTACAAATTAGAATGGGCCATATATTTTGGGAATATTACTCCCACTATTTAATGCTGAATGCTTTAAATGGTGTCTGATACAACATTTACTGAACTATTGGAAAGTCCCTCACGTGAAGATGCATCTGAAATTACCCCATGTCTAGTTTGCTCCAATTAACATCCTTTCTAATGGGAGCAGGTGGAAAACTTGAAGGAAGAATAACTAAAATGGCCATCTTGGCTATTGTTTGAACATGTAGTTGCTCTGACCAGAAAGTGAAAATTACTGGAAAGGAGGGTTGTTTTTCATCTGCTTGAGGAACTGTTCCAGAACTGTTGGTAAAGTGAATGTTAAGTGGGGTGTGTGCCATTTGCTGTGGATGATTGATTTCCTCAGCCCAACTAATAGAATATTTTTGAACTGACCTTGGTACAATTACATTATAGTCGTGATTTTCAACATCACATTTTAATAGAATTTTTGAGTTTCTTTGTTATTAATAAAGTTAAATATAATTACAAATGAAAATCTGCTGAAATATTCACATTATCCCTCTGCAAATTTGGGCTCCCCATTCCCAACCCTGCTTTGCTTAGAGTCAGCAGTAAATGCACATTTGTTGGCTTGGATTGACACTCTTCTCCACATTCTGCCTCAAAAAGACCAAGATTTTCTTTCTTCAAATGGAAAAGAATTCTGAGCAACACCCTCAAAATATGAAATCAGCCACAAAATTCATTACTGGAGCTTTTTCATTTAGAGAAATGATTGCAATGACATGCTGTGTTGACAAGTAAGACTTTGTCTTTAAACTCTTAATGTATAGTTTGCCTTAAAAAATTAAATTGCCTCCTTTTCTAAATCAAACACAGATTAAACACCCACATAATTACTTTCTGGGTAGTTTCTTTGCCACTGCAGAGATATGGAAGATGTTTAAATTTTGTGGTTATTATGGTTTTAATTTTGAGAGATAAAATAAGAAAAATCATTACTAAAAATCACCTGCAACATTTTAAGGTAGTAAATGGTACGTTTCCTTTCAGCCTTTTTTTTCCTGTATGTAATGCTATCTGAAGTTCATTTTAATAAGAATGGTTTTAAATATGAGTGAAACGTATATCAATATTTGCTCAGAACAAAAGACCAGCAGATTTGGTTGGCAGATTTTTTCGTATTTAAGGTGAGATAATTAGCTGGTATTTAAGACATTGTTTTTAACTGTAAAATAGTTTTCCCAGCACTGAATTGACAATCTAACATACAGCCAAACTTTTAAAAAACATTCTCAAAGGTATTCTGACTACAAAGCTGTCTGCCCTTAGCTTGAAGGTTCTAGTTAGCAACATGTGAAAGAGAATATGTTCACACAGATTAAGTGAAGGCCTTAAAAAGTGGAGTAGAGATTTAATTAAAGAGTCTTTTCTGTATATATATTTGTACTGAAAAGGCAACGTGGGTTGGTTAGGATGCATTTTATCTTCTTGCTGGGAGTGAGCACTGGGTATCCGTTAGAAACCAACATGGTGGTCAGATCCAGCCCACGGCCCATGTGTCAGCTGAGTGGCGTGGGGCACGTTACTTAGCCTCTTTTAGGACCTCAGGTTTTTCATCTGTAAAATCAACCAATAGAGAGATTTCCTCATACCGTTCTTTAAGGAATAAATGAGATCATACATGCCTTATCATATTCTGGGACATGGAAAGAACTCATTGAACCACAGGGAAGCCTTTCTCACCAGGCAAGTGTATTTAACCACTTAATTATGAATTATTTGGAGAACATGTATATCTACGCAGGACAATAGGTTGGAAAAGGGCTAAGAATATTTTAGGATGGCATGTTTATAAAAGAAAAAGATGAATTATCCCAGAAATTGCAGGTATAACTGTTTTGGTTATTCCATGAAGACACAACCTGAATTTCAAGCAGTATAGTGCTTTCAGTTGTTTTCAAATTTATTTAAATGTCCGTGGTGTTCACTGGCTGCTGAGTTATTGTAGTTGGAATTGATCGTCTCTCTGGGAAGAGTTTCTTCGGGAGCATTATTTTCTCTGCTTAGGTGGTTCCAGCACCTCCACCACTTCACTACCGACAGACTTTTGATATTTCCTTGACAGATGGAGCTGTGATCATTTTCTCTTTTGACCTTATAAGATAACGAGGGCCGCTGGAGTGCCCTTTTAGTTAAATCAATAGAAAGTGCTTCAGTGTATAATATCTCATTAATAGAGACAGTTAATGGCAAACGTGGGACAGTTTACGTAGCTGACAAGCAAAGTCCCTGCCTATATTAAAGGGATGGATGACCCATGACCACAGTGGCTCTGGAGACAGAATTTCAACAACTCGTAGAGGTCCACCCGCCTCCCCAGGTGGGATTCTGGGTCTGGTTTTTTCTTTCACTTGCCGCCATGACTCTTCTCTTTTCCCTGATATATTTTAAGGATCACAAGCTGGACTCCCTGGGAGAAGCACTCGGAAGTAGATATTCCTGTGCAGGAAGTTTATCTCCAGAATAACACCTGCCAGGGAGGAGGAGAAGCAGGAAGAGACAGAGGGAAAGTTGACCTTCTCCACAGTTGTCACAGGGGCCTCAGCTGGTATCACTACTGGGCCATCTGTAGTGGGAATGGCCCTTCAGAGCTGTCCGTCCCATGTTGAGGTGGGAGGCTAAGCTTTTGCACCACATAGTGGAGCAGTTACTCAAGGAGGCTACTCTGGGGCTACAGTCTAACCTTGGGCAGAACAGCTCCCTCAGGTAGGGTCAGACCCGGAGGGATCTCTGCCGAGTTGTTGGCCTCCAATAACCGTGGGCAGCTGGAGAGCATCCATCCATCCCTTCCTCTGTCCTGAAATGGTGGGGGATCTGGATGACCCATTCCCACTGTCCACACAGGGAAAACTCAAGGAGTTGGCCTGAAATTTCTCCTAATTCTAAAAATCCCATAAAGTTCTGATCTTAGTGGCAGAAACGATAAACATACATTATGATTATAATGTTTACAAATACATGTAATAGTGGGGTTGCCTTTGTTCTTAGTCTACAAGAAAAGAAAAACTGTCTGTTGTAGAGATTTTTGGTCTTATTTACCAAACATTTTCATGGGATTATTTTATTCCAGATGAGTTTTGCTGTTGAAACTTAAAACTAAGAAGCTTGACTTCTATACTGTATGTTCAAGGTAGGTGATATAGAAACAGGACCACATGGGGCAGAACTGTGAAGTTACTGGAACCATTAGATCCTTCTCCAGGGAAACATTATCCTTTCTCCATGATTGGTCACACAGAGTGACATTTTGTGAATCTTGTGTACGCTGTTCTCTAACACTCAGCCTACCCGATTCCAGTGGGCAGTACCTGGGACATATCTGCCACTTTCAGGGCCAGGGCAAGGGTAGGGCAAGTGAGTGTGAAATTTACGAAGTAATAAAGAGGAAAATTTTTAAATTAATATTTTATTTTAATGGAATTTTTTAAAGAACAAAATGCAAAAAGTTCATGATAAAAACATTCTAAAAATATTAAAATTGAGACAGAAATTAGTATTTCCTTTTTTCCTTTTTCTTTTGTGGTTTGGATGGGCACTGGCCGCTTGCGCTACATAGAAATAACCTGCTAAACTTATTTTCCCTTCAGTGGATCTGATTGAATGAACAATTTCAAAAGTTTCTCGAATGAAATCTATGTAAATATTTCTTATCTTTCTAAAAACATAAGGACAGGAATATATTTAAATGTATGAGTTCAGTGTCCACCAATTACAACCTGAGCCAGACCCCTAGGGACTGGCAACTGGCATCAGATGGAAAGAATGAAAAAAGAAGATGGAAATACGAAAAAGATGAGAGGATTAAATGGGTTTCACCAAATAATCAATTCAGGTACACAGCCAGCACTTTCGTTCCAAAGTCACAAGTTCAGAAGTTGGGAATCAGTCCTGGGGTCAAAGCCAAGTGGCAGCAGCGTGAGCAGCACTCTGCTCCAGTGATCCCAGAAGAGGTTTGTTGTGAAACCCGTGTTGTTTCACCTCCTCTATAGCAATTGAACTTGCCAATTCTTAATGTAAAAATTGTAAAATCTCTTTCCATTCCCTGTGGAATATACTCCCACCCTCTCCCTATGGCAGCCAAAGCCTCTCACACAATATGGTTTTACTGTGATCTCCCTTCTCTACTTTTCCCAAGGTCACTAACAGGAACAGCTTCTGCTGCAGCCACAGCGCCCTCTCTAAGCCCCGTGCGTAGGTGCAGGGTCTTGTGGTCTCAGGCTGCCGGGGCAGGTGTTTCTTTCTGTGAATCTCCTGGAGAGTGAACACAGGTCACCTCCTCTTTGAACCCTTTACCATCTCTCCCAGATTGGACTAAAAACAGAATCTTCTTCCTCACTTCCAGCGCAGTGTATTGACGTATATGTTTAGCTGTTCATTTCCTGGTAGCATTTTATTTGTTGCAATTCTTATTTAGTAAGTATTGTTAGTATTGCTGAAAATTATTGTAACAAACTGTGTATATAATACTTTCTGTAGCATCTGTAGCATGGGCAATATGAAAAGCACGTTAGATGTGATATATCACTGGACCTCAATAAATTTCATGTTATCACACTATCATTTCATGCTATATTATTTCATACCATAATTGTTTTTTTTCTGTGAATAAAATCAAGGCTTGGCGAGCCTGCAGCTCTGTAGGAAGCCGTATGTCATCTTTACACCCCAGTAGGTTCACAGGCACCCCAGCATATCAGTGAGTGAGAGTTGGAGGTATGAATGGTTGTGATCAACCAAACAAATGGAAATGCAGATCACCTGTGCATTTTGCATGTACATGAATAAATACATGCCCAGGCAGACATTTTAATTTCAATAAAATTTTATGTAATTGATAGTCCTTGTTCATAAAACTCATAAATGGATGACATTTGTTTTGCAAAATAGTTAATGCCCACCTCTGATTATGGCAGCAGTGGTCTTGTAAAATTTGATGAATGCAAGCAGAGTATATAAATTAGCTATTATTTAGGTCTAAATCTTGAACTATTCCAGTGTTTTGAAATTCTGCCACTTTTATTAAGTTGAAGTCCAAATATATATATTTTAAATATCAAAGTTTTATTTCAATTATTTTGATCAAGAAAAAAAAAAGACTGTGTTTAGCTATAAAATAGAAGTGCAGTTCTATTGAGGCCTTATGTATAATATAAGAGGATATTAATCCCCCATTTGGTGAGACATTACAAAGGAGTATAGGAACATTAGGGAAAACAATTGGGTTTGCTTATTTCATAGAAGCAGGTATTAGAGTGTGGACATAGGGAAGAGAATGCTCCTGCCTAGGAGCATCAAACAAACTGCAATCCGCCTCCTGCTGCTACGATTTATCCAAAGAGCTTAGGCTTTGGCTTTTCTTTCCATTTCTCAGGGATGAAAATCTATATTCTCTTCAGTATAATATCATCTGTTGAAAATGTTCACTGTCTGAAGATTAGAAACTTCTGTCCTCCGGGGTAGATATTTTAAAATATATTTTGATGGCTTTGGAGACAAATAGAGGAAAGCTATCAATATGTAATGATCGTCACACAGAGTGCTTTACCTACTGCTTTTCTTCTTGACTGTGTTCTGCATTAGCACCTCTGAGATTCATAAGGATATTAGATCATCTATTCCCTGATTTTTTTCCCCTCTTGTGTTTTTAAGAGTCCCAAGGGATCTTGTGGGGAGAGGCATGTTGTCAGGTTTTTCTCTGGCATGAACCCTGGTGCCCCTAGTCGGGTTTTCTGGCATAAGCTTCTATGTAATATGGGTTTGAATAATTTAAATGCTAAAGAGAAAAGAACCACCTGTTTTGAGATTACTCGTTCTAATTCC
The DNA here is from genome assembly GCF_902686445.1 of Sciurus carolinensis. Classification (NCBI taxonomy): domain Eukaryota; kingdom Metazoa; phylum Chordata; class Mammalia; order Rodentia; family Sciuridae; genus Sciurus; species Sciurus carolinensis. Next base: position 16,808,542 of record NC_062217.1, on the reverse strand, counting down.
TGCCCATTGTACAGATGAGAAAACTGTGACTTAGATGTCATATTGTTGGTAGCTAGTGGCACTAGAACTAGTCACAACGTTGTAGGATCTTTTGATCCTGGAGTTCATGTCTTCCACCTGCAGCCCTGAATCCTTCACCAAATCAAATCACCTTCTGTACAGTTGTTGAATTATCAGTTAAATGCTGAATTGATAAAGGATCTGAGACATTGCACTATGGAATAAAAGGGGAAATAAGATGACCTGAAATTTTTAGTTTCTTTTTTCTTTACTTTTTTTTGAGGGCAGAGGAGAAAGTACCAGTGATTAAATTTGGGGGCACTGGACCACTGAGCCACATCTGCAGCCATATTTTGAATTTTATTTAGACACTGGGTCTCACTGAATTGCTTAGTGCCTTGCTTTTGCTGAGGCTGGCTTTGAATTCTCCATCAGCTCAGCCTCTGGAGCTACTGGGATTACAGGCCTGTTCCACTGCACCTGGCTAAAATTTCAGTTTCTTATTGTGCCAATGAACACACTGAATACTGTCCCAAAGCCAACTCTTAATACAAGTGGCAATGCTCATGCACATTTCTGTCGGCTTTCCAAACTTTCTGGTTGTCAGAATGTCCTTAAAAGAAAAAAAAAATTCTCCCTCAACGAGATTTGTGTTTATTATCTCCATCTGATTTTATTGCCACTAGAGACCAGGAAGAACATTTCTACTCCAAGTAGAGTGAAAACTTGGCTAGTACCTAGACTGCTGACAGGACACAGGTGAGAGGGAAAGGTGCTGTGTGGGAGGCCTGCTCCCTGTCAGTCCAGCGACAGAGGCCAACATTACTGCTCCTGATTATTTCTTCCTAACTCCCGATAATTGCTTCCATCCTTCCCTTTGCTCTCCACTCTAGACACACTGTCAGTCCCAGTTCCTGGTGATTAAAATGCTTGTTTGTTATTCAGGAGCACAGCATGATAGTAGCCCCTAGGCATTTTGCAAGGAGGGTCTCTGTGTTGGGAAACATTTTAGGGAAAGGAGCCAGAAATGGCCTTGGAGTTGAACTCTGGTCATGGTTCTGTAAGTTTGTGGTGGGCAAGGTGGTTCTTAGCCTGTGAGTGGAGGGGCAGTCTGTCCATCCTCTGCAGGTGCCCTGACCACACAGAAGAGAGGACCTATAGGAACAGTGTGGGCTGGGGTTGTGTGTCCCTGGGAATTCCAGGTTACCTATGGAAACAAACACTTGCCTGATACTACATATCATCCTCAGGCTTAGGGAGTGATCAATAGGGGAAAACTCCAGGGTTGCTTTTTTTCCCTAACAATACTGGATTGCTAGTTTGCTCATAAATATTCTGGACTCCAGCATGCCCTGGGGCAAAAGCTGCAGTCAACGGTGCTGTGACAGTTTTACTCTAGTACTTAATTGTAGGGTGAAGAATTCTTTTTGGTAGGAAAACATTTTCAAATGAAAACTAAAAGCAAAAACAGAAATTAAGGTAGAATAATATAATTGAGAAAATAGTAATTAATGATTTTCTAAGTTACATATCATAGAAATGAAAATGATAGGTTTAAAAATATTTGGTTAATGCAAAGCAATAAGCATATGTGAAAAGTATGATGAGGACTAGAGTTCATTTTTATCTTTAATATGATTATCTTTCATAGCATTCGTGTCATATTAGTTTTGCAAGCAAAAATTGGGAAAAAAAAAAAAAAGAACTTAGGAAATTACTTAAGTGGCTAGAAGGTGCCATTTTGACTTTTGGAGAATTAACTGTTTGAACTCTGCCTCCCCCCAAAAGAGAAGAGGAGATGGCTTGGGTAGCTCCATTCATAGAGAACTGTAGGCAGCCAGAGGTGACACAGCAGCTGGCAAGATGGATGGAGATAAGGCCCATGAATAGCTCGGTGGACACAGCAGAACTGAGTCTGCAGATGAGTGTAAATAGGCACCAGAACAAACCGTCACACTGAGGACAGAATTTTCTTGACAGAATGTAATGATAGCATCAAACATTACTTTGGCAAGTGGAAAGTCCTACTCATTTGCTCTGTATGTTTTCAAGAAAATCCTGCAAAGTGCTCCTTTTAAGAAGTTTAGATACTTATGCAATTTTATGTTTATGTGAAAGAGCTATATAATCACCAAGCTATTCTGCTTTTGAGGAGCAAAAAGGAGGAAATAGCCTATCCCTTCATAAAACAGTATTGACAGGAAGCAATTTCTCACTGTTCAACAAATTTTTAGAATTTAGCTGTAACACTCAGACTAGTTATAATGGATGCAGATATTAGAGGGCCGATAGTGAGAAAAATAGGTCTAGATGTACCACAAGACTAATGTTAAAACATTCTACCAGTAAATGTTTGGGGAACAACACAATTTCTTTCCTTCTCTTTCCCTGTCTCCCTTTCCTCTTATTTTGGCAAGAAAGAACTATGTTTGCTTTTGCAATATACTGAAGCCAGAAAACTGTTGATACTATTTGAATCAAGTAGTATCTTGAATATCTTTATCTCTGGGAATTGGTATTACTTAATGCTAGGTCAAACACATTCATGATTATTGCACTAACCTAACATTGCTTATGAAGCACTTGTGTTAAACACAGAATCAATTTTTGTGCTCACAGTTTGTAGCCTTAACAGTTTCATAACTATTTTGACTCAGGTTGGGAGGAGAGAGTTGTATGGGAAAGGATACATTTACCTATAAAGTGTGGAGGAAATACAAGGTTTGACCAGGTAACATTTCCACGAATTCCTTATATACTTTGGAAACTTAAGTAACTAAGATGATCAATATCAAAAAATTCTATTTATTCACAACAGGTTATTCTTTGAGACTGGAGGCATACAACTTTATGGAATGTTTCACATAGTGTTATAAGTGAAAGTTAAGTGAAAATTAACAAAAAGTCCTATCAGCCTGGAGAAGAAAATCCAGCTTAATTATAAAAAAGCCATTTGTAGTTTGTTTTTATTATACACAACACACACATTCTTGAAGTCTTAAAATCTTACATATACTTTATGAAAGCCATCTCTATGGAATTATCTGAGAAGTACATGAATATGTTATGAATCTGGGTTTTAAGGATTTTTAATGAAGGGTGAAAAGTTTAGCATGAGAAAAAAGGTAATGTTGGTGCAGGAAATAATTCTGATCAAATTTATTAAACTATTTTGGGCTGGGGATATAGCTCAGTTGGTAGAGAGCTTGCCTCATAAGCACAAGGCCCTGGGTTCAATCCCTAGCACTGCAAAAAAAATTAAACTGTTTTTTCCAATGCTCAGCCAAAGGTAAGTGTTGAAAACATTGACTTGTGTTTCTTTCTGTGAATAAGACATACTAAAGTTGTGTTTCTGGGATGGATGATGCTGGTGGTATTGAAATGATAAACATGGTTGGAGAAGAGAAGTCAGATTATTGTTTCCCAAAGCTTACTTAACAGACCATTCAGAGTCTGGTGAAATTCAGAGTTCTTTCAGTGAAATGTGTCTTTATGAATTTAGTAAAAAACTATCCTCTTATTCATGTCACCAGCTGCCTCTGTCAAATACAGAATCCTAAGGTGGGATGTGGAATATGACACAGAGTGAGACATGAGATGTTTTTCTAAATTTAATCAACTAATCATTATTGAGCACACTGTGCCAAGCTGCAATAAAGACAGATTATGTGCAGTAAGTGACTTATAAATGCTGCCTTTACAAAGCTCAGATTCTACTGCATGAACCTGGGGAGGGGAGGAGAGAGGAGTGAATGAGAATTACTGACAGATCCATGCATGACCATATCTCCAGCCAAATCTTTGGTGAGAGCTATAATAATGGTGTAAGTGCAGTGCATTGTCAGCTTAGCAAATAGAGCAATGGGCTGTTAGGGGAAGGTTGGTATATGAGCTGAGCGGTGGAGAAGTGCAGAGGTGCACGGAGGATGGGCAAGATCTTCAGACATATGAAAGATGATGTGGAGCTGGATGCTTTGTGTAATGTTGTATAAAAACAAATGTCTTAAAGGTGCACTCTTTCTGAAGCATTTTAATATGTGCTTCTGGGGAACGAAGCTCTAAGAATGTGTAAAGCATGATAGCAGTACTAATGCCCCAAATAGCTCCCTTGCTAAATGATATAGTAATTTACTACCTAGTAAGAACAAGCAGTAAATAAAAGCAGGGCACATCTTGCCTATATTTTGCAAATACAAAATGAGGTAGAAAATTAAGGATATTTATCTCCATTATTCTCCTTTTAAATTTCTTGTTAACTAATCTGAAACCAAAAGAGAGTGATAAAGCATTGTTGGAATTTTAAGATTAAAGATGGCAAAGATGAAAAGTTGTGGTAGAGATTTGGTAAGGGAAAAAAGAAAAAAATGTCTCAGTTAATATTTGGAAATTGTTCTTTCGTAGTTATATGTTCATCTGCTTTTATTAAAAAAAACTGCTATATTAACAACTATGAGGAACATTTCTGTATTTACATAATCTACGTAAACTATGTAAGTGTGGCATTAAATTCCAAGAATTTTTTAAATCTACAACTGTGCTACATCCCTAGCTCTTTTATACATATAGGGACTCCTAAGTTGCCCAGGTTGGCTTTGAACTTGGCATATTTCTGCCTCAGTCTCCAGACTAGCTGGGATTACAGTCATGCACCAGTGTTCCTGTCTAAAATTCCATTAGTTTTTGAGTGGTGAAGAGCATATTTGAAATTGCGATGGATCATGAAAACTGCAATGGTGCCATGAAGTGTGGTCTGATGAGCGTCACCCACTAGTGGTACTGATCACACCCCCTAGGTTCCAGAGGTGGAGGGCAAAGCCTTGTGCTTTCGCTGCTGCAGATCTTGAAAGCTGCTTTACTACAGATAAATCTGCTCCAGGGAATAAATGTCATAGTGTAATTTGGGAGGAAGGAGGCAGTGGGAAAGATCACTGGGCATTAGACAAACTTGGTTTTGGAAGTTCTCCAGTTTATCTGACTTCTAGGACAGTTTGCCTGAGTTCTCTGGGCTACTCAGGGTTATAAAAAAAAAACTTTAAAAAATATGGCACACACAGTGCTGATGACTGAAAAATTTGGATCTATAAGTTTAGAGAAAATTTTGTTTAGCTTCATGTAAAATATAGGAATGGAGATATTTTTAAATTACAGTATTAAAGAAGGGGCACACAGGGCTGGGGAGATAGCTCAGCTGGTAGAGTGCTTGCCTTGCAAGCACAAGGCCCTGAGTTCGATCCCCAGTACCGCCAAAAAAAAAACAAAAAAAAACAAAGAAGGGGCACACAGATGGAGGTGAGTGATGTCTCTAGCTGGGGTAGCAGGGCAACATCATGCCAGCCTTGCCTTGTGTCTTACTGATATGTGCAGATGTGAGACCTGAAGCTGCATGGAAGGATGTGTGATTCAGTGACCCGAGGGCAAGAATTGTGCTGCCCACAGAGATGGACTCACCTTGTACAGAAGTTGGAAGATGAGTCACGGTTGTGGCCATGTGACTCTTTGTTAGTTCTATGCCTCAGTTTCCCTGCTATAAAAAGTAGGATGTTATAGGTTAAAATGAAAGAGGTCCAGAGCATCTTCTTATTGTGCTGTGTTTGATGTGGATGTTTAGCATCAAAATAGATCAAAATAGTATTGCATTGTGATATCGCTGGTGATTTTTCCTCTGCCTTCGCATCCGTCCGTCGGTCCACTTTGAGGGCCACAAAAGTAATGGAAAACAACATAATGGCAAACAGACTAATCAGAAGGAATGGCTAATGGTCTGATGTTATTTCTGCCCGGTTTTAGTATTACACAATTGATGGTTTGAGAGTTTTCCTCCTGACCTTCCCAGAACAATGCCACTTTGTGAGAACCCAGATGATCCAATAGGACCAGGAATATTTTTGAAAGAATAACTTGAAAGTTAAGGGACCTATAATTAGGGAGATAAGGCCTGGTCTCTTTATAAGAAAGAGGGACTTCGAGAATAAGTCCAACAGTTTGAGGCCAGATAATTAATAATCTTAGAGCTAATGAGGATAAACAAATTAGCAAGAGTAGACTGTGGGCCGTAAGCAGGGGGAATAACCAACCTGCACAGGATTCTGTATTTAACTTGATCCTGTTAATATCTATTCTGCTCCGAGGGTGAAAATTATTGGCACATGATCTGTCTCTGACCTGTGTTTTGTGGATTAGGGCTGTAGGTAGCATGATATACCCCCAATTAGTTTTTTCCATAAAGATTTATTGAAATGAAATAATTGTTTATATGTCAATGAAGCATCTGAAGTATGATTTTTACTTAGTGAAATATTGGCTCCTTTCTTTTGCTTTCTATGTCACTTCAGTCATTTTCACCAAAGATGTTTTTGTTGGTGTTTAGTTTGATTTGTTTGCTTTTCATAGGCTTGGTAAGTTGAATACCAGAAAAGGAACTCTTATGGTTTGCCCTAAATAGCAGATAAATTTCATTTTAGTGTACCAGAAACTCATCAATAAGAGAAAGGAAACTTCTCCCTTGAGGCATCCGAAGCAAAATTTTAAGAGATCTGTGATGACACAAGGTTGCAATGACATCTTGGCCCATGGTGGTTGTCTCAATTCCTAATCTTGCAAACCCTGCCATGAATAGGTAGGATTCAGGACAGTGATAAAGAAGTAAAACTGTAGAGGTAACACAGAGGTAAGGATCAAGTGGGGAAATGTGTAGCTACCCTGTTCTTGAATGGGAAGATTTCCTGTTTTGGATTGTAGGCACCATGGGCTTTCTTTATAGAAACATGGACACAAAGTGAGATGCAGATATATGCTGTCTCCAGGTTTAGATTTGCTGGCTTATTAATGACACTTGCCTTGGTGTTCCCAGTACATTTGCAGCTATCCACAGAAAGAAATCCACTTCCGAGACTGATCACCCTCCCAGAGGACCTTTGATCATACATTCTGCCATAATGTACATGTACATTCATTTTGCCTAAGTAAATCCACATGATCAAGAACCATTGAAGAGATTTTCATGAGTGTAAGGTGGAAGCCAGCAGCTGACTATTTTAATTTCATACCAGCAAGAGAAAGGGGGCCTGAACTTCCAACAGTCATGGAATCTTACTTGAAACAGAGCACTCTGGAATACATACGGAGGGGAAGATGTCATTGTAAATAAGGCATTGAAACCATCTGTACATCAATTGCCAGTGGTAAAAGTGAAAAACAGGGCTTTGAAATGTATTTATAGCTATGTGGACAATAAATCAGACATTTTCTTGTGCCATGTGCTCTTCCCTGACCACAGTAAGTACATCTTGTGCCACCCCAGCTCCTTGTGATAGCAAGGGGGAAATCCAAGCTGATATGCATCTAACTTTTTCAAAGATATACTTAGTGTCCCATCTGGCCAGCACTGTCAGTCTTTAGAATGTTGGTTGTTATAGGAGGGGACCTGGAATCATAGGTGTAGTTTCTGAAGATCTAAGATCTAAACAGAGTTTCCAAAATATCTGTGTAATACTTTTGCATATAAATACAAAAGCCCTTTTTTCCATTCCATACATAATTGGAGTGCTTTCTGTGCCTACTGTGCCCTGAACACTTTACAATCACAGAATAGTCCACTGCCTTCCAGAAACTTGCTGCCTACTTACTAGGGAAAATGGAACACATTTCTAGATTGGGATAACACAGCATCGTAACGTGTCTTGATCCAGAACATAAGTGCACAATATGTGCTAAGGAGGTTCAGAATAGGCAGGCTTTCTGTTTAGGATTCAGGTCTAAAATATACTTAAGAATAAGACTGTTAGTTTCAAGATGGCAGACTAGAGGGCGACTGCATTTCACGGTGCTCCAGGACGCAGGATTCAAAAGAGGAGGTAGTGAGAGACTTGGGACGAACTCAGAGCCGCCGGGTGAGTCTCTCCCGTTGGGGAGGCGTCCCGGATGGGGCGGTAGCCCCGGAACGCAGGGAACTTTGTGAAGTAGAGTTGCTCGGCGAGACGCCCCTCCCCCTGCTGGAGCGGTGAACACGGACAACTGGGATCATCATAGAGGAGGCGGCTCAGCACAGCACGTGGACTCGGAGCAACCACTGGGGCTCCAGGCGGCTGCCTGAGGAGGAGCTGCGTGGCGAGCTGTTTGGACTCAGAACAACCACTTCTGAACACCGGGGGGTTGCCCGGAGGAGGAGGAGAAGTGCGGCGGGTCGCTTGGTCTAGGAGTGACTGCATCAGAGCCACAGGCGGTTGCCAGAGGAGGAGGCGAGTGGTGAGTTGATTGGACTCAAAGCGACCGCTTCTGAACACCGGGGGCCTGCCTGGAGGAGGAGCGCAGTGGGTCACTTGGTCTCTGAGCGACAGCTCCTGAACACCCGGGGGGCTACCCCAAGGAGGAGGAGGAGGAACAGGGCGGGTCACTTGGACTTGGAGTGACTGCCTAGGGCTACGGGTGGTTGGCAGGAGGAGGAGACCCGAAGTGAGTTGCTTGGACTCCTAGTGACTGTGTCAGAAACCGGGCAGCTGTCCGGAGGAGGAGGAGGTGTGTGGCGGGTCTCTGTGTCTCGGAGCTATTGTACGGGGCTCCAGGTGGCGGCTCAGAGGAGGGGCCGCATAGCAAGGCGATTAGGTACAGAGCAGGGTCCCAGGACATAGGCGGCTTCTTGCTGAGAAGAGCCGCAACGAGACACGCCTAGGTATGGAGTGAAATTTCCAGGACTGCGGGCAGATACTCTGAGGAGAGGCAGCCTAAGGAGACTCGTCTGCGAAGGGTGAGGCTCCCAGGCCCAGGAGGTAGGTCCGGGCCCCTGGGAACGTTGCAGAGGAAGACACCCCAGCCCAGGCGGTAGTTGTAGATTGAGGGGAACCTCTAGGAGGGGAACTGACCAGCGAGACCTCCCCACCGGGTGAGTCTTCCCTGCCAGGTGAGGTTTTCCCACAAGGATGGTAAAACCAGAGACACAGGCTCAAACAGGCCTTGCCTCAGCCCACAGCCTAGTTCCCCTTTGGATGACCATTGGTCAACAAGTGGAGGCACCTCTGCCCACTATCAGGGAATATACCCCACCTGAGGGTCATCAACCCTAGAGAGGCAGCTTCCTTGTGGAGCACTGCATTATCAACTTCCTCCAAGACTGCAGGCAACTGAAGGATAAGAGGGGATATACTAGCAATCTTCAGGGACATTATAAGTCAATAGAGGAAATCTGCAATATCTTAATGACCCACTGATTCCTGAACAATATGAGAAAACAAGGGAAGAAAATGCCCCAAACAAATCTAGATGTTACATCAATAAAATCCAACGACAGCATGGCAGAAGAAATGACAGAAAAGGAGTTCAGAATGTACATAATTAAAATGATCAGGGAAGCAAACGATGAGATGAAAGACCTAATGCAGGCATTAAATGATGAGATGAAAGAGCAAATGCAGGCATTGAATGATAGCACCAATTGACAGTTAAAAGAGCAAATACAGGAAGCAAAAGATCATTTCAATAAAGAGTTAGAGATATGAAAAAAAAAAGCAGAAATCCTTGAAATGAAGGAAACAATAAACCAAATTAAGAACTCCATAGAAAGCACAACCAATAGGATAGAACACCTGGAAGACAGAACCTCAGATATTGAAGACAAAATATTTAACCTTGAAAACAAAGTTGAACAAACAGAGAAGATGGTAAGAAATCATGAACAGAACCTGCAAGAACTATGGGATATCATGAAAAGGCCAAATTTGAGAATTATTGGGATTGAGGAAGGTTTAGAGAAACAAACCAAAGGAATGAACAATCTATTCAATGAAATAATATCAGAAAATTTCCCAAATCTGAAGAATGAAATGGAAAATCAAGTTCAAGAGGCTTATAGGACTCCAAATACACAAAATTACAACAGACCCACACCAAGGCACATTATAATGAAAATACATAACATATAAAATAAAGACAGAATTTTAAAGGCTGTGAGAGAAAAGAACCAAATTACATTCAGGGGGAAACCAATACGGATATCAGCAGATTTTTCAATCCAGACCCTAAAAGCTAGAAGGGCCTGGAACAACACTTTTCAAGCTCTGAAAGAAAACGGATGCCAACCAAGAATCTTATATCCAGCAAAACTTACCTTCAAATTTGATGATGAAATAAAATCATTCCATGATAAACAAAAGCTAAAAGAATTTACAAAAAGAAAGACAGCATTATAGAACATTCTCAGCAAACATTCCATGAGGAAGAGATAAAAAACAAAGAAGCAAATCAGCAAAGGGAGGAATTATCCTAAAGGAACTGTCAAATAAAGGAGGAACCAAGTTGTGTCAAAAAATAAATAAATAAATAAAATTTAAAAAATGAACCAAATGACCGGGAATACAAATCATATCTCAATAATAACCCTGAATATTAATGGCCTGAATTCATCAACCAAAGACATAGACTGGCAGATTGGATTAAAAAGAAAGATCCAACAATATGTTGCCTGCAAGAGACTCACCTCATAGAAAGAGATATCCATAGACTAAAGGTGAAAGAATGGGGAAAAACATACCATGCACATGGACCCAGCAAAAAAGCTGGAGTATCCATCCTCATTTCAGATAATGTGGACTTCAAGCCAAAGTTAGTCAGAAGGGATAAAGAAGGACATTTCATACTGCTTAAGGGAAGCATAAATCAGCAAGATATAACAATCATAAACATCTATGCCCCAAAGAGTGGCTCATCCATGTATGTCAAACAAATCCTTCTCAATTTTAGAAACCAAATAGACCAAAACACAATAATACTAGGTGATTTTAACGCACCTCTCTCACCACTGGACAGATCTTACAAACAAAAATTGAACAAAGAAACCATAGATCTCAATAACACAATGAATAATTTAGACTTAACAGACATTTATAGAATATACCATCCAACCAAGAGCGAATACACTTTCTTCTCAGCAGCACATGGATCCTTCTCTAAAATAGACCATATATAATGCCACAAAGCTAAAGTTAGCAAATACAAGAAGATAGAGACACTACCTTGTATTCTATCAGATCACAATGGATTGAAGTTAGAAATAAAAGAGTAAAAAACAGAAACTACTCCAACACCTGGAGATTAAACAATATGCTATTATATGATGAATGGATAACAGAAGATATTAGGAAGGAAATTAAAAAAATTCTTAGAGGTAAATGAGAACAAGGAAACATCATATCAAAATCTCTGGGATACTATGAAAGCAGTACTTAGAGGAAAATTTATTTCATGGAGCGCATTTAATAAAAGAAGTAAAACTCAACAAATAAACGACCTAACACTACAGCTCAAAGCCCTAGAAAAAGAAGAACAGACCAACACCAAAAGTAGTAGAAGACAGGAAAGAGTTAAACTCAGAGCCGAAATCAATGAAATTGAAACAAAAGAAACAATACAAAAAATTGACAAAATAAATAGTTGGTTCTTCGAAAAAATAAACAAAATTGATAAACCTTTAGCCACACTAACAAAGAGAAGACGAGAGAAAACCCAAATCACTAAAATTCAGAATGAACAAGGAAATATCACAACAGACACGACTGAAATACAAAACATAATTAGAAGCTATTTTGAAAATCTACCCTTCAACACAATAGGAAATTTCGAAGACATCAACAGGCTTCTAGAGACATATGAATTGCCTAAACTGAACGAGGAGGACATACACAATTTAAATAGACCAATTTCAAGTAATGAAATAGATGAAGTCATCAAAAGCCGACCAACAAAGAAAAGTCCAGGACCAGATGGGTTTTCAGCCGAGTCCTACAAAACCTTTAAGGAAGAGCTCATTTCAATACTTCTCAAAGTATTCCATAAAATAGAAGAGGAGGGAACCCTCCCAAACTCATTCTATGAAGCCAATATCACCCTGATACCTAATCCAGACAGAGACACATGGAGGAAAGAAAATTTCAGACCAATATCCTTAATGAACACCGACGCAAAAATTCTCAACAAAATTTTAGCAAATCGCATACAAAAACATATTAAAAAGATAGTGCACCATGATCAAGTGGGTTTCATCCCAGGGATGCAAGGTTGGTTCAACATCAGGAAATCAATAAATGTCATTCACCATATCAATAGGCTTAAAGTCAAGAATCACATGATTATTTCAATAGATGCAGAAAAAGCATTTGATAAAATACAGCACCCCTTCATGCTCAAAACACTAGAAAAAATAGGGATAGTGGGAACATTCCTTAACATTGTAAAGGCCATCTATGCTAAGCCCATGGCTAATATCATTCTACATGATGAAAAACTGAAAACATTACCCCTTAAAACTGGAACAAGGCAGGGATGCCCTCTTTCACCACTTCTATTCAATATCTTCCTTGAAACTCTAGCCAGAGTAATTAGACAGACCAAAAGAAATTAAAGGGATACGAATAGGAAAAGAAGAACTCAAACTATCCCTGTTTGCTGATGATATGATTATATACTTAGAGGAACCAGGAAATTCCACCAGAAAACTTTTAGATCTCATAAGTGAATTCAGTAAAGTAGCGGGATATAACATCAATGCACATAAATCCAATGTATTTTTATACATAAGTGATGAATCTTCAGAAAGAGAAATTAGGAAAACTACCCCATTCACAATAGCCTCGAAAAAAATAAAATACTTGGGAATCAATCTCACAAAAGAGGTGAAAGACCTCTACAGTGAGAACTACAGAACACTAAAGAAAGAAATTAAAGAAAACCTCAGAAGATGGAAAGATCTCCCATATTCTTGGATAGGAAGAATTAATATTGTCAAAATGACCATACTACCAAAAGTGCTATACAGATTCAATGCAATTCCAATTAAAATCCCAATGATGTACCTTACAGAAATAGAGCAAGAAATTATGAAATTCATCTGGAAGAATAAAAAACCCAGAATAGCTAAAGCAATCCTCAGTAGAAAGAGTGAAGCAGGGTGTATCGCAATATCAGATCTTCAACTCTACTACAAAGCAATAGTAACAAAAACGTCATGGTATTGGTACCAAAATAGAAAGGTGGATCAATGGTACAGAATAGAGGACACGGACACAAACCCAAATAAATACAATTTTCTCATACTAGACAAAGGGGCCAAAAATATGCAATGGAGAAAAGATAGCCTCTTCAACAAATGGTGCTGGGAGAATTGGAAATCCATATGCAACAGAATGAAACTAAACCCATATCTCTCTCCATGCACGAAACTAAACTCAAAATGGATTAAGGATCTCAGAATCAGACCAGAGAGTGTGCATCTTATAGTAGAAAAAGTAGGTCCAGAGCTTCAACATGTCGGCTTAGGATCAGACTTCCTTAACAAGACTCCCATAGCACAAGAAATAAAAGCAAGAATCAGTAACTGGGATAGATTCAAACTAAAAAGCTTTCTCTCAGCAAAGGAAACTATCAGCAATGCAAAGAAAGAGCCTACAGAGTGGGAGGAAATCTTTGCCAATCATACTTCAGATAGAGCACTAATCTCCAGAATCTATAAAGAACTCAAAAAACTCTACACCAAGAATGCAAATAATCCAATCGACAAATGGGCTAAGGAAATGGTTAGACACTTCACAGAAGAAGATCTACAAGCAATCAGCAAACATATGGAAAAATGTTCAACATCTCTAGTAATAAGAGAAATGCAAATCAAAACCACCCTAAGATTCCATCTCACCCCAATTAGAATGGCGATTATCAAGAATACAAGCAACAACAGGTGTTGGCGAGGATGTGGGGAGAAAGGTACACTCATACATTGCTGGTGGGGCTGCAAATTAGTGCAGCCACTCTGGAAAGCAGTGTGGAGACTCCTTAGAAAACTTGGAATGGAACCACCATTTGACCCAGCTATCCCACTCCTTGGCCTATACCCAAAGGACTTACAATCAGCATACTACAGAGATACAGCCACATCAATGTTCATAGCTGCTCAATTCACAATAGTCAGAGTGTGGAACCAACCTAGATGCCCTTCAATTGATGAATGGATGAAGAAACTGTGGTATATATATACAATGGAATATTACTCAGCCATAAAGAATGATAAAATTATGGCATTTGCAGGCAAATGGATGAAATTGGAGAATATCATGCTAAGTGAGATAAGCCAATCTCAAAAAACCAAAGGACGAATGATATCGCTAATAAGTGGATGATGACACATAATGGGGGGTGGGAGGGATTAGTGTTAGGGTTAGAGTTAGGGTTAGGGAGGGGGGCAAGAATGGAGGAAGGAAGGACTGTATAGAGGTAAAAGAGGTGTGGGAGGGGTGGGGGGAAGGGAAAAAATAACAGAATGAATCAAACAGCATTTTTCTATGTAAATTTATGATTACACAAATGGTATGCCTTTACGCCATGTACAAACAGGGAAACAACATGTGTCCCATTTGTTTACAATAAAAAAAAAAAGAATAAGACTGTTGTATAGAGGTCAGACACCTCTATTACGCACCTCGTTTGCACCCTCTTGCCACTGTTTCCCAACTATGTGTCCTTGAGAGACTCAGCCTCTCTCACCTCATATGAATCATCTGTAACATCACAGTGATGATACAATTATAAATTAATAATTTTATTCACAATTAACAAATTAATGAGTTTTTTGCTAAAAAGTGTGAACCCCTCTGGAGAGTCTTACTTAGCACAGTATGTAATAGATGACCGACAGGTGTACACTACTTTTTGCATGTTGCTCTATAAAATAAGTGTTGGCTGAGTCAGTCAGTGAGTTAGTAAACAAACTATTCAGGCATTTCCTTTATGGCCATATAATCTCTGGGAATGTGATAATCCAAACCAAAAAGAATCTTATAAAAATCATTCGTATATTCAGATTCTGATTATCAGCGTCTTCTTCACAGATGTTATTTCTTTAACATTAAGTATCATAGTTCCTAGATTCTTAGGACTGGGTGTCTTAGAACTCCCTGTCAGAAGCTGGGCAAGTTCAGATCAGAGGTTTGTTACCTCCTAGCATTTTGGTGGTGACTTGGTCACTCATGCATGTTGGAAAAGCAGATGACAATGATAGTTTCTATCTCTGTATTTATTGTTGTATTTTTCATTATTTTATGTCTGATCAAAGCTCACATTTTTTTTTTTCTTGCAAGAGTAAAGCTGAATCAAGTGGGATAGGAATCTGCAGAGTAGAACCCATTTATTCCTCAGTAGGTCTTTCATAGTACTCAAGCATTAAGGTGTTAGGTGGGGTATAAAAACTAGCTTACCAGGCCTGGAGACCTTCCAGTTTGGGGGAAGGGGTAGATAGGGAACAGGGAGGCAACCAATAGAGACAAGTTGTGGTCGTTGGAAATAAACCTTTCCTCTGAAAAGGAGAGGGTTGGAAGTCAGAATAAACCCAGGACAGATAACTGGGGATATGATATTTCTCTGCCAAACAGAGTGCTCTGAGTTTTAAGCAGGAAAAGATGGGCACTTCAGAAATCAGAACATGATAAGTAAAGACACGAATGCAGCTTGACTTTGGATGCTGGAAGTAAAGGTCTTATTGGAGGAAAGAGAAAGATTAATGGAAGGCTCTGATATCCAGCCTGAGAAGAGTACATTTAATCTCATCAGTGAAAAGGATCCACCAGAGGCTCCTAAGCAGAGGAAAGACATAATGAAAAGGAGTTTAGGAAGATTATTCTAGCAGCATTGTGCAGGTGGAATTGGAGCAAGAAAGACTCTAAGCAAGGAAACGAGTTAAATTGCTGTTGCAGCAATCCTGGATTTAAAGTGATGTAGTCCCAAGCGAGGGGGATGCTATTGGAAATGAAAGAGATTCGGATTTAAGGCATTTTGTTTGTTTTTAGACTGCATGTGAAAATAAGATAAATGAATATTCCTTAGAATGACAATCTCTTTACCATGTGAAGTTTTCTGTTACCCTTCTCGTGCCTGGCAAACCACACAAATGCTAGAGAAATGTGTTTAACTACAACAGCTTTGGTCATTAGACTCGTGCTAAGAACTTAACTCATGTGCTTTAGTGTATAATATAGTAGTTATTCTCAGTGGTTGCTGCAAATATCTGTGATTCTTATCCCCAAACATATGAGAGACATGCTAGCTATGCCCTCCTTTTCTAGGAATATATGACACATTAAGACAATCTTGAGTTTACCAAAATCTGAGGACTTTTTGCGTGTATTTATTTGCCTGCTAAATATTTAAGTTTTGATTATCAAATACAACCAAACATTTCTATTCTTCATCCCTTAAATATGTAATTTTGTAGAGATTAGACACTGACATATCAGCACTTCAGTTTTAGCTACAAGTTAACTTAAATTATTTGTATGCTACCTTTTAAAACTGCTTAAAGCATTTTCTAGAACTTTCTAAAAAGCAAGTGGAAAGCACAATATTGACATCTCTATATACATAGCTGGATGAACAATATTTGAACAGTGCTCAGTGCTTGCTCCTTAGAGAACCAAACACCTATCTGAAATCTTACAATTTAGTTCTTTATCATTAGATTACTTGACTTTTTTTTTTCCTTTGCCTATGTTATTTAAAACAGCAAACACTAGGGAAAAAAAATCAATGTTAATAATGTAGAACCAGCTCAGGAATGTACTAGGTGTTCAAAAGCTTTAGTGATATGAATCATATTTGATTTAGGAATCATCTCTAGGAATAAATCCTTATAGATATGTTCTTTGTGTCTAGGCTTTTCTGTCATTAAATACTTTGAGGACATAATTAGCCAAATTATAGCAAAATGAATGCTGAACAGTGAGTCTGGCTAGGTTACTAGGGTTAATTAGACACTGAATTCTCACTGAATTTAGTTAATTTTGTTAAGTACCTACTAGGTGTAAAGCACAATACTTTGCATTTGGGTGGCAAGAGGTGAATAATTTTGATCTTTGGAAAATATGTAGTCTTTTGGGGAAGGTGGGCATATTAACCTCATATTTAATGGAAGTCAGACTTAGGGGTACAGCAGCACATATTTTTAAAATGAGATGAAAGATTTCAGTGGTAGAATTAAAGGAGATCAAGAAGACACTAGGCTGATGTTACTTATTTCATAAATATACAGTGGTTTTGTGGAAATGGTGTAGAGATGTTTGTAAGAGACAGTAGGTTAGTATGCTAAGATTATAGATTGAAACTAAGATGTAAATATTCTTAGAAATGATTTAAGGAATTTGAACTTGATTATGAGGACATCAGGGAAATATCAGTGATATTTGATTAAAGAAGCTATATTATAATATCAACACTAAAATATAATATCAATTATAAGGCAATGCTTTGGCCAGTTTGAAAGTAGAAATTATTTAGAAGAGCAATAACCAATAAATATACTTGGAAGTTATTATGGGATTTCATTTTTATTCAGTGACCCATGTTATATGCAGGTTATTACTTTACCATGTAATATTTTAGGTTTTCAAAACTCTTTCAGATAAGCATAAACTTGAGTGAATTCATTCACTGATGATGTTCGGTTTTTAGTAACAAAATTATCAAAGACAGCGTTGAAAGGATTTACAACAAAAGTTTCCAATGAAAAGTCAAAATAGAGGCTCTAACTTTTTGTTGTAATTTGTATTAAGTGGGATTGAGAACAGGGGAGATGCTTTGCTATCCAGTTTCCAAAGTTCCTTTTATTAAAAGTGTAGACTTTGAAAAATTAACCTATCTTCATCAACATAGTCTTTCCGTGCTTGCTGTGTAAAAAGCTATATACTATAATTCTTTTAAAGTGTTTCCTCTTCAAAATAGAAGTTCTCATAAAAGTTTGATTCAAAGCTTTATATTTGACATTTTGGTCCTTCCAGCATAATTAATTCTTTCTAATACTTTACTTACTTTATACATATGATAGCCAGTCTACTCCATCTACATTTTATTATTTCCAAATATTTCCTAATATTTTTGTAATACAGTAGTTTTCAGGAAAAATTTTGTAAGTGTAGAATTCAACCATTCCTTTCACTTAATTCAGAGCTTAGTGTTTTATTTTTTAAATTGTAGATGATAGTATAGTTAGTCCTCATCCTCAAGATATGTAATTTAGTTTTGTAAATGACTCCAATTCTTTCTACGACTGTCATTTGGTTTTTGCCCAGGGTAAGTGCAAAGCAAAAAGTACTGCTATAATAAGACTACCTGTTCTTGCAACTTACTTTTTCTTATACAATAGAGTTAGAGAGTAAAGAGTATTAGAGGAATGGGAAAAAATACACTCCATAGTTGTCGAGGTTAATCAAGGATTTTCATGTTTGTTATTTCTTTTCTCCCTTTGTACCCAGCCTACGTTTAGGTAATAGTGAATATGAAACCATTACATTTGTGGAGTTGTGACCTTGTACAAGTGCATGTAACCTTGTTTGTCATATGGGAGGTTATGGATGAAAAGTATCTCCTAGAATCTAATGCTGTCGTACTCAGGGCTCTTAAGTGTCATTTCTGTATGTGATGTGCACGTTGAACATAAATTACAATTTTAGATGAAATGTAATATTGGATACATTTCAGTTAGTTCTGGTGTTTTTTTATTAGTAGCAATTCAAAAGCAGTAATCATGATGTTCCAGTTTCTCTATCTTAAGGAAAATAGACCGTCAACTCTTCAGTCTCTCCTTTACACTTCTGCAGAACAAATTATTACTTCTAACATGTACCTGCCTCCTCTACTCTGTATATCTATGGTATGTGTAACCACATTGTCTTGAAATTAGTTTTCTACATTTATGTCTCCCATTCTGGATTTTGAATTTGCTAATGGGGTTTTTCTTGTCTTCCCAAGTTTCTAGCGTTTTGCCAAGGACAGAGTAGTCTCCAAATAAATACTTATTGAATGAGTGAATGTTGGAAAGAATCGAAGACTAGTTACAGATGAATGCATTTTAGGTGTTTTTATTTTTTGGACTATGATTTAAAACAAATTTAAAATGTTATACATGGAAATCTCCAGGAAACCTATATTCTTGGTTCTCATTGGGGTATGAGCCAGAGAAGTATTTCTCTATAGACAAAGATGGAAGAGAGAGAAAGGGAATAGGATAGAAAAATAATTGTTCAACAGAATAAGGATAGATAGTAGTTTTAGTGTCATGTTAAAATAATGTAAGGGAATATAAGAGATTTAAAGGAATCTTCTTGGCTTCTCACTAATATAGCTAACTGCTTTTCTTATTTTTAGGATTCAGTTGTCTAAGTAATATTAAACTCTCTGAGATTGATGGTCAGAGGCCATCCATTCAAGGTCGAGACTGAGCTAATTGGATGTTGTAACCAGTTTGGAATGCATCCTTCCAGTTCCTGTACTCCTTTCATTATGAAATGCTCCGAGGTGTGATAGAACCCTCAGTTTGTGTCCCCTAGCCAGATTTCCTTTGTGTGGCACTTCTGCATAGCAGTTTGCTTATTGCATCTCTAAGGTCACCTTTGATAGACCACGTGAGTGTTCATTCAGAAATACCATCATCACAATTTTTTTTTCAGTGCGTATGGGTGGGAGGGTGTCCATAGCGTCTAGAATCATCAGTTAAGCTAAAATAGGTTTTTGCAGCCAAATGGAATTTTATGATTCGTTACAAATCCCTTTTGTACACAGGAAGAAATAGTGGAAGTAGCCTGTCCACAGGAATAATTAGATATAGCACAATGCCTGCAATCCATTTTTCCAGATTCCCCTCGTTACTTGTTTATGACATCAAAAAGTCTCTCTCAAGAACTTCAAGATGCATCTTTTGATCGGGGGAAAAGTGGGATTAAAATACATGTAAAAATTCCCTTTTCTCATTTGATATAGTGTTTATTTTTCCTTTAAAAATCTGGATTCAACCAGAAACAATATGAATAAGAGACTGTACCAGCTTTATTTTTTAACAGATTGAAATTCAATTTTTGTGACCATCATTACATTTGTATTTTTTGTTTCATAAGTTTTTGACTTATGAAAGAGGAGAAAATATTTTTCTTTTTAGTAAAATTCAGTACCATTAAAATAAATGAGTAACATTTTATTAATATCTTTGGGGGTGCTTGATATTGTCTGGATTTTTGGTGAGAACATATGCATGGGTGACCTCACTTAAGCATTACAACAACTCTGTGCATTATCATGATTACCATTTTATGAAGAAGGAAGCAAGAGTTTGAGAGCTAAGTAACTTGCCCTATATCACAGTGTTAGCAAGAATTAAGTAGAACTGAAGGTAGAATTCATTCATTGTAGCAAAAACATCATAGCTGAAGCATGCTTTGCTATTTGAGAGGCCCTAAAACTTCATTCCAGCTGTCATGAACTGATCCATGACTTTCACAATTTCTTATATTTATGGTAAAACCATTACAGGACAAAATTGGGAGTTCATGGCTTTTTTATGCAATTTCACCAGTTTTTGCTGTAGCAATTATATTTTAGATGTTCAAGTCAAAGTCAAATTAAAGTAAACCATGGAAAGATTCTCATCATATGTTTAGCTGATGGGTTCATGTAACTTCTCATTTCTTCTACCATGAGCATATGCATAGAATTTTCTTAGAGTGAAATGCCTTCCGGGGAAGATTATTTTGCCAGATCAGACCATAGGCTGGTTCCCTCATTTTTCTAGTGTTGCATGATGAGGAAACTAATCCCTTTCTTAGGTAAAGAATAGTACATTATTTGATGTAGGTTCTGTGAGTAGCTCTGCTTCCCAAACAGACCTACCTCTTAAGTATTCAAAACTCAAATTTTAAATTATGATACCCAACTTAAAACCCCTAGTTTGAGAAGTTTATGTGACATGCTACAAATGTTAAATTATTGGTATTTTCTCAATCATAAAGTGAGTTTATGACTTGATAACCTGGAACTTGGTTATAAATTTTTCTGTAAAATTTTCATCAGGATGCCCTAGAAGATTTCAATTCCTGCTTATAGTTTTTCTTTGTTGCTATGAACCTCTCATCATTATCAAACTAGGATTTTTCATAACAGAGTCAGCCTATTAGCTCTAGTATTAATGAACTAATCCAGAAATAGATCTAATCAGGTCTTGCTTCTGTTCATAAAGAATTTCTGTTCATTACTGAGTTCAAATGAATACAGACATTTTGTCTTTAATCTGGTACATGATTCTGCACATGGAACTGAGGCAACAGTACCTATTATCTCCCTTTTTTGTTGTTGTTGTTGTTTGGATCTCTCTGTATGATGGCTTGTAGTTCTGGTCACCTTCCTTACATTGGACTTGAAAAACTTAAGTAACAGTATGTTGATAATTATATGGACTTTGAAATTCCTCAACCACCCTTTCCTGGAGGAAGTCATATTTTCCATATGTGAAAATCTCTATAATCAAAAGATCACAAAACCTTTACTAAGATATTAAATAAGAATCTAAATAGGATTGTTTGTCTCTTTAAATATTTGCTGTTGGGCAAGACTGAGTACTCAGGTAGAGCACCCCAAATCTCAAAATCCCAAATCCCAAATGCTCTAAAACCCGAAACTTTGAAACTTTTTACATGATGCTACAAGTGCAGAATCCTACACCTGACCTCATGTGACATATCAAAGTCAAAAGTGATTCAGCATATATGAACTTTGTGTCATGCCAGAAAACTACGATTACTAAAAATATTGTAGACTTACTTTCAGTTTATAAGATGCACATGTTAATTCATGTTTAAACTTGGGTCTGGTTTCCAATTTATATTATGTATATACAAATACTCTAAAATTTAAAAAAATCTGAAATCTGATATAATTCTAGTCCCAAGCATTTCAGAGAAGGAATATTTAAAATATATAATATAATCTGGAAACTTGCATTAGGGCATAATTTTATTCTATCTTCTATCTTTGAGTGAAAATCTTTTATTATATGTGAATTAGGGTTTTTCTCAAAGTTTTTCTGTTATACCCAGTAATAGCTTATGTTGGATGAAAATTAAGGAGGAATTTTCTTTTATAAAACTTCAGAAGACATTTCTACTTTTAGACTTCCAGATACTTCAGATGACAACAAGAAGATCAGAATAAGAGTTCTATGAATATCCCTCTCCTCATTCATCAATCTGCTGCTGCTTTCAATGAGCATCCATTGAGTAACTACTACATATAGAAGAGTACAAAGACATAGAATTCAGAATTCTTAGCTTCAAGTAGTGGAAGCATCCTACTACACAAGAACTATGAAGACATTGAATTCTTAGGCTGAATACTCATGACCTAGAAATGGGAGAGAGACAGAAAAGGCACTTAATAAACATTTGTGAAATAAATGAAAAAATTACACTGATAAGGATGTTCATGCATGATGTGATGAAACCTTGGGTTCCCTAATTCATTATGGAAGGATCTGAGATGAAGTTTAAAGAGGAGGGAAAGCAGAAAGGCAACCACCATATGTTAAGGGGTGAGTGGCCATTCATCTAGGGGATGACTGTCGGCTGGTTCAGTCTCTAAAGCAGAAATTCTTTCTCCTGCACTCCATGGAAGCAAATATTAATACAACTTTAAATCCCAAAAGACAATTATGTATGAAAATTATACAGAGTAGATAAAATTTTCCACTGACTGAAAAGAATGTCCCTGCTCTTGCTGGTATTGCTGAACTTTGTCCACTTAATCATGTTCCACTTTCTGTCACGCTTCTCTAGGATTCGTTATTTATTTTATCTATCGCTTGAGTTTTTTTCTCACTTCCCATTAGTAGCTTCGCAGACTTAATGTTTGTTCATTTTTAGCACAAGAGCCAAATATTTACAGTTGAGCAAGCCAGAGAAAATAGCATAAAAAGTTAACAATTCCAGAGAGAACATTGAAATAACAAGCCAGCCTTTTGTTCATTTCTTTTTCTTAGCAGTACCATGACTTCGTGGTATAATTTCATCACATCTTTTAATTATATGAGCCCTTTGTCTGTGATCCCAAAGTGCTTTGTGGATTATTTTTGTCAATTTGGAATTAAGTCATAGGTGCTCATTCTTAATTTATACATAAGGAGAGTTGGTGTCATTCAGCAAATATGAACCCAGAAAACTCCAGAATCCAGTGATTCAAGAACCTTCCATTTTCACACAGGTCCATTCTTTTCTTTGTGGCAGTGGAGGCTGAAATTAAAGATGTTTCTTTGTGATGTTTCTGCAATGAATAGAAGTGATAGCTCCCTCAACTTCTTTATTCCCCAGGGATGTGTACCTCTATGAAAGGGGTAGAATCTGCTGGAAGCTCCAACATGTCCCACTTTTTAGTGTCTCTGCTTCCTTAAGAGCTCAAGGTGAGGATGGATATTTAGGAAAGGGTTTATTTACTAAGGACCCTGTAAGCAATAAGAAGTTTGCATTCTAGCCTGATGTCTATGCTTAGTCATTGGCATACATGAAAGAATTAAAATGATCTAATTTGTGGTGGAAATATGGACAGGTTCCAGCTGCACTGAAGAAAGTGACTTGAGTCAGGTAGACATGAAAGTCTCTAGACAGGTGAAAAGGCCATTCAAATAACACAAGACGGAAGGGACCCTTGCCTAGGGCAGTGCGGTGCCCTGTAAATATTTACATGATTTAGCGGGGAGTGCTGGCAGGAGTGAACATTTCATGGGACGTGAGGTTTCAGACAGAGAAGGAATCAAAGCCAATGTCTAGTTGAAGGACTGGGTCACCAGACATCTCCCTGATAATATGTGGAGGGGACCAGTTTGTTGGGGAAAAAGGACATGAGTTTATTTCCTCTGACTAGTATCTTACATTAATCACCAAACACGTGCACATACTTAGTATGAATGTTGAATCATTAGATTTTCAGAAGTTCAAAAAAAATGTATTGCAAATCTTTGAAGTGAGAAAACTTCTGCTCCATATTGCAATTCCTCATCTAGGTCATTTCCTTCATCAGTCATTTAGATAATGTGTTAAAGAAGAGGTTGGCAAACCATGGCTTATAGAACTATATGGCTGCTTTTGTATTACAGATTCAGTAGTTGCAACAGAGACTGTGACCCACAAGGCTGGATTTTTATTACCTAGCTCTTTACAGCCTATATGCTAAATGATTCTTTCTGTCTCTACTTTGATGTTTCCAAACTCTTTAACACACACACACGCACACACACACATTTCTTTTTAAAAAATGCAGTAGTATTCTAGTTGAAGGATCATGTACTTTGGTTCCCTTTTCAGATTTATGAGCTGTGTCAGCCACCAGATGCTCCAATGTAAAACTTATTAATGCATTTAATTAGTATTGACTTTTTCTAATATTTATGCTAACAGAACAACATGAAAGTGTATTTCAGGGAAGGTATCATTAATCCAGGTAGAAGAAAATATAGAGATGGCATCTTAGCTGGGTTTATCTTTACACTAACATTAAAAAAAATAATAGCAAATGCTTTCTCTGGGCAGCTTCAAGTTGCAGTATCATTAGCAATACAGCAATTTTTCATGTTACAGTAAACTTTATTAGAATGTGTTAGGTAGTGAGGTGATGCTGTATGCTACATGGTAACTGTTATAGCTGAAATTGGTTTGCAGTCAAGCTTCAACCTATTTGCTTTTAGAAAAAAATAACTTTAGCCAACCAACCATAGTAATAACTATTTTTCAAGTAGCATTGCATTCTATTTGCAGGATTATAAGTAAGACCTGATACTGTGAGGAAGTTTTTCTACTGCATACAAAACACGGTGCTTGTCTATACACTTATTCAGTTTATTTAAGGTAATATAAGATCTTAGAACGTTTATCAGATATTTATTTCTTATCCACGTTTCCTCAGCCAATTAACAATGGTTGATCTAATGAGCATTGACAGTTGACTTGGAAATTCTTGAATCATTTGACATCTGTTTAAAAGCTGATGTTTCAGAGATTTTTTTGAAATCACTGAGGTTGTTATTTATGCGATGTCCATGAATATTGAGGCTTTGAAAATGAAATAATAAGTTTCAGATAGAAGTTGTAAAACCCTTATAATAATTGTTTGCTTTTTACTGATGATCAGATGTGGTGACACTTTGGCCCATTGCTTTCTTTAGTCTTACTCTTTTATTTATATTGACATTTGAAATAACATTCTGAGCAATCCAGAACACTGATTAAAGTAGACATTGAGAGCCCCCACTACAGAGGAGCTGTGGTTCCTTATTCCATAAAACCTTACTTCTTGTATCAGGTGTTCCTTCTCCCAGTCTCTAAAGTGTGTCCACTCTTCTCCAGCATGGGACATCTTTCTATATGGAAGCTAGCTTTCTTAGTTTATCGCATGTCCCCTCATTATATATAATGGCTACTTTGAGTGAATCCTCAAAAGTAAACTGTATTTGCATGGGCTGAGTAAATCTTTGGAGTCATATGTACATCCAAGAAAACAGCAGAGGACCATTTTCTGAAAACTTCTCTGTCTCAGACCTACTCAGTTCTCTAGTTGTTAGGAACTGCTGTTTTTGGTGACCTAAATCATTACTGATGCATTCTCAGATTCTAAAATCTAGATGACTACCCCCTCCTCCATCTAACAAGCTCCGAATTTGACTAATGCTTTTCACCCAACTTTCTTTTGACTAGCCTTTTCAAGTTTATGGTGTGGCAGATGATTGAAGTGAGAACATTGAGGGAGATTTTCAAGAGCAAGGAATTTGACCTTGTGGAGTGCCCACTATAACCCATGTACTTTGCACAAGTTCAAGTTAATGCTAATTATATAAGTCTCATGATCAACTTTTAAGGAAAGTATGATTATTTCCAAATGAAAGTAAAGGAACTCAACAGAGTTTATTTTCTGAACAGCCAACAAATCTGGAACCCCAACTTCAGCTTGAGTATGTCTGGTTTTAAGGTTTGTGTTTTCTCTAATCACCTGCCTGTCTTTCATGAGACAGATAATATACAAAGAAGAGAGAGGTAAGGAATAAGTTTTATAAAACAGACTCAGAGACCAAGAGCCAGAAAAGATAACCAAGACAAAGAAACTTGCAATGATAGTGGTTGCCCCAAAGCCATAGGGTGTGAGGTTTCTTAGAGAAATAATTATCACTTTTGTGTTTTTGGGTGCAGTGAGATTTCTGAAAGGACCCTGTTTCTGGCCGAATAGGCACATTTCATTTTGTACCTTTTCTTCCCTTGTCCTCTGAGTCTGCAAGTATTACCCCTCAAGAACCCTGGTACTCTGCAAGGAAGTAGGGATACAACCGTCTCAAATATCAATCACCCCTGAGTTTCTAAATTGTTTCATTTGAGAAAGAAAGAGACCTGTAAAACAGAGTGTTCTTTACTTTCTGGGTCAGCCAACTGAAGGTGGAATACTTATTTTTTTCTAGATGGCATTTCTTTGAAGTTGATGTGTTTAGGTGCTATTGTGGGGAACCAGCACTGAAGCTGTTTACCATGTTTCCTGAGGCAACCTTATGCGAAAGCTGGAGAATTTTAACAAGAGTCTTGACTTTCTCTGCACCTGGAGATTAATGTGCTAGTAAAAACTTTATGAACCCTTAATCATTCATAGCAAACATATCGGATCCTCTGAAGCTAAAAGCTTCAGCATTCATAATTAAGAGACAACAGAATAGGACCATGTAAATATGGAAATGGCTTCCCAGAAAATTTATGAACTTTCTCTTTTTCTTTATTTAAATTATGGGTACTTTAAGAGTGAGCAGAAGCATACTTTGTTACTTATAAAAAGATGAAACATAAGATTGCAACCATTTCTATGAGGAGAATGAAATTTGAATGGTAATTTTATGATTGATTTTTTTGACATTTCATTCTCATCTTAAAAATGGGTGTAATTACTACTTTGGAGTAGTCTTGCATAAATAGATTGTATCTCCATATAAAGATATTATTTAGTGCCACTCTTAGTTATATCCCCCACATATATTACCTTCTTCTTGAAAAAATATCCTAGTAGGCATACTAGGACAATGTATTGAATAACTGTAGTTAACTTACTTCATTTTAATAAGAACATAATGAACCACAAACCTGGTAGCTTAGCAGACATTTATTATCTGGGTCTTGGAGGTTGGAGGTCCAAGATCCAGGTGACATCAGGGTTGATTCCTTTGGTGTGCTGTGAGGGTCAATCTGTTCCAGGCCTCTCGCCTAGCTTCTGGTGGTTTGTCTGCAATCTTTGGTCATCCTTGGCTTCTCCCACATCAGGTTGATGTCTGCCTTCATCTTTGCATGGCATTCCCCTGTGGCTCTGTGTCCCCTGGTGTCTTCTCCTCAGGACACCAGGTGTATGAGGTTATGGGAATACTCTTCTCCAGTATGACCTCATCTTAACTGATTACAACTGCAGTGATCCATATCCAAGTAAGGTCACATTCTGAGACATTGTGAGTTAGGACTTGAACTATGAATTTGGGAGAGAAACATTAGAACCCATAAGAGATAGTATAGGTTATTCTGTGATAACAGGTGACATTAATATTCTAGTTGTTGAAAATAACCAAGGTTTGTTTATTTCTCAAATCCACTGGGGATCCTGGTAAAACTTCTGCCATCTTGTCTAGGCTGTGGCTGAGTGTTGAGCCTCCTTGTATCAGGTGGTCCCATGTTCTCTATGATAATGGAGTATTTAGGACCATTCACAAAACACTTGTGTATAGCTAAACTGTGGAACCAACCTACATGTCCTTCAATAGATGAAGGATAAAGAACTCTGATATATATACAATGGAATATTATTCAGCCTTAAAGAAGAATGAAATTATGGCATTTGCAGATCAATGGATGGAGTTGGAGCAGTGTACCTTTAGCCAGATATCTTTTTCTTTGAATCAATTATAATAAGTACTGGAGCCAGGTGCTGTGGCACATGCCTGTAATCCTAGTGACTCTGGAGGCTGAGTCAGGAGGATCTCAAGTTCAAAGCCAGCCTCAGCAAAAACAAGGTGCTAAGCAACTCAGTGAGACCCTATCTCTGCATGAGATACAAAACAGGACTGGGAATATGGGTCAGTGGTCCAGTACCCCTGAGCTCAATCCCCAGTACAAAAAAAAAAAAAAAAAAAAAAAAAAAGTAGTGGCCATCAATTATGCAGTTTTGAAAAGATTTCTAGTTTTGTGTCTAAATAAGTTTGTTTTCCCAGGACTTGAGATATTGAACCATTATTTAGTCTTATTTTTGTCTCAGGATTCATTTCTACAATGAAAATGGAAGATGCGTTTATATGAGTAAAAGCCATTCTAATTCTTATTGAATAAGCCATCACAATGCATATGCCCAGTTCACTGTGGTCCGGGCTGAAAGAACAGTTTGGTAAGACTTTTTCTAGTCTAATTTAGTTTTGTAGAAAGGAGCAGCCCAATGATAATGCAATAGGGCTTTGATCACACTAGGCATTCTGGAGTGGGGGGGCAGTGGGGAGACACATATAATCTCTTTTCAGCTAGAAGGAATTCCAGGGTAAACATCTAACTTAATCCCTGTCTTCCAAAAGTTTCCCCCACTTCCTCTCCATCCCACCATCTGTTTATCTCCTTCAGGGAACTGAGTCACTCAAATATTTTACTTATGTCTTTGCTCATTTTTTACATTCCTTGCTTTTTACTGCACGCCCCCCTCTTACCTCCCACTCAAAGGTGAGTTCATGGAGTCAGATACCTGCCTCTGTCTTTTCACTGATAACTCCTTTTCAACAGTAACTGTCAGATCCTGAAGGAAATAATGTATCAAGTGAATAAATATAATAAATATTGCATTTACAGCAATAACATAATGGTGTGGTATGGGGTGCAACTTAAGAACAGACCGATCACCCCTGAGAAGTCCAAATTTGAGAGTCTTTATTAAGCTGGCCAACTGACTGTCTCACACAATGCCCCAAAAAATGGCTATTGGGAGAACAGCCCCGACCACAGGGTTGTAGGGGATCTTATACCAAAAATCACATTAATCATAAGTGTCTGTTGCTATGATTCGAAATTACACATTAACATCATGAGATCATCGACAGAGGGGGAAGTGGGTCAAAATGACCCTTACCTAGGTACAAACTAAAGAATGGTTGCTAACATCCACACAATCACTGTTCACATGGTACATTGTTTAGGAGCAATAGGAATCAAAAGAGAGCAATTCTTTACTACATAGGAGTTGCCATTGTATATTGTTAAACATGTCATACCAAGTAACTGATGATGGGCACAGAGGTGGGGTGTTCCCATGGGAGAAGCTTATTTCCTACATAACATGGAGTCTCAGAGCAAAATGGAGTCTGTTTAGTCATTTCCCTTAGAGTCTGGCCTGTAACATTCTCATGGAGCCAGCTCTGTCAGCCCATCACAGGTGGAAAGGAGGAAATTGGGGATAATAATTTGTCGCTGTTAAAGTGGGAGCTACGGGAAGTAGAAACTTACAAAATAAACATTTATAGCAGTTTCAGAACAACTTGTTTTTCTTTCTTAGATTCCATAGCATGTATATTTTCTTAAAGTCTCTTGTGACAGTATACTGTTTCTTGTAAAATTACATTCATTTGCCTTATTTTCTAGAAACAATATATTTCGTGCTTAAAAATATATATCATGCAGACATAGCAGTTATTCCAAAAGGACCACCAATTAGAAAATTAGAACTAGTCCTCACGGTGTCTGTAATTTAGGGCAAGCGAATTTGGGCAGAAACCATTACATTGAATGGTTCCTTCCTAAATTGATTGTAGTCCGCGTTTTATTATCGATTTTTTTTTAAGTGGAGACAAGCATCTGTGTTTAAGGGAACACCTTCATTAAAAAATCTTTTAAAAGAAACATCTGAGTATTGTTTGCTCTTTAACAATAAAAGACCAAAGTTTTCTGTGGCTTACTTTTTTCTCTACTAGTGAACAGTAATAGAAGAGTTATAAAAAGATTCAGTGACTGTCCAAAGGAAAACAACTGATTAAAGCGAGAGTGGTCCTGGCAGCACAGCCTGAGAGTCACCACGCGTGTCTGCTCATAGGTGAGTGTAGGGAAATCACTGGACCTGGGGTTTCTAAGCTGTGAATGTCATTGTGTCTTAACTTTTAACACATAATTATGACACAGTGGCATTGTGGGGAACTTGGCATGTGCTTTGTTCTCCTGCCGTTTTTCATTTTGAAGCCACTTCTTGGCTCTTACCCTAAGATATTCTGACACCGTCAAGGCTTCCCCTAACTTTAGACTCAGTGCTATTAAACTTTGCAGTTTAGCAGCATGTCATCACAGTGAGTTCAGGTAAATGGCATCCCCTGAAGTTGTGCAATGTGGTGGCTAAATTTAGGTTGAAATGATGGAGAGTGTGGGAAGTGAAACGCATAGAGTCTTCTACCTCGGTGACGCATGCTCATATTTCAAGTTGTCCTCCCCGGGACTGGCTGTTCTCTTGGCTTCTGATGTGTGTTCACTGTTATCTGCTTTATCGTCGTCTCTCTCCGAGCTGGGGCTGCGATGACTTCAGCGCGTCTCTTGTGGCAACTCTCCTAGGGTGCAGTGTCTAGTTGGCTTCTGTACAAAATACTATCTCTGCTTCTTACTCATTAGACTCACTCTGCCCTGTTTCTAGTTATGAGCTGTTGTCATTGTGATGGATTTCCTGACCTTGAGAGGCCGTGGCAGCTGGGCTGATACCAGACTGTATTTTGTGTCTCTATTTTTTGACTGGATAAATGGTCTTTAATTACTGCTGGTTCTTCAACCTTGGGGAATGCTTGCAGTGTTATCAGTTTTTATACTTGACAGTTTGAAAATATGGAACCTTTGGCCCTAATGTTTGCAGTTAAAGCCTCGTACTTATATGCTTTTTCAACTTTATACAATAAAGTTAGGTTAAAATTTCACGAACGTTTAAATTTACTCAAATTTACTACATTTAACTCTGTGTATAATTGTGGCAATAACTGATTTAAAAGTCACTGCTTTTTTCAATGATGAATGCCATAAGGCAGCAATGATATACATAGGGACTAACAAGATCATTATTTAACTTCAGTAAAAATAAGAATGCTTAATGTAGAAAAACAATTAAAATTTTGATAATTTATCTAGAAGTGAAAGTGATCTCAATCAATATTCCTCTGGACATTTATGGCTCAAAACCACACCATTGCATCAGTCATTTTCTATGTGGATCAGATGAACCAAATAATTAATATTATCTTTCAATTTTGTGTTATGATCTATGTTTTTACAGTTCATTATTAGTGTCACATTTCTTATAAAGACAATTTTAAGTAATAAAGTTTTAAAAATCTTTCTGTCTTGTTCTTTAATTCAGTTTTTTCAGCTTCTGATATGAGAACATGCATATGAAATTATGACTAGAAATTAGTTTTGTAGAAAATTTTATAAAGTGAGGACTCTATTGGATATTCAGTATTTAATTCCTCAGTATCCCTAAAACATAGTCTAGTTCCAGTAAAGACCAGAAACTTAGCAAACATTTGTTGAGTATCATTTGCAGTAACAGATTCAAAGTTATATGTATCTTTCATTATTCATGTTTGTTTGATCCTCATAACTTCTTTCTGAAAAATGTATATTAATGTCATAACTTTTATTTTTATTAGAGCACATAGTAGTCTACAGCTTAATACTGGCAAGAACTAAGTTCTAGCCTTGGTCCTTCTTATAAAAAATTGCTAGTAAGATACAAATTTAACAAGCACAGTGTTTCCCAAACAAATCATCTAGGAAAATTTTTTATAAAATAGATCCCTAGTTGCCACCCCCCTTGATGTATTGCATTTAAAACTTCAGGGTTGTGCCAGCCACAGGGTAATATTTTCATCTCTGAGTAATTTCTATATAGCCACACTAAAGACCCATGAATTAGACAGCCTCTGTTTTCTCAAGTTTAACTTTCTACAAGAATGACATTTATTTTCTGCTTTTAATTCAATAGACCAAACCATTCCTACAAGCTGACAGAACATTCTTTCTGGATAGTCCTTATTTAAAAAAATGTCTTGATAAATTATAGAATCACAGAATCTTAGAGCTGGAAGGAAGCTGAAAGATTATTCATTTTATACCTTTGCTGTCAACAGAAATTCCCCTTTCAGTATTATTTGCAGATGATCCCAGGCTCTGTAGATGTCAGACTTTTCTAAATTGAGGGGATTTAAGTTTCTTTATTTTAGGTTCCTCCCTTCCTCTACTATGAAATTCTTGACCTTTTGTTCATATTTTGAGTTCCCTTGAATCTGCTGGGCCCCTCATTTCTGTTTTTAAGTGAGCAAAAGACAGATTTTCTCCATCACAAGTGCACAAGCAAGAGAAGAGGCAACTTCAGAATAGCAGCATTGGTGAGTGGTAAAGAGAAATCATGCAGTACAGGTGCAGAAGGAACCTTTAAACTAGTCTTGGGGGGCAAAGCATTTCGGGTATCAGAAGTTGTTAAGTGTGGCTGAACATTCGAGTAACACCCAGTAGTGATCCCTGGTTTCTAGAAATTAGAACATGGTTACTTCTGCCAAGCTTAAATACTCTATGATTGCTCGAAAGATCTACATTGTTTCAATACATACCTGTGGCATATAATAGATTCTATTTATCATTGTCTTTTTATAACACTATCAGGTAATTTGAACACTAGGAAATTAAGTTTGGCTAATTCAAGCACTACCTTTCATATCTAAATATACTGAACTTGGGAATGCCAGCCATAGGGTTAACATATCACACTTGTTAAAATCTCGACATCTTTTTGTCAGCCCAATGTTCCAAGTCAACATTTCCTGGTCTGATGCCATACTGATTGTTTTAAAATAATACCTTCATATCATTATATCATGCTTGTTTTATCTCTTTTTTACATACCTTACAATACTTATCATTATAATCCTGAGTGCCGAGTCAGTGCACAGTGGGTGCAGATATCTGTGGTCAAACTGAAATGGATAAACATGAAAGAACACGGGAAATTTATATGATATTGCCTCATACATCAAGTGGATTTACATATTATCTACCTCACAGGTCATGTCTTCTGCAGTGGATGCCTGTGATGGAAAGAAAGAAGAAAAATCAGGATAAATGCTCAACAGCTGTCAATGTTAAATAATCCCTCAAAGCTGTGAGAGCCTTCATTTACTTTCAAGAGTTGTGACATATGGTCAGAAATGGCTTGAAGATTTATTGTGTCTTCTCTGTTGGATGAGATTCAAAATATACTTTAAGAAACCTTCCATCCCTCATCATCCTTGAAAAGATCCTTCAGAACTCATCGAGCATATAGAACCCAGACTGAGAGTGATGAGGTTCAGATGCCTAAAAATGACATGCTCTAATCTGGATTGCCAACCTATCACAGAAAATTACTGGGAGGAAAATGCAAATTTTCTACTGACACTACACTTTTAAACACTGACATCTCATTGACCTAAAGAAGCCACTGGTATAGATAGGATTTTAAAATTACTCTTCACTAATATTTTATTAGAATATTGAAAGGCAGATTTTAAAAGCGGTCATTTCTCGTGCTGGGAATGTGCTCCTCAGTACTGTATACCCAGAATAAAGAGATAAATAGGTAAATAAACAATAATAAAATTCTTTTCAATTTTAAGAATTTAATTTTCAAGTAAAAAAAAAAAAGCCTAAGAAACTCAAGTTTGTTAGTGGGTTCTAGCTTCTATAAAGGTTTCAAGGGGAAGATACACTTAAATTTTATAAAAATTGAAATAGCTAAGGAAAAGAAAGGAGTGCTGAGCACATATCAGTGATAGAGCAGAACAATCTGAGTAAAACAGGACAGCAAAAAGGGCACCGAACTTAAACTCTTCTTGGTGCAAGCAGAAATAATCAAGCCTACTGTGTAAATAAGGAGAAAAGAATCAAAGCAAAAGCCCCACAAAGCGACTTCCCTGGGACTGGCAGTGTTTCCTTGCACCTCTGTCCTTCCCTTTTCTTCTCCTGCCCTCTGCCCCACTTCTGCTCTACTTTCCTGCTATTTGCCTCCTAAGGTTTCAAAAGACTGCTAAACGTATTTCTAAAGCCTTCCCGACATATGGCAGTTTGTGTATAAATCATTTTATTTAGGAAATAGGACAATCTCTTTTATTTGACGTAGAATAAATTGTGCTCCAATTTCAGGTGCTTATGAAAAATACATCCTTCTTCCTCCTGAATCTTCTGTTGTATAAATCACTGTGGCCACCACATTCTGGGTCAACTTTCCGATCAGAAATTAAATTCTTTGCTGGATAGTGTACAATTATTTTAGCCAAATACCTAAGTATCTGCTCCCTGGAGTGGGAATGTTTTATTAGTTTGCACAGTATTAGGCCCTCACAGTGGTGCTCACTTGAAGAGGTCTAAGAAATAATGTCTAAAGATCTGTAGCCAGAATGGCTACCAGCACTCACCTGGTAGACCAGAAGACCAGGCGGACAGGGCTTGCTCTGAACCTTGCCAGAGCTGGGTGTGTGAACCTTCAGTTGTGCTGGATGCAGTTCAGGTACAAGCAGTGTTCCTGGAGTGCTCCAATTACCAGATCTGCTTGAGAGAGAGGAAGCTTGTCGGCTCGGGTTGCTGCTATGTCTGGGAGTTGTGATTTTTTTTTTTTTTTTTGACAGCAGACCTTTATCAGAGTTTATTGTAGACATCTCATTAGTAATTTTTGGCATGCCACTCTGTACCAATGTTGAACTTTGTTGATTGAAATAGAGACCATGTTAGGACCTGAATGACAATACCTCTAATTAACCTGAACCATCCTCTGGAACGCCTTTTGAGATAATGTTGCCTTGTGAGGAAAATGCTATAGGTTTTTGTCTTTTTCACTAACAAACTGAGGGACAACCATCCAGAAACATTCTCCCATCAATCCTTAGACATACCAATTTTTTTTTTTTCAAAAACATTACTTTAGGTCTTTACCTTGACTTCTTTTATCTCCCCGATTTTGCCTGGATAAACCCTCACAGTTCTGCTTCTGTCACATCCCTGACCACCTCCTGTGAACTGGTTGACTAGGTATGCTCTGCTTCAGCCTTTACTTGCTGTCACATATATAATATAATATAGAAAATTTTTCTAGTGTGTACTCATTTGTCAGCAGTCTTCTCAGGTGGTATGCAAGCTGTGTGTGAGGACCGAGACTTTATGTAGCTTGTGAACTGTTCTATTTCCAGGGCCTGAAACCATCCCTGACACTTCATAATGATTAGTCAATATTTATTGAATGACTTTTAGTGAGTGAGTCTAGGAGTTATGATCATCTGTATCACTTATATAGAACAATTATTTTGCTTTTAAATGAGACCGTTTGGTTTTCTGTTTGTTCTATTTGATGAGCATGGTTGTCTGTTTAGGAGGAAATGTATTGAGCATCTAGCTGGTTGTTGTGGTATATTTTTAAAGTGATGGGTGTAGTCCTAGTGTCCAAAGAGTATGTAAACCAGTCAAGGATTGGGTGTGCAAATAGAGGAGTTGAAGAAAGGGTGGGGCTTATGCTGGAGGGTCAGACTAGGCTTTGATTCTTAGATGCTTCTAAAGCAATACTGTGGATCGAATATCAATGATCTCACTGTCATCAGTTATAACTTACCTTTTAATATTAATTGAGAGTTCTAATTATTTCCTATAATACAATCCAAATTTGCTCTTTGACATCATCTTCGAAATAAACGTTTGAAAAGATATCCTAATTTCACTGAGAAAGAAAGGGAAATCAAAGAGATTAAATCATTTTCCTAATGTTATACAGCTGTCTAGGTTCAGAGTTAGGGTTCACATTCTTATTTTCTAAATCCAAGTGAATATTTTGCATATATGGACACTTCTAGGTGCATTTTCACATATATACAAGTTGTTTTACTTCCTCCCCGCTCATTTACTTTCAAGCAGAATATGTAAACCCCTTGTCTTTCTGCATGTGAATTTGACCTTGAGTTAACTCTCCACCTCTGATACCCTGATGACCTCATAATGGTGGGACCCACTGTGCTACTAGGCACAGGAAGCAGTGTTGCTTCTCCCTTGACCAGTGTTTGCTCAATTGCATAGATACTGAGAGGAATGATAAGTGAATTATAAAGTAATTCTACCACACTCTTGGACCTCCCCAAATCTGGTGATTTATAAATAGCATGTCCCACGAAGATGGCCCTGAAAGTAAAGCTTACAGAATTGTTAAAGTAGATTTGAACGGCCCTGGGGCATGAGGCTTTTAGTCTGGTTGCTGCTTACACCACTGATAAGTGCCTTGGTTTTCTTGTTATCTGAGGAGTGGGTGGGTTACTGTACAGAATCCTGCTAGAGGGTGTCTACTGCTTCCCTGTTGGCAAGTTGTGATTCTTGTTCTGGAACCTTCTAAGTGTCTGGTAAGAGTCAAGGCTCATGGTACTCTTGTGAGCCTGAACATTTAGTGGAATCTGAGAACCCTTGAGGAGAGTGATAGAAAGTTAAACTTCTAAGTGTATTTATACATATTTGACAGATACCTTCATAAATTACTGTTGCTCTCAATGGGTATTGGTCTGTATTAGATGCAAATTACTTTTATATTTTGTCAAAAATCCAATGGCCATGTAGGGGTGGGTTTATTTCAGAGTTCATTATGCTATTTTCAGTTGGTCAGTATGTATATTCTTCCATTAATAAGCATATACCTCCAAATCACACATTTCTTTTGTTTATCCGCGTGCTCCATATGAGACTACTGGATGTCATTTCTTCCATGAAAAAGAGTGCCACATTCATTGTAGTTAAGTATCCCCATAGTGCCTGAAGATTTAATTTGCTTATGTATCTTATTGTAATGAAGAAGCAAATTGTAATCCTGAGTTGGGGACTGGAGTTGGAAAGAAATATTTTAAAAATTATTTTTGAAAGTTAATTAGCTTCCCATAATACTGTAATGTTTTCAAAAAAATATAAAGAGTGTTATTCAGATTCACGGCAGTCGGAACAAACAAAAGTATCAGTGTGATATTCAGCAATGCACACAGCACTAGAGAACAGCAAGCACGATACATAGGTCAACAGAAAAATGACTTTTTGTTAAACTCACAGAAGCATTAATATCTAAAGTAAACTATCTGGGACAATTTCTAATTAATGCAATTGCACTGTGCATGGATAGGGCAGTTTCATTAGATTAAATGAAAATTAAAGTTTGGCTTGGTTGTTGTAAATTGTCAAAGAAAACGATTGTAACTTTTAACTGTCTCAATATTTCATTGCCAGTGACACTAATTAGACCTTTTTTAAATTTTGGTTCTTGCTTTTTCAGAGGGCAGAGTTTTTAGCATAGTTCTTCACTTCAACCTGGTTCCTTTCTGTTGCTACTCATGGGTATAAATTATATCATTCTTAAAGGCATTTGAAAAAATATAAAAATGAATAGATTTTGTAGTATACATCTTTATCTTCGAGTTTAACAAAAAAATATTTATATGTGTGTGTGTGTTATATTTTAGTAATAAATAAATATAAAGTACGTTAATTTTAAGCTTGTTTTATTCCACTTAGTCTTCTTATTTTGTGTTATTTTAAAAATTACCACATACCTAAAGTGAGTTTTTTGTGTCATTGAAATATTGTTGTATAAATTTTGACATACATAGACTTAAATAATCACTATTATATTCAGGGTATAGAACTAATTAAAAGCCCTTTTCTGGCTGAGCCCTTATTGAAATTTCCCCAGTCTTTACCTAGGTCTTTGATTGTCTTAACAGGGACTCAAAGAACAATGGCTTTTCAATTTTATGAAACCCTGTATATATTTTTCCTTTGTGGATAATACTTTTGGTGACATGACTTTGCATAACTCCAGGTTACAAAAATTTTCTCCTGTGTATTCTTTTTAAAGGTTTTGTAGTTATGTATTTTATGTTTGTGTCTGTAATTGACTTTATCTCACGTAATGTAAAGTTCAATTATTGGTTTTCAAATGTGGATGTGCTGTTTTGTTCCAGATCACTTGCTGAAGAGGTAATACTTCCTCTCTCAAATTACTTTTATATTTTGTCAAAAATCCAATGGCCATTTAGGGGTGGGTTTATTTCAGAGTTCATTGTGCTATTTTCAGTTGGTCAGTATGTATATTCTTCCATTAATTCCACAAAATTTGATTTCTCTAGTTAAAGAAGAGGGCATAACTCCTCTTCTTATGTTCTTCTTTGCAAATATTTGAAGTTCTAGACCCTTTGTTTTCTATACAACTTCTAGAATCAACCTCATCAGTATCAAGAAAAAATAAAATCTTGCTGTTTTTTCTTTTTCTTTACTTATGACACTGTCTAAGATTACTCAGGGCAGTGTTTTATTTTAGTCTTTCTCTGTTAAACTAAGATGAGGTTTTTTGTGGAAGCCATGTATTAGGTTAAATAAGTTCTTTAGTTTTTGTTTGTGGACAGAATTTTGTTTCCTTTTTAATGAATATTGGGTTTTATCAACTTTTTAAAAAAATCAATTGAAATGATCATAAGCATTTTCTTTTTGGATTTATAATATGATAAATTATATAGATTGATTTTCAGATATTTGCTTGGTCTTGCATTACCAGGATAAAAGTTTGGTTGTGTTTTTTTCTTTTTTTAGAAATTGTTGCTTTTATTTTTTATTTTTGTTGAGAATTTTTGCATCTAAGTTCATGAGGGATCTAAGACTGTTTACTTTGTTTCTCCTCCTCTTGTTCTTCCTTTTCCTCCTCCTGCTTTTCTTGATACTGTCTCTGATTGAATTTGATATCAGAGTAATAATGACCTCATACAACGATTTGAGGAGGTAGTTCCGTCTTTTCCATTCCCCCCTAGAAAAAATTGTATAAAAGTGAAGTTATTTCTTGAAATATTTGCTAGAAATTGCCATAAAACTATCTGGATCTTGAGATCAGTTCCTCAGGTCAATCTCTTTAATACTGTAAGTAGTGTCATAAATGTTTCATATATATAATATATATATGTACATAAATAAATAAAACCTTAGTTATTCTTTTGTTATTCTTTTTAAAATTTTTTGCTTTTGAGTAATTGTCCATTTTAACTAAATTGTTGGATTTGCATGCATAGAATTGTTCACATTTTACCTTATTACCCCTTTAACACCTGCAGAATCTATAGAAATGTGTGTTTTTACTCCTGACACTGGTACTTTCCATCTTCTCTCTTCTCCTAAAGTTCATCAACTTGGTTGATCTTTTAAAATAATTGGCTTTTGATTTTATTGATCTCTTTTATTATGTCCAATTTTCTTGATTTTTAAATTTTATCTTTATTTTCTTTCTTCTACATTTTGTGTTGATTTTGCTCTCTCCCCCGTCCCCCCTAAGTAGTTGAGGTAGAAACTTTGAGTCCTTCTGTGGTAATACAAACAATCAGTGCTCTAAATATCCTTTATATTTTAACTACATTTCACAAATTCTGAAATATTTCCATTTTGATTCAGTTTAATGTATTTTCTAATCCCCCTTGATATTTTTTCTTTTTTTCCACAGAGTACTTAGAAATGTGTTGTTGACTTACCAATGTTTGAGGGAAATTCTGTGTTATTTTTCTGTTAATGATTTCTAGTTTAATTTGATTATGCTCAGAGAACATGCTGTGTATGATGTTCATGATTTAAAATCTGTTATTGTTTGTTTTATGATTGAGGATATGGTCTGTCCTGGGGATGTTTCCAGTACATGTGAGTACAAGATATATTCTGCTGTTGTTGTGTTGAACAAGCTATATATGTCAGTTAGATTTAGTTGATTGATGGTAATTTTCATTTCTTCTCAATCCTTGCTGAGTTTCTAGCTACCTATTCTTTCTGTTACTGACAGAGGAATATTGACATTTTCAACTGTATTTGTAGATTTGGCTATTTCTTTTCTGAGTACTGTTGGTTTTGATTTTATGTACTTAGCTCTGTTATTTTGTGTGTCTTAGTCTTCAAAGTGACTTGACCTTTCACATTATGTAATGGTGTCTCTTTAATGTCTGTTCCTGTGCAATTGAGACTTTCTTTATTCTTCATATACAAAGCAATTTTCTATTTTAACCTGAACATTGTGAATATTACATGAATCTCTATGACTTGTTTAAATTTTGTGGTCATG
Organism: Sciurus carolinensis; assembly: GCF_902686445.1. Taxonomy (NCBI): domain Eukaryota; kingdom Metazoa; phylum Chordata; class Mammalia; order Rodentia; family Sciuridae; genus Sciurus; species Sciurus carolinensis. The sequence goes on along the minus strand of NC_062217.1, from coordinate 16,768,561 downwards.
GCGGATATTTCTGTCTTAGTACTCAGATAAGCTGGTTAGGTTCAGGCCACAATTTTCAACCTACTTTCTGTGGGTTTTGGCCCCAGTATACTTCAGCTTTGAATTTTTTACAGTATTATGTAGATCTGCCCCATGCGGACACCACCCAAGGGCCAGGTTTTGCCGTGTGATGGACAGTTTTCAAAGTTTTGGGTGCTTTGAATATGATTAAATCTACATGTGCTACAATTATGGTTGAGTCCAGGTGTTCATAAAAAGTTTGAGTTCATTTTTCAATGTCCTCTCTCCATTATTTCCTTCAGAAATTTCTAGTTGACTGAGCCTTTTCTTTCCTCCAACTAGTAACATCGATGATTTTGTTATTTCTCTCTGCCATGCAATTCTCCAGTTGTGCCCACAATGGGGCCATGCTTTGGGAGGACAGAGTGGAAACAAAGCAAGCTTGCTCTTAGCTTCTTGGAACCCAGTGTATTGAGCTCAGCCCTAGTTATCTTCTCTACTCTGAGTCTACTTACTTTTCAGAGTTCTCAGATACCTACTCCTTCTAGTCTGTGCAGATTTTGTAGCTGCATTCAGTGGGTTTTATGGTGGAAGCTGTGTTTATTTCATCTTTTTTTGTGGTAGTGGAACTTTTTGCTCCTTTTTTACAAACCTCTTCATCCTATCCTCAATCAGTGGGATTTAAATGAACACGTAGCAAATGCTATGATGATTGAGACAGATCAGAATGTAAAAGCATGAACATCTCATTCAGTAACTAATGTAACTGGAGAACTGATGAGAGACCATTGTTTGAATTTCTTACAGACTAGTTTAAATTTTTGACAATAATTAAAGTTTTATTAGTTTTATTAGTTTTAGTGGTGTATAAAAACAAACATTTCCTGCTGAATGAAACTGTACAGATAGTACCTTAATTCATTTGTGTTCCATTACTCTGTGCTAGAGTCAGTATGCTTTAGTAAGAAATAACAAAACCGTATATCTGTGAAACCCTAAAAACGCAGTGAACTTGGAGTTGGGTACCAACTCAATCACATGTTTTGCTTTAACCAAATATGCAAAGAAAGGCAATGATCCATGTGACTTTTGCAAGGGAAAGTAACCTGTTGAACTGCTTCTTTCACCATGTTCAACAGAGTACTTAGGGAGAAAGAGATTAATTCATTTTTAATGCTAGGAAAATACAGTCATTAAAAAGCAGATAATATAAAATGCCAGAAATGCTTTTAACATCACAAGAAGTGCACTTCTTTCTTAAATAGCTTGCTACTTTTGGAGATCTAGATATGCTGAGGTATTAAATATTAAAATAGAGGTTGCTTTTTAAAATGCAGTGTTTCTTATCAGGAAAAAAAAAACAGTTTGAACAAGCCTTTCTGTTGTATAATTCATAATATTGCTAATAAGATAGTCTAGAAGAATTATTTGTTATGCTTTTGAGAATGACTAGGATTTTTCTTTTATGGGAGAGTATTCCCTTGTTCATGTCCTCTTAAATATATATGAGTATAGCTAAATTTTATGGGATAGTCACCTGGCATTTTCTCATATTCATATTTTTTTATCTCCTATAGGAAAATATAATCAAACAAGATATTAGCAGAAATTTTGCTGCCTTGAGAATTCTGATAAATGAGCAATACCCTTTAAACCATTGATGTAAGAGAAAAATAAATGTTTGAAGGGTGTCCTTCTGAATGCTATGATTTTCTGCAATAGAAATGAGTATTTATCTATTTATTAATTTATTGGTAAATAGCCAAACAATATAGATATTGCCATTGATCTTAAAAAGATTGCTCCTGTCTTGATTTCTCCCATGCTTAGTCATCCCCTGGTGTACGAGTGGCTTTTTCTGGGAAGGACAAGCAGTAGACAGTTGACCATGTTTTTCAAATTGCAGTCCCACTGCAGTGTTTTGTATGCTGTGTTAGTTGAGAAAGAAGTATATTTTCTATAAAAATCATTCATAAGTTTTTACTGCATCACACTTGAAGTACCTTGATGGAGAAATTACCTAGATGGATTATTGAATTATCTTGATGGATTAAAGTTTCTAAAACACAACCCCAAACTTGGCATTTCTATCACTAAATAGCTACAGCATGTGAAAAAATAGAAATAATATTTCAAGGCAAGATGGTAGTTCTCTTACTTTATCATATATCTCTTTCAGACTGGTTACCCTATGTGAAGTGATGACTGTATTTTTCAAAGACAGCAAATCTTCTATTGTGATCTCTTATATAAGTTAAATATTGGTGCATATATAAAAAAGTAAAAATGTAGTGGATATCTAAATATGAATATGTGATTATGAAATATGATAATTTTCCCAAGGTCTACTTCATTAATGTAAATAAAATTTTAGAATCTAAAGGTCTTCACATTAGCATGATATAACAATCCACTTGGGTTTCTAAATGAGCTGAAATCAATGTTCACTATTATATAGTAACTACGAGGACCATATTTAGTAATTCTGAGTTGAGTTTTGATGATTAATATCACACTTTTCCTCTAACTAGCTCTAAATATTATTGGGGAATGTGTGATTCATTCCCAGTGGTTTCATATGTAACATTACTTTTATTAAAACATTTATTTATGAAAAGCATAATGTTATTTTAGAATACCACAGATTTGAAAACAATAATTTTCATTGAGAAATTGCAGGTGTTTTTACAAACTCACCGAGTGAAAGACTAAATCAGTTAATTAAAAGCTTTAGTCATCATAACTCTTAAGGCATCATAACTTCGACTTCCATGAATGGTGGAAATGAAGATTTCTGTTGGCCTCATGGGTGTCAGAGCTATGGTTACATGTAGAGGCATTGCTAAGCAATTTATATTTTGTAATTCTCTGGTTTGGGCTGGTAATGACATATTTTCAGAATGTATAAATAAGTTTTCATGTTTCCAAAGAAAACTTACAAGAGAAGGACTGGGATAGTAAGTTCCTAGAGCATTTTGGAGGCCATCAAAATCCAGTTAACTCTCATAAGCAAATAGTGTACAAGGAAATTATTTATTTGCTTTTTAAAAAAGGATGTAATCAGAAGAGCATTTGGAAATGTGCATATAATTTATAAGGCTGAGAACTGATTCCTTTAAAGGACAATTCACTTGTACCGATCTAGGAATAGAAATATAAGTCAAGTCTGACTTATTTTGTGCATAAAGTTATTTTTCTCCAAGGATGTTGGTACTTGAGGGTTCCTTTAATTACTTCTTCCTTAACTATTTGTTTCTTAGACACAGAGTAAGTACAGGCTTAACAGCAGGTGTTCTTTTTAATATAAGAAAAAAATGTATGAAGCTTTTTAATCTTAACATACTGCTGTATATGAACTGTTTGTTTAAAATTATTAATATAATAACTTAGTGGTATTTGGATTGTCTTTTAAAAATATTTTTTTTCTTACATAGTTTTCTAGATGGAGATTTTTAGAGTAGCTAGAACATAATTATTGAATGTTGTAGGGACTTTATTCTGAGCTGGACCTCAGGAAGAATTAAGTCTGGCCAAGAAATTATTTTACTCCTTAGAAAGTTCAGCCTCGAAATTAAATCAAATAATATTAGATGTTTGGACTCAGTGTTTTGAGCTCTTATTTCTGGTACAGTTTTAGTTTCCAGTGATAAAAGTCAGAATCACCTGAGTCAGGTCTCATGGATGTTTCTATTCTTTAGCCCTCATCAGGCCTGGTAAAGAACTTGACATGCAAAATGTGCCTGAGAAGCCTGTGCTGAATGAAGGACTGTGGATAATCCCCGTTTACAAATCAGCCTGAGACAAAGACAGTGAACCCTTCTGTCTGGGTTGCATTGGCATAGATGTAGTTTACCAAGCAAATCTCAGCATGTTCATAGTTGCCTAAGTAAATGCTGGAGATGAAGCATGATTATTCAAAATAATCCTTACTCCTTAGAGTGTGTACCTGAAAGAGAATTTGAGAGTGAAATCACATGGAATTGGCACTGAGAGATAAGGTAAATGTGATGATGATGTGAGGGAGCTTTCCTAGGAAATGAAAGGGGAATCATGTGACTCTTCTATGAAATGGGCATTCAGAACATGATTTGTCTTTATGAAGGGTACCTGAAATATAGAAGAGAACCCTCCAGAACTTATCAAAACTATACACTCCAACATATTCCATTAGTACTTTAAAGGACAATAAACACTGCCAGTAGTAATCTTGGAAATACCTCGAAAGGCTACCAAATCCTAGGTAAGTTGGAACTTTTCAGAGATAGGGAAATAGAAAAAAAGTTCTTCAACTGTCTACAAAGATGTAATCAGAAAGGGAGAATTTCCTTGCAGGACTGTAGCTTAAGCTATTAGAGAGAGGAAACCATAAAGAATTGTTTGTCTGGTGGCTAGTTGAACCAGATGACATCTAGACTTTGAAGGATAGACTTTGCAACTAGCACATCTGTTTGGAAGAGGGCTAGATTAACATTATATGTCAGAAACTTATTACAAACTTAAAAGAAAAAATATGTAAGGAAATTTGGTAGCCCATTAATAGTTCCAAAGAAAAGAATTCAAGAACCATTGTCCAAAGATGATAGGTTCAAACTTCAGTGGTGATCTCAGTTTGTCAAATGTGGAGGTTTGAAGTTCTGACCTTGGGAAAAAACATGCAAGCAGAAAAACAGGGATCAGCAATATTGGATATGACAAATGTATTAAAATCTTTATAGGGAAAGCATAAAATTCAGAATACTTGGTTACAGAGAACACAAGGAAGATCTGGGCAGTTCAAGGTAAAGAGAAGTTTCTAGTAATTAGGACTGTTTATAATGGGGTGGAGAATCTTGTCAGACAGTGAGTCACCATCATTGAATTTTTTACCATTGCCTTACTGGGAAGTTGGGGCAGGATGATTAGTGTCAAAAGTTTGAAGATTAAATTCAGCAAACAGTTTCAATGATCTACTTTGTGCTTGGAGATACTTCACCTCTAGGATCATTTGCCATCAGCCATTCTGTGATTTGGGAGATCATTATGAGGGAAGGTTCATGTGGAAAGCGGAAAGCTGAATGAGCAGCTTTCACGCAGTGTAGTCTCCTGGACTAAGTGATTTATTTCCCATGGAGAATGAGTCAGATAGGCAGCTAGGACTAAATTTCTCGGGTTTACTTTATTTTGGAAACAGAAATAACTATATCATGCTTATGAAGGGTAGTATCTGTGAAGTCACTACTGAAAATTGAATTTACAACAAAAGCAAGATAAGAGTTGCATCTTGGAAGCATTGATAAGTGAATGTCAAATCATACATTTCTTATGAGGCAATTTGGTTACTTTGGCAACATGGGCATTATTCCTCATTTCTGATAAGCAGTATTCCTTTCATTTCCACCTGTGGCTTTTGTCACTGTGTCTCCAAAGGACATGAATGCTTAAATGAAAATTAATTAGCATTATATTGTAATAAATACACATTGATTTAGGGGGAGTACGTTTCTTTACTGTTACTCTCAAGGCATTGTAGAAAGATAATATGGTGGTTCCTTAGAACTCTTTAAAGGATAGAATTTTGAAACATTTAATTAAATTTAGTGGTTCTTTTTATCCTGATTGCATTTTCAAGTAACTAAAAGTGATGAAATATAAGTTGTATACTCTAAATAGGAATATTTAGCCTAAATGTTTCTTTAATAAACAGATATGGGTACAAGAACATGTGATTTTCTTTTAATAACAGCTTTGGATCTAATGCACACAAAATGTAGTCCACTGTTGAACTATGCAATACTGTGATTTTTATTGTATTCACAAATTTATGCTTTGATCGTTATTATCTAATTTTAGAACATTTCCCTCACCTCTAAAGAAACCCCATATTCATTACTGATCACACCAATTACCCCTTCCCCTTCCTCCTTGCTACCTCTAATCTGCTATCTCTATAAATTTGTCTGTTCTGTATATTTCATATAAAATGCACTTTTTCATTTCACCCATTTTGTAGTACAATTAGAACTTCATCCCTTTTTTTATTGCCTTCAATATTCTATTGCATGGATACTTTTAATTTATCAAGTCATCAGCTCACAAATATTTGGGTTGTTTCCATTCTTAAGCTACTACAAATAATGCTGCTCTGAACATTTGTTTACAAGTGTTTATGTGGACACATGTTTTGTTTCTCTTCTGTATATACTTAGGAATGGTATTGCTGGGTAATATGGTAATTCTATGCTTATCTGTTAGAGAAATGACCGGCCTGTTTCCCAAAGCATCTGTGCCATCTTACTGTGTTTCCCAGCAAGTGCTGAGAGATCCAAATCTCCATGTTCTCCTAATCATTTGTTATTGTTTGTTCTTCTGCTTATAGCCATCCCAGTGTTTATAAAGTGGTATCTTTTTGTAGATTTGCTGTGCATTTTCTGATGGCTAATGAGGTTGGTCTTTTCATATACATGTTGATTATTTGTATCTCTTCTTTGGAGACATGTCTACTCAGATCCTTGACCCATATTCAAATTGGGTGATTCATCTTTTTATTGTTAAGTTCTATGGATTGTTTATACATTTTGAATATGAGCCACTTAGTAGTTTTATGAACTACAAATATGTCCTCCCATTCTGTGGGTTATCTTTTCACTTTCTTGATGCTATTCTTTGGTGCACAATATTTTAAATTTTTGATGAGCTCCTTGATTTATCTATTTTTTTTTTTTTCATTTACAAGTAGGGCACTTGGTGTTTTATCCAAGAAACTACTGCCTGATCTAGTGCCATGAATTTTACTCTTAGGTTTTCTTCTGAGAGTTTTATATTTATGTCTTATATTTATGTCTCAGATGCTATAGATACATCATTTGAAATGACTTTGTGTGTTTTGTGATTTGGCATTAGCTCCCTTCTATGCAGATGACCAGCTGTATTGGTACCACTTGTTGAAAGTACTGTACTTTCCTCTCTAAGTGAACTTGGCACCTTTGCATTACGGGGAAGAATTTAGTTCTAGATCTTCAGTTCTTTCCCATTATTGTCCCCATGTATCTCCTGTCAGGTCCATGTTGTCTCAATTATGATGGTTTTGTGGTATGCTTCTGAAATTGTGAAGTGTGAGTCAACATAGTTTTTATAAAGATCATTTGGGATATTTGGATTCCCTTGCATTTGTAGGTGAATTTTAAAATCAATTCATTAATTGATTTTGATAGGAAGCAGCTGAGATTTTGATAGAAATTGCATTTTCAGTCTTTGGATCAGTATTGTTTGACTACTGATATCTCCATGGTATTAAGTCTAGATGTCCTTGAACATGAAATCTTGTTCCTTTTATTTAGCTCTTTATTTTCTTTCAATGTTTTATAGTTTCCAGTGTACAAGTCTTACACTTTCTTTTGTTACATTTACTCCCAAGTATGTCATTCTTAATTTCATTTTCAGGTTGTTTATTTTTAGTGTATAGAAAAAATTTTTATGTCAGTTTCGTAACCGGCAATTCTGTGGAACTCATTTATTAGACTATTTTTTTTTTAATGGATGCCTTAGGATTTTTCTATATACAACATCTTGTATCTTTTATAAGAGATGTCTTTATTTCTTCCTTTCCAATTTGGATCCCTTTTATTGCTTTTTCTTAATTGTTCTACATTAGTGTGATTTAAAAAAGAATTAATTCAGTAAAGGTAAGATAGAAGCTAATTGGTTGTATTCTCCTTTAGTTAATTTGAAAATTTATTCATAAGAGTATCCTAGAATAAACCACAATGAAGTTTTTATGAATTAAACCAAAATTAAACTCTGTCTTCAGGAAATAAAATTAAATTTAGAGGCATATCAGTTTCAGCACATAGTTGCCCCCCTTTTTCTGTGGAGGATACATTCCACAGCTCCCAGTGGATATCAGAGACCATGGATGGTCCTGAACCCTGATCTGATAACCAAGAAGCTGATTGGTGACTGCTGGGCGGATAGGCTACGAAGTTGGATATGCTGGACAAAGGGATGATTCACACCATGTTTGTCCAGAGTCGGGCAACGCAAGATCCCAGCACACTACTCAGAACCATGTGCAATTTAAAACTTATGTTTAGTTCTGGAATTTTCCATTTAATGTTTCTGTGCTGTAGTTGACCATGGGTAACTGAAACCACAGAAAGAAGTTTCTGTGGGAGGGAGGGGACTACTGTACCTGATGCATAAACCTAAATTAATGGCTAAGAAATCACTTGCTCAAAAATAGAAAACAAAACCATGAAAACAAAACAGCAAACTCCAAGTAAGATAAAATGTTTATAATATACTGAGATTCATATAAAGGATCACTTTTGATGTACATATGAACACTCTAATGAACTTAAACTTATTTAGGGAGTTTTAAAATATCATTTTTTGAATAAACTATAGACCCCAAATTGAAATGTATGCAACAATGACTGTGTTGCAAATGCTTGTATAATAATCAAGTAGTATTTAGTCTCATTTTGCCTAATTTAAAATATAGAACTTTTCTAATTCAATTTAAAATTTTTTCATTTGATTCAGTTTTGAAACATTCTGACTTTGCAGCCTCTAACCATTTGTTTGCATTTGAAAATACAGGAATGCATATCAGGAGACCACAGATATGACCAAGAGCCCAAGGATGTGGCTCACCAATTGCTCCAACTTTATAATTTTCAGCCTTATAAAAAAGGAGGTGGTCCTGACATTTACTACAAGAGTGGACTTCGGAGACATTATGCTAGGTGATATGAGCCAAGTAAAAAGAAAAGTATTGCATGATCTCACTTATATACAGAAACTTGAGTTTTTAAGTCAAATATCTGGAAATGGAGAATAAATAGTGGTTATCAAGTTCAGGGTGGGAGGAGGAAAAGGGGAGTTGAAGGTCACAGGATGCCAAGTAGCAAATTTTTAGGATGAACAAGGTTAAAGGTCTAATGTACAACACAAGAACTGTAATTAGTAACAGTATATTGTATTCAGGATTGTTGCCATGAAGAACATAGCTACTCTTACTATAGGGAGAAATGGGTAAATATGTGAGGTGAGAGATTTATTTTTTTCTAACATAATAACCATGTTACTAAATATATAACTTATTAACATCATACTTATACCTTAAATGTAAATAATAAGTTGTATGTGTGTGTGTGTATGCTGGTGTTGGGGATTGAACCCAGGGCCTTACCACTGAACTATATTGAGTCCATAAAATTATTTTTTAACCAGATTTGACTTGGTAATATTCATCATGAGTAGGCATTCATTCTGAATAGCCAGTTAGAGATTGCCAGACGGACCATTTTATATACAAGCAGAGGTTGTTTGCATATTATGATACTGACAAATGTTTTATGAAATATTTCTTTAATGTGTAAATTTAATTTTCATTTTAGCAAATAAAATAAAATTCCTTTATTTTTATTTTTCATCATGAAATCTTGGAACCCTGCTGTCATGGTTTAGATTTTAGATGTTCCCCAAAAGCTCATGTGCATGACAATGCAAGAACACGTAGAGGTCAAATGATTGGGTTATGAGAGCCTAAACCTAATCGTTGCATTAGTCTCCTGATAGGTATTAGTTGAGCACTGACTGTAGGCAGGTGGGGTAAGGCTGGAGGAGGTGGGTTATTGGGGGCATGCCTTTGGGGTTGATATTTTGTCTATGAGGGGAGCTTGCTCTCTCTCTGTTTCTTGGCCTCTTCTCCCGAGCCTTCTTCCTCTTCCACCATGATGTTCTGCCTTGCCTCTGTCCTTGAGGAATGGAATCGGCCATTTATGGATGGAGACCTCTGAACTGTGAGCCCACAAATAAACTTTTCCTCCTCAAGTTCTTCTCATCAGGTCCTTTGGTCACAGCAGAAAAAAGCTGACTAAAACACCTGCCTTTGACAAGACTTTACCATTTTATGAGACACTGGATAAAGAGCTTTAGGTTGTCCACTAAATCACTATATGGTTTTTGTCCTTTCTTAGGTGTGTGATATGATCACCACTATGAAATATGTTAGTAAATAACAATGCAACAGTGGTGCTTTAGACAAAAAAGGTACTGACTGGCTCATTAGAATTTATGTTGTGAAAAATAATAAGCCATGAGTTATTGTATAGAGCTTGGAACTCTCCATCTAGTTTTTACCCTGATCTGAGAATTTCCATCCATCCATCCAACCTTCCTTCCTTCCTTCCTTCCTTCCTTCCTTCCTTCCTTCCTTCTTTCCATGTGCCCATCCATCCATACAATGATATTTTAAAGACCTCTAATAATAAAATTTTAATCTGCCTGCAAGCCTTATTCAATATTCCAAATAATTCTAACCTGCAGTAATCATATTTTAAAATTGAACTGATACACCCAAATGTGTTGGGGTTGACATATATGGTTTTAGTATGATTCAGCAATTAATAAGAGCCCTTAAATAAAGTGTGGTCTTATATAACTTTATGTTTTCATTAATTATTTGAAAATAAGAATGAAGCTTCTGGTAGATATTGTTTCTAAATGATGGGCGTGCTATGCTATTGCCCATAGAGGATTGCTTTGACTGTCAGTGTGACTAAATCCTGTTGGAACAATTTTCTTCCCCACACAGCCTAGTCTTCAGCCTCTTATTTGGAAATGAGTTCCTTTTGTGCCCTGGGTTTGAATATCCTTGTGTGGAAAAACAGAGTGTTCTCCAAAGAGTTTTTTGGTTTTTTTTTAACTTACAATTGGTTTTAAGGCATTTAGGTTTATGTTACTAGCCAAGATTCTTATAGTCTTAGGTCAATCCTGGGAAAAGATACACTTTTAGGGGAAAAAAATGTAAATAATATTGTTTAAAATTCCAAAAACATTGGTACCTGTGGATCCCAGGTTCATTGTCCTCTTTATACTAACTCAACTGCCGTAGCATTATTGGTGCTGACCCTTTTCCGGCTACTTGAAGGGTCCACAGAGTCCCTTCTTTACATCACCATCATCCTGTTAGTAACAGATGTCATTTGTTGTCTCACGAGGGATTCTTGTCATTTTAGGAAGTGAGACTGGTTTTAGTTCTCTGAGAATCCATGGTTGATAGATGTCAAACATGTTCCTATGTAAAGCAAGGTATCAGTGTCCCTTTCAAGAATGTGTCTTGCTGGAGTGCCTTCATCATCACACAGCAATCAGTGTGACAACAGATTGTATCATCTGGAAGACTTTTCTCTATAAGTAAACCTATGATTTGTATAGGGCACATTAACATATCCTGCTTACAATGTTAGGCCCGTAAGTTTCTCTAAGTGAAGATTATGGGATTCTGTTGCATGTTGCTGTTGTCATTTACTTTCCTTTTGTAGTTTTTATATTACTAGATACACTTTTTGGAGTTGTTATTTTACTTACAAAATAGTATTTAAATATTTGAAAATCATGTCAAGCCTGAAATATTGTTTAATCTCTTTTAGACTATTTAATTGAAAGTACATGTGTAATGAATGAAATGATAATGAATTATAGATAATTGAAGTAGAGTAACTCAACATTCCGTAAGGTTGCCTATTCTGTGTTAGTGGTGATTATTGGAATGACAGAATTATTATGGAAATTTACTTAGATTTTAAACATTCATCAGTATTTATCAAACCTGCACTGTGGGTTGCTCTCAAAGTTCTGATGAATTTGTAGTTCTCTTCAATAAATAAATATGTAGAAACATGCATCGAGCCATATGTAATCGACACATAAATTGAGTTGTATTTTAGCAAGAGATGAATCATTGTGGAAAAGCAGTCTGGGAAAGGCAAGGAGGTGTTTATGACTTGATTACAAAGAAGGGGGTGTTGGCCCGCCTGGAGGTGATGAGAGGGAGCAGTAAAGGAGGCTTTCTCAAGGAGTCCATACTAAGAGGAGGTTCTAGAATATAATAAAATCAACCCAGTGAAGAGTTTGCTGGAGGACAGATGAAGGGAAAGAAGGGTGTTGTAGCAGAGAAAAGCATCATCAGACACAAGAGCACAGATGGATGAAAGCTGGAGTCTGGGACAGAGAAGGGCAGAATAAGACTTTCTCCAATCCCCAAACACCATCTAGCCGCTAAGGCTTCATTGGACTCATTTTGATGGCTCATGTCAAGAAGGTGAATTGCATTATGAGATAGGATGACGAGTCTCTGGCTCATGGCAGGAGTCCTGGTAAGAGATGGATTTCAGATTCTTGAGAAAAGGGGAAATAGTACATTGTAGGACCATTCTTCGTAGGTTCTGAGGACAGTCCTGATTGATGCTTATTATTTTTTGTTAATTCTACCTCTCTTCAAACTCCTTTAATTTGTAAAAGTGTCTCAATTTCGTTGATAATCTACATGATTACTTTAGATAAGTTCCAAATGGGTTTAGGAAGTAGGAGTTTGGTGGGATGTGAAGCAAACCAAGTGACCTCAGAATCCTGGAATTCCGGTGCAGTTTACCACGTGGATGGTGATGGCCCTAGTGGACGCAGAACTGACAAAAAGAAGTGATAGTCTGATGGGTCTAAGGGCCAGTGGGGTAGAGAGATCAAGAGTCTGTTCTCACACCTGTCAGTTTTTAGCTCTGTACAATTTCCTCCGGTACACCTGTCTAGGTGTCTGTGGAAATGGCAGTAAGTGTCTGGGTAGATCAACTAGAATCCCTGCCTTGGGTAGACCTGGACTGAGTGGACAGGAGGTGAAGAATGACACAGGTGAGGCAGAGGGCTTTTAAGGAGTTGTGCATGTATGTGAATAGTGGTAGTGGGCTGCATGAATCTCAGAAGATTTCACTTTTAAGAAGCTTGAATATATTTTTGGGCTTGGATTTTCCAGACTATGTTTTTGGAGTACTGATAATAGATGCTGCATGAAGACATTATTTTCTAACCAATGATGTTTGGAAAAACTCTGGGTCTAGTATATTAAAGAGATTTCTGAGCATCCGAAAGCCTTTAATATACTAACATCTATTAAATAGGTTCAAAATAGAAAATGTAATATGTAATGATTCCTAAACACATTTAGCAACTGATTGCTCCTTTCAAAGAAAATCTATTGACTCCCTAGTATGAGAGACCATGTCTGATCTTAGCCACGTTGCTTAAATTAGCTGAGCTGAATTGCCTTCTCTGTGAAATGGAAATAACAAACACACTTACCGCAAGGCTGATATTCAGCAGTTTGCACTCTCGCAGCCTTACCCGTTGTTTACGGCTAGCAGCCCTTCTAATTGGTGTTAAATATCCTGTCATCCAAACCTCATCTCACGGTGAGCATTAAAAGAGGTCGTTATGGAAGACAGCCTGATGTCCAGTCGTAATATTCCGTTATAATTAATAATTTAATATTATTGCTGTTGTCACCCAAGAAAACATATTTAAGAACCCCTTTTTTAAAAAAAGATTTTTAGTTGTCAATGGACCTTTATTTTATTTATTTATATGTGCTGCTGAGAATCAAACCCAATGCTTCACACATGCGAGGCAAGCGCTCTACCACTGAGCCACAACCCTAGTCCCAGGGACTCTTTAGTTTAAAGAAGAAAGGCAGTGGAGAGGTAAGAGGGAGGGAAGGGCTCGGTGTGTTGGTGCACACCTTGAATCATGCTCTGGAGGGAGAGGCAGGAGGGTAAAAATTCTAGACCAGCCTGAGCAACTCAGGGATGCCTTGACAAAGGAAAGAAAAGAAAGGAGGAGTGGGGTGCAGGAGCAGAGCAGACTGGGCCTGGAGCTGTTGCTCAGGGGTGAAGCACCTGCCGAGCGTGCGCGGGCTCCGGGTTCCATCCCCAGCACGGAGAGGGTGGGAGGAGGGATGATCCCAACAAAGGTGTCAGCTGCTGGGTGTCCTAGGTAAGTGGCAGGGTCGCTGGCACTAGGGAAGAGTTGAGAGGGTATCCAGGTTATAGAACCAGGTGTAGAGGTAAGGGAGAGATGACAGCTGAGGGACAATGAGCTCTTGAGTTGAAATAGTTTACACTGATGGTTTATCTTCCCTCTCCAAACACCTTTCCTTGTTCTTCTCTGACCACATCATTTGTTCTCCAGACAGAAGCAGGGTAGGCCTTGAAAAACAGAAACTTTTCTTTCTCCATTTCTTAGAAACAGTAATATGTCCCAGGGGAGACAATAGTGGTCATTTAAGTAATTTATCAAAACCAATTTTTTTATTTGTATGCTCCATGTATTGAAGATTTTAGAGGCAAAGAAGTATATAATTTTTCTTTAACTCATCACATTGCAAAAGCTTTAACAAGGTAATATATATATGATTATTTTATATTTAATTGTAATATACATATGATTATAATACAGTTATACTTTTTTGTGATTTAAAGTTGAAGCATTATTATTCCTTCTTAACAAAATAGATTATAAACTAGTCGTTCTAATCAAAGGTTTAGAAGGCTGACATTTATATTCAACACTGCTTTTTTGAGACAACCAATTATAGTGGAGGATTATGTAGAGGTTGGAGCCAGACTGTCTGACTCTGCCACTTATAAGCTCTGTGACTTTGGACAGCTTACTTAAAGTCTCTGTGCTTTAGCTTCTTCTTCTAGAAAAATTGGTGGTGATTTAGAACCTATTTTATAGTTGTTATGAAGATTTAATAAGTTAACATTTGAAATGCACTTAAGAGTGTGCCTGGCACAGAGGATTTATTATACAAATGGTCTATGTTAAATATAATAAATAAAAGATGGGATGTTAGGAAGAAAAATTCTTATTTATCATTTTTTTCCTTCCCGATCTGAACACTGCTGAGAAATCTGAGAATCATAAGCACCAACCCAAGTTGTTTCCTTTTAGCATGCTTTTGGTGATCATTCAAGCAAGGCCCTAATGGCTTAGGAAATGGTGACCCTGGTACCATCTTGTGTTCCAACATGACTCTGTGGTTGACTCTGTCTCTTCTCTGAGTAAAAGATGAAAACAACAAAAATCTAGGTTTTGCTCATATTGGATGAAAGTGTGATGTTTTACTTTCCATGTTGGGTCAAGTAGTAGCCCAGAGCCACTACATTCATGTTGTGTTCTGAATGTTCATGTGACAACTAAAGTAATACCAATTTCTTTATCGTTATGTGATGAGGCTCGTCATCCTGCTTCATGAACAGCACATTCTTAGCTCAGGAAGTAGCTAGGGGCAGGTCATAAAATAAAGGATTACAGAGCAAAGATATTAGTGAAATAGAAGCATCAGCATTTCTCACTGTATTTAACTCAAAGATGATGAAGTTCTGCCTGGAGAGCTAATGCTACTTAGCTGTGTGTGGGCAAAAAGCCAAAAGGAAACTGTATTTCCAAAAGAGAAGGTTTGGCATTCCATATGTTGGGTAATCCTGGTCAGTTAACAGGGATGTATGGCCATTTCATACATAAGAGACAAGACCAAAATGAACTTTGATGTTAAAGAACTCCATGCTGATACAGTTAGAGGTGGAAGGGCAACTGATAACATATCAGGTTCCATTTAAAATAGCTGGGAAACTGAGTTGGCGTCTGTGACTGTAGTCCAAGTCCCATGTGAACTTAATTTGTACTCTGTTTTCTCTGAGCCAGAGAATCTTTAATGACCATCTTGACAAATGGGGGAATCAAAGGTCATTGCAGAAGTTTCCTTTGTGTCCCAGAGAGCCAGGATTGTCATGGAATCTGGGAATTCTGAATGTAGTTCAAATCACAGTGTGCTGGCAGAAGGCGTGTTGGAGGAGGTGGGCAGGTTAAGTTGTTGTCTTAGACACGTGGGGTATACTGTGCTCCGAAGTTTCCAGCTTTATAGTGGGAATTAGAAAGAAGGGTACCGTCTCCACCTATACACTGATGCTTCTCTGGGTCACTGAAAAGCTCAGGCCAGTCTCCCATTTGGCTGTCCCTTTAGAATTGCTCAAAGGTGTGGAATCCTATCTGCTGGCTGCCATACTTTGTTCAAATCTGACATTGTCTTTCTCCTTATTCTGCTCTATGGGAGTTCTCTGAAGTCACTAGACAGTATCAGTGACTAAATACCATCCAGCTCTAGTCTCTGTGTGATTTTCCTAGTTTCTGGTTCTTTCTTGCTAGCGCCTGGAGCTGCCTATTTTCCTGCCGCTGGAGTCTAGCGCACTCATTAGACATTCATGCTGCCCTTTTAGTTGAGAGTGCACTATTTGATTTCTTGGGTCTACCTACAAACACCTGAGCTTGACATTTAAAACATATTGCTGTCCCTTTTGTAGAAATGTATGTGCTACATTCCTTATGAATCTCTTCCTTGCAGTGTCAATCAGAAAGAGACCTCAAATTCCTGATCACTTTCTTCTCCTCAACTGGTCCCTTAAGTTGAATTCATTGTCAGCATAATAAAATCAATATTAAAATTTAGGGCTGATGCTCTAACGTGCCCCTAAAAAAGTTTTAGGTTTTAATTTTATTTTGTATCCATTCATGTGTTGATTCATTCAGCATCTGTGTATTGATTCTGGAAGTGTATTCATAGTAGGGAAACAAAAGTTAGAGCACTGTCCACAATTCTCAATTTCACACACACACACGCACACACATGCACACACCTTTTGAAGGCAAAGGCTGCCACAGTTTCCAGCAATGTCTACATTTGATCAAAAGGGAGTTTGTGAAGACATGGCAAAGCCCTTGACCTTGACTCTCTGTCCAGGTGAGCCCTCTGCCTTTGGTCTCACTGGGGTTTGGTTTTTCCATACTGCCATTGCTTCATGAAAAAGCCTGGCTGTGCCAACCTCAGGGCATGTCCTGAAACTGGACCAGGGTTAGGGCACGTGTCCTCTTTGACCTTTGCCAGGAACAGACTAGGCAACGGGATGGAATGTACTGAGTGGCTTAATGACAACCCATCACAGAATAGAGTGGGTTGGCTTCTGCAGGAACAAAAATGTGGTCCCGCTGGAAAATGTGAGGGAGGTGGATGTGTGTAGATGGTTGACATTAGTGGCAGTGCTGGCAGGGAGACCTACCTCTCTTTCCCCCCCATTACCTCAAACAGCTACTTCTTTCTTTCTTTATTTGGTGGTGAGGACAATTAAGATCTGCTCTGCTATCAAATTTCAAGTATAAAACAGACTATTTTTAACCAGAGTCACTTTGTCATTCAGTAGATAGCCTGAACTTATCCTGCATAACTGCAAGATTATACGTAAAAAGCACCAATTTACCTTGCCATCAACAGTCTACTAGGATTACCCTTTCTCCACACTCTTGATGGTTCTTGTTTTTTTATTGGTGCATTATAACTATATGTAATAGTGGGGTTCATTGTGCCCTATCCGTATAGACACATAACATCATTTGATAAATCTTATTCCCTAGTACCTTCTTTTTCCCTCCCTTCCTCCCTCCCTCAGGATCTAGCTCTTTAGAACATCTGTTAAAAATCAACAACAAAAACCCCAGAACATGACGCTTACCATTCATGTTCATGGTTCTTTCTCTAGTTTCATGTTTGACTATTCCAGCCACAGTTTGTTTTCCTTGTGTTAAAATGCTAAGTGTGGCTTAATTGAGCTCAGTGTGGTAAAATGGATCTGCTTTTGAGTTTCAAGGCACACAGAGATGAGAGTCTGGGCGTGCCAGTATCTTCCCAACTTCCTGTCCGTCTGAAAACCCTACCCAGTCTTTACAGCTTAGCCCTAGTGAAGGCCTGGCCGGTTTGCACAGGGGAATGTCATCACTCCTACAGTCCTTGGGCCTGTCATTCTGTCTGTTTTGTCAGTACTACGTCATCGTGTTTCTTGCATTCTGTAGTATATATAAGGCTACAAAGAGCAGATGAGACAGATGATGAGAGCGACTTCAGGTGGTGTGTGGCCTCAGGTACAGAAGGGATGCACTAGTGGAGCCGAGCTGCTGGCAGGAGAGTAATTATGAGACTAAGGGAGTCACCTGATGATGGGGGCTGGCATTGCAAAGCACTTGGAGGAGAATAAGAAAATAAAACATTAGCAGTTCAGAGAGAGGGAGTAGAAGAAGCACACATGTGGATGATGTGGAGGTTATGGTAGAGGATGAATCCAGAGCTTCAGACTTTTGCTGCCATTTGATAGCAGTCAAGGTCAGCAGTGTAAACTTGGGCCGGTGGATAGGAGGCCATTTCAGCTTGTGCTTCTATGTAGTAGGGACAAAATTCAATTTTATGTGAAAGGCATCTACACTATGAAAAAAAAAAGTTGCATCTTAATATTCCAGGAGCATATATCTGCTTTACATCCTTGGAGTCCCGTCTCTTCAACATTCACTCATATGTTTATTTGGAATTAAACATAAATTAGCCAGTGCATGCTAGGAATATTTTTGAAAGTTTTCAAACAACTCTGTTTAAACATCATTTTTCTGTAATGAAAATCTTAATCTTACATAGTGAAAGGGGTTCCATATAATTGCTTTTTAAAGAACACAGAAAGTGTTGTGGTTAAAAAAAGACAGTGAACACTAAGAACATTATATTTGCAAAGCAGTTCTAACCTGCTTCTCCAAAACTGTGGCTCCCTCTCCTTCCACAGGAAAACCTCCTACAAAATGTCACACCTAAGGAGCAAATCCATGTGGGTGTGTTAGAAATGACACCTGAAATGGCAATGACCTCACTCCAAGTTGTAGGGCCTCCTCCCATTAACAGGAACCTCTCATTACTTTATGCACATTTTCTCTGCCTTTTGAGAGGTGTCAGTGTCTTGTCCCTGGAGGAGGACCTCATTCTTCATGTTCCTACTTTTTACACCTAAACTTGAAAGAATTATTAGAAATGGGCTGAAAATCACTCTGCATTGTTGTCTACAATGAGTTCATGTTTAATTGGAGAGATTTGCTGTCTGAAAATGTAAAGATAATCAGGCTTGAGTTTTGAAGTTACACAATGCATTTTTCTAAAATGCTTAAATCCTGAATTCTGGGACATAATTTGATTCAGACTCTGCTCAAGAGAAATTGTACCCTGCAAGTATCAACCCCAAGAACGGTGCCCAGCAGAAAATCTTTCAGCTTAAATAAGGCAGAGAATCAGAACTGGTGAGGAAAATTCCTTTTCTGAAGGAATCAGATCTTAAGGTTTCATAGATATATTAATGGGACAGAAATTGCTTTGCAGAATTTTCCTTTGACAGCTCCCTTGAGTTTTTGGATGGCAAAGTTGACATAAAAAATGAGAGGTAGTTTGTTTTTCATTTTTCACTATGTGTGACTCTACCCATTTGGAAGTACGTGTGTTGGGCCATGAGACTGATACGGTGCCTCCTAAATATTAGACTGACAGATATATTAGAAAAAATTAAGAAGTGACATTTCAAGAGAGGAGTTTAAATGTTCGATGACTAATTTAAGGCAGCAAAATTGTGAAGCAGACAGAAGACACTTTTGTAATCAGTGCATTGTTTTCCCTTTACATACATAGTCACACTCTCCACTATTTAGTTTATGGAACATTTGTAACTAATGGTTATGTATTCATATACGTTGTCTCATTTTATGTGCACCAGTTTATACAGGGAAAGCTGAGCCCCAGAGAAATTTCTCTTTACTGAATTATAGTTCTTGGGTCCCAAGTCTAAAATGCAGTTATGGCAAATAATGCAAAATCCTGCTGCTTCTTGCTCAAGCGTACGTCTGCTGTGGTTCTAGGTGAATCTTTAGGGCAGGGGTTAGAAAAGTTTTCGATAAAGTGCCAGATAGTAAATATTGTCAGCAGTGAACCACAGGACAGCATGGAGTAACTGTCCTAACCAAATTGTTAACACTGTTATATTTTCCATTTCAGAATATTTAATAAATCATTTTTATCTCAGGTCATACAAAAACAGGAAGGGTTTTGCCAGGGGTCATGGTTTGATGACCTTTCAGCATTCCAGGCCACTTGGGTCTTGACTCTCCTGTGACCATGCTGGCGGGGAAGGAGTATGTCCTGAGGAAACACATGTGATTTCCACCCTGATTTCATTGATCAGAGCAACTAACACAGCAAGAACCTCCCACGTGCAAGGAAACAGGAGAAATGGATGTTGGTAAGATGGCTACTGCCTCTTCTGGTCACTGGTTTCCTTTGTGTGTATCAGAATCTAATTCTGGGGGCAGTAGCAATGGACTGTAATGGGAAAAAGCCTTCCAGAGGAGAGATGGCCTTGCAAAGAATTATAGGGCTCGAACTGAAAGGCATCTGATAAAAACCCTCAACTCTATCAGAATTAACAAAGTGAAGGCTTACAAGATCAGCCTGCTATATTGTGTGTTGGACCGAGCCAGTTGCAGAGCGGTTGAGACATTTTTGGTGGACATTTAGAATAATATGAGATAGATTAACCCTTTGTATTTAGTACTTCTTTCTAATACAGTGATTAAGAAAGTTTTGTTTTGATTTGGTTAAATGCTCAAGGAAACAAACTTATAAAAACTGCATTTCACTTACTTGTTCAACTATAAGCTGCAGAAAGAAGGAGTATCAACTTTAAGGTTGGGGGGATTTTGAATAGGAAAGAAGCAAAGGTCAATGCAACAACAAAAAGTGATGCATTTAAGAATTTTTATTATAGTAAATATTAAAGATATGGTAAGTGGTAGAAGGAAGGGCAGTTATTGTTTAGATACATAGGTTAGGAGTTGGTTTTGCTTTAATAGATGTCTAGAACTAGCAAATAAAAATACAGGATGCCTGGTTAAATTTCAGTTTCAAATATCAAATATGACATAGTAAACATACATGCTAAAAGGCATGCTAACATTTTTTCATAAATCTGAAATTCAAGTTTAGCTAGGTGCTTTGTATTTACCTGTCAGTTATAAGCCCTGTAGAGGAGATTAGGTTTGGTAGATGGTCTTTAAGTATTTAATAAATTGACTTTTCTCATCACTTGCAGTACTTACATTGTATCAAGTCACCAGAAACACTGTTCCGTGAATTCTGAGTCATTGCTTCTGTGTCAATAAGGGGTTAGGTTCTTGTGGCCCTCTGATCATATTTTTATTAACTGACATTGCTTTATATGTGTTTCTGTACAGGGACATAGGGTATATGTGTGTATCTGATAAATAATTAATTATATTGTTTCTTAGTGATTAAATATGGGACAAGAAAGGTTGAACATTTTCCTCACCCTGAGTAATGTGGCTGTAAATTTCTTTAGCTTTCAGTCTGATCACAATTTCATCCCCTAAGCTTTAAGATAAAAACTTAGTCATTATCTTGAGAATCCATGAATGTAGCCACTTTCCCATCTTTTCTATAACTTCCTCACGTACTGTAGATGTTACCTTAGCACCTTCCAGAGCAGCTTCACACATGGATCAGTTAGTTTTCCTTTTTCTGACTGTACTATTTTGTTGACTCACGAACACAAAAGTCAAATACAGTAGGACAGTCGCTTGTTGAAAGAGACTTATCCACTGCATGTATTTTCTCTGTAGGGAGCATCACAGAATTCTTGTATTTCAGAACACAAGGTAGCACTCAATTTTACCCTGGTACTGCAGTTCCCTGGAAAATCACCAATGGAAAGAGATGCAAAAAAAAAAGATGATACTAAGTGGACTTTAAATAGGATTCTTTTTGACAACATGAGATCAAACACAGAGGTAGTGCCTCTCACCTTGTTTGGGCTTAGGATTCCATTTTGGAATCTGCAAGTCAGATGAACCAAGTCTTCACCACTTTGTGCATGCACATTAATGACCATGGAAGTACCCTGAGTATTATATTTGAGATTGTAAATAAATTTTGACAATCAGACATGGTCACATTATGGAATCCACAAATAATGAGGATCAACGGCAGTTCTTGGCTAAATTTTAAAATGAACACAAACTAGGCTACTTAAGAAAGAATTGGGCAGACATGACAACTGACTATCAAAGGATAATGCAAACTGCCAATCTAGAATCCTCACTGAGTTCCAGGCCCAGAGGTATATACTCAATACCAATTATCAAATTATATTCCCATTTTAACTCAACAGTCCTGTGAAATGAGGGCTTCTGTCTTCATTGGTTCATGATTTTGTAAGTGAGAGAGTCAGAATTCATACCTGTGCCCAGGAATAATCAACCAAACCTCTTTATTCACCAAGCCAGCTGTCCTCCTATGCATTCTTCTAGGTCTGGAGATATCATGCGATGTTATCCACAGATTCAGTGTAAGGAAATACTGATAAGAAAGCCATACGCACATATTAGTCCTGACCTTTGGAACTGAAGATGCTCACAGTTTTGCTGTGACTGTGACTCAGCCACCCTATACCTTCTTTCCTGAGTGCTTTCTGCTGTAGACTTTGGGTGGCTAAATATTCATCTGTTGTTCTAGCTACAGATTGCCACATGAAGCTGTAATCCTCTGTCAGTGGTATTGGGATGATTTCTGCAGCGCCTGGATTTATGTCACAAAGGGAGGATTAAGTGTTTAGGTAGAGACTAAGCCACAGGAGCCAGATAAATATTGAAAAATGCAGTCTCTTTTCCTGCAGATTTGAAGGTAGTAATGAGAAGGGGAGGACTGTACAGACAGGAAGTGTGATACTTATTTTTGTTTGTTTGTTTTTTAAATAGAAGGTATTGTTCTAAAACTGGGATTTTCACTACTTTGTAGCTTGACTTATATTTCATTTTCCTCTTTTTCTTTCTGTGTTTCCTTTCCTTTTGTCCCTCCTTACAAAATCCCCCTAACAATAGAATAGCAAACCCTCCTTTTCTGACTGTGATTACCAGTAACAGTTCTTGGGACAGACACTCTGCTCTTTAAAATTCAAAATGATGTGACCCATTTAGTTGTCTGATGTAGAAATCTGTCAGAATAGATGAGATTTGGTTTCAAAAGCCAATAACCCATAGCCATGTTGACACCAAAAGTCATGCTAAATTTGCACAGTTTTGTATTATAAGATACATACAAAAAGTGCTTACCACTGTAACCTAATTATTCTGTGCGATATTCCAGAGAAACTTATTAACCCTTTGGTTCTAATATTCCCCCTAATTTTTAAACCAAAATTAAATGGAAGTATCCTGTTAAGAAGGTAACCAGAGGCTAAGAGCCATGCAAGGTTAATATTTCATCTTGCTGTTTACATAATAAATAAATATAGTTGGTCTTCTTAATAATTGATATTATATCATTAAAAATTCACTACTTTAGATCTAGTTGTCTTCATGGAAAAGAATTTTCAAAGTCTAATAGTACACTTTCCCATGTTAATTTGCAAGTGCATGCCATAAGCTTAGACTTTGGGTTATCAATGCAGTTGTTATTTTTTCCTTATGTAAAGGTTAAATAACGAAATTTTAGTAAGTGGCAAATTTTTCTGGGAAAAGACCTACTGACAGGGTATTTTTTATGTGTTAATTATAGGGGCTTTAGTGGCTTTCAAACTATTCCTTAATCTGTATCAAAATGATTATGAACTATTTCACTCTCACTATTGTTTTCAATTTTAATAGTAACCATGATTATTTTAATGATAATAATTGTTTCGGATCTCTTTTGCATTCAGTGTGTGTGGAATACGTGTGTCAAAACGAAGTGCCAATTTGTATTGTTTATTGATTTTTTTAGCAAGCATTTGATTCTTGCAAGGGACATGTGTTTTATTTTGTATATTTTTGGTTTAGGATTGTACTGATTTGGGTGTCATTTTACGTATACTTTATTCTTCAAATAATGCAGGACTCTGGTTGCTTTACCCTGATGTCTCTGATTGTGAACAACAACTTTGGTAAATTATCACTTTCAACTTTGCCACACATAAATTTGTCAAGCCTTCACTCCGAAAATGCCTTTTATTTTGAGGCTACGGTTAGAGTGTTATTTAATTTCTTCAAAGTAATGTAGAACAGTAACAATATAATAACATTACTGTAG
Source organism: Sciurus carolinensis (assembly GCF_902686445.1). Taxonomy (NCBI): domain Eukaryota; kingdom Metazoa; phylum Chordata; class Mammalia; order Rodentia; family Sciuridae; genus Sciurus; species Sciurus carolinensis. Next base: position 16,744,758 of record NC_062217.1, on the reverse strand, counting down.
CTACTTTCCAAGTGAGCCTGAAATAGGAGTACCTTGGACAAAATTAAAGCAAAACAGGGTTTTCTATTTTAGCCCTTAAGATTTCAGCTATATTCTGGAATTGTTGCTATCTAACTGTTTACCTAAATTCTCTTTCTGTAGCACCTCACATATGTGTGGAATAAACATTGCTGTGTTTTATAGTAAATGGCAACCCTGAGAATGTGCAGTCTTAAGGACCAACTGAATGATGAAAGAGAGCAAGAACAAAGTCCAGATTATGTTCAGTTAATTTTTTTGCATGAATATCACCCTTCCTGCTTGGTGCATAGGACAATCAGATGCCTCATTTTCTTGCCTTCCTAGTGATGAGTTGCCATGTTTACTTGGGTGGCTTCCTTGTGGCTGTCCCAGCGTAACTAGATGTGGTGTAGATGTGATGAACCTCATTACATCAATGAATAAACAAAATGTGTCTCAATTGTCGCAAGCTTTCTGAAGGCTTTGAATACTGTATAAAGTACATACTGTATAAAATCCCAAGTTGTTCTTGCTTTTGCTTGCTTCCTCCTGGAGACTGTGCTTCTATGATGATCATCAGTGTCACTGGGAAAACCAGTACTTGATCACCTGTTTGAAGTTTACTGGGAGCCACAGAATATCAGTGTATACTCAGGGTCAGGGCTGAAGGCCACCACATTCCTTTTAGACGAGCTATGGTGGAATTGAACTTCCTCCAGAATCGAGCACGTTTCAGAACCTCTGCAGTGAGACTGGCTCCCTTTCCTTGATGTGCCTTCTATTCTAAATGCACTGTGGCCTGTTGGAAATGTTGTACCCTTATTAGTTGCTAAAGTATACAGTGGCTATTTTCATTAAACTAGAGTTTATTAATGGAGCCTGATAGGTTAATGTGCCCCCCTACGACTACTTTGGACTTAATTCACCCGTTTATTGCTCTACAACGTAGGACTAATAGAGAAGATGCTTGTACCATGAGGATTTCAAGCTCCTTCTTCGTCCTCATGTTTTAACTTGGCTGGAACCTGGTAAAGCTCTTGTAAGACTCCAAAATCATCATCTTCTTAACCCCTTGTTTTTGTGTCAATTGCTGCCTTGGTGTGAAATGCCTCTGTGACTTTTCCCTGGCTATTTTTTACTCACACACTAACAAATTAAATGCAATTCTGATAGAAAGATTCACTGTATGTTAAACCATTTCACCCCAAACCCCTCTTTCCCTTCTGTGTGACTTAAAACATTCTGTATATCCCTGCTATAACCTTATCCCACCTAATTACTTTTTAAATACCTATATTTTTATAACTGGATTATAATCTCCTTCAGAGAGAAACCTGGGTCTAATTTATCATCATACCTTAAGTGATCAGCCCATATTCTATCACAGAGAAGACAGTCTGTTAAATAGGCTCAAAAGCTAGAGAGGAGAGAAAGAAGCATAAATTTTGAGATGGAAAGCAGAAATCTTGGGATGGAAATAAGGACCAATTATTAACAACAAATAAAGAAACAAAAACATCAATACTAAATTAGAAGAAAACAATATTGGGCTCCTATTCTGTCTCTCATCTGCCATGGCAACCTTCTTCTATATGGTATTCAATTTAGTCCACCCTTCACCTCAGGAAACCAAGGATCAGAAAGATAAAGCTGTTTGTTCAGGTTCATATAAATGGTAAATATACAGTTAGTACAAACTCGAGATCTGTCTTCCCTAGTGCAGTTCCCCGTATGCCCTGAGTCTGTACCTTTCTGAGTGTGAACTGAACCACCATAGTCAGTTTACCTGAATAATGGGCCAAGGTAACAGTATGCTTTATTGCTCTCTTTTATTCCAAGACCCCTATGATGTAAAGACATATGAGAATTCCAAGTATATTTTATCTGGAATCCAGATCCCACTAAAAAAGTAGCATAATAATCAAGGCTATTTTATAGTGATAGAATTAATATAATAACACAAGCTACCATTTCATATTATCTATGACCTAAGAGAAGAGTTTGGTCTTGGACCAGCCTCATTTTTTTTTTTTTTTTTTTTTTTTTTTTTTGCAGTAGTTAACATTGTGTAAAGTAGCAGCACAGACTGAATTATCAAATACTGAACTATTGCTCTTAGGGGAAATTTGAGGTCAGGTTCCTGAGTCTGTGGTTACCACGTTTTCAACTAATCAGTACATAACCTTGTTTTATGTGTGTTTCTGTTTAAAGTCTCTCTCTCTTTCTCCCTCTCTCTCCTTCTCTCCCTCTGTGTGTGTGTGTGTGTGTGTGTGTGTGTGTGTGTGTGTGTGTGTTTTTAGAGGGGGAGGAGGGATTCATTAATATGACACACAGCACATGTAAACCCCTGGTCCTCAGTAGCACTGTAACTCTTCTCTGAAGGAAGCTCATCTAACACACACGTTTTCTTCCTAAAGCACATCACAGCCTGCTTGTGGTTAGGGGCTGTTATGGTCTGGAATATGAGGTATCTCCTGAAAGCTCATGTGTCAGACAGTTCAGGAATGTTCAGAGATGAAACCATTAGGTTGTGAGAGCTGTGACCTAATCCGTGGATTTTTCCATTTGATGGACTAGTAATTAGAATGGATTAGTGAGTGTTAACTCTAGGCAGGTTGGGTAAGGCTGAAGGCTTGCCCTTGGGAATTATATCATCTCTAGATCCTTAGACTCAAGCTTTCTCTGCTTCTTGGCTGTTAGCACTCCCAGAGCTCTATACCCTTCCACAGTGATGTTCTGGCTTATCTGGGGCCTAGAGCCATGGAGTTGGCTGACCATGAACTGAACCTCTAAAACCCTAAGCCCAGATAAACTTCCTATAAATTGATCTTGTCAGGTCTTTTGGTCACAGTGATGCAAAGCTGACTATAAAAGGGACACCTGACAGCCCTTTAGCATTACTTTGGGAACTATTTTAAACAGCAAAGTCATCAATTTACAGCACAAAAGAAATATGAAAAAAGCAACTCATGGCCTTATATAAACTGAAAAGGACACATATTTACAATATGAGAGCTGAAACTTTGTTTGCCATGACCTGGAAACATGGATGCCAGGTGAAGCAAACTTTGGTCATTTGCGAATAACTGTTGTGTTGATTTTGAAGTTATAAATAAATGTTATTGATTGGAAAAATTGGAAAAAACAAAATCTATAGACACTAACTATATCCAACTGTACATCTACAACTGACCTCACACTTTTTATAGAATAGCCTATTTCTATTTTTTAGATTTGAGCCAGGTGGATTGAATAATCATGCTCCATCTAGTTACCCTTTTGCTATTGGTGTTGTACTGTTACTGCTGCCTATGTTATTTCTTGTGGCCAGTAGCTTTTCCTGTAGACAGCTTTTTTAGATGGGAGAAACCTGTTTGTGGCTGTGGTTGGAGACATTTGCTTATTTGTATGGCACAAATCTCACCCCAGGCCTTGGAGAGATCTATCATTAATAAGCTGAGATGAAGGTTAGACTCTCGGTGAAGCCCACAGAATGTCTTCCAAAGTGGATTCATCTGTTTAGAGGATTTTCAAATTTTGGGGGGGGGTTGCATGGTTGGTGGGTTATTTCATAGACTTTCAGTTAGTAAGAAATCATCTGCTCATGGGAAATATTTCCCCTTTCCTAAGAGTTCTCTAAGTAGGTAGTATTAGGAGACTACTCAACCCTTCCTTAAGCTATCATGTCATGAGTGGAAAGGAAAACAGAAAAGCTGCCTGTTCTGTATGAGGCTGACTTACAGAGTGCACCCTTCCCCTGTGGGAAGGTTGGGCAGTTCTGGAGGCCACAATTCTTCCAAGCTACCAGTGCAACTTTTTAAGCTTTAATTTTTGAATGGTACCCTAGAGGTCTTATAATGCAGGCTCTAAGCAGGCAATTAATGGTTCTATAATGCATTTTATAAACATGGTGGTTTCTTTTTAATATTCTAGCTCTAGCTTTCTCTCTTCATTCAGACTGTAGGATGTGCTTTTAAAAGCCTAAAAGAGGCCTGGAGATGTGGTTACATGATAGAGCACTTGCCTGGATTTAGAAGGCCCCAGGTTCTATACCCAGCAATGGGGGAAAAAAAAAAAGCCTGCAAGATATTCAGACTGAAGACCAGGACTGGTTGGCTTAGACCGATCTGCATGAAGCATCCCTGGGAAGGAAAAGAGCAAGTGGGCACCGAAGAGGAGCTCTGCCATTACTTATCTGGTAGCCTTGCCCACATTTTTCACTCTCTAGATCACATCATGAACACTAGACTGGAATCTACATTCTCTTTCTCTTTTTCTCTGCACAGATTATTCTGTAAGTTGATGACACTTTTACTGTTTCCTGTCCAGTATCAAAGCTTAGCTGTCATCAATTCTCCAAATCTTTTAATCAAGGCAATTGAAGACTTATCTCCTCCTTTCCTTCAAATCCAGTAAGATACTTGATATTATTAGGAAACAGCTTTAAAATAACTTTTAAAATTTATGTAGTTCACTTCACTAATTATATTTATCCCATTGAACAGCTTCAGTCGGTGGAATTTTATACTATTATGAACAATGATATAGATATTAAACATGTAACTGTTATAGGTATCATATATGAATATTATAAATGATTTGTTTGCCTTATTCTTTTCTACATGTTTGACTAATATTCACAATAACTGAGAGCATAAAAATTTCTCAGATAGATTTTTTTTTCTGTTCTAGAATATAGATTGTTTTTATTACAATGTGGAAAATTATGACTTCTGCCCTTTTTGAAGAATAGGTTGAGGATTGAGATCTAAACTATTTTTCTGTTGAAGAAATACATGGGTTAAATAGTTTCTGTCTACCAAGTACTATGTTTACCACTGAGCATATGAAAAACAAATGTCCTCTGTGAGTTAGAAGTCTAAAAGATTTAGTGGGGAGACAGAAAACTAAAGAAATGCAATATTCATTCATTCACCAAATGTGTATTCAATAGCTCCTGCGTACCAGCACTGTTCTGTATGCTAAGAATATAGCTCTTTGAACATAAAGGCTTACATTCTAGTAGAAGGAGAAGGAAAATAAAGAAATTAAGCAAGTCATGTACAATAGTCAGCCAGTGGTAAATACTGAAGAAGAATAAACAGGGTGGGAAGTTCTGGGAGGCTGTAGTTTAGAAGGGACCGTCAAGGGTGGATAAATGAAAACAAGTTGATAATATGTACAGTAGTGAAAGTTTGCAGGATCCCGGAAGTGAGCATCGCCTGAGAATGGAACTGGGTTTGGTTGTCTAAAATTAGGTGGCCAAGGAAGACCTCAGTGGTAGGTGACGTGAGCAGAAATGGAGATCAAGTCATCAAATATCTGGCACAAGACCATTCCAGACAAAGAGAGTGTGAAGGCCTTGAGATGAGACGAAGCTCCTTTTGTTTAAGGAATGGTAAGGAAGATAGCCAAAGGAAGACAGGGCAGGATAATACAGAAGGAAGTCAGAAAAACAGCAGGCACAGAAATCACCTTGGGCTGGAGAGAGATGGAATGCTTTTGAAGCTTCTGAGTGAAGGACAGACATGATTTGACTTATGGATTAGAAGGAGTAGACTACACTGCAGGGAAAGTGTGCATATCAGAGTCCAGCAGAGATGGCCGAGGGCAGTGAGTCCCTCCTGTTTCAGAAGGCATGGAGGCAACGCCTTGACAAACCTTAGTGCAACCCAGTAGGGCTTGGGAGAAAGGCAGGCATTTTCTAGGGGATGGGTGGAAAGCGGGCATGCCAGACCTGGATGAAGTCTGGGCTGAGAGGAAGACTGCAGGGGTGCTGTGAGACAAGGGGTGAAGACTGGCAGCAGTCTGTGTTGAGGCTGGAGGCTGTGAGTGGCACCAGTACTGTGTCTCTCTGTAGAAACTGGGTTTCATCCTCTTGATGTTTTGGAGCCCTACAAGGCTCGGGGATAGCGGTCCTGCACCGTTATTTGTAGAGAGATGGTTCTGCTGACCATACGGAGACAACATGATGCCAGAGTGTCCCAATGGGGAACATGGCGGGAGGCTGTGGTTGCCATGGCCTCAGCCTGTGTCGGCGTGTGGGAGCAGAAGAGGAAAATTGGTGGGTGCATTTGAGTTAAACTTGGAGACTAAAAGGATGTTTCATTAGCACATTGATTAGGATTGGACACCTTCAGAGGTAAAATTATACTAATATCCATTCTTTATCAGGCAACAGATCATGTAGTGATATTAAAAACTGCTTGCAAAATGAAGTAGGTTTTTATTTATCATACTCCAAATGAATATTGGAGTTATTCCTTAATGCTCTGAAAGAGTTGGGGTACAATGTCTCTCCAATAACATATGCTGGTCCTTGTGTATCCACACACTCATTTATTTCTGATTTTTCTTGGCCTAATTGCCATTGAGTGAAAAATAAATCTTCATTTAACTCAGCACAGCTTCTGAGAGCAGGCCCATTGAGAAACTCTAGAACAATAAAATGAGGAGACAGACTGCCATTCGTTGATAGTCTTAGAAAGCCCTGGAAGAGCATTTGCATATTCATAACGATTATTATTTTCTCCAGTCTTCTGTGTGCATATCCATGAACACACCAAGGCAACTTGCCTTCAATGTGAGCATCTTCCTGGGCTTTCACAGGCATCTCTGGGGTGCATAGTTAGCTCCATTTCCTCAGTGGGTTTTGAACAACCCAAGTAGTGAAAGACACACAGGTGCTTGTCATTGAGAAAAAGAGGACTCTCAAATATTCATGAAGTGCCTGTGATTGCATTTTAATTTACTTTAGGAAATTGCCTACTTTGTTATTCATTTTTGTTTTGCATAATTGTGAGGACAGCTTCGGTTGGTTTCTGAGTCTGAGTCTGTGCAGATGCAGATTTCCTAGTATCTAGTTCACAGATTTTTTTCTGTGAAACATAAAATGAATTTCATTCATGAGAAGGTAATTTACACTTGAAGACATATTTTTGTTAATAAACCAGATTCTTTTAAATGCCATTTCTTTTTAACTCTCCTGAAATAAAAATCCTATTTTTTTTTTGCCCCTTCAAACTTATTTTAGCATAATTTTGGTTTGGAGAAGGAAGAACATACTAGTTATTTCTGAGGTTATGTGGTTACTAAAAGTGGATCAATTTTAGAAGGGAATTAAATTTGTGGCTAACTGGTAGGTCGTTTAAAGAAACTGGCGTAATCCAGATGTTAAACAATAACACTGAAAGGATTTCCTACACTATACACAAAAAAGCAGGTGTCTGGAATATCAGACATATACTAAGTAACTACGAGCATGGAGTTACCTTGTGTAAGATATATATGAAAATCAGACTAAAAACGATGATTATGGTGCAAAGTGTCCACTTAATTTGACTAGATAAACTGTAACTACAGATAACTACTAGATAACTATAACTATATTCATAGTTCACCTATACCAAATGCCAGAAGAACTTGACTTAGTGATTTTCCTTGGAAAGACTGAACCCTTGCTGGAGACTTGACTGAAAACTTGATTTCCTAGGGTAATGGTGAATCTTTTCTTTTCACTGATTCCTCCTCAATGTAGTTTCTACTGGAAAAAAAGGAGGGCAAGATTAACAATTGGCATTGTGTACTCTTCTCTAGTGCAATAAGCCTTTTAGTCTGTAATTTACTCTCTTCAATAGAATAATTCTTGCCCTCAAACCCCAATATCTAGATGTCCCTGGGATTGCAAATCCACCTCTGAGCTTTGCCTTCCCCTCACCTTCTGTGTTCCTTTGGTAGTAAGATTGTAAGATACATGTGTTCGACATAAATCTAGCCAAATCAAAATGTTGTTCCTTGCTCTGAACATTCATTGTAATTTTACTATTGTTGTCTCATAATGTTTGACTGTGATTCTAGTTTTACCTTTGTGGCTGGTAATTAGGAAATGTTGGTATTTACAAAGTGAATCTTATCATGTTCTGCCTTGCTATGTTCATTAAAATGCAACCGAAGAATTCTAAAATAAAAGCCCAGGTTGGGGATTTAGCTCATTACTGGATAACTCCTCCTGCCCTTTGGAAGTCTTTGTAGTGAATCAAAGAACACAAATATTACACTGTTGCACTAGTGCATGATTTTTATGATGCCCGACTTCTTGGTTAAAACTCTATTCCAAGCAATCTTAATACTTTATGGCCCTTCAAGAAAGTCCTTGGTGTAAGTGTTAAGAATCAACCTCACTAATGATTTTCCCTAACACCAGAACCATGAAATCCCATGATGACAAAAACAGGGAGTGAATTCTTTGCTGAAAGATGATACGTTCAACTTTCAACTAGCAACCAGGGAAACTTGGATTCCTTAAGAAATAGGCTGATCTAACAGATACCTGTGTGCCCTGAGGGAAACCATGGTCGCTCTGGAGGTTTAGAGAGTCTTAGTGAACTGAATTGCACAACACAAAAAGGAGTCAGCTGCTGACAGTCTCAAGGTCCAGTGTACCTGTTGTAAAAGATCCTCCCAAGGGAAAATACAGAACACATCCACTCCATAACCTATGGAACAAGAATACATACAGACTCCGAAAGTATTCGAGCAGGAACTTACATGAAGCCAGCTGCTGGTTGTTACAGATAATGTCTGAGGCAAGAATGTGAACACAGGAAGCACAGTTTATCTTCAGTGTCTTCGCATCACAGATTGACATATGCAGGAGCCACCGAGCGACTGGAGCATACACTGATGCTCCTCTTCATGGGCACATAGTAGGATTTTATTTCACTGTTCCCCTATGAGTTGGGTATGGCTTTATGATTTATTTATCTATGAAATGTGAGTGGAAATGAAATGTCTCATTTCCAGAGGGGAACTTAAGAGCCAGAGTGTGATTTGCCTTGAGAAGGGCAGGGGCCAGCCTGAATTCTTGAGTGTCTGTGAGAGACAAAGTCCCCTATCATGCATGCTAGACCTGGTCGTAGTCAGAAAAAAATCCTCGCCACTGCTTATTGTCAGAAAATGGCACAACTCATCGCTATGAACCAAACGTGTGTGTCTTCCCTAAATCCATATGTTACTACACTTATCTCCAAGGTGATAGCCTTCCATTTATTTATTTTTATAGTTCTTTAACATTGTCTAAAATAACACATGCTACTTAGGAAGAAGTAAATTTGTTTTCATAATACACTTGAAAAATATCTATTTAACAGTTCCTTTTGGAGATATAGTGAAGCTTTGATCCCACCTCATTTAATCATTAGCTTCAGAATCATGGGCAAATTATTTAAGCATTATAAGTGTTAAGTTTCTTCATTTGCAAGCGATGGCAATACCACTTACCTTGTAGGTTTGTTCTGAGGATGAAGTAATTAATTGCATGTAGTTCATTTAGCAGAATTTCCAAAGCAAAACAAACACTCAAAGTATGTTCATTCTTAGTTTTCTTTTTGCAGAGGGGTAAGAAGCTCTGGTATCAAGTTAAATGAATCCTCCTGTCACTTGGTTTGTAGTAGAGGCTATAAATATACAAATAACCACACATATAATGCAGAGTAAAATTCTCTATTGAGGAGTCATTGTTGAAGTACTCAACGAAAAATGACCTATCTATTGAAAAATCAGAGAGAAATGGTAAATTGTAAGCGTCCATTCAGAAAACCAAGGAAAAGATTAAGTATCTAACAAAACTCAGTGGCTCCAGGAAGTCATTTCTTAAAGAAATTTCCAGCCATGTTTTAAGCTCTCCCATCAAAATCTATCCAAAGATCAACAGTTTCACTGTAAAGACTGGTGAAAACTCTTTCAAAACTCTACTACTATAGAAGATGCCATGTGAAAAAATAAGCAGCAGCAAGTTTGAAGTCTTAAAAGTCAGTGTGTCCTTTAGGATCGTGGCCAGCCTAGAACAGACTGAAGACTGCAGATCAGAGGAATCTTCACAAGTCCGGTGCTGTTGCTTCACTGCCTCATGTCTCATTAGCAAACCTTATGTCGTACACTTAACATCAAATGCCAGAGCAAAACCCCTAGTACTGAAGACACAACACCCAGTCTATTTGTCAAATATGGTCTTAGAATGTTCTGGAATATGCATGGTAATGAAGTTCCTCTGCTGCTAAATTACCAGTAGGGTTTGGTCAGGATGTAGGGCACAGGTAATTGGAAACATCCGGGATAAATTTTCCAAGAGACAGTCATAGGCTGTCAACACCCGTGAAGAGTTTCTGCACAAAACCAGAAACCAGCAGGAAGGTTGTGTTGGGAAATAAGAAAAAAAAAAATAAATTTATGAAGTAAGAAGAGAAGAATGCTTTCAGGAAAGAACATGAAAATTCTATTTATGCTCAAGTCAGAATGTGAAAACAAAAAAGATGTTTATTTTGTATATCTTTATTTCTTATCCTCTTAAGATTATCAGGTGAATAGCAACTGGTAGAATGAAGGCACTGGTAGCTTAGCTGCCTGTGCTTCCTCTGAATCCTTAAACCCTAAGTGCTCCTGTGGCATTCAAGGTAATTGGGTAGCATTTCCATTACCCACGTGATTTTGCAACAATCTCTGTGGATTTAGAGGGTCATTACTGGCAATAGATGAATCAGGACCATATGCAATGAGATCAAGCTACTGGTTAACACAGGACTTTGGAATAAATCTTTGATTCAATACGGTACATAGCTTTCCCGCATTTGCAAAGTAAAATATGATTTTAAATTGAAACACCTGTTATTATTAGCCACATTTATAGACAGAATTATTAAGTACTATTTTCAGCAAACTTTCAAGGAAAATGAGAACTCTAACAGGGATTAAGAAATACCTTTTTACTTTTCTTACTGTGCCTTGTAGTTTAGAAATATCTTTTTTCATCAGAAGAGTGATGGGATAGCTAAAAATGTACTTTGTCTTAGGTGGAACAAAATGCAAGACAATAGTATTATTCCCTGTCTCATATTTAACTCCATGGCACTTTGGGGGCAATGTGTTTTCAAGGCAAACTCCTCATTTAGGCTACCAGATAATATGAGCTGTGATATTTTCTATATACTCAATTTGGAAAAATTAATCACTTAGGTTGTCATTGTTTTGGATTTAATCTTGGAAGTTCATGACTCTCATTTTCTGCTGATGTGAATCATTCTGTGGAGGTTTCCTTAGTCATTTGTTTAGAATTAGATTATATTCCATTTGCCATAATTAATTGATTCACATTTTGTGTTCCTTGCTTTTTTATGTCCTTAAGCTTTATTTTGGGAAATTAATTTGGAGGAAAATTCATTCCAACTAGGCTTCAGTAGCTTTTGTTATTTTGTCATCATGTCAGACCAAAATGTCACTTTAAAAAAATGACCATTTTGTACAGATGTTTGTTCCAAGCATCTGTATATCATGAGCTTTGCATTAGCAGTGTTAAAAAGAAAGGCTTAAACTACATGTTACCTAGAACACGGATAAGAAAGAAACATGGAAATCTAATATTCAACCTCAAAAATTACTTTCTGCATAATAATATCTTAGTCAATGAAGGGGAAAATAAATGGGAAGCATTAATTTGCACTTTTGTAGATTATTTTTCTGGTATGATTATGAAAATTAAAATAAAACATGCACCAAAATATATCATCACATCATAGTAGATGTTTTAGTTTAATTGCATTCTGGTCTGGTAGACTGTGAGGGGACCACACTCCCTCATAGTGAGACAGATAATCATCTCACATCGACTACATACATAGGCTCTTTCTTACCTGTTTCAGACTGTAATTAAATAAATAAATTTAAAAACCAAAGCAAGTTATAGCTCTCAGTTTCTCTGCCTTCTTTGTGAAAACATAAAACATGAAAATTCAGTCCTTAAAAGAATGCATTGCTATTGAGTTTTTTTTTTTTTAACTGAAACATATCTTATCAGTTAACACTGAAGAACTGTATTAATTGAGTTTTGTAATGAAACAGTGTAACCATCCTCAGCAAGACATATTTGACATCTTCATTTTCTTGCTTTTTCTGACATGGAAAATATCAGCTCTTCATTCATCGTAGATCTTACTAAACTTCAGTGTGTAAACTTATGATGAATGATTAAGGCACACCGGGCCAACTAGGAGAGCTCTACTTTTCATTTTCGAGAACCATAAAAAGCTTTGATTTGCAGCTGTTAGAAGCAAGTTAAAATATTATCAGAATACCACCAACTTGCAGAGTACAGCTGATATATTACTGGTGACTGTGCAAAATTATAGCATTGTCCAATCCGGGAACCAGATGGTCTGTCTCCCTTGATTTGAGGGGCGCTGGTTGACTACAAATTTTACATGCTGCCCTAGGGTGTGTTTCTTTGTTTGTTTGTTTAACCATTAGCACATGAGTTATAGATTCTTTAAGATCTTTGCCATGTGACAAATTGACCTGTTAACAAGTCATTTTCTCAAAAACTTCATTAATTTCTTAAATCAAAGGACCAATTATAAATGAATACTATTTTAATGTGTTAACTCTTGCTTTGAAGAAATAAGTAAGCATTTGCGCAAGCCAATTTGCAGAAATAGACTTTTTAAAAAAACTGTTTGAATATATTTAAGACCTCTTAAAAAGTTCGGAAATAGTCTTTTTAAAAATCTGCTTAAATGTAAAGATCCTTCATGCTTTAATCCTCTCTAGCAAGCATGTGCTTATTGTAATTTTCTGGGGGAAGCATTTATGTAATGTGCAGGAAGTAGAAGTCATGTCATGAATTTGGATTGTCTCTCATAGCAGGTGCTTACCTGGGTGAGACAGTCTGCAGGTGTGGAAAAGGCACCATACCAGGGTACAGGACACATCTCTCTACCTCAGGCTGAAGAACTAATGAACTGGACCACAGGGTTTCATCCAAGCAGTGTGGGGGTTACATGAAGCAAAGACTGCAATATCTCTAACATTTTACAAATCAGAATTTTAGTAATGTAAATATAATCATTAATGGACATGAAATCATATATGTTAGATTTTGTATTTGAGAACTATCCTCATTAGGATTTGAAATTTCAGGGAAGTTGAGGTTATTTTATTACAGAATGTAGCTCTCTCTCTAAAAACCATTACCCATAAGGCAGCTTACTGAACAAATTTTCCAAATATGTGTATCCTAAACTGGAATGGTACTACATTTCCTTTATAAGACAGATAAGAAAGTTTAAGATTTAACTCCAAGGGAAGGTTTTTCACAAGGTGAAAATGGCACAGGTACTAAATAGAATTATCTTGAGGCTAGTAGAGCACCTTGCTTGGAAAAGCTACTTGATATAATGATCCTATCTACTTAAATGAGACAGCCACTGGATTTTCCAGCAGCACTGCTACTTTGGACCTATTAATGTTTCAGAGCTTCCTTGCCTAAAGCTGGCAGGTGCTTGTGTATGCTGGTGGACAGTCTTGCAGGCTGATTAACTATAGCTTTTATAGTTGTCACTTCTACTTTGAACCGTCTACCACGCCTGCCTTATTTCTGAAGGAAGGAACCCCATGGGTCTCCAAGACTCTTAATACAGCAAGACTGCCCCTGAAAAATGTTAACAGATTGTGACAAATACTAAGATAATACATTGCAACATAGTTATATGGGGAGATTGGTGGCAACGCAGTATTTAATGTGCTACTCATTTGGTTCTCCAATGGTATTGGGCTCATTGCCCAGCTGTGTGTTAGAAAGAATAACGACATATATGAGGTATATTTTCAGGCAGCTGTTAATAGCAAACTTAACTCCAAAAAATTGGGAAAAAGGAAGGACAGTTTATTTTATTAACTGTCAGATTTTTGTCATGGACTTTCTTTTTTGATTTTTTCATTTGTTCATCTGAACTATATACCCATAGAAAGAATGCATTAAAATTTAAGTCATTTCTACCCTTAACATTCCTTTTTAAAATCAATTGGTTTCTACTGTCCTGGTTTATTTTATTTAGATTTATGTTTTGGGAAGTAGTCGTGAAAGATTTTAAAAGGGACCAAAATGATCTATGGGTTATATTTTTTTTTCCTTTTTCTTTTTTTAGAGATTGAACTCAGCCACATCCCCACTTCTATTTTATATTTTATTTAGAAACAGAGTCTCACTGAGTTACTTAGGGTCTCACTTTTGCTGAGGCTGGTTTTGAACTCAAAATCTTCCTGCCTTTCAGCCTACTGAGCCACTGGGATCTCTAGGTATCTTTAGTGGAAAGCAAGAGAGGGTCCAGCAAATCTAAGTTATCTGATTCTGTGGGGTTGCTGCTTCTGTCATTAAATTCAAACAAATGTACAACTCTGTTGACTTATAGATAATTGGCAGTAATACAAAATATTTGTATCCACATAATACAAACTATTTTTAGTCTATTCAAATATAGTTCATTTTTAGTTCCAAATCCTATCCCTATCCCTATTCTTATACTAAGCCCATTTTGTATTTATTTGTAGTTCATTTCAGCATTAAGTTTTGCCAATATAAATTCAAAGTTCTTTGAATTTACCCTTGAACCAGTTGTTATATCTTACTAATTCTTCCATTAATTAATCACTTAAATAAGATCCTTGATAAATAGTTTTCTTATATTTGAATACAGTGTGATTATGCCTTCTTTTAAAAATTATCCTTCAACAATATTCTTTTTGCATGAGAAATTTTGGATATTTTTCTGCTATGTATTGCTATTTGGTTGTGTAAACCCTGAGAATCTGGGTTTCAGAAAGTTCGTTTTGCAGAGGAGATAAGTGATAAATCATCAAAAGAAAATCTCAAATTTAGCATCTTTAAGGCAAATATATATTCTTTACCATGGGAAGAGGTAGAAAGCAGTGCATAGCAAGCCCAGAAGGAGAGGAGCTGGTGGTTCCTGCCTGAATTGCCAATTAAAGTACATTTCATTGTTTACATTGAGCATCAGAAAGATACAGTGTAGGGAAGAGGAAGGAATGCAGGACTTGATGTCAAGAGTTTTTATCCCGTGTCATCTATGACTTTGCATAAAAACTAAGAATCTATATGTGTGTGTTCGTGTGTGTATACCTGTACACACATGTATACATACATATGTATATGTATGTAGCTGCAGACACACACATACATGTACAACATTGTACCCAACAGTAAAATCAGGTGTTTTTATATAGGCTATTTCATCTTCCCTATAAGGCTAATTGTGTGCATTTTCTGGTACCTGATTTTACAGGTCACATGGATACTAAACTAAAGGACAAGGATTCAAACACATGCCTTACTCTGAGGACAAAAAAATCTTAATGCTCATTACTGACTTTTCCATTTCTTTGGAATTTTTTTCTTCTGTTTCTTTTGGTTTCTTAGCAGAACTGACCCTGAAAGACTTCCACTTCTGTGTCATTTTGAATGGTCTTTCTAAGAATCTGTGTGGGGATCCATGTATCCCCAGAGACCAGGCATATTATAGGATTTGAGGGGAAAGGACAGAGTGCAGGTGGGTTTCTGTTTGGAATAAGTCTGTGGCAACCTGGACAAGAACAGTGTGGGTACCCTAGAACGCTGCTTGGGATCCTTAAGTTAGACCTAAATGAAGAGAGCAATAGTCACATATAATATAACTCCATATGTAGGTGCAAACAAATGACATCTGAATTCTGGGCTCAGTGCTTTCTTCATCTAGTGAAAATTAAAGATAAAAATAACCGGTGACTGTGCTAAAGTGTAACTTGGAAATGTTTTACCCTATCCTGGACCCAGAATTTCCATTCTCTCTCTTAACCACAAATTACTAAAAATAGACATGCTGTCAAAGAAAAAGAAAAAAAAAAAAAAAAAAAAAGATTGGTGTCCTTGCTAAATAAAGACTGTTTCAAGAGGAAGACTCTGGCAATAAGTTGCTTCATCTCTATGGATGGGTAAATAACTATAAAACATACCTCTGAGTGTAGCTGGAGAATGAGGTGTAGCAAGAGGTGCTTTCAGATTGTGACTAACAGGCCTTGTATGCATAATTTCATTTGTTCACCTCAGTCCTAATGTCAGCCTGTCCCACAGGACATGGCCTCAGACAAGTTGTCATTGGTTCAACCCCTCATGAACAAGATCTGGGCTTGCTACAGTCATACCTGTACATGATCTTTAGTTAAGTCACTTATGCAACATTCACGTATTACTGTCAACCTTTTTAAATTGTTTTTTTAGTTGTAGATGGATACAACACCTTTATTTTGCTTATTTATTTTTTTATGTGGTGCTAAGGATCAAACCCAGTGCCTCACATGTACTAGGCAAGTACTCTACCACTATAATCCCAGCCCTGCTGTCAACCTTTAAGACACTCTTTTCAGCATTTAGAAGTCTACCCTGAGGGTTATTTTACAGAAAGATTTGTCATGTTTACAACTGATAGGTGGATGGAGCTCAGCTACATATGGACTTTGGTGAAATAGAGGTGGGCCAATGCTGTTGGAATCTTTTGAGCACCAAAGCTTCTGTCTTTAACTATTTTTCATAATACAAAGTGACTGGGTACCTTACTCAAGAAAGCTATGTGACTATGTGTACACCCCTCACCATGTGCTGTGACACATTTAGTTATAATTCTGCAAAATATGATAATTCCACAAAGAATCTAAAAATGGGCAATTAAAGATCATTTGTGCTGTAAATGGCTTAGACACATCTTAATAGTAAAACCTGCATCTGGTTGACAGTTTGCAATGAGCTATAGTGTCCTAGAAGGATTTATTTAGGGATGAATCCTATGGAAGCTGCAAGTCTGGCTAGATTTCATCATTCCCTGTAAGTAAAATGCCTCTCTCCTATGGCAGAGCAATCATGAAAAGCGGAATTAATTTGGAAGGAGAAGAAAAGAGACTTTACTGTGACTCCCATGAGGATGCAAGTATCCAAACTTGTAAATTCCAGACATTTGCACAGTGAGGTGATGAAACAGATCCTTGCCATACCATTTGTTCTCCACAGTGCACTGGGCACAGTGTCAGGAACATGCTCCCCAAGAGGTAGCTAAAGATTCTTTCACAAAATGTGCTATCAAAACTCAATTGTCTAAGAGCATGTACTTAGAAAAGAAAATGAACCTGCATGTCAGTGAACCAGAATGACTTCCAGGAGTTTATCTGGGAAAACTGTCAGTTGTTCTTCTAATAGGTTTATACAGGTTCACTCACCTCTGACCCTCTCCTTTATTTCTGGGAATTTCTCCAGGAAACTGGGAACATTATGCCATAGTACAAGATGGACTCTCCTGGGTACTTTAAGGGGAACTGAACTAATTTTTAAGACTCTTGATTTCCATCCACCACAAGGCACTCAACAGAAGGCAGGGGTGGATGGTTGACCTTCATGTCCATCATTAAGATTTCAAACTAGAGTTTAAGACTGATTTTTCTGGAGTGGTTGTTTATTTGGAAGTGCCAGAGGTACCTCCTTAAAATAATAGGCAGTCAGTACATGGTAGGAGGAAGGAGAAGATGCGTGTACAGCCATTGTGAATCAATGAATAACTAAACAACCAATGGTTACGCCCCACGAGCACAAGATCCTCCTGTGGTTGTTATGGATATCCTATGTTTAGGAGAAGAATGCATAATAACATTGGGGGATCCTAGAATTTAAGTTATTCAGCTTCGTTAGTTCAACTCTTTTCCAGAACAGGTATCTCTTCTAGACCATTCTCTTACTGAGGATGATAAGTATTCTTCCAATAATGAGAACTTTCTGCCAAATAAGACACTTGTTCAGCATCCTGTGAAACTTTTATTAAATATTCTGTTCAATAATGTAATAGAGATTCATTTTCCAATGAAAGGAATCTAGTCCCTAGCTTTGTTTCACTATCAACATAAAATACTTTTAGTGCAATATTCACATTCTCTATCTAGAAATGTGACTATGATGTAAAGCAAGGGCAAATTATATTTGTTTTATTTGCAGATTTTAACCAGGAGTTATTCACTTTTTTTGGAAAGTCTCATCATTAGGAGCTAAGACATTTGTAATACTTTGGTGCCAGTGGAATGCCTTTGTTGCTTTGTGTTTGCAGCTGTTGGGTTCATGGTAGTGGTAACAGTACATCTAGGTCAATCATCTGACTTCTTCTTTTGCTTCATGTTTATTCATGGCCCAAATATTAATTTATTAACGTGACTATTATTTTCAATGGCATACTTAAAAGTTATCTCATTTAGATTACAACTGAGGAATTATATGCATTAAGAATTATGTGTAGGTATATTATCAATACATTTGTCTAAAGGAATGTAAATGGGATGTTCACATGAGCTATTCTTGAAAAGTAGTTTGAGCTCCAGTAAGTTTGAAAATCACTACAGATTCTTTGTAGAGTTACTTTCCTGCCTTCCCCAGAGTTTATGCTTTGATTCAACAATGTTTCTCCTATCTAAATGGACTTAATTTTTTTTTTCAAATGCTACTTACTTAGAAGTCTATACATGCATTATTTCTTTGATTTATTTTTATTCCATTTATTTGATGAATGAAATGTAATGAGTGCCATTAAGGACCAGGTACTGAGTTAGTTTTGAAGGATGCAATTAATGAACAAAGGTTCCCAGCCCTACAGGAGGTTGTGCTCCTGCGAGGGATATGGAAAAGCAGATGATTCATTGTGGGGCAGCAATATGTGTAACACAGGTCCCTGTGCAGAAATAATGAGACAGCGGGAATGGAAGGCCACTTTACCCAGGCGATAGATCCTAGAAGATGAGGGCAGGCTCACAAGTGATGTTTAAGCTGAGAATTGATTGACAGGAGGAAAAGGAGGGGCGAAGAGGAGGAACAAAGAGAAGCTCATAGCTTTCCAAATGAAGAGGTTAGCATTACTAAGGCCCTGGGTATAATTGAGCATATTATGTTTACGCTGCCAGTGATTATGTTTGGCACAGGTTGTAAGAAGGAGAGAGGCAAGAGATGAATGGAACATAGGCCTGTCCATAAAAAACCACAAGTGAAGGTATATTAAAATGAGTGCTATAATATGTGCACAGACCAAAGGTAATTCAGTTCTGTGGTATACATAGTTTAATCTCAACAGGGGCAAATTATTTCCGCTCAGGGGAACCTCAAGGATTAAAGGTAGGGAGCCCTAAATACTTATTACCCAAGAAACTATGCTGGAGACCTAAAAAGATAAATTCAGTGAGGAGATCACAGAAGTTCTACATGTCATAAATAAGGCTAACCTTGACCATTAGCTTTCTTGAATACCATTATTTTCCTACACCTATCCTTATATGTATATTTTCTATTCCCCCAAACATAGAATATGTATCTTGGAATGGCCAAAAACCACAAGGAAAATACTCATATAGGCTAAAAGTTAACTTTTCTCAATCAGTTATCTGTCCCCCAAAGATTGAATGTCATCCCACTTTAGCCTTTGCATCAAAACTAGGTCTTGGTTTAAGACCGTTTTCCTTTAATGTCTTACTTGGAAAAGTCATTGTGGTCAACATTTCCTAAGGTTCAATAGTACTGATGTAATTACCAGTTATTTTGCATACTTGGATTTAAATGCTGCATAAAAGCAGGATACACATGGTTTTCATCAGATTATAGGATATCCTATCTATTCTGCCTCCTGTGAGTCTAGTCTAGGAAGCATATCTCAAAAAAGGAGACCACAAATGTGAAGGAAAACTTACGTTATTCATTCCCACTGTCCTCTGAGGATTGAGTTTTTATTTCTACCGATATTTTAAATTTAATAAAAAGGGCAATTTATTTTTTCACTTGTTTTGAGATTATTAAAAATTTAATATCTTTGTTTAACATAGACAGCATGACATTTTGATATACATATGAATAGTGAAATGATTACTATGACTCAGTAAACTAATATACCCATCATTCCATATAGCTAACTTTTGTGCATGTGTGGTTAAGAACAGCTAAAATCTAAATAGCGATGAATTTCCAGTTTTGGACAATTATTAATCAAAGTCTCTAAGTTGAGAAGATTATGTTCAATTAAAAGCCATTTTTTTTTCAGTCTTCTTTATGTAGCATGTGCTTTAAAATTCAATTTGCCTCTTCATTTCTGTTCAAATACATGGGATGTGTGTTTTCATTTGAGAGTTGTTCCCATCTCTCCCCAGGTTCTGCATTCCTCTTGGTTTAAGACCATGACTGAGCTTTAATCACAGGAATTCTTTAATGACAATGCTTGACTCCACTGCCGTCACCAGTACACTGAAATTTTTAAAGTCCCAGGTTGGAAAGGATGTTAGAATTTATTATAGCATTTCAAGTGGTGTCATTAAAAAAATCTAGGTCCCTGTGCATAAATTTTAGAAAGAGACCTCTTGGCCTTTTTTAATTGTGGAAGTAATGCCAGGGGAGGAGAACGATCTCCTTTTTGTAGTCCTGCTATCACTCATCTGTGAGATAGAGACTCATGCTATTTACCTATGGGCATCCATCTTCAATGATTAGTGGGAATTAAAGTGATTATTATAAATTAATGGCTCTATGCATTGTAAAAGGTAAGATATTATGGCGTTGTATTGTCATAGAGTCAGACAATTAGTGAAATATACACTTACAGACTACACCATAGATCTTGTGACATTTCTAGCCGCTCCACCCTTTATTGCTTTACTCCGTATCATATGATCAGTGTTGCAGCGGGGCCTTTGCGGATGCCTACTAAAATTGCAGTATTTTATAGGGAAGAAAAATAATTTTTCATATAGGCTTATATGCAGTTCAATTTGATTAGTTTCTTAATCACTCTCACCTAGACTTGGCCCCTGTACTGAACTGGTCTGCACTAGTTTACAGCTATTGAGCTTGGAGCAGTAAATTCCAAGTTCTCAAGTGAGCTGTCATATAATTTAGTAAGAATGCTGATCTGCCGTTATCAGGGTCAAAAACAAGCACTTTGTGAATTGGTTTATTGTATATCACCACAGGATCACCAAATTCAATTGTAGAAATAGCTAACTTTGAGTAAGCAGAGATGAGTGTGGGATTACAACTGCAATAAACTTGAAATTGATCATCATCTGTGGGTGAATCTGTAGGAGGCAGTTGGTTTGATTGATGCAATATGGGTCACAGAATGGAAAGATGTAAGTCAGCATCTCTGGTCAGTTGAGGTGCAGAAGGTCACTGGGAGCCGGTGAATTACCATTTGTCTGGGTTTGGCAAGCCATGTTGGAACAGCTGAACTAGAGCCATCCATGCCTTCCCATAAAAGGAAACAACCAAAATCAATCAGAGAAGATATCATTCAGGCTGTAAGATTAAAAATATCTTCAAACATCTGAAAATGAAACTTTTGAAAATTCCTAAAAGTATGGGGAAAGAATTGTGAGCAGATTAGAAATTTGCAACCTACTTACGAATGCTACTTAAAGTTCCTAATTTTAGATTAGAAATTAGCTTCTCTTTTGGGTACCAAGAGAATATGTTTACGACACAGAAGTACACGTCTAATAACAATTCCAGGATGGACATCTTCATTTGGTTGAAAAACATATTCCAGACTGAAGTCAACCAAACCTGTCTAAGAGCAGTCACTGCTTATAGTTCATTTTGGTTTGTATACGAGGTGTCCCAAAACTCATGTGTTTATGCAGGAGAGTTCAGAGCTGAAATGATTATATGATGAGAGCTGTAACCTCATCAGTGAATTAAACTATTTAATGAATTACTATTTTGAAAGGTCTACTGAACTGGATAGTAACTGTGGGCAGGTTGGGTATGGCTGGAGAAAATAGGTCATTTGGGGGCTTATAATTTGTTTCTGGCCCCTCCTCAGCTCTCTGCTTTCCAGCTGTGATGAACTGAGTCATTTCTTTCTACCATGCCCTTCTGCTAGGATGCTCTGCCTCTCCAGATGTTCAGAGCAATGGTGTCAATCAACCACAGACTGAACCTCTAAGACAGGGAGCCTCAAGAAAACTCGTCCTCCTCTAAGTTGTTCTAGTGAGGTATCGTGGTCCCAGAGACAAAAGCTGCCTAATACATGGCTCCTCAATTATACTTCAGTCAATGGGCTCTTTGTTCTTTGTAGCTCTGCTTGCCCTCATTATCAGTCTTTAGCTTTCAAACATTTCCCCCAAGACTTATAGTAAGAAATGCATTGTATGATGCATACATACATAATATGTACATTGGTAGCAAAACTTTCACAAGAAATAACTTTATTTATATGATAAGCTCTGAAAGACTCTGTTCTGTTTGAAACTTGAAGGTTGGTGACCACCTGCTAAAGAATTTCAGATCTTGCAGTTATAAAGTCCTTTGAGCCAGGGTGAAGTAAAAGAAACAGGTGCAGCCTCCACTTGGATGATCCTGCCGGGCAGTGGAATTTAAAGAGATGGGAAATATTAGAGCTTCCTGACTAGAAATCAAGTAGGAAAAGTTAATTAACATTGCCCTTATAAGGGGCATCAATATCTGGGACATATGTCGATATCCAGAGGTGGGTGGTCATATAGAACTTGTATTCATCTGCAGGGTCTTTCCATGATGGGCTCTGAGATTCTTCAATATAGGGCTTCCTACCCCTTAGCATCAAACAGTACCTAATTCCTTACTTGTCTGTTACTGAGTGTTAATTGAATAAATGAATGAATGAGGAAAGTGAGAAGAATCAGATGTATTCTATTTAATATTTACTATAGAACCTCAGCCAAGACTAAGCCAAAGCAGTGACCACTGAAAAGGTAAGGCAGGAATCATAATTACTGGTTTGGGGTTGATAGCAGTAGTAGGAGCAGATGGTTATGGAATAATGAACCTCAGATCACTCATAACCGTAGCATAGAGTAACAGCTTCCATTTCGACTGTGGCTCTGTGTCTTGGAATAGCAACAACAGTCTGGGACTGAAAATTGCAAAACCTGGCTCAGTCACCTTGATTCACTTTGCTGTGATGATAATCCCACTGTGACTGGTGGTGCCTTTCAGCACACACTAGAGTATGGTCCCCATTCTCCACCATTTCTAAAATAACTACTGTACTTCACTCTACCTCATCTCTCTCCAGGGAATTCTTCACTATATGCTGGCTATCAGAAGTGACTATGCAGAACCAATTTTCCGTTGAGACAAATAGGCATTTGACCCATAGATCTCTATGTGGGTTTTGGAAATGGAAGATTCTGATGGTCTAGGGGCTTTTCTATTGGATTTGGAACTTAACTAGGAGAAAGAAACCAATAAACAATATACATTACTTTTACCTCCATGTATTTGTATGTACGCTAAAGCTGGCACATACTGGTTTGCAAGAACTAGTTGTTCAATTATCAGGAATTTTGGAATCTTTTACTAAGCATAATCATTATTGAAATTAAATTGTATAAATGCACCATTAATTAAATTATTAAAACAAAGGTAAGGAATACTGACTGCTCATCACTTTCTAATTATTTTATTGTTAGTTATACTCTTGAGACCTATTGTATTTGAATGGCGGAAATGCTCTATAATGAATTTTACAGTATATCTCTTCCCATCTCAACATCTGGTAATATCATCTTGGTTGCTGGAAATCATCCACATTGGGAATATTTGTACTATGTAAATTGATATTATTTGGAAATTATTTTGGAACATTTATCCTTTTTAAATGAAGCATCCCCCAGAAAAAAATCAGCCTGGAGAACTGATTATCGAATATTTGCTAATACAACACTGACTCCATTTATAATAGCTCAGATACTGCTGTCAATAAGCACTGAAAGGAAAATAACAAGCAACAATCTGAAATTTTGTTTCAAACCGATAATCCTAGGCAATTCAGATGAGTGCCACTGTAGGCATACTGGGAGACAAGAGCTAGCGCAGTTTCCCAAACATTATGTTTTTGGAACCCTGTGTATATCAGTCATAGTTCTTCAGAGAAGCAAAATCAGTTGCATATAAATATACATATTCACATACACACATTTGTATACACATATATAAGCACACATGCATGTAGATATAAGAGCAAGAGGAAAGAGTTCTATTTTAAGGAAAAGCCTCATGTTATGTGAGATTAAGGAAGACTTTGTTTTGAAGGATGCCCCAGTTTTTGTGCATAGGGTCTTTCAACTGATGGGGTGAAGCTTACCTACCTGATCGAGGATTATCTCCTTTCCTTAAAAGCAACTCATTTTGTATGTTAACCACATCTGCAAAATACCTTCACAGCAACTCCGAGTGTTTGATCAAGTTCCTGGGTGGTATAGCCTAACTACATTGGCACAGAATTATTGAAGTTTGTTCATAATATTTCCATGACCCTAAGTCAGAAGAAATATTAACCTTTAAAATTAACCTTTTTATTTTTTAAGTCTAAACAATTAAATTTTTATATCCTAAAAGAACTTAGTGACCATTTGAAAAAAAAAAAATACATATGCATGATTAAAAAAAAAAGTTTTTAAAATTCTTGGTCACAATCATTATAAGTAGAATACAAAATTTGCAAACCCTAGAATCAAACCAGATGCTACCATCCACATTTCCTGCTCCATGATACTTTTCCTATGCTATGTGTGAAATGAAAATTAAGAAGCAATAGTGCTTTGCTAAAACCATTGGAAGGAGTATAGTAAATCTGATGTTGGGACTGAACTACCTCCAGCACAGATTTTTTTGAAAATTCCTACAGATGCCAAATATCCCTTGAAATTTAAAGATGTCCCATGACACCCCCACGTTTGCTACTGTGTCCTGTGATCCTTGTCTCTGATTAGAGCAGTTATAAGGAGAGTTTGTGGCCTACTTTGGCTCATGGAATCCATTGTTTTTATGACTTGTTATTGTTCCTGTGATGGGGAACCACAATTTGGCTGGGCTCTTTCCTACAGAGAGGAAGAAAAGTTGAAGCAATTAAAATTGTCTTCTGGGCTCTTTCTATTCATAATTTTTAAAATTAATTCTGGAAAATAATTTGGGTTGTGTGTATGTATTTGTGTCTGTCTGTCTGTCTGACACTGAGATTTTAGTTATGCAGGCAAATTTCTTTTAAGGTGGTGCTTTCAAAAGTTTCAAAGTTTTAATTATATAAATTAATAAATTATATGTATTTATGACATGGAGAAAACCCTCTATTTAACTGATTGAATAATTTATAAGTTTAAGAATTTCATATCATGCCAGAGCCAAGGTCAGATGTCATCAAAAGAAAGGAAGGCTTTTCTGACTCCTGCCTGGCTCACTACTGCCCTTGTCTTTCTTCATTCTTACCATATCTTTTTCTGGATTTATTTTCACTGGCATATGATTGACTTCTCTGAAATAGGAAAGGCCACCAAGTGGTGAGGACCAGAAACACTGGCAGAAGATCTGTATCATCCAGAGTGTTACGTGCGAAATTCTCCTGGCAATGGTAGGGACTTATTTAACAATTAACTTTTGGGTCCCATTCAAATAGTTATTTTTGTAAAATTCTGAGTAAATTTAGAAATACAAGGATTAACATTTAAAGTCTTTATCAGAAAATTGGCAGAATCAAAGAATGATGGTAACGTAGATTGTTCAGATGATAAGACTCAATGAAGTAGAATGTTAATCTCCTTAGACTTGCGTGAAAGTTTGAACGTTTCTCATTCTAACACTGAACACTAAATGAGAGTAGCCCTTACAATATGACAGGATCCTTTTTAACAACTCTTAACACTGAAAAATGTTGAAAAAGTACTTGGAAGTTTGGGAAATTTGAATTTAAAAGAAATTAACTGGAACCTACCTTAAAAAAATCTTGTTTATATCTGTTCATTTACTCCTCATCAGCTTGTGTAGGTCTCTCAACTTCAATTTAAATGATCTTAGCTATCAGAAATGCTAACTAAAAGTTAACTTATTCTAGAATATTTTGCTTCTCTTTCACCTGTTTCCTTACATGGCTTGCTCCAGTCAAATTTTTCAGCACCACATAAAGAAACTGACTAGTTGTTTGAGGAGACATACCAAATGATGAGAAATCTCTGAAGCTTGGCAGCAGATATGCAGATCAGCTATGGGGATTTCAGTAGTTCAAATACAGAAAACTCTGACAGAAACCACATAATCTGAATAAATCTAAAACCAAGAGTGCACTTTGATCAGATTGAATTTGGAGGATTAGAAATTGAAGCTCTCTGTTAAATCTTACCATCTTCTTTTCACTGATGAGTGTTTTGTTTTCCTTCTACCTCCAGGGAAAGGTGGGTCTAGTAATTTCTCTCCATATTCCAAAGCTCTGTATAGGCCATGAGTTTGGTTGACCGTGGTCTGTGAAATGCCACTTATTCTGGGCACTTTGGTTTCTGCTGTGTGTGGGTTCTTTGGAGTGTTCATTCTGAGATCTGGTGTCACCTCTGAGGGCAGAGAGGTTGTGGAAGCAGACCTGTGGAGGCCGGCCTGCCTGCTTAATGAGGGTCTCCTGTCTGCTTCTCTTGACTACCATGCCACTCACCACGCCCATTCCTGGCTGCTGTCAGACCCAAAGCCATCTCTGGAGGGAGTGGGATCTGGAGGAATCACATTTCCGCTGTCACTGCAGCGTCTTGGAATGAAAATGAACATCTGGGCAGGCATTTGGGACATGATGCCGTGAAGAGTGACACATAATTGAAGGGGGCACCTAGAGGGAGGAACAGCCCTATCTCTTCTTTCTTGGAAAACAGAGGACAATTTATAGTCTCTGAGCTCACTCTGTAACTTCCTGGTGGAACCCCTTCTTCTACACCTGCATTTCCCTGGTTTATTTTAGAGCTGGAGGAGAGTCCTTTAGAAATGCAGGGACCTAGGGAATTCACTGGTATTAATTCAGGAGCCCTAAGAAAACATCAGCCTGTAAAATCCTGTTCACACAACCCCCTGTCTGGTCTTGCTGGGTTTGAGCCTGTCATGATGATTTGCACCTAGAAGATGGCAATGGTAGGAACTTATTTAACAATTAACTTTGATGACTAAAGATACGGTTAGCATCGTTTGTCAATCCCAGGCTTTGTGCATTTAAGGTCTGTTATCCTGATCTTCCTTGTCGTTAGTGGTCCTTGACATGTCTACCTCTTCCCCAGTTGAGCTACAGTTACATCTAATTATTTATTTGATTTATAAAGAACCTAAGGCACTGAATCTGGTGGCACGTATCTGTAATTCTAGCCACTTGGGAGGCTGAGGCAGGAAAACTGCAAGTTCAAAGCCAGCCTCCGTAGCTTGGCAAGGCCCTAAGCAACTTAGTGAGACCCTGCCTCAAAATAAAAGATAAAAATAGGGCCGGGATGTGACTGAGTGGTTAAGCGCTCCTGGGTTGAATTCCTGGTACCACAAAACACAAAAACAAAACAAAACAAAAAAGCAAACTAAGGCAGTTTGAGAAAGGAATGTGAATGACTGGGAAACCCCAAAGGATAATACTTTCTTCTTCATAAGTTTTAACCTTGAAATCATCTCGTTATAATATCAAAGACTTTTTAGTTTCTGGAACCATTTGAGCTGAGAAAAGTTTCATATTCTTGCTGTTTGGAGAAGTTGGAACAGGAAGGGGTACAGCCAGTTTTTTCATGTGGTGAGATGGACTCCAAGTGAGACTGCAGAAATAAAGTATGGCAGGCATTGCAGGCCATGTGGTCTCGTTGTAACCATGTTCCTGCCGCTCTAATGCTGATGCACTCAAAGAAAACATGCAAGAGGAGAATGGCAGTCATGAGGAAGCTTTATTCATGGACACTGGAACTTGAAATTCATAGAATTTTTTTTTCTTATGCAAATTACTATTCTTCATTATTTGTTTTCTAACCACGGCTCACAGGTTCTACAAAAGCAGGGGTGAACTGGATTTGGCCCAGAGGCCATGCTTTGCAGACCCCCTAAATGACTTTTCCTAATCTTCCAAGCATTCAGAATCATTAGGATGTTTGGGCAAATTAAAACGGCCTCAGATGAGCAGGAGGGAGGAGCTGCACCTTGATATGTCAGCAGCAGCCCTCCCACCCCAATGCATCCAAAATGCTCCACAGCAGAGACGCGTGCTTGCTGAAATAGCAGCCTCTTCTGAAGGAGTGATAACACCCAGTGAAGCCAGCTCAGACTTTTCAATGCGAAATTGCTGAAGATGCTGCCTTTGGATCTGACATCTTTCCCTCTCAGAAAGTTTTCGCAAGTTCGTTCCATAGAGCTTAGAGATATTAAGACATACAGTGCGACTGTTGATGGCATGATACCGATAAACCTTAAAGCCCCTTTGCTTTGAAGTGATTATATACCTTCCAAGAGATGGATAAGAGCTTGTGAATTTAACAGTTATGTATGACAACATTTTGAGGATACTGAAAACTCCCTTGTAAGAACGACACCTTGATTTGTTCACCTAAATTTTTGAAAAGAATTAAGACAGCATATATGTGCAGGCAATTATTCTTTGTTGGCTTCAAATGGTTATTAATTTCAGTGATAATGAGAAACTAGGAGAGATTTTTTCTGAAGAAATTGATACTTTTTATCGAGTCATTTTCTGTGTTTTCAAAAGTGGAGTTTTGTCTGATTGCTTTCTATTAGAAATTTCCAATAGCTCTTTACTATTAACATTCAACATCATTATAAGTGAACAATTCTCAATCATTACTTAGCTCTATTTCATATTTTGTTCTCCAAAATTAGAATATCTGCTGTATTTAATATTTCTGAGGCACTATCCTAAACCTTTTCCCTGCTTTGTCCCATAACCTGATATCTTAGTTCAATTTTTTTTTAATTATTCTATTGTAAACAAATGGGATACATGTTGTTTCTCTGTTTGTACAGGCATAAAGGCATACCATTTGTGTAATCATAAATTTACATAGAGTAATGCTGTTTGATTCATTTTGCTATTTTTTTCCCTTCCCCCCACCCCTCCCACCCCTCTTTTCCCTCTATACAGTCCTTCCTTCCTCCATTCTTGCCCCCTCTCTAACCCTAACACTAATCCCTCCCACCCCCCATTATGTGTCATCATCCACTTATTAGCGATATCATTCGTCCTTTGTTTTTTTGAGATTGGCTTATCTCACTTAGCATGATATTCTCCAATTTCATCCATTTGCCTGCAAATGCCATAATTTTATCATTCTTTATGGCTGAGTAATATTCCATTGTATATATATACCACTTTTTCTTTATCCATTCATCAATTGAAGGACATCTAGGTTGGTTCCACAATCTGGCTATTGTGAACTGAGCAGCTATGAACATCGATGTGGCTGTATCTCTGTAATATGCTGATTTTAAGTCCTTTGGGTATAGGCCAAGGAGTGGGATAGCTGGGTCAAATGGTGGTTCCATTCCAAGTTTTCTAAGGAGTCTCCACACTGCTTTCCAGAGTGGCTGCACTAATTTGCAGCCCCACCAGCAATGTATGAGTGTACCTTTCTCCCCACATCCTCGCCAACACCTGTTGTTGCTTGTATTCTTGATAATCGCCATTCTAATTGGGGTGAGATGGAATCTTAGGGTGGTTTTGATTTGCATTTCTCTTATTACTAGAGATGTTGAACAATTTTCCATATGTTTGTTGATTGCTTGTAGATCTTCTACTGTGAAGTGTCTATTCATTTCCTTAGCCCATTTGTTGATTGGATTATTTGCATTCTTGGTGTAGAGTTTTTTGAGTTCTTTATAGATTCTGGAGATTAGTACTCTATCTGAAGTATGATTGGCAAAGATTTTCTCCCACTCTGTAGGCTCTTTCTTTGCATTGCTGATAGTTTCCTTTGCTGAGAGAAAGCTTTTTAGTTTGAATCTATCCCAGTTATTGATTCTTGCTTTTATTTCTTGTGCTATGGGAGTCCTGTTGAGGAAGTGTGGTACTAAGCCGACATGTTGAAGCTCTGGACCTACTTTTTCTTCTATAAGATGCAAGGTCTCTGGTCTGATTCCGAGGTCCTTAATCCATTTTGAGTTTAGTTTCGTGCATGGTGAGAGATATGGGTTTAGTTTCATTCTGTTGCATATGGATTTCCAATTCTTCCAGCACCATTTTTTGAAGAGGCTATCTTTTCTCCATTGCATATTTTAGGCCCCTTTGTCTAGTATGAGAAAATTGTATTTATTTGGGTTTGTGTCCATGTCCTCTATTCTGTACCATTGATCCACCTTTCTATTTTGGTACCAGTACCATGCCGTTTTTGTTACTATTGCTTTGTAGTAGAGTTGAAGATCTAGTATTGCGATACCCCCTGCTTCACTCTTTCTACTGAGGATTGCTTTAGATATTCTCGGTTTTTTATTCCTCCAGATGAATTTCATAATTTCTTGCTCTATTTCTGTAAGGTACATCATTGGGATTTTAATTGGAATTGCATTGAATCTGTATAGCACTTTTGGTAATATAGCCATTTTGACAATATTAATTCTTCCTATCCAAGAACATGGGAGATCTTTCCATCTTCTGAGGTTTTCTTTAATTTCTTTCTTTAGTGTTCTGTAGTTCTCATTGTAGAGGTCTTTCACCTCTTTTGTGAGATTGATTCCCAAGTATTTTATTTTTTTGAGGCTATTGTGAATGGGGTAGTTTTCCTAATTTCTCTTTCTGAAGATTCATCACTTATGTATAAAAATGCCTTAGATTTATGTGCATTGATCTTATATCCTGCTACTTTATTGAATTCACTTATGAGATGTAAAAGTTTTCTGGTGGAATTTCCTGGTTCCTCTAAGTATATAATCATATCATCAGCAAATAGGGATAGTTTGAGTTCTTCTGTTCCTATTCGTATCCCTTTAATTTCTTTGGTCTGTCTAATTGCTCTGGCTAGAGTTTCAAGGACAATATTGAAAAGAAGTGGTGAAAGAGGGCATCCCTGCCTTGTTCCAGTTTTAAGGGGGAATGCTTTTAGTTTTTCACCATTTAGAATGATTTTAGCCATGAGCTTAGCATAGATGGCCTTTACAATGTTAAGGAATGTTCCCACTATCCCTATTTTTTCTAGTGTTTTGAGCATGAAGGGATGCTGTATTTTATCAAATGCTTTTTCTGCATCTATCGAAATAATCATGTGATTCTTGACTTTAAGTCTATTGATATGGTGAATGACATTTATTGATTTCCGAATGTTGAACCAACCTTGTATCCCTGTGATAAAACCCACTTGATCGTGGTGCACTATCTTTTTAATATATATTTGTATGCGATTTGCTAAAATTTTGTTGAGAATTTTTGCGTCGATGTTCATTAAGGATATTGGTCTGAAATTTTCTTTCCTCGATGTGTCTCTGTCTGGTTTAGGTATCAGTGTGATATTGGCTTCATAGAATGAGTTTGGGAGGGTTCCCTCCTCTTCTATTTTATGGACTACTTTGAGAAGTATTGGAATGAGCTCTTCTTTAAAGATTTTGTAGAACTCGGTCGTGGACTTTTCTTTGTTGTTAGGCTTTTGATGACTTCATCTATTTCATTACTTGAAATTGGTCTATTTAAATTGTGTATGTCCTCTTCGTTCAGTTTAGGCAATTCATATGTCTCTAGAAACCTGTTGATGTCTTCGAAATTTCCTATTTTGTTGGAGTATAGATTTTCAAAATAGCTTCTAATTATGTTTTGTATTTCAGTCATGTCTGTTGTGGTATTTCCTTGATCATTCTAAATTTTAGTAATTTGGGTTTTCTCTCGTCTTCTCTTTGTTAGTGTGGCTAAAGGTTTATCAATTTTGTTTATTTTTTCGAAGAACCAACTATTTATTTTGTCAATTTTTTGTATTGTTTCTTTTGTTTCAAGTTCGTTGATTTCAGCTCTGAGTTTAACTATTTCCTGTCTTCTACTACTTTTGGTGTTGGTCTGTTCTTCTTTTTCTAGGGCTTTGAGCTGTAGTGTTAGGTTGTTTATTTGTTGAGTTTTACTTCTTTTATTAAATGCGTTCCATGAAATAAATTTTCCTCTAAGTACTGCTTTCATAGTGTCCCAGAGATTTTGATATGATGTTTCTTTGTTCTCATTTACCTCTAAAAAATTTTTAATTTTCTTCCTAATATCTTCTGTTATCCATTCATCATATAATAGCATATTGTTTAATCTCCAGGTGTTGGAGTAGTTTCTGTTTTTTACTCTTTCATTTATTTCTAACTTCAATCCATTATGATCTGATAGAATACAAGGTAGTGTCTCTATCTTCTTGTATTTGCTAACTTTAGCTTTGTGGCATAATATATGGTCTATTTTAGAGAAGGATTCATGTGCTGCTGAGAAGAAAGTGTATTCGCTCTTGGTTGGATGGTATATTCTATAAATGTCTGTTAAGTCTGAATTATTGATTGTGTTATTGAGATCTATGGTTTCTTTGTTCAATTTTTGTTTGGAAGATCTGTCCAATGGTGAGAGAGGCGTGTTAAAATCACCTAGTATTATTGTGTTTTGGTCTATTTGGTTTCTAAAATTGAGAAGGATTTGTTTGACATACATGGATGAGCCACTGTTTGGGGCATAGATGTTTATGATTGTTATATCTTGGTGATTTATGCTTCCCTTAAGCAGTATGAAATGTCCTTCTTTATCCCTTCTGACTAACTTTGGCTTGAAGTCCACATTATCTGAAATGAGGATGGATACTCCAGCTTTTTTGCTGGGTCCATGTGCATGGTATGTTTTTCCCCATCCTTTCACCTTTTGTCTATAGGTATCTCTTTCTATGAGGTGAGTCTCTTGCAGGCAACATATTGTTGGATCTTTCTTTTTAATCCAATCTGCCAGTCTAAGTCTTTTGATTGATGAATTCAGGCCATTAACATTCAGGGTTATTATTGAGATATGATTTGTATTCCCGGTCATTTGGTTCATTTTTTAAATTTTATTTATTTATTTTTTTGACACAACTTGGTTCCTCCTTTATTTGACAGTTCCTTTAGGATAATTCCTCCCTTTGCTGATTTGCTTCTTTGTGTTTTATCTCTTCCTCATGGAATATTTCCCTGAGAATGTTCTGTAATGCTGGCTTTCTTTTTGTAAATTCTTTTAGCTTTTGTTTATCGTGGAATGATTTTATTTCATCGTCAAATTTGAAGGTAAGTTTTGCTGGGTATAAGATTCTTGGTTGGCATCCATTTTCTTTCAGAGCTTGAAAAATGTTGTTCCAGGCCCTTCTAGCTGGAATCTAGGGTCTGGATTGAAAAATCTGCTGATATCCGTATTGGTTTCCCCCTGAATGTAATTTGGTTCTTTTCTCTCACAGCCTTTAAAATTCTGTCTTTATTTTGTATGTTAGGTATTTTCATTATAATGTGCCTTGGTGTGGGTCTGTTGTAATTTTGTGTATTTGGAGTCCTATAAGCCTCTTGGACTTGATTTTCCATTTGATTCTTCAGATTTGGGAAATTTTCTGATATTATTTCATTGAATAGATTGTTCATTCCTTTGGTTTGTTTCTCTAAACCTTCCTCAATCCCAATAATTCTCAAATTTGGCCTTTTCATGATATCCCATAGTTCTTGGAGATTCTGTTCATGATTTCTTACCATCTTGTCTGTTTGTTCAACTTTGTTTTCAAGGTTAAATATTTTGTCTTCAATATCTGAGGTTCTGTCTTCCAGATGTTCTATCCTATTGGTTGTGCTTTCTATGGAGTTCTTAATTTGGTTTATTGTTTCCTTCATTTCAAGGATTTCTGTTTGTTTTTTTTTTTCAATATCTCTAACTCTTTATTGAAATGATCTTTTGCTTCCTGAATTTGCTCTTTTAACTGTCGATTGGTGCAATCATTCAATGCCTGCATTTGCTCTTTCATCTCATCATTCAATGCCTGCATTTGCTCTTTCATCTCATCGTTTGCTTCCCTGATCATTTTAATTATGTACATTCTGAACTCCCTTTCTGTCAGTTCTTCTGCCATGCTGTCATTGGATTTTATTGATGTAACATCTAGATATGTTTGGGGCATTTTCTTCCCTTGTTTTCTGTTATTTTTCAGGAATCAGTGGGTCCTTAAGATATTGCAGATTTCCTCTATTGACTTATAATGTCCCTGAAGATTGCTAGTATATCCCCTCTTATCCTTCAGTAGCCTGCAGACTTGGAGGAAGTTGATAATGCGGTGCTCCACAAGGAAGCTGCCTCTCTAGGGATGGTGACCCTCAGGTGGAGTATATTCCCTGATAGTGGGCAGAGGTGCCTCCACTTGTTGACCAGTGGTCATCCAAAGGGGAACTAGGCTGCAGGCTGAGGCATGGCCTGTTTGTGCCTGTGTCTCTGGTTTTACCGTCCTTGTGGGAAAACGTCACCTGGCAGGGAAGACTCACCCAGTGGGGAGGTCTCGCTGGTCAGTTCCCCTCCTAGAGGTTCCCCTCAATCTACAACTACCGCCTGGGCTGGGCTGTCTTCCTCTGCAACGATCCCAGGGGCCCGGACCTACCTCCTGGGCCTGGGAGCCTCACCCTTCGCAGACGAGTCTCCTTAGGCTGCTTCTCCTCAGAGAATCTGCCCGCAGTCCTGGAAACTTCGCTCCGCCCCTAGGCGTGTCTCTGTGTGGCTCTTCCACCAAGAAGCCGGTCCTGGGACCCTGCTCTGCACCTAATCGCCTGGCTATGCGGCCCCTCCTCTGAGCCGCCACCTGGAGCCCCGTACAATAGCTCCGATACCCAGAGACCCGCCACACACCTCCTCCTCCGGACAGCGGCCGGGTTTCCGACGCAGTCACTAGGAGTCCAAGCAACTCACTTCGCTTCTCCTCCTCCCACCAACCGCCCGTAGCCCTAAGCAGTCACTCCGAGTCCAAGTGACCCGCCCTGTTCCTCCTCCTCCTCGGGGTAGCCCCCCGGGTGTTCAGGAGCGGTCGCTTTGAGTCCAAACAACTCACCACTCGCCTCCTCCTCTGGCAACCGCCTGTGGTTCTGATGCAGTCACTCCTAGACCAAACCACCCACCACGTTCCTCCTCTTCCTCCCGGCAGCCCCTCGGTGTTCAGAAGCGGTCGTTCTGGGTCTGAACAGCTCGCCACGCAGCTCCTCCTCAGGCAGCCGCCCGGAGCCCCAGTGGCTGCTCCGAGTCCAAGCGCTGTGCTGAGCCGCCTCCTCTACGATGATCCCAGTTGTCCGTGTTTACCGCTCCAGTGGGGGGAGGGGCGTCTCGCCGAGCAACTCCACTTCACAAAGTTCCCTGTGTTCCGGGGCTACCGCCCCATCCGGGACGCCTCCCCAACAGGAGAGACTCACCCGGCAGCTTTGAGTTGGTCCCAAGTCTCTCACTATCTCCTCTTTTGAATCCTGCGTCCTGGAGCAGCGTGAAATGCAGCCGCCCTCTAGTCCGCCATCTTCCCAGGCTCCTTAGTTCAATTTTTACAGGAGAGCAATTGGATATTAAGCAACTCAGTCTTAACACCCATAGCTTGTAAATAGAAAGGTCAGATCATAAGACTCTCTGATTTTAACACTCTCATTAGTGTACTTAATACTAATGTTACTTGTCATACTAGGAAGATTAAAATAAAGAACTTAAATATTTGGAAGTAGGCCTATTGTGTCATTAAAATACTCAAATAATATAATAAAAAGTAAAGTACGAAATAATCTTCAAAAGTGAGTAGCAGTTTAATAATGAGTGAAGGAAGAAGCAAGAATATGGATTTGTAAGTGATAGCCTCTTGCCGAATGACAGATGTTCTGTACTTTCTGGGCAGATACTTGCAGGTTAAAGAATACCCAGCCTATAGAGACATGACTGGGATTTAGATGAAGAAAAGTTAGAACAGCTGTGCACCTGGTTCACTTGTAAGCTGACAGAGTAATCCTGGTATCTAGATGTTTAAGTTTCTCTTCTAAGTAGTCAGGGTCTAGGAAGGGGAGAATATGCTCAAATCCATGTCATTCTGCTCTCTAGATTAGACCTTTCTGTTTGGCAGATAATAGCCCAAAGCCTGATTCCATAGCTACTAGGGGTCAACAGTCTCACATCTCTGGCCACATCCACTGGATCTTTAGTATCAACAACTTGGCAGCATGTTCCTTTTTGAACTGTCTTAAACCGTTTTCTAAATCCCCTTCCTCCATTCCCTACTCTATTATACACTCATAAAATGTCCATTTCTGAAGATTTAGCACATCAGGACTGTGTCTGCTTCTAAATTATTACAGTTGAGCTGGAATTTTTGCAGAAAAACTGAGCAAAGTATTTTTTTTTGTTGTTGTTCTGAGGAAGCATTTCTATTTGGGATATTTGTGGAAGAAACCCCATGGATCTACATTCATGAGATTATGTCTTACCGCTCCAAGAATACCCATACTTTATGTCAAGTAGAAGGAAGACATGTATTCCTAGTGAGACAGCTTTACACCAAAATTTCTCATGTGGTGTTCATGTGTGTTTGTGTGTGTGTGAGTGCATGTGTAAGAGGTATTAGATCATGCAAAATTTGTAAGTGGCTGCCTTACTAATTCAATGCAATAATTTATTGTTCACAGAAATGAAAATGATTTCAAGAAATCAACCCATCTCTTTTTCTTTTTATTGGGACCTGATAGAAGAAAACTAGAGACAGAGATAGGCAAGCATAGAGAGAGGATGTGCAGACTTAGGGAAGCGATTTCATTTGAGGACACTGATTCACATAGTGGTCATGTGCACCAGTTCATGAATGATGCTAAGTTAAAACCAATTTTGGTTCCTGCAATTCTTGAATTGTTCACATCACCAGGCAAAGAAACAAGGAGGGCTTCCTCTATGCTCTTAAGAAAGAAGAAGGAATTAACTAAGATCCATGGAAAAATGCTGACCAAAGTTGAGTTAGAAGAACTGAGAAAATCACCTGCTGTCTAGGTGATGGTGCACAAATCCAGTATTGGGTGTTCCACTGAAGAAAGTATGTTTGCTTTGAAAATAGTGAAAATATTCTCACTTCATATACTGCCCTTATGAGTGCCCTACCATGAAGGGCACCTCCACTGAATATCCTAGTTTCAAAATACTTAAAGATATGAAGGAAAACTAGAATATGATCTGATCTTCATTACAGTATTATTTTTTAATGGAAGAAATTCATGAATGACAAAATCATTAGAACACTGACCGATTTTGTGTATGAGTTTTGTTTTGGCCTTTTCAATGATGCTTAACAGTGTAGAAAAGCAAATTAGTGATTCAGGGACCATTTGTTTTTGAAAAAGTCACCCCTTCCAGGTGCCTTAAGTTCTAGAGCCAGTCTTCTTGGTAGGATATAGGTATCAAAATCTCTTTGGGGAGAATTTCACAATCTCTTACTTTTGGTATTGACAAAGCCTTTGGGTCAAAGATGACAAGAACATCATAGTGGTGAACAAGTTTGGTTATCATTCGTGGGAGGAGCCACAATCCAACATGGGGAACAATGAACTGTCTCAGTCAGAGGCTCTTAGCATGAGTCTATATAGGATGTGGGTTTGACTTGGATAATTTGGGGGAGGGTCCAACGAACTAAGGGTTTTCCCTGGATTCAGTGCTGTCAGAAAGTGGAGATAATGTCACAATAGGTAATTTTATAATGAGGAATCTCAAAAAATCCCAACAAAAAAAAAAAAATTGGAAACTAGTACAAGGATAAATTTGCAAATGATAAGTACCATTTGGTCATTTTGGCTAAGAGAGGAGGTATTTGGCACCTTTGTATGGCACGGTGGCTTTGTTTTCTCTGCTTAGAGGAGATTATGCAGTGACCTTGCTGGGTCTCATTTTATTGTGCCCTCGGAATAATCTTGTCTGGGACTAGTGTTTCATGAGATTGTCTGTGTGGTGGGAGAATGTCAGTACCAGACTGGCTTCTGAATGTCAAGGGCAGCTTGTATTTCTTTCTTCATATTTACCCCCTGACCTCCTCTCTAGCAAAACTGTAGTGACTACTCTTTTTCAGAACATACTTCCAAGGTTTTATTGAAAATTATTTTAATCATACAGTAAAATTAATAATAATATTATAGACATTTCCTGTCTCTCAAGTAGCTTAAGACATAAAAGATTTTAGTTATAAGTATTTGAACCTTTCACTTGCACCTGAATCCTTACTGGGAAAGAACTTTGACCTGACTTTGGTGATTACCATTCTCAAGAATGATGTATGTCCTTTCCTTTTAAAAATAAATATGTGATTTTTATGGTCTTTCTTATGAATTATATGAAATCTACTTTTAATAGATATTTAATAAAGATCATTTTTCTTTAAACAATCTTTAAACAAATAGCATGTTTTATCTTTAATTTTTTAATGTTGGAGTTTAGTACCAAACTAGAAGAGCCACTAGGCATCCTGTATTTCACAGAAATTATGACTTTCTTTCTTTCTTTCTTTTTTTTTTTTTTTAACAGTATTGGGTGTTGAACCTAGGGCCTCGTACATGCTGGGCACTCCTTCATATATGCCGTTAAATGTTATAAATAAATTTTAATCATAGCATCAAATATCTGTTGATCTTTATTAAAGATCATTATTAAAGACCATTTAAAGAAAGTGATCTTTAATTGTTCATTTGGTTTTCTGTAGCCTAGTGACATTAATCTCAGGGGTCATTTTTATTTTATTTAGCAGGACATTGAGTGGGGTTTTTCTTTGCTCCAGGGGCCTTGATAAACATTTTTGACACAAATTGAGCTACATCAATCAGAAACTCACATTTTGTGCAACAACAGACCATTTTAATTTCATAAAGCAAAAGATTGGCTTCTACTTGCAAATAGCAATAAAGAAAGTTATATTGTCAAAAGAAGTAGCCTGACAGATCAAGAGATAAATCGGCTGCATTAAATATTTCATTCCCTTTTATTCTACATTTCCATATGACATAAGCACTAATTAAACCCCTCAGTGGCTTCCTCCTTCCAGAACATTTTCTCTCTGACAAGAAATGTCAACTGAAGAATGTGTGGCACAGGAGACCTGCCATTAAAAAACACTGTCAATTTCACCTGGTGAAGAGCTCATTTGTTCCCACAGTCCAAATGGCAGAGGGAACAGGAAACTCTTACCACAGGCTCTTGCCCATTGTTGTGATGGGACCCAATGTCTTTCTTTGCCTTGTTGAGGTTTCCAAAAACAAACACCCTTAAGACTGTGACATGTCTCGTCATCCGGTGTTGCCTGGTACATTTCAAATAAAGGCAGGGAAAAAAAATGTTACTTTGAGGGTTTTAATACACCTTTGCTTACATGATGGGGTCGAGGGCTGGGCAGAGAAGAACTCCCAGGTTCATCTGAAGTCCTTTAGGTGTGTTTGGAATATTAAGTATGCAGATATGCTGAGGCCCAGGGAGAGCTCATGCCCATGGCTAGGGGGTAGCAGGGTGAGGTACCCCAGGATTTGAGTTAAGTGTTAGACAAGGGAAACATGTAGAATCTACCCCAAAGCCTGACCATTCTATACTCATGTTTGGATGCTTTTCATTGCAGGGGAGCACTTAAGAATCTGTCCTCAGGAATATACGTGCTGCACCACAGAAATGGAAGACAAGCTGAGCCAACAGAGCAAACTAGAATTTGAGAACCTTGTGGAAGAGACCAGCCATTTTGTGCGGACCACTTTTGTGTCAAGGCACAAGAAGTTTGATGGTAGGTGAAACCGTTTGGCTTCACTTTAGTTTTTCACAGAGAAACAGTGTGCTTTTCTATGAGAATTGTGCTGTTCTATGAAAAATGTTTTTTGAAAGAGATTTTCATTCCGTCTTAAACATTTATAGTATTGTCTATTTTTAGGAAAAGCATGAACTTTCTTGACAGTGTGTTATTTTTACAGTAAAATCTTGGAAAAATCTGAGTTAACCAAAAGCCATTTTGCATTTGTGCTTTGCCTATAAAATTTATTCTGAAAGATTTAGCTCAACTTTTCATTATTAGGGTGATTCTAATTCAGGTTTTGTCACTGTGGCTTGTCTTCATCTTTCATGTGGGGATTTTCATTTTTTAAAAAATTGTGTCACTTAAGATTACTTGAGATATAACATCACTTTTAAGAAGACAGACTTGTCTTAGCTGCCAATGACACAGACTCCTTTATTTTAGAGTTTGCCATTGTGATAATGTAACATATCTTACATGGTGGTCATGAACATTATGCATAGGATTTAGACCTTCCTTCTCTTTTCTGATTATAAGCAATCAACTTCATTTCTCTGTTCCATTGGTTACATAAACATTTTTGCATTAGAAAGCACAAAGACCAAAAGCAATTATTACTGAATTTCAGCACTGAATTTTCTCATCAGAGCCTCAGAGAAGTATTCAAGTGCAATCTGATTTTTAAAAGCAGTGTTAATAATGATGACAATAAGGTTAAATATTTTTGGATGGTGTAGTTGTTTTAGTGCTCAAGAAGTGAATGTACCTTACTTGATTCCTTGTAAACCAGACTTGGAAACTGTGGCAAGCTTGCCTTGTCCCCCTTGGACATGTCACGTTGCCCTAGGGCAGAAGAGCTGCTACTCATTTTCTTTACCCTGTTCAGTTAATGCACAGCAGAGCCTGCTTAGAAAAGCTTACCAAAATTTTTCTTTTTCTTTTCTGTGTCATAGGACAAAAGTTCTTCTTCGTTGCTGTTTTAAACTATTATTGTAACACTGATTTCTTTCAAATTAACCCTTCAAGTTATAAAAGAGTAGTTCACCTGTGTTTTTGGTCCTCATGATGATGTGACATTTTCCATGTACATGACTGGTATGTCGTCTTTTCTGCAAGACTGGTACGTCATCTTTTCTGCA
The DNA here is from genome assembly GCF_902686445.1 of Sciurus carolinensis. Lineage (NCBI taxonomy): Eukaryota > Metazoa > Chordata > Mammalia > Rodentia > Sciuridae > Sciurus > Sciurus carolinensis. The sequence continues at coordinate 16,704,214 of NC_062217.1, read as the reverse complement.
AGTGTGTTTCAACATCTTCACATTCCTTTTTTGTCTCTTAGTCTGTGGATAAATTTATCTGGGGATATACATGAAAATCATTCCTTGTTTAGTGGCCATGCAATGCTGGTTGTTCCCTTGAATACAACTGGGGTGTAGAAAAAGGGTTGCCCTTGACTGACGGATTACAAATCTAGTGGCATTCAGGGACTCTGTGTGTGGGGGATGACAATCTATCATTTCAAATTGAGGCAAATTGAGACGTCTAGTTATTTGTTACAGAAGCGGGTGAAGTGATCTGCTGCTGCTGATTTTTATCTATGTCAATGGAAAACATAGTGCCTTCACAAAACTCTGCTCCTAGTGATGCTGAAATAAATCAAGGGCAATATTCACAGTTGATCATACATTTCTTTTAATAAAAATATTAAATGTTTAGTAGCTTTATGGGAGCTTTTTTGTTTGATAAGTAAAGCTATTCACATACTGAACCACATACTTCTGGTATTATCATATGAGTAGCTTTTAATATTTTGTGTTCTACAAAACTTAATTCCAGATCTACTTTCTCTTTGTTTTATTAAAGAAGTGCATGTGCCCCCACTTCTCTCTCTCTCTCTCTCTCTCTCTCTCTCTCTCTCTCTCTCTCTCTCTCTCTCTCTCTCTCTCTTTCCAGGTGTGTTTTAAATTGTTCCAATGTACTTAGGGGTGTCATGTCAATCAGTCTGACAGACCTTAATTTTTCTCAGATTTAGATCTGACATGGGTGATGAATTTTTTAGCAACAGTTGCATTAGGCTGCCATGAGAGAGAAGTTAAGATTTTTTTTTCTGGGAAAAATATCAGCCACACTTTACAAAAACAATTTAAACATGACCCTGTTGAGTCATATCTTGAAAAACTTATTCTTAACAATATTATCATCATGTCACATCGATTTTAAAAGACACCATCATATTTCCTGCCTTTTTTTTTTTTTTTCTGGTCCTAGGAATAGAACCCAGGACCTTATACATCTCCAGCCCCTCCATTGGCTTTTTACAAAAACACTTCCTCCTGGCATTTGTTGATGAATATCAGTTCTCAGGAGTACAGACTATCTAGGATCAGTTGTAGAATGTTACCTCTGAGTTTTATTTTCTCACATGAAACCAGTGGTACTTTGAAGGACTTTGAATTTCTTTTCAGTATATTCTACAGTGAGTCATTTTACATTATTACAAGAGTTTCTTAATCCAGAATGTTCTGTTTGAGGTTCTGTCTCTGATCCCACTTTCTCAGAGGTGTAGATTTGTCATTTGTATTTTGCATGTCTTTGTGGGATCTAAGTTATTATTATGAGGAAAAAAAAAAACTACTGCTTAATTAAAACCATGGAGGCAATGACTTTCCTTCCTACTTTCATTAAGTACAGCAACAATTTCAACTGCTCTGATATGTGTGAGCCAGCCAGTTCAGAGAGGCTGAATCTAATCACTGTGATAATTAGTCTCTGGTTGTTGCTTTCCTTATTATATTACAATGTCTTGATTCCATTTAACTTTTTGTTTTCTGGCAATCATGATCCCATTTTAAAATCTGAGTTTCTCATATGCTTACCATAAAACCACATTCTATTCATGGTCATATTCTTTCCTAGCTTTTAATTAATATTTTCGCTAAGATTTATTATAAGATTTATTTAGAAGTTAACACTGCTTACAATTGCAAATATTTATTGGATGGTGGGACTCTAAACCTGAATTCCTAGGAACTCTTCCTCAACTTCTCTAAAATCACCAATTTGCTTTACTGTCCTTTGACACTAACATTTTCAGCTGATGGACAAGGAATTGAAAAAGTATACAGTGCCACTTGTAGAAATTTTATTCTTCGGTAGAGAATTTTCTTATAACTGGATACATTTTTCCCCTCCTGTGAAGATAAAATTGAAATGTCATCAAGGGTATTTATAAAATAGAGGTTTATGTTCTTGGCACTGGTGCTTCTCCCAATGTCCCATGGGATTTTGTTTGTTTGTTTATTTATTTTTCTCCTTTCCCTGAGCAAATCCCCACCCGGGCTTCCATCAGTCACCCCTGCAAGCCCCTCCCCCTTTTGTCTGGAGGGCAACTACAGAGTTCCCTCAGAATTATCCAGGGGTATTCTCAATATGCTCTGAAGCCAAACCTATATTTTGTTTTGCTCCCCAGGGGTTAGAGTCCTGGATGAAAAGCCAGCCCATGCTGAATACCTTAGGTACCCAGAAGTCCAAAAGCAGATTAACAATTAAAATGCAGACCAAAGGGAAAGTCATCTTGGGCACCCACTCTTTAACATGGATTTTGTGTTCAGGGACCTGTCAAACTGGCACTTCTGTCTAAACACGTACGACTTTTATGCTCCTAATTGCTTTGTTAGGATCCTGGTGAAGGGAGGACTGCTGTTCTGCTAGAGATAGTTCCTCAGTCTTCAAGATGCTCACCCTATTTATCAGGGGTAGATTATAAGGTAGAGTCACACAAATATGAAGTGACAGAGTCAGGGTCCTGCCCCAGGTCCAGCACAGGAGGACCCTTGCTCTTAGCCACCTCTACCCCGTAATCTCCCCTGTGCTTTCTAGCCCTCAAAGGGGCTGACAGTTCATGGTCAGCCATCCATCCATCTATCTCCCCCGCCTGTCCTGTCCCAGTTATTGTGGGGAGGAAGTGGAAATGACCGTCAGAGAAAAGTGGAAGGACATGTTTTTAATCCTTAAAAAAGAAAATTGCTCACCTAAATATAGCCCGAGCCCCTAAGGAGCCTGTAGCCTGGAGAGAGAATGACTTGCCAATTTCCACCAAGAACGAGGAAGCCAAGAGCGTAACCTGATATGTACATCTGTCTTTTAAATAGTAGTGTTATAGGAAATCAACGTTTGGTTGAAATTCTAACTCAACTTTTATTTCAAGTGGACACTGGCGAAAAACTATTAATGTTTCTTTAACAAGGCATTAGTGATATTGGCGGGTAAAGAATCTGGCCACATTTGGGAAAAAGTAGAAAGAGTGTTCATTTGGAATCTGTGCCTAAATTACAGGGGAATGCAAAAAATGTTATTGAATCAATGAAGGCCCATTGTTTATTCTCCATATCTCACAAGACATAGTGTTTTCCATCTTGATTTAGATGCTAACGCTCTGTTCTCTAAGAATGTCTGTGGAATATGGATTATTTGCTCGAATGGGTGTTTTATTTTGGTTATTTTCTTTTCCTTTGGATTGATTTGAGTGGAAATTTATTCACATTGAGAGCTCTATATGAGGTTTTGTGTTTAGTATGTTCTTCTTCATCTTATTATTTTTCTTTTCTTCCTGGTTTTTATTTATGTATTTTAATGATATACATTTGTCCAGAGATTTTGGCAGCAAGTACATTTTTAAAAGCAAAATAAAAAAACAAACAGTAATTTCCATCTTCATGAAGAACTTATTCTGTTGTAGCACCTTCGAATACCCATTGCACTGAATGCGGAAATAATTTATATACAGAAGCATAATATTTTTATGCTGCAAATCTGCTTGTGTTTTCTTTTTAAATATCATTTCTCATCTGTATATTGTAGAGATGACAATAATGTAATGACTTCTTTAAAATATAGCCTAATTTTCTCAGAGAATGCACTTATATGAGGAGAAAAAAAAACCCTAAGTACTTTTCATATGGTTAGAATCCTCCAAATTTCCTGTCACATGGGTGATATTTTGTGTGCATGTGGGCACACTGTGTGTTCAGTTTGAAAACCTGTTTTTCAGAACCCCATAGGTAGAAGGGACTTGGCTAATTGTGTAGTAGATTAAAGTGACTAAGCACGACTAATTATGTTCTTGACATCTTAAGGGGTTTATATTTTGGGGGAGACATAAATATAAGACAAACACTAAAGAAGTCAGAATCGACTGCATGCTAAAGAAGAACTTCATTGGAAACAGAGGAGGTGGTAAGAATTCTGTTTAGAGAAATCACAGGTTTTTTGAAGAGCTGGCTGCCCCTAAAGAATGTGTCAATATTGTGATCATTTTTGAAGTGGTATGAGGAGACAGGCTCCAGGGATTTTGTATGCAGGTCCACAGAGTCCTTAGGACATGTTATTAACATAATTGATATCGATTTGCCTTCAATGTTATTAATATATTGATATTTATCATATACCTATTATGTAAATATTTTGCAAAGACTTTTTATTCCTTGTTTCTGTCTGCCATTGTTTTGTAACAAACCAACCACAATTTTACGGCATAAGTCAGAAGCACGGTTCTTCTTTAATACATCTTTGGTTTGGCTGTCCTAAGCTGTGCTCATCTTAATTTGACTCTAAATGACAGATTTGGTTTGGTTCACTCTAGAGGTCTCCCATTCTTCGGGGAGTAGCATTCTATCTTGGTCACATTCTTCTCTTGGTATAACTTGCAGACTCTCAAGCCAGACGGGTGCGGGCAGGATGCCCCTTAAGGTCTAGAGAATTGATGCTCTTTCTTCCCAGTTTTCACAGACCAAACCAAATCTTAGGGTCCTTCTCCATATTAGTGGGGAAGGAGATTATGCTACTTCACAGGGGTGGAGATGCAGGAGAGGGTGCATATTTCCACGTTCTAATATACTGTAGTTCTCATCTGATCTCCTATTGCTACTTACAAACAATGTTTTCCTCAATACCTTGACTTTTTTTTTTTTTTTTCTAAATGGGTTTCTCCAGGAATTCCAGAGCAATAAGTATTTTCTAAATAAAATGCAGTTAGGCACTCACAACTATTATACGGCTTCCTCTCTTATCCTAACACAGTGATTCATACAGACATAACCACACACACATACAGGAGTGCACACGTGCAAACACACACACACACACACACACACACACACACACACATCATACTTCCATGATGTCATTGTAAGATTTAATAGACATAGTGGTGCCATGTCTTGTGCTATTGGTTCCCTTCATCATTGTACAGAATAGCAGGCTAACTATATTTCGTGAGGTTCCAATGTTAATCATGGTAGGAAGCGATAAAGTGAATGCCCAAGCTTCTGGCGCAGTGACAGGCATTTTGTGTGAAAGAAAGTCTTCTTAAACCAGAATATGCTGAGGTGAGTTTTAGAAATTAGAGAAATAGTCTCACTGGCACTGGAAAGTAATATGCCAATTTTCCCAAAAGTTTGGCCTTCCAAAATGAAAATCAGCTAACCAGGGACTTGGCTTTTTGATGGAGCTAGTGGGTGAGTTTATAAATCACAGATGCCTTGTTTGCACAATGCTGAGGGAGATGATCCATCCTAACGGGCCCTTTGAATGCAGTGCATGAAGAACTCAGATCTCTGTACAAGTGGAATCTCTCCTCCTTTCTTCCTTCCTTCCTTCCTTCCTTCCATCCTTCCTTCCTTCCATCCTTCCTTCCATCCTTCCTTCCTTCCTTCCTTCCTTCCTTCCTTCCTTCCTTCCTCTCTCCCTCCCTCCCTTTTTTGTATTCCCCCCCTTAGACTTTAGCTCCTCTCTCAAACCTAAGGATGTGCACTGCTAATCAACTGCTCCATGGCTTCTGTGATACATTACCAATCTTTTTCTAATTCTCAGACCCCTACCACACACCTCAAAGTAACTTAAAATACGTTATGCTCCTGGTGTAGTTGAAATATTATCATCTTATTATCACCAATTCCCTTGCATGGTGGCTTTGCTGAGCAGCTGTTTCACAGACAAGCCAATTTCTTTTAAGTATTGCTCTATCAGACTCTGAAACCAGCCCTACCAGAAGGGTTCTTGGTCATGAATGTTAATGAGCAGACAAGTATCTGTGCTCTGACAGAGGCTCACTAATCCTTTGAGTAAGTATGGGTGAATTACAGGAGAAATTTTATTTAAGTTAAATTGATCTGCCACTGAAGAGAAAAAACTGATTTTCTTATTTTAATGAAAATCAAGAAAAATATTTAATGGGGGCATAAATTAGGACTCCCTGGAAACACTTTTGTCTTTCCACCTGAAAACACAGTCTCTCAGTGTTGACTGGTCCAACTACGTAGTGTATGTGACACTAGGGAACTCATTGTCTCCAGTTAGAGCTGCACAGCAGTGGAAAATAGAGAAGTCACTCCCTCTGACTGGATTTGGTATCACAGGATACTGATCTTCCTTAGCAATCAGGAATAGGAATAAAAATGGTTATTCTCTCTTCCACTGAGAAAATACAGAATTTCCTTTTTACAAACAAATAAAATGGTAAAGCCACACAAAAAAATCATTTTCGTACTTCTAAGACTCTAAGATTCAGAAGAAAATTCAAGTGACTCAAAACCAAGGCCTAATTAAGTCCTGGAGATGGGCAGGTGGGAACAGGATGGGAAGAAAGACAGTTATTGTTGAAACTGATTGATGAGTCCATAGGATGTATTGGATTATTTTTGTGATTGTATAGTTATTTGAAATATCCATAATAAAAGATTTTTTTTAAAAAAGAGTGGACATGCACATGATAGAAGATTTCAAGTTGTGAATTCATGGTAGATGCACAACTGCATCAACTAGTATCGCTCCTTTCTTTTCTTGTCTGTTCCATAATAAATTACACTGAGTATACCATTTCTAAATTGCGAAAGTGAATGCAACTAATCAGGTCAAAACTATTTAGCTTCTGCTTCCACTCAGTATGCTATTATTGTTTTCCTGGGTGTGGCATCTATAATTTATTCCTGTGAACTCGTTAAAATAACACGTAAGCTTTAGATTGCCCTATTGTGTGATTCAAAGTGTTAAACTCTTGTTTACAAGATATGTGGACACAAAGATAAACAAAATATTTGGTATGGTTTGGAACCTGAATGACTTCAAAGGTCCATGTGTAAAACACACACTTCCCAGGGTGGTACTATTGAGAAGTAGTGGAACCTTTACAAGGTGGGACCTAGTTGGAGATCTTTAAGTCACTGAAGGTGTATCTTGGATGGAAATTGCAAGACTCTAGCCCCTTCCTAGAAGTTCTCTATTTTTCTTCCTGGCTATGTGGTAAGCTTTTCACTCTGTGATATGTTCCCACCATGATATGCTACCTGTCAGGAGCCCAGAACTACAGGACTAATTGATCATGAACTGGAATTCCAAAATTGGGAGGCAAAATAAACCTTTTCTTTTTATAAGTCAATCAATTCAGGTATTTTGTTACATTGACAGAAAATCGACTAACATTATATTGAAACACAAATGTCAAGATTCAAAAGACCATGAAAGTGGGTTTTAAAACATTAATAACATTTTTGTGTCATTCAGTAGTTATTCAGTGATTTGGGATTGAATAATTAACTACAACAAGAGCTAATGGGATCGTCTAGCAATTTATGGAAGAAGGAGCTTTCCTAAATAATGGATTTCCTATGATTGCAAGTATTTCATTCAGACAAGAATTTTGAACCAAATATGGAGGAAGAGTCACTGACCAGCTAACAATAAACATTTTTAAAATGCTTCTTAAAGCCTCTGGAAAGTTAAAAAAAAAAAAAAAAATCACTCATTACAGTTTCAGAATGTGCCATTCTTTCAAAAAATTTGTTATATTCATTAAATAGACAAATATTATTCTTGGGATGATGGTATATAGGAGTTCATAGTCTTCACACTCTTTCCTCCCTACTACTAGATTAATTGAATACAAACAGCTTGAAAATGAAAAGCAAACTTTGAAGTAAGGTATCTGGAAACATGAGCTCCAAGGTTTGAAGCAATTTTACCTCTTATATATTTTGTATCTGAAAGTTCCTTTGAATATTTCTCTGTTAGAGACAATAATTCTGTGTTCATTATGGGCTTTAGTTCTCTCAGGATTCCTGTCTCCTCCTCTGTAGTGCTCAGTTGACACCTTATCATTTTCACTTATTTAGGATTCTTTTAATAGCGTTCCTTTAAAAAATATGATCCATTGCATATTCTCTGTTGGAGTCCAAGCTCATTAAGTATAGGGATTAGGTCTCCTATTTCTATTTTATTTTCCTATGCTTGACTTAATATGGAACATATTTAATATTGCTGCTGGGTTGTCTGAGTATGATACCAACGTATGCAGACCCAAGGGCACAGACTAGTTAGATAAGTTACTTCAGTTCCTATAATAAATACAACAGAAGAAAAGAGGAAGCCTTGAATCCTAGTTATCTATTGGTTCTTAGGTTCCAGACACCTGAAAGTCACAAATGACTTTGACAGTTCCATTGGATTTAATGGAACTCATTTTAACTTCCCAGTTCTCTAGAGGAAAGGAAGAAGAAGCAGGGTGGATGTGTTCTGTCACACCTGTGTGTGCATGTCTGCACACACACACACACACACACACACACACACGAATGTTGGGAGGTAAAGATAACATGATTCTCTCTCTTGGAGGATCAGTTTACATGCAGTTTCCCTGTTGCTGCAGTGGAGATTATTATTCTTCGGTCTGGCTGCTACTCAGAAAAAAAAATTTTTTTTTTCCAAATACCAGTGCAGGGATCTAACCCAAGGCCTGGTGCATACTATGCAAGTGCTCTGCCACTGAGCTACATCCCCAGCCAACAAGTTTTTGTTTTGCTTAAACATCCTGCATTTATGAAACCAGTGGTCTCCAGGTCACTCAGTTATCCCTGGTTTAAGTGGAGCTGAGATATTAGCTATGAGGACATAGCATGGTGGCAAAGAAATTTGACAGAGGTTTTCAAATATTTTTTCTAGCATGTTAAAATCCGTATAAGTTTGACCAAAAACAGGTTTCCATTTGTTGCCCAGCAAATGATGCTTTTTTTTTTCCTTTTTTACACCCAAAATTTATTTGATCTTTTGCAGATCCATACTGTGATTTGTTACGTGACATTTTTAAAAAATTGTACACTACAAAAATTTCTTTTATTATTTTATAGTTCATGGGTTCAAATATGTATTTATTTTTCACAATCCATAAAATAGTTTGTTTGATTTGTGGTTTACTATTTGTGCTAGGATGTTTTCTAAGGTCAAGTAACTAATCTTTCTTTTTTTCTCTCTCTCTCTCTTTTTTTTTTTTTTTCCTTCTTTTGGTACCTGGGATTTAATGCAGGGATGCTTTAACACTGAGCTTCATCCCCAGCACTTTTTTTTAAATGTTTTATTTTGAGACAGCATCTTGCTAAGTTGCTGAGAGCATAAGATTGCTTACATTGACCTCCAACTGTGGACCCTTCTTGCCTCAGCCTCTGGAGTCACTGGGATTGTAGGTATGCCCCATAGTGCTTGGAAGTAACTTTATTTTAAATGGCATTTTCTGATTTGGACATAATATGCTTGTGATAGAAAAGTAGAAAAAAATTAACTTTATCTAGTTAAAGGATTTTCAGCAATTTAAATTTTAAATTTATGTATAACTTGGAAGAAAACAACAGCAAAATCCTGATCTTTGAGAAAACTGAGATATAAAGTCTCTATTACTAATACTTGGTTCTTCATGAAAGTTTACCCAAATAACTTCTGATAAAAAAGTAAAAATGGGGGGCAATTTCTTTGTTAAATATAAATATGACATTAAAAGTGACTCTCATCTCTGAAGGAGAAGTGGGCCATGCTGTTATCTGGAGATAGCATTCCCCTACCCAGCACTGTGTAACATGTGATCTGTGATCGATACAACTTTGGATACTTACTGAAATTCAGTTTATAGTCTCTATGTGGAGTAAAAGTCGAAGCCTATGGCAACATAGTTCTGAAGCTTTGGGTGATATAATGTATCAAGATTTATATTAAAGATTAGGTCAAGGAAGTACATAACATGAATCCTCCCAGGAAGGTAGAGATTTAAGCAAAGAAAAGTATAGAATGTGAAAATTTTAAAATGTTCTCTTTGAGCAATACTACAAAGTTTTGCTAACTTTATCTGCTTGATCATTAGGTCAGTCAGACTTGTTCTCAATCTGCATTACCTGAAAAAGTTATCCTAAGTGTTTTAGTCTGCTTTTGTGTTGCTGTGAGTGATGTACCTGACTGGAATTATGTAGAGGAGGAAACATTTTGGCTCACAGTATAAGAGGTTCAGTGCATGGTTAGCTGACTCTATAGCTGTGAGCTTAAGTTGAAGTAGAGAATCATGTCAAAAGGACATGGTAGAAAGCATCTCAGGACATGGCATGGGAGAAGGGTGTGGTGGAGAAACAAGGTACCCCTCGTGGTACAGTCAGGAAAGAGAGCGAGTGAGTGAATACTCTGCTTACAGAAACAAAATATAAACCCCCAAGGCACATCCCCAGTGACCTGCTTCCTTTAGCTACACCCTGCCTGTCTACACTTACTGCCCAATTAATCCATATCATGGATTTATCCACTGATAAGGTTATACCTCTCATACTCTAACCATTTCACCTCTGAAAATTTTTGCATTGTCTCACCCTTGTGCTTTGGGGGACACCTCCTATCTAAACCATAATATTCTATCCCTGGCCGCCAAAAGCTCATACCTATCACACAATGCAAAATACATTTAGTCCAATTCCAAGGGTCTCCATACTCATAATAGTTTCACCATTGTCAAAATTCCAAGTCCAAAATATCTGAGACTCAAAACAAACTCTTTAACTGTGAGAGTAAAGATCAAAAGAGAGTCACATATATCCAATATATAGTGGTACAAAGTAAACATTTCCATTCCAAAAGAGAGAACTAGAGGCAGAGAAAGAAAGGATGGGACCAAAGCAAATAGGTTCTGTAGCTCCAAGTCCACCATCTGGGACACTGGCATTGTGATGTTTTCTCCAAAAGATTTATGTAGCTCTACCCTGAAGGCCTTGCTGCTTGCAGCCCGTGTGATTTCTCTCTTGGTTTGTTTCTGCTTGATTCCTGCAGCTTTGTTCAATAGACATCCCGTATTACTGGCACCTCTTAATCTCCAGAGTTTCCACTGCAGCCTTTGACTTCCTTCTCACATCTTCATGCATCAACCGCTCATGACCAGTCCCCAGGTACTCCATATGTCCTGCACATTGCCTGGCCTACTAAGTGTTCCTTTGAAATCTTGGCAGAAGCTTCCCTGACCCCTAACTTCAGCAGCTGCAATCCTTCAAAACCAGAACCATGCATTAAAAGTCAAGATCTGTCCCCATTTCAAACAGTAGCCAAGCTTCTTGGGAATGTGGTTGCAGCAGTTTCTGAGTATCTGGGCAGCTGAACGTAGTGAAACAATTTCTAGAATCTCCTGTGCATGCAGAGCACACTTGTGGATTCTCCTGAAACAAATTTTTACTTTTAATCCTTTGAGCCTGAGGTGGGTGTGGTCTTGCCAATTCCTGAGATGCCCCTAAGCCATTTTTCTTATTGTTTCTGGGTAAAGTACATAGCATCTCTTTAGTAGCTGTAATCTCTTTAATAACCAGAACTTCCTTATCCCCAATATTACACTCACTTTTCTGATCATACTGCATTTTTCCCCCCAAATCTTTCTGCCCTACTTTCTGCAGCTGATTATCACAGTAAACTTGGCTAAAAGCCACCAGCAGTGTTTGTGCTGAATACTGTGCTGCCTTGGACTTCTCTGCCAGATTGATTAGACCATCACCTTTAAATGGAGCCTCACAGAAAATTTTAGGAATTGGGGAAAATGTAGCCTGCTTCTGTTGTACGGATTGCAAAACCAGAGAAAGGCCTGGTATGCCGGCTCACCACCACAACCCAGATGGAGACCTGAACATTGCAATCATGGGAAGGACTCAGTCTACCTCTACCCCCTGAGATCTGAGGAGAAAAGCTTTATTCGGGAGAGATGGAGCACATGTCACATAGGAAGCTGCTTCTGTCTTTGCTGTGTATAATACTGTCCTTTATATGCTTGCAGTTAAGCTAGCCGTACATCTCAAAGGCCAAGCCTTGCATAAGCAGTTACCAACCTATTTGGCAGACTATATAGTGAATTTCCATTGCCCTAGTTCTACTAACCACAGAGGAACATCTGTTCACTTAACACAAAGAAGGGCCATTTTATAGACCACTGACAAACTGTCTTACAGCTCACAGATGAAAATCCTGTTCACAGAACACAGGACAGGAAAATGGGGCCCATGGACCCTGAGGATCCTGGCTAGTGCTTCCATCTTGTGACAGAATGCCATGTAGGCCTCCTTCCATGCTTCTTTTCTAGAACAAAACATGAATAGTCTCTAGTCCAGTTTTAACAGAGTTCTCCTCCTCTGAAAGTTTATGGACCCAGACTTTACTGTCCACAGTCCTATTGGCATTTTCATCTTTTGAGCTCCCACCAGACTTGCCCGTGAACTCTGCTAACAACATTCTACAGCTTTTCCAACTTGCTTCTCTAAGCTTCTCAAAATTCCTCCCCCAACAAACTAGTTTCAGAAGCTTCTGAACTACTTAGTCATGTTATTCAAAGAAATGACCCCACTTTCAGGCACCAGGTTTGTTTTTTTTTTTTTTGTCACCTTTTCATCACTGTGATCAAAAGACCTGAGGAGAACAACTTAAGAGAGGAAACATTAACTGTGGACTTATGGTTTTAGAGGATCAAGTCACAGCTGATGACATAGTTCTGGACCCAAGATGAGGAAGAACATCATGATGGAATGTCATTTGGAGAAAAATAGGACATGGCAGCCAGGAAGCAGCGAGAGTGAGCTCCACTCATCAAGGACAAACTATAAATCCCAGTTATCCACCTACTCCAGCCATACCCCAACTTCCCAGTTACCACTCAGTCAATCCATGTCAGTGGATTAATCCCCTGAGGATGAGGATGAGGTCGCAACTCTCACAATGCAGCCATTTTACCCTGGAACACCCCTGTATTGTCAAACACATGAGCTTTGGGGGGGTATCTCAATTCAAACCATGACACTAAGCTAGGTAACTTCTAATTATATTTCAGGCGTGTTCCAAGTCCTCATACAAAGAGAGGTTTAGCAATCAAGCAAAAGTCCCTACCATTTTCAATATTTAGCTTCTATTTAGGTTGTAGAACTCAGAATTATGTTCTGAAACTGAAGAAATTGGAGAGCCACTTTGAATTAATATGTTATATGATTTTAAAGTCCTAAACACATTCCCAACAAGTATTGGTGTGTGTTTGTGTGTGTGTGTGTGTGTGTGTGTGTGTGTGTGACTATATTTCAGTAGTTGAGATTATTTTTCCATTTGCTAGTTCTAAACAAAGAAACTCTGTTTTTTCCTACACAGATGTCAGGAGCCTAAAGTAGTCTCTACAGTCTTTTCTTTACTCATTTTCCGTAATTGGGGAAAGGTCCACTTTGTTTAGGACATTAGGTCAAGTTCCATTTTAGAAAATTAGCCCTGCAAATGGCCAAGGCTGGAGGTGGCAACCCTAGAGTTCAAGTATAGGATGCATATTTTATTGACAAAGTGGTGTTAGACATTTTTCAAGGTCTCTGGGCAAAATTGCTTTTCCTTTTTGAAATAGAGGTCTCACAGTACTGTCTGCTTTGGAAATACCATGTATATAAGGAGTCAAGCAAGAGTCTGGCAAAGAGTGAGCATTTACCATATGATGGCTCTTTGCTGCCCTTCAACCTGGTCACCAGCTCCCCTTCTTGACCACAGGAGCTGAGAGTCCCATAGAACCACAGGGACAGCACATAAAATATTAGAATGAAATGATTTCATGAAAAGAGGACCATGAACAGCTTTGTGAAAAGACAGAATGAAAATTGTCCTGAAAGTCAGGAAGGATTTGGAGATGTGGAAATTGCGTGGATGGTAAGGAGGTGCAGAATCCAGAGTGAAACAGAGATCATTCCATGTAGTGGAACAAAGAATGTTTAACTCAAGAGGAATGGGCCCATTATTAAGCCCCTGCAGTATGTGTAAATGTGGAAAAATTAGCCTATTCTCTGAAAATCAATGGGTGTTCTTGTTTATTTTCATTTAAATAATTGAATCTGCTCTTGAGTTTGAAGTTATGCAGACAAAAGTTAAAATCCATGTTGAACACCTTCTAACAAAGTTTACACCATGGGATTTGTTCTGTTTAATTGATGGCTGACAGCAGGCATGTGAATTAGAGAGCAAAAGGCTTTCAGTTGGTTCCTCTGTGCTTTAGTGTGTTTAGTGTAATGGTATTTTAAAATAATGAATAAGCTTCAGTGATCTATGACAGAGTATGATTTTGTATTATCCATGTATGTGAATTATGTATGTCAAGGAGTATTAAAATAGGTGACCCTAATTCAGATCATGTATGGCAGACTTTCTATAGTGATTCTTAGGATGATCGGATTAGGAGTAGACTTTTCCTCTGCAAGGGTACTCTTCGTGTTTCTCTCGTACATGTTCTAATTACAAAATTGTTAAGTGGTTTATCTGATTAAGAAAATGAACAGTAGGTTACATAAGGCCATCCCTCTCAGTTTACAAAATCAGTTGTCCTACTAAAATGGTGGTATCATGGTAGTGTCAGATACCAGTTGCAAAAGCAAGCATATTAAAATTGCTAAATTTCATGTTATACTTTTGAAAAAGGTATATTTCTATATCAAATATCTTGCATAAATGATCCCCGATGACATGATATAAAGCTACATAGGACAAGGGCCCTACCAGAAATATTCGGACCATCAACAGTGATGAACTCATGACTGATGATAATTGCCCAGTGTGTATAATGAGTTGAATTTTTTCAGTAACCATTTAGTACACAACTGACAATGCATAGATCACTGGGCAGCATGAATACAAATAGCTTTGTGCCTTCTATTTGTTCAGGTCATTGGAAATCTCAGAGCCTCTCTAGCCCTGTTGAAGTCTACTTTAATAAAGACGTGCATATTTACTTAGTGTATATTTTTACAGTGTTTATTAAATGCCTATTGATTTTTCAGTTTCTTTTTAGCACTCTTAAATCCTTAGAAAAAAAATGTGTAATTCTTAAAGGTAGCTAAAGTCTTCATTTGTTGGAATTACCAGGAATGGCATGATACCCAGTTCCATGGTACACTCTTGGCATGCTGCCAAGGCTGAATGAGCCATGGTGCATGGCGGGATGACTAATGGTGTTTCTTTATCTTCAGGTTCGCTAGCTGTGGTTAATATTGAACCATGTTCATTTGTGCATAGTTTTTGAATAGGGCAAGGCATTAAGATTCCTTAAAATAAACATCACCCAGTATCACCTGCACATCAAAATGGATTTCTTACCCATAATTAATGCTGCTTTTCAGTGCTCGCCCTTCAGAGAACATGCCAGAGCCTGACCAAGGAAGTCCTCTTCTGGCCCTGTGATTGAGTTCTTCATTAGGATCCTTTTGTTGGAGTCATCTAGTTCTGTTCTGTTCTTCTCTTCATCTGAATGAAGCCTATTTTAAGGCCCATTCATTTTAGGCAGTGTTGAAAAAATAGAAAAAAATAACAATATATTTTACTTCTCTGTGAGAATTTTGCTCACCGCCCAGCATAGCCCTGTGATTTTGTGGGAGCATAATTGAGGCTGCCTTGCTAATAGAGTGGAAAGGTCAGCCGTTTGTCTTCCCTGTAACGTAAAACCCTAAATACGATTGTGTTCTCTACTCTCCTTGTCCGTTGGCTTCATTTTTAGACCTTTTATGTATTAGAGCAGCAGTCAAGAACTGTATCATTGTTGTTAAATATCTTAACCTCGCTCGCCATGTCCCCTTTAAAATAAGCAATACAATGAAAGAAGTGAAGCACTGGTAACCTTTAGAAAGGCTAAAGAACGTGAGCAGGGATGACTAATGAACTTTTTGTCTTCACAAACATTTTCTTGCCATTTAAGCAAACATCCTCCATATTGGTCCGTAGCCAGCATTTCACACTAAATGCAGAAGTTGTTCTTCCTTTCCATTAGGTAATAGGATAGTCAGTTTAAATGCTATAATTAATTACTTCCACTGGAATAATAAAGGTTAGAAAAATAACAGAGTTTAGATAGATATTAAGACTAAAGAGAAAGAGGTGTCTATAAAAATATTTTAAATAAGATGAATGCACAAGTATATCAATAATTGTAATCATAACATATAGAATAACCTGTTGTTCTTTTCTTTCTAAAAATGCAGGCCTATATGATTCTCTTTTCTGTTTTACCCGGGTAAAAAAATAAACACAATCCTAACTTACACTTTGTATTTCACATAAGCTGACAGTGGTGATATTAGGAAGCGGTGCGTAATGTACTAGGGCTAAAAGGTTTTCGTTTTGACTATTTGTTTGCAAAACAAGCCCTGCTCATGGAGGATCATGTGTGGAAAGCTAAGCCAGCATGCTGGGTGCTCATTATATATAACTTAGAAAGATTCTCTAGTCTCTTTCCTCACCCCCCAGTTGGAGATAGTTGTATATGTTTCAATTAAAATCTCCATTTACTTCCAGCTGGCAACGTTAGCATCCATTGTATAGATAGAGAGCAAAGGTCACAAACTTCTGCCTGAACAGACAATTAAAAGAATATGTCATTTGCTTTCCTTGAGGAGATACCTTTGAACCACCCATCACAGACCTGGGAATGGGGGGAGAAGATTCTGCAGGGTCAAATTGCATGGGGACTTTCACCTTATTTACTGATGTCGCTTTGGTAGCTGTCTGTCCAGATGCTGCAACGGCTGTTGCTTTGTGGATTGGGATTCAGCAGCAGCTGTTGTTCTTTGCTAAAGCGTGTTTCTGAAATTCAAAATTTAATAGTCTGAGACCCTAGTCATTGAAAGCTGTGCTGAAAGTTAATTTGCTGAATCCAAGTTTATTTTCGTACCTAAACCGTAGTTTTTGATGGAGACTTTCCCCTGTGTTGCACAATAAAATGAGGAAAGGACTTTTTTAGTGCCCTTCCTGGTCTCAAAAGGAAGAGAATGCAATCGTTGTAGTGCTAGGTGTGGGTTTTGTAGCCAGGTCACTTGACTGTATTCAGATTGTCAGAAGTTCAAGTTCAGATTCTAGTGTGCTTTCCACCTCCATTGCTTTTGGCAATGCAGTGGAACTTTAATTTCTTCACCTCAAAAGGTCAAAATAATAAATCCTATTTTATAGAGTTGTTTTGTGAATTAAATGAGATAATATACATAAGCATTTATTTTCACTTTTGGCACATAGTTAATCTTATTCTATTTTTTTCAAACAAGCCACATTATTTTATAAGATTTTTCTGATAAATTAAATGGTTCTTCATTTTATTTCTCAGCAGGGAACTAATTCTCTGGCCTAATCAATGTGACAAAGTCTAACCAATCATTATATCTAATATTTATTAACTAATACTGTGTGTCAGGCACTGTTGTAAGAGCTTTACATATGTTATGCCCTTAACACCACACCAATCCTAGGAGGTGGGCTGTATTACTTTCATTCTGATTTGACAGAAAACTCTTGCTTAGAAACATAAGTAATTTGCCTGAAGTCACATTAGTGGGAGACAGAGGACTTAATTTAATCTCTACCTTTTACCAAGCTGTACTTTCTCCCACAAGAAGAATAAGTTGAATTACTATGAGATGAAGTATTTGAGTTCTGTTTTCAACGTGAAATTTCCTGCCAGTCATGGGAAGTTCAGGCAACTCTTTTATTCCCTGTAGCTTTTTCCACTCCCTGGGCTCTATTTCATTGGTAAATAAATTCATATTTTTAGGTGGTAAACATTATTTTGAGAAAAAGTCTATGTTTTGGCATCCTCACTAGGATGAAATTGGGTATGAATCAATTAACAGAAGAGGTGTGATAACCTTAAACTTGTCTGTGTCAAGAAGGACCAGGTGAGGGCTGGGGAGATAGCTCAGTTGGTAGAGTGCTTGCCTTGCAAGCACAAGTCCCTGAGTTCGATCCCAAGTACCACAGGGGGAAAAAAAAAGGACCAGGTGAAAGGTGCCACACTTAAAACATGGTGAGAGGAAGTAACAGTAATTGGAAAGTAGAGGAGCCAATAGCAGTCCCACCCGGCAATCTGTGTTCCTGCCAACAGGAGTCTCTGCAGATGGCTGAAGGTCCAACAAAGCAGATGCAGATACACAGTTGACATGTAAGGCATGCAGAGTCACAACTGACCCTTGGGGGAAAACTGGCCCTGAGTGAATAGGCAGGATCCCAGTTTAAGAGTGGTGCTTGGACAGTGTGATGCTCTTTCAGATGGGATCTCAGACATAGCAAAACAGGGACCCAACCAGAACTATCTCCAAGATTCCAACCCAAGTTGTAGCAAGTGAGACTTCTGAGACTGGAGCTGTTTGAAACTTTTTCTAGCTAAAATGAAGAAAGACCACCTGAAGACTGACTTTCTGATGATAGATAGCCTTGTAGTTGACCTGAAAAGGGAAGGCTGGAACCATGAAGAGACTGAGTCCACCAGCAGATGGTATGTCCATCCTTAGGAAATAATGAAAACATAAGTAACCTGGCTAGAGTTGCAAGTTGCCAGAGTTGCAGTTGAGTCTATGGAATATTATTTAATGCACAAATTGTTATATTTAGATATGTATTTCATACTTTAGCTCATTCAGGAAATGTGTACATTTGGGCAAAATCACTAAGGAAAGAAATAGTTAAAATTTCTAAATATTCTATAAAACCCAAATGAAAATTTACCCTTCATTTCATTAATAATTAATACTTTTTTTTTTTTTTTTTTGCGGTGCTGGGGATTGAACCCAGGGCCTTGTGCTTGCCAGGCAAGCACTCTACCAACTGAGCTATCTCCCCAGCCCATACTTTTTCTTTTTGTTAGTGACCAGTCATGTAACATTTTTATGAACTCAAATTTTCTTTAAACTCATATAAGGTGCTTGTGTATGTGTGTGTGTACATAAATAAATATATATATAGTAGATTTAGTCATATGTACAGGTAGCAGTGAAGCCAGTCTTTGGGAGTTGGGCCAAGAAGAAAAACATTTCAATATACATTCTTTGGTATTTTTTGGATATTTGATTATATGTGAAAACACACACACACACACACACACACACACATATGAATATATATGAAGTACTTATTTAAAAGAATACTTTAAACTATGCATGATGTCATACCACTGTAATCCCAGTTATTCAGGAGGCTGAGGCTGGAGAATCTCAAGTTCAAGGCCAGCCTCAGCAATTTAGAGTCCCTGACTCAAAATAAAATTTTAGAAAGAGCTGGCAATGTAGTTCAGTGGTAGAGCACTTGTTTAGCATGTGTGAGGCCCTGGGTTCCCTCACCAGGACTACAGACAATCAAAAGAAACTTTCCAGAATAGACAGTGGCAACTGTGCCTGACAAAAATCACTCACTAGTCCCTTAGGTCGGAGGCTGGTTGTGGAAGTCTTGTTTTTCTGCCCCTCATTCAATCCCACAGTGACCATGTTCATGTCAAAATCAATGATAAAACATTTAATTTCAGTGAAATGTGTTTTTCTCCTGTTCTGAAGAATACTTTTTACCCTGGAAGCGAATGACTTTGACATTTGGATGTTTCTTTTTCAAGTGTGTTCTGTCCTGTGAATGACTTCCAGGAAAAGGCCGCTTCAGTGTTTAAAGACTTCATATCCCAAATAAGCTCTTCACTGGGACCTACGTTTTAGGAGTTGGCCACTTCTCACCACAGTTGTCAATTCTTTAAGTGTGTTTCTAAACTCTCTGTTGTTCCTTGTAATTTGTGTGTATGTGTGTGTGTGAAATCCCTATACCTTTTCTTGTGCTGCTTCTAAATAATCTTATTTTTTCTTAACCCAAGATCTAAGAACATCAAGAAAGAAAAATTTCACATCAGAATGTAGCATTTTGTCTGTTTGTGTTTCAGTTCACACATTGTGAAATGCTGAATTGCCATTTGCCAATGTGTCCCTTTCCTAAAGTTCAGGTTTTTCCCTCCCAGATGCCACCAGTCTTGCAGAGCATGTGAATGACTTCCATGCTGTCTCCTTGCCTTGATCAGTGCCTCCATTTCTGTGTTCCTCCTTTCTTCTTTCTGTTGTCAGTGGGCTTGAATAACACTCAGTGTAACATTCTGCAATTGAAGACGTCAGTTTTATACCTGCTCCACTCTGACAGGTGTTGGTCCCTCTGCAATTTTGGAAATGAAAATGTGTTGGGAAAACTCCGAGAGGAATTATAATGGGAACTGGTTCATTGCTTATGTGGCAGCATTTTAAAAAGAAGCGTCCTTTGGGATGAAGGAATGTATATCCTTCGAATTAACAAAATTAAACTTCTCTTTCAACTCTTTGCCTTTCCAATAATTGAGAGTATCTTGATCGTGTCTTTATGAGAAAGTATCTGTTTTCTTGATTCTTAAGGACATTGCTCCTTGAATGGGCTTTGAAAAGTATATTGCTATTTCTTTTCATCTAAGACCCTGAGAAGCTTTATAAACATAGACTCATTAAAACCACATCTGGTCAGTGTACACTTCAGTTACAGTGAAAGAGTAGAGAAAAAAATAATGAGAGCAAATTACCTTCTGATGACAGCTGGCCTTATAGGTGACCTAGGATCAGCGCTGACAGT
This sequence comes from Sciurus carolinensis, assembly GCF_902686445.1. NCBI lineage: Eukaryota > Metazoa > Chordata > Mammalia > Rodentia > Sciuridae > Sciurus > Sciurus carolinensis. Next base: position 16,683,789 of record NC_062217.1, on the reverse strand, counting down.
AAGCAGCTCCCACCAGACCATAAGGCAGTGCTATTATCTATATTTAAGAGACCAGAGAGGTGGAGGGGCAGGGATATGCTGTAAAACTCTCATTTTCCTTTGTAATAATCATGTTGTAGGCCACAGACAGCTGCAAAAGCAGTTGCCACTTGCACATTTCAGCTTATGCGTGATGTTGTTAGATGCTATTTTTACAAAGTGTGCAAACTATGTTAATTAAACATGTGTATTGTTAATATTCCTTATATAAACTTAACACTTTTTTCATGATGAAGTCAAATGAATTTTTTTCTCTATTAACAGAGTGCTCAGTTGGTGCATTTCTAGAAAGCATGTATTCCACACAGTTTAGGATCTCCTCCTTTTTATTAGAGATGCATGTTTAAGATGAAAATAGGAGAATGAAGAAGCTGGTTGTCAGCTTGGGGGCAGTGCTGCTGATAGTTGCAAAATTGATACAATGTGTGCTGTGATAGATACACAGGAGCATTCTGGGAAATGACTACCTTGTTTGGTTGGGTCACAAGAGGTTTTATAGTTGATGGATTCTATTGAATACAAGCATGAGATGGAAATTTACTAAATGAAAAGAGAATTATTCAAAGGAAAGAGGGTAACATATATGGTATTTCTATGTACATTTGACCACTGTGAATTTTTTAGATATAAATGATGCAATTAATTATTATTTTTCTGAAAAATAAAATGGAAAACCCTGAATCCTATGAGCCCCAGGATTTCTTTCAGTTCTAAATGTTTCTTGATTCTCTGTGATCTGTTGGATCACATGTATTGGTCTTCAGTTTTCATGTAAAAATGACTGATCGCATTCCATTTTCCCCAGGAAGATATGGAGCAACACTTCAGCCTCTGTCACTTCATCACTTCCAGGGAAGTGATGATTACAGTTACATTTCCCCCCTAACACTTTTAAAAATATGTATTGTACACCTGTGGTATAAAATTCTTAGAGAAGTGGTGTGTCCAAAGGCCTGGCTTTTCTATACATTTTAAAAATTATAAACTTATATTCCAGCAAATTTCTTCTGAGATGAACTGAAAATACTGGTTAAGTCCTCCCCTGTATAAGGTTAGAAGAATATTCTCATCTTTGCTTGTTCAACAGGTATTTTATTTTAAAAGCACAAGAATTGGGCTATGTAGATAAAGTCATTCTGTAGAATTTGTGGCTTAGCTTACTTGGTGGCTCATTGTGGTCAAGTATTCTAAAATGACTTACTGTTTCTTTGGTGGCCAGTGAATGAAAGACCACTGCACACTATGAATAGGTCATAGTGTTACCCCAGAGGTGCTAGGAATAGGAAATTGACTTCTAAGAGGATCCAATAGACAGTGCCAAGACCTTAGTAATGATGTTAATATTGTTATTTTTACTTCATCAACATTGAAAAAAACATTGGAAACTTTCAGTGAGCAAAAATAAGTTAAAAGACAGGTCCATATGTACGTCTTTCAGGATGCGTCCTTTAAACTTTGGTGGAATTCAGAGATTTCCTCCAAAGATGTAGTGTCACCTCCACTGACCATGTAATAGACCTCCCCCATTGTTCACTATGATTTTGGAAGTACTCAAGGTACCTTTTTCTTACCATTAGACCAATATTAAACCGCTTTCAACAGGGAATGATAATGCGTATGACTCTTTCTTTATAAGTGGTATATTTGGGTGTGAGCTTGACCCAACAAAACTTATGTGCATGATGATGATGATAGTCTCCTTTGAAGCTGCTGAGTTCAAGAGCAGTGGATGGTGGGGCAGAAGGGAAAGGAAGGGCAGATTTCGTGACACTATGTTCTACCCAGATACCAGGAGGTACAAAGAAGGGAGGGATTAAGATAACCACACTGGGGCAGGAACCACACAAGCCCAGGCAGTAGGAGAACCTGAAGAACTCAAGAGTTGAGAGCAGGGCTTGACGGAGATGGAAATCTGGCTCTGTCTGAGACCTAGGATGTGCAACAGCTCTGTACAATTTAAGGCCAGCTGAGGCATCTGTCTTGTATCTGAAAGAGAGGCTCCCATTAGGATCTAATAATATGCTACCTTTCTTTAATACATTGATTTTATTGGTATTTCTAAAACTTCATGGCTATCTCCTTCATTAACTGCTTATTATCACTTTTCTGTTGGAATCTGCATGCTCTGGACTTCCTCATCTTTTACTTATTTGGTTCTGTCTGTGGATCCCAGCCTATTTTTTTTTGGATGTCACTTGAGGCTTGGGAACTGGCAAGGTAAGGAAGGGACCTTGTGTCAAGCCTGTCGTATCTGTCCCCACCTCTAATACTGAAATGTATTTACAGAACACGACTTAATATCTGGGGTGAGCTTAAGGCAAGAGTTTTTCCTAAGATCCCACAATTAGTTTTGTTTAAAATATTTTTAGACCTTCATGTACCCAGAATGTATTTGGAACCTACCGTAATGATATACTGTTAAATAATAATTAAAGGCTAGCATCTACCACATTACTATCTCTGATACAACATTTAATTTTTTGATACTAAGTAGAAGAGAGGCAATAATTTTATACATTATTTTAAATATTTCTACATTTTTACCATGACCCTCATGAATAATTTTTAAGAATATATGTGATATTGAATGTACAAATGAATTATAAGAAAAATATACTCTTCAGACTTTGTGCAAAAGTCAGATAAGGTATCTCCTCTGATTTTTTTAAAATTAGCTTTAAAACATAAATTATCTGTCTGCTTATTATACTTGACAAGGGCTTCCAGTGATATTAATCAAATTAATTATTGTTAATTATAATCTGTTGGCCATCCTGAGTTATTTTCTTAAACATACCATGTCGTTTCATGTCACTGAACATATTGATAATACTGTTAAAGTCAAATACCTGCCAAAGTTCTAGGTAGAGCTAGCTTTTCATGCATATCTAAGTTTGTAGTATGCTTTAACTCACCAAAAAGGGAAATCTTGCTGTTAAACCATATCCCCTTGGACTGTTACATTTCTAGTGGAATATGAGACATAAATATCTATGATAATATTAATTAGTGATCCCACTAAGGCTAAACATATACCTATGAATGCTGGCATTCTTGGTTGTGGTGTTTGAATTTTTGGTATGTAGCTGGTTTTGTTGTTGTTTAGCAGCGCTAAGGATCATGGAACCCAGGGCCTCAAGCTTGCTAAGCAAGCACTCTATCACTGAGCTATACCCCAACTCTGGTAGGTTAAATTTAATTGTAGTATTTTCCATCACTAGCACATACTAGTAAATACCTACTATGAAATAAATCTGCTGCTTATTGTCAATATATGGAAAATTCCAGGGTTGGAGTGTTTTTGTATTATGCACAGTTACAGTGTTAGCTTAGAAAATCAATGCTAATAACTGTGCCATTTGGTGTCATGTAAGTAGTCATTTGAGTCGGAAATGTGAAGAGGAGGGAGAGATGGATTCAGAGACAAAGGCAGAAATCAGGCACCAAGCACTCCACTGGGAAAGTCACTTTTTGGTGTATTGCCCTGTGGAATAGATGCAAAAGAAGCAGAGTAGAATGAGTAGGTACTAAAGGGAGTGAGATTTCTGCACATAACAAAGAAAGTTTTCACAGCTAGTTTTATGAACCTTGGACACATTTACAATGAAGCTAGATTCTTTTCTTTCACATATGTGGGTAAAGTTTTCAAGTTATTTGCAAAACTTTTTAAAAATTATTTTTGGCAGTGCTGAGGATAAAACCCAGGGACTTGCATGTGGTAAGCAGGGGCTTTACCACTGAGCTGCATCCCCACCCCTTTTTATTTTATCATGAGACAGAGTCTCCCTAAGTTGCCAAGGCTGACCTTGAATTTGAGATCCTCCAGCTTCAGCCTCCTGTATAACTGGGAGTATAGGCGTGAGCCACTGCACTTGGTAAAACAGTTCAATAAATTGGAGGAAAACAATAACTGTAAATATAAACTTATTTATAATTAAAATTATAAAATAATTAACATTAATGATATTTACTTAGTCGCAGGTTAGTTGTTGGATTGATGGCACTGGTCTTCAGTGTGTTAAATTTTTTCAGTGTGATTATCATCTGTTTATTACAGGCTTTTAAATTTGGGAAATATAAATGGAGCATTTGATTCATTTTTGAAAGCCAGGAATAATATCAGCATTGCATAGAAAAATTCTGCCCTGTAGTTAGCACAATAGTGAATAGAGAGCTCTACAGTTTGGCTTATTACTATCAACTTTCTCCAAATTCCCACTCCCAGACTCAACTATCAACACACATAGGTACATGGAGACAGACACACACACACAGACACACACACACAAATAGTGGTGTCCCTTCCTTAAGAGCTCTAATGCTACTGATTAGGTATCCTTACATGAGAATTAAATTTAGAATGTTTTGATTTGGAGTAAATTTGCATGGAGAGAAATCTTGTTTTCATTATCTAAACTGAAATTGCTTCACTTAAGATTTTAATATACCAGAAAATCAATATTAAGAATTTGTTTTATATAGTTTTATGCCTCTTATAAATTTATAACTTCCAGAAATCCATTTACTTTTCAGTGAGTGTTTCAAGATGTACTGCTGCACTTGATAATGAATCTGCATCAGGGAACTAAGGCTACAGTGGAGAATTTAACTATTTTGATGCAATGATATGACTGACGTTCACAGTGTTAGAAAATTTAACTGGCTGGATGACACATTGGTTTTTAGGGTACCTCTTCCTGTGGCATAAAACTTGAGGTTCACGTGATGCATTGCCATCCAGATGTTTTCACTGCCTTTGCTTATAGAGAGGTGTTTTCTTCACAATTTAGATGAGAAAGGCAGTGATGTATTTGGACCGTCAGGTCATCTTCTGCTGAACCAGCAAATGGTCCTTTTGATACACAAATAGGAAAATTATTGATGTGGTAGTCTTACCTTTTCTGCTAGTTTTCAAAAAGTGAAGTGATATTTTTAAATGCATGATCTAGTTTCCTCTCCATTATAACTCTGTAAAACTGGCATTCCCATTGTCATTTGGAATCTGGAGAATTGGATCTTGAAGGTGCAACTGAGCCGCAGAACAGTCTGAAGGTACATCCAGGGATCCGTTCACTGGCTCTCTGCTACCCAAAATTTGTTGGTTTCTTCATTATGAATGTGGTCCATAGTTCATTAAAACAGGCTGAGAAGGTACCCGCAGACTTCCTAAAACCCTTTGTAGAGTATTCTGCACTCCTGTGAGATTTCAGTTGTGAATTAACTTACTGTAGTGCTTTTTCTTCTTCAGTGGTGGGAAAGTTGCTCAACTCATGATTGGGATCCATCCTGAATGTACCCTGAATGAAACTCTTGGGGATTAAAAAAAAAAAAAAAAAATGAGATCTTGAGAATGATGTATACCTGGTTCTCAAACTATGGTTCTCAGATCAGCAGTATTAGCATCACAGGGGACTTTTTAGAAATGCCCATCCTTGGACCCTTCTCTAAGGTCTGCTAAATGAGATTTCCTGGAGTTCGGCCTGGCAATCTGTGTTTGACCAAACCTGATGGATGGTTGCCAGATTGAGAAACACTGCTGCATGTTCTTGGTCTTCAAAGAGCATTTAGAAATTTACAGTTATTTCATAGAAAAATAAAAAGCACAGAATGATACAAATTCTAAGGGATAGTAGATCTAATTGGTTTGTCAAGATTAGTAGGATAGTCTTTTGTATTTGCTCTTTCTGAAGGAACCCTTAGATCTCTAAAAGCTTTGTTAAGCCAGAGCTTTTTATTTTCAGAACAGGTTGGTCTCTGCTGAACTGTGAGACCTCAAAAAAGGTTTTTGCTCTTCCTTTCATGTTAAACTCCTTATATCTCATAGTTATAGAGGGAAAACCAAATTGTGCATAGAACTTCATAAAAAGAAAGCATACCACAGTAGGGAGATAGCAGGTCAGTTAACATGAAATTGTCCTGGACCCTGGAGGTCAAAGTCGGATATTACCTGAAGTGGTAGAGAAGACAGGGGAAAGTCACAATAGCACTGATATTCAGTGAGGTCAGTAGGCACCTATTGAGTGCATACTGTATGCCATGCATGAGGTACTCGAGTTATCTGTCAATGATAAAATAATATTAGCAAGATCCCTACTCCTGTAGGTTATATTATATTCAGGGAAGCAGAGGGTATGTAGCGAATATTATACATTAATAAATGGTCAAGTATGTCAGAAATTAGTAGGGTTATGAAAGAAGTTTTCAAAAAGGTCCAAGTAAAGGGATATGATGCTGAGGTTGTAAGGAGCTGTTATGGATAATGTAGGCCGCATGGGATGGGGCTTTGTTTAGTAGAGTGGTTTAGTTAGCAATCTTTAGCAGTCAATCTGTTTGTAGAGGATGTGCTCTCTCCTTGGTACCACTCCCCATTCCTTATGGGATTTCCCAATTACAATAAGAAAACCAAAATTTACATTTTCTTCTAATGATAACAGGGCTGCTACAAAGAAAGTATTTTCAAAATCAACCAACCAAAGAATGAACACAAAATCAAAATGTGAACAAGCACCCAGGAAAGCATATAAATGGATGAAATGAGAATAGAAGAGGACCAGGTCCTGGTGAACACCCTGCACTTAGTTCATTAATCGCATGTAGAGCCAGGTACCTCTTTTGTATAGTTCCTGGCACCTGAGGCATAAAGGCCATCTTCAGCAGGGATCCCTCCCTCAGAGACATCCATATACCCCAGTGGGTACTGACAGAGTGGTTCTCAAAAATGACTGTCTATTTGCCTTTTCCTTTTCTCTGCTAACTGTGGCAATTACATGGCATCTACTTATGTGGGATCTATTTTTATTTAGGAGGTTATTAATGTCTTTATGTAACAGGATTGACCTGAGGGGCATGAGTGATTGAGGAGTCTTTTTGAGAAATGAGTAATGTTGTTTTTAATGGGAGATGTTTCTAATGACCCATGTTCCAGTATCCCAAGGACTTTTATGTGAACAGCTCACAATAGTTTTTAAAACAGCTTTATTGAGATATAATTTATATATGTATCATAGGTAAATTTGTGTCCACTCCAAATTGTGTATATTTCCAAAATGTGTGGTACCTCAGAATGGGCCCTTATTTGGCCAGGGATGTATTGTAGCTATAACTAGTTTAGATGAGGTCATATTGGATAGTGTTGGCCCTCAATTTAGGAGGATTGGTGTCCTTATAAGAAAAAATAGAAAGACACTGGAAAGACTGTTTTATGTCACAATAGAGACTGAGATTGGAGTGATGTATCTATAAGCCAAAGACTGCCAGGGATGGACAGTGAACACCAGAAGTAAATGGATAAAAGAAGGGATTAATCCCGGTGTGTTTCAGAGGACACGTGACCCTGCTGATCCCTTGATTTTGGACTTCTGAATTTCTGTTATTTTAGTCATTTATGGTTTTGGGTACATTAGCCCTAGGAAACTAATACTGCAAAGTCTAGCAGTTTTCAGTATACAATTCAATGATTTTTAATGATTCATAGACTTGTGCAGATATGTCACCACAGTCCCGTTGTAGAACATTTCCATTGCATTAAAAAAGACCCTCATGTCTATTTGCAGTTAGTTCTCAAGCCAGGACAGCTCTTCATCTGTGATCTGTCTCTATAAATACATCTTTTCTGGATATTTCTTACAAATGGAATCATAAAACATTTTTTATGTCTCCTTTTTTTTCAATTAGCATAGTATTGGGGCTTCATTCATGTACTTTTAGGTTTTAATATTGAATTCATTTACACCTAAGACAATCTACATATCATTATAAATTCTGGGAAGCACTTAATGTTCTTTTTCTGGGTGACGGGAACATGTTTGCAGAAAACACGAGTTGTCAGCTATAGTAGGGCTTAAAACTCTGGTGACAGGTATCCTTGATATATTATTCCATGCCTTTCTTAATTTAATGGTTCTCAAATTTGAGTGTATATCAGCATCACTTGGAAGACTTATTAAAATATATATTACTGTCGCTTGCTCCCAGAGTTTCAGATTCGGTCGGCCTGGGTGACCGCAAAAGCTGCCTCAAAAGGATTCTCTAAAGGATGCTGGATGGAGCATCCTTTGAGAATGATGCATTAACTCAAAACCAACTTAGTGGTGTTGAGTCTCTTTTGTTCATTATCTCCATCAATTCCAGTCTCCTCCTAGTATCTTATAATGAGTAGAAGAGATTACTCTTTCTTAACCCAGAGTGGCCTCTAGTTCAGGTGTATCTTGAAAACTGTGTTTAAGTTTTGATAACCATCATCTATGCCTTCTGTGGAATATTGCATCTGCCAAGAACTTTCTGTTTGCAGGATAAAATTTAAAAAATCAATCAGCTTACTGTCATCTCTGTGCTATATGCCTTCTTGAGATCATAGGCCTTGCCCTAATTTAAGGAAGCCTCAGATCCACAGAACTGCTGAGAGTTCCTAGCTAGCATTTTCTATTTCTTCTTCTTTTTTTTTTTTTTTTTTTCAGCCAACAATATGATTTGAATACTCAGTTGCTTAAATGCACACAGGTTATGCAGAATGGTCTTTAAATCTGTAGAATTATTTTTTTAAACAAATCCTAAACTTGCCATTTACTAATGTTTGCTGTGTACCTTTCCCTTCTTTCTTTGTGCCCTGTCTGAAAGAACAACCTGAATTGCATTTTCTCTTCTGTTTAAATGTGTTGTGTGCTCGCAGCTGCTTCTGTGGATTTGTTACTAGAGGAAGAGAAAATATTTAAATATTAATTTAGGAAAGTTTTACAGGGAAAGCAAAGCATTGGTATATACATTCAGAATTTATGAACCTGAAAGTCATAAATGGGGAGTGAAGGCAATCTTTTTTAATTAAAATAATACAAAATAATTTTGTATTTTCTGCAAACTATAAAATTTCTCATTAAGTAGATATTTAGAATGAATAAAAATTATGTGAAATCTAACAACAATTTAAAATCACAATTCGGAAAAATGTCTTTTCTTTATTAACTTCATAACACACTTCTGTAATTCTTTTTTTGTGGGGGTGTGCTGCCTATTGAACTCAGGGGCACTCCACCTCTGAGCCACAGCCCCAGCCCCATTTCATATTTTATTTAGAGACAGGGTCTCACTGAGTTGCTTAGTACCTTGCTTTACCTGAGGCCAGTTTTGAACTTGTGATCCTCCTGCCTCAGCTACCCAATCTGCTTGGATTACAGGCATATACCACTGCACCTGACTTTAGCAATTCTTTTTGTCTATAGTTTTTGGCTATTTATCCTAATGTATCTTTCTAGAATGTTTTATGTAGAATGTGGAAAGTAATTTTGGCCTTTTCTCTAGCATAGTTGATTGAAATTTGTCTTTCATTACTGATGGCTCAGAAAAGTTTCTTTTAGCCTTTTATGGCTCACTATTTATAATATAATGCTCAGGCAAATTATTTTATTCAGGTACAATAAAATATGAAACTATACCTAGTGATATTCACATTTTTTAGTAGCACTACAAGTTTAGATCTTAAAAGCACAAAATCTGATCAATTTAATTTCTTCTTTTAAAAATATTTTTAGTTGTAGTTGGACACAATACCTTTATTTTATTTATTGATTTTTATGCTCAAACCCAGTGCCTCACCCGGGCTAGGCAAGTGCTCTACCACTGAGCTACAGCCCATCCCTCAATTTAATTTCATGTAAGTACCATGGGAAAGAAAAAAGTATCATGTACATTTATATTGCATCATTATGTGTACTCCAGAGAGGAGAACTTCTTTGTGGATTTGATTTCATTAAGATCATAAATCCATTGCTTATAATTTTATGCCATGTCTCTTGTTTGGTTATATTGTCCATAGATGAACTTTGTATTTGCAGCACATTTACTTTTTCCTCACTAACTTCTGGTGCCAGGTGGTATTCAACTTGTGTTTGTGGCACCAAGTCTTTGGCTTGGTAATTTTCACCCCTCGAGTCCAGTGAGCTGTGTATACTCCAGGATGCCATTTTTACACCAGAAACACTAGTAATTACTTTACATGGAAATGTAACTTATTGTACCCAAGTTACAAGTACTCCCAGGTCAACTTCCTGTTGTTCACCTTCCCCTAAGGTACATGAACTCTCCAAGATCATCTGACAAAAGAGGAAGTGGGGGAGGGGAGGTGGGAGTGAATGGGGTGCGTTTTTATCTAATTGCAGCTGCCTCACTGTGGCTGTGTGATCTTACCACAGTGACTCTTCCTTGTTCTTTGGTGAAGCCCATACCAGGGAGCTGAAGCATAAGTACATTGACTTATTGGGAAGTCCACCTTCACCTTTGTTATTAGAAAATAGCTCAGAAATTTGATGTTGAAAAATAAGACAAGGAGGAGGAAAAGATTTTTCAGTTGAGAGAAAAAAATGCACATGAACTCTGAAAGGAGGCTGAGTTCTTTGTTTTATAATGTCATCCTGACTATACCTGAAATTACAAGCAGAGATGTAAGGTTTTCAGGGATACCACTGCGGGGGGAGAGATTGGACAGAAGACTTGATTAAAGCCATGGAAATCTACTGTTAAGCTTCCTGTCACCTTAAGAGGCAGTTTAAAACTGTTGAAGTCTTCTGAAAAGAGATACAGCATGATTCAGATGGGGGTCTAAATGATGATCCTCATCTTTCTTTGTAATACATTGGAAGTAAACTGTTGGAGCCTCTATCACATAGCTCTGCTCCCTTGCTTTCTATTTTTCCATCATTTATAAACCACTAAAAAGCTTCGCCCAAAAATATGCTTTTTAAAAAGTGCCTATTTTCTTAGGCTGTCAAAATCTTATAGGAGATCAAAATATAAAATTTACCTTGCTTATTTTTCATTCCCTGTGTGTCCTAGTCAGTTTGGTTTGGTATAACAAAGGACCATAGACTGAGTTGCTTCTAAGCAGAAATTTATTTCTCATGGTTCTGAAGACCAGGAAGTCCAACAGCAAGGTGCTGGCAGATTCACTGTCTGGTAAAGGCTCACTTTCTGGCTCATGGACCATCTTTTACCTGCCTTCCCATGGTGAATGGGGTGAGAGAACTCCCATAGACCTCTCTTATAGGCGCACTAATTCCATTAACAAGGGCTCCATCCTCATGACCTGATCACTCCCAAAAGCCCTCTCTCTTAATACCATCACATTGGGGGTTTAGGATTTTGATGAATGTGGGGCAGGGGCATAAACATTCTGTCCATAACATTTATCATGTGACCTGCAGATTTTTATTGAAAATTCTTACACCAGTCTGAAAGAACATGAGTAGCCACCCACTGAAGACTATATAATACACACAGGAGGAGCCACAATATTGTCATTAGCTTTCTTTCTTTCTTTTTTAAACCTCTTATTCATATAATAGATATTTATTGAGTATCTGTTATGTTCCAGATACCATGAATACACTTGTGAGCAAAACAGACAGAACTCTATGCAGCATATGTAGTAGATTTTTTTTTTTCCGGAAGACAAACAAAACATTCTCATTTTAATCTTGGTTGGCCAGCTTTTATTTGAAAACTAGTTTATCCTTGAATTGAAAGTTTTAATTTAATTAAATGTAAGTCATATCTCCAATTCATGGTCAAGTCAGAAGTGCTTTTATTTATAACAATAATCTGCATTTAAATAGGACTCATTCGTGCCAGTGTCTATTGCATAGTGTGAAAATATCATTTTTGCTAAGTGTATTGTTCTGAATATATAATGTATTGTATAATTAAATATGAAAGTGTTTTAGATTTTTATATCACTTAAAGGAGGAAAAGAATTTGACACATTAAAAGTATTAAACTTTCTGAGTGAGAAAAACAAGCAATTCTGAGCCATTATAATTGCTTTTTAAAGTTTTAATTCCTAAAAGACATTTGCAAGATATTAGAGGTCACACAGTGAGGTAACAAGGCTGACTCCCAACATAATAAAGTCATGTTGCATACCAAAGCCACAAAAGCAGAGAAGAAGTTGTCATTACATACTGGGAATCTTCCAGTATTCCCAGTTATTTCTCTGCTCATGTTACTGTCATTATCCCTTCAGCAGATGAGGACATTGAAATCAGAAAGTTGATACCTCTGTAAATTCTGTTATTGTCAGAATTTGAATGAGCTGCATAAATAATTTTATTAACAAAACCAATTTAATGTACAATAAAAAGGAAAATCTCAATTATAAGCCAGAAATCAGGAAAATCATTGTATTAAATTTACCTGTCAAGGAAGGTCATGGCTATTACACCCCTAACTTTTTTCTTTTGTTCTGTTGAAGCCAAGAGAAAAGAAAGATGTTGCGTTTCACTTTTCTTTTTTCTTTTGAAAGAAATGGACATGAAGAGAGCCATGACTTTGATGGAAACTGTAAGCAGTGCTCACTGTGACCACCCCAGTGAGTGCTCCTTCACAGGGTGCCAGGGGACATCAGGACCTTACACTTCATTGAGACTAAGGGGCTCCTCTGGGTGTCCAGAAATAATGGTTCAGTGAACATCTTTCAGATTACCTGGTGACACCATTAATGATTAGCACCGTTCCTTGGAAGGACTCATCACATTGTTTCGAGTTTCAAATGAAAAATATAAGTAAAAAATTTTGTTCAATAATGAAATGTACTGCAAACATTAAGTCACACAGTTTCCATATCCTGTGTGGTCAGGTGACTTAGTTATAATTTGAAGTGATGATATAGAAAAAGCATGTAGTATTATGCATTTAAAATTAGAAAGAGAAAAACTGGATGCCCTAGAACCATATTTCCCAGTTGTTTAGATTTAAAGGACCAAAATTCAATTTTATTATCTGGAAACTGGCATAGGGCTACCTATTTTATTAAATTTTATTAAGAAAATATGTTCTACAAAAGGCTACTACATTGATTATCACCCCTCTTTCATGGTAAGAATGTAATCCCAGATGAAAAAACAGATGTTTAAAGGGAACATCTTTACCTTGATAAACCACTCTTTATACTCGCGTTCATTTCTGTTGGTGTCGCTAAGGCACCTGGCCACTTGGACTTACATGAACAATACTGATGCTTAGGAACCTCTTCTGTAACCCCATCCTCTGCTGCACTGGACTAGCTTCTTACTAGCTCACATATTCTTTAGCCCAGAATAATGTTCCTGGGATTGTCAGGCAGGTGGGTGCACAGTGGAAGGCTAAGAATAGTGACTGCAAACTGCTGTCAGCTGCCAGCTTTCTGAGAGGAGTCCTTGAGTGCATCTAGAGAGGGCCATGCCTTTTTTCTTGCAAAGCATTTCTGAATTTGTTCAGATGTTCAAAAAAGAACGCAGAATACTGCCCCATCAAACACACGTTGAAGTGTTAGGGTACTTGTAATACAAAGATAAGAGCCTTGACCAGCCATATCTTAACAGATGCTTTACTTCCTGGAGCAGTGAGGGGTATCCAGACAGCTGAATGAGAGAAGTATCTTGAGAAACTGCTCATGAGGTTCCCACCGTCTGGGGAGGTATTTCTGTCTCCAAATAAAAATTGTGGTACTGATATTCAGCTGAGTTTTAGAGCACAAGTATTAACTACCTAAGTAGCAAATGTTTGCTACTCACTCAGACAACAAATCCTCTCTTCCTCCTCTCCCTCCTGAGATTCAGTCCTCTGGATCTGTTCATTTCTTATTGGTCCTCTGTTTTAAAAGCAATGTACACTGTGTGTTTCTGCTTGATAATGAAGGATATCTGTATTTAATACTGCAGACATTCTCATAGCAATTAGAATCTAAGTGACTTTATTATATATGAGATGAAAACTAAAATAAAATAGAAGCCATGTACCCTCTCAAATGGCAAACCCAATAGTGAGATAGTTGGTACTGATGGGCAGTTCTAACATCCTAATCTTGTGGTCTCCATGTTTATTGCTATCTCTGCCATGGAGGAGAAAGGAAAAGGACCAGGAAGACTTCCCAGACCTCATGAACATCAAATGGGGGAGTAGTAACTGTCTGTGCATATTATGGTTGCTCAGAGCTTAGCACATGGCTGCACCAACTTGCAGGGAGGTGTGGGAAATGTGTTCTGTAACTGAGCAGCTTATGCCTGGGTGAAATGTAAGAGCCCTATTGATGGAAAAGTAGAGCCTCCCACCTTTCTTTTGGAGTACTTTTACCTACTGGGTGTTTTGAGAAAACAATGGCAACAAAGAAACAGAGATTAGATGGGGAGATGCAGAGTAGGGGTGATTTTTTTTTTCAGGGAGGTAACTAATACTTTCATTTCTTAATGCTTCAAAATTGGAAATAGGGGCTGGAATTGTGGCTCAGTGGTAGAGTGCTTGCCAAGCCATGTGAGGCACTGGGTTCAATTCTCAGCACCACATAAAAATAAATAAACAAAGTCATTGTGTCCATCTACAACTAAAAAAATTTTTTTTTAAATTGGAAATAACATTACATACTGAAGAAACTATTCTCAAAGTCTTCTCCAGGGATCTTTGAGGAGTTCAGAGACCATTTTCAGGGATTTTACATGGTCAAAGCTGTTTTGATTACAATCCTAAGACATTGTTGGCTTTTTTTCACTCTTGGTCACTCAGGAATGTGCAGCAGAGTGTTCTAAAGGCTGATGTGATATGTAGGACATTCGCTTTCTGAAGGATGATGGATGTGTGCTCCTGTGGGCACCAGTGTAGACCTTCTCAGTTGTAACTCCTAATGAGATAAGTAGTGCGGGGGTAGCCCACCTACGGAAAAGCCTTGAAGAGAACCTATAATCAAGAGCTTGAAAATTGTGACCCTGGAATATAACCCATGCCATCTTCTGAACTTTAAAATCAACCTACTTCTTTAACAACTGGTTTGATTAAGCAAACCTTTAAAAATTTGCAGAAATGAGTTTTAGCTCAGGGTTTAGCCTCTGACTGGAAGAATGTCTTCATGTCCAAAGAAAACATCTTTTTGTTGTTTTTACTTCCATTATAGGATATAGTTTTTCATAACACTTGTTACTAATGACTTGTTAGTACTCAACACTTGAGGGGTACTCAATCAGATCTGAATAGAAAATGACCACTGCTCCTCAGCTTTTCTCTTCTTATAAAAAAAAAAAAATCTCTTTTTATCAACGAGGTTAAAGGTTTACAGAGAACTTGAGGATATTAATATTTCTTTACTCTCTACATGGTATGTTTCATAGGAAAAAATATATATAAAGCAAAATCCTTAGATGCTCTGAATGCTTACTTCAGAATTTCTCAGAGATTTCCTGAACCTCACAAAAAGCAGCCATTCTGAGACCTACAGTTAGTGTTCTCATGTTAACCCAGCATTTCAGTGGGTCAGCTGGATGTGTGTGTGTGTATATATATTCTAGTTGTGGGTGGACACAATACCTTTATTTTCTTCTTATGTGGTGCTGAGGATCCAACCCAGTGCATCACCCTGCCAGGTGAGCACTCTACCACTGGGCCACAACCCCACCCCCTCAGCTGGGTTTTAAATGCTGACATTACATTGTCAAATGCTACCTGAGATGTTGCAGAGTTGTTCACCCTCTTCAAAACCTAATAATGAAGTAAATTTGATTTTACATTAAATATTACTGGCTCTTTCTTGCCTTAATAATTTTGATTTTCTTCAGTGATTCAACTTAAAGAGAACTATGAAGCCCTTGAATTAAGAAACAGGTAACCATTGCTTGACAAGACTTTTGAAATGGCACTTACGAATTATTTTCTATTTGTTTAAATTAGGAAAAGGAAAGAAATTCAGGACAGGCCTTGGAGACCCAATAAATGTCAACTAAAGCACAGTACAGGCCTAAACCTTACTAGCACCTTATTTTAAAAGATGTGTTCCAGTATATTATTTGTTTTAGTAACAGAAATGTTTTCTCCTTCCAATGTACCAGAGTTCTACAATATAAAATGTGTATTTTTTTCTAGTTTTCCTTTTATCTTCCTCATTTTGATCTAATCTATAGTAATTTCCAAACTGCAGGATTAACAACATTTTGAAATTTCCACACCACAATAAGAAATGAATTTCAAAATTTATATATTATACCAAATTTTTCTGTACAATGTTCTGTTCATTCCTATGAATTTACCATTACCGGATATTGGGGATTCTGTGAAATGAATGCTTGTTAGTGTGTACATTTCATGGTGGAATATTTGGGGTTTGAATGAAAGATGTTATTTAAGTTGTTTTCTATCAAGTGATCAGCAGATAATATGGAGTACTAGAGAGTAAATTGAACTCCTGGTCTAGGGAACTGGTTTTTGGCCTAGACCCCTATTATGAAGAAGAGTATATTTGGATAAGTGATTTGAACTACTTGGGTCATAACTTTCTTGACATGTGAGATGAACATAACATCTTTCCAAACCTTTCCAAAAGCCAGGCACTATGGCACATACCTGTAATCCCAGCTACACAGGAGGTTGAGGCAACAGGATTGCAAGTTTGAGGCCAGACTCTGCAACTAAGTGAGATTCTCAGCAAATTAATTTGATCCTGCCTCAAATTAAAGAATAAAAAATACTGGGAATGTAGCTCAGTGGTTAAATTCCCTTAGATTCAATCCCCAGTCCCCAAAACATGCAAACAAAAATCATTTTCTCTTTTTGTGTTATCTCAGATATTTTGTTCCAATAATAGAAAGCTAAGACATTGTTACTATTACCTTTTATAAGGTGAGAAACTTCTCTGGGTCACCTGATATTCTTTTACATCTAGGATTTTTATTTACTTGAAGCACTGAAAAGACAGATAGGTAGGTAGGTACAGGTAGGTAGGTAGGTAGGTAGATAGATAGATAGGTAGATAGATAGTGAAGGATTATGGAAACTAACATTCCTATAACTCCCCAAGAAAATAGAGGGAAGGTGTGGCTCAGGAAGTGGAAAAGGAAATTGGCCAAACATTAAACCTCTCCCAGTGCATTCCTGATAACAGTGGGCCCTAAAAGAAAGGAGTGGATATGGAATGCCAGGCCCTAAACCTTGACCTTCCCCATGTCAACCTAGTCCTGAATGACAATGAGCGAGATTTGAATACTCATCCCTCAGAATTTGGTTCTAACCTGTACAGCTAGCCCATGATGGTCCAAACTGCAGGGTCAAAACTGCACATGCAAGGTTTCCAATGATTACATCATCCTCCTTGTACCCCGTAAGACCAGAATCCCCTCTGTAACTGGTGGCCATTTTCCCACCCGGAAAGTGGACCCAAATGGCACCTGAGTCCACGAAAGAGTAAAGCCTTCTCTGAAACCTTGGAGGTCTGCTTCCTGTCCTTTTGTGCTTATAGATAGATGATTGATAGGAAGGAAGGAAGGAAGGAAGGAAGGGAGGGAGGGAGGGAAGGAGGGAGGGAGGAAGAATAGATAGATTTGTTAAAAATAGGACATCCAATCAGTGTGTAGTTTGGGTCAAGTGTTTGTTGTGGTTCATGGAACTGTACCTTGCACCGCTCACCCAGTTGTCGTAGACCTTCCCTGTAACACAGCCCTCCTTACAGTTGTTCTCTGACCAGAGGTTGCCACTTTCCTCAAGTTTATGTGAAGATTTACAGGCAAAACTCCGTTGAGTACTGCTGAGTCCTCCACTGCCTCTCCTTAGGTCCCCTTTTGTTGCCTCTAGCGAAGGTTTCTCTCAGGCTTTCTGTAGCTCCTTAATCCCACAGGGCTCCTAGATTCTGACCTAGACATCTCATAGCTAAGTCCAGGGTTCAGTGTTTCATATAGCTTACCAGAATTTAAAATTAGTGAAAGGGAAGAGTTGTTAGACTTTCTTCCTAAATTTATCTGCTAGCCCGCCTCCTCCATCTCAACCCACTTCACTCTGGAAGGAGTATTACCATCCTTAAGGGGCTTCTTTTAACCTTCTTCCCATACTGGAATTTCAGGACTTCTTCCTCAAGGCAAAGAGCTAGGAAATCAGCAGGTTTCCCTAACACCCCAAAATTTAGTTTGAGTGTGGTGTCTCTACTAACTACCTAGAGATTCACTTGCATTCTAATGCAGAGCCAGGGGCTTCTTTGTTTTAATTCTACCAGTGGAACCCAGTAAGGAATTTTTGCTTTAGTCTTGCATAACAAGAGGCTAATTAAAATGTCCTTTTACCAATGCAAACGTCCCTCAAGGGAAAATTCAATTTTCTATATTTAAAAAAAAAATTGGCTATTGAGAATGTGTGTGTGTGTCTTATTTATATTTACTTAGCACATCCCATTCAAAATTTTGCCCAAATTTTACACTTTGCCCATACATCTTACCCTTCCTCATAATTTTATGGTGATTTTGTGTGTGATTTCATAACCAGAAACCCACTATGTCTGTCTGAAAGGAAGGGAACCCAAGAGGGTATAGTTTGGTGTCTATATTTCAGGAAGATGTTAAAAAATAAAAGCCCTTAAAACACAAAGTTTTGTAAAATGTTTTTGTCTCCCTTGTTAAATTTTTATTTTGAATCAATTTTCAATTTACAGGAAAGTTCCAAAAATAATAAAAAGAGTATCATTGTGTCCGTAACTGAATTCCCCACTAGTAAGCATTTTATCATCTTTACTTTTCCTTCAGAACCTTTTGAGAATAACTTGCAGATGTCATAGCATTATTATTTTATTTTTCCCGAATATTTTATCAAAAATGTTTATGAGTGTACAAAAAAGTTGAAAGATCCTTGAAGTGAATGTCTCAACCCACCACCTAAATTCTTCTGTTAATATTTTACCATGTGTTTTATCCCAAGTGTTTTACCCATCTGTGTATCCATTCATTCATCCAATATTCCCATTGATTTTTTTAAAAACAGCTTTATTGACGAATAATTTATATGCCATAAGATTGGTCCATTAGTTCTAATCCATGGTCAAATCACAGGAAATCATGTATTTTGTAAGTTCTAAGGAAGCAACGTTTGGGCCCTAGACACTGCCACTGATTTTAAGAACTTCTGTGGTAGTTAAAGTCTGAGAAAATCACATACAATTTTCTGACTCCTAGTTTCAAAATTATGAAATGAGGCCATTGGATCCTTCCATTAATAAATTTCTTTTTGGCTCTAAAATTTAGGAATTCTAAACTTTAGGATCCCTGTTTCTGGTTACTTTGCAGAGTACACCTTATGTGTGCTTTCCTCAGAATTAATCCTGATGACATCATGTGGAGCAAGTTAGCCTGAACATTTAAGGGGATAAAACACTTAAGCCTTAAGGACTCTTGGAGAGGGAATCATTTATACATAGCATTTGCAGTATTCTTCTATGCAATGGAATCTTGCTGTTACTAATGCAGAAGCCTGCTGGTAAATGCTCTGACTGTACATATTAGCCAGCTGGTGGCTGAATTCTGACTATTGAACTACCTAGAATTGGAATAATTAATTTTCCTGAAGAAAGTACATTGTGTTGTAGCTTTTTAGATTTGTGACTATAATCTGTAATCACCAGGGAATTTATTTAGAATTGCAATTATACTAGAGTTGGTAATTTATAGTAAAGAGATGGGAGTTTGCTAAATAGGAGGCACAGAGCTGTGAGTTTTCCATTAATAGTTTTGTGAGCCTTGTACAATACCCAAGCTGTTAGTAAAGAACCATTAGCTAAAGAGTCAGTTCACGGTCCTCTTATCTAATGAAAGCAGAACCTAACATGTTTACCTCGGGAGTTTTCCCATTTATTCTAAATATGGTTTTCTTTGGCATAAAAAAGGGAGCATTACCACAAAACTTTATATTTTAAAAAAGTGTTATTATGAGTAATAGCTTTTCTAGTTATATGGAATTATATTTTTTAATCATATTCCAGTAATACATTCTTCCTACTATGTCTGAGAAGGACATCCATCCTGGATATGCTACATCCTGAAAGGAGTAAAATGGAACTTGACTCCTCTTTTTTGGATAGAAACAAGTTTTTGAAAGAGTGTTCTTACTAATAATTACGAATTATTTTCCAGAGATGTTACATCTTGTCGAGTGTTCATAAATTAGCCAAGAAAGGGGAGCTGACTTATAGAAACCCATTCATGTTGATGAGAAAACTTGATCTTTTCATCCAGTATCACTTTCTTTCTTTTTGTTTTCTAATGAGAGTTTTATGGTTATATAGAGTAGTTGACTCATACATGCCTGGAAATCTTAAATTTGCAACCCTTTACCAAACTTATGGTTGTCACTCTTGGGAGTGATGTGATTTATGACATTCAACTCTTCATGAAACTCAGATACTTGTATGACTAACATTGTTTTAAAAAAGAAAACTATCTTGTTTTATATCAACATTGTATGATTCGGGCTGGGGTTGAGGCTCAGTGGTAGAGCACTTGTCTAGCATGTGTGAGGCACTGGGTTCGATTCTCAGCACTGCATTTAAATGAAATAAAAGTCTATTGACAACTAAAAAAATATTTTTTAAAAAATTAGTGTGATCAAATTTGTAATTATTTTGTGTTAGGGTGAGTATAGTCAAATGATTCTCCATCTTTGGGTTAATATGAGGGGTACACCCGGAACAGAAACCCTAAATACTAGGTATGCTTCAGATCTCAGAATTACTATTTTTTAAATTTTGGAAAGGTTATTTTTAATGAGCTTTTCCATATGTGTGTTTCTGAAAAGAGTATGAGTCACTTTCAATAAAAGTAGGTGAAAGTAAACATCTACAGGATTGTTAAATTTGCATCTTTATCTTAATTTTTTCTCCCCTAAAATGTATTAAACTCATCTCTTAGAACTTCTTGTGAGTTTTCTGTAAATTCTAATTGTTCCTAAGCTGAAAATTGTAGTACAGAAAATGAATATCATTATTTCTTAAACATTTGCTTCCTTTCTCCTTGCAAAGAATTTTACCTGTGATAATTTTGAAATAAACAGATATATAGAGAAATAGATAGATAGATTGACAGATGACAGACTAAGATAGATATATAACTGCTCTGAGGTCAGGAATCCATATATAATAGTTATAAAAAGAAAGGAGAGTTTTTAGTAAATAGAATTGTTAGTTATTTGAAACAAAATATTATAATTGGGGTTGTGATAAAAATAGACTCTTGTTGAAGCATAAAGTTTAAATATTAAGGTAAAACAGCCATTTTGAAATATTCATTTAAAGAATACTCATCCAAGAGAATAATATTAACCAGATCATTCTATTTATTTAATCTTAGGGAGAAGGATATAACAATGTAATCTCATGCTCAGTTCTTAAAAGACTTATTTTAAAAAAGAAAGAGGAAATTCTTTGCCATAAGTGCTTATTAAATTCTCTTTGAGTGCAGTTGTAAAAAAGATTTTATCTATCAAACTTAAAATAGGGGTGTTTAAATAGATTATAGTTTACATGTGAATGAAGATGCGAATTTGACTATCTTTAATTGATGTATATGTCTTGTATTACATTATGCATTAGTTTATTAAAGATAGAATTGAGTCTGAAATACATGTGGTAAGAAAATGCATCCAGAATGCTTAGTAGATATCTGTGAATGGATATATAAATGAAAATATTGAAGTGCTATTTTCTGTAATTTTGGGATTTGTATAGTGAACATACTATACAAGCTATTTTTATCTCATTCCATGTAAAACTAACAGCTCATTTTAAGTATCTGTTGAATATAAGTTATTTGTACTATACTTGATGAAAAGATAAAAGTATATTGAAATTCAGATTTTTGAGTTTTTTCCAAATGATAACATAAATCTAGTTTGATACATAACTATGGATATTGAACACTTTAAAATAATTGCATGTGAATATTTAATATCCCCAAACACTGAGCTAGATGCTGACAGGTAATATTCTAATTATCACTAATTCAAATACTTTATGATCCTTAAATTCCACTCCTTGAAATTTATCATACACACACAAACACACACACACACACACACACACACATACGCACACATATATATGTATGTGTGTATATATATATATATATATGTGCAAAAATGTTTTTCATGGACATGTTTATAATATTAAAATATCTAAAATAACCTTATTGACCAATTTTTGGCGGATGATCAAATAAGTTGTGATACATGTAAATAGTAGAATTCTATACAGGTTTAGAAAATATAGGAAAGCTTTCTCTGTACTGACATGTTGAGGAAAAAGAATGTTTAGAAAAATATGTATATTATGCTCCCATTCATGTAAAGAGAGAAAGTATAAAATGTACAAGTGTGTGTATGAGCTTACATGTATCTTTTATAAGAAAGAAATTGCTTTGGAGAGGGAAAATGAGAAATTGTGATGTTTCCCTGCTGGAAAATGTGAGAGCTTTACGTAAAGATAGAGATGTGGGTGTTATGGTTTGGATCTGAAATGTTCTGCCAAAATCTCATCTGTTGAAAGGATGGCCCCCAATGCAGTAAGACCCAGGGTTGGGGCATTTAGGAAATGATTAGGGTTCTTACCTCATCAATGGATTAATCCAGAAAATGGATAGCTTAATGGACCATTGGGTGGCACCTGTAGGCAGGTGGGGCATGACTGTGGAAGTAGGTCACTGGTCTCTGTGTGTATGTCCTTGGTAACGCTATCTGTCCTAGACCCCTTCTCTCTGCTTCCTGTCTGCCATGAGTTTGGCATCTTTTCTCTGCCACACCCTTCTGCCATGATGTTTCTGCCTTGGTACCTGCTGACCATGGACTAAACCTCTGAAACCAAGAGTCAAAGTAAACTTTGCTGCCCATAAGTTGTTCTTGTCATATGTTTTGGTCACTGCTAACAAAAGGTAACACAGAAGAATACTTTTTGATATATACTATTTCATAGTTTTTTTTGATGAATATCATATAATTATATTGATTATTTTAATAATTAACAATTAAAACGTTATTGTGGGGCTGGGTTGTGGCTCAGTGGTAGAGCACTTGCCTGGCATGTGTGAGGCAATGGGTTCAATCTTCACCACATAAAAAATAAATTAATTAATTAAAGATATTGTGTCCACCTATAACAGTTATTGTGCCTGGCTGTCTCCATTTGTTTATTTAAGATAGGAATTGTTTAGATCCTACAATACTGTGTCTTTTTTCTTGCCGTACTGGAGATTCAGCCCAGGGATTCTTTACCACTGAGCTACATTCCTAAACTCCTTTTTTATTATATTTTAAAATTTTGAGATAGGTTCTTATTAAGTTGCTGACGCTGGCCTCAAACTTATGATCCTCCTTCCTTAACCTCCCATGTCACTGGGATGGCAGGTGTTTGGCACCATACCTGGCCCTATACTGTCTCTACTTTAGTAGAAGCTATAAGTAACCAAAAGAGAATAGGTCAGCTCTTGTTGACTCAAGGAAGAAAATATGAATATCTTAGTTTGTTCAGGTTGTTATAAGAAGATATCATCTGGGTAGCTTAGAAACAAAAATGTATTTCTCAGAGTAATGAAATCTGAGAAGTCCAAGGCCAAGACACCAGCAGATTTGGTGTGTGTTGAGGACCTGATTTCTTACAGGTAGTGCTGTCCTCACAGAGTAGAAGGGTAAAGAACTTTCTGGGGCTTCTCTTACAGGGGTACTAATCCCATTCAGCTCTCAAAGGCTAATACTACATTTTGGTTTTTAGGTTTAAACATATGAATTTTGGGCATACAGAAATGTTCAGACCAAACAAATCAATAGGACATTTTATTTTTTATTAAGTAAGATGTAATGACTTAATAATATTTCATAGTTTTGACATTCTAGCTGTAAGTAGTTGGCTAAGTGTCTGTTTAGATTTGAATCTGAAAAAAATCAGTGAAACTTTTGATTTATATGATAGTTATTAAAATTGATGTTTAAAATTTGTATTTCTACATGAATATTAAAGAATTTCATTAAGATGAGTGAGCTAAGAATAAACCAGAGAGAATAGAATATTAAAGCATTGTATGAGTTAGAAAAACTATTTTTTAAATGCTTATCTTCTTATGCTATGAAGTGAATTGATCAAATACTTGCACTATGAAGGCATAGACTGTAGGATACATGGTTGATTAAGAGACAGTTTTATCACTTGCTGAGTCTTTTTAGCTCTGTATTGGCAGGTATCACTGCACAACCTTATTAAAGTTAGAAGTTTTTCTGTAACTGAAACCCAGTCTTTACAAGTATATTTCAGATATAGAGTGATTTATCTTCCAAAGGATCTGTAATTTCTTTAATGTGTTAAACAATACAGCAACCAAAAAGCATTTACATACATCTTCCTTGCAACTAATATTAAAATTTAAGCATCTTATGAAGTATTTATATTTTTTTGATAATCAAGAGTTTAGAAACCAATGTAAGAAGATAGAGCGAAGTGCATACTTAAAGGAACAGATCTCATTTCTTTTAAATGTCAGGCAGTAGAGCCCTGGGACTATTTGACATTAAGAATTTTAAATTAAAAAAAAAGTGTTATTTTTTCTAATCACAAAATAACCTGTTGGAAGTAATTTTGCTCAATGCTACCATAAAACTAGGTTATTGTTTGTATAATATCTTCTCTTTGAATTTCAGTAAAGTGTAGGATAGAAAAAAATTGTGTTAAACAATGGTTTGCAGGATGCACATGCACTTAACTTTTCTACTAATGCATATAAGAATATGTGGTCACCATCCTATGTTTCATTCCATAAAATATGATGTTCTTTTGGTCGTACATACAAAGGTGTTGAGTGATCTGTATGAAACTATTTTACTTTCTGAAACTGCAAAAATAATAGACTATCCATTGTTTTATTCCTTTGGGTATACAATAATTTTAAAATATGTGATTGGCATATTGCAAAGAGGGTTAAGTGATATCATATATCTGTGTTATCACTACACCAGGTTTATTGTCTCTTCTAACATCATGCATGTTCTTCCAGTGGGTGACATTATAATTCTTCCTAAGTAACAATAACAACAAATGTGTGCATACTTATATTTAATGGGATTAAAAATTATTAGGGCATTCTTTAATATGCACATTCACTATGTGGCATAATCTATGGGGAACATTAGAGAACATACCAGCACCATCTAACTTATTTTATCCATCCTACAAACTGAGGATATAAGAACTACTTACATCATGTATACATCTCATTGCGATTCAGTGTCTAGCTCGGGCTAATGTTTGCTCAAGACTCTTTTGAATCTTCTAAGCAGACAAGGCCTAGGTGTGAGATCAGAGGCCTGAGGCTCAGATGCCGTGGCCTTCACTAAGAAATTCAGTGAAAGGCACCCCACAAGAAATGCGGAAGTCTGATGTATGAAAAGTGTGTGCTGGTCATGCTCAAGAGGACCAGAAGCAGGTATTAATGTGGATCACAGCAAGGAATCAAGAACCATGAAGGTGAGAGCACAGACTGTCAGGAGCATCAGCCAGGGAGCAGGAGAGAGCAAGTTACGGCCGGTATTGAGTCATGCCCAGTAATAGCTGGTGCTTGGCTGGTGAGGGTAGAGTTCAAGAGGTACATTTTCCTGACTGCTTATGTGCAAGGGCAGTATCGTTTTTGTCAGCATAATAACAATAATATGTACAGGGAAGTTAATCTACTTTAGTCACTCAAATGTTAATCTCATCCAGAAAAATCCTCCCAGACACACCCAAAATAATTTTTGATCAAATGACTGGACACCCTATGGCCCAGTCAAGTTGATATGAAATTAATCATCACAGGGCACAGTCGCAGGGAGAACAGCAGAGATCCCCTCAATAAATATGTAGAAGAGAACCTTCTGAGGACCACCTTTACAACTGGGTGTATCAAGTCACACAGATTAGTCCTGCAAAAGTCCTTGAACCTCTCTTAGCCCACCCCTCTTTTCTTAGATTTGGTACGTGAAAGCTACTGGGAGAACCCAAGAAGTTGAAGGAGCTGTCAGATGGAATCCAAGCCTCCTTCCATCTTCCTTTGAGAAAATGCATTTATATGTTATAATGTAATGAACTATGTTAACACATAGCCTCCAGGGTTCTTCCTACACATACATGATGTCTTTCTTATAAATACACAGGATGTGTCCTGGGTTTAAATCTTTCTACCCGAAAACCTTTCCTTTGTCACCCCCCTCCTTCTGTGTTTCACTAAGAGGAAATAGCAATTCATTTAATAAAATTTCAACTTCAGAGCATCACTTTGCTTCCATTAGACTTTCTGAGCAATGAGAATTTTCATATACATTCTTGTATTTGATCACTTGGTGATGTAGGGTGGTTCCATGTGAAATGTCTGATCTCACCATGATGGAGTGACAAAACCCGCCATTTGATATGGTTGAATGTAGTTCAATCATTAAACCTACTTTTGAGATGCAGACAAGTGAGTCTTGAACATGACTGTAAACTGCTTAAAAATGAGGGGAAGAAAAAGTAGTGGGCACACACCTGTAATCCCAGCTACTTGGGAGGCTGAGGCTGGAGGATCACAAGTTTGAAGCCAGCCTTGACAACATAACAAGACCGTGTCTCAAAATAACAAATATCTAACAAATAAAGCTGAGGTAAAAACTCAAGTTTTGCTGGCCAAGAATGCATGAGTCCCTCAATTCAATCCTCAGTACCACAGAAATTTAAAAAAAAAAAAAAATCCTAAAACTTTTAGTAATTATAGAGCTGACCTAGGTCTGTGACTAAAAATTATGACTTTCCCCACCCTGCTACTGTCAAACTGGCAGCCAACAAATCATCCATAGTTTACCCAATTCAAATAAATGCTAATCCAAACAGGATGAAATTAATCTGGGATTTTAATGACTCAAAACTGTAGATGTCAGTATCTTTCTCTCATTTTGTTCCTAACATAGTTCCCAATTCTTATTCTTCACAAATGAAGAGTAAATATTGGAAATTCTGAAGTCACCATAATTTGTGGTCACCCCCCTGGCAGTAACACCTGAATTTGTAACAGTTATGCCTTTCTAATCATTAATTTTCAAAAATTTTTAAGGCTTAAGAAATCTTTGAACACAAAGAATTATTAGAACATAGAAGGTAGTAACTGTGGTTTTCTTATAATTGTATTTCTAATTATTCACTTCAAATTATGCAGTAAACCTCTGTGATAGCTTCCAGCCATCTTTGCTGAATATGCATGCATTTTGGAAAAACGAGTCCCCGAGTTATTTACAGAAATACATATTTTATTGATTTCTCAAGCTTCATTTTGAGATAGTACTGAGATTGCTCTCAAATATTGGTAAAAGTGGAGACATCAAAATTTTTATAAAGTGCCCCAAAATAATATTGCTGAGAGTTTTTGGCAGATCAAGTCCACATGTTTGCTCATGGAGATCTATTTTCTTATAAATAAAGCTGAGCAGGGAAGCATGAAATTGAGAGCGTTTTGAGGGCCTGTTAGAATTGAAGTCACTACACTCTGCTCACTCTCCATGATCCTGCTTTTGTGATTTGTCTGAAAAATGGGGAAAAGGAGTGAGTTCAAGAAGCAGCCATTACATCTTCCTGCCTGAGTCCTCTATAGGTTATAGTGGCAGCTTATAGGGTCAAGAAGAAGTGGGGAGGCAAAGAGGGGTCAAGCTCCCCAGCCTCATGTGGTAGAGGTGAAGAACAGCCCCTTAAGGTTTCTGTAATTGTTGATGATCTTTGATATATATATATATATATATATATATATATATATATATATATATATATAAATGAAAATGTAAAATAAGATACAGTAAAATAAATGGCTTAATTTAAAATATCAGGACATTTTGCACACCCCCTTTTTAAATTACTTCCATTTTCTAAACAATCACAGTCCATTTTTAAAATAATCCTCATAGAAATGTTGTCACAGAAAGGGAAATGGGGGGGGGGTGGAATTAAGAAAAGATAACAATTCACAAATGGTGATCACATAGCAAATTCAGCTCCTCTATGGGGTATCCCTTTCATTTTTATTGGAATGTGTCAAAGGTATCTTAGAAGATACCTTTAAATGTGCCTTTGTAAAACTGAGTTTCCTGGGATGGCTTCTTTGAGAGAATCATCATGATCCATTGTTTCTGAATTCCTTAATGGCTCTTTCTCATTCTTAAGAGGGTGTAGTAGCCATCTTCCATCTCAGAGGTAAGTTAGAACAAGTAATCAGGTCTTGAATGAGTCCCTACTAAGCCCAGCCCTGCTGGAGCTGAGGAGAAAGAATAAATGCCATACAGTCACCAGCACCAAGAATCACAGTAGCTTTTGGTCCATTGTAGCAGAGGAAATTTACAAGATGCTAAGCAATTAATGTTAAGTGGCATGTTACTAATATAATTACAGTTGAGGGTTCAGAGAAAAGTAAATTCACCACAGGTCAAAGCGTTTGTTGAAGTGTTTGTAGAAAAGAGATGGGAACTATCTTGGGCTGCATGTTGACTTAGATACTGGGAAATTGCATAGTCATATTTTAAACTGGGATTTGTGTTAAAATCTTTAAAGGAGGGAGGGGATACTCCACTTTAAATGGCCATAGGAAGAAGTGGCAGAGGATTAGCAAGAACTGATAGTTGAGTGGTCAGTGAGTGAATGAGTTAAAAATGTACTGTTAAGCAGGTTTTTTTTAACGCTCCATTTTCTCTTGCCCTATTTAAAGAATAATTCTATATTCACATGCCTGACATTGAAGAGAAGCTTAGCATCAAACCCATACAGTCTGCATGAGGAGGAAAGACTAGGGAAAAACTTTTAAAATTTAAAAGTTTTTAAAAGTATAAAATGTGGGCAAACCAGACACATAGAATACTGATTTCATACATCAGAATAGATGAGCATTCAGTCCATCCGGTAATGAATTCTCTGCTGTATATTCCATGAACAGGAAAATTTTTCAGGTCTCATCTCTTTTTTCTTGCTGCTTCATAAAAGCCTTTATTAAACATTTGACATAAAATCATACCATCACGGATGGGCTAAAGAGCTTTGCAGTTCTCATCTGGCTTCACATTCATTTAGAGACTCAGTTATTCAGCTGTTCTTGTTTGAGTGCCTGCTCTACCAGCTGGGTTCCCAGGCTGTGGGATATTTCAGCAGGTGAAGTCGCTAAGCTATACAGATATGTATCCATACACATGTCTATTTGGCTTCTCATCTTTGGGGAGGAAGCTCTCTCAATGAACTGTGCTAACAGAAAGAATAGAAATGGAGGAAACTGGCAATTAAAGTGAATTTTAAATTTGTATCCAGATTTCAACTTGTCATTCCCCTGGTTCCTAGGCTGGCTAAGATCCTATTTACCTAATGTGGGGAGGGAGAAGTGACTTACTAATAAGGACTCTTTGATCTTTTGCTTTGAATCCTTTGTAGCATTTGGAGAAGTTAATAGTTCCTTTGTGATTCATTCCTAATGACCATTTTGTAGAATAAACCATAATTTTATTTTTTAAATATAGATATAATGGGAAAGGAAAAGTCACATTGTCAATTCTTGTTCTGTCTGTAGCAACCAATTCAAGTCATGATTACACTCCTAGACTCTTTGAGAAGGACAAAATATTCTGAACTAATGGCTTTGAACTCTCAGGTAAAACTAGAATTTTTTTTTTTTTTTTTTATTGCCAGAAAATCTCCATGATGGCTCTGAAGAACATTTTGCGTTTTCTCGACCAATACAAATATTTCTGATACAAACTGAAGACACAACATGTTTTAAGGGACTCTTTACTAAACTTTCCTGAAATATTAAAGTAAAGATGCGTGAATTTCAATTTGATTATCCATTCTTCATTGCCGTTTATTATCATGGGATGATAAGTAGTTTGGTGCTCACCTTGAATGTGAAAGACCCTCAGCAAGTTCAGGCCCTGGCAGTGTTGTTATTGTCCATAATGTTATTGTGCAACCACTCTCAGATAGCCATATAAGGGAAATTGGAAAACCTTAATGATTAGTCACAAATTATAAATTTGGAAGAATGTGAGATAGAATGAATTGTGGTGTTCTGGGCTCTCAAATTTATTTTTGTGTCACATTAATCAACCACACAATGTATAAAATATGGATACCAGACAAAATAAATATGTGGCATGCTTCTTTCATTGTTTTATTTTTAAACACTATTCAAATGCTATAAATCAGTGCTTTATCTCTTACTGACCAAAAAAAATAGGAAGTCACAAAGACAAATTGTTAATCATACACAATAGGTCAAGAAATGCAAAAAAGCCTACCTTTTACAATTTCTAGCAGATCTGTTACTAACGTTTGGAAATGCACTTAATACCGGTGAATCATAATGAAATAATAAGCATGCAACCCTTTGATGAAAATCATCTTCCACTGACATTATGCATGTGAACCACATGACATCACTGATGTAGAAAACTTTCTAACACATTTATTTTACTCTTTCAATGCATGTTTTCAGTATTGTGTTTTTTAATGAATTATGGTTTGGATCTGGAATGTCCTTCCAGATCTCGTTTGCTGAAAGTGTGGTCCATAGCTCAACAGTTTAGAGGTGCTGCTGTTAGGCAGTGCTGGATCATGAGGGCCTTGGCATCATCAGTGGATTGATCTGCAGGTAGAGGGATGGACCACTAGGGGTGGGACCTAGTTGGAGGCAGTAGGTCATGGAGGTGTGCCTTGGAAGGTTTCATCTTCTCCCCTACCCTTTCCTCTCTCACTGTTTTCTGGTCATTAGCCACACAGCTTTCCTCTTCCATGCCCTTCCACCATGATGTTTCCAACTTGGAACCAGCTGACCATGGAAAGAATTCTCTGAAACTGTGAGACAAAATAAATCTTTCCTCCTCTACGTTGTTCTCATCTGGTATTTTGGTCACAGTCATAAAAAGTTAACTAACATAGTACATTCAGTGCTTATTATATCCCAGTCACTGTTCTTCACATATGTTAAATTACTTGATTTCCATAACATTTAATGAGATAGATATTATTGTCCTCATTTTACACAGGAGGAAACTCAGTCATAGAGAAGTTAAATAATTTTTCTGAAGTCACATAATGAGACTCCAGAGTCTGTCTTCATAAGCACCTCATGATTCTGGCTCTCAACTAATTGACGTAGAATTAAGTATTTTGCACCATGAATTTCAAGATCGATTTTCACACCTAAGCATGTATGCAAGCATACTGCAACTTAGATGTTCAGTACTAACGTATCGTTATTATACAAAGGGACACTCTCATTTTTCTGTATCTGGATGTAAGAAGCACCCATTTTATTTAAAAAAAAAAAAGATTAGGTGAGAATATAGATGAGGTGAGAAGAATGTAATGGCCTATTTAAATACAGTCATCTATGCTCTCAGATTAAAACTTACTTAACCAATGTGATAACAAAATCATTTCGTGTGTTTCTTTACCAAAAGAAAAAACAAAAGTGTGACTAGCAGAAATGTCAGGAGAGTAAAGACAGACAGACTTCTTCATGTTCCAGTGTAGAAGTGGGAAGTATGCTCTGGAAATACAGACAGATAAATTCAGTATCTCTCCTTTGCAATAACCACAAATAGATTATGGGAAACTTTCAAAGAACAGGATGGGGGATGTAGATCAGTGGTAGAGCATTTACCCAGCACACCTGGATTCAGTCCCCAGTACTGCCAAAAAAGAAAACAAAGAAACTTCAAGACCAAATTGATGCGTGTTTCTTTAGGTATTTATAGTTTAAGTCCTTACAGGTGGAAAATTGTATGGTCTTTCCCCTTTTGAGAAAGAATAGGAACAGTTAATGATTTATTATCTGTTAAATTATCAGGAAATTTAAGTGGTGATGGCTCAGTTTAGGTGGACAGATTTCACACTGTTCTATATGTGACTGAACATTTTTTAATTCATAAAGGAGACTCCATTGGGCTTCCTCTGTGCCAGGCCTTATGCTTTCTGAGGGCTGAAATGGGAATTCGATGAGTGAGGCCTTGCTCTCCCATGGAGCTGTGTGGGAAAGCCACAGATCTACAATCTTTAACTTACAGTTTCCACCAAAAATGTTTGCAGACATTCTCCTTCATTGTTCAAATCATGTTTAGAGGCTCAAAACTTCCTTTAATGAAAATATGTAGTGAACTTCCTCATTTTTGTTGCTGTTGTTGACTAGATTGTTTCCATCATTACCATCTGTATCACCCCATCTTACCTTGCTGAAAAGTCACAGCACATTATGAGAGATGTCAGTGGTACAAATGTGCTCTTTCTGTGTGCTAAAAAAAAAAAAGAAAGAAAGAAAAGGAAGAAAGCAATATTTTGAACATTGTTTACAAATCTGGAAGAGAGCATAGAACTCTCCTCACGTGAGATTTCCTCAAATACAGAAGACTAAAGCAGACACCCACCATCTAGCCCTGACCTAGCACCCATCTCATAGTTGGCAGAGATGGCAACTATCTCTGCCAACTTACATACTTACTGAGTGAATGAATGAGTGTCTGAGTGAGGAACACATGTGTTTTAAGGAGACACAGTTAAAGTACTATCACTACTACATTTCAATCCAGTGAGGCTTTTTGAATTAATTCAAGAACTTGAACTTGGAAAGCAGAGTGCTTGGGTTGGAACTCTGGCTCCACTATCTTCTGCTTGACTTTGGCCACAAGACACAGATATCCTGTGCCCCAGCTTCTTCCCAGGTAGACAGAAGATAATGCTAGTCCTTCCACAAGGCCAGATCCCTGTCTTTTAGTCTTCATGTTATGTCAGAACTTCTACTGGGAAACTGGACATTGAGAGTCAACTCACTTCATTCAGTTGGCTCCTGGGCAGTTTGAAATGCAGTGTAAAATACATGGTAATTCTATTTCCCTAAAAGGGAAGCATCTGGTCCCTTGAAACCATATAAACACAGATCTTACAACTATGGTTCAGTGAGTGCTGGAGTGAGAATATGAGGAAGTGACCAGGTAGAGGTAAGTTTTAGAATAATCTCTTTCAAACAAGGCCTTATTTTTCTTTTTATCTTAAGTGTCAACAGGTGATTAGTTATTACTCAAGGAAATTTCTCTGTATTTAGATATGAGAAAGAGACATTTTTTTAAATGTCTTGAGAACTGCCTTCTCAAATGTAGGTGAAATGCGAAGAAAGCTGTTGTCTCAAAATGGTGGCAGCCACATGTAACCAAACCTGCAGGTACTGTGAGAGTGGACTTCCAGGCAACAGCAGGCAGCTGGCAATCCACTGGTAGTCTGTGGCCATGTGCTGGCTATCAGCAGATGATTGGCAGGTGGACCTCGGGAGGTGGGTGATGGGTAGGTGAAAGGTAGACGATGGGCAGGCAAGAGGTAAGCAAATGGCAGTAGTCCATATGCTGGCAGACTGCAGGTAATCACAGGAGACAAATGGGGTAAACAGCAGGGGCTCGATAAGCAGCAAAAACTGCCTCACCAAGAAACAGATATCCTCTGCTTGAAATCTGAGTTATGGAGCGACAAGGAATGCAGCCTCCCTCTACTCCACCATCTTGGATCTTGTAACCTTAGATTTGTAAAAATAAAGCCCAGCATACTTAAACCAAGATGATCATAAAGCCATTACTCATAATCTGTACCAAAAATTGAGAGTAGGAGGAATGTCAGGATGCCACATTCTCTGTATTTAAACATGGCATGTGTGTAGTATACTCTGTGAAGTGTGGACAGGCAAGTTTAGAGCCAGTCTCCAACAAGACACTGAGATGTTTTGTTTAAAACTTTGAAAAAAAGGTCATGACACCCAGATTTCTCTGTGGGTTCACCAGGAATCCAGAGTCACAAACGACTGATCTCACTTCAGCCTTTATAGACTTTTTAGACCAGTAGACCTGTTGATTTCTATTGAGGGTGGGCAGCTCTATCAGAGTCAACTGGAGACATTTTTAACGAGTCTTCACAGTCCTGTTCAGGTTCAGTTAGCACCTGGGGGAGACACCATTCTCCCCAAACCCCTCTCCAATGCACATACAATCAGGGGGTCATAATCTGTGATGTCCATTCATACTCCCTGCCTCCCAGAAGCACTGCTTACTATAACAGCCTAGGGATGGAGCGGGGATTAATGATTGTCTGCAAGGATTATACCTGTATGCTCCTGATGAAGATTTGGAGTGCATTTTCCTGTCATGCTTCCAGGTTTAAGCACAGAATCTAATCCTTAGAGGGTACTACAGAGGGGGGAAAAAGGGAAGGAAAGAGTTGTATTATCATATTTTACCTTAATTACTTTAGAAAAGTACTCTCACTGCTTCAGTTTTCTGATCTATAAAAGAAATGGATAATCATAGGGTAAGAGGAATAATAGATGAACTGAGAGTTAAAAATACAGAGATTGATATAGCTTCATAAAGTGTCAACATATATGAATAGCAAACAATTGTTGGCAATTATTAGCCATTATCATTCATCATAGGAGATCAAGTTCCACTTTAGTTTGTAATTGTCAAGCCAAATTTGGAATAATATGTCTTCTGGAGGCAGCATATTTTAAGGGAAACATCAGTAAAATAGAATGTGAAGTACTTAGGTGATGGACCCCAGGAGTTTGAAGGTCCCATTGCAGCATACATGGGACCTTAAAGACTTTGAGTAACAACTGTTCAATGGATGGATGGAAAGAAGACACAGGGCACTGCAGTTTGCAATCCTTCCAAGTCTACCATGTGCAAGTCCAACGAAATTTGGTATTTGAAATTCAAGGTGACCCAGGCAAGGAGGACAACCACAGGTCCATGTTTCCCCAGGCATAGTTTATGTCTGTGTAGTTATTAGTTTTCACTTTGAAAAGTGTATCTGTTTGTATAAGAAATTTTACGGGAGCCCACGTTGAGATTATTGTGTTACAATATAGAAGAGTTGTATTCACAGTGATCAAAGGACTAATGTACAAAGTGGGTGGTTTTTCTAATGTCATAGGAGGATGCCCTTGGAAATTATGAGTTGATGTTACTGGAAATACCCAATTTGATACAGAATGGCGATTTGATATACAGGATGATTAATTCACTTGATAGGAAGTTAGATGTACATCATGATATCTATCATATTAATCTACTAGATTGCAATTCCTAGTTTCTTTTGTGATTTATGTGCTACTTTTCTGTAAAAACAAATAACTATAATAACTCTGAAATTACATTCTTATTTAAGCCAATTGTCAATCCTCTAAATAAATCAGTCTCCTGCATGGCCTGAAAACATTTGAAATCTGTGCTGGTATTTTCGTATCACTTTTATTTTTTAAATTTCCTGAATGAAAATAGAATTCATTTTTCAAAACAGGTAATCTAATATTTTCTACTTGACTTCTTTTTCATTTTCTTCCATATTCAGGGAAAATGCTGTTTATTGCACCTTCTCAAATTGAATGATCTGGAAATCTATGGCATAATCTAAATTAATAATTAGGCCATATCTTACCCTCTTATAAAGATGGGCTGTTTTGAGATTTGTAACATCTAGGTCGTAAAGTCTTACTTGGAGAGGACATCTGGATAAATGTCTACTTTCGTGGGACTGTCTTCCACAGCATGCTTATTTATTGTTGTTGTTCTTAACGTACTTTTGGAACTGAAATAACTAGATGGAAAATTATAGTGGAGGAAAATCAGCTGTCAATTACTAGCAATGTAGTTTAGGACTCAAGGTTATATTTAATTAACTTCATGGTGGTTTACAAATCACCCATGTTTGACAAGCAGTAAGCATGCTTTCTTCTTCACTTTTCTCTCTTTCTTGTGGTTTAGAGACTGATACATTTCAGTTGAGGGAATTCTTCATCTACCAGCTATTTATTGAGTGCCTCCTGTGTCTGTGCAATATGAACTGAGTTTTGGGGCTGATAAAATAGTAAACAGCAAAAAGAAATTCTTGCTGTCATGTGTCTTACTTTCTATGGATTTTATAAGACTTGTAAAGGGTCTTGCCCCAAATTCTCTATCAACTGCACACCCAATGGGAGAGGGTCTTCCTTCTTTGTATCCCTGTGTCACTGAAGTATACCCATGGCATATCTCTACAATGCGCAATGGCACACCCCTAGGGAGAGGCATGTCAGAATGAGGATGGTGGTCTTGATAGGGCTTATTTTAATCCACTTTCTATTGCTGTAACAAAATAGCCAAGGCTGGATACTTTATAAAATAAACAGGTTTATTTAGTTCACAGTGCTGGAGTTTCAAAGAGCATGGTCCTGGCAACTTTTAGTAACTTATGGTGGATCTCATCATAATGGCGGGAGCACATGCAAGAGTGGCAAGTGGCACATGCACAAGAGACACACAAGACTTCCTTATAGAAACCTGTTCTTACAGGAACTAATCCAGTTCTGTGAAAACTACATTAATCTTTCCCTAGCCAATACCGAGAATGACCTCATTTCCTTCCTCAGAGTTCCACCACCTCTTAACATCACCATACTAGGGACTGAGCTTTCAGTGATTGAACCTTTGGGGGACATGCTCAAATTATGTCTAAACCACAGCAGGTTTCAATGCCTGTTGCAGTGGAAAATGTCCTCAGCTGCATGCACTCCTTTCAAAGTCAATTATGCCTTACCCTGCAGAACAGTGTTCAAGTTTCACAACCTTGACCACCTGTGCCCTGAGGGTCTTCAAACTCCTTTTCAACCTTATCTCCTATGACAGCATGGCATGTGCTTGGTCTTTCCCCCAATACTTCACACACTGGTACTTGGGCTGCTGTCTTGCTCCCTATGACCCCTGACTACTGACAGCCATCACCCTATTTTCCTTCCAACTCCAGTTCTCCCTGCTTTATGGAGCCTGATCTGGTCTCATGAATGATGTGCATTCTTTTCTCTTCTTGAAGCTTCTAACTCATGGCAAATTTTATTTTGATTCTTGATGTTCTTAACTAATGCCACATACTAGCCCTTTAGCCTTCAAAGGCAGAGTCAGAGTTTTCTTTATGCTCACCCAACTGTCTATAGAGTACCTGCCTTGAAATTCCAGGCCTTCATGAAGTATTTTTTAAATAGAAGGAATCCATCTTCTGAATCAATATTTATGAAATGCTTTCCCATTTACCATTCAATGACTGATACATCATTTTCTTTCCTGCACCTTTGTTCCCATATTTTCACATTGGTACTATTTCTTATCCTAAGCACTATAAAGTGACAAAAGCAAATAATATGTAGTTACTGTATAGTTCAAAAGAAAGGATCATTAAATAAATCAGCATTGTCTTTCTATATTTTTTCTCCTGGCTTCAAATCTTCTTTTGAAATGTAAAGTGTTTTTACACAATTTTATAAGGAGGGTTGCTGAAATTAGTGTTAACTTCTACTCTCTGAATTTCCATGTTGACCCAAACTATTTGAGGTTCTTTCTAGCAGGCTGCTTTTGAAAACCAGAGCTCAACAGAGTTCCTGAGCATAGCAATATATACCACCCCCTTCTCAAAATATTCTTCTGATGGCATTTTTCACACAAATAGTAGGAGGAATGAGGGGAAGTCAGAGAGAGAGACTTTTCAGAACTATGGAGGGACATGTGTAGTGAACCCCAACCTTTAAGAACCAGAAGTGAGGAAAATGGAAGTGCCTGAAATTAGTTCTGCACATCCACGATACCTAATATCATAGGCATGTTAGTCAGCTTCCTGTAGCTGTAACAAAATACCTGAGATGAACAACTTAAAAGGAGGAAAGGTTTATATCTACTCACAGTTTCAGTCCATGGTAGCTTGGCCCCATCACTTTGGGCCTGTGATGAGGCAGAACATCAGGGTGATAAGCACATGGTGGTTCAAAGCTGCTCACTTCATGGCAGCTGGGAAGCAGAGAGAGAGAGAGAGAGAGAGAGAGAGAGAGAGAGAGAGAGAGAGAGAGACAGAGAGAGAGAGAGAGAGAGAGAGAGAGAGACAGAGAGACAGAGAGAGACAGAGAGAGAGAGAGAAAGGAAGGGGCCAGGGTCAAAATGTATGCCTCAAGGGCACACCCCCAGTGTCCACTTTTTCCAGTAAGACCCCACCTCCTAAGGTCTATCACCTCTCAAAAGCACTATCAACTGGGCACCAGGCTTTCACACCATGAGATTTCTGGGACCTTTAAAATCCAAACCATGTCCAAGAGTTTTTGAGATCCACCATACTCCTCTTTTGGCTCAGTTGTGGCCAGCATTTAATGACTATCTACTATACCAGATGTGGTAATAGGACAACAGTTTCACTGTTTACATATGGCATTTTGACTACCTTTTGGTAAAGGTAGACATGACAAGATTCTCAAACTGAAGGGCAACCCTAGAGTTCTCCCTAATGTTTCCCTTGTTGCCTTCAACAGGCAGTCCCAAAGTCCTCATGACTTCCTTATTGATATGTCTGGAATCCAGTCCTCTTTGCTAACCTCCCTGTCTGCTGCATGCTGTCCTCTCCTCTAGGTGTCTGCTTGCCCATAGGTTGAAAACCTTTCCACCTGTGCTTGGTTTTGCTACTTATGATTGTTATTTTAAAGATTCCTATCTGGTTGTGTCCCCCACCCACCTGAGTCCTCTGGTTTCTCCCCAGCCCAAAACATTTGGCACTTTTTCTTCCTTCGCTTGGCTGTCCTGGATCACATTTCTTTCTTTCTGCTTCATCTTCTACTTCTCTCTTCTCTCACTGGAACCATTGCTTCCTTTGATATTGGGATTCCTCATACTGGTTCTGTCAATTCATCTTTCGTACCTACTCAGCGGACTCCCTTCTGTAGTAACAAAACAAACAGACAAATGCAAACACAACATTATTCAAGTTGGGTTTCTTTGTCCATCTTGGTGTTATAGTGGGTTCTTACCTAGTACCTGCCTGCCTTTCCTTTTTCTGATTATCTATGCTCCCAGGAAGTTTTTCTCTTCTGTAGCTGTCTACACTCAATCTGACTCTATAGTGTGGCTATTGAATGAGTAAGTGAGTGGATGAAGTGAGTCAGTTACATTTTGAGCCATTCCTGGTTTGGGCCACCAATTCATAAAGATCACATATCTCCCCTGTGGAATGACCCCTTGGATATTTCTTTACAGTAGATCATTATAAATTTTATTGAAAAAAGTTTTAACTTTGAATTTTAGCTAGAGGGAAGGCAGGACAGTGTGATAAAGGGAAGATGGAAGTCCGTTTTAAAAGAAGGAGTTGGTTCTGATTAGTGATATTTCTAGAATTTTTTGCTAACAACTTATAATTAATAATTAAATAAACTGCCCATCACAACCCAGAATGTATATGCATGTGTGTGTGTGTGTGTGTGTGTGTATGTGTGTGGTCAAAAATTCATTTATTCAGCAAGCATTCACTGAGCACTTAACTATGATTCTTCCTGTCTCATCTGGGGAGACAAATAATAATAGAAACATATTAGATCATAAGTGATCTTGAGATAACAATGGATGGAGGATATATATGTTCACATACACGTGAATCTTCCCATGTGCACTTACATATAGTCTACCTAATATATTTATATATAGATATACATATATATCCCATGTAATATATATGTATATATGTACACACACATATATAATTGAAAAGAGCCTCATAAAATTATTCTTACCTTTATAATGGATAATGCACTGATTTTGTTTCTCTCCTACTGTTTTTTTATTTCATTTTTTAAAATTCTGGTTGCAACTGACTATTGATTTTATGACACAAAAATGTATTGAGATTCATGATCAGAAAAATACTGGTTTAGTAAACACAAAATGTGTGACCACAGGCAGTCAATATCTTTGTAACTGGGTGGACAGAGACATCAGGAACTTGTAAATATTCCTATACAATTAATGATAAATATCTGTTGTAGAAAAAGTCCATGTTTTATCAAACTTTTTATTTCAAATTGGATAACTCAATATCATCATCTTCTTCAGCTTTTTGGTAAAAATAGTAAAATCTCACCATTTGCAAATGAACTGAACATTTCAATGTCTGTAATGATGTAGGGAGTTACTCACTAGAGTGCTTCATAAACCTTAGAAAACCCTTCCCAAAGGTAAAATAGTGGCCCAATTCTTGAGAGTCAGGCAATAATGAAATGCAGACATGGCATTGGATTCTCATTGGAGAATGTGATGTGTGAAATAGTCAGAATAGTGGCAACTGAAAACAATTTACATTATAGCATGCTGAAATCAGATGAAACCTAGCCCCTTTTTCAATTCATTATACTATCTACCATTGAATGGTTTTACTGAATGTGTATCAACTCAAGATTAATAAGAAAATAAGTATATTTTCCATTTTGGAACTAAAAATATGTTTCAACTTGAAAATTATCCGCACAGAGTCATAAATCATTAGCGTTCTGGGGAAATTTTGAAGTGCTTTGAAAATTCTAAGCATTGCATGTACCCCAGTTCTATCCGTGTCTATCAAAATTGGGATGAGGGTTATAATTTCTGTTCTGAAATTAAAAACACAGTTTAATTAATAATGTAGATCATCACTTATGCAGGAAAAAATAATATTTTAAAAGTTTTTTGTTTATCTCTTTTATTGGCCATTTTCAGGTAATGACGTACTTCCTTTTATGTTTGTTCTAAGAATAATAATGAAGTAGCCATTCCATTTTGGAGGGGTGCTTTTAATTATAATAATAAAATAACCATACAAGGCTAATTGTACAAACAGATTAATTTCTGACATGACTGTTTAGATCTATCCTTTATGAGGTCACATAGGGCAGATTTAATGATAAACTACATTTTTAATGAAATTAAATTTATACTTGTCATCTTTAAAGGTGAAACATAATTGCCAGAGTAGCTGCACTCTGTAATCTTCGAAATTGAACGAGAGGGCAGAGAGCGTAACTCAGCGATAGAGTGGTAGAACACTTGCCTAACATGTGCAAGGCCCTAGACTCCATCCCCAGCACTACCAAAACAAGAGAAAGTTTGGAATGAAGAAATATCTAAACTTGCTCAGTATGGATACTGAATATATGACTTGCTTATTTTATTTTTTATTTATTTTTTGATACAATACTTTATTTATTTATTTATTTTTATATGATGCTTAGGATGGAATCCAGTGCCTTACACATTCTAGGAAAGTGCTCTACCACTGAGCTACAACTCCAGCCATGACTTGGTTATTTTAAAACCAATAATGATCCTTTTAGTGATATGCAAAATACATGATAATACTTTCAAAAATAAGCAATGATGATTTAAGGCATAAAATATTGCTATAGTTCCTTATGTTAGATTAAAATAGAGTGCATTCTTCATGTGGCATCTGACTGCACTTTTGGGTAGAATTTCACTGTAAAAAGAATTTGCCAGGGCTGGGGTTGTGACTCAGTGGTAGAGTACTTGCCTAGCATGTGTGAGGCACTGGGTTCAAGTCTCAGCACCACATATAAATAAATGAATAAAATACAGGTCTATCGACATCTAAAAAAGAATTTAAAAAAAGAACTTGCCAGAAAACCAGAGATTAAACATGAAGGAAGGTGGAAGCAAAAAATAATTTCTTGTAGATAGTACATTCCTTTTTAAGAAGATGATCAGAGAAAGCAAGAGTTTTTTCTATCGTTCTTTTTCTTTCATGCTTAGATAGCAAAGTTTTGTGCCTGTGTGTGTGCGTGCGCGTCCGTGTATGCTTGTGTTGAATTTGATTGTGAGTTCAGTAGCATATTTCAGATAGAAATATTTGGGGTCCAGGAAGACAAGATGGATGGGAAAACTGCACTGAGGAACCAGTCCCTATTACAGACTGCAGTGCAGGGTGCCTACCCAGGGCCTTGCCTTCCTGGTGCAGCCTGGCAGTTGTGATTGCCAGGATCTCTCCTCTTGCAGGCCTACTTGTGGTGAATGCATGTGTGCTGGGCACGCCTTCACAGGTGTTGCTCGTGACATGCAGAAAGAGTGGACAAGAGATCAGGAATGCCACAACACAAGCCCAAAGCTGCAAGTGCCCTATCCTTTGCTATTTCCTGCTTTATAACACCTCTCCCTGGCTCCATCTGCAGGATTTGAGGCCTGCCGACCTTACATAAAGATAGAAAGAAGTAAGAAAGTAGTGATAATTAGGAGACCAGGATTAGCTTCTTAGTTTGTACCTGAAACTAGGATATGTAATGCTAGTGGATTATTAGTCCTAATAGTGGGTGATCTGGGCTTAAGGTGTGAGATATGTTTATAAAATTAAAGAGGGTCAGTGGAGCAAAGATTGAAAATGCTTCTGTATTACAGTTACATTCATTTAAGTTTCTTTATATAGAATTTGACACATCAGTCATCTCAATTTTTCTTTCTCCAATAGACAAGGACACACAAATACACTCTCACACATTCTTTCCATTGATGTCACTTTGGTTTTCCAAGACTTGCTCACCGTTTCCCTAGAAGGCCAGTCTTTCTAAGATTGATGACTTTGTCCTTACTATTCAGTGAGTTCAGCATGTGAACTTCTTGCCCCACTTCAGAGGTCATAGCTCAGAGTATGTCCTTATAGAAGACATTTAGGGGAGAAAATTTGTCACCAGTTCATTCCCAGGGCTTACATCTCTGCTTTGGTTTTTAGATTTCCACACCCTGGATCTCATGTCACAGAGGGCCAATCCTACCTAGAATGTGGACTCTGTGTCTTGCTATACAGTAGAATGCAGAAATGATGTTTCTTTCCATTGTGCCCTATAAAATGTGGAAAATGCCTGGGTTCTAGTCAATTTGGGACAATTGGTGGTCAATTGACTAGATCACACATCAATCTGCGTTAGCAGTTATTGTGGTCAAAAACCTCAAATGCTATAAAGCTGTCAGTCTTGTTGTATGTTTATGTCCAAGGACTGATAGACTTCATTCCTTCCGCCAATATTTTTTGATTAGACAGCAAGTTAAAAGAAACTATGTCAGAACTTCAGTATTTCTCTATATTAATATAAATGTTATTTTTCTAGACACAGCAAATCATGGCTTATTACCTCTTAGAAAATATTTTAAAATTAAACTACAGTATAACATCCCAGAAAATGTAGTATTCCATTATCAGAGAAGAAGTTCTATTATGTCTGTCCCATTTTGATATGTGAATCCCAAGATGTTTCAAAGAAAGTTAATATGGGTTAATATGTTCAACATTGTCAAGTGGTTAATGATTTGGGCTTATTGAGAGCCAAGTACAGAGTCCTCTGCTGTTTGCTGGGGAAGTTACATAACTTCCATGTACGTCTGTTTTCTCATCTGCAAACTGGTTATAATAGTAGTAACTAGCTCCGTGCTTTGTGCTGAGTATTATGCGTGGTAATAACAGTATGACTTGCACCTAGTAATCACTCAATCAATGTGAACTCTGGTGATTGCCCACATGAAATAACCTTAGCAAGCCCTCCAATAGGAAATGAAATACTACAACATATACAATACATAATAGATTTTTTCAAAGATCATATAATTTTTTAATCCTTTATTTATCCTAAAGAAAAGAATACTATAGACTATCTCAGTAAGATGTACAAGTAAAGAAAAATGCTTATTCAAGCAGAATAAATTTTGTTTATAAAATTAGAAGAGTTACCAAGACTCAATATTTTTCTAAGTGGAGTGACAAATTTAGTCATATTTATTGTTTTCTTTTTTATCTTGCACATCACTTCATTGTTTCCTTGGAAGATACTTAATGGTGTGCTTTCTTCACTGTTCATGCTGCTTCTTCACTGTTTATGGTCTACAGTTTAAGGATGTATCTATACATCATGACAGCAGAGATAGGAACAAGATCATGGAATCCCTCATGCATTCCATTTGCATACTACAGCTGAACCATAACAAATCCTCCTAGGTCTAATAATACTGTACAATTTTTGACCACTTTAAAGTTTTCTCAAAACTTTTTTCCTAAATAAACAAGAGAGGCCAATAGAAGTTTCTTGATGGAATGTGGCTTCCTAGGATTTAAACCACCCTGATTTTCTTCCACAACTATCAAGAGTCACTTCATTTACTATTAACCATCATAGGAATTATTAATAGCCTCAAAATTCACATAACTGAATGTTTTCCAAAGTTAGCTTTTCTTTCTGCTGAAAAATGACTTAATCCTTTTAAGAAATCCTGAATTGCAACATGTGTTGAAATTTATGTTGATTCCTGTTGTTGAGATAATTAATGCTGTGATTTTTCTTACCACCTTTCCCATAGATATTCAATAATAAGATTCCAGTGTATGTGTGAATTCTATCTACTATGCCCCTTTATTTCTTCTATCCCTAAGCATTCAGTCACTTGGGCAGCAGTCACACAAAATGCCCATACTTAGGTCACAGACCATACAATGTAGTTACCCTGCAAAAGATAATTATTTAACTCTTGATTGCTTGAAGCTTCCCTTGAAATGGCTAGAACAGGGACCTCAGCCCTGTCACATACAACATTTGTAAATGACTTTGTGATGTATAAAAGTTAGCATGGATGTTTTGAGTACAAAGATGACCTTGATTTCATTGTCTTCTGAGCTTCCCTATATCAGATTGTAAAAATTCTAAAACCACCTAAAATGCCTGATATAACTGTTGCAGTAACTAAATGAGCCAACGTAGATTATTTGTAACACCTGGAATATAGTATGTGCCCAACAAATAGTAGCTACTCTAAAGGAGTTCCCAATTGAGAAATAATAAAATCCTGATTCCACTCATGTAGAACGTAGGTATTTGACCAAAGATCACTTAAATGGAAACACGTGCTCATGTGTATAAGCACGACCTATGTTTTAATTGTGTTTTCTTACAAAGTAATGTGTCTCTTCACTCTTTTAACTTGAACTTTCACTGTTTTGTGAAATAGATGGGATTTGTATTAAAATCCCTGCTACAGAAGTTTTCTATTCTTTTTAAAGAATAAATGCAACTAATTGGGGCACTCTGCAAACAAAATAATGATTTGAATTGTGCTGTAATTCAGAATACAAATTCTTAATAGGAATTCTATAATGAATTTTGTAGGATTAGGATGAACTGAATACTTTAATGAAAATTTATCAAAGGTGAAATTAATTTTCTTAACCATTCAAGGGAGTCTGTTCATATCTTACAGTATGGGCTGTTAGAGCATTGATACCAGTCTATTTTTAACATATAAAAAATTGCCT
This sequence comes from Sciurus carolinensis, assembly GCF_902686445.1. Lineage (NCBI taxonomy): Eukaryota > Metazoa > Chordata > Mammalia > Rodentia > Sciuridae > Sciurus > Sciurus carolinensis. The sequence continues at coordinate 16,638,833 of NC_062217.1, read as the reverse complement.
AAAACTACACTGGGGGAAGACACATCTGGTGGAAAAATCAACTTAGTTTCAATCATTAAGTTTTTGATTAGACGACTAAGTACTTCCTCAAGTTGTAGGAGTTAAAGAAACAGGTTATGTAGAGGGTAAAAAAAAAATGTTTCCTGTTAATAACATACAATGCTAGACGGATCCTTCAACTATAACTTGGAAAAGCACAGGCAAGAACTATGTTAAATCACGTATTAGTTATTTCTTGAAATAACAAGTGTTCCCTTTAAAATACGATTTTATGAATACCCAGAGATTAAAGAAACACAAACCACAGTTCCCACAACCAATCAGAGAACATATTTATGAGGGATTTAGGACTAGTCATGAACTTTCAACGCCATTGACTGACTCCCTCTTTTCTTTGCTTTTTGAATCGTATGTAATCATTAACTTTAACTAAAATACCTATGGTTATTCTCTGGCGTGTGATCACATACCCAAAAGGAAATAGCACATCATTGTCAGGTTCCTTTGTTTCAGTGTGTTCTTCACTCACCCTCAAGATGCATGGAATGATTTCACCTCCTCTAACTATGCAACCTTTAAAAATCCTGTAATCATCTGCGGCTTAGAGTGGGAACTGTTTAAAACCAGAGCTGAATTAAAGTCATTCCTGACCCACAGCAGAAGAGCACAGAGGTTGGTAGAGCAACACTGAGGATGATGGTGTGAAGACACAAAGGGAAAAAGCCCTTTTGAAGATTTAGTGATGCAGCAGGGTGTGGTAGAGCAAGCCAGTGACTCAGGAGGCTGAGGCAGGAGGATCATGAGTTCAAAGCCAGCCTCAGGAACTTAGTGAGGCTCTAAGCAACTCAGTGAGACCCCGTCTCTAAATAAAATATAAAAAAGGGCTGGGGATGTGGCTCAGTGGTTCAGTGTCCCTAGGTTCAACCCCCAGTACCAAGAAAAAAAAAAAAAATCTAGCAATACAACTTGGCTGCTAGTAACAACTATCTATCACTATTCGATTTTTACATAATGTAGATTTAAAGTTAGAAGGAAGATCAGATATCTAGTCCAGGAATTTTCCAATTCCTCTATTTAGTGATGAAACCTATAAAATGTGCCCTGTCTTCCTCAGTGATCACTTTATCCCTGAAGCTAGAAAGTTTCCTGGCACAGTGGCTGCTCAATAAATATGTGCCAAAAACAAACAAAAAGGTGACATAAGAAACAGACAAAGCAAAACTTTCCTGCTGAAAGTAAAATGAGCAGCATCTGCATGGTAGCTGCTGAAATCTGCCAGGAACATTAGGATGTCTCCTCAGACACACAGATGTGGACCTCTGGACTCTGGAGTACAATTGGAAAATTACTGAGTTTAATCCTTCTTGTTTCATGTATTAAAAAATGGAGGTGTTCTTGGATCCCTGGTCTCAATAAATTTTTTTTAACCCAGATAGTATATATTTATGAGAGTTGGAAAAGAACATTCTGTGATAATCTTATAGGCCGTTTTTGCTTTTAGAGAAATTATTCCAGGAAGACAAATCATTAAAGAGAATGTCCTATAACCCATTTACTCTAAATGTAAAATAGCTATAACACATGCCTTGATAATTTATATAGCCAACATTAATATATAATATTCATTCCAAAATCAGGTCTTATTCTTTACATGTATTAGAAGAAATCATGATATTATAATTAAACATAGGAAATAGCTTGCTGCCTATTCATTATGAAAGAGATCTCTAGTGCACATAAAAATTTTTAATCTAGTTCTGGTTTGGTCCCTAGGGGAAACATAATCTTAAGCATATCCATGGACGTGCACACCCGCAGAGAGAGAGAGAGAGATAGAGAGAGAGAGACATACACACACACACACACACACACACACACACAACTATACCATGGAAAAGCAGTTATCTTTCTTTGTATCTTATTGTAGGCAGGCTGATGCTTGTGAATTACACATTTTGATTTATTTCCTTCGTCACCAAATCATTTTACTTTGTTAAGCACGGAATTCAACATTGCATTTATAGGTACATATGTGCATATGTAAAATAGCTGCATATGCAAATGTAGATGATTATAGTATAGGCATACATGTCTTAGTTAAATAAATGAAAATGAAGGCCATGGGCTATAAAAAACACAGATTAAAACATTGATCATAAAAATAGTATAAATCAAGAAGTGTACCTCTGAATTCTGCCCTGATAGAAATTTCTCAATGAAATGATTAAGCCTCACACACTCATCTTGAGTGGAATCACATCCAGTGTACAGGGCTTAGGGAAGTGTGGTGTAAGTGCTTTGATAAAATGTGTAATTAGGGAGGCAAAGATCAAGGCTTTAAAGAGAGGGCTTAGTAAAACAGATGTCCAAAGAGCCTTAGTAAGCTCAATGTCTCTAATTATGCTCCGCCTGGAAGAAGGTTGAGGATTCTTGCCTGGCACTGCTCTTGGAATTGGTTTTAATCTTAAAATGGCTTGACATATTTATCAAGCTTCAAATATTTTAATTAACCATCCTAGGAGTTTTTGAAAATGTTTCAATATTAATGTCATCAATTGAAAAACATCAACAGATGTTTAAAAATTAAGGTACACAAGGATGAATGTGTTTTAGTAGTAATAAACCATTAGTTATATATGCAGCATTCTCCATTTGGTTTGGTTTTTGTTGTTGTAGTTTTACTTTCTTTAAAGAAGGCAACATGTAGGACTTGAGGTTTAGGCATGGGTTGAGTGGAGACTCCCATCATTTGAGGATTTTCCTAAATATACCACATGTATGGAGAAGTCACCCTGCTCTGTTTTCTCTCTTGCTTCAGGTTTTGAGTGCACGGATTATTGTAAAGAGAAGAAAATGAGTGTTTCACAGCTTTAAAGCTGAATACTCGTAGTGGATAATTTTAGAACTAAGGAAAGGTTTATGCTCTTTAAATGTTTTCATAAAAATACATCTTATGATTTTGCAGTACATGTCTCTTTTGGTTACAAAGGCAAACTACATTTTGGAATATGTATGTGCATTCAAATAAAGTTATTTTCCTACTTTGTGTTTCTGTGGTGGAACAGAATATTCTTCTGTTTTCATATGGGGCTTGGCGATCACTTGGATGGGCTTATTTAACATGATAGCTCTATTTTCTATTAAATGCCTTCTATATACTTTTTTGCTATGTCCATGATATAGGGCAGATGATAGATTTACTAATCTTAAAGAATGAGTTCTACACCTAAAGATTTTCTAAACTGCTGACTTATCATGCCATTCAGAAGGCCCTTAAACCTCTTTCAAAGCATAGACATTTATTTGAAATCTCTTACAGAGCCAGACTTTATATCTGTTTGAAATTTCACAAATCAGTTAATAAGATTTTCTACCAAAATATATTGCATTCATACTCTTCTACTGCTGAGGGACACTTTGTCCAGCAGGATGGAAACCAACCATTTTGTCACTGTTGAGTCAGTGTTGACTGATTAACACATTGTTCTCATTGCAACATATGGCTAGCTCCTAATTAACTGAAAATAATTCTGTGGCCTTGTTTGGCTTTAAATCAAGTAAAGTTCTACTTGAGGCTGCCGTGGCTGACATAATTTATGATGGTAATAATATCGTACTTTAAATCATATCAGTTCATTTCCTCTTTGGTATTTTTCTTTCCCATCAAGTTTTATTTCTTTAGCTATAGAATTCCTCCAAACTACATCTGTGTTGGTCTAAGTCATGAGTAAACTTTTAAAACTAAAGTGTGCAAAATGTGTTTTTATTTATTCAAAAGATGTTTTCAATTACCATTAAGTTCATTGTTGGTCTAATGTTAGCAGTTTAAATATTTGAAGCTGTTCTCTGGAAACCAGACACCCGTCCACAATTCTAAAAATCTGGTATATTCTTCATTTTATTGTGGTTTTCCAAAACAACTGTTGATTGCTCAAAGCAGAAGTCCCTTTGATGAATACAGGTTTAGTCAGAGTTTGGTGAGTGGGTTAGTAGCTATTTTCTTTGGAATGAACTAGTGCCCCCTTCCCACCCCTTCCTGCCTTCTTAGACATCTTCATATATGGCCCACAATGGCACACCCCATTTGGCTGAGTCAGTACTTTTTTTTCATTTCCTTGGGCTTTATGCCTTGTGATATTGTTTCCCCAGGGTGATCAATAAGTGTTTACTGAATGGCTAGTTTCTCTGCTCCTGTTCCTTTAGTTTAAGCTGTATTTGACAAATACAGATTTCCCCCATTGTAGCAGTTTTTGTGGTGATTTATTTCTTGCTCTTGCTACCATGCACAGGGTGGGTGCAGGGGGAAGAGGTTGAGGTTGGTGCTTTTCTCTGTGTAATTACTCAGGAATCAGGCTGCCAGAAGCTTCTATCAGTGCAGTGGCATTACTATTTTAATAACTGTTCTCAGGGTTCATTCCAGGAAGGAAAAAGAGCAGTAAAGGGGACTTGTGTCTTTAACTGTGGTAGACAGGCAGCTATCCATATAGCTCGTTGCTGCCCCCTGGCTACAAGTCCTCCAGCAGCTCCTATCTGACTTAAGGAAGGAAAAAGTGTAAGCACCTGGGATCTTTTCTGAAAACTGCCTTTGCCACATTCTTGAGTAGTTTATAATTTTATTGCAGTAAACCTAAAAATATGATATTGTTGAATTTTGTTTAGCCAGGTTTCCCAAACATGGCTGATAATAAGAATCACTTCCCCCAAATGAGAATCCCTGGTCACGCTCCAGATCTACCAAATCAGAATCTTTGGAGTTGGGGACAAGAAATCTGGGTGTGTAACAGTTTCTCCAAATGATTCTATTAGATGTCAAATTTGGGGAAACAGCATAAGTGAGAAGACAGGGCCAGAGTCAGAAGTAAACACTTTTACAAAAGTTTGCCGACCTTAGGAAGGGACTTCGAACTCTGGAACCAACCCACACTCTTCTCAACACTACCAATCCGTGTCGCACCATTGCATACTTCACATGAGACTGGGGTCACCTCAGCCACTGAAGTCTCTAATGCACATGCTCCGTTTTTGTTCTGTATTCCAACAGTTTATGGGTGTATCTCATTTGAAACTCCTGTTCTCTCTGTATTCCTAAATTTGTGTCTCAGGTCTTCATATGACCAGTGCATGACAGGACTCTGAACAGAAGCATTGGGAAGAAGAATAAAATTTCTTCCAGGGGACATGAAGGAGAATTGGTAAAGCTACAAATCAATTCCAGTCTCTAACATACAGAGACACATATGGACTTTTACTCTTCTTAGATCAGAATCTGGAGTGCTGTTTTCCTGAATGACCTGCCTCCTTCAGACCCAATCAGTGTAGCTTTTTATTAATATTATTTTGAATCCATACATTCTCACACTTACATTTCACTTGGTAGCACCTGAGTATAATAAATTTTCTGTTCCTTTTTTCCCTCTGCTGTCTCCTAGACACAGACATGACTTCTTTGAGCACAAATATGGGATATTGCCAACATAGGGAATTTTCTCTCACTGGCCTTGTATGATCTGAGAGCCAGCAGTGGAGGAGCTAATGGGACCCAATAACGTGCAACCTGGCAAATATGAGGAACTCTCTTAAAATAATACATCTCACAGGAAGAAACAGATTGCCTCATTTTAAAGTACATTTGAAACACTGTGAGTTTGAAGAGACTGTAGTTTTATTGAAAGAACATTTTCATTTCAAAAGCTGGGCTTTGTGTGTCTGAATTTCAATCTAAATTATCTTGAACTTGGTTTCAAGCTAAAAGGACTAAGAGCTATTTCATTGTGAATGGAAATTAAAGATTAGGAAAGGAGAGTAAAAACCAGAATCCTCCTGATTTTCCTCTAAATATACAAAGGTAATCTTTTATAAAACAAAACAAAATAGCAGGTGTGTAGCACTCAGTGAAATGTCACATGGGTAAAACCACACTCAGGTAAATAATAAATTATGGTAATGAAACTTTTAATAGCACCTGATAACCAGATGTGTAGAAAACTAAGCCAACTCCAGCATAAATGGTATAAATGGTTTAACAAAAGATGTAAATCAACACATCAGTAGCCATTATTATCACCAAGTAGTGCTTTTAAAAAAAGCAAGGACTAGAACTGGCTGCATAGAAGAGCAGATAAAGGTATTCACAAGGAATGATTAAATGCAAGGGGTTTCAAGAGAGAAAATTTGATCCTGGGCTAAGATTAAGTGGTAGATATAATTTAAATAGCAAAGCAACAGAAGGAGGGAGACCCAGGCTCTGAGGGACAGTGGTTTCTCACAGAATGTTTTATATAACATTATTTGTCCTTTGTGGTTTAGAGTTAAGTAGCTTAAACTTTCTGTGCTCAGGATTTTCCTTATTCTGTAAAAAGTAAAATGAAGTGCAGAAGGCAGACACATTATAATGACTTTGAAATCATGTGTACCAGTGTTCAATTATACTTTCTCATATACTATGTGTATACAAGGAGAGGAATTTAATAAAAATCAATGCATACAATTTCCTCTATAGCTAACAAGATCTAAGCCCCTATAGGGCTCTTCAATTTCTACCCTACTTTTCCATGAAGGAAAAGTCAAAAGAGGATATCATATCTGTCACATTAGCCTCAAAATTACCAAAAAAGTAATTAAACAGAAATTTCTTGACTTGGCCACCATCTGTGGAAAGGGGAGCCCTCAGCACCTGTAAGGACTCCTGCAGATCCAGTAGGCACTGTCTCAGAGGGGGGTCCTACCACTGTTGGGTTCTCTGTCCCTGACCCTGTTCCTTGCCTTGTGGCCTGCTCACACTCTTTCAGCATGGAAGCTCCATCAGTGTGGAAGCTCTTGTCCTGCTTCCTGGTTTCCAGGTGTCAGCCCAGGTAGGTGGAGGCTCCGCCCGGAGCAGGGCTCCTGTCAGGACTGGAGGTGCACTCCCACTGTGTGCGCTAGCATTTTCTGGAAATTTAAAAGGTACCCTCTCAAGGGTCCTGGGATCAAATTCCTTAGGAAAAAGAGTAGAAAGAAAGGAAAATCAGAGCTGCTGCTTTTACATAGCTTACTCCTTTTTCATGCAAATTGACACTTTCCCCTGAGGGTTCAGTCTTGTCTTCGGAGAAATTCCTCTACCTTGACTTTCTTCACTTAGGATATGGGGTTCGGTCCTGAGGCTCACCTGCATTTATTTGGCATATATTGCTATCCTTACTCTGGAACTCCTGTCTGCTTTGCTTTATGTCAGATTAATAATAGTTTCTAAAAGTCAAGCGTAGGTAGGGTTGTTATAAGGCCTGATTTGAAAACATGGTTTTTGTTGCTGCTGTTCCATCATCCTTGATACATTAGGGGGATTTTGAGCATAATGAAAGTCTAGTTTGCTAATGCACAATGTCATTTACCATGACAATAATGCAGAAAACCCACACCTAACTGAGTGGGACCCTATAAGCGAGTACAAAATGGATATACAGCCGCATACATACAAACCCACAGTCACACTCAAAAACACAGTGAAAAGATCAGCTATGAAATTTGCTGGTCCTAGTGCAAAATGTAAATGTAAGACCTCTGGTTCCAAAATTATATAGGATTACAAGATCACCAGAGCAGAGCCTGCAACTGATTCCTAGCATGGGACCCTGTTCCTACACACAGATCATCCCCCAAGCCAGACCTGCCTGAAACACCTGCCAGCTTCCACAGTTTGCCTCTCAAAGTATGAGCCATTTCCCATCTGTACTTTGTGACTTGAAACTGTCCCTCCAGTTTTAGATAATCCTGCTTCCACCACTAGGAAGTAATTCACTGTGGAATCCCAGGGTGAAGGTCCTGACTCTGGGAATCCCAATAATCCAGGCTCAGCCACTGTCCCAATATGCCAATTAAAGGGACAATCAGTCTGAAGCATTGAAAATGCTTATCAACCAGACCTGTGGTTCTTGGAATCCAAGGTAACTACAGAATAAAATGGCCCTGGGTGGTGGGGTGGGGTGGTCTGACAAGGACAACATCAACAACACAGCAAAACCTTCCTAGCGGCAGAGGGAGTTGGGTTGGGGAGTGGAGCTATTTAGATCAGTGCCTGGGCCTCCTCCAGCCTTTCCCATGACCACACTCACAAGCAAACTTCTGGTCTCCTGGAAAGTAAAAAACAGCATTTATTGCAGTTTTTATGTACTTATTAACTACTTAATATGTGTAAACTGAGCCTCTGTTTCTATTATTTTATCTGTTACTGATGACATTTTTGGTGTCTGCACATAGCTCCCATTTTTCCCTCAACCCTGTGGTTTTTATCACACTCTTACAAAGCACAGTGTTGTTGGTTTGTTTGTTTGTTTTGAAACACATTGTGATGGTTTGGATGTGGAATGTCCCCCAAAGTTTCATGTGTGTAAGGAATCCCACGAAAACCACGCCGGACCTGGGAAATCACATAAGGGAGTTTATTAAGCAAACAGAGTGTCTCCCTGCAGGGTAAGAGAGAAAATGAGAGGAAAAGAAAGGGAAAGAGAAAGGGTGCATGCTAGAGAGAGTGGAAAAGTGAGGAGGAGAAAGAAAGTGAGTCAGGGGGAGAGAAAAGAAAGAGAGAAAAGATGGCGGGGTAGCTACCCTAAAGCAGTTGAATTTGGCTGGGCTAACAGGGGACCAATAACAGAGACGGATACTTGCAAGCTGACTGATGAACCAATAGCTATCTAGGATGTTCACAGACAGACAAGTAGTTGGGAGGCGGGGAAAATGGCTGCACCGGAAAGGGCGGGGAGAGCAGCTTTCAGACTAACAAGCTAGGTTGTGTTGCAATGTAAAGGGCGGGAGAGCAGCTTTGTATTACAATGTATTACAGGCTGGGCTTTTGAGAAAATGATTAGATCTATAGGACTCTGACCTCATTGGTGGATTAATCATTTTTGGCTAAATGGACAACTGGGAGGTGTGACCTGCTTGAGGGAATAGGTCACTGGGGTGTGGCCTAGAAAGGTCCATCTTCTCTCCAGTCTCGCTCCTTTCTCTCTCTGTCTCTCTCTCCTTCCTGGCTTCCATGAGATGCACAGCTGTCCTTTTCCACACCCTTCCTCCATGATGGTCAGCAACACCTCAAGTCCAAAAAAATAATGTATGCTCACAACAGGCTGAACGCTCTGAAACCCTGAGCTAAAATAATTGTTTTCCTCCTCTAAATTGTTCTTGTCTGGTGTTTTGGTCACAGTGACGAAAAGCTGACTGGTACACACATAGTTCATGTTAATAGAAGAAGTGACCATAATTATGAAGAAAAAAACATTTTTCTTTAACATACCTCAGGATATCCATTTCATAGTTAATTCATCTATAATCACAGGAGTAGTTTTAAAAGTTTAAAATTTTTGTGGAAACATGTGGAGAACTAAGGTTTCAGATAACCTACTTGCAGCACATCAGAGTAATCTTAGGTCACAGAGAGGTCTTGCCCTGTGAATCTGAGTTTGAATTGCTCTAAGGTATTATAGATCAATTTAAGAAAACTCAGACAATCCTGAGATTAAGTTCTTTGATCATGTGAGTATATCAAAGAAAATGAGACTACATTTAATCAATGTATTGGTTGCTTGGCTTTAGGTGGGAGGATGAAACTAGAAAGCACAGAAATAATTGTGGAGACTCACACCTTTTTAAGATCTCCTGAATCAGAACAAGAATTCATATTGCAAAAGTATAAAATGAGAAGTGGGTTTTATTCCTCTCTGTAAAGTTATTTGCTTCAGAGATGAGAAATATTTTATCATACTTTAAAGCATGTGAAGTGATCTTTTTTGGAAAAGAATAAAGAATGAAAGAGGTAGGTGGAAAACTATAAATATTTTTGCTCAAGTACCTAATTCTAGAAGTATGGAAAGTGAGCTGGAGGATTCTCGGCGACACACAGGTGAAGTTGGAGCCATTGCCAGGCTCTGTAGACTCACAGTTCATGCTTGGCAATATGATACTGCTTTCTTTCTGAACTTACTTTGGGTAGTCAGGGCTTCTCAATTAAGACCATAGAATGCTTTCCATATGAATTCATAGGATTCACACAGGCACGATGCTAAGTAACATTTAGGATTTGATTCCTCCCACCCCCATGATACATATCCACACAACGGGCTATGTAATTTGAAGGACTTTGTGAAAATGAAGATGTGAGACTTTCTACTACAAAAATTATGAAGAATTTCAAAACAATGACTCATGAGCATTGCATGAACTGCAGAAAGTGTGTTAAGTGTGGGCCCCTGTGCTGCTGTATGGCCCATTCAGCCAGCTCTGTACATACATACAGAAGTCTGTCTGTGAAAACGCATCCTCTCAAGTTGCTGATGATAAATGATTAATTGTAAGTAATCCATGATATTTTGGCTATTTATTCATTGATTGAAAATCTAGAAAATACCTGCAGCGTTTGAGGAGATGAAAATATGGTAATGAATTAAATTGAGGGAGCTCACAACATGTTTTAGAAATGAGATGACAAATAAGAAAATGAGTAAATATTACCCATATTAGATAGTGATTCTAAGAGAAGAAAAATGTGCAGAGAGGTATACAAAGTATGATGTAAGAACTAAGTTTTTAGATGGAATGTTAGGTTTTCATTGCTGTCACCAAAATAACTGATAAGAACAAGGATGGGAAGTTTATTTGGGGGTCACGGTTTTAGAGGTTCAGGTAGTTGCTGGTCAACTCCATCACTCTGGGCCTGGGTGAGGCAGAATATCATGGTAGAATGGCATGGTAGAGGAAAGCTATCAGCTCATGGAGCTGGGAATCAGAGAGAGGGAGAGACAAAGAGATGGAGCAGATGCCAGCCTGTGTATATAGTGCTAAGGAAATGATGGAATCCTCCAGTGGCTTATTTCCTCTACCATAGCCCACTTGCCTTAGTTACCATGCATTTCATCCAAATTATTAATCTGTCAAATGGATTAATCACTGATAAGATTGTAGCTCTTATAGTTGAATCATTTCACCTCTGAACATTCCTGTGTTGCCTAACATGAACTTTTTGAGGGATAGCTCATATCCAAACCAAACAGGACACTTAGGAAAAACCGGACTAGGCTGGTGTTTGAATAATTACCTGAGTGCACTGGGGCCTAAGTCTGAGATCTGGAGGAAAGTGCGTTACAGAGAGATGGAACAGAATGTGCAAAGTCACTGGACCAAGAACACAGCTGGTCTTCTAGTAGATCCATGAATACATAAGGGGGACTCTTGGAACCAAGCCTCAGAGGAACTCTAGGGTGGCTCTGGGACCCAGTCCAGGAGTGTCTATGCACCTTTACTCTAATGCAAAACCGTAGCTAAAGCCCCTGCCTTCTGGATTTGTGTTTCCGCCTATAGAAACCAGCTTTCTCACCTCCTCTTCTCCACGTACAGTACTCCACTCTGCCTGTTTCTTTTTGTACTGTCTGTGCCATGAAGTCTCAGTGTGTTCATGGCCCATGCTGCTGCCCCAGCAGTGTTCTGTGTTGTGACTTCCCGGTTTCAGGTCCAACCCAGATGGCAGTGGCGTTTCCAGTTCAAATTCAGGGCAAAAAGACTGATTGCCTTCCTCCTCTTTTGGCTGTTTGCACTTGTGTGTGCCTATTCCACCATAAGGGGGCCCGAGGTGTGTGGTCCACCACCCTGTACCCTTGCACAGCGCTGTAGGTAAAGTGTTTCCCCTGGCAACTATAAATATATTTCAAATATCTCTGCAGTGATGGAGAGCTTGGAATGGGTGCCGAGCCTTCTCAGTTCACTGAGATAGGGCTGTGCCATCAGGACCAGCTGTACACAGCCCATTAGTTGTGCATGTATCACTTTGGCTTTATGGAAATGGTTGAGTGGAAAGCGTTATGGTCGGTGACTCCACTGGGATTTTGAGCACTATTAAATTTTGCCTCCATTCCTTTCCCATGACCCAAAGAAGGAGAATCAGATTTTGGATCTAAATATTTGAATAAAGACATCAGTATGGTATTTTTTAAAATGTGTACTTTAACAAGATCAGTTAGACAGAACCCATACTTTTAAGAGGTATTTTCCTGTCCTTTATTGAATCAATTTTATGGTATACTTTTCAAAGGAAAAGTATTCAAAAGTACACAAAGCAATTTTTACTTAAAAGCATGGAAATAAAAATCATTAAAACAGAAAAAAAGATTCTGGAAATAACTATTGGTACAATTATAGGAAAGAAACAGAAAGGACCAAGTAAGTCAGGTTAAATTTTGGAGTTTTTTCTTGTTAAAGGAGAAAAATTTACTGGACTTGAAATGAGATGTAGAATTGTACTTCTAGAGAGAAAAAAAGAAATCGACTTTTAAAAGTCATCATTATTTATCACCAAGAAGCCATTTACTTTGAATGACTTTTTAAGTCTGACTAGACAGTCTTTGAGTTCTGCTTAGTGGAGTTCAAATCCTCCAGAAAAGGTTAAGCACACACAGTCTGTTTATGTGGATGTAAGTCTGGTAAATATATTGAAAATTGCGATAGCATTGTTTGCCATATTCAGCCATTTTAAGAACCATCTGAAAATTCTTATTTGATTCTTTTGTAGCTGTTACGTCTGTTAGGAAAATAGATGTGCATGCATTTTAGAATGATCATATTTACTTATCGGAAATGATACCATTAATAGAAAATGATGATAAAATGCTATGTCTTTTTACTTAAAGGATATAGATACCCTATCTTAGTAGTAGGCAAATATATTCAGGAAGAAATATTCTTAATTTTCAGTGAAATCAGTTCTTTAAAAAATAAAAATAAAAAAACTTCACGGTTTACAAAAAAGTTATCCAGCAGATATAATTCAGGTAATAGAAAGTCAGAAAAAACAGAGTTTACCTGAAACATTAGTTATTGTCTTAGATGTGTAGCAGATTGTTCTGACACCAGGGTAAGATATAGCAAATCATGTTTTATATCTACGTCCAAGGACCCCAACTGGTAAAAATTTTTAAAATTCCACCATTTAATTATGACAATTAATGAGACTGCATTTCTGAACAATGCATATGTGTAAGTTGTGTGGCCTTAACGAGTCCCTGGACATAGAAGAGTTGAGCACACAGTATCAGTGCTCCTTTGCCTGCCTATTTTTCTCTTTCTTGATTGAGAAGAGAAACATTTTCCTCCTCTTCCATTTGGTAAAATGAAATTTGAAGCATAAATAGCTGCTACTGTGACATTAGATGTTTTTTCCTTAACTCCTTAAGCCTCAGATTTCTGTCTTTAAAAATGTCCAGGGTAATTATATCTAACCCACATGGTAATTTTGAGAAATAAGTAAAACAATAGATATAAAGTACCAAGCATTAGATTTGGCCACAGACTTTGCAGAATTAAAGTGAGGTATTGCTATCATTATTACATATGCTTGCCTGCCTGGGTTCTTTTGAGTGATTGGTTTGGCCCATGACATGGTTGTGCCCATAGTACAATGTTGGTCACTCAAGAGATTTCACATTAAGGCTACTTTCTCAGCTCAGTAAGTTCCCAGATGCCATGGGAGAAGCCAGTCTGGTGACATCAGTGTTACATAGCAGGGAGTACAAACTGTGGGCTGATTTACGGTCTGCTTACTGGTTCCAGCCTTGCCAGCATTGTACATACTCTTTCCCTTATTTATGTAGCATGCCAAAGATCACATTTTAGTCACATTTAAATTCTTTAAATGGAGGTGGTTGCTAAGCATACAGTAGGTGTTTAATAAATATTTGATGAATGAATCATAGATATACCCTGCAAGCATGAACATTACTTCTCGCTCTGACATCTACTTTTCCTTCCTGCAAGAGATACGTAAGTTCTTCATGAGACAATTTTTATTTGTACACCTAAGAAACATGCGTTTAGTTCGTTCTAAATTGGTGCTTTTGGTTTGATTCCTACAATTAGAAAAAGTATTTCATGTTCCAGTCATGGATAATTTATATCAGCAATGAAAATAATATCTGACAATAAGTAAAAGGCAAAAATCGTCAGTTTTACTAAATTTTTCTTAAATTGCGTCCATGTTTTTAGAACAAACTGCATGACTGTCTGACTTTTCTTCCAATTATGGACTGAGGTGCCTTCCCCAATGATTTATATGTTGGAGTCCTAACCCCTCAGTGCCTCAGAATGTGACTAGATTTAAATATAGGGACTTGAAAGAGGAAATTAAGTGAAAATTAGGTCACTAGGGTGGGCCCTGGTCAATTTAACCTCATCTTGACCTCAGACTTCTAACCTCCAAAACTGCAAGGAAATAAATCTGTTACTTAAGCTAGCCACTCTGTGATGCTTAGTAGTATAATAGCCCTAGCACAGGAACGTACTTTCTCTCCAAACTCTAATTTAAGTTCAATGTGATCTGCAAAGCTGCTTCTGCCAACTCTGGTCTGTGGGGTCCACATGGTTGCCTTGTATTTTTCTTTCATGTTTTTGGTGAATTTCTTCTCTGCATCCTGATCACCAATCCCCAAGGGACAGCCATGCCTGGCCAGCATGGGTATAGTCCTGTGTGTTTCCCCTAGTATATAGCATACTCCCTCGAAGTTAGATTCTGGATATATCTAATTGATTTTAAATACTCACATCTAGATGTGCATTGAACATACAGGGATTTTCGTTATCAAGGAGCGACTCAGTTTAATGTATGTCCATTGGGATTTCCTTCTGTGAATATCATCGGCAGTTCTGTTTCTCTATCACATTATGTTGTGTTGGCAGATCTCTGCTGGGGTTGATTGTTGGATGAAGTGAGGAGGGCATGGAGGAGATTTCTGAGATGTGATTTGGAGAGTCTATTGAAAATTGACACAGCAGCCAAAGTATATGTCTTGTCTCCCTTCATGAAAAATGGAGCCTAAAAGAGAGAAGGTTTTATAAGGTTTAAATCATTCGATTGACTCAACTCTGCTCTAGAGATGTCCATTTAGAAAGTTAGCATGTTTTTGAAAATCCTTTGTCAATGCCTGAGATTTAACATTGAGACCATTATATCATCATTGGTGTTGATACTGCATATATGAGATTGACAGTGTCATTCCCTATCGAGAATAATGGAAGAAGAAAAGAAGAAGGGTCTATCAAATGGCCAGTTGTGTATGTGTGCATGTGTGCACGTATATGCACATTGTTTACGTTCATGTGGTATACATTTACATGCATGCAACCATGCCTTACCATTCCACCATCTCCACTGTAACTTCTGTCAGATGAAAGCATCCCTTTGCTGGACAAGTGTCAAATTAGCTTTGGCTAAATGCAAAATTCTTTAGATAGCCAAGCCACCAAATACCAAAGAATTGTTTACAGAAACAAACATTATTAACTGTGGAAATATTTAGTTTTGAGTTTAGATTAAAGTCAGAAACACAAATATATGAAGTCCTTCAGGTCATGTCAAGTAGGGACACATTTGCTGGATTGAATAAAATTTTTGTTGACAGTTTTCAATAAGAGTTTGGTTCCCCAAAACTGATGCCTGCCAAGTTATATTCCTTCGCCAGTTTTCAATTTGGCGAACAGCTTTTCTTATGCATTTATTGAACTGTGCATTTAATGTGTTCTCATGGGTCATACTTGTGAGAACTGATTACTCAGTAAATTTACTTACTCAGTAAATAAGAATGTTACTTCAAGGTAATTGAGTTTTATAGATGAAAGTCAGTCTTTTTAGGTTCCGGATCCTGGGACACTCTGACTATTGTAAACTTCATGGTTTTCCTTGTTCCAAGTTTTATGACTTTTCCAGAAGACTCTTTTGCCATTGAAGTGGCAAGATAGTTTCCAGCTTTAACCAATAACCCATGTTTTTGCAACAAAACTAGATAAAATTAAAAAACAAAAGGAAACAAACAGAAATGTCAGCAACTAGGAAATAAGAGAATATAAAATCAGGTTATGATTTCTATTCCTTTGAGGGTTTTTAATTCATGTTTTGAAAAATTTCAGCTGGTGCTTTGCTCATTTCTATAGTATCAGAGAGGAATTGAATCTCAGGAAGTCTTTAATCAGAAGTTGGGACAGAACAGTTGAAAGAACCCATAATTTCAAATTACTAAGCATATGTTTCTCCTAACTTCCTCTGGGTAGGACAGAGTAGTTTTTATATGATGATGAAAATTACTATTTATTCTTGATAACTTTACCTTGCTACTTGGTACACTATTAAAACAATGTCCCCATCAACATATAGTATACCAAACCTTTCACCAATCCCATTTGGAAGGGAGGCAAGGGCAGTTTTTAAATAACTTTGAACTAATAAATGAGCCATATGCTTCTATTTTCAAATTTGAGAGACTTTATAGAGTATGAAAGATATGTTGATATGTTTGCAACAAAATGGAGGTTTCCAAAAGTCTTTGGTCACTTAACTGTGCTTGTTCCAGAAGAGACATCACCTGACCCCTTTTCAGGTGGACCATGTCCTCTCTGTCCTTCTTATGGTTTAAGTATGTGGTGTCCCCAAAAAACTCCTGTGTGAGGCAAGCAAAAAGGTGGAATGGTTGGGTTATGAGAGCCTTAACCTGATCAGTGAATTAATCCTCTGTTACCAGTGAACTAAGTGGTAACTGAAAGCAGGTAGTGTGTGGCTGGAAGAGGTTTATCATTGGGAATAGGTGTCTTTGGGGTTTACATTCTCTCCTGGTGAGGAGAGATTGCTCTCTCTGCTTCCTGGTGCCATGTTGCCAGCTGGTGTCCTCCACAGATTCTTCCTCAAATCCCAAAGAATGGAGTCAGCTGTCTGTGGACCAAAACCTCTGAAACTGTGAGCCTCCAGATAAACTTCTCCTCTTCTAATTGTTCTTTTCAGGTCTTTTGGTCATAGCAGTGAAAAAGCTGCCTAAAAAAGTCCTTAGCTGCAAGTACAGTCTCATCTGATGGGGAAAACTAACCATTTAAATTTTTGGATTGGTAAAGGGCATCAGGCTGGGTTTTCTCTTTCCTTCCTTCTTTCTTTTCTTTTCTTTTCTTTTCTTTTCTTTCTTTCTTTCTTTTCTTTCTTTCTTTCTTTCTTTCTTTCTTTCTTTCTTTCTTTCTTTCTTTCTTTCTTTCTTCTTTCTTTTCTTTCTTTCTACCATTATCATTGTGTTCATATGCCAGTTATAGAAACCCTACTGAGGAACGACTTGAACAAATTGACATTTTATATTTCTTTCTTAATATGAAGTCAGAATGTATCCAGTTCCAGACATATTTTGTGGCTCAAGGGTGTCTGAGTAAATGTTTCTATAATTTTCTTGATTTTTAAAATTTATGGATACATATGTCTGCTGAAGCATCTGCCATCACATTTTAGTTCTTAGAACCATGCAGGAGGTAGAAAACAGAGAGAGAAGAAAGCAGAAAATGTATAAGGAAATCCAAGACTTCCCATGTATTCTTCGCAAAATTTGCTTATACTTCATAGGTCAGAACAGTTCTACATGGTCAATATGGTCAAACAGTGAATATGGGAAAGTGAGCTTTTACCTTTCAATAGGAAAAGAAGCCAAAATAAGAAGGATTGGGAACCTGAATAAGCGAGACTGTAAAATCTACCCAGAGTTTGAGCTACACAAGCATAAGGAAGTATAGAACTTAAGCAAAAATCACTACTAACTCAGTAAGAATTCTCCCATGATGACTAATAATCAAAATAATGACTTAAGTAATTCAAAGTAATAATTTTAAATACTTAGAAAAATATAATGATTGTAAGCATGGATTCTGTTCTGTATCCAGATCAAGGCTTGATTGGTTTGGGTTCTCATGTGAATGGTAATTCAAATGTGCACCTATTGCTCTTTAAAGGCATGCTCAGAGCAACGCTGGGAATTGTATCTGTCTTGCATCAAAGAGACCCCACAGTGACATCTGCTTGTTGTGTATTTTTCTGGTATGGTGTGGTGATATCCACTGTAAGCACATTACTTCAGTTCTGCTCCCATGGGAAAAGACAGAACATATCTGCTCTTTGCTGTGTCCTGAAAATGACCTGATACTGCTTTTGGGGGGATGAGCTCCAGAGCTGATGGAGCCTGGGTTCTGAAGTGTTGACTGTGCATAAAAGAGCCATGTGCACTTTCTGCAGGGTGGAGTGCCCCCATTCCTCTGCACTGACTAACCCACCTACTCAGTAACTCAAGGGTTTCCTTTAGCAAGAGGACGGAACATTTTGCTTCTACATCCTATAATTCTACTACCCCTGAGAGAAAAGAAAACAGACATCTTGACACATTCTTATGAAGGGAGAAGTGAAAATTGTTTTGGGGGGAAGTTGGTCTATGACGAAGGTCAATGTAGAATGCTAGAATACTGTTGTAAAAGTAAACTTATTTTTTAAAAAAAAATGATAAGAGATTGTAAGTTACATTGACAAACTAATATAAAATTTTTATTAAAATGTTAGAAGTTATATATCTAATACTCTTGGGCTTTGAGGCTAGTAGGGTATTAATTTCACCAATGGTCAGTTGTAAACAATAAATAATGGGAAATAAAACAATTGAAATTTCTGTTTGAATCCATTGTTTTGGGAAATGTCTTTCAATGTAATTATGGAGTCTGCAGGAACATCAGTAATTAGAATGACAACTGATGATGAGGAAGTATGGTGAGATATTGTACTACCTGTCCCTCATGTTGCCACATGCAGACCATGTTTCTTGGGTGAGTGTGTATGGTCACCACCCTTATTGACAATAGAGTTGTTTTGGCTTAGGACCAGAAATATGACTGTTCCCAGTGCAGCTCTAGGAGATATGGTGGATTTCCCAGCTCTCAGTGACCCTTCTCTTTCCATAGGAGATCAACTAATTCTTCCTGGCCCCAAATGAAGGGAGAGTGGAAGAGAACTGTAACCATTAACTCACAGCAATCTACCTGAATTAACAGTGAAAGTAGTTTATTAGTGAAAATGTATTTTTTAAAAATTTAGTTCTAGATGGGCACAATACCTTTATTTTATTTCTTTTTATGTGGTACCAAGAATCACATACCTAGTGCCTGACAAATACCAGACAAACACTCTGTTACTGAGCCACAACCCCAGTCCCAAGAATGCATTTTTAATTAAGTTTCTGAGGGTTACTTGTTACAGCAGCAAAGCTGACTCATACAAAAAAATTATATGCTTTTTTATTCCAAAAGTGAGCCCCACTCATTCTGCACCATGCTGTTTCAAAAATCCATTGTGGTATAATTTTTTCTCTTAAAAAAGCACATCTATGCCATTCAGAACAGAAACATTGTGGGTTACAACTTAAAAAGGACGTAGGGAGGAGGTGATGCTGTTTCTTTTCTTCTTTGTCATGAGTAGAAATTCACGAAGTTAAATTGTCTTGCATAGCAATGGAGAAGAAGGGGCTTGGGTGGAGTAAATCTCCAATGATAAAGGAAGCACTGCTGTCAAAACAACAACTCTCTACTTTATATTAATCCTTTCCAGTGTGAGAAGGGAGTGTACCTATAGAGGAGATTATGTGCCTAGTTTACTCACTTTTGGGGTGCAATAGAACATCATACCCTTGGTACTTGAATGTTACCATGTGTGGCATGCTTATAATTGTTGTGCTCCTTGGCAGGCTATTCTAGTCCCCCCTCATTCCCTGAAATATTTAAAAGTAATTGCTGACTTCAGGGAAACTGATTAGTAAAGCAGAACTGAGTGACTAGAGCTCTCTTGCCACAAGGTTTTGTCAGACAAATTCACATAAACTGTGATGTACTTCTTTTGAAATTCCCCTTGCTTTTTTTCCCCCTTCATTTTTTTAAGGGAAGATTTATCATCTCAGACTGCATATGTGAAATATACTGCATATTCTTTACAGAGAGTGTCCCAAATGCTGAAGCCCCAGGTAATATTCCAGAGGAAATGTGCTTCCTGAGAGTAAAGTTGAGATTAAACATTGGGATCTTATATAGTTACAATTAAATAATATGGTCCTTGAAGTGTGTTTATGAGTTAATTTTTGTATAGTCCTTCATACTGAACACTGCTGAAATCAACACACTTTGCCTTCTGAAGTGCAATCATTAACCTGAAACGTGTTGCGAGAATGAGGTGGTTACCATAGAAGAACATTATCCCAAAATAAGAATACTATTCAGGCAACATGACCTCCCTATGTGGCTGTCCTAATACAAATGTCAGATAGGGACATTCCCAAGGTGTCCAGATTGCTTCAGTCATTTTACATTATGCAAGAAACCTTAAAAGAACAGAACTTTCAAAGTTCACAAATTCCTGAACTTTCCAAAAAAAATCCAATGATACAGTCAATATATAACCTTTATGTACACTGTAGACATATAGCGCAATGCCACATTTTAGCATATACTTACAGTGCATCTGAGTCTTATTTTTTAAAAATATTTTTAGATGTCAATAGGCCTTTATTTTCTTCATTTATTTACATGTGATATTGAGAGTCAAACCCAGTGCCTCACCCATGCCAGGCAAGCACTGTAGTCACAAACCAGCCCAAACAATTTTTTTGTTTTTGTTTTTGTTTTTGTGGTGCTGGGGATTGAATCCAGTGCCTTGTGCATTGAAGACAAGTACTCTACCAACTGAGCTCTATCCCCAGCCCCTGAGTTTTGATTTTTATGAGAATGTTCTTATCAAATGACTATAAAACTACACTGAAGTTGTCAAGTAGAGCAAAAAACTGTGCCTAACATTTAGTGATGTGACATTTGGTGATGCGTAACTCCCTTGGGCTAGTATATTTTATTGAGATAGAGCCTTTCATAAGCTTTCAAATATTCACAGAAGTAAGGGTAGGTTAGTTGATTAACGGTGCTTCAAAGATATAAAGAATAGGCAGATTGTTAGATTTATGTATATTTGAAGCTGTACATTTTTACAAAAACAAAATTTTTTCAGTGTGACATTTTTAGCTAAAACTCTGTTTTCACTTAATTTGGACTTTAATTTGCATTTGTATTCCAAGTGCAAAAACCATTGAAGTGTTTGAATCTCATTTTTTAAAAACAGATCACATCAGCTGTCTTTGGATGTAAAGTAATAATTCTCTTCCAGTAGCACCTGTACTCTTTCCAAGGCAGGGTTGCTGTTTTAGTTTAGCAACTGTAACAAGGTTCTTTCATTGCCATCTGTGCCTCCAAGAGCAGGCATTTCAGACTTTATAGTTGGGTAAAAAGTCAAAGTTACACCGAAGTTGATCAAAGATGACAACAACATTATAACCATATACAAAAGTGAACATGATAAGTTGTACTTCGAGAATGGGCTTTCTAACATGAACTGTGACAGAAGATGTAAAGTTCATGTACATATATATGATTGATACACACACACACACACACACACACACACACACACACACAGGATAATGTGTCAAAGTATCTGGTTAATACTGATGTAACTTTTGTTTCTCTAAGATGATCATTACTTATTTCAAAAAACATTTGCGTGATAGTCAAATACTAAATGTGCTATATTAAAAATATTGATTCATGCAGCCAGCATTTATTTAGCTCCCTTTATGGAGTTAAATTTTAGATATTAAGGATTATAGCATGAAAACAATACAAAGAAAACACTCGGGAGCCTGAAGCAGGAGGATGGAGAGTTCAAAGTCGTCCTCAGCAACTGTGAGGCACTAAGCAACTCAATGAGACCTTGTCTCTAAATAAAATACAAAATAGGACTTGGGATGTGGCTGGGTGGTTCAGTGCCCTGAGTTCAATCCCTGATAACCCTTAAAAAAGAAAGGAAGGAATAAAGGAATGAAACACTGACAAAATTGGCTGTCATTGTGCTACATCCTAATGGGAGTAAATAAACAATGAGGAAATAAAAATTTTAGTTTGTCAAATGATACTAGGAATATTAGGTATGTGAATTAAAATAAAGCAAGAGTGGAGGTAGAGAATGAAATAGAGTAGGTGTGTGCTCAGGAAAGACCTCACTGGAGGAGACATTGACCAGAGTGTCCTAGATGGACAGAAGTTACTGGTAAGGTCAAAGACTCTGGAACAGGATCATAACCTGAAGTATCCCTGGAGCCTTAAGAGTAGCAATGTGACTGGGGCCAAGTGAGGTGGAGAGAAGTTTGACATGCAAATCTTTGGGGAGCCTGGGAATGTCATGCAGGACCTTGTATGAAGTTCTTGAATTTTTCTCTAAGTGAGATGGGAAGTTAATAGAGTTTTGAACCATCCAGAAAGTACATCCAGAAAGTTCTGATTACAGCCTATGGGGTCTGTATCAGACATAGTAAGAGGAAGACCAATCAGAGGACTGTTGAGATAATCTAGCCAGGAGATGATGGTAACTTGGACAGGTATGGAGCCATGGAGGTGAGGAGAGAAGTTGGTCTGCATTCGTTTGAAACTAGAAGATACAGGTTTGTTGAAACTCTTATTTTTGAGTTTGAGAGAAGCAAGAGAGTCAAGGATAATGCCAAATTTAAAACCACTGCACCCTAAAATCTTTGCTCAAATTTAAAATCATTGGATGTCACAGCCAAAATGAATGATCACTTCTAAAAGGTATCCTTACAACCCCGGGTTCTTTAAAGCTGAGAGTGTTTATAAACAGAATTCTCAGAATCTGAAATCTCCAGTGGGAAACATTTCACCTTCATCTTTAGGAATTTATCAATACCTTTAATTATAAATATAACCAATAATCAAGTATAGAATTATCAGTCTTTAAAGATTTATTATTCTCCAACAGAATTCACACATATATTCATATCATGTTACATTTGGTGCAGTTATCTCTAAATGTCATTTATACTCATTATTACTTCCAAATAATTATTGCAATTAGACCTGCTGCCAGATCTTATTATTTAATTTGTTAGTAAATCACATTGCTATGGTATGCAATTTTATTTAAATGCTATGCATTTTATTTTAGGCATTTGGAGCCATTATCCTGAGAAGGTGGACCCATGATTTCAGGAGAATGCCAGAAGGGTCCATGGTATAAAATGTTAAAATATCCTTTTTAGTCATGGTGCACACCATTGGAGAGTCTGCCATTGGACACTCTCAAAGGCAGTATGGATGATGATGATCAGTTATGGTTTGATCACCATGTGCCAAGTTCATTATCTAAATTATTTCCAGAGCAAACATTAGCAGAGATTATCCCCATCTTATGTGGAAGGAAACTGAGGCTTAGCAAAAATAAATTTAACTTCCCCAAAGTCATACACCTAGTAAGTATAAATTCAAATTCAAATTAGTTTCCCAACTGTGTGTGCCTTAATTATATCTATATATTGCTTTTCAGCACAAAATCAGAACTGATGATATTGAACAGCACATGAAGTTGATTTTTTTTTTTTTGAGGTTATTGTGAATGGGGTAGTTTTCCTAATTTCTCTTGCAGTGGATTCATACCTTATGTATAGATATGCATTTGATTTATGGGTATTGATATTATATCCTGCTAATTTGTGGAATTCATTTATTAGTTCTAGAAGTTTTCTAGTGGAATTATTTTGGATCTTCTAAATATGAAATCATGTTTTCGGCAATAGTGATGGTTTGATTTCTTCTTTTCCTATTTGTATCCCTTTAATTTCTTTCATCTGTCCGATTGCTCTGGCTGGAGTTCCAAGGACTATGTTTAATAGAAGTGGCAAAAGAAGGCATCCCTGTCTTATTCCCATTTTTAGAGGGAATGCTTTCAATTATTCTCCATTTAGAATGACGTTGGCCTTGTGGTTAGCAGATATAGCTTTTACAATTATGAGGTATATTCCTTCTATCCCTAGTTTTTCTAGTGTTTTGAACATGAAGAGGTGCTATATTTTGTGAAAAGCTTTTTCTGTGTCTGTTGAGATAATCATATGATTCTTGTCTTTAGGTCTATTAATGTGATGTATTACATTTATCGATTTACATATGTTGAACCAGCCTTGCATCCCTGGGATGAGCCCCACTTGCTCATGGTACACTATCCTTTAAATATGTTTTTGTATGTGATTTGCCAGAATTTTATTGAGAATTTTTGTGTCTGTGTTCATCCGGGATATCCATAGTGGTGGTAGCGTAGGGAAGAATAAAGGAACTTTGGATTGTGGTAAGGGGAAGGGAATGGGGGATGGGGATGGGAAGGACGGTAGACTGAGACAGACATTATTACCCTATATACATGTATGATTACATTACTGGTGTGACTCACCATGTGCAGCCAGAGGAATGAGAAGTTGTGCTCCATTTGTGTACAATGTGTCAAAATGCATTCTACTGCCAAGTATAACCAATTAAAACAGATTAAAAAAAAAACAAAACTAAAAAAATCTGGGGAAAAAAAAACAAAACAAAAATACAGCCCCTGAGGTTGAGGGTGTAGCTCAGGGCTGGAGTCCTGGCCTACCATATCTGAGGCCCTGGGTTCCATCCCTAGTAGTGAGGGGGTGGGGCAGAAAGAAAAACCAAGACAAACAAGCAAAACCCCAGCAACTCTGTATCAAGAAATGGAAGCTAAGGCAGTCTATATCATTCAGTGGGGAGAAAATATAGGGTAAGAGCAGCAAAGGAGCATTTTTTACTTCCCCACTTCCCCTCACTCCCTCCTGCCTTATGAGTATTATTTCTTTTCTTATTATTTAAACCCTACATGTTCACTGTAAATAATTGATGCCATTCACAGGGTAGAAGCAAGAAAGAAAATGTTCTCTGGAATACAAATCTTTGGAGCGGCCACTATTAATATCAAGCAAGCATAATTTCACAAAAATGAAGTCAGAGTGTATGCTTTGTTTTTAGAGTGAGCATTACCCCCTTCCTCCTCCTCTTCTGCCTTCATAATTTTACTCCCTTCACTCTGCACCACACACCCTGCTTTTAGGGGAGCCATGCTATTCACTTAATATGTATCTTGCACTCCTCTGGAAAGTGTGGCAAGGGTAATAACAGGATGTGCTTCCTCCTGACTGAAGTCAGTGTGGATCCCTCTATCAGGGTGCACGCTGTGTGCACTGCCTCCAGACTGCCTGGCTTTCACATCTGGCCCCACCACTCTCCATCCTTCCTGTACAACTTTGAGCAACATCCTTAATGCAACATGGTCTCTCTTTCTGTAAAATGGGGGAAAGTGATGTGTTTGCCTCATTGAGTAACTGTGAGGCTTAAATGATTTATTGCTTGAAAACTTTTATGAGTATACTGCATGAAAGCTGCATGTAAGAACATGTGTTCGAATCAGAAGCCGCAATTTCTGTTGTTGCTGTTTTGGGTTGGACCCTTCATCTCACCCAAGTAGGTCCTTGGTCACAAATGGAAGCAGCCATGTGTAAATGGTTCTTGACTGACAGAGTCTCAGAGCCTCTCCCTTCCCTGAGACCCAGCCTGCTAGGAACATTCTCTCTGCACTTTATAAAGAATAACATTGCTTTGATTTCAAAGAACTTAAAAATGCATCCAGATATTGTTTAGTAGTTAGGTGACACATACAAATTTATTCAGGAATAAGATAATACATGTCACATGAATTCTTTTATAATGGTGGCATAAAAGATATCTAACTGAATATTTTGGTAAGCTCTTTTTTTCAAGTATGTCTTTTCTGTCTTTGTGACTGCAGCTTGTTAAGAAAACCAATATTTTAGGTCATCACTACATGTCATCCTTACTTTGTGTGAGCCAGGATTGGCCAGGTGCTACAGGGAATGATGCTTTTTACTAATTTCTGTCAGTTTGCAGTGGATCCATTAAAATGCAGAAAAGAGGGCTGACACCCTTTGTCAGGGAAGATTGTTTAACAGTGTTCTCCCATTTTGGTATGAATTTTAGCACTTTTGAGTGGTTTCATCAGCTTCAATATGTTATGAGAAAGGCATGAAAAGTGAGATGTTACAGAGTTCAGAGGAAAATATTTACTTGCCAACTAGGAGAGATTCACACCTGTTTTCACTTGATCTTTGAGCCTCACTTAAAGATAAAATGTGTTTTTATTACAACTCTGGAAAATGTCAGAGAATGAACCTGGAAAGTAAGTAGACTGGAACAATATTAAGCAGGAAAACAAATGAATATTGTATTCGTGATTTTCAGCAAGTATTATATTTTTGGCTTGTGGAAGTTCCTGTGCAATGATTTCCTTGAATTGAATATTCATTGTTCAAAATACCTATTTCGGTTCATCCACAAATTAAGAAGTCTCCTAATTGAGCATTTAGTGTGAACGCATATTCATGATTCATTAGACCTCAACCAAATCGCTTCTCAGTCTCCAAATTTTATAGATTGTTTTAAGCAACATAGGAGAGGCAAAACTTTACTTTCTACTCTCCATAGTCTCTAACTAGGCAAGAATTAAATTGGCATAAGATAGATCAGCCAGAGAAAAGCACACAGATCTTACAAGTACATAAGTGCCCCAGTAGGGAAATGTCCCAAAGAAGTGGCAAAAGCAAAATGACTACGTAGGAAGTTGAAAAAAAGACTGGCAATGGTGGCAAAGTAGCTGCAGTGTCCAGGAAGTAGCAAGGTCAGTTGGTTTTGACTGCCCATTTCTGGTGACAAGGATATTTCTTCTCTCCTGATCCAGGGAAGGCCTTGTTCTCCTGATCCAGGGAGGGTTCTTTCACTTGTCTCTCAGTTTCCTGGTATAGAGTTCCCTTTTTGCCTGCTGTTTTTTGAGTATTGTTAGCTGACAATACTCTTGAGGCCAGCGTGGCATTTTGGGGTGGTGTATTCTGCCGTGCTTTAGCCAGGTCTCCATGCCTGGAGTGTGTGGGCAGCCTTCTTTAGGAGAGGGGTGGGGCTTTCCCAGGTAATGGATGTTTTTGCACCGCTACTCCATACATCAGCCTTTCTCTGCTCTCAGTAGCACATTGAACTTCTGTCTTTCGAAAACAGGCATTGATGATTTGGATGACCTTGTTCTGAGTGGTAATTGATCATTTTAAGCTCTGTAATCCCATCAGCTTGTAAATATAGAATACATTATTTTTCACTCAGTACATTACCCTGTACATTTCTCTGTTGAAGCTTACCTCCCACTTTTAAACCTGTCAGCCTGCTGAAATTAGTCTGTACTTAATTTTTTAAATGCTTATTCATTTCATTACCAAGAACACTTTATAAGATTGGAAATTGCAGTTTTCTAGTTCCTCTAGGTCTTTGTTTGTTTGTTACTGGAGATTGAATCCAGGATTGCTTGATCACTGAGCTACATCCTGGACACTTTCTTATTTTTTATTTTGAAATAGTGTTTCACTTAGTTGATGAGGCTGGCCTTGAATTTATGATCCTTCTGCCTCAGCCTCCCGTGTCACTGAGATAACTGTTGTATGCAATGGTACACCAGTAGATCATTTTTAAAAAAATGTGAGTAAGATAATTCTCAAGACTTTTAGCAAGGAAATCTCTCTGTTCTAATTACCTTATTGTAGGAGTTCCACTGGAAGCTTCTTCTTAGCCATCTAAAGAAATAATCATGAATGTGTGTATCTATGTCAAGCTTTATTCATATTAGTGATCATTTAGAAACAGTCTAAATACCCAACAATGGGGTACTATGTGAATAAATTATACTTTGATACTAGGTGATAGTCATGCAACTTGAAGGACAAAGTATTTGCTTTAAGTTAATGCAATAGGAAAATATTCACTGTACGTTTTTTAAAATAAATAAGCAGATTATAATTTATGTAAGCAGTGATATTATGGGATATTTTTACAGATTCCTTTTGAGGCAGAGGAATTAAAGGAATGAATTATATTAAAATATTAACAGTGGTTCACAGTCCATGTGGTGGAATTACTTGGTGGTGATTTCGACCCCTCCTCGGCTGAGGTCCAGATACTACGGTTATCATCAGGAGTAGATAAATTAGTAAATGGTGACCTTTGGCACTGCCATTTTATTATGGCATTCTTTCTCCAATTTAAGGAGTTTGGTGGACTTTTGCCAAATGCAACCATATCCAGTGAATTCTGGTTAAACCTGCAGCCAATTCTTTGAAGATCCCACAGCATCTCACTTGAGAACAGGTCAGAGCATCACAGCAAGAGCAGGGGTGCACAGTAGGGCCACAGAAGGACTGAACTAGAACTGCAGAGGTCACAGGGAGGGTTGAAGAAAGAGAGTAAGTTGAGGGATAGGGTGGGGACTTGCGTGGCCCCTAGACCTGGCCCATGGGCAAGGACCAAGGGAAGAAATCTCACCCCAGAACACCATGTGGATTCTTTGTGAAAACATTCTGACCTTCATTTTTCATGGTCCCTTATGAGTAAAATGCAGTGAGATTCTACTGCATTCCTTTGCTCGGTATTTGGTGAGGACTAATGTTTTAAATAGACATGAAAGCATAAAAACTGATTTTTAAGATTTTCGTTGGACATAAAGTAGGTGGATTCTGAAGCAAAGGTTACATAGTTGGTTGTGTGCCAAAATGACTTCCAGCTAAGAGAAGTAAGAACCATCATTTCTAAACTAATATTAAACTTCCATGGTTTTGGCAAAGGGGAGACAAATTTGGAGAAGATTTCTTCTTTTTTTTTATATCCTGAACAGTGGCTATTTTCCTATTAGTAAGCTTTTGCAGGGCCTGCTAACTAAGTACAGCTCCTTGTGCATTTGACTTACCTTGCTCTGCTTGTTCTAGAACGCCCTTGTCTTTTATTGATCACTCTTCACTTTCTAAGTAAAATAATGCGCTATTCATAGGTGTTGTTTTACAATGCAGAAGACTTCATTTATTTCTCAGAGTGTTTCTGGGTTTGTAATTAGCTTCTGGGAAGTAAATAATGCTGTATTTTATTTCAGATTATTGGACAAAATAGCAACCTGAGATCCTTCTTTCTATGCAGCCATTCATGACAGTTCTTTATCAACCATGGAAACACACACACATTAACCGTTTGGGAAAAATGAAGCACTATTAAAGACTAATCACCCCACCCCTTCCCATGGGTACATAGTTATGGGAAGGAAGGTGCTCAAGAACATGAGGAAGATGATTTCCGTTAGAATGACAGACTCTTCAGACCCTGCAACATGATTTTAGTTTAAAAGAGTCTCCATGTTTAAACCATCACAACTACT
Organism: Sciurus carolinensis; assembly: GCF_902686445.1. NCBI lineage: Eukaryota > Metazoa > Chordata > Mammalia > Rodentia > Sciuridae > Sciurus > Sciurus carolinensis. The sequence goes on along the minus strand of NC_062217.1, from coordinate 16,609,843 downwards.
GATTTCTGGGAGGGACTGTCTCTCAGTAGCACAGAATTCAGGATCAAAATGAAGGCCAAACTATAAACTATAAAGATGTACCTCTTGTCATGTCCAATAGAACCAAATAAAATAGCTTGTGAATTTTAAGTGGCTTCTTAATTTCTGAAAGATAATTAATCCCATTGAGTAATGACCTGAATTCACTTTCATCAATTTAGTACAATTTGTTGAAACAGTAGTCCTAAACCATGGTTTGAATTTATATTCTATTTTTAATTTAATACTTGTAAAGTGAAGATATTTCCACATTGAAACAGTGAAAAATGTGGATTATTTGTAAAGTAGCCAACAATATACTTTAGTCAGTTTATCTTGGCAAATTCATATTTAATGTTATTTATCATTATAAATTCGTTCCATAATGTCTTCAATAGATTTGAATGAGAACAAGCTCAGAAGGAAAGCTAAAAGAATATAAATGAACACTAACTCCTGCATGTTTTGCTGACCATACATATCTCCTTTGTTTTTACTTGTGAGGCAATTAAACTAAGGTAGTCTTTTTAATCTGGTAATTTTTTAAGATTTCAAATTTATTTACACCCCCCAATTTATTTAGTGGTTGGATTTTCTTATTAAGATGTTTTATTAAAATATCATACAAGCCCTAATATCAAGAGAAATGTGTTGTTGTTATAAGTTCACATGGAAGCACACCCTTGGCATCCTGTACATGATATCTGTAATGGAGTAGGGGAATTATTGGACTTTTGGGTTCCTTATTATTATCACAGGGAAAGAAAAAAAAAGCCCCAAAACAAAGCAATGCTTGTACTTGAAAAGCACAGTAGGAGCAAAAGTCTCCCAGAAGTTGTCAAGGCATTAATGCTAAGCCTAGGACCAAAGCCATGTCAACTTAAGTGCAGCACTCCCATTAAAACGTGTTCAGTTACCCTAGAGGCCCATGGACTCATAGATTCTCTGTGACATTAATGGGGTTATCAAGATTTGGTCCTTGAATTTCTTTGACTATCCATCTGAAGTTAATGAGCTAAACTATCTTTAAATATCATGTGTGGGAGCTAAAAAAAAAAAAAAAAAAAAAAAACCTGGGTTAATTAAGTGTCTGAGTATTTGCAAATTTGTTTTTTATATTTTCTACAAGTCTTATTTTAAAGGTCGGAAGAATTATTATGTGGTAATAAAAGCTTCTTCTAATATGGATGTTTCTTCTACAAATGTTTATTGTGCACCTACTAAGTGCCAGGCTGGGCACATGTCTGTGGTTCATGGTAGAAAGTGGAGAACCTTGGGAGAAATGAACACAGCAGCAGTAGATGTCCAGGGAGGACTGACCGCGAGAGCAGGCTGGGAAGGCTGAGCAGGGAGACTCACGGGAGCTCCGAGCCGGGCACAGGGCTCAAGGCCTGTGGAGAAGAGAGTTTAGGGTATGGATACTTCTAGAGCAGGACAGTCTCCTTGTGCTCTGAGTCCCCAGGCCTCATGGGTTCTCCCCCTTCTAGTAATTCCACCCTTTCAGTCTGTGACCCCTGGGTGGCAGGTGTGAGAAAGGCTCCTTCCCACAGGTGTTAGTGTGTTGGTGACTCTCCAGAAAACGCTTCCGAGCGTCTGGAGGAGAAGATATATGAGCCACCCCTTTCTATATTCTCACTTCGCTCCTGCTCTTCCCTTCAGATGACAGAGGTGCCATTCATAACCTGAAAGGCCACCCCGTTCTCCGTCATGGGGTTACCCCTCGGCCCCTTCTGAAGGCTGCTGCTCATTGGATTTGGTTCTCATTCTGAATTTCTTGGAGGACCCATGGCAGAGGCAGAGCATGAGGCAGATTGAGTATGATTTTTAATAATCTAATAAGAGGTCATGGAGCACACATGCAAATCATATGTAACAGAGACAAAGGCATCTTATGTGTCTTGTTGAAAGAAACTCTATGAAGAGAAAAGAAATCAATGAGTGTCGAATTTGCCAATCTGCAAGGATGAAGTGTTGATGTTACTAAGTATGTTCATATTAAAAAAAATAAGGAATTTTTTGGTGAGATTATAGCATGATTCTAGTATTATGTCCTGGAATGGGAGTGATTTGTGATCATCGTTGAGCTAACATTTTATTATCTTTATCCTAAGGCACAGATATTTAATGGTGCACTTCCCGAAGGTCTGACAACGACAATTGTAAACTACATAGGCAGTTTTGTATAAATGGATAAAGATGTTGATACAATGAAGACTTTGGCAAGTAAGATCAATGTTTTAACTAATGCCCACTTTTTATATGTTGTATCACGTCAGTGTCCCATTTACTCCAGGGCAAACATCGATCCTCATTGCCCATTCCTCAGTACATATCTTCATTTGCTTTTAGACTATTTCTTTTGTTTAAAAATAATAAATAAATAAATAAATAAATAAATAAGGCAAACTAGTTTTATTCAAATGCAAATAAAATAAAATAAATGCTCTGTACATTGTATTGAAGCATATACCATGATAAGGTAGTTAGTATTCCCTGAAATGCAATCATAGTATTGGAAATTACCTAAGATGAATGTAGTGACATACTCATTTATAAACTTTCTTGGTCACAAATTCTCTTGAGCCTCTTTTCAATAAATCCATTACTGAAAGATACAGTATGTTGAGACTTGGCCTCTGTAAATAGCAAAGTAAATTCCATAAGTGATTTTGTTGTTGAATCTTGGCATCTTTATTTTTCCTTTTAAATTTCTCAGATACCCCTAGTTGTACATAGTAAGATCAGCCAGTGATGGGTGGCTTTTACTCATCTTTCCACATAATCAAGTAATAGCAAATGGAACTGTATGAGTTCACTATTTTAATAAAAATATCGTCAAACATCAAAAGTTTTTCTACAGTTTGATAAAATACATTTAAAATTATTTTGTCCAGCTGTTTTCCTTAACTTATTATTTTTATGTTAACACTGGTTGTTGAAAAGAGTTTTAGTTCATTTCATGAAAGAGACTCTAAATCAAACACAGCTCATAGTATTTTTTTGTTTAGATAGTTATACTTGAACTAGAAATTATCCTTTTAGAAGTAATGAAAAAGTCCACTGAAGAATGGTGAGATCTTGGTTCCCTGCTGTTTATGACAATATTCAGATTCTTGGACCAGTTTAAGCTTCTGTCAAGTTTTATGAAATTTCTTCTTTGGCTTTCTTCCTTAAGAACTCCAGAATTATTTGGGAATGCAGATGAAGTGTCACATATGCATATAGTTAAAGGGAGCTGTCTGCCTCGCTTTAAAAATACTGGACAGTTTTGTTTATTTAGACCAGAAATCTATTATTACTGCAAGAAAAAGGGAAGCAAATCCTGCCATGTGGTTAAAACGCAGCATTTTAAATATCCCTGGTCTTTTCTAAATTATTTCATAGAATATTATGTGAAACAGTATCTACATGTAGTTCTGGTAAATAGACGTCCACATTTCAAGTGTTGTATGATATTACTTTCCTTTAAATAAGATAATGAAACCTTCAGGAATAGATAGTTCAGTGAAGTTATCTTACAAAAAGGAAAAAGAAATAAAAATATTGGATTCAGATTTCATATTTTCATAATTCTCAAGATCAGGTTATCCAATACATGGATCCCCAAATTCTTGCTGCTATATGTCAAAAACTCTAAATTTTTTATTTTGCGGGAAGATCCAAGGATCTAGATTGATAAAAAGTCACTCTCTAACCCCTAACTTGTAAATATCTTTTTATTTTCCCAAGTGGATTTGGTAGAGCAATATGAGAAATTTTATAGATGGATGTACATGAATGGGTTTCCAAAATAAAGACCTTCACCCATCAGGGAGTTTGCTCCAGAATGGAATTGAGTTTCAGACCTATCTGTTACACTTAGGCAATAATGGCCTAGAGGTTCACATTCTGAAACATCCAGCCTTTAGAATGAGTCTCTGCTATCATCATGCTCCCCACAAAATGAAGAAACAAAAGTGGAACTCTGAATTTAAAAAGAATATTGACTTTCTAACACACTGGAAAGACAAAGAAAAAAATATATAGGAGCCTTTCAGTTTGATGATAGAAAAAAAAAAATGATCTGTGTGTGTCAAGGGCTATGTACATTGCAAAATCCCTGACCTTAATGTGGAAAGCAGAAGTCTTTGATCAAGGCCACTTTCCAAGACTGCCAGCATTGACTGACCACTCAGGTAAAAGGCCACACAAGCTTATATCTTTTTTTTTTTTTTTTAACATTTCCAGACAATTTGATAATCAGTAAAGGTTATTAGGCATCTTAAGTATCTTAAGTTCAGTCCAAATACCTGAGTACATAAAAGATGCATGAGCGCACCCTTGGATGATAACATTCTGTTCTCGGACCTGTCATCATTTCCTTCAAAATTGCATTTTTTCAAACCTGCTTCTGTGTACTCTAATGATATACTGTCAGCACTTGTAATTGTAGGTTAGCAGATGTTCCTGCTTTAAGACATCCTTGAAAAATGTGCACTCATAAAGAAGTGTTAAGTATATGTGAAACTCCAAAGAAATCCACAGCTACTTGGGCTCTCCCTAGTCTCTACATCGACATATGCACGTGCTAATTCCAGGAAGGTCACCCACCCACCACTTTTAAGTGAACACTATGTGTTCTTCTTTGGTTACATATGACCCCAAGACATTACAGGAGATATTTGGAAATGCAGAATATTTTTTAAAACATTATTTTGTCAAAAACAAAACACCTGTTTTTCAGACTATGGCTAGGGTTGATTTATTTATTTATTTGTTTATTTTTCATTTTCCACTTAGTTGTTTTTGTTAGTAAAGTCATGCTTGCTCTGTCTGAAAAATTTTGTTTTGTAGGCCCTTTCTTTTTTCTTTCAGCCCAAACAGATTTTATTGTAAAAATGCTAAGCTGTTCAAGAGACAGCTGTTTTAGAATGGTATGTGTAGGTTTTGAGGGCAACTACAACCAGGGAAACCAGGGACTTGAATGCCACCTTTCTCCTTTACTACAAACTGGCTTTCTTCCCAAGGTGTAGATCCCATTGCAAATACCTTGTCCCTTGCATTGTGCAGGTTTAGCCACCAGAGAGAGGAAAAGGACTCTTAGACCCTGATTGAGAATTCCCATAGAGTAACCCATACAACAAAAAACACTCACTCTGCTTCTCCCCAAAGGGAACATCACCCAGCCCAGGCACTGCATCTGGAGGGGAGGAGGGAACCTGTGCTCTGCCTGGTGTCCTGGCTCTACTCATGCAAGCCAGACACATCCCTTCATCAGCCTGCAAACCAAGGCCGAAATCAATGGTTCTCAAACCAGGCTGTGCATCATAACCACCCGGGAATAACTAACAAACACTGTGTCCACACTCCACTGCAGACCAATTAAACCAGAATCCTGGGCATGAGACCTGAACATCCAGGTTCTTCAAATGCCCCCTGGGTGATTCCATGGTACAGCCAAGGTTGTGAACCACTGGCTGAATGATAAATTGAAACTTAATGGAGGAAAAACAAGATAAACACCATAACCAACATTTAAAATTCCAGTTTAAGGAAAGGAAAACCATATAGAATTCCTAATTGATCTCCAACATTTTAAATCTTTTAGGGTTGACTCTTTTCAATAACTGTTTCACAAGAAACAAGAAGACATTTTGCTTCTTTCTATTTTGTCTATTTTAGAGATTTTATAGAAATATCTTCATGGAATTTGCAGTCTTGGGTTTACTCTCTTCTTGTTGAATAGTGGTAGATTTCTTTTTTATGATATTCATGATTGATTGATGTCTTCTACAATGTCATGTTAATATATGGAACTCAGTGGTTCTTCTGCTCGAGTATCCATAACAAACTTGTCTCTCCCTAATTTCCATTTTCTCACTGCTCCTGTAACTATACAAATGTTGCTGAACTCAAGAGAACAAGAGAATGCCACCAAGCTCAGCCAGTGTATTAAGGCATATTAGGTTTCAAGTGATGCTTAACACTCTTGAGGGGTTTTCGTCTCTGTCCAGGGGATGTAAGATCATGGATTTTGAATTTATAACTTTTCCTTCCATCCTGGAAAAGGCCATACATTGGAAATTAGACCCTTTATTGTTCTCCATAGAAGAATCTGGATTTGAACTTCCAGGAGTCATACGTCAATCCCTCACCTCATTTAAGCAATTAGAACCCCCTATTTCAGGGCTGGAGAGATAGCTCAGTCAGTAGGGTGCTTGCCATGCAAGTACAAGGCTATGGGTTTGATCCCCAGCACCAAAAATGTAGAAAAAGAAACTCCTCTATTTCAAATGGCATACATTGGCAATAAGTGAAAGCTCACCAACATGTATATTTTTGTTTTGTTTCTGGAGATATTTACTTAGACTTGGAATATCACAATTTTGTGTGTGCTGGAATACTTTGACTTTTGGTATAAAAATACATCTGCCAAAGGAAATGATTTTACTTGGAGCAGTTAAGCTACTTAACTTTGAGTTAGGATAGCCTACTTTAAAAAGTATAACATTTATGTTTCTTTATATGCAACTCATAATATTCAAGTACTTAGAGGGAAGTGCTGGAATACTGATTCAGGAAGACACTGATACTTAGAAATTGTGTCTGTGTGCCTGGTACATTTAAACATAAAGCAGTGGCGTTTAGAAAGAGAACCAGATACTTTGTTTAGCTGGTTGTCAGAATATGATGAATGAGGTCAGTGGTTTGGTAACCCGACTTCCTCTCCCCTGGGTTCTGCTGGCTTCCCTGAGAGTATCCTCTAGTTACCAATGTCATATGTGAGTTTGTCTGCTGCATGTCTGTGGAATACTGAAGTGTATTAGACTGAATTAGGCTTCTGGAAAAAATCTTGTAAATCAAAAGAAATCACATGTGCAGTTATATTCTTCTCAATATAAACAGACGCACGTGATGTGATTAAGAGCATACCACAGCAGGGATAGAAATGAACTCTAAAAGCACAAGTAGACAAATGAATTTTGGTTCATGACAGCTCAACCTGCCAATTCACATACATGTCTTCACCTTTTTACTACTAATAAAGTTGTCATGCTAAGTACTTTATGTGGATTTTTAAATTAACGGTTCTCAATAATCTTATGATGTATTTGATATATGTATGAGAGATATTCATTTTTCTGATGAAAAAGAGCCTCAGGGAAGTTAAGGAAGTTAAAGTTTACTATCAAATAATATTGAGTAGATTTAAACCTAAAACGCCAAGTTAAATTCAGTTCAACCTTGGGGTAATCCAAACTCCTCCAGGTACCGTCATGGCAACACAACTTGTCACGATTAAAAAAAAAAATGTTTTAGTTACTTATAATTTTTTTTGTCAAAGAAATTCACAACGCTAATGCATTTTAAATTTCGATAGGCCATTGAAAACCAGTTTTCTTGTCACTCAACATCACACTTTCATCTGTCCAGAGAAAGGAAAATCCATTTTATCCAGTCACTTATTCTAAAGTTTAACAACTTTTCTGGCCAGAAGAGAATGCATTACCAATGCAAAACTTGAATTTCACATGTTGTTTTAGCTTATTTATTCATCTTGTATGTTCAGAGGAAATCAATGCCTATTACTACTCTTTTTTAAATGTATCTTAGACCCCCCATTTTCTAGGTTGAATGCTCTTTTCATGTTGCTTTAATGTACTTTTTTCTTTCCTCACAGTTTTCTGCATCTAACATTTTGACCCACCAAATGATTCATTTTTATACTTTAATTAATTATTTTAAATTCAAAGATAGCCAATCTATAACTTCTACGGTTGGAATACTTCTATTTTGTATATGTGCAGATGTGTTAGGTTTGGTAACTATGTTTTGCTCTCCTAAATAAAATCCATCAATGAACAAACCTGCTTTTATTGTCCAGCTAAGTCTGGGATATTTCCTTAAAAGCAGACTGTCAAAATGAATCTTAAGACTGCACTATAACTAGGTATTTTATCAGTCAATTTGAAGTAGAAGTATCATGCCTCTGTGGTGGAATATCTGACAACAGTTGTCTTTTTTGCCCAAATATATGAGTATAAGTGCTTCCGTCTGCCACACATACCCTTGGCCACCGTTAGATGACTGAATTATAACTGAGTCATGCCTGTGCTCAGTTTTAGCGGAGTATTCCTACAGGATCCAACAAGGATAAAAATTGATGTCCCTCTTGAAACAGAGTGGTACAGATGGTGCAGCTTTATAGCCGTCTCCAAATACCAAATGCCAAACTGCTCCTTTGATAAGGCAAGGTAGTACAAAGGTTTAAATATAGCCTCTTGGTGCAATGTCAGTGAGTGATGGATCCCAGTTACAAACATACCAAAATGTTCTCTGTTTAAACATTTTTTAACAACCACTGTTGTGAAAATTCTGTATCCAGGAAATTGTTCACAGGGGAAAAGACTTGAAGCCTACCTTGAAAATCTATGCGCACTCTAGCAAATCAACCAAATTTGGGGCTGGGTTTTAGGGTGGAATGACATGCTGGCAGTGAAATCAGTTTTTTTGCCAATAACCTGCAAAAAGTGGAATCTGAAAAGGTTACGTTAAATCCAGAAAACTTTTCTTTATGAAACAAAAACAAAAACCAAAAAGGTGGGGGGTGGGGGTGGGGAACTGCTTTCTTAAGTTAGTTTAATTAATTTCTTATGGCAAAGAGTTCATCAGATCCAAAATGGGCTTATGAGAATTGCATTGGGGTTGTAGGATGGTAAATTAGATCGTTTTACCTTTAGACACATGTGTACATGCGTTCAAACACACACACAGATTCATACACGTGAATTTGAATTTATTTTTACTAAGAATGCATATTCCTTTTAAACAGTGCCAAGAGTGGTTTTACTCACTTTTATAATTTATATTAGGTCCATGAACAGTATAGCAATAGACTTTAAAGGAGTTGGAGCACTTGCCTAGCATGTGGAAGGCCTCTGGTCCTATCCCCTGCACCAAGAAAAAAACAAAAAACATTAAAGGTGATGGAACTTTAAAGTATCTGACACCCTGTCAGCTTTTTATAAAATCAGTTATGGAGCCATCAGGAAAAGTGGAATTATATACAATAGTAGGCCTATGTGAATTAGTTTAGAAACTTTAGAAAATGAGCTAGTGAATTCATTTAAATTATTAATTTTGAAATAATTGTGAAGGAAACACCACACACACACACACACACACACACACACACTCTAGCTTGTTTAATGTGAACTGTTCAGTACCTAAACCAAGACAAGGAAGTTTGTCAAATAATTCTTGAAGAGATATGCAGGTATTTGGTTTTATAGAAAAACCAGTGATTACTGATTGACTTAGAATGGTTCCTTCTAGGAGGTTTCTAAGGATAGCAGCAAGAGCAAGGTAAGGAGAGGAGCATCTCTCTCCTCAGGTCTGCCCTGCTCTCTCTCCTGTCCCTTGGCCATTACAGGGAACTCATGATGTGGCCCAGGGCAAGACATGTGATATTCTGTGTATATCTCCAGTTTATCAGGCTGTTGTATTTCTGTAGTTTTGACCTCATAGAGGCTCAGTGACCTGATTGGCCACAATTTTGACTCATCTCCGTTTTATGAATCACACTGACGGTTTGATTCCAGAGTGGACAAGGGAGGGCATATCTAATGTTTGTGGTAAACCAGCCAAATGACCACCAAGTTTGTGAGTTTTTAAAAATCACTTTATTATGATTTAATTTACACAAATACATTTTAAGTGCACACTTTGATGAGTTGGGATAAATATGGTCCCTGATAGATCACCCAAATCCAAATTTAGAATATTTTCATCACCCCTGAAAATTCTTTTGAGCCCATTTTCATTCATTCCTCCCCACCTTCCCTTTAATATACCACCATTCTCAATTTTCTCATGATAGTACCTTTTTTCTGTTCATGTAAATGGTACCACTTAATCTCTTTTGAACCTGGCTTCTTTAATTTATGAACTATTTTTGAGAAGTTATCTACTTTGTTGCATATAACATACAACAGTAGTTTGCTCCTTCATTAATTGTTGAGTAAAATAAGCTTATTTTCTTTTTCAAGTTCAAATTGGTTTTGGAAGTTCCATAGGATATGCATATACACACGTTTGCATCAGTGTAGGTTAATGCAGAGGTGAGGTTTGCCATAGGGGCAGGGGGCCTCCACTCACTATGTACTAGAATCTTTAAACATTTCTTTTTGAAACCCTACAGGCACCATGACATTGCTTCTGTAATTGAAAGGACAGAAATATGAAAAAGATAATAATTTGCTCTCTTGAATGTATTGTACCTATTTTTATTATGCTAAGTAAAGTCTCCTAAGCTGATAAAAAATGAAATCAAACATTTTCCAAAACACTGAGTTAAAAATTTTTCATTTCCAAGATAATTTAGGAAGTAAAATCAAGCTTTTAAATTACTTATAAACCAATTTACCAGGCTGTCAAATTTGCTTTTCAATTCTTGACTTTCTTCCATATGCCAGTCTTAGTGCCTATTGAGGTAGGTATGTGGAAATGTACCTCTTTAGAGGTCAATAATTCTTGGGTTAACATATTTCTTATATTTCTAATTAAAGGGTCTTGATTACAGGGTCAAATTGTTTTTTGTCTCCTCTGAATGTAATAAGACCTGGCATAAAAAGCAATTGCAGAAAGTCAAAGCTTTATTAGCTTAATTTTACAAAATCATGGTCCTACGATTCTGGAAGGCTCTATAAATTCAAGTTTTGTCCTTGAGAGTCAATCTGTTTGTTCAATCTGTTCACATTTTGTACTCTTTGCATACAATTTACATTTTAGGATTCACCTCTGGGAAGCTGTTCTGTTCTTAGGTCTGTTTCTGGATCTGGACTCCAGGTGGAAGATGCTAAAGGAGAATGTAAATCCAACCATCCTTGCAGAATACTTTGACTCGTTAAAGACAGACTTCGAGGGGGATCACCTTCATTTACATTGGGATCTTTAGAAGGAACTTGACAGGTGCCGCTGCCATTTATTCTTTTTCTTTAAAATGAAGCCCTGCCAGCAGGCTGTTAGGTTCTGTGACAGAGCTCATGACTCACCTGAGATAAGTAGAGATGGAAAGCACATTCTCTCCCGCAGGAGCAAGGGTTGGGTTTCCATGGGAGACGTTCAGAGCACAGCATCTTCACTATGACTGTGATTTGATCTGGATACTACAGCATACCAGCAGGAAAAGTTTACTGAACTTTCTTGAGAATTAGTAAACTCATCCTTAATATAGGACGCCAGCATGCGCATGTGAGAGAATAGTGGTCAGAGATGATATGAGCTGAAGCACACAGTAATGGTAATGTGTTTCATTAACTTATCCATTTATTGACTCCATTGCAAATGAGAAAAATGGGACACATAAAGGTGGCATTAACTTACCAAAAGAAGTGAAATACTAGGACCTGAACCTTGATCTTGCTACAAAGCTCCCTGGAAGAATGGATGATAGAGTAATATTCTCACAAAATGGGCCAACATAAGTGGTATCGCTGATACCACTTTGTTATAAGCAGATTTTGTGAGTGGATAAGAATTTTCTCATCAAGAACTTACAGGAAGAGGTTGAAAACCATTACTATGGATCAATTCTCTTATACAGAAGACTTTATAAGAGAGGCACGGATCTCTGTCACAGATTGGCCATGGAGAAGCACATTTTGTAGTGAATTGTTTTCAAATAGCTTTTGTGTGGAGGAAGACGGGGAGAGATTCTGTATGTTCCAGACAACCCCAGAGTCCTTTCATGTCTGGGTTAGTTTTTTTCTCAGTGAGGGCAGCCATGTTTAGTTGCTAAGCCTGAACTTGACTTTGCTCTATTAAAAATGGTTTGGGATACTGCCAGTCCCCAAAGCTATTCAGAAAGACATTCTTATATATTCTCCTTATGGCCTGACATTACTATATGTGAGGCAGAAGTCGTCTACCCAGCTCTGTTCTGCTCTTAGGCCCCAGGCTTATGCTCAGTTCTTTTGATTTAATGTATGTTCTTTTTCCGACTTCCTCTATAATCCTTGGTCATTTCATAAATACATAAGTAGTCAGAATGACCCATGGCATTTGACATTATTTCTTATTGTCAGTTGCCCAGGCTCATGTGTTATAATGGAAAGCTAAAATTACCTTATGGTAGGGTTTGGGGAGTGGGGGAAGGAAGAAAGGGAGATGTTCAAAATACTTCTGCATTTAAAGTTAATTTTTAAGTTAAAATGTCAGTTTGTGTACATTTTCCACCAGGGTGTGTATCCAACCAACAATTCTTTATTTGCGTGTGACTTGTAATATCTTGAACTTGCCTTTGTTGGAAAATTGCCTAAAGAGATACCAGGATAATCAAGGAAATAGAATTAAATTGACATTCAGAACAAAATGAAAACAATCCTGAGCAAATGCCTGATTAATCCATGGAGTTAATCAGAATTCTAGTGGAGTCAGGTGAGGTACCACTCTTCCATCAGGTGACTCTAATGTACAGGCAGGACTGAGAATCACTGTAATACAAGAATGACAGTAGGCAGGAACTATTCATTTATCTTGGCATTAGTAAGTGTTTACTTAGAAAACACTCTGTGCCAGGGACTGGTTACAAAAAGACTGTCTTTAAAGAACTGAGAGAGAGAGAGAGAGAGAGAGAGAGAGAGAGAGAGAGAGAGAGAGAGAGAATAGAAAGCTAGACGATGAAAGGCTCCCAGTTCTTAGAAAGTTTTTCCTGATAATTTTAATAGAATGATGCAGGTAGTTATGAATGACAAGGAACCATTCTGGGCAAAAGTCCCCTTTGCCTTGAGCTGGAATTCTGTGACATCCCTGACATGGCACCCTGGGCGGAAGCAGCATCCATTCATTGTTGGCTAACTGCTTGTGCCTGTGCAAAGTGAACATTCTGAGTTTAAAAAAAAAAGACTGACATGTACTGAGACACATTAATGAAGGTCTGTTAAGCAGAGGACTTAATTTGTGAGCCAATTTTAGATCTCTTTCTGTCTGATTAGCTATAGCTCCCTCCTAAGACAGATTTGCCTCTAATAATTCAAATGCAGTGATAACAGTTGCTTCAGTTAATGTCAAATTGCATTGTATCGTCATTTTTGGAAGTGGTGAAAGTGGAATTATTGGCTTCAGGATAGGAAAACGTGGTCTGGAGAATGCTATACAATTTCCTCCTCTACACAAAGAGGAAGGCGCGTCGAATCAGACAAGTGGCACATAGTGTTTTCATCTTTCCATTAAATAGAATTGTCCACTAATAGTGAGGATGTGTGGATTCGTAAGATGAAGAAATTTCATCAGAAAACAAACAAACAAACAAGGTGACTATAACCCCCTTTCCCACAATGAATTTTTATGTTTCTAAGAATCTAAAGTTTGTGGGGGCAAGAGCACTGAGGTCCTAAGGGCAGGGCCAGTCCTTCTGGATCTGTGACTGGAGCAAGTAGCATGCTAAGCTTCAGTTGTTCTTCCACAAAAATGTTACAATAATATTAGTATCATTTTTTCTGATTCTGAAGATTGGTAGCAGAGTAAAGTTGTTTGGTACACCCTCTCAAATGACAAGTATTTAAGCATATTCTGTGTATTGTAGCTTATTCTAAATAACAGCAACTTTGAAACCACATAAGATAGGGAGCAAGCCTCAGATTCTATAATATGTAATAGTCACCTACTATGATTATCTAGGTGTGCAGTGTATATTTTTAATTTTCAAAAAATCGTGCTTTTAAAAAAAACCCCAAACCCAGCCACAGTCCTAGGAAAAGTACATGGGATTCAGCAGTCTTTTTTATTTTTATTCTTTTAATTTAAGGAAAGCACATATGTTAGTGTTTGTCATCAGGTGTAGTTGTGGGAAATCAAAGTATTTCCCTCCTTATGAGAAAAGGATTCAGCAAATGTGGTAGATGTGTGTGGATTTTTAGAAAAACACTACCCCATGACAGGATGGAGACAAATAACTGGAACACCTGGCATGTTCCTGATGTCATTTCTGTTGTGAAGCTTTCTAACATTGTCGCCACCTTCAACCACTGTACAATGGGCTCAGCCACCTTCTGAATGTCCTTCTTTTCACTTGGGTAAGATTATGCTGGGATTCTGAATTGGAAGTTTCTGTTACTGTAAATCTTAAGTTATGACAGAAATTAAAGTGAAAATAATAATCATAATTTATACTTTCACCTATCAAGGCAGCAGCAACTTAAAAAGTTGACACCAAGTCCAAACCCTCATTTCCTCTCTCACATGGGGATGGCTTCACTGTTTCAGTTGGCCAATCAGATAGAGCACCCTCACGTGTATGTGCACATGCTGCCTTTAGCTCAAGAATTTTACTTTAGGAATTTATTCTAAGCATACACTTGCATGGGTATGCAAGTATTTACACATGCCAGTGTTTATTGCACCATTACTTATGACAGCAAAAAATAAAATTGCCCAACTTTTTTTTTTTTTTTTGGTACCAGGGGTGCTTTACCACTGAGTCACATCCCCAGCCCTTTTTTATTTTTTAGTTTTAGCACAGGGTTTTGCTAAATTGCTGTGGGCCTTACTAAGTTGCTGAGGCTGGCCTCAAGCTGGGAATCCTCTGGCCACAACCTTCAGAGTTGCTGGGATTATAGGTGTGTGCCACCATGCCTAGCTAAATCACCTAATTAAACTGTGGCAAAAATTGTTACATAAATAATTGTATATCCATAATAATATACTGCCATGAAAAAGAAGTGTGTTACTCAAAAAACTCTACACCAAGAATGTAAATAATCCAACTGACAAATGGGCTAAGGAAATGAATAGACACTTCACAGAAGAAGATATACAAGCAATCAACAAACATATGGAAAAATGTTCAACATCTCTAGTAATAAGAGAAATGCAAATCAAAACCACCCTAAGATTCTATCTCACCCCAATTAGAATGGCAATTATCAAGAATACAAGCAACAACAGGTGTTGGCGAGGATGTGGGGAGAAAGGTACACTCTTACATTGCTGGTGGGGCTGCAAATTAGTGCAGCCACTCTGGAAAGCAGTGTGGAGATTCCTTAGAAAACTTGGAATGGAAACACCATTTGACCCAGCTATCCCACTCCTTGGCCTATACCCAAAGGACTTAAAATCAGCATATTACAGAGATACAGCCACATCAATGTTCATGGCTGCTCAGTTCACAATAGCCAGATTGTGGAACCAACCTAGATGTCCTTCAATTGATGAATGGATAAAGAAACAGTGGTATATATATACAATGGAATATTACTCAGCCATAAAGAACGATAAAATTATGGCATTTGCAGGCAAATGGAGGAAACTGGAGAATATCATGCTAAGTGAGATAAGCCAATCTCAAAAAACCAAAGGACGAATGATATCGCTAATAAGTGGATGATGACACATAATGGGGGGTGGGAAGGGTTAGTGTTGGGGTTGGAGTTGGGTTTAGGGAGGGGGGTAGGAATGGAGGAAGGAAGGACTGTATAGAGGGAGGGGAAGGGTGGGAGGGGAGGGGGGGAAGGGAAAAAATGGCAGAATGAATCAAACAGCATTACCCTATGTAAATTTATGATTACACAAATGGTATGCCTTTACGCCATGTACAGACAGAGAAAAAACATGTATCCCATTTGTTTACAATAAAAAAAAAAGAAGTGTGTTGATTTGAGGTATTGATAAGTATGAAAATCAATTGGAAGAAGTATATTTTTTAAAAGCTCATTTATGATTTTAAGCATGTAGGGGTATTTTATATTGATTGATATATATTCATAAATAACTGTGGAGAAATGTTTGTGTACTCACACATTTCTGGATTTGATGAGACCGCACACATAAATGTGCATTTGTTTTGTCAGGTACTTTCTACATTTCTTATTATTTGTTTTGTATTTTTATCATAATAAAAAAGAAACAAGATAGAATATAAATTGTTAAAAAAAAAGTATCGCCAGTCTCCAATTTACAAAACTTTGACTTTACAATGCTGTGGAAGTGAAGCCATACCTGTGATTTGGAATTGTGATCATTCCCTAGGCTAGCGACGCACGGTACACATACTCTCATGATTCTAGGCTGTGGCCATCAACCACATTTCCCAGGCAAACACGTGACCACAACAATACATTACCACTGCTCTACTGTGTACTGTTTTGATGGTATTTTTCATAATTACTTATCCAATAAGTTGTATGAGATGTCCAGTGCTTTATTATAAGACGGGTTTTGGGTAAGATGATTCTGCTTGACTGTAGGCTACTGTAAATGTTCTAGGCTTGTTTAAGGTAGTGGGGACTAAGGTGTGATGGTTGGAAGGTTAGGTGTATTAAATGCATTTTTGGCTTACTGATATTTTCATCTTACCTTGTGTTTATCAGGATGTGCTTCCTTGTTAAGTCAAGGAGCATTGGTACATTATACCACTGGATGTACCCCGTGACAACATACTGAAGTATGCATTTTTGTCTCATTGATAGGCTGGATGCTCAGAGACGATGACTATTTGCCCAGCTAGATTTTGAACCTAGCACCATGGAGTTCCAATGCTATGATTTTCCTGTTGGATTTCATTTGATCTTCCAAACTTGAGAGCTATACCCATTAACATCTCAAACACAGACTGTACATTTTGTGGTAAAAAATGAGCATGAGGGCTGGAGATATAGCTCAGTTGGTAGAGTGCTTGCCTTGCTCGCACAATGCCCTGGTTCGATACCCAGCACCAAAAAAAAAAAAAAAAAAAGCAAGGTATATACCTTGACAATAAAATGTAAAGGCTCAGAAAAATCAAAACTTTTAGATATGAGCGAGACCTATGCATTGGAGAAATTGGCAAAATATCTAGGTTCATGAAGAGATTTATGACATAATCTTTTAGAATCCATTTATATAAAACACTTGGATGTTTTTCTTTAAAAATGCACCTGGGAAAATGGTTTCTTCATGGATTCTTTCTTTAAATCTGAATGTGTTCATGGGGGAAGCCAGGTGGAAAAGCAAACAATAACTGTAGGTCATTTGAAACATACATGCTGAGCTTAGAGTGCTGCCCTTTTCTCTTTTTTATTATTTATCCTTTACAGAGGAGATGAAGCCACTTGCCCAGTTACTAAGCAGAGCTGACTTGAAGGGGTAGTACTGAGCACTTAGTAATAGGTCTTCAATATTGAATGAGTGAGTGAGCGATCTTTAGCCACACTAGCTGGCAGATCCACCTTACACCACTTGTAGATAAGGTGACTCAGGCAGGATAGGATGCAGTAATATCCCTCAGTCTCTGACTTGCACACATGATAAAGTTTAACTCATTGCATCAACACAAGAACAGCCTCATGCTGTATGAATTTTCCTAACCACGTTCCACTTCTTCCAGTTCTTATGGGAATTATTTTGGTAATGATTTTCATTAAATGCCAGGCAAGCACTTACCACTGAGTGACATCCCAGTTCTCTATACATTTTATTTTGAGACAGGGTGTCACTAACTTGCCCATGCTGTCTTTGAGACTTCAGTCCTCCTGCTTTAGTCTGCAGAGTGGCTGGATTATTGGCATGCACTACCAGGCCAGCTAAAATTGTTCTTTTCTGTATGAACCAGTAGAGATGTTCCTTGACTTACGATGAGGTCACATTCTGATAAACTCATTGAAAGTTGAAAATGCACTTAAAATACCTAACCTGCCAAACATCTTGCTTACCAGCACGATAGAGTGCCTGCTGTTTACTCTTATGATTCTGTTGTTTGCTGCTGCAGCATATCATCATCCCTGGGAAAGTTCAAAACTCAAAAATCAAAGTACATTTCTACTGAATGCCTGTTGTAGTGATGATAATGATTTCTGAAATAGAATATCTTTGATTTGATACAATGATAATTGTCTGTAATTATCTGTGTGTGCTTCTATTTCCATTTAAACCCAAATAAATTGAATAATTCTCTCCCAGTGAAATTAGCATGTCAGAATTTGATCAGTATCCTTCAAGGTATACACACTAGCAATAGGAGACATTGTAAATCACTTTAAGAGAACTCTGACCCAACAGAAAGTGCCAACATATTGTGGTTTATGCTGTCTGCTGCCGACCTTTAACTCTGTTAATTTAACTGTGGAAAACTGACTTAAATTATTTATACTTACTTCTTTTAATAATTTATAATACTATAACTTCCTTTCAAAGACATTAAAAATATGGATTAATGTAATAGCAACATTTGAAGCAACTTTTTGAAGCAGAGCTTTCTTCAAAAGAAGTAAACAGCTTGTATGTGTTCACTACTATCCTCCCCCAACCCTGCCATCCCTCTTTGGATTTTATTTTGTGGATACATGGAGTATTAAAAAAAACTGGCTGGTAGAGATTTTTGGCCAAAATGAGTGTCTATTTTGTCATATGCCAAGATCACATTCACAGGTCCTTGTGTTGACCTTTGGAAGTCATGGATATGACCCTATTTGGAAAACAGGTTTGGAAAATACAACTAAGTTAGGATTTTGAGATGAGATCATTGTGGGTTATCCAGGTAGGAGCTGAATTCAGTGTCAAGTGTCCTTATAAAAGACAGAAGAAGAGAAGCCACACAAAAAGGAGAAAGCCACTAGAGACAGGAGCTGAGAGTTGAGTCATGCAGCCAGGAGCCAGGAAACCCAGGAGGCCTCAGAAGCTGAAAAGTCAAGTAGACATGGGAGCAGGCAGCTGCCTTGCCCATGCCTCAGCCTTAGACTTCTGACTCCCCAAACAGAGGGAGAATAACTATTTGTTGTCTTCATGTACCAGGTTTGAGGCGGTTTGTTATAGAAGCCACAGAAAACTAATACAGTTGGTAAAAACGGACTGCTTGAAAATACATAAATACAAGTGATAGAATTCAAGGTCAAGGTGACAGAAGAAAGAGGATGCTTTTTCTCTTTTCTGCTCTGACTTAAGATTATGAGAGATTTTCCCAGGTTGATCCTTGACCTGTGACATGATCTTGTAGTGATATTCACTGTCTGGACAGTTGTCATTTTGTATCAACAAGGAGACTTAGGCCAAGAGAGACCAACATCACACAAAATGATCCTTGTACACTAGTGTAAATGAACTTCAAAATAGCTTATTCTGGTGCCACTATACCAGGGACCTGTTTTACTTAATTAAAAAATAATATGACAATTCATGGGTCAGAGTTGTAATAAAAGATAATGATGTAAAACAATATCACCTCAGCCTGTGATTTGGAAAATTCTCCATTTTGTGAGAAATGAGAAGTTCAAATTAAAAATTCTTAATCTTAGTTTAATATTACTGTTCAACATATATGCCAGAGAAAGAAGGTGGAACTAGTGGCCAACCATATGTCACTTCACCCGGTACCTTTGTTTGCAAGGCATTGTGAAAACAGGCATCCAATAAATCACGGAATATAGCAATTTAAGTGATTCTAAGTGTGATTATGCTGCAAGAGAGGCAGACAGGGTGCTCTGGAAACATGCCGCAGTGAGTAAGAGCTGTGTGTTCCTGCTGAGTGTCTCTGAGAAAGAGGGAGGGACGTTGGGTAAGGGAGGACCAGGAAAGGGCATTCCCTAGATCCAAGGAAGGGAAACCAAGCAAGCCAAGTCAATGAAACTGGTCCCTTGCAGGAGAAAAAGCTGTTCGATCACTTAGCTCAATCTACAGAGATCAAGGTGGGATTAAGAATCCTATGCCCAAAAAGAAAAAAAAAAAAACAAAACAAAACACATATTGATTCCTTTTTTTAGATAGATATGTTAATTCAAAGTTATTAGAGTTACCTACTTCCTTTAAGGTATTTAGCAGCCTCTTGCTGGCTAGCTGTTAATTTCAAAGAGGAAGGGCTGTGGTTGTCTGATTTGTTGTTACCAGCTTCAGTAGTTTAGCACTCTCTTATAGTTCACAAAATGAGACTAAATTGGAAATGTTACCAACAGGTGATCCATTAAGGACTTGAGTGCAGTTAAGTCTTCCTTTGGGAAGTATACTTTTACAGCCAATAAACCTGGCCATCCTAGCTCCTAGTCAGTTTGCTTGCCAATATTAAGCCTGTAATGCAGCGGAGCAACACACAGAAGAGTCACTCCTCTTAGGTCTGCACGGTCAATATCGACACAACAAAAGCCTGAAATGGCAGGAGCACCAGTGATCCCTGAGGCGCCCTCCTGGGACTCAGGAGGAAGGTAATATGACCGCCATGTCTTAGTTTGACGTGGGTTCTTGAAGATAGCATTAAATTTTGACACTGTTAAAAATCACCACCTGCGATGAAAGTCACTGAATGGCTTTAAAATTAGTGTTTGATAATATCATGTATGTATATGCCTAGAAAGTGTATCTCTGATTTGAGCCTCACCAATTGATTGAAAGGTCACAAACATTGTGTCCCGGAGTGCAAATGACATTTTCCATTATGATATAATGGTACAAAATAGATCGGGGCAGCAGACTGGGGTTGTAGCTCAGTGATAGAACACTGATCCAGAGTTCAGGAGGCCCTGTGTTAGATCCCCAGCACCACAATAAATGAATGAATAAATAAATAAATAGGGGTAGCTACAATGAAAGAACAGTAGTAATATTATGAAAAATATTTGAATACTAATATTTTAATTCTATTGTAATTTGGGGGGAAGCACCCCCAATCCTAATCCATGCTTCAAAGTACTGTGTCTCATTTGGTAATGATTTTACAATCTCTGCTTCAGGAGTATAGGGATTCATTGTCCAGATTACCTTTAAAATGACTAAATGTATTCAAAAGACCAAAATGTTTATTACTTCTTTGTAGCAATTGTATCTAGATGATTATGAAATCAATTTATAAATGACTTCATTTTTAGTATCATGGGATGCTGATGCTGGAAGTGCCCTAGAAAGCATTTCCTGATGTTCTCTGATTTTAAAGTGCAAATCCACCTGCCTAAGCATCTTTCCTGTGGTCTTGCCTTTCCATTCATTTTCTCACTGTTGGCAAAGTAAAGGGTCTTTTTAAAGTCTTTCAATGATTTCTCATTACCTACAGCAACATTTTACAAAAATGCATTCCATGAACCATCAGCTCACCCTACCGTCATTGTCATTTTCTTCAAGGGGGTTTCTACAGTCATATGTATTTGATATGTTGAACTCAAATTTCCTGCAGTATTTTTCAAACCTGTTAATAGAAAACGTTGACCAGACTTGGTTAGGAATGGAAGCTGTTATGGCGTGGATACAAGGTGACCCCCCCAAAATTCTGTATGAATGCATTTTAATTTGGAGGTTAAATGATTGGATTTTGAGGCCTGTTACCTAATCAGTCCATCCTAGATTGAATGAACGGATGGGTGATAGCTGTAGGCGGTTGGAACATGGCTGAAGGAGACTAGGAGTCTACACTGGGAGGATACATCTTCCCTGTGGTCCTGCCTCTCTGCTTCCTGGTGGCCATGGTTAGAGCAACTTTCCTCTACCACCCACTTCCGACATAATCCGCTGCCTCATCTTGGGCCCAGAGCAATAGACTGGGCCCACCATGGATTAAACCTCTCAAACCATGAGCCCCAAATAAACTTTCCTCAAAGTTGTTGGATATTTTGGTCACAGGGATACAAAAGTTGATTGACACAAAGGCTCTATTCTACCCCCTTCCCCTCCGCGGTGTCCCAAAGCATCTCCTAGGACTTGTGATTTAGGGCATTTCCCATCCTATGTCAACATGGCCTGGTTAATGAGGCCCACACTTCTAAACAGGAAATACCATTCTTTCAAAATTCAACTGCTGCCTTTGGTTCAATTTCATATACTAAGATTCCACATTTAGGTTTTAGGTTAGTTATTACCAACTAAAGTAAACTTTTCTGAAAAGCTGTTTGTCTGCGTTCTCCCTTGGGGTATTTCTGCATTGCTTGTTACCTTCAGTGAGTAAGTGTCACCAACAGGAAACCTCCCTCATTCCTTCTGCTGGGTTCTTTGACCCTTACAGGCCCAGCAGCACTGAACCCTGACCTCTTATAGCTATTATCAAATCGGGCTGTCATCCCGGGATGCACGTCTTTGCTCCTGCCACATTCTGCCTCGTACATTGGTGGTGCTCAAGAAATAGTCATGGGCTACTGGAGGGAGAAAAAGTTAAAGGCACATTAAGATGACATGGCTGCACAGCATGGTTTCGTAGTATGGGATCTGCAATGACCTATGAACATTTTAATTCTCAACTCATCATAAAGAATGCCAGTAAGATGAGTCTGTTTAGTCTAATTTATCAATTGATTAATTTAATTCTTCCCTTAAGGAACTCTTAAAGAGATATTGTGAAGGGAAGAACAAGGAACAAACAATATAAAAGAAAATGCTGGAGACTATTTTCACACATACGGTTGTAGAATTGAGTTCTTGGTATTTTAAAGTAGTTGATGCTGGGTGGGTCTATTTTTGTGCTTAGCAGAAACTCCCATATTTTAGCTAATATTTGGATATAAATGTTGAGTCTGTAGAGTCTGTGGTGGCTTCTTCAGGAGTCCAAGAAACATCACAAGTGATTTTACCATGGATATTAGTTATCTGGCCTCTGCTGGCAGAGCTACTGTTCAGTTAAGGAAGCATGTCAGTTCACTGAGAGACAAATTAAAGTATGTTTTTTTGATGATATGGAGAAAAGAAAGTAAAATAAGGAGAGTAAAAATTGAATTTTTCCTCTAAAAAATGTGTAGGTTTCCCTGTGTTATCTACCTCTTTTATATGGCACATTAAAATTGGAAATAAAAATTGAATTGGACCTCTTGCAAATAGAGCATTTTCAGTGTCTGATATATAAAAAATCAGATATGCATATAAAATCAAATATATAGACATGGTTTCTCAACAGATAGTGGTGAAATGATAAATATAGCAGATACTAACATCAGTTAATGTAGTTTAGTAAAAATAAATCATGTGGACTCTTGTTTAATGCTTCTTGTGCTAAAATATTGACCCCAGAATATTTCCAATGAGGTAAATTCATTACAGGCCTTTCTCTCTCTCTCTCTCTCTCTCTCTTTTTTTTGTAATTCTTTTTTTAATTTGATGTAAAGTAATTGTTACATATTCACGGGGCACTGTGTGATTGATTATTCTATACATGCGTACCATGAGTGTTGATCAAATCAGGGTAGTATGTGTTTCCATCTCCTTAGAAGTCTATCAGTTTGTTGTATGGGAGGCTTTGAGGTTTCTTCCTCTAGCCCCTTATAAAGTATCTAGTAGTTTGTTCTGCACTATAGTTGCCCACCTGTGCTATAGAACACTAGCATTGAATCCCCTTACCTGACTGTGTAGTGTGCCCCTTACCCCACTGTTCTCCATCAAACCTCCTCCCTGCCCTTCCCATCCTCTAGTGACCACTGTTCTATTCAAACAGAGGTCTGTGTGGCTTCTTTGAGTTCTGGTCTCAGAAAGAAGTATTTGGAAAAATTAGGAAGTCTTTCTACTAGTTGGTCTTAAATTAATGAGCTGTCTAGGAAATACAAAAGTATTTTTGAAAATCAATTGTAGAAATGCTTTGCAGAGTATTGAACGCAGTCAGTGGGGAGGCTGAGGAGGGGGATGGCAGCCGGGCAGACCACGGACCCAACATGCACGAAGGGGGTAGGTCAGGTCCACAGTCACTACACTAGGGCATGGATGCCAGAGTCCATTTCTCTAAGGGAAAATACCAGTTGAGTTCTTGGTCATTTTCCCACTAAATCGTGATCCATAGTTTATCTCACAGAACCACATTGTTCCTGGCCTTTTAATTTTTAACTTGAAATCACAGAGAGTGAAGGACACATGAAAGGGTTTAAGAGAAAAGATTCATGTTTCTTTGGAGATTTAACGCTGCCTTGTTGCTTAGACCAGAGAATGACTTAATGATCACTTAAAAGTCTCCTCCACTTCACAGAGTTCCATTTTTATTATTTTATCTCAAAGTAAAGTGGATTTCCATTAAATACACAATACATTTTTATATTTTAGAATTCAAATATTGTAGCTATATAAAAGGATATATTTCCTGTATTATCTATAAACAGACAATAAAAAGAAACAAGAAAACATTTTAGGGTTTCTTCCTACTTTCTCCAGGTGAAACATAGTTAGCTTTTTACTTTTGTATTTTTATGGGGACAATTTCATTATCCATGAACTTGACAACATTGAAGAACACTGAATTTGAAACATGCTAAGTGTAAGTATTTATATGTAAGAATTTATTATTAATGTTTGTTTTTTATTTCCTATGAATTCAGTATTTAAGTAAAAGAATAGGGTTTGCTGAGAAGATGAATTACACAGGAGCAGGACTGGGGGATAGGGTCTGGAGGTAAGAGGCAAGAAGCCAGCAGAAGAGTCTCATATTAGTGAACATAATGAAGCATGTGGTCACGTGCCACTCAACCAGGATTTAAGTCATTGAACTGAGTGTGATAGAAAGCATATTATATTTTTAATTAGTAAACACCAATTTGGGGAGTAAAGTTTGCCTTTAAATAATATCTTTCTATGATTTCTGTAATAGAATTGCCTCCCAGAGTCCTAGGGTCCTAGATCAACATTTTTTATCCTGGAACCATATTCTTTTGTATTCTGTCTAAAATAGATTGGTTCCCATCAAGTCCAATTGGATCTAATTTTATGTCCTATCTTTGGATTTAGTTTTTGCTAAGTATATTAAACATCACTGTTTCTGATGAAATGAGCAATCAAATAAATGTAGTCTCTTCTTATCTGGTGCTTATTAAGTACAAACCACACTTGTTTAAAGTATGCAGTGGTTTATGGGACACTAAATTGAAACCATCTTGGCTAAAATACATTTGAAAGACACAACACAGGCATGTATCACTTTATTTCCATTTCCGACTGTCAGCAGAAATTGGAGGCAACATTCTTCCTTTCTGTTTGATTATTCTATTATCGACAGAATGAGGGGTGTTGGAGACATACATGCTGATTTAGTGTTGAGCTGATGAAACCATTCAGGGTGTGTGATGTGTCATTTTTCACTGCTGCCTTATCAAGGTGTTTCAGCTGTGCCCAAACCAGCCTTGGTAATTGCTTTAGTTGCTTGTGGCAAAGTTATGTCAATGTCAGTCCCTAAATGACTTTTGACTGCTTCATGTCAGATGTTTCCTCCAAAGAAAGACAGGGTAGGGTAGTTTTTATACCTGGGTGCATGTGTTAATTCAAAGTCTAAATAGACAGGTTCTTTCTCTTTTTCCTCCCAGTCAGGACGTAAATGCAGATGCTAGCATTTCATATACGCTTAGGTTCATGATTCCCTTCACCTGTCACTTCCTATGTCGATGGCTCCCTTCCTTGGTTGTAAGGGCTCCTAGAGCACCTTTGTTAGATCATTGATTTGGATAGATCAATATGGCATGCTGGATCAAGAGAACAAGATGAGCATGTGTTTGGGAGCCTGGAGAAGTTGATGTAATATGGAACAGTCTGGAAATCTAGCTCGGAATTGAGAGAAAGGAAGGGTGTGATTGCAGGGAGGTTAGAGTGGAGCAAGTCGGGCTGCAGAGGGTTGTAATAAGCAAACAGAAGATTTTGCTGAATCTTGACAACAATGATAGAAGTGTCCCTTCAGGTGTGCTATGTTTTTGTTTGTTGTGTATGTGTGTTTTTTTGGATAAATGGTATCAATATTGAGAAGAGAAAGATGTAAGGAAAGAAGTCCCGAGAAGCTGTGCTAACATTCTAGGTAAGAGATGCTCTGGAGCTGAGTGAGGGAATGTTCTTAGTGATTTAGAAATGGGAACCAAGACAAATATGGGAACTCAGTTACATGTGCCAAGCCACTACACAAAACATGCTTGGTTGCTTCTATAGCCTCTGTTTTTACACTTGTTTGATTTAGATTTTTTAATCTTTCTTCTTGTAGAGTTCAGCTATTCCTATGGGGGATGCTATCCTTAGGTAACGGTAGATATTGGTAAATGTATAACATTCTGTGCCATTTGTAATTGAAATATGGGGACAGAACAATGATTGATTATACATGAATGTTAATGATTAATGACAATCATATTTATTCTTCTAAGACTGTAAATTTACTAATAAAATGTAATAGTTATTCCAGATAATTGAAAGTCTCAGCAATCTGCCCATAATAGAGCATTAGTTAAGTATTGGAATAATTGAGACCAAACACTGCTTAGACTGTATGGACAGATTACAGAGCAGTGGATGAGAAGGGGATACAGGAGCCACATAGTCACTTTTACACTGTCACATAAAGCATGTAAGTAATAGGTCAAGAGAACTAAGAGGGTGTAGTTCTAAGTATGTTATAGGACTGAGTACTATATATGTTCTCCAACTTTGGTTTTTAGGAAAACTAGTTTCTAGGGGCTACATCACTTCTATACAACATGTCAAATTATTAAGCACTCTTTAATGTGTAGAAGTCTCAGAATAAAATGGATAATTGATATAGCCAAATATATTTGTGTTGATATTTCAATTGAACTACTATTTTTACATTTTTGTTAAGAAAATTTATGTATGTGGATCAAAAATTTAAAATAAATACTAAATGTTATCCCAGTGACTTTAGAGGCTGAGACAAGAGGATCTCAAGTTCGAGGCCAGCCTCATCAACTTAGCATCTTGTCTCATGCATGACTAAAGCTGCAGGTAAAATTCTGAATGTATTTTTAGTACTTGTGACTCCTGTCCTGTTCATCAAGTATTTAGTATGCCTGACTCTGACCAAGTCAGGACAGCACTCAGCTGGCAGTGGAAGGCTTTAGGCTGTGATAGATAGTCCAGCGTATTTGGGGATACCGACACCCGGATAACAGTGCAATATGAGATGGAAATGACTCTCTGC
Organism: Sciurus carolinensis; assembly: GCF_902686445.1. Classification (NCBI taxonomy): domain Eukaryota; kingdom Metazoa; phylum Chordata; class Mammalia; order Rodentia; family Sciuridae; genus Sciurus; species Sciurus carolinensis. Next base: position 16,583,022 of record NC_062217.1, on the reverse strand, counting down.
CAGCAGAGCTGAGCAGCTCTTCCTTCTTGCAGACCTCCTGCTCATCCGGCCTCTATCATTGACCATATCCTCTACCCACTTCTACAACCTTCAGAAAATTCTGCCCCTAGCTGTGGACATTCTGACCTAATAATGCTCTACAGTTAAATACGTCAGTGTCCCACACCACAGACTGAAAGAGGAGCAGAGCTCTCGGAGCAGCTTCTATACATCTCTGGATATGTGTTGATATGCTGCAAGTTTCAGAACCTAGGTAATAGTTACCCAGTCTACTCTGAACTTCCTTTCTCTAATCTCTTGAGAAAGAGAGGCTTGAGGGGATTCATTTCCGTATGTGCTTTTCTACTCTGTTTTCTGACTCTTGCTTGACTCAAGGCAGGGAGCTGCATTAGAACTCAGACCTAGCAAAGTCTGTCTTTGTTCTCCTGCAAGGCTCCAATCTGATTTCCATATTTAGTTAATAGGAAATGTATACTATATGTATTTTTATTTGGAAAAAAGGAGAAACATTCTATACCGTGTGTTTCAGGGCATGCAGATGCAGTGGGTAGTAAGTATCCTTGGATAGATATTAAGAAGAAACATTTGAAAATGTTATATATTATGCAGCTCACTTTTGTTAAATGGAGCCAGGAGAAAATGCCCCTTTAGTGGTAGATAAATACTCGATTCAGTCTAGTGACCTGTGGGGCAATAATGGGAAATTCAGAAGTTTAAATCCATCAGGAAAAATGATAGCCAGTAGACCATGGACTGATAGCCACTTTTAAGCTGATTTATGGGCAGCTGAATGTAACTAAATGTGTACGATTTCTGAAAGAGTGGAAAATTTGCTGCTGAGTCCATATCTAGACATGCCAAAAAAGGGGATGTTTATTTTTAGAACGATGCAACTATCTTGTTTGTTCAACTTGGTTTCAACTTGGTTTATCTCCAAAGGTCACCTTGGTACTGGTATCTAAACTGGAACAGATAGAAAATTCTTTACGGCCGCTATGTGTAGCACCATGATTTCATCACTAAAAGCATATCCAGTCAGTAACCAGGGTCTGGAGGTTTATGTCCTTCCTAAATGCTTGATATTCCCCTTACCTCATCAGCTAACTATGTGAAAAGGGCCATTACTAAGATGAATGGTGATTTGTTAACTTCACAAATACTGAGTGTTCACTGTGTATAATTTATTGTGCTAGGTGTTATGTAGGTGTTAATGAGTAAAGAAAATTTGAACAAGTCAGCCATTGTCCTTAACAGATAAGTGTCCACACAGATAAGTGTCATCAGAGGTTCCAATGTGATTTGCACTGACACTGCAGACATTTCCAAGGATGGAATGCAACTTCTGGATGGCAGATCAGGAAGAATGGCATGGGAAACAATGTCCCCTCATTGGTCCTAGAAGAGTGAGTAGGATGTATATATGAGGAAATGGGAACCAGAGACTATTGTGAATTTAATTGTGTCCCCTTAAAATTCATATGTAAGTCTCAGTACTCAAAATGTGGCCTCATGTGGAGGTAGGGTCTTTGCAGAGGTGATCCAGTTAAAATTAGCCATTAATGTTGGCCCTGATTCATAATGATGGGAAATGTGGACAGAGACATGCAGAGAGAAGGCCATGGCAAGAGACAGAGAGAGAAGGCAGCTGGTGTGCAGGTCAAGGAGAAGGCCCGGAACAGATTCTTGCTATCCTCAGAAGGACCCAACCCTGCTGACACCGGGATTCCGGACTTCTGGCCTCCAGAATGGTGAGGCAATGCATTGTTCTTGTTTCAGTTACCCAGTTTTGGAGACTTTGCTGTGGCGAAGTAAACTAATAGAGGGACATTCTCAGTAAAGGAAACCAGAGACATGGAAATCTGGAAGAGTTAAGGAGTTTGGCTACACTGTGACATATGTGAAGGACTAGAAGATATGATTGGAATGGGAATTGAGTGAGGTTGGGGAGTTCTTGTCAGACTTTGCTATAGACCTGACGATACAGACGGAAGTCTCCAAGCAAAGCATCTTAAATGACAGTGATGATGCCTATTTGGTCCCAAGTGGTCATGGGAAGAGGCTGCTATCAGCCTCTTCTAGCTGATCTAGGCCCTTCTCAGGTGCCCCAGATCTTGACCTATGGCAACAAGAAGTGAAGGAACCAGTACCTTCAAGCATCTGCTACTCATTTGTGGCTGCCCAACAGGGAGCTGTTCAAAGTTTTCCATCAGCCTGAGGGTGGTTGGCTGTGTAGGAATGCTACTAGGCTGGGCAAGTGCCTGGGTAGTAGTTGCCATAATTCAGGTAAGAAAAGCTGAGGCTTGAATTAGGGCATTAGCAGTGGTGTGAACCAGGGGCATGGCTGTGACTTGTTTCTGCTTTTGTCATTGATTTGCTTCCATTGACTGTTGAGGTGTTCCTTTCAAGAAGAGAATTCAGAATGAGATGACAGAGAAGGAACCTAACTCCTCTTTTTATGATATTGAAATACTGTTGCCATTCCAGAAACAGAGATTTCATAAAACTAAAGCCAATTTAGTTGGAGATATTCCAATGGATATTTGATGACTTACAGAATTCATATGAATAGATACAGGGCATTTGGTGAGTTTGATACTTCACTATTTGAAAAAATATGCATTTCCTGCTGATATGCAATTTATTTGCATAACATAGGATTTTTGTGTACAAATTTGTGAATACCTGTCAGACTGATTAAGGAAGATATGCAGAAAGCCATCAATAAAAACTGGAGGCAATAATATACAGAAATCAATTTGGATGTCTTTTGCTATTAAATAAAACTTCATTGCAGTATGTGACTGAGTGCACTAAATTCATACATCTTTATGTGTTACCTCGAGTGGTAAAACATGTTCAGAAAATCAATGACAAATTGATATTTGCTTATTTATCATGGCAATTTCTATGTTTCCTCAAGGGATTTTTAAAGAAAGCAATCTATTTTAAATATAGTTCATGAGGCAAGAAATGTTAAACTTATGAGCTGACATTGGAAATTACAGAGAATTTGTAAATCTTCCTTTTGACTCACTATTAGCCAAAGTTGCCATGATGTCACAAACATACCACGTGCTCCTAACCAGGCTGTGTTTTTGTCTTCATCTGTTGATGAATGTCATAGGTTTCATTGATTTTTAGCTGTGTTGTCCCTGCAAGACGCATTTTATTTCTATTTTCTTTGATTTTTAACTTTTAGTATCCTTTTTTGACAGCTACTTAATTGTATTGATTCTCTTTCTAGGTCAGTTATAATTTAGAGAAGTACATGTTAGTATATTTTGTTTAGAAAATATTGGCCTCATTGTGCTATATCTAGGAATATTCTGAAGCCTGTTTGTAAATCCTGCTGGTTCACTGGATAGGCTACTCATGTAACAGGCGCACAGCAGCAGAAGGATTCTTTCAAACTCATTGTATTCAGAGGATTTCCCCAGAAAGGAGACTTCTGAGAACGTTGAGGGGACTGAGCTGTGTACCTGCACACAAAATAGCATCCAGTCATTGGTTGGCAAGGTAGGGGTGTGTTTCATTGAGACGACAGCTTTAGCTGCCAGCATTCACTCCCAGGAGCTGGGAGTCTTCAGTACTGAAGCGGGGATGTAGGTGGCAGCCCACAGCATCCCCTGCACTCAGAGTTGCGTACTGAAGAAACTGCATTCGATTTCAGGTGTCAAGTATTTCTAAATATTTGCACATTTGCATTTGTTACCAGAGTCCGCAAGTTGCCTTTGTTAAAAGCTTATCTTTAGACAAAGAGAGAAAAGGGAATAGTCTAGATATTAATTTCTTAATTTTCATCTCTCAAAAATCACACTTAATGTAATTATTTGGTCCCTATAAATATTGTGGGATCAGTGTCAGTGAAGTTTAGTTTTCAGACTGTTAACCAAGAGAAGTTCCCCACTTATTCATTTCCAATCATAAAAATAATATTGGTTGTTAAGTAAGCAAATATAGGAAATAGTTAATATGATATTAATTTTTAATATCTACTTTAATATTAAACATAACTTTTCTTTTCATAATTGGTCTTTTCAAAGAGATTCTATAGTACCTTTTTATGATGCTGAATTAGTATTTTTAGCATATGAATATTTTATAAGAATGCCTCACTTTAATTAGGACTCCACTTATATTTAAGAATCAGTTTTTAATATGCAGTAAAATTAATGTATTCATCTCTGTTGAATATTGGTGGTGCCCCAATGAAAACATTAGATTAGCCACTAACAGGCCCAATTTCTATTCATATACTTTATTTTCAGTTCCTGAAACTGTCATGCTATTATTTATATTTTTACCCTGAAGTGCTATTTATATTTTCACACACGTATTACATTTATCTAGTTAAGCTGTAATTCCTTTTGAATAAAATTGAGTCATCTTTTGAGAAGTATGTTGGTATTTTCTTTTGTTTTTCCTCCCAATACTGGGGATTGAATTCAGGGATGTTCTACCACTGAGCTACTTCTCCTGTCCTTTTTATTTTATTTTGAAACTGGGTCTCACTGTTTCAGTCTGGCTTTAAACTTGTGATCCACCTGCCTCAGCCTCCTGTGGCTGGGATGGTGGGAATGCATTGCCATGTCCTGCCGGAAAATGCTTCTGTACATCTTGGAAAATCTGTAATTATTACTGGGTGTGGCGAAGATGATTCTGGTTTTGTCTCCGTTAGTTTGAGCTGCTATAAAAAAAAATAGCATAGACAAAGTGGTTTGTTACCAACATTTGGTATTGTGAGAAATACCAAATATATTTCTCACAGTTCTGGAAGCTACAAGTCAAACATCGGGGTGTTGACATGGTCAGATTTTGCTGAGAGCCATGTATCAGGTTGTGGACTACCAATCTCTTGTTTACCCCATCCTAACTGCCTCACAAAGGACCCACCATCTAACACTGTCCCATAATAGGGCTTCAAGATTTGAATTTGGGTAGGGCACAAACGTTCAATTCGTAAGACATTTGTGAAATTGAACCTTGTATTGTCAATTTCCTACCTCAAAATTGTTACATGTGTTACACATGACTTCAAAGGATTTTATAAAGATTAAAATGGATGGTTTTTCTGATGACTCCCAAATGACATGCTGAAGATGGCAAAGCAAAAACGGGGAACAGACTTAAGTTCTTAGCATATCCTAGATATTCTGGGGACTTGTTTTCTCCACCTATCTCTAGTTCTTAAAATGGTGCCAGGCAACTAGTTAGCACTTACTAAGCATGTTTATTTAAAGTCAAAATTTTATGAAAATATAATGAAGTATTTTAAATGTTAAAAAAATATACTTACTACATTTAACCAAGCTGTCGTCTGAAAACATCAAATATGCTAAAGTTAAGAAGAGACTGTAGATAATGCTGTGTATTTGTAAGACGAAGTCAACAATGAAATATTTTATCATTTATCCCATTTTTAAAGGGGCTATAAAATGATAGACTTTTCTAAAATATGAAAACCATCAATATATCTTAATTAAAAATGCATCATACATCTGTTAGCAACAGATAACTACCTAGAAATCGACTCGAAAGAAAGATTTTATTTTTATGAAATTCTTTGATAGAAGTTTTTATCATCTCCTTAACTGCTACTTATTTGCATGTATTAAATGTACTATTTTAATCGAAAATGTCTATTTTCTCTGACATTTGAGACTACTCTTGTGTTAGTTTTTGAAATGTTCTGGGGTGGTTCAGCGAGGGGTTCAGCGAGGTCCTCAGTCAGTCCAGTGCCTATAGTAGGACCCAAAGCTTTACATGCTCTAGGAACCATTGCCAGCTGTCAAGAGCACTGAGAAATCTGGCACCCAATCCCCTGCTTTGTGAGCGTGTCTACCACAGTCTGGTTGTCAGTGGCTTAGATCTGGGGCCATGCTCAACACTGTTCCAGATGATCAGTAAAGACATTTCCATATTTCTCTTGCAATTTTGCACATGGAGTGCTAGATTTTTTGTACTTTTTTATTCTTAATTCCATATTGATACTGCAGAGTACAAAGTGTCAGTGAATGTATAAGCTTAACACCTGCCATTTCAAATTAATTAAAGAACACCTGGTTTAACATTATAAACACGTTGCTCTGTTTCATGTGCTTAAAATTCTGTTTTGAAATGTGGGTGGCCCTCCATCACTTAGCTTAATTGGATAAACTCAAGTGTTGATGAGCCTGGAGTTGCTAGTTCATCTTTGGTAAGGTCAAATTAAATTCCCCTAGATAAAAATCCAAACAGGTTTTGACATTTTACTTTTGTGTGGTGCTTTATGTTTTATGAGAAATGTTTTCTCAGGCATTCACCTTTGAGTTTCAAAACAATTCAGAAGGGAAGGTTAAATGGTATTTTTAATTCTGTTCTCATCTGACGGATGAGGAAATTGAGGCCTAACTGGATTAATTTACTTGACACAGCCAGACATTTAGTAGGTCAGTTTCTCTGATTTTAAGTCCTGTTCTCTTTCTCCTCGATTACACTGCACAGCAACTAGAAAACTACAGTCTGATGTGCAAAGGCATTCATCCCAAAAGTGGCCAATATCAGTTGTTTTGCTATTATTAGCCAGTCAATTTGGATAGTGATTTGATAAGTTGATGTGCATCTCATCCTGTGCCCAACAGGTACTGTGCTCTATATCCCCCATGATTGTGTTTACGATCTCGTCTCTTTTAATGTGTTTAAAATCACAACCTGTTTCTGTGGAAAGTATTCAGGGTTAGGAATTGGGCTTCTTATAATACTGAAGAATCTTGGTGACAAGAACCTGCTGAATAAAATTAGAACCTAATCTTCTTTAATCAGTGAATTTATTTCTGATGCTGGGAATTGAACCCAGGGCCTTGTGCTTGCTAGGGAAGCACTCTGTCACTGGGCCACACCCCCGCCTGCTCTCTTTTTAAAATTTAAATCTATTTATTTATTTGTTTATTTATTTACTTATTCCCTGACACATCAATCAACCAGGCTTAATATTTAAATCATATAGCATTTACTAGACTGTGTTCAACATTAACATATGTAAGTTGATGAGGCTGGCCAGCTATCATCTGGATTGAATCATTGGCTGAACGGTGCTGAACCTGTGGGAAACAAGTTTGGGGATCCTCCTTTGTTTTCCTGTGTGTGTTCTGGGCTTCCCTGATGAGACTCCTATGGCGTCTAAAAGCCTCAGAAGCCGTTCCAGGCACCAGTCTTGGTTTAACTGAATTGTAGATGAAATTGTAGGCAGGGAGAATGGTCTTGAACTGAAAAAGGCATCCGTGTGAGGGTTAGTGAGGAAGAGCACTGTTCTCTGCTACCATTCACCATGGAGAATATTTTCATTTTTTTGTCAAAATGGTACAGTCTTTTAAGTCTTCTGTTTTTATTAGGAATTGTTAAAAGATTCATGTATGATGAAATGGCACAGTCTTGTGAATCTTCTATTTTTTTTAAATTAGGAATTATTATAAGATTCATGTGCAAATAAAATATGCATTTAAAACTTTTACTCACTTGTGGAGTTCAAATAGTTTATAGAGCCAGCTTTTTTTCTCTCTTTATTGTTATTGTTAAATGAGGAATAATAGTTTCCATGAATAACTCCTCTTCTGTTTCCACCACTTTTGTTTATTCAGTAGCATCTTGCCCTAAATGTTATTAAATAAAGACCCGAGCATCTGATCCCATTGTTGATTTAACAACATGTGAAACATTTTATTTCTGTGTCACATATAATAAATTAAAATAATGTGACAAAATCTGAATAATTCAGTCTAGTGTGACTATGCAATCTGTCAAATTCACTTTTGTTAAGTGAAAATTTTTATTAAAATATTTTTAATTTCTTAAATTTCAGTTTCTTGTTATAGGTGTTAGAAAATCCTTCTATGTCAATAAATAATTACCAGCTGTGTAGACCAAATTGCTTTCCTTCTTCTAGTTTATTTTGTACAGATTTATAAGTCATATTAGTTCCATCCTTCTTATCTTTCAACTGTCATCTGTATTTTTTATCCTTACATTAGTTTGGTTTATGGTAGGCATTCAAGAAATACTTGCTGAAGGGAACCAATTTATAACCAACTTTTGCATAGAAACAGGTCCTTGTACTTAAGAGTGTAAGTCTGTAATTGAAAGTTGAGGCCAACTGCTTGACTGATACTGGTGGACTGTACCTACTAGTGGTGACCAGAAGTCTCTGTAGGAGGAGTTCTTGGCTTTAAGTGTTAGTGCATTTCATATTGGCCATAATACCTTGGTTAACAATCTCTGTGTCTTAGTTTCCTCACCTATGAAAAAAATTTTCATAAAATTTAAACAAGCTAATATATGCAAAGTGCTTAGAAATATAACCGATAAATGCTGAAATATTAAATGTACCTTTTATTAGTGTTTCCAAATAGCTGAGCTTTACCAAACCTATGAATAAGGGCCCATACCGAGTATCAGAAGGGGCTGGGTCCTGCAAGGTACAGTTTGTGGGGGGTTCCTAGAATTCCACTTGATGACACTTTCTTCCATTCCACATGTTGTGATACCTGAGCATTTAAAAAAATTAGAATTTTTGTTTTCTTTCTGTTCTTTTTAAAGTAACAGGTTTTGTCAAGAGAAACTCTTGACATAATATAAACATATATATGTAACATTTATAACAATATATAGATATGTGTAATATTTTATAACAATATATGTCATTAATTCCTTATAAGCCATCATTTATTTGCTGTCACTTTTCAGTTTATTTAGCCAATGGTATATGAAACCACTGTTTTGGTGAGAGTGAGGGTGCATAGGATGGGATGTGGAATGATGAATGCTGAGCAGCCAGAAGAAAAAATGGAGTTCAACAGCTAAAGCTAATAAGAACAAGAGCAGAAAGAAACCAATATAGAGAGAAAAGTGGGTGGATTTTATTAGCACAAAGAAAGCTCTCTCTCATTTCATTGTTTTAAAAGCCAATGAATTCAGTGAATTTGATTTCTCACAAAACGAATTGGAAGCTTAACATATAATCCTCCAAGTCTACTTCTAGCTGTATACCTAAAAGAATTAAAAGCAGAGCCTCAAACAGATATTTTTATAACTATGTATACAGCAGAATTATTTAGAAGATACAGAAGGTGGGAAAAAACCTAAACTTCCATCAATAAGTGAAGAGATAAACACAAAGCCATATATATATATATACACACACACACACACACATACACAATAGAATCTTATTCAACTATTAGGAGGAATGGAATTCTGATACCATGGTATAGATCTTGCAATCATTATTCAAAGTGAAATAAGGCAAACATAAAAACACAAATATTATGTGATTCTACTTATATGAGGTGCTTCCAGTGGGAAAATTCATAGAGACAGAAAGTAGAGTAGGGGTTACCAGGAACTGGGGGAAGGATAGGTTGGAGAGTTATTGTACAATAGGACACAGTTTCAGTATGGGAAGGTGAATAAGTTCTGGAAAAGACCGTGGTGATGGTTACACAACACTGAACATGGGACCCACCCTAGAGAACCTGGCTCATTTGTTTTCCTACTCAACTATATGCTACTATTTCAAACTTCAGTTTCCTTTCAAGGTTTTATGGTTTTTGCACATTTTCCTTCTAAAGCTAGCCTCACTCAATGAAAACACACTGAATTCTCAGGGTGCTATTTAACCTCCTCTATGGTAATTCCAGAAGAGAAAAAAATAAAATCAGAATCTCAGTTTTAAAAAATAAACAGTGTACTGAAAGAAGTTATTAAAAATTCAAAAAAGTATTGAGTGAGTATGATGTAGTGGTGTAAGGTTTATGTCCTTAAGGAACTTCCAGCCTGACTGAGAAGACAGGCACATAACAAATGATTATCCTTTAAATAAGTGCCTGAAGTTATATAAGAAATTCTTATGTGCAAAACAAGGAGTATTGATCATTTTGGGGAGTGATTGAGGGTGTTTTAATAGGAGAAAGGGTTCACAAACTCAGGCTTGGGGAAGGCATGGCATTTCACTAAGCAGAGCAACATTAAGCTCTGGGAAACAGCCCAGATGGGACCAGAGTGGGAAAGATCTGTGCTGTGTTTGGAAATGGAGCATAGTACCATTTCCCATTTTTCTCTTCCTATACAGGTCAGAGCTAAAGGCTTAAGTCATAATGATTATTCCCTCAGTATTTAATCCATTTGCTCTCTGCTTTAATCTAAAGATTTCCCCATTTCTCTAATTTGCATTGCACATGTGCCTTTTATTTTAAATCCCTACAATTATTTTTGGAGCAGAAAATATATTGATTATAAATACACCTAAATGCAATTTCATTTTGTCTTGAATCCAGGATTTGCTTCCAGCCTAGTCTAAACAGACCTCACATGTAAAAATGGTATATATGAGATACATAAGGGGTTTCTGCTACAGGGACAGCCACTGATCATCTGTTTTGAATACCATGGTTATATAATTCCTTTGAAAATCATAATCCTGTTTCTGACACTAAATCTTTGCTATGCAGTTGTTCATAAATTAATGTATTGCTGTCAAAAAGAAAGACTGAAACAACCATATTATGTAGTACTAACGTATGTCTGCTCTCACAGGATTTCCTGAAGCTAATTTGGTTTTAAAGTAGACAGGTTGTTCCTAGTCAGATTGCTTCTATTGGAGGGGCTTGATGGAAATGTGCAAATGCTTCCTCCCGGTCATTTTACCACCCAGTCTGTAAATTTCAGTAATCGGAGGCATCTTTCTGCTACTTCAGTGCACTTTATAAGATGGTTCTTGCCTTTTAGTCATTGAGCAAAATAAACATTATTAAAAATCGCCAAGTACATAACAGGTCACATATTTCCTTGAACCCATGAGATTTGGTTTTACATGTTCCTGAACTTTTGCATTTCATTTATTATCTACAATATCTTTATGTGAAGTCGAGAATATCTTTGATGTGGATCTGAACATATAACTGGTGTATTAATAATTAAAGTTGGATAAAGTTTATTTTTTATGAAGAACTGCCTTGGGTGGTAGTTCAAGTCAGTAGGGCAAGATGGGTTCAAATGGGTGGAAGAGGAACCTTAGAAATTTTCATTCTGTAAATCCAGAACCATGGACAGCTCCTGGACAGACAGGAATCTGACAATCTGTGCAAAACAGGAAAGTGTAACCCCAAATCTATTCATATTTGGGTTTTTTTCTTTGACCAGAATATTCTGATTATAAGAATTATTTGTCTATTTTAAAATTCTTGGCATGGCTTCTGTAAGATCAGGAAATCCTACTTATTTTCCAAGAACATATGTTCTTTTGTAAGACCACCCTACAGTCTGGTTTGACTCTCAGCATGAGAACATATGCCCTCAGGAAGCTGGAAAGAAGCTGGTTAGAACTTCATTCTTTATATTAGACAAATGAACTTCAAGCAGCCCTTCTGTTTTTGGAATTTAAGCAAGTCTAGGGTCCTTTATGGAATTCCAATTCTCAGTTTTGGTGAAGTAGTCATTTTATTTTAGTTCACTTTTTTCCTGTTTGGAGCAATGTGGGTGCTTGCTTGCTTTTATAGTGATCATCACAAATAACTTCTTAATCAGTGGATTTCTTCTGTACCATGTTGTTGTTCCCTAACCAGGTCTTACCACACCAGGGTACCTAAAACCAAGCTTTATATGAAACATTAGTATATCATTTCTTTCCAGGCTTTTCTTTAAGTCCATGTGCTTCAGCTTCACTATCCAAAACAGTTTTCTGTAAGGTATCCCATTATGGTTTTCCTTGCTTTACTCAAACTAAATGGATATAAAATGATTTTAAGTCCTAGATTCCTCCTACTTGCAATTATAACAAACAAGTTATTTCCTTCTTGCAGTATAAACTAGCAAAGCCAAATTCCGGGTTTTTTTTGTCTTGCTTCCTCTCCATGACATGGAGTGAACAGCTCTTAAATTGTTTTAAATTATAAAGAGTTACATTTCCATCACTGACTTACATTTACATAATTCTCAACTTAGGGCTTTCGCATAAATAACAATTAAGGTAATGAATCTTTGCCCTGTGTCTTTTAGGCAGCGTGTAGAAAAGTTTTCTCCCAGGAGAATTTTTGTGTAGTAGCTTTCATGAGATTGAGGAATCATGGTCATGTCCACAGGGGCAATTATCTCAAGCCACTTTTGCTCATACATATACGTGTTTTAAACCAATTTGTCTCTACACATTTCTGTGTTCATGGCAGGAAGTTTTGCTTTCTTCTGTAGGTGTGTCAGTCAGCTTTTCATTATGTCACTAACAAACCTGACAAGAAGAACTTAGGGGAAGAAGAGTATTTTGGCTCATGGTTTAAGAGGCCTCAGTACATGACTGACTAAGCTACTGCTACGGGTCTATGGTGGGGCAAAACATGGAGAAAGGGAGACGCAGAGGAAGGCTGCTCAGCTTCTGGCAACCAAGCAGCAGAGAGAAGGTGAAGTGCCAGGAATAAAAGATAAACCCCAAAGGCACATCTCCAGTGACCTACTTCCTCCAGCCACACCCTGCTTGCCTACAGTTATCACCTGGTATAGTAGTACTTTCAAATGATTAATCCATCAAGTGGATTAATCCACTGATGAGGCTGCAGCTCTCATAATCTAATTATGAGCTCTTTTGAGGGATACCTCATATCCAAATCATAGCAGTAGGATTAAAGTTTTGCCATGTTTCTTTCTCTTATCACATGGAAGATATGCCTGTTTGACTCCACTGTGATGTAATACTTTTTAGGTGGAGTCTTAATTTTCCAGAAAATATTGTTCAAATTCAAAATACTATTACAAATGAGGAATTTTACTCTACACACACATTCATGTTTCTGAGATTTCCTTGATTGAATGTATATTATTACATTACGTAATTCCTCATTTTATTCACATGAGGCCAAGAATTTAGCTTTTGCTATCCTTTGTAGGCCTGGAAATTGCCATTGGCTAGATAATTATAAGTTATGACCTATAAAGGAGTTAAACAGGCATCATTATATGCAACAGTGCACCCTGGAACTTAAATTTCTGAGAAACCTCAGTGAAAGAAAAAAAAGATTTTTCATGGTTTGTTTTAGTGAGCAAAAAAATAATCATTCAGTATTTATCAGATACCTAGATATTATAAATTTTATATTTAGAAAGAAAGGAAATAATTTTAACACCTACTATATGTTTATTACTATGTACATATACTTACATGCATTAGTTAATTACACCCTTAAAACTTAAGTATTCTAGCTAGGTGTGGTAGTGCACACCTGTAATCAGGAGCTTTAGTCAAGAGGATTGCAAATTCGAAGTCAGCCTCAACAATTTAGTGAGACCCTAAGCAACCTAGGAGACTCTGTCTCCAAATAAAAAATAAAAAAGGACTGGGGATGTGTCTCAGTGATTTACTGCCCCTGGGTTCAATCCCTGATACCAAAAAATAAATAAATGAATAAATAAAATAAAATTATTCTTGTCTAATTTTTATTCTTAATTTCTATCTTCATTTTGTATAAAATGATTTAATTGCATTTTTGAATTCCACTCATATTATGTAGTGTGTCTGAAGTCACTCAGATTGAAAATTAAGTTGTTACAAAGAAAACCTAGTCAGTCTCATACAAAAATCTTAAGAACTTTCTACTCTACTGTGTGGTCTTCTGCCTGCTGAAGAGGATGTATTTCAAAATTAAAGATTGCTATGTTCCAAGTTAATGAATGAAACACACTTTGGAAATTATATTCCTGGATTCATTTTCCACAATTGAAGAAACTCAAAGTTCAACCACATGCGTGTTGCAATACTTGAAAATATTTTAATGTCATTATTTATTTTGGAGCGTCAAAACCATGAACAAAATATTTAGAGAAAATGATAGCACTCTTGATTTTATTAAGTCATATCATGGTTTGTTTAACTAGTTAAATTAACAATGAGATGAGACACTACTTATAGACAAATAGCCTGAATAGTTGTCTTTAAAAGGTGATCAGTTTATGTATTTGTATAAATTAATTGTGAGATAATTCAGGAAATTCTTGGATAGTTCCTCTGTTGTTACTATGTGTACTTTAAGATGTAAAAGTGATGGAACACTAAAATGTTCCTCCACTATTCTGTAGTTCAGTATTCACGTTCTTATTCTTTTTTCAGACCCAGCCTTAATGAGACAAGCTTCTTCATTTTTAAGTAGAGTATTTGGGAATCACATGGAAAAATATTTGAAAATTTGTATCCAGTTGGAAAATATGGATACTATGCCCAAGACCTTAGTTTTTTCTCTGTATCGATATAATCTGCAAACATAATACTTGCTCCTTAGCCTGGTTTCCATCAATTCTAATGAAGTGAGGAAGCTTCCTCTGCTGAAGAGGAGATTTGGATGAAACAGTAGAGCAGTATGTGGTAGCAATACCATGGAGCAGGGGGGACTCCTGGCCTGTTTCCTCCAGCAGCATCTTCAGGGCTGGCACACATTACTGGAATAATCAGCAGTGACTAGGGTGACCCACTGGTCACAGGCTCTGAAACCATTCTAAATCATTAAGGCCACCTCCAATTCATATTTACATAACCCTGACCTAATGCTTTCACATAAATAACACTTAAAGTAATGAGTATGTTGAAAACAATGAAGATAGTTTTAAAAACTCTTTTCATTTGTTTTCATAAGATGATCATCAACTTCTATGAGAAGCTTTTGGTAAGAATTCGGACATGATCTTCAAGGCCCATCTGTACTGTATTCTTAATGTATTTCCTTTAAAAATCATTTCCTTTATAGTTTAAGAAGCAGAGTTTAGAAATTCTGAGAATTATGCTCATTTTAATACAAATCAGTTAAATAAACTTAATCGTTTTATTATCTACCCTCCATAGATTTGTAAGTAAACTTAACTACATATGCAAAAATTCAGTGTATTATGTTAAGAAATTGAATAAGCTTCTATTCTGCTAAAACTCTCTTTAGCTCTCATTTTAATGTCTATATTTGTGTCAGCATGCCTGATACAGTTTTACGTGATTTATGAAATCAGAAATAGCAAACCTTCTGATTTTTCAATTCTCTCTGTCCTCTAACTCCACTCTCTCTCTCTCTCTTCTTTCTTTCTCTCTTAATCTCTTTGAAATAAAAAATGTCCCACTCCTGCTGCAGACTCTGTAAATTGCACCCAGATTCCTCCTCCTTCTTGCACAGTGTTTCTCTTGATTTGCGTAGACACGGCCCTGAAATGAAGTGTGAGGAGTTGAACAGAGCCCAGGAGCCTCTCATTCATAGATCTGCCTAGTGTGAGGCATTTATCTGTGTGAGAAACTGCTTTCTGAAAATTAGGCTTTCCTTGTAACTCATTGCCTATCTCAAAATATATTTTCCTATACAGCTTATCACATGTTATTCAAAAGTTTCATATTTCCGTCCTCATACAAAGTGTTTTGAAATTGGGCTCTCACAGAAGCACAAATTGAAAGCAGCAACCCAGGTTGATACCTGGACGCCACCCCTACTGTGGAAAGTTGTAACACTCACAAAGTGAGCCACTCACGCAAGACAGCAAAAGCCAAAGGTGCCTGATGTAATTAAGCTGAATTGCACATCACTGGTGGCCTTGTGCCAGGTACACGCTTCAGAGGAAGAAATTGAGCTGTGCTCACACCACACACAACTTGGCTGAAGACATAGCCACACTGCTCCTTCAGGTTTAAAAGGTGCAGTTGACATTCCCTGCACGGGAGTTGCCTTTATTTCTTTGACCTAACACGTGACCATTCCACACTCTCAGCCTTACCAGCGGCTACCTGCCAGGTCTTTCTCATCGGGATTTGACAAAATTTCACTTGTTTTTGATTAGATTGCTTTAGAATAATAAGAAAAGACTTGGTACCTCTAGTCTGGAAAAAGGAAAACATCATCTGTAAACTTCTAATCATGAACTTCCTCTTGAGAATGAAATCTCAATAATTATAAAAAATAATGATAATTAGGAAAGTAATTAAAATCTCATTATCATGAAATTTTCTATTTTTTCACAATATTAAAGAAACCTGAAATGTTGAAAAACAATGTCATGTTAGTCAAAATATGTACTAAAACAATAATCATGCTTGTCGATTAGAAGCTAGTAATAGAGATGAATCCTTAATGCACATTTTTGCAATATTTAGGAACTAAAATTTATGCGATATTTATGCAGTCTTCACTTTTTATTATGAAAAAACATTTCTTAAACCACTCTAAAATTTGTTGTTTGCTACCAGAATGACAATTTCATTTGTTTCCTTTTTAAAATTATATTTCTCATGTTGACAGTAGTAGGCAAAATACAAATTGACAATATTTCTTTGTAATTTGTCATTTTGAACATTAAAAATAAAAAGCACTTTCATTCATTTTTAGACTAACAAAGAATTTAAAGGAATTTGAAAAATTATGCACTCAAATATTAGAAGTATTCATATCATAATTAGAATATTACTTATTTTCAGCATGAACTTTCAACATCGTATAAGTAATTGATATATAAAAGAATTCTTTTGTGATAGTGTCTTAAGTAAAGACAGTATTTTAGATGCTGAAAATACCATGAGTGATTTTTTTTCAAATAGTTACAAAATATTTCTTATATTACTTAAAAATCTGAAAATACTTCCTCTTGCAAAATGCTTTAAGATGAAATAAAGCATGAAATGCTATTTTAAAATTACTTTCTTCATGTTCTTGTAGTAACTAACACATGTTGTTTTAAGCAGTATCAAAGTGACAGTCTCAATCACTAATTTTAATGATTTATCCCATTTTGATTTTTATTATGCTTTGCAGATTTTCAACCTGTTTTCCACCTATTTTTGTTCTTATAGTTGAAAGTTCAAGTAGGAATAAACAAAGATAATAATGAAACTTTAATCATGAATATCACCCAGATGTTATATGAAAAACAATCCTAGAATAAGTCTTGAAATTCAGTTAATGCAAAATGTTTGCAAATATAAAAGTTGCTCAGATTATGTAGAGAGACTTTGGTAATTTTTGCCATTAAAATATATTCATATCCATGGAAATATGTGGTTTTAGGTTTGAGATAAAACATCCTGTATTGTACAATCTAAGAAAATGTTACATTCTATGCTTGTGATTGCTAACATAAATTTTCAGCTGAAAAATTGTAGTAAATGTGCTTAATAATACAGAAAACACCATTTCCATCTGACATGAGTGTCCTCTTTCCAACTCCACAAACTTTGAATATTTAGAGTTTTAGTTAGCTTCTGAGGAAAGTTAACACAAAAAAATTAACAAAAACCATTAACAGAAGATAACAAGCCACCTACCAACTAAATATATAAAATGAAACATGATTTGATTATCCAATGTTTATATGTATTGCAATATCACATTGTACCCCATAAATAAATACAATTATTATTTGTTACTTAAAATAAAATACAACTTTAAAAAAAGTTAGCAATCTCAGTCTACCTACTATTTTGACTCTTTGGAATTTTGTTTGTTTTTCATTGCTGATGTTGATATTGCTAGCAAGCATTCTACCACTGAGCTTCATCCCCAACCCCATTTTGACTATTTTAATACCTTTTTCTTCTTTTATGCACCTTAAGCAGTAGGTCTGAAGAATAATCAAGTTATTCAATTATGTTAACAAATCCTCTTTCAACTTTCAGTGTAAAAAAACCTTGTGTCCTTGTTTATTCTTATATTGGTAAGGTTAACAATGAAGGTCTTTACTTTAAATGATATACTTGAAGTTGTATTTCTTCAGCCATCAACTTTTGAGTGTACCTTCACTGGGCTGCTATTTAGCTTTCTCGTGTTTCTTCTTTATCTTCCAGCCCCAGCAGGTGCACAAACAATCCATGGAATTGTCTCTTCAAGTTCAGGGGTTCTAAGCTCCTCAGTATGACCTGTGAGGCCCTTTGTGTGATATCTGGTCCCAGCCTCTTTGTGGAACCTCATCTCCTATGTCTCTTTACTCATTTTCTTCTTTCTGGTTTCAAGCTTCTTGCTGGAACCCAATGTGATAGAGAAGTATATGAAGTGCGGCTACAGGGTGGCCTGCCAGGTTTCCTGTCCAGTGGTTGATACACGGGCTGCTGAGGGCAGCTGCTTTATCTCCCTTTATAAAATGCATTCCTATTCTCAAACTCTACTGGGCTTTATTTTGCATCACAACATTTACTATTAATCTCACTTGATGCTCTAGATGTATTGCTAATATGAATATTCTTCTCTCCCTAAGGTGAGTTTTGGAGAGTCAGACCTACATTCTGTGTTTGATTTGAACCCAGTTATTGGAAAGGTACCTGACACAGATATGTACTGTAAGAATTAACTTGTGTGGTTTATAAAATGACATACTTTTGTATTACTAAACCTCTAGTACTTTGTCTACAAGTTGGTTTCAAAAAATTTAAGTTCACAAATGATGTTTATAATGGTATGAATATATAAATACCATACGACAGAGCCCTTGAGTATAAGATGTACAAAAAAGAATGAAAACACCCCAGAGCCAAGTCCATGCTGCTCAGAGGAGAACTTTGCAAGCATCACAGTCAAATGTCACTTTTGAAATAACCCATCAATTGCTCAGACTAATAACATGCTTTGTAGTTGACATTTGTGTTATGATTATCCTGTGTAGCTTTTGCATCCCATGAGATTGCTGATTGCTCTTCATTTATCTTGACAGATGAAGTGAGTGTGGTCTCCAACCATGGTTCCAAAATAATCTGGTTCCTGATGATATTACTTGTTCAATATACTAAAGTGGAGAGACTTCTTTCAGGCATACTCTGAAGTTGTCAACATTGATTTCTTCCTATCCGTCCAAAATTAATTCCCCTTCATGGGTCCCATAGTTTCATCTTTGTTGGATCCTATTTTCTTTTTATTCTACCAGGTTTGGGACAATATATCTACTAACATCTTTATTTTGCCTGATACATGGTGGATGGTTTGCTTAACTATAGATCATAGTTTGAAGTCCTTTCCCTTGGGACATATTATTCATTGTCATTTAGTATTCCTTATTGCAAATGAGAAGTCTGACACAAATTAAATTCTTGTTGCTTGGGGTACTTCTTTTTTTTTTTTTTTTTTTCTTTTCTTTCTGTCTTGCATATCATAGCTTTTTTTTTTCTTCTTTTTTTAATTGTTTTGGTTTGTTTTATGTATGCCATCACTTAAAAAAAATATTTCAAGCCAGTTTATTTCTTTTTTTTTGAGGAAAAGTTTTCCTGCCTGGCACAGTGACCTGTTCTTATATTTCCAGGCATTTGGGAGGGTGAGGCAGGAGGATCACACGTCTAAGGCCACCCTGGGCAACTTAGGGAGACCTTTTCTCTCTATAAATTAAGATGGTCTGGGAATATACCTCAGTGATAGGTACACTCACTCCCCAGTACAGCAAGAAGAAAATTTATTCCTTGCTCTTCCACCTGCCTTTTCTCATTGAGTGGATTGCGGAACTTTGGGCATTTCTGATTTGATCCTCTTCTCTTAATTCTTTCCCTTCCTCCCTATATCCATCCCAGGTCCTGATGCCTGGTAGGTGAGTATGCTGCCACTAAGCCACATCCCCAGTCTGAATTCTTTAACTTTTAAAAATATTTTTTTGCCCTATCTTCTCCTCTTATTAACTTAGTGATAGTTCTTGCAGATTTCAACAACTTGTATTTAGCATTCACAATCCATCGGGCCCCTTTCCTCTCTTCCCTCTCTCTTCCCCTTTCCTTCACCTCATCTCCTCTTTTTCACTCTCTTTTTCTTCTTCTCTCAATGCTTTTTTTGAATTTTTGGTTATATATCATGGCTTTTTTTTTTTATTGTAAACAAATGGGATACATGTTGTTTCTCTGTCTGTACATGGCGTAAAGACATACCATTTGTGTAATCATAAATTTACATAGGGTAATGTTGTTTGATTCATTCTGCCATTTTTTCCCTTCCCCCCCTCCCCTCCCACCTTTCCCCTCCATCTTTACAGTCCTTCCTTCCTCCATTCCTGCCCCCCTCCCTAAACCCAACTCCAACCCCAACACTAACCCTTCCCACCCCCCATTATGTGTCATCATCCACTTATTAGCGATATCATTCTTCCTTTGGTTTTTTGAGATTGGCTTATCTCACTTAGCATGATATTCTCCAGTTTCCTCCATTTGCCTGCAAATGCCATAATTTTATCATTCTTTATGGCTGAGTAATATTCCATTGTATATATATACCACTGTTTCTTTATCCATTCATCAATTGAAGGACATCTAGGTTGGTTCCACAATCTGGCTATTGTGAACTGAGCAGCTATGAACATTGATGTGGCTGTATCTCTGTAATATGCTGATTTTAAGTCCTTTGGGTATAGGCCAAGGAGTGGGATAGCTGGGTCAAATGGTGTTTCCATTCCAAGTTTTCTAAGGAATCTCCACACTGCTTTCCAGAGTGGCTGCACTAATTTGCAGCCCCACCAGCAATGTAAGAGTGTACCTTTCTCCCCACATCCTCGCCAACACCTGTTGTTGCTTGTATTCTTGATAATTGCCATTCTAATTGGGGTGAGATGGAATCTTAGGGTGGTTTTGATTTGCATTTCTCTTATTACTAGAGATGTTGAACATTTTTCCATATGTTGTTGATTGCTTGTAGATCTTCTTCTGTGAAGTGTCTATTCATTTCCTTAGCCCATTTGTCCGTTGAATTATTTACATTCTTGGTGTAGAGTTTTTTGAGTTCTTTATAGATTCTGGAGATTAGCGCTCTATCTGAAGTATGATTGGCAAAGATTTTCTCCCACTCTGTAGGCTCTTTCTTTGCATTGCTGATAGTTTCCTTTGCTGAGAGAAAGCTTTTTAGTTTGAATCTATCCCAGTTATTAATTCTTGCTTTTATTTCTTGTGCTATGGGAGTCCTGTTGAGGAAGTCTGGTCCTAAGCCGACATGTTGAAGCTCTGGACCTACTTTTTCTTCTATAAGATGCAAGGTCTCTGGTCTGATTCCGAGATCCTTAATCCATTTTGAGTTTAGTTTCGTGCATGGTGAGAGATATGGGTTTAGTTTCATTCTGTTGCATATGGATTTCCAATTCTCCCAGCACCATTTGTTGAAGAGGCTATCTTTTCTCCATTGCATATTTTTGGCCCCTTTGTCTAGTATGAGAAAATTGTATTTATTTGGGTTTGTGTCCGTGTCCTCTATTCTGTACCATTGATCCACCTTTCTATTTTGGTACCAATACCATGCCGTTTTTGTTACTATTGCTTTGTAGTAGAGTTGAAGATCTGGTATTGCGATACCCCCTGCTTCACTCTTTCTGCCAAGGATTGCTTTAGCTATTCTGGGTTTTTTATTCTTCCAGATGAATTTCATAATTGCTTGCTCAAACCGCATACAAAAACATATTAAAAAGATAGTGCACCATGATCAAGTGGGTTTCATCCCAGGGATGCAAGGTTGGTTCAACATCAGGAAATCAATAAATGTCATTCACCATATCAATAGACTTAAAGTCAAGAATCACATGATTATTTCGATAGATGCAGAAAAAGCATTTGATAAAATACAGCACCCCTTCATTCTCAAAACACTAGAAAAAATAGGGATAGTGGGAACATTCCTTAACATTGTAAAGGCCATCTACGCTAAACCCATGGCTAATATCATTCTAAATGGTGAAAAACTGAAAGCATTCCCTCTAAAAAATGGAACAAGGCAGGGATGCCCTCTTTCACCACTTCTATTCAATATCGTCCTTGAAACTCTAGCCAGAGCAATTAGACAGACCAAAGAAATTAAAGGGATACGAATAGGAAAAGAAGAACTGAAACTATCCCTATTTGCTGATGATATGATGGTATACTTAGAGGAACCAGGAAATTCCACCAGAAAACTTTTAGATCTCATAAGTGAATTCAGTAAAGTAGCGGGATATAAGATCAATGCACATAAATCTAAGGCATTTTTATATATAAGCGATGAATCTTCAGAAAGAGAAATTAGGAAAACTACCCCATTCACAATAGCTTCGAAAAAAATTAAGTATTTGGGAATCAATCTCACAAAAGAGGTGAAAGACCTCTACAATGAGAACTACAGAACACTAAAGAAAGAAATTCAAGAAAACCTTAGAAGATGGAAAGATCTCCCATGTTCTTGGATAGGAAGAATTAATATTGTCAAAATGGCCATACTACCAAAAGTGCTATACAGATTCAATGCAATTCCAATTAAAATCCCGATGATGTACCTTACAGGAATATCATGGCTTTTAATTGGAGCAAAATTATTTCCATATTGGAACTTGCATTGACTTAAGAAGGGTAATTCTGTGCTTTAGAAACTAGGAGAACTGAAAAGCTAAACATCTCAGCACAACTTTTAATTGGTGCCAAGTAAAATATCCAGCTATCTATGAGAATCACCTGTTCAGCTAGGAGCTTTAGAATGTAGAGTTAATTAGAACTCAGGGCAGATTGGAGCAAGGGAAGGAGCCCAGAAGGTCGCTCTGCTCTTTCCTCTGCGTGAGAAAACACTGACCCAGAGATTTCAGATCTAAACTCTGGGCAGCCAGGATTGAGAAGTTTAAGTTGGCACATTTGCCCATGGATAATAAATTTAAATCAAAGAGAAAAGTAAAAATACACAAAGAGGGAATGAGAACATAAAAAATATCTTGTGGGGAATGATCAAGTCATAGGCTATGTGATCAGTTTTTAAATCTGCCCATTTGGTTTTCAACTCAGGGAGTGGAAAAGGGAAGGCGGTGGAGGGGTGTGTGTGTGTGTGTGTGTGTGCACGAATGTGTGTGTAGAAGTGAATACATGCTTAGGCAGAGATATACGGGGGCAGACACACTTCTTAACCCATGTCATCACAGCATACAGAGATGTCTCTCTTCATGTACAGAATTAAAGTTTCATCAAATTAGACCCAAGGTACTGAATTCTTTCTTTCTTTTTCTCCATAAAACTATTACTAAATGATGTAAGGAATGCATTCTGTTGATTTTTTTAAATTAATAATTTTGTCGTTCTGGGATCTTTTTTCCTTAGTCTTTATAGAGGATTTTATTTATATAAGGTCATATACTTTTTATAGAAATTGTGATAAATGATATTATTTCAGCAAACATGGGGCAATTCTTACTCCATTGCTGTGTATATACACAATGTACCATCATTTGAAAAATTATTTTTGTTGTTGTTAACAGGTAGAAAACATGGGTTTCATGACTAGAAATCTCTCACAGTTATGTTCTTTATTCTTGCCTACCTGCCTTTCTCTGTCACAATATAAACTGAACTAAGCTACTGTTGTGCCAATATCAGGGGAACCTGGGAATTGTACTCCTAGGGAGGGAATTTAAAAAGGAAGTATTAGCACAAACCTTAGCCAGTACACTGCAGCAGTCCTCTTAAAAATCAAAGGAAAGACGAAAGGAGATAGCATATTCAAGTGTGGGGAGATCGTAATGCTCTTAACACCATGGTAATTCCAGGGGAAAAAACCTGTGCTGTTAAGAAAACAAAGCTGTCCTGCAAGATATGCTGCTTCTCTGCAGTGAAACCACTTCAGTCTCTGTGATTTTTGGAGGATTTATGCTAGTACATGGGCCAGTGTGTTATTTTATGATGGCTTACCATTGCTGTATCTCTCACATCCCTGGAAAATGCCAATCTTTCTTAGAGAGAGCAAATTGTTTCCAGTCAAGGCCAAGAGGACTTCAAAGCGGGGGAAATAAAAACAGGAATGTAAGTGTGGTCTACAACAGCCTGGCCTCTGCTCCCAACCCAGCTCTTTCCTCTGCTGCTACAAGGAAGCACAAACCCTGATCAGTCTGACATCAAGATGTACTAAAACTTCCTGGGCTGCCTGTGTGATTCTTGCTGCTCCAGTCTGATGTTTATAAATGAGGAAAAAATTGATTGGGGGTTTTCCCCTTTTGATGTATAGAATTAATATATTCCTTGACAGTGATTCATTTTTTTAGTAAGACTCTGAAGCTCATGACTTTGACCTTACATCGTTCTTGTATTCTGGACACTTTTACATGTATTTCCAGTTTATCACTATCTTAGGAAACCCAAGGTTCCATGAATAACAAAATGTCCATATGAAAAGCTGGATGCTTAAGCCAGGGTTTTCTCCAACTGAGAGTATCATGGAGAAACTTCAGGTACTTGTGGCTCATCTGTAAGTAACCAGGGCATTTGCTTGGAAGATCAAGACAATGTGGGACAAAATACTCATTATCACATTTATCTTGAGTTGAGCAATTGCAGCATACACAACAATGGTGTTCATTTTTTAAATTGAGGCTTTAAGTTAAAAGTTTATGCACAGATCAAACATAAAACAATTTGCACTTAACAATGATTAGAGAAACAAATGCAAATGTTATAAATCACATGCCAAAGAAGGAATATTTTAAGATGTCCACAAATAATAAGCAGGACCTTGAGAATCTGACTTGTAAGGAGAGCTGATAAAATATGCACAAATCAGGGACATTTCTGCATATGAACACAATATTTAAATGAATAAACACAAAAAACAAAGAGGAGAGTTGATTATTACATTGTAAGTCGTAAAGTGTAATGGTTGAAATAAATTCTGGAAAGATGAATTAATTAAATCAAAAGAGTTTAGGAATTTTTTTTTCTTGTTTTAATGGCAAATGAAGAAGTTGTAACAATAACTAAACTCATGACAAGTTAATAATGGAAAATGCTACAGCACTTACAACTACTTGATGTCTTGAACTTTGGGGGGAGGAGTGGGATTTTGTAGATTTATCCCTAGGTCTGTGATTTTATGGAACAGATGAAAAGAAAATCTCCATTTTTAGCAGCCAACTGCTTAATGTCAGACAGATGTTATAACCATGATTATAGGATTTTATTTAATTCAGAACAAAAGTATTTGGGTCTTATCTTGGCATGAGAGCTGGCTTTGTAATGATGATAGAGCACAATTTAAACATTACACTAAACTACCCATGAATGGTCAACCAAACAGAATGCTTAACTAGCCAATAATTCAGGGCATTTCGACTTTTGGCATGGTTTTTAAAAAGAGGTTATCCTTTGCTTCTTTGAGTTCCAGCCCAACATTTCCTGTATTTATTGTTTTTCATGTTACCAATTCTCCTGGTGCCCTTCTGATTAAGCTAAAGTCAGCTCATTTTCTCCCCTTTAGTGGACACACATATGGAAGTATCTAAATTCTTTCAGGATGCTGGTATATCTTTTTTATGCACATTTAAACCAGCTATGGAAAATAAGCCAAAAAATAAGAATAGGATTTGTTCTGCATGATTTCTTTTTGAGCCACAATACAAAACAAAATCTAGCTGAAGAGATCACATTGTAATTCACTAAAATAGGATGTTAAATTATTAGAGTAGTATTTCATTTACTCTCAATAACCTTTTTTTTTTTTACTTTTCATAAAAATAACACTATATTTGTGTTAACATCATTAAAAATTGTACCTGTACAAAATATCATCATAGTTTGACACAGAATCAAAAGCTGAAGCTCACCGAATTCTAAGCCGCATGAAACAGATTTCATCATATACAGAAAATATCCAATTTTCCCTTGAAAAATTTTTAGTTTTTTTCTCTATGTGATTTTCAAATGCTTGCTAGATCATGTTATCCATTAAAATTGTAAGTGTAAACTTAGTTTAATATATAGGCTTTGTCCAAACTAGTGCTACCGAAGTGCAGTCTTCCAAACACTGCTGTTCTCTAAACCATTACTAGTCTGTGAGGAGATAAGAAGAGTGATTGAG
Source organism: Sciurus carolinensis (assembly GCF_902686445.1). Classification (NCBI taxonomy): domain Eukaryota; kingdom Metazoa; phylum Chordata; class Mammalia; order Rodentia; family Sciuridae; genus Sciurus; species Sciurus carolinensis. Next base: position 16,557,247 of record NC_062217.1, on the reverse strand, counting down.
AGGAAATTCTAATAATTATTAGTCTAATAATAATTGCACAGAGTAATTTTTACATTTGCTGAACTCACCATTTAAGATGCTGAGTATTTTGTACATTTTTATACTATTGTGATTTGATTGCATTTTAACAAGTATAGTGGGAGTTTGAGAAAGATTGGAGGGAAACATTTTCAACACAGAAAACTGGAGAATTACTGGGCTAGATTCAAGGCAGTGATTTCTAGAGGAAAGGGAAGTGATAGACATTTTGCAAGACAGATGGTCCAGCGTCGAATGGAAGTGTTTGTGACGGTGGATGTTGAGGATAAGAGAACTCTAGCACAGTGCCTCCCAAACCATCTGTATGTCATTGGTGCCCTGGCTAAAGCATGCTCACCGACACCTGGGGCATGCTGGATACAGGGAGACGTTCCTGTGGATGACCCCACATGCCTTTTGTCTTAGTGGTTACTAAGAAATGAGTGTCCTTACTCTCAAATTACTCTATGCTGGTTGTAATTTTGCTATAATTATGTAATATAATTAAATGTTGTATAAACCAATGAAATAGGAATACATAAACATGGCCCTTGTCTCCATGATAACAAAACAGAATGCTTTAGGAAGAGAAGACTCAATAAAATCAAATTGCAACAAACACGAAAAATCAGAATTGTATGCTGTTAGCAATGTAATATAACAGTTTGCCAATAGATGGTAAAGGAGATCTATCAGAATTTTGCACATGGATTCTTTCTCAATTATGTTTAGGTTCCTATTTCATCTTAAAGAATTAAAATTGGAAATTATAACTAACATGGAATTGTTGTGCATTATGCAGGAAATACCATGGAAAACGATAATTATTAGACCTGTACTTTGAAATTTCTCAAGGCTTCTTTCTGCATAAAAACATTAGAAATTAATATTTGTGCTTTGTTTAATTTGCAGGGCTTATCCAACTTTTTAACTTTTTAGGTTTCCAAATAGTTTTAAATTTTTTCTTCATGTTTACTTATATTTTCAAACTTTAAAAAAAAAAAATGTGTTCTTTCCATAGTTACAATTAGCTGATTATATACCTTTTTCAGAGTTTTGGATTTAGTAGGAGGCTCTGTTTGGGAAGACTGTATTTAAGCAGAATGGGCTGGTCAGGGCATAAACATCTGTAATGATGATAAATGTAGACATATAACCAGTTACATGCAACCCTAAGAGATGAAAAACTTCTACTATAATACTTCCTCAAGTTTCATACTACCCTTCATCAATATAGTTCATGAGTAGTATTTGCAATGTAACGGCTTTAATAAAATGATGATTTTTTAAATTTGTTGCACAACAGAATTAAGAGGAAATCATGACAAATTCTCTCTTAGTTTAGCTAATCACTCCTATCAAAAGTCAGTTTGTTCAGATATGATCACAGCTTTAAACATTTAGAATTTTATAGTCATCTATAGGAATCAGGTAAGAAGTGGGCTTATGGAGAAACACTTTGACTTGACTCCCACATTTAGTGAGGTGGAGGTGGTGCCCATCCATTAGTTCATCTGCTCCATAAACAATTGAGAGACAAATATGGCAGCCAACTCCTTAGAAGACACATTACAAGATATAATTTAGACCCTGTTTCTTGTGTCAGAAAGATGTGGAGGGAATTGATCAGTTTGGTGTTGTTCACTGGGTCCTTTATAGGGCAGTAGGTCTGGAGACTAGTTATGAGAGAAACAGGACCTTTAAAAATCAACTTTTTTCTCTTGATCACCTTCTGACATTATTTGTTTGGCGATAGGTTTCCAAATAGTTTTAAATTTTTTCTTCAGTGTTTCCTTATATTTTCCAACTTTAAAAAATTAAACATGTGTTCTTTCCATAGTTATAATTAGCTGATAATATACATTTTTCAGTGTTTTGGATTTAGTAGGAGGCTGTTTGGGAAGATTGCATTTAAAGCAGAATGGACCGATCAAGGGCATAAACATCTGTAATGATGATAAATGGAGACCAGTGCTTCCACCTCCTGAGAACTGAAGTAGACCAACCTGCCCCTGCCAAGGCCATCTCTGGCATGCACATCCAGCTGTTCTCAAGCCAAGAGAGGATGTCTCTGCTTAAGGAGAGTTTCCCTGAAGTTGAAATACCTATGCAAATGAAGGAAGAAAGTCTAGCATCTTTCATCAGATGGCCATCTTTTATTTCTTACAGCTTTAGGTTCCTCATTCTTTAATTTATAATAGTTCTGCAATACATTTGTGGATTCTACTTTACTAAATGGTGTTCTTTTTATTCTTGGTCTGGTGTAAAGAACTCCGTATTTTAGCTGGATTCTTCCGACATGGTTTGGCAGCTCTATTTTTGCAGCCTTAGGCATAGCTCTAACCCCTCTAGGGCTGAGGCCAGGAACTGAATCATCAAAGGGAAATGCTACATGGCATGGGAAGGAGGAAGCAGGTTTTTCTAGAAGCATATGTGATCTGGCCAAGGTCCAATTCCTGTTCAATGTGTGCTAGCATTGCTTAATATTTGACAGAAATATTACTACTAAATCATGTTGAAGAATAAACATGAAGCACTTTTATCACTCAGCAGAAAACAATATAATTATTGTGAATGTGTGGGTGAAACCTCCCTAAGCTCATTTCATGAACATGTTTTTAATTATTTACAAAACTTCCCTTAATTAGATCACATATTGGTAGGCACTTCTGTACATGTACATAAAATACCCGGTTCCACCCTTAGTACTTAACAGGCATAAGCATGTCAATTTTTTTTTTTTTTTTTTTTTTTTTTTTAGTATTCTTCTAAAATTTCAATATCCTCACTATCTTTTTTATATCCCTGGGCTGTTTTAGAGGCTGTTTCTGGTAATTATCTATTGCTTGAGTATCACATTAGCTTTACTTCTGCCCCTCAGGAAAGATAGCAAATACTGCAAATGTCTCAAACGACATTGTAGTCAGTTTATTAAATTTTCTGGTGTTTCCCTTTAGGGATTTCTAGCAGTGATGACTTTGGACTTTTTTTTCTTAATCATCACTTGAGGTTTTGCTGTTATTCTTTGATATTCACTTATTGAAGATTTTGTTGTGCAATAACATTAAATTATTCCTTTTTACACATGTCAAATTCATTGTATATACATAAATTTCTTTCCGTAAATTCTGTTTGTCATACCCATTTTTGGCAGACATTCAATGGCATACAGTTTTACTAAGGTCTTTATAACAACGACAAATGTCTGATACAAATTCAAAGCATGTTGATGGGATGCCAGACCACTCAGCCTGACACTTCAATAAAAGATGCTGCTGCCATCCTAGGATCCAGTCCAGTTGGGGAAACCAGCTGGTAAACCAGTGATAGAAACTCAGTCCTGCCAGACAGTGTGCTGGGCTCATCATTAGCATGTAGGTTTGCTAAGCTTCAGCATACGTCTTCAAGGTTAGGTAATTTACCCAAGCCACACAATTCTAGAGAAAAAGGGTCGTGTCTGAGCTCACAACTTTCTGTGAACATGTCATTATATACCATATGTCCAGGATTCTTATGCCCATAGTTCTCAATGTAGACCCAAGTTAGATATACAAACGAAGTGGGGGTGTTACAGCAAGAGAATAATTTCCATTGCTATCTTGAGCTTATTGTTTATTATACTACTAAAGTAAGTGCTCCATATTACAAGAAAGAAATAATGTTATAAGATAAATATATAGAGAGTCAATCTCCAACCTCAAGTTTCTTGGATAGATGAAATTTAATTACTTTTAAAAATACTGTCCACATCCTCACTTCTTAACTTTCCCAAGACTTAATAACCTTCCCTGTGTGGCTGCTCTGTCTTCTTTCTCACTTACAGACATTTCTTCCATATAGAGATTGAGAACATCTGGTTAACACCCTCTTGGTAATAACCTTTCATATTTTCTTGCTTTTAAAGTAGAATTAGGCACCATTATTCTCTGAAAATGACATTTTTATATTGAAGTTCCTTTTACTCCATGACTATTGAATATACACTTCTTCTCTGGCTATTAGAGATTCCTCTCTCAAGAGATTTTCTTAATTCTGAAAACATTCTTTTATTCCACTGAAATTCTGTTGTCAATTACTTTGTTTGTGCAGCTGAGCATAATTTGTCCTGAAAGGAAAACAGGAAATTCAGAAACAAATTTAGGTTCTTAGGTGTTTTATCTTTATTGAAACATAGACACTAAGTATTTCCAAACTGTGATTTGGGGTTGGCTCTACAGTTAAGTGTTAAAGGTAAGTGATATCATTAAGTTCTCTTTTAGTGTCAGTCCTGTTTTGGAACTGATGTTTTTACTTACAGAAAAAAAAACTTTAAGTAGCTTACACTTGGCTGGGTAAAAACAGATTCCCTTTGGGAATTGCAGCATATTTTTGAAATTATTAACAGAAAATATTAAAAAACAAGAGTTCAGTACTATGAACAAACATAATTGAAAGCACACTCAAAACAGCTATATAAGTAAGGTCCATCAATTATGTAAAGTTTACATAGCTGGCTTCTCTTTGCTTGTAAATTACCACTGAACATAAATGTTTTCAATTTCTTTTTGAGTGGAAAGATGTACATTCATGGATAGGATATTCTAGGAAACTAAAAACAGGGATACTTTTTTTTTTTTTTTGAGAGGCCTCTTTTCATTTCAGGGTATGGTGGTGGTGCTGGGGATTGAACTCAAGGGCATTTGACCACTGAGCCACATCCCCATTTTGTATTTTATTTACAGACAGGGTCTCGCTGAGTTGCTTAGCACCTCCATGTTGCTGAGGCTGGCTTTGAACTTTTTTTTTTTTTTTTTTTTTTTTTTTTTTTTTTTTGGCATGCTGGAGATGGAACCCAGGGCCTTGTGCTTATGAGGCAAGCACTCTACCAACTGAGCTATATCTCCAACCCCTGGCTTTGAACTTTTGATCCTCCTGCCTCAGCCTCCTGAGCCACTGGGATTATAGGCCTGTGCACCAGCAGGCCCAGAAAGTGACCTCTTTTTTTTTGAATTCATATTTTGAATTTCATGACTTTTTGAAATATTTAAAGATTGGTCTGTTTAAAGAACAAAATATTTTTATGCACTTGAAGAGCAGTAAATGCATTTGTTATATTTTAAGCAAAATCCATAGAAGGCTACTATTAAATAGAGTACATATATCTGTAATGTAAAAGATAATAGTTTGGGAGGACTGTAAGTGATTCAAAAGTGATATGGAACAGAACAGCAAGGGTGGGGAAATTGAGTTCATGCGTTTCTGTACTTATTCTGCCAAATCTGTAAGTAACCAAGCTTTCCAAGATATCACATCTTTTCTAGTGCGTTAAGCAAAACTGGCTCTTGTATATACACAGAAACAAATGCTGCTATGTGTAGAAGGTAAGAACAGAGGCAGATATTCCAGGAACCCCAGCCAGTTCCCTCATTCACTAGGAATCCCTGTCTTGCCACTGCCTCCTATAAATTCTCGTTCTAAAGGATTTTATCATTTTTCCTAAACCATTAATTATTCCTTAGATTTTCTGCCTTATGTAAATTAGTTCCAAATTTAAAGTTCGCCAAGGAAAACATTTGATCAACATGAGGATACTTATAATATAGAACTTTCTAAAGAGTTTGAAATCATGGTAGTTTAGTTAGACAATAGTCTCTAACTTTGAAATGGAAAGTAACCTATTTTCCTAAAATATAAGCATGCATATTATAGATAATAGTATTCTCAGATACAGGCAACTTAAACATTATAATTAAATAGATTTAAGATAAACAGACATCTACATATCAAAGACAATTACTTATTTAAAAAGACTATGATAATTTCTCTTCATGACTTGTTCATCATTTTACTTTGTGCATCTTATACCTACAATTATTGAAATTACCTGCAAACAACAGTGTGTTGAATCCATTATAGATAAATGAAATGCAGCTGAATCAAGAAGGCTGAGAAATTATAAGTGATTAGTTAGAGACAGGGAGCAAAGGCTTCAAGTATAGGTGATGAAATGATACTTCCAAAGACAGAGATAATACCATGACCCTAATAAAATATTTCTGGGTCTCATGCAGAATAGGGCTGGCCTTGAGTTCCTATATGACTTCTTCAGGAATATTTAAAACCTTGCTGTCCCTCAATAGCCTGGAGAGATCTAGAATACGGTTATGGTATGATGAAGTCAAGTATATATGGATCATGTGGTGTGATTTTTTTTTTCCTTGTGCATCTCCAGTTGGCCTATGCTGGACATTGTTGAAGCTGCCCCACTTGATTCTATTTCTTGAACATAATTCTGAATATCCTTTATTATTATTTTATTTTTATTTTGGGTACCAAGTTTATTAAGTGATAGTAATTTGTTCTCATGATAGTTTTGCCCATTGGGTTTTCCTATCATTTCCTGTGTGAGCACCTTAATTAGCATAGAAGACTATGCCCCTGGAAGGTGTGATAAAATTCACCAATAAATTACATTCGTTTGGGGTCCTACAAGCAGGGTAGTTTTTTGACCTGTGTTTCTAATACATTTATTCATATTTGTCTTTTTCTGTCAGTCGTGACTACCAATTTCTATTTTCTATGAAAAAGAGTAAAAATTTCATTTATGTTTCTCAAAGTATTAGCATCATTGCCCATAATTTATATTATGGATGATGATAGGGTGTTTGCAAAAATTAGTCATACATGAAACCATAATTTCTAAATTTTTCCTGTATGGAAAAATCACATAGAGTACAGTCTTTGATTATAATATAGTCAAATTCCATAGTCACTTTAAAAGAATAACCAGTAAATGTCTCATCTATTTATAGAGCCATCTGACTTTTAAAACCTTTTACCAATTTAAAATATATATCTAGATGACTTTTTGATTCAAGAGCAATTCAAAAAAGGAACTGTAACATTATAACAATGGAGATATCCAAATATGAGATTCAATATTAAGATTAAAAAATTAGCAATAAATGTTGTTAGCAGAAAACACTAAAAATTAAAATTGAGCTAAGAATTCAACTCTAGACTCTGGTGGAAGGGGAGACGAAATAAATATAGAATAGAAGAAAGGAAATAAAGAGAAAATCAGAACTAAATGAATAGAAAACAGTAATAGTATACTTGATAATAGAGCAAGATATGGTTCTTTTAAAAATGTCAATATTAGGGGGCGGAAATTTGGGGGATTGTAGTTTACCAGTACTTAACTATAGGTATGAATCAAAACTTTCTAATAAAAGATATAGAAGTTAAAAAATGCCAATAAAATTGTCAAATTACTGGCAAGACTAATCAAAGATAAAGACAAGGAACATAACAATTTCAGCAACAAAAACAGAGATCAGGAAGCACAAATACATTTCAATAGAAATTATTACTTTGTACCTTTGTTCCTTTCTTTAATAAAGGATTTTATTATGAAAATGAGAGTTAAATAACTTGTGCATAGGTTTCATGATGAATTCTTAGTAGACACTTCTATTTTATATCATTTAGAGCATGGCTTCTGTGAGTACTAGGAAGTAAGGGGCCTTCTAGAATGGATTTAAGAACATATTCACTTTCATATTTAATGATATGATTTGCCTAATCTAATAATACTAAAGGAACATTTCATGGCATTACAGATGTTTGTGTTTGTTTTAGATCATCATCCTCACTCTACAGCTGGCTTCTGAGGGTGACTGTGCAGGCCAGCAGCAGGACCATACACCTGGGAGAGCATTAGAAATGCACCCTCCCAAGCCCCACTCAGTCCCACAGCATAAAAGTCACATTCAGTAGATTCATTGCCAGGTGTGATCTGTGTGCTTATCAAAGTTTGAGAAACACCCTTCTGATGTTTTATATATATATATATAAATAGTATCATACATATATATTCATATATATGTAAATACACATATGTATACACATACTTAAAGTATATGATGAATAAGGCCAGGGAAAACCATTATTTTCTAAGGTAGTCTAGTTCATCTACTAATAAAAGATCTAGTTTACCTTCAAGCCAAAAGCATGTTTTCTTGGCTTGCCCAAACAGATGCTAATATTTTGTAATATTTAAATTAACCATAAATAATTTGAAAATAAATAAATATGTAAGTGTAGAAATAAAGGATGTCTGAAAGCCCTTGAATTTGTAATTACAGTATTATGGAAATGGCTTCACAGTGGGTGACCTTTACCACTGAGTTTTTAAAAAGAAGGGGGAAAGTCATGTGGAATGAATATCTGTGGATAACAATCTCATCATCTGTTAAGCATATGCTGAATAATTTCAGGAATCGCTTTTATCATATGATGCTGCCTGAGTGTAGTTTATGGAAACCTGCTATTATTATTAAAAGCCATGACTTTGTTTACTTTTAGAATAGATGATTAAAGTAAAACGAGAAGGGAAGAATTGTTCGAATTTCTGGTTTGTTCAGACCTGTGTCTTCTGTATCCATAAAGGGGGCAAAATACAAACAAAAATTTGCAGATGAGATGAGATTAATGAAATAAAGGCAGTCTCCAGCACTAATTAAAATTAAAAAGGATGAGCAGATGGTCTTAACACAGCTGGAAGTATCAGGAGGAAAGTCTGCCCATGTGTTTAGCAAGACAGCTCTGTTGCAAGAAAACACACCTGTTTACCTTTCTAAGGGCAAAAATATTATAAACTGCAGCTTTTGTTTTCTGTATTTTGGTTATTTAGTCATTACTCATTCTTTGTGTCTCTGTTGTACTTAGAGATAATCAGCTTTAAATGACTCAGTGGTGTACACATGTGTATGTGTTCCTTATGTCTGATAATATCAAGGATAACATCAAATGGCAAGGTGATATTTTGCTACTCTCTTTTTGATCATATGGTCAAAAACCCATGGAAAGGGTTCAAAAGAAAAATGATGAATATTAGGATATTCAATTGTTTTTGAAAGATTCTAAAGATCTTTTAGTTCTTTGATATTTAAGATAATTCTCTTAAGCCTTATTATTCAATATCTTGGAGTTTGTTATATATGCAGTACATAAATGATGTAAGTTAGCCTAACTGACATGTAACTATTTTAACAAATAACTGTAATTTTATTGTTTCCCTTGTAGAAATAACACATACTGAGCTGGGAATGTGGCTTAGTGGTACAGCACCTGCCTACCATGCATAAGGCACTTGATTCAATCCCTAGTACCACAAAAAAAAAAAAAAAGGAAAAAAAAAAAACCAAAAACTCAAAAAAGGAATTCATAGATAAGGAGGAGATAACAGCAATATAGGTACACCCTTCCAGTATAATAATTTTAACATTTTATCAGTTGTTCCTGAGCATTCTTCTCTATTTCCTATTTTACATATTTACGATTAGTCTCTCCATACAATATATTCTATTCACCACTGCCAATAGGCAACTAAAAAAATTTTGAGGCATCACCAAACCAGCATCAGACCCAAACAAGTAATATGACAACTCCAAATTTCATTTGATTTTTAATTATTGTAATTGAAATTCTCATTGCAAGTAATAGATGCAATTACCCATTAATCCTAAGTTTTACTGCTGCCCACATCATCTTTCTTATGTTAATTAATTTCACTTTATTGCCATTTTTTAAACACTTACTATGCAACTAGTACATAGATTTGTATTTGAAATTATAGAAGGACCAGGAAACGTGTTACCTTTTTCATTGTGACATAAATATTGTATTTATTTCTTAAGTCTACCAGAGCAAAGCACCACAAACTGGGTTTCTTAAAACAGAAGAAATTTATCCTCATAGTTCTGGATGCTCTTTGAGAGCAAGGTGTTGGCAGGGCCCAGCTCTCTGAAGGCTCCAGGGGTAGATGTGCTTCCTGTTCTCCTGCTGTGGTTGCCTGTGTGGGGCATGTGTCTTTGGTGTTCCTTGGCTTGTAGCTACATCATTCCAACCCCTGCCTTCAGCATCTCTTGGCCATCTTCCTGTATGTCTCTGTGTCTTCCACTCTGCTTATAAGAACACTAGGCTTGACCTGGTGGCACACACCTGTAATTCTAGTGACTCAGGAAGGAGAGGCAGGAGGATCATGAGTATGAGGCCAGCCTTAGCAATTTAAGGAGGCCCCAAGCACCACAGAGAGACCTTGTCTCAAAATAAAAAACAAAAAGAGCTTGGGATGTGGCTCAGTGGTAGACACCCCTGGGTTCCATCCACAGTGCCCAAGGCAAAACATAATGATACTACTCTGATTGGATCAGTCCTTCCCTCCCTCCCCAACAACCTCATTGTAACTGCATCTGAGAAGACCTTATTTGTAAATAAAGTCATACACAAGCACTGGGCCACTACCTCAATATATACCTTTAGATCACACAGTTCAGTCCATGACACCCATTTATATTTAACAACACTTAGTTAGTGATACTAATCTTAGGGATTTCTTTCTTAATAGCGAGATGCTTTACTTCTTAAAAATCTCTTGCTTCCTTTACTCAGTACCAGTCTTTTGTGGCAGGTCAAGCTGATATGGTTTCCAGTATTACTGATGAAGAAACAATAATACATATAGAAAAGTCAAGCTCCTTCCTCTGAGCACCCAGAACTCATTACTTGTGTTTTGGTGTCAATCTTTCCTTCAAAAGGCAGTTTCTTATGTGGTTTCAATTATCCCCGCACCCTGGTGTTCATACCCCTGTGTAGTCTGCTCAGTTTAAGGATGGCCTGGCCTAGTAACTCACTGCTAGTAAAGGGGATAGCACAAAAGTAGCAATGTATGATTTCCGATTAGTTCTATCTTCCAAGCCCCCTCTGCCACTGGCTGGACCTCTCATGCCTTCTCAGCAGCTCAAGGGAAACCAGAAGCCATGTTTGAGAGGCTGTATGGAGGAAACATGGGAAAGAACAGAGGGAAGCCTCCCACCAACAGCTGTGAGTCATGAAAGCATCAGTCAGAAAAACTGTACGTGATACTGAATCCTGGCAACCGAGTCAGTGAGCTCAGAAGAGGATCCTTCCCAACAGAGCCTGATGAGAGACCCAGATAACTGCGACCTGGTGAGAGACCCAGAGCCAGAGGGTGATTCTGCTGAGCCACTTTTAGATGGTGAACTTCCCTGAACTGTGACATATGAATGTTGTTGTTCTAAGCCACTGTTTTGGTATCATTTGTTATGCAGCAACAGATGACTGCCACGCTATCTCCTCCACTTCTGCAGGCTGTCTGTAGTCAGTGTCAACTGCAGCCACTCATGTGAGGGTGCTGTGTTCTGGCTTTTTTTTTTCCCCCCAATCAAATTTCACTCTATTTTTTTATTTTTTTTTAAGTGATGGTTGAGAAGGATGGTGAGGTACCCAGGGAAGAGAGGGTTGGTGAATGAGAGAGGCAGAAGTAGCGAGGTAAATGAGCATTTAACTCTAAAAATCCTGGCAATCCAGACTTAAATGTTGATAATAAAGATGTCTCTGTCTTGCCTGACAACTCTGATCAGCTTCTCTAAGGTTAAAAATAGATATCCCACCAGACATGATGGCTCACCCCTATAATACGAGGGAAGTTGAAGCAGGAGGATTGCAAGTTTGAGACTAGCCTCAGCAATTTAGGGACATCCTGTCTCAAAATATAAATAGATAGATAGATAGATAGATAGATAGATAGAGAGATAGATAGATACATAGATACGTACATACATAGATTCATAGATACATAGACAGATAGTGTATTAGTTAGCTTTTTCACTGCTGTGACTAAATGATCTGACCAGCACAATTATAGGGGAAGAAGGGTTTATTTGAGAGCTCATGGTTTCAGAGGTCTGAGTTCATAGAAGGTCGATTCCATTCCTCAGGACTGGAGGTGAGCCTGAACATCATGGTGGGAGAGGGTAGTGAAGGGAAGCAACTTACACCAAGGTGATCAGGAAGCAGGAAGTCTCTATTCTTCAGATACACAATATATACCCCAAAGCCATGCCCCGATTCCAAACTCCTCCAGCCACACTCTACCTCTTTAGTTACCACTCAGTTAATCCCATCAGGGATTAGTTTACTGATTAGGTTAAGACTCTCTCAACCTAACCATTCTCCTCTGAACCTTCTTGCATTGTCTCACACTTGAACTCTTAGGGGATACCTCATATCCAAACCATAACAGATGGATAGATGATAGATAGATAGATAGACAGATAGATAGATAGACAGATAGGACTGGGAATGTGACTAAAAGGAAACTACCCCTGCATTAAATCCCCAGTACCAAACAAAGAAAAAGAGAGAAGACTAGGTGGCCAGGTGTTAGACTGATGCGTATTAACATTTAAATCCTATAGAAGAACTGTTTTCGATAATTTTTAGGGCATAAGACCTCATCATGAAAAATTTAAAGATTTTTCAGAGTATATGGAAATACTTTTCTTATTTAGTGGATATTTTCCCACTACAAATAAAAAACACTATTTTTTAAAAAATAATGGTTTATTTGCATAAGCTTTAACCAATGGTACTGGTCATATCTACTGCAGGTTTCTCAAATGAATTTTTTCAAGTTGAAGCAGCAGTTGATTGTAGTAAATTTTGGTTTGTGACATAAGCGTACGCTTTCGGAATTAAGATGTATAGCTTTTAGGGGAAGCATGTCACTATTCTTTTTTGATCCGTCATATAAACAAAATTAAAGTATATAATTTTATTCTTCTGAATTTACTGTCTCAAACAGCTATTCATTGATCATTTCTGTTGATAAAATCAACAAATAATGATTAGGTTGTTAGTCATTCACATCTTATACTTCTAAGATTCTGTTTTGGGAAGCAAAGAGCAATGAATTCTTCATTTCATTCTCTCATTTTAAACAGAAGCTTCTAAATAAAACTCGTATTGCAGTTGAGAGATTATATCCCCGCCATGATCTCAAAGGCATCCATTTCTGTAGTCATCTGGCTTCAATTTAGGATACAGTTTTCCAATGACTAATGACCAGATTTAAAGATAATCTCAGAAATAAAGATGGAACATATCTTTTTCTAATAACTTAACTATATCTCTTTTCCCTGGTACGGTCTGTTATACTTTTGGATCATTTACCGGAATTTATTTACACAAAATTGAGTGTCCTTGGTGTATCCTTTTAAAGGTGCAATCATTCACTGATGTGCAATTCATCTTGATTTCATAGTAGTAGGATAAAAATCCATTGCTTAAAGATGTTATGTTTGTGTGAGAATTATTTTATTCCTTTCTCCAAAAAGTTTGCTGTGGTTGCACTCAATGAATTTAAGGTACAATAGAGAATAAAACTAATTGTATCTCCATGAAACCTAACATAAAAAAGAAAAAAAAGAACTTGACTTTTGTGCAAAGACAAAATTGGTTGAGCAATGATTTACTGTGATAACCTATGGAGTTCAATGCTGTGTCCTAAATCCTGTGTCATTTAAAGTTTTTCTTAAAGAAACTTGGCTTAAGCATTTTTAATTCTTTCTAAAGTAACTTGAAGAGAAGAATTGGAATTTGAAATGTTCAAAAAACTTGTGAGAAACAGTTTAATAATATCTGTGCGTTTAAGTGCAATGAAACATTCTTGGATGTAAGGCCACATCTTTTTCATTATTTCAAGTGTCACAAAGACAATGGGTAATCTACATCTGATGCTCCTAGTGGATTTTGAGTTAACTCTTATAAAAGGCCTTAAAAAGACTGTTGAAGGCCAAGATAATCAATGGGCCACATAGTGCCACACCCCTTTCTCTTAAAAGCAGAATTAGAGGGTGGGGAAATGACAAGAAATTCCAGAATGCTTCTTCCACCCTCTCTAATCTGCTAAATCTAGTATTAGGATTTTAAATGAAAGAGAATGAAAAAAATTTACTCTGAAGAAATGAAAATAAAGAGAATGAATTCCTTAGAAGACCTTCAAGGGTGGAGAGGATAGAATCCCTCCCTCTTGACATGATTTAACCTTTGCATGACCCCATGCTGGTCCACCTCAATGGTTATTAGAATCATAGAGTCACTTTATGTTTCCTGTTTGTCATTATCCATTTGTTAACAAAACATCCATGATGTGTTTAATCAATGATTTCTTTTAAAAACCAAGAATTGATAAGATCTAAATAAATAAGACATCAATGTTTTCTGTGGATGCATTATTAAACAACTTGAGTAGTAGTGAAAAAAAATGCATTCACTTTATTTCATCTATTTAGATAATCAAGAAAATTAGCCATTTTTTGACCAATGGAAAACATAGAAATCAAAAACAGCCTATGTTAATTAGAATGTTCTTATTTTATCCCCCTAAAAAATGTAATGGGTTTGACTAAAGTTCCCCCTATTTATATTTACACATTCAGAACTACCATTAACTTCATGGAAGAAAACAGATGCTATCAGAGGCAAAACTGAGACTTCCTTTTTACATCTTTTTATTTTTAGCAAACAAGTGCCCATTAAAGAGGCTGTGTATTTTCCTTCTTGGTGGCACTCTGAGCTGTCTGATTCCCCATGGGCCACCATGACAGATTTATGTCTGTATATTCTTGTTGGGCCTTTGGAGACATGCCCCCTTTCCTCCAAGAGTGTTTGAAATAGCTCTTTGTCAGTTTCAGTTCACACCCATAAAATTGGCTTCAAATTTCCACCTTGTTTGAAACTCCCTGACCAATAACCTCTCTAACCTGAACCAGATGGGGAAAAGTTCACCCAAACAATTTTGAAATGTGTTGACCTTGTCCCCATACTACAAAGCAGGAGTTTATGAAACCTAATCCGAAGTCCCATTTTCCTTTCCTCGGGTGGTATGTGAAGAGAATTCCATAACCCTTCTAAGGTCACACTGTGTAGATCTGTAAATCTGGAACATCTCCTCTCTCCTTTCATCCACCCCCCCCAATCCTGCTTTAGATCCTTTGGAGGCATCTGACCTGCTCCTCCCTCCCATCTCTTTGAGGATGGGGAATTGGAGGGCCTGCTCCCTGCCTGCATACCTTCCTGGTGTAGCCATTACTTGCCTGTGCTTATCCCCACACAGTCTCCTCTATCTTCCCATTCATCAGGAGACACATCTTCCTATGCAAGCAGAACCACCCCCCTGAGCCTAGAATTCAGTCTCTTCCACCTTTAAGCGTCTCTGGTCTGCCAGCTTCCTCGTTAGTGTTAAGGTATCTCCAAACATACTTCTCACAGAAACTACCTTTTTCTTTCCAACTAATGTCAAATAGACAAAAGTCTTGTTTGCAAAATAAAACTCGAGATCATATGTTGATGTTTTTATTTAGATAGATACTCCTTTTATTCATTGCTTTATGCTTAATCAAATATTGGGAACTGTCTGGGGAGAAGGTTTTAGGGAACAAATATTTACTGGCACACAGTACTAAAAAGGGAAGGCGAGCTTTTTACCTACTGGCATGTGGTTTCATTTTGTGGAGCTTCTAAGTCGATGACTATAATCAGAGAAATATGACTTTGAAAATAATAGTAATAACATTTTCTACTAAAATATACTGCTCTTACCATAGAAAGATGAAAACTTTCAAATATGGATTCTATTCAGAAATTGTCAAAGACATCAAGTAACCACTGGCTGTAGAAGGTTGCTTTTTTCCTCTCTCTGTAATTCTTCTGTAGGTCTTGTTACACACTCTTCCCAGAATCTGTGCACATTTCATCACCCCACCACCACCATTTGCACTAAGCTAGCCCACATCTTCTCCAGCCTTGACCTCTAAATAATCTCCCTAGTGGTCTTCCAGCGCCCACTTCTCCCCACTCCCCACAGTTGATGCTTCATAGATCAGCCAACCTGATCTTCAAGGGCAGATAATAAATATTTTAGGCTTGTGGTCCGTGTTGTCTCTGCTACACCTATTTAGCTCTGAGTAGTAACATGAAACCATGATAACAGCATAAAACCAGCCACAGATAGTAGATCAAGGAATGTGAATGGCTGTGTTTCAATAAAATTTTAATTTGACAAACACAGAATGTGTCACTGTCTAGTCTAAGGCCCTCTCTGTCTCCCTCTTTGACACATTATGGAATCCAAACTCCTCCCCACTACTTGCAAAGCTTTGCCTGTGAACTTGGTGCATAGCATCCCTAAGGAGAACTCTCCTCCCAGCATCCCTAACTCAGCACTCTGGCTAGCTGGCTATGACTATCTTCCTCCTTGTGGCCTTTTACATTAACCAACATTACAGAACCTTCTGTCCACCTGAAACCCTTTCCACTCCCTTCGGCACGCGGTTGTTATATTTTTTGTTTTGTTTTTAATCAGTTGAGTTTTAGATCAAATTTTCTCTGCTAAGGGACTCACCTGCCCATTCTGTGAAAGTCACTGTGCCCCTACTCACTGCATCTATCGCTCTGTCCTCTACAAGGACACAGTCTGCCTTTGTTCATCCTAGGGAAGAACTATAGTGTAGGCAACAGTGTCCACACACTGCTTTATAAGAGACCATGAACTCCAGTACATAAACACTAATCCATGCATGGTAGAGGCGAACCAAGTCATTAACCATCCAAAGAATGCCAGTGAAATTCTCAGTGAATGTGCCACTGTATACTCATCATCTTGGCTAAAATAACAAAGACATTATTACATCTACCAAATATGTATCATCTTGGGTACTACCAAGAGTTGGCAAGGATGGTGAATAACTGGCATTCTCAGTTTACAGCAAAGTATAAATTAGTACAACTCTTCTGGGAAACTGTTAGTCAGAACCTACTGAAGGTGACCATAGAAATACCTCATAATTCAACCATTCCATTTCCACATATGCCCACAGAAATGCACAAGCATGTGTCCAGACGAGGTGCACATGGAAGTTCATGGCAGCAATATGGAAAGTAACCCAAACTGGAACCACCCAAAACATATGGCAGTGTGTTCGTTCAATAGGATTTGTACAGCAGTAAGAATGAAGAAACAATCGTATATGCAGCAGAATGGCACAAAACACCATGATGAACACAGGAAGCCATGCATTGAAGAGTTTGTTGTTATAAGGTTAATGCATGAGTTCACTGCTATAAACTTTTAAAGTCAATAAAACGATATCTGTTAGAAACCCAGGGAACTGATGGTTAGGAAGGGAGTCTCTATTGATAAGGTTCAAGTTTTTGCTCTGGTTGCTAGTTCCATGGGCATGTTCATTTACCTGTGCACTAATGGGATCTTCATGTGGGTAAGGTATGCTTGCGTTAATAAAATTTGCACTGAAACAATCCTAAATTGCGAAGTGGTTTCCCTCCTCATCTTAAACATGGAGTCTGCATTGCTTTTTCTACTTTCCTTCCCAAACTCCTACATAGTCCTCTCCTACACCAGACACTCAGTAAGCGTGACAGCACTCAGGATCATTGAGACAGGTGGGTGTGTTAAGGAGTGTTCCAGCTGCCTTATAAACAGACCTGGATGGAAACAACAATCTGACTTTAATAAGTCACACTCAAACTGTCACTTGCCTTTTTTTGATTTTCAACACTGTATCTCAAAAGCGTACAAATGTCCTTGATGCCATTTCACTGCAGATCTGGTCCCCGATGGTTTCATGGTGATCCTTCTGCTCCCCCGGCAGAGATGTTACCCAGCACCGTCGTCACCCAGAGCCTGCCCCCTGCTCTGTGCCATTTATTGTAACTAATTGGCCTTAGACCGCATGAGATCCCATTTAACAAAACATTTGATGGCTCCTCTGGTTGATGTGTGCTTCGGGAGGCCCCCTGAGTGTGTAAGGTTTTCATTAATTTCCAGAGCATACCGAGTTAATTATATGGTGCAGGAGTTTTCAGGTTGAATAGTCAACCGGAGAAAGGCGTAAACATGGAGATGCTGGAAAAGGAGAAAAGCCGTTACTTACTTTGGCAGCCCTCACACGTTACCCTCAGAACTTGGAAGTCTTTAGCCATGGCCTTTTGCTAGGCAAAAAAGTTGATGACCTGGGACTGATTTGCTAGATCCAGGTGGCCCTTAGAAGAAATAAAACAGAACCTCACCCCTTGCTGGAATGAGTCATTTGCGGTAAAACTTGAGGAGCCCATGACAGTATGTTGACAGCGTTCTTTCCTGAAAGGTCAGGACGCAGGGAGGGCTAACTATGCAGACGCAGCCTGGATTCCACTGGGGCTCTGAGGTCCCTGCACCTTGTCAGGAGGGAGGGAGGGATACACTGAAGGGAACAGTTTGCTGAAGGTTGTAGTGGTGTTCATTCTGTGCACAGGGAGAGAGACCGGAGCTCCTCCTGCTCAGGACAGCATCTTCTCTAGTCGACTGGAGTGCCAGAGCTAGGGGAAGAGGAGCTTTTACAGCTGTTTCTGGATGTCAATGCTTGTGTCCAGAAAGAATGTGACAGCCATCCTCTATCAGGAAACTCAGGATCTTTAAACAATATTGTCAAATTGCTGCTCACACATGGTAGGAAGCCAGAGAGTGTCTGCTGAGTCTTTCAGTCCTGAACAGAGGACCTAGTTCCTGCCTGTAAAACTGGTGGAACATTCCTGACTGCAGAAATTGAGCACAGTGGTTGGTTCTACCTCCTTTATGGATTTGGGTTTTATTTATAGGATTTTACAAGTTATGCATTGATTCTAAGAAATATTAATTAGATCAACTTTATTTCATATACTATGGAAAATAACTATACTACCTTATTTCTATCATGTGTATGTGGTATATACACATGTGGGCATCAGTTTAGGTACGGGTATGTATATGGCATGAATGATACACAATTATGGAACATTTGCATTAACGCGGCCTAAATATAAAGTAGACAAAGAGCCAGATGAGGACATTCTGGTGTTTTTATACAAGGCCTGCCTCCTCTTACCAGTTTTGAAGGTTCATTCTAAAAAATAAAAGGATTTGAGGAAAGAATGAATTTTATACATCATAATAGTGGCAGTGATTTGGAGTATGAACTTGTCAAAGGCAAAGATGCTACATGCTTCATCTCTGGATTCTTGGAACTTTGACATGGTAGATGATATTTAAGGAATGAGTAAATGAAAGAGAGAATAAATCTCACATGACTTCATTCATTCTAAACAAAGGGAACAAAAGTCTACATCATTTCCCCTTCATAGACTGATGCTGTATGTCTAGCTTCCTACTCTGAGGGGGGCAAGGCTACAGATCACGTCTCCCTTGTCCTGTTGATTCCCAAAGTCATATCCACATATCCCTACAAATTCATGACGGTGGGAGGGAGGCCTTTTCTCGGCACAGGAGTGATTTCAGGGGTGCCCTGGTGGAATCAGACGGTTTACAGCAGGGACGTTTGCAGCCGACAGCCCTATCAGCAACTGCAGCTTATTAAGACCACCACCACAACAAAAAACAAATATTGGAGATGAATATAAGACAGATGATTTTGTTTATCTCAAGTGAAAAAGACAAGCAATGAGACCCCTGGGAGTCCTGAAATGAGAAACTTCTAAAGCTAATTGAGATATGATTAAAAAGATTGCTGCGTGTTATTGCCAGCAGTCATTGAGTTCAGTCATTAGTTTTCCCAGTGTTGGAGCAATCAAACCAGTTATTATGACTTTAGCAGGCAGTAGATTATCTTTTAGTATATATATTTTCTGTAAAATGGTAACTTATTAAGGGCATGAGTACTGTTTCTGAAACAAATTCCAATAGATATATTTTAAGAATCTCCTTGGTATCATTTGTCATAGACTCAGAAGTGTCACTTGAATTCTGTCTTTTTGTACAGCACTGTGGTCCAAAATCACATAATGTAAATTACATGTATCATTTTAAATTTTTCATGTCCACATTTTAAAAAGAACAGAGGAGAAACTCTTTAATAATATTTTTAGATAATCCAAAAGGTCTAAAGTATTTCAACATGCTCTCAATATAGAAATTATTAATGATATATTTTACATTTTTATGTACCAGTCTTTGAAATCCAGTGTGTATTTTACATTTACAGAATATCTCAGTTTGGCCTAGCCATATCATGCTTGAATGCTAGTATCTACCGTAATGGACAGGGCAGGCTATAGCTTATCTTCTACTTGGCTATTGTGAGACATAAATTATAAATGCTACATCATTTCGTCTATGCCACTTGAAAATTTCAGGGCTGCACTTGTTAGTGCTATTATATGTGCTCATGGAGGAGAACTCTCTGTCAGTAGAATCCCTGCACATATGAAAGAATGGTCTGATCATAAAGAGTATGTCATAGTTTCCCAGGAAAACATTAACGATTAATATTATTTAGTTTAATTATATTTTGACTATGCCCCAAGTTATCATTCAGGTTAAATTTCAGGACACAAATTATCCAGTTTTTGTTTGTTTTTGTTTTTGTTTTTTAATCCATTCTTAGCAAGGAGTTGTCAATGGAAAAGTCCGCAGTAAAGAAAAACAAAACTACTATTCACAAACTTATTTTTAAAAAAATGGCAATGTGTACCAGGAGGGCCTTTTTTATGTTAATATGTTCAAGTGAAACTGCTGTCCACTAAAAACATTAGGATTTTCCCAGTTATAAGAGTTTTCATTATTTGTAGTATGCTACATAATATTTTTCTAAATAGTATCAAGTTACCATGTGAGAAATTCAGCAAACAGAAAAAATAAGAATCCTATCCTAATAGAAGTACATTATTAAAATTACTTGAGGGTACAGTGTTTCTTAGTTCAATTTTTTTTTAATCTCCAACTTCCAAGTACTGTAGTTATTTTCATGGTGTATGCAAAAGTTCTTGAACTATTTATATAGCAATCAAGAAATCAGATGGCTGGGAATGTAGCTCAGTGATAAAACACTTACCTAGCCCAGGGGACCAGGGTACAATTCTCAAAAAAAAAAAAAATAGAACTCAGACTTACAAACAGGGGAGATGAAGAGGCAGATTCTACTTGCTGTTAATATGTAGAACCACAAATGTTTTTAAGAACTATCAATCAAAAATGTGTCCTCTAAATGGGAAGGTGTTCTCCTTTCCTGGACTCCTAATTATTCTCTCTTTTTTTCTCTCCACACCACCTCCTCTACCTTTCCTTTTTCCCTTTCGGAAGACCTGCAGACATGGTGTACCAGCAATAAGGACAATAGATGGTTAAACCAAATGTGAAATTGTATAGTCCATACAATGTGATTGGGCATAAAATATTGAATGAATACAAAATAAGACTAACACCACATCTCATCTGGAATTAATACTGAAAAATCTTCTGAGACATAAGTTATCTTAGTTGTCCTTAAAGAGGCAATTAGAAGTGGTTGGAAGGACAGGAGGTCCTTAAATTCAGGAATTCTACTTATTAGACGTATTTCTGCAGAGTCCTTGCAGAGCAATAGAACCAGGAGGGAGTAACAATATGGTGCTCTCTTCATGGTGGGCTGCCTAGAAACTCTTTGAGTGGTACTGGCAATCAGTAAGGTAGAAAAGGGAGCATTCAAGAGGAGACAGGTCCATGGTCCTTAGTCAATGGTGAAATGATGAGACTCTCCAGTCAGCTTTAACAGCTAATAGAAATACTACATCCCTTCATTCCTGATTTGCGGTATTAAGACATCCACACCTTAATGTTGACTCCTAGCCAACATTAAAAATTTAGCCATCCTAAATATTTGTTGCTAAATTCACAACTCTTATACCTTGAGTTGTACAGAAATGAAGAATCAGAATTTATGCAGTTTTACATTGAAAATGAAAATGTTTTACTAAATATATATATCCTGAAGGCATGGAATCCCACAAACAAGCCACAAACTATATTAAACATAAATGAACCATAAAGAGCTCTTCAAAACTCAAATTTGGAGTCATTAAAGTCTCTTTGAATTTGCACTACTTGTGTTGATAATTAAAACATGTGCACAAGATCTCACAAGTGGGAATAATTACAGAGTTATTGTTTCACAATGAAGTTAGCACATTGCTTACACAAAAATCGCAGCAGCAATAAACATGGTACATCCTGAGCAATGAGAGCCACAGATTGATTGACTCTTCCATTTGATTGAGCATATCACATTTAGCAGGCTTTGAAAAAACTGGAATTTCACTCCTCCCACCCCAGTCCCCATTCATCACTGGTACACTTAAAATTCAGGGACTTAATTCAGGAACAAGATTTTCATTGATGAACTAAGCACACCATTCTCTGAAGCAGAATTTAGTTTTTATTTTAGCACATTATTTGAATAATTCCAAGAGATTATATGTATTTAAAATCAACAAATTGTGCCTGGCAGTATTGTAAATGTAAAAATATTAAACAACATATCCCCAAATAGGCATGTAAAATTACCTCTAGTAACAATTATTAACATTTTAAAAAGTAACCAATTGCGTGATTATTGAAATCATAAATGTTTTTCTTTCTTATTCTTCCCCTGTAAAACACAAACAGCAGTTAAACATTTGCAAAGAGTAACCACCCACTAGTAATTAGTAACACTTAATAATGGGTCATTCGTCACTTGAAATATAGCAGATAATAAATAAAGTAGTAAATTATTTTAACCCAAAGTTCATATGATAACATTCCCCTTAATATATTTAGTACATTAAATTTAAGATTTAAGGGTAAAATTTAGGCTTAATATACCGTCTGTTATTGTTGGCATGTTTTGTTCCTATGTGTAAGTGCTTTTTCATTTTACTACCAAATCCCAACAGATGATGATGATTTTCATTTTTATAAAAATATTTACTCTTGTATGTTTTCTAGTGGAAGGTAAAAATAAGGAGCTGATTATAATAATTAAAATAAAAACACTGAACTAATTTATGTGTACGTGTACCCAGGACTCCAGTGACTCCTGTGCAGAAATCCTGGGAGGCACAGGGAATGACGGGGAGGATGACAATCTTCCTTAATCAGTGTTTGTCGGGTTGATCTTGGAATTGATTCACCTGAGAATCTATATACATTTCCAGTGGTCACTCTTCTGCCAAGTTGAATACTTGCTCAGTATTTGAAAATAATAATCAGTACTGTTTCCAGAGCTGTACCTGGGGACACCACACGCCTTCTGGGCCCCATTCATTTCTGTGCCAGCATTTGCATCTGTTGATTGGCTAAATCATTCTGAAAAGTAGATAATCTTTCACCTGAGGTTAAATGACTTCCCTAAGGTTCTTGTGCTTTTTACCCACCAAAGTGGTGACATTCTATATCTTTTCAGTAATCCCAAGGTTGCCTCAGAATGGATAAAGAATACATCTACATCCTTAAATGGATTCAGTTGGAGAGAGGGTGCAGAGCTCTTTACGTTCCCATCTCCAAGGCAACATTTGGATTTAGAAGAGTTTCTCATCTCTGTGTGCCAAAAAAGACACATACCATGTTATGGAGGGCTCTCAGGGGCCCAGACAGCCACACGCAAATGAATATAGCCAGACCCTTAGGGGGCTGAATCTCCCATGAAACTAAAGATAAATGTGAGGAATTTCAAAATAGCTATATATCAAAACTTTAAATCTGTGGGAAACTTTTGCAGCAATTTGTAATCTCCTAAATATGTGTGACAGCATCCTTGACATCCCTGAACTGTGAGTAATAGGCTTGCTATTATGTCTCGTTGCCATATACCTACATCTATTTTTAATATGCTCCAGTATAATTTTCAGTTCAAGATAATGCATGCCACTGTTCTTTAATGATAGTGATGAATAGAATATTGATTAGCAAACAGTCTGAGTAACAGGTAATTGATAGGGGTGGAGAAGATGTGGCATTTTTCTGTCTTCATTTTTACATAATAACCACAGATCTCTCAGCTGCAATAATATATATATATCAGGCATAATCAAGAGAATGTAATATATGAATTAATTTTTTAATTAAAATGCCTGATGCTCTAAGTAAATATAATCTTATGTTATAATTTTATATTGCAAATGAACTTGATGCATTTTTCTGCTGAAGGAAAAAACAGCATTTGCCTATGGAGACAGGGGACACTGATTAGTGTTTTGGCAAGAAGTTGAAATGTGTCTTTGACTTTGTTCCTTGTGCGGATGTGAATTATGATATTCACAAAATTGCACCCTTAGGATTCTTGTTTACTCTGATATATATCCGCTTTTGTTAGCTCAACCCAGAAAGGCAATTTCCTTTTAAGGTTTGAATACTTTACTGAGAAGGCAAAGATTAAAGGGGTGAGGAAAGGAGCTAAGCAGACAGTTCTCCATTTTCTAAGATGCCAGCACAAGCCTTCTTCACGCACCTGACTTCTGTCGCTCCTGTAACTACAGTGGCACCCTCTTTTTCCATTCTGCAATTTACTTTGAAGGCAGACTTCAGAGTGTCCTGCATATACCGCTGCAGCCATTGCACTATGATTGGTCCATGGGAATTGAACAGAAACATACTTGTAGAAACTAGAATCCTGCTTCAATATGGATTTCTTCCCCACCAGAGGACCAAGATGGCCTCCTAATGGATTTTACTGTGGTCTTAGAGGACCTTTAAAATATGATGCCATATTTCTCATATAGGTAAGACTTGGATGAAAATTCTCAAGGATAGCTTCCATTCTGAAACAGACCAAGTGTAAGAGTAGCACCATACTTCTTTATAGAAAGTACTTGGATGACTTCGTGAAAGAAGTGAAAGGAAGACAACCAAAGTTAAACACTTAGTGTATTTATTTCTATAAAAATGCAATTTAATTATAGTCTAAATCTCTTTACCTTCTTTTATTGTATCTTGAGAGATTCAGGGAGGTCTTTTGTTACTAATAGATTATAAGAGTGGTGACATTTCTCAGGAGGAAAGGGGGTTGAAAGGGATCTATTTTCTCTCAAAAAATGAGTGGAGGCACTTCTGGAAAAAAATAAATAAAAAGTTAGATTATATCTTACAAAATGTTTAATTTGGGGGCAACTGTTGTTCGGTAGGACTGTATGCTCTCGGAAAACACTTGACAAAGCATCATCCTTCTTCTAGATGTCTTTTAGAGCATTTCATGATGCCAACAGTCCCAACAATCTTTAAGATCCTTTTCCTTCATCCTTAAACAGAAGTACATTAAACAAATTCTCAGAATTATACATCCTAGACTCAAGGCAACTCAGTCATGATCCCCCAATATTCTGTGTCCTTGGAATAAAGATGCCTGTGGCTTGTGCCAGATTATTTTCCTCTCCTATCCTGATAAACAATTGGTATCTTATTTGATATTTCTTGTTTTTATCCTTTGCAAATATCAACACAATGCAATATAAACTAAGGAACAAACTGTTAGATCAGGTATTCTGACTCAGTGCCTGTCAAATGGTTGTCTTTGAGTAAATCTTCATGACTGATGTGATTTCTGAGTAAATGTGTACCTTATTGTAATTATTATCATCATCATTAGTAGTAGTTTTTTTTTTTTTTTCTTCATACATTAGATTTTTCACCAGTAATGACCTGAAAATCCTTGGTTCATGGTTTACAATACAGAGTTGTTCTCAGGACAAAGAATCTGATTTGGCTTTGCAGAGTGATCATCAGTTTTCCACAAACATAATGACCAGAGGAGAGTGATTTGGACCATTTCACTAGAGTTTTCTTCCCCATAGCTTAGTTTCCCATAGCTTCTGTCTTTTCATGTCATTTTTAAAACCAAATTAAAACCCATACACTAATCACTGCATGTTTACTTTAAAATAGAGAGGTTTCCAGCATTTTTTCATCCTGCATGAATTTCTTATGGTTAATGTTATAATCAGAAGAACTTCCCATCACACACAGTGATTCTCAAAGATACTGAGGTGGAAAGTAGGAGAGAGAAGAAGAGAGAAACTTCTCCCATGGGGGATCAGATCAGAATTTCAGTTGTGAAATTGACAGTTTGAAGGAAAAATAAAATTTTCACTGTGGCAATTAAAATAATCCTTTTGAAAGAATATAGCTCACTTATTTCTCACCCTCCATCTTGATTCACTGCTTCCAGCATTTTTTAGTTTATATAAAACCTTCTTTTGTTTTAGTGTTTTAGTGTTTAGAGCTTCCAAAGGTCATTTATTTTATGTAGAGAATTTTTTTAAAAGCTCACAATGATAATTTAAACTCATGGAGAGGACTTTGTTTATACGTATATACTTTATGTACATACAGAAAGGACACCAATGTATTCCGGTAGAGGGTCAGTGACAGTCTAGCCAGCTGCTCCTCAGTGGGATGGGACAAAAGGAAACTGCTATTGGAAATCCCAGTGGATAACTAGTCGTGGGAGTCGTATAGTCCATAGTGTCTTTCCTACTACTAGTTGAAATGTATGTATGGGTAAGAAATTTATGAGAGGCTCCACAATTGAATTTTTTTTTTTTTTTTAATTCTCCTTGGGCAATAGAAAAGAGAAGTAAACTAGTTAGGCAATGAGTTTTCTCCCTCTATTGACATGACATGTAACTTCCCCTAAGGTTCCCTTGAGAATTACACTTGAAATATATGAAAGGGAATGATAATTTTTGTTCTATGATAGCTCTTAAGAAACATTTTTTAGTATAAGAAATAAATAAATAAAACCTTTTCATTTCCTAATTCTTCAAAAATATACTGAGTATCTGCTCTGTGCCAGAAAGTCCTCTAGGATCTAGGGACACCGTAGGGATTGAAGCCTTTGGGAAATTTCTGTCTGCATGAAATTTTTAATTGCTGGGTGTGGAAGGAAGTCAGACAGTAAGGCAAATAAATAAAAGATGAAGTTTGTCCATGATGAGAAGTAGTGTGAATTAAAATGAAAGGGATGGAAAATCTTGGGAGAAGCCATATTCACTGTGTGGGGAAGATTTTACTGAATTTAAGTTGAAGATCCACAGGAGAGGAGATGAGTTATGTTGTTACTGTGTGGAACTTTCGTCATTCTCTTTAAATTACAAATGACCTGCGACATAGAACAGTTGTGTTCAATGATCAATAAAGCAGCTATAATACACTTTTAAAATTATAAATCGCTAGAGAATTCTATAGCAATGGAGCATTGGCCTGTGCTGCTATGGTCTGATTTTAATTATAGTCATAATTTGTTGTTGATGTCCATTTTGAAGAAAATCTTCTTAGGAAATCTTCTGTAGGAAAATGATGTCAGATTAGAGTGTGTCAAAGAATAACCGCCTAAAGTAAACATGTGCTGAAATTATTTACTGTGTAAACATTTCCAATGTCAGGGTCTAATCCAGTGGACAAGTGTTTTCTTAAAGCATTGTGCAGCAATTAAGGATAAAGACTTTTTTTAAAGTCAAGGTCAAGAAGCAGCATTCTCTAATTAGGCCAGCCAGAGTTAAGGCAGGCTTTTGCTAGGAGGAATTCAAAACATGATTGGAATGATAAGTGGAACCAAAATTGATAAACAGGTTAATGTTACAGTTGCTTTGTTGTACCCTGACAGTATCACATTTGCTCAACAATACAAACCCTTTATGAGATAAAATCTTCTGATCATATTTCAAAGCTTCCAGTAGAAAGAGAGAGACAATTCAGGTCACAAGACAGTTTAGATGAGTTTAGTACTATTTCCAAGGAACAGAGATCTAAAGTGATTGAAAAATAAATCAGCTGAAAAGTGGTTAGTATGAGAATTCAAAAATCCACAACCCTAATTGCAATCTGGGACATTGTGGCTAATTTTGAGGCAGAGCTTCCAAAGGTCATTTATTTTATGTAGAGAACTTTTGTAAAAGAGAAAATCTTGTCCTGAATATAGGTGGTACTGGGAAAGCAATAAGCAGCTGTATTTATTTTTCAAAGTCTAGAATTAGAGAGAGAATGATGTTATTGATTTTATAATTATTGAGGAAGCCAAATAGTGAATATCTGTGCTATGTCATGAAATGAGTTTTTCTATTTCATTTAATATGTATAGAATTCAGATGTTCATTCAACTCTCCTTCATCTTCTCCCCAGCCATACTCGGAGCCACAGAGCATGTCACTGTATGCTTGTCAAAATGCTGCCTCCCTTCCCCCGCCTTGACTCTCCTTTATGTTTCTTTGTCACTAGGGCACTTGTGAACTTTTAGGATTATGTGAACTTCTTTACAGTACAGTCAGGACAGCATACCGCACACACACACACCCTGTGTTTACTTTATATTAATACCCAATATTTTGGTTTACTTTGTGCAGTTCTGTATATCCATTCCCTCTTACAGGGGGGCAAAAAATACACACACACACACACACACAGACACACACACACACACACACGTGTTGGGTAAAGAAAGGAAATAAAACCCAGGATCACTGATTTTGCCTTTCTCCATAAACCCAACTGTGCTGTCCCCAAATGCTCCGATTGTACTCGACCTACTTGTGGTGTTGGACAGCGAACCTACTTGTTCAACTTCCCACTGGTCTTTAATTATGCACATTCCTAGTCCTCCAAAGTCTTTTGCTATCTCTTATCTTATATTGCTATATCCCGTATGATTCTTCCCAATGTTATAATTTCTGCAACTTAGAAAGAACTATATTTGCTATGGTGGTATTTTCATGCCAACAAGAACAGGGTTAGAAAATGAGACAACTGCAGAAAAGAACATAACAAATGTCAAATTGTCTTGAAAGCTTCTTGATTAGCCATATCCTGAGTCAAGATTCATTGACCCTCCATAGGTCTCAGACTGAATTCTACTGACTGACTGTTTTAAAAGAAAGAATATGCACCAAGTTTAACATTTGACAAAAATAAACAAATACGTTGTAATGTCTGCGTTTTTATTTGTGGAGATTTGTCTTTGAACTGAAAATTTTGGATGAATTTTTCAAACTGGGAAAAATATGGAGATATAATTCCACTGAGTGTGTGAAAATGAGCTCAAAATAAATATTCAGATGGTTGTGTTTAACTCATCCCATGTAGCCCTTGCTTCTCTTTGATAATCTTTCTAGATGAGCAGAAACCTCCTGTATTCAGGGGTAGTTCATTGCCAGGTAGAGAATTCAAGTAAGTTGGAAAGAAAATGTAGACCTCCAAATCTATGATCTATGCTTCTCTGGTTATGCCACACTTCAATGGCAATTTCTAGAGATTGTGTAATTAGAATTTAGGGAACATTTTTCAAATATCTCATGATAACCTTGTAAATAAGATGGATATATGTGGGCCAGGTGACAGGACAGACAAGTGGATTTGTAGCTGACTGAACATTTGTGCCCTGGTATTTGATTAATGTATGGATGCCAACATAGAGGTTGACATATAATGCCATGCCTCTGGGTGCTGTTCTTGGCCGTGTCTGCCTAGTTCATCACTTTTATGGAAGATGGGCACAATGACAGGAAGCATGCTCATCAAATTTGCTAATGATGCCAGGCTTGGAGAAAATTAATATCATGGTGACAGAATCAATATTCTAGTAGTATGTTCAACAGGCAAGGTGTGGATGTAAAGAAACCAGATGAATATTGAGCATCAAAGATTGGTGTCCAACATTGGGGTCCACTGCACCGTGCCCAGCAGAAGGAGACACTTGAGTATGAGTGTGGAGAAGTGAGCAAGGTGGACTGATGAGAGACAGAAGGTTAAAAGGACATTGCGGGGCTGGGGAGATAGCTCAGTCAATAGAGTGCCTGCCTTGCGAGCGCAAAGCCCTGTGTTCGATCCCCAGCACCGCAAAAAAAAAAAAAAAAAAAAAAAAAAAAAGGACATTGTGGGATTCCTCAGAGAGCAAGAAGGAGATCTGAGGTTACAGGAATGGAGTAAAGGTGCAGAAATGCAGTCAGCTCGCTGGCAGCAGCGGTTGAGGGAAATGGTGAACTGAGTTGCAGGACACACTGCAAGCTTCTGTCCTGAGCAGTGGGACTCAGGGATGGAGGTGGCAGGTGAAGAGGATTGCTGGTAAAGATGGGAAGGTCCTCCTTTGTGGGACATCCCAAGGAGAGGGAACAGGTGTAGATAACAGACCAAGAGGTGCAGGTGAAACGCTGGGTCTGAATGACTGGGCTGGCATTATCTCTCTGACATTTAAGTGTTTACTTAATTGCCTTGAGCCTCAGTTTTCCTTATGGCAAATTGTGGTCCGTCCTATCTATCTTGAAAGGTGAAGTAACAAACCATTAATTAGTTGGATATTTTTAAATCTGTTATCTTACATTACTTATCCATATCAAATATGCCTCTTGTAAATTTTCTGTATTTTTTTACTGTGACTTCTACACTGCTTTCACTTTTCCTTGTTTATACGTCTTTGAATACAACCCCCCCCAAATTTGCCTGTGATTTGTCTCTTTTATTATACTCTTCTACATGTTCTTTGTTTACATTATTCTGATTTTTAATGGTTTCTAATATATTTATTGCTTCTTTCATCTTTATTATTTCCTTCCTTTTATTTTCTTGTCTAATAAAGATCTTAAGATCTATGTTTCCTTTTCTTTTTTTGGGGGGGAGTGGCGGGTATTGGGGATTAAACTTAAGGGCACTTGGCCACTGAGCCACATCCCCAGCCTATTTTGTATTTTATTTAGAGATGGGTTCTCTGTGAGTTGCTTAGTGCCTCACTTTTGCTGAGGCTGGCTTTGAACTCTGGATCTACCTGCGTCAGCCAAGATGACATGCTTGTCACTGGGTAGTCTTGTGTGGCTGATTTTCCTCTGAGGTAGCATTTAACACTGTTGATCTGTCCTTGTCCAAGGCCTTCACACCCTTGACCTGCATGGCCAGCCTTCTTTCTGGCCTTCAACTTTTCTGAACATTGTTTCTTCTACACTCCTTTTCTTTTCCTCAGTTCAACCCAAGCATCCACTAGCCATTATTTCTCCCCAAGAAACCTGCCTTCCTCCTGCTTTTCTAATGCATTTCAGGGGTTTTTCCACCCATATATGCCACTTTTCAGTTCTCTTCCCAAGAAACCTAGGGGACTTTGCCCATCAGGACCCTTGACTCAGCATGCTTAAAACCAAACTCCTTGTCTTTCCCTAAAATTGCTTTCCCTCATCTCTTCTTTGGGTTGATCAATGCCTGCTCGTCCTTAAGCCAGGAAAAGAGGGGTTGTCACCTCTTCTGATAGGGGACCCTGTCAAATTGTATATCATAAACATATCTCTCAGGTCTGTTTTCTGCTCTCCAACTCCACAGCAGGGAGCTTATCTCAAAGGCTTCCCAACTCCAGTTTCAACTGGAGCTCAGTCCATGCCCAACTTTGGCAGGAGAAGCCTCTATTTACATGCAAATCCAACTCATTATTTCCTAGGGAAAAACAACCTTGGGCCCCGCCTACTTAGCAATGCTTACCTGAGTTTTTTGTTGCAATTTGTCTCTTTCAGACTTCCAGCATCTAATACCACCTTTCTTCCTCTTGCTCCTTATACTCTAGAATCACCTGGCCTTGGGTGGCTCTCTGGAGTTCTCCCCCCAGGGCCTTTTCATCACTTCTTTCTCCTGCCCGCAGTGTCCTTTGGCCCCCTAGCTGACCTGGAGATTTTTCTTCATCTATATTTCTCCCCAGACATCCTCATTTGTGTTGCTGATACTCCCTCCCCTCCACCCCGCTTGATTTACATCACTGATTTCTCTCTGCTAGCTCTTTACCTTGCATATGCTTAATGCCCTTGTTTTTAAATGTATTAAATTATATTGCAATTGTCTCTTTAGGTGCATTACTTCCCTCCTAGTCTGTAGGACTATTTGGGGGAAGATCTATTGACATGTTTTCATGGTATTTACTTAACTGGTTCACAGCATGTTTTGATAATGTTAAAAAAATGTTTTAAGGTATGATATTTGCTATGTGGAAATGATGTGAATTCCTTGTGATTGATGGTCTGTTGTAATATATGATGACCTTCTTCATCATATATTGATTAAATTCCTGCCTTAAATTCTACTTTGGTCAATATTACCAACCAGACTATTCCTTTGTTCATGCAATATAAGAATTTCAGCCCTTGAAATAAGTTAAGGGAAATGGTTTCATACTTACTATATTAATTTCTAATTTTTGGTCTCTTCTTATTTAGCTTTTTATTTTTAAATTTTTATACTTTAAGACTTCTCTTTGCTTATCTTTTTATTTTCATATGAAATCTATAATGTTTTCTTTTACCTGTAAATATTTAAAACTTTATCCTTCAGGTTTTATTCTTCAGTGTAAAATTTTAATTATCAGTTGCAAAATAGCATAGGGACTTTCTAATTCTGCATGTTCTTATCTTTTTATAAACCACAGTGAATTTCATCCTTTTGAGCTTCATAAGCCACTTTCATCCTATATCTTCTTCCATGAATAATTAATCTGTTTTTAACAATTAAACAAATAAATGTTATTAGCAAGTAATCAGTAGAGTCCTTTAGTTATGTCTTCAAATTAGCAGTGTTTACGCAGGTAATAAATATAATACTGGGTATAAGTTGTCCAGCAGATATTGGGGTAAATACATTTATTCACTAATTTTCTAAGTCTTATATATTTTGCTTTCATGTCTGAGTTAAAACTAAGGATACCCCAGTTCTCAGTATATGTTGCTCTATTATTTTTATGCTTTTTTTTCATAGAACACAAAGAATTCCTATTTATATTTCATAATAGACTATACTTTGTTCTTTGAAGTACATGGAATACTTCATTTGTTTTTTTCTTTAACACAGAGCTCTCAGTTGGATTGAGTTTCTGGTTGTTACATATTATATAGGAATCAAATATGCTATTTCTAGTCTTAGTTTTCAATTCTGAAATATTTAATGAACCTTTTCCTTCCTTTCAGAATTTTTATTACTGTACATCGAATCTCATTCTCTATTCTTTAAATATCTCAACTTCTCACACACTCTTTTTATTATTTAATTTTGTGGTCTGGGATTTTTTTCAAGTGTATTTTCTCTTTGATTACTTTAACCGTGAGTTTCTATTAAGAACCTGTTGTAGTTTATATTTTCCAACCTACTTTGTTTTTGATGAGACATTTCAATTACGCCATCATTTCATCTTGCTCCTCTTGGGGATGGCCAATTTGAGATTTAACTCTTTCAAGTTCAGCCTCCTGCCTTTTTGCATTATATAATTTTTTTCTTGGCATGTTTACTAAATTTCCTTTAGTTTTACTTGTTCATCTTCAACCTGTGTTACTCTGAGAATATTTAAGAAGTATATTTTTAGGAGATGTTTTTTATAATACAATCTGTCACCATACCACAAATCTCATTTTATTTTCAAATAGATTGTATTAAATGTTCCATATTTAAACAGTCATACAACAAAACATAAAAACTGCAATAAGTTATTGCATATATGATACAGAGTTTATTTTCATGAAAGAAAATGTTCTACAATAATAATGATAGCAATAACATAGTGAGAAACAAACACCCCTGTGGGAAGAAGTCAAAGGCCATCGACTGGTATTATACCCCAAAATGCTACTAGGCCAAAAGTCACTCAGAAATTATTCAGTGTCACTAGTTGAAAGAATTCAAAGTGGAATGGCAAACTATTATTATTTTTTTCTAAAAAAAATTCAATATATTGAAATATCTGAACTTTAGAGAGAATATGGAAAAATAAGCATTTGTAAGTACTATTTTTTGAGGTATCCTAATCTGAACTGCAAACTTGTTAACGATGATTTACTCTTCTTCTTTTCTTTTCTTTTTTCCCTCCACTGAGCTACATCCCCAGGCCTTATTTTTTTATTTTGAGACAAGTTCTCACTAAGTTGCTGAGACTGGCCTCACACTTACAATCTTCCTGCCTTAGCCTCTCAAGTAGTTGAATACAGGAATACACCACATACCCATCATTGATCTTGTGTTCTTTTAGATCTTCTCTGAACTTTCCAGCTTTTCTAGAAGAAAGACTGGAAAGTTGTAATAAAACAAAAAGCAGTAATAAGTGATGAAGAGGTTCAGAGGACAGAAAAGGACATTGGTGCAATGGTTAGGGAAGCATACCCCTAACCATTGAATTGAATAGGAGAATTGAATAGTAGAATTGAATAGGAGTCTGAAAATTGGCAAGGTTTATCTAGAGAAAAGAAGTGCAAAGGACCATAACTGGCCAAGAAGGAGCTAGCAAAGACCCAAACATCAGAAGGCATAGGATGTTTCCAAGGTAATCTATTGACCCAAAAACTGGAATATTACGTGATACTGTTGAGAAGTGATAGCATAATTATTTTCCCTTTTGGTGAGAAATATGAATATTATAACTGCTATTATAAAATGTAGTCATGTGTTCTTAATGGTGGGGATTCATTGTAAGAAATCCATTGTTAGGAGGTTCATTGTCCTGTGCACATCATGGAGTACTTACACAAGCCTGGTTAGATAGCCTGTCAGATGTTGGCTCTATGATCTATATCATATAGTCAATTGTATACTTAGTCCATTGTTTACTGAAACCTTGCTAGAAAGTACATGACTGTAATGGGCAATGGCATCCAAATAGTCACATAAAAAATATATAGCCTACTACCCTAGCCTAAGAATAATTTCTTCTGAGATATATTTTCATAAAGAGAAAAGTTACTTGATGGTAGTTGATAATTCATATTTCAAACCAATTTCTGGTAATACATGTTATCTCTGAAGCAGATAGAGAAATACTTAGTGCAAAAGATCATGATTGAAATAGCAAACAAAAATAAACACACCCCAGCAGAGACTACATATTCTTAAGATTAGTTTGGAAACACAATTTGTTAACCCCATTGCCTGTAGTCATGACCAAAACTAGAAACAAGCTCATTTAGATTCAAAGGAGTCCAACTAAGTATTCCCACCAACCCCAGATGTTCTAGGAGATTTTAGCTAATGGCTGGATGGGCTCAGGCCAGAAGCATGGTTGCTGCTCAATAAGGATTTAATTTCCTTGTTTCTGAACTGCCACCAGGGTAAATCCAAAGCGA
Organism: Sciurus carolinensis; assembly: GCF_902686445.1. Classification (NCBI taxonomy): domain Eukaryota; kingdom Metazoa; phylum Chordata; class Mammalia; order Rodentia; family Sciuridae; genus Sciurus; species Sciurus carolinensis. The sequence continues at coordinate 16,522,486 of NC_062217.1, read as the reverse complement.
GTCCAACAAAAGGTAGGCATGCTGGTGGGGTCCACGGTGCACACCTCAGCATGGGAATACGAAGTGCCTGTCTCCATTGATTTCCCCAGTGGAGGCAAAACCCGTGTGCAGAAAGCAGGGAGCAAGGAAAGCAGAATTCTATTAAATTACTCTCTTTTTGTCATTTCAACTCTGGCCTTTGAATCCTCTTTTGCAGCATGAGGACAACAACTATACAGAATAGAATGTCCTTTTGCAGGTTAAAGTGTTGCAAAGGAGAAACCACCTGAGAGCAACAGAAACCAAGCCTTGGATGGAGTAGAGGACTCACCTGTGCCCTCTGGTTTGACAGAGGCATGCAGGATGTGAGGCTTTGCCACCACAACAGAAGGATGGTGTGCTCTATTTTACTGTGTTGGTCACTAGTTTAGAGTTCTGAGAATAAATTATTTTTATTGAGTTTTCTAGTTTCTTCCCCAGTGATGTGTGTGTGCGTGTGTGTGTGTGTGTGTGTGTGTGTGTGTATCCATGTGTCCATCTGTCTATCTCTTTGAAATGCTGCTTTCCCAAGTCTTTTCAGAAATAAACACTACCTGCTTTGTTCCTCTATGTATATACATAAGTCCTCTAAATTCTTATTGAGGGAAATGATTTCTCTTACCCACCCAGTGGCCTGTTGCCTTCCTTTTGTATGATTTCTGTTCCATAATTGCACTTAAATTCTAGCCACACCACCCTGGTTTGTGTGGTCTGTATGTCACTGTGGGTTTGAAATGCCCTCATCATTCTCTCTGGCTCTATTTTCTCTGACAATATTTTAAATATGCTATTAATCAGTACTATTGTTTTTCATAAGCAATATTGAGCCTAAAAGTCCAGAAAAATCACTTAACTCTAGTTTCAATGGTGCTGTTGTGGTTTGGATTCCAGGATAAGCTAGTTCTGAGTAAGAAAAGGACCACATAGGGCTGGGGATATAGCTCAGCTGGTAGAGTGCTTGCCTTGCAAGCACAAGGTCCTGGGTTCGATCCCCAGCACCACAAAAAAAAAACAAAAAAACAGGACCACATAGGCTTTGTGCATTTCAGTCTGTCTTAGGTCAGAAGATCCTGCTAGGTCTTCCATGATGAGCAAACCGTCTTGCAAACTATGGTAGTGTGGTGATTTTTTTTCAGAGTTAACATTTGTCTGTGATGTGCGCGTCTCACCGTGTATTATGTGTGTCACATTCAGGGGGGCTTAGCAGGGCTCTTTCTGCATGTCAAGGCTGAGAAATTTCAGATTTCATGTCAGGCAAGCCCTGTGCTCCCTACCAGAGATGAGCTGTTGCTTATCTGTTCATTTTAAATTAGAAAAAGCAAAAGAAAAACCCAGGACAGCATTTGTGAATAGACTATTGCCATCTACTTCCACTGGCTGCCTTATAATTTGAGGGGCTGCAGAACTTGGGAAAGCCACTGCAGAATCTAATTGATATGCTGGGGCAAGTTCGATGGCTGTGCTGTTGGGATGCTTAGCAGTCTGCCTGTTGCCAAGCTGCCGTCTTGAAAGGGCACCCGTCAGTGTGGGTGAAGAGTTCCAGAAACACGTTCTCTCCTGTCATCCCTCAGGACCTGTGGACCTGCAGGCCTGACTCATGCCAATGACGGCTGCGACATTTATGGGCCAGGCTGCACGTCTTTTATCGAGAGACAATTACCAGGGTAGTGCTGAGGCAGGACTGAGCCTCTGGGCACAGTTGCTGTCATACCTACTGCTGAGGATTGTGCATTAATGATCAGATGCGTTTCAGCAGGTTGTACAACATTAACTTTAAATTGTCACTTCCCGCACGAGTGTCCAGAAGTCATCTCTTTATACCTTTCCTTTCATCCTGGGTCTGAATTTTGAAGAATAAACATATTTTAGATATCCTACGGAAGGATATTTCTCAGCCACGTAAGAGTCCGAGCAGGAACATTGGTGTTCCTGTTTCCACTCTGGTTGACTTTGGTGGTAGCTCATCCAGAATATGATAGAATTTTCCTTGCCTCCACTTTCTCATGCTTGCAACAGTAAGGGGGCCTGTTATTTTCCTGACCATGGTATCTTATTACTTAATGCGGGGGAACATGCTTCATATCACCTCAGTGAATAGTTACAAGGTAGCTCCATTTTTGGCAAGGTGCTAAGCACCCTTTGTTTCGCCTCATTGCTGTGTGCGTGTATGTGTAATAATAAGCAAGGTAGGAATAAATGTTCTCCCGGCCATGTTTATCCTCAGTAATAGAATGATAAGTGGAATATGTTTCAACATACGAGGCTGAAAGAAATTCGAGGACACTGATAAAGGGAGAATGATGGGGGGGGTGGGCTACCTGATGACTCTGGGCTTCCACAGAAGCCACGTGATATTATGCATTGTGTGAAACTTCTGGCCTTTTCATCTCTGGTGTTCCTGTCATCGATGAAGCTGAAGCTGTGTTTTTATGTGCTCTCAATTTTTTATTCTACTCAATGAAGTTTTTTTTTTTTTATTTTGCAGGAAAAGATAAAGTTTTTCCTGATTTTTACCTAGAATGTTAATTAGTCTGGCAATATTCACATTAGCACCAAAGAGAAGACATTAATAATAATTAGAACATAACAGTTAGTTTTGGGAGAGTCCCATCTACTTTAGAATCTTGGTGACCCAGCTAAGTCATTTTTGGTTCCGTTTACCTTCCTCTGCAATGTGATCTTGGTATTTTCACCTCCCAGTTGTGACAGTTGCCAACAGGCCTGTAGCCCTTCCTCTGTGCTGCCTTTAGCATAAAAACAACTTGCCCAGCTAAAGGAGATGAATAATTAATCATTTATTCCCACTAGGAGAAAATGACACATATGACTGAGTAGCAGGGGGTCTTAAGAAAAAGAGCTGTCACAGGCTGCACTTTCTTCCAAATGGTGAAGGATGGTACTTCTCTCCACCCTTAGCACTGGAGCATCAGCAAGTAGTGACAGGAGCAGCACCCACAAAGGTACTAGATTGGAAGTCTAGAAAGGCACGGAAAAGAAATCGGAAATCAACTGAAATTGAGGCAACTGTTGTTTTTTAAATAAAAACTCAATTAAGTATATACTCTGAATTTCTCTCCCCTAATTTAACTTAATGCTAACACCTTTGTGGGCACCCAAGAGGGTCTGGGATCTACCAGACTACTACAGAGCCTGTTCATGAATTGAGCACAATCCCAGCAGCTCAGGAGGCTGAGGCAGGAGCATCCCAAACTCAAAGCCAGCCTCAGCAACTTAGTGAGACCCTGTATAACTTAATAAGAACCTATTTCTAAATAAACTATAAAATGGCTGGGGAATGTGGCTCTGTGCTTAAGCACCTACACAGATCATGGATAACTCCTGAATTGATTCCAGGGGATTATTTATGATCCATCAGTATACAAACATTTTCTATGAACTGAATAAGTGCTATTTCACACATATGGAGTAGTTTTCAAATGCACACAAGTGCTTTTTCTCTTTATAAAACAGAACTGTTTCATTTCATTCTTCAGTGCATGCTAGCTTTTTGTTTGTTTTGTTACTGTGCATTGTCTCAATCAACAATTTCTAGAGGTATAGCCTATAGAGGGCCAAAATAGTTGTGACATTTGAAGAGATTCTCATATTTTAGAAGTTCGTGAGCCACCAAGATGGAGAGGATTTGGACCCAGCCTCCTGAAAGTAGTACCATCTACTCTGACACCTACAGGAAGATTTCCCCTGGAAGCAGCCACCTCCTTATCTGCTGATGGACTACACAGCACCTCTGTGGTCCCTATTGTAGGACAGGCATCATTTATTTTTGCCTCCTATTGAAGAAACCATCAGCTACTTCTGCTTATGGAGGAGGCAGAATAAGTCAATATGGATTATGTGGCAGGAGTCTCAGAGCTCTGGAAAAGCCGTACTGCCATTTGAAATCTATTGTTCAAACAAATACCCTAGGGAAAGTTAGCACTTCAGATTTGTATCTTTGTTCACTTCTCGATGTCAATACTGAGATTGAAAAACCTATGCATTCGAAGGGGAGGAGTAGAATCTGCTAAAGGGAGAGAAGAGATTAGGGAATTCCAATGCCTGTGGAGGAAGTTCAAGTACTCCAGACTTCAGACTCACATTCGGCTCTTTCCTAAGATGAGCTGTGCTGGTGAACAACATTGCTTTCCAGCATTTTCAAAGAGAAATTCATTTATATGTAAAAACACAATCTGCAATGACATACAATGTGCCACATTCAACAGCAGGCTCTAGAGAACAGGACCTTGTTGGGGAAGCCTAGAAGAAGAATCTTATTTATAGAATCAGAGCATTGTTGTGCAGGAAAGATGCACTGAAGTGATTGTCTACCATGATTTCTTTTGTTTCGCCAATAACTGAATCTCAGAAATTGATTTTTTTCTGTGATGGAGAAAAATAGTATACATTTCTAGTGGAAGATTTGTATGCATTTACTGACATTCCATCTGTCTTTTTTTTCATACCTAGTGGTTTTTAAGGAAGCTAAACTTTGCAGCAACACTCATGGGAAAGGTCTCTTGTGGCTCCTCTCTAGTGAGTGAGGACACTGTGATAACAGAGCATGTGGGGCAAGGTAACATTTAATTGTGTACTACTGAATTACACACTTCAGAATGGTTGGTGCCCTGGCCATTAAATTACAGCAACATCTAGTAGTTATTGTGACAATCAACAATACCCCACCCATTTCCTTACCCTTCTGAGAAGGGTATCAGCCCAGCCAAGAACCACAGTGCAGCACCCAAGGCAGAAACATACTCCTAGGCATCCTGGTAAGTGGATTCCGTCCACAGCAGGAATTGGCAAACTGGCCACTGTAGATCTCTTGTCCTGGCAGACGTGGGTCTTCATTCATCCACTGACTCAGAACACCTGTGTCACACTGGACGCAGCCGGAGTGTCTTCTTTGTTCTTTAATGAAAATCCACCAAATGCCAAGGTAGAGGGATGCAAATTATGCTTAATTTTACACCGTTGGGTTCATCTCTGTAGTGCTTTGTGTGCCTGACTGGCTTTTCCCGCTGCTGGGGACACAAGAGATATTACAGTAAGAAATGGATCACTTTCCTTTCCCTTTATTCAAACTTCCCAATCTTTCCAGCTGTACTTGGGCTTTCAAAGTGCTACTGATAAGCTGATGATTTTGTTTTAGGGGCTTGATACGGAGTGGGAGATTAAATACTGCAAACTGTGAGCACTAAGCTGTCCCCTAGGCAAATAAACAAGAGCACTTCCAAAGAGACGTAAAATTGGTTTTCCAGACTTAACTTCCACAACTGTTTTAATAAAGCTTGTAAAAATACATTCTAATTGCTCTGTGGCACTTTTTACATCACAGAGATTCTACTTCAAAACCTTTATGACTCCCTGGTTCTACAGGTAGATGTTTATATTATGACAGATACCTCTAATTAGCTAAACAAGAAAAACCCACTGAATAATTCCCCACATGGAAATTAAGCCTCTGGACCAACTCTGCAGGCCAGCGCTGTTTCCGCATTGTTTCTCGTTCTCCTTGTAAGTCCATATATGTTCAGCAATGCGCCAAAGCAGCCACTGTTTAAAACCTGGTTCGTGTAGACCCTGGGGTCCCAGGGTCTGTGGATTCATACTGGGGATACCAGATTGCAGATTCTAGGGCCTGGGGTCTACACAGTCTGTCTGCAATTGCAAATGGTGCATCTGGGCCCTTGAGTTTTCTCTGAGACCCCCTCCAACCTCTGGAAGGTTGTAGCTTGAAGCAACAAACTGAATCAGTCACAGAGAACTCAGGTGTTGGGAGGCATTAGGCAGGTTGCCTACAATTTTATGTTACCAAGATCTATGGGAGGAGAGAGAGGCAGCAGATACTTCTATTCTTGTTCAGCCTCCAAGGATGGGAGCGTAATAACCTCTCTTGGTCTGAAGTGAAGCCACATTGCTTCATTACGCCTGTCTACACTTCCAGGACCTGCTTCTCTAACCCTCCTCGTTTGTGTCTTTCTAGGTGATAATAATTCTCTGTCACATCCCTTGAGTCTGCAGGGCAGCTTCTCTCCTCCTAGACCATCTTGTATAGCTCAAGTCAGAGGGACTCCACAGGGACTATGGAGGAAGCTTCACTGTGGAGATTTTCTATCTGAACTCAGGTACCATAGATTCTGATCTTCACACTGCCTACAGACGCCTGGCACAGGGATGGATAAGTGGGCTTCAGGAGGCAGAAAGTGTAATTTTTTATAGGAAAAGTCAAGAATGGACAATTAAAGTTTCTATTTGAATTAATAATATCTTCAGGGGCTTTGACTTGGAAATTTCCAAGGCCCTCTCCAGGAATAAAGTTCTACAGTTCTGAATTAGACTCAATCACTGTACTTGAAAGTAGTAATTCCACAGAGTATTTTCCTATGCTTTCCCCATTTCTAGGCATTAATTCCTTGATCCCAAATACTGGGTTCATGGACATGATGGTTCACCTGCGCCAAATGAATTCCTTCCTGGAATTGCTAATCTGCTCACGTCACATTTTTTTTGGGTTTGACATAAACTCACTTTGAGATGACTTTGATTTTCAGACTCGGAAAGGAAGACAAAGAGGCAACAGGCCAGCAGACTGAGGTGCAGCTATTCAATGCAGAGGGAGAGGAGAACCAGAATGGTCCTTGGGAATGAAGTGTCAGGGAAGGTTCTGACTGAGGTGCTGAGTGAGAAGGTCTCAACCTCTGTATCAGATTTATTGTGTTCACAGTTCAACTTCTGATCTGAGTATATATTCTCTCGCTCCCTCTCTCTCAGTCTCTCTCCCTCCTCTCCGTGGAGATTTTATATATATATATATATATATATATATAAAAATAAATATATATTATATACATATATACATATTTATTCTGTGTTCTATTCATATTCATATATCTGGAAAATATATGTATTTTTCTGTTTTGATAATACCTATGGAGAATTAATATATATTTGAAACATGCAGAGGTTTATTTATTAATTCTGTATGGTAGTAGGAAATTCTCATGTCATTATGGGTATTTATAGCAGAAATAGGCCTTTCATCCCAAGAACACCAAGGTTGTGTTCTGTTCCTCCTCCCCTGAGCATGAAAGGGTCCCCCGGCCATGCGCCCTCCCTCATCCACGCTGGACTGAAGCTGGGGAAGCTGATCCCTGAATAAACTGCGGAGCTAGTGTTGACTTCACTTCTTTGAACCTACTGGCATTTCCTAATGGTGTCATCATTTTCTAATTTCCTGTTTTCTTTTTCGCTGGTTTAATTTTTAATGCGGGGCTCTGTGATCTGACTCCTCCTGCATTTCTTTGCCATCCTAGACCTGCTCTCTCCCCGCTCTCTGAATTCTGGATCTACATATTAGGAAACGTGGTGTTTCTGTTTTTTTTTTTTTTACACTTTCTTTCTTTTTTCTTCTCCTGTCTGGGGTAGCCATCTCCACAAATTCACATGACTCCCTCCCATGATTAGTAAAAATAGGTTCCATGTCTGCTCTGGAAGGTAGGACTCTCTGCCCTTCTGGAGAGGAGGCCTTACCCTACTTGTGCCAAACTGGTCACTGCACTTGGGTTCTTTATGTACCTTAATGGGTTACATGAACTACGTGTTCTCAATCTTATTTAGGACAATATATTTTATTCAGTATTGTCCCCAGACATGCCCACTTATATCATATGAGGCACATAGGAACTGTGTTGAAGTGAAATGACTCCAGAGGAGATCAGCATTTCATACTGGTTCCAATGTCAGCACTGAAGGACACACTGTTTAACTTTTATTAAAAAAAAAAAAAAAATTTTCAATGATGACTCTTTTTCTCAGTCTATAGGATACAAAATGCCTAAAGTTTGCATCAGGCAGTTGGGGGTATGTTTTGACCTTGTAAGAAAGACTTTTATTTTTATACAGAAGCAATATGACTTCACTTTCCTATGGCCATATCTTGCCTTGGTAAAGATTTCAAATTCATTAAATATAGTCTTGATTTTTTTAGATTCAGTGTTAGATTCAAAAAATGAAAATCTTGGTTGGAAGCAAAACTAATATTCTTCTAAACATCTCATTTCTAAATATCTCATTTCTTCTATTAACTAAGTGCTTAAAATTGAATTGAAAGCTTAATTTTCGGTTTGCAATGAGACACAATCAAATTAACTCACCCTGAAGTGACTGTAAATTCCATTGTGGCCGACAGGCTGCCCTTTGAGCAACAGTTCTAGAATCCCATATTTTTCTGATTCCTGGATCCTCATCCCACTAATAGAATATTGACTCTGTCATCTAGAAAGTTAGCCCCAAATGTTGAAGTAATAGATAGTAAGTGTTGCAGTGTGATCAATGTCCTCTTCAGTAGTGAAACCTTCCACCAACTTGACAGAGAAACAAGAGGAAAACAAGGGGGCACCAGCGTAATAAAAGTTCACAATAACTGGCATGCAATGATTCTTTTATGAGCTAGACGGTATAATAATATCATATAGGTATCAACTGCTTTTTATAGAGAACTAAGAAGTAGGTGGTGCCATTCCCATTTTACGCATGGAAATACTGAGGCTTAGAGGTTTTATAACAAAGAGTCAGAAGCATCAGAGTCAAAAATGGAGCCATGTACCTGAAAGCAAAGCCTTTGCTCTTGACCGCCATGTTAGGCCTCCTATCAGGATGGTAGGACTTCTGAGAGGTAATTACATCCCAAGCAGGACTGGAGAAAAGAGGTCAGTGGAAGGTCCCCTTGCTTCTTGAGTTAAAGAAAATGTGACTCTTGTGTGACCTAGGAAGGGATTTCCTGTGAACCTGCCTTCTAAGAACCTGGCTTGGTTCTCAGGCAACTCTGCACTAAGCTCATCAGCACACCCTGAGCGTGATCTCTGCTAAGTCCCAGAATACCAGGATGGATCAGTGTGTAGAGAGTGGCCTAACCTTTCCCCCTTAGACCCAGATACCGAAAAACCCCGTGTCAGTCATATTCTCCACAAGGGCCCAGGCTGTCACTTGCAAACACTCATCACTCAGTAAAATATGCTGTAATATGTATGCTGAAGGAAATTAATACACCAACCTTTTATATACTTTCACCTAGAAATCCCAACAAATGATTGCATGTTCATTGCCTCCCTGGATTTAAAATCTGCTTTTTTGTTCATCTAGTTACATATGCTTTTGAGTTGAAATTGCTCAGCAACCTTTAAAGTTTGCAAAGCACCATGAAAAATCATTGAAATGAAATCACTAAAATATGTAAATTGTTGCTATTGTTCTTAAGTGCTTCTTCACATAGGATATGATCATTTCAAAGACAAAGTAAGATCTCTTTCATGTCAACAGTGATTATGTTTACAGCATGGGATCCATCTTCAATACATTAGTTATATTACTTTTGCAAAGTTATAAAAGTTGTTTTAAATTTTTGAACTTTATGTTCCATTTTCATTAACCTCTTTTTTCCCTCTTGCTTTCTTTTTTTTTTTTTAACCTCTATTTTTGAAGAAAATTATCACCTTGGAGGCAGCAAAGGTACCTAGTAGTAAAATTGCCAGTAAGTAATTTTAGATTAAGCACTGGTTTGTGGAGTCTGATTTTTAAAGAACAGTTTAATTTCCTTTTAGTGTAAAATATAACGAATATTGATTTGAGGGGATATGCACTCTGCTTTGTAGTATGGGAGTAGAGAGCTTCAAAATTATTATTTAAAAAAACATATAAACATTATAAAAAGCACATGGAAGTACCTCTGCAATTTGTAGGAAAGTTATTTTTCTGGCTGTTGTTTAAGGAAGCTCAGTTTTCTTCCCCCCATGCACCTCTCCCCAACCAGACCTGTTAAAGACACATCTTTTTAAAGCTGCGTTTTTTTTTTTAATTGACAAAAAAATAATTCTGTTTACTTAAGGAATACAGTGTGATATTTTGATACATGCATAGACTTGGATGATTAAATCAGTCCAGCTAACAGATCTATCACCTCACATATTTATCATTTCTCTGTGGTAAGAATATTTACAATCCACTCTTCTACCATCTTGGAATACTCAGTCCTCATTGCTAACTATAGCCAAGAAGCTGTGTAATAGATAGCCCCTGTCTAACTGAACCTTTGTAGCATTTGACCAACTCCTGGCATCTCCATTCCTCTCTCAATCTTAGGTTACCACAGTGCTACTCCTGTTCCGACCAGTTTGACTATTTTAGGGTCCACAGAGAACATGCAGTCTTTCCATGCCTGACTTACTTCACTCAGTGTAATGTCCTCTAATCTCATCCATGTTTGCACAAATGACAGAATTTCATGTTTGCACAAATGACAGAATTTCCTTTAAGGAGAAACTTCTATTACTCTGGTAGCCAAAGAATGAAAAAATCGAGATATTTTGCCCTTTCTCTTTAGAAATTTCAAAAAGCCAAGTGCAATTTGGAACTCCTGTAGCTTTCTTAGCCAGGCATCTTGCCTTAGCATAGCTCCTGGTGACAGTTTTTGGAAGCATGGCAACCATTCTCTCAGGCACCTTTAGTTCAGAGATAGACTGATGATATGAGTTGACCTGTGATCGATGTAAAAGCAAGACTCTACGGACATGAGGTATCTTCCTAAAATGGAATTGTAAGCATGCATTTAGAAGGTTCTGGAGAAACAGGAAGGTAAGAAGAAGAAAACTCCCAAGAGCTACAAAAGAAGCAGTAAAGCTGGATTTATGGACTGGCAGGGAATTTTAAAATAAAAGCTTATGCTTGAATTAGCTGTCACCTTTACAGAAAGAAAATGAGGATTTTCAAAACTAATATGTAAATGCAAAAATGACTTAGCCAGCATTAATGGATAAATCCATAGCATTGTTTTAAGCCAGGTCCTGATGTGCGGGTATACTGATAAAATGCAGATCAATTTACTCGTTGCATGATTGGAGACCATACTAATTGTGATTCATAACTGTCATCTACCATTTGTGCTATTTGAGAGCAATTCTGAGCGTAGGTAATTATGGTAGATTGCCCCTGTGCCAAGAAGCCATTGCATAAATCCCTCAGCTGAGGTAGGACTGACAAGCTGTGAGTAATAGACTGCACCTTGGAGAAGATTTATATTTGAGGCCCGGTTAGCTGGAGTGCTTTCTGCTTTTCATTTCTCAATAACTTGACTGGAACTAAGGCAGTCAGTTATTTCCCAAATTCTCCATTTTCATGATAGGATAATCAATAAAGAGCAACTATTAATTCAGAGTCACACTGATATACTGAGACTAGACAGTTTTACTATGTTATTGATTACTTTTGTAATTTACCACTGGGGGTAGACATTTTAGAGGTCATTAGGAATAGTTGCTTCTTAGTGGTGCTCCTGGCTTTGGGTAAGCACAGAGGTTTTGCTGTTGTGGTCAACTGGACTTCTCGATTCTTCATCATAATGCACAGGGCAAAAAGGACCATGATTTCACTAAGCACGTATCACATGACTAGCCTAAAATCAAAAGACAAAACCATGAGATGATTCTGTCTTTGGAGATGGAGTTCTCGGAATCAAGTCCAGGAATGATGTGAGGCTCCTGTTCTGCCATCTCCTGGGACCTGGAGTGGCCCCAGATGTTTTCCTGTACTTTTTACCCTGTTGGAGAGGTTTTCTATTACCTCTGTGTATCACTCAGGGAGTTTTCTTTAATAACCAAAGAGTTCTATGTGACACAAGTTCCAAATATAGTCTACAGAGACATTCTCCAAACCCATTCCTTTCAGTGCCCTGTGTTTTTCCATAGGATATTTCAGATGACACGTTTTGTGATTTCTAAAATTAAACATCTGTCAGTGGAATTCATGGACTTTGTAAATTATCTATATTCCCCCAATCCCAGGTTACTGTTTTAGCATTAACTTGCTGACTACACATTTTATCCCCAAGGAAGTCTGAGATTTTTAAGTAGTTATCCAACTCTTCCTCTTCAGTCTTCCTTATCCAGTTTAGTACTAAATCCTATAGGATTTCTGCTGTATCTCAAACATGAATATCTGCCACACATACTCTGTGTGGTTTTCCTTACCTGGAATGGCAGGAACCATTGTCCACATAATCGTTTTAGTAAGGTCACTGTCCTTTAACACTTTGGCACTTGCATTGTAGATGGTTATCTACATCTAAATTTCTCACTCAGGATTCTCAAATCAAGTGATTTCCGCCAATCACCTAATCAAAATCCAATTACCCTGCTTTGTTTTTTGCAAACATACCAGTTTCACCTTTAGTATGTAATTCTAGCTCCTCAGCCTTAAAATATAGCACATTCTTTGGTTGTAAATATTCTCCTTCTCACCAAATCAGAACCCCCCAATCTTGCAAAATGGTACCCTTTGCTATAGATGATTGTAAATGGCAGTTTTAGGAAATTATTTATAATATTTTGTTGTACTTTTTCTTGCTTAGTTTTTCATACACCTTTTTAAAAATAGTTTTAATTAGTTTTTTAAACAGGCCTTGGTAGCTCTGAATATATATTTTTAAAACCAGTTTGGTGTTTGGTTCATATCTACCAGCTATAGATTAATTAATGCCACTGATGAACCATCAGAATTTGAGATTTTGTGGAATGTCAGTTCTATCTTTTTTTTTAAACATTAAAGTTATTTTTTAATCAAGTAAATATTAAGATACATGCATAGGCCAGCTATAACCTGATAGATTAACCATAAGTCTGTGCTAACAAAACCATTGTATTGGGTTAGGGGCAGAAGAGGCACGCAGGGACAAAGTTAAAAGAGCAAAAGGAGGAGAAAAGGGGATTCGTGAGTGATTAGAATAAAGTCAGAATCACTCAGGAAAAGGTAATAATTTTTTTTTTAAAATGAGGGATTAGTGTTTGCTGCCTTAGGTTCATTTAGATGTATTTAGATGTCTGTAGATGCATGGTTTTAGACATCATTAACTGTTGTCTTTTTTATAAAGCCATATATAAAGAATAATCCATATTTTTTTCTTCATAAAATCTCTATCCTTTCAGGAAGAACAACTTGTTTATTTTTATTTATTAAAAATCTCCATACTTATAAATAAATGCAACTATTGGTTATTGCTGAAGAATTACTGAAAAGTGGTTATGCATAATATTTAAGAATTTTTCTACTACAGTGTAAAGGATATAAATTCTCGTTCCTTTTGCACTGATATGTCACTTATATTATAAACTTCTCAAAAAGCTGAGAGAAGTGTAACTTACATTCTTATTCTTATACTTTCAAGAAGATTGAATAGTATCAAGAAGGCAAAGCTTTACCTGTGAATTAATATATGACCCAGGTTACATGCATTACTCTCAGTTCAGGTTAATCTTTGTGCTAATTGTTTCACTTAACAAATATTCACAGTGGTGAATTGTATGGTACCCTTGAGATACAGAAATATAGAACAATTAATGAAATCCAGAGGGTCTTTTGATTTTATTGCCCATCTCTTGAATGTGAGATCATACCAGCTCTCTGTGTGGAGAGAATTTTCAGGGTGGAATGAACTTGTTCCTCCAAGAATCGCAACATGTTGTTCTCAAGTTGTTTCACTTTACTTGAAATTTAAATTTTTGGTCTGATGGGACAACATTTGTAGCTTCGTGTTCTTAACCCAAATGCAAACTTGTCTTCTGTGTTAATGCAGCTTTAGCTTGGTGACAAATGAGCTGGAAAGGACTACAACATGCACACTTGCCCTTGACCTTTGACACTGTACGCAAGTCATACTGTGTGTGGTCTGAGGGTTTGGTGGGGTCTGGAGGGAAAGGAGGAAAAACCTGCTTTAAATTGTGTAGATTCTAGTACAGAATTTCAGTTCCTATCCAACTACTAAGTTTACAAGAACTTCTAGCAGTTATTCAGGAAAAGAAACTGAGTATGAAAATGAAGTCCCCCGTCTGTTTTTTCAGTGAAATTACAAAACACAGAAGGAGATATGGGAAAGAAAAGCTTATTCAATACTTGGAAATATGATTTGAGTCCATAGTGAGGTTGTTAATGGACTTTGTGTATGTACATTGGGGATCTAAAATTTTTCCTTTGTTAAAAAGTCAAGTCAATCAATTTTGTTAAATTAAAAGATACGTGATTTCTGGAGATCTGCTGTATCACATTGTGCATAAAGTTAACAAGATCATGCACCAAAATTGTTCTTAGGAAAGTAGAGCTCATGTTCAACGTTCTCACCATAATAAAAAAAAAAAAAAAAAAAAAAAACTCTTCCAGTGAAAATGAAAAAAAAATTTTTTTTAAAGATCATTGCTAGAGTATATTACATTATACCGAAAGAAAGATAGTCCTTAAAGATACTTAAATTGGGGAAATAAAGGCAGGATGATATAAAGTGATATCGTAAGTATTTTTTAGTCAAACACCATAAAAATCTTGAGCTATTTGTCATAAGAATTGCTACAAAAGAAACTGTCTTTTTGGACATTGCGTTAAAACAATGCTATAAAATGATGTTTCATGTGACTGTCTTCATTGTCAGGACACTAAGCCATCAAACTTACCTGAAAACCAAATACATGTAATTGTTTCTGGTGGCAAAAAGAATGAGCTCATATGGCGCCACTCATTTGAGATCTGTGGGCATCCTGTTGGATCCAACAACAAAATACAAGTGCTCCAAAATGCATGGGTTTTTTTTTTTTTTCCCTCCATGGTGGTAACTTGGGATCATTTTACAATGCTTCTAGGCTAAACTCCCTAGAACTATTGTTTGTTGATATTGTTCCTTGAACATTAATCCTCAATGACATCATTGTTACTTTTGAAGTAATCAGTATGGGAAGCATTCTACATTGGGAAGCTCAGGCCTGAAAGATGTGCCCTACTGAAGGTACTCCTGTTTTTCGATAATTTGGGCTGCTTATCAGAGCAGAAGCAGCTGTATTTTGGACTTAGAGTATTCTACTTAATGCAACAAGGAAAAGCAACAAGTCCTCTACCAGGAAATCACATTTTGTTGAAAGAAGCAAAGTAAAAGAAGGTGCTGTTCTACAGCAAGGCAATTTGTGAGAGTAGGGATGAAATTAAGGTGGTAGTTTGTTTTCCAGGGATCTGAATCTTTTATATTCTATCTGTATATTTTGAAATCAATGCATATTTCCCAAGAGTAAAAATATTTTTAGAATACTTATCAGTGAGGAAAAAAATGTTGTCTTCAATCCAAATGAGCTGGAATGTGTAACTAAAATAACCCCATTTTTGCTCATGTGTGGAATAGCCGTTGGGGCTTTTATTATAAGCAAACAGCAAGTGCTTGCTCCATGTATAGCTGATGCAAATTAAGCACATACTCTATTTCATAAGTGAAGGGAGAATTATTGGAAACACTCTTTCACTGATCAGTAAAAACTGATTACCATCAAAGAAGGGCCTGATTACTAACCACCAGCTTAGTGTTTAGCCATAACATCTGGCCGACTCAGAGGGGAAAATTTGCTGAGCTTAGAAAATGTTTATTCCAACTTTCAACTCATGCATGTATAGAACACAGATGAGGAAACATCTGATGTCCTTCGGATTTCTGTTGTTAAACAAATGTAACTCATCCTCCAGCAGAAATTTAGTTTTTCTTTTCCTCTCTCCCCACCCCACAACCTCACTGATTTGGCCTCTAAGCTATTGAGTAACAAGGACTCCCAAAAAAAGCAGCAGAAGCATAAGAAAATCAAGGGTGATTAGAGCCTTTAACATATGTGAGGGATAATTGTGACTTTACATTTCTTCACATACACTTTGATCTAGGTGGGATTGCATCTTTTTAATTCACTTCATGTGGTTCAAGGCCTGAAGCCTCACTGGAGACAGATGAACTCAGGATCTTCCGTGACTTGACTGGAACCCTTGCTCTAACATAGTTTGTGACTGATACTTAGTGCTTGGTTAACGATTCCTAACCTGAAAACCAATGAATCTGCTTAGCAAGTCATTTTTCCTGAGAATCCTTCCTTGTCCATTCAAGATTAGGTCCACAGAACCACAAGTTTCTCTCTTCTGTACCCATGGGCGCTTAACCGCTGAGCTGCATCCCCAGCCCTTTTTACTTCTTGAGACCAGGTCTCCTTAGGTTGCTTATGGCCTCGCTAAGTTGCTGAGGCTGGCTTTTAAACTTGCAATCCTCCTGTCTCAGCCTCCTGAGCCACTGGGATTACAGATGTGCACCACTGTGCCTAGCCACGATTTCTTATTTAATTGCCAATCCTCCCTGCCCAAGCCTGAAGATAGTTCAGTGACTCTGTTCTCTTTCCCCATTGTATAACAGGCCCCAGGATGAAGCCCAACACGTACTAGCCTCTCAATAAATGTGCATTGAATGGATGAGTGAATGAATGAACAGGCAAATGAATGAGACACTGTGAAGTTTATATCTAGGAACAAGGGCTTGTGTAAAAATGATGACCAAGCAGAGGAGAGTAAGAGACATACTGAAACAAACAGAAAAGAGGAGCCATCATGCATCACCACCGTGACCATTACAAAGATCTTCCTAGAGGATTGTCCTTTTACACAAATATTGGCTTACTTTTTATATGTTCTTAATTTAAACTGGTTTTAAAAATAGTACATATTCATGGTAAAACATTCAAACAGGCTTTTGTCCCTTTGGGGGTTTGGTTGCTTGCTTACTCTTTCACTAAAGGATGCTCATTTACCAGGTCCCAACAGGGAGCTTCATGGGATTATTTTTTCCTACTTAACAACAATGGAATTTCAACTCTAATTTCCAAAAACATAGGAACTAGCTAAAATTAGCACTGATTTAGTGCTCTGGGTCAACTTAAAGTGACATGTGAACATTGGAGTGAAAAAAAAGTTTCTAAATCCTGTGAATCTCAGCGGGGCCTTTTCATTGGCTCATGCAATCATAATCTGGTTCTCAGGGATAAGGTTTTCTAAGTCAATATTTTTCTAAAAGCATGCCCTTTTGTCTTCCACTAAATATGGTAGTCTTTGTTTCTTCATTGACCATGTGAGAACAGAAGGAAAATTTCTTCTCAGAGAAGACAGAGCAAAGGAACTCATACTGCTTGCCAAAGGTTATCGTAGTCTAATAGCATGAAGGAATGTCTGTTCCTCTAAACAAATGGTGCTGGACTTTCTGATCTTGAGGACACCATTTAGTCTTATTAAATAGCTGGTAAAATGTTCCAAGTAGGAGAGAAGCACAATCTGTATGTGGCTGTTGCTTGTCTCCAAAGCAGAGCTCCTGAGGGCTGCAGAGGTCTCTGGAAGGAGGACCTGTTCAAGGTCAAGGAGGGCCACCTTTCTCAGCATTTCCGGACCCTGAAGTCTATTTCCAAGGCTTTCTTCTCTCACTCCTATCCCCCGCCACCCTGGTCTCTCTGTTCACCTTACTCCCGTACCCTCACCTCTTCTTTTTTTAATTAACGTTTTTCTCTTATACTTGTGCACTTGCTTCTTATTTTCTTTGCTTTTAATCTATAGTTATTTTTTTGTGTGATGATGTTTGCCAAATTCTCAACCAGATGGGAATTACGTTGGAGGCAGAAGTTGGCATGTACATGCAAGCTCTAAATAAACGCAGGGCTGAGAAGGAAGAAAGAGTCCTGCTTTACCTGTATTCTTTTAGTTGAAATCTGTATTTTTCCAACCTTAATACAAGTTAACATCAGCTGGGAGATGTTTACACTCTACCTGAGACCTTCTGGGGCTTAGATATCTGGATTTGGTCACTAAGCAGTTCAACACTTACTAGTTGGGGAGATGGCTGTGCCAACTATTCTGCTTTGCCTTGGACTGAGGATTTCCTGGGCAGTGTGCTAAAGCCAGGATATTCCTGGGCAAATTGGAACAGTTAGTCATCTTATTTAGGCATGAAGACCAAAACAGTCAGTTCATCCATCTGCTTTCTGTCTTTCTATCCTAATTATCCTAAAACAACAAAAACAACAGCAAAGAAACACTTTTACAGATATAAAATATGTAGATATGTCTCTTATTTTTAAAATTTTTGAGATATCCCTCAGCTATTCTGTGCGTAAATATATACACAATGAGAGCCAAAACTGCATCATAATCATTTTAGGATTAAATGAGATAAAACATGTAAGACATGTAATACAGTCTTGGTATTGAATGTTCAATAAATATTAGACACTAATGATGTTTCTTTATGCCTCAAAGTGTTTATTTTCTTCTCGGCTTCCTGAAATGCTTGAGGGAAGTTTCTCAAGCGTCTTCAATTTGGTGACTACTCAGGTACAAGCCACCATTATTCTGCGTGGTAAAGCTCTCTGTCGTCTCCTTCCAAGACAGATCCTTCTAGCTAGAGCACTCTCTCTCTGACTCTAAGGAGCTGGGCCTAGAGAGTCTTGCCTGCCCAGGAGCTTTGTGGAGGCATAGAGGTTTCTCAATACCCTCCATAGCAGCAGAGGGATCCTACCCACCTTCTTTCTGGATTCTTCCAGGGACTTATGATTTCTTTCTCAATGGATATGTGCTCCCAGATACAACAACGGCTTCTGAAATCTGCTTATAACAATCAACTTTCCGACTCTTTTATTTAGTTCTCAGTACTTCAACTTTAAGTTAGTATTAGACTAAGACCCACTTCCTCTGGAAAATAAATCCACTCCTCCCATGGCTTCTCTTGGTCAAATAAGATTTCAGACATATTTGGCACTTGCTTAAGTGGCTCTCATCCTTTGGATGGCTTATAAGTTGTTGCCTGAAAACCCACAATGAAACCTTACCCTCCAGGCAGAAACAGTGCATGGAGACAAGATCCATGGGCCTGTTGTATTATCCTTCGGATCTCACAACCCTCAGGTCAAGCCCTGTGCTCCTGTCTGTTTTATGCTAAACACGATGTATAATGAAGGGCTGCTCTGTGCCCCCTTCCCCAGAGAAATTGAATATACCATATGTAAAAACCAGTTGTTTTAGTCATACTGGTAGAAAATAAGGAGCACTCAAGGTGACAGAGTAAACCAGTGAAGTAACTGGAGACAGGACCCAAGAAGGCCGACTCCTGACCCTGAATAGATGACCACCTCGCACTACCTTCCTCGGGGAGAGTCTTACCACAGCAGGAAGTGCCAGCGCGCAAGCCTCTAAATTATACATGGCTTTCTCATTTTCACTCCATGGCTAATTGAAGACACAGGGGAGTGCCGCTGGTTTGGCTCTGTCTCTCATATCATCTCATTTGTTTCCCAAGTGTTGGAAAGCAGACAGACTCTGCTGTTAGCTTCGTAAGGGCCAGATGAGCATGGTGGGCTTGGAGGACCCAGTGTGGAAGTCCTTCTGGTTGACACTGAGGTGTTTGGTTCACCTTTGTTCATTTATCATTTAAGAATAAGTAAATACATTTTAAAAATCAACCTTTATGTGTCTACAGGACAGGAAAGGAATGTGAATGACTGAAGACAAATCATTAAAACGAACAAGGAAAATGAGTAGGTTCTCGACTCATGAAATTTCAGCATAGGAGTAATCAAATTTGGATTAGGTTGGACAATAGAAGATCAGCTTATTATACCTTGTTCCTCTGATAAAGATGAGGACTATAGGGAGAGTGTTTTTATCCGATTTGTCAAAACAACCTGGTACAGTAACTCACAAATTACTATTTTTTGCAGAGTCTGGAAAAAGAATTTTCATACCCTGACAATATGCATTGACCTTGTAGTGCTTACTGAATTGTCTTTTACATAGAATAGGCTCAGAGGTTTTTGACAACCAAGCACTGAATCTATTCATAAAATGTGACTAATGCTGAAATAGTGATACCAACTAGCATTACGTAGTCTGGGATGAGTCATTTCCTCTACGTACTTTTCGCTCTTACCTTCAAAGATGATGGCATTGCTTAGGTTTAGAGCTGTCTATGTGAAAACACACCTCTTCACCTCCTGCTCAGAAGGATTATTGACTCATATTTGAAGAAAGACACAGGCGTGCTTTTGGGACTGCAGCAACTAAAGCCCCAGGTCCTCTGCTTGGTCACACCTGTCTTGGGTATACCAGGGAGTTTGTGCATAATGTGAAGTTTCAAAGGCTGAAGATGAAGTATTTCAATGGAAAGGTCTGACAGTGAGGCAACATTGAAAGGAAGTGATGTATAAGGAAATATATTTGGGGAACTTTAAAAGGCAGTAGGTACACAGGAAGAGACATTATAAGAAAGACAACTAGTTAGGATAGTCCTGCAGGGTCTTATGTGGAAAAAAACTCAAAGATGAACAAATGGAGCATTGTCATAATAGCTGCGAGGGTGTGCAGGAGGAGTGGTGGAATTTCAGAATGTTGGTTCTTTAAAGTGCCTTGCCTGTCACGTCCATCTCACTCCTCAGGTGAAGACCCCTGTCTGCTGAGAGGCTGCGGGGCAGGTGACAGGTCAAGCCATCTGGGCCACCTCACTCCCTCCCAAGCCCTTTTTTGTTCTGACATAGTGTGGATAGAGCCCTCAGGAATGTTGGGATCATGTTGAAAATCAAAATCCCTCCTACTCAGGGGTCTTATTCTCTATGGCTTACATGGTCAAACATTTTCTTCACCATTTCTCCCAATAAAAAGCAGGTTATGACAGTTAGGGTACTGCTTACCCTCAGAGAGAAAGCACTTTTATGAAAAATTTAGCCCAAAAAATGAGAGTGAAAATGCAGAACAGTTTGACAGTAAAGCAGTTAAGTGTGCCAAAGTTATTTAGCTCATATATGCCATTCAACTTCTATATTTAGCTCTGTGCATCCAGAACTTTCCAGGTAGATTTAAATAGTCCACTCCTGATTCTCCTGCCTTAATAGATGTCTCATTTGCTGCTTTAGTGACTGTAGGGAGCTCTGTTCAATCTCTCTGTAAAATCACTAAGCAAATCAGAAGTTGAAACAGGCATCTCTCTTGTGCGTTTGTGTGTGTGTGTGTGTGTGTGTGTGTGTGTGTGTGTATGTCTTGTTTTTGTGTTTTGCCTGCCTCAGGCTCAGTTGATGCTCTTTGACTTGCAGCCCCTTTCCACAGTATTATCTATGATTTTCATAGTCATCAAACCATCAATGTACCAGACTGACTTCACTTTAGGCTGTACCACTGAGAACTCAGTTTCACAGCAAGACAACCTCAGATCTTTTCTTCTAGAGGAGACCTTGTAGAAGTGCAGAAAGCCCAACATACCTCTTTCTGCCATGCTGCTTACCTGCAAGGAGGTAAGTCCAAATCAGGCAGTCAGGGGAACCACCTTGGCTTAGATGTCTTGTGCTCCATAGGAGCCAGTGTTCCCAATAGGATCGTAGCTGTACCTGCCATGTATGAAAAGGAGCAGGCATGCTGAAAAGTCAACAAGTTCAGGGACATCTGAAACTACAAAGACTTTTTCAAATAGATGTAGTTTATATCTAGCTCCTCCCAGACTAGATCCAATTTGCCAAGGGCCATTTTTCTTGTAGGTACTTTTGTTAAGTTACATAGTTGGTAAATATCAGGTGACTGGGAGCAAGATTAGAATATTCACTGAAGATCAAGTTCCCATGATAGGGGAAAGTTGTCTACTAGCTTTTTGCTTCATTTCTTGTATCTAAGTTCTTTTAGAGCAATTTTTAAGAGCCACAGAGTGTTTGGAAAGATATCACAAAGTAACTTTAATTTGATCAGGAGATAAGTTATGCTAATATTATCCACTCATGCCCAAACTCTCCCTAGTATATTATTTCTAGCAGGATCTCAGATACATTTAATACTATAATTAGTAAAAACCATGTATAATGCCTGCATGATGGATTAACTTCTTCAGGAGCTCTCTCTAATAATACCGTGTTGTATTCTAGGTGACTTCCTGAGGCATAATTAAATAAGTGAACACAGAGCTATACTCACCTTAATCTTAGTAACAGTTGGTTCATCCTTAAGCATTTATTAAGTGACATGAGGCATGTCCTCTTCTGGGCTCTGGAAATGCAAAATGAAAAAGAAAAGAAAAGTTCTACTTTTAAAGAACTTGCATTGACTCAGGGAGATTGACAGGTTAGAAATATATTAGTTGCAATCAGGTGATCGTAGACCAGGGGCAAGGAATGGGAGGTAGGAAAGACCGCTTTAACCAGACAGCTCAGCAGAGACTGGAGGAAGAAGATGCTATCTGAGTGAGGCACAAAAGGTGAGGAAAGGGCACCCATACAAAGCCAGAGAGAGGGTCAGTCTAGGAAAGAAGGCACACAAGCCAATGCCCAGAGACGGGAAAATGCTTGATATGAAATAAGAGGGAGATGGCAGCGGCTATTGTACTTATTGCTGGTATTTTTCAGGCTTATTGCATGCAGGCCCAGTGCCTAGTACTTAAAGCTTATTACCTAATTTATTTGCCAAACTGCATGTAAGACTTTACAGACAGTAACGGAGGCCTGGTGGATTCATGTTATGTGTTTAGAGTCACGCAGGTTTTAGACTCTATAGCTGAGATTTGGACCTAGGGCCAAAGCCTAGATTCTACAGCACTCTAACCTAAAACTAAAGTGTCTTAGAACAAAGTTGTCACTGCTCACAAGACTTCTGAGCTTCCAAAAAGGTGAGTGACATAGAAAAAAAGTTGAGCCCGAGAATGATCATTGTGAATAAAAAGCACATGTATTGGGCCAAGCAAGCATTACTTTGCAGTCTTATTAGCTACAGTTAAATATTTATCATGTCTGAAAGCTCAGGGTTGATGGCATTTTCAAATTGCCAATTTCTGTTTACTTGGGGCAGACTGCAATATTACTCTATTCAAAAATTGTTGGCCCAGAATTACTCTGCCTAAACTGAGTGTTTCACTCTTCACACCCAAGGCAGAAGTTGGCGAACACTGTCTAAACAAACCAGTTTCAACAGAATTTTAAAGTTACTCAGAAATATATTGCTGTCAGAAAATAATTCTCTGAAAAGTCACAAAATTCTACAACATGACTCATTATTTGCCAAGTGTTTCTGTAAGTAAATGATTGGCTTTTTTACATGTAATGCTGCAGACAGCAACAATAAACCCCCTTTGGAAAACACACGATTCAGTTTCATTTGCCTTTAAAATCAATCTCTCTTCCTCTCCCACCCTTCTCCCTCTCCCTCCCTCTCCCCCTCCCTTCCCCTCTCCCCCCTCTTTCTCTCATTTTTACTGAGCCCAGAGAGGGAAATACCCAACCATCTTTTCACTGAGAACAACTCCAAAAGAATGCAGTCTGGGTAATCTCTGCTTTGCAGCTTTAAAGAACTGTGCTTCATGCTTCATGATGTTACTGATAATGATAATGATGGCTCACATGTATTCAGCCCTCACTACATGCAGGCACATTTCAACACTGATTGTGAAATACACATGAAAAAAAAATCCCTATTTGAGAGAAAAAAAAAAAAAAACTGCTGAGACTAGAAGTTAAGTAACTTTTCCCAGATACATGGGGACAATTTAATCAGTGACAGAGCTGAGTTTTGAACTCAGACTCTCTTTTGCCACCTCAATAAACTACCTCCAGATAAATGCCCACAGCATCTCATTTTGGACCCCAATAGCATAGTGGGATAATGAACTAATATTACCTGTATCCATCAATGCATTTCCCTATTGACCGTCAGTTGCATGCTTTTTCTTAAGGTCAGCATAAATCTATGCATCTACCCTTGGCTGTACCACAGTCACTTGGAGTACCTGTGTGTATACCAATTGTGCATGACATAAAACATTTCATCAGGGCTTACCTTCTTCCTATGAGTCATTAGATCCAACTCCTTCCCTGCCAACTGGCTGATAGGCTTTCAGAAATATCAGGTAGTTATGGAGGGAAGATTTTAGCCATTCTTTCACCAAATAATTTCCAGAGCACAATTGAGGTTATTGATTAACCATACTTGCCCATAGAGCTAATCCCCATCTGCTTTCTTTCCCTACAGAGGGAGATACCTATGATAGTAAGAGGATAAAACTTTAACTCATACCTGGTTGAGTTCAACCTCAGTGAACTTACAAAAGAAAAAAAAATATATATATATATATTTATATATCCTTATAAATATATATATATATATCCTTTCATCTTCTCCTTTCTCATCCTTCTGATCCTGGGTTAACTCTGTAACTTCTCTGATTTTGTCTTCCTGGTTGGTAATGATGCTGTACAAGTGCACAGCACAGGTAAAAGGATCTCACACAGGGACTGAGACTCAGGTGCTGAAGCAACATCTAATTTGCTCTTCCATTTTTCTTATATCTTATTTTCTGGCATTTCCTTATCTTTTCTAACTATCACATTACATTTACTAGCAATATTAGCTAAACCTTTCATTTGCCTAGATAACTCTCCCCAGAACAGCAAATCGCATCTACCCTTTTTCTTAGTCATTTCTGTGTGCTCTGATGCTACTTCTTTGTTGCCAATGAGGTTTTTATTGTTTGCTTAACAAAATTATTTCATTAAGTGAATGACTTTGGAGATTCATTTTATTTGATTTGATCACTGTCTTGAGGAAAAGATATACAGCATTTGTTAGAAGAATATGCCAAGAAAAAACTCTCTACCTATGTAGACATTATTTTTATTATGATTGATTTCCCAATATAGTAATAAAATTATTTTATAGGTTTACTTTAGGATATTTAATTGCTGCCTTGAGAATTCCTAAACTAATGTGGATAAGGGTTAATGCTAGTGCCCACTGTATTCTGAATCAGTAAATGTCATACATGTATTTTTATATCTATAGATTGTGTGTGTGTGTGTGTGTGTGTGTGTGTGTGTGTGTGTATCTGGACCAGTGAAGAGTAACCTTTCTTTTAAATTGGAATTGCCATATTACATTAAAAAAAAAAAAAAAAAAAACTTACTTCCTACTAAAATATATTAAGGGACTATCAAGCTATCAAGTCCACTGGACCTTCATTTATAACACCAAAGGAACACTCAGTATAAGTGAGATCTTGAAAGAGGAGTCAAAGGTGAGCTTTTTCAATGCTGGTAATTAATTCTTGCTTTGCATAGGCTAATTGAGGGCAATCATGGAATACTTGATGTCATTTCATTTCCTAGCTGTCAATGGGACTACAACCTGCTTTCCCTGCTAAATCTGTTAACCTCTGTGCTTTCCTGTGCTGGTAGAGGGATGTTAAAGATAGAGGGGCACCCAGAGCTTTGTTCTTTTTTGTGAGTGTCAATATTTTTCTTCTATAGAATGTTGTTCTCCTTTGACAGACTTTTTTTTTTTTTCTTTTCCTAACATCTCTGTTAAGGCACAAAAAAGCAGCTGCAACTTTTTGTTGCTTTGGGGACCAAACTGTAGAATAAATTCCTGGGCAGTCAGCTTTTTGTTGCAAAGAGAAGCACATGCAAATGCATGCATCCAATCATTCAGAAGATAGTTACTGAGTATCTGTGAAGTCGCAGGCATTGTGCAGAGTATTGGAGAAGTGAGAAAGGAAGCATTAAATCTGATTTTAAGCATCTCATAGACCATTGTTGAGGTAGAGGGTGATATTTGTGCACCTGCTTAGAAATTGTGCTTGGCATCACCAGGAATTTTCTAGGTACTGGCTGTCCCCATTCTTGTCTTTGGCCATCCTGCAAGCTCTATCCCAGGACAAAATACTAATTTCCTCCAGTCCTTTTACCTAACTTTTCTGCCTTCCTCACTCCTCAACCCGACTCAGATAAATACTATTGCAAGAAAATGGCTTCTCTGGCAATAGTTGAACCCCTCTAGTCAAGTCTGCCCCAAGGAAAAGTGTTCTTGATTGTATGCTTTGAATTTCTGGGTTGCCTGGATACATTTATCATTGTGGTGGTGTCTGCTTCCTTCAGATATCTCAGAGAATTTCTGCCAACCAAGTTGAAGAAATCACTTTTATTCTAAAAAACAATTTGAGGGAAACATTTCTGGTGGTATTTATTTATTTATTTATTTATTTATTTATTTTGCTGAGATACTTGCCAATCTTGATCTTGACCTGTGTTTAGAACTACCTTTTCACAGTTTTGTTTACCTTACTTTTTGTTTACGTTTTTACAAATTTTATATTTACTTGCCAGATATCATTTTCTATCTCTCATTGTTTGTCTTTCCAGTTTATGTATTTCTATCCCTTTATATTCATAGTTGTGTGCATTGTGTGAGAGGAAGGAGTGAGACCCATATCTTTATAACTTTCTCAGAACATAGTGTGGCCCACGCAGTGGAGATCTAAATACATTGCGTTCCATTCACTGGGCTTGAATCAATGTTAATTACTGGCTTTTTGTATAAGCAAAATGATTTACATTCAAAATAGCTTTTTAAACATACTTAAAGACATTCTAAATCAGGTTTGCTTTTTCAATTCCTGTTGTCTATAGTGAAAAATCACTGAACACTTGTTCATAATTGCATACTGAGACAAGAGATGGTTTGAAAAAATAATGCAGCCACACAGTATCCAAGTACCAATGGAGGACAAAACTTCCTTGAAGTTACAATGTTTTTGCAACTCTGGTTCTGTGACCATTTCCGAGTGATAATTTGACTTATTCCCAAATGCCCAAAATGGCTCAGTTAGTATAGTCTATGCCCTTTTCTCCCCCAGTGGATACTGTCATTCCTTTGTTGTGGCCCAGCTCTTTGTCCTTTTACCAAACAGGGTGGACGAGGTCCACTGAGATTGTGAATACCATTCCCAGTGGCTCAGCAGAGTTCAATATGAGGAAATGACACCTGTGTCCTCTGGTGCGCAGGGGACTCTTCCACAGAGAGAGACCATTCTGAACTTTTCTTCAGATTTCCCAGACAGAATCTTCTGGAACTGGAAGACTACTTTTCTCCATAGATGGAGTTTATAGTGAAAGGTTGGGGACATTTTATCTTCTCCTGATGCATCTAAGGAATTCAAATTATCTTATAAATAGGGAGCCAGACCCAGTATGCATTTAGAAGAATACCAAAATCAGGAGAAGTTAGGCAAGAACAAGGCAAAATTAATCCTATAATGTTTAATTGAGTATAAAAGTTGAGAAATAATAAGGAAGATAAATAAGTATATTAAAACAACAACAAAAACTAAAGCAACTATAACAAAATACAAGTAGTAATTTTTTTTTTTTTCTTAAAAGATGAAGAAAGCATCTATACTGGTCAACCTAAGACAAAGTGTATGTGAAAGAGAAATCTAATTATTGAAAATGAAAGAAAGAAATGATGAAAGAAAGAAAGAAAGAACAAGCAAAAAACAAAAAACAAAAATTGTTTTCCTCAAGGGAACATCACCCTAGGCTGTACACATAGTCAATTACATCCCACCGTATCAGATTCCATTAGCTATTATAAACAATTAGCTCAGCCATCATTGTGGATTTATTTTTTCCAATCTCCACAGCTTCAAATGACCCCTGGCTCAGTTGGGTTGTTAAAAACAGAAAATAAAACAACCCCTAAAGCCGTCTTTAAACGGGCACACAGCATTCTTCATTATTAAACAGCTGGCACTATGGCTGTATGAAATTCTGTTAAATTAACCTTAATGGCTTAATGATTTAAAAAACATACAATAAAATTTTAAGATGTAACTTTTCCCTTATCTGGGATCATGGCTATTCAAGATCTGCCATTGCCGACATTTGAAACAAGGGATTCCAATAGCATGTGTTTCATTTTTCATCCTGCAATTTGAATCTTTATTTTTATCACCTTATCACCTTTACTTTCCTTTGTTATTCTGCTTCTTATCATGGTAAAACTTAGTACCACAGAATAACTAGATTTTACTTGATACAATAGCATTTTTATTTGTTTGACCTTGGCATTGGGGACTAAAAGTTGATATTTGGATGGTCTGTGTTGTGTGAAATACAATTATAAGCCCATCACAAGATGTTTAAATCCCTGTTTTCTTTTCTTTTTTTTTCAATAATTTTTAATTGTCAAGGGAATCCTATTTTATTTATTTATTTATATGTGGTGCTGAAAATCAAACCCAGTGCTTCACACATGCCAGGCAAGCACTCTACCACTGAACCACAACCCCAGCCCTAAATCCCTGTTTACAAGGGTCTTAAAGATTACAATTAAGAATGATAATTTTTCTGTTTTTTACTGATAGAAGACTTTCATAAGTTTTTGTTTGTTTTGTTTTGTTTTAATCCTGTGACGATAATAAGAATCATTCCCATTGTGTAGATGAAAGGTTGTTTTGGAAATAATTGGCTTCTCCAAATTAAGGGAGGTTATAGGCAGAAACAAAATTTGAATTTTGTTCACATCCAGAATCCTTCACCCTCTAAATTCTACCTTTAGAATTTAAACCTTAAAATATTATGTTAGAGCATTTGACATTATTATATAGGGAAAATAGGGAAGAAAGGAAAAGGTCTTTAGTGAAGTTGGGAGTGACTCTACAGCATGGGGAAGGTATGGTCAAGAATGTCCAGGACTGTTTGAGCAATAATACTAGCTTTTTTTTTTTTTTTTTTTTTTTTTTTTTTTGCGGTACTGGGGATTGAACTCAGGGCCTTGTGCTTGGGAGGCAAGCACTCTACCAGCTGAGCTATCTCCCCAGCCCCATAATACTAGCTTTAAGGCAGATCAGCCAGGGCTAATCCATCAACAAAGTCTTTAGGTGCCCCTTTCTAAGAGTATATGTAGCTAGAATATCTTTTCTCTTAGGGTCAGCAACTTTTGAAAAATAATGAATATAATTTTAATTTGAAGATACAAAGTATATAGATAGATAGATAGATGGTATACAAGGTGATGTTTGAGATATGTATACATTGTGGCATAGCTAAGTAAAGTTAATTAGTATATTATGATCTCATACTTATTTTGTTCCTGAGAATGCTTAAAAATCTACTCTTAGCAATTTTCATTTAGACAATATATTGTTTTTAACTGTAGTTACCATGAAGCACGATAGATCTCTTGAACCCATTTCTCGTGTCCATCTTTAAGTTTTAATCCTTTGACCACCATCACCCATTATCCCTCTCCAGATTCAGCACTGGTAACTACCACTCTATTCTTTGCTTCTATGAATTCAAGTTTTTAAAAAATGAAATTCAAAAATTTTAAATTGAAATTATTATTTTACATATTTGTGAAGCACAGTGTGAATATTTGATTCATGCATATAGTGTAGAATGATTGGATCGTGGTGATTGGCATTTCCCTCAAATATCTGGCTTCCCTTTATTTGGGGAAGCTTCAAACTCCTCTCTTCTAATTCTTTTTAAGAAATGTAAAAAAATCACTGTGAACTACAGCTACCCTACTTCACTGTAGAACACAAGAACTTATTCCTGCTATCTAACCATGTTTTATTATGATTTCCACTTTTTTAGATTTCCCATATAAGTGATATCATGTGGTTTCTTTTTCTGCCTAAATTATCGAGGCTCAAAATCTTGTCATAATCACAGGATTTCCTTCTTTTTTAAAGACAGAATTGTATTCTGGTAAGTACATATGCCATTCATCTCCTGATAGATGTGCAGGTTGATTCCATAATTTGGCTGTTGTGAATGTGCTCCAATTAACATGGAGATGTCTCTTTGACGTACTGATTTCTCTCCTCTGGTGTATACCCTGAAGTGGGAATCATGGATGACTTGGTAGTTCTATTTTTGATTTTTTAAGGAAACTCATTGTGTTTTCCATGATGATCTCACCAATTAACATTTCCACCAAAAGTCTACCAGGCTCCCCTTTCTCCACATTCTCACAGCATTCGTTGTCTTTCGACTTTTTGATGACAGTCGTTCTAACAGGTGTGAGCTAACTATCTCTGTGCTTTCATTTCTCTGATGATGAGTGATGCTGGACATTTCTTCATATACCCATTGACCACTTGTGCTGTCCTCTGAGAAATGTCTGTTCAAGTGCTTTGTCCATTTTTAATCAGATGATCTGTTTCCAAAATACCTATTTTTGAAATAAGAGGAAAAGTGGAGAGTAACATAATAATTACCCATGGACCCCGGCTCATCACCCCTCCTTTGGTATTCTCCAAAGTCACTTGTGGTACCCTGGACTCTATTGAAATTCCTCATCTTCTCCCACTTCCCTCAATCGTACACCTTTGTTTCATTCCAGGTAATTTCTCTCCCAAGCTGTTGGACATACTCCAGCTTCTCTGCTTTGATTGATTTGTTCCCCCTTCCTAGAATCATCTTGCAGCTCTATGGGAATGGTTCATTCTTCAAGATCTTCTTAATTAGCCCACTAGAATTAGTTGTGTCTACTGCTTTGTTCCCCTAACATTTGACTTATATGAAAATATAAGTAGAAATTATACCCTAACATGATAATTTAGTTGTAAATGTTTCAGGGCCTTCAGTCATCCTGTATAGTCCTTAAGAAGAGGGATCATATCAATTCCTCATAGTAGTGTCCCTGTGCCTATAGGAATGATGTGTTCATAATGTAGTACCTATAAAATGAATATTTAATTGAACAAAGCAGAGAGACACGGAGGGAGGGTGGGATATGGGTTTAAGTGAAGTGCCAGATGTAACAATAGATTTTATTTGTGAGCTAGAAAGACAACCCATGTTGGTCCTGGGTTAAGCACTATTGGAAGTAGTGCCTTCCTGGGAGTCCAGCTCACAGAACAAGGAAACCTGAATATTGCCTCTACTTGACTGGACCAGAGCCACCCTAGAAAGATTTATTGGCTGTCATTTTTTGCTTTCCATCCAAACTGTTCTACACATCTGGAGCCACTGAGCAATCAGAGAGGCAAGGAAACTTCCATCTCCAAAACATCCCAGCTGAGTAGGCATTTTTCAACTCCCTTTCTTAGAACGTGAGAGTTTCCAGCCACAGCACTGATTACACTAACTTCCCGTTAAAGCTGATGCCCAGATGCAAAAGTACATTTCCAAGGCCAAAGTTTATTTTGAGTTCATTTTATCTATTTTAGGATGCCTTTGCTAAAACTTCTTTTCTCTTTCCAACCCCTTGTATTTTTCTGTATCCCTCACAGATGAGAATAGTAATTTATATGTTTATGTGAAGAGAAATTCTCAACACTGCTTTAAATCCTTGTTTAAACTTCTTTATAAGCTGAAATTGTACTCAAATCTTTGAGTTTTTCCCACTGGAATGAGTGGATGATTATGCTTTGATAACATATATGAGATGCCATAATAGAGATGCAGGTAGCATCTAAATGCTGTAGAACTTCAGAGCAGGCAATGTTTCATGCAGGATGTAAATTTAAGCAGGACTTTGTATGATAAATGCATTGAATTTAAGTGGAAATGGCAGCGCACCTGGAAAAACTTGAACAGAGGTAGAAAAGGAAATATGTATTTAAGAATAGCAAGCAACCACATTCCCTGCAGAGAAGCTTTTATAGGCATTAACTAGGTGCCTTAACTAACAAGGTGGCATTAATATCAAGAAGAAAAAGGGTACATTTCACTGGAAAGCCAGTGATTAGACTGTTAAAATTATGATTCTAGGTGAGAAATCTGGCAGTGTCAGAAAACTAGAAACAAGGGAATCATTTCAAAGACTTTTAGATTATTCAGACGTTGAGGGATAAGGGCCTGGATTAAAGTAGGAGTAAAGAAATACATTGTAGAAAATGTGTTAAATGGAGTATAAAAGAAGGGTATATTCTTTTAAAAAATTTTGTAAGGATTGAAAATATGTGGCATTGGTTCCAATAATCGCTTGTGTGTAACTGTTATCTGGGGCTTTTCTGAAAGATTCCTTGCCACAGTCTTTTCTCAAGGCTTAGGGTAGGGCTTATGATGGACATTTTAGGTAGATGGCACCATTTTTGCTGACACAGTGGTACAGAGGTTACAATGAGTACCAAGGTCACAGATGTCTGAGGAAGGAAAGGAAAGCGAGGTAGTGGGAATTATTGAGCAATTATTCTATACAAGTCACTATGTTGCTTTCTTTTTCTAAACCTTATTACCCAGACATTTGTTAATTTGCTCTTATAAAGTAAGTAAAGGGGACTCACATTACAATGGTCTGAGAGTTGTAGGAATGTCTGGCAAACACAGCAGTGTCCCCAGAGCTCCGAAGTGACATAAGACTGACCAGGTGGGTTTGGAAATCAAATACAAAGACACTATTGTCAAAACCATAGGTTTAGGTAGAAGAGGAAAGGGGAAGAATGGAAATTAGCTAAATCCAAAGTAGTAGCAGTCTCCACAGAAGGGGAGTTGTAGCTGTCAGGCAGTTAACACCAGGATATCCCTGGCTGACAAGTTGCAGGAGGTTCTGAACTCAGGGTGGCTTCTTTCATTTGTTTCTTGTGCAAAAACTCTAAGTTTTTTTGAGGAACATAATAGTTTCCATTATTATGGCTATCATTTATCTAAAATGCTACATTAAACAAAGAGAAAAATAACTTATTGTTCATCTGAGCATCTTTGCCAAGTACTTGTAATTACATGTTCCTTTCCTCTTTTCACTAATGAAATGACATAATCCGTTAGGCACATCCATAGCTACCATGCTTTGTGAGCCAATCAGCTGCAAAATTTCATGTTAAAAAAATCATTTTGTGAACCATTAAAATGCAATAGAAGATGTGAGGACTGAAAACTTTTGTTTCAGTCAAACATGAAAGTTAATGAAATTATTTAAATTCATGTGGTTCATCAACAGTTCTAAAATCCCTTTCATCCTGCGATGACTAAGCAACCAGGAATATATTTGAGCAAAAAATTATATTCATACAGAAAGCAAGAGGTTAATAAAAATTGCCAGTGAAACCCAAATTCAGCTTAGCAAGTGGCACAGGATTAGTCTTTGCATTTAGGAAACTGTGATATTACTTCCAGCCTGGTGGGCCTATTATGTCTGCATCTTCTCAGATTTTTACATGGCCTTGAGCAATTTGGGTTAGAGCCAGATATAACATTTTTATTTCAGCAAATCACTTCCCATTGTTGTACATTTTAAGGATGTACTGAAAGGTACTTTCAAGTCTGAAAATATCAACTGATCACACAGCAATGATACCATACTCACAGAGGCCTTTATGTAACCACACTGTTTTCTTTAGCAGTTAAACTATCTCAGGAAGAGTAGTAAACATGAACTACTCTATTGCTGCACTTTAAAAAAAAAAAGAGCTGTGTAGTTTACCTAACCCATGAATCATGTCATATGCTTTTAATTTTCCCTAAAATAAATCAGTGCTACTTTCTTTATGATAGGAGTCGCCACATTTTTTCTGTAAAAGACCAGCAAATAAATACTCTCTGGATCATGGAATCACAGGGCCTTGATTCTAATTATTCAACTCACCCATTATAGGAGGAGAGCAACATGGACAATATGCAAGGCAGTGTGTCTACCTGTGTTTCAGTAATGCTTGCTTTACAAAAACAGGCCATTGTTCGCCAGCCTATGATCTGTGAGATCCCTTTTATGACACACAAGAGTGCTTGTGATTTCACATATGGAATTATGTCCTATACTCTTAATTTTAATAGCATGGCACTCTCTTTTCACAACTCAAATTATACGCTGCCCAGTTATGAGACAATCATTATAGAAATGAAATGAATATGTAGAGCTGGCAAGGATTAGGAAGTCATTTAGAAATTGTCTAAGATGGTGTCAGTGTGGTAATTCTGGTAACAATGGAAAATATTATTACTACTACCATCTCAGTCTGCTTATTCTGCTGTAATAGAATACCACAGACGAGGTAGCTTGTAAATAATAGAAAGTTATTTTCCCGCAGTTGTGGAGGCTGGGAAGTCCAAGATCAAGGTGCCAATAGGTTGCACAGTCTGATGAGGTCTGCTCTCTGCTTC
This sequence comes from Sciurus carolinensis, assembly GCF_902686445.1. NCBI lineage: Eukaryota > Metazoa > Chordata > Mammalia > Rodentia > Sciuridae > Sciurus > Sciurus carolinensis. The sequence goes on along the minus strand of NC_062217.1, from coordinate 16,488,749 downwards.
CAAAATGGTGCCTTGATGCTGCATCCTCTAGAGGGGAGAGAAAATTTGTACTCACATGGGAGAAAGTGGAAGGGTAGGAGAACTTGGTGGAACCTCTTTTGTGAGGGCCCTGTGCCCATTCTTGAAGGAGGAGCCATCATGACCTAATCACCTCATGGAGGTCCCATCTGTCAATACCATGCATTGGCAACACTTGAATTTAGGAGGGTAGACATTCAAAACCTAGCACACATTTGTAAAGGAAAAATGCAATTTATTAAAATGCTCTATCGTGTCCACTGTTCGTTCTTTTTAAAACACACACACACACACACACACACACACACACAGCTTGTTTACCTGACAAACTCCTTTTTTATTTTTTCAAATCACTCTTTCTGTAATCCTCCCCTTGAACTAAGTGAAATACCTCACAAGTGCATTGATTTCTCCTTGAAGTTACCATGCCATGTTGGACTTACTTGACTGCATGTCAATGACCAGGACTTAGAGACCAAGGGCATGGTAAGCAGGTAGACAGGGACCACACCCGGAAGGGCTTTGTAGCTGTGCTAGATGGGCCGTATTAAATTAAGAACAGTGAAAACCTCTGGAGAGAATCATGCATGAAAGGTCTGATTGATCTTACAAAAAATGACCAGTTAACTGCAAGGACAATGATTTATAGAGCGAAGAGATGAAGATGAGAAAACTGGTAGGAAGCTATTTAGTGACCCAGAGAAACATGCTGGTGGTTTGAACCAGGTAGCTAGTAAGACAGGTAGAGAAAAGTATTGACTACTTTATTTCAGAGATAGCACCTGTAGCTTTGTTAATAGTTTGGGTGAGAGAGAAGGAAAAGGAAAAAAGAAATCCATGACAGTGTTTTAGTCAGCTTTTTCATTGCTATGACCAAAACACTCCACAAGAACCACTCACACAAGAAAAGTTTATTTGGGGCTCAAGGCTTCAGAGGTCTCAGTCCTTCTACAGGCAACTCCATTGCTGTGAGCCCAAGGTGAGGCAGCACGTCACAGGTGTTATGGTTTGGGTGTGAGGCATCCCCCAAAAGCTCACATGTAAGACAGTGCAAGAAGGTTCAGAGGAGAAATGATCGAATTGTGAGAGTCTTAGTCCAATCAGTGAATTAACCCCCTGATGGGATTAGCTGAGTGGTAACTGAAGTGGTGGGTGTGGCTGGAGGAGATTGGAATTGGGGCATGGCTGTGGGGTATACATTTTATAACTGTAGAGTGGAGACTCTCTCTCTCTTCTTCCTGATGATGCCAGCTGCTTCCCTCTGCCATGCTTTTCTGCCATGATATTCTGCCTTACCATAGACAGAGTCAGCTGTCTATGTACTAAGACCTCCAAAACTGTGAGCCCTCAAATAAACTTTTCTTCCTTTAAATTATTCTGGTCAACCCTAAGACTTTATCTCACTCAATTAGAATAGCTATTATCAAGAACACAAACAATAATAGGTGTTTGCGTGGATGTGGGGAAAAAGCACACTTGTACATTTGCTGATGGAGTTGCGAATTGGTACAACCACTCTGGAAAGCAGTATAGAGATTCCTCAGAAAACTTGGAATGGACCCATCTTTTGACCCAGTTATCCCACTCCTTGGGCTATACCCAAAGGACTTAAAATCAACATACTATAATAACACAGCCACATCAATATTTATAGCAGCTCAATTCACAGTAGCTAGATTGTAGAGCCAACCTAGATGCCCCTCAGTAGATGAATGGATAAAGAAACCATGGTATATATACACAATAGAATATTATTCAGCCATAAAGAAGAATAAAATTATGGCATTTGCTGGTAAATGGATGGAATTGGAGAATATCATACTAACTAAAATAAGCCAATCCCAAAAAACCAAAGACTGAATGTTTTCTCTGATAAGTGGATGATGATACATAATGGGGGTGGGGGGTGGGGGAGTTAACAGAAGAATGGAGGAACTTTGGATTATGTAGAGGGAAATGAGAGGGGGGAGTACATGGGGTATGAAAGATGGTGGAATGAGACAGACATCATTACCCCGTGTATATGTATGATTACATGAATGGTGTGACTCTACATCATGTACAACCATAGAAATGAAAAGTTGTATCCCATTTGTGTACAGTGAATCAAAATGCAGTCTGTAAAATTAAAAAGAAATTAAAATTGAAAAAAAATAAATAAAAAAACATAAAATTGTTCTGGTCAGTTCTTTCAGTCACAGCAGTGAAAAGGCCGACTAAAACAATGAGGGAAGGGCCCAGCAAAGGGAAGTTACCCAGCTCATGTGTGGTTAGGAAACAAAAAGAAAAAGAAGAGGGAAGAGATAGGAAGGGCCACAGGGAAGACACACCCTTCCATGGCATGTCCCCAGTGATCTACCTCCTCCAGCCATGCCCCACTTGCCCACTCTAACCAGATTGGACTGATTAGGTTGTGGCTCTCATAATCTAACTACCTCACTGCTGAACCTTCCTGCCTTGACTCACACATGAGCTTTCAGGGACACTTCCTATCTAAACCATAGGAGATAGCCTCAAGGAGTTTGCTTTCCAAAAGAAAAAAAAAAAGAGTGAGATGATCATATCATACGCAGAGGGTGGCACTGATACCTGAAAGAGAATAGAAGAGTAGTTATTCTGTCTCTTCCATTTGAAATGCAGAAGTGGTAAAATGCCAAATAGGCCATTGACTGTAGGAATGTGGGTTCGAACACAGGGCAGGGCAGAAGATATTAATGCCCTGCACTCTTTCTCTCTCTGAACCTATCAGTAGTCCGTGAGAGCTTACTGTGTGCTCATGACATGTGTGGTCCTATGGTAATGAAAGAAGAATGGCATGGCTTCTACTCTCATGTAACAGCAGGTGTAGCTCTCATTATATTATAGGACATACATATTTGAGTGAAAAATAAGCAATATTCAGTGAAATGTTGAAATAGATAAAAACACTTAGAGATATTCAGAGAAAGCTATACTAGACTGGCCCCTGCCTAGAAGAACTCCGTTGTCAAGGATCCTAATGAAGGGGTTGACTCAGAGGAGGATGACGTTGGTAGAAACAACCATTCCACAACTGTATTAGTGCAGCTGTCAGTAGAGCAGTAGAATCAAGAACAAGTGAGAGTTGGCATTGCGATTTTAAGCATAAGAAGAAACATACTCTTTTCATATACTTGCTTTGCCCACATGTCAAAGAATAAAAAGGTAAAACTCTTTGAAATGTATTTTAAGACCTTATGTAAATAAAGCAGCAAAAACAACTGAATGTCTAAACATGACTTATAAAATCTGTTCTTGAAAATGTGTATATGTGTGAAGCCAAAGTAGATTCAGTTATTGATGGTTGTTGCATCTATCACTGGGTGTTGGAACAGACTGAGAGTCAGGAGTTAAAGATACATGAATTATGAACAGTTAGGAGTCGAAGGTCAGGAATCTTCTTAGGACATTCTGACAAAATAATAGATAAGTACCATTTGAATCATAATCTTGAATTGAATTATTTCCTAATGGGAAATATGCATTTCATTTTTCAAAAACAAATAATACAATTATTAGATTAATATCTGTAGATGTGGACACTGTAGATTCCTGCATATTTATATTTAGACTTATGTACATATTTAAAGCGAAAGATATAAACAGTTCAAACTCCAGGAAACCTGTAAGGAAATCCTTGGGTTTGAAGAGATCAAAAGTAAATATATCAGAAAAGTTATTGGTAATTCAGGTTTCCATTATTACATATTATTTGGTTATTGGTGAACTAAAGTAATAAAAACCTGTGTTCTTGAGGTGTTCTCTCACTCTATTTATGGAAAGCATAATGCCATATATAAAGTATTGGAACTTGTATTTAGGAAAAAAAATGTAGTTAGAGAAGAGTTATTGAGCGTTTCTACAGGTAAATCTGCTCTGTGAATGATAAGGAAGTCAGAACAATTTGCCAACAGATTGACAAAGCTAAACCGTAGGCATATCTGATCTGTCTGTGAGACCAAGATAGACCATGGGGTCTCCTCTATCTTTAATACAGGAAAGATGTGAAAAATGTGTTCTGGGCCATTGCTGGTGTTCTCATCTCAAAATACGTGTCTGTGAAAAATGCACTGGATACTCAGTTGAGATTGTGTGAAACATAAGAGGCAGTTCAAGGCACTTCAATAACGATCATCTTATAAAACTATCAGTGTGCTGAACCTTACTGCTACCATCACGGCCACTGTCATAGCATGGCTGAGGGTCTTCCTTACAGCATGTCATCCTCTCCACTTCCTGATCAATTCCAGGGATACATACATACTAGTGAGGAAAAACTCTTATATCTGGAATCAGCTCTCTGAGTTAGACATACAGTTAGTACACCCTGCCCTGTACCTCCAGTTACCTCCATGTAATTCAATTTTATTAAATAGGATTTAGCACAAGGCATTATTCTAACAAACAAAAGAATAATAGGACAAGTAAGACATGGTTTTCAAACCCAAGGAGTGGCCATCTAGTGGAAGAAACATTAATTATATAGTGCAGCATTTTAAATACAGAGGTTGGAACCATTCTAAATGGACCCTGAAAATGTCTGCTGTGAGAACATTTGGGCTAACCTGTAAGAGAGGGAAGTTTTTTATATGGACTGTGCAGAACAGAAACTTTATTCCAGGCTCAGGGAAGAGCAAATTAGAGAAAAGACTAATGGGCTTTCATTGAATTGATTTAACACAAAGGATGTTTGCATAAATATTCATTTTTTGGGGGGATGGCGGGTGTGCTGGGGATCAAACCCAGGGCCTTGTGCTTGCAAGGCAAGCACTCTACCAACTGAGCTGTATCCCCAGCCCTAAATATTTCTTTTATGAAAAAGAAAATTATTGAGAATCTGAACTCCTGAATTCCCATTCTCAGTGAAATTTAAAATGTCATTTCCACACACTGTGATCAACTTATTAAGGAGTACATGGTGATACCTATTGTGTGTGCCCTACTCTGTCATTCGTACTCAGAAATATATACCTGGGCACATTAATTCTTCCTGCCATTCATGCAAAACCAGTGTCTGGTTGCAACTGATGCCAAGAAATTTGCAGGACAATAGCTGTAGAGTGTTTCAGCCTAAAAACCTAAGTGCAACCAGAAATAAATCTTTTTCTTCTTAAAATTTTTGCTGAAGCCAGGCCTATTCAAAGAGATGTCACTTGCAAATGATTCAAATATTTTCATGGAAGATGTAATTTTTTTTCTACTAAAGTGTATTAATCATAATAACTTTAACGTCAGCCGGGCTATTGACATTTTCAAGTGAAAACCAGGATCATGGTACCTTTATTTCCAGTGAAATTCAACAAGACACAGTCTTTAATACCCACAGTATTTAAATAGTGTTGCATGTGAATATCACAAAAATATTTGCAGTTCTGTACAGACCTATGTTACCCCACCCTCACCTCTTGGCACATTAATTAACATCTCAACTGGAACTATTTGACTCTTCTGTTTCTTTTGTTAGAAGAGAATGTGAAAATCAGTGTTACAAACTGATACTCTGTTGACAGTGTTAGCTTCTGTAGTGTTGGGAAGACCAGTCTTGTTGCATTGCATTTGAAAGGAGTTAGGAGTGATTGTAAACTTGTTTACATTGAGAGATTGAAAACTACAGGGCAGAACTGTGCTTGGAACTGTTTCCAATGTCTGTTGGCATCACTGTACTATCCCAGGAGTACATTGAAATTAATTTTCCATCCTTAGCCTTAGTCCCTAAAGATTCTACCCAGGCAATGAGTCAAACTGTGAGATTCCTTTAAACGAATTTTTCCTAGAGAATGATCTGAGTTTAGAGTAGTACAAATGTAATGTGGCAAAACACAGCTGTTACATACAATTCTTTTCTTTCTTAGTCATTTTGGAAAAATTAACAGGAAATGGAGATGCTATTATACCTACCTCCTCTTTATAGCACAGGAGAATGGAGGACAGACAATTCCATCCATGACTTTGTACAGATAATGTTCTCACCTCTCAGCTTGCCAGGTGGCTCCATGCTTAGTTCCCTCTAATTTACAAGCTCATCAGTGGTTTTCCAGTCTTCTCTCAGGTGGCATTGTGGGGTCCATAGGAATTCAGACTCTCACACACCAGGGGTAGATCAGGGTGTGCTGTGATGAGGAATCCTTGCTTGGGGTACACCTGATCTTCACATGTACTCTCAAGGCAGGCTCAAGCCATACTGATGGGGGAAGAAGTTCATGAAGAACTGGTTACTCTTGCTAAGCTAAAGTTAGGACAGTGGATGTGTGGATCAGCAGAGGCCAGGTTCTCAGGACAGTCAGACCTACTGGGAGAGGAGGATGCATAGCATACACCAGGAAAGGACAACCTAGCATAAGTCAGGACATAGACCATTCCTTACCATCTGTGGGACCTTGAAAATTCCATTTCTGAATTTTCTGATCCTCATATCTCTTGTCTATAAAATAAAGAACAATAATTCTGTCTTACTTGCCAAGATTGTTGCAAGTATATTGCCTGAGCAATTGGTTTGAAATGACGGTCTATTAAAGTATAACATACTAGTCTAGGATCTGTTTCCTAGAACATATCTAGCCATCTTGAGATTCAAGTACATTTGTGTTATAGGTCCCCTTTTTCTCCAGTAGGATGTATGTGTTTGGAAGCTTCTATATGCTGTGATTGAACTTTTCAGACTTTCTCAGCTGGGACCCTAAGTCATCTATTTAATGAAATTAATTCTAGAATGGCACCATTTACATCCATCCTTAGGAGAATTGAGAAAAATAGTCACTCAAATCCTGTTTTCCATTCTCTGCTTGGGATGAGAAACCCTGCTGAGACAGTGTATAAGACAGGAAATAGCTCTTAATGAAAAAGTTTAAGGAAACCTCCAAATCAAGTGAAAGTTTGAAATATTTCATTTTATAGCCCCTTGTTTGGGATATTTCAGAGTATTACACTAAAATTATGGATTAGCTTTCACATTGTGTCCCATTATATGGAGAGCTACAGCAGAGAACTGCAAATGTTAATATTATACTAATTACCAAAGAACCAAGAACTTTTAATAAGCTCTAATAACTACTTTTAAGTGTTTAATAAAAAAGGTAGCTAAACTATAGAATTATTTCATAATGTCAGATTATTTTCTTAGTAAACCAAGCAAATAAACTGATTCCTATCTTTGTGATACAAATTCAGTTTTACTTTTATTTTGCTAAGAAATTCTTGGTGTTCATTCTCGGAATATTAAGGCATTTTGCTGGATGTCTTTATGTACCTATTGATGTTTTTGTCTTCATGAAACTTTGTCCACAGATGATGCATGAGTGTGCATTTGTGCATTATGTTTATGTAAGGATCATAAACTCAATGCTGGAAATGAAAAGTTTGGAAAAACCTAAAGGCCAGTGATACCTTAGTTCATGATCATCAACAGTACTTGGCATTTGTTCTCATGTCGTTTCTGCATTCATTTTCTACTTTAAGTTTATGGATTTTATGATGGTATAAAGTTCAAAGAGAAACAGTAATTTTAAAAATGCCCAGAGAAAAACCAAATACAATTTTAATGAAATTTTTCAGAAAAATATCATGAACTGTAAGATATTGCTATACAGAGGCTCTCTAAGCATCACCTGGGAACTTGTTGGAAGTTCAAATGATCAGGTCCTACACACATGCACTGAGTTCCAAACTCTGGAGTGGAGCCCAGGATCTGATTTAATACACCCTACAAGTGATTCTGACCAAGTTCAATTTTGAGGAGCCCACTTCTTGGACACCACCTCCCCCTCTCACCTAAATGAGCCCGTCTTTCTAGTTGAAATCAAAAGCATCAGCATTTAAACACCACATTTAAGTGAAATTCTGAGTGGGGAAGAACTCCCAGTTCACCCTGAAAAACCCGATATTGCATTTCTCTGATGTTTTTACTTGGGAGCGGGAGGATGCCCAGGAGACGTGAATCCAGCAGGGATTATGATTACGACATGACCAATAGGTGGGGCTACTGTTAACAGTCACTTCATGTAGAAAACTCAGGGTTCCGTGATCTAAATCTTGCAGGTGAGATGTCATGGTGTTTAAAGCACCAAGTACTGCTATAAATACACTTAGTAAATGTGAGTGCATTAGTCAGCTTTGCATCATTAAAATAAAATACCTGTCACGGGCAACTTATGAATAAGAGGAGTTTTATTTAGCTTGTAGTTTTGGAGGTTCAGCGGCATGCTGCCTCTGTCAGCTTAGTTCTGGTAAGGACCTCTCATGGCTGATGGTAGATGGCAGAGGAAAGATCACATCTCCACCCAAGAGTACAGAAGAGATTGGTGCCCCACAGTCCTTTAGGAGGGCATAGCCACATTGACCTAAGGACCAGTATGACTGCACTGGACACCAAGTCTCCCATCACAGTGGTGAGTTCTCAAAACACACCTGAACCATAGCAACAGGTAGAACAAGTAGGAAGTTCATATTCAACCTTATGATTTTTAAACAATAATTAAGGATTAATTCATATTATTATTCATGCTAGTCAAGCAAACTTGAGAAGTTTTTCAGTATTTTCCATCAGATCCTTGGGAAGCATAGCAAATGATAACAATTGTCTGGCAAATGCTCCTAGTATATTTGTAGTGAAAAGCAGACTTCACCCAAATGTGTCATATATGTAAATTCTCCATAAACTGTCGGAAAGCAATATTTATCCTATAGAAAGTAAGGATTAAGGAAATTAACAAAAGGACTTGAATGACTGAAAACACATACTGTCTTCTGATCAGTAAATTTTCTGTATTATGAATATTTACCAGGACATTTACAAATAAGACAAGAGATGCTAAAAGAAAAAAAGAAAAAAAAGTACATTCTACTACCTAATGTGTACTTGGATTTCAGAAATATGGTTCACACATTAGCAGGTATCATCCCCATTAATCGATTTCAGGAAGACTCTTCATTACCACTGACAGGTCAGTCACCATCTGTGGACATTGCAGTGTATTCCCATGACCTGATGACCTTTGATTGTATTGGGATTTTAGTGGGTGAGAAAGTCAGTTTTTGTTGGTGATGTTGTTTTATTTGTTTTTGGTTGCTTTTGTGCTGAGATTGAATCCTGGGGCTTTTTATCACTGAGTTACAATCCCAGTCCTTTTTTTTTTTTTTTTTATTTTGAGACAAGGTCTTGCCAAGTAACTGAGGTTGGCCTCCACCTTGCTATCCAGCCTGCTGAGTCTCTGGGATTATAGATGTGGGCCACCATGCCAGCTTGAAAAAGTGTTTTGAAAAGTTAGGAACTTGAATCGGAAGGGCGTCCAGAAAATTATTTCTGAATCAGTCTTCCCTGCTGCCTTTCTCTCTCTCCCTTCCTCCCTTTCTTTTCTTTCCGTCTTTTTTTTTCTCTCTTTTTCATGTTTTTTACTGACAGTTGAACCCAGGGCCTCACACTAGCAAGTGCTTTACCTTCAAATTACCTACATCTATAGCCAAAGGGTAAAAAAACTAAAGTGCTTTATTTAAAAAAAAAAATCAGACTTCATAAATCTGTCTGGTAAATGTGGAAATTTTTCCTTTTATAAAAATAGAGGGAGAGAGAAAAGGAGAAGGAAAGCCAACTGGATATATGTTAGTAGAAGTATATTTTTTAAAGTAGCAGTTTCTTCATTTTTACCTTGCTTTTTTAATACTTAAGTGTCTTAGGCAGTGGACACTTTTTAGCATGGAATAGGTTTGTAAAATGCCTTCTTCAACCTAGCCATCACAGCACTAATAGGCTTCACATCTGTTTATATTCCCTGAAATGTGAGCATTTTGACAGAAAACACTGTTGATGAGCTTTAATAGGAAAATGTCATTCCAAGCATATGAAAGGATATAAAAGCAAAACATGTTAAGAGACAATAAGGCTGGAAATAGTTTTCCATTGCTGTAAGAATTCAGAAGTAATTTCAAGACAAAGAAGGAATGAAAACTTCCTCCTTCCTCTACCTTTGCCCCCAAAACACCAACTTTTCTCACCTTACTTTGATAATACTGATATCATCCTTTACCAGTGATGAGTTCTGCTTCCTCAGGTGTTGAAGTATAACATCAGAGAAGCACGCCAAGGCAACCATATGAAGCAGGTTTTATTTAAAAGTAATAATACAGACTTCTCTCAGGAGGGAGAAGGGGGCCATGACTGATGTTCTAGAGTCCCAAGAAGTGAGCGCACCCTACATCTTTTATAGGTTAAGGTCTCTTTTGTTCTCCAGTTCTCTCCCCCCTTATCTCTCCTTCTGCCTATGTGACTAGGCATGGTTTTGTGGGTGACATAGCAAAAGGTGAGCAGACAAGTGATTCAGGCAGGTAAGGGCCCAGAGGGCATTAATTAGCAGTTCCCTGCCTGTAATCCTTGATAAGAACAGGTAAATTTGGTAAACAATGGGCTCCAGAGATCCTTGACATTCCATTCTCCCAGGGGTATTCGCCAGCTTCCAGAGGCAGATGACTTTCATGGTCTCCATTTCCTTGATTTGACAGAATCCTCTATTTCTACACTGCCTGTCCCCAATTCTGGCTTCAATACCAGTCCACTGGCTTGAAGTTCTGCCTGACCCCAAAGTGAGATCTATTGTTTTTAAAGGGACTGAAAAACTGTGAGGGTTTAGGAAGAAATGAGACAACAACATATGTTTGATTTTGTGGTTCTGAGTTTGCATTTGCCTCTGGCTTTGCCATTCCAAGAGGAACTTCTGCTTCTTCATCTTAAGTCCAAAGCACCATCTTAATTTAAAATGTATGAGATTTGCCCTGATGTGCTAGTTCATCCATTTCTATTCTCAACGAAATCAAGACTCCTAACTTTCTCAGACACAAAAGGATGAATTGTGAGTACCAGGTGAATTTCCAGGCATCAACATCCCAACAAAACCAAACAAAGACAAAATAACTTTGAAAGCAAATGTAGGCTAGCATTAGAGAAGAGCTGTTTATTTCTGATAGTAGTGATAGGCCTGAGACCTTGATTGCTTCCTTTTTTCTTTAATAGAGAAGCAATTCTGAAGCTTTTACATGGAGATGATCACTAGGAAGCTTGTTGAAATGCAGATTGTGATTCCTCTCCCCTGTGCTGGGACTTGACATTTTGCATTTCTAGCATGCAGCAGATGATGGAGGCTGCTGACCCCAGGCTGTCATTGTGTCCAAAGGGTCTACACTTTCTCAGGAGAAAAGGGCCTTTTTATACCTTCTCAGAGGTTACATAGAACCAAGGCAGGAAACCAACTGAGGGCAAATATAATTTCTAGTAAGTCTTCATATACAACAACCTATATCTGAACCTTGGTTTCCTCTTCTACAATTTGAGTGATTGGAAATTTCCTCATATGTTTTATGATTCTATTAGGCAATAAAGAAAGACTCAAAATGAATGAGTGAAGGAATGATTGGATTTTGAACTGCCAGATTATTTATCAAGGAGTGGTCTTCATTCTATTGGGGGGTTGGGCAGGGGGAATATTTGAGTCATTTTATGAGCTTCATGCAGAGCAGAAGGTGCCAAATGTCATCTAAGAGAATGAGTTTGGAGGAAGGAAATGTGGTGGCCTGGCAAGGCAACATTCCACCTGTTAACTCCAGGTGGGAGAGCCTGAACTGAAGCTGAGCCCAGTCCACAAGGCTGAGTTTTTTGTTTTGTTTTGTTTTCGGTAGTTACAACAGTGATTGCTTGGAAGATGAAAATGAATTTCCTGGGTCTCGGTTTCCAGTTGGTTTTAACAAAGTTAACAGTTTTGATAGTTTTAACAGGGTTACCATTCACAAGACTGACAGCTGGGTCACAGAATGGAGGCTTGCAAGAAGCAGAGTGAGGTCACGAGAGACCGAAGAATAAAGAAAGGTGGTAGAAGACCGGGTTGTGTATCCCAGTGGTTAGTACATTGCAGAAGGATTGTTGACTTTGGGCACACTAGAAGAAAAGGGCCCGCAGTCAGAGAATGGAATGCTTAAAATTATGGTTTTGAAAGGGTAACTGCTGCCAGCAATGCCAAGTTCTAGATATGCCTGCCTAAGTCACGGGCTGTCACTTCCCTGCTCCCGGTAGTTACAGTCATGATGAAGGTGTATAAAAGAAGGCCAGCACTTACTACTTTGAAGATGTGTTTTCTAATTGGGACCAGATTTAAAACTGACATAGGTCTTCTGTGAACCCAATTACTTCACTTGAACATGTGTAAATGACATGCTAACATGTTCTAATATTTGACAGAGCTAACTGAAGTTTCAGCCAAACAGGTGATAAGAAGTTAAATTTTAAACCCTGGAAAATTAGGTCAGTCAACCATGTAAAAACAAGACTTAATAAGCAGCAGATGACATTTTGTCCAACTCCATTAGATTTTGCAGTGCAAAGAATAATAGGCAGTACAAATCCTGTACTTGCTGTCTGTGAGGGGCTACCTGGGTCCTCCCCATGAGGAGCTACACCTTTTCTGCAGTTGAGGTCAAGTGGAATGCCATCCACAGCAGAGGCAGTCATTAGCATCACAAAAGAGAGTGGAAGAGTTAGGTTTCACGTACAGAGAGCGAAAAATCCATGTAGTATATCTTAGAATAATATTTTACCACCTCATGCAGAAGTGTTGAGCACCTTATCAGCTACAAAAATCTGTTCTTTCTCAATGCTGAGTCTACATTTCCAGTGAACTCAAGCAAATGTTCCTGCTAATCTAGACACATTTTATGAAGTCCCCATCTCTTGAAGGTAAGGAAGTTTGTAATGGAATACGTGGGGTGAAGATGTAACTATTACAGTCATGTAACTTCTTTCAAAAACATTGCCTTCATCATATCCTTCCTAATCCTCTTTCAAGTTGAGTATCCATTGTGTATTTACAGGATATTCATATATGTATACATAAACCATAATAAGTGGTCAAATTTAATACATTCACCCTTTCATATATATATGTGTGGGTGTGGGTGTGGTGTTTTTTTTTTTTTTTTTTTTTTGGTCTGAGGATTGAACCCAGGGGTCATTAACCACTGAGACAAATCTCCAGCCCTATTTATTTTTATTTTGAAACAGGGTCCCACTAAGTTGTTGAGGCTAGCTTTGAACTTCTGATCCTTCTGCCTCAGTCTCATGAGACTCTGGGATTTTAGGTGTGCATTACTGCACCCAGCTTTGATTTTATTTCCACTACTAAGAAGGTATATATCTCCATTAAAAAAAGCCACATACTAATTTGTATCTATTCCTTTAAGACTAGATACTCCTGTGGTATACGTTATCAATTTATCAAACATTCTCTTATCATTCAGAAGCAAAAACAAGAACTGTATTGGTCTTTATTTATGAAGCGAAAATACTAACAGCTCGCAGAGAGGTAGATAAGCTGTCCTAACATGTTGGATTTGGGTCAGACCAGCTCAACTTAACTTGCTCTATAACTCTAGTTCTCAGGTTCACAAAGCAGTGATAGAAATGTGTCCTCTAGAGTAACTTTGAGCACTCCAGACCCTGAATGTGGAACATCTCTCATGGGACCTGGCTCTGTACTCAGTGCCCGACCTTACAGAGAACTCTTTACATTCATGACTTTGGGTCACATTACACTGGGCACTGAGGAGGCTTCCTGGATTTAGGAGGCATTATTCTTTCCTTAGAGAAATCACTCTCACATGGAGGAAAATTTTAACTTTCATATACTCTAGCATATATGTGCTGAGTGCTGACTCATGGAGGGCAGTGGCCAGGTTGTCGTGAGTACCCAGTGGACAAAACAGGCAAGGCTCTTCAACTCCTGGAGCTTATGTTCTGAAACCTTGAGTTCTTGTCCATTGACAGGACTCACAATTTACATTGACCATTATTACTCTTCTATGAGTAATGTTGGCTCTATTCTTCAGGTATGGGTTTATTATATCAAGAATGAAGCCAGGTATGGTGGTGCATGCATGTAATCCCGGTGACTCTGGAGGCTGAGGCAGGAGGATCACAAGTTCAAGGCCAGCCTCAGCAAGTCAGTGAGCCCTTAAGCATCATGGCAAGAGACCGTGTCCCAATATAAGAAAGAAAAACAAATAAATCAAAAGAAAGAAATGAAAATGAAGACATTAGACAAAGGACTTGTCTAGCATTCAAGAGGCCTAGGTTCAATCCCTAGTGGGGAGGGAAAAGGGGATGAAAATATTTGAAATTTAGAAAGGTATCGCTTACTCAAGAGAACATATCAATTATTATAAAAGAAATTGAAGTAAGGGTGTCCATGAATATATTTTTATATTACTTGCATATTATTTATTAGTTAATTTTTTGTTTTGTTTTGCAGTACTGGGATTGGACCCAGGGTCTTGTATGTGCTGGGCAAGTACTCTACTACTAAGCTCCATTCGCAGCTCACTTGCACATTATTTTTTTTTTTCAGAATGCTTCTTACAGTATGTGACATTGTGACTATTTCATAAATTTATTATGGAATTAAACCAGAAAGACTTGAGGTTCTTCATAATTGGCAAATCCGAATAGAGGAAATATTTCCTGGCAGCTTGCATGAAAATGTAAAGAGACTTATTTGAGGCTTTTCCAAGGACTGAATTGAATATTTTTGAGGAAACTGCATCTCAGAGACAGAGGAATTACTGAGACTCCACTGTGTTTTCTAGGTCATCTCAAACAGCATCCCAAAGAGAAAGTGAAAGTGTCCTTCAAATAGAGATTAGCATCATGACAAAACTGTGTGTCCTCTCAAGCGGTGACCTACAGCAGACATAAACAGGGTTACGTGCTATGTGGTGCTCGCCAGAGAAGCATTTATGATAACCAAAATGGTGCAAAAATCTCTCTGAGAATGTGGCCTATAAAACTGATTATGTTTTTGCAAGTTATTCCATCTACAAGCAATATGCATGAAATATGTTTTGTTAAAATAAAGGAAATTGAATTCAAAGTGTGCACTAAAAATTATCCTATCAGCAAGAACATCAACCTAGAAAATTGGATGCAGTGATTTCTCATATTTCATATTTTAACATTTCCCAATATTATGGAACATTTCTTCTATTCATGAATCTGCTTGCCAATGCTATAAGTTTGTATTATTTTTTAACTTTTTGAGTTATTTGGCAGATAGGGTAGGCTAGGGGTAGGTGGACTGGAGTGTATGCATGGCATTAAATTTGGATCAAGTCAGGGAGTAGGAACTCTGAATGACACGATTATTTTCCAAATGACTGGCCGATCAATAGAAACAAAATTAGAGGACAGAACTCTGAAAAGGCCAAAGAAAAAACATCCACACCTATTTGTGAAAAAAAATAATTTGGTTCACAGACCAAGCAGTGTTTGCTTCTCAGGATTGAGTGACAGAGCAGACACCTTTCCTCTGTGTGGTCTCTTGGCCACCTCTGTCAAAGGGTTACATCATTGAGATCAAATTGTCCTTCACAGGCTTTTTTTCTAGTTTTGTGTTATTAAAATACACATAAGGACACTAATTAAAGAAAATTAGAAGACAGCAGAATATGCCTAAGGAGGTGTAAAATGGTCATGTCCTGATGGGGTGGTGATGTTTGGATCTGATTCCTCCTGAGTGTTTTCACAGTGGGGTGTCTTTTGTCAGCTCTGAAGTAAGAAGCTGCCTGGGTAGGGGACTCCTGAAGCAGGACAGAGAATCTCACCCCTCTCCTCCAGGGACGTCTCAGTCCCAGTACTGCTCTCATTACTAGTAAACACCCAAGGGCCATATCCACAGATGTCAGGCTATCCTACCCATCCAGTCCAAACAGAGGGAAAAAGAGGATGACAATAATCCATTTTTAAATTCCCTACTGTTTTATTGGAGAGACCTATAGGGGAAACTTACAGATTTTGCAAATGTAGGAGTTGCAGAAATCTTGAAGAGACAGCATAAATGAACAAAGTCCTCCATTGACATTTCTCTCCAACTCAGACTCTTGGCTTCCTTTCTCTGACCTCCTCATGGGCGTGAGCATTCTCCAAACTCAACAAATTTTTATTGGAATTCCACACCTTGAATTCCATATATCACGGCTTATAATAACATCTTTCTTCCTCTTAGCCTGTTTTATTTCTTCTTCACACTCTGAATGAATGAACAAATAAGATGCATCTCTCAGTTATTTTAATGACTAGTGTACTAATTTGCCCCCTTTGAATAGGCATCTAGGAGGTTATATTCAAAATTTCTTAATAGCTTCATTTTAATTTTTATTACTAATTAAGACAGTTGCTTTTTCATCCTACATGCAGAATATGAAATTTATTAAAATAGCATAACATGTGTCATTGTACATTTTTCTCATTGTCTTCTACCATCTTGTCTCTAAAATATGGACATCTTTTTTTCTGTGTTCATCTCTTTGTTCGCTATTTTCTAATCACCTGAAATATTTGAATGTGGACACCCTATTGTTACTTCTACTGTCAGTCACTCAGGTGCTTCAAAAAAAAAAAAAAGGAAAGAAAAATTTCTATGTCTAATTATCAAAATTAAGCACACACATGACATGAAAAATAATAAGTCTACTGGAGAAAGCCCAGTAACATAACAACCAAAGCATACCCAAGTTAGAAGATAGAGACACCCAAGAGAAAGTTAATGACTCACAGTATAATAGATGGAAACTTGTTGTCCTGATTCTTTTAAAAATCTAACAAGTCAGAGTTTTCTCTACTCCAGACTAAGTTATCTCCATCATGTACTTAACATTCATGTGTCCATCAGATTTTAAAATACGTTATTCTTTGTGAACTATGAAACAAAGGCCCAGAGTCTGATCTTTGTGAGGGAAGAAAAATGAGATTTTGAGTTTAGCTCATTTCTAGGTGGGCATTATGTAACCTCTCCTAGTGCGGCTCCTTTGTTTTCATTTCCTAATTTGTATTTGAATCTTTACAAACACAACAAGGGCTGGGGTTGTGGCTCAGTGGCAGAGCACTTGCCTAGCATGTGTGAGGCACTGGGTTCGATTCTTAGCACCACATATAAAAAAAATAAAGTCAATCAACAACTAAAATATGTATTTAAAAAAAACAACAAAATAATGAGCCTTAGAGGCATAGAGTGCTGCAGGTATAGCTCAGTGGTAGAACATTTGCTTGACATTCACAGACTCTGGATTTAATCCCCAGAACTGCAAAAATTAAAAACGAAATTTTTAAAAAAGAGATAGAATGGAAGAAGCTATGGGTACATATTAGCATATATCTGATAAGGGAATTGTATACACAACAGATAAATAATTCTTAAATGTCAACAACAGAAAAAACAACTCCATCAGAAGTGGGGGAAATCTTAGACATTTCTTCAATGAGTGTATACAAATGGGTAACGTAAAAGATGGTCATCGTTATTGTTCAGTAGGAAAATGTTTTTCAAAGCCATATGAGATGCCAGTTCCTACCCACTGGGATTGAAACACAAATGATAACAAGTATCAGTGAGAAAATGGATTAATTAAAGCTCTTATACATTGCTGGTGCGAATATTCCCACAATGCTGTAGCCACTGTGGGAAGTACTTTGACAATTCTTCAGAAGTTAAACATGGAATTACCATATTCCCCAGCAGTTCCCCTTCTAGGTACTTACCTAAATGAAATGCAAACAGATATCCAACCAAAAATTTAAAAGCCAGTGTTTTCCATAGCATTATTCATAATAGCCAAAGAGTGGAGATAACCAGAATGTTAGTTTGTTGGTGAGAAGACAAATAACTGTAGAGTTTTTACACGAAGATTATTATTCAGTCATTATAAAGAGTGTATACTGATAAATACTGCAGTATGGGTGGATTTTTAAATCATTATGCTAAGGGCAAAGGGCTCCTCATAAAAGATCACATATTATATGCATCCATTTATATGAATAATCAATTCTGCAGAGACAGAAAGTAGATTAGTTTTTGCCTAGAGCTGAAGGTGAGAGGTAGAGGGAAGTTGGGGAGAATTAGAGTATCTGCTCATGTGGATAGGGTTGCTTCTTGGGGTAATGAAACTGTTCTAAAATTTATTATGGTCATGGTATACCCTAGAACAGCTGAGAATAGGTGAATTTATTAAAAACATTGAGCTACACATTTCAAATTGGTAAATTGTTTGGTATATGAATTATACCTTAATAAAGATATTTCTTAAAATGGTACTGCACACATACACCAAGAGACAGGCATGTTACAACCAATATTTTGATTAGTTTCTGGATGTCTTGTGGGGATGAATATAAAAAGGGAAGAATGAGCCTTTCACATGATGTTATAGCAGTTATACCTAAAATTTTATAAGCCTGGTATAATTCCCCCAAAAGTCTTTTGCCTTTTCTAGAAGATGCTTATGTTTTAAGTTTTCTCATACTTTGATCATCAAGAATTACTAACATGTTATCAAGGAATAAGAATCATTATGACATACACATAACCTAGAAAATTTTGACTGAATTCCTTTGAAAATGTATTTACTTTGACAACTTCAAGGTCTGAACTTCTTTTTCTGCCCTCTCTATTGTCATTGAGTTCTAAATTCTAAGCTCCCTCTGAACATTTCAATTTTAATGTCTTAATTTTGCATTCCTTAACTAAATAAACCAGTATAGCATTACTTAATTTTTCAGATGTAGATTATAGTTCATTGTAAATTTCTTTGCATTCCCAAATAGCTGCCTCCAGAGCGCCTACCCCATCAATGATTGAACTGTCTCCCCAAACTCAATAGATGGGGTTAGATGTATGCAGACCCTATAAACTCCTTACCCTTCCCAAATCAGTCATCAGGAACCATGGACTTTCTCTTGACAGTTATCCTAGTTTTTCACTGTGTTGTAGGCATTGCCTAAACTTTGGTCTCATTGGCCTTTTCCATTTAACGGCTCTTCAGTGTTG
Source organism: Sciurus carolinensis (assembly GCF_902686445.1). Taxonomy (NCBI): domain Eukaryota; kingdom Metazoa; phylum Chordata; class Mammalia; order Rodentia; family Sciuridae; genus Sciurus; species Sciurus carolinensis. The sequence continues at coordinate 16,469,865 of NC_062217.1, read as the reverse complement.
GCACATCACTTAAACTCTCTGAATCTGAAAATAGTCATTTCTTTTCTTCCATCCTATTAGCGCCATTATGAGAACCAATTGATATACCAACAATTTAAGGGTTTCTATTTTGAAAATTTAGACGAACTTGTTATGAAGATCATTACATTTCATTTAGTCTTTTTACATAGTAAGTGCTTAATAATTATTCCATTTAACAAAAATTACAGCCATATTGATTAACAGGGAAAACAGGACCAGAAAGAAATCAGAATAATAAATGTAGGCTAAGGGGTAATGAGGATCAGCATAATTTAAGATAAAACCTGGGTAAGAAGTGAAGGCACAGTTCTCAAATATGTCAGGGTTGTGTCATGGAGAGAGGTGGAGAGATTTTCTAATTAATCACATGTTACATCTATACTTGAATTTGTCAACAATAATATTTAACACATATACGGCATACTGTATTCCACTCTGTGTTGTTTTATATGTGTTAAAGACAGTTACACTCAATCATCAGGACATCCTTCAGTTAAAGGATCTCTATGTATGTCATTTAATAATGATGGGTGGAAAATAATGAAGTAAAAATTTAGGAGAATATATAAAAAATAATATGGGGTATCATAAAAAATTTTGAAAGATTATTACATTTTTATGGTGTAGCCCAACTTTTCAGGAGAGGTTCCATTTTGGAGCTACCATTTTAATAATAGCTAACATTTAATAATAGCTAACTTGATCTATGTAATGCGTGGGTAGATACATAGAGTGTATATATGTGTAGAATTCATACATATATTTGTACCATTGTTAATTCTTGCCTATGTCTTTCTCAATAAGAATTTTTGTTTGTACATATTGAAAAGAAGGAGCAGAATTGCTAGTCTCTCCCACCTATCTTTTATAAAATCTTTTAATGTTGAAATACAGCTTATCTACCAATTAAATTTGGTCCAGTGGTTGAGCTGCTAGTTTCAGCTTAATTCCTTCATTTGTTCCCCTTTTATTCAAGCAAAGTGCCATTTAATTTATGGCTTCTTTTCTCTCCCTCTAGCCTAAGCTTCTTAGAAAATAAATGAGGCTATAAGTCCTCATTTAGCCCTTCTTAGTCTGTGGATTCTGGCTGAGGATTTGAATCTTGTCAGTCATTCACCAGGCTATTCCTGTAGGTCATCATGCTCTCCTCCTGCTCTGTCGATTTTCTCTTTGTAGAAACTTGTAAAGGTGTGTTAAAAGGAGTTTTGATATTGGAGTAGCCACATATTTTAAATGAGAACCAGTCTCTTAGAACACCATGCGATTCATACACACTTTGGCAACCATGAAATGACTTGGAAAACAACTGGGGATTGAGGAGGGCTTCTGAAACCTCCCCTTGGTTGTCATGACTCTACTCCAATTGGAGAGCATGGCCGAGGGCCTCTGTCCCATTGTGCATCCACTGAATGCATATGTTAGGCAATGGTGCCAACTTACTCCATGTGATTTCTTCACTTGGCATAGTTTTTGATTTAGGTAAATATTAATATAGGGTCTGTTTAAATTCCTGTGGACACACAAAGAAGATATACAGTGTTAGAATTCTTAGCTAACAAGGGATACTGCCAAATGATAAAATATTAATTCTATTACTTTGTATGCAGATATGTGAGAACTAGAAGCAATTACCCTGACTCTAATTGCTTCATAGATGAATACAATTATGATGTTACACTCATTCTGTCTGTATTCTCAGTATAAAAAAAAAATCCACATAAGACAGTCAGAAATTTCATTTAAAAGTAAACCTTACCAATGTGAAATATATTAAGGCAATAAACCAAGAGATTAAACTTTCATAAACAGTAAGAGCTCATTGTTTTGTAAATGAGTGTATAATAATATCTTTGCAGCTCAAATGAAACCATAAAACTGACTGGGGCCCTCACTTTTTTTCGGCAAACTTTTGATTTATCTTTTTAATCTGTTCTTAGCATTGTATAGCAATTAAACATTGGAAATGGGCTCTAGTCTTCTTGCCACATTGCTCTTCTCCCATTTCACTTCTGTCATTTCTTTTATAATGACAAGCAATTTAGAGGAACAAGAAACAATTAGAATATAAGTAGCTCCTGCTGTTACAGGTGTTTTCTACTAATGAATAAAAATGACTGGGATTATAGAAAGGTGAGATTTAAGGAAAGATCTCTTTGGGGAGTTGGAAGATTTAAAGATTTGTTGGCAAAATTCAGAAATTGAGTATAGATTTCCAAGTCAGTTATATCAGGGGAATTTGATAGAATATGAGTTAGTTCCTACAAGTACTTATATTTGTAGGTGGGCCAAATGAAATTCCCCCTTTAATACAGAAGTTTTCCAACTTTAGCGTGCATTAGAATTGTCTGGGAAACACATTCATGGGCCACAGCCCCAGAGTTACTGATTCAGTAAAACAGGGCTAAAGCTAAAAACCCACATTTCAACAAGTTCTTGGGTGTTGCTCATACCTCTGATCCAGGCACCGCACTTTGAGGACCACTGTCTAATAGAAGGCACTGAGTTTTACATTTGTTCTGTCTACTTTCCCTTGGAAAAAAACTTACAATGCTTGAGAGGAACACTCAATGCAATGAACTATGGCACTGATATGTGTAGACTTAGGTAGCAGTAGATTCACTTGGGGTACACAGATACACAGAGAATCAAATGTCTCACCTAAGGTGGTATAATCGAACAATACTGGACACCCAAGGGTAGTCATTCCCTTCCATTTCAGTGCTGCATTCTCTGAAGTAAGCTGTGTCTACCCAAATGGAGTTTCTGGGACATTGATCATTTCCTTAAAGGCAACAGTTAAAAGAAATATAATTTTAATTATGAGTCTGAATTAATGGGAGCAGACGAATAACTCAGACAACACAGTAGTTATGAAATTGAATGGGCCACCAAGAATCAAACTACAATACAACACAGGCCAAAGGGTTCTCGGGTTTTTAAAAACCTCAATTCCAAATGTTAACAGTTTATTCATCAAAGAGTAGATTCATTTAAGTTATGAGAAAGTAATACACATGTAGTATACATTTATACAGCCTACAGTTTTATCTGTAAATTTAAAAAAAAATTTAAATATAAATATAATTCTACAATATTATACAAAATGTACTACTTCTCATGAAGCTCACTCTTGTATTGTTCAGTGTTTATTCCAGTCTTTGAGAAAACAAGACTCCACATGTTGATTTAACAGGAACATAGAAAAGGAGGGGGAGAAGTTATGTAAATTTTAGGAGTCAGGATAATTTGCAAGTGTGCAGAAATAACAGTTCTGGATGGTGTGATTTAAACAAGGGGCCTGTATCCCAAACAACTCTCATCCAACTAACTTGTCCCTGGAATGTGAGCCAAAATATTCCAATCCGTATTTAAAGTCTTAATTCCCATCGATAGATATAATCGATGGTTACTAAGCCAAGCTTCAAACTTAATACATGTTCACTAGGAAATGCATTTAATTAACTTCCCTGGAGAGCCAAGTTTTTCTCCTAAAAGTATGAAAGTATAAGTTTATTCAACAGCTGTTTATTGAGCACTTTCTTTATGTAAGACACTCTTCTTAGTGCTTGAGCTAAGTCAGAACAACCAAACAAAAATCGCTGCCCCTTTGAGGCTTCCCATTTGGGGAGAGTGTGTACAGGAACCCATAAACAGTAAAATCACTGTGAAGAGACAAAAGTGGGAGCAGGTGGGTCAGTTAGGGGACATTGGCAGATGAAACACCCATCTTCTCAGGCTATTGACAACAGGATTTATTGGTGGTCAGGATGGAGGCTGTGCATGCAAGGGCATAGGAAGCGACCCTAAACTTATCCATTTAAAAAGGAAAAATGGAGTGTTTTCACCTGTTCTCCCTGCTGCAACTCTGAAAAGGTATCACTCTTCTCACTACTCAGCTAATACTCCTTCCCGCTTCTCCCACTCCTCCTAACTAAATAGATGGGATTCTCTTCTGAGTCAGATGGTTACCTTCTTTTCCCTGAAAAAAAAAAAAAAGGCAGCTCCCAGAATCAGTGACCATATACATTTTCATTTCTAATGTTGTGAATCAAGATTAATTTATAAGCTGCGATTAGTGAGTTATTTTTTTTTAATTAAGAATGCCTTAGCCAAGCGTGGTGGCACATGCCTGTAATTCTAGCAGCTCAGGAGGCTGAGGCAGGAGGATCACGAGTTCAAAATTATCCTCAGCAACTTAGCAAGGTGCTGAGCAACTCAGTGAAGTCCTGTCTCTAATAAAATACAAAAAAAGGCTGGGCATGTGGCCCTGAGTTAAAAAAGAATGCCTTTAAATTCAGTTTTCATAATGATATAAGTATCTTGCTTCACACATTAGAGTTTTAAGAGCCATGGTTTGAAATAAGGATGTCTTCGACCTTTGTCAACTTTAGGGTACAATTAAAGATCCTTTGGCAACAATTAGTCTAATTCTCAAGGCAGATACCCTTCCCCATAAATGTTGTGCCATTAATGCCCTGGCCTGGCCTCCATCAAGGTATCTCTAAATATTTCTGGCTGAATCCAGAACATTTGTGCTTATGTGCCCACACAGTCTCTCCCTGCCCTGCTCTGCTGTCTTTGCTGTGTACAAGGCTCTTGCAAGAAGCAGGTCACAGCTTCCATGGAAAGACTGCTTGGCTGCCTGGATTCTGTAAGGCTGTCCCTTACATTTTCCAAGTGACAAATGGAGTTTCACTGCCTTTGTGGTTACTATGCTGGCTACTATTCTGTATTTGTTTAGTTGGTCAATAGCAGTGTCCTTCTCCCTAATGCAGAACCCCAGAGAAGTTCCAGGTTTCATTAAGTCTCTAGAAAAATAAGAATGACTCAATTTTTCTCTTGCTGCTCTTTACCTCATGGAAGATCTCCTCCATAGTCTAGACTCTGCACAGACACTCAACTGGCCTCTGAATTCCTTGCCTTTCTTTGACACAAGTCCTCAAAGCTCCCCCTTCTTCTCCTTCCCTACATTATCAGCTCAGGCCTGTTACACACCAGTGTTTTCATCAGACACAGCACAACACTCAATCTCTGTTTGGCTCAGCTGCCACTAACAGGACATGTCTATTTTTATCATAAGATAGTGCTGCTATAACAATAGTTTCAGAGCATTTGGGAACATTCAAAGTCAAGGGCCCCTGAATGCTACCTGACATCTATTTCATTGTATTTTCATCTGGCCATCTTTCTACCAGGTTTCTAAATTAAATGTAGCAATCCCATTCTTGGGTTGCAGGTTTTCCTGGATCTCCACACAAATCCAGATGGAATAATAGAGGTGTAAGCATATGATAACTTGAATGTGAAATGGTTTCAGCCCTGGCTTAAAGGTTGTTTTAGTTTGAATATCACTGCTGTTAGATTTTAGGAAGTCCATTAGCAATATGGCCAGCTTCAAAATGCAGTCAATAAGAGATGAGATTTCCTTGTGGGAGAACTAAATTAGTTGATAACTTGTGATTGTGCTACCTTTCAGGGTATGGCCTGTAATTAAACCCCACACATGTAAAAAAGAAAAAAAGAACATTAAACAAATGTGATCGCTCTGACTCAAACTCTTAAAATGAAAGAAATGGAAAATGAGTGCCAAGGTCCAAAGTCAAGAGTGCAATATTAAGTATTTGCAAAACATTTTTCTCTTAGGAAGAAACATTAGTTCCTGCCTAGATCTGTAAAATTCCACAGCAGGATATATGACAGAAGATGGGATTGGCTTTAAGTTTTATTCATCTTATTTGGAGACTTAGGTATATTGTCCTACTTACATTTTTGATGGGAAGAGCATAAGCAGACAATTTGTTTAACCTTGCATCTGTCTTCATGTATCAGAACTAGACTGCATGGTCATATTCCAACCAATTCAGAGCAAGTGCCTCCTTTTTCCATGAGCAGTGAAGATTTATGTATTTGACTTTGAAGTCAACAACTGTGTAGCATTTAATGCCAAATCAAATGCAACATCAAATTACCTTGTACTCATTTTAGTGAATTTTCAGATTTATGGCAGATGGGCACAGATCCAGGGAACTAGGAAAGGACAGTCACCACAGATGACTATATGGAAGGAAAATGAAGTAAATATCTGGGAATTAATCACTTGTAAGGTTAAGGTTCGTTCTTGGAAAGAGTCAGGAATAATTAATTCTGTAGTCAATTTGCCAACACCTGGAGTGTAGCAAAGCAGCAAGTAAAGTGGACTGCTAGAAACCAAGCCATACCACACAAAATTCACGTCACCTTTGACAAAGGGATCCATCCCACAGGCTGGAAGATCCACTGATTGCAGTCACTTTGACCTTTGCACAATTATCAATACTTTTCCACTTGGACTGATCATTGAAAAGTTTGCAAAAGAAAAAGAAAAAAAAAAAAAAGCTTTGGTGTAATAATAATTAGGTAGGTATCAAACTATTGAACTGATCAAGAAAATGTTCTTGGGTAGGCCAGTAAGTAGTGTAAGGACAAGTTTGTGGTTATTTACTGGTAGTTAATACCAAACAACCATGTCAAAGAAAAAAAAAAAAAAAAACTTTAAGTTCCAGGAATACAAATATGAAAATAAAGTTATTCTGTATACTTCTACCAGCTACATGTTCTTTTATATTCCATCTTTGCCCCATACCACGCTACCCATTACAGGACACATCACATCAGGCACATTTGAGCTGACCTTGGCATGTATCAGTAACATCCTCAATTACTCAGGAGATAAAGCCATTTTGTACATTCAATGAAAGAATGCTATATTTAAGCCTCAGTCTCCTGAAAGACCTTGAACAGAAATCTGATAGCTATACATGAGCCCACTTGTGGGGGAGGGCAGTTGATCAACTCACAAGAGAATAAAATACACAATTTTTACAGGAATAATTTCTGTTAAATTATAGTCCACGAATAATTTTCCATTAGATTATCTTTTTAGTACAAAATATTGCACAACTAATACATTCCATCTATTTTTGCCATCAAATACATTTTTGGGGCCATTCTGAATAAAAATGCTTTATAAGACCTCATTGGACTGATATGATGGGTACATTTCCTCTTGCATGGAGAAAGGAGAATATAGCTTGATGGGCCCTTTATCTCAGTAAACAAGAATAATTTTAACCTCATAACATTCACATTATGAAATACATGAAAAAATTTATAATGATTGTTCTAAGAATTTTAAAAGTAAACAGCATCTTTGAAATAATCTAATTAACATCCTATAAATTCACATACTCTCTAAATCAAGAGAATAGAGTTCCACATTTACTTCCACCAAGAATTTGTTTTCAGTGCATTTCAGCTGCATTGTTGAAACAAAAGAAAAAAAAAATCAGCCCTACTAAAGATGTTATCGTAAAGACACAATTGATTATAATTGTTTCATATCAAAAAACTTATATACAGTAAGGCTAACCAATTATGTTTGATTTAGAAATATTTTGTGGAAAATAAGGTCACTATGATCTTAAAACAATTAGTAACCAAAAGTTCTCTTTTAATGAAGTAACATTTAGATTTTGAAGAACCTTTGACAACTTAAATATATATTACACATGTTTAAAATTTTAACTTTATAAAATAACATAGTTTATCAAATGTAAAACTCATTTTAAAAACAGAGAATTTTCATACCACTTTGCAAAAATGTCATAGGCAAAATCAGTAATAAAGGTGATAATGCACGTTTATATCTTCGATATCATGTCCATTGCTATGTAATTATAAAGCTATTTAAAGTTTAACAGTTCTCTGTAATAGTTTTCCAAATGGTATCCCACAAGTGACTAACACCCCTTGGGAGTATTTTTTAACATGAAACTGCTGTTTGTTTTCCTATCCTATTTTTCATTAGGTGCTGTCTGTAGGCTTATGTATGGTGGAAGGTAATTTTCAATAATAAGAGGAGAGTCTTTCCCTAAGGGTTATTCATTGCTCTTGGAGGAACAGCTTTTTGTCCTGATCTTTTCCTTCATATTTATGTAGTACTTATTTTTTAATTTTTTATTAGTTAATTTAAGTTGTATATAATATTGGGATTCGTTTTGACATAATTATACAACAGTGGAATAGAATTTGTTCCAATTCAGTCCCTAATACTTTCTCTCCCTTCCTCTTTTTCCCTGTGCCCTTTTCTCTACTTTACTGATCTTAAATCTATTTATTTATAACTTTCTGTTTAACTTAATGCATTGTGGCTATACATGAAGGTGAAATTCACTCTGGTATGTTCCTATATAGGAAAGTTTGACCAGATTCTGCACTGTTCTCTCTTTTCCTATCCCTTCTCCCTTCCCCTCACTCCCTTTCCTCTACTGTAGTGATCTCTCTTCTGTTTTCCTAGAATGCCCTCTCCCTTCACCTTTTTTTTCTCCTTTTTAAAAAAAAAATTCCTTATTTTCATCTAACTTCTGCAAAGGGGAGAAAACATTTGACCCTTGATTTTCTGGGTCTGGCTTATTTCACGTAGCATGATTATCTCCACACGATCATTTCATTCTTCTTTATGACTGAGTAACTTCACTGTGTGTATATACCACATTTTCTTTTTCCTTTCTTCTGTTGAAGGGCTCCTGAGCTGGTTTCTTAGCTTGGCTGTTGTGAATTGTGCTACTATAAATAATGATATGGCTGCATTTCTATAGTATGCTGATTTTAGATTTTTTTGATTAAATTCCAAGAAGTGAGATAGCTGGACCATATAGTGGTTCCATTCCTAATTTTTTGAGAAATCTTCATATGCAGTACTTGTTTTATTTATTTATTTTTTTATATTAGAGGTTGAACCCATTAAGTGAAGGGTCACTTAACCACCCCACCACATCCCCAGGCCTTCTTTAAAAAAAACTTTTAACCACCCCACCACATTTCCAGGCCTTTTTTAAAAAGTTTTTAAATTTTATTTATTTTATTTTATTTTATTTTTTTTTGTGGTGCTGGAGTTTGAACCCAGGGCCTTGTGCACACAAGGCAAGCACTCTACCAACTGAGCTATATTCCCAACCCACCTTTTTTCAAAAGTTTTGAGACAGGATCTCACTAAGTTGCTTAGGACCTCACTAAGTTGCTGAGGCTGGCTTTGAACTTTTGATCCACCTGCTTCAGCCTCTGGAGTCCCTGGGATTATATGCATGTGCCACCACACCCAGCCTTATATTTGATTTGTATTATTAGCTACTATTCTTTGACATGTGATTTCTAGAGCAATGTTAAGCAGCTAACTACATAGTATTTTGTAAAGCACATACTACCTGTTGATTTTAATTTTCAATATGCATTTGTTTGGAATGAAAATGTCTTAATAATCTTTTGTAATTTGCATGTTAGCAAAGATCCTAATACTGACAACTATACTAAATCATTGATATTTTCAACATGGTCAGCTTTGATTTACCTTTTGAATACTTTGGGTCTAAGTTTAAAAAAATTAGAACTATTGACCAGTAGAATATTTGTTACATGCACTAAAATAATGTTTTTCTCAACTTTTCCTGTTCCTACTTTGGAACTGCAGGGTTTTGAGGCTTTGGGGGCCCACTTAATTTGACATCTTTGGCACATTGAACCAGAACCTGGCTTGGAAAGACACAAAAACTGCTTTGGCAAATGATCTGTCAAGTGACCCATGAACAAAAGCGAGATTGGGTTGCCCTTTGAAATAAACCTATTTGAATTTTATTATCTCCAGAGCACCTTGTGTCTCTAATCTTGTGAAAGGTTAGTATTCTATCCATCAGAGCAAGATTAGAGTGCTAGTTGATGTCTGCTCTTGATGATAACTGAATGCAGCAGTTGGAGCTGGAAGAGGGAGATTCATTACCATCCATCTGCAGTTCAAAAAGGAAGCAGGGAACCAGGCAGGGAGGGAGCCACATTTACAACATAAACTACCTATTCCCAGGTCAGGGTATTTAAAACAAAAGAAAGCGACAACAAAGGACAGCACTTTGGGGAAAGCTTTGCAGAGCTTTTTAAATAAATTCCCCAAAGCAGAACCTTGTTAAGGCTACATTCTGCAGAGATTATCAATTTCCAGTATGTGGAGAACCATGCAGATAGCTTTTGGCTCTTTTTTTAAGTCACAACAGGAAGAAAAAGAAGAAGAAGGAGGAGGATATCACTACATAAAGTATGGCGAATAACCTCAAAGATATACAAAACATCCACAGACTCATTGTGAAATAATAATCCTTGGTGTGAATAAAATATTTTTAAAAAACTAACCAACCGAATGTCTTTTTTGGTGAGTTTTACTTATAATTCAGAAATTGGAATTTAAATAATTTGAGATTTAGTAATATACTGAAAATATGCCACTGAATGAAAAAAGTGTCCCCTCTCTAGGATTTTATTTTATTTTAACATCATGAAAAAGTAAGACTTTCATAAAAGATGTTGGTACCCAATAATTATTTCTTTACAAGATATTCACAGATGATCAATTATTGTTTATTGATTTCTATATTGTTATGGTTTAGATATGTGGTAGCCCCCAAAACTTCATGTGTGAAACAATGCAAGAAAGTTTAGAGGTGAAATGATTGGGTTATGAGAACCTTAACCTAATCAGTGCATTAATCCATTTGAGTGAACTAATTAAGTGGTAATAATAGGTAGGTAGGGTGCACCTGGAGGAGGTGGGTCATTGTGCCTTTGGGGTATATATTTTGTACCTAATGAGCAGGGTTCTCTCTCTGCTTCCTGACTGAAACTACCTGAGCTGCTTTTCTCTGCCACTCCCTTCCCCCATGATGTTCTGCTTCACCTTGGGTCCAGAAAAATGGAGTCTAAGTCAATGGACTGAGACCTCTCAAACCTTGAGCACCAAATAAGATTTTCTCCTCTAAAATTGTTCTTGTCAGGTCTTTTGGTCATAGCAATGTACAACTGACTAAAACCCAAATGATTGATGCTACAAAGGTTAAAATAGCCGTCATACAACATAAGATTAATGATTTTTTTTTTAGTGCTGGGCTTTCAACCCAAGGACTTTGGTGTGTTAGGCAAGTGCTCTACGACTAGGCTACACCCTAGTCCAGGCTTGGATAGTTTTCTTTGAAAAGAAAAATTCTATAAATTACTGGCAGAATAAATATAATCAATTTAAGTGAATTCAGACCAACATTAAACTAATTCATTTGCATTTAGGCATTTAGGTTTTCACAATATTTTATGTGTTATTATGTACCTATATCAGGATATCTCTCTTTTACTTACAGAAAGCATATTACTTATTACCTTTGAATTAAGTTACCTATTCAAGTGGGGCTGATGTCATTTCCTGTTAATGGGATGTAAGGATTAAAGACAGTACATGGGGGCTCTACCACCTTAGTCCTGTCTACAAGCTTGGTCTATAGTAAGTTACAGATGGTTGAAAGGTGCTTGCCTTTCTGTACTTTTTGTCAAATGGTTTATAGAACACACTTAGAATTCTACAGTCAGCTACTTTATCAAATCTCTACCAAAAGCTCTGTGGGGAAAATGAGCATCAACTTTAAATTTGTAGTCATGTAAGACTGATGCTTTTTTTTCTTTACTTTGGGAGGACTCTATAATAATGAACAACAGAATATTATTGACTATTGGTTACATCAGATTGGGAGATCCTCTATCTAGATAAATAGAAATTCTGTTTTGAAAAACATTCATTCAAATAGCCATGCTATAAACTTTCTTATTTTTGGTTAATTACCTAAACTTACTGAACATCATCGTAGCCAGTATGCTGTGCTTCAGGGATTAATTCTTTTTGTCTCTCTTTCTCTCATTCTCTCTCTCTCTCTCTCTTTGTTATTGGTTAAATCCTTTTACTAATCAGCTTAAATCCACTAGATTTAGAATAAAGAGATCCAAGTTCTATTCCATACTAATTTGTTGGTATATTCTGTTTCCAGTAAATTTCTTTCTTTCTTTTTTTTTTTTTAAATTTTCTGCTTCCTCTGGTTTCTTTATAGTGTGTGAATGGGGAATTTATTCTAGACTTCCCATTATAAGTTTATTAAACAAAGTGCTTTTATTCAATATTTTAGGTCCTTTAAATTAAAGTAATATTTGTCATTTTTTCCAACTATGAAAGTAATATATAATCTTTGTAGAAATTTTGAAAAATTAGTGTACAGAGAAGAAAATGTAAATGAACTGTGACCTTTCACCCATTGTAAATTGTTACTGCATGTTTTCTTTTGATTTTTTAATATGCATATTTATAAATCCATTATGAAGTAGTAATTGCACTCAATATATACTTTTGTACCTGTTGTTTCTATCTTAGCATTTTCTTATGGTATGGGTGTCTTACATTACAAGTGAATTTCCCATGAACTGGTAAAGCTCAGGTTTCAGGGGCCTTTACTTCATATGCATTTTCCAATGCCCTATGCATTTAGTTTGTATTGTATTTGTAAAAGAGGGTTCTGGTAACCTGCATCATCCTCAGTCCTCAGAGAATCTGGGTCTGTCCTTGAAGCCACTGAATCGGAAGCCACACTGCTTGGGATTTTAATTCCAGACCATAGAAGTTACTTAAATTTTCATGTGGCTCTATAACAACTGACTTACAGGATTGTTACCAAGATTAAGTTAGCTAATTCACAAGAAGCCCTTGGAACAGTAGCTGAATCAGTTTGTGTTTAGTAACGATAAAGTTTAAATATCCTTTAAAAATAATTATATATCAAATGATATTTTACCATGTTGATTTACCTTTATTGTGAGACTTTTAAATTGTTTCCTTTTTTTAAATTAATATAGCGATGGACTGAATATCTTTGTATACAAGTCTGTGACCTTGCCTCTGTAACTGAACAATTTCCTTTGATTAGTCTTCTTTTCTGTCAAGCACCCTACGTGTCCCTATTTCCTTTTTTAAAAATATACTTTAGCAATAGTTATCAAAGTTGAAACTCCTAAAAATATAGATAGTTGAAAACAACTTGAAAATGAAGGTGGGGCATAGAAGAACCTTGCGTTGCTATTCCATTTACTTTTAGAAACTCTCTTAATTTTCTGCTTATGGTTACTTTTCTTTAGACATCTGTTGAGCAACATAAACATTTTTATATGTTTTTAGTATCATCAGGTTCAGATGGACCAGAAAGGATATAAATGTAAAAATTAGCTATAAAAATTAAGATACAGTATTTTGATAAAATTTTTCATGTCTAATTGCAGTAGCACAAGTCAATATTTCACATGTCTTTGGCTCCTGTCATTTGTATTATGTGCATTCACGTCACCCTGGTGAGGCTGTGGCAGGCATTCTCTTTGTCCTTGGACATGACCTAGCTGGCAGTTGCCAAGCCCTGCTAGTTCCTCTTCCCATGCTGCATGCACCTTCCTCCCCTCAGTTACTGCTCCTCCCGTGCTCTTGATGCCCTCTGATGAGTGCAGCTCTTTAAGTCCAGAAATCTGCTTGGCTACTAGAAGGAAAGAGTGAAGGGAAAGGAGGTAAAGGGAGGAGAGAATCAAGGCTTTCATGACATATAATATGGCTCCTCCCTTCTTCATTCCTCCTTCCTCTGACCTTATAGCCACCATCACACATGGACTAAAATGGGAGTGTCAGAGAGCAAAGGAGAGCAGAAGTGATGCTCAGTCATGGCTCTGTTTTGGGATGACCCGGGGGACTGGATGATACACTGATACTTGGATCCCATTTCCAGAGACAGTGACTTAATGAATGGGTATTGCAGCTTAGGCATCAAGACTTTTTGAAAGTGGTTTTTAAGGGGAAGTTCATAACACAATGAAAATTACATGAAAAAGGGTGAAGGAAGTAAATTACATTTTGTTATTCCTCTTCACTCCCTTAGAACCTACACCATCTCTTATTCCAATAGCCCAGTCCTTACCTCAAGCTTTCAACAACAAACAAGCCTCAATCCCACATTGCCCGCTTCACCATTGGTGGTCTGGTATAGGTGGGGTCTTTCTTCTTCCAACAAGTTTGTTGGTGTAGAAGAAAGGGTAACTGGGAAGGATGTGGGTGTGTGATCATAGTAATATATGTTACTCTCACTCTAATTTGGAAACCTAGTTGTTTCTTTCATTTGAAGAAAAAGAAAGTAGGAAATGATTTCAAGTTGCTCTCAATATGGTTCCAGGCTTTCAGTGCATCACATGTTAAACAGGCATCCAGTCTTGTGGTTAATATCATCTCAGAGAAAAATGGAAGCAGACTTGTGGGCAAGGCCTGAAGGGTGTTGCTGAAAGTCAAAGCTAAGCCTGTGCAACGATGCAAGTGAACTGAGGATGCAACTCAATTTTTAATTTCCATGCAGGGCTTAGGGTGAGAGAAGTGAAGCCTACCGCCTCGGAAGAATTGTTTGCTTTTGGCAGAAACCAAACTTAATTCATAATTCTGGGAACGAATAGTTTATCTATACCACCTTGAGAACATAAATGGCCTAATCAGTCTTTTTTACTTTAAATATATCTTTGAGAGAAATAGCCTACTAAGAAATAACACATTTATCAATCTACTATGTAAAGGATCACTAAGTAAAGAAAAAGTTTAACCTTGTGAAATCTAAATTCAAGTCACCCATTTCTAAAAACTGCTTTACTTCAAACCTCCCTTTATCAATTACATGGTACAACTTTCTAAGAAACTTTCCTATTTGCCGCTGAATCACATGCCAGATTCTGAAAACTCTCCTGGCATTTACTCTCTTCTGCTGACTTGACTTTAATGGTAATAAATTGAAGGACTTTGGTACAAGATATTGATTATTTTTAATGAACATTCATGGTTGTAAACTGATGACTTGTCATTAAAAAACTCTTCATGGAAAAGTCCGTTGGATCAGATGAGATAAATTAGAAAAATACTAAATAGTGATGTCCAATTGACCTGAATAATTCATTAAACAGGTATTACTATATTATTATTAATGTATTCATTAATGCCTTTAATAATGCATTAAATGTATTATTTTATTATTACTAGTAAAAAGACATTAATATACCCTTGACATTCTGATTTATTGATTAGTAAGGTAATACAAAAACCTTTGGATTTTAATGAAGAGTTTGTGAATTATGTACTATAGTATTTTAACAGCTGATGTATTTATAATGTTCTGAAACTAATTTTTCTTGATTTGTAGTGAATAGTGTATTTTGTTGTATGGCATTTGGTAGGTTTTGTAATATCTTAAAAGGTAGTTCAACTTCCATATTTATTAATATCATGAAGGAAAACCTATGAAAAGGAAATTGTAATAAAAATAGATTTTCTTCTTGTAGTTTCAGAGTGGGGCTTTTTCTTTTCTTCTTCTTCTCTTTCTATACCGTTTTTTTGTTTTGTTTTGTTTTTTGTACTAGGGTCCCACTAAGTTGCTTAAAGCTTCGCTAAGTTGTTGAGGCTGGCTTTGAACTCATGATCCTCTTGCCTCAGCCTCCTGAGCCACAGGGATTACACATGTGCTCCACTGTGCTCAGCTCTATGCTGTCTTTTTAATGCCATTATTACTGTAGGATTTTCTTCTTAGGAAGTTTTCCAGGGATTCATCAGATTATAGCCTTAGAAAAATTTAGGGGTGTCTCACTGTAAAAATCACTGAAATCACCTGTGTTCTCTAACTCAGGTGGCGATTTAAGAATTTCCTTTTGGGTTTCAGTGACCTTTAGGGAAAGGATATATAGAGATGAAAGGACTGTAGGCTGTCAGAGCACATTTTAACATACAAGGTAAAAATAACAGCAGAAAAGCAACTCTTATTCTACTACTTATGTGAGAGTTAACAGACTAGTAATTAAATTGTCTTTTTGACTTCAAGAAATTAAAAGTGCAAGACGTTTTGTTGAATTAATTAGTCTCCAAATGTCTCACTAAGGATTTTGACTTCTTATGCCAGGGATCAGCAAAGTTTTTCTGCAAAAGGCTGAATATTCAATATTTTTGGCATTTTGAGTTGGTAGTGATGGTGCTTGCCTGTGACATCAGCTACGAAGGAGACTGAGGCAGAAGGATCCCAAGTTTGGGGACAGTCTGGGCAACTCAGTGACACCCTATCTCAAAATAAAATGATAAAAAGGGCTTGTGATGTGGGCACTGGGATCATTCCCCTGTACCCAGGATCACAAATAAAATATATGTATACTATGTGTGTGCTTCTGTTTGTTTTAAAAAAGAACATTTAAAACAAACAAACATTTAAAAATGTTTTTCTAAGTCTCCAGACTTAGAATAATAGGTTAATAGGTCATTGGCTGGAGACCAACGCCTGCTTTAAACTGTCACAGTATTGCCTAATGGATGGCTGCCCAGTTACTAGTTTTTAACTCATTAAATAATGTCACAAGGATGAGGTGTTGGTGGGGGCGGGGAATTGGTGTGAAATGCTGGATTAAGAAAGGAAAACAGATTCTCTACTAGCAAGATTTTTGGTAGGTAGAGGCCCAATCCTGGGCATGGAATCTGGGGGTGTGTGATGTGTAAGTTCCGGCACACGCCCTCCTCCTGATGGGGACAAGTCTCCTAGGAGAACAGTGACCCAGGGTATTGATAAGTACCTCTAGTCCAACGTAATTATCATATGTTGTAACCACAATAATCAACTCTAAACAATATTCTTTATTAGAACTTCATTTTGGAAATGGAAGCACATATACTTTCTGTGCTCTTCTTGGACAAACACGGGTCACTGTAGATGAACTACGCCCTCAGCATTCTTGCTCTTTGTCCATGGTATAAGCACATCAATCATAAAATGACATTGGTCAGATATGCTTAGCATCCTTTTGTGAGTAGTGACTGTGCTATGTGCTAGCTATAATCCCAGGTTCTTCTGAGTTTCTTCTACACATCTCACCTCTGTGAGGAAACCTTACACACGCTCGAGATTTGAGCATACTCTCCAATCTCAGTCATCTGCATCAACTAATTAGTATTAGTGGAAAAAATAATCACATATGAAAATTATTTTTATAAATAATTTATATGTGACTTTAGAATGCATTTTGCAATTTATATTTAAATATGGTTTTATCTGCTATCTTAGAAGTCTATAATACTTCCCATTAATTATTCAAATCACAGTATGAAAATTTGACTTAGGATAAACTGCAAAGCCACTCTGCTTTCTTATTCTTTCTTAGAACTCGGTCCAGCTTTGGAGCTATCCATTGCATGCTGCTTCTGTGGTCTAGGGCAACTCAGCTAAAGGGTGAAGCCTCAATTACCTCATCTGCTAACTAGATATAATTCACATAAAATATATGGGAAGTCCATAACATGGTATCTGATTCCTATTAGAAATCAGGCAACTTCTCACGTTCCATCTCTGATTATGCTTGGAATTGCCTTCATTTGTAGTTTCAAGTTAATATGTACACTTTTCTCCTAAAATATAGCACAGACAAACAGAAATAACAGGTATATTCTGTTGCTGTATTGGTTGCATTTGAAACCAGTTTGTCTAGGTGGGAGGAGGGACCACGCTTACTTACGGGACAGAAATGTGTTTAATAATCCCTCAAACATGGAAGATGTGTATTACTCAATTTGAGATCATATAGGTTTCTATTAACTCCCAGGAAGTCCTGACTGAGTAAATCATAATTCTCATTATAACTTAATAAACTTAATTTATGAAAGCACACACGGACAGAGCAAGAGGAAATGTGAATTAAGAGATAAGAAATTACAAATCTTAAATGAATTTTTGCTTCTAGCAGCACTGTCTCTCAATGATTATAGATTCTGATACCTTGCTTTTTTATATAAATTCTTATTTTAGAAGTAATTTACATAATATCAATCCCATAATTTAAAAAATGTATTCTAGAAATCTTCTTACACAAAAATGCAAGTAATGTTTAAGAAAAAAATAGGCAGTATCAAAGGATAGCTATTGAAAATAGTTTTTTATATCTTTCTCTTATATACTTATTTTTTGAAAACCTACATTATGAAGACTTAATAGATGGTATAGTCTTATTTATCAAAAGCCAATAAAACAAAGCTCTAAAATGTTATTCAATACAATGCAATACAATATATTAATAATAAATTAACTGCTGAGTGGAAGAAAGCCATATGTGAGAGAGTCCAGAGTGGTTTGCACTTGATGGACATTTCTCACGTGAAGGCAAAGCATGGCTTAGTCACTCAGGGTTTGGAGAGTATGTCTAGTCTGATGGAGCAGTACTGATAACCAACAAATGTTTGAACAGAGACCACAATATGTTGTTTAAATAGATGCATGTGAACTTGGAACGTGGAAGATATGAATGATTACTTGTCTCTAAATGCTCAAGAAATTAGAGGATGAGACCAGGTGCCATGGCACAAGCCTGTAATCCCAGAGGCTCAGGAGACTGACACAGAAGAATCACAAGTTCAAATTCAGCCTCCAACTGAGTGAGGCTCTAATCTACTTAACAAGACCCTGTCTCTAAATAAAACATAAAAAAGGGTTGGGGATGTGACTCAGGAGTTAAGTGCCCCTGAGTTCAATCCCTGGTACCAATAATAATAATAAGAAGAAGAAGAAGAAGAAGAAGAAGAAAAGAAAGAAAGCGAGAAAGAGAGAGAAAGAAAGAAAGAATTTGGAGGATGACAGGAGTGTGAATCAGGGATTTCCTCTTCTAAGATGTGGTTTGTAGCATCGCTCTCTGAAATGGGCCCATAAAGCCCTCAGCGCCCAGGAGTTCAGACCAGGGGGAGTCAGGTGGTAGCTCACTGAACACTCATGTTCATCCATCAGTCTATTCTCATTTTCTCAATACCCATCGCTTCTCAAGACCCTACGATGGGACAGAGCTACACTGACCTCTAAGAACCTTAGTGTGAATGCAACCTATATTTCAATTCCTTCCCTTTAAAGCACAGCTCCTCAAATTTTTATCATAAATAAGTCATGGAGTTGACCGAGTGGAGAAATGTGCTGGCCTTTTCTCAAAATGTTTTTATTTTCTCTTTGCAGTCTTCTGGAATTTATCTGTACAAAGGAGGCCCTTAGTTGGTGGGAATCTGATGGGGAAAGAGAATGATCTAGTCTCCCAGGGATCAATTGACAGTGTCTGGAGACATTTCGACATGCAGGGAAGGATGTGCTACTGGCATTTAGTAGTTAGAGAACAGGCAGGCAACTTATCCTACAATGCACAGACAACCTACCCATCTTACCCCTACTCAGCAAAGAATTCGGTCTTCTCACCGTGTGACCGTGCCACCTGAACTAGGTGGTGCCATCTACCACTAAGTACCATATAAACTCAAATGCTCCAAGGATACGTCATGTCACACGGGCACCCTGGGCAGCATTGGTCCATCTCCCCTGACTTTCAGGACCTCTGGGGAGTGAGAGGAGGTGTGTCATTTAGGGATCATCTTTTCTCATCCTCAAAGTTGAACACAGATGAAAATAAATGGCACTATGGATTTCTTCCATTCATGTTCCTCACTCAGCATTTTATGTGAGCCAGGAGATTTTTGAAAGAAGAAATGGTCTGAAATCAGGTAGATGTGTGTGAAATGAAGAAGGGCACTCTTAATTAATGAAACTTGAAGAACATGTGAAGTGAGAGGGCTGGTAACTTCACTGTGTGTCTGTGAATCACAACCTGCATAGGATGTCAACTTTTGGACCCATTAACCCTCCATGACAGACGGGATCCTAGAGATTCCTTAGCCAGTGCTTGGCTGTACTGACAGAATGATTTAGCATGCTTTTTTCGGGGGAAGGATAGAAAGAAATTAAGAGAAAACTTCACAACCATACACACCTGAGTATGTGTGTGTGTGTGTGTGTGTGTGTGTGTAGGTTTAAGAAAGTGAATTTAGCACACCTCTTCCTGAGGTAGGACAATATCTGAAATCATGTGTGGCTGTAATCTCCACTGACCAGTGACAAAACTCGTCACTTATCGGGCTATACCTACATGGATTTGTACCACCCTCCTGGAAGGCTCATTTTAGACAAGCTTTCAGTGAGAAGTATTTTGGATGTCAGAATAGAACAGGAAAATGACGGCATATTGTGCATAATCCCAACCCACGCCCAATCTACCACCGTGCTGATCCACAGTAGAGTTAAGGAGACCAACTTTCTGGTTTGAACAGAGGAGGAGATATTTTGATATTACTGTGTTCAATAGCCTCTGAATTCCTAGCCTGCTTTCCCCCTCTTCCTTTTGCTTCTTTTGGTCCTGTGTGCCACCTTACATTCCAGTCCATTCATTTGAAGGCTTCATTTGAAGCCTTCTGCAGATATCCTCAGGGCACCTCTCAGCTCCTAGGAGTTGATTTTTGCCCCAGAAGAGGCCTCTCCAAGCAATCCACAGCACTGTGCAGGTTTTATTTTTGCTAGAGGAGCAATGGTGGGTTTTAGATTGCCCCGCAGCAAACAGATGTTTGCATCTGAGATCTCCCCTCTGGATGAATGAAACCCTCCCAGAGGCTAATGCTGGCTGGAAAAGTTCTTTTTGTGCACCTATGAAGCAAAACTGAGCCCTAAGCAACTACCTTTGATGTATATTTTGTGATTGAGGGGAAAAAAAAAGAAACCTCAAATAGCCTTTCTGTCAGCCAGACTGTTTCTTCCAGATGAGAATTTCTGTTGATTGAAGGCTTTCTCCAATGTGAGCTTTGCCCTTTCTGATTAAACAAAGGGTTACAATGAGGTTGCTTTTTCTTGTATTGCTCTTGAATTTTATTCTCTCTGATGTGTTTGGACATAATACTTCATCAGCAAAATGGATCAGATAACTGTCTTCCAAGTCTCTATCTTGTTTGGTTTGCGAGAAACAATTTTCATCCAAGCATAAAGTACTTTGTTCAGAGTCAACCTTCAAAGGGTGGACGTCCACAGGCCTGCTGTAAATGAAACGGGCAAACTTATTTTGGCAGGATATTAGTTTTGCCTCAGTACCTTGAATCCCCATTTGTCAGAAGATCTAAGATCAATGTACCCTAAGGTAGCAACATTTTTTGTAATTGGCTGATATATTAGTGTCTTTCAATACCAAATATTAACTTTGACTATGAGATCAGTAAACCATATAATGATTTTGAACAAGGAGTAATTTGACTTTTGAGGACCAGTGAAGCTCATAGCAAACTTTTGAGGCAATGACACACCTTTAGACAACTTTAAACTTTGAATCTCCTGAAATGTTTCTTGAAATAGGATATGGATACAAATTTAGACTTTTAAAAAACCACACACCAGATTCAAAAAAATGAACAGTTTGATTTTAATGATTTGTCTTAAGAGTAGGCAGAAGCCCAATATTTCTGAGATTCTGTCAGGAAAGAAAAAAGCTTCAGGGGCGTTAACCTTGATAATAGAAAAATAAAATTTCCATTCATAAAGACAATCATTTTTACCTCAAGTCTTTGGAGAGCCGTGATGACCAGAAAAGCTCCCCACTCCAACACCCTCTCTCTGTTTTTTTATTTTTTATTTTTACCACTTTGCAAATCTAGACCACACTATTGATTACTGACTATTCATTGCTGAAGGCACTACACTGTGTTCAATAAATTAAGCTTTAATTCCTGAGTCCAACAAAATAATTGACCTCAAAAGAAGATAAATGAATAGGCTATCTAGAGCTCATGATTAGAATCCACTTTCCAGTCTCATTATATTAGTATTTTTCAATTCAGTGATTCTTCCATTCTTTTGTATGTTCTTTTACAGTCTGCAGTAACTTTCACCTTGCTCCTGTATCAGCAAACCCAGGCTATTTTCTTTCTTGGTTTCAAGATTGAAATATTTTAGTTATACCATTTTTAATACTGTGGTATCAATATTAATAATTTAATATAATTTCCATATTAGTACAAACTAGATAACTAGCTTTACTGAAAAAATGTTTATTACACCTTTGATTTCAAAAAGTTATAAATAGCATTGACATACAACATACACAATCATTTGTTTCAACACTTATTTTCTTTTATTGACTCCTTGATGATTAGAGTGTATGTTTTCTTTTTTAAAAATTATTTTGATTTTACAAGTGTATGCAGTACAATGTGATAATTTGACATGTGTTTAGTGTATAATAATCAAATCAGGGTAGTTAGCATTTCCATCTCCTTAGATATTTTTTCTTAACTTTTGACTAACATGTAATAATTATACATATTTGTGAGGTACACAAATTTGAAATTTCAGTACGTACCTACAATATGTACTAATCAAGTCAGGATTATTATCACTTTCATCTTATTATCAAGTAGAGCAGTTTAATAATATATAATCTAATTTTATATTTGGGAAAAATAAAATTAACAAGTAATTGTTGGCTTGGACAAAATTATACAGGGTACCTAAGTCATAATGCTTAGGTAATCCCTAAGTTTTTGCAGCCTCTATAACAAAAGAAAAAAATCTTTTATAAGTAAACAAGTGAGCAGAGTTCTTTTTAAGCTTTGTTGCTCATTTGAAAATAAATATAAGGTAGTTATCATTAGTATATACACTACACAATTATCAAGACAATTATTTGACTCTGCATTAATCACATCTAAAACAATTAAACATGTGTTTCTTTAGCCAGCATCTGAGAAAGCACAGAGTAGTTCCTGTGGACACAGAAGGACTCATCACTTTTTCCCGTCTTTCTTCAGAAAGAACCCCCCAGGGTTCCAGAAAGAACAGTCTTTTTATAAAGTTTTCCTTGAAGTCCTTTAAATGTCCAGGACTTGATTTGTCCCTGAATTTCCAAGGGAGAACAGAATAGCTTTGAAGAGGTGAAGCAGAATCACTCTGATGTTGGGAACTTGGATTAATAAACTCAGATGTATAATCATTGCTTTCCTTTTTCTCCACCCCAGATTATGTTATCTAAATGGGATAAGGTTAGACTTTACCCATAATCAGTCATGCATTGAGAAGTGTTCAGTGACTTCTGGGCTAGTGTGTATCCCATACATACATGGCTAGTGTGCATCCCATATTCACATACCCTACATATATGAAGTACCTCTTCACGTAGCCAGACAGGAGTTAAAGCCATTAGCTACTGCCTTAGATCTGTATCCTATCAATGATCTCAGCGACGCGCAAGAAATCTTGCAGAATGAAAGATTTCATTTGTTGTACACACTTTTCATTTAGATCCTCTTAGTAAGAAAGCCCAACTACCAATATTTTGTTCAAGTAAGTTCTATAAGATGATAGTTTGCATTTATAATGATTATCCAAGATATTTCATAACTTTATGATTCATTATGGCCACCTTAATTATGTTCATTATAGCTTTAGTATTAAGTGAATTTAATTGCACCATGAATCTCTGAACACTTTTAATTGATTGCTATATATAGGAACTAGAAGGAGTCCAAAATATTACATTAATTTGAGCATCCCATTTAAGCACTGTTCCAAATAAATGTGATTTAATTGAATTTAGCATTACAACAAATTTATAAACAGGCTGGAGCAAATGTGTTTTCGGTGTGCATTTGTTATTGTGTTAATGGTGATACTTTGCATGTTACATTTGCAACCTATTTTGAGTTTATATCAAACCATAAGATTTTCAAAATTTAACAATTCATGAAAAGAATTGAGCTATTTCATAGGAGTGTTAGGAGGGAAGAAATTACAGTCTTCTGATTCCTTTGCCTCATCTAAGATCACATATGTAGATCAATTCTTATTTAAAATATTGTTTTTCACCTGGTGCAGTGATGCTAGCCTATACTTTCAGCTACTCAGGAGGCTGAGGCAAGAGGATTACAAATTGGAGACCAACCTGTACAACTTAGGGAGACACTGTCTCAAAATAAAATAAAAAGGGCTGGAGGTGTAACTCTGTAGTAGGGTGCTTGCCTAGCATGTATGAGACCCTGGGTTCAATTCCCAGTACTACATAAAGAAAAAAATACCTGTTTATATGTTGTTTTGATCAGTCCATTAATACTTTAATCACGGGATACATGTTTCTATGAAACTGCCCATTCAGAGTGGTTGTGTTTAAGGTAAGTAGATGTCTTGGACTTTCTAGGGCCTATTTGTGATTGTTTTCTTGTTTTACCTGCAGAATTTTTCAGAGAGCTTCTAGAAAACGCAGAGAAGTCCCTCAATGACATGTTTGTCCGGACCTACGGGATGCTCTACATGCAGAACTCGGAGGTGTTCCAGGACCTCTTCACAGAGCTGAAGCGGTACTACACCGGGGGCAACGTGAACCTCGAGGAGATGCTTAATGACTTCTGGGCTCGGCTCCTAGAACGAATGTTCCAGCTGATAAACCCTCAGTATCACTTCAGCGAGGACTACCTGGAGTGCGTGAGCAAATACACCGACCAGCTGAAGCCATTTGGAGACGTGCCGCGGAAGCTCAAGATCCAGGTCACCCGCGCCTTCATCGCTGCGCGCACCTTCGTCCAGGGGCTGACCGTGGGCAGAGAGGTTGCCAACCGAGTCTCCAAGGTAGTTGAAAATGTGCCGACTTTCTAATTGGTCTTCCTTTTTTTTTTTTTTTTTTTTTTTTTTTTTTTAAACAAAGTTTTACTACTACTACTACTACTACTACTACTACTAAGATAAAAATTCCTACTTTGTCTTTGTTCTTAGAGAAATCAGCTGAATATCCAAGCTTAATCTGTTTATTTTATTTCGTTTTGGTTTGGTTTGGTTTTTCTTGCTTGGTGTGACACAAGTCAGGATTTTCAAACAGTTCTCTGGTTTGGGAAATAATGTCAATGTTTATCTGTAATATACCAGAGAAGTTTCTATCAGTCATGGAGTGAAAACAAGCTTGTTGCAACCATGATCACTGGACATATCTGATCAGTTGTTTAAGGATGATAGATACTCGCAGAAGGGTCCACTAAGGGACTGGAGTCCTCTAGAAAGTCAGGGGTCAATCATCCTCAGGCCTACAAGTAGAGACCAGTTGATCCAAACAGGAGCACCTGGCATTTATTCTTTATCATATGTCAAAGTGACGAAATTCCTCAGTAGTGACAGAAGAGCCCTTTCCTAACCTGGAGGACTAATGGATGCGAAGTATAGATTCTGGCAGATAATTCCTTTCATTCTCCATTATCTTGTAATTTCATGCCATGGTTTGTGTGGGACTTATAAGGGAGATAAATCACTGATCCAACTTTGGGCCTTTCCTGGAGGGTAGGGTCTCTAAACCTTTAGTGCAAGGGATCACGCTGCACTGCCATCCTGAAGCAGTGAATTTCCTCTTTAGAGGATATCTTTCTTTAAGTTCTTCCTTGACATTTAACTGCTCTTATGAGATGTGCTTGCCCATTTATGAGGTCAGCCCTACAAAGAAACTAAAAGATGATCACTATAAAAAGTAAAGAAAAAACAATACACCCAAGGAATTGGGTACCACATCGCCTGGAGAAGGTCATATCTGTACAGAGACTATTACCAAACAGTACTTTTTTATTTCAGGAATGTGCCAAAGAGCCACAGTGTTTTTCACAGCTCTTGGTACTACAGCGCTTTATTTCTTCTTCTTTTCCACATTGATCTCAACATTTACATCTTGGCATAAGGATGGTGTTTACTCTTGAAAATGTTTCTCCATAGCACAATTTGTCAAATTCATAACATTCCATTTTTTACATTATCGTTTCCTAAAAAGTTTAAACACATGGAACAGTTATTTGCATAAGGCTCTTAAAGGGATAATTACCAGGGATTTGATGATACCAATGGCCTGAAACTCTGATATTTGATACAATGAATTTTATTGTATA
The DNA here is from genome assembly GCF_902686445.1 of Sciurus carolinensis. NCBI lineage: Eukaryota > Metazoa > Chordata > Mammalia > Rodentia > Sciuridae > Sciurus > Sciurus carolinensis. Next base: position 16,444,163 of record NC_062217.1, on the reverse strand, counting down.
CCAACAATGTTTGACATGTTGAAGGAACTACCCAAATATGGATTAAAAAGGAATTAGCCAGCAAGAGGAAATATGAACTCCCAAGGATGAGCTGTGAAATATAAATTAGTATAAGAAATACACATTCCATGTTTTTGAGCAGATAGATATTGTTGTAAAAGTGAGTTTTATTTAAAAAGTTGAACTAAAAATAAGCTTAGTCGCAGAGACTTCAGATAGAAGCATTCGCTTTGGAAGAATGAAATTTGCAGCCTGTGTGAAAACCAGGAGGTGAGAGACCCAAGGTGTGGCCCACACATACACCATTGCTCACCCACCATTGCCTGACGTGAGTAACATTTAGATGCATGTGTCATGATCTGGGTGTTCCAGTGAGAGAAGGGGATACGCATTTGCTAACTATGTGTCTAAGGCCACAGCGGAGGGGTTGCTACTGACTCTGCTGCTTCTCAGAAAAGGGCTCCATAACAGCTGCCCAAAGAGGGCCTTCCCTTACTCATTCCCAGAATGTCCTATTCGAGTTAGAAGGTCTACCAAAATCAAGCATGTTCCTCTTCATGGTGAAGGCCAACATCATGGACCAACCATCAGTAGAGTATGATCTTTTATTTTTCCCCAGAAGTGAGAAGGTTATGCTCTGTGACACTATAGACTCTGTTCCCCTGATTCTTTCATTTGCAGGGGTGTTTGTGGGTCATGTAACCATGAAAAGTTAATCTTTCTATGCAGATCTTGGTTTAGCTGATCTGCATTTCATTAGCTCTAATCAACTAAAACCATAAATCTCATGATGACATCCGGGCACTGCCTGGAGATAGGTAGGTAGGTAGGTAGGTAGATCAATAGATGTAGCATCAGATTAAATGAAGCTGAAGCTTTTCTAAAGTAATTTATGATTTCAAGGATTTTAGTGTTCTTCTTATGAATTTTTTGACCAAATGATTACCAGATGGTCTGTAGCTGAGAAAACTAGAACTGGATCTACTAGCGCTATGATGATTTCAGCGTCCAAAATACTTTTGTGAAAAGGATAAAATATTACAAGTATTAACCCTACATCAAGAGAAGAAAGAATTTTGTTTGAGGTTGAAGTCCATCACAAAACCAAAGCCACTGTGTGCTCTATTAATTAAATAATTTAGGGATGGTGAAATGATGGAAGAATAGTTAGAGGTTTAAGGCAAACATCCCAGTTTGAGATCAACAAATGAACTCCCACACCATGTTCCAAGGATTTTGTTCCCTTCAATTTCTCTCTTCATTTACAGTGACTACTTAAGTCTTTGAAGTCATCATTAATAGCTTCTAATTAATTGTTTTGACTGGGAATTTTACCTCCTTGGCAAAACACAGTAGTTAGACACAAATGTTTTGACATAATGTTATAGGAAATTTCCTTATATGAGAAATGGAAGACTAATTTGTAAGCATCAACAGAATTAGTTTCAAAACTTACACTTGCCATTTTATGGGTACAAACTGGGTCTTTCTCTTGCCTTTGAAAGGAGTGAATTCACTGTGAAGTAATTGTAGTTCAAGCTCTGACTCAGGAGCATGATATGATTCTGAAGTGAATATCTGTGGTGAACAGGACAGGATTCATTTTCTATGTGATTATCACTTTTGTGTGTGTTAGTTTGGTTTTTGTCATTGTGACCAAAACACCTGATAAGAACAACTTAGAGGAGGAGTTTATTTTTGGGTCACAATTTCAGAGCTTCAGTTCATGGCTGACTCCATAGCTCTGGGCCTGAGGTGAGACAAAACGTCATGGCAAAAGGACATGGTGGATGAAAACTGCTCAACTGCTTATTTTCCATGATAACAGGAAAGCAAAGGGGGAGAGGGAAGGAGAGAAGGGGTGGCGGGGGGGGGGGGAGAGAATGGGATGCCAGGAATGAAATATAGACCCTAAGGGAAGACTCTGGTGACCTACTGACTTCAGCCATGCCCATTTGCCTACAGTTAACCAACCAGTTAATTATTCCAGATTATTAATCCATACAGTGTTTTAATTCTCCAAGATTAGTACAGCTCTTCTAGTTCAAACTTTTCACCTCTAAGCATTCCTGCATTATCTAACATAAGTTTATTGGGGGACACCTCATATCTAAACCATAACATTGAGTACGCCAAGTGTGGGCAAGATAGAGAATGTCAGAAATATCCATATTTTTCCAGAGGATGTATAAATTTATATGCTTACTTCAGATAATGCATTAGAAAAATTATACTGTTGAAGAAATACATATCCTAAAATTGTGGTTCTTCTTCCTGAAGAACCTGGAACACATGTGTACCAGGACACAAGTAGAAAAATCTTCATCATAGCATTGTGTACCAGAGCATAAAAAGTAGAAATAACACTAATGTCCCATGTGTATAAATGTCGATCTTTTCACACCATGAAATCCTATGGAGCATACAAAGTAAGTGAACTACGGACATACTCACCAAAGAATTGCAGAATCCTTACTATAGAGTACATACCTCAAATCACCAAATCCTAAATACTTTACAAAAAGTTCAACTTGCAAAAATAAGCAACACGATATTTAGGAATAAAAACATGTAGTAAAACTGATAGAAATTCAAAGAATGATAAACACAATCATCAGGTGGTAGTCTCCTCTTGGGATGAAGTTTGGAGGTGTGACATGGGAGTTTCCACAGTTATTCATAGCATAATATTTCTCAATCCATTTGTGGGATATGTGTGGAATGAAAGGGCTGAATGCATACTTGTGAGTGTAAGATTTTTTTTTTTACTTTAATTTTTGGTGGTACTGTGGATTGAACCCAGGGCCTCATGCATGCTGAGCAATCACAGTATTACTGTACTACACCCCCAGTTCTTTAATTTTATTTTTGAGGTGGTGTCTTGCTGAGTTGCCTAGGTTGACCTGTACTTGTGATCCTCCTGCTGGGAATACAGGCGAAACACCACCATGCACAGCTTGTAAGATTTTTTTTTTTTTTAATTAAAGATTTTTTAAAATTTATTTTTATTGTACACAAATGGGATACATACTGTTTCTCTGTTTGTACATGAAGTAAAGGATACCATTTGTGTATTAATTAAAGATTTAAAACTGGGAAAGTCTTTACCATTGTCCATCTGTTTCTTATCACCTGTGTAACTCCAGTCATGTTCCTGCTACCCTCAGTTGTTTACAAGATCTACAGCTAGTTTGCTTTTTATTTTGCTAAGTGACATTGGGTGGCATGGAAGGCAAAACTCTAAAATGAGCATAAAAACAAATTTTGATAATGTAGTAGTCCTCCAAAAATAAATCCGTACTGTTTTTTTGGTTTTTATTTTTTTGTTTTTGGTAGTGGGAATTGAGCTGCACTGAACCACTGAGCCACATCCCTAGCCCTTTTTTATATTCTATTTAGAGACAGGGTCTCTCTGAGTTGCTTAGGGCCTCGCTAATTTGCTGAGGCTGGTTTTAAACTTGCAATCCTCCTGCCTCAGTGCTACATAGACTGACATTTTGCATATAGGGCTCTTAAGTAGTTCTACCTGAGTAAACAACGTAAATTAAGAGTGTGTCCTAGAAAGCAATAACAGAGCCAATTTTCAATAAATGTGGTTGATGCTCTATAAGATTGGAAGAAATTTTCCATCAATTTTGATGAAATGAAGGCAATGAATTGCCTCCATTTAAGGCTTCCGCTGATCACAATGGAAAACCATTCTGAAGAATTTACTGGATTCAATTTAAAGGAGAAATGGTATTCTATTTAGTTGTTTGCTTTGGAGCAAGAATTTAAGATATAAAGTAAGCCCACCTGTTGTAGCTATTGCCCGAATTATTGGTTTTGTACCTTCTGTGGCAATTTTTTGATTGGAATGAATTTTCGTGGAGTGATCCAGAAATGAAAAGGACCATGAAAGGCCTTAGGTGAATGGAACCTGTTTGTAGTTCTTTTGTGGTTAACATATTCTCTTGTGTAATTGGTGATTATTCATTGTAGATTACTTCAGTAATATGTAGGGTTAAGAAGAATGGATGAACCTTTGGAAATTGTCAATAATGCTTTTATGTTTACAACTTTTAAATCAACATAAATATTTTATGCTCACTGCTTTATGATGGTGTTATAGATGTTACATTATATTTGGAAAGTACTTTGCAGTTGATTAATAAATAATTTCATGGTAAAAATAGTAAGAAAATGATAATAGTACAAGGAACCATAGCAACAAAATAGCTTATTAATAGAATTAATTGAAAATGTATGAATTTTACCATAGTCCAGGTGATGTGCTAAGCTCCAGAAGTCACAAGAATACAATGAATTCCAGGTATCAGGAAAAGAAAAGAACATTTCCCCCTCTAGAATAGCATGTGGGATGCATCTCAGTTGAGTCTATATTTTTTTAGACCCTGTTTTTATTAAAACAATTTAATTGCTTTGAGTAAAATAATTAAAATTGTTGTTACTAATGTTAAGATTGTTTTTTTTTTTTTTTGCAATGTTGATAAGCTGGGCATATGAATTTGGGAAATGGTTGTGTTAGGAAAAGGGTGAAAGTGAAAAACAATGAAGCCATTTGTTTCCAAGGCAGTAGAAGCTGTGCATCCTCTCTCTTCTTCTTTTTAGCTTGTATCTATTTCTAATAGCTATGTTTGAATTGGGTTATTTTAATTTCAAGTTATACTACTATTGGAATTCCATTAAAATGAGCACCTTTCTCTCCCACTGAATCCAATTTTGAAATTTTATTCATACTGAGAAGAGAAGTGAAGTGAAGGGACTCCTCATCCTTCCCTAAATGTGCCACAAGTAGAGAAAGTTGGGGAACTTCTCAGGGATAATATCCTGCCCCTGTTGTCTTAGATGGATGGTTTTAATACTTGACCATTCATCTAACCCAGAGGTAGATCATTGTAAAAGTAGACCCATTGTGGAGATTTAGTTCAGTCTTGATCAGTAAACATTTGGTCAGTATATTTTGTATTTCAAACACTATCGGTAAGTTCTTGAGATACAAAGACAAAGCTAAATTGCTTGTAAGTACTAATTGAGACAAGAGAAGCAGATAAATAAAATAAATACAAAATAAATAATGTCATTATGTAATGAGCAAATTATGCAAAAAAAAGTTTTAGGAACAGAATGGAGAGATGCCTAGCTTAATCTTAGGGTGCAAATAGACTTTCAGGGGTATTGATTTCTGAAATGCATGTTGAAGGATGTGTGGGTTTTGTGCAGATGACTTGGGCACCTAACATAGTGAAGGATGCTTCAGGCAGAAAGGTGGCAACTGAGCTCAACTGTAGGATCATGAAACCGAATGCTGTGTGTAGGCATGGGTATTCCCGAGACATCAAGTACAAAACAGGGAACGGAAGGAGATAAAGCTACAGACCTAAGCTAAACGTTCAAATTAAAACTGTCTGTTTCACTAATGAGTCTGTGCATGTCCATTCTGCCTGCACATTAAAAACAACTTTCTGTGGATAGAAGTAGTTCAGTACTTTCAAGGGACAGACAAGTGTGGTCCATCTCGTGTATATTAGGCCCCGTTCTATGAGAAAAAACAATATGAGGAAATCACAGTCTATCCAGAATATATAGATGTATAAAAATTTCTAATATAGGACAAGCAATCAGGATAATGATGAAAATGTGGATAAAATACAGAGTTCTTCTTTGTTGTGCAAGATTGGAGAAAACGCCTTCAAGTTGGCACTCAGACTTGAACTTAAAAACGGAATAGGGTCTTTCAGAAGAAGGAAAGGGGAGCAGCTTTCTTGCCAGGGGTTCAGGTCGTGGATTTTTGGAGGTGAAGCCAGGAGGTAGTTTTGGACTATATTATTTGGACCCATATTTGAAATTTAGGAATTCAAAGAGCTTTGCATAGGAGCAAGGGCTACCTGCCAATTTTTTTTTTCAAAAGAAAAATATGCAATTAGATTTTTATTTCAGAAAGATGGGATATGGAGATGATACTGGAAGAGAGGAGGATGAGGGCAGGTGCGGGGTGGGAAATGCCGTCATGGACCAGATGAGAGGTGGTGAGCCCCAAGCCAGAGCAGCATGAAGCAGAGTGCAGACGGCAGCATCTCGAGGGAGTGGACTCCCCAGCTCAGCAGCTAAGGTGCTGTCTTTTCAGGATCCATCCCCAGCATCAAGTATGGTGTCTGGCACTTAGTTGGTTCCTAGTTAGTAACAGTTGTCCACCTGCTGACAGATTTGAGACTTACCAAGATATAAATGTTGGTGAATGACACTAATATTTAGATAAAGAAGAGAATGGGATCAGATGAGCTCCAGGGAGTATACACATTTACAGCATTCAGAAGAGGAAGATAATACCAAAATAGAAAAGTACACCGTCCTAAAAAGTAAAGGGAGAGAGAATTTTAAAAAAGAAAATAGGTAGTAATCAACAGTATCAATTTGCAGATAGTGTGAAGGACCCAGAAGGACCCAGGAGGACCCTAGCTTTGGCCACTAGGATTTTAGAAACTTCAACAAGCAGCTCAACTGGAGTAATGTGATGGGTTATGTTAACTCTCCTGCTCCTACCATTCTGGAACAAGGGCCACAAATCATGGTCCCTAGACTGGCAGCTACCTATGAATAGTCTATTGCCATTCACAACTGGGTGAGTAAAAAAATTGAAGGTGTTTTTAAAATCTTATTTTTTTTTCAAATTCTTTGTTGTTATCTTAGATGGGAAAAAAGACTTTTATTTTATTTATTTATTTTTACGTGGTGCTGAGGATCAAACCCAGTGCTTCACACGTGCTAGGCAAGTGCTCTACTTCCCATCTACAGCCCTAGCCCCTATTTTTAAAATCTTGATAGCAATTTCACACTGGTGTCCAAGGCACCATCACAGACTCATCTTTAAATGTAGTTGAACTCCTTGGTAAGTGTCCTAGAATGGGAACTGCATATTGCTTATGCTCTGTAGGATCAGGTCATGACACATTTGCAAAATCCAAACAAATAACCAAAATCAGCCCAGATAATTAGAGACACAAACATAGGCTTAGATGTATTATTTTAAAATAAATCTAAAAGTAGGAAACTAATGAACATGTTTTGATTGTTTTTGTTGGCGTGTTTGGGTTTTATCTTTCTTGCATTCAGTTCCCCTTTACCCTCTTTTGTGCCTTTCTGCAATAGTTTTTTTTCCCCTGGGATGTATTCTCTGTATTTACAACCGTGATGGGCTCACAGTAAATCCATCTTGATTGGCATGTCTACGGTTTGCTGGTGCCCCACAAGTATAAGAATTCCTCTGGGGCCGTGGAAAATGTTTGCTTCAAACAGACAAGACATCTTTGTTACTAATAGTGAACATCCACTGGTGAACTGTGCCAATTAAGGTACATCACACATTAAAAAATAAAAATAAAAAAAGTCCAGTGATAAAACTAGTGCTATAACTCAAAGAATACTGCTTCTAAAATGGCTTTTCACCAAAAAGAAAAATGGAACTGACATTTTATCCCAGTTTCAACACTGCCTCTGTTCTAGGGTATTTAACTCTCAATGCATTTATGCTCTTCTGGCAAAACAAGGTTTCAAGGAAACAAAGGTTTTAACAACAGTCAGATTCTAAGTACTCACACATGCAGAAGCAGGTTGGGAGGTCAGGCAGGAAGTAACACAGGGTGTAGGATATCCTAGGCTGAACTTGAAAGTTTGAAGAATTTCTCTTTTATTGTCCCATCTTCTGAGATTCAATGTTACAAGGACATTCCTGGTACAATAGCAGAGCACTGTAGAGGTTTATGATCCAAGGTACACATCAAAAGAATTTTAATAAAGCTTGACAGATATATTGCATTAATAGTGCTGACGTGCTGAAGCAGGACATAGGTAGGGATGGTGACATACATTCAAGTAATTTTTAAAATGAGCTATTAGGTGGTATGGATATTTGTTTGTGAGGAAGAGGGAAGTGTATGATTATATCCCATAGATTTTCTCCATTGTTATCTTTGTGATCGCAAGCAGAGGTTCTTCCCTTCATGTGTTGGCTTTACAACACAATGGGTCAATCCCAGATGCTCAGAATCTAGTAATCATCCCAAACAGTTTTAAGGCTCTACATTTTCCTCTGCTAACGGACTAGCCAAGAGTGAAAATGGACACAGTTCAGGGTGTCAGTAATAGGATAACAGTGACCTTGACATTCAGATGTAAGTAAAACTATATCCTAAATCAATAGATCCTCCAAGTTAACATCAGGTGACATTGAAATAACTTGCATAAACAGATTTTTTTTTAATTCATTTTTGCCCTTGCAGAACGTGCGGCATGTCAAAAACACTGCTGTCGTGTGTAATCATCAGCAGAAAGCAGAAGGTTTTGTATGTGAATTTTGTCCTCTTCAGTTCATTGTATCTGACAAAGTCAGGAAGATAAACTTTTCTGTATTCATTTCGTGTAGGATATTGGCAATCAAAAACACCCATTCATTGAACATTTTAAACTTTCATAAATACATTAATTATGGAAACATTATTCCCTATACTCTTCTCATAGTAGGTACAAATGTAAGTCTCTCCATGAAGAAATACATTCATTTATAAATAATGGATGTTAAAAGTTTCATTTCCTCTTGGCTTTCTAAAAACGCATTCTCTTACCAAAAATATATCAAGGCATAAGACAACATTTATTTCACTGTTTTCCGATGAAAATGGATAATATTTAGTAGGAAGTACATGATTTTTATAGGGCTGTAAAAAATAGCAAAGAACCAAGCACTCTGCAGAAGTCTTCTTTCCCTCCTTCTGAGGATTTTGTTGCTCAAATTAGAGGCTGGGCCACAGAGAATTCAACTATGCTTGCAATAAAGAATTTTATTGAAAAGACGAACCTTATGATATCCTGCTACATTTGTAGACAGAAGATAACTATATAAAATATTTATGACACTATTTCCATAAAATATCTGAACTATCTATTTTGGAATGGAGAGAAACGTACCCTGATATTTTGGCTAGGATGGCAGATAGAATCCAGATTGAATTTTTTTTTTTTTTTTTTTTTAGTTTAAAGTAATATTTGTTTCCCCAGCAACAGACTGATATGCCAAATGTTTGATAAATTGTAAAACCCTCTACTCCCAGCTATCCAAGTCTTCCTTCTTGATTAATTTATAGTTTGTCACATGTTCAGTAATTAGGGACAAAGAGAACTAGGAAAATGACATAAACTTCTGAATCACCCAAACAAAACTGAGTTATTTTCTTTCAAAATCACCTAGAAAATTCAGGCAAAATTGTTACCCTAGCTTAGATCACCTGGATATTTACTTTTTCTTGGTGATCAGAAAAAATATTCTACATATTTAATATGTTTTCAAGCTATAAAATCAATGTATGCTAATCCATTTTTTCTTCTTCTTTCTTTTATTTTTTGGAAAATACAGAAGGGTACAAAGAAGAAAATAAAATAATCCCCTGTAGGGATAACTAATTTCAAAAGTTTGTGTTTCTAGCGTACTACTGATATAATTTTATGTTGTCAAATTGCATGAGATGTTTAATATTGAATTCTGTTTTTTTCATTTTATCATCTTATGTATTTTTCCCACATCAGTGGCATTTCTTAAAAAAATACTGTTATTAAAAAATTTATACTATGGATGTAAAAAGAACTTTCTTGCCAATGTTTCTAGGGAATTTCACAAATAGTAACCCCATAGACATTCTTGCTAAGAGAAGAAAACTGCCTTAATGTTTCTTTGTGTGTGTGTGTTTGTGTGTGTGTGTGCGTGCACGCACACACGTTTTTGTGACTCATTCTGCACTCTGAATCCTAGAATGCTTGGGGCCTTTATGAATAAATTAAGTATTTAACTGTTAAAGTTTGTGGGTTGATTTACATACATACAAACAGTTGCATGACTTAAATGCAGGTTATTTCCTCCCTCAAAGGAACAAAAAAGTAGAGACATAATGCAGAGGTAGGAATGAGACTAACAGAGGGAAGTTTACTAGAAATCCATGGACAGTACTTTCCATTGGGACCAAAATCTGGGTCTAAACCAGATTACTAACCAGTAGACCTTGGTCCAAACTGGCCCACAGATGTATTTTATTTGGCATGAATTCTTTAAGATTTCACATATTATTTTAAAATTGGGAGGATCACTATAAAATGTGGATTTCTACAGTTTCTTGGAACGTAAGACAGCCCTGGGCCTGAACTGCACCGTAAAAATCAGCTGGAGTTAATTACTGTTCACTTGAGCTTCTTTCAGGATCATAATCCATGTTCCAATTTGAAGCAGGTCTGATCACTCCAACACTTGGCCCAATCCTGAAGTCAGTATTGGTTGCCATCTATTGCAGTGCTTGGCACTTTCATTCATAATAGAGAAATGCTTCTCTGTATCTATTTTTATTTTTTACCAAAAGCAAAAAAGTGGAAGCCAAATGAGGCCATGCTTCAAAAAAAAAAGAAAATGGTACATAACTTTTTTTTTTCCTCTCTCCCTTTTTAGATGTGTAGTATATTCTAGTTATTCAGTATGCTAATGACTTCCATGTTTAAAGAATATGAACTTCACCCCTAGATACTGTTTGACCTCTTAGGCTTTGAATTTGTGAAGTTTCTCTGAAGGTTTCTATCAGCCATTAATGTGAGGTTAACGTGATTCCTCAATAAGTGAAAGCAAACCAATAGCCAAGAAAAAACTGTACTGTTCCCATTGTTGGAACCAGGAAAGACAGCCCCCACCCCTTAATGTACTCCAGAGGGTTCTCATAATATACACAACTAAAAGTTTACTTCTGCAGAAATGGGCTGAGGCCTAACTGTAACATTATCACTATGTTGGAATTCTCTTCCTGTCCAATGCAAATGGAAGCTAACAGCTTTTGAGCATCTGCCTGCTACTCTGCTGGGTAATTTTCATGCATTGCTAGTCAGTGCCTGCATTCGACCTGTGGAATAGGTGTGGTTGTTAGGCCACTGGTTAGAGGAGGATTCTTGGGCTGAATGCCAGAGTCCACACCAACATTCCACACTGCCTCACAGACAAAGCTGGGGCTTTTTCTTTGAATATGAAACTGGATGGTCTATAGCAGCGCCATGTAATAGTACGATGTGAACCACACATATAATTCAAATTTTCTTTAAGTAAAAAGAAACAGGTGAAATAATTTTAATGTTTCATTTAATTCAATATATCCAAAACATTGTCATTTAAATATGTAGTCAATAAAAAATTTAACATGGGCATTTTAATTTCATGTAGAATATAATAAACTACTAATTATTAGAAAAAACTCAAAGAGCTCCTTTAAGAGATCCAAGATATTTAGCTCTTTACAAGGGTCCAGATACTCATGGAGGTAACCTATCACTGATTAAATGAATCAAAACCACATGACTCATTTGTGTCCAGAGAGTTGAGGTTATTTCTCATTTTTCATAACGAAGGCACTTTGCAGGTAACAGCCCTTGAAGCATTAGTTCTCTTAGATTTCTCATGATATTACACACACACTTAGTCAAATTACAGAATGCATTTTGAACTAGCCACATTTCACATGCTCAGGAGCCACACGTGGCTAATAGCTAATGAACTGGACAGGACAGAAATAGAGTTTTGAGGCACTCTTCTCCTATTGAAGGTAAAGAAGTTTTAGGAACTCACCCCAGAAAGTTTAAACACTTATAATTGCTTATTCATATAATGTCTCTGGTTACAAGAAAAAGAGAGGAATTAATTGTCTTTGCATAATGCATTCTTGTCATTGATTGGAACGTTAACAGAAATAACACTTTCTTGAGAGATTTGTTTTTCCCAGTGCCTCAAAGGCTCTGTATGTGATGGTACTGGTGTCCATAAGTGTGAGAAGCATTGGGAAGGCTGCAAATCACCATGGGTGCATTACTCTATGATTTTCAGTCTGCCCTGGGAAAGTGGAGGAGACTAATTATTATAGCAACTGGCAAGGATCTATGGGTGTTAGCATCAGCAGTAAACAAAATAAATAAGCACCAAATTAGGATCATGGGGGGAGGGGAGTCTCTGAGATATTTCACTCTTAAACGTGGTTCCTAATCATCATGAAGGTGGCCTATTACTGGATTAAATGACTCAAAACCACAGGATGCATTTGTGTACAGAAGGATTTGAGGGTATTTCACTTTTTAATTTTTTTCACATAAAGGTTACTTTTCTGACAACATCCTCTGAAGCATTGATTCTCTTCCATTTCTAATAAGATATTTTTAGCACATACTGAAAAAAAAAACACAAGGAAATTGAAATTTTAGTGAATTACCACTTTGGTAGGTAAAGAGGTAACTAGGGGTTCAGCTGAACTGACATTCCATCCTCCCAAATGCCTGACACCATCAAGACAGGTTCTCATGAGAGGAATCATATCACATTCAAAAATTCTTATTTATTTTTAAGCCCAATATGGAATTGATGATTTCATCACTACTCTGCAAATTGTGACATGTTGCTGGGTTTCCCTTTGGCTGAAGTGTAGAGCCCTGTGGCAACGACAACTGGGTTCAGGATACACACTGCTCTCCCCCAGATGTGTGGGTCTGTAATGCTAGAAGGCTGACTTCAGACTTACTTCATAATTCTATTCAATGAATTAATTTAGAATATGTAAACTGATTTATTGTGAAATTTAAAATCCTTTCTCTCAAGAGAACCCAGAATATTAGGTTAGCAGTTTTTTTTTTTTTTTTTTTGAACACAACTTTGACTCTATTTCAGGGGGCAGGCAATTGAATGTCAGCATCCCATAATTTTTGCTACACAGTGTCATTTTCTCTCTCTTTTCCACTGCTCAGTCAAAACTCTATTCCAGAGGTCACAAGTATGTCAGAGTACGTCCAACAGTGAGGAAGTTCATGGATAACCTCTGTCTCTCTGCAGCCTCAGATTCTCTCATTGTCCTCAGTTCGGCATCTACAGGTTACATTTTCTTTTGGGGTGCTCAGCAGTAACCCCACAAACTAATCTACTGAAAACCCAGTGTAATAATTTTAAGCAATACAATCACTTTGTAGCCTCAGCATAGGTCATTTTATTTCTGTGTTGCTTCCCGTTTATATTTTTCCCTTTCCTTAGTTTTCCACTGAAATCTCAATTCTGATCACCCTAACTGTGGTCTGTCACCTCCTCAAGTTACCCCTCCCAGCTTTAAGCTCTTTGCCTTCTTTTAGAGATCCTAAGACTATCTCTATCAAATACCATTTTGATTAAATCGCTGTCCTGTTCATCAATCTTGGAGGTGTACTCCAATAACCTAGAATATTTACTAAGTGCTTGCCTGTTTGCTAGGTCTAGACTGGAAATGGCAGATCTAGATACCCACAAGTGATTGACAAGGTTGAGGTCAGCAGCTGACCTTTGTGCCTTCCATCTCTCACTCACCTTGATTAGCCCCAACGAATACAAGCAACACAGTGACTTTGTAGCCTCAGTTTACACTCAGCCCCTCTTCAGTACTTTGTTTCCTTAGGGGTTTCATATGTTCCTATATAGCAGACCGCCTCAACCTGAACGTTGTAAACTAGTAGTTGAGGAAGGAGCACGCTTCCACCCTTAACATTCCTCAGAGCTGGCGCTGGGGTAATCTGGGGATGGCAGATATGACAGAAGTAGTATTATTGTTGTTACTTTTCTTTCTATTCCCTTTACCTTGTTTTGGGATGGTTGGTATTAGCCAAATGTGTTACAACATCTCCCACTTTATTGTAGACAGTGCCCTGAAAATCTGATGACTTTAGAAAAGTCTAATGTAGGCTCTTTAGAAGTTACCTCTTCATAAGATAGAAAATTAAATACTTAATGCATGTAGAGCAGGATTTCCTTTTAGGTTTATTAGAACATCTAGGGGCAAAGACATGGTATAAGGATGAAATATGTATGACTAACAACAGGCTGGGAAGTCACATGTTCCCCTCAGCTCTCATCTACATGTTTTTGCACAAGATCCAGCGACAAGAAATGAATCTTCATTTGTACTCTAGGTTTCCAAGATAGCAACATCTATATCATCTATCTGCATGTAGATACACATATCCATACTGTTTCCATAGTTACTGCAGCAACTATTTCTTTCCCTACATTTTCCCTTCATGCCTTAGAATTCAGCATCTATCCAGACACTGATTGACTATCTGATTATAATTTAGTTCAGAGAAGTGTAGACTAGCGGTTTCATAGCCTTTATGCATTAACATTGTAGATTTCCCTAAGTGTGATTAAATAGAAGAGAAACATGTTCCAGAATGCTGAAATCTTAGGATCATTTTTTACTGTGAATTTTAAGAATTATTGAAAAGAAAGGAAAGAAAGAAGGGGAAAAGCAACTAATCTCTTTTGTAAAATGCTCACATTGCACATTTACAATTAAGCTGTTCTGATTTCTGTAATTAAAATAATTTCCTCTGAGAGGCCTTAATCGTTCATGCCCATGAGTGAAAAAAGGCTGTTGTCATGAATGAACGATTGAAAGAAAGGTCTTATTCAGATGCTTTGGTTCCTGTGAGAAATCTTTGAAATAAATCAGGCATGAAAAAAAACAATCTGCAGAGTAGACCAGGGTTGCTTTTAGCAATCTATAGGATGTACCAGCATATGCATTTCTCCATCTCTCCACTCAACAAACATTTGTTGAGCACTGGCTCTTTGGCAGATGCAGTGGGCACTGGGTACAATGATTAATAAGACCTAATCTTGCCCTAGAATTTCCATTCTAAAGTGCAAGTAAACAAATAAATAGGACCAAGACAGGTACTCATGGGTCATAAGAATTCAGGTGGCGCTTGCTACAAGCTCAATTCATGGGGCCCTTTGCCTTAGATCATCTCATCTTATTTTTGTCAGTCCTGGATTTCACATCAATAGGAAAGTAAATTGTAATGGAAATATATAAGTTCAGTGTTTATTAGGAAATAAGACTATTTACACACTTAGTTAATATGTATTCATTAGTCACAAAGTGTACACCACTATTGCTGTGGATATTTTATGCAGAGTTATTTTTCATACATATAATATGAAGGTATAATATGCCATGAACCTAAGAAGCATAGTTGTAAGGGGAAACATAAAAAGAGGAGCAGCTCGATGTAACCAGAGCTCATAGACCAGGAATGAGTTACCTGGGACTGGATTCTTCTTTTGGTCCCATTTATGCAAATAACTTTCATTCTTTCCTTCTTGATAAAGTAGGGGATTAGACTAGATGAAATTCTTTCTTGGGTGTGAAATTCCCAAGACGGAAGTTACTGGGGTGATAAGAACTGAGGTATGTATTCAGGGCTGCACATTTGGGCATTTTCATATGATCTGGGTAGGACAGGGCTGGAGAGTAATCTGCTAGTAATTAATTTGAAAGTAGTCGACCTTCTTGCCTTGTAGAGTCTTCGAGTATGGCTTTGGAAACTCTCTAGCTATTTCTTCTGACTGCCATTGTTGTAATTGAACTCAGTTCTAATTTTGTGTTTGGAGCAGTTTACTTTGACAGTAACAAGATATTCTTTTGTTCAGAAATCATTTGAAATTCCAAAGATGCTTCTGAGCAGTAGGGTATCTGTATGTGTGATTGGTTTCCATGGGCCTTCTAGAATTCAACCTGTCCTTTTGGCAGAGTTGGACATCTACAACTACTGTGCCACATTTTCTTCCACAACTCATTATTTTAATTTTGGCACTCAAGATGTATTAGGTGTTAATTCACATTACTGCCAGAGATAATGGACATCCTGCTGAAGAGATGGCATCTGCAATGTTCTCTATCGAATCCTATATTTGATTGGCATGTGAGTCCTAGAAAAATTGGCATAGCACCTGTGAAAAGGCACAGTGCCATCTGACAGTTGGGGAAGAATTTAGGCTGAAAAGTGATCACAAGTAAAGTCAGCTCGGAGGGTTCGGGATTGAAGTTCTGGCTCGATGGAGCAGAGGGAAGTAAATACTCTTATGAATATCTCTGCCTCTTATGCAAGTTTCAACTGACTATAACCTTTCAAAAATATCTCAGGAAGATCAGCAATCTCTTTTGCTAATTTGAAAGAACAATATTTGCAATTTAATTGTATAATAAAATTGAATAACAGTATTATGTTTTTAATCATGTTTTTATTTACTCTGCAGTTTATGGAATCAATATGCAGGTGGATATGGTATATTAAATCACACAGTCAACATTTTTTGTGTGTAGAGTGGAATGAGAGAAGTGTGTTTTGTTTTGTTTTGTTTTTTTTCTTTTGATACTAGGGATTGAACTCAGGGGCACTTTACCACTGAACTACATCCCTGGCCCTTTCTTAATGTTTTATTTTGAGACAGTGTCTTGCTAAATTGCTGAAGGCCTCCCTGAGTCACTGAGGCTAACCTTGAAGATGTGATCCTCCTGCTTCAGCCTCCTGATTCACAGGAATTATAGGCATTCACTACCACCTCCCACAGGGGTGTGAATCTTGTGCCTCTTTAAACCCACTGATACTCCCTTGGCTGCTGAGCCTCTGTCATCTCATCAGCACAATGGGCATGATAGAAAGGGGAGATGGAGGGCTCCCACCAGCTTCTCACATTAGTTACAGAAGACAGAAATATGAGGGGAAAAAGCTTTTGTTAAGCAAAAATCATATTACTATAATTAAAAATATTAACTCATATCATAGTTTTCAAAATATATTCCAAAGTAGTAGACTGCATAAAAACTACCAGGGAAATACCAATTTTAAGAACTGTAACTTGCTCTTTTGTAAACATGATAACCCTAATAATTGTGGGCTACTCTGTCTGCTGTGAGGGTTCTGCTGTTATCTGTGCTTGCTTTTCAAGGTGAGTTACAATCGGTGTTGATAAAGACAAGCACAAGGAAGTCAGCGGGGGTTTATTCTTGTCTATTGTTTTTCAGTATATCCATGGTTCCTTTTTATATGCATGCTTTCTAGGCTGCACGTAAGCTCTCTGTGGGGCTGATTATTTAGTTTTTATTAGACCTGTGTCCTAATGTGAAAAGTAAAGAAAAATGAGAACTGGTCATTTTGCAAAAGAGGATTTGGTCATTGAAAAAATAAAGGTCAGTAGATATCACACCCCCATATTCTTTTCTTTATACTCCCTCCAAAGTGTCATTAAGATTCTTTCTTTTGTTCTGGACCATCAATTAAAGCCAACATAAGTGAAATAATTTCACAATTCTTATTGAAAAATTTCAGGATCCAATGAGTCATGGGTCCAATACTTCGGAAGTAAATAGTGCCAGGATTGGGATGTAGCATCATGGCAGCTTGCTTGCCTAGCAAGCATGCAGCCCTGATTCAATCCCCTGTACCAAGAAAAAAGAAAAGGAAAAGGAATTATTACCAGTTCTTTCTAAAGCAATGTCCTGCAGGATACAGTTAAAAGAGAAACTTCCTTATTCATCAATCTCTCCACCTGTCCAATTAATAATTGAAAAGCCCCAGAAAGAGGCTTTCCCCCAACAAACTCCAGATTCCTGTACCCTTGGTTTATTACTGTCTGTTCATGAGAACAGACTGTGCTTCCATTTCCTGCACTTTTATTGTTCCCTGGGTGTTGACTTCAAAATTATATTTCATCTCTGTTGAATCTTCCGAATGGCTATGATCCGGTTTCCAGCTTAGATAGATATTCCACTCTTGCTCTTATTGGTTGGAATCATTCACACAAGAGAACCATCTTTCATACTTACTAAGGTTTACTTTGGTACAAAATTTTATATTTCTAATCTTAATATTTCAACTTTTTAAAATTTTGTGCAGACAACACATGTATCAACTTCAAGGGGATCAAGTAGCAATTTAAAATCCGATTGAAAAGATAATTACAAATTTTTCTGGAGTAACACAGAAGAGGTACTATGAGCATTGTTCTATTTTTTAATAGCTATTGCCTCTTCTGACTTTGTGATTAATAATAAAAAAGTTTTATCTAGAAACCAAAACATGGTCCAAGGATAAACTGTGTAATTGGTAGGAATTTTTTTTTTTTTTTTTTAAATTCAGGCAGTCTTGTTGAGTATAATTCTAGTGAGTTATATGACATCTTTGCTTTGCTGTGCTTCCTGCCCATGTATAATCTTCTCTCCTGGTAATTTGAGTTGGCATGTACTAGGTCAATCACTATGATAAAGGAACCATTTCATTTATAAGTCATGTAATATAATTAGCTTATTGTCATTTTACCACTTTCTAATACACATTTTGTTACCTTGTGAAATCATACGGACATCTTTAGTCAAATTCATTATACCCAAGATGAGTTATTCTAATAGATCTTTCTATAAAATATCTTAATTACTAGAGTTCTACTCCTAAACTCTTCAATTCACATTGTATCAAATATTAGGAATTTTAAATATTTTAAATATTTTAAAATTTTACCATATTTGAAACATGTATACAATATGTCTTTTTTCCTGTGTTAGTTTAATCAGTCCCTTTAGAGTTATATTGTGGCATCAATCTCAGACTCCCTTCCACAAATAATGATGTATACTAATGTGTTTTCTAAATTTCCTTACTGACTTTCCAGAAAGGAAGATAACTTTATTTTTTTCATTTTATTATATCATACTCATTGTCCTTTTGAGAAAATTTAAATACTACCTGTGAATACCACCGAAATTCACAAAACTACTCAAGTTAATGAAACTCAATAACATGTTCACAGGGACACGATAAAATGACTGTAACTATTGTCACATGTCAGAATTGATTTAGCCTTTTCCATAAATCACGGTGGGAGTATCATTATCATATGTGATTAATGACACTTCATGTTGCGAATCTGATTACAACCACAAAACAAAGAAAATAAAGAGGAAATCACTCCTGAACACCTTACACCAAGAGGGTGGGACGTCTTTTTCAAATTACCATAATTTGATTACTCAGGGAGTCTATTAACACAACTCAGTGAAACCCACAGAGACCTAACAGAGACTTTCCTGATGGTATTCAGATCCCTTTCATAAACACTGAGTGAACGATTTGGGCATCAAAAATGGTCCTTTTTCCTCCCTCCCATTTCTTTGGAAATGTCTAGATCCTCAATCCTTGTTTATAGTTTCAAGTTTTCTCATAATTAAAAGCTATTTTTCTTTTCCATGAGTTGTTTATTCAGAGCAAACTTTAAGCCTATTTTGAGAAAATGAAGGGTTTTTTTTTCTTTAGAAAA
This sequence comes from Sciurus carolinensis, assembly GCF_902686445.1. Classification (NCBI taxonomy): domain Eukaryota; kingdom Metazoa; phylum Chordata; class Mammalia; order Rodentia; family Sciuridae; genus Sciurus; species Sciurus carolinensis. The sequence continues at coordinate 16,424,983 of NC_062217.1, read as the reverse complement.
CTACTCTAGTTCTTCAAGTTCCAAATCACTGTTATCCATCTACAAAATGAATTTGCATCATTTCATTTGAATTCTATTGTTAAAATTTCACTGATAATCCACAGAGGACCCAAATGAAGATCCTTTTTTTAAGCCTTAACTGCTAAAATTGGTTTTAATATGCAAATTACCTAGGCTGAAAACAGAGAAGTTTTACATAGTTAAGACCTTTTTACGATCTTTAAGAAACATCTGTTTAACACTGAATATCATATTTTAATATGTCACAAAGCATTCTTATCCATTCTTATCTTATCCATGAAGCAATTAGTATATTCTTATACATCCTTTTCCTCATCTTTTCCTATTATATAAACTTACAATAATGAACTTTCTTCTATTAAAATAGTCTAACATATCTGATCAGTTCACCTTCACATCTATAGAAATATAAAACACTTTGTTTTAAGGAAATAGACTTTTAGAGCAGGTTCAGGTTTAGCAAAATAAGAGGAAGGTATGGAGAGTTCCCATATGACCCCCATATACATAGACTCCCCTGATATCAGCATCCTCACTAGAGTGGGTATATTTGCCTCAACTAATGAACATACATTGATATGTTATTATCACTCAACATCCACAGTTTACCTTAGGGTTCACTCTGATTCTGTACACTTAGTGGATTTGGACATATGTATGATGATATGCATCCACCATAAAAGTATCTTCCAGAATAGTTTCACCACCCTGAAAATTGTCTATCTACCACCTATTCATTTTCTCTTCACCACCAATTCATGACAACTAAAATTTTAATTGTCTCTGCAGTTTAACTTTTTAGGATGTCATATAGTTGGAATCATAGTGAGAGGCCCTTTTAGAGTGACTTCTTTCACTTAGTAATAGGCATTTAAGGTTCTACCATGTCATTTTATGGCTTGATAACTCACTTCTTTCTAAGCACCAAGTAGAATTGTTTGGATGTGGTACAGTGTACTTATTCATTTATTTGCTGAAGGACATCTTGGTTGCTTCCAAGTTTTGGCACTGATAAGTAAAGCTGCTATAAACATCTGTGTATAGGTTTTTGTTTTGACGCAAATTTTCAACAATTTCAGAAACATACCTGGGAGGAAGATTGCTAGATTAAATGGTATGAATATGCTAAGTTTGGTAGGAAACTGCCAAACTATACATAGTGGCCATATCATTTGTTTTAGTCAACTTTTTTACCGACATTACTGAAACACTCAAGAAGAACAATTTTAGAGGCAGAAAAGTTTATTTTGGGGTTCATGGTTTCAGAGGTCTCAGACCATAGACTGGCTCCTTTGCTCTTGGCCAAAGACATGGCAGAACATCATGGCAGAAGAGTATGGTGGAGGAAGGCAGCTCAGGACATGTTTATCAGGAAGCAGAGAGAGCTCTACTCACCAAGAACAAAATATATACTCCCAAAGGTTTCCCTCCAATGACCCACCTCCTCCAGCCACATCCCACCTGCCTACAATTATTACCCAGTTAATCCCTATGGGTATTAATGCATTGATTAGTTTAACTATCATAACCCAATTTTTTCACCTCTAAACTTCCTTGCATTATCTCACACATAAGCTTTTGGGCAATACCTAATATATAAACCATAACACCATTCTTCAGTCCCATGAGCACTGAAGGAGAATCCCTGCTTTGCTCATCCTCACTAGCATTTGGTGTTGTCAGTGGTCTGGATTATGACTCTTCTAGTTATTGTGTAATGGCATCTCATTGGTGTTTAAGTTTTCATTTCTGTAATGACATTTGACGTGGTGCATCTTTCCATATTTTTTTTGCTATTTGTTCTTTTTGATGAGGTGTCAAGTTCTTTGGCCCCTTTTTTAGCTGGGTTCTCTATCTCCATATTGTTGAGTTTTAATAATTCTTTGTATATTTTGGATAACAATCGTTTATCAGATATGTCTTTTCAAATATTTGCTCCTAGCCTGTGGTTTCTCTTTTCATTCTCTTGACAGTGTCTTTTGTAGTGCAGAAGTTTTTAATGTTAATGTAGTCCAGTTTATCGATTCTTTATTTCATGGATCATGCCTTTGTTGTTTATTCCTCTGATGAATATGAATTGTTGAGAAAGTATCTGTCGATACTCATGCACTGTCATTTTGACTCTCCCCTTTAGTCTCAAAAGGCTACAACACAGCATCTTGCAAACTGTGCTTTTCCAAATTATCTGGTTTGGTTAAGAATTGCTACTCCTGTGTCTCTGCTCAACAACAGCTGAGAGTTAATCCAGAGTCCCTGACTCCCAACTTATGCCAGGTGGGTTAACAAGGCATCTTGTCCAAAGAATTTTCAAGTCTCTTAGCATTAATATTCAACAGACATTAATGGAGCGGTTACCTTTCCTGAGTGCTATGAAGAGCAGAGTGGACTAGAAGATTCAAAAGGTATGAAACTTGGGTACAAAAATCTCATAATAAGTGACACAGAGATATAAAGAAGTAAACAGTGGGGAAATGTGTTTACACCAAGAAGAAAATGACAAGTTCTATGAGAAGCGATAAAGCGGGCAGTTGGTGAGTAGGCTTGGAAAGAACCCAGATATCTTGATACCTGGACTAATTCTGCAAAGATAAAGCTGGATTTTCCAAATGGACAGTGTGTTGGTTGTTTTATGCAGAGGGGTAGTATGTGGTAGCTGTGGTAAAAAAGTGCAAGGAATCAGTAGACAGGAGACATAAACCAGGATTGGATTGTAGGTCTTGATCTTGGTCACAGATCCTCTTACTCCATCTTTTGCTCGCCTCCGGACCTGGTTCATGGTATCTCCATTCTAGAGAACATAACAAAGCAAAAATTATAAAATGGATGAAAGTACAAGTAGAAGAAAAATGACAATAACTCCCTTTTCTCATTGTCATGCCTGTTGCCTATTCCTAATTGTAGATTCCGTCAGACATTTCCTATATTAAAATGGTGGGACAATAAAATATTTAGTCACACATCATTTATTTAGTACCAACTGGATGCAGTGCACTTTGTTTTTCACTAACATTACTCAGAAGGCTTCCCACCTCCCTCTTGGTCACTATGAGAGGGGCTGTAAAATTCATCTTTATTGGAAAGAGGAAAATAGATCACAATAAATTGCAAACGCATCAGGGAGTTTACTCATAAGCAGCAGGAGAGAATCAGAGTGAGTTTTCATGTAGAAAGCAAGCCGCAGACTGAAAGAAGCACTCTGTGGGAGATGACAAATCATAAAAATATCAGAGGTACTGTGAAAGATTTGGAAACAGTCAGCTATGTCAACCCATTGTGAATTCTATAGATAGTTAAAGGTTCGTGCAGATGTTATCCAGAGTAATTTGATCAGGTCGTAGCTTGTTTAGTGGATAATAAAATGGTGGCTTTGCCAGCATGTGCAAGTAATATTGTAACAGATTACTTTTATTCCTGGTGAATTAGAAATTTTCTGAATACGGAAAATAAACGGCAAGTCTCAGCCCTCTTTCAAGGCAGGGCAAGAGAAAGTTCATTGGAAATCTATTTAAAACATTAGGGTCCTCATATAGTATTTATAGGACTATTGCTAATAATGACCTTGGTTTCTGGAGATGCAGATATGATAAAGCACATAGGTTATCTTGTTGAGTATTCCAATACACTGATGTTTAATAGGCATCATCTGTCTACTGCTGAGGGCTAGAGGAAAAGGAAAGAGAACTGGCCCTTAAGTTACTTGTTATATATCCAAGAAGATAAAAGATGCAAACACATCCAAATAAATAGAAACAAAGATATATGAGTACCAAACCATGTAGCACAGACTGTAAATAATGTACAGGGTTGAAAAGAGAGATAATTTTTGTGGGTCATAGATAATGGAGCAAACGAAAGAACTGAACTTAACCATTAATTTTTTTTTTACCTTTCTTTTAGAGTAGATAAATTGCTTCTAACCTAATTAGAAATTATAGTTCGGATTCTATTTTATAACGCAAAAGTCCATAACTACCTTCAAAACCACTTACTTTAAATAATATTACTTACAATGTAAACCATGAGTTATTTACCATTTATGATTTGATAGGTTAGTTGTTATTGATGCTTTCAGTTAGAAGTGCATTTTATTGACAAGTATTTAGTCATACATAATTTAATCTGTTTCACTGTAGTAAAATTGATCCTAATTGCTACCTGTAGATATCATATCAGCCCATACACTATAGTTGCATTATTAATAGGTGATATATAATTGACTAATGGCCAATAGTTTATGATTGTATGTGGGATCTGTTAGATGTGGAGTTTTAACTTGCTCTTTGGGACCCAGTAAATTAATTTGCCATCAAGACCTTATTCATTTGAATAAGTTGAAATTTTAAGACCTGTCTCCATTAGAAGTTGCTGGACCTGATGACATCATCAAGGGAGCAGTGTAGAGTGAAAAGAGGGGACCCAAGAACTCATTCTGTGAAATTGGGGGAAAAAATGGATAAATCATCAGAGGATTGAGAATAGCTGCTGAAGTAGGAAAACAAACAAACAAAAAGCCATGAGAATGTGATCTAGAATTACAATGGAAAAAATTCTAGCCAGTAAGAAAGAATGAGAACCATGTTAAATTTTGCAAATGTTCCAATAAGAAATGGAGGTGACTGTAAGTAATGTGCAGGGTTGAAAAAAGAGAGAATTTTTGTGGGTCATAGATAATGGGGCAAACCAAAGAACTGAACTCAACTATCAACAGTGTTTTACCTTTCTTTACTTTAAGAGTAGCTAGGGTCTACTTTTGAAATAGGGTCAAGGGAAAGAGGATTATTTTAATAATACCATGTTTTTACTATTTTAAGATGGAAAGGATGGGAATTGTTACTGTGCTCATGAGAAAGAATCGGTACAGAGAAAATTTACCAAGTATTTAACATTTAATTTACTGAGGTGATTTCCTTAACGTCTCTTTGGGGTCTGTACTGTTCTTTCTTCAATTAAAAAAAAGCAGAAAAGTTACATAGCTAGCACATGGGAAATTTGGTATTTCAAACTTAGCAATTCTGCCTGAAGGCCGAGGTCTTATCCACCTCCCCTTGGACAGTGTCTGTCTTTAAAAAACCCATAAACACATACTCTAACTAGTTAAACTGCAATATATTTATGTAATGTTTTCTTCAGGAAATCTCTCGGTGTTGATTCTAATTGTTCTCTTCTTATCCCTTAAGAAAACATATTATTCACTGTTTTATTTGCTAATATAAATTTCCATTGGTCTTTAAAATCAATATAACTGCTTTATTAGCAAGAAATAATTTTACCACCTATGCCTACTCATTTGACAGCTTTTCACCTTAAATTGGTTTAAGATCAAAGGAAGAAGACTTGCAATTGAAGATGACAAAAATGGGGGTGATTTTCATCTTAATATACAGATAAAACATTTTCTCATACTAGTTTTGGTTTTGCTATTTTCTCTCATTTTGACCAGTAGAGACATAGCAAGTAGAATGAATCATCAATAGTTTTTCCTTTGCATGAATATTTTTTGGGGACTCGTGTCAACTTTTGATAAGCATATTAGTATTTTATGTGGTTTTTTATTTATGTAATCTTTTTTTTTTTTTTTTTTTTTTTTTCAGTGAGGGAAAAATCTATTTCTTTTTTTTTTTTTCTTTCCCCTCCCCCCCACCCCTCCCACCCCTCTTTTCCCTCTACACAGTCCTTCTTTCCTTCATTCTTGCCGCTCTCCTTCACCTAACTCTAAACCTAACCCTAAACCTAATGCTAGCCCCTCCCACCCCCCATTATATGTCCTCATCCGCTTATCAGCGAGATCATTCGTCCTTTAGTTTTTTGAGATTGGCTTATCTCACTTAGCATGATATTCTCCAATTTCGACCATTTGCCTACAAATGCCATAATTTTATCATTCTTCATTGCGGAGTAATATTCCATTGTATAAATATGCCACAGTTTCTTTATCCATTCATCAACTGAAGGGCATCTAGGTTGGTTCCACAATCTGGCTATGGTGAATTGAGCAGCAATGAACATTGATGTGGCTGTATCTCTGTAGTGTGCTGATTTTAAGTCCTTTGGGTATAGGCCAAGGAGTGGGATAGCTGGGTCAAATGGTGGTTCCATTCCAAGCTTTCTGAGGAATCTCCACACTGCTTTCCAGAGTGGCTGCACTAGTTTGCAACCCCACCAGCAATGTATGAGTGTTCCTTTTTCACCACATCCTCGCCAACACCTATTGTTGCTTGTATTCTTGATAATCGCCATTCTAATTGGGGTGAGATGAAATCTTAGGGTAGTTTTGATTTGCATTTCCCTTATTACTAGGGATGTTGAACATTTTTTCATATATCTGTTGATTACTTGTACATCTTCTTCTGTGAAGTGTCTGTTCATTTCCTTAGCCCATTTGTTGATTGGATTATTTGTATTCTTCGTGTAGAGTTTTTTGAGTTCTTTATAGATTCTGGAAATTAGCGCTCTATCTGAGGTATGGTTGGCAAAGATATTCTCCCACTCTGTAGGCTCTCTCTTCACATTTCTGATAGTTTCCTTTGCTGAGAGAAAGCTTTTTAGTTTGAATCTATCCCAGTTGTTGATTCTTGCTTTTATTTCTTGTGCTATGGGAGTCCTGTTGAGGAAGTCTGATCCTAAGCCAACAAGTTGAAGATTTGGACCTACTTTTTCTTCTATAAGATGCAGGGTCTCTGGTCTGATTCCGAGGTCCTTGATCCATTTTGAGTTGAGTTTTGGGTAGGGTGAGAGATAGGGGTTTAATTTCATTCTATTGCATATAGTTTTCCAGTTTTCCCAGCACCATTTGTTGAAGAGGCTATCTTTCCTCCATTGCATATTGTTGGAACCTTTGTCTAGTATGAGAAAATTGTATTTATTTGGGTTTGTGTCCATGTCCTCTATTCTGTACCATTGATCTACCTGTCTATTTTGGTACCAATACCATGCCGTTTTTGTTACTATAGCTTTGTAGTAGAGTTGAAGATCTGGTATTGCAATACCCCCTGCTTCGCTCTTGCTACTGAGGATTGCTTTAGCTATTCTAGGTTTTTTATTCTTCCAGATGAATTTCATAATTGCTTGCTCTATTTCTGTAAGGTACATCATTGGGATTTTAATTGGAATTGCACTGAATCTGTATAGCACTTTAGGTAGTATAGCCATTTTGACGATATTAATTCTGCCTATCCAGGAACATGGGAGATCTTTCCATCTTCTAAGGTTTTCTTTAATTTCTTTCTTTAGTGTTCTGTAGTTCTCATTGTAGAGGTCTTTTACCTCTTTTGTGAGATTGATTCCCAAGTATTTTATTTTTTTCGATGCTATTGTGAATGGGGTAGTTTTCCTAATTTCTCTTTCTGAAGATTCATCACTTATGTATAAAAATGCATTGGATTTATGAGCATTGATCTTGTAACCTGCAACTTTACTGAATTCACTTATGAGTTCTAAAAGTTTTCTGGAGGAATTTCCAGGTTCCTCTAAATATATAATCATGTCATCAGCGAACAGGGATAGTTTGAGTTCTTCTTTTCCTATTCGTATCCCTTTAATTTCTTTGGTTTGTCTGATTGCTCTGGCTAGAGTCTCAAGGACGATGTTGAATAGAAGCGGTGAAAGAGGGCATCCCTGCCTTGTTCCAGTTTTTAGGGGGAACGCTTTCAGTTTTTCACCATTTAGAATGATATTAGCCATGGGCTTAGCGTAGATTGCCTTTATAATGTTTAGGAATGTTCCCACTACCCCAATTTTTTCTAGTGTTTTGAGCATGAAGGGATGCTGTATTTTATCAAATGCTTTTTCTGCATCTATTGAAATAATCATGTGATTCTTAACTTTAAGTCTGTTGATATGGTGAATGACATTTATTGATTTCCGAATGTTGAACCAACCTTGCATCCCTGGGATAAAACCCACTTGATCATGGTGCACTATCTTTTTAATATATATTTGTATGCGATTTGCTAAAATTTTGTTGAGAATTTTGCATCGATGTTCATTAAGGATATTGGTCTGAAATTTTCTTTCCTTGATGTGTCTCTGTCTGGTTTAGGTATCAGGGTGATATTGGCTTCATAGAACGAGTTTGGTAGGGTTCCCTCCTCTTCTATTTCATGGAATAGTTTGAGGAGTATTGGAATGAGCTCTTCTTTAAAGGTTTTGTAGAACTCGGCTGAGAACCCATCTGGTCCTGGACTTTTCTTTATTGGTAGGCTTTTGATGACCTCTTCTATTTCATTGCTTGAAATTGGTTTATTTAAGTTGTGTATGTCCTCCTCGTTCAGTTTAGGTAGTTCATATGTCTCTAGAAATTTGTTGATGTCTTCGAGGTTTTCTGTTTTGTTGGAGTATAGATTTTCGAAATAGCTTCTAATTATGTTTTGTATTTCACTCGTGTCTGTTGTGATGTTTCCTTGTTCATTCCGAATTTTAGTAATTTGAGTTTTCTCCCTCTTTCTCTTTGTTAGCGTGGCTAAGGGTTTATCAATTTTGTTTATTTTTTCAAAGAACCAACCATTTATTTTGTTAATTTTTCCGATTGTTTCTTTTGTTTCGATTTCATTGATTTCGGCTCTGATTTTAACTATTTCCTGTCTTCTACTACTTTTGGTATTGGTCTGCTCTTCTTTTTCTAGTGCTTTGAGCTGTAGTGTTAAGTCGTTTATTTGTTGATTTCTACTCCTTTTTTTGAATGCACCCCATGAAATAAATCTTCCTCTAAGTACTGCTTTCATAGTGTCCCAGAGATTTTGATATGATGTGTCTTTGTTCTCGTTTACTTCTAAGAATTTTTTTATTTCCCTCCTCATGTCTTCTGTTATCCATTCATCATATAATAGTGTATTATTTAGTCTCCAGGTATTGGAGAAGTTTCTGTTTTTTATTCTGTCATTTATTTCTAATTTCAATCCATTATGATCTGATAGAGTACAAGGTAGTATCTCTATCTTCTTGTATTTGCTAACAGTAGCTTTGTGGCATAAAATATGGTCTATTTTAGAGAAGGATCCATATGCTGCTGAGAAGAAAGTGTATTCGTTCTTTGTTGGATGGTATATTCTATATATGTTCCTTAAGTCTAAATTGCTGATTGTGTTGTTGAGATCTATAGTTTCTTTATTCAATTTTTGTTTGGACGATCTATCCAGTGGTGAGAGAGGTGTGTTAAAATCGCCTAGTATGATTGTGTTGTGGTCTATTTGATTTCTGGAATTGAGAAGGATTTGTTTGACGTACGTGGATGAGCCAATGTTCGGGGCATAGATATTTATGATTGTTATGTCTTGCTGATTTATGCTTCCCTTAAGCAGCATGTAATGTCCTTCTTTATCCCTTCTGACTAGTTTTGGTTTGAAGTCCACATTATCTGAGATGAGGATGGATACTCCAGCTTTTTTGCTGTGTCCGTGTGCATGGTATGTTTTTCCCCATCCTTTCACCTTTAGTCTGTGGGTGTCTCTTTCTATGAGATGAGTCTCTTGCAGGCAGCATATTGTTGGATTTTTCTTTTTAATCCAATCTGCCAGTCTGTGTCTTTTGATTGATGAATTCAGGCCATTAACATTCAGGGTTATTATTGTGATATGATTTGTATTCCCAGTCAATTGACTCATATTTGTTTTTGACTTGATTTGGTTTCTCCTTTATTTGGCTATTCCTTTAGGCTAGCGCCTCCTGTTGCTGATTTGCATCGTTGTTTTTCATCTCTTCCTCATGGAATATTTTGCTAAGAATGTTCTGTAATGCTGGCTTTCTTTTTGTAAATTCCTTTAGCTTTTGTTTATCATGGAAGGATCTTATTTCATCGTCAAATTTGAAGGTAAGTTTTGCTGGGTATAAGATTCTTGGTTGGCATCCGTTTTCTTTCAGGGCTTGGTATATGTTGTTCCAGGCCCTTCTAGCTTTTAGGGTCTGGATTGAAAAATCTGCTGATATTCTTATTGGTTTCCCCCTGAATGTAATTTGGTTCTTTTCTCTCGCGGCCTTTAAAATTCTGTCTTTATTTTGTATGTTAGGTATTTTCATAATAATGTGCCTTGGTGTGGGTCTGTTGTAATTTTGTATGTTTGGAGTTCTATAAGCCTCTTGTACTTGGTTTTCCATTTCATTCTTCAGATTTGGGAAATTTTCTGATATTATTTCATTGAATAGATTGTTCATTCCTTTGGTTTGTTTCTCTAAACCTTCCTCAATCCCAATAATTCTTAAATTTGGCCTTTTCATGATATCCCATAATTCTTGTAGATTCTGTTCATGATTTCTTACCATCTTTTCTGTTTGGCCAACTTTGCTTTCAAGATTAAATAATTTGTCTTCAGTGTCTGAGGTTCTGTCTTCCAGGTGTTCTATCCTATTGGTTATGCTTTCTATGGAGTTTTTAACTTGGTTTATTGTTTCCTTCATTTCAAGGATTTCAGTTTGTTTTTTTTTCAGTATCTCTAACTCTTTATTGAAATGATCTCTTGCTTCCCGTATTTGGTCTTTTAACTGTTGATTGGTGCGATCATTTAATGCCTGCATTTGCTCTTTCATCTCCTCCTTCAATGCCTGCATTTGCTCTTTCATCTCCTCATTAGCTTCCCTGATCGTTTTAATTACGTACATTCTGAACTCCCTTTCTGACATTTCTTCTGCTGTGCTGTCATTGGGTTTTATTGATGTAGTATCTAGGTTTGTTTGGGACATTTTCTTCCCTTGTTTTCTCATATTGGTCAGTTGTCAGTGGGACCCTGAGATATTGCAGTTTTCCACTATTGGCTTATAGTGTCCCAGTAGATTTCCAGTGTATCACCTCCCAGCCTTCAGTAGCCTAATGTCTTGGAGGAATCTGATAAAGCAGGTCATCTGAAGAAAACTGCCCCTAGCCCCCTACTGGTTCCACGGTTTGGAACTGGCTCTGTGCGGAAATGCTCTCACTGTGGGCCTGCACCGTGCAGCTAGCCGTGTGGGAAGAGCCCACTGCCGGAGTGTGGAAGGCTACCTTGGGAAGACTCTAGCTGCCCTGCATGGCTCCAATAAGCCACCTCTATCTGGGCCTGCCACCCGGGCTGAGCTTTACCCAGTGGGCAGACTCACCCGTGGCTCCACTTCAGTCCGAGTCTCTCAATGCCTCCCCCTCTTAACTCCTGGGTTCTGGAGCGACCGGGGGTGCAGTCTCCCTCTAGGCCGCCATCTTGGATCGCCCCGTGAAGAGAGCCCTCAGCCGGAGTGGGCAGAGCCGCCTCAAGAGGTCTCCGGCTGCCCTGCCCTAATCCCAGAGGCTGCCTGCAGATCGAGGCTCTCCGCTGGTTCTTTGCCGGAGTACACTGCGCTGCAACGGCTCCGGGACTCGGAGCCTGCTCTGGTCAGAAAGGCTCTCACTAGCGGGCCAGTTCCATTCCGAGAACCTGGAGAAGCTGGTTGTGTGGGCGGGGCCCACCGCCGGAGTGCGCAGGGCTGCCTGTGGATGACTCTAGCTGCCCTGCCCGGCTCCGATAAGCCACCTCTATCTGGGCCTGCCACCCGGGCCGAGCTTTACCCAGTGGGCAGACTCACCTGTGGCTCCACTTCAGTCCGAGTCTCTCAATGCCTCCCCCTCTTAACTCCTGGGTTCTGGAGCGACCGGGGGTGCAGTCTCCCTCTAGGCCGCCATCTTGGATCGCCCCCTATTTATGTAATCTTGATTGAGAACTGTGGAAGGTGACATGAAGTTTGGTAGCCTTGTGGTTGACCCACCTAATTTCACTAGTGTCTTGTCTACACTGGAAGTATGTGGACTGAGGGCCAGTTGGGGAAATGGTGTAATAACTAACCTACCAGTAGGCAAGGCAAGGCCCCTGACCATGGCCACAAGCTTCTCTGGGACTATCCTTACTAGCCCCTCTGCTAGGTTTTATCTCCTAACTATGCCTCTTTCTGTTCTCCTTCCCCTCATCCCTTAGCTGACTTTGACCCATTCATTAGATACTAGGACCAACATCGACTTCTCAGAGACGTCATGGACCACCCTGAATGAAATCCTTCCTTCAGAGAATTTTAGAGCAAGCTTAATCACCTCGTCATGCCACCCCTAACTTCATCCAATAATAGAACAAACTCAAAATGTTGGCAAGGGCATTTATAATTTCTGGCAGTGGAGACTTAGCAAAATATTTAAGTAACTGAAATTGTACATTTAAAATGGAAAGTAGTAACAATGAAAATGTGTACAAACCCTGATTTTATCCCAAAGCCCATGAGAAGACAGTCACCCGAAGTGAATAGCAGTGGGCAAATAGCAAGAAGCCCCGAGTTTAATTCTCTTCCCACAAGACACTTCAAATAACACTTGGCATTATTTGCTTATTGATAGACATTCCTTTAATTATATTTATATCTAAAAAGAATTTTTCTTCAGCGCTGTGGATGGAAGTCCTGTGCCTCGCCTGTGCCAGGGCAAGTGCTCTACCAGGCTACAGTCCCAGCCCTGGCATTGCATTTAGTACATCTAGTTTACCTTGACTGCTGTTTGATAAATTTCATTATCTCCTTTTGCACCTTTTATTTTAAATTGATATTGATCACAGAGTCCCCTTGGGAAACCAGTGAAAGGGGTTATGGTCTGGAATCAGCCCCTTGCTGTGAGCGCACTTTCTGACCTCTACTTCACCCTTCTAGGCCTTGTTTTACACCTTCTGAGAAACAAAAGATACTCTCAGGGGATTCAAACCCCCAGGAGGTCATGTTGCCCTCTGTGAGCCTCAGTGTCCCTGTAAGTGAGCTAAGGAGACCTATGCTGAGCTCCTGCAAGAATTCTGTGAGGCCCAGTATGTGGAAGAGCCTGGGCCACCAGGAAACCTGAATCAGTGTTGTTATTCATGGGATGACACTAAACCCATTTAGGAGTTCTCTTGGGTGATTATAAACGTTTTTGTGCAATTTAGATTTCAGAAATGACAGCACAGTAAAAGCAATATGCTCTAGTGCCTAGGAAGTTCACCAGGATTGAATGAAGAACAAATGTAATCCTATCAGGGTTGAATTTTTCTTAAATTCTCTCCCACAGTAACAGCTAGATGCCATTTCTAAAGTATTTAGGAGGGCAGTGTCAGAATTTTTACCGCTCACGTGAAAGTTTAGCTGACTTCTGGGGAAAATAAGCAAGACTAAGAATGGACTTTCCTCTTTGCAGGGAAGATATTGCCACCTCTTTATCAATCCACAAGTTAATATTTAGGGGCTTATGTAGGGAGCTCAGTAGAATAGAAAGGCCTTCAAGGTATTGCATCCAATTCAGGCTGCAAGTTGAGTCACAAAATGAATTGCATAAAAGGAGGAGGGAAGTGTTTATGGTACTTATGCCCCAGAAAGGATTTAATCCAATTCAAAATCTCAATTCTGAAAATAAAATCCTGCTCTGGTCTGTATCCCTGGGAACCATATATATACTGCCCCCAGTATGAGAAAGCAGCTATAAAAAATAGCATAAGCCAAAATATATTGGACAAGTGAGCTTACTTGCCACTGTATATGAACAGGCAAATCCAATCACAGGCCTTCCAGAGTAATACCCCTATTGACATTTATTATTCCCACATGCTACTAGAATAGTATATTTCTTTGTTTTTCTGCTTCCTTTCCCTTTGGAGTTAATGGCCTTCCAAAAATATTTGCCATTTGTTTTGTCTTTTTTTTTCCCCCTATGGATAAACCCAGTCTTGTGATAACATCACTTAAGATATTGAAGAGTTGTAACTTTTTCCATTCTGTATTCCTCACTCCTAACAATGCACGTCATCCTAAGAATGAGTCTTGCATGCTTTGTGACGTGTGGCTAAGAAGATACAGGAGCAAGGACAAATGGTTCCAATTTTGGCCTCTTCTTTTTTATTTTAATCAAATTTATGAGATATATGCTATCAAACAAAGATCCAACATTACATGACAGACTGAAGATGACCAAATAGTAAAAATGTTTCTTTTCAGATTCATTTATTGTAGACTAAGGATCCATCAGTGTAGAGCCTGAGAACCAAAGCCATTCCACAACCTGGTTTTGTAAATAACACTGTTTTTGAATACAATCCTGTCCCTCATTTGCATATTAGCTATGGCTAATTCCATATAAAATGGAGTAGCTTCACAAGAGACCATTGGTCTAGTAAAGCCAAAGATATTTACTGTCAGGTCCTTTAAAGCCAATGTTACCAATTTCAGTTGTAAACTAGTCAGAAGTAGAAAATCAAATATCCATTATTCTGTTAGTAATTTGTTAAAAAATTATTTTCCCATAATCAGCCAAGGGCCTTATAATTTTTTTTAATTTCTAATTTTCTCTGAGCACATTTTAAACTCTTTTTTCATAACTTTATTTTATTTATTTATTTTCAATGTGGTGCTGAGGATCAAACCCTTCCTCACAGTGGTAGGCAAGCGCTCTGCCACTGAGCCGCAGTCCCAGCCCTTTGAGCACATTTTTTATATATTGTGTGTTAATGGAGGCAATAAACTGATTGGGTAGGGTTTATCTGTTGTTAGAGCTAAAGTAATGTCTATCCCTGGACAGTCACTCATGTAACTGATCCATTGTGACATCAAAATCATCTCTCTTGTAGTTGGCCTTGATGAAAGTAGTATTCTCTCTGGTGTTTGTACCTGTAGCACCCAGTACCAGGGTTCATTTGCTGAGCAGATGAGTGGAGTTCTCTATTGTCATTCTTAGGTTTTCAGAGAGTCTTGGATTAAATTGGATCCACCTTGCATGATGTGTGGGATGCCAGGGGAAGCACCTGCTAGATTCATTTAGGAATATTTTGGTAAATAATCATTTGCACTGGAGAAAATAAAACACAAGGCCAGCCCTGGTCAATAAGTCATAAAATATGACTGTATGCTTTCTGAAATGTTTTTTCCATCTTGCTTTTTCAGAGAACACTCCTAAAACATGTTGCTTCCTGATGATAGGCTCAGTCAACGTTATAAGCAAAATTCTCATTTTTTTTTTCTCCTTCGTATTTTGGGTGAACTATAGTTCTACCTAATTTTAAATTAACTGCATTGGCAATTACTGAAACAATGTGAATAGAAATGCCCACCTTATAATCTTTGAACACTCCATTTTATGTGGTTATGTACATAGTACAAGATGATTGACAGCCTTTCTCTTGCCTCCCTACCTGTGCGTGTGCTGCTCACATCTTTCCTCTGCAAAGTAGTCCTCCCAGATGAACCCAGGCTTGCTCTCACCGCTGTTGCACTAAATGCCTCTTCTGCACAATTAACACTGCACCTCCTGCTGCCCACGGTGTGGGACACATCATTCAAACCCGACTTCCATCAGTGTGAAACACTGCTAGGGAAACAGCCCCCTGTCCCTCCTTGCTTCATTTCCATGCAGGCTTTACCATGCTGTCTCTCAACAGTATTGGACACTTTCTTATGGAAGAGCATCTAGCTTGATGAGTATTTCTTTTAGATTCCAGAGGATTGAACTAGACAATAATATAGTGCCTAATACATATTGACCACTTCCTCTGTGTTGGGCATGTCTGATCTTATTTTAGTTTCACCAAGACCCTATGAGATAGTTACTCATTATATTATTTACAGATGGTAAACTTGGGGCACAGGATGGTCAGGTGAGGGTGATGAGCTGGTTGCATGAGGTTGTAAAACTTGTAAAAGGTAGAGCTAGAATTTGACGTCTGTCGTCTAATCTGAGCCTAGAACTCTAACCAGGGGGTACGCTGTGAGCACCCACAGGCTAAATTCTCCATTGAGTGGATCACAAATGCTGCGGAACTAGTTGCTGAGGTAGAAGATCTTATAACTTAACATTTTTCAGTTTTTGTATAAAGATAAAAAACGTACATTTTGAGTGTGCCCTGAAATAGGGTCATTTGTTTTTTAACCTTGAGTACACTGAAAAAGACTTAGGACTTTAAGAGCCTTAATGAATGGACACTGCATTGCCATTGGATTGCACTGGCTGTCACTAGGCACCACCTAAATCAGTCGGGGAGACTTTTTAGAGAATACAGCTTATAAAAGTTTCTCCGAAGCACTTAGAAAAGGCAGTCAATGTACTGTCCCCAAATCCTCCTCCTCCCCTGTTGGAAGATAAAATGGCTATTATAATCATGGGTTGCTTCAAGTTCAATGGAACTTACTTTCTGGGGAAAAAAATGACCAAATAAAAACCTAGTTTTCTATCTATTGTCAACCATAAATGTCTGACCTACTTCAAGATCCTTTTGCTAGGGTTCAACTCATTTCCATGCAGTCAGGTCCAACATGCCAATAATGATGGAGAGCATGAAACACCAAAGGATTCTGTGGATTATCACTCGTGCTGTGCAGACAGACAGCACTTCATTTAAGCAGCTTTCCAGATATCTCACTGTGGATCTGATGGAAGGATTTAGCGTAAAGCCCAGGGTTGTAACCTTCGTCTGCGAGAGGGAGCCTTTGACCAGGGGTGCAGCATAGAAATTACCTACTGCGGCATCCTTATTATGCACCCAGCTCTGCAGGACCACAGTGACTTTCACATTTTACCTTCTTTCATGAAGGAACATGATAATAAGGATATTTTTTCATCTCATGCATCCCAATTTACTTCTTTATTCATTCAACATGTTTTCATTCCCTGTCAGAAAGAAGACTTATTCAAAGGCAGAAGTCCATTAATTTTAGAAATCTATGGCAAAGGAAAAGCTGATGAATAATTTGGGAGGGTTGGTCTGTGCTGTTGTTACCTGCATATTTTCTACCAATGGTGCTGGGATTAAGATATAATTATAGGTCAGTTTAGGTAATGGGATTCTCTGAGGTCACATGATTTGAATTGAACCAAAACATACTATGAGGAAATAGAGAATATGAATCAAAGCTCAGGATACTTGATAAACAGAGGCTTGGGGTCCTCAGGGCTGGAATAAAGTGCCCAGTATGTCCAAGAGTAAAGAGAGTTCTGCAAACTCCAAAAAACAGACCTGATGGGGTAATTCACTGTGGCATTTTTCTAAAGAGTGAGCTCCTATGTGCCTTCTTGAAAGTGATGCTATTTTCATCTCTGAGCTGGAAACAACCCAATTGTCCCTCAGTAGGAGAATGGACAGAAAATTGTGATGTAGCCATATAGGAATACTATTCAGCAGTAAAAAAGAACAAAATACTGATATATGGATCGACATGAGTGAACCTCAGAGTTATTATGCTGAACTCAAGAATCCAGACACAGGAGTGTCTGTGGTATGATTCTCTCTTTTCATGAAATTCTGAAGAAACAAACAAACAAAATCAGAGTCTATCTGGACTAGCAAAAAACAGATCAGTGTTTTCCCAAGGCTAGTGATAGGGGCACAAGACGATTTCAATGTGTATCTCATTAAATTTAATTTTTTTTAAGTAAAGTTATTTCCAGAAATTTCAGTAACACGGACCTTTCCCAGAATATCCTCAATTCAACTATATGTTGAAGTATCTTTGGGCAATAGTGTTATGGGATACATTGATACATTTCTATTATCAAAAGCATTTGTAGAAAGCTTTGAGCATTTCATGGTCTCCTTGATAAATATTGTTTGTTCCTTTGAGGTCCCCTGATATAAAGGCAGGATAAGACCTGCTTCGAGCTGGAGAGTGAGCAGGCATGGGTTTAAGATCTGACTTTGCCATTCTTTAGTTACAGATGTTGGGTGATTTACTTAGCATCTTCCAGCCTCACTTCCCTTATTCTAAAATGGAGAAGAATAAATAAAAGTGACTCTGAGGCACTCAGTACCCTGTCTGGCCTATAGTGCCCTCTCAGGAAAGGCTACTATTCCATTTATGTAAACCTTTTTTTTTAATTTTGTTTTTTCTTTCAGCATTTATTTTTATTATTATTTTGATTCATTGTACACACATGGGGTACAACTTTTGTTTCTCTGGTTGTACATGAAGTAGAGTCACACTGTTTGTGTAATCATACATGTACACAGGGTGATGCTATTTGTCTCATTCCACTCTCTTTCCTTCCCCCGTCCCCTCCCCACCCCTCATTTCCCTCTACACAGTTCATCTTTTGTAAACCCTTGCCACTGTGCTCCTGAGGGAGGGAGTCGACCCTTCATCTGTTACAGTGCAGTTGGGTCACACTGCTGTTGTGCTGCTGTGTGCAGACCTATTGGCCTCTCCCAGTTCACTAAGAGATACTTAAGATTGTGCTGATCCATACCTCTGCTGTAAGCATCTCACTCTACGACTTGTATTTGATACATTCTCAACCAGTGTAGGAGTGTCTTTCTTGAAGCTTAAATAATCACCCTCCCTTTCTGTCTTAATACCTTCCTTCAAAATGAGCTATTACAGAATCCAAGCCTTGTCATTGGACCTGCATCCAAGCCTTTATAAACCTGAACAATCATATGGGGAAAAGAGGAGTTAAGAAGAGTTCAAAGAGCATATGTTTAACCCTTTCCCTCCATGTTAGATACTCGGGGATCAGAGCAGCATCCCCAACAGCACTCAGGAGAATACTTCGGCAAAACTTCCATCGATTTTCTAAGGAGCAGAGCAAATGAAGAATGTTTCTGCACTTCAGGGAGACAAGAAATGCTTCCATCTGGGGGCAGAATGATTTTGGACTAGACCGCAAAGCTTCTTCCCCATGGTGCCCATGTATCATAGTCATGAACGTCGGCTTGACCGACCAGCTTTTACTCTCATGCGTCTCATCTGGTCCTTTGCTCTTTAGTAATTAGCTGGGACCTCTGTACCCTTGAGTATTTAGGATTAAAACCTAAGTCCCAATAGCCTACATTATGAATTTTAAGATTTCTCCCTGCATAGGTATATCTCCTTATGCCTTTTTCTAAGTTAACATTGCATTACTAAATATAACAAACAATAATAAGGAATGAATCCTAAATTAATACTAAGGTGATCTGACTTATGGCATTGCTAAAGTGCGCAGTTTCATACAGAAATTTTTGGTGGCGTTTTTTTCTTCTTATCACCAACATCCTAAATTTGGAAACCTGTGTGGATATGGAAGGAATCACTTTGGATTACAGTATCTATGTCAAGGCGCCCCTCTCTGTCTCTCCCTCCCTGCTTCTCTCTCCCTCTCCCTCCCCCAACCCTAAAAAGAAATCACCAGGCAAGTGTCTGTTGTTTCCTACCAGTATTCTTCTCACCAGAGCATTTCAGAAGGGGATTTTCTTAACTATTAATATTTTTGAGAGGCAAGCAGACTCACCAAACTGAAATGAAGATAAGAAAAATATAGTGTTGTAGATTTTAACCTGACTGGACCTTCTTCTGCATAAATCTAAGTGATATCTATTCTGGCCAACAACAGAAAACTGAATGCATATATTTCTCTCCATTCTCTTTTTAACAACCCCAAAATACTATTGGATGCAGTCAGGAGGAGAGGACATTAAGAAGTGCTTCCGTTCTTTATGTGGAGCTTAACTGAGTAAGGAAGTCTTTGTGAATCATTTAAAAACCTAATTTTTGGTCAAGGTATGGACTTAAGAAAATCCAATTGCTTTTAATACACTGTGCACCAAAACACATCAAAAATGATTATTCCTTTCATACTGCATGCTATCATATCAAGTCCCTTCCTTTACACTGCTGGGAAGGAAAGGGTTTCACAGATTATAATAAATACAACATTTTGCAAGTTGTTTGGCTTATTCTCCAGTTTAATGGGAGAGACAGGGTCAGATTGTTGTAGTGCATAGATGACCTTTCAGAAGATAATATACCCCAGTTGAACTGAGATGGTGCGCAGGGGTGGGGGATGTGATGGTAGTCTACTCACCCACCCAGTTTTCTCTGCAGTAGTAGACGTACATCTGACAGGGTCCATCTGCCACCCCAAGAGGCCAGCATTGCTGAGAAGAAAAGTTATGAAAAGTACAATCCTCTCCTGACATCATGGTATCAGGAACCAATTGCAAGATGTGCCAAAGAGTTCCAGGGATTTCCTTTCTTTGTTCCATTATCAACTGTTATTTCAGAAATGCAAATGCTTCTTAAATAAAGAGTGCACTTAAAATTGCATTGCATTCGCCCAGGACTCCCACTTGGTGTCAGGCTCCTGTGATTTCTTGCCAACTTAACATACATTCATGGAAAACTCCAGCTTGTAAATATTTCAAATCAAGGGCAATCAAAAGGGCGAACTAGTAATTCTCCTGGCATGTTTCTTGAATGAAGGGTGTTTTCTGCATACCCTGTGGTGCACTCTTTCTAAACGTTATTCTTTCCAATAGGTGATGTGGTTCTGTGATTTTGAGTATAATACAGAAGTAAATGACATAAGTAAAAGAGCAAATTCTGATTGGTAGCCTCTCTAGCTAGTTTCAAAAGACTTTAAGAAGGGGACAAAGGCAGGGAAGGAGACAAAGCACCCCAAGGCAGGAGATATGGTTTCCATCTCAGCACAGCCTTCCTGGAGCCCTGGCTGAACTGCGCTAACCACTGAGCAGTTTTCAAGATCAAAAAGTGTTTGGAAGAGCCAAGATTGGAATCCCCACCAGCCTCTCAGGGGAAGGATCCCCACCTCAGGTTTCAGTACTACTTTCCTCTCCCTGTTTCCCTCCTCACATAGCCTCGAATTGTACCTTGCCAGGGGCAAAGTTCCCAAGTCAGAGCCAGGCAGAAACTCACTTCTTGGAATCTAGCTTTAGAAGCTATATAGTAGCAGGGGAAATACTGGGGAATGATACTGGCCAAATTATATTGTCATGTTGTATGCATGTACAGTGTAACAGTGCATCCCACCATTATGTACAGTTTACAGTGCACCAGTTAAAAAATGAAGAAAAAAAAAATAGTAGCACTTTACTCATTTGCTTCACCAGAATCAAGTCATAGTAGACAGTCCTGTTCAAAGGGAGAGGTCGTAGTCTCCACCTTTTTTATGGGAGTCATGTACAGGATTGTGCAGCTATGTTTTAAAATCCCCAGTCATTAAGTCAAATTGTCTGAACTAGAGCTATATTAATTTCATGGCACTTAAGAGTTAACACGGTTTTATGTGAAGAAATATCTTACATTAAATTTATAATATCATGATTACTTCTTATGGAGTCTATATAGTAACTTCTATTGAATTACTTTGATATTCTTAATCTTTATTTCAGTCACCCAATTCTTTCTAAGCAAAAGCAGGACAATTAAAATCCTTCATCCCTACTCTGGGGTTTTTATGACCTCAGGAATCATTCAGTAGCTGTACACATATCTCTAGATTGCGAAGAAGGGGAAGAGGTAGGGATGGGGCAGGCACAGGTAGGACAGACCACAGGTGTGCTAGCGGCAGATGGAGCCCAAGTCTGCGTTCTTCCTGCATTCTGACTGTGCTGCTTACTTGTCTGACCTTTGGCAAGTTACTTAACTATCTAAGACCCTGGGTTTTCCCAACTGTAAGTGGGGTCACCAACACCTATCTGGAGGGAGAGCGTAAGGGTTAGATAAGATGCTGTTTGTAAAGCCTGTAGCTTTGAGCCCAGCCTATTAATCATACTTTCCTAAGCTCTTCAAGGTAGCAAACACAGATCAAAATATCACAGTTCTAGTTTATTAAACTCTAATGACTTCATAGAGGATGATAATCAGTTGTCCTTAAAATAACCCATTTGATCTGTGCGCGCCTCGCCTTTTCCCGCAGTCTTTGGGTAACACCAGACTAAACAGAGTGCCAGTATTTCACATCAACACTTCACTCTAGGGTGAATTTTGAAGTCAGGCACAGTTTGCTCTTTTTCCAAAGGCTCAAAACAGATTGGAAGTCAGGCGCTATAGCACATCTTCAGTAAGTTCCACTTTTTAATCCAAGTGTCATTTACAAGTTCATAACCTTTTTCCCTGTAGGAAATTACTGGCTTTTCTTATACTCATTACTATAAGTCAGTATTACTGGAAAAAAAAAAAAAAACCTAAGATGTCCTCTGAATTTCTACACGAGAATCAGTCAGGGTAAGAACAGCAGAAAAACAAAAATTTGGCAAAGCAGAGAGCCAAATATTAGGTGGGATTTTTTTTTTTTTTATGTGCTTGAAATTTTACTCTAAGTATATTAATGAAGCTGATTTTTGCATTTCATTTTCACTGCATTTATTTCTGATTAATGCACTTCTTATTTTTTCCAGATAAGAAGCAAGAAAAGAAATAAATAAAACAAGTTTTCAGACTGATTGCTAATTTATATGAATTCATATATTCAAATTTATGATCTTTGAATCAAACACAAGTGCTCAATGCTATTTTTCAAATCTCTGACATTATTTACATAAAAGCTTTTTTTGAAATACCAAAAGAGATTATTTGTCATTGAAGAAATTTCAATAGTACCCTGATGCTTCCTGAAGATGTTTTGAAGGTATGTGAGAACAAAATACCATTAAGATGTTAATATGTACTAAAGAAAAACACTTATGAGGAGAGATAACCAAATGAAATTTTCTTAGCTTCTTAGTTTGTGTCAAACTCTAAAAATACATTTAAACCATTCACTTTTTTTTTTTTTTTTTTTTTTTTTTATGTGGTGCTGGGGATCGAACCCAGGGCCTTGTGAACCATCCACTTTTATAGTTAAGAATACCAATTTTATATTAAAGACTGGTTACTCTATAACATATGTTCTTGCATAGTAATATATTAGTTGCCTCTTGCTGCTATAACGAATTACCACAAATGTTGTGACTTAAAACAACACAGATTGATTCTCTGGAGGACGGAAGTCCAAACTGCTTTAACTAGCATTATTTTGAAGGAGGCAAGTGGACATTTTGTGTAATTTTTGTTTTAACCAGTGAAGGAGGTTGCACCATCACTCACTAATGTAAAATAATCTCTGAACTGCTTACTGCTATTTGCTAAGGATTTTCTATAAAATATAATTTAAGCATTGTCAGTTTCCTAGCCAGGTATAGAGGTACATACCTGTAATCCCAGTGACTCAGGAAGCTGAGTCAGGAGGATTACAAATTCTAGGCCAGCATCTGTTATTTGTAAGACCTGGTCTCAAAATTATAAAATAAAGGAGTTGGGGATGTAGCTCAGTGGCAAAGTGCCCTTGAGTCAATCCCCAGTACAGCAAAAACAAACACACAAATATTTTCAACTTCTTTTTTATTCCAATTTCCAAAATATTGGCAGTTAAAGGCAACTATGACATTTTAATTCTGTTTAACTTTTTTTTTTTTCCTTTTTTTCCCAATGGGAGAATGACTAACAGCTAATCTGTATTATATTTAAACAAATAATGTTCCTTTACCTGGATCAGTGTCTCCTTTGATTTTGATATTCTGATCTCCCATGTATGTAGAACTGTTATTCTCAACTTGGGTGATTTGGGACATCAGGGAACAATTGTCTGACAATCTCTGCAGACATTTTGGAATATCTGGCTCTACCTGTCACTCATGACCGCAGTGAGATTACCTGATACAGAATGATATGGAACTTGAGACATAAGAATCTTCAGAATTTCATTAACATAATGAATGGAACACATTTTTTAAAAGCAGAGTCTTTCATATATAAGCAAGATTCTTGAACCTTCTCAGGTTTTTCTTTTTGCTCCAAACTAGTTCCTACTTTCTTTATCCCTACTTCTGGTAAGATCCTACTCTCCACAAAATCTTCACACAGAAGAACTTGGAGGCATCCTGGATTCCTCTTTTGGCCCATTGTCTGCACTCAGTGCACCAGCAATTCCTGGTAGCTCTGCCTTCAAAGTCTGTCCTCAGTGTGACCAGGTCTTCCCATCTCCACCATGCCACCTTGTTCTCAGCCACTCATATCTTGCCTGGGCTCTGCAGTACCTTTCTGCCTCCTTTCTTGCTCTTGACAGTACATTTCTCCCAGCAACCAGATTTTAGAGTTTACATGATGTTACATCACCCCATGCCAGGGATTTTCATTGCAAATAGAAAGGAATTCTCATATCTCTCCAGGTCCTACCTGATTAAGCTTCACCTTGCTTGACAGACTTATCAGAAGCGACTCTCCCTCCCCAGCCAGCCTACTCCTCTCCAGGTCTTTACACTAAACTTGTTCCTGACTTCTTGTTCCGTGCATCTACACTTGCTGTTCTTTTTACCTGGTTGATCCCACATCTCCTTTTCTATATTCCTCAACACTAGGCATTTCCATATCTTCTCAGGTTAGGGACACGCTCTGACGTGATCTCCTCCTAGTAACTTCCCAGAAGTTCTAGAGTTGTGTTTTCCCTTAAGATTTTCCAGGTTCTTTAATCATCATATATAATTTTGTAATTATTTTTGCACGTTATTTTATTCTTTCCTCCTGTATGTTCACAATTTCATGAGGACAGATGTTTAGATTAGTAATACCACTTGCATATAATTAAAGACCATTTTATAATAAGTTTTCAAAAGAGAATGAGTGAATTAGTAAATTGATTTAATTAATAATTTAGGGTTCCTTTCTTGCATTATTCTCTCAGAATAAAGTACAGATTACAGTTCCATGCCCTCTCAGATATCCAAATGTACTTTACATACTGGGCCTCAGTTTCTATTTTGTGTCTCAAGATTACCCTGCCAAATTATCCTGACTTACTATCTACTTCTACTTTATGTTTTCTCAACACCCAATTCTACTTCCATTTATCCCCCAAATAAAACTGTTTAGATGACTCTTAAAAGAATATCAACAGAAAATTTCACTTGATTGTTGCATGTAGATTCTAACCACCTCAATCATTTAAATAACTTTTTAAAGAAGAAATTATCTTGTCTCACTTGCAAATCTAATACATTATGGGATCCATTTAAATAATCCAGAGGTGTAGAAAATTGCAATCTGTAGCCTCCACCAGACCACCACTTATAGTTACCTTTTATCCCTTGCACTAAGGTAAGGCATACCAGGTCCCCGAAGGAAGAGACTGTGTCTCTCTTGTTCAGTATCATGTTCTTGTTCTGAGAGCAGTGCCTGGCATACAGTCTTTAGTAAATATCTATAACATGAGTGAGATAATACACAGAGAGAGCAGTTAGCATGGTATGAGACACCTGGCAGGTGCCCAATAAATGATTCATATGGCAGGGGAGATATATTCAATCTAATCATCTGCCTCCTGCTGGTAATGAGACCATTTGGGGAACCCACTAGAGACACCATCCTAGAGAAAGAGACAAGCTGCAGGGAACAGAGGACTCATTCCTTCCCTGGTGAGGGACTCAGTGGAAGAACTGAATGGGGTTTGTGTGGAAGGTGGGTGTCAAAATTAATAACATCTTTCTAACAAAGCTTGAGCATTTAATTAAAATGAATTTAATACCAAAGCTAGGCTGAAGTATGGAAGAGCCAGAGGCAGAAGCTAAACAGTAATGGGGTCCAGCCAATAATAAAATTAGCAAGAAAGTTCTCCTTTGGGAACCTCAGAAATCAAACAAGCAGCAGACATCAGTGGAATGAATGAGAATTAGGGTAGGAATGGGGATGATATCCATAAGTTTTTTAAAGTACCTGTTTGTATTCTTTTTGTGCATTGCTTAAAACTGAGCAGTAAACGAGTAATTATATTACTTATTTTATTAGAACCCTCCTTTTGCAGAAAAATAACTGTATACATGATATCTGAGCCTTAAAAAGGCACATTTTTGTATTAAGCAATTCTATTACTTTCTTTTGCTTATATTAAATGATAAAACTAAAGGAAATAGCCCACCAGAACACAGTCACTAGAAATCAGTTGCTTCGTGACAACACATTCATCACTATCTATACCTGTTTTTCCTTGTGAGGGACACATGTCTAGCTCATAGAGGACACTCACTAAATGTTCTTTGTTGCTTAAAATTACAAGATCCAGAGTGGGTTAATTCTGATCTCTCTTAAATTCCTTCCTGTCTAAATATCTCTTAAAAAAAAAAAAAAAAAAAAAAAAAAACTCTTACATTGCTATTAGACTCTAATAGTTCCTCAAAGGTAATTGTCATCCATTTCATTTATTTTCTTCCTGCCAATATACCAATATACTTCCATTATTGTCTTAAGAGAAAAGGAATTCTTTTCTTCTATATTATCTAAGAAGGAAATTTGTTCTTCTCCTCTTTATTTTTATTGTAGAAAATGATTTCAATCAAAATCAGCAAGCTCTTTGCCTTCTTACTAAATGACAAATAAAAAACTTTTATTTAATATTTGTCCATGTTTTTTCAGGTTCATCTTCTTTGCATAAGCTCCCAATAGACTGACTTCTCATGTTCAAATGACAAAGACACATTCTCTTCATTGGAGCTCCTTTCCAATGAAGTCTAAACTCTTACAGTTTGGGCATTGTCTTGAACTTGGTACTTAGAGTAAGGAACATCATTCCATTCTCAGTATGATAACAGATAATCTTAAAAAAGAGCTGTAACTGACACTTAAATTTGCTTCCATACACTCTGGAAATATATCAACTAAGTAAAACAGCTATGGATTGAATATGTTAATATAATATGCTCAATTTAAGTATAAACTATGGATAAAAACACTCAATGACATGAAATCAATTTAGTATACTCATGTATATGGATAGTCCCTATTTTACACCTACCCATTTTAATACAAACTGGTAAACATTATAGTAAATGAACTGGATTACAAAGGAAGAGTCATGTAACATGGTTATAAATTCTTATCCGTAGGTATTGGGGGAACATCCTTTATGACTCTAGTATGATATTTTGAAAATTACCCCTTTTCCAAATTTTAGACATGTTAAAATACATTTTTATAAGAAAATCTAATGTACACACTGGGAAATATTCTAATATAATTTTCAAATGGGTTTACTTTTCAAATTCCTATTTTAAAGAAGCTATAAAGTTAACAAAATGTTATTTTTCATTTAATAAAATAGTAAATGATAGACTCAAAAATTTGTGAAATCTATGTTAAGGAATCCAGGCCTCTATTTTCAATAGTTCAAAAAAATCATCTTGTTCTTACTAGGCAGTAACAACCAGCAGCTCAAAGATAAAGATATATTTTATGTTATCACTAGAATTCTAATTTTGTTTTGAAAAGTTGTAAATTTAGTGTTTGTGATACTGGAAAGAGATTATAAATACCCTCCTTTTTACACTGTCTTTGGGATAGAATCTTTGCAGATGATACCTTGGTGTAGACAGAGTAACTTGGGTGCTGATACTCATTAGTGACTCTGGGTGACTTAAACAGTGGTAGCATTTATATATTGAACAGTAACAAGGTGGAGCTAGTGTCAGAGGGAACACTGTGCATTTGGTTTAGGAGGCAGCAAGTATTAAAACCAGGAGGCAGTTGGAAATGTGAGAGTTTATCCTTGGAAGAGAGTTGATGTTGAAGAGGAGGAGTTGGTATTTGTCTAAAGAAAAGGTGATGACAATGAGAGCTTTGGAAAGGACAAGTGTGCAGAGTGACAGGAGACATCAAAGAGAAGAAGACCAGTGCTATGATTTCGAAGGTTCCTGTTCCCTACAAATGTTGTGTGGAAATATGAGCCCCAGTGTAACAGAATCATTAGGTGGGGTCCTTGGGAGGTGATTAGGCTTTTAGGGCCCCAGCCCCATAGCGGAGATCAGTCAGTGCCTTCATGAAAGGGATTGAAGGAGTAGTTTGGCCCCTTTTCTCTTCTGCCACTTGAGGACACAACTTCCATTACCTTCTGCCCTTTCAGCCCTTCTGCCACACAGCATCTAAGGCGCCATCTTGGATGTAGGGTCTAGAGTCTTCACTAGGCACCAAAGCTGCCAGCACCTTCATTGTGGATTTCCCAGCACCTTCTTCTTGAACTGCTGGGCCTCTAGAACTATGAGAAGTACATTTCTATTGTTTATAAATTACCCAGTCTCTCTTTTTTTTTTTTTTTTTCCTTAAATAACATCACAAATGGACCAAGAGAGGCAGGCTTGCTATCTTAAGTGAAAATACATTTAGGAAAAGCAAGAATGGAGGTCAAAGAAGAGAAAGAAGAAACAGAAAAGCAAGTCTAGAGCAGACAGACAAAAATAGGAGTTTTTCAAAAGGGGGACCCAAGAGAGTAGTCCAAAGGAAGCAAGAAGGACTAGAAATATGTGCATCTTTCAAACATAAAGAGAGGAAGAATTTCAAAAGAGATGAGGAGGTCAGTGGTATCAAAAGCCAGCCCACTGTCCCCCAGGTTACCTTGCTCTGCTCTTTGCTTATCCGCTGCTATCTTGAGAGTGCTTGAACAGTCTATTGAACTGAATCTGGTAGTGATACAAGTTCACTTCTCCTACCTTAAAAAGAATGGTTGTGAGACTGGTGTGTAGTATAGTAGTGAATAAGGTACATTTTGATAGTCATTTTCCCTTTGGATGATCGTTTACCATGTTTATTTAAGTCATTGCCAGGATCCTAAGAAGAAATCCAAATGTAATTATCTCCTTGGAATAATGAGTGCTTACAATTAGTACTGGACAAAAGATTTTTGTTGTAGAGTTGCCGGACTTAAGGAATAGCATCTTTGCTCTGCTTAGCATATGCCCTATGGGTACGATTATGACAAAGCATCTAAATTTTATTGGATGTTGCTGGCCAATATTTTAATGGTATATAGTAGTTTGGGGGTCAACATATGTTTAAAAGTAGTAGACTTAAAATCTCTGTTGTCTTAAGCTAAACTCAATATTTGACTGTATTGGCGTATAAACCAGTTCTCTCTGATTATGCTTAGAGCTATTTGCCATAAACCTGATGTATGACGTTGGCTTACACAGACTCACTGCGAATGACACCTCATTCTGGAATTTTTAATTGCAATCATCCATCTCAAGGTGTGCAATCTTCAAAAAAAGTTTCCTTGAATTGTTTTATTTTACTAGAGGTTTTTCTTTCCAGCATGTTAAATCTGTCATACTTTGTTTCTTTCATACTTCCTTAGATAAAATCCAAATTCCCCAGGAAGTTTTTCAAGATTCCCAATCTTTCTACAGCCCTGTTTCTGCCTTTCTAGTCCTCTGTCCAACCTGCACTTTGGTTTCCATACCCAGCAACTTTATATTTGATCACAAAGCTAATGCACAATCAGAGTAAAATTTTAGAGAAGGCAGAGTAAAGAAACCAAGCACCCAGAGACAAATGGCTAGATGTCTAGAAGGAGACTTGCTGGATCAGAGGGTATGCGAGTTTTTACAGCTTTTACACTGCCAAATTGCCCTGCAGCATGGCTCTATTAATTTACACTCTACCAACATGGTTAATGGACTGTAGTGTAATTGTCTGTTTATCTATCTGTTTTCCTTATTAGGCAATAAGCTCTTCAAGGACTTTTTAATTTCTCAATCCCCAGTATCTAGCATTTATCCTGACACAGGAGGCCTTCATTAACCCACTTTCCTTTCCTACATCTAAATTATTTGAAGCTTTAAACAATCGAGGTAATATTATAGGCTATACAGGTGAATAACTTATGGACCGTGGCTAAATGTCCCAGAATTTCCCCCCAATACTCAACACACTCAAACTCTTCTATAAAGTTTAAGGTCTACATTTTAACCCAAACATGCCTAATGTAGCCCTTAATAGAGGGTTGTTTAAGATAACCCCAGGCAAGTACTATTGGAGTGAAATTAGCATTGAAAATTGAAGTTGCATGAACGTAGGGGTGTATGGGTATAGATATTTTAAATAAATATCTTCCAAAATCCAGCTATATTTGTAAATGACATTGCAGTAACTTCCTTCAGGGTGAAAATTTTGAGAGCATGTTGCTATGGTGATCACTTTTTAAAACGTGTAAGATTATACTTTTCTTTCTGGACCAAAAAGAAAAAAAAAAAAACCCTCTAAAAATCTGCAAGGCATGTGCCTACTTTATGAAATCTTTACTTGTAAAATAAACATTATGATTTTTTTTTGTTGAAAAAATGACTTATAAAGATAAAGATCCAAGATTATGTACTTAAAGCATGAATGGAACAGTTATGTACATTTCAAAGAAATTCATATTTAATAAGGACAAAAAGGTTTAATGAGACATGGGCAACACACAGGCATGTTACCTTCCATGTATTTTACAAACAGAAAGACATAAAGTGATTAGTTAAAATACAACAAGACAACTGCTATGAAAGAGATTAAAAACGAAATTCTGTGGGGAAAAATGGAGAAAACAGCTCACCTTAGAATAATTTCACGTCGAGGTCCAGTTGAAACGTCGGTTCTATTCAGAAAATTCAGCTAATGATCCCACCTGGGAATGAAGCTCTTAACTGTTTCAGTATTTAGCTGCACCTTTTCTTACATGAAAAAGATTTACTGAGCATCTGCCATGTTAGGGTACATAGATGTGGACAAATATAGTTCAAGCTGGCAAAGAATTTTAATGTCTTTTCTTAAAGATTTTATGTACAGAAATTCAAGTTTAGTCCTTGCTTTATAAATATTTACATATAACTTATGTGTATCTAAATAATCACTAAAACAGTTCTGGCTTTTATTAGTTAAGCTGTGCTTAACAAATATTTGTTGAATGAATAAATGATTAATAAATAATTTATGCTTTTGATTGTTCATAGAGGGCCAAGTTACATTATTTGCAAAGCAGCGAATCTAAACCATAATCACCTGACATTTGAAAAGTATTTTCAGGGGCTACAGATGAAGCTCTGTGGCAGGTACTTGGTTAGCATGGGTGAGGCCTGGGTTTCATTCCCAGCGCTTTAGGGGGAAAAAAATTGACAAAATAATACTTGGGTAAAATCAAGTGAGGGGTAAAAGTGGTTGAAAGGATTAAAATGGTTAAGAAATGGCTAAGTAAACTATTGTTTTCCCTTAACAGTAAGACTTTGATTAAGAACATGTACTAAACAGTGTCTCTATAGCATGTTCCCTGTTTCACTATTGGCTATCTCAATGTAATGAAGAAAATATATTCTTAGTACGAATTGCTAACATGGATGTGCCTACCCAACTAAGGCAGGTGTTAGACATTTAAGCTTCCTTGGCAAAATGTATCCCAAGTTTTCATTTCATGAATCACATAGTCAAAATTAATCTCCAATAATATTTTCTTACATTGGCACTGGAATAGTAGTGATATTATGATACCAATGCAGTTTTTTTATAAAGCAAAATAACAGCAAATATTGAACCACTATTCTATATTTTGGAGACTAGTGAAAAGTTCCAAGGCCCTTATTTAGACCAGTTGAGGAAAAGTTAGAAGGGGAAGATTAAGCAAAATGAAGAAAAAAGTTAACTCACTACCCAAAAAGAGTGGATCAAGAAAAACAGATTTGCCAGTGATGTGGCTCATTGTTATAGTCACAGTTCAACTGGATTTTAGTCATGAGAAAAAACAGATAATGCCTTGCCTTTTTTTTTTTTTTCATTTCTGAGAACATGTAGAAGCCGCTGCTTAGCTTCTTTAATTGGAATATTATTGAGATAGCTATCAGTGCATTCTCACAGAATGAGTAAAATATTAAATTTAAATGAAATAAAAATCAGAGCTATGCCAAAGTTTTGGGGTTTAAATTGGCAAAAGTGTTTAAACTGCCAGTATCAACACATTTTATCCTGACAATTACTCTGGCTTTTCATAATGCGATTTTGTTTTGGACTTCAAAGAATGTGGTTAGAATAATTGGAAGACCTCCTGGAATGGCAATGATCAGATGGAAAAAGGCACAGAAATCCAAACTTTAAGATTAGGAAATTAGAGCTTTACAAGGCAGTGGTGGTGTGCCTAGGGTCAACAGAGTTCCATTTTTTTCTGGAGTTCAGGTGTTAAGCAGCTACTCCTAGCAAAGGTCTGCTGGATGTTTCCTACCCTGTTGACTCTGGCAACACACAAGCATTTGGGAAGTGTCAGGCCTGAGGTGGAAACGTTTTATTCTGACCTTGGAAAGTTTGACTATGTTGAAACATTATGTAGATTCTGTCCCTTGTTCTGAAAGATAGCTAGTAGAACCAGGGTGAAGTGGACTGCCTGTTAACACTACAACTCATCTCTCTTCTGTGGTGTGATTTCTATGTGATTTCCAGCCTCTTAACTATGATTGACAGGCATGCAATGACTTTGTGAGACAGTCCGATATTCATACATTGACATTTTGAGCCTCTCTTGTCATTGATCTTTTTTTGCTCTTTTTCTTATTTTTGCCCCGATACTTTTTCACTAATAAAATTTAGAATATTGGAAATTAGATTCTCAAACTTCAATTCTAGTCAGTCCATTATGCCAACTGAGAAAGTACAGATTGTATGATTATTTTTAAATTATACTTTATTTGATGGATGTGGAATACATGCTTCCAACTAATTTTTTGAGTCACTGAATCACATTTGAAGTTAATTGCCTGTGAAATTTAGTGTACATAGACATGGTATATGCATGATTCACTTTTCTTTTTAACTCAAAAATAGTAATAGTACACATTTCCAAAAATGGGAAGCACATATAATTAGATGTTGTATTATCTGTTTAGGAATCAGAGACCACCAATAATACATTCTCAATATTTGTAACCATACTTTTAAACATGACAAACGTAAACAGGATAACATGTAGAGGTTGAAATGTATTTGGTTTAGAAGGCAACCACTTGATTCACTAAATATAATTGTATTTTATTTTTAACCAGAAAGTAAATTTAGAAGATCCTCTTTATACAATTAATTTCTATATGTATCTGAGTGTACTTACGTCTGGACATTCTGTTTTGCCTATAGACCAGTATGATACTCTTAAATTATTTAGGCTTTTAAAAATGCCTTAATGTGTTTTAATGCTGGCACCATTTCTGTGTTTATTTTTTCACTAAATTTAGCCTCAGGTGATATAGCTTAAAACTGTTAAATTTTTATTGAGATTTTATTAAATTTACAAATTAATTTATACAATAATATGATACTTCTGTTTGTAGAAAGGCTATTTTTTGCCTTCAGTGGTATTTTAATTTTAATTTTTAACAGGTTCACATTTTTATTGACAAGCATTAACATAGTTTTTGTTACTATTATATATGAAATCTTTTCATCCATTAAATCTTTGAAAAGATAGTTTGAGTAATATAAACTGAGTTTTGTATGTTGATTTTGTACTTGGTAATCTAATTGAGCTGTCTTACACTTTGTATTAGCTGTTAATAAAATATCCTGAATCTAAAAAAAAAAAAAAAAGATTAGAAGAGAGTGCCAAAGCAAAAAGTAACAATAATTAAAGGAATGTACTTGAAGAAATATAGCCAAGAAGTTTTCCAACATGACAATTGATTAGTAGCTTTAGAATTTAAGTATATATTTGGAAAAAATCCACATTTATGAATCAAATTGTTAGGAGTTAACTAAAATAGGAGCTTAGGGAGTGGGAGAACTCAAGCTAGTAAACACAGACAGTTTACCCACCAGAAATATACATGATTTGAATTTTTATATGATTCTGTCTTACTTGCTATTTGATATCTGCATTTAAACACCTCCCAGGTACAGATCCTCTTATCAGGGAAGAAAGCTGCATTGACCTTAGAAGTAAACAGATAATTGGGGGAAATTATAGCAACTCACCAGTAATCTTTCTAACACATCTTTCACTATAATGAAAGAGACTGTAATAAGCTGGTGACAACAATATGATGTGATTTTTGAATCTTTCATTTTGAAATGACACAACCTCATTGAATTCATTAATGATGGGGTGATGAAGCCACACCCCACTTTTAAGTGCAATAATTAGTGGCTTGCTCAGTGTATGGAACCAAGAAAATGGCACTTGGTTTTTTCAGACAGATTTTTCTGTCTAACAGCAATAATGTAATTATCTCGTGGATGAACATAACTGGATCTAACTAGCAAGATGGCCCCCAGGACATCCTGACCATTGGTTTGTGGTTCATGGTCAGCAGTGAAACCAGGGGTCACTCAGGGACATGATTCACATGCCCTACATAAAACCACTGACACCAAAGCAAAACCAAGAATGCCATAAAACATCTCCTGCCCTATGAGTTAGCCCTGAAAAGTCCTTTTTGGTTTTCTGTTCCTTGGGTTCAGGTATTTTGGCAATCTGTTGAATAGATAAGGCTGATTAGAGAAGCTGAAACATTTAGTACATGATTTTGAAACAAAGGTTTTCATAATGAGATTTTGCCTGATCCACTTCCAATCATTTATGAAATAGAAGATATTACTAGTTGACTTAATTCTGTGCAGCCTGTTTTATGTAACATGCAAATGTCATAAAGATCCAGAAAGGATCTGGGATGGAAGAGTCATGTATTTTTCTTCATTGAGCCAAATATTCCTCAAGACCAATGAACACAGCCTCGCTGATATTCACGGCATGATGATCATCATTCACTTACTCAGATGCCTTTTCTCTATCTCCTAAGTGAAAGTACCTTCTTGGAATTGTCCCTGGGGACAAGGTCAGGAACACAAAAAAACAATATTTATTCCTGTTATGTATAGAAGACTGTTTAGTTGTGGGAAACAATGCTTAATTATCTAATCATGTGACCAGAATATGTAGGCTGATAATTAATTAGACCACTTGCCATCCGAAGACCAGAACTCTCCCTGGGCCTAGTCTATGGGACGGTACATTCTTCTAACACACACTTTTGGTCTAAAGTTTCTTCTTGAAGTTGACAGAAACATAAAAAACTATACAACATTTAATCTTTCCTGGAAGAAATACTTATATTTTCAGAACACATAGCCCCTAATTAGAGTAAATTACTCCTGATGGAATACACATTCTGCAAAGGCAGGAAAGAAACCAAATTTAATTTCCCAGCGCCATAGGGAGGTCTTGACTATTCAGAAACTCTCTCTAAATCTTAGGAGCTATGCTTTCAAGGGCTAAGCTAATAGAACTGAGCAGGAAATAAGCCTGATTAGCATTTTGTAAGTAATTTTGAGCATAAAAGATATATTTACAATAATAGCCAAGACTTATCATCTACAATTGAAACTGACACTAGTAAAAAGAAAAAACTAATTTGAATCCATTAAAATGACATCAAATGAATTATAATATAAATTTTCTTGTACGTTGCTTATCACTTTAATTTTTAAAAATGTGATTGGCTATCTCTAGATCCTAATAAGGGGAATGGGTTAGCATTGATTTGGATGACTTATAAAACATTTATGTACATGTTATTCACTTGTTAGTTTAAGTTCATAACACAGCTTTCTCAAGGTCCCTCCCGGAAATGCAGCCTGTCAATTGCTACTATCTATAATACTGAGGCCTGAGGGGACATATTTATTTTTTCCCAAACAATTTACATGTATAACTTCTAGCTTTTTTCCCAGGAGTTATTTTTGCATCCTTCAACTTGGCACAGGGTATTAAAGGTAATTCTGTGGTTAGAAATATATTGATAGTGCTACTAAATGTGAAACTAATAACCATGTTATGCATCGGGCTTGGCATGGAAATGAGAGAGTTTTATGGAACCATGGTTGTACTCAAGGAAACAACAATTAAGAAACCCTTTTTAGTATAATTTTAGCATAGACTTTTCCCCACATTTATAATATGTACTAGATATCACTATGATTACAGTATCATGAGTACTTATGATAAATACTGTTGTCTTGAATTTTCAGAAGCAGTCGGTGGAAAATCAAGTGTCCCTTTTTTCCTGACCCCCTTGGGACAGATTTGCCATTTAATAACCACTGTCTGCTTCGGTCTTCACTAGGTATTTGCTGTGACCATGTGAAGTTGCTCTTCTGAACAGTGATGGGTGCCTCTTGCTGGTACCCCAGGGTAACTGGCAAAGCCTTTATTTCTACCAACAAACCACTCATTCCACTTTTTTGAAGAAACCAGTCATTCAGTACAACTCATAAGAATCATAAAATCCTGCAGAAACATCAAATTAAAAACAATTCTAGGCAGGATAAAAAAAAAAAAAAAAGATGGCTTTTTGAGAGAGAAATGAAAGCATGTGGAAACTGAGATGATTAATGTGAAACCAGTTCTCACTTCAGTGACCAAAGTGTTTTGACATATGCTGGCTGTCTGTCTTGCAAAACGAGTCATCTTACGACTCCACAGTCTGTGTCCCAGATATTTGTCATGGCTCCTGGTGGTTTCTATGCCAACAGTAGATTGTAGTATTGCACTGGAACTAATCTCTCCCTTCTCTAAACTACCAGGTTGTGATCCTCATCCCTCCCTTGTAGCACTGAACTCTGCAGGTTTACGTGGCACCTTTAGTGCACGTGTCTTCTCTGTGCTGTAGACCATTAAGATAAAGAACTGTGCATGGCTTCATTTACCTTCAGGAACTTGTTTACTCTTCATGATCAATAAATATCTGTTGATGATTAGGTGACTCAGTTTGTGGATCCAGTTTTGAGTCAAGGATGGATACATGTAGGTTGATACACTGAGCAACTCAGTGAGAGTTGCTTTAAAAGTCCTTTTATTGATACCTAAAAGAGCACTATAATTAGATGAATACTATCAATATGGGTCAGGACTGTTATTTTTCCTCCATAAGCTCATCTGTGAGTATGGTCTCTATGCAAGACTTCCTTTGAGAATTTATACCAGACTACTTAATAGATGCCACATTAAAGTGGGAATAGAAAGCACATTACATGCGAGTTACTGTTTGAAACTATCAATTTTGCTTATATTTTTGCTTAGAAAATGTATCTTTGTGGGAGACACACTTTTCTTATTATTTTCCTCTGCTGTATAATTTCCCTTCACACTTAATGGAATTTTATTTTTCTAATTCATTACCAATAACAGAGACAATTTCTTGAGCACTGAGTTATTTTTGTTATAATTTATTTTTATAATAAAAATTTAAATAATAGAAAATCTAAAATTATTAGTGGGGCATGTGGTCTCTGTTAGTTAAATTGATCTCATTTGATCCTGTGTCAGATTTAAAAGATATAAAACAGAAAAAACTAAAATATAAACCTGTCAGAAGAAATATAAAATGTGTTGTTTTAAAAAGCACTAACATACAAAAATCACTCACACACACATAAATATACATATGAATATTATATGTACATATATACATTGTAGAGCTTGCTTGAATCAAGGAAACAACATATATATTATATATACATATATGTATATGATAACAGGTATGTAATATTTTTGCAGTGGTGGGGTTCAAACACAGGACCTTGTACATGCTAGGTGTACTTTATCACTGAGCTACATCCCTAATCTAAAAATAATATTAACTAAAAAATCCTAAAATACAAAAAACATTCCCCAGTGGCTAATGATAATTATACCACACTTTCCATTTTACTGTCTTGCTACCTTAATGTTCACAGTGTACATTGCTATGTGTATGTCATTATTCAAAATATACTTAAAGTAGCAATCAGAGAAAAGCAAATTACGCTTCTGCTGTTACTTTAGTATTCTACGCCCCAAGTCAACTGCCAGCAAGAATTTTTCCCGTTTGGTTTCAGATGCAGGTGAGGTTATTTTGTTTGGTTTCCATCCTGTATATCTCTATTAACATCTGAACCTCAGGAGAAATTACCTTTAAATTGGCAGTTGTACCTTGCCTGTGCAATATGCTGAGTCTCTGTCTCTACTGCCCTCCATCCCTCAGAGAAAGCTTTGCTAAACCCAGTCCCCACTGCAAAAATGCAGCTCCAGTCACCAGCTGTTCAAGGCAATGGACTGGAACTGTTGAAAGACTCTAGGAATTTGATCCTTCTACAATCTATCTAATATGAGTTGCTTCTTGAAGACATGTACACCTTCGGCAAAACTAACCAACTATCTATCATCCATCTATAGCTATCTATTAGTATGTGTGTAAGTGAGGGGAGTTATCCAAGCAAAATAAATATGAATTAACTTAGATAATCTAATATTTACTTAATCTAACTAGATTGCTATCAGTATGTGTGGATGATAAATATATATATGTATATATGTATATTTATATATTTATGACAGATATACTAAACCACCCCCATACTTTGAAGAGGAATATGTGTAAGTCACATTGACATCTGGTCTACAATGATCCTGGACATGAGAGGCCCTGAAACAAGCATTATGAGAATATTTATCGTGATGGCTTCCTGCCTGAGTGAAAGGGGCATGATAACACTTTGAAAATCAGAAATCTATGTTCTTACCCCATTGTGTGTGTATGTGTGTGTGTGTGTGTGTGTGTGTGTGGCACTGGGGATTAAACCCAGGAGCATTCTACCACTAATCTACGTCCCCAGCTCTTTTTATTTACTTCTTTTATTTTGAGAAAGGTTCTCACTGAGTTGCTGATACTGGCCTCAAACTTGTAACCCGTCTGCCTCAGCCTCCCAAGATGCTGGAATTATAGGCGGCACCATCATTCCTAGCTCTTACCCAAACTTTTATAACCTTTATAAATACTATTCCACAAGCACATTTGGATTTAATAATCAGGAAAATAAATATTTTGTAAATAGGGATCTGAAGCTGAGTACTTGTTACATGTAGTCTGTTTCATCCTATAAATATTTTTATTTATTTATTTCAATGATTTTATTGGTACACTATCATTATACATAATAACTGGATTCATTGTGATATATTCATGCATGCACATAACATAATTTAATAAACCTCCTTCCCCTAGAACCTACCCTTTCCTCCTTCCTTGAGTCCCTTCTACTTTAATGAACTCCCTTGTATTTTTTTTTTAATTTGGACATTATAATTATATATAAAAGTAAGAGTTGTTATGAATGAAAATATTTATTTGTTTATCTTAAAATCCATTTTCCCTTTAGTTATACCAATAGTTAATTAGTAATAATAGCTAAAAGAAAGTAACAGACACCAACAATTGCAATCAACAGTTTTGTGCCTAACATAGCATTATATATATATGAATATATATGTGTGTGTGTATATCATCTGTTGTATATTTAAGCAATATAGATATCAAGAAACCAATACGAAAGAGTTCATAGAACTCTCTCCTTTGCAATCTGCTTTTGTCACTCATATTACTAACATCTTTTCATTTTCACACATCAAAACCTAAATTGAATGGCACCTCTTTCTTAAACTCTGTACAGTATTGTAGTGGAGAGATGCACTCTTCCTAAGTAGTAACTGGATAATAAGCAGTTTTCTGTTTGCTCTTCTCATAAACAACACTCTGATAATCATGTGCAAACATAATTTAACATATTTATACCTGCTTACATGAAATATATACTTCTTAAAAACTTTTAAATGCATATTGTCATATTGCTCCTCAATACCATGTGAGATACCAAAACCTTTTGCCATTATTAGATATTAAAAATTTTTTGATGTTTGTCAATTCGTGAAAGAGGGATCTTGATTAAATTTGCTTTTAAAAAATTACTAGTGATATAGAAATATCTAAAAGTCTATTAATGCTTCTTCTTGTTTTATTAGTAAATTGAGATTGTTAAATTGGATGTAACATCCCATAGATTTTGCCAACCACAGAACCACTAGGTCCTTTTCTAATCCCTGTTAAATAAGGTCTTTCACATACTCTATTTTTACAATGATAAGTTGAACAAGGTACAAGTGTTAATTTATATTTATGTTTATTCTTAATTTATTTTACTTAGATAATTCTCCTCATTCATTTAATTACTTTGAAATGCCTTAGTGCTTTAGGGATTCTTATTTATTGATTAAATAGATTGCCTCTCACTTTCAGCTGTATGTATTATTCAAATCTGATAAGCACTCTTTACAATTGATATAAAGTTGAACAGCACAATCCAAAGGCCAAACTCTCTTTATAACCTCTTCAAGGGTGACAAGGCTGTTTTCCAACTCTTGTGAGGCCAAACTTTGAATCCACCCGCTAGTGTTATTGTTCTCCAGCTAATGTTTCTCCTGCTCACCCACAAGGATCTTATGATAGGCTTTGTCAACTGCCAGGTTGAAATCAGTGCCTGGTGGAAAAAGGATTCAACAAAAGAGTCAGAGCATCTTGGCCTTTCTCTCATTTCTAGTCTACTAGCTGCTTAATTTCCTTGTTGAGATTCAGTCATCACCTCTAAAATATAGTACTTCCTTTAATTTATTTTTCTATGGTATTTACATTTTCCTATCAGAACACAATCCCATCCCTCACCCCCAAATTTGGGATACCGTTCTTTCACAGAAACAGCTTTGAATACCATGACTTACTTCCTTTTCCTCAGGCCTGTTACCTTTCCTCCATTAAGGACACCAGTCCATGCACCACATATAGAAATACCAGATGCACAGGGGAGATGATGGTCATGACTGCTGATGACAATAATGATGATGGTGGTGACAAGCTCATCTCACACTGTGGTTCACAGGATGATACCATCTCTACAATCATCAATTGAATTAATATTTGCTATATTTTTTCTGGACATCTAAGCCTTGCTGAGTACATTTCCCCCCAGATTTCTGGATTTAGGGTATTTTGCAGGAATGCCTTTTTAGTCATAGCTCTAGATTGCTGTTCAGCCTCCGTTGTTAAGCCAAAGAAGAAATCCAGTCTCACATCTTTAAAAGTTGAGAATAAAATAATTCTGTATAACCTTTAGCTGTTGACAAAGGTGAGATTTATTATTATGAGACGTAATTTCATTTCTGTGACTATTGCAATCTCTAGTCACTTCAGACTCTGAAAGAATCCAAAGGAGAAGTTCTGCACTGGAGGTTCTAGTGGCCTCTCAGGGGATTAAAGTGTTTGTAGCCTCTTAAGGGAACTGTGTGCAGAGAAGAGCATGTATTTTGTTAAATTAATTCTTTATTTCTATAAGCTCTTTATAGTTGAAGCTCATATATCTTCTACAGGCTCTGTGGAGTACTTAATTTTTCATACATGCATTATGGTATAGCAAATTAAAATAAATGACTGTGTGATGAAGGTAAATGTATTTTATGTATTTATGGACAGTTGGATGAAACAGTTTTGATCAGGGTTGCAAGACCACTGGTGCATGCTCACTTTAGTATTGGCTCATAGCACCCAGTTTATAGAAGGCCCTTGGTGGATTTTCATCATCTGATAAATTTGTTGCATCATAGATTGAGAAGATAAAGTGACTATCAAAGATCACCAATTTATGTTAATGCAATGGTATTTAGGAATGAACATAAAAATTAAAATCGAACTCCTATTTCTTAACAATTAATATCTAAAGTGTTGTGTTATCTTGGTTTCCCATTTGAACTCCTAGTTTTTGATTTATGATAATCTTATTCTGAAATACCTATTTCTCAGCCATCCTTTGGGCCATATTTTAAAGTTACTGAATGCATATGGAGCAGTTTATAACCTTCATAATGTTGAGAGAAAGCACTTTCTCTTTTAAGACATACCCTTCCACACCAACATCTTGCAGCAAATGTATGTATATAATGTCGGTAATGTTCACACAAGAGTTTTTACTGTGATCCCGGCACGAATTGGAGGCTGTGCTGCACAGTAATCTGTCAAGCTTTATGAGGTAAATAGGTTACAGAAATAGAGGCACATTATAAACATAATGTCTCCTCCAGGAGTCGCTTCGTGCAGGCTATCAATGTGCTTGGACTCTAAAGAATTCTTTAAATTAAATGGAAGCCTTGCTTGGGAATGGATTCAAGTAAAAAGAGAAGTAATAGAAAATACATTTTAATTTTTAGTATTTTTCTTCCTTTGGTATTTCTACACACCTACCACCACCTATTTAATGGCAAGTGCATTTATATAAACCATGGTGCTTTTAGAGTTGTTTAAATCTGGTAATATATTCTTGTTCTGTTTTTTTGTTTTTGTTTTTTATGAAACCAACTAACTAATCTGAACTTCGCATGCTACCTTAAAGATAATCCTATGGAAAAGTAACTAGGTGTTACTTTTCTGGAAGAAACAATTCCCTATCACAACATAACCACCTTTACGTAAGGTCTGATGAATGGGTTCAAGTTTGACTTTTGTGCTCAAACTTTCTAAACCTTATCAAATGTCCCAGGAACAGCTTTCAGAGGAGAAATAAGTTTACTTACCATTAAACTTATGAAACACATTTCCCTGCCCCTGACAGACATGGATAAATATTCTATAGTAGGAAAAAAAGTGTAATCCAAAGAGACCTTTTCACTACCTCTCAACCAAGTCTTCTTTATGGGAATAATCTCCACATAAGTTGTGTTTTAAATAAAAAACAAGAAACCACAGTTTTTAATCTTTAAAATTCTTTTAGACCCAGATCATTTCTTGCTTGCTTATGAAATCAAATGACTACTATAAACTTCAATAAACAAGAATGGACTATTTAGTCCCCTAAACATTTACCCTCCCCAGTGAATCAAAACTGTGTAGCAGTGGCCAGTTTTAGAACATTTGCCCACCATGCAAAAAGCCTGTTTCCTTCCCAGTCCCACAATAATAACTATAATAATGATAACAATATAATTAATATTATTAATATTGTATTAATAATTAACATAATATTATCATTGTCATTGTGTAGCAGGAAAATGTAATTTGATATGCAAATGCTATTGCTAGTATCAGAGTAATAGCTACCTATACACATAATAATTTCAATTGAGTTTTATATAAGGCAGAAAAACCAATGTACTTTTTTCCTTTAAGCTTTGTTGATACTGAAAGAAGCAAAATCTATATTTCCTCTTAGTCTTTTATTCATATATCAGATT
The DNA here is from genome assembly GCF_902686445.1 of Sciurus carolinensis. Taxonomy (NCBI): domain Eukaryota; kingdom Metazoa; phylum Chordata; class Mammalia; order Rodentia; family Sciuridae; genus Sciurus; species Sciurus carolinensis. Next base: position 16,382,373 of record NC_062217.1, on the reverse strand, counting down.
CATTCTGTGTGGGTCATTATTTGCTATCTTTGAAATTCAAGAAAACAGTTGAAAATATAAAATGACTTTTGGAAATTCAAAACAAACAAACAAAAAAGAAATATAAAATATCTCTAGACAACTCTGTCTCACTCTAATGTTTATTTAGTGCTCATGACGAGTTATTGAGTCTATCATAGAGTAGGCGCTGAAGATTTCTCATTCCTCTTTACAAATTTTCCTTATTGTTAAGAATTATTCTTCCTCAAATATTAACTGTGCTCTTTTTCTAGCAAAACCACATTTTCCTATTAAGAAAGCACACGAAAGTTTAAGGTGTAACTACAACATATCTCAGCTAATAAATGACTTAAAAAGCTAGGCTCTTCAGATTCATAATAGAATTTTACATCCATTTTTCTCTGAAATGTTGAAAGCAGATGCCCATGCGTTCCAGATATATGATCTACCTTATTAAGTGGTAGACCATCTGGCAGTGGCTCCTTCAATGATTGAAAACATTCAGCTGAGACACTGTCTCCTGTCCCCTCATCCATTAAAAATCATCCTCCAGGATGGAGACTCAACTGCCAGATGATGGGATGTCTTCACATGGTACATAAGTGACAGTCTTGGAAAAGGCTTAATAGGTCCTTGTCAAAAACTTCCTCATCTTCCTTAATGGACTTACTCCTTTATATATTTCATTATATTTTCCTATTCTCTATCTCTTCTCACTTTCCTTGTCAAAACTTCCCTCATTCCTCTTTTAATGTCTTTTGTACCCATATTTCACTGTTTGCTTCATCCCCATATCCATCCTTGCTTTGCTTTCAATCATCTAATCTAAAACTGTAGAAAATGTTACACAAAAATAAGAGGAACACAAGAAATATGGATGGCACAGTGGGGGTGGGGGAGAGTTTCTGTTATACCAAAAAAAAAATATTTGTTGTCGTACTATAATTTAAAAAAAAAAAAAAGTACAACTGTGGCATTTCAGATTCTTGACCTCTAAAGGTGAAGCAATTAAATGAGTGTTTGGAGATTTGTGACTGGCTTATTTTGAATCATATGGTCATATTTCCTAACAATGACCTACGTTTGAGTCGAATGTCCACTTTTTCCTTCAACCATCATTGTATTGATTGGCATTGTGTTGACACCATGATGGCACAGTGGACATAGCAGGTAAGCACACAACACAATCACTACCCTTATAACACAATCACTACCCTATGGGCTTATACTCTAGGAAAATAATTTTAACATTGAACAGATAATTACAAATGAACTCATGTTACAGAAAGGAAAATGACCATTGTTAGGGACACAAATAAGAGTCAAGCAGCCATTTTTGCCTCTGGTGGTCTTTCCTTGAAGGCCTTATAAATGAAACTGTGCATGAAAACTGTTTTGGTCTAATGCATGAAATGAAGTTTGGTCTTGTGCTTACACAGATAATCAGCAGACAGTACCATTGAATAAGAGGTTCTGAAACCACCAACATAGCCACACCAATTTCCAAAGCTTCTATGCTTTTTCTACCTGTCCACATTTTTATTCATTTTTTTGTCATTAAGACAGTGAAATCTCTTGTTCAGATGGTATCTGGAAGATATTTTCCTCAGTCACAAACCCATGGAATGGAATCGGTTGTGAAAAATGTGGCCAAGTTTTATGAAAGAGAGAGTGGGCTTAGGTAGGACAGAAGACTCAGAGCAGAGCTTAGGAAGGAAGAACCCAGGACAGCCCCAGAAAGAGGCAGGTGAGCACTGTTTGGAGTAAGAGGGTGCTGCATGGACACCAATGTCAATGTTTCTGGATGGGCAGATTTAGGTTGATACAGCATTTGCTCTCCAGTACCTGTCTTCTGCTTTGTCATTGCCTGTGCTTCCCAGGTGCAAAAATATACATAACCCTGGATTTATATTAGCTTCTTTTTGAGGGAGAGGTACAGTTGGAGGATTCCTCAAACATGAGAAATATGTCCACAGTGGGAAGCATGGAAGTGTGGGTGAAGTTCCTCTGGTAGAACAATTTGTTTATTATTCCCTCTAATCAATTCAGATCAAAGTTCTATTGCAATGGACTCGGGAACTTTTGTGGCCTCTGATTCCAAAGGAGTGAGCTTGCAGATCTGTTGAGACTCCATGCATTGCTGTTGCTTTTGTTAGACTGAATCAGTAAATCTTTCATGCCATGTTTTTTTACTCCTCAGTCTTCTGAAATGACTTATGTGCTTTTTTTTTTAATTGTAAACAAATGGGATACATGTTGTTTCTCTGTTTGTACATGGAGCCAAGGCATACCATTTGTGTAATCACAGATTTACACAGGGTAATGTTGTTTGATTCATTCTATTATTTTTTTTCCTTCCCCCCACCCTCCACCCCTCTTTTCCCTCTACACAGTTCTTCCTTCCTCCATTCTTGCCCCCCTTCTTAACCCTAACCCTAAACCTAACCCTAACCCTAACAGTAATCCCTCCCACCCCCCATTATATGTCATCATCTGCTTATCAGCAAGATCATTTGTCCTTTGGTTTTTTGAGATTGGCTTATCTCACTTAGCATGATATTCTCCAATTTCATCCATTTGCCTGCAAATTCCATAATTTTATCATTCTTCATGGCTGAGTAATATTCCATTGTATATGTATACTACAGTTTCTTTATCCATTCCAGTTGAAGGACATCTAGGTTGGTCCCACAATCTGGCTATGGTGAATTGAGCAACAATGAATGTTGATGTGGCTGTATCTCTGTAGTATGCTGATTTTAAGTCCTTTGGGTATAGGCCAAGGAGTGGGATAGCTGGGTCAAATGGTGGGTCCATTCCAAGCTTTCTGAGGAATCTCCATACTGCTTTCCAGAGTGGCTGCACCAATATGCAACCCCACCAGCAATGTATGAGTGTACCTTTTTCACCATATCCTCGCCAACACCTATTGTTGCTTGTGTTCTTGATAATCGCCATTCTAATTGGGTGAGATGGAATCTTAGGGTGGTTTTGATTTGCATTTCTCTTATTACTAGAGATGTTGAACATTTTTTCATATATCTGTTGATTGCTTGTACATCTTCTTCTGTGAAGTGTCTCTTCATTTCCTTAGCCCATTTGTTGATTGGATTATTTGTATTCTTGGTGTAGAGTTTTTTGAGTTCTTTATAGATTCTGGAAATTAGTGCTCTATCTGAAGTATGAGTGGCAAAGATAGTCTCCCACTCTGTAGGCTCTCTCTTCACGTTACTGATAGTTTCCTTTGCTGAGAGAAAGCTTTTTAGTTTGAATCTATCCCAGTTGTTGATTCTTGCTTTTATTTCTTGTGCTATGGGAGTCCTGTTAAGGAAGTCTGGTCCTAAGCCGACATGTTGAAGATTTGGACCTACATTTTCTTCTATAAGATGCAGGGTCTCTGCTCTGATTCCGAGGTCCTTGATCCATTTTGAGTTGAGTTTTGTGCAGGGTGAGAGATAGGGGTTTAATTTCATTCTGTTGCATACGGTTTTCCAGTTTTCCCAGCACCATTTGTTGAAGAGGCTATCTTTTCTCCATTGCATATTTTTGGCCCCTTTGTCTAGTATGAGAAAATTGTATTTCTTTGAGTTTGTGTCCATGTCCTCTATTCTGTACCATTGATCTACCTGTCTATTTTGGTACCAATACCATGCCGTTTTTGTTACTATTGCTTTGTAGTAGAGTTGAAGATCTGGTATTGCGATACCCCCTGCTTCACTCTTTCTACTGAGGATTGCTTTAGCTATTCTAGGTTTTTTATTCTTCCAGATGAATTTCATAATTGCTTGCTCTATTTCTGCAAGGTACATCATTGGGATTTTAATTGGAATTGCATTGAATCTGTATAGCACTTTTGGTAGTATGGCCATTTTGACGATATTAATTCTGCCTATCCAAGAACATGGGAGATCTTTCCATCTTCTAAGGTTTTCTTTAATTTCTTTCTTTAGTGTTCTGTAGTTCTCATTGTAGAGGTCTTTCACCTCTTTTGTGAGACTGATTCCCAAGTATTTTATTTTTTTCGAAGCTATTGTGAATGGGGTAGTTTTCCTAATTTCTCTTTCTGAAGATTCATCACTTATGTATAAAAATGCATTGGGTTTATGAGCATTGATCTTGTAACCTGCTACTTTACTGAATTCACTTATGAGTTCTAAAAGTTTTCTAGTGGAATTTCCAGGTTCCTCTAAATATATAATCATGTCATCAGCGAACAGGGATAGTTTGAGTTCTTCTTTTCCAATTCGTATCCCTTTAATTTCTTTGGTTTGTCTAATTGCTCTGGCTAGAGTTTCAAGGACGATGTTGAATAGAAGTGGTGAAAGAGGGCATCCCTGCCTTGTTCCAGTTTTTAGGGGGAATGCTTTCACTTATGTGCTTTAATAACTTCTGGGCATCCAGTTGGATTCATTGTTTCACTGTCAGTCAATCAGCTATTTAATCCTTTTTTCTTACATTCAACACATAATTTTAATCACTAAATATTTATTGTGTTCAGTTCTGTGCAAAAAAAATGCTTCTTGGGTCCCTAACGTCGACTTTGCCAACATGTAGGCAAATAAGACACGTTTGACAGGGAAAGTCAGTAACCACAAAAGAGGATGCTAAATATAAAGGTCAGTGAAAAAAAATGACTGATTTCATGGCTAAGATGACCGTGAGTTGGATTGGTCCAAAAAAAGAGGCACTTGTGTGAAACCTAAGCTGATTCTTAAAGAATGAGGGAGAGTGTGTTAGATGGAGAGAAAAGAAAGGGAATTCCAGGGAGGGAGAAAAATTTACATGAAACTTGAGTCTGGCATATCCAGGAAACAGGGATATAAACAAGTATGGTATAGATTACCAGGGATTTGTTAGATGTTTAAGGAAAAGATGAATAAAAGCTTGCACATAAACAGAAACTGGGAAGAAATTTGGAAAAGGGAATGGTCGGCAGCAAAATTCTAACTGAAGACGATTTCATAAACAACATGATTGATGGGGAGCTATAAGATGATTAAAAAAAAGCCTCACGAGGTCATTTCACATAGGATCAAAACAAACAGTTTTCATCTGCCATCCATTTTCTTGGTGTCAGTCAAGGCCTTTGAGGAAAAAGAATGATCAAATTATTTATCTAGTGAATCTAAATATTAGGACAAAGTGTTAATTAAAGAATGTTAATCAGGCAATTGTGCTTCAAAAACATGTTTTCAATTTTATGAAAGTTACAGGTTAATCAAATAGTTTGGAAAATAACAAATTACATAATTTTGCAGACAAAATCATATCATTACTGTCTCACAGTCATACTAATGCATCACTTTTACTTCTGAAATTAATTGGTGGACTCATAGAAATTTCCTCACCTTCAACCTTCAACTATGAATCTGAGATTGCTGATGAAATGTGTGTCCTAAACCTTCCTTCATTTTCCTGAACTCTCTGTATGATTTAAGCACTTGCATCACTTTTTAAAGTGACTTAAGAATCTTAAGCACTCAATTAAAAATCATTATTCCATTAACACTCAGACCTAAACAAGAATTAATGGCTTCATGTATCATAATTAAGGCTTCCAGTTTGGAGCACATAAAAAGCCAAACATTCAGGTGGCCTCTTTCATATCAAACTTAGATGCTCTTGTGATTCATTTTTCATCTTCCTCTCAATTCAACTCAAATTTTTAGATGCACTTTCTATTTTTAAGTCTCTAGGGAATTGAAATGCTTTAGTCATAGAACAGAAGTGACATGGAAACCAGAAAATACAGAATGCATTTTTTAACAGAAACATACATGTCTGAATACTTTTACCATTTTACAACTCGTACACAAAGAAATGACCAGGTGTTTAAAAATAGAAAGTTGGTGAATCTTTTATTCTTCCCTAACCTTTACATTTTTCTGCAGCTATTTGATCTCAGTAAGAGAGCTATATGGTCATAACATATTTATTCAGAAGTATTATGCTGATTTTCCTCACAAAGGTTTTGTTTACAGAAAGTTTCCTTATATGCTACTTTGGAAAACTTGAATATTATAGAGAGAGAAATGCAAATATATGAGTCTGGGAAAATATTAAGGACAGATAAAGATCATGTGTGAAAAATAAATCAAAGATTTAAAAAATTTAACACCAACTCAGCTGCATTGAATAAAGTAACAGAACGGAATCCCTCCTGAGAAATTGTGACTTGTTTTAAGGAAAAAAAAGTCCAGTCTTTTTGTTTGTTTGGTTGGTTGGTTGGTTTTTGTTTTGTTTTTCTTAGATCAGGCCCGTTTATTCTATCCAGTACTTGGTCATAGCTCATGGAAAAGCTCATCCTGATCTCTTTTTCAAAAAATTTTCCTCCATATGTTTATTGGTAATATTAAAGAAATACATGTTTCCGTGAGAGATCTATGCGGATTTTTTTATTTGTAGTTTTTAAAATGATGGTCCATTGACTTAGATCCAACAAAGACTTACATCTTGTTAAGGATCCCATTGATTCTTCTACACAAAAATCTATCTTTCAAATTACCTGAAATATAAACTCAATTACAGAAAAATTGGTACAGTTGGTCTTCTGTATCTGTATGATCTGCAATGCAGATCCTACTGGCCATGCTTCAAAAATATTTGGAAAAAATTGCACGTATAATGAACATGCACAGACTTTTTCTGATCATGTTCCCTTAATCAACATAACAACTACTTACATAGCATTTACATTTCGAAAGATAGTATTAATAATCTATAGATGATTTAACATATGGGGGAATAAAGTTAACTTTGTACGTTATACACAAATACTACGTTGTTTATATTAGGACTTAAACATTTGCAGATTTGATATTTATAAGAGAGTTCTGGCATCAATCCCCCATTCATACTGACAGATGACTGTACTAAAATCATTTGCTTATAAAATATGATAAACAAAATTTTTAAAAATCTACCTGTTTCTACATTTATCTTCCTTCAGAAATTTGGAAATATATGTTATACTTTTATCCTTATAGCTATACTAACTACTGTTTAATGACTGAATTTTTTTGTAAACTCCAGGTTAAAATAGAATTAGGGATGGGAGCAGGATCAAAAGCCTTAAGAATAGACTTATTTTAAAAATATACTTATCAATCCTTTTTCATACTTCTTTTGTTCCAAGAACAATTGTTAAGATTTTCTGAATAAGCTGGATGAAAACTGGGTTGAGCAGAAGTCCTCTTACCACATAAAACCTAGATCTGACTGGTTGTTCCTCTTCAGTGGCCTAAACAACTTACTTTCTTTCTGTCCCCACACCAGTCCATGGTTTTGACAGTATTGTTCATGGCAGTTCTTCTCCTTCAGTTTTCTAAACCTTTCCTTCCTCATACCTTTGCCCTGCTCAGGAATTCCCAGGCATCCATCCAGTTGCTCACAGCAGGACCTACTGTAGTGTCCAGTTTACTTTTCTTAATGCTCCAACATTCTGCAATCTGTGTTCATAGCTCTTGCTCCGTGTCCTGGCCCCTGCTATTTATTATAGTGTAAACTTTAAGAGTATGAAAGATCTGTATTTAGATTCCTTTTCCCTCACATGAAAAACTTGACTTCACTTTTCTGAGCCTCTGCTACTTATCAGTAAAATTGGAGAAAAATATTACTATAAACAATAATTTTGTGGGAATTCATGGAGATCATGTGTATAAAATCCTTAGGACATTGCTTGGGACAAAATGAGTATTTCATGAGTGGTGGCTGCCACATGACCATCTCCCCTTCTGACCCAGCTTGCTTTAAAAATCCTACTCATCTGTCAGACCAAGTTCATTTCCCACATTCCCTGTGACCCTTTACATGATTAGTTAGTAGTGCATTCATTTGGCTTGTTCGATGTCTCTTCCTGTGTGTTTTATCTTCCCCCCAACTAACTCACCAAGAGGAGTGTGTCCTGTCCTTTCACACCATGTCTTGCACATTTTGTGTTGATTAATAGATTAAAGTGATACTTGTCATAACAGTTTATTGAGGTTGTCCAAGCAGAGAATATAGATGACAGCAGGCTGCCCAGACAGCTGTTACAGGATGAGCTTAAGTGCAATGACCACAGGAGGTTTATACAAACTCCCTCAGAAAATGGAACATGGCCACCTAATGCTGGGAACTCACCGTGTCTGGCAGATTTCAGTGGGAGGCCGTGAGTGCAAGCTGGGTAGCTCATTTTCAGCAAAGACTGTGGGTGGATTATGAGGTTCAAGAGTAGGACTTAGGTGGAAATAAACCTTGCAAACAGCAAGCAGCTGCTGGAAAGGCAGGCAGCACCTGTATGAGAACTTACTGTGCATAGGGATGTGCTGCTCTCGAGCCAGTGATTAGCCCCACATTTACATCCAGAAGAAGTATGGCATCAATAATGTGTCCTCAGCAAGGAGCAGAGAACAGTGTGCAATGATAGCCTATATGACCTGGCAGAAGGGAAAGATGTTCTCTTAGAACTTCAGTAGAAATGGTACAATCTCAAGAATTCTCTCTCTCTCTCTCTCTCTCTCTCTCACTCTCTCTCTCTCTCCATTATTTTTAATTAAAATATAATTACATTTACTTTTAAATTTTTCTAAGAATTCACATTGTTTCCCCTGATTATGAAGGAATTTATTTGGCATTTTGCCTCTTTTTTATTGCAGAATTAATAGGAGCAACTACTTATTTAGGAATTGCTTTGTATGGTAGAAACCACTGTAGTGGTGAGATCCAGAGGGAACTGAGTTCAGATCACAGCCTTGCTTTCTATTGTATGTTCCTGCATAAGTAGTTTGCCTTAATTTCTCACTTCCCAATTCCCTTAAGCTGATAGGCAATGTGACCCTCTGAGAAGGAGCTCCTGTACAAGGCATTTCTTGAATCTGTTTATTCAATAATACTGATAAAAAGGCTGACACAGTGTAATTCACTATAATCATCTTAGAAACCACAATTTTCTTATTAAGAGTGAGCAGGTTTGGGGATCACATGCATTATTTGCTAAATTCACATCTAAATACATGAAACATTTGACTGATTAGTACATCAAGAGAATGGAGGCTAAATTAAGGAATAAATCTGTTTTGAAGTTTGGTTTCACCATGTGAGAGTATGGCCTGAAGGCAAATAAGCTCTCTTAGGATGAGGTGAGAGTAAGCCAACTGATGGAATCAGGTTTTAATTACCTAATGAATGAAGCCTACTAGGGGAATTATTTGGTCAAGATCAGCAAATAGAGCTGAAATGAACAGAAAGATCCCAGAAAAAGAGAAAAATAAGAAGTGAAAGACAGATCTAAAGGACCAAGAAGGTCTTTGAAGGATTTCACCCCTGGATTGTTATGTATTATGTCATAGATTATTTCTCTGAAAGGATATCTGATAATTAACAATCAATAAATCTTAGAATTATTAATGATATTGAGTTGTCTGATATCACCTCAAAGATATGTTAGTATTAGAAATCTTTGGCTACAAGCAACAGAAATCAGATTTTTTGTTGTTGTTGTTGTTAGTCTCAACAGATAAAAGGCAAATGTGTGGTAAGGATATAGGATTGTCTCATAGAACCTCAGCATAAGAATGCAGCCTGGCTCTTGAGCCCAGGGGAAAAAAGTGTTTCCCTCTTTTTTTCTCCCCCTCTCTCCTTCCCTCCTATTTCCTTCTCTCCCCCTCTCTCCTTCCCTCCTCTCTCCTTCCTTCCATAGGTCACCATCATCCTTTTATCCTTACTCTTGGTAGACCATCTTTTTCAGTTACATATCTTACATCTTTCTCAGCCCTCCATATCCATGGGCTCCACATCTGCTGATTCAACTAATTACACATGAAAAATATTCAAGAAAAAAATGTCAAAACTGAACATGTATAATCTTTTTGTCTTGTCATAATGCCCTAAACAAATAGGATAACAACTATTTACATGACATTGTATTAGGCATTACATGCAATCTAGAGATGATTTAATGTCTATTGGAGAACCCGGTAGATTGTGTGCAAATATGATACCATTTTCTACAAGGAATTTGAGCATCTTCAGGTTTTTGTATTTGTGAGGGATTCTGTAACCAGTTCCCTATAGATAACTTATGGCTGACTTCAGGTTTTGTCTCTTCTGTCTCCAAGAGATGAGCCCTTACTATAGTTGGAATCTTCTGGTCCCCATCTCGAACTCTCAGAGAAGAAACTCCAGTTTGCCAAAATTTTTTTTTTCTGTTCGGAAATCAAATAATGGTGGAATAAATGCTCATGACACTGGTAAAGAACTATTTATTTCCCAGTATATTATTTAGTGTTCTATATCCAATACTAACATGATCATTGTGAAAAATAAGCTATCCATACATAATACATTTTTTATTGAATATGACATTACCAAATACTTAATGTAACTGAGTCACCATATTAATGTCTTCTTTATATATCTGCCCCCCCCGGGGGATTAATATCCAGAATGTATAAAGAATTAAAAGCCCTTGACATCAAAGAAACGACCCAATTAACACAGAACTAAAGAGACACTTCTCAAAAGCAATACAAATGGTCAATAAATATGTTGAAAGATATTTAACATCCATAGCAATCAGGGAAATTCAAATCAAAACTGCATTGAGATTTTATCTCATTGTAGTCAGAATGGCAATTATCAAGAATACAAATAATAATAAATATTGGCAAGGATGCAGCAAAAATGGTACACTCATACATTGTTGGTGGGACTGCAAATTAGTACAACCACTCTGGAAAGCAGCATGGAGATACTTCAAAAAAACTAGGAATGGAACAAGCATATGGCCCAGCTGTCCCACTCCTCATGAGATATCCAAAAGATCTAAAATCAGTCACTACTGAGATGCAGTCATATCAATATTTATAGCAGCACAATTCACAATGGCCAAGCTATGGAAGCAGCCTAGGTGCCCATCAACAGAATGGTTGAAGAAAATGTGAGATATATGTGTGTGTGTGTGTGTGTGTGTGTGTGTGTGTGTGTGTATTTATATATATATATAAATATATATACATATATATATGTGTGTGTGTGTGTGTGTGTGTGTATTTATATATATATATACACAATGGAGTTTTACTCCATCATAAGGATGAAGGAAATTATGACATTTGTTGGTAAATGAAAGGAACTGGAGAATATCATGCTAAGTCAAAAAAGTCAGACCCAGAAAGTCAAAGGTTGAAGGTTTTCTTTCATATGCAAGACTAGAGCAAAATAAGCAGGGGGCGGTGTGGACATAAAGGGTGACAGTGGAGAGAGGTAATTCCATGAAAATAGAAGAAAGCTCAGTGAGTTGGAGGAAGGGGACTGAGGGAGAAGAAGGAGGGACAGGGACAATGAATCTGAGCAAACTTTTCTCTGTGCACATATGAATATACCACAGTGAATTTCATCTTCCTGCATACCCATGAAGCACTAATTTAGAAAAACATAAATAAGTAGAAGAAAGTTCACTATATAGAGGAAAGGGAAAACAGGAGGGAGGAGGGAAGGAGAGGGGAAGTACTGAGGACTGAATTAAAGCAAATAAATTCCACACTTTCATAATTATGTCGCAATGAACCCTACTATTACGTATAAGCTATGATGAATTATTTAAAAAATCTGCATTCAAAGATGATACACACAAACATATGGATATAAGAGCTAGAGTTAACTTTCCAAACTTTGGTAGAGTGATTTGGTGAGACTAGAGGCAGGAGAAACTTAGTAAAAAGAATTAGATTACTTTAAAAAAAAAAAAAAGAAAAGAAAGATCTACAAACTCCTTGAAGGAAATTTAGACTTTGAAATGATAGGTAAGATCTACAACCCTTCAATTAGTAGGAAGAAATGCCTCCACAAAGAACTGTGCCTGGAGACATGCTATAATCCTTTATTTTATGTAAGTTCCCTTAATAATAATATTTAACAACCAAGAAGCCATTCATTGTTCTAAAGCTCCTTTGACTTAGCAATCTTGTTGACATAATACGGTGCAAAAATAGGATTTTCTTTTGCCATTTTCACTGGGACAGATTGTGGCATTATTCATGCTTTTGTCTAATTCTAGTTTTTCACTAACCTTTGACACGCTTAATCTGCATTCTTTAAAAAATTATTTTCTATTTTTAAATTGACACATAATCTGTACTCCCTAATAAGTGGTTGTTAAGAAGGGTACAGTTTTGTGATCTGTAATTTTTGATCACTCTCTGCAGAGATATCTATGGTTGAAATCTTCCTTCTCTAATATTACTTGGGTACCATTGGATTTTTTTTTATCCTTACTAATGTTTATAGATGAAAAACTACACGTAGTTTATGCATTCAAGGATACTCATCAAGGAAAAGACCAGACTAAATTAGACCTCTGAGATTGTGGCTCTGTGTAGCAACTTTATCAGACTAACAAAACCAAATAGATGTACTTACTTTCAGACAAGTAATTGGTCTCAGAATTAAGAATTAATTTGTAGTTTAATCTAGTTGTACAATAGCAATTCCTTCTTAAATATAGGTTTATAAGGACTATGAGGTCTTTATTGTCTTAGAAAGGAAGCCAAATATATTAAAACTTTGAGTGGGAGGCAGGAATCAGTTGTCAAAAATAAAATATAAATAATAAAAAAAAGAATCTTAGGACCCAGGAAAATTTTCTCCATAAACATTAGCCATTTAAAAAGTTTTATCACAGCAGTTTGCAGCCACAAAGATTTCTGCCTAAAGGTAAAGGCAGATTAACCAAGTATGACCAACAGTTCAGCCAATAACTCAGATTAAAAGAGAAGGGAATAAATTGCAGGCTTCATAAATGCTTCCAGTATGTCAAGGTCAGATAAGGACAAGGGTCTGAATAGAAATGATTTGGGAAGCTGGTGAATAGTTATGATACTGTGATTAGAGCACCAAGGAGGCCACCCACTGTATTCTGGAAGTGACAGATCATGTTCTGATTACAGTGCAGTGTCCCTGGGTGCAGTGAATAAATCTCCAACCGCCAGTGTGAAATCCAGCCTGAAAAGCCACAGTAGCACCAAACCCTGCTCTGGGGTGGGTGGCATTCGCCCATATTTGCGTCTGCAGTCATTCAACAGGGATGACATAGCCGAGCACTCCTAATTCTTTCTGAGGACCTCGTCAGTCTGAGATGCCCTGCCTAAGCTCATTTCCCTCTCTGGCCACCAAGAATATGAACTTCTCAGGAATTCTTCAGGGTCCTCTGCTGCCAAGCTCCTTCTGTATTCCTCCATTCCATCCTGCTTCCCAGGTATCTGCTCACATGTCACCTGCCCACAGAAGGTCCCCCACCCCTCCTCACTCTCTGACTCCTCTCCTGCTTTAGTTGTCTTTTTAGCACCTATGGCTGAATCTTGTATTTATTTATTAGCTTTTTGTCTCTTCCACTAGAATGAAAGCTGTACAGAGGCAAGCATCTGCATGTCTTGTCCGACTCTTTATTTCCAGAACTTAACCTTAAATCTGGCACATGATATTTTCCAAATGAATGAGTAATAATTGTGTGTTTTTTTGGTGACAAAACATCTACAATATTTCATAAATATTTAAATGTTTAATATAATATTTAAATTAGCTTCAGGCAATTTAAAGTCAGGTAACAGCCCTCTGAAAAAATGCTAGAATGACAAACCCACAGTGCATTCAACATAGGACTATGGTGAGATATTGAGCCTGCTGTGAGAGCCTGCTCTTGAGGTTCTGTAAGGGTCACACCACTTCCATACAATATTGGGAGCTGGGTAAGTGAAGACAAGTGTGAAAACTTAGAGAAGAACAAGATAAAATGAACAACATAGTGCTGCAGATCTCAGTCACACACACACACACACACACACACACACACACACACACAATAACTTCTTTTTAAAGCCTCAATGGAAATTACTCTAGAAAAAGAAATGAGAAAAAGTGGAGTAGTCAATGGGACTTTCTGGCCAATCCTATTCTAACAATGAAAGTTCATTGTTATCATTCCATGTGATCAAGCTCTGTTCCAAACTGCTGACCCCCCTAAAAGAGACTTCCTTATCAGTACCAGCCCCTTTGATTTGACTCATGATTGAGTGTGTAGATAAATTAAATGGAAGCAAAAGAATTTTAGGGAGAAGCAATTCTTGAAGTCAGACTCCTTAACCTTTGGTTTAGAAGCAACTTCATACATAAAGTGGCTTTTTGTGCTGTGTTTCTGATGTCGTCCAGTTTCCATTTTCCAAAAGGATTTCTTTTTTACTGTATAATTCTTTTCAATTTCCCGCTCCCATCTTTATCGTCCCTCTCCCCCTTCTTCTCCTCTCTCCACTTCCATCCAGTCGACAGTATAGATTCCCCCAATTCACCCATCCCAAGATGAGGATAGAGCATCTTTTTATTGAGCTTTCTATGTGCTAGTTTTGTGAGGAATCCAGGGAAGGAATCAATGACAACGCTATAAAGAGAATTTATAGCTGGTCTGTGTGTGTTTGGAGTTTGGTGGGAGTGGGGGGAGAGATTGAGGGATATTTCTAATGGAGTATTTATCTCACCTCTAGGAAAATCACCTGGGATATTTTTATCCCTGATTTATCACCCCTTACCCTGAACTTAAACTGGCTTCATTGCCTAATTTAGTGCGGTGGCCCCAAACACCAAGCGGATGGAAGATGTAAGTTATCCCAAAGTTTTAGAATATGCATGAAATGTCAGGAGAAGGAGGGGCTCAGCTTCCCCAAAGTCTTGCCCGCCTCCTTAAGTCAGTCAACAATTAAACAGATCACTTACCCTCATGGTATCAGTAAATTTTAATGAATTATTCAGAAATTTTCATTTGTTTTCTGGTAAGGTAAGCTCAGTTTCACAGCGGGTATGCTGGTCCCAAGGGTTCCTCACAGCACCATATATCAGAATTCTCATAACCAAAAGCTATATATAAATTTCCTCCTCCTGCAATTCCACACTGTGCTATATCCTCAAATGTTGCGTCTACCCAGACATGGTCTTCTCTGAAAGCAGAATGGAATATTGTCTCCAAGAGATGATTTAATGCCCAATATAAGCTGCTCTATTTCCAACTCAAATATCATTTTAATTTTTACCGAAAGGCCTAAGGAAGGGGTAGGTGGGAGGTCTCAGCTTCAGTGCAAAGAGAAGCAAAGTTTGGAGGCATTTAAGGGTATGGACATAGGGATCAGAAAAGAGTTTTGATGAAATTCCTTTACTAGAGCATCTATTTGGCAACTTGGTCTCATATATGTGTCAGCCAGATCTCACAAAGACCCAGGTTGGACAGCTACACCTCCAGAAAACTAACCAAGGAAAGAGATGGAGGGAATATATATTTCCTCTAGGGGCAGTAGTTCACTGTCCACTAATTTAGTGTCCAAAGCAACTTTATAGTACATATCAACTGCAAATAAACAATCAACTCTGCATTCATTCTCTTTAATCTCTTTCTTTGTTTAATTACAAGGATGTTTGGTCCCAATTGCAAGGATATGAGACATGACATTAAGATATAAAGGAGGACAGTAGCAGCCTGAAAGAACTAGACTCTGCTGGAGGTGTTAGAAAGGCTTTCCACCCAGATTACATTCAGCTGGGATTTGAGGGATGAGTAGGAGTTCAGTCCAAAAGAGGAAAGGCTGTGGGCACACCCTTCAGAGTTCTGGATTCAAGTGAAGGTATACCAATTTTCCAACCTTGAGCATATTGCTTAACCTTTATAAATTTTTCCCTACCTGTTATGGTTGGATATGAGGTGTCCCCAAAAAGCTCATATGTGAGGCAATTCAAGAAGGTTTAGACAAGAAATGATTGTGTTCTGAGACTCTTAACCCAGGTGAATTAATTCCCCAGTGGAGATTAACTGAGTGGTAACTGAAGGTGGGTAGGGTGTGGCTGAAGGAGGTTGGTTTGGGTGTGCCTTTGGGGTATGTATTTTCTATCTGTCCAGTGGGCTTTCTCTTTCTCTCTCTCTCTCTCTCTCTCTGTATCTCTCTCTCTCTCTCTCTCTCTCTCTCTCTCTCTCTCTCTCTCTCTGCTTCCTGATCATCATGTGAGCTGTTTCCCTCCATTGCACTCGTCTGCCATGTTGTTTTGCCTCACCTGGAGCCCTGAGGAATGGAGACTACCGTCCATTGACTGAGACCTCTGGAACAGGAAACTATGAGCCCCCAAATAAATTTGCCTCCTCTACAATTGTTCTTGTCAAGTCTTTTAGTCATAGTAGTGAAAAAATTAACTAAAACACTACCTGTGAAATTGAAGTGATAATATATATCTTTCATTGTTGTAAAAATTAAGTCTTATGTAAAGGAACTCCTCCATTAACTGATTGTTTGGTGGCAGAAACTGAATAAATGTTTACTGACATTAGCAAAGAGACTTCAGTCAGAGCAGTATTACAAAGGCACAGAGATGTGAAGAGCCACATTCAGGTGATTCTGCAGAGCTTGATGCAAACAGGATCTGAGGGCGTGTTGGGAGATGACACAGGAACAGCATCCAGTTGACGAAGAGCAGGGTTTAACAAACGACAGGGAAAAAATTGAACTTTATCCTGTAGTGCATCGAGAACCCATGAAGGATTTACCAACTAATGACAGCGGGATCATTCTTAGACCTGCATTAAACCTCTTTTGGTAATACATGACCTGTGAATTTGTTCTACTATTATTCTTTACTATTTCAGAAATGCCTTCTCTCCAATTGGTTCAGATTAATGATGTTTTGCTTGTAGTATTTATGGCAAAGCATTTGTACATTGATTTCTTTCAAAGTTAGTTTCTTTCTAGCTCTAAATAGTCTCATGATTCTAGGAGATAAAATGTAGTTGATGGGCTTTTGTGTTTTTTCAAAAATGTGTTTTTAATTTGTGACCTTGATCAGGTATATCTGTTTCCTAGGACTACTGTAACAAATGATCACAAACTGGGTGGTCTAAAATAATTGTAATTTATGATCTCATAGTTCTGGAGGCCAGAAATATGAAATTCCAGTGTGAGCAAGTAGATGGTGTTTCTTTGGAGGCTCTGATGGAGAATACGTTGTAGGTCGCTTCTGTCTCTAGGTGGCTCCTAGTAATCCTTACCTTTAAGGAAAGGTCTAACTTGTGTTTAGATCCCTTCTTCATCCCTACCTCTCTCCTCATGTGACCTACTTCCCCATGTGTCTCTGTGTTAATTCTCCCTCTCTTTTCTAAGGACATCAGTCACTGGATTTAGGGCCCACCAGTAGTATGATTTCATCCCGTGATTCTTAATTGTTTCAGCACAAACCCACATATCCAGATGCCAGAGAGTATCTTGGACATATCTTTTTGGGGACACTATTCAATCTGTCAATCCATATGGAAAAAAAATTAAACATGATTAAAACCTATTTAAAATGTTTTCATGACCCACCTGTTGGTTGCCTGTCTTTGCCCTGTTGAAGAGGTCAGGGGGAAGAATTCACCAGAAGATAGGGTCTGCTGAAACCCCCTTGATCTTGATCTTGATCCTGTTTCCTGTGACCATTAGCCCTTGACATTGGTATGCCCAGTGGGAGCAAAGATATGCTTTACCTGGGACAGGATGTTGAAGGCCACTCTTATGCAAAATGCATATAACAATAGAAATGTGCCCTTTATAAGTCCTGTGCCTGTTCAGGAGCTCCCTCACTCTGTGTTAACCTTGCCATAACATTTTTGGAAACCCACTTTTAAATTGAGCTATTTTCTCTCAAAATGTTTGCCTTCTGCCTGGAAATCTGTACTTCAGTTTTTGGTCCTGAAGATTTCAACTTCATTCTGTGTAATAAAGTCCCACATTGAAACTGAATGATCATGCATTTCTCCTTTCCTTCCTTTTTGGGGGGTGTGGGGTAGGGATATTTTCTTCTTCACACTGGTGAAGGAGAGTAATGGAAACAACCTTGGGTCATTTGGAGTGGCTGTGACTGAAGGGTCAGCTGTGATTTTGGAACTTCGGAACATTGCACATTTGCACTGAGAAACTCTGCTCCTCTCCACAAAGAAACTAAGATGCACATGGCTGGTGACAGGGTCACTCCAGTGTTTGTCACCTGCCTACTTCAAACTCCCACACCATGCGTTCCTTGATTTTCCTCTCCCTTCTATGAATACCACCTGGCTGCATTATTCAGTTTCACACTTAATCTCCCTGTTTTATTCTATTATTGATCTATATTGTGGGTATAATCTGTATCTTTCTCCTGGAATTTTAGACTTCCAGAAAACAGAAACTACCCTGCTTTTTAAACTAATTTTACTTTCTGTACAATCTGTGGCAACTATTCAGCAAGCCCTTATTGAGTTCACTGAAGTTAAAGATCCAAATTCATTTTAAAATTTCTCATATTCCTAGCTTCCCAATAAAGCACCATCCTCTGTCTTGTTAGAATGCCGTTCACCATAGCCACTAATCAGGAACAGGTCTTCCGTTTATTAATTCTACTTGATTAATAAACAAAAAGAGGAGCAGAGATGTCCAGGAGAGGAGGAAATAATGGGAAGTAAATGAGTAAACATCAAAATGCTAGAAAAGCTTGAACAAGAAAAAAAAAAAGGAAGGACTGAGAGTGCATGAGATTAGAAGAGAGACTTCATAACTCGATAAAGAGAGTCTGCTGTGTCTAACTTACACCTGGCAAAGTGCTAATCACTTAGACTTAGAATTTTCAAGATTCTTCTTAACCACAAAGAACTTAAATACCCTAACCTCAGTTTGCAATCGTATTTTTAATAATGGGATTTGTACATGAAGATCTTATCTGTCCATCTCAGCACATCAAAAGCTGAAATGATTTTTCTTTTACAGAACAGCTCCTCCTGCTGATGTTGTTAAAGGTACTATATGTTTTCTTAGCCACTGTACTTTAAATCTTAGAATTTCTCTGAACTTCTCTCTCTTTCTGCCAACTTTAGAGCTTGTCACTAGAGTTTTCTCATTTTAAACATTATCTTGTTAAATTTGTGTGACAGCCCTGTATGGTACATACTTATATCCCCCAAGAAGTTGTAACACTCACCTGAAGTGTTAATGGTGCTGTAAATGTATCACAAGTGCATTTGAGAGAATAAACACGGGGGACACTGCCCAAAGCTATGCTATCTGCGCTGTGCTCTGCACACTTGAAAACTTTATCAAGTCTCCACAGCGTTGTTAGACCCCCTATAGCATTTACCTGAACATCCTTTCCAGTGTAACAATATCCAACTTTGAAGGGTTGACGAAACAATGCTATGAAACTCACTATTTTATAGGCTATTAATGAGGTCATCATCTTTTCTCTTAAATAGTGGCAATGTCCCCTAGGAAAAAAATTTCCCCCTGATTCAGTATTGGGAAGAATTGTATTTTTTTTGTGTGTGGCTTTTTTTTTTTAATTAATTTTTTTGGTGATCTCGCTGATAAGCAGATGAGGAATAATTGTATTCTGAGCAACCAGCTGGATCTTACTTTATGGATACAGGGAACTGTACCACTGATAACGTTTCTTTCTCTTTTGCCTGTTGGGAAACTCAGAACTGCATCTGTGACCTAAATTCCTCAATTGAACTGATCCTACATGGTGCACTTTCTCGGATTCCCTGAACCTTTTCTTTTTTTGGAACTTGAATGGAAAGCCACGCTGTCCCTCAGGGAGTTAGCTTTCCGAGTGGCTGCAGAAGGGCCAGGAGCAACTTGGAAGTACAGGAAAGGAAACATGAGGTGAGCCACGACAGCAGGAGCAGAGAAGCCAGGTGACGTGCTCTGTCAGTGCTGTTTTCTGCGGACCACTCTCCTCTTACGTTTTTACCTTGGAACCCTTCTCTGGAAACCTGGCATAAGATTGAACCAGCATGCCTTCCCAGAGGCCTGCTCCGTTTCTTGGTGGCTGATTTCGATGCTGGGGCCAGTGCAGTAATATCACATCAGGTTCCTTCCTTTATTTCCTTGCCCATCTTCTCCTTTCCCCTTCATTCCCATTGCCTGGGGTTTATATCTCTGAAATAAATTGTTAACACCTTGATCCATCTTTCAGGCTTTGCTTTCTTGAGAACTTGAGCCAAGACTAATGTAAAAATATTTGTTACAGATAAAAAAATCAGCCCTTCTCCTTGCTGGTTTTTGGTTGGTTGGTTGATTTTAAAGGTAATGACCACCTTTTTTTTTCTTTCTTTCTTTTTTTTTTGGATCCTTGAACGAGTCTCTATTGCCAAGAGTTGGTATTTGGCAGAAACTTTTCCTTTTGATGTCTTTCTTAATAGGAAACTGAGAGTAAGTGTAATTCCAGCATTATCCCCCAAACTCCAACATTTTGACCTCTGATTTCTAGTTGGTACTGCAGGATTCCAGAAAGCACAAAAGAGCAACTGACTGTAGCCTGCTGTTAATATAGTTGAAATAACTTGTCAGCCTTCCACTATGAAAGCAGATTTTTTTTTTCTGCTGGCAGAAAACTAGAAGAAATGCCATAAAATCAGAAATAAGCTGTGAAATGCACTTTAAGTTAATATGAAAGTGTGTTGTTCCATTGACCCAGCATTCTGAAGAGCAAGCAGAGTTGTCTGTGGAAGGATAATAAAACTGTGATGAGGATTTCTTTCTGCGAGAGGGAAGGAGGAAGGATGGGTTTGTGTTTTATTATTATTTATTATTTTGTTTCAAAATAAAAGAGACAGATCTGTGACCCAAGTCAGAAATAAATCCTGAGACAAAATGTTAGTGATTTTGATGGTAATTCCCTCTGAGCCACCCTAACAATAAACTAGCTGCAGAGTTTATGTGTACCATAAGCTTGCTTTTTGCCCCAAATGTGTTTTTCCTTGTAGTTTTTCTAATTATTTGATCTTTTATAGCACGTTAACAAGACAGCCCTTTCATAAGCAAATGTGCGAGTCTGACATGAGAGAGGTTTTATTTCCACCTCAGAGGACTCTTTTTGATCTAAGCAGAATATACTAGTGTGCTGAGTCTTCTTCCCAAATACTATTTTAATTTTATTGCTTTTTAATATTCAAAAACAAGTCATGGCAGGGGAATGAATATTTGGTTCATTTTAAAGAGAGGTCAGTTTTTCTTATTTCTCATTCACATTTATGAAAACTCAGAAATAGGAAAAAAAAATCTAGAGACCAGTCACAAGCAACACAGCAGCAAAGCAGGGAGACACTCAGCATTTTTTGTTCAAGTTTCAAATCCTGCAGTAGGAAAAATATTACACAGAAGTCTATTCCAGTGAGTTCCAGATCTTTTGGGTGCACCTTGGGATTCAGTTTGAGGCTGTTCAAGAGAACTCACCTTGGCTCTGGCTCCTAAGATGTTATGAAATAGGAGAGCTGAGTGTATAGAAAGAAAATGGTGCTGCTGAGGACATTCGGAGTAAGGGACCTTGGGAGTATTCTTGGTTCTGAGATTAGAATTTGCTTCGGAGCTACAACTGAAACCTTTGGAAGCAGGGCTTGTGAACCTGGCTTTGGAATGAAAGTTCTGGGTGTGACCCCAGCCAAATCAACTGAGCTCCCTGGGACAGGTCACATGGTAAGTCTTACTGAGTGTCGATTTCCCCAGCTGTTAAATACTGCAAGTCTGCACGTCGACCTCATCAGGTACTTGAGTTCTTGGAGATGAGTGAGGTACCTTTAGTTTAGCCTGAGAGATCACCGTATAATGGGATGGGATTTTTTTCATCTTGTTTTTTTTTTCTTTGATATGTTTACAGTGGTGAGATGGACCCAGGGCCTTTGGTAGGCAAGTCTACCACTCTACCCTACCCCTGAGTTACTCCAGGGTAACAGGGAAGGCATGACAGGGGGGGCCCTTGCTGGTGGTGTGCCCCTGAGGCTGGTGTACCACCCTACAGCCCCACCGTGAGACCTCCAGCTACACACCTGCAGAAGCTGAGGTGTCTCCTGGTCCCCTAAGCCAGTTAGCACTTGAACCTGGAGTTGGAACCCAGGCAAGACTGGCAGCCAGGCCCACCTAAGTCATGGTGAGGATTGGGTGGTGGGAGGTGGGTGGTGGGCGGCCTTCCAACAGACTTCCAAATACTGGGGATATTGCTGCCAGGTGTCTTCTAATTGGTTCTCATCCAGGATGATGCCAAACATTCTGGGGATGTGCAGGGGGCATACTGTGCCAGCTTCTCCAAGTCAGCTATTTTGACCTTGAGGAGTTAAGATTGAGACATCCCTCAGGGTCACTCCCAGAACTCTCATTCCAGAGCCAAGCTTATAAGCACTGCCTCCCAAGGTTTCATTTGTGGCTCTGAAGCAAATTCTAATCTCAGAACCAACAAAACTCTGGGTTGCCTTTACTCCAAATATCCTCAGCCTCATCATGATTTCCTTCCTGTACACTCAACTCTCCTTCATAGCATCATACGAGCCAGGGTCCAGGTGAATTATCTGATCCTATCAAGTACCCCTAGACCAGCCAGGTCTTGCATAGTTGCCAGGTGGTTGGTGGTGTCAGTGTCTTTCTGGAGTGACCCACTGAAGGGTCTAGTATCGGGTTCCCTCTGCCCGCAGAGAGAGAGACGACAAACGTCTGAAGCTTTGGAAGTTTATTGTGCACAGTCTTCCTTTCTTTCCCTCTTTTCTATCCCCTTCTTTCTTTTCTTTCTCTCACTCTCTTTCCCTCTGCTTAACTCTCGCCTGCTCCGGTCGCTCTGCTTCTCCTGCTCGGCTCACGCCTGCTTCGGCCACTCCGCTTCTCCCACTCGGCTCTCGCCCTCGCTCGCACTCTTCTTCCTCGCTTCTACTCCCCCTCCCAGGAAGTTACCAAGCTTATATACACTTCAACCAATCAAGGGAGAGTACACGAGGTAAACGGCGAACAGCTGTAGGTATAGAATAGGCACACGAGAGAGGCATGCACTAATCACATTGTTAACTAGCTAATACTGTATAGCCAACCGCTTTTGGCTCAGCACCAGGCGCCATCTTGACCATGCCCAAGGCTGGGAGTCCCGGGTACCCCGACAGTTCCCCCTTCTTTATTATAAATTTAAGGCTCGGGACCGTGTCTGTCTTAGGTTGAGTGGTCAGCATATGTCCTTACCCGTCATCAGAGTCTGCAGAGCATGCTGCAGCTCCTGTCTTAGGTTGGTACACAGCCACCTCCTTCATTACCCGTCTCTGACTACCGGTCCAGCATCAAGAGCCATACTTGTGGGGAGCTGCCGGCCTTTAGGGCGGTCATGGCCTGATGAAAGATAATCCGATCCCTCTGTTGGCTGTCTTGTAGGTGCATGCCAAAGCAAATGAAGAGAAGGGAGCCAAGGCAGAGGAGCACTATCATAGCTCCTAAGCCTGCCCATTGTTTGACAAAGCCATAAATAGAAAAAACTATTTAGCCATATTAGATACAGAAACAATATGCACCCTGGTAGAATTAGCTTTGACAATTTCAGTTCTCGGTTTTGAAATAAGACCATCAAATTGATAAAATAGGCTGACAATTTTCTAGATAACCCAGCCGCGGTGCTGGAATTATCATATACAATAGGGGTAACACAAACAGTTCTTAAGGAATAAATGCATCCCAGTCCTAAAAGTTCTTGCAAGATATCCACTTGTTCTTGTAGTAAGTCCATTCTTTGATTTACAAGAGGTAAGCCTGCTGTTAGATGCTGGTTTAGGGTCTCTTTAGTCTGTAAGGCTGCAGCTGTATTTTCGGCCAAGTGATTGACTGCTGTTGCTGTAGGTATGGCAGTTGCTAGTGCTGCTGTTGCAGAAACCACTATTGCAGTGACCATAGGCGCTGTGATGCCAAATTCTCTCCTGTTTCTTGATAGTAACACTGGCAATTCCGTATCTGTAACAGAGACTGGGACTGGTAGGAAGGTAGGAATGCGCATCAGAATTGCACAGGTGGCAAAAGAACCATTCCAGCATTGTGAGAAATAGCACACGGTTAGTGAGCAGTTAAAAGTTGTGTTATTAGAAGTACCAGTTAGCAGAAACATAAAAGGAGAAAATACACAAGCTGATATGGGAGGAAAGGCAATATTTCTGGTACAGTTAAGGTCAGCAGAACGAGTTGTCCTACTCTGGGTCTGATCTGCAGCATAATTTCATCAGCAAAGTGCAAAGGTTCCTCCTGTTAAGGCAAAGAAAGGCTGTAGATCGGTATATCTTTGTCTAGAAATGAAAAATAGCCAGTTATCGAAAGGGTTTTTCACGAGTTGGGCGATCAAGAACAGTATGATTTGAAAAATTATCGGTAGAATTAACAGACCTGTAGAAGAAATGGTGGGGAATGGGGGGGAAAGGAAAAAAAAAAAATGTTAGTTAGAAGTAAAAGATATGGCCAGGCTCTAACAATAGCCCATAGATCCCGGGTTTGCCTTTCCATCTGAGTTTTTGTTATTGAGGGAAGGCTCAGGCTCATCACTGCAAGGAGGAGCAGCATCACTTGCATGTTGTACAACTCTGATCAGCCTTTCTGGAATCCAGACTGGAGTCTGTTGATCCTGTGGGAAGATACAAACAGACCCTCGGACCCAACGAAGAACTGGGTCCGGTCCTTTCCAACAACCTGTCAGGATGTCTTTCCATTTTACCCATACTTGAGGAGTATCATGGGGATTATAATGCCGATCAGCTGCAGAGTGGCCGTCCCTATCCAAGGTTAAAAAATTTAGAATAAAGAGAACTAAATTAAGTTTATCTTTAGGAGACTTGTAGGAGGCTCCTATTCCCCCTTTTTGTTTATTTAAACAATTTTTTAAGGTAAGATGTGTTCTTTCTACAATGCCTTGTCCCTGAGGATTATAGGGGATACCAGTGACTGATTGGATGTTGAATGTTTGTAGAAACAACCGAAAGCTTTTGGAAGTATAAGCAGGGCCATTATCTGTTTTAATAACTTTAGGTATGCCCCAGCCAGCAAATGCTTGTAGGCAGTGTTGAATGACATCTTTTACCTTTTCTCCGGAATGAGCGGAAGCCATAATGACCCCTGAAGCAGTGTCTACTGACACATGTACATACTTGACAGTACCAAATTCAGGAATATGGGTTACATCCATTTGCCAAATATGATTAGGTAGCAGTCCCCTGGGGTTAACTCCAAAGGATTGTACTGGGATTAAAGGAGCACAATGTTGACAATTTTTTACTATTTGTCGAGCCATACATTTAGAGATAGGAAATTTTCTACTCAAGGTAGTGGAATTTACATGGAATTTTTCATGAAAGAGTTTTGCTTGTTCCTCTATAGAAAAAACAAAAATTGATTTGGTGGCCATATCTACCAAGTCATTAGCATTGGCCAAAGGTCCTGGTAAATTAGAATGAGCTCTAATATGTCCCACATAGAATGGATGTTTACGCTGTAGAATAAGGTTTTGTAATGTGATGAAATAAAAAGCTACAGTGGACATGGAAGAAATAAGGGGTACTGTTTCAAGAACATGTAAAGCGTTGACAACATATAAGCTATCAGATAGGAGGTTGAATGGCTGATTATCTGCTAATTTAAAGGCTAATATTACCGCTGCGAGTTCAGTAACTTGTGTGGAGTTGGGTGGAACTATTATGGTGTGAAGTTGTTTACTGATAAGTACTGCGCCCACTCCATTTTTGGAGCCATCAGTAAAAATGGTTACACAGTTTTTAAGAGGCTGGGCACTAGTTACTTTTGGGAAAATTATGGGAGTATTTTTACAGAATTGAATCCAGGAATGTTGGGGATAATGGTTATCGAACTGAGCTGAGGTGGAACAATATAATACTGACCAATCATCATCATTATTAATTAGCCATTTAATTTGCTGAGCGGAATAAGGAGTTATAATAATAGACGGATGGATTCCAAAAACAGTAATGCAAGATTCTATTCCCTTGAATATTACCTGAGCAATAGCTTGGGGATATGATTGTAATGTTTTAGCTGGAGAGCTAGGAAGATTTATACTTTGTAGAGGTCCTCCTTGCCAAACTATGCCAAAAGGGGCATGTTTCTCTGAGATTATGATTAAATTTAATGGTTGAGTAGGATCACAACGATCAACGTAACACTGCTGAAGTCTATTCTCTACTAGCTGTAAGGATATCCGTGCTTCGGGAGTAAGTTTCCTAGAAGAATTCAAGTCAGGATCACCTTTTAATATATCGAATAAAGGTTTTAATTCCCCGTGGATAATTTTAAATAGGATCTGATCCAGTTAATATCACCTAAGAGTTTCTGAAAATCATTCAAGGTATTCAATTGATCTGTCCTAATGGTCAACCTTAATGGTCTGACTGTAGTAGCAGTGAGTTTTGTACCCAGATATTCTTGGATCTCTTCCAATTGTAATTTTTCAGGGGCTATCACTAATCCTCTTTTTTCTACTGCTTGAGTTATAAATTGTAATGCTTCTAACAATACTTTTTCTGGATGGCAAATAAGTATGTCATCCATATAATGATAAATCAATAATCTCTTAAACTTTTGTCTAGTAGTTGTTAACGCTTTATCTACGTATATTTGACATATAGTAGGACTGTTGGCCATATAATTTTTGTACTCTTTTTTCTAATTCTTCTCCTGATAGTTCCCCTTCTGATAATTCCTCATCTGAGTTAGTTCCTCTTTCTGAATTTTGAGAACGATATGAGCGTTCCTCTTTTATTTCTTCCAAGACCTGTCTTCCTTCAGCTAGAGGCTCGGCGAGTGAAGGTTTTTTGTTTTTGCCTCGTAGACAGGATTTAATGAGAGACCAAATAGCCATAGTGCCTACTGGTAAAGAGCTTTGCCTATCCGCTACACGAAGGTCCTCCCCCAGCTGTTCCCACTGTAGGGTGTTTAAAAGGCCCTCATCCAAAAACCAAGGGGAAACCTTTTCTACAGTATCGAGAAATGCTCTAGCTGTTTTTGCCTTTAACGGTGTCCCATGGTTTTTTAATAGCTCCTTGAGGGGCTGTTGCATCCTGAATTTAGACGTTTCAGACCCCATTGTTACTAATTTGAATAGCTTCAGTTATGGCAGTTACGATAACAAACAGTGGCCAAGCTGCCAGGAGCAACGAGATTACTAAAAGGAAAACTATCTGTCAAATATGTATTAGAGTTTGTAGCCGCTTTTCACGTGCTAGCTGTACCTTAATTGGACCGCATTCCACGTGTCCCTACTTTTACCTTAATTGGACCGCATTCCGCGTGTCCCTGGACCACCTCCCGCGTGTCCTTATTTTCCTTTAACCGGACCGCATTCCGCGTGTCCCGATAGTCGCTATACCGCGAACGTCGAGGCTGCCTCTCCTTTACCTGTTTACTTTTGACCTTTTTATAACCGGTTTAACTTATTAAAAAAATTTTTTTTAGATATCTTACCTTGTTTTCTTTATAAAATTTTCATCTTCCCGGGTTTCGGCACCAGTTATCGCGTTCCCTCTGCCCGCAGAGAGAGACACGACAAACGTCTGAAGCTTTGGAAGTTTATTGTGCACAGTCTTCCTTTCTTTCCCTCTTTTCTATCCCCTTCTTTCTTTTCTTTCTCTCGCTCTCTTTCCCTCTGCTTAACTCTCGCCTGCTCCGGTCGCTCCGCTTCTCCTGCTCGGCTCACGCCTGCTTCGGCCGCTCCGCTTCTCCCGCTCGGCTCTCGCCCTCGCTCGCACTCTTCTTCCTCGCTTCTACTCCCCACTCCCAGGAAGTTACCAAGCTTATATACACTTCAACCAATCAAGGGAGAGTACACGAGGTAAACGGCGAACAGCTGTAGGTATAGAATAGGCACACGAGAAAGGCATGCACTAATCACATTGTTAACTAGCTAATACTGTATAGCCAACCGCTTTTGGCTCAGCACCAGGCGCCATCTTGACCGTGCCCAAGGCTGGGAGTCCCGGGTACCCCGACAGTCTAGGCCAGCTGGAAGATCACCTTGATCTCACTCTGCCCCTCAGTGGGAGTAATTAACAAATATTCTAAGAGTTAAACTTACTATTGATTCCCTTATGTGCCAGGCAATAGTCTATTACTATTGGCACTAGTAAAGCATTATCTGTTCAGGATTTGATTGGTTTCTTAGGGATGATCAACTGGGCAATTTTCAAGCTCTCATTGGAGCTATCTCAGTGTTATTGCTAGCATTTAAAGAAGACTGAAAATACAGGACACTGACCCCCTTCAGTCTCCTGGTCACAAAGAGTGCCTCCATTTGTACCAGGTCTCCTTCCAGTCTGTGTTTAGTTGATAAGTAATTCCTGGTGCTAAACACAGTTTAGAATCTACTGATCTCAACTGCCACAGCTTTTATACCTACCGTTGGTTTTCCCAGGATCAATGCCTTCCTTTCCTGAGGATCACTAGTGCCACCTCTGTCAAGAGGAAGAAAGTCTTTATCAAAAGACTCAAGCCCCTGGAACATCTCCAAAGTCTGCACAGTGTCCCTATGAACCTGGCCAAGCAGATGCTTATCTGGCCAAATATTTCCAGTAGGGGAGAAACCACTTTCCAACTGCTCCAAATTATGACACTTTCCCTGCCACCTAGTAAAATTGTTTGGCTTCATGAATTCTGAAGTGTACACACTCAGTGTTCTGCCATGAGTACGGATGGGTTTGGGTCCCTCTGCAGCAACCCTAGCCAAGCCTTTCCAACCTGTGAAAACCCCTCCCTTATGGAATGGCTGGCAGTTACATTCAATAAATTATGAAATGGTTTGCTATTGTAGGTGGTACCACATTACACCTCCTTCCTACATCCCCTTTTAAAGTTATAAAATTTACTTTGGCCTTCCTTAACTCACAAAAATGTAAGACACATCAAATTCACCAGACATTTCTTTGAAGTAAAGGTTACCAGGATATCAGGAAGCATGAATGAGTGTTTTGATTAGTGGCATCTGGGAATTTAGAAACTATGGCCAAAACATTTGGGATTATATGTTGTTCTTGCCTTATTTTCTATAACATGAGCCTAAAATGTTGGTATACCTGGGTCCAGCTGTAACTATACAGCACTTGGTCATGTTTCCTCTCATTTCTATTTTTCATGTTTAAATTTTGATTTCCATCACTATGGTTCAGGATCAGAAGGGGAAACAGCTGAACAAGGTGTAGCCTATTATCAGGGGGTGGTGATTTGGGCTCTCTATGCTCTGCAGAGACTGAGGCCTGCAGCCTAGAATTTTATCCTTTCCTACACACCCCCATTCCTTCTTGACTTTGTTTCCTTTCCTAGTATCCCTACCTTCTTGTATCTACAGGTTTGACAACCCAGTTTCTCTCATTATCCCCCCCACTGACTATTCCTTTCTTGTTGACAGCCTCCTAATAATTTATATGCCGACATTTTCTCAGCCTTTCTCTCCCTTGCCTCTCTTCATTTTTTACCACCTGCTGATTTCTTAGCTTCTCATCTTTGCTTAGCTTTTTCTCACAGTGATCTCCCAATCTTATACCTGCTCACCTCTTTCACTTGTTCCTGTTCTATTTTCATGCCCTTGAATGAGCACATCCCCCAAGCTCCTCTCCTGTTTTCTCTGTTTTTCCCTCTCTGTAATCTCAACCAATTCCTGTGGCTCTGAAGTATCAGTTCCATTTAAATGACCCTCACCTTCTCCAAATTATTCCTTCATCTCTAACCTCTCTCTTTTGTTTTATTCGAATATTGTGAATTGCACAATAAGAATGTCTACTCCAAGGTCTCTCTCATATCTCAAGTTTATTAAGTCTAAAACTGACCTCATTATATTTCCCCTGTGCTGCGCATCCTTCTGAATTCCAATTTCTTTTATTAGGTCTACCATCTTCTAAGAAGCCTTGAATCACCTCTGATTGAATCCAGCCTTGTTTTGCACATTCTGTATGTAATCTAGCACCATTTGAGCATGTTTCTTATGGTCTCATATACTGATATGCTCCTCCATCTTCCTCAGGACCACCTTGTAATTTAAGCTCCCATTCCCTTGCTAGTTTCTCATGTCTTTATTTTCTTCCTTCTAGTCCATTCTGTCCACTGTTTTCCACATCAGTCTTACTTAGGCACCTGTTGACTTGCAGCATTCCTTTGCTCTGAAATCTTCAAGAATTCTTATCTCCTAACAAAGTAGAAATTCTTCCACTAGACTACTTCTCTCCATGGTCTATAGCCAGCCTACACATCAGGTCTTAACCTATCAATAGGTTCTAAAGCCAGCACACTGGAAAAGCTAGAAAGTGAGTCACTTTCCACCATCACTCTATTCTCTGCTAACACTGAATTTTCTGATTTAGTTGTCTCTATCATTTCTGTCAGGAAACCCTAGTTCTTCACCTATCCAAACTTAAAAAAATAAATGAACAATTTATAATTCTTTCACTCTAGTCATATGCTAAGACGTTTGTGAGAGAAAAAACAACCTTTCTCAGTGAATATAAAAACACTCCATGAATATTAGTTATATAGAATTCAAATGAGTTCACTTAAACTTCCATGTTCTATCATATCAGAGGGATTAAGAAAGGAAAATGAAGGGAAAAATGAAGAGCAAGAGGGACATGAAGATGGAAAAGTGTGGGGGAAAACAGACTTTAAACATTCATTTAATGCACATGAAACTTCACCCTTAGCTTCTTGGTCCAGTAAGTAGATGTCTGCTTGACTCTATTTTGTTAAGAATCCTGACATGGAGACTTGAACTGATTCTGGTATTTGCAGAGTCTCACAAAAGGCTTTCTCTCCTTTTAATAATGTAAACAGACAAAAAAAAAAAAAAAAAGAAAAAGAAAAGAAAGAAAAACACAGGACTCACATAAGCATATGGGCTGAGCTCTCCATTGTTGAATTTGGCACTTGAGGGCTTAAGTCATGTAAGAAAAGGACAGTGGTTCCTCCCTCACATTAATTAATGCTGCTGTGAATCTAAACCAGGGTCTCTGAAAGTTGGTGCTGGTGTGATATGAGGCAGGTCATTCCTTACTGTAGGAGGCATCCTGTGTATTATAGGATGTGTAGCAGTGTCCCCTTCTCTACCCAGCAGATGCCAGTAACATCCTCCTTCTTGCTCCCAAGCAATGCCAAATAAAAATGTCTGCAGACATTGTTGAATGTTTCTTGAGTAGCAAAATCTAAATTTAGATAAAGATGTATGTGGTTAAAATACATATAAATTCTCCAAAACCTGTGAAAATGGCCAGGCTAAGACATGTTCCCATGGAAAAAAAGCAACTGGACTCATTTTTTAAGTCTTCATTCCAAAACCCCTCCTGTTTACATTCCTTTGGGCTAAACTTCAAATCCATCTGTATTCTGTAATGTTATGCATGATTCTGTAGCATCCACAATCGTTGACAGCTATGAAACAGACAAGACTCACAGGCACCATTCAAAACTACCTCTTCTAATGAATATACAAATATGGCAGAGAAAAGCCCAACTGTCTAAACTGTGATAACTCTTGATTGGGGTCTACTGAGCAATTCAGTTATAACTATCTCTTCTTTGTGACAGATTAGACAGATGAAAAAAAAAGAAGACATCATGCTAAAAGATCTTACTGGAATCAATTTTCCTTTTAAACAATCTCCCACATTGTAAATAACTGATCTGTGTACCAGACGTGTCTGCTCTGTTATGTTGTCTTTTTGCCTTTGTGCAGACACAATATGAAGCTATTGATGCATAATTATTTTTATTATAATTTATTAATTATTTTTAATGGTAGTAGAATTGTCTTGTGTAATACTCTTCTGGGGTTGGGCTGAATATAGAATGTTAAATAAATTTCGAGTAGAATTATAGAGAAGCAGCAATTGTGTTGGAACAAGGGCGTTTCATTGTCTCCTCTTGATATTTACCTGCTGCACGACAGATTTTAAGTGACTGGAAAATTTTGAGTCCGATATTATAAAATCCCATTCTTATGGGTCACCAAAGCCCACTGGAGAGGTCACTAGTCTATTTCAGATACAGATAAATACAGCATAAAAACATAAAACATCTACCATTCCAGATACCTGTTTATTTAAAAAAAAAAAAAAAAAAAGTAACCACTTAGTGTCACTTCTCCTGATAGCAAATTTCCAGAATTTTTCTTGAATTGTTTTTCCCATATGACTTACCCAGAGAATCCAATCCCTGTTCTGATTAGGCAATAAAATATGTTTGCACTATTCAAATAAAAGATTTGTTAAAAATAACCGGTGGCCGGATGGTCAGCGGCTGAGCTAGCCGTGAAGGTAATGCTGCGCATGTGCTTCTCACAATTACTGTCAGTATTGGATATGTGTCAGATTTATTTAAACTCAGCTCCTTTATTTAGCATGTGTTTATTACAAGGCAAGGCTAATTTATTACTCATGAACTATCATTCTCACTTTTCCTGTTTATTATGCAGCTTCTTATTTGTGTATAAAGTGATATAGCTTCAAATTTGCAAATCCACACAAAGTGACATTGTGCTGTGCAATAGCAGCGTGACCAAGACCTTATTTCATTCTCTACCCTGTGCATTGCTGATTAGTCTACCAGCAACACTCTAAATTTACGGAGTCTGTAAACTCCTAAGTTACGATGGTTCTTTGGATGTTAATTATCTCCATTCATACACTCTGTTTATTATACATATGATATACGGTATGTATGGCTGTCCTTTATATCTGAGAGACTGCCACTGATGGCAATTCCTATCTCTGAAGCCACTGGTGCCAAAAAGAGCTATATGTGTGTAGCGGCTCCTTCCCCTGATATACATAGGGCGGTATTCAGAAATGAGCGATGCTCAACATATCTTACAGCTATTTTGTTGGTCTGCATTTTTCCTCTCTCAAAACCACCAAGTTTGTGACATTTAAACATAAATCATATGCTAACAGAAAGGAACCCCAAAGCTTCCCCCTCAAATTCCATTATGCATTTTAGAAAAAGAAGGCATCCTTATACATCCTAAGTTTGATGCCAGCTCTTCTTCCAACCCTCTATTCATTAGAAAAAAATCAATGAGTACCTGTTTATCTTAAATTCAGAGTTCAGGAGAGCAGCTTTTATTCTTGAATATAAATACCTTTTTTGACTTAGGTATTTGATACATTAGAGTGAAGACTTCCTTCCACCCTCCCTTCCTCCTTTCCTTCCTTCCTTCCTTCCTTCCTTCCTTTCCTTTTCTTCCTTCCTTCCTTCCTTTCTTCCTCTTCTTGTGTGATAAATAGCCCAAAAGGCAAAATAAGGTCATCTGCATTTTCCTTTCTAAGTTGATACCTCAGATCTTGAGTCATATTGGGCAAATTATGATGTCCAGGTTTTAAAAAACAATTATTCATTTTTAAATTAATAGACAAATAGTGGATATATTATGATGTCCAAGATGATATCTTGAAATATGTACAGAGTGTGAAATGGCTAAATCAAGCTAATAACATGTGGATTGCCTCTTGATGCCCACTTTTGATTGCTTCACCTGAAGAGATTTGTGAAAAGCATGAAGAGCTTAAAGTAGAGGAACAAAAATATAAAGGGCAGAAGGTGCCACATTAGATACTTTCCCTTTATTATATGTTTATTACACCTAGCACAATGCTATGCAGGTTGCTTCCTTTGTTTCATGTCAAACCTCCCAACAAACATGTAAGTCAGGCAACATTTTCTCATTTTATAAGGGTAGGAATCTGAAGTTTGTTGAAATTGACAAACCCATGGAAAAAGAACACACAATTTTAACTAGCAGAGGTGAAATCCAAATGGAAGTTGGAAGTCTACCTGACTCCAAAGGTTTTCCTTTTTCTCTAATACTAGAGTAGAGGAATATGAATGGTGACTTAAGAATGACCTTTTGATATAAAGTGGATTATTATATAAAATCTGTGATGATATTCCCTACATTTCTGGAAATCAAAGAGATTTCTATAAAGAATGAGTTCTACAAAGAACATGGAAATTTTGAATTGGTTATAAAAGTAATTTTTTGATGAAACTTGTATGTGGAAACATCTTTCCCTTGATAGGGCCACATCAGTTCCCTTTTGAAGTCCCAGGAGAATAAATTCCACACTGGACCTTAACTTTTGTGGTAAATCCACTTTTACTAATATTTAGGACACAGATAAAAGTGTAAGCTAGCTAGCTATTGCTATGTTAAAAAAGA
Organism: Sciurus carolinensis; assembly: GCF_902686445.1. Lineage (NCBI taxonomy): Eukaryota > Metazoa > Chordata > Mammalia > Rodentia > Sciuridae > Sciurus > Sciurus carolinensis. The sequence continues at coordinate 16,348,377 of NC_062217.1, read as the reverse complement.
AATACCCCTGAACTTGGTGACATAAATCAGCAACTGTGTATTATGCTCATGATTCTCTTTGAAATTCTGGCAAAGTAGTTGTGACTTGATTTCCTGGTGGCTGAGGCCTTGGCTAGGGTGGCTTTGGATGCGAAGATGATTAGAATAGAACAGCTGAGGTGATGTGTCTAGAGACTTCTTTCTGGTTATTGGCTGTGTTCCTTTGCTTCTCCATGTGAAATCTTTGGGAATTAAAGTGGGAAGATGACTTCTTTACCCACATGTTTAACCTTTCAGCTGGCATGACTGGACCAGCAGAGATCTGGTCACTTCCCTCTGGCACTGTCTTCCTCTTGCTCTTGACATAGCTTCTTCATGTGAGTACCTTGGGCTTCTTCACAACTTGGACTTCTTATCTGGCCACCACCTCCCTGAAAGCATGCCAGTAGATCAGTGGAGGTGATGATAACTTTCAAATCCTAATCTCCGTAGTTCCAGGGCAGTGTTTGGTTCTCACGGATGACCCAGATGCAGTATGGAAGGGGATTGGATAGAGTGTCACCCCCAGAATCCATGACTTTTTCCAGGTCATTGCTGGAGACTACCCTCAACAAGCTCCATGCAGTCTTAGAGTTGAAAGGCATGTAAGCAGCTGCCAAATACACTCCACATATAAACCATTCATCCATTTAAAAGAAGAAGAATGTACTAGAAATAGAAAAATAGTCTTTGGCCACTAAGGACAGTTTTATATGGAGATTAAAGGTAATGAACCCCCATAGTATTCTAACATCTCTCCAGGCAGGGGAAACATCAGGAATCTCAAGTGAATTACATATTAATAATCTGTATTTTCCCAAATATAAAGGTAAAAATTGCTGAGGGCTATACCTTGTAGCTTTCAATTTGCATCTTCATTGCACCAGGGAAGGCTGCTCTGTGACACATATGTTTGACTATTCTAGCTGAAAATGAAGTAGTATGGGTTTAATTCTATTGGCAAGAGACCAACTTTTTATAATTTTAGCCTCATGAATTGTTATGGGCCATAATTCAAATTTAATGATCTGACTTATTGAAATGATAAGATCCCAGCTTTGGGCAGGAATAGTGTTGCTTCTCCTAAGAAAATCAATTATTTGACATGCAAGGAGCCCCCCCCTCCGCCTTCCTATGCTCCTTTAAATAGAAGCCAGACCCTGTCATCCAGCCCTTACCCAGGAAAACGCTTATGTGAACACTCATGGTTCTGTGTTTGAATCTAGTAAGCCTGTCACTAAGGAAGCTGTACAGGGCTGAGAATTCACTGTTGACAAAGACCATGTGTTCTCCCAGCAGCTTCCTGTGTAATGCTCTGTTTACTATATATTCAGCTGAGGATTTGAGCAGCTTTACCTGGAGCAAAATATTCTATCCACAGGCTGTTCTATATGACATGCAATATGAAACAGATAAATGTTTCTAAAATATGTGAAGAGCGAGTTCTCTAAGACAGCCTTGAACGAAGTCACTTGACTGCTAAGACATACAATCTTAGCTCATCTGTGAGGACAACAACAGGATTATGTTGAATCTCATGTAAACAAAACACATTAAAAAAATCAAGACTAATTTGAAAACATATCCAAGTCTCTTCTGTTAACAGGTAAAGACTGACTATGAATAATGACGTTATTATTTTCTTCAGGAAGGTCATCTTTTTTTCCCCCAGTAACATCCCTTTGTCAATCCTTCTGAGGTCAACTTGGTAATAGTATTTACTTAGAAGGTAGAGTAGTTAAAACTGAGCAATTGACTGGAACATACTGGAATAATAGGACTGATTCTCACAGTGGTTGCTCGCCTGTCCTACTATTTTGACTGCTCTAGATCAAAGCCATGCGAAGTTTATTGGTTTAGAGGTAAAGAGAACACATCCTGAAAACAGTATATCAGTACGGAATCCAGTCACTGTATTATGCTGATTTTAAGTCCTTTGGGTATAAACCAAGGAGTGGGATAACTGGGTCAAATGGTGGTTCTCTTCCAAGTTTTCTGAGGAATCTCCACACTGCTCTCCACAGTGGTTGCACCAATTTGCATCCCCACCAGCAATATGAGTGTGCCTTTTTACCCACATCCTTGCCAACATTTATTGTTACTTGTGTTCCTGATTGGCAAGTTTTTTAACTTCCCTTTCCCTTGGTTTCCTTCTTTTCAAAAATGAGGGGTAGTAACAACATTATTTACTTTCCTTAGCCATAACGGTTAAATAGTATGATTCAAAAATTTAACATAATCCACCCCTGTTATATAAGTACTGAATAAATGTGACCTTTTATTAAAACCATTGGAATATGTTTTTCTTGTCCATGAATGAACTCTGAGTATTATTACTCAAAGAATTTTACCCATGGAAGTGTCTGCCAATTAGACTCAACTGGAAATTGAGGGGATGCAAGTCAGAATCCAGGTGTGTAATAAAGTGTGCCATATTATAATATTTTCAAATGATATAGCTCTGATTTCTTTTACATGGTAAAATAGTATGGGCAATTAGTTGAATTTGGCTCCTTCATTCATTTCCTACACAGACTCTTATAATTAAAGGTCTAACTTACAATACCCTGTGCAATCAGTAATACAAATTCCACTGGTGGCCAGTCTAGTTTCTTTCCCACTGCAGAGTAAACCTAAAATAAACAGGATAATGAGGATAGAGGTGCAGAACCACCCTGATTACCTTAATTCTATATTCTGATCAATTAAACTCCGTTGTAGAATGAAACATTCTTTCATAGTTTTCTTGAGAACAGTGTGGGAATGAATGTATTTATTTATCTCAACTACAGCACAGATTTTAGGGTTTCTTTGGTTTGTTTTCATAAAAATTTATATAAGATGCTGTTCTTCTTACATGGATTGTGTAGTTTATTCGTAGTTAAATGTAGTTTTTTATTTCAGTCACTGTCAAGATGATCTGGTATTCACAGAAATGCTCTAAGGTGAGACTGGGTGCTTAAAGCAGTGTAGTCATGAGCTCGTAAAACAATGGTGTAGATTTGGAGCGTCCTAGTCACAGTAATAATAGGAATAATAGGACAGTAACAGGAAAATGGGAAAAGACCGTCACACCTTCATTTCTTTCAAACTGACAAGGTGTGTTAGTCAGCTTTTTATTGCTATGATAAGTACCTGAGAAAAAATGACTCAGAGGAGGAAAGATTAATTTGGGTTCATGGTTCAAGGGTTTCAGTTCCTGATCAGCTGCTCCATTGCCTTGGGCCTGAGGTGGGACAGAACACCAGGAGGAAAGGTGTGGTGGGGGAAAACTGTCAGCTCATGGCAGCCAGAAAACAGGGTCGGGAGGGAGCGAGAGAGGGGCCAGGGACAGGATATAGTCCCCAATAGCAGACCCATAGTGACCAGCTTCCTGCCAGTATGCCCCACCTGCCTACGGTTTTCACCCCTTTCCTATAATCAGTGGATGAATCTATTGATGAAATGAAAGCCCTCATCATCTAATCACTTCCCAGAAGCCCCGCCTCTGAACGCTGCTGTATGGTAACCAAGACTTCATGACATGATTCTCTGGGGGACTCTTGCTATCCAAACCATAACACAAGGCCTCTAAATAACATAGAGTATTCCATAACAATACTTTTATTTCCTTTACCCAACCAAGCCAGTGGTTGCTCATTTTCTGGAGCCTGAGACATCACCATAGTCCAGAGAAAGATGCTCATAAATCATGAAGAGACAGACAGCTGGTAAACAAAATAGAGATTCATTTTGCCTCTGGCTCTTTCAGAAATAATTTTCTTCATTGAGATCTCCTGAGAAAGAACATTCTCTCTGATCTCTGTGTGTTGGTGTGTGTGTATTTACCCATAGATGGATAGATAGATATTTGAATTACAAGTACCAGAGACTGCAAGGCAAGTTTCTAACTTATCTCAGGTCTTACCTGTTCAGCTGATGAAGCTTTTGTGAGGAAGGAGCACTGTGTTCTGTTGAGTGTACTTGTCATTGACAATCTCCTCACCTCTGCGGATACTTCAGAAAGTTATGTCAAATCCTCACTATCTACAAGGGTTTTGCCTTTGTGTCTCAGACCTGGTCCTTTCAGTACTTGGCTTTCAGGTCAAAAGCTAGAAAGTCAGCCTCTCCAGAAGTCGTATTACCACTTGAACTTCAGGAGATTTATGACCACTATGCTTGATTTTTAAAAGCAGTTCTATCCAAGTACAGATCATTTATTCTGTGGACAGTGATATTTATCTTCTACCTTTTCCATACATTTTATGCCTAAAATATACAACAGTGCTATTCTTTTCCTTGCTATTCATAATATATTTATTATAGAATGTTAATGCCAACATCCTCAAGTAGAGAATATATCAGTTTAAAAAGTTTAATGTGAATCTTAAAAAATAATTTCTCTAATCAATATTTTACAGGAAATGAGAGAATGCTGACAATATACCAATTATACTTTTGAGTTTGTGACGTCTGTGTTGAATCTTAGGGTCTACCATTCATCTTTCATTCTTATGTGTCTGCTAGAAACAGACAGCTGTTAGAAGTGCAGAAATGACAGAGGAACTAGATCCTCTTGCTCTAAAGGTGTTCTGGTTCTAGTGCAGCCCTGACCAATAGGAATATAATGTGAGCTGTATTTGTAAATGTTAAAATTTCTGATAGCCACATTCAATAAGTAAAACAAAAAAGATGGTTAATTTTCATAATATTGATTCATTATCTCTAATATGTTATCATTTTAACATGCAAATCAGTTTTTAAAGTATGAATGGAAGGGTTTATTTATTTATTTAATGCTAAGTCTTTAAGAACCAGTGTGTCTACTGTCTGCTATACTTACAGAGAGTTTCAGTTTGGAACAGTCCACCTGAGTTGCTCCATAGTCTCATGTGGCTAGTGGCTCTCATTGGGACAACGTAGATATGTCCTTGGTAGAAGAAAAGCAACAATCATAGACAGATATTGATGAAGGTATAACCTTGGTATTTTGGGGGAATGTGGTACTTATCACAGCTTGGTAGACAGTCTCTGCCCCAGTTTAAAACAATGCTTTCCCTGAGTCTTAGATGAAACTACAGAACCATCCAGTGTAGTTATAAGAACATAGATTTGGGAGTCAGATCGGTGATGGGGTCCCAGCTTTACCACATATCAGCTGGGTTTCTTGGGCAAGTTAGTTAATGTCTTGCAGCTTCAGCTTCCTTGGCAAGGTGGTAGTGAGGTGAGAGGAATATCTGTCATGTAATGGATATGCTCAGTGTATATTGTAGTATATTGAGATAACTACATACAAGAGGATAATGTGCTTGAGGTACATTAAGAAGCTTGTAAGAATAAAGGACAAGTCATCCCTAACCTTGGCTGGACGTTAGCATGATCTGGGAAGTTTAAAAGTAACAATGGATGGGAAATTCAGGAAAGAAACAAGTCAAATGACACCTTCAGAAAGTGCACAGATAAATCTAGAAAGCAGTGTACTTTACAGCACAATCAGTCCATTTACAGACTAAATCAGTGGCATGGGAAAGAAGGGAGTTTAGTGGAGTCTCTAGTCTAGAATTGAAAAGATTTAATGGATTCAATAAGTAAATATGTTAGGTGGGATTATTTAATTCTGCTTCAAAGAAGGCATTTTTTAATCTGCAAAAAAAACCTTCATTTTGGATAAAATTAGAAAAACATGCTATAAGTAGGAGATGACAGCAAAGAACTATTATTATTTATGAATTTCACATAATTAATTATGTGAAATGGTAATGACTTGGATTTACGTTAAATTATTTAAAGAAAAAAGTATAGGTCAAGAAGTATGGCATGATTTTCATAATTGTCAAATATTGGTGATAAATATAGAGATTCATTGTACCACTCTCTTTTCTTTTGTTGAAGTTTGAAGATTTTTCAAATAGGAAAATACATAGGCCTGGCCTGGTGGCACAGGCCCATAATCCCAGAGGCTTGGGAGGCTGGGGCAGGAGGATTGCAAGTTCAAGGATAACCTATGCAACCTGCTAGGACCCTATCTCAAAGTAAAAAGGACCAGGGATGTAGCTTAGTGGTAGAGCACCCATGGGTTCAATCCAAGAAAAAAATATAGTGATTGAAAATTTAGAAAATGCTGTAGAAAAACAAAATAGTACTTCTTGGACACTGAAATTCTGTTCTGATTTGTCTGGAGAGTGCCTGGGGACTGGAGCATTACTATATTTAAATGCCACTGAGGTCATTCTAACAGATAGCCACTCTTAACAGGTAGAAGCAGTTAATCCTGGTGAAGGACAGGAGTCTGGAGTTCCCCAATTAGAAGTGTGCCTTTCCAGTAGCCTCAGGTCACCATAAAGACATCATGGCACCTATTCTCTGGGAGGTGCTATGGATGCTATGTTGTCATCAAGGTGATTTGCACACCATTGGAAATTTTTTTTTAAGCTGAAGAATGATTTAGTTGTATAGACATTTTATCAAAAGACCATGGTGACAGGGTATGGAGAATGGGTGACCAATGGGCAAAGTATAAGCCACAAAGTTCTTAGAGATGTAAATGAAATGATGAAGGTCTGAGCTCATGAAGCAAATAAGCAGAAATACCATAATTGTTGCAATTTGTTGGGGGAATAGGGCTCTTAGTAAGGAAGGAAGTTTTGGTGGCAGCTAGTTCCTAGGGTGACTGCATGAAAGGATTCCTTAAAATGGAAAATGCAGGAAGAGTTTTAGGAACAAAAAGGGAAGGCATGTTTCTGACCCAAAGAACACCAATCAAGGCTACAATAGAAATTCCACATACAGGCAAAAAAAAAAAAAAGTCACTTGAAACAGATTGAAAGGCATCTTAGAATGACCAAACACTATTCTAACTGACTGCTTTCTGTTGTCTTTGGAATCTCACTGCAACCCTCAGAAGTAGGTTCTGCATCTCAACCTGATGGATGAGAAAACTATGACCTCAAGAGAGTTGAAATTTTGCTCAGGGTCATAGAGCTGGAAGTGAAGACTGCAGGACTCGACTCTACAGCTGTCTGACTCCCAAGTCCATGCTTTCGCTTACCATGTTATCAAGCCATCCAAAGTGAGAAAATGATTCAAGAATAGGCAGAAAGGGGCTGCGGTTATAGCTCAGTGGTAGAGCTCTGGCTTAGCATGGGTTCAATCCTCAGTACCACATAAAAATAAAATAATGAAGGTTCATCAACAACTAAAAATATATATATATTTAAAAAAAGAATAGGTAGAAAGGACAAAAAAGAAAAAAATAGATTTGTAAACATCAATGCTGCTAGAAGCCAAATATTTAGAAATGCAAATAACCCATAAACATACTTCTGTTAACAAGACCTTTGCATAATGAGAACATTTTTATTAACTATGATATTACTTCATCCAAGGATTTGTTAATGCCTCTTCTAGGATTTTAATTGTCTTCCAAGCAGGGCACATAGGTCAGATCAATCTGGTGCTTAATCATAATGCTAAAATGAATGCTGATTGCAAGCCTGAATTTTAAAATCAGACTTAGTTTTTTTTTCCTCTTAAAGGAAATTTTGTGCAAATAGATTTTCCAAAAGTTGAGAGATGAATAGGCCATTCAAGATGATCAGCATCAATGGCAGCACAGCTGTTCAAGAACATTGGTCTGTATTCACTGAAGGTTCCTTTTTTCTATCTTCTCTCATTGCTAAGAATCTCTATTCCAGGCCGATGTGGAAATCACCAGAATGCCCTCCTGTGGTGTGTACTAACAATGAAGGTGAAAAAACAAGATGACCATAAGTACAACTTTTTTCCCAAGTATTTTTCTACATAGAAATGATTTTTTGTCCCCTTGCCCTTCAAAGCGTGTTTACATATCCTATCTTTAAATAGTTGTGGTTGAGTAAATATGGTATTATATCTGGATATTGGGAAATGAGTGGGCCACCTTATGGTAAGTGAGAAAAGCCCAGATTTCATAGTTAGCTGGCCCTAACTTTAAACTGTGGCTCCATTCTTAATGATGTGAGGGCTCTGGTCAAGTTATTTAAAGATTCCTATGTGCAGTATCATAATCATGGAAATAGAAATAAGAAATCTTACCAAACAGAGCTGATGTGAGTTTGACCCAAATGTTTATTAGTTATTGTGCCCCTATTACAAATGACCATAACCTTGGTGGGTTTAAAGAACATAAATGTGTTTTCTTACAGTTCAGGAGATCAGAAGTAGAAAACGAGTCCTCCTGAGCTCAAGTCAAGGTGTTGGGGGCAGCTCCTCCAGGAGGTCCTGGGAGAAGTGGTCTCCTGGATCTCAGAGCTTCTAGAGGTTACTTGCATTCCTTGAATGGAGGTCGCCTCTCTTCACTTGTTCCTCCTGTTCTGTTATCTGTGACCTAGCAGGAGCTCCCTGTGTGTAACAGGAAGCCAGCTCACAGAGAGCACTGGCTTTCAACCAGAGGTGATTTTGTTCCCCAGGAGATATTTGGCAATGTCTAGTGACATTTGTGTTGTTACAAATTTGTGGAATCAGGTTGGTAGGGGCCTTGGATATCACTCAACATCCTCTAATGCTCAGGATAGAGTTCTCCACCCCCAAATAACAATAATTCCAAGGTGGAGTAACTATGATCCAGAAGTTAAGGGTATTGACCCCAGAGTCTATCTGTCTGCTCTCAAACTCAGCTGTTCCATTTACTGAAGTGTCTATGACCACGAGGCACCATTTTTCTGAGCCTTTGAGTGTTTGTTCTATTTTGCTTTGTTTCAATTTCTTGAAATTTATAAATTGGAAATAATAGGAGTAACTATCACAGTGGGTTGTTGTGGGGGTTCAGTGAGATCATGTGTATAGAGCTCTTAGAATAGTGCTTGATACATAGCAAGCCTTTGGGGAACGCGAGTTCTCCTTAGTACCATTATTGGCACTCAGTAAATGGTAGCAATTGATCCCATGACTTTCCAGATGCCTATCAAAATATATTATAAACAAGTAAGTGAAACTTTGTCAGTGTTTTATGAGCAGAGTACATTTAAATCCAACCGTAAACTATTTTACCAACCCTTGTTTAGAAAATCTGCAGCTTTGCAGAATTCTAAGGCCAGTTAATATGCTGTCTAAACCAAGCCACATCCATGGTCTAATCTCAGGACACAGAGAAGGGCCTGCAAGTAAATAGCTTCATATCCCACAGGCTGTATCTCAGGTAATCAGACCTTGGCAACACCACTTAGTTTGATGTGTTTCTGGCCATCATAATGTTCCTTATGGCTTTGGTGGATACATGTAAATTAAGAGGCTTATCAAATCACTGTTTTGCCATGGTGTGATTTGTTTACTTTTGAACATGCTGGCATGGTTTTAGGAAATATACACAAAACTATCTTGTAACCTTCCCACATGATAGCACTTTGCTACATGTAGCTATTGATGTCTTGAAATGGGACTATTCTTAATTGAGATGGGCTATTAAGTATAAATTTCATACCAGATTCTGAAGATTAGGCATGAAAAAAGAATGCAAATTATCTCATTAATACTTCCCTGTTGATTACATATGGAATTGGTAATGTTTCAGATATATAGAGTCAAACGAAATGTATTATTAAGATTCCATCTCACCAACTTGTTTCAGTTTATTGAAATGAGGTTGTTATAAAGCTTAAAACTACATATGTAGTTTTCACGATATTTCTCCTAGACATCACTCTTCTAAACTTTGCTCTAACGTGTCATTCTCAAGACAGACACAGTGAAGCAGCCTGTCTTCGATAAAGGGAGCATGCCAATAGATGCAGAGGAAGTGCAAGGGAATTAATGTGCAGATGGAATTCCAGTCCCGGGCAGTTTACCAAAAAGTAGTCCTTGGATTGTCTGCATCAGAGTCACTTGGGGAACTTGTAAATCCAGATTCTTGGATTCTGTTGTAGTATACCTACTCAAAATTCCTGTGCCCAAGAATCTGGATTTTTAACAAATCACCTCTTAATTTTTGTTTGTGTTAAAATTTGAGAATCAGTGACACACAAATTTACGAAGCCTAAAGGAAGGAAAAGGGTCAGACAATAAAGATACAAAGGCATGTGAACATGTAATAGACCCAATGCATTATATATGATATTAGTCTCCACTATACATAAGAAGTAAAGTGTTGGGCATCAGTGAGATATGTTGTGGTGTATATGAACAATATCATTCAGCATTTCAATATTATTTAATTCCATAGTAAGTCATAGTACCTGATAGCTTTGGGGGAAGACAAATCATTTACTCAGAGGATACAAATGCAATTTAGCCATCTGTCTTCACCATATTAAGTTTCTCCTAGACTAATCTGCAAGAAAACATGGTTTCTTTGTTAGTGGAAAACACTGGTTATCAAGTGGAAAGAAAAAATTTCGTGGAAGAAGAAGAGTCTGTGTGTGTGTGTGTGTGTGTGTGTGTGTGTGTGTGCTCGCGCGTGTATATGCATATATGCATACACATACACCTATGCATATGTACAGATGTTTATTTATGTTGCATTAAGGAAATAAAGCACATGTTAGAAATCCAAAGAAATCATTTGTGTGATAAATAAGTTTGCTTATTACTGAGTTATTATGATTATAGCAATTTTATGAAATTTTAATTACATTATGCGCCTACTCAAATATTGGTTTTGAACATTAATCGAATTACTTGAGAAGCATTTCATGGAATGGGAAATAAAAATGAAATGGCTTATTTACTTATCCCAAAGCATTAAGATAAAGTTCAGTAGGGAAACTCATAAGAAAAAAATGAAAGTCCAACCCAGAAATCTCATTCAGTGGAAACCACGGGTGCATTTGCAGGTGCATAAATCTCTTCATTGACTGAATGACACCATAGTGTTAACAGGTAAGATGCATGACTTAGAAGTACATTAAGGCCTGCTGCTTCTTGCAACATCGTAAGTTTAGAAACCCACCTGATATTTTGTGGTTACTAGGTGGGCAAAATGCCTCTTAACTCTGTGCTAAACCAGGGCTATTTGTCAGGTCCAGCAATCAATAGAGAATGGACAGAAGGAGGGAGTGGAAAGTGTAGGGAAAAACAGGAGAACTGAAGGTGCTTGTATTGGTTAGCCAGAGACTGACACTGAATTGATGTGACAGCTCCACATTGTGCTACTGCATATGTTTTCTGTCCCAGTGATTTCTTTCCTGTTATAAATTACATGGGACAGTGACTTTGCGAAAACCTAGATGTCAAATTGCTGTTACCACCTCACATATATTTATTTTTAAATTATTCTCATAAGTATTCTAGATTCAAGTTAGTAGCCTTGCCCCCTGTCCATTTTACCCAAGAACAGCCTTTGATCAAGTCGAGTCAGCTGGATAGTGCAAAGCACTTTTGTCAGTTTCCAATTCTGATATATCATTAGACACATGGAGGAAAGTCTCTTGGAATATAACTAGAACACCTCTGAATTACCTCTATATTTATCTGCAGTCAGAAATTATAGACATAAAAATTACAACCAGAGCAGAAATTCCGCTTCCATGTAATAATTTGAATAGTTGAACAGTGTTTATATATGACATTAGTGCCTTTTAGTACAGTTTTTTAAAAGATCAACTGCTAGAAAGTCATCCAAAATCCAATACTAAACAACTTCCACTGAATCACTTTTCATTTTTAAACACTGAGTTTCCTTGTTTAAAAGCAAAATTACAACACCCTCAAGTAGTTTGGCCAAAAAAAATCTTATGATCTTGATCCTCAAACAAGTTTATTCTAAATGTTGATATGATTTCATAAATGCCTTTTGGAAAAATTAGTATCAAGTATAGCAAATTTTCCATGATAATAATCAAACAAAACTCTGGAGTTCATAAATGATGCCAAATTCATAAATGATATAATTTTCAAACATTATTTAACTCTAGACCATAAATAATGTACTTAAGCATTTCAGTCTAAAATATTACTTAGATTCTATTAGTTTTACTTCAGATTCATTAAAACTCAAGATGATTCTTTCTGAACTTTTCAAATCAAGGCAGAGGTAGCATAGCTCATTGTCTCATGGTTTAATGCTCATGGATTCCTAAGACTTTAGAGTCCCTGTTATTCTAACAATTAATTGTTTTAAAAAATGAAGTTAAATATATTTAAGGGTGTAAAAAAAGGATGGTCTCAGAATTGAAATTCTAGTGACCAAGTTTTTTTTCAGACACATAAAAAGGGAACATTTTAGAAAGGCACTGGGAAACTAAATGACAAAGAATATCCTCCTTGATGTTGTAAGAGCTTTGGAAGGTTCTGAAGGTGACAGATGCTAAATTAGGAGCATTCAACTCATACATTAAAAAAGTGGAACAAGATTTTTTTTGTAGGAAAGGAAGAAACATCAAGCCTCATGAAAAAGGATCTTACTGCTGAGTCCTGACTGAGTTGCAATTAAAAATGAAGGAGTAGTTGAACATGTCTGGAAACATTAGACTCTATGTACTGGGCATGCCCGAATAGTTCAGCTTGTCAAAAGAGAGAAATTCTTATTTAATGTTTTGAGAAAAGTACTGAGCAGCCCAGTGCATATTAGGGTTAAGGAAAAATTGCAAAATTGCTTCATGTAAAACCAGAATTTTGATGGCCTGAATCTCCTCTTAATTATTTACATTTATATAAGAAAGAAAATACCTTCTTCATTCAGGGAAAAACTTATTGTTTTTTTAGTTCTTTATCTTAGTTTATATCAGCTGAAATGATAGAGAAGCCATAAAATTAAAAAGGCACCAAAACTTTAAGGGTGCTAAATGCTCTTATTTATTTTTAAATGACTATTCATGAACAAATACATGTTGCTAAATGCATCCTATAAATTATCTCATTTGATGTTCACAAAAATTAGAAACCAAATACAAACATTTTCTCCATTTTTCTGAGGAGAAAACTGAGGCCCAAATGAAAATAGTAACTTCAAGCTCATGTAGAGAAGTGGCTCAGCTATGATTATTATAGATGCTTATTTTAATTTTCTTTTTAAATATAGATTACTAATGATATGCTTAACTTTTATGGAAAATAATGGAAATAAATCTTACTCTGAGCTCTCAAATTATTTTATTTCAGCTTCTATTTTAATACTTATTTTCTACCTTGCCTGCCTTATTGTTTGTACTTTTCTTATGTCTCCTTTGGACTTTAGATGTTCCTTATAAATTACTATTTTTTAACTTTGTTTATGTTTACATGAATGTTTTAATTGAGTGGAAGGCATTGCTAAAAAAATGTGAGAATTAGGAATATTCACTCATTTTTTCCCCATTTTCCCTAGAATTTCTAAATTGTGTAACCTCTTTAACCTCTACAAAGAAGATACAGATCTAGTTGGGAAGGAAGAAAGGCTGAGGTGGTTGGTGGATGGATGGATGGATGAATGGATATCAGAAATAAACAATTAAATAACAATTGAATGATGCCTCTAGGTTTAAATGCCAGATACAAGAAATAAGAGGCATGCACACATACAAACCTAGTAGATGTGCCAGCCTTGTGAAACCAGGGAACTTTGTTTATATCCTGATTTGAGCAAGTAAACTATAAAAGTGTTCATATGAGACACATAAAGGCTACAGCCTGAGAATATTGAGGACTTATTTTAATTTTTTTGTATAATTAGGGTATAGTGGCTTTGAGTTTTTAAAAATAGTCATCTCTTATCAACACACACTGAGATACAGAAAAAACAAAAAGATGTCTAAGATTTGATTTTAAATAATTGGTCATGATGAGAGGGATGGAGAATAGAGCAACACAACTGACTTTATATTATTAATGGTTGAAGCAAAGGTACATGTTCTACCTTTTTCTTTGGGTGTCTGAGATTTTCCAAAATAAAAAGTTAAAAACCAAAGAGTTTTTGACATATAATTGTCATTTCATTTAAGTCAACAGTTTCACTCCTCATAAAACTCAATCATTAGACACAGGCAGCAGGCCCTAAAAGATATGCTTCCACACAAATGTCTGTCCTACTTGATACAGTGAACCCATAGAATATCTAAAATAGTAGGAAACTTCTGTTACAATCAATAACATAAAACCTTTCAACAGCAACCTGAAATAGAAATCAAGTTGTTTATATTTTAAAATGAGTGGACAGAAACTGAGCAGTGTATATCAAAGAACACTGACTGGTAGATGCAGCAGATACACATGTATTTTTTTTCTCATTTGTAAAGCATTGGAGGCTGGTGCAAGTGACAGGTTATATTAGGTGATCTCGGACATGCTTTGTCACGCCCAAACTTGACTTTTCAAACCATGTGACCCACCATATAAACTCATCCTAAGGATGCAAATTCCAACTTGTGATTAGTATACAAGCCAATTGTCTGAAATGTTGACAGGAGCGATCCAGTTCATACTGCTCCCAGGATATATTTTGACACCGTAGTCAGTAGTGAATTTTGTTTTTATTTTTCAAAACCTTGTATAAAACATGGAAGAGTCGAGTGATTTGTGAAGCAGTCAAAATATCAACTTCTTTCACATGAATGAACCAAGGCACAATGTAGCTTCTTTGGCTGTCCTTAGAGAGAGATGATATGTCAATCATCCCAGCACTAATAAGACCATCCAGGAAATAGTATATTCATCAAAACAGACACTTAAATATAAACTATTCCGTAGGACATTGTCTCAGGTCTCCAGGGCCCCATCCTAAAAAAGAGGCAGTATATTCTTTGCTTCGCTAGTACCTAGGACTTTAGGAAGTATGTGTAAATTGGTCTTTAAAATATAGAGAACTTTAGGATGGTGCAAAACGATGGTGTTCCCTAGGCATAAGAAATGGGGTCAGGCGATGAAGCTGAATTATAACCCTTGTTATTAGCAGTCTTTCTTTAGAGGTACCTCGTATACAGAAATCTCTTAGATAATGCTATCGGCATTGGTTCAGTCATACAGAAGGAAGGTATTTATGCATTGAAGAGAAGTCCTAAGTCTAAGCTGGCATGCAGCTTTTTACTATATAAGAGAAACTTTGTTTAAATATAAAGTTAAGCTACTACCCTAATTCATGACAACACAAAGCACTTCACAGGAAGGTTAATATGCTGAGTTACTGATCTGTTGCTGCAGTACAGATTATTCTAAAATTTAGCAGCCTAAAACAACACACATTTATTGCCTCAAAGTGGGTCAGGAATCTGGGTGAAATATCTTTCCATGCCTCTCCCTTGGGTGTCTCACACTACTGCAGTACTGTTGTTAGTATGTCTGCTAGGTCACTGGTCCCCTCTGAAGGTTCTATTGTGGTTAAGTCTGAGTCCAAGCTCAGTTATGGGTTGAGGCATAGCAGTTCCTCCTGGGCTGCTCTATTGAGAGCCTTAGGTCTCCACTTACTGTGGGTGGGCTTACGGACACCTGCAGTTCCTTGTTAAATGAGGTACTCCATAGAGCCATTTGGAACATGTCAGCTGCCATCCCTCTGAGTGACTGGGTAAGAGAGGGTGAACAAGAGAGAAGCCATAATAGTTTGTAATCTAATTATGCAATGGACATCCCATCACATCTCCCACACACTATAATTTCCTTTGTCTTTTTTCTTTTTCTTGTAGTTTGCAAATTGCAAAGCATCATTTTCTCTTCTTTAGAAGCAAATCACTAAGTCCAGCTCACATTCAAGGGAAGGGATTACAAAGGCAGAAGAATGCTAGGAAGTGGTGATCTTTAGGGAACCTAGATGTTGCCAACTACGTTCAGTGTATTCAGACTACTTGACAAGTATGACATGAAGCTAGCAGCACAGTACAGAATCAGACTTTGATGCTGATGAGGGCTGTTCTCTACTGCTCAGAGTTTCCTCTTTTTTGCATTCTACTCTCTGTGCCTCAATTGCTTTGCCCCATTTCTTATGCCCAGGGAACAGAAAGATCTATCTCTCTTTCAAAACTCAGTTCAAGCCTTTGACCTTTGTAAGATGGATCTAACTTCTGCCTTCACGGTACTGTCCGAGACTCTGCTGCAAGCTTTGAATTAGTCCCAATAGCACGTGATTGTACATATAAATGACATGTTTCCATTCACCCAACAAAAGGTAAGCAGCTTAAAGCAAGGACAAGCATTAGGTATTTGTTGCATGGAGGAGTAATGGATTACCTCTCAATTGCTAGCCAATTCTGTGTATGGTATATTCTACACCAAAACTCATCAAAGAAAGGGAGTAGGGTCTAAAGTTGGTAAACACAGTGAGAACCGCTTAGAGTCGAATATGGAATGGCTCAACAAACTAGCTTACTCCAGTGAGATGCCAACACAAGAAAAAACTCAAAATGAACATAGTGGTGGGAGAGCTGGAAATCCACATGCTGCCTCTCATTCCCACTCTGGTGCTTAACTTCATTAAGCGGAGTCATCGGCTTCCCATGGCAGAGTTCTTCATAGGAGTGGATGAGGTCTCCATGGCAACCACTTTGCAGTTCTGCCGTGCCTTCCACCGGATCCTGTTTATCCAGTTACCTGGCCTCCTTCTCCCCAGGACATCTCCTTCACATAACTCTCTCTCTCAGGTTCAGTTCTAGGGAACCTAATCTAAAGATGCTACTTGACCTCCGAAAGCCTTTTAAAATTTCTTCACCCTCCCCTTGTCTCCTCAGTTGTTTTTCATTACCTATTCTACTCCCCTTTATTTAAAATAATAATAATAATATGTGGGTGTGGTGGCGCACACTTGTAATCCCAGCAGCTTGGGAGGCTGAGGCAGAAGGATCACAAGTTCAAAGCTAGCCTCAGCAACCTAGTGAGAAACTCAGCAATTCAGCAAAACCCTGTCTCAAAATAAAAAAAAATAAAAAATAAAAAGGACAGGAATGAGGCTCAGTAGTAAAGTACTTCTGGGTTCAGTCTCTGGTAGTACAAAAAGAAAAAAAAAAAAAAACAATAACAGGCCCTACACCTTATCTGCTTATTTGAAGATGAGTTGGAGGGAATGGTTAAGGTAAGTTGGAAAGGAGGTACGGTTCTAACCTCTTCTACACCAAGAAACACTGTTCCTATCATAGCATGGTGGAAAATGTATTTATTTTGTGTTGCTCTGTTCTTAAATCAATGGAGTCAACCACAGATCCCATAACTGAGTCACCTTTCACAAAGCATCTTCCCTCCGTGAGCGTCTATGAAGTACCTGCTCATGCTACAACATCTCCTCAAATAGCCAGGTGGTATGTTGGCTGTTTATTGGGTAAAACGCCTTGGTACAGAATGACTTCAGTGATTACAGTGAGTTTGAATCAGCTGAGTCGAATTCCAGTTTCTCCTGGCACTTTGGGTATTTGAAGAAAGACTTAATTTAAATCTAAAGGTATCCAGATTTTATTTTGCTTGTTTTATAGCCACTAAGTAGTTAGAAATTGGGGGGAAAAAGAAACCCAATCCCCTTTATATTTTATCTGTGAGCAGTTTCCATAAATACAGTGTTTTCCATGTGCTGGCCTCACGGAATTAGTTGTAATTCCCAGTTCTTAGAGTCGGGAATCCTGTGGCTTATTGTGATTTGCTCATTCATAAGTAGTGTGCAATTTTGACTGTGGTCACATTTTCAGCAGGACTTTACCTGTGGAATAGAGGGCATGTTGGAATTTGGGTGTGTCCTTCCAGAAAGGATTTGTGCTGGCTCCCCCCAGATTCCTTAAGGTTCTCATTAGAATAATTCTTTAATGTGTGTTTGTGCACGCACACACATGTGCTAAGGGAAGGGAGCCCAGAGATAGTGCAGATAAAGTATCTTGCACCACCAATGCAGATGAGAGGAGACTAATGCTAAAATTTAGGGGGAAGTCTGCATTATTTGTCAGTGTCTCTGTTGTCTCCCCTGTGCCAGGAAGTTGCTCTTATTTTCCCTAATTCATATTTCAGAGTATAAACTCAATAATGTGCTGGTAAACGTTTAACACACAGTTCTCTGGTGGTGGTAGGAAAGTGTGCATCTGTTTCCAAATGTAAATTTAGTATTCATTTTAGTGATCCAAAAGGTAATAACATACCTACTACAAATAATATTATATCAAATACTCATTATATTCAGTTTCATATGATTTGGTTTCATACTATTCTTTTCTAAAAAATATTTTTAGTTGTAATAGACACAATGCCTTTACTTTATTTGTTCATTTTTATGTGGTGCTGAGGATCAAACCCAGGGCCTCACATGTGCTAGGCAAGGCTTTAGCACCGAGTTACAACCCCAGCCCCCAGGTTCATACTATTCTTCCAGAATGCTTTTGTGGATATAAGGATGATTTTCTCCCAACTGAGCAAAAGCAAAGGTTGTTGATTCTGCTATAGCAAGGGAGTCAGTCACCATCACTTGAATTTACAGAGATTCAGAAGCAATCAGGGCAGTGGGAAAACTTTACAGGACAAAAATGGTGCGGGGAAGGCACAGGTGTGCTGAGGAGAGGTTGTTGAGGGGGGAAGCTGGTGGCAAGCTAACTGGAAGCCCAGCATCTCCTGTGATTAGCTTGGGGAGCATATTGGGCTTTTTTGAATTGATCCTGAGTTGAAAATGGAACAAAAAAATAGAGACTGGAAGACGCTGACGGTGAACTTCTGACTGTCTTGAGCTGATGGCTGTAGCCGTTGTCATTTGACTCCTGCACTGGTGTGTGTGGACATTTTGGATCAGTTCTCTTGCCCCATCCATCTTCATATTCAGTTGCTACCTTCATTGATGTTTGCTGAACTCTTATTTCTGCAGCCCGCCTATAGCTGCCCTCAACAATCGAGGATAATTCCAACATGAATGTTTGTTGAAGTATGTGTTTTGTTGTTGTTAATGAGTAGCAATGAAGATAAATATATGTTGAAGTTGCATTTCTTCATTCACAATGTGAAAGATTCCTGAATCAGATAATGGATTTCAGATATTATTATTATTATTTTTTTTGCTACTCACAGTGTAATAGCCACAAGCACGCCACTCTTTCAAGTTTAATCTGAACGATTGAAAAAATTTCTTAAGTGTAGATGATCAAGAAAATGATAAACAAAGCCCTGCAGCATTGGCCAGTTTCCATACTATAATGCTCCTATCATGGCCAATTTTCTGCTACCAATCTGACATTAATAAACATGGGGTCAGAAAGCAGAAGAACATTATTCTGTATTTTTTCCATGCTAGCAATACCATCAACATAACAACCTCAAAAGTATAGGTATTAGCAAAAAGTAATAATTAGGAACTATGACTTTTGAGTATTTATTACCTTGATTTTTAATGTGATTTAGCTAAATTGCAAATTTACATGGTTTTTAATAATGACTCTCTTTAGCAACAAGCATGCGAAATTTGTGAAGATTTAATAATTGCCAGCATAGCACTGGTTTAAAGACCCAGATTTCACATCGACAACAAAGAACTTTATACCGCAGTCTTCTGGGTTTTAAGAATTGGAATATAGATTTTCGTTCCACCTTGCAGCAATCTGAGACCTTAAGTCTTCTCCTAGACAGACATGGAAACCAAAAACCCTTGAAATCTAGACTGTCAGCCTCCTGGGCGCACAAATTCCCGTGGGCAGCTACGGTATCTGCTAGAGTGCTGGCTTTTATTTTTATCTTGGATTTTGATCCTGGGAATTTTTCTTTCTTTCCAGTTTATTGTGCATTTAAAGGAGGGTTTTTAAAACCTCATTCAACACTTTTGAATGTTTTGTCATGGGGTGGTTGTGTCACGAGTCACAATATTACCTGGAATGAAAAGCTCCTGTCTTGTCTTGGCACTGTAGATGCATCTAACCTTGAGTCTGACTATGTCTAAAGAAGATTGTTTACCTTCAAACTTTAGCTTTGTGAGATTTGACAATATTCAAATTCAATTCATTTCATGCATGAAAACTTGCAGTTCTTCAGAGATTCATATAAGTTTTAGCCTTCAAGAGATGTGCTTTAATTTTAAAAAGTGGACCAGTCTTTCCTAGATGTGCAGACAATAAGAAGCATGCTATGAGAACAGAGATTGCTTTTGGGTTCGTAACTGGCTGCTTGATGTGGAACCCTCAACACGTAGATTTCAAAAGATGTTTAAAGACCAGACAGCGACACATTCTTCCCAACTAAAGAATGAAAGAGTCAGTTCCTTGATTAGGAAATGCACACAAATTTGCAGGAAAAAAATTATTTTTTAAAAAAAGTAGGACTAACTATCCATTGGGGTGAAGATTAATGGTGATGTTTTATTGACTTCTGAAATTGACCCTTAATTATAAAAGAAAAAAAATAAGATGATCCCAAGACATATGGAAAGCAATTTTTGGATATCTTAATGCCATTTTTTTAGTTGACTGACATGAACACCAAAATGTTAATCTAAAAATAAAAGTTCAGGCAACTGAGTTGAATGGTGCCTACTTTTTCAAAGTTTCTTTGATACGTAAGTCTACACAAGAGGAAATACATTTCATAGTAAATAGAGTCAAAGATGTATTTGTGAATTGGTATTGTGTAACCTCAAGATTGAGTTTCTCATACAAGTGTTCCTTCTTTTTCTTCTTCCACACTTTTCCTTTTTTATCTCTACCGTAGGAATTTATCCTTACAAAACTTGGCTCTTTTACTTTTGTAGACTGTGGAAACCTTGCTAAAATTCTATTGAGAGTTATCTGGGGCTGAAAAGAATCTCTTTGGGCAGAAAATACAGTCAGAACTCGTAAAGTGCAGAGATAGAAGGCAGATGCACCTGTGGCTGTTCCTCACTTTTCAATTCCCCTTACAGTGACTCAGTTTAAGTAGCATACTTAATTTTACCACCCTTATTATTTGGGAGTTTTATTGTATTCTACATTGTAACTTGCAGAATACTCTTCTGATAACAAGAACATATTTCAAGTAAATTTAAATTAAAGAACAATAAAATTGGTCATCAGTGACATAATTTTAACTGGTCTGGAATTAACTTTGTCTTGCAGTGTGGTAAAAACTAACATTTCACTCCTTGCCAAAATAAAACTTTAACTGTCAACTATGTATTAAAAGAGCCCCCATTAAATGACTATATTCTATCATATTTTCTCCAATTCAAATACATATTCATGTAATATAAATTTCATTTTATGCAGGAATGACAACCAGTTGTGTCAGGCTAGATTGATTTGATTGATTTGCTTAACAAATGTTTTCTTTTAGAAGATCCAATTATTCTTATGGGCCTTCGTGGGGAATGTCTGCTTATTCGATAGCTTGATTCCAAGCTGTGGATTCATTTAATCATGTTTCACTATAAATTCATGAACTGTAGACAGTGGCGTCCAAGCAATTTTTTCTTCAATTATTAATAGATATAGCCAATGTTGGGTGGGGGTTTAAATCATTGTCCCAGGTACAGAATATGTTTTATGGCAAAAATACAACTTAATGCATAATTTATTTAAGGTTTAGCAAAGATGCAGGAGATGTTCTTTCCCAAACACAAACACCCTGAAAAGTGCTGCTAGATAAGTAAACACTAAGCTCTAAGAGGGAGCCTGTGAGGCAATAAATGTCATCCCCAACTCAGATAAACACTAAAATTATATTTATGTGATGATGGAGATGTTTTTGTGGCTCGTGCACCTTTAAAACCCAGCCAGGATTATTGATGAATATGGCCTTTACAGTCGCTGTGGTTTGCTTGTTTTTTGTTTGCTTTGTAGTGATCTTTGACAGATAAAATTGTTTTTCCATTAATCCCCCTTCATTCCAATTTTTTTTTAAATCCCCATATGTTCTGATATTTCCAAAACACTGAGTCGAGATATAAAACTTATCTGAGGCGATGACAAGTTTACCCTCTTCCTGGTAAGCTGACATTTGTTATCGATTGGGTTCTTTACTTCCAACTTTGGGAACCTTCAGCATTACTGATTATTTGTTTTCCATAGGCAAGCTCTTCTCTCTGACTCACTAAATGCATTTTAACATTATTCTTAATTTTTTTTTTTCATTTTGTAAGGTGTTTGTTTGCTTAATCAGTGAGGGATTACAGTAATATCCTATTAATCTTTCTTGGTGCATATAACCTGCAATTTAGAAAATGAAATCGATTTTCAGTTATTGATCATGTTCTACTTTGCCTAACACAGGCAGTGCCATTTTCCTTGGATGAGACATAGGTGGTGTGTGTGTGTGTGTGTGTGTACATGTGTGTATAATGACAGTGTGTGTGTTCAATTGTGTTGGTGGCCTAATAAGAAATAGCCAAGTGAATAGAGCTTTAATATTCAAGTAGAATCAAATCTGAGATTTCCAAGAATCCCCAAGTTCACAACAAATGTTTATTTTATACATGAGCAAAGGTCAACAAAGCTGAATTGAAATGAATGGGGTCAACTAACCTGACTCAGTCATTAGTCACATGACACCCCACATCGGCCTTGCAGCTTGATGAATTTGAATTAGGTTCTGCAAAATAAATGTGTCTATGAAAGTATAAGAGTGGTTACCAGGTGCTGGGCAGAGCGGGGATGGGAGTTGCTTTTTAATGTGCACAGGGTTTCTTTTTAGAATGATGAATACTTTCCAGAAATGGATAGTGATGATGGTGACAACTTTGGGCATGTGCTTCATGCCACTGAGTCATATGTTCAAAAATAGCCAAAAAATTTAAGCTATTTTTATTTCACTACAGAAAAAATATATGTATGTATGTGTACATATATAATTCATATTTTTTAAAGATTGAAGTTCATTAAACTTGAGAGATAACAAATGAGAAATGCTAAAAATGCTAGATCTCTAAATACCAAGTTAATACCAAATCAAATTATTTATATCTGACTTTTAGGGAGCAGGATACCATTATTCTGTTGTACTGTGATAATAAACAAGTAGAAAAGCTACAGGAGTTTGCTATGATTTTTCACTTATGTGGTATCTAGAGCTATAAATGTTACCTTTTTAAGCATTCTGCAGGTAACTGTGACCAGTATATGTAGATTTGTAGACCTCAAAATCACTATGATGATGATGATAAATTATGATAAATTTATGCTGATCCCACTTGTCCTTTGCGGTCACAATTGCTTAGTGTGATCCCTTGTCTCCTGGTATTTTACCTAACGAAGTGATTAAGTGATGATAACAGAGGGTCACTCTCTGTTCACTTTGATTCATCTCCAAACATCCATATTCTCATGATTCTGGCTTTTTCATGGATCCCTCTGTGACCTTCTTTTGCACTTGACAGAGTTGGATGGGCATCCAGAAGCTATTCGGAAGCCAGGGCAATGTTTTATTATAGAAGCTCTTGGTTACCACCCATTCATACAGGAGAAGCTACATGTTGTTGAAACTAATCCCCTCCCGTGGTTTTTGGGAAGAGTTACGTGCCATCCTCTTCCACCCAGGTGGGCAGGGCCCTTCCCCTCTCTAGAACAACTTGCTGCTCATCTTAGTGGCATGAAGGAGCAAAGGGTGAGTTTGAGGAGGCCATTTTATCCTATAAGGGGCAGCAGAAAGTTGCACAGATTAGATTTAACTTATTTTAAATACAAGGTAAATTGAGAGGAATTAAAAAAAAAAAAAAACTTTTTGCAGAAGGGACACACTGAGGACTGAATCCAGAGCTTTGCATGGACTGAGCATGCACTCTGCCTCTGAGCTCCATCCCTAACTCCTAAGTGTTCAATGGTAACTTGTGTTTCTCAAGGATATTATTTAGGCAGAGAGTATATGTTCTTGCCTGCTTCCCTCCTCCTGTCATTCTCTGGTATTTGTGATGAACTCTTTTCATGATGGGTCTGGGGCAGTAGCTCAGTGGTAGAGCTCTTGCCTCACACATGCCAGGCCTGGGATCAACCCTCAGCACCACATAAAAATAAATAAATAAAGATAAGATCTACAACTAAAATATATTTTTTCTTAAAAAAGAGGGTGTGCCACTTCCTGTTGCGTGCCCAGCCTCCCAAGCAAGCTCTATTATTAAAACATCATTAAAGCTGGTCATTCTCTTCATCCTCCAGAGCCCTCGAAGGCCAACCCTGTATCCCAACTCCTTTCCCATCATCTTTCTATACTAGGTCAGTGTCATTTTTCTTTGTTCCCCCAGCAATTCTTTCTTGCATAATTGATTGAATGAATGACTGAATATATAAGTGAATGAAAAATAGTCGGCCTTATACATTTCATTTATTCTATTGTTTCTGATTTTCTAATGTCCAACAGTGGCTTTGGCTTCCGTGAGGGACTTGATATTACTTCCATTTCTTAGAAGCGATGTGACCTTTGTAAATTACTCATCCTCTTTGAGCTTTAGTTTCTTCTTCTGATAGAATTGTAACATTAAATTCAGAAGTTCATTGTAGAGATGAAATGAAGGAAGTCAGGTGATTAATGTTAGGTAGCAAACTCTTGAACTAAAAGCAGCAGTAAAATCAGGTAAGCAAAATCTTAAATTTTTTTCTCAGAAGACAATTATCAAAAGAGAAATCAATAGCCATGAAGGTTACTGGAGAGAATTAGACATAAGGGATAAAATGGTGGACAAGTTTCATAGCCAATCGTAAACCTAAAATAAATAGGTTGGGTTTTAGATATTTGCTTCTGAGTCAACTGCCTTAAGGCTCAGAAGTACACATATGCTAGTTGGTGGCTCAGTGCTTAGAATAGCCTAGAGTGTAAGTACCTTAGAATATGCAGGAAGGAAGGGATTAACAGGCCTGTTTCTGTGTTCATTCCTGTCCTATATTCTTTTTGTTGTTGTTGTTCTAATTAGTTATACATGACAGTAGAATGCACTCTGACACCTCATACATAAATGGTCTTCTCTATTCTGTGTTCATAATTCAAGCTTCCAGGAACACAGGAGAGACAGGAAAGCCGTGGTGTCACTGGTTGAGATACACAGAGGGAAGAAGTTCGAGGAGAAAGGTTGACCATCAAGCAGACCTAGGAAATAGAGAGTATGAGGATCCAGTAATAAATTAAATTTAAAATGTGCTTTTATGCCCATTTCCAAGATGATAAAACAAACAGAACTCTCAAAAGTGAATCTGTAGGGTATATTATATGGGGGAGAAGTGGGTGAATGTTATTAATTACAACTACAGTCCCATTTACCACTTAGAACCCTGGAATTGGGAAAACCGTACAGAAGCTGCCAAATTTGTTTGCTGACAAGCTTAATGAGAGCAGGAGCAGGCCACAGACTTGCCAAGAAGGAGTGCCGTCGCTTCCTGGGACCATCTTCCTGTCACTTGTCCTGGGCTGCGTGAGCTGGCATCTGTGCATTTCTTTATACATGTATGTAAAATTGTCCTCAAAACTGTTCCATTAGAACCATCTCCATTGTTTGGTTTCTGATCTCCGTAGGACGGATGCTCCAGCTTTCCACATCCTCCCCACCGTGCCCAGCATGGATGTGCTGAGGATATAGCTCAGTTGGTAGAGTGTTTGCCTCACAAGCAAAAGGCCCTGGGTTGAAATCCCCAGCATTGCAAAAAAAAGAAAAAAGAAAAACCTTTATCTCCTTCTTTCTGTCCCCTTCAGCTTTCCGTGTCCCTTCAGTGGTGTATTTATTCTCTGTTTCTTTCAGTTTTTCTTCATTATTGTGGTGGTTCTTGGTGTCTTTTCTTCTTTCTGTAATGGAGCTGCCTTGCCTTAAACGAACTCTGTTTCTCCTTTTTTTAGGACATTTCTTTTCCGTGTTTATTCCTCTACATCTTGTTCTTCCAAAGAAGAAGAAGAAGAAAAAAAAAACAAAACAAAAAACAGCTCTCTTATTTCTCAAGTGGCTTTTCTTGCAACATTCTAAATCTAACGTCAATTTATTTTCTACAGTTTTTTTCTCGAAAGCCATGCAACATCCTAAATCCATCTTGATACATATTTTTCTTTCTGTCCCTTCAGCCTGGTTTTGTTTTTCTGATCCCCTTCCTAGGATCTTTTTCTGGGAAGTTGCACTGATATATCAAATCATAAAGTCATAAAATTTTACAGGTAGAAGGGACCATAAATATCACCTGGGCCAGACCATATGTATTACCAGGAAGGAAAGTGACAAAAGCATCTTGTCAAGACCCGCTCCAGAGCGTCACTGTTCCCACCCTTAGAAACCTTAGGTAGAGCTGCACTCCGTATCAGTTGTCAGTTTCCACTTGTGCAATTCTTAGACTTTTTTAAATTAAAATGAGCTTGTACCACCCACATGGTTACATTTAATTGTAAAATATGCATAACATAAAATTTACCATTTTTAAGTGTGTGATGTAGTGGGCATTTGGGACATTCACAATTCTGGGCAACCATGGCTATTGTTCCAGAACATGTATATCATTCAGAAGTAAAGTGTACTCATGAAGCAGTCCCACCCTAGTCTTCCCTGGCCCCCAGCTCCTGAGAACTACCACTCTGCTTTCTACCTCTAAGCATTTACCCATTCTGAATATTTCATATAAGTGAAGCTATATAACATGTGACCTTTTGGACCTGGATTCTTTGCACAAATGTGTTTTTTAACCTGCTCTGTATGGCTCTATAACCTCAAGTGTGTGTGTGTGTGTGTGTGTGTGTGTGTGTGTACATTCTGTATATGTGTGTATACAGTCTTCAGCTGGGAGTGGTGGCGGAGTTACTCCCAAGGCTGAGACAGGAGACTCACAACTTCAAGGCTAGCCTGGACATTTTAGCAGAACATCCTCTTCCAAAATGAAAAACAAAAAGGCTGGGGTTGTAGCTCAGTGATGGAGCACTTGCCTAGCATGTGCAAGGCTCTGGGTTTAATCTTCAGTGTTGAAACACACACACACACACACACACACACACAATCTAGATTTATATTAAAGAAACAAACTTTTTTCACAAGTGCATTATAATCTACATAGATCATCATCTTCAAAGACAAAAGCTTTCAATATTGGTTATTATTTTTTAAGAATGTATTTTTATTCTTATTGTATATATATGAGTTATAGATGGACACAACCCCTTTATTTTCTAATTATTTATTTTTATGTGGTGCTGAGGGTCAAACCCAGTGCCTTGCATGTGAGAGGCAAGCGCTCTACTACTGAGCTGCAGCCCCAGGCCCTCAATATTGGTTATTATACAAACTGGTATAATAATGTTATTTGTTATTAACAAATAACAAGGTCTACCTTTTGCCACCAAGGGTGCGCCCAAGGGCTGGACCCATCTGGAAAACAGTCATCCACTCACCGATGACAGTAAAAGTGCCTAGTAGAAGGTTTAGAATTAGGGCTCTTCTGTTCTAACACAAAATCACACTTCTAGCCAACACTGCGCTGTGGAAGATGGACACTGTACGTGTGATCACCTCCTACTCCTATCCTGCTGTGGTGACACTGGATGTGGGGGAGGTGGCCCTTCAGTCCCAGATCTTCCCACTCATCCCACTTTTACTGAGGATCAGAGTCCTCACCCCATGTCATCTCTGGCAAGGCATCTGTTGTTGTCTTGTGAGGCACCCTCTTCAAAAACACCCCATTTTGAAAAGATTCAGCAGATCTCTCTTAAACACGGCTTTGATGCTTTGACTTTCTTCTTTTTTCCACCTTGTCCTGACAGCGAAGTCACTGGGAATTCATCTGTCTGTCTCGCCTGTGTTTTCGTATCCTCATGCTGGCCTTTCCTGCCTCCATCCATCCTGGTGAATCTGTCCAGCCTTTTCTCTGCCTGGCTCTCTGGCTCACAGGAGCTGGCTGTGATGCCCTTCCTGTCTTCCTGGAGGGCTGACAGAGAGGTGAAAACCATCCTGGCAAAGCAGATGCGCTGCCCTCCATTGCTTAGCTCTCCAGGCCCGCGTCTGCTCCCCTCCGTCTCTGGATGCCCTCTGTGGGCAGCTGCAAGACCACTTCTTCTCCTCCTTTCCACTCTCTCAGGGTGGCTGTGGTGGCTTCTGTACACTTTCCATCTCGCACCCCAGTGGATTACCTAGTGAAACACTAGGGCTAAGAATCCTGCTCTTCTGCCTTGGTATGTGGTGCCTTTTCTTCGTTATCACTGATAAAATAGTGATGTTAGTCATGTCACAGTTAAAAATACTCAACTTCAGACTGTTTTACCCTGGACATCCATATTAAATAGAAACCATGAGTACTTATGTGTCTAGGGCAGAAGTCAGGAAGGAATGTCTCTGAAACAGAATTGTTGAATATTTGAGGATTAGTATGTGAATGCACATCCTGCTGTTTCCACTTCTGCTCCAATCCTAGATTGGGATGACACCATCAATTAATCAAGTATCAAGTATTTATTCAGCACATACTCTGCACTAAAGGGACTTAAAGCCAAAAAAGCCACATTTAAAAAGTGATGTAAAGGGCACAATATGTCTGTGTCCAACCAGGCATATTTGTTTTTAACAGATGGTTAGGTACCGTCTTCCATTCATCTAGGTTTCATTGGCTTCCTTTCCAAATGCATGTTCTGCAACCACAGCCGCCTCTGGAATTTTTTTCTCATTTGCAAATGATCAGAGAAAATCTTCCCCAAACAATTCTTTTCAAGGTGACTTATCTAGAGTCTAAGAAGAAACACCTATGGACAGGAATTTATTTTTTAAACCTTATTTCAAATTATTTTCTTTTCTTTTGTGGAGCATCTATTAATATGGTATCCCAAAGTTGACCTGTAATTGAAAGCCATTTTTAGGTAACCCATAAGGGACAAATCATTTTATCCTTTGGGCATGAAAGCAGCAGGTGAGAATTATGTATTTTCAGTGTTGTTGTCCTAACAAATAGCCTTTGAGCTAATTTATTATATGATTTGCATAATAAATAAATTACTATCATTTACTGCTACTACAGAGTAATATGTAGCTATATGATCTGATGTATGGGAAGTTTAGCTATAGCATATAGCTAGCTTAGTATATCACCTGAAACATGGAAATCAATTATTTTATCTTTGGATTTCTTCAAGGAAGGAAATTGTCTGCTGATCCACCTTAGCTAAGGAGGTGGCCTGGCCCTACCCTGAGGGACTCTGTCTCAGGATTCAATCACATTAGCCAACACTACCAGAGTCCTTCTTATGAGCCAGGTACTGTTCTACATATTTAATCCTCACAATAATCTTGTGATGCAGATAGTGGTTTATCCCCACTAGACAAATGAGAAAACTGTTATGTGCATGTAGGAATATGTAACAATCAATCCAACTATTATGGATCATTATGATGCAGTAGTAAAAATAAATAAATAAATAAGAAAGGAAAAGTGAAGACTGAAGAGTGTAAGTAAACTGCCCAAGTTCACACAGCCAGCATGAGAGCTGGAATTTAGACCCAGACAAGGCAGCTCTCTTACTCCCCCTAAAAAAGCCTGTGACCTATGGATTTTGTCTATACTTTGCCTCCCTTTTCCAGCCCCAGGAGGGAAATGCTGCAAGAAATGTACCACTCCCAGAGATGGGTTTCTCTGAAGGCCCAGATCCTGTTAGGAGAGAGTGGAAGGACAGGGAAAATAAGTTACTGATCTCTTTAACCTGAGCACCGTCTCCTTCCTGCTGGTATTTCCTGGAAAGGAAGTAGATGGCTCTAGCAGGTGGTCTTTCCTCTTAACGCTACCTGTGGCCTTGGTCTTACTAGAGAAGAAAGATATCAACATGGCGCACACGTGTACAAAATTGCAGGTGTGACCAATTCCCCCAGAGAGCTTGGCTCACTGATGTGTTTCCTTCGAGACATCACAGTTGTGTATGAGTTGGCAACAGCATGTCTTGTGTTGGTAGATCACCTCTCTGTTTCCCCAACAATACCACAATCAGAGTCATCCTGTGTCTTAATCTTCTACTAAAATGTTTGTAGGGTAGAAGTAGCACATGGCTGGAGGGAATAAAGGGATTGTGGGGATAAGAGGCACCAGAGGATGTTACAAAAATGGCAGCCAGAGTGCTCAGGTCCATCGGGACCTTGGAGTCCGCCATTCCTAGGGCACAAGCCTAAACACCAGGAAACTCTGGAATGCTTCACAGAAAGGAACCCAAGTCTTTCTCCACCTCATTTGATTTTCTTAAGTGGCCTTACACTCCATTTTTTGTAATGCTGAAACTGCTGCTGAATTAATGTGGATTATTTGACATCATGCAGAAGAAACAACGAGTTCCTTACTGGAATTTTTATCTTTCCAACTGGTTGGTTGTCTTGGCATCTTGTGGGTTGTCACTAGATGCCATTTAAAACACATTACTTAAACCTAAATTTTAGGAGGAAATCTTAAAATCTAAAATGAGAACCTATAAATAATATCTTTGGTCTAAACTGACTGGCCCAACACTAAAATAAGCCTACAATTAAATTCTGCACATGGAATAACTGATCTCTAAATTTAAATCACCAAAGCCTTAACCTTGAGCCAGATGTTTAGAAAGTTACTAGTAAGGAGGTGAGAATTCTGGTTTTACATGAAAAATCTAGATTTCCATCACTCTGTCTTCATCATCCAGTAAGATTCATCAATTGAATATTTGAAAGTTGGAATGTAGTTTCAAAAGAAAAGATTCATTACTCAATATTATGTGGTCAACATGTCAGAGAAGCACGCAATAGCTTTTGGAAAGCATAGGCCCTCACCGGTCTATGGAGTGATGAAGGGGAGCGTGTGACTTGCTTCCATTTTGCCAACATGTACCAGACATTCTTTGCCATTAACTTGGTGAACAGCTCAAAGATGAATGAGATGATGAGTTTCTTCTGAAAGTGACCTGAGAATTTAGTGCAGTTGGAATGCAGCTAACTCCCTATGGTTTTGGCAGTATGTTAAGGTGAAATTTTACTTCTTTTTCCACAAAAAGCCTAAATAGGAGAAGTTTTAGGCCTTTGTCAAGGTATTTATTTGTTCAGTTAGTAAGTTCTACTGGAATTTTTGAGCCATACAATTGTACATCACTTCAGGGTGAAATCTCTCATTAACCCTGCCTGACTTGAACTTCATATAAATAACCCTCATCTTTGGCTGTTTGTTGAGGCTCCACTATCCATTAGACTACTCTCCAAACATGTTACATAAATTATTCCTAGTTCTCACAAGAGCCATTAAGGTCGATACTATTATTTCCATCTAACAAATGAAGAAACAAATTCAGAGAAGCTCAGATCACATGGCTGGTGAGTATATGAACCATATTGCTTTCCTGGTAAAATGTAGTCCATTACTATAAGTCCTCCAGAACCATGGCTATAAATTTCATTTCTCCTAAAATAATAGCAGGGCTGAGAATCAAGCTTCAGCAAAGTTCCAGTGTGACCTGTATAGTCTTGAATAAGTAATAGCCTTTTTTAACCTCTAAGCATCTGGTAAGGTGTTTGTGTCCAAACTAATTCTTGATAACAGTACTTTTGAAAAGGAATAGAGAGAGGGATATCACTTGAATTACCTCAGGTTCACAGCGGTTGGCAAAAAGGAATTTTCCCAGGCCAGCGTGGTCTCTCTTGCTCATACAATCCTCAGTGCTAACCCAGGGCTTCCTACATCCTAGGTTGTCCATAGATATCTGGTAGGAGAGTAACATGAGTGAAAGCGTATATGAAGGAATAAACACATAAATAAACAACACTACTGACACGTGTATTTGCTATTCTTAAAGTTCTATTATGGGATGACATGGAGTAACATGTCCTTTGAAATTTGAATCCAGATGGTAAAAACTTGGAATAACAAGTTAGTCTATTATACAAATGCTGTTGCTGTCACCCCAAGAAGTACTATAAAGTGGCTTCAATGTATTATAAATTAAACATGATCTATTCTTTGCTCTTTGGACAGGAAATTACTAGAAGATGAAAGTGTAGGAGTACACACAGTGGTGCTTGGTAAACGTTTGTTGGATTAAATGGAATATTTCACAGTCATGACAATTGGTGCTTATAATCAGACTCCCAGAGACCGTGGGGCAGTTGTTCTGATTAGTTTTATATCATCAGTAATTAAGATTTCTTGAAGTAAAACTCATCAAGAAAATTCACAGCACATTTTCCGTCTGGAGTTTAATAGCATCATGCACCCTATTTCTTTCATATTAAGTAAAACTCCTAAATTTGGCATTGATATTTTGTTTTTTAAATTCTTTTTTTCTGCTTTGTTATTATTTTTAAAAATTGGATAATTTAATATTTCTATATAGATTTGTATCCAATTCTGTAGATTTTCCAAGATCACTATTAACATTATTAAGTAAGAATAAATCATGAACCACGGAACATGTTTTTACAAAAGGGTTTTTAGTGGTCTTCATGGCCTTATATATTCTCTTTATAGTGATCTTGCATAGTATAACTCCTGAACGAAATCTTCAGAAAAATGTTTTTACTTATTTTTGATTATGGAATAAAACAGAAGTTTCCAATAGTTTAGTCTCTGATGGGAAAAATTTGTAAACAGCAGGTGGGGAGGGCATAGGTGGTATAAATATCTTCTACATTTTCAAATGTCAGCTGTTCCCAAGAAAGCTTAAACAAACATCATCTATAGTCTTAGCAGATGTTATCAATGCATCCCTCTTTAATTACAGTTTTCCAATATCTGTGCTGTTAATAACAGTTCAGAGAATTGTTTTTGAAGTGCTTTGATTTTAATCAATGGTCATTTAAAAAATAGCTGTGCTAAATGATGTATGTTTGTCTTTGGATCATCTCCCTTAAACAGATGGTTTCCTTGGAATTGTTGTGACACTTCATTGTTGCTTGTGGCTGATGACTCATTGTAGGAAAATCCCTGTGTACACAATACATGAAAATAAGATTGTTTCGTGTTCTTTGCTGCGGCTAATTTTCAAACAGGATTTCAACAGATGTGACAATTTTACCAAGATGTTGTCAAAATAAGAGCAACCCATTGATAAATCAAATCTGGCTTGTGTTCAGCCCTTTGGTACCACTCTGGTTTGTTTCCAGTATCAGGAGACTTTGTATCAATGTCATCCCTGATAACTTGATCATTGCAGATGGCACATTGTCAATGTTTTCACCCTTCCTGATGGCTCACTTTGCAGTCGATGCAACACTTCCTGGTTTTTCTCCTCCACCTGCCCCCCCCCCATATCGCTAAAGGGACAGTGTTTGTAACTGATCTTTAGTTGTTTGGAAATAAAATGAAATCATCTACCAGAGAGAAGCTTTAGAGGTCATGGAGAAAGATGATCCATTTCGAAGGCACTTACAGTGTCCTAAAGAATTTCAGGCTCAGCTGTGAATTTGAGACTGATAACCTTGCATAGCTAAAAAGGTAACTCCCATAACTATTCAGTCATTGCAGCTTTGGCCAATGTGGGTAGGACTCATTCTAAGGAAATGAGGTCAGCGTACAGTGTTATCATGCATTATTTTGAGTGTCACAAAAGGCCATAAAAGTAGCCCATTATCATCAATGGCAACTGGACAAGCAATAATGTTAAAATACTGTGTTCTCATTACAGTGTGCTGATACAACAGAATGCTCAGAATCGCTCAGGGTAGCCCAGCACCAAAGCCTTTTATGATGTATCATCCCCTCCGAGGGCTAATCAGAAACAGATAAAAGAGGGGAGGTGATATGATTGTGCCCAGTAAATCCTGTTTCCAAAGAATAATGGGATGGAGGAGTGATGTTATTTTTGCAAAGAAGCTGGTGGTATGTATGGTAAAAAGGACTGTGCACTCTCTGAACAGCATATGTTGTTTCTGATCAGCCTTCCAGAAATACCCAGAGGGCAAAGTGTGACTGAAACCGATGATGACAATTCTATTGTTTCTTCTACTTCCAAAGTGACTGGTGGTATTCGCCTGCCATGCTATTTACCTATCAGAAAAGGAAAATACCCTAAAGTTTTCCCTGCTCATTTAGGCTTGGTGATTCTCGCTTGGTCCACAGGCTTTTACATAGGGATCAAATATGATAGAGTGTTTGATACATTCCAGAAAATACCTTATACTCAATACCCTTATCAAGAGAAGAAATCTGTAATACTGTTTCTATCATATGAAGAGAGAAAGGGGAGAGAGAGAGAGAGAGAGAGAGAGAGCTCATCTTCATTTTATACTTAGGTATTTTCTAAATAATAATCAAAGATAAAGTTGAGTATTAAGAATTTAAAATATGAGATCACTAAGTATTTGGGAAACACCATGGGTTGGTTGGTTTGTTTTTAAGCAGGGAAAACTTAGCAGATTGAAAATAACCACAAGCATTTTTCAGTACCTCAAGTCAAGAGCAAGGATCTGTTTCCCTGCTCAGTAGAGTATTGTAGATGAGATTCTGGGGACATCTGAGCTGAGTACTCAAGAGGGCTTGTAGCTTCTCCCTCTCTCGCCTTCTTGGAACTCCATCCCCGGGAGGAAAACTGCTGGAGAGGCCAGTGGGGCAGAGCCAAGTTGTCATGGCTGCAGCTGCCGTCTGCCAGTTACACACTCGACCTTCTTAGATCAGACTACCAGATGACCATGGCCTCATAGGTGACCTCAGCAGGGACCAGCAGAAAAACTGACTAGCTAAGCCCAGCCAAATTATCTCATGCCCAGAATCCTGAACAAATGAAGGTTATCATTTGAAACCATTAAGTTTTGTGACAGTATGTTATACAGGAAAAGATAAATGACATTGGAAGAGTGGCCAGGTCTGAGTTGGCCAGCTCTCTCCCATAATCCAGCACCCTCATCTGCTGTGACCACAAACCAGTTGTAAAAGGATAAGCCACCATGAACCTCTGACATGGACTCTATGCTTTCATATCTCCTGGGAAAAAATATTCCACTGACATCATTGGCTGAATTAAATTCTAAACTGAGGGACAAGCTCCTGGGGCATCTTCTATTGGATGGTCCACCTTAATGCCAGATGACTGATTCTGGTGGCACTTCTTAATGTTACTGGCTATTGGCAAATCTGCTTAACTGGTAACTAAACTTGATACCATAAAAGGAAGAAGGGATGTACCCGTGGTACAGCAGCACACCAGAAGACAGAAGCTTCCAGAATTGGTTAGGTTTTCATTCCTGCACTTGCTTCAGACAATTTAAAAGAGTGAGCAAAGGTACATTCCCTCCCACCTGGGGGGTATTTTGTTTTGTGTGGCTCTCAGACCTCAGCTTTGAGGCACCTCTGATGGGTAAGTTCTCTGATCTTCTATGAGTCCTTTTGCGGTGCTTATTTGCTGGTCTGCAAGTTAGAAAAATTGTCAGCAACCTTAGCCGAGCCCAAAGTCACCAACTTAGACCAGTCTTCGTGGCCTGACCTAGCACAGCTATTAAATTCCTTGACAGCAAAAGATAATTTACTATCAGTTCTGTTTATTTTGTTCCTCTCGCTTGCCTCCTGAGTTTTGGACCTATAAAACATCTTTCTAGTGTTCATTCTGCACTGTTTCTATCACTGTATGGACCTAGGAATATTATTCTCTGATGATAACCAAGTGGAATAAGATAAATATTTAAGGAAATTCCTAGAAAAAATTACTCCATGTATTACATCACTGTTTTAGAAAAGTAATGAATTAAATTTTAAGATTCAATTTAAACTTCCTTATTCTGTTTATCAACCAGGATTCACTCTAAGCTCCTAGAACACAGATCTAAGATCTAAAACCCCCTAACACCACATGTATTATGATGGTTTAATAACTGTTGGCGAACTGACCAATAGATCTTCTATAATATAATCTAAAAAAGAAACTCCCTGAGCATTGATATAGAAAAATTAAATATCATTTTCTTAGTTTTTTTTCCTAGAGAAGCTTATGAACACAAGTAAAAATAAAGCATTAGGAGTGCTCATTCTATGATAAAATTTGTACCTGAACTTTTTGTTTAAATTCCTTTGAACTCAGATCTTTAAAAAGAATTTAAGTAAAATTACTGCTATAAGAGAAAATGAAAAAAATGTACCCAATGGATTTGACATACAGTCAGCCTTCAGGAGTATAGGACATTCATAAAACAAAAAAATGCAGAGAAAATTATAGTTTAATATAGTTAAAACTTCAGTTTAAAGAAAATATGAACTGTGAAAGATTAAATGTTTATAAATTTTTAAATTATCTTATCTGGAGGCATTTCTATAATCACTAAATTCTCTGTCCTAGGAACTAGCTAACACAATTAGTTTGAGAAAATAATATTCATGAATCAGTTTACTTTATTATTTATACTAACTTTTTCTTTAGCAGAATGCATTGTCTTAATGAAAGACCATCCTCTGAGAATACTGTCTAATTTGTAGCAAAAAAAGGTATTTTCTGAAAAAGCACACAATTGTTACAAACCACCTGAAATCGAAGACTAGAGGAAATTCATATTTAATCCAATTAAAATAGCCATACATTTTATATCCTTTCTTAAACAAAATTTCAAATTAAAAACCTTTACAGGGTTTCTTAGACTGGCTGTGAAATACATAAAAGTGATCTTATTGTATCCTGTTCTAATGAATAGAGATTATGGAAATGTCTCTTTTTATTCCCATTTAAAAGAAATATATATATGTATTAAATATATATTTGTGGAGACGAAAAATTAGAGTTTGGTGCATGCTTAGTGTGATGAATTAGTATATAACTATTTGGAATGATCTGAATAACTAGATGACTTGAGAATTTCTTGACACTTGGTATTGATATTTGCTTTAATTTCCCCTACTCTCTTTATTTGTGCATCCTACCAGGATCTGGGCATCTCCTATAGACAGTGGTTTCTTACTAGGCAAGGTCTGTGTTCTTGATATTAAATATGCCCCCAAATCCCCAGAAGTATGAAGAGTAGTCTGACCATAACCAAAGAGATAATAAAATCATAGTAGACATTGTGGTCATCTGCCCAATTACATTCTACTTCTCCTCAGCTTTGTGGAAGCCAGGTGGTTTGGGTGGGGTTAATATCAACTTTAGTAGTGACTGTAATGGTTCTATCCGTAAAGCTTATTTCTCCCTATGGTCATTAATATATAGACATATTTCAGTTCTGACCATGGAGAAATGAAGAATTTTGATGGGAGTTTTAAAAGATGATTCTCCTTTATCCTGCAATGAGAGCTACTATAAGAGACCCTCACTTTCCCTGTTTGTAGAGAAGGAAACCCAGGGCATCATAGAGTAACTTTAGGATGAATTGTGTGCCACCCCATGGTGACTCTAGAATAATCATAGATATCTAAGCAGAAAGAAAATGAACCTGGTTCCTTGGTGACGTCACCAAGCTCCAAACACCACCAACAATGAAACTGTTCTTTAGGTTACATTTTGCTATTTCTCTTTTACTCTTTTTCTTTAAATTATTCCTGTGCCTTTGGTTATTTTTTTTCTCAGTTTTGCAATTGAAGGCTTCTAGCTGATACCATGAACAAATTAAGACTTAAACAATCAACAAAGGACATTCACATATAGAACCAGGTAAAATTATGTCCATTGTACAGGTGAGGATGAGACTTACAAAACTGTAAGGTCTGAATGGTGAGTTGACCCACACCTTGAAGGGTACTTTGAAAGAAAAAAGAAATAGAAATCTTAAGAGGTTTATTTATAGTCAATGTTTTCTTGTTAATTCTTCAATAGTGTGTATCTAAACTAAACCTCTAAGAATAGCACCAGACCAGTGATCTCTATATACAGGGCTATTTGGGAACCTGTATACACCCAACTAACCATTTATGAAGAATCAACTCTGTTTGAGGAATGAATCTGCATAGTTAAAACAAACTTGAGAAAAAGCATTTTATCCTATTTAACACCTTCAAAAGAAGGTCATAAAGAAGGAGCAATAATCGAGAGATCCTTAGCTGAACAAAGTGCTTATCATTTTTCCTGCTTATCATCTGTTATATAATTATGCTTATTACTGTTTGCATTTTCCTCAGGCTTGCACCTCTCTCTTGGCAGAAGTTCTCCACTCTTTTAGGAGAACCCTCCATGGCTGCTGCTGCTTCTGAAGGTCTAAGATTAAATGAGTAACGAGACACCCAGTGGCATAATACGGATCATGCTGCCTCTGGTCACTCATGCTTCCCACCTCATTAATTAGGTGCTAATTGTAAAAACTACTTAAAAATGCTGTTTGCCTTGCTCTGTGCCTTAACAACCTGATCTTAGTATGAAACTCCTAACAACATCAGTGCCTCTGAGAAAACAGGCCTAATATTTGTAATGTTAAGGTTGCAGATTTGAACCTCAAAGGGAAGATGTGCCGATGCTTAAGTCTTCACAGCAGAGTTAAAAATCTTCATTATATATGCAACATGCTTTAAAAAGGACAAAATACAATGTAGCAAAATGATCCTTCCTACAAGGACCTGCATTTTGATACTTACCTATTAATCAGTTATCCAGCATAAGAGTCATGTAATTTAAAAAAAATAAAAGTGTTGCTACTCGAGAGCAAATTAGATTTCTCCTAAGACAACTCCTTTTAAAACACTTGGCAATTACAATAATAAATTATTCTTCACTGAGGATCAGTTTCATGAGGACATTCAGGTTTTATAAATCAACCATTTCTGTCTGATTTAGCTCAAAACAAATTATTTCATTTCCTTAAGCAAAGGCACTAACTCTTTTATTTTACATGACTCAGACATGGTTGAACTGTTTACGAATTTTTTTTTAAATTCACCATTGAATAAAATAATATATTTACAAAATAATGACTCAGACATGGTTGAACTGTTTACCAAAATTTTTTTTTAAATTCACCATTGAATAAAATAATATATTTACAAAATAATTGGAGAAACAGTTATATTCTCTATACAATTCTCTATGTAATAGAGATCTGAAAGAAACTAAAATATGGGGCATAAACTTCGGAAGTTTCTTTACTGATCTAAAATATTTTATTTTCCCTGGAAAACCACAGCCTAAACTCATGTAATAAATTACAAATAGCATTTTGAAACACTTGTTAGAAATATGGGAGTTACTAGTAAGCTATTGTCACATTGTATACATATTGTTGAATGTCATCCAAAGAATTCATATATCATGGTTTGAATTTTGCACTTGAAACAAAAGGTCTCCCACACTAGCGATGAAAATCCATTGAAAGTACTATAGGTGAGGATAGATTAGTGGGAGTGTTACCGTTTAGACATGAAGCATCCCCAGAAGCTCCTGTGTGAGATAATATAAGAACATTCAGAGGCAAAATGATTAGGTTATGAGACCTGTAATCTAATTAATGGCCTAATCCATTGATAGGGATAAACTGGGTGTTAAGGCAGGTGACTGGAGGAGGTGGGTCACTGGGGTCTTGCCTGTGAGATATATGTTTTGCCTCTGGTGAGCGGAGCTCTTACTCTCTGCTTCCTTGTTCCACTTCCTGAACTGCTTTCTTCTTCCGTACCCTTCCGCCATGATGTTCTGCCTCACCTTGGGCCCACAGCCCGAGTGGGGTCAGCCATCTATGGACTGAGACCTCTGAGACTGTGACCCAAATAAACTTTCCTTTAAAGAAAGTGTAACTTAAGATGGTCTGTGACTCCAAATCAGAAATAAAGAGTGCAGCCAACATGGCTTCTGTGCTTTTCCTAGGAAAACTTGGACTTTTTGACAGGCTTGCCAAAGAGAGAAGCAATAAATAAGAATAGCCAGAACCTGAAGAAACCACTGCACTGTGGGTTCACGCCTTTCTTACAAGCCAAGGAAAGATCACCAGCCCCAATGACTGTGCCCCAGAATTCTTAATCTTTGACTTTGATAGTTACCCTGATTTGAGAGGTTGATTCTCATGCAGAGCACACAAAAATCCAACTTCAGGTCAGTGGCAGCTCTGGAACAGGAGGCTCGGTCTTGTTGCAGGGCTTTGATGTGGAGAACGGATCCATCCCTTAGGCAGAAAAGGATGACAAAATCAGATAGGGCATTTGGAGTCCATGCCTGGACCACAAACCTGCTGTCTTGGCCTATAAATGAAGCCTCAAAGGCTCTGTTCAGTCATACAGATTAGGCAAATGAAACCTGGCCACAAAATAGCAAACTCCTCCCAAGCGTACTTCACTCTGGATTGGCAAGATTGACTGGTTTATTGACTCAAGGCAGAACTGGTAGATCAAGGTCTTTGGTGACTGCCATGGAGCAATCCAAAGAAAAAGAATAGGGATTCATAGCTCCTACGTATATGGATTTTTCATTTGGGATTATTTAGTTTCTTCAAGGAGACTGTGAAAATCCCTAGGGATCTTTATAAATAGAATGAATACTCATTAGTTGGAAATCAGGGAGAGGAAATCAATCATTCCTAGAGATGTTTTGCATCCTAATGCTGTGCTTTCAAGTTTTCCACACATGGCATTTTCCATTGCTTTATGCTGGAATGCTCAAACCTTCATGAGGTAATGTCTGTAGGAGCATGAATCCGGAGTACACACTGTTAGTTCCCTTCCTTTAGAATCTATTAAAGACCCATGTTTAAAAAATAAAATTTAAAAAAGTTTTTGGCCCACAGTATGTTTTTTCCTTCCAAATTTAGAATGTTGTTAGAAATTTCTGAAAAACAAACAAACAAAAAAAAAAAACAAAAAAGACCAGTAATCCCCCTACCCCAATTAAATGGAAATCCAGGTGTTTGCAAAATATGGTATCTCCCTTGTACTCTCTCGTAATCAAATCTCATACATGTTGAATCCATAAATGTCAAGTTCCTATTGCACCATTTCCATTTCCATATCTGGTCTGCAGTTGAGGTGGACTACTTCCAAGGGACAACAGGCTAGGTACTTTGTAGTCTAAAATCAGGAGCCTCCTGTAGTTAAGCAAGCCTCATAAAATATCATAAACTTCTACTTAGTTATGATTTTCCATTTTAAAAAAGGGTTTTTTGGTTAGTCTTGTGGTAAAGCAATACAGCATAGCCCTCGCATGAAACAATGTTTAAAATAATATGATTTTTGAAAAGTTTTGTGAAAAATGACAATATCTCTAAGGATTTAGACACCTTTCTTACCATGACTTATCTATCTTTGGATATTTTATGTGAAAGTTTCTGAATTGGGAACATAAAAGATCAACTCCAGAGGGACCATTGACTCTTCCACTCAAATTTATAGTGTTTGGGTTTTATTGTGAAGGAGATTCTATAGTGTTATCCAGATTCTCAAAGGGGTACATGACCCAAAAAAAGATAAAGAACTTTGGTTTTAAATGAACCCCACTGTCCTCTCTGCCCTTCCTCACAGAAGTCAGTTCAAATTCTAGCTGTGCATTTCTTTCAACTCCTTCTGACTCCTTTCATATGTCTAGGTTGGATTCACTGCTTGGCTCTTGAGTAGCCTGAGTCCCAGAGTAGCTCCTTTTCTAATGACTAAAACACTGTCTTCTACTGAAGCTTCCAGATCGCTGGTGTGCTTATGGCTACCCAAAAGAAGCTGAACTTGGCCAATGTTTCCTCCCAACAGCCTGCACTTGCTCATACATGTTGTCTTAATTCTCAGCAGCAGAATATCTAGGGGATTTGTGATCTCCAGGAGTTGTTTCATAACATTTATTCTAAGATATTTTCACGTTTAGAAGGTAATACCCAGGCTGATGAGGTATGTCAGTGGTAGAGCATTTGCCTAGCATGCTGGAGACCCTGGATTTAATCCTCAGCAAGACACACACACACACACAGTAATATGCATTTTTAACCTATTACAAAAAAACTTGGAACACAAAAGAGATCAAAACAATATAACTGTCCTTCAGAAATATAGAAATAATGATTTTAAGGTTTTTTTTCCTTTTCATATTTTCTTCTACAGAACTATAATGCTAGCTATGCTTCCTTAACATATCAACTTATTACATATAGTTATGCACATTAACACTAAAAATGCAGATTATACTCTATGCACCAAAGCCTAAATTTAAATAAAACATAAAATATCCAGGTGACACTATAAAAGAGTATGTGACTGAACTAGTTACTTCTTCATTAGAGAACATAATCAGCTTCTAGCAGTTAATAGGATGTCTAGTGTTTGTTTCTGGGATACATGTACATCTTTACCCAATCATATATACTTTTAAAGAAAACTATATTCAAATAGGAAGCATAAATGACTTACCCTTTTGATCCATTTACTTATATTCAGAATAGGAGACAACTATTATTGAACACTGACAATATTCTAAGCAATTCTCTTGCATTTTTCTCCTTTAGTTTATACAAAGATTCTATGATAAAGGTGCTGCTCTTATACTCAGAAGAAATTAAGCTTAAGTAACTTCCAAAAGTCATAAATCCAGGATGGGGCAGAGTAAAATGAGCCTACCTCTAACTTCAAAGCCAAGACTTTTATATATGATGCTAGAGTTTCTCAAAGTGTGATCCCCAGACGAACAACCTGGGACTTGGTCAGAAATTCAGGTGCTTAGGCCCCATCCATCAGGGACCTGTTGAATCAGAAACATTAAGGATGGGACCCAGCAGCCTTTTAGATGCTGGGATGCATGCAAAACTTTGAGGACCACTCTTCTACCAGAGATTGCCTCCA
The DNA here is from genome assembly GCF_902686445.1 of Sciurus carolinensis. Lineage (NCBI taxonomy): Eukaryota > Metazoa > Chordata > Mammalia > Rodentia > Sciuridae > Sciurus > Sciurus carolinensis. The sequence continues at coordinate 16,306,012 of NC_062217.1, read as the reverse complement.
AATTCTAAAAGGCAATTGACAGTATAAAAAATGTTAAGCATTTGGACTTTTAAGAAGTGATGTTACATTCTTGCTAAAGAGTATTGCTTGAACTCTCAGAATTTTACTGTGGGGATCCCTTGAGTGTTTTATGCATTGATTCATAATAACTGAGTTCAAAACATAGAAGCTTTCCATGAATACGAAGGCTAAAGCATGGAGTGAGTACCATTGGCGTCTCCATACTGTTCTCAAGTTATTTGTGAGTAATGAGTTATATTATAAAAAAAAACGGTTCTCAAAAATGTTGCTAAACAAATTAGGCTTGCTGATTGTGAATAAGAAAAATGAAAATTATTTTAGAGACAAGTCTGACAGGTAACATGTTTTCCAAATAAGGGAGGAAACTACAGTAACTTCATAGCTTTGGTTCTGCTGGTCCCGGGCAGGTTTCTGTCCCCAAGGCCTGAGCTGCTCATGCTGCTTTGTGTGCCTTTTCCTTTACTCTGCCTGTGGCTATTGATGAGGACAGACCATATATTAGAATGCCACTTTCGTCATTCTGAAGTCCAACACATTTTGGTGTTAAATATGTTAGATTTTTAAGAACTTAGGTGTGATTAGGTATAATGTAATATAGATATGACCAGACTTAGTGTCCCTGGGTAGCCAAAATTCAATTTTTGTTTAATTAGTATTTGAAGGGGAAGGCCTCCTCCAGCCCTTGTAATCGGATTTCCACTGTATTTTTATTCCTTTCCAGATCTTACTGTCTTAAAATTTAATTACTGTTAGCAAGACCTTTATGGGAAGAATAGAAATATTCTCGTAATAGTGTTAGCATATTAAATGTAATTTTCAGGTGGCCCTCCTAGGATTCTAGCACTCCTCAATACAGCCAATTTAGCTGCCTTTTTTCTGCCCTGACAGTTCACGTGCATTCAACTCAGAAATATATTCTTTCCCTGACTCCTCTGATGCTATTAGAAGTTCCTTGTCCCAGTTTATTAGAATGTTCATTCATTTGTGATGAGACCCATCAAATCTGATATGCATTTTAATGCTGTTCTTATGAATATTGTTAAACATGCTAATTATAACCCTCCAACATCATAATATAGACTCTTATTGGTTTGTTGGGTTTTGTTGTTTGCTTTTTAACCATGTTAATCATACATAATGGAAAATATGAGGATTTTGGAAAAACATCAAAGATTGCTATATAAATGCAGAAAGTAAAAATACATATTTTTGCATAAAAATCAATGTCAAATGACCAAAGAATTAAGGTAAGTGCTTTAGAAATGTAATTGTGACCACACTTTAAAAGTAATGCATAGAGGGATATTACACCTGGAAGTCTGCAGAAACATGAGGGGCAGCTTCTTTGTCTACTACATAGGGACTGTTTCAAATCCCAGGGCAGCCCCACTCATTGACCTCCGGTCACAGTTGGAGAAGGAGCAGCTAATTCTTATCTACTCAAGTATTTCCAGACAATGTTTTTCACTTATGACAGGAGAAGGAGGAGTACCTGAAACCTTTTACCTACTCCTTGAGGTTATTTGTCAGTCTGTGGGCTCCTAACTACTTGAAATTAACACATCCATATTTCCATGCTTGATCTTAATTGGGACATTTATTCTCTAAAACAGAAACTGCGTAAGAATCTAAAGAAGATGTCTTTCACATTTTAATTTTTTCCAATAGTATTTCCTATTTTTTTTTCTTGAAACAGATATAGAGCATTCTGTTTTTAAGAATGCTCTATTTGAATTTAATAGATAAGTGTCCTTAGCCTATGGTTGCTAGAACATTAATTTCCAATTCTGAAAATTGACATCCACAGTGGACTTCAGCAAGGCTAGGTGTGGGGTGACTATGCACAGCCTTCCGTTTGTCTTTAGTTTTCAGTTTTCAGCTACCCCTTAAAAGTGAAGCTACCCTATTCATTTGATGTCTGCTGTGCAGGACTAAGCTGCATTTTCATCTTGTTGTTTTTAAAACATGGTAGTAAATAATCCAAAAGACTCCAAGGTCATTGCTGAATTTGGCTTCCTGTCAGAGAAAGAGACTGAGACAACCAAATGGGTGGTTTCTTTGTAGAATCCGTTAATGAGTTTTCAATTCCCATCGCATCTGTGCATTTATGCTTTTGCAGGAAAGCAGTACTGGGGTTGAACTCTGGATCCTGCACATGCTAGGCAAGTGCTCTAGTCATGAGCTTTATCCCCAGCCACTTTTATAGCCACATTTATGCTGCATTATTTAAATGTATAGACATTTGTACTGTCATTCCAAGCAAATTAATTTTCTAAGATTTGCCAAGATACTGGATCTATATATCCTCTAAGTATGTATCTATAACGAGTCCTCACCCAGAAACTCAGCAGCCTTTCAGGTGCTGCAGGAGGGGAGCAGCTTATACTGAGCCAACCTGAGTTTGGAAACCTCCTGTGTTCCCCTGTACCTTGACACAGCACTTGGACCTCATGTGCTTTGTATATTTTCACATATGCTCATTTCATGTATATGTGCAGACTTTCCTTTTGATTCATGACAAAGCTGGTCATGATGTTAGCAGATTTTATATTACTTTAAGAGTCTAAAGTATGACCTCTTGATGTTAGTGATTGATGATATAAAATGGAAGAGAATTTCATGATTAGAAATATCTGTATTCTTCCTGTTCTCTGTTTGCACCCAACTTCTTGGCATTATTATCTATCCCTGTCCCTTTCAAGGACTGCTATGACTTCCGTGACTTATAGACTGTCCCCTGGTGTTACAATAGAATGAATGATCAATGTGAAGTCCGCAGCTATTAAAAAGAAGCATTGCAAAACATGAACATTCAATTGTTTGCCTTCTGTCTGGGTAATTAGTAAAATAGAGAATGGAGAGCTTTGGAAACTGACCATAATATTTCTGTTAGAAACCAATAGCCTAGAGTTACCCATCAGATGACCTTAACTGGGGAGACTGTCCTAGATTATCCGGGGGTGGAGGTTGACACCCAGGATAATCACAAGAATCCTTAAAAGTGGAAGAGGGAGGTAGAAGAGGAGATCTGATGATGTTACACAAGAAAAACTTATCGGTTATGCTAAGCCTTGAAGATAGAGGAAGAGTCCATTTGCCAACTAATGTATGCGCAGATGAGACAATGAGACACATTATCTACTAGAACCTCCAGAAAGAAATGCAACACTTCTGACACTTTAATTTTACCCAGAAGTCCGTGTTAGGCATCCGATCTCCAGAACTATTAGACAATAAACCTATGTTGTTTATGCCACTAGAAAAATAAATAGCCAAGACTTTATGTGTTCAGGAGAAACACCAAAACTCTCAGTAGTGACATTTCATATTCAGTGACTTATTTTCCTTTTTCACTTCTCAAAACAGAATGCTAAAACAATCTCCAAATATATCCTATACTGAGATAGGAATATGTATGAATATGTACAAATATATGACTACATACATGTATGTACATATACGCATGTATAACACATATGTATGTGTACAGAGCACATATGTTGGTTTCATCTCTACTCTTTTGTCTACTCTTCCTCCAAGGCTAGCTTAAGCCTCACCATTAATATTTGTTGTTGTTTTTCTATTCTAAGTTTCACCACCTCCTCTAATTGATTTTTTCTTATAACCTCAAATAATATATAATGTAGACTAAGAGGGCAAGACTTCTTATATACATAATTTATTTGAAACACATGTAAAATCACTTTGTATTTTTAATTGCAGAGTATACTGACTCCCTAACCAGATCATAAGCACTTTGACTGCAAGCACTACTTATTCTCCTCTTTATTCTGGGTGGTTATGTCAGTATAATGGCCCACAGATAATTATGGTTGATAATATGCCAGTAGGTTGACATGGTAATAAAGACACGACACTGTTGTGGTAATAAGTGTCCAAAACAAACTTGTATATTGAAACTGCAGGAAAATGAGTGACAGTCTTAGGGCTGTGTGACCTATAAACTCTCTGAAATGATGGAAATGTTCTTCATCTGCAACTCTTCAGGATGGTAGCCACTAACCACACATGGCTAGTGAGCACTTAAAATGTGACCAATGTAACTGAATTTTTTATTTTTACTAATTTAAGTCAAATTTAAATAGTCACATATAACTCGTGGTTCCCATATTGGACAACATGAAAATGAAAGCACTTTTTTTTTTTTTTTAATTAATGGCTCATTCTTCAAGTCTTAAGGGTTAGCAGAATAAAGAATTAGGGTCATTCTCATTTTGCCTGATAATCTTTCTGATTCTGGAACAGTAAATTATTAATGGCAGGGCAGCGGTCCCCATAGATTGGTCTACAATTCAGACTAGGCCATGAGTTGTTTGTTATGGCCCCTGACAAGTTAATTGCAGAAATTGGGAGTAAGCATTTAGAAGCTTCTATAGCCACTTAGTGTAATGTGACATTTGAATGTGGGATCCATGGACTCATCCCAATATCAATCTGCACAGTGAATGTCATGCAGCATGACCAGTCAGGCACAGGGGACCCACATATTGGTCCATGAAAGACTGGAAATGTAAAGTATCTGTCCTCTCAGAATAGCTACAGATGGTTTGAGAAGCCCAGGCATAAAGGGCTAGGATATAGGGACCAGGACTACTGTCTGTTCTCCATAGAATGGCTGAACTCTGTGGACCAGACATCTCAGAGTGATAGGACTTCAAAACAAAGGCAGCCCTAGAAACTGTAGACTCCAGTCCCTTAATTTGCAGATAAAAAAAAATTAAAAAAAATAAAATAAAAAAACAGAAACTGTGATGCATACTTCAACTAACATCAGAGCCAGGAGAACTCCCCACTCTTGAATCTCAGGCTAGCTCTCCTACACTATGCCAGATGGACTTGGACCAAAAGAGATCTTAGGATTCCCTTGCCCAACAAATGGCAGCCTGAGAATATTAGTACAACACTCTATAAAATCCAGCAGCAGGCAACTGTGCCTATACCACTGAGGAGTTCCTCCCCATTTTAATAGGTTGTCACCATAGTGAATTTAAAAAAAAAAATCAATGTAAACCAGGTATCCATCTGGCTCTATACATATGGAAAACAGAATCAATGAAAACAGCCCTTCTGCTAAAGTTATAGATTTTGAACAAACATATTGATTAGTTTTCTTTGTTTTGTTCAGTCATGAAAGAATGCTATATATTTTGATTTTTTTCTTCTTCCTGGATTTGTTCCTCGATAGTGGAAAAAATGGTAATGGAATGTAACAGTCTATGACTTCCTAAAAGGAACCCAGAAAGGATGCAGAAAAGCAGGATTCTATAATTTGGATATAGAGCAGCTGTTTGACAGGAGATACCATGGACATGTTGATGCCCCATTCAAGATCCGCTTCATAGGCAGGTGCTTCCAGACCCCCAGAAACACTGGCCTCGGGAACCCTTTGGCTGGAGAAGTTATACTTTATGCCCTTCCCCTTCGTACTGGAGATTGGGACAACATGCTGTCAAGAATGAACCAAAATACAAGGGCTCACATTTCCTATCAATCAACCCTTGGGTGTGTAGATGTGGGTTGTGAATGGCAGGCCCTCTGCCTCAGGCTCCATCTACCCTGTGGTAGAATTTTCTCTCTGGAGCGCCTAGTGGGATAAGGCTGAACCCCATCTATGCCAGCTGCATCCCTTTCCTTGTTCTGTCTCCTCTCCCTGCCTCCCCTCACATCTTCACAGATTTCTCCTGAGAGCATGCTTCCTATAAATCATTCCTACAAGCATCCTATTCTATCATGGGCTTTGCTTCTAAGGAATTCGACAGATGACATGTATGCTAGCTAAAAACTTTCAAATAGCTATTTTCTGTTACCTCAAATATTTTGTCCTCTGTCTTGATTTGAATTAACAATAATATCTAATTATCTTGTTCTTAAAAAAAAAGATATCCAAGTTTTTAGATCCTTTTGAAATGTCTTGAAAAGTCTTCATCTCTTGAGTTTTGGACTCCTTATTATCTTTGATCACTGATTTCACAGCAAAACTTCTGCTCTATTATACAGTGTGTAGCTGTTTCTGAGCATGTGTTAATTGCTATTTCTTATCTGATGAGCCCATTGTAAAAGTTTCTTTGCAAGAACTTAACATAACTCAAGTACATGACTGTTTTCTTATGCAAATACAAAATACCCCACATTTTTAAATCTATGAAAGTTTTTGACTATATTATTTAGTGAGGGAGTTAATCATCTCAATGTCCTTTTGGAGGGGTGAGGGAGCCGGCTTTATTGATTCATGATAAATAAAATTTTGTTTAAAATCTTGGGAAAATATAATTTTCAATTTCATATTCAAATCATGTCAGTGGCACAGGAAATGGAATTTATTAGGGAAAATGTTATAGCTATTTGCATAATTTTCTGCTGCTAAAACATGAGGAAAATCTGGCTGCTTTTTACTATAGCCTAGTTTAAACTTTGCTTTCAAATGCTCATTCACCAACCTAAGCCTTTTTCTTTCTCAAATCTCTACAGAGCTCACATAAAATATGCACTTAAGCTAATGTAAAAATAACACATTCTTCCATTTTCCTCCAAATCGGTTCACAGTCTCATGTGTTTGTTAATAAATCTAGTTGTCAGTCACCTTCTTTGGTAGCTATTTCCATTAGAGATTTAGTAATGGTGGTAGAGTCACTAAAATTCTAGTTGCTACCTTCAACAGTGTTTTATTTCTCTTTATTTTATTCATCCATGTGGCCCAATCTCTTTCTGTTCATTCCAAAAATAGCTAATAAATGATGTCTTCTTTTTCTTCTCTTTCCTCCTAAAATCATGATAGTTTTGCCAATTCCCTTCTTAATTTGCAGAATTCCCAGAATAAAATTCTACAGAATGGTTCACTTGGGGTGAATACAATGAACTAGAAATTTTCTGTGGTGTTCAACAAAAGTAGAATCATTCCCAATCATTTCTAAATTTCATTCTGTGCTGATGTGGCTCATGATCTTCCTTTAACTAAAAACTTTACCATTAAGAAAATATGAAATATACATTTTTGTTCATGATGAAGCAAATATTTATTGTTAGTCAATGGGATTCAAAAATGCAGTCTCTGTATTCAAAGCGATCAAATTCTAAGAGAGAAGACAAATAGACAAGCAATCCTAATACAGTGTGATTAGTACCAGATGTTTGGACCAGATTCCCTGGAAGCTCAGAGGTGAGGGAAACTTGCCCATCTGCTGTTTGGGAGAGACTGAGAGAAAGGTCACAGAAGATTTCTAGTTGACATGGTTTGTTACTTTCATTGAAAAGGGCAGCTTTAAAGTACTAACCCTAAATTATTTAATTCCTGTATCTATCATTACTTAGGTATTTCTTTTCTCCCTCACTTACAGATTAAAACTTGTTCAAGTCTTTTATTTCTCTCTCAACTACTTTCCTTCCACACCCACCAATTCACTAAGGATTAGGCCTAATCTAGTGACAGGAAACCCAAATAATAATGGCTTAAATAGGATGGAACAGATTTTCCCAGCTGGTGGATTTTAAAATTGCTCAAAATCTGCAATGCTAATTTTTCCTTCAGCATCATGGTGCTGAACTGAGTTGATATAAAGTTGTCACAATTCCTATAGGTGACTACAGCTCTTGTTCTTATGGTTATACTGTAAAGATTGTTCGATAGACCTCTCAGAATACCTTTATTTGGGAAATCCAGTTTCTACTGAGGTCTGCAGCCCTATGTCAGCACTAGGTACTTCCTATTGTGCTCGCACGCATGTGTGCACACACTCTTGCTCTCTCTTTTTGTCTCTATTGGGGTTCACACTCCAGGCCTTGCATGTGCTAGGCACATGCTGGGTAAGTACTCTACCACTGAGATACATCCCCAGCTTTTTAAATTTTATTTTGAGTTGGCATCTCCATATGTTGCTTCAGCTGGCCTAGAACTTGTGAACTTCCTGCCTTGATTTCCCAAGTAGCTGAGACTACAGGCATGTGCCATCAGGTCCAGCAAGGGTGCTCTCTTTTTATAGTGTCACATTGGCAACTGTACTTTACAGTATGGCCTGGGATTCCTGATTGGTCTCTGTTATTGAAAAGGAAGCAAAATATTGTGCCTTCGTGCAGTAAACTTCGGCCAGAGTTCATGAGGGAATAAATATGTATTAATAGACAATAATTATGGAGTAGTCAATGTTCATGAAATTGAAAAAAGAATAGAAATTTCACACAAAAGCAAAGCTTGTGAAAACCTGAATCTGAGGACACACATGTTAATCATAGTAAATGGTAGTCATCAATGCAGAAAACCAGAAATTAAAGCATTGCATTGTATTGGTTACAGAAAATATAGATTTTTTTCTCCTAACCCAGCCTAATCATATGTGTAACATATTTGATGTTATAGGTTCAATGAATAAATCAATAACTGAATAATCAATGACTTTTAGATATGTGGAGGAATCCATGAACCTAGAATGTAACACTGATCTTAGTAAATTCATAGTTTAATTAGTAGCAAAGGTATGTACAGAAGGTGTCTGATAATGGTTTCACTTAAGGATTTTTGTTTTACTTTAAGATAGTATGAAAACATACCCGTAGAACCATTGTGTCTTTTATTTTCAGTGAAATGAATGCAATATTCAATAACGTCCAGGAGATAACCAACACTTTATTATAAAATAGGCTTTCTATTGGGCGAGTTTGTCAACTGTCCACAAGTGCAAGTGTCCTTAGCATGTTCAAGGTAGGCTGGACTGAACTAGGATGGTCTGTAGACTAAGTGTATTAAATGCATATTCAACTTGGAATATCTTCACTTATGGATTTATCAGGATGAAACTCTATTATAGGTCAAGGAACATCTGTGCGGTTGTTAAACAGGACAAAGAAGAAATGGTGGGGGGATCAAGGCTCCAAATTTTTGTTGTTGTCAGAGAGGTACTTATGTCATTAACAAGGGAAACAGTTCCTCAAAGTTCTGGACTGATTAGAAATCCAGGCACTAAAGCACATTTGTGGAAATTAACAACAAAAATTTTTCTTGAAATGACATGTCTGTTTTTTCCATAAGGGGAAAAAAAATAAATAAAAAACAATCAAAATGACAATTTGAATCATTCATTTGGAATGTCGGGGCATACTGAAATAATGTCTTGTAGCTGAAGAACTGTCAGAAGATGCTGGCTGTTCTTTCAAATGCTGGAGCCTCCTGTCCACAGCTCTGAGTTGTGCTGGCCTCTTTTGGTGTCCAGGATTCTGACTGATCTCAGCTGGCCTGTTTTGATTCAGTAGCTCCCAGAATAATCCCAAATACACCTCATTACAAGTGTTTGAAGCTTTATAATAATGGAGGAGGTGGGTACTATTTTTCTTTCTGTACATGTTTTGACATTATTCTGAGCATTATTTATACATAAAGTGGGCTTTACATAAGTAATAAAGAAGCTGTTTTAGATTTATTGTCACTAAGTTGTTATCCCTGCCATAAAAGAATAGCACAGAATGAATGCTCTGATGTGAAACAAAGATGACAAAGTAAAAAGGATCTCATAAGCCAAAAATTCATTTGCTTTGTACAATGTAATCATTAAATGCATTTTGTAAAAATTTCTTTATGCTGTGAAGAAATATTCAAATTTAAATTTATTGTAGCATTTTTCTTAGACAACAAAAATACCCATGTCAGAAATTGTGATCACAGTGAGTGAAGACACTGAGCAGAGAAATTAAACATGTAACTTTGATTTTTGTTAAATAACCCTCAAGTATAATTTCACTGAAGCTAGATGAATGTGGTAATATAGGGGGGAAGTATTACTAAATTGCATCTACCTGTGGAAACTAAAGGGTGTACTTAAGAATCATCTCTACAAATTAAAGTGAAAGATAAAAATATTTTCTTTTTATTATTATCTTCACATAGTAGTATATTTTAAAAAATGGGGCACGGTGTCTTAGATAATTGGCCCTGACTTCATTTGAATTATTAGCTATAACCCTAAAAATGGCTTCTCCTTTTCAATAACATTTCCTATCTTCAAATGACAGGAAAACCAAAGTGCCAATGAACATATCAACATAAAATATTTCTCTCTTGTGTAAACCAAGTTAAACAGTTACAGTACAGGGCTAATATGGTAACTGGAGAGTCAGCAGAACCTCAAGTCTCTCTCCTGTTGCTTTGCCATCCTGGATCTGTGGCTCTCCAAGGGCCCATGGTGTCTGACATTGGCCATCATATCTCCTTTCCAACCAGAACAAAAAAAGAATCCCGGGGAGGTCACCCTGACCTTTGAATATGCTTCCCAGAGCTTCACACTCACTCTCTGTTTCTGTTTAGTCTAGGATGCAGATGGCTATGCCAAGGATTGGGAGTTGTAGATTTTCTTCTGAATAACCATGTTGCCACCTGGAAATTGGAGATTCTTTTTCTGGGGAAGAATGCAGATATGTTGTGAAGAAAAATTCACACTTTGAGAGTTGCTGTGATTTTTTTTTTTTTTTTACCAATTAGGAATTAACCCTTTTATGCAAATGGCCAAGGATTTTTTATTCTTACTAATAGTAATGTTTAAGCATTATTATCATTATTATTACCAGATAGACCCAAGTCCTTATAGGGCAAAGACATAAATTGATCCATTCACTCAACCCAGTTCATAACAGACTTAACTGTGGCACTACATATTTGCCGTATATTTTTGAACCATGTCTGTTTACCCTCTACTCGCTATACCTGGAGTGTCTTCAGGATAGAACACATGGAACAACCTCTTTGACTTGCAGAGTTACTGACTCCATTCATTAATTCACTTTTTAATTTACAGATTCATGACATCTACTCAATTTGAGGCACTCTCAGGAATTAACACTGAGATGTCAAGGCCAATGAAGGATGTTTATAAAAACTAAACTTGCATTACAATTTCACTGGAAAATTTATTTTGAGCCCAATGAAGTAGGATCAATGTAACCCTTAGGCTGAGAATGTAGAAGACAGAAAGTGAACCAAGGAAAAAGAGAAAGATTTGCAGATCTTTGGAATAAACATTCAGATTGTCTTTCAGAATATGGCTAACAGAAGGAGAGTGAAGAGTATGCATATTATAAAAATCCATTATCTATTTGATTAAACAACTATTATATTTTGAATATTTTTCTTCTCATTATAGTTTTAGGCACTGACAACTAGAACTAAATATATAGAAGACTATTGAGAATAAAATAATATCATTTACCATCATGTCACCCAGAAAAATACCCTGACTGTAGTTAATATTTGTCATATGTTATTTCAGTATTTTACATACATTTACTACTGCATTTTTTAACTGAGTTAATATTTATCGTGCTGTTTGCAAATCATAGTACTCATTTGGAAATTACTTTTTGCCAATTAACATGAGAAAATACAGGACACACAGTAGTAAATTGTCTTGTAAAGTACGATCCCGATGGTTATCTAACATTTTATTATGTGTCCCTTCCATAATTAACTTTTCTCCGTTTGAAAGACTTGTGTCATTGCATTTAGAATGCATGCACTGTAGTGAACAGATCTATGCTCTCATCTTGATGATGTCTGTATTAAAACAGTTCTAGCGCAACATTAATCCACAGTTTCTCTTGTGAAGAGCTAAGACCCTTTCTCATTGGGGCCTGATAGTGATTAAAAGCAGCACATAATCATCGTGAAGACTCAATACCTAAAAATGAGCAACACTGGGCGTTCAAATATTTCTAATTTTATGTTGTCATAAACAACTTGTTGATCTAGAACACAGGTGGATAAGATGAAAATGGTCTTTTTGTTCAAATATATACCCTTGCATGCACTTCTTCTTTCAGGAAACATTTGTGCAGCTGCCGCTTCTCAGTCGTTTTAAAATTTTATAATAAGCCCTTTATTGTTTGCCTAATAAGAACCAGTTATTAAAGTTTTGACTAAAACTTTTCACTGTAATTATCATAGTGTTAACTGTTTAAGTAAATGTTACTTAACTCATCCAGTAAAGATTCTATGAAAAGATAAGATTCTAAAGAATGTAAAAATGATTTTAAATTTGACTAGTACTGTGAAAATATTCTTTCCACAGAGATTTCTCAATATTCAAATCTTTGTTTTGATCATCCAGATGAAATAAGTGTCACTTTCCTACAAGTAGGGGCAAAAAGCAGTAGAGTGAAAGTGTCACTTTCAAAGCTCTTTCTGCACAATCCTAATGCTTTGGAGCTTAAACACCATGCAGCCCTTTTTTAGTCTTTCTGAATGTCTGTTTGAAAATTCTGTCAAGATAAAGGAGTCAATGTTGGTACGTTTATTCTCTGCCTTTTTTTTTTTTTTTTTTTTTGCATTAAGAGATAGGTCTTTTAGAAAATCTGCAAGGATGAAGAGATAGAATGCTTAGTGATGAATAAATGACCTCAGAGGTGGAGGTCTCCTGTGTAAGGGCTCATCCTTCTCTGTCCCTCATGTCCTGCCCCCTTCCCAAGCCTCTCCCACATAGCAAAGTTTCCTGCTGAATCTCAGATCCTACCTGTCTTCAGATCATCCTCAACTACTTCTTATTCACTCTCTTACCCAATTCTAAAATCTGACTCAACTCTAGAATTACCACAGGTATTTTTGTTTGAATGCAGATCCCTGAGACCCATCGCCATCAGAAATACCAAACCAGAATATCTGAGTTGGGCACTGGAATTGTTACTTAAGTGTTATAAGACTGGGTATATAGCTTAGTGTCGTTAGAGCACTTGCCTAGCTTGTGAGACCCTGGTTTCATTCCCCAGGACTGCAAAAACAAAACAAGGTAATTCTAATGTAATACATATACTGATATTTGGAAATTCTTGGAAATTTGGGTGACACCTTCCCCTCTCCTCCATGACCTGGATTCTGCCTCCTTCTACCTCACCTGTGATTATTCCCAGTCTCTTTGTATGACATGTTCCTGTCTTAGTAATGACAGGTAACATTTATTCAGTATTTTTTGGGGAGGGAGGGAGGATAGACTCACCATATATAGAAGTGCTATGTCAATTGATATATTTATGTACATTAAATGACTCTCTTGGTGTGTTTGGACTGCTATGACAAAATACCCAGTCAGGAGGCTAGGAAGTCCAGGATCAAGCAGATTTAGGGTCTAGGAAAGACCTCCATTTTGTTCACAAATGGCTGTCTTTTTACTTGGTCCTCACATGGCAGAAGTAGGGGAAACTCTCCCTGAGGTCCCCTTTATAAGAGCATTAATCTCACTTGTGAAGTTCCAGTCTTCATGTCCTCATCACCTCCCAAGGGCCTCTCCTCTGGTCCTATTCCATTGATGATTAGGTTTGAACATGTGAATTTTGGGAGAGCACAAACATCAGTGTATAGCAGTAATGTGTGGATGTTGTGTTAACCACCATGTTTGACAGATAGAAAGTGTATACTGAATGTTAATGAGATACATACATAATTAATATGTTGAAGATATAGATTGATAGATAATAGATGTATTATTTTAATTAATCCTCATAGCAACCCTGCAAAGTACACACCATCATTTTCCCCTTTCATAAAGTATGAAACTGCAGTCGTACTCATACAACTAGAAATGCGTAACCCAGTGCTGAATATCTGTAATTCCTCCAATGTGCTATGATTTATTTTACCTGAATGAGAAAGATGAGAAATTCATGTGCTGCATTCTATGCCCCTAACTCCTTGATTGACAAATACTTTCTTATATAGTCCCTATTCATACCTTGTAGATTGTAAATGTCTATTTTATCCATCAGTCTTGCCAAAAGTTTATACATTTCTTGAGTGTGGTGACAAAGTGTTATTGATAAATGCATTGCCAGGACTTCTACTGAGTCTGATGCATAATTAATGTTCAGTTAGTGTTAAATAATGGTGAAAGCAACTACTCTGTCTGAAAGCCACCTCTGCCCACCTGGTAGCAATCAGTGGAATCTCAAGCAGAGAACTTCAGGAAGAAGGATAAGAAGTGATTCAGCTCTAGCACCAGTCTCATTCATTTAACAGAACTCAGGACTGAGAAGGATTTCCAGAGTAAGTTTGGTCTCCATGCCAAAGACCCATCACCCACTACATCTAAGGTCTTGGAAGGGGAGTTGTTTCAGTTAGCTTTCCATGCTTTATCCAAAATACCCAACAAGACCAACATAGAGAAGGAAAAGTTTATTTGGGGCTCACAGCTTCAGAGGTCTTATTCCATAGATGGATGACTCCATTGCTCTGGGCCTAAGGTGTGGCAGTACATCATGGCGGAAGAGCCCAGCCAGGTAAAGTTACTCAGCTCATGATGCAGTCAACAAGCAGAGAGAAAGAGGAGGGGGCTACAAGGTAAGTCACCCTTCCAGAACACTCTCAGTGACCCACCTCCTCCAGCCATGCCCCAGCTGCCTACAGTCATCATCTAGTTAGTCCATTCAAACTAGGGTGGGCGGGTTATAGCTCTCATAATGCTATCATTTTACCTCTGAATATTCCTCATATCAAAACCACAACAGGAGTCATGGAACTATATATACTATGTATTTGCTATCTTTCTGTAGTCAGACTTTGAAAATCAGTAATAACATTAAACTAGATTTTAACTTCAGACAGAGTGGCCCAGGGACCATCATTAGAGTGATTGAGGAGACTGACTTGAAATAGAATTCAAGATTAAGAGTTAGGCAAATTTCCTTACATATTTGGTGACATCCTTAAATTAAACAATTAGAAGAAAGCAAATATGAAAAGGTCAGTTTTCCATAAAAGTTTAGTTTATTTACTATATGTAACAAATAATCTGGAAAAGGAAAGGTAAAAGTTAATGTAAAGCACAGCTTTGAAAGAGACACACACCTGGATTTTTATCTGATGGAAGTAAATGTTTGCTTTAAGATACATCAGAGAAAGTCCACAATGACATTGTCATTGACAAAGTATGATAATGTTTTATCATCTTAATAATATTTTAGGCCCCTTGGATTCTAGTGCTCATTTCATTAATTAAGAACAAATTGAATTATGTTCTTTAGGATCAAAAAATAAGCATACACTAATGATGTTGAAGGAATGGTAATGTCTGCCTCTTTTTAGAATTGAGTTTCTTCTCTGCACATATCTTCATGTGCAATGAAATTTGATATTTACACAGGAGCAAAGAAAAGAAAATGCTATATTTTTGATGAAACCTTGTGACTCACAGGGCCTGCATATGTGTGAATTAGGCCAAGCCTTTAGAGACTCATTCAGTATAATATTTCATAAGGATAAAATGTAGAGTCAGGAGGAAGTTGTAGGATTTCAAATTCTGAATACTGTCACAGGAGGCAGTACTTACCAATCTTTCTTAAGTGGAAATGTGACCTATATTACCATCATGTCAATAAAGAAACCGTGAACACAGGATGATTTGTAACACTTCACTAAAATAAAACTCACTTCATTAACTTGTTTTCTTCCTTCGTAAGATCAGAATGGACATAAAGAGATAGAACTATGAATAGATTAAGATAAGCATTCTCATCTTACCTGCTGAGCACACTTAAGAATTCAGCATACGATGGCAGAAACTCCCAGTTCAAATACCAAATTTTATGAACTAAAAGGGAACTTATTTTACTAAAAGTGAAATTATTATAACATGGTTTAGTCTTATTCTCTCAGCTGATTTAAGAAACATTACTTATGAAGAGGAACTATATTCCTATCTAAATGTGCTCTACTACTCTCTCCTAGGAAAAGCAAACTGACAATACAAATTTCATTACATATCAGATCACAGGGCTTATCCCAGTACCTAACTATTAATAAAATGCCACAACCGTTATTTTTTCTACCATACCATTGTACCCTCCACGCGAGACCAGAAGTTCAGCAAATTGTTCTTCACCATCTTACAACTTCTTACAGTTACGTGTCAACAGCCTTCCCTTTCCAGTTCCAAGCGTGGCTTCTTCATTTCTAGCCACACTTGATCTAGAGGAAGTTCCATGAAATAGTTTGTGAAATTCTATGGTGGGACTCAGGCTTTAGGGGATTCTTTGAAGGTTATGAGCCGGTTGTCAAGGTACCACTGTAGCCATAGAGCACTTTCCAACTCAAGGAGGTGGTGCACTGTGGAGGGAAGGACAACCGCGGAGATGTGCGCTAAAGGTCTGTCAAGTGAAATTGCTTGGAAATCCCCATCACCACCACTTGTAGGATAATGGACACCTTCGTGTGCATAATGATACAACATGGCTCTTCATCAATATTGTACTTTAGTGCTGACATGCTTTTTAATATCATAAGTCTGAACATTTTTTCAAAGCCCCCTCTGCACCTATGTCCTGATGCTAGCTTCTTAATTCCCTAAAACTATATATAAACATATGCATTGTATACATACCAAAAGTACAGTCCTGTTAATATAGTTTACATAAATACATACAATAGTATATTTATACATATATGCCATATTTGTAGTTTTAATAATTTATGTATGATTCATATGAATGTGTGTATATGCATTTTCATGTATGCATTTGTTAATATGTAAAGTATTTATACCTTACATAGACATGTACATGTGTTATAAGTTTTCGCTTTTATAGTTCCTCTAATAGATTAACATACACCATTTTGCAACCTTTGCTTTGGCCTAGCATGTATTTATTAAAGATTAATTTTAGTTATTAAAATTAGAATCTATAGTTCTTTTTTTTTCAGGTAGTATAAGTCTTTATTCCTTTTTCAAGTCGGTTTGGATATTCCACATTCTCTTCATTTCCATATACATTTTAGAATTAGGTTGTAAATTTTTATCAAAAAGGCCTGCTTTGATTTTGAATGGGAATTCTTTGAATATATAGACAAACTTGGGGAGAATTTCATCTTAACAATATTTAGTTTTCTAGTCCATGAACAGAGTATATCTCCCACTTATTTATATCTTCTTTAATTTCTTTTAGTTTTTCTTTTTTGTAGTTTTAAGCATTCAGGCCTTGAACATTTTTTTTTTCTTATTTATCACTGTGTTTAATATTTTTGATGTTATCACAAATAATATTTTTAAAATGTTAATGTCATTTTTTTAGCATATACATGATTCTTTTTAGTGACCTAAAAGTTTATAGTTGGTTCCTTCACATAAAATCATAGCTTTTCTGATTAGATAAAATTAATTTTGTATTTTCCTGTGAAGGCTCTTCACATAATTTTACATAGTGTGTTACTTTTGGTGCTATACCCATCAAAGCAATTAGAGAGGAGTTTGCTTATTTCACACCCTAACAGGAAATGTTCTCCTTGCTTTTATTTCAGACCTATGGTTTCACTCAAGGTTAATTCAAGGTATTGGAAAGGTGTGATTGTGACAAGATTTAGCAATGACATGGCAAAGTAATGCAAGATCAGTGGCCTGGATATTGATTCTTATCATGGGATCTTGGTGAAATGAAGTCATCATTTAATTAGACTTTTAGTTGTACTAATAAATGATTCCCAGAATAGCCTGTCTTTAGCTTTGTTGTCAGCAGTTCCATCCTCACTTGTAAACTTGAGTGGAAAGTGAATGGAACATTTGGAGAAATGGGGGAATCATAAGACACACAGGAAAGTCATTTGCAATGCTGCTTCTGTGCAAGCAATATGGACAGTTAGTCTAAGCCCGGTGGTTCTCAGAGCCCCTTGATTCATAGAAACAGGCCCTCTCGAGAAGTCAACAAAATTCTCATAAAGATTATCACATCTGATTTCCTTTTGATGGAAACTACTTAGTAAAGTTACCTCTGGTTTTGGAGCAAGGAAATGTTAGTCTATTAGATTTCTTCCTTACCCATAGTTTTCAAATGCTGAATCTAAGAGCTAATAATGAAATTTCTTACCTGGGCTGCAACACGGGAGACAATCCATATGTGTATAAGTTGCTTTTACTTATGTAAATGGATATATTTGGATCTGGTTATTTATATGAAACTATAATTCATAGAAATTGTTAATATTTTTAAAATAATTTTTCTTCACTCAACTCATTTTCCTCTACTTTCTGGAACAGTGTGTTCTAGAAATTCATTGCCAAACAAGTGAGGCTGACTCTTGAGCCAAATCTCTTGTCCTCCTTTTGCTGTGAAGGATACCCATTTAAAAAATAAAAATGAAAACAGGAAAACCAATTCCTGGAAAAACTATTTATTTTGAAATAATAATTTATTTATGTCTTTATTCAATCAAGTATAAAAGTAAATGTATCTCAGCTACTGAAATTGCTGGTTCAAATTTATTTTGCTCCTAAATTACTACCCTATGTATCTGTGCTATGAAATTTCAGTTAGATACATATTTAAAATAATTACTACCATTTTTAAATTCAATGTAACTATTACATGATTAGTAATATGAGGAGAAAAAAATTTTGAACCCATTTGCCAACATTTTTAAAGAACACACTGTACATGGAATATTTACATGTTTAAAATTCTAAGCATTGAGTGATTTCAAAGTAGATAAATCTTCTGTGTTGCTTCCCAAATATAAAATATTTTTAATTATAGTTTGAAAAACCACAGAAATCTACTACAGTATTTCTTACTTACAAGGTGTTGAAAAAAAAGTCTCTTATTTTAAGAACACTCACAGGAGAAATAATTTTTCACCTGTGAATATAGAAAACTGTAATTTTTTTTCATAGAAGAATTCCAAAATCACATTACAATTTTCTTATTTAAAATTTTAAATATTCTACTTTAATAAGTATGTGAACCTAATCTAACCTCCAGGTAACTATTATTCTTTGTGAGATTTATTCCTATGTGACAGCCTCTCATTCTGAAATGTAAGAGCATGGATAGGAATATTTGGCCTTGAAAACATTACAAAATGCCCTCATAGTTTTAATCTCAACCAGTTAATTTAATCTTCCCATATTATTAGTCCTTCAGAAAGTTTGACATTGTGAATTGTTTCTATAGAGCATATTTTTATTTTAGCCTTGTTAATTTAGTTACTGTTTCTTTTCCCCAAAATGAGTTAGGAGTCATTGCTAATTCTAAAAGAGAGATGTTAATTTTATTTTACCTCATTCTTCACCTCTGGGAAGGTGGAAATCAGTGTGTTTCCTCCAGCTCTCCACACCAGGGAAATGCAGGCAGTGAGTGAAGGTAACGGCGACTGAAGATACTAGTTCTGGAAGGCAGGATCTAATGGCATCTGTATGTTGTATAACTGTGTTCAGTTTTCCAAGGCTGTGCTTTTTACCTGTGGTTTATAGTTTTGCTCCAGTTCCCACTACTGTTTTTAAATGGGCTCATTCTTTCATTTATTCATTCAACAAATATTTATCCAATGTACACCCTGGGTCCGTTTCTATACTACATGCTGAGAATCCACCAAGACATAAGATGGATACAGTCAGTGTTTGGGCAAAGCATACATTTTAGTTGTTCTGTTTTGTAGTTCTTATTGTACAAAGGTGAATAACCTGTGAGACTTTCAGTAGAAACCTCTACTATATCATTTGGCCTAATTCCAGCTTGTTTAAATGTGAGTTTGATATACAGGCATGTATCATTATGTGAACCTACAGAGAGTGTACTATACCAACCTAGGTGGTGTAGCCTGTACACACCCAGGCTGTATGGCACAGCCTGTAACTCCTGTGCTGCAAACCTACTCAGCATAGCATTGTACTGAATAGTTTAGGCAATTATAATACAATGGTAAGAATTTGTGTATCTAAACACATCTTAAAAAGGAAAGGTACAGTAAAAATGTGATTTGATAGGATTTTTTTAGCTCCTTTATAATCTTATGGGACTACCATCATATATGTATCCCATGATTGACTAAAAACACTGTTATGCAATGCATTTTTGTAATTTATGCATATTATTTTTAAGATACTGCCATGGTATACAAAGCAATTCTTTACATCTACTGATTATTTCTGTATGTCTCCTGCTGGTTATTCCGATCTGGTCTCTCACCTGAACCCTTTCACATCTGCTTCCTATACCTGCTATTTTTTGTTTTTATTAGCATGCATTAATTGTACATATTAATGGGGTTCAGTTTTAAATTTCCATACATATGTCCAATGTGTACCCTTTAACCTGTGCCCACCACACCCTTCACAATGCCTAATGATCAATATTCTACTTTCAGGTTGACTTTGAGAACATGCAATACTTGTCTTTCTGTGTCTGAATTATTTCACTTTAATATATTCTCCAGTTCCATCCATTTTGCTGCCAATGACAGGATTTCATTCTTTATGGCTAAATAATACTCGTGTGTGTGTGTGTGTGTGTGTGTGTGTGTGTGTGTGTATCCATTTACAATGGTTTAGATCTAGAAATATCCCCCTAAAAGCTCATGTGTTGGGTTATACAATAATATTCAGAGGTGAAAAGATTGGATTATGAAAGCTGTAACCTTAGCAATGGATTTAGTTAATTAATTTGATGGATTAATAATTTGAATGGGCTACTGGGTAGTAATTGTATGCAGGTTGGGGCGTGACTGGAAGAAGTAAGTAACTGGGGCATGGCCTTGTACTATATCTCCTGGCCCCTTCCTCTCCCTCTGTCTGCTTCCTGGCTGTCATGAACTGAGTAGCTGTCTTCTGCCATGATGTTCTGCCTCACCTCAGGCCCAGAGCAATAGAGTTGGGCAACCATGGACTGAGACTTCAGAAACAATGAGCAAAAATAAATCCTTCCTCTTATAAGTCATTCTTGTGAGGTAATTGATCACAGCAATGAAAAGCTGACTAATATACCATTCATCGTTTGACAGACATCTAGATTGATTTGGTTTCTGAATTATTGTGATTAATATATTGAAATAAATCTATGGGCATTCAGGTATCTCTTTGGTATAATTTCACTTCTTTTGGATACGTAGTCAGGAATGGGATAATCCAGTTATTATTGATCACTGGCATCAAATTTAGCCACCTCAGATCTCATTTGACCCTTGTACATGTTAAGTATGATTTACCTGACATTTATTAATGTCAGCCTGTAAATTATTCTAGTAAGAGAAACAAGCATGATCCTGGAGCTTAGAGTTTGTTTATGGATGGCATCAGAAATTTATCAAATCATAATATAAATACATATTTACAATTAAACCTACATAGAGTATAAGAATATTAGGAATTTTTATTTAAAGTATTTTCAACTTTTTGAAAAGTATTTTGTGAAAATGTCTCCATCATACTCTCCATGAACCTTATATAAATTGTTTTGACATATCCTGGGCATAACTATAAAGTAGATATTTTCTTTGAAATTCATAATCCAACCCTAAGAGAACAACTCTTCTTAGGTGAAAATTGCCCTCTTGAAACACTAGTGCATATCTACATTGTAATCATTCCCAGAAAAGATGAGAAATGTGAGTGAAAAGGCAAATAGCTATGAATGTGTTTCATAATGTTGAAGTAGCCTAAGAAAAAAGTTTTTTTGGTGACAATAAGGGCTAATTTTACTTTTATAAATTCTAAGCTAATAATTTAAATCATTGGAACTATTATTTGTTATTTCCTAGAATCAGTCACATTTGAAATTTGACATTCTACTCCAACCACTCTGAAGATGTAATACATGATTGAATGTGTTTACTTTTAAAATTATAATTTCCCTTTAAGATACTTGGAATATTCTAATGGTAATTTTATAATTAAAATCTCAAGGTACACAAGGAGTGTACCACAAAAAACAAACTTAAGTTGAGTTATGAAGGCAGACCCCACTGGGAATAGAATAGTTTCTGGTCATTCAGGAACTTCATGGTGTGATTCAAGTACTTATTCTACAGGAAAAAGTAATTCTTTTTTGTTTGTTTGTTTTTGCACACATTGTCCTTGAGACTATCAGATTTATTCAGACTTGGTTTCAGTAAAACTTTTCAAATGATATAGTGAAGTTCCTTTGTAGACAAATACAGTGAGATTCCAACGTTGAAGTTTGGAATCCCTAGGTGCAGGGGCCTCTGAGAGCATTTTTCTCAGTGGTTAGTGCTTTCTTGTCTCCATTCACCTTTATTTTTTTTCAAACATTTAACATGGAAAAAAAACTCACCTTTATTATCTTCGATCACTCCAGTTTCCAATAGAGAGCCAATGTTATAAATAAAAAAATAGTATAGAATTCTGTGGAGTTCTTGACAACCAGTCCAAGGGAGACAGTTTAAAATTATAAAAGAACTTCCAGAGACTGGGAGTGATCTGGTAGTGTGCCTTTGCACCTGGGATTTCATGTGTCCTTCTGTGATATTTATTTAGGTGGAATTTGGCAAGCTTGTCATTTTACACAAATATAGTATAGAATTGCAATTGTAGGATTCTTAAGTTAGAAGAAAGAAACTTCACTTCTGAGCCTGGGCTTGGCCACAAGCTTTCTGATGAAATCATCTCTCTGTTAACCAACCAGTGTCTTCATGAGTAAAATCAAGGAGGTATGGTATTCAAACAGTGATCAGTAGACATGGTTAACAGGAGATCCAGATCACAGAGCCTGATATAGAGGCGTTCCAGGCCTCTGCTCCCATGTAAACCTAAATGTCTCTGTTTTCTCCCTCCCTTTTAAAAATTTAGTTTTCAGTAACATCTTTTAACAAGGATTTTGATGAATTCCTGAGTGAATGGGCAGATGAACATGTTTCTTGGTTGGTTCTAAAATGTTCCAGAGACATCATTTTAAGCCAAATTTTTGCCCTTCATGTACAAGAAAAGTATACTCACTATTCCCCCAGGGCCATCTTATCTCTTAAAGTAATTGAACTCATCTCTTTGATTAAATTATTAGAATGAATTGGACTTTCTTCCAAACATCTTACCTCGGTGACTAAGTCCCAGCACAAAATAGTGACATTGTGGGGGAAAATTGTGGACTACAAGAAGACTTGTTCTCCAAACCAAAAGAAGGAAGTCTTTACCTCTGTTGATAAGCATTATCACTCTGAGTTAAGGAAACAAGTGTGTGTGTGTGTGTGTGTGTGTGTTGTGTGTGTTCCAGGATTTTAGGGATTTTGAGAAAGCAAGATGGGGCAATATCTATGCTTTATTTATTCAGAAAAGGAAAGATCAGCAAACAGAAGAGTGAAAAATTAAGTAATTTAGTGAGCTGCTGTAAGTATTACTACATTTGCTTCATACAGGGTAAGTGTATCCGCAGTTGTATCCAGTGAAGGGAAACATCAGGGAAAACCAGGAGACGCAGAGTTGGGATCCAGCCACAATGATGAGTCCTCCCTGTCCTCTTCTGCCCTGGTGCCATCTGAAGCTCTGTGCTCCAATTCAGTGCCCTTCCTCGGCACGTTGACTTGCCCTAGTCTGTGAGTGCATAACATGACTACAAACAAACAACAACCCAAAGTCCTCATTTCTGCGGTTTGCTGATTCCTGGTCTAAAGGTGTGATGTCACGGCATGCACTTAGAAGAGACGAGCAGTACATGCCGTTGCATGGAATTTCCGTCATAGATGTCAGTAACCTCAAGAGCATAGGTGACAATAAAACACAATAAGCTAGGACTGGGGTTGCAGCTCAGTGCAGAGCGCTTGCCTAGCATGTGTGAGACACTGGGTTCCATCCTCAGCACCACATAAAAAAATAAAATAAATGCATTCTGTCCATCTACAACTACCGTATTTTTTTAAAATAGTAAGTTAAAAGGTGATGAGCTTTGAGTATTCTTTTTGTTTTAATTTATTTAAATGTAAGTTTATGATTTAATTTTTATTAGTGACCATCTTTAACCACTTGCTTACCAAATTTGCCTAAATTTCACACTGACTCTTGCAAGCCTATGGAAACCCGGGTGTACCACCTATGAAGCAGCAGTGAGCCCAGCCCTTCCTAGAAAGAGCTTTAAGGAAAAACTCATGATTTCGCCATGCCCTCTCCACTCCCCTCCACTAACACAGCTAAAGTGTTCCAGGGAGCAGCAGCTGTATCAGACTCTATCAGGACTCTGGTCCAAGAGACAGGATAGCAAGGAAAAGATGGAGAGATGGAAATAAAATGTTTTGTTATATCAGTGAAATTTGAGGGGGCGGGGAGCCATGGTTGACTCTAGCTGTACTGAGTACAAACTCCAACTAAATAGCTTACACGATTTTAATTTCTTTAAGGCATTAAAAATGTTTAATATATTTATCATGTACAACATGATGTTCCAAGATATATATGGTAGATTGGCTAAATCATTAGTATAAGCATTAACTTCGTTATTGTGAACTGAGCTGCTATAAACATCAATGTGGCTATGTCACTGTAGTATGCTGATTTTAAAACTTTGGGTATATTCCAAGGAGTGGGGATAGCTGGGTCAAATGGTGGTTCTATTCCAAGTTTTCTGAGGAATCTCCATAGTGCTTTCCAGAGTGGTTGTACCAATTTACAGTCCCACCAGCAAAGTATGAGTGTACCTTTTTCCCCACATCCTCGTCAACACTTATTGTTACTAATATTCTTGATAGTTGCCATTCTGACTGGAGTGAGGTGAAATCTCAGTATAGTTTTAATTTGCATTTCTCTAATTACTAGAGACAGTGAACATTTTTTCATTTTTATTTCATTTTTTGAAAAAGGTTTGTTGAATTTATTTTTTATCTCACTGAAATTTCAGATCCTCTGACCCACATGTCTTCAGTGCTCGCCCTCCCCCAGCACCCCTGGTATCCACCCTCCACTCTCTGCTTCTGAGTTTTTTTGAATTTCCCATGTCCTATCTGATGGAACAATTAGAATACTGCACTGATTCTCTAGTATCTCCAATATTTGTCTTTCTGTGCTTGCCATATTTCATTTGAAGGAATGTCTTCCAGATCCAACTATGTTGCTGTAAGTGACAGAAATTCCTTCTTTTAAAAGGGTAAGTAGTATTCCATTGCACATGCAAACTGAGTTTATCCATTCACCCATCAGTAGACACTTAGGTTGATTTCATATGTTGACTGTGGTCAGTAATGCAATGAACATTGAGTGCAGTGATCTCTGGTGAAATATCTTGAATAACTTTAATTTCCCTGATAAGTTATTTTGTTGGACATTTTCCTCGGTAGCCAAGTAGAGCATTTATGCTGAGATATGGGAGAATAAATAGCAGAACTCAAACATTTATAGATAATTGATACTTATTGAACATCAAGGTAGCAAAATTGTCTTCTGAAAATATTCATCCATTTGAGTTTTCCTCTTTTGGCAATTTGTCCAAAATTATAATTCATACTTGGTTCACAAAACTGGGGAGTCTGCAAATACAAGTGGAAATTAGAAACTTCTCTCATGATCACATGCGGACATGTGTGCTTCCCTGTCTCTCCGCTTTTTATGGTTTGTTAAAACTCTTCTGAAATATTCTGTCCTATATTGCTCTCTTTGGGGCTCATACTAACTTTTCCATGAAGTTCCAAACTAGAAATCAAGTTGGTAAGTTCCATGGGGTCAAAGATCCTATTCTTTTGCTCGCTGCCATGATTTCAAGGTCTGGCAAATAATTGGAATGCTACTATTTTTGCTAAATAAATGACCGAAAGTTAAACGTGTTTGAAAGCCATTTACATTGTGATGTATGCGTTATAATGGCCTTTCTCTGTTACATTGAAGCATAGTGTATATGTGTTATGAGTTAAGCTAAAGTCCTTTAAGGCCCACATCATTGTCATCTGTCTGTGTCAGACCATGATGACACCTAGCATTCAACAGCAGAAATCTAATACTGATCTTTATTTGAGCATCTTCCATAGATTCTACACCTAGAGTAATGAGGTTCTTTCCATGAGTATAAATTTTACTCATTGAGGGACAGTTAGGTTAGGGGGCTTAGAAATGGCAGCAGTACTAAGAAATAGTGCTGGTAATGGAATAGCACCCTAAAATGTCTACAGAAGAGCCCTGGTAGAAACTTCGAAAGGTACATGAATTCCGTTATTATAATAAAGATAATCACTTTGCATTTACATAGCACTTTGCAGCAAAATGAATTTCAAAGCAATTTGCCAAACTGTTTTATAAAGGATCACTTGGCTGAGTCCCAGAGAGTGTTTTCTGGGGTGGGACTCTGCAGCTGTGCACACCACACTGACACTGCAGAGGTGGCTCTGCACGTCTGCACAGGGGGACATGCCTCCAGAACCTGCGGGGACTTTGCATAACTCATTTTTGGATGCCACCTTTAGTTCATTCGGGGCTCTTCTCTTCAGGGAAATGTTGCCATTTCTGAAAGGGAGCATGGGGGAAGGGTTTCTGATCCTCTAAAAACAGGCACATTACCCAGCTTAGAAAGTGGAAACAGGCAGAGTAATTGATTTTGTACCCAGAGGACAACTGAAGTCATTACAATTCAATCCAGCAAACATTTATTGAGCACCTCGGGAAAGTTCCTTCAAACTCTCTAAGCCTCAGTTTCCTTACTTGAAAAATTCTCTCCTCGGAGGATTACGTGAGGAAGGAGAGTCCAGTAGTCAGCATACAGCATGCCACATGCCACATCACCTAGCGTTATCCTTATTATCATCCTGTTTCTTCTATGTCATTACGTAGAAATGAAACAAGATAATTATAATTTCTTTCTAGATTTGCTTAAATCTTTATTTTTTGCATCTTTATGATTATAAATATCTTCCAAGATGCCTACAAATCATTTTTATAAATCAAAGGGTAGTTGTTTAAATCTAAATGAGATTGTATTTACTCTAAATTGTTATATGAATGTAGGCCTTATTGATATTGTGTGTAGGATTGTAGTTAAAATTTAATGAGGGGCTGGGGTTGTAACTCAGTGGTAGAGTTCTTGCCTCACACGTGTGAGGCACTGAAGTTAATCCTCAGCACCATGTAAAAATAAATAAATAAGGATATTGTGTCCATCTACAATGAAAAAAATATTTAAAAGAAAATTCAATGAGTGAGAATTATGACTATATGAACACAGGTTTAGATAAATAGCATGGCTACTCTCTAAATTGTTATATATTTCATGGCACAATGAAAAGAACCTAAAGAAAATCTAAAAAGGAACCAAGTCAGTTGGTTGATTGACAAATAGCATGCTATATACATGAATGGGAAAAAATGTGGTTTTATTAAAATCTGTATTTTAGTAAGTCAAAGAAAATAAACTGTCAATGAAAACCTGTACGAGCTGGAGTTAAGCAGGTATGGATGATTTTATTTAAGAATATGGCAATGAAAGGCCATTGCAATTGGGGGAGAAATTAAACTCAACTCCACTGAAACAAAAGGTGGGGGAGATTTTAAGTCCTGGGGTGAACTATTGGAAAAGTACAGGAGGAGGTTGCGGAGGGCGTGGACAATGGTCTCAAGCCATCTGTTTGCTAATTGAAGTCAAGCCTATTAAAGTTGGTATCTCTCCTTCCCACAGAGAGTAGGAGATGGGAGCTCTATCTTCCTTGATTACTTTTTAAAAAGATAGTTTCTGGGTCCCTGAGAAAGACATTCCTAGATTGAAAAACCAAAAAAAAAAAAAAAAAAAAGGTGCTGGGAGGAGATTTACATCTCAAAGGAGCTGCCTCAGTCTGTTTTATGTTGCTATAATAGAAAACCTGATGCTGGGTAATATGTAAAGAAAAGAGGTTAATTTGGCTCATTATTCTGATAGCTGGAAAACCCAGTCAGCATGACCAGCATCTGGCAAGGACCTGCTGGCTGCATCACATCACAGAGGTGTGAAAGAGAAGAGAGCTGTGCATAAACAGACCAGGCGGGAGGTGACCAGGCTATAAGTCAACTCTCCTGTAACCAGTTCTTTCCAAGGGTGTTGCCCCAGGCCCAATCATCTCCCTTCAAGGCCCCACTACTTCAATCCCCTCACATCGGGGAACTAAGCCTCCACATGAGTTTGGTCAGGGACAAACCACATTCAAACCATACTAGAAGCAGAGAAATGGTTTACAATTACAGTTTTTCTGTAAATAATCTTGAGGCAAGGGTCTAAAATTAGCAAGGAATATTTATAAAATTTAAATATTCAAGCAGAAGGCAGCATTAAAGCCATCTTGGTCAGTACCTTCTTATGAAACTTGGTCTGCTCAGTTCTCCAGAATTGTCTTAGCACTGCAGAGGGAGTGAAAGCTTGTTAACAAAGGGATATTAAGGATTTCTCTATGCCTACCGATCATGTAGCTGGCCAAAAGAACATACAAGATAAACGCATTGGCGGAAGTTATTAGTTAGATCATCTCCAGATTGACCTAGATGTATCTTCATTTATTCCAGGAATTCACTTACCTTTTCTTTGCCAGAACATTTTTCTATTATAAATGAATTAGCAATACATTAGTGAGGAGCACCATAGTAATATTAAAGCAAGGAGAGTTATAGCATAAATGTTTAAGAACACTGAATTCTGCTGATGGGTCATATGAGTTCCAAGTTTCCATGTATATGCAGAAAGGGGAAATACTCTCAATGTCTTCAAATATGTAAAGACAGCACATCTTGAAAGTTTTAGCCAAAGACGTTCGTCTGTAATTAATGGGAACCTTGAATGGGTCACATATATCTCAAAGGCACTTCGTAGAGTTTGATTGTAAGTTATCTCAATTGAGGCTGAAAATGTCCCACTGAAGCCTGAAAACAGGAAAAGCCCAATTTAAAGTCCTTTAATTTCTCCTGCACAGCATTGCAAAGCACTAATGAAAAATCATTTTCAATGGCCATTTTGGTGGGATCCTGCTATTGTTTCGGATTCAGACAGTTAAACGAAATCAACAGTAACCCAGTCGTCTTGAAAGAGGTAAAAATTGACAAAAGAAAAGTAAATAATTCACATCTTGCTGTGAATGAAAATAGTCTGAAGCCACAGTAATGAAGCCACATGCTCCTTTTCCAGTGTTAGCAGTTGTGGTCAATAAAGGGCCACAGCTAGTGAAGTGGTGTGTTCTTTCTCCAATGTTGGCAACTTCAGTCAATAAAGTATAATTGCAACCTGCCAAGAAGGCAGTGTGTCAAAGGGGTATTTAAGCAGAAACTTAGATGCTGGGCTGTTTGTGCAAAAATCGAGCACAGAGACTAATTATAAGTTTAGGAACTTTGAAAGTTTGAACATCGTCAACCTGCCATGTGAATGATTCACGCAGCTGGATCATGACAACTGCCATGGAAGAGCTCAATCAGAGGAGAGGAAGAGATGTCGATACCACAAAGAGGAGCATCGCACTTAGGCAGTCATTAGAGAGGACTGAGCAAGATGGACCATGTGCAAAATGGTTAAAATATCGTTTCACCTTATCTCCTTGAGAGATGCACAAGTGAAAACAAGACTGTTTTTTAAGTCAGAAATCAGGAATTCTGTTATTTTATGCCTGTGAAGCATTTAATCTGCCATCATCTAGTCTACTATTTTTTTAAAATGTCTTTTTAGTTGTAGGTAGATGCCTTTATTTTTTTTATTTTTATTTTTATTTTCTGAGGGGGCAAACAGAAAGGAAAAAGCTAGTACAGGAAATCAATTTCAAACTAACCTTAACTTATATTTAAGAACAATAAATTAACATTGGAACTTGAAAGGCTATTGTCTTTACTGAAGGAGAGGCTTAAATGAGTTTCAGATCATTTAAGGGCAGGGTATTTAGGGTAAGTTTCTGTATTCAACAATGTATTTGCGTGCTCTTCATTTTGCAAAGTAAACTGAAACTTATTTGAATGAAGGAAATTCATCAACTCTGAACTACTAGAAGATCTAGGTGCACCAAGTTATATATCAAAAGAAAGTATGAACAGAAACAACATGTATCCCATTTGTTTACAATAAAAATAAATTAAAATAAAAAAAAGAAAGTATGGATGTCAAATCTCTCTATTTTTATTTATTTATGTGGTGCCGAGGATCGAACCCAGTGCCTCACATGCGCTAGGCAAGTGCTCTACCACTGAGCCATCACCCCAGTCCCCTAGGCTACTGTTTAATTCCAACCTTTTTGACCCTCAAGGAAATATGATGTGATATCATAAAGAGATGTGAGCAAGATGCCCAGCCCACCTCACTGTGGATGGATAAATAGTATGTGGAGTAAAAGTGGAGCCAGTTCTACTGATGATAGACATTTTGATAATCATAATCATCCCAAGTTGGGACTCCATCAAGGGCTTCAGGAGAGTCACTCTGTGCCTTTTCCTGGCAGCCTCACTTTTGAGGCTGAAAAGAACGTTGCATCTGCCTTTCTGAGCTCTGCCCTATTCTGAGAACCAGGAGATTTCCCTTGGTAAGTGTTTCATTCAAAGAATACATTTGGCTTCTAATAGCACACAATCAAGGATATGGAAGGATGAATGGACTAGTTTGTAGCATAGAATAAATAAAGTAACGCCAGGATCACTTTCTTCTTTGTAACTTAGCATTTCATTGGCAAGATTGCACTCATCACCCTAGCACTTCCATGGAGAAATCTCAATTTCCCTCCATGTCATTTTTCTGATAAATTGGGCCCTGGTCTATAGTGATTGCTGCTTTGGAGAGGAAATTTTTATTTATAACAAAAACCAATTGGACGTGTTTTAGTATAAAGCCAAAAACCTGTTGCACTTTTTAAAAAAATCACAATTTGTTTCAGGTAATTAAAAGCATGACCACATGGAACTCTAGACAGGTAATATCAGTGACTAACTTAACTAGATGATACCTAACAAGGTCTGCTTGCTGTCATGGGCACAGCCAAGGATCACTCAAATCCCTCCACACCATTTCCTCTGAAATTGGCTGGATTGGCACATTGGCAAACAGCACTTGTGTCTTATTGGATCATATAGATGAAATTTCAATTGAACATAATTCTTCTTTTTTTCATATTAAAGAATACAAGCCTCATAATTATCAAATGACTGTGCTTTTAGTGAAACTTTAAATTCTTTATTGTATTTCCTATTACTGGTTTTATTGATAAAGACCTAAAGTCAAGTTTTGAATGAAAACTCTTTATGGTTTGACTTCTTTCTCTGTCACAATGTAAAATGCCAATCAATGGAAGAATCAAAGGCAGGCTTAAGTTTTGAGGTAATGCATGGTGACCTGTAACTCTTTAAATCTGAACAGACATTAGAAAAATGCATGAACTAGTAACACCTGCAGCCCAATTAGAAGGTAACATCGAATCAGGATTTAAGAAGGCATGGGAAAAGGCTTTGGAATTTTGAGAACATGAAATTGATTTTTATTAAGATTGATCTATGTACCTAGTATTCTGCATCTCCTTTTTAGAAAACTTTGTAGAATGGTGTCCCAGTGTCCTTCCATTTTAATATGTCAACATCAGCACCCCCATTTACAAATGCCATTTCAGGTTCCCATTGGTAATGCTTTGGGGGAGTTTTGCAGTGATCCACATGAAATAGCAGCCTCTTTGAAATCTAGACTTCTGTAGTCTTTTCAACTGATTGTCCAGACCAATTATTTGTTCATGTCTTTAAACCGCTGTCTACTTTAAAATGCACAGTACATAGTCACAGTACGCTGTGTCTTAGCAAGATTGGAATCACAGATGCAGTCACATGCTCTCTTCCCTTAGCTGTACAACTAACTTCAGTCACAGAACAGAAATAAGTCACTTTAGTGCCCAGGACTAGAGGTCCTCATTGCACTTTCCCTTACCTCTATAGTTTCTGCAGCAAAGCTGGTTTCTCAAGTGTTGATCAGAATCTGCATCTACCAAAATGAACCTTAGAAGATTAACTTGTTTATTATTTTAATTCCCATCCTGTCTATCCAGCTTATCTGTGTCTGCCTCTTCTGATGTCATTTTATCTCAGAAAACCGCACATCCTCTCAACAAGTCATTTTCCAAGGGCATGATTTATTTCTAAGTGTCTAAATTAGATCAGTCGGGGTTTTTTTTCAATAATCTACAATACCCCCAGCTTAAAAAACAATGCTTGTGCTGAGTACTTCAATTTAGAAATGCAAATGATATTGAAACTCCTCCTTTCCTAAGGGTAAAAAGATATTAACCACCCACTTGTTTATTGGCTCTAGTTAATAGCTACAGTAAGTGAACATGACAAATAGCAACAAATGTCACTGTTTTAACATTTTTATATAAAGAAAACTGGCATGTTAAACCAGAATCCCCACTAAACTAACTCATGTCAGACACATACTCCTCAGAAGCAAAATACTTTGAGCATATTCTAATGGTTCTAACTTTTAAGTAGATAAAAACACCTACTCTTATTCTAGTCTTCACTGTTTACTAGTTGCATAACTTTGAACCAGGTATTTGACCCCTTTTTCTTCAGTTTCCAGGGATAGAATAGGCAGTTCCAAAAACAGTTTCAAGTTTTAAAGGAGATAGTATATATAATGCAGTGTTTTGAAAACTGCAAAGTACTTTGAAGAACAATTTACTTTGTTTTTGTTTATTTCAGCCCTTGGACATATTTACTAATTATGTTGCCATGGAAAATTTTCATCCTCCTATCTTCCATTTTCTGGAAAAATAGATAAATAAACAAAAAAAGACTTTCTTGAATCTTGGTTCTATGCTTAGTCACTGTGCTATTTTTCTGTATAACTTAATCAGTTTTTAAAAGAATAGTCCTCAGATATTCACTGAAACATCTCTGAAATGACCCCATAAATCCTAGATCAAATCAACTCCTCTCAAATTCCCCCAAATCAGCCTTAGCCTTTGACTCGAGTGACCACACTAGTCCTTTGACTTCCTTTATTCTGAAACTGCACATTTTAATCATTCACCCGTCCATGCATTCATTCATTCACTCCATTCATTCATTCAAACACGCTCATTCATCCAGTGGCGTTACCCCTCCCTGTGGTTAGGCACTCTCTGGAGGCATTGAGGTTATGGCGGTGAAGGTGAGCACAGCAGGAGGAATCCCTGCCCACCCCTCATAGTGCTTCTGGACCAGGGGAAGCAGATAGTGAACGCACTGAGACTGGAAGATGCTGCCTGAGTATTGGCATTGGCTGCTGCCCGCCTCTAACACATGGGTCCTGCTGCTGACCACAGGGAGAATGTGGAAGGTAGTACAGTCAAGAACACACAGTCATTGCCTTCAACATTTCATTTGGAGTCCCTCTGGCCCCTGCTGTTTCTCCTTCCTTCAAAAAAATATATGTATATTTTAGGGGCTGGGTTGTGGCTCAGTGGTAGAGCACTTGCTCAGCATGTGTGAGGCACTGGGTTTGATCCTCAGCACCACATATAAATAAATAAATAAAATAAAGGTCCTGTGACAACTAAAAAAATTTTTAAAAAACATTATAAGGTATTTGGTCCTTGTCATCCTTTTCTCCCTTTAAGTCTTAGAAGATTTTTTTTTTTTTTAGAATTACTAAAACAACTTCCACTGCTACATTAAACCTCTATGACCCGTCAGTACGCTTAGGTCCTATGTCTGAAAAGCCGGATCTCTGGCACATTAAAAGCACTAATTTCCTTTACATTATGATAAGTGATGGCAATAACATATGTAATTTATTTTCTTTATGTTTAAAGGAGTATTTCTGTATATATTTGTCTAACTTGACATTTTAAAACTCCAATTTTGATAATAGCAAGTCTCTTAAAAGAGAAGAAAAATTTACCAATAATACCACTCCACTAAACAACATATCTATTTAGATTTTTTCAATTCACTTTTAGTCTTTGTCCATAAGTCCCAAAATACTATAAAAATTTTTGCTACTTCAAATAGTACTTCATATTTTTTGTTTGTATCCTCCCTAAAATAATTTTGAAAATTTACATTTGTTCAAGAACCTTTGGTAAATTGTTTATTGTATTTGGTTTATTGTATTTGGTAAATGTGTTTATTGTAAATTTAGTTACAATAATGTATTTTATGCAATATTATAAATACCTATAGCTAAGATAAATCATTATATTACTCCTTTACATGTGTTCATTGACATAAAAATCTAAATATTTTAGCAATGTGTAATCCATTATTGTCCATTTAAGAATGCATAAACGAATTTTTCTTTAACAGTTATTTTCCTTTCTCCTGAACATGTATTTCCATCTTAATTTCCCTACAGAAATCTGTGCTAATATAGTACATGCTTATCCTTCAAAAGCTTAACAACCCCACTATCATTTCTGCAAACAAAAGCATGTGTGTAATGTAAGAACATACATTTTTTTTAATGACTACAACCGTAACCTCCAAGTGCTAACCTCTTCTGTGGGATTGAGCTATCGCTGCAATTATTATGAATACTAAATGGATCATGCAAATACATTCTTTCATAATTACAAAGTTCAAAAGTAAAGTCATTTTGCAAATTCTTTCCTTAGTGAAATGATAGTATTTCCCCACAAATTAGTTTGCAAATCTTAGGATGATGATTACTTAGGGACAGAGTAGTTCTATATCACTTCTATTCCTTTTTATGTTTACTGAGTATGTACTGAGAGACATTATTCAAATAAATGGTTAGCTTGTCATAAAAGAGTCATTATTATAGGAATGTCACTCAATTATTTGAATGTCTTCCAAGCTGTAGGCCAAATATAACATAATAACTATCTTCAAAACTTATTTTTAATAAGCTAACAGCTGATGGTTTGAATTGGTCCTTTTTTAATTTTGCGAGTAGTAAAGAAATTAAGATCTATCTGCTTTACAGAGGATGCTAGGCATTAAAATAATTCACTTCTCTATAGAGAAAATAATATTTGGAATTATTCTTAGCATTCCACCCCAATTTCTGTTTCTCAGGTATGTACATTCTGGCATTGTGCCTCATTCAGGATGGGTAAGAAGGATATCATTCTTTTTTTCCTGATGGACATAATACCTTTATTTTATTTATTTATTTTTATGCAGTGCTGAGAATCCAACCCAGTGCCTCACACATGCTAGGCAAGTGCCCTACCACTGAGCCACAATCCCAGGCCCTTTCTGTGACTTTTGACAGTGAAATGGGTGACTTTAATAGTAGGCTCAGGTTTCTATTGGTTTTAGGAAAGAATTCATATAGAAGATGAAGATATAGAAATGGATCCACTTAAGATGATCTCTGCTCACGTAGTCCCTGGGAGGCCTCATGCATCCTACTCAAAGGAAACATGTCTCCATATAGCAACTGGGTGGCAGCCTGAGATCTACCATCTGTGGGCAGAGTATGGACAGGAGAGTCCATTCTCTCATGTTCAGGGTCATGCATATTTCCTGAAGGGCCATGGAGAAGAAAGTACCCTTTTTCAAGTACAGATTTACATGGCATTAATGCTGAGGATCACTGCCTGTAACACACCTATTTCTGACCAAAGGCAAAGGAGTTCAGTTGGCATTGCTATAGGAATTGCTATTACATATGTTGATAGAAATTTTCAGAAGAAATAAAGCTCTATAGAGTTCTCTCAATTCATTTTCCCTGTAGCACAGTAAACAGCATTTGAATCATTTAAAATATCTTCAAAGCCTGCAAAAACAAACCAAAATTGAAGGTCAAATAATCTGTGTGCATTATAAAAGAAAATGTGTTTTCTGTAAGGCAAACACATTAGACTAACACAGCTCTCCTGATATAATCTGGGGAAAAAGTTTAAAAGTGAATGCCAGTGAAAATTTAGAAAGTAAACCTTAAAGCTTCCTTCAAAAGATTAATTTAATTGTTCTTAGTACAATAATTACATTTGATATTTTTCTACTTTAGACAGATTAGCATCAGAAGGCCCAGGATAATGGAAATACTGACCAAAATATACTGTAAAACCCAGTCGTTACCTGTATTTAAGATTTTTTCCCTATGAACAAGGTAGGGTTCCTCTGTAATAGAATTAACTCTTGTAAGGTTTAGAAGTTTAATTTAGTGTCCTGAAAGGTAAATTTTATAATATGTGGCACATTTAACTACCAAATGATGATACATATGTAGTCGAGAGGACAACTCCTCCTGTGTTAGCACTTCCATGACAATAGGTAGTAAACTAATTGTACCATTAGTATTTTATGCTAGGTAAATTATGCAGTATTAGTTGTTTAAGCATAACAAACTCCTTGGGAACATTTTAAATTATATTTTTAGTAATCTGTAGGACCTACGACAATGTGGAAAATGTCTATAGAACTTGATAAAATTATGCTTAATATTTCATTTGAACTTTGACCTACAACTTAAGCAGTGGCTTTATAGAATTATTTTTAAATATGGAAATTAATGATGGATGATGGTCCTGAAATTGGCATTGTGAATTGAAATAACATCATTCTAATAGGATTTTTCATAGGAAAGTGGTCCCAGGGGAGATATATTCCTAACAAGGGCTCAGTGGCTACAATAGAGATGGATAAGAGCATCATATCTTTAACACCTACAAATGATAAAGTTTTCTAAAATGTTTATGAATCAATTTAGAAATCTGTCACATAAAAATTATATTTATTGGTATAATATGCAATAAGCATTCTCAGTTAAATTCTCTACAGTTCCTTTCTTTTTACTTATAGTGGTCTTAACATGTGCATCAGGACCACTTAATCTAGAGGGCCTCCTTGGGGAAAAATTGAGGGAATGTTGGAGAAGACTTCAAGAAAATCTAATGTCATCATTTGGAAAATAATTACTATAAGGCAGTTACTTTTTTCTACCTCAAATATTCTATACTTAACAAATGAAATTGTTCATCCTTCAAAGTATATCCCTTATGATACTGGAGAATTATACAAGGAACTCTGCATTAGTTGGAGAAGCAATCTTTAATAGTACCTTGATGCAGGAAAATGAGATGCATCCTGTGTAGCTCCCTTTCACAAATTCTCCCTGCAATTCCTTTTATAAAATCTTGCATAATAATTCTACATAGGCTCTTCACATGTTGCCCTTGGAAGATGTTTAGTTAAGATAAAACTATCAAGAATGTTAAATTGCTGAAGACTCCAAGGATGGTAGTTTCTCCTTGGTCTTCATATCCCATCTCAAATTCTATTCCCATTCTTCTGGAATTTTCAGCTGTGAGAATTTCTCATGGTGTGTTTCCCACTGGTCTATTACAATGAAATTGGGTTCTTCACTATCTCCATGTTTCTCAGTCATTATAAAAATAATTAACAGATAGACAGTACTAACAAAAATTTTCTATCCATTTATTGTACATTGGAGATTACCCAGACACCATAATGTGGTGTTTGTCTGTTCCTTCATGTATCAGATATTTTTTAATATTATTCACCTCCTATCATATGTCAGTCACTTTTACTAAGCATTTGAGGTTGCTTCTGTATGATTGCTTTGTTTTTATGTCCTTGAAAATGCCACACCCCCTTACTTTAGAATCAGATTGTGAATACCTAGACAGATAGAAGTTTGTTAATATTACTCTACCGAGGCTGGAAATTCATAGCATTTGCAAAACGGATTCTCAATTCAGTGACTCATATTTAAAGGCGCTGCTAAAAAGTTTCTTCTAAATGAAGTAATTTTTAAGCTATAATTTCTAACTGAGGGAGACAGTTATTCCCTGATGAGACACTTAGGGATCTTGTTTCATATTCTGTGCTCACGTTTTGAAAATTTACAATTGGGTAAGGTTCTGAATGTCAAGCAGACTGCCCAAATAAAAAGCAATTTCACCAAGACCTCATTATTGTACAGTAAGGTAAAATTGAAATGATGTTGTGTTCTATTGGGTAAACACATTAGAAAGTCCTCTGAAATATGTATTTAACTAGCAGAAAAAGCTATTTCATTCTAATGGATGAAAAAATATTCATCCTTGTGTGTGTGCACGCATGTGTGCGTATAATTTATTTAAGTGCTATTTGGAACTATTCCAGTTTATCGAGTGAATAATAACACACATTTACTGACTTCTGTGGCAGTTTTATTTATGTTTTAAGGAATACACACATTTACTGACTTCTGTGGCAGTTTTATTTATGTTTTAAGGAATACAATCAAATATAGAAATTGAATGGAGGTAACATTGAATTTGTGACATAATCTGACAGATATTAACATAGATTGGCAAGAATTGACATAGAACTCAACTTATTTCCCACGTCTTAGATTTGTTTTGAAATGTTCCATAGCATTGATGTCACTTAAACTTGGCTTTGGAAATTCTGCAGTTATGGTTATTAAGTATGCAAATTATGTCCATTCCTTTTCTCCCATACCCAGAAAGCTCAGTCATCACTTCATGACT
This sequence comes from Sciurus carolinensis, assembly GCF_902686445.1. Classification (NCBI taxonomy): domain Eukaryota; kingdom Metazoa; phylum Chordata; class Mammalia; order Rodentia; family Sciuridae; genus Sciurus; species Sciurus carolinensis. The sequence continues at coordinate 16,267,902 of NC_062217.1, read as the reverse complement.
TGCAAATGCTTCATAAGCCTTGTGCTTTTTAGGGTGGTTTCTGGTTAATAAGTAAATTAATATTTTTTAAGTGGACTGAATTTTTATCACACTGGCGCTATAAACATTTGTCATCCGTGTAGAGAACATTTTTCCTTCTGGCTCTGATTTACAATTCATAATTGTTTCCTGTCTTATTCTTGTTCACTCTCAATGATACAAGATGAAGAGAAGATAGTTTTGGAGCATGCATATTTTAATCAGTATTCAAAATAAATAGAAGGCCTAAAGCTTTAACGTGTGCGCGCATGGAAATTCATCTCTTCCAAACCATTAGCAACCATTGAAATAATGAGTGACTTCTTGAGAGTGACAGTATTAATTATTATTCAGGTTGTGCACATCCAATAGATTTTGATAATCTCATAATTCAAATATTTCTTAAGTAGTTTTTTTTTTTTTTTTAACTACATGCCTAAATACAGTCTTTTGTATAGCTAGTTCTGAAATTCCTTTTTTTGGATTCTGGGCATAGAATCTGGCCTTGTTCGTGGTAAGCACATACTCTATCCCTGAACTGTATCCCCAGCCCTGAATTCCTATTTTGCTCATAAACATGGCAGTAGGAATTCATCTGTTAAAGGTTCATCTCTCTTTTTCAAATAGTTTTCTTGAGATACACTTTACCAACCATAAAGCTTGCTCACCTTAAGTGAAGATGTGAAGAGTTTTTAGCATATTTACAGGACTGACTACCATCACTGCTTCCTTAATCTAATTTTAGGACATTTCCATCATGGAAAAGGTAAACTTTGTACCCATTAGCAGTTGCTCTCCAACCCCACCCCTGCTCCCACCCCTTCTTCACTTCAGCTCATGGTAACCACCACCAATTTTCTGTTCCTATGGATCTGCCTATTCTAGACATTGTAAACAGAATCCTATGGGATTTTCTGTGATAGACTTCCATCAACTCAGTATGATGCTTTCAAATTCCTCCTTGGTGCAGCATGTATCAGAATTTCATTCCTTTGAGTTGTACAGTTATACCACATTGTGCTGATCTGTTAATCAGCTGATGGACAATTTGTTTCCAGTTTGGGATTATTAGAGAGTGGTGCTTTTATAAATATTTATGTACAAGTTTTTTTGTGTTCTATGATTTCATTTCTTTGGGCATGTAATAAGGAGTAAATGGCTGAATTGTGTGGTTGTCCTATGTTTAACCTTCAGAGGAATCAGAAAGTGATTTCCCCAAGTCAATACACCCTTCTGTATTCCCTTAGTAATATTTCAGGGTTCCAATTTCTCTACATCTGTACCATACTATGTTATTACCAGTCGTATTGTTTAGTCATTGTAGTGGTATGAAGAGTATCTGATTTTAATTTGCATTTCCCCAAAAACTAATAATATTGAGCATCTTTTCATGAGTCTATTAGCCTTTTACATATCATCTTTGGAAAAATATCTATTCAAGTCCTTTGCTGACTTTTTATTGAGTTGGTTATCTTTTCTGTGTCAAGTAGAGGTAGAGGAGACAGTATTATACATACATATATATATATATATATGAAATACTAGACCTTTATCAGATATATGACTTGTAAATATTCTCGCCTATCTACTTTCTCCTTGTACTTCCTTGATAATGTCCTTTGAAGCACACATACAAAAAGAATTTATGAAGTTCAAATCATCAAATCATCTATTTTTTCTTGTTTTTTTGTGTGTGTGTGTGTGTTTTTTTTTTTGTTTTGTTTTGTTTTTTCTGGTGGTGCTGGGGATTTGAACCCAGGGCCTTGTGTATGCAAGGCAAGCACTCTACCAACTGAGCTATATCCCCAGCCCCCATCTATTTTTTCTTGTAGTATTATCTAAAATTCCATTGCCAAACCCAAGATCATGAAGATTCACCCCATGTTTCTTGTAAGATTTTTATAACTCTTGTTCTCACATATAAATCATGGATCCATTTTGAGTTAGGGTCCACTTTCATTCTTTCGCATGTGGAATCCAGTTGTCCCGGTACAATTTGTTGACAAGACTATTCTTTCCCCATTGAATGAATGGTCTTTGCACTTTTTTGAAAATCAATTAGACTTAAGTGTATGGATTCACTTCTTGTTTGTAAGTTCTGATTCACTGATCTATATATCTATACTTATTCCAGTACCAATGTGGTATTGTATAAACACAAGACATGAGATCTATTCTCTTAAAAATTTCATGTTATAATATCATTAACTATATATGTACATTGTTGTACAGCACATCTCTAGAATATTTTTATTGTACACAACTGAATTTCTACATCCATTGAATAGCAACTTCCCATTTTCCCCACCCCCAAGTTAATCTTCTTTAGATATTCCCTATAAGTGTAATCACATTGTATTTTTCCTTCAATGGCAAACTTATTTCATTAAGCATAATGTCTTCAAGTTAATCCATATTACAGCTTATTACAAGATTTCCTTCTTTTCTGAGACTAAAACAATATTCCATTTATGCATTTATTAATCATCCAACCATGGAAGTTAGGTTGTTCTTATCTCTTAGCCTTTGCAAATAAGACTGCAGTGAACATAGAAAGGCAAATATCTGTTTCAGAACCTGTTTTAAATTCTTTTGGATAAGTACCCAGAAGTGGCTTTGTAGATAATGCCAGCAGTTTGACTACTTCATTTTTAAAGTGAGTTATGAAATCAGTAAGTGTGAGTTTCCAATTTTTTTTTCTACTTTTTCAAGATTGTTTTGACTGTTTGGGCCCCTTATAATTCCATGTGAATTTGAGTATCACTTTTTCCATATCTTCAGGGAAAAATTGTTAGAATTTTGAAAGAGATGGTAAATTAATCTATAGATTTATTCTTTTGAGTAATATTAATACAATATTAAATCTTCTAATCCATGAACATGAAACATCTTTCCATTTATTTGGGTCTTTTATAATTCCTTTCAACAATGTTTTATAATTTTAAGAAAAGAGTTAAATTATTCTTAGATATCTATTATTTTAGATACTAAGGGAATGGATTTCTTAATTCCCTTTTCAGATTGTTCATTGCTGTATATCAAAATCCAATAGGTCTTATGTGTTGATATGTGTTGATATGGACACATTCGTGAGCTCTTATGGTTTTTGTTTGTTGTGTCTGGATTCTTTGGGATTTTATGTACATAGGCTCATGTTGTCTGGGATCAGAGATAGTTTTAATTCTTCTTCTCCAATGTGAATTCCTGCTATTTTTTCTTACCTAATGACTGGCTAGAATTTCAACATGAAGTTGAGTAACCATGGAGAACCCAGAGCTGTTTGTCACATCCTGAACGCAGGGAGGGATCTTTCAGTTTTTCAGAGTGTGATGCTAATTGTGGTTTTCATAAGTGGTGTTTATCATATTTAGAAAATTCCTTTTTATTCCTTATTGTATGTTTTTATCATGAAAGTGTGTTGGGTTTTGTCAAATGTCTTTTCTGCTAGAAAACAAAAAAAAGTTACTTATTTCTTCTTTTTTTTTGATAGTCTAGCCATATATGTTTTTCCCCCTTTGTTCTATTAATATGATATATTCATCAGTTTTTCTTCTTTTGATCTACCTTTGCTTTCCTGAAATAAATCCTAGTTAGTTATGGAGTATAATCTTTCTAATATGCTGCTACACTTGCCATGCTAGTATTTGGTTGAGGATTCTTTCATCTACATTTATAAGATGTTTTGGTCCATAGATTGCTTTCCTTATTCTTTTTCTACCTTTGGTATCAGGTAGTTGGCCTCTTAGATTGAGCAAGGGAGTGTTCCCTCATCTTCTGTCTTCAAATGCTTCAAGAAGGTTGTTGGACAATTTTTCTTTAATGCTTGGTAAATTTACCAGGGAAGCCATCTAGCCCAGACATTTATTTTCTGTTTTTCAGCTTTTTTATGGGGGGAGAGAGGATATTTCTTTACTTTCTTTTCTTTTTTTTTTTTTTTTTTTTTTTTTTGCGGTGCTGGGGATTGAACCCAGGGCCTTGTGCTTGCAAGGCAAGCACTCTACCCACTGAGCTATATCCCATCCCAGGATACTTTTTTTCTGACTCAGTCTCTTTATTGGTTATACATCCATTTGTATTTTTCATCACTTCCTTGTTCAGTCTTGTAGGTCGTGTCTCTAGGAATTTGTCCACTTCATCAAGGTCTTCTAATTTGTTGGCATATGCATGATGTTCCCACAAACTAGGTTGCTCAAAGCAACAGAAGTTAATTAACTCCTAGTTCAGATGGTCAGAAGTCAGAGATAAAGGTCAGGAGCCCAAATGTTGGAATCAGGGCATTTTCTTGTGGCTGCTTGGAGGGAGACACGGTTCATGCCTCCTTCCCAGCGTCTGGCAGGTGACCCCCTGGGTGTCCCTGCTTGAGAGGCATCACTCCAGCCTCTGCCTCCATCCCACCTCACCTTCTTCCGTGTCCCCATGTCCTTTTTGGTCTAAGGATATTAATTAGATGTTGGTCCTTTAATCAAGTATGGTTTTATCTCAACCTCACTTTATTTATATCTACAAAGACTCTATTTTCAAAAAAGGTCACATTTGTAGGTTCTGGGTGGGTCCACATTTTGGGGACATGCTATTCTACTCCCTACAGCATGTAATTGTCCATAGTATTTTTATATCATCAGTTTTTAAATCTATGTAAGGTTGGTAGATATGTCTTCATTTTCATCTCCAATTTTAGTCACTTATTTCTTTCCCTATTTTTTTTGTTAATCTACTTAAAGGTTTATCAATTTTATTGATCTTTTCAAAGAAACAGCTGATGATTTCATTGAAATTCTCTGTTGGGTCTTTGCTTTTTAAAATTATCATCCATTTACTTCCTTCTGTTAACTTTGGGTTAGCGTTCTTCTCTTTCTTCTTTTCATCCGTTCATTTTTAATTATACATAATATTGGGGCTCATTCTGACATAATCATACAAGCATGATAGTTTGCACCAATTCAGTCCCCAGTACTTCCCCTTTCCTTCTTTCCTGCCTCTTCCCTTTTCCCTTTCCTCTATTCTACTCATTCTTTCTTCTATTTATTTGTTTTTTTAAAACTGGTGTTGTGTGGATATGTGTAAAGGTGAGACTCACTGTGGTATATTCATATATGTACATAGCAAAGTTTCATCAGGTTAATTCCACAGTTCTTCCCTTTTTCTGTCCCCCTCCCCGCCTCAGGTCCCTTCCTCTACTCCACTGATCACTTTTCATGGCACAGTACCCGCTCCCCACCACTTTTTCTTTTCTTTCTTCCCCTCCTTACTTTGGTCTAGCTTCTGCATATCAGAGAAAACATTCAACCTTTGATTTCTGGTGGTCTCCAGTTCCTTCCCTATCTCTCACTCAGCACCCTGCTTGCTTTCCTTTGCTGCTTCCTTGAGGTATAATGTTAGATCAAGGATTCAAGATCTTTCTTCTCTTTCCATGTAGGCATTATGGCTAGATATTTTAGCATGTTGTATTTTCATTTTCATGCATCTAGGGGATTTCTAAGTTCCCTAGTGATTTATTCTTCAACCTACTGGTTGTATAAGATCTTATGGTTTAGTTTTCACATATTTGTGAATCTTATAGTTTTCTCCTATTATCGATTCCTACCTTCAATCCCACTGTGGTCAGACAAAAATACTCTGATTGCAATGTTTTTAAATTCCTTAAGACGTGAACTTCAGCAGTGCCTTCTAAGCTTAAACTTAGCAGCAGTCTTTTCTTGAGTAAGTACTCGCCTGGCTGCTGGAAGATTTTAGTATGTTCCAGAGCTCCGAGAAGTTGATTCTGTTATCTTGTGTGCTAGCTTAATAATCTGTCCAGTGAAGAGGCCTGCTAGGCCCTGCCCTTCCATTACTGTGCTACGCCCCATCTTCATGCACAGCTTCCTTCAGAAGCCGTGCCTGCCAGCCCCTGTGTCCCAGTTCTGAGCTAGTGTCCTTTCATGAGTCCCCTTATGCTACACACCCCTGGCCCCTAGGTGTAAAGCTTTACATCCCCACGAGCTTACTACGAAGTCTATTTACAGGTTACTGATTGTTAAAGAATTATAATTAAAATTACTCAACATGAAAACTAACTTGAATGTACTTTAATCATACTTGAGGCTCCAGAAAACCCTTCAGGATCTGACAATAAATATAAAGATCATGAACAGAAATGTCTCATTATTTAATATAACCGTCCATTGAAAAGTTTGGGAGATGACATCAGCTCTTACCTGAAATCACAGTGAGAATTTATTCTAGGTAAATAATTCGCTTACACTGACTTGTTTATCCTTTGAGAGCGAAAGACAGATGTGTTTATTTGTTTTAGTCATATGCCTCCCATGCCAGCGAGCACTTTCTAGGTGTATGTGCCCTGTGTGTACATACAGATTTACGACTTTCCTGTGATTTTTAGTATTTTAAGAGACGGTCTTGTTTTTACCCTTGCTAGGAATTGCTAATGTGAGCACCAGTGCATGAATATTGGTCCAGATACAGAAACCTCCACTATATGAGAAGCCTGAAATGAATTACTATTACAAGGCTAAGGATATGCCATGCTTCAAATCCCACTTATAAAACATAAGAATTATTTGCTATAACGTTTTGACATACCTGACTAACCAGGTAGATAAGCTTTTGTCCTATCTCCCAGTGTGGCTTTATTGTGCTCTTTCTGTATGCCTGGTCATATTCCACTGCACCAGGCTCTAACCTTCATAAATAAATAAATAAATAGATAAGTAAATAAGTAAATGAACTGTGTTAGCACAGCCATGAGGTTTCAAAGTAAGAGCTCAGGTATTTTTATGTTATTTACTTTTCAGTTATTTTACAAAATTGTATTATCGTATTAATTATGATAGTAAATATAAAATGTAAATATTAATTTGATATTTATAAATATAAATGTTTATAAATATATTAAATATAAATTGATAACTTATAAGCAATTGGTTATACCCAAACAGAATCAGAAGTTAAAATAGGACTAACCCCAAAATGTCAGGAATCTCACTCAGAAATCTACATAGAAATCTCACTCAGTTGACTCAAAACCTTGTGTCCTCTTCCCAAGAGTGGTATGGGGGCATGGTGACCACTGACTGTTTGCTTTTTTTTTCTTCTAATGTTGCACATTCTTGGTAAAGGATTGTGAAAGGTAATGAACAGCATGTGGATGTCAGGTGAGAGCTCAAATAAGAGCAAAGTAAATCATCATAAATGTATTATTTCATGCAAGTGTATTTCCCAGTCTACCTTGAATATCTGGGAAGCCACAGCTACATTTTTCAAACATAAACAGAAATTCACAACACCCGCTAAAAGGATCATTTCAACACTTTATTTCCTCAAAAGGGATTATATTCTTTGTTGTTGCTGAAAGAACAAATTTTCTTCAGTAAGAAATTTTTTTCTACTGGTTCATAAAATCCACAAATTTGTAACTATGTTTGAGATATTATTATCTATTAAAATTTGTGTGTGAGTTTTTAGAACTCATTTATTTTCTGTCAGTTTTCCTAAATGCACAGACATTTAATATTTCAGACTTTTCGAAATTTTGCATATTGTCGGACAACCTGCTAGTGAATGATTTGTGGTCTGATGTTCATTAGAGCCCATGCAGGTTAGAATGCTGGTAGGCATTATCCAGAGAAAAATCACAATAAGATTCAAATAGATGACATATCTATAGGAATGACTAAAATTAAAAAAAAAAAAAGTGATCATTCAAATACTGACAAGGATGTAGAAAAAAACTGGAACTTTCACATGTCACTGGTGGAAATGTAAACTGATACAGACACTCGAGAAAATAGTTGAGCGTTTCTTATAAAATGATGTGAACTATCATTAATACTCTTTAGTACTTATCCTAAAAAATGAAGGCTTAGGTTCATACAAAAACCTGTACATGAATGTTCGTAGCAATTTTATGCCCACTAACAAAGTACTAGAAACAACCCAGTTATCTTTCAGTGGGTGAATATCTGGATATCCAAACAATGAAATACTATTCAGCAATAAAAAAGGATGTACTATTAATGAATGAAACAGCTTGGGTGAACCTCAAGGGCATTATGCTTAGTGAGGAAACAAAGCCAAGGTCAAATGTTACATACCAAATTGTTCCATTTACATAGCATTCTTGAAATGACAAAAATCACAGAGATGAGAAATAGATTGGTGACTGCCAGGTGACAGGGAGAGAGAATGAGGTAGCGGTGGCACAATAGAGTTCTTTAGTACTCATAGAATGCTTATGTATGTTGATGGTGGTGACATGAATCTGCACGTGGGATAAAACTGCACAGAACTGTGTGCACACACACACATGCACACTCTTAAAAAATGAAAATTCTTTGATCTCTGGATTGGTGAGCAGCAATGTAATAATGTCCCTTCCTTCAACTTGACACCGTAGTACACCTGGGTAAGATCTTACCATTGAAGGAACATGCGACAAGGACACCCACGACTCTACTATTTCTTTAGATTCATGTGTATGTGAATTTCAAAATAAAACAATTTTTAAATAGTAGTTTCAGTCCAATCATAAAATGCTATTAAAAATAGAAGTAACCCTTCACATAATTGGCATTTAAAAGAGTCTTCCCCTCAGAAGCTTGCTTCTAAATGTCTTCAGTTTGAAGTGATAATTTTTAAATTTTAATTCAGGCATGCAGTCGTGTAAGCTCAAAAAACGCCTTGTGTGAACATGAAAGCTTCGACTCCGATCCCCCTCGCTCTGTTTTCTTCTTCTTCAAATGCCCTTTATTTGACCAAGAAGGATGTCATTTCCAAAAGTGCTCAGAGACCCACACTTAACTTCAACAACATTTTTCTCTTAGATTATTAAGGCTGCTCAATTTTCTCTGTTGGTTGCTACTCTGACTTGGAGACTCTTCTGAAATGTCAGACTGAGAAAATTGTACTGGTTCCAATATAATTTTAAAAAAATAACAAAGCTTTGGAATTAATCCAACCAATAGTCTGCAGTTGAATACTAAGATGTATAAAGCCATCTTGTCTTTTTTTTTTTTCTAGTTTTCATTTTTGTTAGTGTGACCAAAAGATTGGAGAACTTAATAGGTCGATCAAAAAGCACTTATGGAGTTGCAGGCTTATATGACCTTCGCATCATGCTGGGTGATAAAGGTTATAATGATGAACAGGACAGGACAGGCTGCCTGGAGAGCTCCAATCTGCACCCCCAATATTGACAAGTGTTCCAGGTTTATAGTGAGAAGAAGTGAGGCAACATGCAATACCAATGGCGAGAAAGTAAGAAACCCAGCAGTCAAAGGAGAAGATTGCTTAGTCAGTTGGTGGGAAAACCAGGTGGAGATAAGCCTACGGACCAGGTGGGAAATTTCAGGGCTATGGAAAACAAAACTCTGTGTAATGAAATCTTACAAGGAAAGCTTGTAAGACCGCAACTATGCCAAACTAGAAAAACGGTACGAATTTGATGAGTATATAGTCATACAGAATTTTTCTTTTGAAGTTTTGTTGCTTGCTTGGGATGTATGTGGATCAAAGAAAAATTTTAAACAATTCTGCTCGGTTGTGGATAAAATTTGGCAGTCTCAATAAAAGAGCCAATCCCAAGAAGATGAAGTGATGGCACTAATGTGGCCCAAAAGAAAAGTCACCAGATTCCCCACTTCTGTTCCACTATTTGGCATTTTTATGTTGTTATTGAAATATTAAGTTTTAGAATTAATGAATATGAGGCCATTTTCTAAATACCTTTGTAAAGAAATGCCAATTTCATTTTACTTCTTTGACTTAGGCTACTTAATGCATTTTCTTTTCTTGATACTGTTGATTATCTTTTATTCAAGTCAATATTAAATTAACAGCCAAGGTAAAAACCAAGAGGATATTAATCTGGAAGAAATAATAAATGAACTGATCATTAAAAATAAAATGGATTCGTGGATGGACAGAAGGAAGATAAGTCATTCAATTTAGGAGTGGGTATATGGCTGTTGAGTATAAAAGTCTTTCAACTTTTCTGTATGTTTAAATATTTTCATAAAATTTTTGAAGAAAATGCAAAAAAGAAAAAAAAAACCTCAGAAGAACAACTAGAAATTTTGGTGCCTAAATCAATCAATAAATAATTGACTTCATTTCCTGAAATACTGTCCTAGGAGTGGTGTTAGTGTACAGTGTAAAATTAAGAGAAAAACAGAACCAAAGGCTTGCATTAAAAATCTCCAGGTTTCATTTCTACATGAAGAAGAGTATGTTGGGGAGTAGTTACTGTAATTAGAAGTGTCTCTCAGACTGGGGAGATAGCTCAGTTGGTAGAGTGCTTACCTTGCAAGCACAAGACCCTGGGTTCAATCCCCAGCGCCTCAAAAATAAAAAAAAAAGTGTCTCTCTATATGAAAATACTTCTTACTGCCCCAACATTACATTGTATTATGCTTTATGTCTGAATGTTGGTTTTGTCAGGTAGGTATCTGTGGACCCAGGTTCTACCTGATAAGAACACAGCTCTGATAGAGGTCCAAGCGATGCATGTTTATTTGACCTTTCCTCTGATCTGGAACACAAGTACAGCAACACACAGTCCCTCAACTAAAACGTCAAAATTATGTAAAACCAACCAAATAAATATGACAATAATTTTACATCAAGTCATGAAAAAGAGCTTTCTGTGTTGTTTGTTCTTGTTATTCTACACTGGGTGAAACATTCATTGCCCTGGAAGTCAAACTAGAAATTGTAATGGGATTTTTAAAAGCCCTTATTGGTTTAGAATCATTTCATTTAGGAACAGTGAGTTTTTGATGCATGTAAATAGCAGTTCCTTATTGGTTGATTAGTAACTCCTCTGAATTACTGTAAGGGTTTCTGCTTACATTCAACACGGTGTCCATTTTCTACAAATTTTCCAGAAATTCCCAGTTGCAGATGTCTGAAGATGGTGCCTTAACAGTTCCATCACTTTTAAGCAGTCCTGGATCTTAGAAGTCCCAGACAGGTTGATATTGATCCTTTCCAAAAAGTTATGTACAAAGGAAGTATATCTGCCAACCTCCTTTAGAAAGGGTCAAGTAACCAGTTGGAAACTTTTCTAAAGGTGTCACATTAAACTTTAATAACACCTACATTTTTATAGGGCTTTTAACTTTGCAAATTGCTTTCACATGCATTTTATAATTCCACATTCTATTGCAGTGGACAGAGCTGTATTGCAATGTCATTGATATCAAAATGTTGACAGGGACATTTCAAAAAAATTGATATTACTTTGTTGAGCAAAAGTATTTAACGGGAAGTGACTGACTTCAAGAGTAAGAATTCAAGAGGACCAGTTCTTACGGTTCCTTTAGTCCTGTGCTCAATTGTTTGAGGTTTATCAGAGCCATTTTACCTTTATTAAAAAAAAAAAAAAAAAAGGAAAAAAAATGACTTCTTTTTTCCTCCCCTCGTCCCGCTCATTCTAATTTTCTTTCTCTGTGATACGCCTGCAGGTCAGCCCCACCCCCGGGTGCATCCGCGCTCTTATGAAGATGCTGTACTGCCCGTACTGTCGAGGCCTTCCGGCCGTGAGACCCTGCAACAACTACTGCCTCAACGTCATGAAAGGGTGCTTGGCGAATCAGGCCGATCTGGACACGGAGTGGAATCTGTTTATAGGTAAGATGCATCTAAACCGATTGGAAACTGAGATGTGAAAACAGCAAGTGTCTGCGATACCTGGTGGGCAGTCAGAAAGGGCGGTGACTTGAGACTTAGAACAGCTTTCAGCAAATTACAAACATTATCTCACATTTTTCTTCTTTTTCTTTAATGCTGCAAATTGAGACTTTCCTGTGTTTTGCATGGGACAATCCTGTTCAATATGCATCAATCAGTTGTATTCAAACAGGGGATCTCTTTCGTGAAGATGAAAGTCATCTTGTTGAATGTCAGTGAGCTCCTGTAAGAAGGGACAAGTTAGAAAAGACTTGTAAAAACTCAATTCACAATGCTTTATTTTATTTCTGTTACCTCAACTTAGTCACCGATCTTAGAAAACAGTTCCTTTCCTTTCTTAAATGTCTACAATGAAGATAGTCCAATATTCTGGCTAAAATATGCAAACTTTCTATCTCATTCTGGGAAAAAGAAAACTTCAAGCACACAGGCCTTGAAAGAGCCTTCCAGTCTTGAGAAGGCAGGAGGAGAAGAGGTGGAGGTGCAGAGAAAGGGCTGTGAATCTTGGCTCTGTTCTCCAGTTGCAGAAATCAGTCAGGAGGTGGCATTGCCCAGAGATATTTCCCAAATAGCTATCCAAGGATAAAAGGACAAATTTTATAGGCAGGCTTCTCCCAGGAAAATACACAGGCCTTGAAAGAGGAAATGTGTTTTCTCCCCCTCTGTCAAATGGCCTTCAAATAAAAGTACTTTCAATTGCATTTACTGCAATTACGGAGTGACAAGCAGAGAGGTGAAAATAGCAGTGGTGTTCATCAGCCTCCAAGGGCCTTCATCGCTGATGCAAACCTCGAAACCAGAAGGCACGAGCGGAGTCTTCTGACATCCAGGATTTGGTGGGACAGGAAAAAGATCTAAGGCGTGTCAGGATCCACCAAAAGCTAAGCTCACTCTGCACAGACTGCTAAGGCTATAGGCATTCAGCCTTGGCAATGAAATCCACTGGCTAGTTCACTATTTTGCTTAAGAAGGCCAGAGGAAAGGACTTTAAAGTTTAAAAAAATAGATTTTAGCGTGGGTAGATTAAATTGGAAGTCACCTAACAAAATCTCAAAATCATTTCAGAGAGAACAAATGAATTGCTGTTCTCACTCCCTTCAGTGGGGGGACAGAATCTCTGTGTATGATTTTAGGTTACTTTATTTGAAAAACAAGAGCTTTAAAAAAAAAAAAAGTTAACCATTAGAGTTCTGACTCCAAATCGACATGCTTTGCTAAGATTCCTGTTCTTTGCTAAAATTTTGGAAAAAGTTAAAAATAGAAAATAAAAATAAACTTAACCTATGATATGATATTTAGATTACTTTTAGCAAAAATAGGGTGCCCAAATAATGCAAATAAAAGGTAATCTCATCAAAATCTGAAAATAATCGCAGATTTTAAAGCTGTATTAAACCTCATAGCATCCTTTGGAGTCCTATAGATCATTTATACTTTTTGATTGAGATTGCTGGAAATCCAGCATTGATCTCTGTCAGCCTGAGAGTTAGTAATGAAAGTGAGTGAGTGAATTTTGTTATGTAAAGAAGGCCATGATGAAGAATGAGAATACCACCTTTTGAAATTGTAAGAGCAACAGTGACTTCATTGACTTTGTCTCAATGCTGACTGGGTATTTTGACATAAAGCAAATCCTTTTAATCAGCTGGGTTACCTACATGCCAACTGGATGTGAGACTGAATATCTGAAAAACCATTTGATGTAAAAATGAAAATGCAAACCACCATGAGTTGGTTGTACCTTAATGAAAAGTGGAAGTGGTACCTGGTCCTCCATGAATGTATTTCAAATAAGTTCTTCCTCTATTATTTTTTTTAATTAGTCCTAGAGGTCTCTGAGAAAATTTCTCCAATTTTCTTTCTTCTGGTTTTGCTCTGGCATTGAGAATAAACCACCAACTTAGACTTATAGAGCAGAATATGTTCTTACTAATACACATCTGGTTGCAGTGTGTTAATTCACACATTTATTATATGAATTAGTCCAAAGTGCCAACTCCATTTGCTACACAGATCCCTCCAAGATGGCAGTGTTACAGTGTTCATGAGTGCAGCAGCAAAAAATCTGTGAGCAAATTGGTAATCCAATGAAAATTATGTATAATAGCCTCTCTCTGGTTAGCACCTGCAGCCCATCTCTCCCAGATTCCTGGCATCTCTTCATCAAATGCTTCACTCCTGTTGCTGTTAGTTGTATGTGCTACAGGAACATCCCAGTTTGTATGTTTTGTGAATTTTTTTTCTTTAATTATTATGTGCTCATCTAAAACATTAATAGCGGCAATAAAAACAGGAGTTACGTTGGCGGCACATCATCGTGATCTTTACATTGCCAAACACCCATGGAAAGTGATTAATAGCTATTTAGAATTCAGTTGGTATCTGGATCATGTCAAAAGAAAGACAGTTCCTTCAGGATGCATTTCCTGGTGCTCCTTCAGGAAGTTCAACTCTGAGCCCTGCATAGATTCTTGTTAAGTAACTAGTGTAGGAAAAAGAAAGAACTTCACTTTTTATATAAAAGCTTTTTTTTTTTTTTATACTTAAATTGCTGACAACTTTGAAGAGTATGCTAGTAGACCCATTTTAAAGTACTTAAAAAGCCTCAGTTCACCTCTGGCAGATGGCTTCTCCTCCTTAGCATGTGAAATTCCCCAGTACAAAGCACAGCCTGGCTTCCACTTGCAGATGGGTCAAAATAAATGGGTGGGCTGCAGAGCGCCCCAGAGCTGGTCAGGACAGGAAGAAATAGGAGAGCAGTTGTAGTCTGTTTCCACTATGAAAATCCATCAGTAGGAGAGAAACTTAATTTGAGGCCTTGCTGATCTCTGCTTGGGCACTTAACACCAGGTGTTTCTGGATAGTCATGCCTGACTTTTCCCACCCTAGCTTCTGAATGTTGCCTACATGCAAAATGGTTTTTCTTGAAAAGTGTTTACATTACATTAAAATTTCCTAGAGGGAAACAGTTTGTGGGCAGAACTCGTTTCAGTCATATCCTGTGGTTATTCTGAGTGTTTGGCATTGAGACCAACACGGCACAGATAAGAATTGTTCCATTCGACAAGAGGCCTTACTGCAGATTACACCCAGCTCTTGAACACAAAAGTCAAAGCTGGAATTACATTTATATGGCTATAATAAATCTTGCATGCACTTTTAAAATCGAGGATGTGTGGGACAGCCTCCTCCAAACATCTGGTACCTTCTAAGATTTTATAGACTATGGGAACCAGAGGGAGATTTTAAAAAGAGGTTGCTGATATGGGAAGGCAAAGGTTGGTGAGACAAAAGGCAAGGATTCTATTTCATTTCATCCTATTTTTATCAGCACAATGTTATAGGATGCTTCTTATAGCAAGGTATAAATGTGAGACCTGGAAGTGGTTTTAGGCCATCCCACTTAGTCAAACCCCCATAATCTTAGCTTATTAACTCAACTCACTCTATTGAGTAAGCTGGACAGGTACATTTTTGCCCTTGGGTAATTTAATATCATTATATTAATTATAATAGACTGTGATAGAGTGGTAGGAAATAGAAATTCAGGATACTAAGTATCTACTCAACATGGGGGTTTCAACATAATCTCAGGGGTTCAGAGAAGCCCTATCTTGGCACATATTTTAGTCAGGCTTTACACTGATGTGACTGAAAGACCTGAGAAGAAAAATTTTAGAGGGGAAAAAGTTTATTTGGTGCTCAGGGTTTCAGAGGTCTCAGTCCATAGGTGGCCACTCCATTGCTCCGGGCCAGAAATGAGGCAGGACATCATGGCGGAGGAAAGTAGCTTAGGACATGGCAATCTAAAAGCAGAGAGTGAGAGAGAGGGAGATGGGGAAAGAGCACTCTGCTTACCGGGAACATAATGTAAAACCACAGAGGCCTGCCCCCAGTGACCTACCTCCTCCGGCCACACCCTCCCTGCCTGCAATTACCACCCAGTTAATCCATCAGTGGTTTAATCCACCCATTGAGTCACAACTTCCATAATCTGATCATTCCACCTCTGAGTCTTCTTGCAATGTCCAACAGGTAAGCTTATGGGGACACCTCACATCAAAACATAACAATAATAGAGATTTTAAAAGTACATAAAATTATATCAAATTAACCTTGTCAAGCATGATTGATGTTGAAGATCATATATAGTTATTATAATCTAGCCCCCATATATTCTCAAGTTCCTGTGACAATTTCAATAGCTATACCATGATCTGTCTGTGGTTCTTAAAATGCTCATTTGTTTTTATTTTTGACATTTCTATGGTCAAGTCTCACCACCACCACCACCACTGCTGCCCCTGACTGGAACTGACAGATTTGGGGAATTTATATTATTTCATCAAGAAAATGTCATGTTCTCTGGTCTGTAGATCCCCCCAGTGGGACTCGGGGAGCCACCAGGGAAGCTTGTATCTTCATTCAGGCTTTGGGTGCTCAAAGACAGACAAACCAATAGTATCAAACCTTCTGGGCTTCTTTTCAAATTGACTGGTTATTAAGTCTCAAGGTGTCCAAAGTCAGAAAATGCATAGGAGCATAAGAAATAAAACCCAAGGTGGGTACTATGTCTGTCCAGGCCAGAAACCCTGCCGTGTGATCCGTCTGTTCATTCATTCCTTCATTCATCCTCATGTGTTTACCAAGTGCCTGCCCTGGACCTTGCTTTGTTTAAGCATGCTAATAGAGCAGAGGACAGATAAGGCCACAGTTGATGAGAACAGGACTCATTGGAATAAATGGAAACATCTAGACAGAAAAATGGAAGGGAATGTAGAAAGAGGCTGATCTATTTTACTTTATAGGTCGACTCTTTTAATGGAAGGATGAGTAATTCAGTAATTTAAAAATCACATATCCCTGTTGTTAATGGACTCTGTGAGAGCAGAGATGGCAGACACAAATCAGATAATGAGCCTGGTCCTTTCATTGTGACAGCTGCTATCGAGTTGTAAATGAGAGCCAGCTGCAAGGAGGCTCTGCTAGGTCAGTCAGCTGACCAGTGTCACGTAATGAATGGCAACTGTGGTTGCACAAATGACTTTCTTAGAACCCACAAGGGTTATCTTCAAGGTAATTCATATATTCACCACTTTGTGTTTGGGGAAAATGTGCTTAGATAAACCTTATTTGAAATTAGAAAATAAACATTGTTTACCGTTTATAGAAAACTCAGGTTTTCTTTTATAAAATGTACAAGACTGTTGCATTTCAGAAAGATATAAGATAAACACAAGTAGTTATTTCGAGCATTCGTGTAAGATACTACACTTTCAAAGACTTTCCTGAGTGTGAAATTCTATAACATAAATCTGATAGGAAATTTCCTAGTTACAGAGAATTCTATAGTAAGTGTGATATGAATATGACTCTGGCCCATATACCCTGAAATTGCATGTTGCAAAAACTTCTAGACCCTAAGCATAGAACGTTATTTCTTTTAGACCAAAGAAAAAGAAAAACTCAAGAACCGTCTTTATCAGCCAGCTTTCAAGGCTCCTTCATCTCTGCTTTATGTAATATAAGAGCCTGTTCAATAATACAGCCCAGAAACACAACTCTTAAATTGAGGAACAAAAGCCAAAGCAATTATTTTAAAATCTGGTTTCACTGTTTGTGAGAGAATTTGCTTTTGCCCTTGTGCATTCCTAAGAGCACTAGGAAAGCTTTAAAACACACACACACACACACACACACACACACGCACACACACACACACACACACACACACAGTTTTCCATCAGTTGAAATCTAACGCCACCCAACCGTCTGCCTTTATGTGATGGTCATTAATTCGATATCTCTCATTTCTCATGAGCATTTATCATATCTTGTGTTCTGTCTGCAATGCTGGCAGAATGCAGAAGCTATACCAGCCACTCACTGAAAAGAAAAATTTAAAAAAGCTTTTAAAAAGAAAACGGTTGGCTGGTACCCAACAACTTTTCCCTGGTTGCATTTGTTATCAATTACCTAAGTTTAGAAAATGGTCTTCTGAACTCTGCATATGTGAAAGTATTTTTATGTGGGACAATAGGGTTAATGCCTTAAGGGTGGCACAACTTGAGGGTACACAAGGCAGAAATTTCTACTCTGATTCCAGCAATTTTTATATGGATCAAAGCAGGCAAAGTACATCAAACTCAAAATTACTTGAGGTAATAGTCAAGGAGTCTTCTGAGGACATATGTATGTGATTCTTTCACCCCCAATCCCAACTCTTGTCCAGCCATCTCTTTCTGGTTCTTGCATACTCCTGTTTACACAGTTTAGAATTGTTCCATTTCCTCTTCACTAATTACTACAAATTATGACCTAGATTTTCAAGTTGGGATACATGAAACCATATAGCATCAAACTCAGGCCTGAGGCGAGGCACACTTATTTTTGCAAGTGTAGCATTCATTAGGTTATGAAATGTTTCATATATGGTGGGAAGTTTGTGGAAGTACCCCTATGCCTTGTCAAGCTCTCCAAAGTCAGTGAGAACTGACAATAGCATTTATTTTTCCAAGAAAAAAACACACATTGAGATGAATGGAGGTGGCGAGAGAACTGCCATTAGATTTGGAGTTTTTCATTTTGATTTTAATTTATACTTTAGTTTTCATGTTTTATATAGAGAAATTGTTTAACTTGATAATTATATAAAAGGTTTTTGTTTTTAGTAAACGACATTTGATTTTAGTAACATGTTATCATTCTCACTATTATTCTTTCAAGTTCAAACCACTACATGAGGGTCTGGCATTTAGCATGTCAAGAGAAAATACTTGAATGATTCTTTATAATGGAATTAGATAGATTCCCAAAGGCCCAGAAACCCAGGCAAAAACCAAACACTGTAAACATTAGCCCAATGGCACTCTTAGCAATTTCAATTTCGGAAGATAAGAGGAACATGTGGTAAGAGAAATTGTGTTGTAGAAACTAAAAAAATAGGAAATAGAAATAGAGCTAAGTAAGTGGATTGTTAAAGAAAACATTAAACCACTTAGCTATTCACAAACAGCAAATGTATAACAAATCCCACAGCCACCATAACCACAAAGTCCTTGTGGTGACCAATTTAATAGAATAAGGGAGGGGGACACCTCTGGAGGCATTCAGATCATTCTAAAAGTCCTGATTAGCAACTAAAGTGAAAATCCTCATGTAAACCAAAATAATACATCCTTGGGTGATGTCACAATACTTCATTAAAATATCTCAATTATTAGTGTTAAATGGCGGTATGTGGACTTCTTTTCCCATAAGCATAACATTCACACATATTTTTTTTCTATTTTCTCTGAAAACTCCTTTAATTCACAATAATCCCAAGAGTAGGACTGTTACCATGTTTAAGTCATATTTGAAATGAGTTTTCATTTTCCTCAGGCTTGTTTCTTTAGCAATTAGAAAAGATACTTTTTTAGTTGATAAAAGAGACTTCTTATTCTCTTCATCTTGTTGCTTTGTGATTATTTATTATGAACAATCCTTCAAGGAACCAGGGGTGAAAACCAGGTTGGAAGAGGAAGCCCAGTGAAGTCCTGTGATTGTCAAGGGCTTGTTTTCATTTGTCACTCTTAGGGGGAGTGGGTATAAATGTCCATTGGAGTAGTTTAAGCTTTTGAGAACCTTCATGTGGATGAACTTTGCACTTGTAATTTCCTTAACAATAAGGTTTCTATAGATAACTTCCTCAGATGACCAGGAGACAATTTAAATTAAAACAGAGTGTGAAATATTCCTTACCCATCAAATAACATCTCATATATAAATCTTACATGAAAAATACATCCTCATTCTTTGCATGGATTTAAATAATTTGCTATGCTAAGAATGTCCTCTATTTCATTCTAAAGAACTGAAAATTAGAAAGAGCAATGAAAAATAAGTAGTCAAATATATGACATTCCCCAAATAGGAAGATGTCTGTGTGTATCACATTTTTATTCGTTAAGGGGCAGGAATCTTCTAGAAAGGTAATGCTGATAATTAAATGTCAGATAAGACTGTGAATATTCATCACTAAAATCTCAGTGTTAGGGAAATTAAATGACTTAATGAGGGGTCTGAGAATCATTTGGGTGGAATGGATAAGTCAGCGATGTGAGATGTGAAAGTTGGGGAAGTAACCATGGCCACCCACGGCGTTGCCTCAGCTGGTGCAGCTTTCAGACACTGAACCCTGTTCTCTGCCCTGCATTGGTCTCTCCCATAGTTTCACACCAGCTTAAAGCAGAAGCAGGACCACTTTTCTCTAAGGGTTCATTGGAAAAGTGTTCTTAAAATTCACAGCAGTCACCTGGTGGCGCTGTTTGGAGCCTGGTGCGTGTGTCTTCTGGAATTCTACAACAAATGCCTTTGACTATTGTTAGATCAGTTCCCTGTTTTTAAATAGTTTAGTGCTCCATACTCTTGAGCTGAACATAGTCATCCAAATGCGGTCTGTAGTCCAAAGACTATGGCTGAGTCACCCTGAGGAGAGAAATGAAGCATCAATAGTCCTAAGCAGTTCCCAGGGAGTAATTGTACAGACACCAATCCATGGTGCACTCTGCTGAGGTGGATCATGAATTGGAGCTGATTGCTAAAGGGGTCTCCACAAAACGAAACACACATGTCCCTTCATTTGTCCACCTTGAAGTATTTTCACTTCAGTACCTGCAGCTGAATTTAAAATATTTAGCAAATGGTTGGTAACCAACTTATCTTGTGCCTAATACTATAGTTTTGTCGATTAAATATCCAGATATGTACTTCCTGAATTGTTCATGCAAGAATGTTTAAAAGTGTCTTGCTATCACTTACAACTATGATATCTACAGGTATGTAGCCATAGTATGCAAACTGTGAAAGTTGTAAAGAAACTTCAGTCTCTATTTCTATGATTCTGAATCCCAATTTTAGACAACTATTTAGATAACACTAATAACTAATTTTATTGAACACTTGCTTTATACCAGGCAGTATAGTAATTACTTAACACTGTTATTTCAAACAAAAATCCATTAAGTAGTCAGTGCATGATCTCCATTTTACAGATAGGAAAACTGAATCCAGAGACACTAAGTGATCTGCCTAACCTTGTAAGTTTTCACTGACAGGATTTGACTTCAGAGCTTAAGTCTTTAACCTTGGCACCAGTTAACTCCTTTGAGTGTTTAGAAGGTAACTTTTAGTCTCTGGCTAAATGGATTAAGTGGTTGTACTCTTAGGAATTGAAGATTTGATATTTCCATTACTGTTCAGTAGCATTTTCTGTGATAATGGAAATGTTCTATGACTTTGCTGTCTGGAACAGTAGCTGTTGGCCACATATGACTGTTGAGTGTTTGAAATAAGTCTAGTGAGCCTGATCAACTGAATTTTTCATTTTATTTAATTTTCATTAATTTAAGTTTCATCATGGGTGGCTGCTGAGTATTTAAAGTGGCTGGTATGTCCGAGGAGTCAAAGTTTTCATTTTGTTATTAGTTTTCTAGTTTCATTGAGGTATAACTGAGAAATAAAAATTATACTGTTTCAGGTAGGTGATATAATGATTTAATATGCATATACATTTTGGAATGATTGCCACCATTGTTAATTTAAATTTCAATCACTCTACATAGCTAGTGGCTACTCTACTGGGCAAGACAGGCTTAGACCATTCAAACACTATACTTACGTGACATAACTCAGCATCTGAATATGTCTTATTCTCTTCAAAACATATTTATCTGATGTTTTCTAATGCTATGGAGTAGACTAGGCACATACATGGTAGACCCAAAAGAAAACCAAAGGACCCAAACTTGAGCCTGGGGAATTATAATTCTCCAAAGAGATGAGATGTTCTTTCTGGGTGGTGTTTGATTAAGTGGAGAAGGTAGAATTAAGAGCTCCAGCCTTTGAGTCACTGCTTGGATTCGAATTCTGACGACACTAATTACAAACTGTATGAGTTGAGAAATGTTTAACCTTCATAAATCTACTTTTCATCATCAACAAGCTGGAAATATAATACCTATCTCTCAGCATTGTGAGGATTAAACTAAATAGTGTATGTAAATCACCAAGGGGTAAGGCACGTGCCCAGAGGTAGGACTGAGGCCAGAAGTAACGTGGGTCCCTGTTGAGTTGAATAACCTGCTAAGGTAGGAACAGATGGAGATGATGAACTAGGAAGCAACCAAGTTAACAAGCAGGTCAGAAAACACCACCACACCAGAAACACACAAACCAAAGAGATGACAGAATCTAACTGAAAAAACAAAGGAAGATAGTTTAATTAGTAAGAACTGGAGAGAAAAGTTGAGAGGGGATGCATTCTTCCTACCGCTGTTCTGGGAGGCAGGACCCATCCCTGCAGAGGTGGCCATGTCCTTACTGAGGTGAATAGGCACTTGGTGACACCAGAATGGGAAGAAGCTAGGAAGGTAGGAATAAGCATGACATGCTCAGGAGTTTGTGAGAAACTGGCTAAGCTGAAATGAGCAGACTTGCTGGTATGTCTTTGGAGGTGAGATTTGTCAGGATTGGAGAGATTGGTTTTAAAAGTCAAGCCAAATACTTCACTTTCTTTTATCTCATAGGCAATGACAAGTGACAGGGCTTTTTTATCCAGGGATGACAGAATCTAAGTAGTCATCTGGCAGCTAAGTAAAGGATGGATTCAGATGGATGAGACTAGTGGTGGGAAGATCAGATAGGTCACCATCGTGTGGTGTGATAGGAGAAAGGAAGACAGCAGTCATGGTAGAGTTGCAAGGAAAAATTTATAGGACTCCATGTCTAGATAGAGGTGACTAAATGTGGAGGCAAAGGAAATAGATCAGATATGATGAGATAAGTACCCAAGAGAAAGATGGTACTATAAGACAACAGAAGCTAGTTTGGAGAAGGGTAAAGACAAATTTCTTCAATTTGCTTAGGGCTTGTTAGATTCGAGAAACAGTGGGACCAAAAAATGGAAATGTCCAATTGGATATTGACAATATTAGAGTCCCTGGAATAGGATCAGGATACCAAGAGTGACTGGAGGGTCTCCTTGACCCCAAGGGCTCTGTGTATATCTTCCCTGACAGGTTGTGCCCAGAGGCCCTTCTCCTGGGCTTACACTGGTGCATGCATATGCTTTCCTGTGAAATTTAAACATTTAACTTGCTCATTATCATGTACTCTCAGAATGATACTATGTCTGTACACCACGACCCCTTTAATGAAGTATAGCCAGAATGTCCACTTGCAAATAGGAGAACACTTAACATACGATTCAACAGAGACATGCCTGATTGCTTCCCAAAATATATTTCCTCACACTCAGGAACTCCCTTGATGGTCATATTTATCATACAAATTGATATTTTATAATTGTAGGCAATCCAAGAGGAAATTTGTTTTCTGTTGGTTTTGGCTTTTGCAATTCTCAAGGCATGAAATCTAGGATTACTTTGTCCATTTCTGGCCATCACCAAATTTGTAATTTCAAGTTGAGGCATAAAACCTGTTAATTCTACCAAAAAAAAAAAAAAAAAAAAAAAAAAAAAAAAAAACTCCCATGGGCATTAATTTCCTTCAGTGGCAAGAATGTCATGTATCAGAAAGCAACCCCTGGCTTCACTGCCTGCCCTGTGGCCTGATTGTCCCCAGTAAAAAACTCAACACATAAGGACCAGTGCAATCTATTCTATTGGTTTCTGGATGTTGAATCCCCCTAGCAACAAGAAAAATATATATGATGCAGCTTTTGCAATGCAACATTTCAAGAAACAGTGAGAATTTTTTTTTAATTTCATATTGCCAGGTTACTGATTTAAGAATGCCCTAGAGTATAAATTATTTCTTCAAACCTCTATAGTGACTTTTGTCAAATGCCTTCTGCTTAGCCCATTAAAGGTGAAAACCATGAAATATTATTTGATTTGTAACCCAAGAAAAAAGCCCTAAAACCACCTGTCCCTTTTGGAAAGCTTCCAGAACAAACTGAGAGGAAAGGTCGGGCCTGAGAACAGCAATTTGAGGTTGCAGCATGTGGCTCAGATCAAAGGTTGAGCCTATGGACTGCCTTCAGTCTTCCAGGCTTTTCAGGAGGATTTACATTTATTTTTCCTAACCTATGTGGAAGGTTAGGGTTTTGAGATCAAAATTTCAAACAGTTTAATAGTGGCCATGCAGCATTAAAAAAAATAAGACAATGAATTAATTGTGTTGAATATTTGTTACATTTCCTTTCAATTTGATTTTGAGAAGTTAGTTTCAGGATACATTTAATGTTCATGTTGAATTAGGAGATATTAAAATCCTTTTCCTAAGTACCTCTGGATTTTTAAAAAATCATTTTAATTCTGCTGTTCTGCACATCAATTCCTATCCATTGGAGTCTGTGATCACTGGGCATCATAAATCAACCTTTAAAATTTAAGATGAGAAAAATTTAATTTAGAATTACATCTGGGTATTTTTAAGATGCAGAAATTAATAGTTTAGAAATGCAAAATGATAAAGGGTATATGCTTCATTTGACAAATTGATTCCAAGGTGAAAAATTCTTTAATCTGAAGCTTCTTAATCCTGGAGAGGAACAGCTATTAGAGAGCTCAATGGCAGTTCAGGAAACCGCCTGTAGTCCTTCCTCATAAATTTGTGTTCTCCTATACAGGAAAAGTGCAGTAATCTCGACAGATTGAGAGAGAAGGATACACATCCCAATATTGCCTTCTAGCAGGCACCAGGGGACTTATTTTTAGATTTAGGCTTATCTGTTTATTAGTCACCTATTATCTGCCGGGTAATATCACATATGACTTTGTGCTTTAAGAAATGAGAACAAGTCTTAATTGGTATGCTATTTTTGCTTAGAGTATTTCTCTATTTCATTAGAAATCTTAACATCCTCCTGAACATACCCAGATTTTTGAAATTGTGATTCATTGTACACAAATGGGGTACAACTATTGTGTCTCTGGTTGTACATGAAGTAGAGTCGCACCATATGCATAATCATATATGTACATAGAGTAATGATGTTTGTCTCATTCTATTATTTTACACCCAGATTGTTTTGATGATCATTTTAAAAGGCACTTTTAGTTAAACTCTTCTCTGAATGAATAAAATTCCAAATTAGAGGATTTCTACTTACCAGAGGTTTATTATATTCATATTAAACTTGGAATATAGGCTTCATCCCAAGGACTATGGTAAAGAAATACATTTACAAATGGTTATTTTCCAATCCTGATCTGCCTGAATTCAATTTTTTTGGGGGCGGGGGCATGTTGAACCCAGGGACACACAGCTAGTGAGCCACATTCTCAGTCCTTTTTTAGTTTTAATTTTGAGACAAGGCCTCGCTAAGTTGCTGAGGCTAGCCTTGAACTTGGAATCCTCCTGCCTCAGCCTCCCAATTTTCTGGGATTACAGGCATGTGCCACCACACCAGATGGAAATAAAATCATTTTTAACATATTTTTGAAATAATTTTCAGTTTGCAAATGCAATGCAAAATTCACATGCATCTATCATTCACCTGACCCTAATATTAATATCACACATATCTAACCATAGTATAATAATGACCAGAAAGTAAACATGGTCACAATAGTATTAACTGTACACCTTGCTCTAATATCAGCTGTTTCTCCCCTGATATCCTCTTTATGTTCCAGGATCTAATCCGGAGTCCACATGCACGGGACTCCTTAGTCTCCTCCAACCTGTGACAGTTTTTCACTTTCCTTATCCTTTCTGGCCTCCAAGCTTTTGAGGAGCACTAGTCAGTTACCTTTTTAGAATTTGCATTTGTCTGATGTTCTTTAAGTGTCTGCTGTGATTTTTCTCTGTAAAATGTTACTGTTTCTTCTCTGGATTCTAGTGATGCATTTTTTTGGAAGTACTATGATTTGAATGTGTCCCCCAGAGTCCATGTTTGGGAAACATACTGGCCAATGCAGCAGTGTTGGTAGATGGGCCTCTGAGGAGGTGTTTAGGTCCTGAGGTGAGCCTCGTGGATGGATGAATGTCATTATCTGGGCAGTGAGTTTCTCATGAAAACAAGTGCAGCCCCTCTGGCCCTTTCTTGTGCACTCCTTTGACAACTAATGCCTTGGCATACAAAGGCCCTCAGTCCAAATGTAGCCCCTCAGTCTTGGAAATTCAACCTCCAGAACCATGAGCCAAATAAACTTCTACTCTTCATAAATTAGCCAGTGTAGAGCATTCTGTTATAGCAACACATGACTATTAAGACAGGAAACTACTAGAAGTTCATGCTCTTTGACTTTTTCCTCTGTACCATCCATAGGAGGATCTCATAAGGTATTACTGTAGTGTTTATGTAATGGTATTTTACATTTCCCTCTTTCCTTCCATATGCATCCCTCAAAATTAGAACCTATTCCTCAAATTAGACCTCATTTTTTGTCAATGACTTCCTTATTCCATTCTTTATTTATATACATTTACATTAGAAGCTTATTACACTTAGACCCTATATCCTTTAGATGTGGTTCTTGTCCTTTTGGGACGCATTCCTCATTTTTTACCATTACAAGCTCTTTCAGTATAGTTTTGTATTTAACCTCTTGTCCAAGAAGTCCTAGTTCCTTTTATTGGAGAATTGTCTAGAAACCAAGGTCTGGGCATTGAATTTGCTAATTGCTATCAGAGTGTCCATGCTATTAAACCTGCTTTGCAAAGAGGTCTAGGAAATACCTGTATGTATATCATTTCACACATTTATGTATTGTGTGTATATGTGTATGTATTCATGAGTTCACACTTATACTAATTCGGAACCACAAAGTTTATTGCAGTCTCTGTCTTCCCTTCCCTTATTTGTAACACTTTTTCCAACAGTGAGAAACCTAATTCTCATTGATTCATAATATATTAACATTTATTTAGTTATACTATACTGGTGAGTTGGAGTTGCTGATCACTCTCCTTAAAAAAAACATATTTACTAGCTAGAGTATGGGATTTGTATAGTTTATTTTGGCTTTAGGATTGCGGTATCAATTAAAATACAGTTTCTGAAGTTAGTTCTTTTCTTCTCCATCTTTGTTAATGTCTTCATATTCTAATAAAATTAGTTTTGCTTATTACAATTTATGTTTCATTGTAGATTCTTCTATATCCTGGTTGATTGTAATTATTTCTTTAGTTTGGGGTAGTATGTGAAACATTTCTATAGCTCTTAGTGTCAAACTACACAAAATTTAAATTTTTATCAGGGTCACTCTCTCCTATTCATACTAACTCAGACCATTTCCTCTTATTTCTGTCCTTTTCTGACCAACCCCCTGTAGGTTGATCAATCTGGTTTATCCTTCCTATGCTTTTACATACATGACCAAATAAATGTGTATTTGCTTATATCCCCCTTTTAATACCAGAATAATAGCATCCTATAGTTACTCTTACTCTTCACTGTTTTCACTTAATTATGAAGATCATTACAGATCAATTCATGGAGGTCTTTCTCACACTTTTTACAACTGTATCCTATTCCTTTGTTGGAGGTGCCAAAGATGATCAGCATTGTTTCTAACATTTTGCTATCATAAATAATGCCACAATGGTCAATTTAGTAGACATGTATTTTTGTGTTGTCAGGGGTGTATTTTCAGGGTAGATTCCTAGAAGTGGGATCACTGAGTCAAAAGATAAGTGCACATGTGGTGTTGTTAAATATTACCAAAGTTTCCCCTGGAAGGCCTTTGACAATTTCCATGCCAGCAATGTGTGAAAATGCTCATTTTCCTATAACCTCATCAACAGAAAGCATTATCAGATTTTTAAATTTCTTCCAGTTCAAAAATTGAGAAATGTGATATCAAATTGCTTTTAATTTAATTTTTCCTTTTATTCATTTTGATATTTTTAACTAAATAAACTACCAGATTTTTTTTTTTAACTACTCACCATATCTTGTGAAGGATTTTTTAAACTTAGGATCCTAAGATAACTCAGAAAACTTTCTAATGGGCTAAATATAAGAATGAAATGGATGTTAATTAGTGAATCTCTTCCTGTTATTGCAGTAAATAAGTATGGGCACAATTACTTTTAAATAACTTTTATTTTAATGTCAGGGAAGCATTTTCATTGTTTCCTGAGCTCTCATGGTGTGTCTGGACTTCATCACAAATGTTTTCCTGTCAAAGAATTTTGAGAAATAAGTATGAGCATATGAAGAGGACTGTAATTACAGCAATTATGGAAAAGTAATTTACTGATTGTATAAACTGAGCAGATTTCAAATAGAGTAGATAGGCCATAAAAACCAAGCAGGATGCCAAAAATAAATATTTTGGGAGCTAGGAAATTGCTTGTTAAATACACATACCAAATGTAAATGTTTGTATAATTTAGCTTCTTAGAACTTAAAAACATAATTTTTTAATTAAAAAATCAAATAGATGCTCAGATGACCAAGTATTTGCCAATATCTTTTTTCCTCCTGTCTTTCTGGCATTATGAAATACTTACCTAAAAAAAAAAAAAAAAAAAAAAAATCTGTGTTTCGTGATAATTAGGTTAAAATAAAGCAAGACAAAATAACCTCAGATTTATTTCTAAGTTTAGAAGTAGCTGGAGCCCATAAGGAAATGAACCTATGTGAATACAGTGAACATATTTAAAACAGATAGAGAGCTGGAAAGAGGGAAAGGACATACTTTTGATCTTCACGAACCAGCAGTGTGGCCAAATTCAGCCACTTGTGAGTTGTGTTGAAATCTGGAGGCTCTAACATTCACGGGTTCTCCTGGAAAATAGCCCTATCCTGAGGTACTTCCTCTACCACCACCATGCTTAGATCTTCTCAAGCAAAACTTCCTGTAGGTCCTGTAATTTTCAGAAAAAGATATCAATGGCATCAATTAATGATATTAGAAACTCTAAGTTCTTTCCCAGCATTATTTTATTTAATCACCAAAACAGTTTGAGAGATAGGTGAAATTATTGTTCCTACTTTATAGAGGAGAATGTTGAGTCTCAGAAAGTTTCAATGTCGAGGCATCAATTAGGGGCCTGTTAGGATATGATGCCAGAATTGTGTGATGCAAAGCCTGTGTATTCACCTGCAGGTCGCCATCCCCCATAGTTCTACCTCCACCCAGAGGAAGGCCAAAGAAAATAGATTTGCTGCGAACCAGACACCTAGAATAACTGATATCTGGGTCTCATGCACAGTGATAATCATGAACTCATTTTGTACTGGTTCTTGATCAAAACTGAACATGTATAAAACGTTGCATACCAATCACTCATTCTTCCCTCTGGGTTCTAAGATATGTTCCTGAATGATCACACTGAGGCCTGAGTCCCACTATTTTGAATATCTGTAGCAGGATTGCTTTTACTAAATTATACCTTGGAGTGTTGCCAGCCATATAAGCTAAGGGGTCTTAGAGGAACCCTCTGCGTTGAGCTCACTGCTGCACAAACATGAGCAGGCCCCTGTGAAAGTGTCCCACAGGATAGCACAGGATCCCTTTTTTAAGACTCAGAACAGAGTCCTCAAGCAACTGGTCTGACTTACTATAATTGTGAGTATAATTATTGTAACAGTCATTTGTCGCTCATTGCTCTGGTTCATATGACACCAGTGTGGCCTACCTTCATTTATTATAACATGGAATTTTTATTATCATGTCTTATCCCTGGAATCATCACATTTTCTACTTTTCTGTGTTTCTTTTTATTAATGTTCTTCAGTGTTTTTGTTTCTGTATGCTATTTAAGTCTAGTTTTCAGTGAGGTTACATAAAATAAACTTGCTGTGCACACCCTTGGGCAAGTTGCTTAAGGTTTTTGAATCTTGTCTCATTAGTTATAAGGTACCTGCCTTTCTTGGTTGTCACTACTGGAAGTAGTGTGTATAAAATGTATACTGCAGGTTTCCAATAAATTGTAACTATGATGAGCCACCACTGAGAAATTTGAAAATCATTCTTCTTAAAAATAACAATATATGTATGAGAAATGAACTGAAAATTCTGTAGTGGTTTTTATGAATTGTGATTAAATTATTGTTAATGTATTTGTATAATATTAGTTATTGTGAAGTTCTAAGTAAGAGGCCAAGTACTAATTCCTCTATTTCTGAGTACCCAATAGGTAAGTCCACCTTAGTTTGGCAGTGAATACTTTTAATGAATTATTACTCTTGAATGTTAAAGGATAATAAAATGAAGAAATAGCACAAAAAAATGCTAAAATCCCCAAATTTTCAAATGATAAGTGAACATAAAAGAATTACTCAACCTTCAAATACATGGTTCTTCCCAGTGTGCCTAGAAATGGGTAAATGGAATAAAGTGGGATCTTATCCTTTATTCCAAGCCAATTGAATGAACACACTATACAGAGAATATATTCACAATCTCACTGCTACCAGTGGTAGGTACCCTCTCTACTTTCTGTTCAATATTCTTCTGCGTTTATTTCCAGGAGCAGAAATCTAGTAAGTCTGAATTCTCTGGTTTTCTTTCATCTCCAGCAGCCAAAGGAGTATGGAAGAAGAAAATTATGTAAAAACAAAATGAACAATCTTAATGATCCAGCTATAGCAAATAATATACAATGGGTTTTAGGAATACTGTGGGTTGAGATATTTCCACTTACATTGGCAAATGTTGATGGGCGGTACATGCCAGTGCAGTAACTACAAATACTCATTACAGCAAAGAAAACTGTTTTGCAAGGTGTAAATGGTCTTTGCCAAATAGATTTAATCAGTGTTACTTAAAAGGCTTTTTAAATTATCATACCAGATGTCAGTGAATATCAACTCTGCACGATTGTATAGCGTTTTGTTTATCGACATTTCTTCATTGAATTCTCAACAGCTCTAGTAACTAACCAAACCTCCAAATTGAAGTGTCTGCCCAAATCACACAGCATCTCACTCCAGATCCATAGCTGGTAGATGATCCCCAAATTTAGTTCAAATCTTTTCAAAATAAACATTTATTTCACAGATTTGTTTCAAATATGAAGGGAAGTAACGCTTGTGAGAACTATTTTAAATTTTTCTCTATAAGAAGCTGGCAATTTAAAAAAAAATTAAGCTGTGATGAAGGAAGAAGCAGCAAAGCTCATTTGGTTAGCATCATTGTAGGAAGAGAAGAAAGACGGGAGAACCATGGGCCCCAGACCTGTGGGCAAAACCTGGCAGCTGTTAATGACGTTGAAAGAAGACGTGGGGCTTTCACAGGTCAGACTCAGAGTTACAGGAGGGGCCCTGACAAGAAGAAGGGAGTTGAGTGCAAGAATGAAGCATTGCAAATATGATTTTGCTGTCATGGGAGAAGCCAGAATGCAATGGTGATGTCAAAAGTAGCAGCTGATTAAGAAATGGCATGGATCTCTCCATAGTGCTAGACACAGAAGGCAGGGACCCGAATGAATGAAGTTAGTGTGGGTGACAGGAAAAGCCTGAGTCAAAGGGAAGACAGGAAATCAGTTTTAGAGAAGCAATGAGTGCTTTCTGCTTTCTCCCTGAGGGATGTTTATCATCTGTTTTTAAATTAATCCATTAATTTATTAAATCTTCATTAGCCTTTTCCTCTATGCTGGGCACTGGGCCAGGTACAGTGGGATGGGGGGAAGAATGGAGAAGTTCTACCATCAGGGACCTAGTCTAGTAGGGAGTATGTTGACAAGGCTAGTTTGGTGTGACCCAGGAGGGGGTCTAAGTCTGCAGCAGTTTTAGGGGACGTGGGGGCCGAGGGGAGGGGTGCACAGATGACAAGGAGGCTGGGTCTCTGCTGCTTCCACTCTGTCCTTTCTAACCCTGGTCCTCACACTTCTCTGGAATGGGACAGCCTCATTCTGTTTGCCTGGACCTACTTCTGGGCCTGTGTCCCTAGTGTCCTTGTCACCCCTGAGGCCACGATGCCTATAAAGAAGGCGTCGTCACTGTGGTTCCTATTCCCCAGCTGCCACCAGTGATCCTAGAGAAGCGCTTTCCGTATCACCAACAGACTGATTCATAATTGTGACCAGTAACTGACTGAGCAAAAGAGTGGCGTGGATGGATCAAGGACCTTAGTGGTGAACCGGGGTGATAACACATTATTTGCGGAGGACACCTGGGGTCCGGCTGGGGCAGAGGAGGGTTCTCTTTCAGTATCCAGGCCTCCTCTGCTTCTCAAGCCCTTCTCCCCCCAGGCCATCGGGTTCGCTCTACTCTGTCCTGCTCTCCCCTACACCCCCGCTGTCCCCTGAGGTTTATACTCAGATAATACACCCTCTCCTACAGCTTTCCTCTGGTACTTGATTTAAAATTTTAGCCATTCTCCCTGCCAATCATTCATGTTCTGCTCTTCTCCTTAATTTAATCCAGTCTATCTTACTTATCTGTTATTTGTTTGTTTAAATATTTTTGGTCCATCTCACCAGTAGGGGCCTTTATCTTGTGTTTCTCTATTCTCAGCAACGTTCTCAGCACCAACTCCAGGCACACAGCAGGTGCTGAAAAAATATTTGTTGGGTGAGTTAATGAATAACAGGGTGTTGTTAGCTTCTCCTTTCTCCTCTAGATTGTGGATATAATAACACCCTACCTCCCTCACAAATGGCTGTGAAAACCAGATGAAATTATTTGTGAGTATGTGTGTTGAAAACTCTATAGTGCTTCCCATGAGATGATTAATAGTAGCAGTTTTGTCATCCTTACACATCATTTAGCATCATTATCATTTTTTAATCTCATTGATATTCTGGAAGACTTCTAGGTGTTCTGCTGGCATTGTGTATTGTTCTAGAATATACCATCATCACATCATGAGATTGTCAGCAGCCAAACCTAGACTGGTGAGCTGGCAGAGAAGATGTACACCAGTTAGCAGTTGTTCCTAGACCCATAATGTTGGCTGTAGTGACCTCCTGGAGTGTCAGGCTCCTACCATGGTCTTCTGAAAGCAACCTTGTCCTCCACTCTCCTCATCTCAGGGAGAAAGGCCAGGGTGATTACAGGAAAACAGGCTTTTTTATGGTTTAGATATTAGGTGTCCCCCAAGAGCTCATGTGTGAGATAGTGCAGGAACATTCAGAGGTGAAATGACTGGGTTATGAGAGCCTTAACCCAATCAGAGAATTACTCAGTGGTGGGGATTAACAGTAGTAACTAAAGGCAGGTAGATTGTGGCTGGAGGAGATGGGCATTATAGGCAAGCCTTTGGGTTATATATTTGGTGAGCAGAGTTTAGTCTCTCTCTCTGCTTTTTGGTGCAATCCCCTGAGCCACTTTCCCCCACCACACTCATCCACCCTGATGTTCTGCCTCACCTTGTGTGGACCAGACCTCTGAACCTGAGCCACAAAATGAATGTTTCCTCCTTGAATTATTCTTGCCAGGTCTTTTAGTCACAGTGGCGAATAGGCTGATTAAAACATGCTTCCTGACAGATCTTAATACATTATTACAATTTGTATGGTAGTTCCCATGTCCCTGTACCCAGGAGCTTACTTCTTTGATGCCAGCCAGTGAGAGTCAATTTGTGCTCAGCCCCACAAGTGGTATATATATAACCTAGCTAGCAGTTTTCTAGACACGTCCTATTGGTCACAAGCGGAAGCAGGCCAATCTAATGTCCCCACTAGATAATCCACCCCAAGCACTTGAGAAGCATTTGCCTCATTGCCAGAGGGCGAGAAATATTTACTTCAATCACATATTAAGTTCTGACAAGCAGGTGGTAGATATACAGCCTCTCTAGATTTAGCCCTGATTTCTCAAAGTTTTCTCAAGGACTTAGAGCAAGGTAATGGAATATTACTAGATTGATTGCTCTGCCTTGATAATTAGAAGGTTTTAATAAGCTGCTTACCCTTGATAAATAGGGTTGCTGAAACCTCCAAGCTTCATATGGACTAATGAGGTTGAAGTGTCATGCTTTCAAATGCCTTGTAATCTTAACACGATTCTTTATACCTATCCATCACCTGCCCTTAGAAAACCCACTGCAGTCACATCTTACTTTAAGCAGCCAATCCTGAAAACTCTACTTTAAAACGTTAATGTCCTTCAATGAGCTGGCAGGTTGGTTTGCACGGTGTGGTGCGTATCTGATTTGAAGATTCACTCATCCACACATAACCACAGGCACCTAAGGCATATGCTGTTGTTATTTTGGATTTTCTCTCTGGCAGTCAATCAGTTTGATTTGTATTTCCCAGGATGCAGAGTACTTTACACAGGTAAATATTTGTTTACAAATTCCCTATTTTGGGATATGTTCAAAACATGCATGGATCATAATCATATACTCAAAGGAAAATTAAAAAAACATGATTCCTGAAAGAAAGTACAATAATTGTATGAAATTAAGGGACTCATATTTAGAGGATATAATTGTTACTTCTTTTTTTTTAAGTATAACTATCTTGCACAGATTCTATCCCATATCAACATAAGTGCAGGGAGACGTCACACCTGTTAGTTTTGCTGCTAAGAATCGTGGGTGCTATAACAATACAAACGTCTTTTTAGTGATCTTAAGAACTTTTAAAATTCTTATTTCTTGTGAAAGATTTCTTATGAAAAAGAGGACTGACACCATTAATTGTATGGAATTCACCATTAACTATATGGAATTGTTCAACAATTTTCAACACACATTTAGAGTGCCAATGGCCAGAGTTGTACCCCATGAGGCCATGGGAATGAAGACAGAAGTAAGACATGGACTCCATTCACAGAGCTCCAGGCAAGTGGGGAAAGGATGCATAAATAGTTAATTACAAGATCACATTAATCATACTAAAATCCAACTGTATGTTGAAATTGCTAAGGCAAAACAGATTGGAGGGGGTAATGTTACCTGGATGAGGTCAAAGAAGACTTTTCAAGGGATATGATATTTGAACTGGATCCTAAAATGTGAAAGAAAATCGATCAGGGATTCAGGCCAGATCAATGCAGGAAGATCAAAGAAGGGGTGCAATGAAGATGCTTGGCTTATCTAAAAACAAAGTTCTCACTAAACCTTACAGTGCAGAGGTAGGTTAGCAGGTGAAGAGAGATGGAGAAAATGCCTCAGGTTGTAATTATTGAAAGCTTGGTTAGGGCCAGGTTATGAACTACCCTCACATGCTCTCCTGTGGAGTTGAGGTCTTCATGCTATGGAGATTTGAATTCATACTCTTGGATTGGAAAACCATTCATTGTACTTAAAATACATCATAGCATTGCATCTCCACTATTCTAAATTCCTCTCAACAGCTGTTTCCTTCAGTGTCTGCTCCACACCGTTCAACAATTAAAAGTGTACTGATTTTTACAGGGTGTTTTTGTTTGATTTGTTTTATTCTTTTTCCCATCATCTTCCTCAAAACCTAATTTTAAATTTCTTGGAGGCTCATCTGAGTCAGGCAATTAATTATAGGGGTCTTAATCCCAACAGAGCTAAGGTCAGAAGTACCCTTGTTCATGTTCCTCCGATGGAGCTTCCCCCTTCTCATTGCCACTGTTCACAGGACTTCACCCTCTCTAAAGCAGCATCTTACTAATTCCTCCACCCTGGGCACTATCACATCATCTCCTATTTTCTCAGTGCTTGGGTCCTACCAAATAAGCATGTCAGTCAAGGTTTTAGGGGAACTTAAAATCAGTGACTTCATTTTTGAGGAGAATAACTGCCATGGATCTTTGATGGATTACTGCATCTGAGCCAAAAAAAAAACCTTTTCAAACTATGCAGAAGCAAAATGTTTTTGCTACTCAATATAGTTAAATTCTAAGACTACTTTCAGGGGGAATGTGATGAGAGTAGTATTTTTCACCCCCAGATGCTGAATTGGAATTCTGGAGAGTCACTGGTAATTTTTTTAAAAACTCCAAGAGCAATTTTGATAAATAACTGGAGCTGAAATCTCTGAATACAGTTAGCATTACTTTTGAAATGTAATAAGGATTATAGTCATCACATTCTACCTAAAATGATATTTTTTGGTTAGAAAATCAATTTTTTGGTGGTGATTGTTGAAATGATGTTTTAAAATTTCTAACCTCGTTCTATTAGGTGTTATTCAACAAAATCCCAGGAGATTTTGTGGAAGAAATAGAAGCAGCAACGAGCCAGGATAATTTTTAAATCTGACGCCATACCCAGTTAACCCAGAACAATCCCTCTTGTCCCAACATAATTATAAATAGCCCCCCTTTCACTTTCAAAAGTGTTCCTTTTTGGGCAATAAATGATGTGATAGCCCTATCCATGCTTGACTCCTGGGGCCATAAGAGCCCATTTTCTGTGTAATTGACATTTGGGGAGACATTGAAACACTCCTTTTCCATAAAGACTAGAAGGAAGGGGAAATAAAGTAGCTTTCTCAATGTTAAATCAGCACAGATTATTTCTTATTTAGATACATATATTTAGAAATACCACCCAGTTTATTAAGGTATTTTAATACATTTATTGTGTGTGTGTGTGTGTGTGTGTGTGAGAGAGAGAGAGAGAGATAGGGATTGAGCCCAAGGGTACTCTACCACTGAGCTACACCCCCAGCCTTTATTTTGTACTTTGAGACAGGGTCTCCCTAAGTTGCTGAAACTGATCTGGAACTTGTAAACGTCCTGCCTCAGCCTTCAGAGTCACTATTTCTGGCTCTTTGCACATGTATTTTTTATAAGGCATTAGGATAAACAGATGGACACCCTTAAAGCGCAGTGGCGAGGGTTTCAGAAGAGCAAATTTGGACAAGACACATCTTGGTAAGAAAGATGATAAATTAGGTGGACATGAACATCCTTCTTATAATAAACAGGATGAACCATCCTCTAAGTCCTCTTTCTTAGTTTGGAATTCTTTGTTCACCAGCTGGCATTCTGAGTTTTGATATGTCTTGTTCAGTTTCTGTGATCAAAGAGGGGGCACCTCTGAACAGGAGAGGTAAGGTTACCAGCTCTGGAAAGACTTGGTAACCCCTGCACCACCACTCTTAATTTAAAAATTGCCTTTTTTGGTTAATACATCAGCCAATGTGGTTGCAGATAGGCCCAATCTCATGGCAGATGGTCAACTGTCCCTCAGTAAGGCCAGCCTCCTGCCAGCAAAGCTGAGAGGTGCAAATTCCTTTAGATCAGTGGAATCCCAAGCAGAGCTGGTTAAACCACAGAGCCCTGGGCCCCACCCCAGGGCTTCTAATTCAGTAGCTGTGTTGTGGGGATGTGCATTCCTAACAAGTCCCCAAGTGCTGATGCTGCTGATAGAAGGCCACACTTTGATAACCACTGAACCAAATAATCCCACCCTTTGACACCTCTTGGCAGCCAGCCACCAGCCTCTCCAGAGCCTCAGGGTCAGCCTTTCCCTCATTTGAAACCTCAGCAATCATCTTAGCCACCATCAAACCTGCCTCTTAGATAAGAAAGTTCAGAAGAGCTCA
The DNA here is from genome assembly GCF_902686445.1 of Sciurus carolinensis. NCBI lineage: Eukaryota > Metazoa > Chordata > Mammalia > Rodentia > Sciuridae > Sciurus > Sciurus carolinensis. The sequence goes on along the minus strand of NC_062217.1, from coordinate 16,230,822 downwards.
TCTAACCCACATGGGTCACAAAGCCAGTTATACCATGGTTTGTTTGTACTTTATCAGAATGCATTTGCCATCTGGGTTAGGAGACCTGTGGGAAATTCACTGACTCCCTTATATTAATCTGTCAGGGTAAATCACAGAGGAGTGATTTTGATTTAACGTAAGTACTTCTTGAACACTCTGTTTTAGAGACCTGTGAAGTGTTCTGAGTCCCCAGCCCAGATTAATCTCTATCTACATACCACATGCACAAGCCTATATAATTCACATTCCAAACGTACAAAATAATTTTTTTAAATGTTGTCATTTGATAAAGGCAAAAGTGAGTCTTCAGAGTCATTGTTCATCTCCTAACTAGGTGTCTTGACAGGAGCTGCTAAGGAAGACCACAAGGGAACTGAGAATTGGCCAAAGTGAGGTCATGAGGGTATGTTTCAAGAAGCATCAGGTCAGCTCACATACAGAATCTTTTAATTAAAAATGGTCAAAGCAGTTATGCACTTTAAATGTGTTTGTTACAATTCTACAATTGCAGAAGTGATGAGAATAATATTGCAAATTCCTGCCAAAAGCAAAGAAAGTGGGGGAAAGACAATCATCTATAATAGACTGGCCAAAAATTCAGTTCGTGAAAAAGTGAACATGAACCACTCTCAAAACCTAAAAAATCATCAATTTTAGCTTAAATCTGGTAAAATGAAATATGATAATTTACTTCTTTATAATATCATCTGACCTTATTTTGATATTAGACTTTTTGAACCACTTCAAAATAGTTTGTGGTTGAAAGAGAAATTTGTCATTTATTGAATATACTCTAAGTAAACCAAATTAAAGTGTGCACTTCAGCACAGAAAGACTGTCACTGGAATTCTTAGCAGTAGTTCTTTCATCTATTCAAATAAATTCTTTAAAGCTTGAATTTTGATGCTGGGGTTGTAGCTCAGTGGTAGAGTGCTTGCCCAGCATGTGTGAGGCACTGGGTTCCATGCTCAGCACCACATATAAATAAATAAAATAAAAGATAATGTGTCCATCTACAACTAAAAAGTTTTTTTTAAAAGCTTGAATTTTGGCCAATTATACAGTAAGTCCCAACTCAACATAGTTAACTATATGTGACTCTTGGATCCCTTGAGGAGTTGATGAAAGTCATATACACAGACACAGAATTTTGAGGGTTTTTCAGGCTGTCCCCTGGATATTCTGAAACACATTAATGAGTTTCAAGTTGAAGATTCTGTCCAGAATTACAAGAGGGGAAACTGAACTTGAAGTTAGTGCCACAGCTTCTTTCTGATTCACAGCACAAACCAGGCCTCTGTGTCTACTAAGGCACATCCTCTTGGTTTCCTCATCAGTTAAAAGGCAGATGGGGCTGGAGAACTGTTTAGTCCCATCTATTTCTTCAAGTATGTGATTTGTCAGTCATGTATAATGAACCCTGAGTGCTAGTTCTTTTCTCCTTATTTGTTCCTTCTTCCTATAGTTATTTCTGAAATTTGGGGTCTCATAGGCCTTCCCTTTTTTTGGAACTGGGGATTGAACTCATGGACATTCAACCACTGAGCCACATCCCCAGCCCTTTTTATATTTTATTTAAGAGACAGAGTTTCACTAAGTTGCTGAGGCTGGTTTGAACTCACAATCCTTCTGCCTCAGCCTCCCAAGCTGCTGGGATTACAGGCATGCACCACCAAGACCTTACTTTTGATATAGGGCATTTTCAAGGAAATGGGGGACACCCTCTGTCCCCCAAAGTTTGCACAGGAAACTCAAGCAGGGCAGTATTCCCTAACCTCATGTGGTATCAGGAGGAGATGGGCAGAGAGTTAACTGCACTTAGCAGTTCAGTTATCAAGTTGAGTGAAGAGTCTTTAAACTCACATTGCTTATATTCTATGCAATTTCTCTATTATGCTCTGATATTTAGAGATATCTTAATATTGTTTCTTAAGAACCAGAAATGCAGTCAAGATGTTGGTAGCAAATGGTTCAATTTACAGAAGAGACATAAGAGAAAAAGTGCTAAAACAAGAAAAGAAGTAACTTCAGTGACACAATGAAATGAGGATCCACCTTTGAGCAGCCTTACCCTGAGCAGTACTTTTCAAGAGTGCTCTGAAGTCTTTTGGAATCCTGCAGTTACTTACTTCATTTGCTGCTTTCCTGCACTTGGTCAATGCATCTGCTGCAGATCTTAACACGCAATTATTAGTCCTGCCCCTCTTGTCTCTACCAAGTAAGTGTGAATTCCTCCAAAATCTCCCCACTTCACTTATTTAATTCCAAGGACAGGTACCTAAGAGATGCCCTTAAATATTGTTGGTAATATTTACTATAATAATCCTATAATTACTGTAATTGCTAGTGAGTACTAAAAAGAAGAGAGAAATAGCTCAATAAACTTTCTATGGTGTTCTTGTGTCTGCTGGATCCATTCACTGTTAGATCACAAACCCTGGGACATGAGCATGGCATGTGGTATGTTCTTATGAAATATATGAAAAATATATTAACTCAATTATATTGGAATGAACATGCACTCCTGTAAAACGTATTGGTTAGTTACTCCAGGATTAATAAAAATGAATATATAATTAAGAAATGCAAGCAGATTCAGCACACATAGAGAATGTTACTTTGAAAGCACATTAATAAATAATTGTGTTCCTGTGTAGACTGGGCCCTGAAAAGCAATAGTTTGTCCCTCTTAAGTGAATCTCTGAGGATCCCCAGAGGACTGAGAGTTAGAGGATGAAGTCAGTGTCTGAGAATCTGGAAGAAGCATATCAAATTTTAACAATATAATCTCATTAAGATAAACAAATCTCCTATAGTTATTATAATTATTCTCAGGAGTGGTAAGATGTATATTTAATTAGTGAAAAATTCAGTAGAGGTACTAATGATCAGTATTGGAAAAACCATTAGCCCAATGGTAATTTCTCCCTTAACGCTTAAATTGAATCTTGAGTGGACATGAAGTTAAAACATAAAAAATGTCTTCTAAGTCAGCAATTCTTTGCACTTTCATCCAAAGCCATTATTCTTGATAAGACAGAGCAGTCAAAAGAGGAATGGGCATCAGCCTGCTCTGGAGATCATTAACATAACCTGAAATTTCAGTAATGAAGAAAAGATGTTTAAGGTTATCTCATCAACTGATTCAGATGCATTTTTCTGTCATAACCACTCATAATTATATCCATGATATGGTTTATTGAAACAAAGCTATTAGTTTGTCACATGAGAGTTGTTGTTTTTTTCTTCTTTTCTTTTGCCTTTGGTACTATTCAGAATTTTTGTTTGCCTCTTGAAAAGTAAATTTCATTTATTTACTAAATGGAGTTAGAGGTTGATTGTGTTCCTTTTGTTAGCTCTATGGTTAAAAGAGAATTCAGAGAAAGAAGTAATATGATAGAATGCAGAGTTTCAAAAACATTTTTCCAAATGGGTCCTATTCAAGAATGAACTCACTCAAAATATTAAAATTTTCAAATCTATATGAAAATAATTGCCCAATGTCCATGGAGACTATGAAAACCTCTAAACATTTGAAAATTTCAGTGTTTGCTATTCCGGTACCAACATTATATGTTTTACCATTTCATTAGTTCGTCTAAAACATGAATATCATAAGATGAAAGAATTGAACCAAATGGAGAGAAAGATCATCTTTGGATTTCCCTTAACCATACTTTATTTTTTTCCAATAGTAAAAAATAAAGTTGCATGCTCAAGAAAGTACCTATTCACCGGGAGCCACTGCTATGAAATATGTGACATAATGATACTGTTTTACACGTGTGTAGTTTGCTGGTGGGTTTTTTGAATAAGTGCTTGAATGTGCAACCTTCCAAAGAAGCAGACTTGTGGGATGAAAGAGAATTGACAGAAACCAAGTGTTTCTAAGAGAGCACATGGTCTTAATCATGAAAAGGCCAGCAGAGATTAAACAGGACAGCTGATAAAAGGCAGAGGATCATTTAGACGTATAGCTTTAAAAGGGAAACATGCTCATTCAAGCCCAGTATAGATTCATGTTGAGAATACATTAATTTCATAACTACACTCAGTATCTGGACCACACCCCCCAGAGATTCTGGTCATTACCCCCAAAACCCTATAAGTGAAGTTTAATTTATATCATAAGTAATCAAAAGGAAGTCTTAGTAGAAGTTATGCTGTTCCTTAAACAGCTGGAAAATGAATGTAGACAACTGTTAACAGAAAGTTTTTACTTCCAGGAGAAGTAGGAGCTAGAGAGTACCCCCATAAAAAACTCTTATTTTAGAAAATCAGCAATAGTGCTCAATTATTATATATAATTATATATACTTATTAGATTATTGAGCTTGATTATAGAGTGTGGACATATAAATATTTATGGTAGAGAAATTGGATGATTCCTGATCCTGTATTTGCCCCATGTTCCAATGGAGGTACCCAACCTGGTGTTAACCTTCGCTCCATTCTTTATCTGCTAAGTAAAGACCATTCATACATCCCACAGGTAAACTTTAGTATTCATGAACTAACATAAGCTCATTTGACTGTTAAGCAATTATTAGGGCCTTTGGTAGCTAACAGAGGTTAAAGGTTATAGGGGTTTATAAAATGTGTTCCACACCCCAGTCCCTAGGGGTTACATGCCAAGTTCTGACAAAATACATTTATTAACAAACAGGAATAAAAACATTACCCAGTCTGTTCTTTAAAGCCTAGGGAGGTTCCTCTCTGTCCTCAGGAGATAGCAGTGATTTCTTAGATGAATGGGTCACCCCCGGCCTACAGAACAGTACCCTCCTGCAGAGTTGGTCCCTCTGCATGGGATCAGGCAGTGGAGATCCTTGTGAAATGGCTGATCTAGGCTGCACACCAGTGGACACAGTGCTGCTGGTCCACCTGCTGCTGGAACCAGTGTCTTCTGCTGCTTTGCTCATCCAGGAGGTTCAGCATCCTCCAAGTCTATTCCTTCTACCAGCAGCCAAGTCTCTTACGCAGATTTCAACAGTGAAATCTGGTGTTCTCTAGAAGCCATCTCTGGATGTTGACACCTGATTAGGGCACTTCAGATGCAATGACTGTTTCTAGGTTGTTGATTAAAGAGTGAAGTTAAATCAGATATACAATAAAAACTGTGTTGTTCTACCAATAAAATACTACACAAATGCTTGACCCCTCCTAGGTGCCAGAGCCTGAGCTAGGTCCTATGTGTAACTGATGGTCAAAACGAGAAAATAAATACTCAATACACCCTGAAGGGCTGAGCATAGAGCTCAGGGGCAATAGAACTCTCCTAGCATGTGTGAGGTTCAATCCCTGGCATCACAAATAAGGAAAAGAAAAAATATTATATATGTGTACACACACACACACACACACACACACACACACACACACACATATATATACACATATATAGTGTGTATATATACCTAACTTTTGGATATGAATAATTAGGGTGGCTGATGATATGTGAGGCAGTAATAGGGGTGAGCCTTGAAGGAAAGGGAGTAGAATTAGTGAAAGCACACTCACTATTCTCATTGTGTGATGAGTTTTCTTCTTACCCATCTCTGGTGGGTGAAACCACACATCCAGGAACTGTGGGTCCAAACAAGTTAGAATAAAGTGCAGACAAGTCCCTATACACTTGCTACTCAACTCAGCATTCTTTCAAGTCCATGTTATTATCCAAAGTTTACATTCTAAGCATCTTTAGAATTTTAAGCACAAGATTTAACCAGAATTACTGGCTCAACCCTAGTGTTCTCTTGATTAAAGTTTAAAAAATAAACCAAAAAGAAGGGTTATATTTTGTTTACAGAGTTGTTTTTTTATTTTGTTTTTTGTTTTTGTTTTTGTTTTTAAGCAGATATCTCTTACTCAGCTAAGCATTGAAGGTGAAACTCAGGATTCAGCATTAAACGTGTTGTTCACTTACAAATACACTTGCAGCCAGGAAGATGTGTTTCTCTCTCTCTCTTTTTTTTTTTTTTTTTTTTGTTTTTCTTTCTTATTTATTTTTGTTTGTTTTGTTTTGTTTTGTTTTTGCTTTTGTAATCAGATACTGTTGTTCAGACAAAATAACAATTGCTGGTTGTAGATCAATGTGTATTGTTTCCAAGCTCGTCTATCTCACAAAGGAGCATCCACACGGAAGGAACTGTGTTTCCCCTCATCTTCCTCTTGTTCCTCATCCCCATCGCCTTAGCTGCACCTCTGGATGCAGCCCCAGACTTGGAGAAGGAGAAGGTTGAGGGTAGGCATGGATATAAAACTATGAACGTGTATGTGGTCTAGTTTCTCCTTGATTTTTCTTATTATATTTGGACTGTGTTAACAAAAAGACTCATTTGGGGTAGCTTACAAATAGCGGAGATTTATTTCTCATAGTTCTGGAGGCATGAGGTTCAAGATCAAGGAGTGGGCAGATTTGGTGTCTGGTAAGGGCCACTTCCTGGGTCAGAGATGGCTATGTTTTTGTTGAGTGCTCACATGACAGAAAGTGGAGAAAGTTCCATTTGGGGGTCTCTTTTATAAAGAGCAAACCCCATTCAAAACCTAGGTACTTTCCAAAGTCCTTCAACTTCCAATGTCATAACATTAGCGATTATGTTTCACTGTCTAAATTTTGGGAAGACATAAACTCGGTCTACAACAACCTCCTTCTCTACTCCCAGCTACTAAAGAAGATGTGGCTCCTTCAGGCCCAACCGGATACCCATTCACACAACCCTGGGTACTGTTGGTTATCTTACCATGTCTTCTCACATAACATCTCTTCTTTCTGGACGTCACACATAAACAGAAAAGAACAGTGGGGAACTACTGTTGAAATATTTAGAAATTTGGAGGTGGAGAGGAGAACGCTCCTACTTCTCCCATGAAGAGGAGTCAAAACAGTGATTTTTACCTGACTCAGATGTCCCTCTTTTAAATTGCATCGTGCCCTCCCTCCAGTCCCCTCTCCTGGTCCACTGTTTCTTTATTGCATAGTATAGATCACCTTCTAACAGTCTGCATTATTTGCTTATTCCTCTAACTGCATATTTATTAGCTCTTACTCTTGCTAAAACATAAACTTTGTGAGGGGAAAAATCTTTACTGTTTCCTGGTAGCTCCCAAGTACCTAAAGCAGTACCTGGAATCTCAGAAGTGCTCAGGCAGGAGTGAACTGAATTGCAGAGAATGTTTTCATTTGTCTAAAGACTTTGTTAATTGCTCATTTTATTTTACTTTAGGCCATTTAAGACCTGAAAAATTGTAGTAATCTTTAAATAACCACTAGGCCCTAAAAAGATGATAAAATCTGTATTTTTAACAGTAGGTGGTAACACCACAAACATACCAGTATGTTTGAGCTTCCCGGAGAACTCAGAGCCAACAAGAAAGATGCAAAAACAAACCCCAGGGTGCCTTCTAAAGACTGTCTTTCATAATTAAGGCCTGATAGATCATCAGTCAGTCAACTCTAATCCTGCGGGAAGAGTGAAGCCTGATATTTAGGAGTAACAATACAGGCAGGTGTCCTCATGGGAGTGTGTTCATAATATAATGTACAAACTTTTTTAATTTGGCAAAGTTTCTGATTAAAATGAGTGGTTACCTTTGCAAAGAGCTGTTGAAAGCAATTGTACATGGCAACACTTACCAAGTTTTTTTTTTCATCTTGTAAAAGGATAATTTGCTAAACTTGATTAAAAGTCAGACATTGAACTAGATCTATCTGAAATTGTTGCATATACCATTGAGCGACTTTAATCAAATTCAGTATTATTATCTTTTTATTTGCTTTTACTCTGCCTGCAGGTACAATAAAGTGAAAATATGTAAGCAATGGAGCATATTTATAATACTAGTCAGAGTGCCAGGTGGGTTGTAAAATAAATGTAATTGTTTTCAAAGATTGAACCAGATTAGCATGGATTAACACGTTCATTTTGAAATCCATAGCAGGAAGTGTTCTAAACATGCCTTCAAACAGCCCTTGTTACTCTGTTTATATCCCATCTTAGTACCACGAAATCACTGCCCCATAAAACAGGGAGCGTTTAAACTCTGTTCATTTTCATATGAAAGAAATACAATTTATTAAACAAGACAAGAAAGCAGTTGTCTGCCATATTGAAGGCCAGATTTGCAGTGATTTGCACTCTGGCTTTCAGCAGATGAGCAACAGTGACAGACATGGAAGCCAGAATTGTGGCTGCCATAAATATTCATAACCGCTCCTGCCCAAGGAGTGAAGGGAGGGCATCTGCATTAGCAGCACATGGTTAGCAGAGGATGAATCAGGGTTAGACTGCCCACCACAGAGAGCACAGAAGCCCTGGGCAATGAGTGCTGAAATCCCTCATCGAAGAGGAGGTGATTCTGCAGTCTTCAGATATGCCCTGCTGATGCCATTATCCCTCCTCTCTGACCTTAAAATAAACCTACTTGAGAAAGTATGTTGTCAGTATGTGACATCCAGTAGGGGAGAGCGAACCCTGGAGATAAAAATGGTTTCTGATGCACTTCAGGACCCAAGGCCTAACTATAAGGCACCTGCCCAATTGTAAAAGGAATCAGTCTTTGGAGAATTATACTCAGTGAAGCTAAAAGAAATAAAAGAAATGTGTACTACAAAGTCTCTGGACCCCCCTTGGTGCTGGCAGAGCTTGATTCTTTTTATTGTAGTTATCTCCTCATTTTACACTGAAAGAAGTCTCTTTCAATTCATTTATGTATTTAATTCAGGATTCTTGTGTAATAATACAGGTTAGGGTCACTTGTGCAAGAAATGTCAACCAGATCATCTGAACAACTAGTAAATCTTCTGAGCTAATCATATTGTCTTTTTATTTTTGTTTTGACTACTAGGCATCTTTAGTTTGATAAATACCCTATACCTGTTGACTAATATCTAAATAATTTTACTGAGATGAAATACTGTAATTTCATAAATAGAATAATGTATTAGAATATTTTTCTCTGCCACTTAGTCAATTCTGGACATATGAGGTTGAAGCAGTTGGTATCAAGCCTGTTTATTTTAAGTGATACACGATTAGTCCTGCACATTCCCCCTTCCACATCTGCAAAGTCAACCAACCTCTAATCAAAAATATTTGAAAAAAGATTACATCTGTACTGAACATGTAGAGATTTTTTTCTTGTCATGGTCCCCTAAACAATATGGTTTAACAATTATTTACGTAGCATTTACATTGTATTGAGTATTATAAGTAATCTAGGAATGACATAGAGTATGTAAGAGAATTTGTAGGTTAGATGCAAATACTACATCTAAGGATGTATACAAGGAACCTGAGCATCCATGGATTTTGGTATCCACAGGGATCCTGACCCCAATTCCTGGTGGATGAGGAGGGCTGCCTATAATTGATTGCTCCCATGATAAATTCTTTGAAAGTATTAACTTTGAGACCTCCACTGACTCTTACAGCTTCCCAGACAATTATAAGTGAGAGAGTTCCTCAAGAATGAAACAATTTCTCCCTGCCCAGCTGCCATGAGAAACTCGTATGTTCAGCAAATGTACAACAGGTTTGACTCTTCCTGAGGAAGTAGATTCTGCAGCGCTATGCTTTATTTGGGAATCCATTGTGATCCAAATGGAAAATTCTTCAACAAAAGCTTTGGATGTTATTGCAAAGCAGGATCGTGTTGTAGGACTGTGCAATTGTACTTCACTGTGGTGTTGAGTGCTAGAGAGTGGAAACAACAGATTCAAATGCCTGAGACTACCAAAGTTGGAATTTTTTTCATCTGATTACAAAATGTTATTGTCAGGACAGGACAAATCACCATGATCATGCTTTACTTTGTACTTATTTTCTTCTTCGTCTACATTGAGTTTTCTGAAAGTGTTGTATTAAACATTGGAGAGGACCATGAAGAAACAACTTCAAACACAGAGAAAAAATCATTTACATAGCATTTCATCAGTTCATCCCTTTCAAAGGCTGTGCCTTCATGCTGATCTTTTCATGCCTAGAGAACTGATACATCAGGGATACATGCTATTCAGTGCAGCAAGTAAAGAGGACCACCTCCAAAATTGCTTTCTTCAGACTCATTAACCATAGTACTACAGAATATGGATGAAAGAAATTCTATATTTCAACAATATATTTATACACAGTTTATTTATATTATTATCTAGTTTGCCTCTAATTCTTTCCAGAAAAGATGTTTCTACCAATTTCCTTGGAGTTTTCATAGCTGGAAGCATTTTCTTAGCAGACTTAATATCCACAGCAGGGAGCCTCATGCACACAGGCTGCACATGACATTTTAGTCAATGACAGACCACCTGTACAATGTACAAGTAGACCTCTAAGATTATATTGCCAGGGATGCCCTAGACATCTCAGTTTATGTAAGCATGCTCTGTGATGTTCACACATGACAGAATCGCCTAATGACTAATTTATCAGAATGAGTCGCTAGGTGATGCGTGACTGTACTTTAATTGAATAATGTCATAAAATATATACCTTCACCATTGGCCTCCTCAGGAGAGTAAGTTGTCCAGTTAGTGTGTACATGGGTCAAGACACTTGGTCTTCATCTAGCTTGAATTCCTGCTGTATTAACTCAGCCAGATAATATAGCAATTCTGGACTGTGTTTATCTCATATATAAGTGAGGTGGTGGTACTAAATTTTCTCCAAGATGTTTCCTAAGCTCTAACTGGCTTCACATTTCATTTCATCTATCTCAAATATACTTACCTTGATTAATGGGCTCGTAAAGTTATGAACTTTGTTTCCTCATTTAATCTCCTTTTATCTCTATCTGCAGATCTTCATCCCATTCCCATCTCAACACACTTGAGAAAGGCAAAGATCTTCCACAGGGGACACAGGCTCCCTAGTTCCTTCGGGGGTATGGTCTGGGGACTGGCCCAGGGAAGAGTCATTAGATGGAGAAAAACCTGTATTGAAAAAAATCCCTCAGTTGATTCTGTTCTTGAAGAATCATCAAAGCACATGTCATAACAGGGAATCCTGTCCTTGTACAGATGATCAGGATTAGTCTTAAATTTCCAAGGTGCCTCCTCTCAAGTTCATTTCAAGGTCATTAAATCAAAGTTTCTCATGCTAGGGCCTGCTTCACCAGAACCTTCTGATACAGTCATTCTTTGCTTATATTGTTCAGAATCCCACTGAGCACTGGATTAAAACACCCAAATCTGGGGGTTAAATTCACCCCAGTTTACTATACACCTTACAAGCATTACCTGACTCCTGCCTGAATCTCTGCCAATAAGGAAGTTGCAAGTTATGTTCAAAAATAATGCCATAATTTATCATTTAGCCCCTAAACCTGCCAGGTATTCTTGGAATCTTTCTAAATGTTCTCATTCTACTAAATATGTTGAATTAATCTTAACAATAAAGCATTGTTTACTTCTCATTCAGCCTGTGATATTTAAGCATGATTCTGAGGATTTACACAAAAGGGATAAGAGCATTTTAACCTTTTCACAAACACCTAAGTCAGTGTGGATTAAATGATACTGATTTTCAGGAATATAGCAACTTTTGAACTTCATGTCCATTTTTTTGTGATGTGTCACATCTATCATAAGTCCTCACATGGCTTTGAAACGATACCCTAATAAAATACATGGCATGCAGATTTATCCATTAATCTTTCTCTGCCAATTTGCAATGGAAAACGATTAATTGTTAGCCAAGTTTTATACTCAAGAAATCAAGACATGGTGATCAACCTCAGGTTATTAGGTCAGAGTGAAATGGAGTTAAAAAAATAAAATAAATAAAAAAAGAACCCCGGGTTCTCAGGGTCAGTCCTAAGAAGAGAGCGCACACTGGAGACCCCTGAGATGACACCTATGGTCAGGGTTGGCTGGCAAAAGCAATCACTGAGGAATTCGGTGGCTGGATGGGAAGTCTGGTTGGTATACTTGTGCTAGGCCTGAAGAATCACTCAGGGTCCTTCTTACACATGACAAAAATAATACACAGTTAAATGCATTTCCTACAACTGATAGCACTAAATACTGTCGTGACTTTGAAGTTCTCTTATTTTCCAGCACTGTCCTATAAAACCCTTAATATTTATACAATCACACACCACATAACTGTTTTAGTCAATAACAGACCTCACATACAGCATTGGTCCCAAAAGATAATAAAGCTGAACAGTTCCTATTGCCTAGTGATGTGATAGCCATCCTAACATCACAGCACAAGGTATGCTCACATGGTTCTGGTGATGCTTAGGTAGATACACCCACTATGCTGCCAATCATGTAAAAGTATAGCAGATATAATTGTGTACAGTACATGATACTTGATAATGACAAACACTATGTTACTGATTTATATATTTACCATACTGCTATTATTCTAGAGTGTACTCCTTTCAGTTACAAAAGAAAAAAGTGCTGTAAAACAACATGCTATGTGGTATGGTTTAGAAAAGTATCCCCCGAAGGCCTACATGTGAAAGTCTTCACACCCAGCCTACACTGGGATGTTGTGGAACTTTTAAGAAGTGAGACTGATGATGGTGTGGCCACAGAGAGGACTGTGGCATGCCCATCTCTTTCCCTTGCCCCTTTCATCCTCACCCCTACATAAATGTGCCTCTTCCACCATAAGCCCTCCTCCTGCCAATATGTACTAGGCCACCACACACCCAAATCAACAAAGCAAATCAGTTGTGGACTGAAATCTCCAAAACCATAAGCCAAAGTAAACCTCTTTTCTTTATAAACTGAATATCTTGGACATTTGTTACAGTGACAGAAAGCTGACAAACGCACTGTGTTACTCCAGCAGCCTCAAACATCTCATGTATACTGAACCTCTTAATTGCTAATGTTTACCAGACCTGTGAACAAATAACCAAACCATCCCACTCTGTACAACTCAAGTACTGATGCACAACATATTTGAGATCTCATCAGTTTATTCATTCAGGATCTTGTGAATGTCTACTATAAGATAGGCACTGTTAGAAATGAGACTAAGCTAGGCTGAGCATCCTTTACTGTTCTTAGACATCCCAAAATGTAAAATAACATTTACATCTCTGAATCAGCAATGGGTTAAACAAAGCTAACTGTTTGAGATATTTATATTAGGTTTTTGGAAACATAGTTTCTTGTTATTTCTTAACCTTTGCTATTTGCTCTTAATCTTATTTCCTACACATGATCAAGTCTGGTTTCTCAGATGATGCTCAGTGAATTAGAATAGACAGTATAAATTAATTTTGTGAATAAAATTTTATGAGACACTATATCAAATCCTTCAGTAAAATCAAGATATATTGTTATACCCATTGCAGATAGTCATGGTCTAATCTTGTAATTATAATTTTTAAAATTGAATTTGTAAAGCCTTATTATCCAATTATTCACCCCATGCTGTTCACAGGTACATAAATGTTTATAGCTGTTTTCCTTAATGTACGTTCACTGTATTTACGAAAAGAATAACATCAGAGGTAATTCCATGATCATTCTACTTTCTCTTTTGTAAATATATAACTTGTTGGTATTTTTTACACTGTTCTGTTACTTCTTGAGATAGGAATAATTAATAGAATAAAATAGCACATATTCCTTTTCCTCAGGTATATAAGTTTGGGTACTAATAACCAGTAATTTTGGGGAAAGGTATGTTAGGCATCCAATTGACAAGGAACATTCTTAAGTGTAACTTCATCTAAAGACAATTATGTCCTCCCTGGGTCAGTTCTTCAGGTTCTAAGGAGATTGTGAGACTCAGAGAAGAAGCCTGACATGCATATAACCAGTTAATATTCACTTGTAAAAACTTCTTGAGTGTCTGCTTATGCCTGCATTGTGGACTCAGAATGCAGAGTGAGCATGGCGGGTCCTTTTTACAAGGAACTCAGTTTTACTTGACTATTGACCACTTTTGCTTTAAAATGTAGGTATAAAAACTGAGCATCTGAATATGAATACTAGTTTCCATTTCTGGAAAAGCTACTTGGAACAGGCCCTTGATATCTTTAAGCCAATTCCAGTTGGCACTTGCAGGGAATTCCACTGGATACTTTTAACATTTCCAGTGAATGTTTCAGGGCATCTTACTGATCACTGGTACATGAATTCCACTGTTTTTTTTTTTTTCTTTCAAAATATTTTGAACTGGCAGTATAAGTTAAGACATAATCACCTTTAGGTTTTAAGGTCTATAAAACTTAGACTTTTTTGTGACTAATGAGGATTATACAGAATTCACAAATTTCTCTTAATTGAAAAGCATTTTCTACTCAAATTCCTAAGTTATCAAGGATGGAACTAGATATGAGGATGAATGTGGAATGTCTAGTAATGGATTATATTCCAGATTTGAGCTTAGAGAAGGTTATGCATAAATCATAAAAATGTGGGGTTGGAAGTTCAGCTCCTTTACTTGACTGTCAAGGAAAAGGAGATCTTATCCCAAGATACATGAAAGAACTGAAATTGGAACCCCATCTCCTACTTCACTTCGGGTCCTCTTCATCTTATGCCTTGTTCTGGCACCACGATTGACTGGGAGGATCACCAAAGCACAGCTGTAGCTGCACACATTTGCACGTATGTTTGTGTATCTCTATTTACTTATAATAATTTTTAAAAGAAGCAGATAATCTACCGTGGCTGAAGAATGAGTGGCAACATTCTTCATCAGTAGATATGAATCAATTCCACCTTCATGGACAAAAGGAATGGGGTGGAAACAAGGAAAACACACTTCCTGACAAGAGTTTATACACAGGTACACATACAGATCAGGAGCAAAGTTGATTGAACTTCACCTCAGTCTCACCAGTGTCTCACGGAAGAATGATCTGTATTATGTGCTTCCCAGTGGTATGCTTCATGAACAATTTTAAAAGATGTACATTAATAAGCAACATTTGATAAGATGTAGTTTATTCAAAAATTTTTCAAACACGTAATTATTTTTTAAAGCTCTGAGTATCTCCAAATGCAGAGAACTCAAATAATATGTTCCTTGTCATTTGTCTTTTCTTTTCCTCCTGAAAAAAAAATAGATTCCACCAGATGAAGAGTATGATAATTAACATATTAATTGTAACTAATAATTTAAAAGAATAATCATCCCTCTTTTTCCATGGGAAAGGGTCTGAGAACTATATTGTTTAAGATACTATTGGAGCATTTAAATATATATTTTTAGCAAAGATATTAGAAAGGAGAAACTATGAGAAAACTTAAGGTCTGTAAAACTTAAGGTGTGTCATTAGAGGGATTGAATTTGCTCTGTGAAATCATTGCAGGACTACATGTTGAACTTTGGTTCAACATGAGGAGAAATGTTACCATCCTTTCTAAATGCTACCCCTGAAGTGATGTGAGGCAGGATCTCTGCTCCTGAAGGTTTTGAACAGAGTTTGTACCTTCTTTGAATGTTTCTGCAGTGATTGGACCAAAGGACCTCTAGTCCCTTCCCAAAGAGTCTAGAATTCTGCTAAGACATTATGGAGTATTTATGCCAATGAGAGTACAAAAGAAATCCAAAAACAGATGGTGTTTGATTTTACTGATCCAATAGCAAGACTATGGATGCCTGGAATTCTGTATTAGAAGGATTCTGAGGTCACCTCTGGGCTCAGGATGAATGAGCAATGGAATTGACTAATGGTGACTGACAGGAGTGAAGGAATGATGTCATTCGGATGCACTGCCTGACATGTGCCATCTTGACCTTAAAAAAACAATGTCTTTATTCCATTTTCTATCATTTGATTATTCATTATATTTCTTTGTTCTTTATGGGCTAAGCATATTTGGCTAACTCAGTTTTGAAATTTCTGTGATGAATAGTCTTCCATGTAGAGGGTTTTTAAAATTAACTGAAAATTATACATTTATAACTTAGAATAAAGCATGTGGCATATGTTATAGTCCCTTTTAGGGTGACTTATGATTTGATTAAAGATTATAATGAACAATCAGAGGATTTAACTAATAGAAAATTTTATCCAAATTGGCCATTTAAATTATTAAAAATCTATCTGGCTTCATGTTTTGGGAAGCTTTGTGTCTGACTTCCACATGCCCTTTGTTCTTTCTTAAAGTTTGCCTGGCTTAAAGGAAATTATTCAATACAGAGCTCAATTACAAATGTGCTTTGACAATCAGGAAGCTATATCTGTGGTTTTATCTGCACCTTCGACAGAGGTGATAAAGAAGTTCCATGGTCTGGAATATAAATCCATACATCAACAAAACAGTAGTAGTGTCTTTCCTTAGTTTAAACTTCAGAAAAGACAAATATTCTGGGTTCTTCTGGCTTAGAAAATCAACAATACTTATAAATTTCTTTTTCCTAATAAGATCTCCTTGTCTTAAAAATAATGTTATGAAGTACATCTGAATTTTTATACTGTGCAGTCACAGCAACAAGACATTTAAAGGTAGTATTGGCTACCTGTAGTTTGCTTTCTGCCAAATATGCAAGTGTTTCAGGACACCCCAAATCTAATGACTTTGAGAAAATTGTAGAGTTTGAATTTTCATCCAGATGAACTTTCCCAAGTGAATTTTACAGATATTTTACACAGTTAAGCATTTCTTCAACATCGAGGATGATTAATGTCTTTTTCTTCCATCTATTTCTCCTTCTAAGTAAATGTATTTTTGACCACACTTTCTAATGAAATTTTATTCCTCTTGAGACCTTGTAGAGATAAGGTATTATATATAACAGAACCTAAAAATGGACGAGGAGTTATTGATTAGAATTCTAATGAAAATTCCTATCTAATCATATAACTGATAGCTTGCATATATCTACTTTTAACATTTGACATATAACCTGTACCTAGTTATCTCAAAGTAATTATTTAGTGAAGATGGAACACCATAGCATGGACATCTTAAAACACACCCCATCTTAAAATTCCTCCTTCTTCTCATGGATGCCGTGGAACTTGCTAAGTATGAGAGAAGGACAATGACTATGGCAAAGGCATCAGTTCCTGTCCTCAAAATGTTTGCAGTCCCCAGAGAGAAGTCAGACATGTCTAAGAGCAGTTATAGGACAGTGTGATGCATGTTAATGTGAACTGGAGTCCATGGGATGCCAACGAACCAGGATCAAGGGGTGATGTCCCTGGTCTCAGGGAGGACAGGACCCAGGTGAAAGCAGAAGGACAGGCATGTGAGCAAGATGAAGCGGGGGTGGGAGTCAGGAGAGTGAAAGGCACAGGAGAGAAAGAAGCAACCAGTTACAAGAATACTGAGCCCCATTCAAGAAATTGCATATGAAAAACAAAGAGTAAGCACATAGTGGAGAGTGGAAGAGAGGCACGTCTGCACCCAATTATTTTCCAGCTCACACATGAATTTCCCGGACAGCCCTCTTCCTCCTGACTTCTTCAGTGAATGACAAAAATGGGAGCACAGCCCTGCCCTAGAATAAGTAGTTCAACAATGAGTGAACCAAAGCAGTTGTTTGATTCTGATCCAGGAATACCATTGTCATTGCTCTCTCCTAAACTATTTGCAGAAGAAAGTAAAGCTCTCATGAAATGTGCAAGGTTCTTTGCATGAACTTCTTTGGGAAAAAAAAAAAAGTGATTCTTTTGATCCCATCTCACAATCTACTTAAAATACTTTCAAGATTTTGCTGTTATAGAACTCAGCACACAAATGGAACTACCAGAATGACAACAAGAGTAGAAAACATTTTGAGGGGGTGCTGGATGTAACTTGCTTGTACTTAGCTCTAAGAGTAGTAGAGGACCTAAGCATAAACTATTTGCCATTGTAACCTCCTTTCTCTACATTCCCCCACTTTTGGCTCTCCTGGCAGCAGGAAGATAGCCTTTCCAACAAGGGCCTTGGGTTATAGAAAGAAATCACTTGGGATGAGGGTGTTGGATTCCATGGACCCTCTTCCCATGAGACCCATTGCACAGGTCCAAATATATGATAATTCTATGCATACTTGCCATGGTCTTTCTCTCCTGAACAGTGAAGATGCCAGAAAACCCTCTAGGATGTTTTACAAATAATTATAAATTTTTTTCTAGAGTTTTATTCAATCTTTTGGAGAAAATTTATGACTTACAAATGATGATATATGAAAATAAGAAGTCACAGTCAACCATCCAAACTGTACTAGTTTCTATCTCTTTGCCACTTGTTGAAATGGAACTGTTTGCAAATGGAAGTACAATAATGTCATTTAAAAATGAAGGTAAAGCTATGAGTTAAAATTTAATCAAAATATATGTGGATTTGGTAGAGTTTTTTTGTTTTAGGAGTCAGTATGCATTAGAGAATCATATATTAGCAGTTCATATTTTCCTAAAAATACAAATCTTTCAGTTCAACAATAAATACATAATATAAAACATCCTTTATTTGACAAACACCTTCAATAGTTCATGTATTTTTTCAGGATAACAATCATCGTGTGAAAGTACAGATTAAATAATTCATGCCCAATAGCTTAGTGAAAAATATTACTTTTTAAGAAATTAGATGTCAAATGTTTTCCCTGATAAGTGGAGAATGATATATAATGAGGGTGGGGAATGTGGGGAGTGAGAGAAGATGGAGGAACTTTGGATTATGTAGAAGGAAATGAGGGGGGGTATGAAAAATAGTGGAATGAGACAGACATCATTACCCTATGCACATGTATGATTATATGAATGGTATGAATCTACATCATGCACAACTATAGAAATGAAATAATGTACCCCATTTGTGTACAATGAATCAAAATGCAATCTGTAAAAATAAAAACATAAATAAATAATAAGAAAAAACAAGAAATTAAATGTCTTTCTCATATTCCAAGAACATATGTGGTATAATACTTTCAGAAGAATATTATATGCAATATAAGTGAGGCTATGTTTTAAACATTGTAATGACAATTTTAAAATGATTTTCAATAGATTTCAAAAATCATGTTGGATTTAAACTGCTTGAAGTCGTCTTGTTAATTTATACTTCCCGTTAATCCCTCCCCTTCAGGATCTCTCTACTTGACATCTTGTCAATTGAATTTTGCATAGCCATGACCTTAGAAAGATCACCAGTAGTTGTTCTTTGACGCATGAGGTTGAAGATGGAAGCATACCAGACAATTATTCAAACTGCACCTGACCTTAGTACAGTGATATTATATGCACCCCTTCTACTTTGAATGAAATTAGGTGGGAGCTCTCATTGGAACATTTCGGGAGAATGACTGCATTTCTGCCTCACTTAGGAAGATGATCCACATAACCATATGTGAAACAAACATGTAGATATAGATATATCATTCTCATTGTAATTCGTGTATACTTTCCTAGGTTAAAAGTATATTATCTCACAATGAAACCAGTGTAATGTATAAATCAACTAGAGGAAAAATGGAAATTTTAGCATCTTTCTGAAATTGAGGTAGTTATTTAACATTTAAAAACTGTCCAGATCTGGGCTTGGATTTGTATCTCAGTGGTGGAATGCTTGGCTAGCATGTGTAAGGCACTGGGTTCCATCCTCAGCACCACATAAAAATAAATAAATAAAATAATGGTAGTATGTCCATCTACAACTAAAAAAAAATTTTTTAATGAAAAAAAAACTTTTAAAGACTTATCTGTCATTTTATTCCTAGATCTTAAAATTATTTAGACACAGTATTCATGGTTATAAGTTTGTATAAACTTCTAACTTATAATACTTGGGGAAGTAGCTTTGCGTTTGTCATGTAATAGTGGCTGTACAGTATCTACTGCATTGATGGCGTGTGAAGATGTAACCACTCCAAGAAAATAAAGTCAGACTCCACACTCTGGCCCAGCATGTATGTGTATGTGTGTGTGTGTGTATGTATGTGTGTGTGTGTGCACATGTACACATGCTTTATTGAGGTACAGTTGATATACAATACTTGCATATGGTTATTGTGTATAATTTGGTGAGTTTATATTTGGGCATGTGCCGATGATATCACAGCATTGATCAAGGTAATAAACATTTCTATTATCTGCAATAATGTCCTGTGTGCCTTTGTTTTTCGACTTTAACTTTGTTTTGTTTTTGTTTGCACTAAGAAGTTTAATATGAGATCTACTCACTGAACAGATTATTTTAGGGCACCATACCATACTATATAGGCACTATGTTGAACAGCAAATATCAGAACTTACTCATCTTGTGGAACTAAAACTTTACATGTTTTGAGGAACAGCTCAATTCCCTCTTCCCCTATCCTCTGGACACCATCACTCTATACCTTTTTCTGTAAGTATGACTATTTTATATGCCTCATATAAGTAGGATCATACAGTATCGGTCCCATCACTGGCTTATTTCACTTAGCATATCTTTAGGGTTCATCTGTGTTGTTGTATATGACAGAATTTCCTTTTTTTAAACATTGAACAATATCCCACTGAATACGTCATGTTTTCTTTATTCATTCATCTGTCTGTGTACATTGGGGTTGTTTCCTTATCTTGAGTCTTCTAAATTTTATTTCAGTGAACATGAGAATACAGATATCTCTTTGAGATCCTGATTTCAATTATTCAAAATTGGGATTGCTGAATTATATGATCATTCTAGTTTAATTTTTTGAGGAACCTTCATGCTGTTTTCCATGGAGACTACACCACTTACCTTCCCCGCCAACAGAGTACAAAGGTTCCAATTTCTCCATGTCTTCTCCTAAACTTACCTTTGAAAAAAATAAGCCATTCTAGCAAGTGTGAGGCTCACTTTGGTTTCAATTTGCAGTTCTCTGACGATCAGTGGTTTTGAGCACCATTTCATACATCTATTGTCCATTTGTATGACTTCTTTTGAGAAAACTTTTTAAGTCCTTTGCTATTTTTATTTCAGACTATTTCTCTTTTTACTAATGAGTGGTAGGAGTTCCATGTATATGGTTGACATTAACCCCTTCTCAGATAAAAATTTTTGCAAACATTTTCTCCCCTCCTGTAGGCTCTCTCTCTCTCTACTTTGTTGTTTTCTTTACTGTGGAGAACCATTATAGTTTGATACAGTCTCACTTGTCTATTTTTTTTTTTTTTGCCCTTTTTTGCCTGTGCTTTTGGTTTGATAACCAAAAAAATCGTTGCTAATTCCAATATTGAGAAACTTTCCCCCTGTGTTTTCTTCTAGCTGTTTTGCAGTTTCAGGTCACATGTTTCAGTCTTTAATTCATTCCGGGTTGATGTTTATGTGTGGTGTAAGGTGGAGTCCAATTTCATTATTTTCCATGTGGATATGAACAATTCCCAACACAATTTGTTATAGAGGTAATTCTTTCCATATTGTGGATTTTGTTACTTTATCAGAGATCATTTAGCTATATGTGTGTGGATTCATTTCTTGATGCTCTATTTTCTTTTATTGACCTAGGTATCTTTCTTTATGTCAGTACCATACTTTGCTTTAAATATTGTAGCTTTCTAATATATTTTTAAATCAAAAAGTACAAGGCCTCCAATTTTGTTTCCCCCTCAGAATAGCTTTAGCTTTTCTGAATCTTTTGCGGTTCCCTATGAATTTTAGGATATTTTCTATTTCTGTAAATGATGCCATTAGGATAATGATAACATTGAATCTGTAGATCACTTTGGGTAGTATGGACATTTTTAACAATATTTTCTGTCCATGAACATGGATACCTTTCCATTTATTCATGTCTTCTTTTTTTCACCAGTGCTTTGTGTCTTTCCATGCATAAGTCGTTCACCTCCTTGGTTAAGTGTTATTCCTCAATATTTATTCTTTTTGATGCTATTATAAGCAGGTTTATTTTTAAATTTTCCTTCAGTGGATTCATTGTCTGTGTATAAAAACCAAACTGATTTTTGTTTGTTGATTTTGTATCCTTCAGTTTTACTGAATCTGTTTATTAGTTCTAACAGTTTTTTTTTTTTAATGAAGTCTTTAGGGTTTTCTTTATATAAAATCTTGTTGTTTCCAAGCAGAGACAGTTTACCCTCTTCCTTTCTGAATTAGATGCCTTTTACTTCTTGTTCTTACCCAGTGGGTAGGGCTCCCAGTGGTATGTTGAAGAAAAGTGGTAAGACTGAGAATCCTTGCCTTGTTCCCAGTCTTAGAAGGAAAGCTCTCAATTTTTTACCACTGAGTAGGATGTTAGCTATTGGATTGGCATATGTGATCTTTATTATACTGAGATACATTCCTTCTGTACCCAGTTTGTTGAGCATTTCATAATGAAAGGGTGTTGAATTTGTCAAATACCTTTTCTGTATCTACTGAAATGACTACATGCTTTTAACTGTTCATTTTCTTAAGGTATTAATCACATTTATCTCTTGGTATTTGTTAACCCTCCTCACATCCCATGGATACATTAAACGGGATCATGGTATGTGACCCTTTGAAAGTGCTATTGAATGTGCATTGCTAGTATTTTGTTGAGGTTTTGGCATCTGTGTTTATCAGAGGTTTAACAGAACAGTACACCTAACATCAGCAGAATACTCATTATTCTTGAGTACACACAGAATGTTCTCCAGAACGGGTTACATGTAGACTACAAAATGGTTCTTCACAAACTTAAGAAGATTAAGATCATATCATGTATTTTTCTAAACACAGGGGAATAAAACTAGAACCCAATATATGGAGTTAAGTTGAAAAATTCACAAATATGTGAAAATTGAACCATGAATTTCAGAACAACCAATGGGTCAAAAAAGAAATCAAAAGGGAAATCCAAAAATATCTGAAAACAAGTAAAAATTAGAACTCAGCACAGAAAAACTTATGGGATACATCAAAGTCAGTCTGAAGAAGGAAGTTTATAGTAATAAATGCCTACATTAAGAAAAAGAATCTCAAATAAACAACCTAACTTACAACTCAAAGAACTAGAAAAAAAGAACAAAAAAATCTCCAAAATTAGCAAAAGGAAGGAAACTATAAAGATTAGCATGGAATTAAATTAAATGGAGACCAGAAAAATAATAGAAGATATCACCAAAACCAAGAATTGACTTTTTGAAAAAGTAAAATTGAAAAACTTAGAAATTTTAGACTGACAAAGGGAAAAAGAGAGAATACTGAAATAAATATAATATGAAGTAAAAGAGGAGACATTACAACTGGTGCCACAATAATAACAAGGATTGTGAGTCTATTATGTGTTAACTAACAACAAATTGGGTGTCCTGGAAGAAATGGGTAAATTCCTAGACACATAAAACCCACCAAGGGTGACTCATTAAGAAAACAGGTAAGGAGATTGAACCAGCATTCAAAGACTCCTCAAAGAAGAAAAAGCACAGGACAAGAGGGTCTCACTAGTGAATTCTACCTAATATGTAAGGAAGAATGCGTGCCAACCCTTCTCAAACCGTTTCAAAAAATTGAAGAGGATGGCACCCTTCCAAACTCATTTAATGGACCAGCATTTCCCAGATACCAAAGCCAGACAAAAACACTCCAAGAAATAGCATATTTCTAAGTATAGTTTTTATACATATAAAATTTTCCCAGGAATATTTTGCCTTAAGGCTGCATGAGGTAGAACAGCCAATTAAATTTTGTGATCCTTTCTTTCCATTTCATTGTAAACATGGTAATATTTCAGCAGTTTCTAACAAGACAATGTGTAATAAATGTAAAGGCAGGGAAATGCTGTTATTTAGCAGTAGTAACAGATCCACACTGGAGGTGTTTTTCATGCCTAAAAATGTTTGTAGAGTCATTGAGATCTTTGCAGATGATGTATTTGAGTTTATTGAGGACAGTTATTTCACCCATGGTGAAAGAACTTAATGCAAAAATGTTTCTGCAAGGTGCTTTACACTTTAATATTTCTAACTAATAGGACATGTCAAGTGTGTTAGCTACAGTTGTACATATGTGTATGCCTGAATTCCTCCTGACAATAAACACTCAAAAATTTTAAGTAACATAGGAACTACGTCCACAGGGTTCCAAAACCCTTTTAAGATATATCTGTTGCTACTTCTCACATCATTGTGCATTTACTTATTTGCTACTTTAGACTTTGTAGCTCCCTGGGTGATAGGGTTCAGAATCATTCATCTTTGGGACTGGAGGTATAGCTCAGTGATAGTGCCTACCTAGCATGTGCAAGGCCTTGGGTTCAATCCCCAGCACTACATTAAACAAAAAAAGACCTAAATTATTCAGCTTTACTTCCCCAATTCATGTCACATTGTCTGACTCATAAGAATGCCACAGCAAATGTTTGCTAATTAAATAAATCACACAGCTAACACATTTGGTATCCAGACTATTGAAAGAATATAATATCCTCATGTATTTTCTTATTTTAACAAGTCATTTAAAAATTCTATAAATGATGCCATTTGTTCTAGCACTTTCCTTTTTCTGAGACAATATAATCCAAATATTTACAAGAATCCCAATATGCTTTCATTTCTTACAGAACAACAGCAAAAAAAAAAAAAAAAAAAAAAAAAACAGATGCCCATCATTTGAAATTTATCCACTAAGAATTTAATTTTAAATAATCAATTCCCCAACTCTCGTGAAACTTAAGAAAGGACAGTCTGGCTTAGGGTCTGGAAATTTGGGGCCTGTGAATCTAGACTCCTGGACAAAGACTTCAATTTACTTTGTGACTTCATCTATTCATGATATTTAAATGCTGAGAATTCAAAGAAAAGACCAATAAGCAGTTTCAATTATGATTTGAAAAATTAATTGTGTGTTAAGACCAAATAAACTACAGTATTCTACTCCAATCTATCAATCTGTGGAAAAATCATTCAAAAGCATTATGCTTGTCATTCGCTTAGATAAACAAAATGGGCAAGCCCCAGTGATAATAGTGAGAATGATAATCAGGTTAAGAAATTTTCTATGGTTGTACTCTGCTTTGCTGCTATAACAAACAACTGTCTGAGTTGGCTTCAACAACAAACAATTATTTTCTCACAGTATGGATGCTAAAATGTCCAAGACTAGGGAGCCAGCCAGTTTGGTGACTGGCGATGGCCCTCTTCCCTGCTTGCTGATGACTGCCATCTTTCTGTGACCTCCATGAGAGTCCCACTTCATGACCTCATCTAACCCTAAATGCTTCTCGAAGGCCCCATCTTCAATCCTATCACATTGGAGATTAGGGCTTCAACATGAATTGGATGGGACATGAATCAGTCCATAGCAAAGGCCAGCGTGCTTTTCTCCAGCTCATCCATTCCAAGGATATTCTTCTGGAGTCTTTTGATGAACCTCATTGATAGGAGTTAACAATTTAATTGAATGCCTCAGATGGTGATGATACCTAATGGAAGAGAGGGGTGAGTGTGGCAGTGGCCAGCTGCTGGGAAGGCACTGGGCACATCACTCCTGAGTGACAGTAGGATCACCCAGGTATTTTTATGACTGTTGACTGACTCAATCATTAATTAATTTGAATATTAAAGAAATATCTCTAACATTAATGCTTTTATTAATCAACTATTATTCATTCATTTTTAAGATTGTTTTGTTATGATTATCAAAAATATTTCCAGTACTACTACTACTACAAATATTTACTTGTGAGTGATCCTTAATCATTCTTTTTTCTAAATTGAAGAATCAATTACTGGAGCAGAGTTCAGAAATGTATAATCTGTCCTGTTATTTTTTCACCGGTCTGTCATAAAAACTTAAATTCCCATATTTGATGTCTCTCTTTAAACTCAAGTGTTATAGTAACAATGGGTATGTTACCTTAGTAAGACAAAACACCCATAAAACCCTGCTACTGTAAATACAAGCTGTGGCATAGGAGAGGGAAATTTAAATGGGAAAACGAGTAGCAGGAGAGATCAGAATTGGGTAGCACTTCATTGCAAGCAGCCATGGTAGTTTTCTATACAAAAACACCCTCTGTACAGAAAAAGGTAGAATTGGAAAGGAAGGAGCCAAAAGTCCTGAAAAATTATGTGGAAGGAATGATTCACTTTGTAAAGGTCAACTATATATATTAAGTCACCTATCTAAGTCCAAGTACTACACTAAATGTAGTGACTAAGTAACTCCTTAGTATGTACAACTTGAACCCATGGCTCCCCAGTTACCTTGCACTGACCCTACCATTTTAAGTTTCTTCCCAAATATCCCACTTCTATACCCTCCCTTACTTTCCCTTTTAGAATCTTTTACAACAAACCATGAGACTTTCCTATCCTTATTCTCCTATAACCAACATGTCTCTGAGTCTCAAAGTCACACTTTATTCCCCAATTCCTCTACCCAAAATCAGAATCATCACTTTATACCAGAGTTCCTACCACCATCTCTTCACTGAATCTCCTTTTACTTTCCCAAAACATTAGCTTTACAGGTGAGTGATAACCTTACAGTACCTGTGAATCCCCTTTAAAAACGATGTGGCCCATCAATGTTTATAGCTGCTCAATTCATAATAGCTAGATTGTGGAACCAACTTAGATGCCCTTCAATAGATGAGTGGATAAAGAAACTGTGGTGTATATATATGCAATGGAATATTATTCAGCCATAAAGAAGAGTAAAATTATGGTATTTGCAGGTAAATGGATGGAGGTGCAGAATATCATGCTAAGTGAAATAAGTCAATCCCAAAAAACCAAAGACTGAATGTTTTCTCTGCTAAGTGGATGATGATACATAATAGGGGTGGGAGTGGGGTTTGAGCAGAATGGAGAAATTTTGGATTACGTACAGGGAAATGAGGCAGGGAGGGAGTGGGGGAAGGAAAGATAGTGGACTGAGACAGACATCATTACCCTATGTACATGTATGATTACATAAATGGTGTGAATCTACATCATGTACAACCATAGAAATGAAAAGTTGTAGCCCATTTGTGTAAAATGAATCAAAAGGCAGTCTGTAAAAAATTTAAAAAATTAAAAATTTAAAAATAATGTGACCTGGGAAAGACCTTATCTTCTCCAAACTTCACCATTTCTTCATGTAATAATATTTTAGGCATTAAGGGATTCAAAGAAAAAAGCTCCATCAGCCAACTCTCCCAGGTCTAGCACACAACTGTGCTCAGTCCACTGTCCTTTCTTCTTTTCCCTCTTCCTCTTCCTCTCTCATGCTTTCTATTCTTAGTCCATATCACTCATGAATTATTTTCCATCATCCTCCATTCTCCTGGAGGATGTATGTTCTCCATGAAACTTTCCCCAGATACTCAGTCAACCCTTATACCTTTCATCCATGGGCCCCTCTATAAACCTCACTTCCTGCACTTTATCATCAATTGTTGTCTAATAATCCCATGCGTGCTAGACTGGGCTGTCAGTCATGTGAACAAAGGTTGGGTCCTAGATTCCCTCTAGAACCCAGCATAGTGTCAAGTATGTAGGAATTGGCCCTGGTGTGTCTGATTCATGGATTGACTCAGGATCTGTCAAAGATTTTCCTTTAGGTCTCTGCTAGGATGCTATCTGCATAGAATGGCATCTCTGTTCATTCCATGTAAAATAGCCTTTCTGTCACGCTGTGCCCTATCTGCTCAAAGCTTGCTTTATAGCATCATCTTTACTTGGCAGTATGTTGTTTAATAGTTGATTTTTTTACCATCAGCTCCATTCCCATGAAAATGCAAGTTCCATGAGGTCAGCAACTTTGCTTTTATCACTCACTGCTTCAGCCCTGGAGACCAGAAGAGTACCTGGAACTTGATAGATATTAAATAAGTGTTGAAAGAATGAGTGAATCTGTTTAGGATTTAGTTTCTAAATGACCATGAAGAACTGTGATTTTAACTTGAGTCCTAGTCCAAGCCAACAAGTGTAGGTTTGCTCTATCATTAAAATTAATAAAAGACCAGGATGAATAAACACTTATGTTGTATAATTTTAGCAGGAAGACAGGAAATCCCCCACTAGAAGACAGCCTTTAATGTGTGATTGAGCCTCATCCTCTTACTTTCCCAATAAAACATAAGACTCAGATATGAATGTGTCTCTACAAATCTCTGTCCACTAACTTCAAGGTAAATAGCACAGAGCTATATAATGCTTGTCTAAAAGGAGACTTTGACAAGAGGAGGAGGAGGAGTGGAGAATAGCTTAAGACATTTTATGCAAATGGAAATGGCTTTCACATCCATCACCAAGGAAAAAACCCTCACACTGCTATGTCGTGGCTACAGTTCTTCTCATTCCCCCAAGTAGCTCAGGTTTATAACGTGTGCTTCTTAACAAAATTGTTTTATGTCGGTGTTTAGTTATCATTATTAATGAAAATACTTGTAGCACTTTGTGAAATGTTCTGTGGACATTTTTATTAACTGTACATAAATTCAGAGAAACTGTGCCGTTATTGCCGCCTCTTCCTTCAGAGAGTTGTGTTCAGTGCCAAAAACTGAGTCATAATTAGAAAACCTGCTGAATCCAGATTCTTTCTCTCTGTGCTTCTCCCTTGCTACACAGAGCATTGCAGCTCTTTGCACACTAAATTACCTTTATTATATAAAACCTATCTGAGAAAGAAAGAAACTAAGATATGAAAAGTTTCACTTAGCTGTGATTCATGATTGAAATTCATATGGGCCATTATCTGCAAGAATATGAATTCATATCCCCAGGTCAACAATTATGAAAGTTGGTTAAATGCAAATGAATTCAAATGTCAGTTAAATATTTCGTATTAGAATAACCACTATTTGTGATGAAGAAACTAAATGCTTTTAGAACTTCTGTCAGTGACACGTGGAGGTTTAGCTTGCTCGGTTATTTGTTTTATGTGCCTTTAGTTGGAAGGGTGTTGATCAATTTTTTTATTCAGACCTTGGGTATATTATTATCTCATCTAAGGCTGATAAAGAAAACATCTAAGGAGTTTAATTGATTTGCCCAAGACCACAAAGCTTATTTGGTAGCAGAAGAAAAGTCAGAACTTAAGTATCATACTTTTTACCCAATGTGAAGTCACTGGAAGGTGTTGTGTTTGAATTTGGTCTTGGAGGACAGGTATCATGGCCAACAGGCACCAAGCTGGAAACCTCAGGGCAGGATGAGAGGCCGTGAGGAGGATGGTTAGGCTGCTGGTGAAGTGAGAGTTTATGTCAAGGATAAAATTAGAAAGAGATAAAAAAACATATCATGGATCTTTGACTTTATCTAATAAGCAATGACAGAATTCCAGAGAGTAAAAATCAGTTTGAAGTTTTGTTTTGACTTTTGAGCAGGGCATACCATAAGCAAAGCAGTGATTTGGTTGACCAAGCGAGGATGGCAGGTTCTTGGTGGAAAAGGATAGAGTATACCAGAAAGCCTGGAGATGGGAGGGAGCCCGGCTGCAGGGCCTCCTTGTGAAACAAGGGTACGGACCCTTTTTCGTACCAACAATACACCTCATGTCTTTGTGACCTCACACTTTTCAAACAACGCAAACACTTCACAGACCCATGACGATGGTACAAGTCACAGCAGCCACTGTACAAGATGTGAGAAACCAATCTTAGAGGCAACAGGAAGCTTGCTTTCACTGTCCATGTGGACTAGGTGAACTTCACTCTCGTCAAAAAACCTGGTGTCCTTTCGACTATATGACTTTCTCTCTGTTCTCTCAGATGATTATATAATAGAAATATATGTGAGAAAATATCCACTGAGTTTTCATTTGTTACCTGTCTCTTAGACTTTTTAGTTTCTATAACATATAGACAACTTACCCCCTAATATTTAAAGAATAATTTCTCCTAATGGATTACTGAGGAAGATAATATCTCCTCTGTTTTATAAAGACACTGAATATTCATTTTCCCTTCTTTTTTCTTTTCTTTTACCTTTTTGGTTTTTGTTTGTTTCTAAGTTGAAGATCAAATAGAACTTACTTTGCTTCTGTGACTTTTTAGACTAGCCTTATGCATTTGGTCTAGCTACCTACCCACATATTTTGTTGAAACAAACTTTAGGAAGGAGGATTAAAGAAGGATTCTCAAACTGTCTACAGTTAACGCCATTTGTGAATCATTCCAGAGCACTGTGTCAGAGTAGGTGACAGAGGGGGTGGCAGAGTAGGTGACAGAGGGGGTGGTGTGCAAGTGGAACCAACTCACCTCCTCTAGGCACAGGTCAAAATGAGATCCCCTGGATGGGATGAAATACTGGTTTGAAGCTTCTGTTAGGGCACATGTTGGGTCTACCACCACAAGTATTCTTGAAAGGTGGGCCATACTCAAATTAATTTTCTCCATGATTAAAAAGGTCTGTAAAAATGATCCTTGCTGCCTAGGAAAACATGGGTCTTAAAAAATATAGGCAGAAGCTGAGTATAGCAGCACACAGCTGTAATTCCAAGTACTTGGGAGGCTAATGCAGGAGGATCCTAAATTTGAGGCGAGGCTGGGAAACTTAATGAGACCTCGTCTCAAAATAAGAATTAAAAGGGGTGGGGATGTGGCGCAGTGAAAGAGCACCCCTGGGTTCAATCCATGACAGTGTAAACAGAGTAGAGGATAAAGGGCATGACTCAGTGAACAGAGCACTGGAAACCAAGTTCAGAGGTGCCAGTCCCTGTTCTCCCCGCCCCTGCTCAGCCTCAGTGGTCTCGACCTCTGCTGCCTCGAGCGGAAGATGGCAGGAGCCTCCAGCTTCTATCATAAGAGGATGATTGACTGTAAATCAAATTAACTCGGTGTCTTAACACTAATTGTACCAAAGGCAATAAAATCACTAGAAAATGAAGTCCTCAGTTTTAACAATCTTTAAAGAAAATTTTTCTCAGGATAAAAGAAAGTGAAGGAATCTATCTGGGAGTGAGTTTTAATAAGAAGCGATTTTTCTAGTGAAGAATTCTGATTAAAAGTAAAGACATGTGTCTATTTGACAGACTATCCCAGTAGCTGTTCAAAAGTAAAACTGGTAATTGCCTGGCCTTAAAAACTGATTACTTGTCAGGAAACCGAATGTTATGTAAAGCGCTGTGGAAAATGAGAGAAACCATGACCTTTAATTATTAGCTAACTAGAGGTGGAATTTGGAGAGGAACAGCTTGCAATGGTGCTTTATAGGATGTGGTGAGCAACACTCTGATCCGCCTTCAAAGGTGGATCGTGAATTGAAGTGGGGTTCTTGAAGGCGTTCATGCATGTTGCCTCTTGGGAATGAGCAGATCTAAGAAATTCGGCTTTCATTCTTACAGATATGCCAGAAATCAGGGTGGAGGCCTTTAAGTCGTTGTACGTGCCAAAGCTCATGTGTGCTGGGAAACAGACCAGAGCCAAGACATGTAAAACAAGACCAGGGTGATTAAGTCACCTCTGGGGTATAAAATACAAGCCAGGCCTCAGAAACAGAAGCAAATTAGAACCAAGAAATCCAGCCCTCAGCCAAGGTAAAGTGGAGAACAGAAGCAAGACCAAGACAATTCAGATATCATTGTTTGATTAAGTACTTAAACGAAGGGACAAAAACTGATGTTTCATAAGAATCCAACATGAGGCGGGTACTGTTCCTTTATCTACAGTCTCAGGTGTGGACAGAGTTCTAACAGGTTGTTGATGATGATAATGACAGCTCAGGAGAGATTTAGTAACCTGCCAAAGATCAATTAGTTAACAAACCATAAATCAGATCTTTATGACTTCAGAGCTAATGGTTCTTCAATACCTGGTTCCCCTCATTGGGAACCAGCGAATAAAAAATGTTCTACATTTCTGGATTCAATTCTGTAACAACTTTGTAGTTTTCTTGGAGCTTAGCTTGCTTTGGAATCTGCCATTACATTGAAACTTTGCTCTTAGGGGACTGAAAACCTGGTAAGGTCTCTGGTACCCCTAGCAGCAATCGTTCTTTGTGGAGCTGGGTACCAGCCTGCTCAGCTCCCCTGTATATAGTATATGGTCTGCATTCTTTTCTGGCTTTTAAATCTTTTAAACTCATTGCCAGGAGCAATTTACTAATGCTGACAGACCTTCTGGATGAGGTGCAGATGATGATTATGAACTCTTCTTGGAGGTCCTTTGCTGTGCTCATTAAGTCCAGCTTCATGACAATTAAGAATTAGAACACCAAAGCCTTGTAGGAACTTAACCCTATGTTTCTCCTAGGAGCAATAGGTCAGTGTGAGCTAGGACTTTATATGACACAACTATCTCAAATGAGAGCCAGATGTATGCTAAATGCATAAGAAGAGGAAAATTATAATAGTTTAAGGAATCGATAATTCTGTCATCCTTGCACAAATTTTGCATCAGTATATTAAGTTTTAAGGAAGTTTGCAGGAATCTTTAAAAAGAAAAGAAGGAAATTTAACTTTACTGGCTTGTAAGACATCTTCTCTCCAATGGTAGCAAATGAAAATCAAACCCAATTCAGTTGGTATTTATTATTATTATGTTAAATTGGCAGATGAAATTATATGTATGTATTGTATACTATATGATGTTTTGAAGTGTATATACATTGTGGAATGACTATGTATCTCTGGCTAATTAACATACACATTACCTCAGACACATTACCTTATCATTTTTGTTGTGAGAATCCTTAACATTCACTCTCAGAATTTTTCAAGAATATGATATATTCTTATGAATTATATTCACCCTATTGTACAATAAATCTCTTGAACCTTTTCCTTCTATCTTTTGACCACCAACCCCAACCACACAACCCTTGATAACCACAATTCTACTCTCCATTTCTGTATGATGAACATTTAGTGTTACACATTTGAGTGAAATTATGTAGTATTTGTCCTTCTGTGCTTGGGTTGTTTCACCTAACATAATGTTCCTCAGGTTCACCATGTTGTCACAAATGACAGGATTTCTTTTCTGTGATCGAATAGTACTTCATTGTGTGTATCTACCACACATTCTTTATCAAGCCGTCATTTAATACACACTTAGGTCATTTACTTGGTATTGTGACTAATGCTGCCACGAACATAGGATTGCCATATTCCATCAACATTCTGATTTTATTTCCTTTAGATATATACCCAGCTGTGGGATTGGTGGATCATATTCTAATTCTATGTTTAAAATTTTGAGGACACTCCATATTGTTCATAACAGCTATACTGATCTATAGTCCCACCAACTGTGTACAAAGTATCTTTTTCTCCATGTACTAACAGTACTTTTATCTTTTCTCTTGTTAACAATCCAATAGGTGTGAGATGATTCCTTATTGTAGTTTTGGTTTGCATTTCCCTAATGATTAGTAATATTAAGCATTTTTTCATATACCTATCAGCAATTTGTATATCTTCTTTTGAGATATGTCTATTCTGGTCCTTTCCCAATTTTTAAATTAGATTGTATTCTTTATATGGAGTTGCTTCAGTTCCTTCTATATTTTGAGTATTAACCCCTTATCATATGTCTAGTTTGCAAATATTTTTCCCAGATCATGGTTGTCTCTTTGCCTTGTTGATCGTTTTCTTTACTGTGCAGAAGTTTTTCAGTTTGATGTAATCCAATTTGTCTACTTTTGCTTAGGATTTATTATTGAGTGACATTATTGATGCTGTCCTCTTGGAATTTCAACATGACTTTAGGGTTTAACAGAGTACAACAGAACATTGGAAACTAAAATTTGATCCAGGAATCTCTATTTATTGACTTTACAGAATTACTTGATATTCTCTGGTCTGGGGCTTGTTTAGGTATTAAACATTTTAACTGCTTTGGGGGGTCACTGATATCTGAAATTTCTCTAACTGACATATAATTGATTTTGTCAGAATTGACGAGATTTTCTGGTATATTCTTCCTTGCCAGAAAAGTAAAGAACTGCAAGTATAATAGGTTCAGACTTAATCGGTTTTAGTAGCCATGCTTGAGTACTTAATAAAGGACATGGAAGTTGGCACCAAGAAGCTTCTCTGGGAAACTCTTCCAATTTGATTGATTCAGAACGTGATTAAAAGTCCTTTGTATAGTAATCTGGAGCTGCCATATGCTAATGACTGTGCTCTTAAAGCCCATGAGTAAGAAGATGCAGAAATGATCGTTGGGCCTAGTGCAGACTCTGCACTGCGGGGAGGATAAACCTGACAGATGGATTAGGTCACAGCCCCGACCAAGGAAATCCTAAGTCCAGCCAAAGACTTTCTGTGACAGTGCTGAAGAAACTGACGTCTGTGAACTTGGCCACATTGGTTTCACATCATCCACTCACTGTCTCATACACAGCCGTAGGAAGTCAGATGGATCCTTTAGGAGGCTGGGATCCAGGGGTCTTGCCTCCAGATCAGGGTCTAGTCCCAGATCAGGCTCTCCTTAGAGACCCTTGGACAGAGTTTATCTAACACACATATTTTCTCCTCATTCTTAAGTGTAGGAACACTACATTGCACTTCAGCACTCTGTTTGGAGCCATGTTAAAGTAAAAAGCACAAAAATGTCAGAAACATGATACTCAAGTAGACTATGAGGGGGACTCTTGTGCACACTGTGACGGCTCAAACAGGAAGCTGGGCTCCACCAGATGATTCCAAGTGTTTGCCTCTCTATACACATGCATGTCCCTGAAAGACTACATGTACTGCCCGAGGGGTTCAAGTCAACAAAAGTGATATGCAAACTCAAAATACAGAGTCTGAAAATAATGAGGATCAACTATGTTTAAAAAAATCAGAGTTTACACATATACCAGGGCCAACCACCATAACCACATCAACAAAGCTTAAATCATTCCAATGTCCTATAAACCATAGTTCTAATCATAAATAAAACCCAAAATGTAAGCTTCATGTCCTTGTCAGTATGATTCTGTGCAATGAAACCAACTGGTTGTAGGCAAATCAACTTAGAGAGCTATTCTTGCCTTAATAGGAATGTTGATGTATAACAAGCAAAGAAGGTCAAGATACTGCCTCCTTGATGTTCTGAACCAGCTGCGGAGGAAGGCTTCTGTCCACTGAATTTTACGTCTCCTGGTTCCGCACTGTTCTTTTGTATGCACAATATATTTCTACAGTTTTCTAATTTGATCTGATTAATTTTTGATATTTTTAACAATAATTCTTTGTTTAATGTTCATTTATGCTCTCCAAAATAGATCTTATTATTCTGATTTCTGTGTTATGGAAAAGTAAATGGAAGTTCAGGTGGGTAAAGAAACTGATCAAGGTCACATAGTAAGTGGAAGATCCAAGATTAAGACCTCAGCTGTCTGACTATACAACTTATTTACCACACAACTGTTTATCATCCCTTACCTGCAAATATAATGTTTGAAATTATCAAAACATGTAGCCTCAGATCTGGAAGGGTAGAATAATTCCTGCTCTTCTAGGGCCTCAAAATTGAAAGTGAAAGCAGATTCATGTTTCTGTGGTGGGTTCTTGGAACTTGGGGACTTCATATCCACCCTTGAATGTCACTGGGTGCCAGGGTGCTTCTGTCATTTCAGCAAGATCTGCCTCTTTGCAATGTAGCTAGAACTCAGTTTTTGCAATGCTATAAAGACTGAAAAAGATGTCAAATATAGAAAATCATCAAATATTTTTTTTTTCAGTTTCAGGTTGGTGTGATTTGAAAGGAATTATCTATCAATGTGGCCATTTATAAAAATAGTGAAGGTGAAAAAGATAAAAACCTAGGAAAGTCCCTTTAGCAACCCTTGGGGTTTTACCATTTCTGTGTCAAAATATAAAGATGTACCTTAGAATTTTATTTTTCACCAACTAAAACAAACAATGAAGAAAACCTGAAGGATTCTGGTATTGTTGTTGATATCTCTGGTCTTAATGGTTTTAGCTACTTGGTAGTCATGGACAGCTTGTTTCTATTTTTGTAAATCAGTCAATAAGAGTCCTTCAAAACTATAGGAAAGCTATTATTCTCTTTTTTTAGGTTAGTCCTTACTTGGTGATTTTAAAAAAATTTTTATTAGTGCATTATAGTTTTACATAATAGTGGGGTTCCTTTTGAATTGTGCATGTGTGCATTTTATATGTATAATCATGCATTTGTGGAATATAAATTAATATAAGACATTGACAAATTTCTAGACATGTGTAACTTACCTAAAGTGAACCATGAGGATATAGAAAACCTAAACAGACCAATATCAAACAATGAGATTGAAGTAGCTGTCCATCTACGACTACAAAAATATTTTTTAAAAAAAGACTTCCAACAAAGAAAAGCCCCAAACTGGATGAATTCAGTTGACTTCTACCCAACTTTAAAAGAACTAAGGCCAATCTTCCTCAAATTATTCCATGAATTAGAAAGGGAAAGAACACTTCCAAATTCATCTTATAAAGCTAGTATCACCAGACAAAGACGTAGCAAAGAAAGAAAACTACAGACCAATATCCCTGATGAACATAGATATAAAATCCTTAATAAAATATTAGCAAACCACATTCAAAATCACATTAATAAGATAGTACACTGTGATCAAGTGGATTTCATTCCGAGGATGCAAAGTTGGTTCAACATACAAAAATCAATAAATGTTATTAACCACATAAAAAGAAATAAGGACAAGAATCACCTGATCATCTCAATAGATGCACTAAAAGCCTTTAACAAAATCCAGCCCCCCAAATGCTAAAGAAACTAGGGATAGAAAGAACTTATCTGAACATAATAAAGGATGTGTATGACAAACTCAAAGCTGAATGGAAAAAAAAAAAAAACTGAAAGCATTTCCTCTAAAATCAAGAATAAGATAAGGATGTCCATTCTCACCCACTCCTATTCAATACAATTCTTGGAACTCTAGATAGGGCACCCAGATCAAGAAAGACATTAAGGGGATACAATTAGGAAGAGAAGAAGTCAAATTGTCTGTTGATGGCATGATTCTATATCTAGAAGATCAAACAAACTCTACCAGAAGACTTCTAGAACTGATAAATTCAGCAAAGTAGCAGGGTACAAGATCAACATTCATAAATCAATCATTTTCCTATTCTCCAATAGTGAGTCAGCTGAGAAGGAAATCAGGAGAACTATCCCATTCCTATTCACAATAACCTAAAAACAAAATAACAACAACAAACATTTAGGAATAAATCTAACCAAGGAGGTGAAAGACCTCTACAATGAAAACTATAGAACACTGGAAAAAGAAATTGAAGAAGACCTTAGAGATGGAAAGATATTCTTTTGATTCAGTTTTCAGGAACGAAACAGGCAGATAATCTGTGGTGTTTTGCAGAGAACCACACAAAAAGTGTTCACATCAGCAATACAATCAGATACAGCCAGCCCAAGTCGGCAAGCAATTAATTTTGCTACTTACACCTCCAGAGTCAGTGATCCATGAACTGGTATTCACTAGATAGTTATTTAAATCTAATCTCTGAAAGTTGGTTCAGTCCTTATTCATTAAAATCTGAAAGATGATGATGACCAGGAGATACCAGTGCCTGGGATCATCAGTTTCAACTTGGGTTATTGAATCACAAAAAGGAAAAAAGAACACAAGAGTCAGAACTCCTTTTAATTCTCTTCTTTGCTATAATCACTGGAAAAGAGACTGCCCAAAACCAGACACCAGATTGTGTATGTGTGCATTTTAAAGTCAGTTTGAGCATATTTTCTTTATGCATGTATTGATTTTCCTCCTTTATTAAAGTATAATTGACAAAAATTCTACTTATTTATACTATGCATCATGATGTTTTGAGATGTGCACACACATAGTTAAGCTTATTGATACATCCACCACCTTGCACAGTTACCTTTGTTGTGCACACATACATGTGCAGGTAGTAAGAACCCTTCTGGAATGCTGTCTTAGCAAATGTCAAGTACACAACACAATATTATTGACTGTAGTCACCCTGATGTACATCAGACTTCCAGAACTTATTCATCCTGCATAACTGAAACCTCATACCCTTTGACCAACATCTCCCCATTTCCTCTACTCCATGCCAACCACCATTGTATTCTCTGATTTTATGAGTTTGACTTCTTAAAATTTCACAAGGACATGAGATCATGCCTCGTTTGCCTTTCTGTGACTGGTACATTCCACTTAACATAACATAACTTACTCCAGGTTCATCCACGTTGTAGCAGATGACAAGAGTCGTCTGCATTAAGAGTGAACAATATTCCACACTTTCTTAACCATTTATCCCTGATTGGATACTTAGGTTGATCATTAGCTTTTGTGACTAAAGCTATAATGAACATAGGAGTGCAGACATCTCTTCAAAATATGTATTTCATCTATTTTGTTGTTGTTATATAATGAGAGTTGGACTTGCTGGTCATATAATAATTCTGTTTTTAAGTGTCTGAGGAACATTCTTGCTATTTCCTATAATTATACACCAACAGTGTATAGGGAGGTCTCTTTTCTTCACACACTCACCAACACTTATCTTTTGTACTTTATCTAGCAGTCATTCTAACAGGTGTTAGGTGATATGTTACTGTGGTTTTGATTTGCATTTCTCTGATGATTACTGATGTTCAGCATTTTTAAATATACTTATTGGGTCATTGTATGTCTTCTTTTGAAAATTCTCTATTGAAGTTCTTTGCTTTGTTTTAAAATCAAGTCATTTGTATTTTTGCCATTGAGTTGTCTGTGTTCCTTACAGATTTTGGATATTAATCCCTTATCAAATTAATGATATGCAAATTTTTTTTTTTTACTTTCTTATTTTTTGTTTTTGTTGCCTGGGCTTTTGTTATCACAGTCAAGAAATCATTGCCAAGAACAATGTTAAGGAGATCTTCCCTATGATTTTTTTTTTTAGTGTTTTTAAAATTTTTGTCTTAAACTTACATCTTTAATCCATTTTGATTTGACTTTTTCATGTTGTGTGACATAAGGGTCTAATTTAATTCTGCAGATGGATATTTGATTTTCCTCACACTATTTTTATTAAAGAGATGGTCTTTTTCTCCATGATGTGTTCTTGGCAACTTGGTTGAAGAA
Source organism: Sciurus carolinensis (assembly GCF_902686445.1). Lineage (NCBI taxonomy): Eukaryota > Metazoa > Chordata > Mammalia > Rodentia > Sciuridae > Sciurus > Sciurus carolinensis. The sequence goes on along the minus strand of NC_062217.1, from coordinate 16,191,945 downwards.
AAATTAACCAGAAATATATGGATTTATTTCTGAGCTTTTTATTTAGTTCCACTGGTCTGTACTCTGACTTGTTTTTGTTTTTTTTGCCAGTACCAAGCTGTTTTGATTATAATGACTTAGTAGTATAATTGGCCCTTCACATTTGTGGATTCTGTATGCAAAGCTTCAACCAACCGGACTGAGAATATTTGCATCTTTATTAAATACGTCCAGACATTTTTCTTGTCATTATTCCCTGAATAGTACAGTATAGCTACTATTTACATAGGTCTCATATCATATTTGGTATTACAAGTAACCTAGAAGCCAGGTGCTGTGGCACAAGCTTGTAATCCCAGCTACTCAGGAGGCTGAAACAGGAGCATCATAAGTTTGAGGTCAGGTCAGGCAACTCAGGCCATCTCAAAGTAAAAAAAGAATGGAGATGTAACTTAATGGCAGAATGACCAACATGCATGAGGCCCTGGATCCCCAGGTACCCGCCCCCACCCCCCTACACACACAGAAAGTGGTCTAGAGATGACTTAGAGCAGACAGTAGGATGAGCATATATTATATGCAAATGCTATGCCATTTTATATGAGGGACTTGTGCAGCCTCCGACTTTGGTATCTAGAGAGTCTTGGAACCAATCATGGATACCGGAGGACAACTGTGTATTTTGACATCTGACAGTGTGGCGTTCTGTTTTGTTCTTGCTTTAGCTAATTTTTTTTTTTTAGCTTTTCAGGGTCTTTTGCAGTTTCATATGAATTTTAGAATCATTTTTCTATTTCTGTAAAAAATGCCTTTGGCATATTGGTAGGGATTGCATTGAATCTACAAATAGGTTTAAGTAATAAACATTTCACCATATCTTTTAACATATATTTTTAATTCTAAAGAATGGACATTTACTTAGAGGCATCCGGAGTTGTTTGAATTTATCTTGCTTAATGCCAGAAGTTGTCTTCTGAGACCATCTGGATGAGATCAGCACATCTAATCCTAGGGAGAACCCACTGAGTATTCCGTGAGCATGCAAAGAGCCTGTGAAGTTTAAGTTGATGCCAGCACAGGAAAAATGCCAGACAGTTGTCCTCAACATCGGAACGTATACATTTTAAAATACGGTATTTCAATTAAGTTTGAAAGAGAGCCCAAGCACTGCTGAAAATACCTAAGGATCATAAAGAAAGCAACAGGCCTGAACCCTCCCCCCATTGTGTGTGTTCAGTTTGGTGCCAAGTATCTATCAGGGTGTCAGTCAACTCCACAATGACACAGCCACAGAACTTCAGGATGTCACTCCTGAAAAGTAAAACAACTGAAGTCTTCCTTCCCACTCACAGGGTTCACAGGCTAATTGTACAGCATTAGCCAGGCAGAGAAAGGAGGACAATACTGTTAGGTAAACAAATGACAGGTCTCCAAGAGTTTAAAAACTTCAGTTGGGTATCATGAAACAAAAAGTGTTTATAGATCTGGGAACCCATGCAGGCATGTCTGTGCAGAAAGTTCTGGCATCTCTTGCTTCTCCTATTAGCCCAGCAGTTCTACAAAGCTTTTTAAATATAAAGGTAAAGCAATACACATAAAACTCAACACATGGTATGGTTCAAACCTGTAAGCCATGAGGAGAACAGGCAGACTGGATGTCCCAGTGGTGATTCTGTTTCCCATTGCCTGTAATCAGGAACATTTCCTTCCATCTTATCCGCATTTGCTTCCAAATATCAACACTGCAGTATAAAGCAGAAATTACACTAAAATTTAAAGTCCCTCTTTGATTAGCTTAGCTTTAGGACTATATTTCAATTATGATGTTAGTTTTAAAGAAATTGGGAACATAAGAGTTGGCAGGGTAATCAAGATTCTAGTTCCCTCATATAGGTTACTTTTCCCTTTATTTTATCATCAGTTAATTATTTTACTTGTTTGCTTTCTAGTGCATTCTATGAATTATAGAATGCCTACTGTAAACTGAAACACAGGTCACAGAGTCAAATATGAATTTCTGATAAGTAAATATTTTTTAGCATAAGTATGTCTTGAGTATTGCAATACTAAAAACATTTGTAGGACATCTGAAATTCAGATTTACCTGGGCATCTTGTATTTTCTCTGGAAATCTACATGTAGGAAAAGAGCCACTGTAGGAGAGAAGAGGGATACAAGTAAATATTAGATTTGAGCACCATCTCAAAAGAAGCTTATCCACACATTAAGGTGATAAGTAATCAGCAGAGTTGAATTCTCTAGGATATATCGTAAGGTCAGTGGGCTAAAAAGACTCAGGGAGCTGCACTGAGAAGGGAGTTTGCAGAAAGCAGTAAGTTTTTCAATTTTTCTAACATGAAAAATCTAAGAAAAAGTAGAGGAAAGTAAGTGGGAGGCTTGGAATCGTATCAAGCTAATGAATTTATACTTAATTCAATAAATCAGTGTTATCTGATATAAAAGTAATGGGAGCCACCATGCAAGTCACAGATATAATTGTCAATTTTCTAGTAGCCACAGTAATAAATGTAAGAAATATTAAGTGAAATTAATTTTAATATATTTTTACTCAATGCGTTCAAAATGATCATTTAAACACGTAATCACTATAAAAATTATTACTGAGAATTTTCTTTCCTTTTTTTTTTTTTTTTTTTTTTTTACTAAATGTTCAAACTCTGGTATACCACTTTATACTTTCAGGGCATTTTAATCCAGACCAACTACTTTTCAAGTGAGCAATAGTCACATGTGGCTAGTGGCTGACTTGTTGAATGTCATGGTTCTGGAGAAGAAGGATTCACTCATAGTTTGATAGCAAAGGACCCATGGGATCTAAATGTGGCCTCTGATTACCCATATTATTCCATGAAACAGATGGAGGGGGAGAGGCAAGGAAGGAAGAAACATTTTATTGGCTATTCCAATAGTACATGAATCTTAAAGAAGACCTGACCTGTGACAGTAAATAAAGTAGGGGATAAGGAGGGTACATATGAGTATGATGTTTGCCAATATGTATTATTTATACACATTATTTTACTTTCAAGCCTCTGTGGACAGAAATGGGAACAAAGGAGACAGTTTCTCAGATGTCACCTAGCAAGCCATCAGATAGAGACCAACACACAGTTGTCAAAAAATACTCAAAATCCATAAATAAATATGTAGGGAAGAAAACAAAAGGTTTGCAGGAAAAGGGTTCTTCCTAGAATTTTTACCCCCCTCCAACCCCAATTTCTAGAGCTAAACACAGAAATATATATTTTAATAGAACAAAAATATCTTAAACTGGTTTGGTACTGACAACGTAAAATACAGAATTCTATTTCACTAGAATTTATAAACTAAGAAAAAAATTCTATGGGTTTTAAAGGAGCAGAGAAGGATCTACTTCCCTGAACCTGCCATGGAATCAGAAATTTAAACGTGTCTCAGGACCCATTTTTTCACTAGAGAAATATTTCCGTGTGAGTTGTTGGGGAAATCTAGCTACAATGCTTCATATACATACCTTTTAATGAATAGGTCCTGTCCTTAGCCAAGCTCCTGTGTATAAATACATTTGAGAGGAATTTTATTGTTTCAGAGCCTTTCCCATTCATTATCACATGTGATTTTTTTTCCCCCAATAACTCCTGTGACATGGCACTGTTGCCTGTATTTTTTCAGATGAGAACACTGAGACTATGCAAGAAGTCACTTGTCCTAAATCACAGAGCTCACAGGTCAGGTCAGAAATAAAAATCCCATGCATTTGCCACCCAGTCTTAATATGCTGCTAGTCCACCATAACAGGAAAGAGAAGCAGTTCAATAAATTGGGAATTAGCTATGTCTCTAGTTACAAGCAAATTAAATATCCATTGCAATTGGGGATAGATGCTAAGCATCCGAGAGCAGATGTTATATGTTATGTAAATGTTATACATCAAGACGGAAAAGTGTGTGTGTGTAGAGGGAAAACTGAAGGAAAAGAATAGGTTTTCCTTCAAATTTGGCTGTTACAGCAATGAGTGTGTAATATGACAATAGCTTTATACTAATGATAATATTCATTATAAAATGTTAAGAATAAAATATCAGAGAATTCTTTAAAGATAGCACTATTTTAAACTAAAAAGACCATAATGTTAACATCTATTGAACTTCCTATTGATAGTAATTTAATATATTTTATATTTTGTGTAGTTAAATATTTCTATCTAAAACATTTTAGATTCTATATGAATGGGACAGCATAAAATCATAAGCTCAAAAAATTTAGTTCCCACAGTCATGTATTTGATAAAGATATTTTGAAAATGTGTTATACATTTAGCACAATATCTTTTATTATTAATGTTTTGCATAAAGAAAATGTCAGTTAACATATATGAAAGCAGTTTGAATACTATAAAACAATATGCATTTACTGATGCTATTAAAATGAGGCAAATTGTCATTTAGTGGGTTTAGAGATTCACATTTGCAAGATGAAAAAATTCTAGAGGTCTATGTTATAAAAAATATGAATATAATTAACACTATTGAACTGTATATTTTTAAAGTTAATATGATAACTTGTATGTGCTTTTTATCACAATAAAAATAAATGAGGTAGCCTAGCATAGCTGGGGAATAGATTTCAGAGATGCAGTTATAAATCATGCATTGACATGTTACCAATTGTCCTTTCCCCCAGTGACTATTGCATTTGCATTACATTCCCCTGTTCTCTCCTTCCTTAGGCATTTTAATTTGGGACAATCGGGTCTTGCAGACTTATGGTCTACTACAACCTTTCTATTTGCAGTCCTTAAAATTATAAAAAGAAAACAGTCACCGCTCTGTAAATAGAAAATCACACCAGGAAACTGTTCTCATTCAAACACCCTGCTAATACATGCAACTAAAAGCACTGACATGGGTTCTCATACTCTTTGGAAAATGCACATGCAGCTAATGAAAATCAGACATGGCGTCCATTAAGAAATTTAAAATGGATGGAGACTCTCTGTTGTTGTTTAATCCTACTTTTGGTTCCTTTCATTGGATACTTATTTCACAGATACTGCTACAGGATGTCAACTAATTGAAAATAAACTGAAAAAGAGTCAGATGTTTCATCTGTAGGATGTCAAGCATTTGTTTCAGAAACAAAGCAATTTATTAATTGATATTTGACCCATGTAGACCCATCCTGAGTGTATTTGTTACTTTCTTTAGCCAAACATTCTAGAGAGCTGTACAAGAATATAGGCAGAGGAAGAAACAACGTAAATTGTTAGGTACAAAGTTCCTTCGATACCAACAAATTTGGGAAATATTTGTCAAATATCAGTACTGTGCCTCCCCTTGTTTTAATCAAACAGAACTCCTATGAGAGTGAAAGTGACCCAGACTGTCAGGCATCTTTTTTCTCCCTTTAAACTGGACCATTTCACCATGTCTGAACTTCACAGTGTTGTTTTTTTAACCTGGTGGACTGTTTCTTTCTTTAGTGTATGCTGGTAAGCCTGAGGAGTTTTTAAATGATTTTCTAAGTAAAAAAGGTAGAAGATTCAACTTTAGTATGCGCTAGTCTGATTTCCTAAGAGGCAGGTATTTAATCTTGCTGAAGTACCCTGATGCATATTATTTGACTAAATGAGAAAGCAAACATTTGACAGGACAATAAGAGTAATTTTTTTTTTTTTTATTTCTTGACATTTTACATTCATTTGGAAGTAAATCTGCAAATTTCTACTTAATATAGTCAGTATGCATATCATGTGGGACTACGCCCATAGAAATAAATTTATATACCCATGATTCTGAGAGCAGTCTGAAGCCCTTAGCAGTCTACATGAATGCAGATGACTGCAGTAAAATATATTTATCCCACAAGTGAGGAGAGAATTGATTACTCTAGAGAGCTAAAGCCATAACTAATTCACGTGGACGCTTTCTTATGATGAAGATAAATATTCTGTGTCATTCTGACCCATAAAATACACTGTTTTTACAACAGACTCATTGTAATAATTCATCTTAAATGTCTTATGGACATATTTTCCTATGATTTCCAAATAAGAATCATTTGGCATTCTTGTTTTGAAAATAAGTTGGGGAATTAAAAATAATAAGTAGCATGAAGTAGCATTGTTATGTTTGCTGCAGAAATAGAGAAACACAATGTTGTGTATGAGATACAAATGTTCCCTTCTTGATATTTACCAAGGCAATATTATTTATGCACATTTGTGGGTGTTTTAGTACTTTATGGCTCACCTGGGGAGGAACTGAGGCCACACACAGGTGACTCTATCTGTAAATTAACAAATGGGCAATAAACTAGCCAGTATGGTTTTTAAAACATTCAGGCAAAAATTATTTCTTGTTTATTCTTATCCACTGCTTCACCAATAGCTGTGTCAATTTAAAACTGGCTTCATATCAAAAAGTAAAGACATCTGCTTACCTCCATCATTTCTTGACACTTTTTAATTCTATTTTTAACGTTCAGCATTTTGACTTGTTTAAAATTAGTGGATAGAAAAATCTAAGTATACAATAGAGGATCTTAGAATAGGGTGCTTGTGTAAGCATCTTAATAAACCATGATTCTTTTGGTTAATAGAGAGTTATCTGATAGTTGAGAACATATTTAAGTGCCTTTTGGATTGTGTTTAATATTGGCAAAATGGAATACAGATAGAAATATGAATTAAAATGCATGAGTGAGAAAATTTGATGGCTGATATCTTTTTAGACTTGAGGATTTCCTAGGTTCTTAGCATGGATTAGAATCAAATGACTACAGATATCCTTGGTGTAAAGTTTCATATTCACAGATAAATACAGTCAGACTCAAATCAAGTTGCCCAAAGTCACACAAATAATTCAACATAAACAGAGAAATAAAGTTAAGTAAACAGGATTTCCATTCTTGTTTATTTGAATGAAATGGGGCTAGGAAGGGAAAAATTGATGTGACTATATGAAATTTTTGGATATTTAGAATTTATTCAAATTTTAATGTTTAATATTTTACTCCAAAGTGAAAAGCATTCCATTTCCCTTCTAATGAGCCAAGATTGATGTGATGTCTAAAAATGTAAATCTAAGGACTGGAGAGATAGGTCTTGGGTTCTCCATGGTTAGATTGGGGTCACTGCCACAAAACCTGGCTTTTTAATAATATCAGCCCACATGTCAATTGGTCCCTAAATTAGAATAACTGTAATTCCACCTTTGAAGTTCAGTGTATGGATGATCATATTCAGTCTAGTACTTCTTAGGATCTGAAATTATTGAAATAGTCACTTAGTTTAGTCCAACTGCTCACATATAAGACCTGATTAAAATCAATAACTTCATCTTTCCCTGAATTGTAGGTGATAGAATTTAGCCAAGATGGGTTAGTTAGCTTTCTGTTACTATAATAATTTCCTTCAATAATCAATGATTCTAAAAAAAGGTTTATTTTGGCTCAGTTTGGAGGTTCCAGTCATAATCAATTGCCCCTGTCACTTTTGGCCTATGGTGAGGCAGCACATCATGGCAGGGAGCATAAAACCATTCCCTTCATGACCAGAAACTGAAAGAGAGGAGAAGAAAGGGGTCAAGTCTCACAACTCCCTTGAAGGGCACAGCCCCCATAACCTGAGGACTTCCCATAAGTTTCTACCTCATAAAGGCTCTACCATCTCCCAGTACCACCTGCCTGGTGAGCAAGCCTATAAGTGTGGGCCTTTGGGGGCACTTAAGATCCAAACTCTAGGGGATGGGGTGGTGGCTCAGTGGTAAGAGTGCTTGCCCAGCATGTGTGAGGCCCTGGGTTCAATTCTCAGCACCACATATAAATAAATAAAATAAAGGTCCATTGACAAAATATATATATATATATATATATATATATTTTTTTTTTTTTTTTTTTTAAAGATCCAAACTATAGCATTTGGTGAATTCTTTGATCCTTTTTTTAAATGACCATTGATATGTGTCCTTTTTTGTTTGTGGCCATAATGTTAATGGTCATAATTTCTTACAGAAATGGGCCAACCACTTATAGTACTTGAAGTATTCTCTATGGAGCACATGTGTTCTCACCATAGCAATGTAACAACCTAAAAGATGGAATATTGGGGTATTGCATTCAGTAGGTGAAAAGATTTGCAGGAGATCATTCATTTATGAAGCATCTGCTAAACACCAGACCCTGTGTTAGGCCAGGAGGTTAATACTGAAGCCAAGACCTGATTTCTAGCCCAGTGCTCTGAGTCTCGCTTCTCAGACCTTCTCTTCCTTCTCTCTTGCTTTCCTTTCTCTATGCCCATATGGCATTTCAACTTCCCCTGGGGCCTATTTACCAGCCATCTATCTCACACTATGCATTATTGTTCTCAGTTCAAGGTCAGCAGATCTTGTGCCATCCCTGTGGGAGAATCTAATAAGCCCAGGTGAGGTTCAGATCGACATCTGAATTAACAATAGATGGTGTGCACCATTGAAGGCATCAGCAGAAGCCTTTCAGTCGTACTGGCCTAAAAGGGGACACTCCTGAAAAATCACCACCTGTTCTGATGTCCATGGAGTCTGCTCACCCTAAGCCCTGTCTTTAATCCATCTAAAGTACAGCATCTGAATTGTATGTGATTTCATCTCGGAACAGGGCAGTTCAACACATTATCTTGGACATATAGAACTCCAATATATTAAAGAAATAATAAACGTAGAAATAGCTCACAAATGCTTTAGATATTCTCTTTATTTGAACAGTCTCATATGAATAGATAATTTTATTCACCAATAGCAGCTGTGTTTGGATAATGCAGGAAAAAATTGCTTTCTCAATTTTGGACTGATGATTAATGTATCTGTGAGTAAAAAAGCAATAATAGAAGGTGAGGCTGAATTCTTCCCTGTAAGCTATCTCTAAAATGTAAATGTTTGTCGATTAAATGCATCATAGTAGCCAATATTAACACACTGGGGAGCAACAACAACAAAAAATAACATGAGCAAATATTTATCATTATAAGTCACATGCCTGTATTCTGAATGTAAAATAAAAAGTTTATGGCAAGGCTCAAATACTGTTTAACTTTATCACAAATAGAGCTATGGGTTGTTTTTATTCATGTATTAATGCAAAAACATTGATTTAAAAAATGAGATGTAATGACATGGAGAGTTATTTGTAAAAAGTATTTCAAATATGCTTTTAAAATTACTCTGTTAGAATATGTGAAAATTGTACATAATCGTTATACTATTATGCCATCATGTAATAGTTATGTGATTATGCCAGTGTCTCTATACTATGCTCTATGTGAGCTAGAATCAGAGAATGAAAATGTGTCCTGGTCTTTCCCTCTTCTGCCTCTCTTCAGTCACTTGAAAGTCACTTGAGGTCATGATTCTTCAGTAAATATCTAGTAAGTAGCCAGGATTCCAAAGCTGTGTTTTGATAGGAAGAATATATGTTATAGACAAAAGTGTCAAGTGAGTTCCTTTAACCATGTTCAACCTGACATCCCCTACTCTTGTAATTGTCCCTCGGTGCCTGGCCCTTGCTCAGGGTGTCGCTGGTGAGGTCTCCACCTAAGCCCTCTCTTCCAGTGCACCATGGTCTTCCCCATGGATTTCTGTATCCTGTCACCAACAGGGGCCTGTGTTCTGCTAAAACTGTTATCCATACAAGCCTTGTTCATTCTAAGGAGGGAAGCAAAGTGTATTTTATTTTGAGCATCAAGGGAAATTGAACCTATTTATACATTAAGAAGGAGGAGGAGGAGAAGAGAGAGATTAAAAAATCTGAGTGATAGAACAGCAGTGGTTATTATCTCCTTAAAAGATTAAGAAAAGTTAAGATTAAGAATACAGAAAGAAGGGAGGGACAGGCTGGGTTGGGGGTGAGGGTGAAGGTAGGGAGAGCCAACATGAAGGGGATTTTAAGATGCAGAAATGCTGAAGAAGTTCACAAAAGATGTCCTTTTTCTGTGAAGTCCAAAAGTACCAGTGACCAAAGAGGGAAGTTTGGGGACTGGAAAACAAATTTATAGCCATCTTCCTGGAAGATGGGTAAGAAATTGGCTCAAGATAACGGAAGGTATTTTGAAACAATGTTCAAAACTCAGCTAGTCCTGGAAAGCAAATAGTGGATTCAACCATGGCATTAAAGGAGCTGCTCCGGAAATGCTTAGAGGAACAAAGAAAAGCAGAAGGAAGGCAGACCTTCCGCTCTACTAAGGGTGTGCACTGCAAAAGATCCCTAAGCGGGGTGAGGCGGCAAGAAGGGTCACGTTTGGGGCTGGGTCAGGGAGACTTGTGCCTGCAGGGAGAGAGCTGAACAAAAGGGGTGGGGAGGGAATGAGCATCTGGAAATGTCCAAGAGGACAATTCCAGGTAACCAGGAGAGCAAAACTGGTCCCCTGTAGGCAGCCCTCTGCCAGAAAGAGGAATGAAGGACACCAGAGAGAAGAATGTTCTGTCCAGCACCCCATTTCCAGAGTCTCTTTCCCTCCGGGTTAAAAACTGTCCCTGGCATCAGGGAGCTTAGGGAGAAAGATCTGGCAAACTATTCCTTAATTGCTGGCCGGCCTTGATCATGTTCTTCTGACTTCACATCTCTGACTAAATAATATATCTTCAATCTGTTCTTTGGGGACTCACATACTGATCTAGCCAGGATCTACTTTTGTCCCTAACTTCATACTAAATGAGTAACCTCAGGCAAGTTATTTCACTTACCTTCTTGTTTTCTCATCTGCAAATTGGGACCAAGGATTTCTCTCTTCCGAGACTGTTATGTACAACTATAAAATGCATTGTCCTTTGATAATTTTATAATGTTTTAAATATCTGTCTATTATCCTCTGGATATTAGGAAGCCTTAGTGGTGAGCAACATTTACCTGCCTGACTTAACACCTGCTCTTCTACAACTAGCAGGACCTACTATTATGCCTGCATTTTCTTTTTCAAATAAGATCATCTTTCTTGTTGATTCCCTTTCTCCTGTGGACATCAGAGGTAAAAGCTCTACTTATCCTTAGGGAAATTGCTTAACTATGAGCACTTCTGTTTTCTCCTTACTCAGTCTTGCAGGATCTTTGGAATGTTGGGTGATAAGGTGTATAAAGTGCCCAACATTGTGCGTGCAATTAATCGGTGCCCAACAGATTAATTGGAGAACTTGGAGGGCATTGATTTTAAAAGCATGGCAGAACTCCTATAATTATCCCCAAACCTGGATTCCCCAACCATAACTTTCACATCATGAGTCCTAATAATTTACCATTGGGCAGTATTGAGACTAATCATAAACTGATTTATCTTATGGTTCTTGTTAGATTGTAAACTTTGGACAGAAACTAGGTTTAAATTCTGAAATAGATTTCAAGTCTCTAATTTAAGGACAATGAACATGTTATAAATACTTGCCCTAAGTCTGGTATGACAGACATTATCAAGAAGAAAAATATTCTTTTAATGTATTTATCTGATTGAGTAAGCAAAAAAGGCTACTATTTCTGGAAATGTGTTCTGTAATTCAATTATAGGCGCTCTTTCAAATGTGGTCAGTACCTACAAATCATAACTCTTATATTACGGAGAAAAATTGGTCATAATTCCAATAGAAGAATTATTGTTTTAAAGCCAAGAGTCAGCTTAGCATATTTATACAACTCTTATTTACTTTTGCTGAAATAATTGAATTTGTAACAATTATAAGGCAGCCCAGATGTCTTTAGTGATGAGTATTGATTGTTACACTGCAGAAGCTTTCCCTCATTAAAAATACAGTGTTTTAGTCATTGTGGCTCCATCAACAGACCTCAGTGTCATTGTTACAGTAATCATGTGTTGATACATACGTTGGGATCTCTTCAAAGCTTCAGTTGTAACATAATGATTTGCAACGCTTTCAAAAGTTAATTATCGTGTGTGTCACAGACAAAAACAAAGGTCTCTTCAACCCAGTCTAAATGAAAACTGGAGAAAAAGGCAAGTGTCACCTTGAGCAGAGCACTTTCAAATGTCTTTTTGGCTTGTTTCTGTCTGTGTTCCAGACAGCAAAGGGGCAGGATCAGGACTTGGAAAATCATTCAGATGTTTAGGGTAGCACATATCTAGGTACTCATGGAATAATTTTCAGAAAGTAGCATAAAAGGAGCTTAAGAAGCTTGAGCTTAAGATACAGGTGGAATGATGTCCTAGTCAGGAGAGCACAGGATTCCCAAGCCTGGGACTGAGACCCAGATTGAGAAGGTTGATCTGTCTAGTACAGTGAGTGGCATAGGGAGCCAGGAGTGTGTGAGGAGGAAAGAAGGGGAAAGAATGAAATCTTGCAGCAGAGAGAACACTAGAAAGGTTTTGCAATAAGCCTGGTACAAACTAATAAAATGAAAGTAGTTGATTGTAACAGAATGGGAAAGGAGTGAGAAAATGATTAGAGGGGACTTTGGACCTATAGGTGACTATATTTAGGGAATGATTAAATGTACAGCGGGAAAGGAACTCTAATCAAAGGTGACATTGGGACTTGCGGTTTGGGTGATGTTTAAATCATTAAAGGAATTAGTTAAACTAAAAGACAAAGATTATTTTATTAATAGTTTATAAGAGACTTAGACTCGTACAATTAAAACTGGGAGGTATATAATGTTGTCTGTCTGCAGAAAAAGCACACAGAAATACTCATTAGAAAGTTAGGCTGTTTATTACTCTACAGAACGCTTCTCTTTGTGGACATGTATGGGAATTTTCATTTGATTGTTTTGTTTGTTTTTTACCATGAAATTTCTGGATCATAGGATATGGGCATTTCCAATTTTATTTGATATTGTCAACTTGCTTTCTAAAGTGGTGCTACAAATTTAAATTTAAATTTCCCTCAACTGTTCATAGTTTTTCTTCTTCCAATGTTGGTTGCTTGTCAAAATTTTAAACAGTTGGCTAGCAGCATCTCTTTTTAATTAAAATTAACCTTATTACTAATAAAAGCGATCATCTTTAAATAGGTTTGATAGCATTTCAGAGTTCCTATTCTCTGAATGCCCTGTTCATGTTCTTTACCCATTTTTTATATTATATTTTGTTTTTCTTTTTGACCTTGTAGGTGTTCTTAGTGTAATAGGATGATAATCCTTCACAAATCTTTTTCCACTCTGTCTCTTTAAACTTCACAATGTTCCTCTGTTTCTAAAATATATATTTGATTATATTGCCCAAAACTCTGTTTACTCACAGAATTTTTTTTTTTCCTGCAAAACTCACCTAACATGTCCTTCTTTCTGTGCAGCATTCTCAGATTTTCCATGTGAAATGATCAGCATTTCCTTTCTCCCTTCTCAAATGCTTTGGACTCTTTAAGCAGAATCATCATGGCACCTCTGAGAATTAATTGTATTTTTTATTTACATAATAAAGTCTACATTGTAAATCCTTTGATGGCTCTCTTGATCTTCACGTTTGTAGAAGCTGACCAGGATACAGGACATACCAGGTATTCTGTAATTGCTTTTCTGTTTGAATCCCCTTTGATAAATTGATACCACTTTTACTTTTTTCTGAGGGATTTTTTACCTTTTTTAACCCTAGACTGTCTCACTTACATTCCCCTACAAAGTCCATCTTCACTTAAGAACTGCATGTATAGCTGTGCTTCAAACTAATCAATACAATTTCCCGTACTCTTCCCAAGAAAAATAAACATTGTAAAGAAAGTAATTTTAACTTATGCCTCTTAAATCTCTTATTGTTACAATATAAATATCATATTCATAAGAAATTCATTGTAGTTTGCAAAAAGAACTAAAGAGTTCATTATGAACTTTGTTATTTCCATGTTTTCTAAATGGTGATGACCAAAAGATCTTTGACAAATAACACCAAAGTAATTTAATCAGTTTTTATTTAAGAAGCATTTAAGATTCAAATATATGCCTACAGGGCTACCAGCTCATAAAATATACCATTATTTCATTTGCTAAAGTACAGTTCTTCAAACTCTGGCCCTCTTATAATGCACGAGTGTGATTTAACTCACTGGCAGCCTCCCCTAAATGTGGTGGTGAGGCTGATCCTTGGAATTCCCACACACTCACTTTGACCAGATGCAGATGCTCAAATGGGTGCTGCCAGATTTACTCACTTTGAACTCCCTGAAGCTTATGTTACACACTCTGGCTCCACGTCCTCTCTCTCTAGCATCATCTTAATACCTAAAGGGCAGTGACAGACTGGAAAATTGCATACTCTTTTCTTTTAGAACTTAACCCCAATCTTTCTTTTCTTTGCTATATATATCTTCGGGTGTTATTTTTCTGTTAAGCATTGGTGCTGTCTTAAGTATGACTGGCACATCTTTTATGTGGCTCCAGAGCATCATGGATGATACCTTTTGTAGCTGACAGTCTTCTTATTTAAAATGCCAGTCTCTTTTCCTATCTGTAGATGCAGATCACTGAAAGAATGGACTTTTCTTTTTCAGCTAAGCAACTGCTACCTAATTTTCATTGATGATAGCACATGCAAAAATTGACTTTTAACGCTCTGCTGGCTCATCCTGGCTGTGGCAATTGGAGTTGGACATGTTACGCTCACACAGGATTTGATTAGATACTTAATTCTCTTTGGCAACTCTTTGAGCCTTTCATAAAGTGTTTTTTTTTTTTTTTTTTTTTTTTTTAAGAAGGGTCTTCTTTTCATATAACTTCATTAAGACCATTTGCTCAGACCTTAGAATATGTACAGCAATCTCAAGTCAAGTTCAAAGAACACCATCCCAAAGAAGCAGGTCACTTTTTTAATTGCACCCTAAGATCTTCATAAAGTCCATGTGTCACTCTTCAGCCATAAAATATTACCCATTGTCAATGTTCCATTTGTAAAAAGCCCAAGTGGGAATGCTACAATTGGCATGTGTGAGCTGCAGAGTCTTGAGTTTTTATTTTTAAGCAGATCATCAGGAGAAAAATCATTGAGTGAGTCATGCCCTCAGTCCTAGCTCATTATTGTAATCCATTCCTTCAAGACTTATTTAATTTCCTTCTTTTTACCCTGTTCTCCCATGACCCACCCACCCCTACACACTCTAGCGGGTTTGAATGCACCTGGTTCAACATGCAGTACTGTGGAGTTCCCATGTTTTCAAGGATAGTGAGCTTTCCAGTGCCAATAATCTAGTTCACTATAACATGAACTCAAGGAAATGTAAGCTGTAGCAAATGCATACGAGAGGTAAATGATGGATCACGTAGGATCACATGGAAAATGTTCAAACCCAGTCAGCTGGGAAGTGAGTTCATGTTTATGAGACATTTAGACTTCCTTAGGTGGCATTATTGAACAATGACTACGACATAGGCACAGAACTAAGGCTTTTACTTGAGCTTGATGAAAGTCATCCAAGGTGACATTATTGATCCCCAACTTACAAATGAAAATTTGAATCTAAAAGAAGTAAAGTGACCAGCCAAAGGTGCACAGCTAGGTTTTGGTTGTGCACTTAAAAGCAATTCTACAGACTTTCCCCTGTAAACAGCAAGGCTTGGGTCTGTGGAATTCCAAGGACAGACGTGATGTCTTAAAGAGATGTGAGATTTCATTGAGAAAGGAGTGTATGGCCCAAATGTTGAAAAGCAGATCAAATTTAGACAGGTTTAGAAGAGAAGTGCCCATTAAAAGCAAAGATAGGAGTATATTCAAAGAAAGGAGGCAGGTTTCTTTGGATGAGTTGCAGAGTTGGTCATTAGAAAGTAGGAAAGAAGCCGGGCTACTTGAGAGACTAAGGCAGGAGGATTGCAAGTTCCAGGCCAGCCTGTGCAAGGTAGCAAGACTCAGTCTCAAAATAAAAAATTAAAAAGGATGTAGCTCAGTGGTAGAGCACCTTGGGTTTAATCCCTAGTTCTTTAAAACAAATAAACAATAACAAAACAAAATCAGAGAGGCAGGCTGGATCCAGATCATTGGATGTTATGAGAAGCTTGATTCTGCCTAAAAGAATACAGAATTTAGCCTTTTAGAAAGTTCAGATAAGGTCAGGACTAGGGGAAAAAATTTCCCTTGGGTATGTGTTTACAATATTAAGCTGTGACATTCAAAGACTAACCAGCCATGTTACCATTACATCATATCCCCTTTGCCCCATCTGTGCTAAAATTGCCTGTAAATCAGTTGAAAAAGGTAAGACCAAGGATCAAAAAAGAAAAAAATAATAATATTGATATCTTGTTAGGCACCAAGGTGTGTGCTCTTCAAATGTTGTCTCAGTTAATCCTTCCAGTAATCCTAAAGGACTAAAGGGTAGCATATTTTTCCCCATTTTACAGATTTAGAAAACAAGACTTAGAAAAGTGAGGTCACTAATTCAGAGTCGCAAATAACCAAGGACCATGAGAATCAGTTTGTGCCTAGTTCTCAACCATGGAACTCTACTGTCACCTCTTAGATGTGATGGCTAAATGTGTGGTAAGAGCCAACTAGATTAAACTCAAGGCAGTGTTGGGAATATTTTATCTGATTTCAACTGAGAAAATAGAAAGCAGACAAGTGCTCTCTAAGGAAGCCGGGTCACAGGTTTAGAGAATGAAATCATCACTCTGAAGGATGTACTTCATCCTCTCTAAGTACTTAGGCAGATAGGACCGTACATTTTAATAGAGTCATGTGG
Organism: Sciurus carolinensis; assembly: GCF_902686445.1. Lineage (NCBI taxonomy): Eukaryota > Metazoa > Chordata > Mammalia > Rodentia > Sciuridae > Sciurus > Sciurus carolinensis. Next base: position 16,175,326 of record NC_062217.1, on the reverse strand, counting down.
CTGCACATGGCCTCCAGGGGGCCATTTAGCTATCTCCTTTTTGCACCCGAAGGTTTTTTAAAGATTTGAAATGCATTGGTAATGAGGTTTATGTCAGAGGGAAGGGGGTCAAAACTTTAATATTTTGTGGGTTCAACTGGTAGGAGGGAGATAGTCCCAGATGAATTTTTGAAACAAAGGGAAAATAAATCTCTTCCAAAGAGAAGAATGCCTCTTCTTTCATTCATTTAACATCATTTCTCTGCCTTTAAGTCAATCTTTCCTCTTCTGTACTAATTGAGAACAGACTCATACACTCTTCCTAAGGCCCTGGCCTAACTAGGCACAGGGAGAATTGGGTAGTCTGTAATCTGGGTAGAAGTGATTTGGGGATATCAATTACTTTTAGAAGCCTGTTTTTTTTTTTCCTAGAGCAGAAGTTACTGGTCTGATACTTGTTCCCAGCCCAGATCTGCAAATGTCTCTATGTCTCTATGTCTCTAATATTCTTGATAAAGAATATTTTTCCACTTTCTTAAACTGTAAAAATTAGATATCTCAGCTTTATACTGTATGTGTACTCCTCTTTATAAATAACATTTTAGTAAATAAAAATATATTTGCAGTTCATTAAAAGAGCTTGATATAGAAACCCTAAGGCAATTATTTTTACCTACTAAATTATTTAATTTGATGTGTCAAGATTTCTTAATGAGGTACTGTATTTGCCCCTCACCTATTTCATAGAGATAGAGTAGGAACTCAATGTTTAGAAACCCCTAATTTTCTGAGATTAATGTAGAAGTTCAGGATAATTATTATGAAGTGTTTAACAGCATTGAGTGCTTTAGTTATTTAATTATACATTGAACGTTTCAGTAAATTATGTTTTCTGGGGAGAGAAAAGAAATAGTTAATTGACTTCTCGAATGCTGGATATTTTACATCACCTTAACTCACCTGATCTGCAGAAACCTATTAACATGATGGAATGCAAGGGTCATGCTGCAAGTGAGATACAGTGATGAGCAAGTTAGACACAAGTTCCAAAATCACGAATCTTAAGAATCAGACAAAACTAAACAAGTCCTACAGGTAACACGTAAAAGTATACAGAGTATTGGGAGGAGACAGGGGACTCCTATGTCTGCATCTCAGCCTGAGCCCCTGAGTAAAGTCAACTCAAAATCCAAATGCATAAGGAGGTAGACAGGTCTTATGAATAATAAATACGTGGGCAGGTGGGGCTTCCTCTAAAACCTGTGGTTTCTTTCCTATGGCACCCTGCATCCTAAGGATAACTGATACGCTTCCTTGAAGATATCTTTCCAGGCTCAGCATTTAAACAAGTGTCCCTTGAATAATCAAATACCTGCCCTTGGTGCTTATGTTTCATTCTACAGTGCTGAATGAACTTGAGTTCTTTGCCATTTTCACGTTCCCAGACCCTGATGCCATTGCTGCCGCTGCCCTGACACTGCCATCAAGGATGTGCTGGGGAAGACAGTGGCAATTAAAGGGAGCAATGGTTTTCAAAACAGCAAATGTTCTAACATGCCGCTTCCCAGATTAAGCGAGCATGTTAACATCAACTTTTTTGTCAACCTTCAAGGCACTGGTATAACGAGTTCCTCTTTTTTATTATTATTATTTTAATGAAAATGAGACATAACAGGTTTTTTTTTTTTTTCCTTCAAAATGAATTCCATGTTCCTGAGGCCCATGAGATTACTTTGGCTTCAGAGTCTTTTCAATTAGCCTTGCAGTGCACTAAGGAACAGCTACATTAATATCTTATTAATTCCATAACAGTCATTGTTCCTTACTTGGTATCCGACGTAGTTGCACGAGCATTGTACCTAATAAAGCTGCTTTCTTCCCCCAAATGATTTGTAATCTGGAGGAAAATGAGTCATTATGCACTCCACCTCTCTGAAGCTGCTCTTAGCACTAAGCACACAGTGTGTCTTGATCATAGAAACCCCAGGCTTAATTATAATTCCAAAGGTGCTGTATTCTGAATAATGACTCTATGTCATTAACAAGTGGAAATCCCAGGCAATTGTTTGAGTAGGTGAATAATACCAAGGGTGAATGCCATAGCCCACTTTTATTATTCCTGAATAAAAATGCCAACTGGAAGTTGGCTTCCGCCATTGGTCTTGATTACCATTACAATATCGGGCTTACAGTACAATTCCTAAATCACACATCTTCGTGAAAAATCAGGGGGAAAAGAAGCAAAGGCCACCAAGGCAAATGAAGTCATCCTAATTCATTTGTTCACTTGAAACACTTTCCCATGCATTCATTCACTCTGTGAAAGGGCTCAGTGTCAGAGTAGGAGGGAACAAGGTAGTCAGCAAAGAAAAGGAGGAACTGCAGCAAATACCTGGAACTTCATGGCCACCTCTTAGCTCTGTCTACAAAATGCCCCTCCAGACGACTTTTCCATTTTATTACTGTTATTCATTGAATACAGAGAAATAGCAAAAAATATATCTGGTTTTTCACAGGCAAAGATGATTCCTCAGTATTATTGAGTTGGAAGTTATTGGGGTAGGGATGAAAACAGATGTAGAAAATTCATTTCTGAAGGGATTCTTTTATAATTTGAGAAATTTGGACACACTTTATGATTTTTTTGAAATGAAGATTGAAGTGTTTTTGATGTTTCTGTCTGAACCTGTCCAAAGTGATTTGTAAAATCCATGTGCCAGGAGGATTTTAATGTATAAATGTCTACAAGGAGATCACTACAATTATTGAGCATAGAGGAAAAAAGTAGAAAAACGGGAATGGTCAAGAGTCTTAGATCCCAGCAAATGCTCACTCCTGTTCTTCTCCAAATCATTGTCCATGGCACTTTTCTCCTCATTTTCTATCTGCCCTTCGTTGTTTTTTTTTTTTTTTTTTTTCCCTTGATTTTATCTCATTTATCATCTCATTCTCTCTCCATTCAGGAACACTCACATTTTCTTAACCAAAGTTTTTAGTTTCCTTTTGGAATTTATTCTTCCCTCTTGAGCAAGAGTCCCCTTTCTTGATTTCCTTCCAGTGAGGAGCAGATTCCCTGATTCTAAGGTAGGAAGTTCATCAGATTCAGCCTCCCCCATATGTCCTCACAGAAAGGAAGAAACCTATCATCTACAAGGAAAGGTTTTCAACTTCTTCAGAGAATGTCTCTGAGCCTAATCTGCTTCTTGACTAAAGATCCAGTAACAAGTGTCCATCAGCATCACAGTCAAAATTTAAATCTAGATATGCAGATTCCTTATCCATATACATTTATGTATGTGTGTATAAACTTTGAAATTGTAATATATGAACATTTTCTGTGCATAAAGTCAGAGTCCTTGTTAAAGTCCTCATTCATTCATTAATTTGGTAATATTATTGAGCACCTATTATATGCCAGGCACGGTTCCAGGTCCTGATGCAATGAACAAAACAAAACCTGGGCTCTTTTGGAATTTTTCCGTTTGGTGGGAAAAAATAGATTATAATCAAGTAAAAAGTAAAGGAGTCAATAGGCCAGATGGCGGTAAGCTCTATAAAGCAAGATGAAGTGGAGAAGGGAGCCCGGGAGAGGCAAAGGATGGGATGGGGGAGTTTGCTCTTTTAAATGGCATGATCAGGGATTTGAGCAGACACCTGAAAGAGGTGAAGGAACAGACCAGGGGCCATCAGAGAGAAAGTGCATTACAGGCAGAAGAAACAGCAGGCACGAAGACCCCCAGGCAGGACTGGTCCAGGAGGAAGTAGGCTCTTTGAATTCTGCAACTTTCCGGAGGGGTGTGTGGAAGAGCACCATTTACACACCAAACAATAGGACCAGGGCCCCCCCAAAGTTGTGCAGAGAGCTGGCCCTTGCAAGGACACCATTGTGGCTCCAGAAGAGAGAAGGAGGAGATAGCAGTGGAAGATGAGACCTGAGAGGTGACAGAGGAATAAGGAGCCAGATCTCAGAGGGCTTTGGAGTTCTACAGAGTAAGGGCTTTCTTTGGCTCACTCTGTGGTGTGCTGGTAAATGTTTACCCACCAGCTCTTGCAGGGGCTGTGGAGGAAGAGGGATTTGCTTTACTTGTAGCTTTTGTCAATTGCTGTAATGGAAATAGTCTCACCAGGGCTTAATGCAGGCACGTCATTGCTGAATGTGGATTTGGGTAGAGAAATACAGCAGCCCCACCTTAAACAGTATTTCCAACACACCAGGCAAATAGCTGCAGGAGCATAGATAGTAGTCAATTATAATACAATAACTGGAAAGTGGTGAGTTTTAAGTATTGGTTACCTTTTGTTTTAAATGTGATCTATATAATGACACTTTATATAATTTAATTTTTAAGCAGGACTGTGTTTAATCAATTCTAAATTTCCGGATATTTGTCAGCTCCCTTGAACTGGTGTGAACCCGCTCCCACACACTGCTTATTTTCCTGTGCGAAGGTTTGCAAGCAGTGGAGGTTGGGATTTTAAGAAGATCTCTGTGTTCTGCTGAGAACAGGTGGTAGGTGATGAGAAGCAGACAGGGAGAGCAGTCGGGAGGTTTTGCAAGGGCTCCTAGGGCTGAGCATAGAGCATCTGAACAAACCCTGCACCTGGCTCTGGCTTCCCTCCCGTGTCCCTTCAGAGCACTATAGGAAGGGCTGGTCTGAGTCATGCATAGCAGTTCCTCTATCCAAAGATGCTAGGTTGCTTCTCAGGTAATGTCTCTGAAATCAGGATGAAATTGAAATGCGTCTCAAAATTGACTGTGTACATCGAATATAGACTGTTTCCTTTCTCCTAAAAAGCTGGCATGAAATCAATGTGGGCCCAGCAATGGATAGCATTTTACAACTGAGAAAATATTCTATTTCCATCTCTGAACCACAGAATTGATTGTAGGGAAGTATTGTGTCCCACAATTGAATAAAACTGATAAAGGTTTTGAATAAAATTATACACTTTTTGAGTAAAGCCTAAAGAAAGTGAGAATATTTTGATAGGAGAGGCAAATACTAGGGCATGGGGAGCTGGTCAGAGGAACCAAAGAATCAGGCGTTCAGGGAAGCCATGAGCAGCTCTCTGATTAAAAAGACAGACAAGCATCCGGGGGTACGATTTAAGGAGTCTGCCTCTGGTGCATGCACAGACATATTATAGTCCCACTTCTTTGGTTTTTTTGGATTATAACATTGTCTCCAGACGATCTGTGTTGAAATATCCAAAAATAACCCAGGAGGCATGGCACACACAGAGACACCATTAAGAAGATAAAGAGGAACACAACGCGCAGAGGAAAGGAGACAGGAAAATGTTAATGGAGAGTCAGTGTCAGGTACAGATCTAGTGCGCAGGGTTTCAGAGCTGACTAGGGCTGAACCTCTTTCAACAGGTCCTTTTGACTTCAGCCTCGAGCTCTCAGGGTCTTCACCCTCAGCCCCACCACCACCCTCCACTGCAGAGATCACTCATCTTCCTTCCTGAGCTGTTCCAGTGGCCCTGGAGGCTGTTGGCATTTGCTTGGCATAAAAGCATAAAGTCCTACTTTACATCTTTCTCTCCAGCCAGGGATAATTACATTTGTATATTATTTTATCACACTTTGCAGTTTTTATAATGTCACATCCAAATCTCAGTTTATTAAATAACTTGAGAAACAAAAGTCATCCAGTGAAAATATTTTTCAAGTCATAATTTCCCTTAGAAAGAGAAGTTTCATTTTTATAACTGGTAAAAAATAATTTAACATGAATATAATGGACATTGGGATGATTATTGTCCTTGAAATTAGAAAGTAGAGCCACACTTAATGATACATTATGTGTTAAGCACTATCAATTTTGAGGCAAGCTGAAGCCACATGACTGAACCCAGACGAAACACAGGCACAGAGATCTTTATATATACCAACTTTTGGTTAGTCATCCAGTGATTTATTTTAGGAAATCATCAATTTTTCCCTTAATTTTCTTAAAATAGAACCATGAACCACTCCTGTGTGATGTCTGTAGACTCCAGTCCCAACGGCACTGGTCTAGTCCAGTAGCAATTTCTCCCTAAGGAGCAATAACCAGGGTTCCTGGGTCAGAACAAGATTGCATTTGGACCAGAAGAGTGCTGCTGCTCCAATTACCAATTTTGAAACCACTGGTCTAGTATAGAAGTCACCCTAAAATATGGTCTGAATGACCCAGTGCTTACAGGGGTAGAAATCTGAAAAATCCTTTTTGCAGAATTACTATATGAGTATCAATGAAAAATATTATTCTATTTCCAAGAAGTATGAAAATGAAAGTCACAATTTTAAATAATCAGTAGAACAAACCTGGTATTTTTTAAGACTGCTGTGCACTGTTTTATGACAGGCACATTGCAGGCTTTTCTGTTCCATCCTCTGTGAGGTCTCATTTAACTCCATTTTACTGATCAGGAAAATGAGACATTCAGATTGCTATGCATGGATCCAAAGTCATGTTCAAACTGACTTACTGTGTTTCAAACTCTGGGAACTTCTGACATTTACTCAAATGTTTTAACGTGTGTATTATAAATAACTGTCTCCCTGAGGTGTGTTAGGTTTGGCTTAGCCCAAAGTTAGTAATGAGGTTGGATGGCCAGTTTGACAACTCTAGTAAGTTGGCCAACTTTCCTATTTGATCTGGGACTCCTCATGGGGAGGATTGGCATGGGAGAGGAAGAGATGAGAAATTAGATGAAACCACTCTGCAGGATTAAACCTGAAATGTTATTTGGTGGAAAAAGTGTTCCTAAGCTAAACCCGAGTTCTTTCATTCACTACTCTACACACGTCGTAAATCAGCCAGGAGAGAGCTATTTCCATATTTTAAATTGCTGCAAAAATCTCTCCAACTTCCTCATTTTGCAGATAAAGCTTCAACATTATGTGAAGCAGTGTATGTTGAATTTTAATACTCACTTCAGAAATCACACTTACTTTGTGGATTTTTGACGCTCTTCCAACATACAACCATAATCGAATTTGTTTGCAGAATATGTTTACTTTTGTATTTGTCTAATACTAAAATACTTCTAAGCTTCTGTCTTAGCTATTCAAAAAACTGAAGAAAGGATTCATGGTTGCCTTTGAATAATGTATGGATCCTTGCTAATATCTTACCTGAAACAGTTTAAAACTGATTTGAAAAGGAATTGGGGATGGGGGACAATTCATATTCTTTCAGCCATTCTGGTATAGGATATATAAACTGATATCAAAATAAATCAATATTTTAAAATATTGAAAACTGGGGGGAAAAAAAAACCTGAGTATAATTAGTAGATATTTATGAATCGCTGCTTGAAAAAGAAAACACAAGAATCTGTTCTTGAAGATATCTAAAATATTTTAAAACTATATGAGTTGTAAAGTACTAAAATAAAGTCAGAGCTATAAGGTATATGACCATTTTAAATTTTTTAATTAGAATAAATAAATTTAAAAACCTAAGCATTTTGTTAAACATAAACACTTCCAGAGATGCTTAACTCTTAATCATGTTAATACATATTTTAAGCTCCTATAAGGAAATAGAAATATCAAACACAGTTAGTTATTGGAGATATAAACTTAATTCATATACCTTACACTTTAAAAGTCATCTCTTGTTGCTTAAAGCATATGAAATGTAGCTCTATTCCTGGTCTTGGTTACTGGGATAAAGTGATATAAAGATCAACATAACATAATGTTCTATTTATTATTTTTTAGGAACTGAGACATAAAAACTCCAAAAAATCTCACATATCCCCTAGCTCTTGAACAGTTTCTTGAGTGTGTCTGCATACGTGGTTGTGTTTGAGAGAAAAAGGAGGACAGAAAGAAGGGGAAAGCATTTGCTATAATTTATGTTGTGATTTATTGGATGTTGATCTTGAGAAAACAAGATTACATTTCAAAGGTCAGCTTCACAGTCATCAAAACAAAGATTCTGCCTGTTGATACTAATGAGTCCTGTTTATCCGGTGGGTGAAGTCAGACAAATATTAGATTAAATCTAGATCACAGAGTGTTCTTGTTAGCCACAGAAGCCTCTCCAGATACAGACATGCTAATATTAAATAGAACACTGCTACAAAATGTTTTCCCTGAATTACTGAGGTAAATAAGACACACCATCAAAATGGGGAGGAGGAATCACTTTTTTGTTAAAGTGCAATTAGGAGAGTCTAATGCCTTTCAAAATGAGACTTTATAATCCCTCAACATATACCATTGGAAAATAAGTAGAGCCCTGAGAACTGTGATTTTCAAGTCCATGAGTTTGTTTAGATATTCTCGAAGCAATTTCATTTCTAGAATATTCTTGATCTACATCCCATTTATTTACACGCCACTCAGGTTGTTCTCGCTTTTCCACTTCCTACTTCTTCCTTTCAGTTCTGTCGGTAGTGCACATCTTGGTCATTGAGCTCATTCATTTATTCAAAAAATGTTTCTGAAAAGGCCCTTACACACCAGGCACCATGCTTGGCAGGATACAAAGAAAATCAATCAAGTCCTGATTCCTACCTTCAAGGAGCGCACTGTGTAAAAATCAAAGAAAGAAGGGTGAGTCTGTGTGGGTAGATCCCAGACGACATCATGATCCTGAAGAAAAGTATTTTCTAGGCCAAAGAGTGAGTAAAGGGGCTGACCCTGGGAGATGTCGAGACATGAACATCGAAATGTGACCGGGGGGCGTGAGAGGGGAGGCAGGCAGAGAGAAGGCGAGTGTGGCAGGAAAGGCACATCAGCAGCGGGACTTTACACACACCCAGGAGTTTCAACCTCATTCCACAAGGAGCTGGGAATGGCGGGAAGGTTTACACAGGCTGAACGGTTCACTCCTGTGACTGTGTGGCAGAGACTAAAGGCAAGGGCACAGGCTGGACTTTGCTAACAGCCCATTCCTGGGGGGCTGGAGCTGGGTAAGAGAAGTACCCACGAAGACAGGGTTCAGGGGACAATAAAAATGTCAGAAATGCCATCAACAGGACTTGGACACCTGTTGAACACTTGGTATGATCAAGATGGAAATGCCATATTTCTGGATCCACTGGCTAGGTAGGGACAAGTCATGGCAGGAGAGGCAAAGACATATAATTTGAGATACCCATTTGAGGTGACTGGAAAAGCTACTTTCTGAGGGAAGGCATTCATAGGGTGGTGAAAGCAAGACTCATGAACCCCGTGCCCGCATCTGAACGGGCCTGTTCCTTTGCCAGTGGTGAAGTTTCTCCATTTAAATTAACCTTGACAGTAGAATAAAGAAGCAGAATCCACAGCTGTTATTATCAGGTTCCTGATTTTAAAATGTATTATTTTTTTTTGAATAAGAATTTAATGTGCCCTACTATATTTAAGAAAGATCTGGAATTTATAATGTAATCTATAGGTTTGGTTTGGTAGGTACATAGTATCACTGCTTTTTTTTTTTCTTCCTTTTTTTTTTTTCTTACTTCATTAAATTCCTTTGTAACATGGAGAAAAATATAAGAAAGTGTCCTTCGAAATCTGAGAACACCTGAGAGATGTAATTTGAGCAACATTAAGAAATGGGCTAGCTGATACATCAGTGCCTGTCCCTCTTGGGTGGTTTATTTCCAGGATTTCCAGGGCTGTGAAGATGATCTTGAAGATAGGGTTATTTGGCCTTCAGCAGCTTTCAAAAAGGGAATTGTTCAAAATGAATAACTGTTTTTTAAAAGTCTTTTTCCCTAAGAGCAATAGTATTTGGTGATAAATTGAATGCCTCTCACTGAATTGAACATATCATGATCTAGATAGAAACCTCAGCCTGAAAAAAAACTTAAATAAAACATGGCAACTTTCATAGTATCACAGGATGAGCTATTTCTGACACTTAAGCAACTGGATTCTAGAGAAGGAATCTCTGTTAAGGCAGGTTCTTTCTTTTGAGATACAAATGATATGTTTTATATATGACATGTCACAAAATATGCTTGTTTTGCTCATGCATTGCTATCATTGGTGCATGTAGAATAGGAATTTACAGAACCATCTATCGCAAAGAAAAAAAGCAATATTCACATATAGAAATAGTACAGATACAGTATTTTGTTGAAAGTCAGTTTATTTGCTCATGGGAGATGCATGTGTAGCTCTCAGCTCAGCTCTGACATTTGAGACAAAGGGGAAAATATAGAAAACACTATTAGGAAAGATTCATAATTCGTGAATAGTTCTCACAGGGTTTTAATATTTTGGGCCTTTTTAATGTATTTTTTTTTTTTTTGCTTATTTTTCAATTTATTAGACAAACTATCTGGTCAAGTGCTGGCGAAATGTCCCCTGACAAGTTACTTTGTCTCTAATGTTTTTTTTTCTGGTCATTTGAGAAAAATAGAAAATTAGTAGTCTTTGGAAAAAGAAAAGTCAGGTCCTACTATTATTCTATTACATGTTGTGCAATAAAGCTATGCAATTGGAAGTGCCGGATGTGGAGTGAAAAGTCTGGAATTTTGACATGACGGGTTTTTGAACTGAAGGCAGAGTCCTGTATCCTAAACTACACAGATAGTAAAATGGTTTCCGTCATGTGCGCTCCTTGTGTAATCTCACCAGCGAGGCAAGGTGTGAAGAATATAAACTCTGATAATGCAGGTATTTTTATTCTGAGACTGAAAGATCCTGCTGAGTTCACACCATCCCAGCCCTTCCAGTCCTTTTCCAAAACTTCTAAATTCGAATTTATTAGCTCAGCATTTTCGTTAATGAAGAAAAGCCCTTTCTTAGAAAAGATTCTTACTTTATTTTCAAATGATTTTGTTCAAAGCTGTGTGGAAGAGGAAAATCTTTTTTTTTTTTTCTCAATAATCTCAGAATTATTTCACTGAAGGAGAAAGGAAAATTAAATTGAGAAGCATTTTTGTGCGGTTTCCCATCCCCCTTGATTTTGGGAATGTCAATTCTCATGATGTCTTGATTGTGGATCAGTGAATAAAGGAAACCCCAAGGGATATGGGAGTTATGACTGTACCCAAAGTGTTCAAATCAATACATTCATCATCAAACCAAGTAGCCAGAAATGCACAAAACTCTGGGTTAGTCTGAATAGCCCAGTGATACTCATTTGCAATACTTTTTATTTTTATTTCTTACTTTTAACTTAACCAATAATTCTACTCACTACTCATATAATAGGCACTCAATCCCCACGTGTTGGCTTAATGACTGAAATATTTTTACTTAATTGTATGGCCAAATAGTTGAAGTCCAGGGTCTTCTCTTGGTTGTTGCTGAAATCTACTCTTGAGGAAATGACTACCTTAGATCCCCCTTTGCTAATTGTTATGATCTTGTTCTTAAAATAATTGAAAAAATTTTCAAGTTTCTCTTCTGTCCTTAACCTCAGTCTCCTGTTCATAGATACCCTTAATATTGAATGTCTCAAATATCTTTAAAAAATTTGATATTTAAACATTGTTATTTTTTTCAGCATTCCAAAGATTGAATTACATTCCCAAGAATCGGTTTAGACACTATTACTGAAAAATTAGGAAAAAAAATATAGATGTGAAAACAAGAGGAGTGAAATCTTCAAACATGCACTGTTGGCTGACATATGGTTTAGGAACTTTTCTTTGTGTAGTGAAATCACATCAAATAGAAGACAACGATCGTGACAAAAACCTAGGGAATGGTTAGCTGTGGGCAGAAATGGAGAGATACGTAGGAGGCAGGGCACAGAGGGGGCTCACAGCCAATGGAAAATGTCCTGCATCTTAAGTCTGAAGGGCAATATAATCTAATTTTATATGCTTTTATTATATATAATGTATATAATAGGTTGCATATGTAATAAAGATAAATATCAATAATGTTATATATACATATATCTCCATGTAAAGGAATTTAAATTATTTTATAGATTAAAAAAATGTTTCAACAACAAGAAATATCAGGGAGGGATCATGATAAAAACCACAGTGAGGCCAGAGCTACACAAATGAAGCAACACCAGCATCTATCAGGGATGCTCAGGCAGATCTCACATGTATACTTACCTAGCTGGCCTTTTTCAAAAAGCAAAGTAATGGTGTCTTTTAGTGACCTTCTAACAGGGAGGAGTTTAACTTTCCATTTTTTCCCCAAGAACTAGATTCTTTTAAAATTAATTTCTGATTTAACAGATTATACATATGTGTCCTGAGCATTTAATGTCATCTTCTCATCAGTTAATAGAAAGAGAGGTAAAAATGGAACCCAATATTTCTTCCATAGTTTTTCAGGATCTACACATTTGTTACCTATTGTTAATTTAAGAAGTTGGCTGAGTTCATTTCTCTCTTGAGGTAAAAGTAAAACTTCAAAATATTAAATCCCTATTTTTCTAAAGAAAGTTTTATTCTAACACTTGCCTTTATTCAACAAGTTTAGTGAACTTGTGATCCTCCTGCCTCAGCCTCACCAAGCTATTGGAATTACAAAATTATATCCATTTTTGATCATGAAAAATCTGAAAATTATATTTTTAGGAATATACATTTACTAGTCATTTCTCAGTAGAGTGTACTTTATTTTTCTTACCCTAAAGCTGGGATAGGATCTGACAACTGAACTGAGCATACGAAAACAAGGAAGTCTAACATGTGGTTGCCTGAAACATCCTGTTTTGTTCGTTCTTGAGGGTGCTTCCAATCTATGAAAGAGGACCTTATGTGGTAGGCATTCTATAGCCTAGCTAAATTCCTGTTAGCACATCCAGACCAGCTGTGGGTGTCTGCACTTACAAGTTGGAAGACAATGTCCTGCTAAAATGTTGTTGCTTCACTCAAAAAGTAGGAGAACACCATGTACTGCCATTTGGATGCTCAAAAAAGTGGGAGAACACCATGTGGTGCCATTTGGATGACCCGGATGGGAAGTTTAGTGTTACCCATTCAGAAAACTGATGCTCTTTTTAATTCATCTTTAGGGTAAGAGAGGGGAATACATTTTCTAGCTCTGTATGTTCCTATTTGGTATTGAAGACATATCAAGGTCTCTAGAAGGGCCAAATTAGGATTGTGGGGGTGCTTCATAAACCAAGACTGGGGCACAGGAGCTAGGCTGCTTGGTAACAGGTTGGTACATCCAGTTGTGGTTATGTTTGCTTGGGGACAGAAATCAGCTTCAAGTGAAAATGCACCTTTTTTTTTTTTTTTTTCACAGACTGCATTTTGATTCATTGTACCCAAATGGGGTACATCATTTCGTTTCTATGGTTGTACACAATGCAGATTCATACCATTCATGTAATCATACATGTACATAGAGTAATGATGATTGTCTCATTCCACCATTTTTTATTCCCTCCTCCCTCTCATTTTCCTCTCTGTAATGTAAAGTTTCTCCATTCTTCTCTCACCCCCCACCCCCACCCCCATTACATATCATAATCCACTTATCAGGGAAAACATTTCCCTTCTTTCTCAACATTATAATCACCATTTCATTATTCAATAACAGAATTTGTCTTCCATTAGCTTTTAAAAATAATCTATTTATTTTGAAAGAAACTCCTTAGACTATTTTAGTAATAATTTTTTGTATTTATTTTTATCATTTTATTTTTATTTATAACAGTATCTTGTATTCTTAAAAAAAATAATGCAGTGATAGTGGGTGTTAAGTGTTCTCACCCCAAAGTTGATAACTTTGAGAAGTAATGCCTTTGTTAATAAGCTAGATTTAACAATTTCACAATGTACGTGCATTTCAAAATAAAAGAGTGCATAAGTACATACTATTTTATCTGTCACCTTAGACTTTTAATGAAAATTCAGGAAGAATTCATTTTATCAGTGACACAATTACTCGTCATTTCCTGGATGGATCATTAACTGAGTTAGATTATTGATCAGTTAAGTGGACAGTTTTCATAATTCCTCCATAGAAAGCTAAATAAATAGTGGTCATTTTGCAAGGTGGTGGGTTGTAGTTTTGTAGTTCTTACATATAGCACAATAGATCTCTGCATCTATCTGGATAAACTAGTTTGGCTATAGTAATAGACAACTCTGATATCTCAGTGACTTGAAACAAGATTCTTTTCTTTTTCAGGCTACATGCCTTGGTGCAACAGGAAGGGACTCTGTACATTGTGTCCTCCCTCTGGTTCCAAGGTGACATCACAGTTGCTATCTAAAGTCTTAGCAGTTCCTCTGAATGAGGGAAAGACAGAGCTCTGGCTGGTCTTGAATGGACAATTAAGTGCTCTGTCCTGTAAGTGACAGGATGTCACAGCTTGCTGCCCAGGATAATTTACTTGGCCTCTGCCTCCCACAAGGGAGCCAGAGATTGCAATCACCATGTGACCATAAATGAAGGAATTGGAAAGGCCTGGCAAACACATATGCCCCTCCAAATCATTCCTATAAAGTTGCCACTGCCTCCCATATTGATATATGGCTTATCTCTGTCTACAACATCATTAACTACTGTGATCATTTGTTTGGGGTTCAGTTCTCTCTTACGATTACCTTTTTACACACATGTGCTATCAAATCAGTTTCTCTAAAACTAACTTTAACTTCTTTAGACACCAATTTGTTTCATAAAGAATATAAAAGTTCTGATTACAGTCTCTCTTTAAATTTTAATTATTTATTTATTTTTTGGTAATGGAAATTGAACCTAGGGATGCTTAACCACTGAGCCCCATACCCAGCCCTTTTAATTTTTTTTTTTTCTTCTTGGAGACACAGTCTTACTAAGTTACTGAGAGCCTCACTAAATTGATGAAGCCGGCTTTGAACTTATGATCCTCCTGCCTCCACCTCCCAAGCCGCTGGGAGCACAACTCTCTTCTAAATTTTAAGTTTTCATGATGGCATTGTGGAGTTACTAAATTGTGACATTTATTGTACTCAGTTATGCTGTTATTTATTATGTGCCTTTAGCACATTTGAAAAACAGGCTATAATTGCACACTATTTAGAGCTCACAACATTAAATTGAAATAATGAGGAGTCCCAATATTATCCTCAATCTCAAATTGAAGGGAAGTGATCATGAACAAACTGTAAGCTCTATAGGACAACTGCTTCTTTCTAATGGATTCCTTTTATTACCTCTGCTCTCCTTTGTAGAGCAGGAATCTGTTTCCCAAAACCTCCTGTCCTTTAGCTTCTGGGTCAGCTTGATCCATCAGAGGTCCTCAGAGAAGACTGGGGCCCAAGGAAGAAAGAAGTCAGAGTATTTCTTCTCCCTCCCTCTGCCTCCTGTGTTTTCCCCACCACCAGAAGCATCTCTACCTCCCTGCTGGTTCTGTCTCCCTCTTCAGTGGTCCTGTCTCCCACCAGGGACTCTGGCTTCTGTTTTGGAATGCTATCTTCTCTTCCTATTGTGGCTCCAGCCCTAGTAGAATTAGTACATTCCTTTGCTAATGTTTAGATCTTTGTTCCATCTCCTATTTGGTTTCTCAGCTCCTATGTCACCTATATAACCATTTCCCCATATTAAATACCTTCTGTTTGAAAACCACTCTGACTCTAGAGTGGTTTCTGGTTTCCTGGCTAGACCCTGACTAATGGAATAGTCTACAACAAAACTGAAAGGATCTTGTCAAGTCTTTTCAGGGCTCTGCTGATTCTAGGAGCAAATACACACTTTGTGAAATAAGCAAAGTCAACAGAATAAACAGAAAGCATATCTGACCAGGTAGGGACAATTTTAAATATTAGTTTCATTTCAGTTTCTTTCTAGTGGTGTGATTCCAAGCAAGTACTTCACTTCTTGTATTTCTTTTTCTTTCTCTCACTTCTTCATTATGGTATTTGTGCTGCTACCTGTAACAACATGTATGAATCTTAAACACATCGTGCTCAGCAAAGAAAGCCAGACATGGAAAAGGACATGCAGTCAAGTTTTGTTTTTATGAAATTCATGTAGATGAAGTTAATTTATGATAATCAGAATGATGGTTGTTTGGTGGAGGAGGGAGATGGAATAGAAACAAGGAAACTCTCTAGGGAGATGAGAGGCATTTGGAGTGTTGTTTACATGTGTGTACATATTTGTCAACACTCAGCAAACAGCAAACTCAAGAGGTGCACATTTTACTGTATATAATTGTATTGCAATATGGAAAAAGGAAAGGGCACACTGGAAAAGATAATGAATTATTCATTTAATTGATTGAACAAGGGGCTTGGATTATGTGTCTCGAAGATTTCTTTGAGCTCTAAAATCCATTTCTTCTCTCTTGAAGAACTTAGCTGAAGTAAAGGAGAAAGAAGAGGGAGAGAGACAGTGGAAATAGGCTAAAAAAAGTTCCAAAGTTATATTACAAATACAAACTTTAAAACTCTCATCAGAGTTATGCTTCCTTATTAAGAGAACAGGCTGTGAAAACCAATTGCATGAATTTGAATCTGAGTTCCATGAGGGATTAGCTCTGAGAATGTGATCATATAACTTAAACCCCTATTCCTGAGTTTCAACATGTACATTATAGAGATAATAATAATATGTAACCCAGTGAGCCATGGTGAGGATTAGATAACAGAATGCATGTATGATTTTTAGCATTTTGTCAGGTACCTAGTAAAGGCTCAGTAAGCATCGACTGTGGTTGAAGGTAATAGTAATGGACCCTTTCACATATGCAATTAAGAAATTTCTACACATGCATTAGCAAATTCATGTGTTGAATCCATCACTTCTTTACACAAACATGACTCTGTGCATAACATTTTATAGATTTTGGAAATCTAAGTCATATATATACCTTTTATCCATGTTCATATATAAAGGTCTTTGGTGATGGTATATTCATTGCTTGGATGGAACATGATATATTTATCTGCTCTTCTGTTAATTAATATGTATGATCTCTTGGATTTCTTATTACTATATTTTATACTAAAATGGTTAGTCTTTTGTGTAATATTTGAAGGACTTAAAGGGTCTTTTTGTAAATAGAAAATAGTTTTAGCCATTTCACTGGCACCAAATGTTTTATTTCAGTGCTAACCCTGCCCACTAGTACTCTCAGCTTTTTTACTTAATGTTAGATTCCTAAGTCAGTCAGGCAGTTGATGGAATCCAAAGAAATAGTCATTACCTTCTGGACCCTCAGGTATCTACAGGGAAGCAAAGTGAAAGGAATCACAATTCTGAAAGAAATGTACAATAGTAACCCAAATGCCATACCACCATGTTGGAGCAGGAAATGTACTTAATGTGCTTTGCAAATGCAAAAGGAAAAAAAATGGCCTCAGTAGGCATTCTGAGTATAGGATTGTTGAGGAGAAAGCAGAACAGGAACATATTTTCCAAAATTTAATTTGGAAATTAAAGTAGGAAAGCTTTGTGAAAATGCTATTTAATTCACAAAAATATGAAGGCAAGTCACACCCAGCTAGCTCATCCAAAAGAATGAGAATCTCGAGAATACAGGGATCTCTGAAGGGTTTGTTCCTTCTTCTGAAAAAAAAAAAAAGATCATGAAGTCATTCTGCTTCATTAAGAAACCTTGTGGGAACAGAGACAAGTTTTAATAAGCGCATAGCTACTCTGCCATTGAGCAGTAAATACTAAGCATTACTTCATAGGAATGAGTAAGTATAACACCTTCACCGGCTGTTTTTATAACATATGGACTGTTAAGTGCTTGAGAAATAATTTGTTTGTTTTTGCAGCTCATAGTTTAACGTAATGAAGCACTACTGAGTTGAATAACTAGACAAGAAACTCCTTAGTTATGGGGAATTATATTCTGAATTAATGAATTGCAAATTGTAAGCCAATCCAACTCCCATAAATATTATGAGGAAAGAAGTAGCAGTCCTACCTACACAAATTTTCAAGGCAAAATTATTCCATGACGAGAAAAAGATTTAGAGCATAATTAAGGTTCCTAAAATATAAGTACTTAAGAAGAAACTTACCATATGTTTAAAATTACCCGAGACTGCATTTATGATCTGTGATAAGTATATACTTTCTGGAATGCAGAAAACCTCTTTAAAGGTTTTCTGTTTTATTTTTATGGTATTATTGTATGGTTCACCTCTAGCAATTCATAATAGGCTCTAAAAATTCAAAAAAATAAAATAAAGATTTTTATTTTGTGCCTGTGATAACTTTTTCACATTATATAGAAACACTAACTCATTGGTGAAAATACAAAATAGCTTAAAATAACAGATTTAGTAAACCATATTCTAGAAACATTTTGTTAACACACAGCTCTATGATACCAAATGCAGAGTTTTATTCAGGTTTGAATGTCAATTAATTTGGGAAATGGTGGTCATGGGAATGGCCTTTCATGTCTGTGTACTTGAGATCATTAAGAAAAATCTTTATTCTTAATGGATCATTTTTTACAAGATGAATGAAAAATTCAAAACACAAGCACAATGATAAATAGGAGGAAGACCCTGAATCTAAAATCAGAAGACTTGAAATCCAATGTGATGTCACTTCATAATAATTCTAGAACCATAAGTCCATCATGAGCATCTTCTATTGTTTCTTCATCTCTCACGTATGTGAAATGAGATATGACTTGCCTTTTAAAAAAAGAAAACAACAACAACAAAAAAAATGGGCCAATGGGTAGTTAAAGCAAGTGAAGTATTTTGAAAGCTGTTAACAGAATTTTTTTAAAAGTGTCATAATTTTTTTTTTAAATAAAGGATTTCATAGTCAAACAATGTAGGAAATCTTAGACTAATGTACAAGAAATAGAGAGAAAGAGAGAAAGACTTCTTGGAGGCTTTGTTAAAGACGGAATTGAGACTGCCTATGACCTCGTTTGACCTTTGAACTCTCCCTACCTCCATTTTTAATGAAACATCTGGAGAACACTAGTGGAGAAGGTAATCCCAGAGCACCAGGCGGCTGTGCTAGCGTTGTGTTGGGTGTTAGTGCTGGGTACAGAAGACCCCATGGGTCCGAGCTGCTGCACAGTTGCTGGCACTTGTAACTTCTGGAGGGGGTCCCAGCTGTGTTCCCCATTTAAGTCCTGTGAAGGCATGTAGTGAGGTTCAGTGTAGGACTGGTTCCCTAAAAATATTTCCCTTACGTGATGATCTCAGCAGGGTTAAACCAAAGAGCTAAAAGAATGCACAGGATTGCCTCAAATTTTGACTTTTGTACTTCAAATATACACAAGTCTTGGAAATTCTCTTTAGGGCTCTTCTGTCCGCTGGTGTTCTGGTCTTCTGGAATATTTTATGGGACGCACTCTGGTCTCATGGAGAAAGATATTTTCTCTACCTGGCATTTGATTTGTTTGTTCATTTTGATTTTTTTATTAAATGATGGAGCTGAAGAAACACCACGATCTTTTTCCATGCCTAAAAATCTGGACTGGGTCATAGCCCAACACCCGCTCCCCAGTACTCTTGAGTCTCTCTTGACACTTGGAGTTGCCCTCACCTCCTTCATCTAAATCAGTCATAAAACTCTAGAAATGAGTTTCTACCTCCTGAAATGTGCATTGTTACTGGACGTGCCATGTCATCTCTCTCCTACGTTTTGATTCACCCCTCTGATGAGAACACTATCACTGTGCCAAATGCTTAAACAGAAGAAACTATTGGTACCCACAACCCCGTCATCAGGACCCAACCCACAGATTTATTTCCTAAAGTAGAAAGACCACTCTGTTGATTCTAGAATTCAAAGAGCATGGCAGGCAGTGTCAATTAAAGAATAATTGCAACAAAAACAGCCACAAGGAGGGTGATGGAGAGGGTGGGTACAATCAAAGTACATTGTATACTTTGTGAAAATGTCACCAACCCATTATTAAGTAAAATTAACATGTACTAGTAATTTTAATTTCAAAAAAATCACAAAGCTCCCAATATGTCAAACTCATGCTTTGAGTATTTTATCAGATTTTGGTGTTCCCAAAATGGGCATTACAAAAGGTACTGTCGGGGCTGGGGTTGTGGCTCAGTGGTAGAGTGCTTGCCTAGCACAGGTGAGGTACTGGGTTGATCCCCAGCACCACAATTAAAAAACAAAACAAAACAAAAACTAAATAAGCAACTGTCAACTTGAAAAAAAAAAAACTAATTTCTGAATTATTATTCCTATGTGTTAATGATTCTCATTGGAGGACTTGAAGAGCATCCTTTCTTCAGTCATCCATTTAAAACAGTTATTGAGGGACTGTGGTTGTGGTAGACCACTTGCCTCGCTTGCCCAAAGCCCTGGGTACCAAACCCCAGTATCTCAATAAATAAATAAACATAGTTATTGAATCCTTACCATTATGTCAGGCTCTAGACTAAGAAAAAAGATGGAAATGAAAATTAGATAATGACTACATGATTCTGCCTTTATCTTCATATTTATAATCCAACAAATATATGCTCAGCCAACAGATACCAACCACTAACCAAAATAAATAAAAATAAAAGTGTTTTTAAGATACATGACCCTGTGCTGGGGTTGTAGCTCAGTGGTAGAGCTACATTGCCTAGCATGTGTGAAGCACTGGGTTCGAGTCTCAGCACCACATAAAAATAAATAAATAAATGAAGGTCCATTTTTTAAAAAAAAGATACATGGACTAAGTAAAATTTTAGCTTAAAAGGATATGGTGAAATAACATATTTTTGAAAGCACAGCCCAAAATCATAATGTAAAAAAAAAAAAAAAACTCGCACTTAAAAAATAAAAGACCAAATCAGAACAAACTGGAATATAGTCCTTTTGTATTCCCCAAGATATCTTGATAGAAAGTTTTAAACCAAGACCTCTATTGCCCTTTGCAAAACAAAATCAAAACAGAGAATATGAACAAGGCTTATATAAATTAAGCTTTCCAAACAGGACTTCATCATCCAGGGTTTCACTACTGCACATGTGAGCGTGTGCCTTCCGTGAATATAGTGTGGATGGGGGGAGGGTGGGAAAGTGAATTTGGTGTACTTATAAAGAACAAAACATCACTTTTTTTCTTTGCCTCTCGGCTGAATGTTAAACTCATTATAAGAACAAGAAGCATTTCATGGATTACTGATAACAGAACCTCTGTCATGGACAGGAGGCCCCCGGTGGAACCATAAATGGAGCCATTGTGTACATTAACGAATGTGAGATATTCATCCTCAGATCAGATCCGCCTCCTGCCAAAGACAGGTAGACATAATGAATACACAAAAGCAGCCTTTTTCTTCCAGGGAGCTGCACTAAAAAACAAGTTATTAGGACATTAATCATCAATGGAAAACAACATTCCAGATGAAAACAGCAAAATCAACATAAATATGCATATCACTGAGATGCTCACAAAGTTCAGCACACTCTGCAATGAGGTTAAAAAGCTAGTATTTCTAAAACTAATCTCTGACTTCTTTCATTTTCATAAAAAACGGTGACCACTTGGAAATGGTTGGATTGATATTCCTACCTTGGAATGCTGAATTACTAAAGTTAATTAAAGCTTGTAAGCGCTAGCTAGCGTCTTAGAGCCTGGCATTCTAACCACTTCCTCCTATGAATGGGGAAGTGAGCCTGAAAAAAACCTAATTAATGGAAGACCTGGAAGAGAATGCAGACGGGCTCTAAGTCAGCATTTCCTTCACACTAGGCTGCTCTGTCTCCACCCACGTGGAGCCTAGGGCCACGTTTCCACAGTTTGGCAACCGTCTTAAAATTTAGATCTCCCAGAAGAATGTGTCCCCTTCATGCTGAATGCCTCAGTTTTGCCTGTTAAAGTATTTTATTTATTCTTTAGAACCCATTATGCTCATAAACATGCCTATTAGTTTTACAAATTACCACATTACTCATAAATGAGTTGTCCTCCTAATATAGCACATAACTTATTGTTGCATTTTATTGGACTATTTATAATAAAATTATGGAAAGTGTTAAATAACCCTTAGAGAAAAAAACGTATTCATCATCTTGGCAAAGACCTAAGTATTACATTTTCTTCTAAGGTCTTTGTAGGGAATTTATATTTAGAATGTTATACTATTTCTCTAAGAGGACTCCTGAGCTTCTCTTTACAGCCATTCCTCCTGTCTTTCTTCTTTGCCAGGTTTCTTATAAAAGTCTAAGGCACTTCTTGTTCTTATTTATCTGTCTGAAGAAAAATCATTTGTTTTTGCCAAATCACGTGAGATCTGTTTAAGTTTAGCGATTTAAGTTCAGTGAAGCCTTCCCCTTTTGCCAACTCCTAATAGAAACAGTGGCACTTGCGCATATGACCTTCAAAATAGCAGTTGCCTCCTGTAAAATCTAACAGCGTTCTCCTTAGAAATAAGAAATGTGTAGCCACAGCCCTAAGTTCCCTCTGAGATTCACTAATGTAGTCATACGTATCTAGCCTGTGGAATTCTTCTCTTTCCTGTTAACATTCACAGACAGACATTTTTTAACAGGCTTCCAGAAGCTGTATTACAGATTAGCTTCATCTCATGAAAGTCAGTATGTGGAAAGAAAAAAAAAAAAAAAAAAAGTTAAAGCACGCTGAATTAATTATATCTGAGATTTGACTTACACATTAGATGATTAAATATGTGCATTTGAAAGAGTCCCTGAAGGTACTCTAGTTACTTTAAATAATTGTCCAGGGCCTTTTGGCTGAAGTGACTTTCCCCCACGTAGCTTGGTTTTGGTATCTTAATTTTTCAGTGTCTTAATTTTGTGATTTCTTTATGCCCTGCCTTCAATTTAATTCAGTAAGCATTTGTTGAGAACAGAATATGCAGTAAACAGTGCTAAAACTTTCAGCACAGGGAAAGTTGAAAAGGAGTGGCTCACCTACTCTCCAGAGGTTGTATCTGTGGTGCTGGAGACAAGCTCACCAGTTATTCCACCTGCCATTACATCAAAGACTCCAGATTACCATTACTTATTTTTATTATAATCAGAATTTATCATATCAGGCACTGTATTAGCAAGAATGGATAGATTGAGGAAGATAAGCCTGTGCTTGCAGAATAACAAGGAAACCAGGCAAATAGTTTGTTTCTAATACGAGAGTTTAACCAGGGATGCTACAGACACACAGGATGTGAGATTGGAAAAACATCTGGAAGGGTTTATTGCTGAGTTAAGTCTTGAAACACTATAAGTTAGCTAGACAAAGAAGTTAAGCAGTTTCCAGGCAGAAAGACTAGTAGCTACTACCTTCAAGTGTGCAAACTTTTTAGTATCATGGAAAAATCAAATTTGAAAATTATTTAGGAAATGAATATAAGGTCACCAAATAAGACCATTAAAAAAAAAAAAAGCAATTACTGTCACTATTTTTTTAAGAAAGGATGTTTTAACATCAAAACTAGAGAAAAGGGAATAATCTTAGAATAAAAGAGAATGTTTTAACTTGAATACATTTAACCTCATTTTTTTTTCCCTCTACTTGTCAAGAGGAATCCTTGTCATATGTAGCCTAGCCCTAATTCTAAGACTGACTGCTGTGAACCACGGAGTTGGAAAGTGGAATCTTTGGGAGATTTGAAGCTAGTCCCAGAGAGGAGAGTTCAAGAGAGTGGTGCAGAGCCCAGACTGGATGTGTGCATGGAAGGGCCAGGGAGTACCTTGAATGCTGTGCTAAGGAATTTGTTCTTTTTAAGTCTAAATAAAGTAGGCAGTGACTGAAGGAATTTTACAAGGAAATGCACCATGAGACTGTATTTCAGGATGATCATGGGGAAATTAGAAAAAAGCCAACTCTGTAGCTCAAGATTAAAAGGAGGAAGATAACTGACTGAGGGTGAGAAATTGTAGGAACCATATTGGGCCAGTGAAGATGATAGGAAGCACAGACATTTGAGGGATCTGAGCTGACATTAACAAGATGCCACAATTGATTGAATTTGGAAGAAAAGAGAAAAGGGGAAGTGTCTTTAAAACTCCCAAATTTCTCACATGAGCCACAGAACGGATGGGTGAACTACCTAAGTTCACTCTAGATTAGTTGAAGAAGGGCCCAGGGGAGTTACAGGTCTTTGATTTTAGATGTGTTACACTTGACATGTGTAGGACATTCAGGAGATGCTCTCTAGCAACTGACTACATGACTCTGGGTCTGGAGGAAAGATCTGGGCTAGAGAAAGAATTCAGAAGTCAGTAGAGATGTGATCATAGAAGCCTGAGGAATGGGTAAGCTATGGGGAGAGAGCCTGTTGTTGATAGAATGGTTCAAATCCTGTCCAGCTGGACAGTGAAAGAAAAGTCGGGGGATTCATAACAATTGCTACAACAAGTGCTGTTCTGCAAGTAAAGTGCAGGGGACTGTAGAGATAGGAGAGACTCCAAAAGACGGGGTACGAGCTGAGCCTTCAATGGGGGATCTGGAACGACTAAAGGGAAGACAAACTTTACAGGTAAGACAAGGGAAAAATGTACTTTTAAAAAAAATTTAGCCTGAACACAGTGATTCTAGAAGAATTAATACATAGATTGGGAAAAGAAGGGAGTGGAGGAATCATACCAAATTTCTGATTTAACAGGTTTGGGACAGACTGGAAATTGCATTCCTAACAAGTTTCTAGATGATGATGATGATTCTTGGACCACTATGAAAAATACTTCTCATTTAAAAATAAAAAATAAACAAACAAAATCCTCCTTTCCACATTACGAGGTGTTCTTCAGGCTTAACTGAGTAGTGCTTTCCCATCGATATAGACTTTGATGACCATCTCACGACCCTCGTTTTCCCAGATTGCTGATAGAGTGTTTATATCTCCAAGAGCCTCCACGTTTGTAATCATTCCTGTTGTCTTTATACTTGTAACACTTCCTAAATTCCACCTCATGCTGTTCCTGGAAAGCCACGGGCTTTGATCCAGGTGAGGTGGTTTGCTTTGTTTCCTGACACTTTTCTTCATCATTTTAGTCACAACAACATGTAATCAGCACAGTTTGTTCTCAGATAAGAAAGCTCATCTGCCATTTTCTGCCCATTTTGTCTCACATAGTAAGATTTTACTGTAAGTTAAAACTTACTTGAGTTACCACCTCATTTTCTGGAAAAAGTGAGAACGCGCCCCAGGGTTGACACACTCGGCCACCAGCTGTAACAACGATGACAGTGGTGGCAAGTCGGGCAGCAGTTCTGGTGTACTCACCGCCCAAAGGGTGACCAACAGTGTATGGCATTAGTGGGTATGGAGAAGAAAGACAACATTCCTTGCTTTTGAATAGATCTCAGTCTAGGACAATGGTCAGAAAGCCAGCTAACTGTTATGTACTGTGCTAAGGAATGTGATTATGGTATGAGAACAGAGAGGAGGACAGCCTGATACTTTTAGGGACAGGATTTGGTCTGGGCAGGCACTTGCCAGACAATCGCACTGGAGCTGACTTTTGAAGATACAGTATGAGTTAAAAGGCAAAAACAAACATAGGGCATTCACAAGTTAAAAAGCATGATGCAGTGGGGGGCTGTACATAGTTCAAAATGGCCCAGGAGGGTGAGTGAGAGATCAACCTGGAGAAGCAGAAGTAGACTTAGGGGTCAGATCATGAAGGGCCAGCAAGACAAATGGATTGGTCAAAGTTGAATCCACATTGTAACTTGAATCCTATGCTGTCTACAAATTCAGAAGGGAACTCTGAAGAATATGCAGATATTCATATCCAGTTGCTCCTCCTTAAGAATTGAGGGACCTGAACTAAATGGAGCTAAATAAATATCTCCACATGAAGGCTCTTTGGTTCCCTTTCCTGAGTCATCCTGATCCTATCATTTGCTAAGTACCTTGAGGATTAGATACAACTCTTTGCCTTAGACTTTTCTTTTTAATGGTAGCTGAAACGGATCCCATGGAGGCTGGTGATCAGAGAGTACTACACCTGTTTGCAATTGCTCAAACATCAAGCTTTAACCATGGTATTTCCTTGCTGTGGCTAGTGCCCTCTGCATTTGATACTGAAGAAGTTGGGTAATGCTGATATATGATGAGGATTTTTCTCCTCTTCATGTTCTGTGTAAAGTGCTGGGGCTTTCACTTCCTGGGGCTGTCCTGCATAACAACGATATTTTCTGATTCTTCATAACATTGACAAACAATAATAAAAGTTACTGATTTTTTTCTATAAACATTTTTTTTTAATTTCACCTTTTCTTTAACCCCCAGGATAATATAAAAGAGGATTTTGATTCAATATACCATCATCAGAAAATGTTTTTTCTTAAATGATATCATTCAGGTATATATTTTTCTTCTCCTTTTATCAAACTTTCTTTGAAATCTAATAATCCATTATACCTTGTAGTATCTTGCTTTAAGGAAACAAGGAAATAAAGGACAGGATCAGAACCAAATGCTGCAGGATGCTTTGAGGAGGACTCATTTGAATGGTATTTACATAACAAAGAGGTAGTTCTGCTGCAGGGATCACTGGATCCCTGTTCCTCTGTGTTCTTTAGTATCTTATGTTACTACAGTTCACATTTAGACTTTAAATTTTTTTATTGGTGCATTATAATTATACACAACAGTGGAATTCACTGTGACATATTCACACATGCACATAACACACTTTGGTCAATTTCATTCCCTAGTACTTTCCCTTTCCCTCACTTCCTCCCTTCCGTGTCCCCCTTTCTCTACTTACTGTTTTCCATTTTATTTTCATGAGATCCCTTCTTTCCATTTAGCTTCCTCCCATGAGAACTTGACTTTCCGAGTCTGCCTTATTTTCTCCAGTCTTGATGTTCTCTGGTTTCATCCATTTTCCTGCATATGAAATAATTTCATTCTTTTTTGTGACTGAGTAAAATTCCATGGTGTTTATATACCACATTTTCTTTATCCATCCATTTTTTTTTTTTTTTTGTACCAGGGATTGAACCCCAGGGTGCTTAAGCACTGAGCCACATCCTTTCATATCTAAACTGTAACAGTAGATTTTGGGTGCCTGTGTCAAGGATCAGATGACTATGTCCATGTGGGTTTGTGTCAGTGTCCTCTATTCTGTTGCATTGGTCTACATGTCTGTTTTCAGTACCATTCTGGTTTTGTTACTATAGGCTATAGTATAAATTGAAATTGGAATCTGTGATCCTCCAGCATTGCTATTTTTGTTCAGGTTTTTTTTTTTTTTTTTTTTTTGTCTATTCTTTTATTCTTCCATATAAATTTTAGGACTATTTTTTTTTTTAGTTCTGCATTACAGGTCTATTACAATCTCACTATGCCCAGACTGACTCACAACATGGACACTCAACCACCCAGCATAAAGCCCAGGGCTGGGACTGTGGCTCAGTGGTAGAGGACCTGCCCAGCACGTGTGAAGCACTGGGTTTGAGCCTCAGCACCACATAAAAACAAATAAATAAAATAAAGGTATTGTGTTCATCTGCAACTAAAAATATTTTTGTAAAAGTAAAGACCAAGTGGCTGTTTGGACTTGGGTATTCAAAAAGCAAGTATGCGAACAATGCAGCAGAGGGAGAGAGAAAGAGAACAAAATATGAAAAACACAGGTAAACGGCAGGCCCACTCAGGAAGTCCAAGCGTCTTTGTAAGCTGTCACAACTTCCCACTGTCACTAACTGCTGAAGAGTGCAGGAATTTTCTCTTGCTCCAGCTCAGCTCCCCATCTCTGAGCTTATTTTCTGCTCAGATTGCAAAGTTGTTGGACAAGCAGCACCTGTTTACCTTAAACCAAGTAGGAAAATTTCTTTTGGCTCATTGGAAAGGAGGTTCCCCTCCCACTCTGGGCCACCATACCCCCCAGGCTGCTGCAGCCTCTGTCTTTTATGAATTCTCTTTCTACCCTAGGAACCAGTATTTCTGGTTTTAGCTGGTCGCAGCTCTCTGGGTGGCCCTGCATTCTCCCACATTCTCCCTGATAGATCCTGCCACAGAACTGTTGTTTTAACTGTTGTTTTTAATTCAGTCTTGGGAACTGCTCTGACATTGTGGGTTTCTCTGATTTGTCATGTTCCTCCTTCCTAACATTTAGTTTTAATTGAAATTAGTAAATATGAATTCTCTTACAATACACTAAACTAGGGATCACTAGATCCCTGTTCACTGATTCCTGTTTGTGTTTGGCCCTGGAGACCTGGATAACCAAAATTGCAGTTTAACCTATGTTTAGAATTGGAACCAGAGTAAATTATTATTAAAATAATAATTATGAAGCTCTTATTTATCTTCCATTTATCTTCCATTTATTATGTGCCTGGGACTATTCTAAGCAGGAAGTATAATAGGAACTCTTCATTCAGTGAGCCGAAAACAGAAAACAAAATTGTCTTCCTAGTATATTGCTCATTTTGGTACAACTCTTTCGTTGCATTTGGAGATGCCCATTAGAAATGATTTCACTCTCAGCTTCCCTCCTTCATTAGTATTACTGATTTGAAGAAAGCTTATAATGTTCTCCTACATGTAATTCTGTATTTTTGTATCTTCCTGAAATCTTTTTGAATATCTATTGTGTATATTATCTTTCCAAGTTGAGTGTTCTAGAAATTGTTGTTGTTATTTAATGATCACCTAGGGTGGGAGTCTAGAATCTTTGCAAATCCCATGCCAAGACATATGTGAAAGAATACACATATGCACACACATATTTGACTCTTGAGGGTTTTAAATGAATATGTAAGATAGAGAGAGAGAGAGAGAGAGAGAGAGAGAGAGAGAGAACGCATACACGGTACTACCCTATACCACATTATAAATACCATATTGTATTATATGAATTTTTATGACTAGACATAAAATTATGACTGGGACAAGATTATATTATAGTGCTTGGAAACCAGGGACTAGGTTTTGTTTGACACTGTATCTTCCTAATAATCTGTGCAGAGTATGTAATATGGACTCAATGAATTCTCGTTGAACTGTCTCCTTTACTGTATCACTAGACAGATATATACTTATTACACTTTTGATCAATGTAGCACATTTTAACTAATTAGGAAAAATATGCCTTTTTAATAGTTTCCTCAGTAGCAAAAGTTCAAAATTTTATTATAAAGAAGAAATGAGCATAGAACTTCTTTTGTGTTTTGCAAAGAATAGATACATACTCTTGCAAATAATTTATTTTCCCAAATGGTATAATGAAAGAGCTTCTGCCATTTAAAATCTACATCACAGCCCTGGGATGATCCCTTCCTCCTTCACATCCTCCTAGCTCATACCGAGACACTCCACACTGGCCCCTTCCTCCTAAACAACAGTTTGAGTTTGAAATATTCACCTAACATGTTTAAAGACTTTAGTCAGATAGTGTAAATACTTCCATCCCTAACTGCTTTCTTTGTTTTCCTAATAATTCTCCTAGATTTTCCTAATCTAGGGCCTTTCTTATATATATTACAAATAATATCAGTATTTGGTACTCAGTGTGTTCTTGCTTGGCATCAAAGGAACATTCCTCTTCTTTGATGGATAGCTTTTAATGAAAAAAATACATAAAAAAACCAACAAAATGTAATTAAACAAAGTTTCTGGGTTGTTCATTTTCAATATTCTGTGAGATCTGTTCTCTGTAGTACTTTGTAAGGAGTTTTGCTGAATTACTTTTCACTAGACTTTTGTATTACTAGCAAAGTGAGACATTGTTATCTGGGAGGATCATTCATGGGTTTTATTGGTTTTAATTAAGACTTATACTAAGGTTTTGACAGACACTTCTATATAGTAAGTATCATCCTTTCAAAGTATTTGATATTTAGAATCTAGATTTTTAATGCAAGAGTCAAACTTGTATTAAATTTTTGTCACTCTTTAGAATCATAATGTGCTTTTCAGATAGCCTGTGTTAACTTTTTATTATAAAATCAAAAAATGCACAAAGATGTCATTTATGTGTTTTCCATCCCAGCCCTAGAGAAAGAGGGCATAAAGCTACAGCAATTTAAAGTGAGCATAAAGGCTCATTTGATGTGGCCATCACTGATTGTCAAATGTGATTTCAACACACCATAAATTTATAGGCACTTATTTTGTTTGAGCTGAAGCAGAGTTGTTAAAAGTTTGATTTTGTCCTGATGGTGAAAAAAAGACATTTCCTGAAAGAAATAAGATTGCATTATCATTAAAAATGCATACAGCCTCTGCTGCACACTCTTTTAATAGAGGCTGTTGCCCTTTTGCAAATATGTAAGAAGAAAACATTGAGAATCATACCAGCTGAAGGAAGAGAACAGTGACAACAGTTCCCCAGCAGCAAACAAGTATCTGTAACTGGACAGCAGAGTATCTATAATATCAGCACTGAAATGAGACGCCTTTTTTTGCTGTTGTTGTTCAAGATAGGTGCAGCCTGGGTTAACTTCTGTAGATAGTCTATGTCAGCTGCTATCCATTCATGCATCTCAGCCTCCACTGTTTTCCTTCCAGGTTCTCTTAACACACACACATTCACACTAGGCTGAAAACACATGGGACTATAGCAACATGGTATGTCTATTTCCAACACTAGTAGTTCCAAGCTTATCTGTATAGTTCTTAGTATTTTTTTGTAGCAAAAGTTCATTCTAACAATTTCAAATGCCTTGCAGTTCACAGGAAAGAATGTAGAGTATGCAATATTGATTAGAGAAAAAGTTCTTTGGGAGTCCTAGCTTTTATTTGTTCTTGTTTACTTCCTAGAACAATACCTAGCACATAGTAAATGCTCAACAAATTTATTCAATGACTGGATGAATGGATAGACGGATGGATAGATGGATACAATACATTAGAACTCCAACTTGACCACTTGACTTTCTCTACTGTGCTTTCTACAAAGTAGATGTAGATGTTCATTATTGGATTTACTATCATTATTTTTATATTATTATGTTATTTTCACTTAATTGAAGCTTGTCAATTTAGAATCAGATTACATCCTCATTGAATGTCTCTTTTCCAATGGACAGGTGATAAAGCATCCATTTAATTTTGTCTTTGAAGAAATGGGAATGTCAGCAGTCACATAGCTCAACTACTGAAATATTTTGATTTGGGAATTAAGACCAGGAGATTAATCGATTTGCCTAAAATCTCTTTCATATGGCTACGTGAAAAGTATGCTCTTCGTATGCTTAAAAAGCTAGAGCCTAATGATTCTACTCTAGGTAACTTATTCATTTGCTCAGCAAACTCTTAGGACTCATTTTCATAAATCTGTGAACTTTTTCTAGTATGGGGGAATTCAAAGATGACTGAGCCCTATTCTCTAAGAGGTATCAATTAAAGGAGACATGCTTATAGATAAGCAAATATGTAACTCTGTACTTTGGTAAATGTATAAACGAAGGGCTGAATGACAGTAGACAGGAGGAATGAAGCAACTAACCACATCACAATCACATCACAGTCGGCTTCGTCTTTGATCCTTGAAGGCAGAGTCCGCGTGCTGCTGGCCACCTTTGTATTCTGAAGGCTCAGCAGCCTGCCTGGTACATCGGAGCCATGCAATAAATGTTGTTTTGAATTGACTTACACCCACCAACCAGTATATTAAAAATAGAAAATAAAGGGAAAAAACCCAGCTGTATGACTTCTTCTAGACATAGCAGTAATTTACTATCTAGGACAGTCTCACCAATCAAACATTTATCTCCAGTCCTTGAGAGAATAATTTACCTTCAACAATTATTATTAATACCTTTTACCAACATGGGGCTATAGCAAAATTGAACTTATGAAAAATGCCTGCCTTTTTCATCCTTGGAATAATTACACCTTTCAAAAAACTATATTTTTGGGGTTTCCAGATGATGGTGTTTTTCAAATCTCAGGTTGCAAAAGCTGAATCCTTTTATCAATAATGTGCAAGATAGAGACGTGTCCAAGGTTACTGAAACAGGGCCATAAATCAACTCCTTGACGATACGTCTCACAAGATTAAAAAAAGAGAGAGATCATATAACACTTTGCAGATGGAAAGTCCCATCAGTCTTTGTACATTTAAAATGACACAAAAAAGCAATAGAAACACAGTAATTATATCATTGACCAACTAAAAAGCATTTAGATAATTTGAGGATAAATGAAAATTAATAATTATTTTAAATTACATTTTGGCAAAGTATATTCATATTTTCATTTACCTAATATGTATTTCCTAGTATATATTTCCACTGTTTTTCAAGAAACAATAAAATACTGCAAATGAATGATAATGTTTTTTCATTCATCCTTGAAATCTGCTTCCAGTGTTCATTTCATTCCCATTAAATGCATGTTATTACCATAGATTTCCTAAAATTATTGTATGCTTTGAAAGTGAATATTACTACACTTTCAAAACACAAAATGACAAATGCCAGATGATACTGACTGAAAAGAAACTAAAAAAATGAAAGAGATTAGACAATTTGCAGGTAAAAAATAATTTTGCCCCTATTTTCTTCTTAAATCCTTATCCCTGCTTCTGATTCTGGCTTCCCTAGCAAATCTCTCCTTATTTTCTTAGTTTCTTAATCCTTATTTTAATAATTCTTACATTCTTCTTTCCACATGGGAAGTGTCACCTTAGCTACACCTCTGTTAGATACACACTCTACTTGTTAGACAAGTACTCCCAACTTGCTTAATAGTTTGAGTTCACCATCATCATTAAAAGGTGACAGGGTTATAGTCTGGTTAAAAACCCCAGGACTATTATTATTCATCAGGTGAGTTATCCTGGGCAAGTTGTGTCAATGTGCTATACCATAGTTTTCTCATAATAAAGTAGGAATTGTTTATAGGATTGTTTTGAGTGTTAAATGAGGTGATAACCATCCTGTGCAGAGTGCACTTTCAATAAATGTAAACTATTATTTATGTCAATTATACCTGTTGACAGGTAATGCTTGCTCTTTCCAATTTTGCATAGAGTTTGGTAGATGGAACTGACACTGGACCAAGAATCAAATAACCTCACCTGGGGCCCTTAGCTCTGTGACCCTGGGCAAGTCATTTATTTCAGGACTTCCGTTAGCTCATCTCTAAACTGAGGCAAAGAAAAGATAACTTCAGCGTTCCCTTCCAGATCCAGAATTCTGTGTTCTGAATGAATTCCAATCTCCACATTTTAGCTTGTAACATTCGAGAGAGATCACTGGAATTGTATCCATTTATCATAAAAATCACTAAGATATAGGGAGAAAAAAGTAGACCCATGAAGCCTGGTCATGTGGTCAGAGCCAAAAAGAATCCAATTTGATATAAAGTCATTTTACTCAAGTGCTCTGTGCCAGGGATTCTGCTGAGGTAGGAAATTTGAACAGAGCACCTTGAGACCAATGTCACAGAAAATATTCCTGCAAATAATTAATGGCGTGTGTATATATATTGCCAGCCACCCTGCTGGAGCCCAGCAATCTCTCAGAGCAGATTAGTGGTCCTTACCTAGGTGCCCGACCATTTTAATACATACTTTTCCCAATGATCATTATCCTGAAATAAATCCAAATTAAATTTTATGAACCAGGATTGAAATTATGTGCCTTCAGTATTGAGCTTTCTAATAGCAGTTATTTTTATTGAAGTATTAAAGCAATTGGCTTGAGTCATCTCGGAGACACTGCCTTCATATTTCAAATATGGTTAGGAGGCTGTCAGCACATATTACCATGGATTGGAGATATTTGCTTATTAAATGATTTTTACCAGGGAAAAAACCCATTACAAGAAACATCTTGTTTATGAGGGTATCCTGGGGACAGCAAATGAAAGCAACATATTACTATGAATTATAGAAATAAAATAAGCTGATTCAGCTAATAGATTCAATAAAAATATAAGACACTATTTGCAAGTCAAAGACAGCTGCAACTTAATTTAACTGAGAAACAAGTTTTTACCGTAGGATGTAAACATTAGGCAAAAATATTCACTTGAACTATGGGAACTGATGAGTGATATTTCGACATCGTAGTTTAGGCACCCAGACTCCAGGATTTAAAGTTATTTTCTTTGCTCTGCTCGTACAGAGAAAAGATGAAACAGAAGTGTTAAGGACGTTTGATGCAGTGGGAAGGACAGAGGAGAAGTTAAGAGAACTTCTGTGTGACTGTGTGAACTTTGGGTAGGGTCTTAACCTCATAGAGAGTCAATGACCTAATTTGTAAGATAGAGATGATATATCTCAGACTTATTGTGGAGACAAAAGAAATGACAGATAAGTAGTATTTACCATGAAGTTTAACTCAAAGGAGTTACTGAGTAAATGGAAGAGTGACACCTTTGTCACTGTTCAGTGTACTTAAAAATTCTGAAAGTACTAGAATTAGACTCACAGTGTGGAATTTGTAAAATGCACTCCCCTTTTCTTGTCCAACTGATTTTTCACAGTACATTGTAATTTCTGATGGCAGCAGAGAGAGCATGGTAACTATCTTTGAGATCTTCCCCAACTCCATAAAGTGGGCAGCATGTGGACTCCAAGCATTCCTGTACATGAATGAAAGAAAGCATGAATTAAAAGTACCCACAATGGAGGTAGTCTCTATGAAGCAGGTATCTAGGAATGCCCCAGGAAAAGCTGCAAGGAAGGGTATTTGGGGCACTAGGAGAAGTCTTACCAATGGCAACAAAGAAGACCTGTCCAGGGCATTCTCTCAGTGTGAATCTGTCCACATGTCCCCTCGTCATGCCTTTAGAGAATAACTTAGGAATGACAGTATGAAGTCTATGGTGAAACCTTGAGTAGCACTGAACTTCCCTTTGTAAACTGGAAGGCAAGGGGCTTCCTGAGCAACAGGGCCCACAGCCAGAATGCCTTGAAGTGGTCTTTGTGGGTTTTGGTGCCATGATGTTGCCTGCGAAGGGAATCAAGTGCTTTTAAGTCTGAGCCTCAATTCCTATTCAAAATCCTGGAGAAAAATATGTTGTCTGAGGCTAAAAAAGGCCTTAGGTTCTTGTAGGGGGAGGTTGTTTGTTTGTTTGTTTTGATCTACAGAGGAGAAATAGCAGAGGGTTAGCACCTCACTGCTGGTCTAACTGACAGAAACGATGGCTCCCTCCATGAATTCCTTGACCTTTGTTCATTTCATATCTTCTTCCTCCTCTTTGAATTTTCTGTGGGTGTCTTCGATTCACACAAGGCTGAATCTCCAAAAGAGGACGGTGCCTTAAGCATCTTTCTAAATGCAACATCACCCAAAAGGTTGACCTCTACCCAGTCATCTCTCAAAACACAGAAATCACATAGAATTTGGAATTCCAAGCAACTGGGATCCTATGCTCTCTTTTCAGTCCTCCCAATGTGGCCCTCCTCAGGGCTCTTCCTCCCAGAAAGCAGTGCCATCAGCCCCCATGTGACTCAAATATGAGAGGTGGACACATCCTTCAGGTGCCCTCATCCTTCAGTCCATAAATCCTGCCAATCCCTCCAGTTAATCACGTTCTCTCAGCATCTCTGGAATAGGTCACTTAATTCAGATCTGCTAAGTGCTAATGCACCCACCCTCAGTCCTTGCCTGCATCATTGCAAGGTCCTTCTCACTGGTCTCCTTGTCCCTTCTCAGCCCTGCCACCCCCTCTTCAGTTTGCTGACAGTGTGATCATGGGCTGTCTCAAAGTGTACCATCTCACTCTCTTTGATTCCCATGAAACCGGAACTGCTCAGCATGTTTTACGAGCCCCTTCTTGTTCTGGCTCCTGTTTGTCTTTCCAGTTTCATTTCTCACCTCAACCTCCCCTCCTCCCCAGCTGTGTTGAGATGTATTTAGTTCCTTAAATGCAGTATGTTTTTCCCAGTTGGGGGTCTTCTGTC
Organism: Sciurus carolinensis; assembly: GCF_902686445.1. NCBI lineage: Eukaryota > Metazoa > Chordata > Mammalia > Rodentia > Sciuridae > Sciurus > Sciurus carolinensis. The sequence continues at coordinate 16,139,712 of NC_062217.1, read as the reverse complement.
CTCTGGACCCAGGATATATTTCCCACTCCTCTCTCTGTTCCCTCTTCTTCTTTTTCTCCCTTCTAGGAATCACTCTTGACATCCCCACTCCCAAGAAGCCTGGTTTAGCTGCTGTCCTAATACTACAGCAGCTTGGATCAGGAATTCTTTTCCCCTCAAAGAAGGAATTGTATAACCTGAAACCCCAAAGAATGAGTAGGAGCAAGTAAAGCAGTTAGAGAGATCAGTAGATACATACAAAAAATTATATATAAATATATATGTGTGTGTGTGTGTGTGTGTGTGTAAAATGGGTGAACAAACTAATGATCGAATATGAATGATTGAAGCAGTTTTGACAAAGGAACCCCTGTAATGCATGTCACTAAGTCCCCTGTGTTCTATTGGTTGCAGTTCACTCTGGAGGCATAAGGCAATCTCTATAAATATAAATCTTTCCTAAGTTTTCTCCCTTCCAGGAAGCTCTGAGCATTTTGAAATATGTTCTTAGGATAGCTCATTTCATAATATGAAGAACTAAAGTTGCCTGACCTTATAGATGGAACCACTTCATTATAGACAAGCCAGACATCAAGATAAGGGACATTTCCTTGAAATGTGAGGTAGAGCAGGGTAGAAATCAGAGCTCACTGTGGTCTAGTGCTGACTCATACCTAGAAAATCTCAGTGAAAATGAAATATATCAAGAAACAAATACATTTAAGGAAGACAGGCAGCAGAATCTGATATATAGACAGGAAACGAACCATAATGTGATGAACAATAGAGAAATGTTAAACCCTTTTATGTCTGTCCCCTCTGATGCTCCACTGAACTTATCCTGTTGTTACATTCCTCAAATTTCATGACCTCTCAGCACAAATGTGGAGAATGTTCTAGAAGCTGTTGTCATGAAAGGCCCTCATGAGCCAGAATGCTTCTGCCATAAAATAATATAAATGGTTCTTTGAGAATGATGACATTCTCTTCCGTGTTTGAAAAGGCAAAATGTAAAGAAGAAACCACTAAACACGAATCTTGGAAACGTGTTCATTGGGTCAAGGGAGAGCCCTCAGGTGGCACACAGATGTCTTTACCCCAGTCAGCACTGTGCCTGTAGACAGACTACAGTGGCTTGGTGGCAATTCCAGATCCTTTCTTGCAGAAGGCATCCCTCAGCAGCCTGAGTCATAAAATAATGGCTTTAGAGTTAAGTATGTGCATTAGGAGTATGCACTTGGAAAAAATATTGCTTGTTATCCTTAGTACCCAGTTAGTAATGTCCAGTCCAGTGCAAAGAAAAACACATAGAGAATCAGTTTTATGACATAATTTGCTTGCTGTAGACATTCTCTTTCTCCTCTACTTTCATTTTTCCTTTCTTCTGTTATGGACTCTTTTTCCTCCATCCAGTGGAGGAGGATAAGCAGAGGGACTTGTTTTGAATTCTGAAACCAGAGTGACCTGAGGCTGGAGAGCCGGCCAGATGAATCCTAATATTGCAGGTACTAGCGTTCCCTAGCAGCCCCAGAAGTAGCGGAGTTGATGAGTTTCAGGAGCACTTCCCACACCCCTGAGCTTTAGGCAGAATTACAATGTCAATCAAGTTTATTCCCTTCCCAGGCTCCTTTTCTTTACCCAGGGATCGATTAGCTTTAGCTAGATGTCTGAAGTTCCCAACTTACTACAGAAAGTGGATTGGATTTGGAGACACATATGCGTGAGTTTGAACTCAGTCCAGTCAATCATTGCTTGGTGATCTTGGGAAATTCACTTAAATTTGCTGCTTATCAGTCTCCCAGACCATAAATAAAAAGTCATTCATTCATTTATCAAGCAAATAGTTTTGAAGACTTAGTACCTGCCAGGTATGGTGTTAGAGTTGGATTATTAATGATTAAAAAGAAAGACATCTACCCCAAGGGTAGGTGGAAATGGTAAATACATGAAATACAATAGGAAGAGCATTGCTGAGATGAAATTAAATGAGATAAAATATATGAAGCATCCAATACATTGTTTGTTTGATGGTTATCACTTAAGAAATATTGCTACATTCTCAAATCTATGTTTTTTTCAAAATGATTCTATTCCCCATATAGAAATTAAAATTTCCATACCTTCAATGCTATGACTTTCATTAAGGTTATCAATGTGATTATCTAATTGAAGAACAGAAATTCACCTTAAGGGGAATTTATGTTCCCATAAAAAACTATTTTTAAACTGGGGCTTTTAACTCTTTAATTCCAAATAAGGCAACCATTAATTATAAGCACCTACTATATTATAAGTAATATGAAAGATCTAATCATTCCCTTCAGGAGCTTTGAAATTTATATAGTTTCTGGAAGTAATGTGTCAACCTATTAGCCACTAAAGAGCTAAATTTTAAGAGAAATAAAAGTTTTAAATGATTGACATTAGAAGAGATTTTTACAAGACCCTATGTAGTTGCAAATGGATTATGTGTTGCACAACCTTTAGTGGAATAAGAGTTTGGAGAAAAGAGAAATTATTTCCTTTGTGGAAATACGAGGGAGGCATCATGGAGCTTAATGGATGTTACCTCCTGAGCACCCCCTGCAGCTGCAGCTCACCCCCATTTCCCTCCATGAATACCCTGACACAGTGCCTCATAGGAGCTAGGTCCCCTTCCCCAATTATCTCCTGGTTACTTAGTAAGTAGTTCAACATCCTTAGGTTAGTAAAGCAAAGGTCCTCGTTGCATCAGTGAGGGCAAATATTTCACAGACCAAAGCTATGCTCAGTCTCAGAAAACCGGTAAATTATGAATGGGAATTTGAGGCAAGTCTTGTACATAAATACAAGGTATGATAAGTAGCAACTCTTTGTCAGGGACATTAACATAATATGACTTATTTGCTCCTTTCTGCAACTCTGGAAATAGGAAATGGTGAGGAAGAGTGATTTTCCAAGACCACTCACGTGGTAGCTGGTATGTGTACTATCTACTACCTAAAAAACTGTCATGCAGTAGAAATATTGCTCTACTGTTTCTTAGAAATTGATGGTCACAAAAGGGACCATATGTAATAGTACAATAGTTAAATGTAGACTAGATTATTGCTACTCAAAGTCTGGGCCACAGACCAGCAGCACTGGTATCACCTAATGGAGATGGTACAAATGCAAAAGAAAAAAAATGGCTCCCACCCGGAATTCCTGTATCTGAAATTACATTTTTAACAAGATCCCCAGGTGAATTTTACATACATTAATTCCAAGAAGCACTGGTTTACATAATATCCATGTCTCTAAGTCCGATACAGCATGACTCATAGAATTGCACAAATGAATTAATTTATAAGAAATCACATTTTGTATGGAAAGGCAATACATAAATATAAGACTTCATAAGATAATGGTTATTATTCTCATTTATACTAACCTAGCCGTTCATATCAATGTTGTCCTCCAGATGAATTAATAATACAAGTAGCTGGAGTTCTCAGGAATTTGAAGGTAATCAAACTAGATTTAGTTCAGGTACAGTATTTATCCTAGCTAAGATAATAAATTTATATTAAGTTGCCAATTTAGCAAATACTCCACAATGCCAATTGTGTCTTAGCTAAATACAGAAGGATTCTTTTAAAATTCTTTTTTTCTTTTTTTATAGCTATCTGCTCTCCAGGATTATCTTAAAATTGTTTCTAGGCCAGTAAGAAACATAAATTATCAAACGTTGTAACCCATTATACTTTCTAAAACCACACAATCTGTCCCATGTTCATTTTTTCCCCCTTCACCTTTATATTGCAAAATGTTTACATCTTAAAGTTCTAAAACACAAAGAACGTGGAAGTTAGCAAGAGGCAGCAAGGAGCCCAAAGCATGGTGTTCTGACTCCTCATCCTGAGCCCCTCTCTCTCCCCAGCAGGGCTAAATCCTTTGCTGACATGCACCATGGCTGAATCGAGGCCTTATTTCAAGTTCCAGCTCTCCCCATTTTAATCTTGGGCCCTCATATATATTATCTGCCCTTCCTATGAGTTTCACAGTCTGAAAAATGGGTCCCAGAAACGATGGTACTAAAAGGATATAGAGAGGAACTTTAAACTCTACTTTTAAAGATGTTCTATATATGCCTTTGGTATTTTCCTGATGTTGTACTGACCATGCCCATATTGAGCATCAAACTCAAATATTTTCCCATTCTTCTGAAGTGTGTACTCTCTGTGCCCTGCATCACTGGATTCAGTGAGCTCTGAGCAGATGTTAAAAATAGTTCCCCTGGTAGTGCTTATTATTTCCCCCCACATTTTCCCCCTCAGCCTTCCTTCTGGATCTTCTGCCCCTGTCTGTCCTTCAAGGGCTCTGCACTGGTCCTTCAGTCTGGTTCCTTGGGTGTCCCCCTCTAACTTCTGCCTAACTACTGAGAATTCCCACTCTGCATTTGCAGTTCAAATCTCTCCTGGGCGTCACTCTGTAAATCTAGCTTGCTACTCATACCCCATGGTCACCCCAAAATATGTCCACAACTGAACTCACTCTTTGATCTCAAATTCCTGATCGCCCCTTTTCCCCCTTATCTCTAGTTCCCCATTAATAAGCCAAAAATCTTTCTAATGCCCCAATTCAGAAATTTAATTGTCCTCTAATTATTTTCTGCTTCATCTCTTAAATATAGTCAGGCATGACAAGCTATAGATTCTAAAGTATAAACATCTCCAATTACTCTCTACAAATTTCCCATCACCTTCATTCAAGCTTTCAGTAATCTTCACAGAAGTTGTAGCCCCTTTTGTCTGCCTGCAGCCTCACCTTCCTCTAGAACTTCAAAGAGCCTAAAACTAACTTCATACTTTATCAAATGCAGATTCCCCAGGCCAGAAGAGTTTAATTCAGTGAAGGCTGTGAGGAGGATCTGCCTTTAAAAATGCCCTCCTAAGACCCCAGCAGGTCAGACCAGGAAGTCTTGTCTAATCCATTCTCTACCATATGACTCTACTGATACACATAACTGCCACCTCTCCACTTTAAACTCTTCAGAGACTCCACTTCACATTTCAGATGAAGACCAGAGTCCTTCACATGGACACTCACCTGCTGTCTGCTGCCTCCTTTAGGCTTTGTGCTCCGCCATACCCAGTAATTGCAAGAAAGTGTCACTCACAAAGCAACCAGAAGAGAGGACAGAAGAGAGAAGAGGGGAGGAACATGCTTGACATTAGCTCAATTGATCTCCCAGGTGCTTTCATGAGCAGTTAAAAGATGAGAATAGAAGCCCAAAGGAGGAGAGTAGCCTGCTCAGGCTACATGGACAGTGTCAGAGTTGGGACCAACCCAACATGGTCAATGTTAACACTTCTTTTACTTTTCCGTATATCTACCATAAGACATACTTCATAAAAATGAGAGATACCAAACTTTATATGATTCCACTTATAGGCAGATAAAATAGGGTAACTTTAAGCAAGACAGAGAGAAACCTGGCAAGTTCTCATATTGCTATGGACAGCCAAAAAACCAGAGGACAGGTCAAGGAAGCCATGTCGCCATGTAATGATATTTTTTGAGCAAATCCTTCAGGAAGATCACGAATGTCAGAGAACAAGTTATAGATTTAAATATGGATGTGGATATGGATAGGGATATAGGTAGAGATAAATATACAGATACAGACAATGTAAATGCCACACAGGTGATCCAACAGGTTCACTTTCAGGGTCAGCAAGAACAATTGCAGTCTTGGGGTTTCTACCCAGTCACATCCAGGCCCAGAATAAGATGGTGTTGATGGTCACCCTTCAGTGGCAAGAATTCAGACATCTCAGTTGCTGCAGACTTCCACTTGGTTAGGCTGCTCAAATCAGATTTGCTCCAGGACAGATCGGTACAGGGCTAAGTGTCATACAGAGTAATTTGACTGAAGCAATAAGTGTGCCTATTTATATTCAGACCCATGCCCAGCAGCTCCCAGGGGTGTGATAAAGTGTTGCTTTTCAAATGGACATAAAATATACATAGTTCTCATATAAGCTACTGCACATTTTCCTCATGCCTATCACTGCTATATTGATAGCCATGGGTCTAAGTAATTAGGAGGGTGCTAGGGAAAGGGACTTTTAACATTTTACATCCTCAGATTAGTGAGGTTCTTCCCAGGCCTTAACTAAAGGAGTTTAATTCAATTCAATTTTACAAACCTACCTGCCCTAATTGCCTACTATGTGCAAGGAACAGTTTTAGAAGCTATGGGACAGGCATGGATAAAAGCTGGTCAGAAAGGCTGAGGAGTATAGTGGTTAAATAAGAGAGAGTGAAAAAAAAAAGAAGATCCTGGCACCAGATTCCTGGATTTGCAGCTTATTTCCATCCTCTCTTGATTTGTGGCTTTGGGAAAGTTTGTTGCTTCCCTGGGTCTGAGTCGCCCCATCTGTGCCTATGAGATGGGGATGTGTCTCTCCTTCAAAGGGCTGTTTAAAGAATTAATTAACTTATGCTCTATAAAACCATTATAATTCCAGTCCTCAAGGCTTTTATTGTCTAGTGAGAAAGACGAGCTGAAAGGAAGTAAAAATGAGTCATTGCCTTGGAAACTTGGAGAAGAAAGAGAACACCTCCAATCAGGAGCTGAATCCGAGGACACTTGAGGAAGGGGGCAGAAGCCCAGGTGGACTTGAGAAGATCAAGATTGGGAGTGGACATAGTCATGGAAGGGGTCCCTGGGTGCAGAAAATGGAAAACAGAGGCCTGGGTGTGTTCTCAATGAACACAGTAGGCACCAGCTGGGGCATAGAGGTATCAAGGAAACCAGGAAACAACTAAGGCTGGGAAATCAAGCCAGAGCCTCACTGTGGAAGACGTAGGCCTTACCAAGCATCCTTAGCAATGGGGAGCCATTGAAGGACCTTGAGGAAGAGACTTCTCTGCCCAGTTGTCACTCAGGTAGATAACTCCAATAGCAATGATGTACAGTAGGCGGGAAGAACACTGGAAGGTAGGAAGACAGGAAGCAGTAGGTAGCACATCAGCCAGGTGAGACATGATTGAGCTACTACAATTAGTATGGTAATAGTCAAAATAGCAGAGAGGTGAAGAAGTTGCAGAACTGGGTATTCATTGAATGTGGAGGAGGAGGAAAGGGGGATCTGGGGTAACTGAGGGCACAAGATGAGGATGCTGGGAAGACAAGAATCACCATGGACTAAGAAAAAAATGCAGTATTCATAATATAAGAAGTACAGCTCCCATATACCCTCTCAGCTGGCTATGCTGAGTTTTCTACCAAAATCTTAAAAACAGCAAGAGAGTTGGCTAATGGTCAATAAACCCAGTTTGGTATATGATATAAGAGCTCGCTTAAGGAGTTTGCCTTACAGCATTTGAGAAATGATACACAACATCTCTATAGAATATGTATTCCATAATAACAAAATTATCAAGAGCCTTTTCTGTGCTATAAATGAGAGATGCTATGAATTGATGTTCAAAAAAAAATCTTAATAAATCGCTTCAAATGCTACTAGGAAGGATATTTCTGGAGTGTCAATTAGACACAATTATAGTTTGAGTTGAATAATTACCCTTTCTTGTACATATTTTGATGATATGGTTTTGAAAAAACAGACTAATTCACAAAGAAAAAGATGATAGCTCACATGCCATTAACTCCTTTAAAGAGAACACAATCATAAATGAAATGCCTAATTTAAAAGCAATTTAGAAAAACAGTCCCAAGGATAAGCATTTAAAATCTAGCCTAACTTTCAACAAACAGAGGGTAAAGACAGATGGAGGCAAGGAGAATGAGTAACAAGGGGAAAAGAGAAACAGAGTGTTATAACAAGGGATTGAGAGGCAAATCGATTGGAAGAATAGGGAGAAAAGAAAATAAGAGAGAGGGTGAAGTTAGACTCCATGAATGGTGAAATTTTACTAGTAGATAATCATTCTTTGACTCTGCATATGCATATTTCTCCAAAATGTCTTTCAGTCTCATTCTTTTTGTGGTTTCCACCAGTTTCTCATCACTTTGGTCCTGAATCATAGATGCCCCTTAGCAGGTTTCCTGGCCACTACCCCCTAGTCTTGACCTGCATGTTCCCCTGTCTTGTGGCCTGTGGACACATTCATCTTTGTAAAACACCACTCTTTGTAATTCACTTCTATATTCCCCTTTCTGGGGTCTCTCTTCCACCCTAGTCTAATCTGAGTCAGGCTCTTATTATCCTTTAAATCCTGACCCCCACACGTCAGCCCATGGGCGGCAGATGAGACATTAGTAGACATCCCCCGGCAGGTCTGGGTTCACACCTCAGTGCGGTCCATTTGCTAGTATGATCCAGGGCACCTCTGTCAACTTGGAAAACAAGCACGATTCCAAGGCTTGTCCTGGAGTAGCTTTTGCTCCCATTCACCATCATCCTCAATACCATTTCTCTAGACTGTTCCATCCAGATGTTTCCCAACTGGGCACTGCAACCCTCACTCACTCCCACCTGTAAGCAGGTGCGAATGCTTTTCCCCACCCACAGTGTGTATCTTGGGAGACATTGATACAGACACACACAGCTGTGCAGAGATAACAAAGAGTAATAGAACACAAGTTTGTGTTTGGGAGTCCGAAGGATTTGAGTAAGGATTCCACGTTAGCTTTTACTGACTGTGTGACAAGGCACATCGTTCCTTCTGGGCCTCAGTCTCCTTGCTCGTTTCAGAGGACTGTGTGAGAATTATCAGGCTGGTATTTATTTATTCATCTGATACAAGGTGAATGCCCCCTAAACGGTCTCTAGTGTTAATCAAAAGGTGAATCATAATGTATTCTGGGTCCTCTGAGATGTCTTCTTGAGAAAATGCAACCTGTAATGATGTGTGACTCTTAGGACTTGCCATGTTGTATCCTCATTCCACTGATAAATTTAGCATATCCTGTCTTATGTCTAATCCATTGCCTTATCCATTACGATGCTTGATGACAATTTATCCAGACAATATGTATTTAAATAATAGTCTTGTTTAGTATTTTATGTACGTAACTATTGATCTTATCTCTGTTAATGATCTATAGGAAGTAAAGTCTATATAAGCACCAGGACTAGCTACATAATTTTATTTTTAATATTTATTTGTTTGTTGTTTTTTTAGTTGTGGGTGGACACAATACCTTTATTTTTTTATGTGTTCCTGAGGATTGAACCCAGGGCCTCACACATGCTAGGCAAGCACACTGCCACCGAACCACAACCCCAGCCCTAGCTACATAATTTTTGAGGGCCAATTCAATTAAAATTCAGAGCCCATTTGCTCACAATTTTTGTGAGTTTTAAGATGGCAATCATGGAACATTAAAGTGCGGGGTCCTTCTGAACACTGCCTAGGTTATATGCCTATGAAGCCACCCCTGATAAGCACAGCTTCTAGCAAGGTGTTAGGGACATACCTTCCTGTAAACCCTTAAAAACATGCAGACCCCTCTTTAGATGAAATCTTCACAGTTACTCCAAGCCTTTTGGTCTAGAGTCTTTACATACTAAACATATATCTTCTTCATTTTGAACACACACACACACACACACACACACACACACACACACACATACATGATTCAAAATTATAGTCAACCTCGAAGCAAAGTTAAATTGATATACCTTTTTTTTAAATTTTGGAATGTTGATTTAGAAACGTTTTATTTTAGAAAATTGTTATAATGAAAGACGCCTACCCAGATGATACTCAATTGGTATTCTTTACTTTTCAGACTGAAGTTTTCCCTATTCTAGAACAGTACTATAGGAAATGATAAGGATTAACTCTGACAAGCCAGTGGCCCACTAAGGCTGTGTCTTTAGCATTATGCCCTTTGTGGTTTTAACAATTGCAGATCATCAGTTGAGACATTGGTTTAAGGTGTTTGCCTCGGTGAATTATATTTTATTAAACACTAATATTCCCACCTCAACCACACATACATTTTGTAAGTTTCCCTACTCTTCTGTGCAGAAGGTTCATGCTTCTCTTCTTTCAAACTATGACACAAAGAAACAAAGAGAAAAATCTAATAAGTAAAGCAGATGCTTACAGAACCATGTCTTTGTCTGTCTTCCCTCAAAGATAAAGTGTTTTAAAGATCCTTTTACCTTCAGCGAATTTCTGATCCTTGTGGTACAGTTCACTGATAGATGTAGATTGACATGTGCCATTGATGTTAGTATACACGGTTGATTTTTTTCACTTTCATTGTTTACAGTTAAGGGTTCTAAAGTACTGTGGTCATTTAGATGTTTTATTGGCATGTTGACATCTATTTTTCATAAGGTTTGGGATTGTCAGTAAGTGCCATCTCCCTTCCTGAGCACCTGTGTACCAGAGCTCACCAGATTCATCATTTAGTTCAGCCATCTGGAGATGGACTGTAATGGAGGCATAAAGCAGACAAGAAGACATATAGATTTGGCTGCTCATCAGAGAACAGAAGTATTGTCTAGGGTAGTGCTTAGGACTTGGCATGTCAGCCACAATGCTAGGATGTTTGGGTTAGAAAACCCAATTCAAACATGTTTTATTCATGTAGCAAATGAGAAGTCAGGAAGAGAAATAAGGTGCAGGTGAAGTTCAGTTCTGTAGCTCAGCAATATTACACCATCTCTCCTCTCCAAGACTGGTCACTATTATGGTTGCAAGATGGCTGCCAGAGTAGGCGAGTAACTACCTACTTGTTCATGTCTAGCTGCAGAGTCTTGTAGAATTGCTTCTTGAGAGTCCCTCAAGCTGCTCCACCAGGATCCCTCAGCAAATGTTTCCTCACATCTTTTTGTCTCAGCATGGGATGGTGTACAACCCTCTGATGTGCCCGGAGGCCTGGAGATTGAGCATGTTGGATAGCTCACACCAGTCTGGACCACCCTTGGAGCCTAGAGAATCAATTTCACCTGAACTTCTCAGTCCAGAAATCCGGGGTAGTGTATTATTAATAAATGAAAGGATGGAGTGGAGAGGAGATGATCAACATCAGTTCCTCTTTTATCACCTCCTTGGATATAAGGAAATTAATGAATTTAGGAGTTTGGGTCAAATTTTTCTTTTACTACGCATGTTATTCTCTGCTTCTTTTTTCTTTTACATGTTCAGTTAGACATCTGGGATTGAGCACGTATAGGTTGTGCTTTTTAATTTGTTCAGGAAGTAGTTCGCTTTATGGATAAAGTTAGTTAGTCCATCACTAAAACCACCTGTATTTGCTTTTCTTTAATGGCAGTATGAGTGGACAGTAAGGGAGGGTCACACATGAAGGTACACAGACCAGAGTCATTCAACAGGGAGCTCCTTTTCACCTATGGTTCTTTCTTTCAGTGTAGAAATGACACTACAAGATTTATTCCTTGAGTGAGACCTTTTTCAAAACCTTTTTCTTCCAAATAAATTAATTTCAGATGATCAGAATTTTTTTTTTTTTTTTTACCATGTATTTGTGACTGAACTAAGGCTACTATATACCCAATAAATCACCAGGGTTTGAGAACTATCAGTTGCTTTTAAAAATTTTTGTTAACCTTTTTTATGAGCCTCTTCAGTCATACATAAAGCTAGAGAGAACATTATATAATAGATTCCCATTTTCTTATTTTCCTGATTTGATAATCATCTGTACATGGCCAGACTCATTTCCTCTCTATACCCCTACTTCAGCTTCTACCTTCCCCAACCCCAGCCCTGCTAGTTTTATACATTATATCATTTTCCCCCTCAGTGCTCAAGTATTTATCTCTAGGAAATTCAGTGCTTCCTTTAAAAAAATTGAATTCAATAATCATATCTAAAAAAAACCAGTTTGTTTCATAATCCCTTAGATTGAATCTAATCCACAGTGTTCACATTTTATGAGAGCTATTTTTTTTAGATAGCTTTATTCCCTTCACTTGACTTGTGAATTACATTCACAAAACGATTTTAAAAGTTGTAATACAATCGCATACTAGAATGTACGATACCAAAGCAACTGTTCTGCAGGGTCAGAGGAGAGCAGGCTGGTTCAAGAATTGTGGGAGAAAACACCCAGAATAGAGTGCATTTTGAGCAGAGTGCAGGAAAGTGTTGCAGAATCTGCATTTTTCTGAAACGGGGGCAGGATTCAGGACAATCAAGTACAGTATAGATGACTAGTTGAAAATGAGATTATATAAGTATGCAGTACAGGAGAATAGAGGGGAGTGAACTGAGTGAGTGAAGGACAATTATGGTCCTTCAATTTGCCGAGAATGTATTAGACCTTATCTGAAAGATGCCACATAAAATGCAGAGAAGCAAGGAAGAAAAATAATGTATTTTCAAGATGTTAGGTGACAGGCCACCTGCTTAGAGACTCAGCTTTATCACACATCAGCAGTGTGTCCTTGGACGTATAGCTTAATGACTCTGAAAACTCATTGATCTTATCTGTAAATTGTATTATTAATTGCTGCTCTTATGTCACATGGGACTTCTCACAATCAATAGGGATAATGCCTTCAGTTTTGTGTTATTTGCAAAGCACATTACTAATAATAAGCTACTTAATATTGGGGCAACACTTGATAGTTGGCAAATTTCTTCCAGATTCATCATCTTGTTTTTCTTTGGAGTTGGGAAATTAGATTTTATTGTTTTAATTTCTGAATGGAAAAACTCAGTCTCCATTGTGCTTTGCCACTGTCACATACGAGTTGTAATTGGAAGCTCTTGTTATTGTTATTGTATGGTTTTTTAAAAGTCGAAAGTAAGTAAGATACAAACATACTTCTCTGGATGGCGTTTAAGACTTTCCACAGAGTGAAATATAACAAGCGGTGAAGAGCCTACATGAAAGTCCTCTCTAGTTAAACTCCCTGGTTTAGGGGTTTTGAATGACTGTTAGTGCAAAATAAATCCCACAGCTCTCATACTGAGATTTCTTCCTGGGATAAAAAATGGGATCATTTCTACAGTGATAGACAAGGTAGTACAGATAGAAGAACTTGTGAGAATCTCATGGTAAAACTATCATCTCTCACTCTATTGTCTATGTACAGGGCCAAATTCCTCAAAATGAAAAATGCAGATAAATGCAATGAGAACGGAATTTAAAAAAAAAAAAACAAATAAATTAGTGTTTCTGGTAATATAATGGAACTTATCAGTTTTCTTATACACGGTGACATTTGATAATGTCTATTTCAATGTAAATAGGATTCAGAGTTTAAATTAAGTATCATCATTTTCATTCTCTTCTTCAAAATTATATCCAGGAATCTGTTTGAGTCTTGCTAGGGATGATATTGTGTACAAAGCTACCATTCATCACTATTTTTCACAAAACCAAACCCCAACCATTTGCATTCTAACAATACTTTCTTTACCAAAATTATATATTCAATGAGAATACTATGATCCAATTGCAAGGAGATAATAGCTACTTGCTTGATCAAATCATATTTTATTCTCATTTTTCTTCCACATGACATAATTGACCTCCTGATAGTAAATTTACAAATATATGTTTTATGTATATGAATACATTTTTATAGACTGATGAGCTTTCAGAAAGAATATGTCTCACATATCCCTCAGTATAAGCTTTAAAAGGTAGGACATGTTAAATTTCTCCTACTAATTGATTCTTAGCTACATTGCACCTCATGACCTATGCAAGCAAAATTGATGTAAATGTGACACCTGCCTGTCGATAATGGGATCCCAGCCTGACTCATGGCACTGGATAATGGAGCCGCCCTCAGTTATAGTCTTCCCATGTCGAACTTCGTGATTTCACACTTCATAATGCAAGAGTATTACTTTAAAATGCATTAAACTTCTAAAGATAGCAAATAGCCTTTTGGATAATGCATTTTAAATAGACTCTGAATTCAGAATTTTAAAAAACGCTCATTTTGTAGGACATCATAATAGCCTCTATAACATATTGCATCCTGTTGATAAGTCCTGCTCTTGCTTCCTGGGTTTTGACTTCTTCTCCAGAAGATAGCTGCCTGCGGTTGCAAACTTGTGTACATTGTCATCTGAGCCTGGCTTCCGCTCTCAATAACAGGCCCGTTTCTCATCTTTTTTCATTTTTAGAAGTCATCTCACTGTCAGTAGAACGGATTGTGTATTGTTTAATATGGAGAGGTCTCATAAACAGCTTTCCTAGCTAAAATTGAACATAGAGATTTTAAATCACCCCTCACCGTACACTCCAGCTATCTGTTTTGTAATCTTTTTTATTAGAGAAGATGACAGCATATTCTGACATAAATCATCACTCATATTAATACAATACATATTTTAATCTCCATAGAAGCATTAAACTGTAGTACACTTGTGTCAAAGATGCTGACATCTAAAGGACAGATAATACATATTTGAAACCTAAAAACACTTAGTTTTAAATTTTCATTAAGGGTGTATTTGGCCCAAAACCATTAATATTCTGTAACCAAGTTTAAGAACTTAATTATAAATTATCTACAATGATTAAAGTTATTTTGGTGAAGTTGATCTTTCAATATCAAGTGCTAAATGAAATAAAATGAGCATAGGCTTAGTAGATTAATAAATTAAATAATCATAATTTGGAAATTGCTGTCTACTTCTTGGTAAAATCAAGATTTCATCTCTTTATCAAGAGTATTATAAAATTATACTCTTTTTCCAATTTGTGGATCAGCCAGCCAAATTTAAAATGATGCATAATTAATTATATTATGGAAGTTTGAAATCTTTCCAAATTTGACTTATTTAATTTCTGACAACTTATGGCCCAAAGTATTTTATAAGAAAGAATGGGAACATTCTGAAAATTCACCTTGTTGCTTATAAGAGACAAACCGTGTGAATAGTCATAGCATTGGTGTTAGGGAGTCAAATGGGGAGGGGGCAGGGCACCAATGGGGGAGAGAAAACAAGAGAATCAGTATTGACAGGTGGAGCCCCCTCCATGAAATTTCTCATTTTACTCTAGCTAAGTGATTAACCAAAGATGAACAGATTATTTTATTTTTCCTCTCTACCTCATTATGCTTATATGGTCATCTGCGAAATTATGAAGACCACATTTAAACTCATGAGAACTGAGCATAAGCACTTTTAAATAATATATTCATTTGTCAAGCTATACTGTAGTGTGAAGAGTGAAAAATGTTGTGGAAGAGGGAAGAATTAAAGATAAAAGAGTGAGTGACAGGGACACATAGGGATTTCCTATCTAGACCAGCGTGGAGGTGGGGAAGGTGCCCCAGGCAGAGGGAACAGTTGACTAAAACCACAGGCATGAAAACCTGGGCCCTTTGAGGAACAGCAGGAATGTCAGGCTTGCTAAGCACAACTATGGTGTGAGGATGGAGGCCATCTGCAGATTGGAAGGGCTCTATCAACCGCAGAGAAGTGCTGCATCCCATGTCCTCTGAACAGAAGACAGCCATACAGGAAACTGAGAACGGAAGTGACGTCACATAAGAGTCATTCCAGTCACTTACCTGACACCTGTTAGTTTACTGTCAATTTTCCTCTCTCCTACACCACTTTTTACTTACTTTTGCTACTACTATACTTTAAAACATAAAGCACTTATACTTAGCTGTGCTGTGTTTACACATAAATTGTCTGCAAATCTTATATGTGTGACAACTTGCAAGGTAGATGTTATGATCACTGGTTTTCATATGCTGTTCAGGGTGGTTAAGTGATTTCTCTAAGAGATCTCAGCTAGTGAATGTAGAGCCAAAACTTGGGCTTGGATCCCTCTGACTACCCTGTCCTCTTTACACTGGGTGACAATGTCACTTGTGCATTCTACAACTGCTTATGTGCTCCTTCTCCGTCCCAGACATGGGGTGGGGACACATTGTGCTCCACTGCTGTGGAGACTACATTTCACTGTCTCTAGGTCGTCATGCTCCTGTGCAGATTTGCCAGCTATTAAAGAAAGGAAAAGACAGCCGAGGGCGAGGAGTCTGGGTCAAGGTGCTGAGAGCAAGGAATGGGTAGGAGCCCACAAGTGAAACAAATTGCATTTCCCAAATAGCATTTGTACCACTGCCAAGTAGTGATAAGTTCCCAGCACATTCTGGACATAACTGAGAAGTAAATCTTTTTGGACCAGAGCCACCTTATCACTTTTATGAGCACTGGGCATTTTTGCCTTCATGGACTTACCTTCTTTCGTTAAAAACCTTACATTAAAGAAAAGAAAAAAAATATGCAGTAGATTTTATAACGTATTGGAAAAAAGATGGATGTGATCCAGGTGAAATTCACTATCATACATCAGTGATCATGACTTGTTTTCTTCATTCTTATTTTAAAAGATTAAAATTGAAACATGGAGTGGGCCCTGGGTACTGAGGCTGAGTCATCCTGCTGAAGCCTGGGGTGTTAGCCACCTCCATAAGTAAAGGAGGCAGAAGGATGTCACCCTCCTCGAATCTGAGCAGCCTCCCATGACACCAGCTTTGTGACAGGCTCAGGCAGGTGGGAGCCACACTAGGAAGGCCAACTTTAATTCAGTCATTACACAATGAAGTTATGGTTTTATCTTGAATAAAGATTTAACCACGTTTAACTTTTTGAGATATCGACTACAGTATAGGAGGCAACTTTAGTAATCTGACTTTTATAAGAAAAGCAACCACCTACAATAGGTGACTTCCTTTGTTGATGCTCTCCTCGTGATTTTCCACATCTCCTTTGTGCAATAAAGTTTCCACAAATGCAATATCTCAACCTCTGCAAATGCAGGATGAGATCACAAGTCAATCTGGGTAGGAGAGAGGCAGGTAGAGAGCCTCAAATACTTTAAAATACTCTGCACCTCCCAAATGTTGTCACTTTGAACTTACTCTAATCCATCTGGCATTTAGAATATCTGAAAGATATACAAGGGATGGGAAGATGATACTAAATGCCTGGAATATTAGAAGTGGAGAGGTTAGCCTTTTGGTATAAAAAGCATGGTTTTTGTGAATCTAATGAGTGCATAACACTAGGGTTAAAAAATATGGAGTACTGGATAGGAACAGCTACAGAGAGGATAAAGACACAATTGACCCTTCTACACCAATGAAGGGAAATTAGAAGTGGTTAGCACAAAAGAAGGGCAACCCTCGTGTACTGTGGGAAACAAGCCAATGAGACAGCCATTGGTTGGGTTGGGAGTCTTGGTCATTCTCTCCAGAGACCCAGACAGAAGGTTGCAGACAGAGCACGTGGTCGGAATACCTTCTATGCTGAGGCCCCTTTGATGTTGTCCGAGATTCCTGTTGAGCTTCTTCCTGGATTCTCACTCGGTTCCACAGAAAATGAAACACTGCACTCTTGCTTCAGAGCAGAGGGAAATTGGATGAGGAGTGAAGACTTGGAGCCGAGCAGGCAGAATCTCTGAGGATGAACTTTCATAGTCGCTGCTCCAAATTATTTCGTGGCACAGAGTTGATTAAAAGAGCTTTCCTTTGGCCCTGGTATGATTGGAGGCAAGAGAAGGAAATGCTAATTTCTGGGAACCAAGGTTGCTGCCCCCACAAGAATGAGAAATAATGAGTGTTCTGAAAGAAAACATAGTCCGACAGGAGATCCTCAAGCAGAACACAACAAAATACACACAATGGCAACAACAATATTGAAATCTTACCCTCCCCTTCTGATGCCAAGGAGGGGCAGACAAAAATCAACGTATGTTCCTTGGACGAAAATCAAACCCTGGTACTTGATGGCTTTCACCGTTAATTTCATTGAAATGGCCCCATGCTAACAGGCGTTCGGAATTTATTCATTCCAGTAACTCAGACTCCAAAGGGTGCCAGAGGGACCGAGCTGGTCGGGCTGAGTGATGGGCTTGTGTACTGGCTGCTGGCTGCCCGGCAGTCTCAGAGCCAAGTGGCAGCCATGTGCTGGCCATTGGGGAGAGATTCTGATTGTGACTGATACTGAGAGAGTGATTAAATCTGTTTGGAAAGTTAGCCAGAAGACAGAGAAATTGAAAAGGGAATGTAGTTCATTCCTTTTAGAAACGAACTTTTCCCCGTACGTATTAACTCTTTGCTATTCTTCAAATGCTGACTGAATTTTCATGTTTTCAGATAAAATATCCTAATTGGAGACTAGCATAAAATACTAGTTTAAGAACTACCAGAATGTTTGCAAATGCTGAAAAGAAGTAAAGCCCTGACAGTTATTAGGAAATTGAATTTTTAGGCACACTGTAATAACTCTCCTATGACAACATTTGAACATCGTGTTTAATCTAGAACATTCTATGAAGATCCTAAGAGTAGAGAGTTAGAAAGGGCGGGACCCATACTTTCTAAGGGATCGTATTACTGATTCTATGTCTAAAGCTCAAAAAATAAACCCAAAATGCTTACAGGCTCAATTTCTTTAAGAAATAGGCTCTTTGCCTATTTGTGTCCTTTGTGAAAGTGGGTGTGCCATTTTAACTTAGCTGAATGTTGTTTCATTGTCTCTGCGTCTTTTCTCGCGAGTATGGTTAGATTGGAGGAGGCCAAAGTGTACAACTTGTCTGCCTCTCTGGTCATTTAGAAAGGCCATTCACCCCCAGGGGTGCCTAAGAGTACTGATTCTAGTACTGATGGTCTAGATAAATCAATAAGATTGATTTCCTCAGCCCTGCAGCAAACTCACCCGTACACCAGACCAACAAAAACTGAGCCAGGACAACATAGATTTCAGACCTACTTTTTATATTATAGTTTTGTCATTTATTTGAATATTTTCTGAATATTCTTGAACAAAACATTAGGAGACTCTAGGGGAATAAAGAACTCTGTCACACTAGTATGGGAACACCTGGGGATGGTAAGGTGCCGAAGTGAAGCAGCTTATTAAGTGTTTCAGTGAAAGTAAGAGAACTCATTTGTCACACTGCATGACATTCAAAAGAACAAATGCTTCCTGGATTAAAATGCTAAGGAAGGGAACTCTGGGGAGGATAGAAAATTCCAGAGTACATTCATGATAGGGGATGCCTGAGTTGTAGAAAGGGATTTTGCTGGGGGGTAAAACTGAGAAATTTGTCTTTCTGTGCATTTTAGTCATTAGCAGCCTGAGTTCCTTGAGGCCCTAGTTTATCATCTGATTTCCTAACATCTTTCATGGCAAGTAGCACAGAGCAGGTGCTCAGAACATTTTTGTGGAACTACAGATTGGTATGAAAAGCACATCCTCGTGCATCAGTGTTCTCCTCCTTGATCCTAAAGTGACAGAAGGCAGCATCCTCCACATCACCCTGACCTGCAAAAACCATGAAACTACAAAGTCCTGCTGCAGAAGCTCCGTATAGAAATATACTAGATATGCAGGAGAGAAGCCCACAAGTGGTTTTGTCAAGTGAGGATAATGAGGCTTTGATGGGCATTCCTGAGTTGTTTTTAGAAAGCCAGATCATTTCGGTGATAGCTTGGAAAGACACAGAGCCACTGCTTCTGTGACCTCTGTAATGGCAGGCATCCAGTCACAAGGACAGCAAATAGCTTTAAACTATAAAGGATAATGATAAAAAAGGGCCTTGTTAGATTGCAGTGTTGTATAATCATTGTAATCAAACATACATGAGGAAGATAGCCACCAGAAGACAGAAGGAAGAATGAGATATCACTGAAATCTTCTTCCTAAATAAGGATGAACATCTCAGAGATTCTGTTTGCTGAGAAGTAAGGTGATCTGGAGGTTGCTTTAGTAGGTAGGACACATTGATCCATGGTACTAGTGGTCATAGTCTCTGTATCACTAAATTCCTCTAGCCCTGAAATATAATTAATAATTTTTCATTTTCATAGTAATGCCTAAAAATAATGATAAAAATATAATTGCAAAATCTTTCCAGATACTTCAGGGCAGGAACCAATGAATTATGTCTACCTGTCGAATTCTGCCCACTGCTTGTTCTGGTAAGCAAAGTTTTTCTGGAGCACAGTCAAGTTTATTCGTTCAGGTATGGTCTATGGCTGTTTTCATACTTCAACCACAGAGCTGAATAGTTGAGACAGAGACATGTGACCTGCCAAGATGGAAATATTTCCTTCTGGGTCATTAGGTAAGTTTTACCACTCCTGCTCTAAGGAAAACTAATCTTAGTTTTAGAGGCTGAACAAACTGCCCAATGAATACTCTTACATAAATGACCAAATGGCACGCATTTCTAAGCCTCTTAACATATACGCTTACAGAGCTCTTAATCAAGTTATGAAACAGAATGTCCAGGTAAAAAGGCTTGGCTAGAGTCTAGTGCATCTAAGGACCACCAGTGACTTTTTCCTTAAAAATGATCTGACAGACTGTCAAATCATGCGTTTCTATTAAGGGCACTCATGCATACTGTGCGGCAGTTGCAAAGGACCTGAACCAGGTAAGAGGGTAAGCTCTCAATAGCCAACAAGGAGATTGCATCTGTGTCTCAAATGGCAAAGGGCTGCTTTGACTCCATTCTGTGCTGATCAATCCACAGTTGGAAGACCATTCCATTTTTTGCCCCCATGTTTTTAAGGGATCAAAGACACATAAAGGTCATGGAGAAGAGAGTGACCACACTTGGGTAGGGATCTGAAACCATGATATCTAGATAAGGAATGACACAAGAAATTGCTGTTTGACCCAGAAAAAAGGAAGACCTGGGGCTGTATGCAAGCTGCACTCAGATACTTGAGAAGTTTATGTTCAGTGCAGGTCTTTGGTTTAATTGGACTCATGAGAAGGAATGTTCATGATTAGAGTGTGTGAAGATGGAGCTGGTGGTCTCGGGAGGACATTGGAATGTTATGGAGACAATTCAAGTGTCAGTGAGGCAGTTGGATTGATGATTTCAAGGATTCCTTCAAACCCTGAAATATTTGATTCTGTAAGAAAGATGATCTCTAGACCTCTTCGCAAATGTGTTCTGAGCTGCTTCGCTCCAAGTCCTGGTGGTATAAAGGAATAGTAGAGATTCTCCAGTTCTAGAAATTTAAACTGGAGGTTTCGGTGAGTGCCAGAGCTTGCCAACCTCAACATGGCTCCCCAGCTCAAGCAGGGATTCTGAGAATCTGATCACCATGAATCATTCCTTTTCTAGCTGAATTGAGATTTTAAAAGAGAAAAAAGCACAGGTTTTGATTCCACAACTGAATGTCCTGCTTCTTATACAAAATCCGTGGCAAGGTGAGGGAACCACAGAAAGCTGTATCCTTTCTATCGTTCTCTTCCTCTGTCTGTAACAAACATTTAGCAATTTTCCAATTATGGCAGCAATGTTATGAGGATCAGGAGGAATGTAATCACTAAGTGCTCAGGAATACTTTAAAGGAAGAATCCTTAATCTTTCATTATCATCTTGATTACCAACCCCTGCAATAACTTATTCCATTGATATCCTCTTATTGCTTTTCATTTATGCTAATAGAAAAGGCTATAGTTACATATGATTTTAGTTCTCTGGAAATAAATGACAAGAAATGAATAAATCATGTACCACTGTAAGTTTGCAGGCAGGGCACAGGATTACTAAATTATGCACTGTATAAAAGAGGGAGCTGGAAAGAAATCAATCTTTGGCTAAGCTTGAGTGATCCATACAATACAATTCTACCGTATGGGTTAGGGGCCCTCTGTGCAAGAGCTCCCATAACCTAGTTAGGCTGGTAATTAGGACACAGGGACAACCAAAAGGGGAAAAAATAAGAATGTTGAACAGCAGCCAAGCAAATTTTAGAATAATGAAGAAATATCAAATAAGGTAAATCAATGGAGTGAGAGGACACAAAGGGGAAATGAAAAACATTCAAAGATAAATTAATGTAGGCCCAAGGGTTATGCAAGCAATTTACTATAAATATACCAGGAAAAAAGAGACAGATGTAGGTGAATGAGGAAATGTAAAATTGGTGCTATAGTGTTGTGAGTAAGAAATGGCATAAAAAAATAGTGTGACAGAATGGAAGGTCCGTGAAACAGACATAAAAGCATTTAAGGAAAAATACAGACATTCTTCTGTAGGTAACATGCTTTTTAGCAGTTTTTACTGCATTCTTATGCACAGTATTATCCTCATAATTTCTACAGGAAGTAAATTTGACCAACCTCATTTTCAATTATGAACACTGAGCTTGCAGCTTCCTCCAAAGTCACAGAAACAAGTTTTTAACCTTTAAACCAGGTTGGGAGAGTTTCAGCCATTCTGCCCATTTAAGAGTCAGCCAATTCATGATTTCATTAATTTTTTAATTGACCTATAAAAAAGTAAAGTGCACTAATCTTGTGTGTACAGCTCAGTTAACTTTTATGTTCCTACAGCTACCACTAAGATGAAGACAGAACATTTCCAGGGCTCCTGAAGGCTCTCTTGTGCCTTTCTTAGTGTGCATCACCCAAATATAACCACACCACCAATTCATCCTACCTACTCTGGAATTTTTTACATAGGAAACAATACCATATGCACGTTTTGCATCTGGCTTCTTTCATTCAGCATAATATTTATGAAATCCAACCCACATTCTTACCTGTACCAGTAGTCTCACCTTAAACTACTATACAGGGTGGCCAAGTAGTAAATATTTTGGTCTTTGCAGGTCATGTGGTCTCAGTTGCAGCTACTCAACTCTGCCTTCATAACACAAAAGCAGCCTTAGACATTGGCAGCATATGGTCCTCAGTGTGGCCATGGAGTTCCAACAAATGTTATTTACCGGGATTTTGCCTAAAGACCATACTTGGTATTATGGTTTGGATATGGTGTCCCCCAAAGCTCATGTGTGAGACAATGCAAGAAACTTTGGAGGAGAAATGATTGGGTTATAGCCTTAACCTAATCACTGAATTAATCTAGTGATTGGGATTAACTGAGTGGTAACTGAAGAGGTAGGATGTGACTGGAGGAGGTGGGAATTGGGTAGTGGCCTTGAAGTATATATCTAGCGGAGTAAGTACCAGGTCACAGAGTTGGAATTATGATGAGCTTTAATAAATACTCTCAATTTTCCAAAGTGGTAGTACCAATGTAGATTCCCACTAGCAGTGAGAAACTCCTAGATGTTCCACATCCTTGCCAAGACTTGGTATAGCTGGTCTTTCTAATTTTGATTATTATGGTGAGTGACTAGCAGTTTTATTTTGTATTTCCCTGGGCAAAAATGATCTTGAGTACATTTAAAAAAATTATTGCAAATTTGGATACTTGCAGAGGTTCTTTATACATCTTAGATACAAATCCTTTGAATATACTGTAAATTTCTTCTCTCAGTCAAGATTTAATTCTTTAGTCAAGATAATCAGTTGATACATCATGCTCTTTTTTTTTTTTTTTCCTTCAATAAGGCCCTTGAAATCGGTCTGAATGGTTGGTAGAATTAATCAGGAATTGACAGGAACACTCAGGGTTCCTGGACCCTGTGGGGAAGAAAGATGGGTATTGGTTTAGGACTCCTGGACCTGTTTTAGGAAAAAAAAGATGGGTGCTGTTTTAGGACTATCTTCCCCTGACATCATAACATCTTCTGCACCTCCTGAGGGAAGCAGGACACCAGGCTCTGAAGCAGAAGTCACTCAAAGAGGAAGAAAAAGGAGGACCCACAGATGTAGTAGGGCCAATATTTGGAACTTATCCCCAAAGCAGATCCTTTAGTAACTGGCCACCATTGCATTGGAGAAGCTGATGACCTTAATGTTGCTGTTTTATATCCTTCTTTTGAAAAAGAAGCTAATATACCAGGAAACTGGTTTAGTAACGCCTGGCAGATACCATGAACAAGCCGAGAGCATTATTCCAGAATTCATATTCTGCGCTACACTTTTTCTCTTTAGCTATGCATTCTCCTTCTATTAAATTATTGCCAAGCCAAGGTGATTTATTAAGATGAGAAACAGACATTGCTAAAACAGGAAGAAAAGCAAAAAAGAAATAAATGTTTCCTCAGAACCCACAAAGGAGAACAGATGTCAGCAGAAGCAGATGTATACTTCTCCGGGGTGAAAGAAAGAATACTTAATGCAATCAGGATCCGGGTAACATAAGTAACCAAGAAAGTAGAACATCTAAAACTTTGCAGAGCTCTCTCTTGTGATGTTATGCATCCATAAAGTTACTCAGAGCAGCACAAACAACCAGTGACAACTACATTAAACTATTTTTAAAAGATGAGAAAAAATTAAATGGACTGAATAGCAATGCAAGCTTGTATTTAGCTACTTTAGAATTAGAGAAACCCATGCAGAAGATTTGCCTTAAGGAAGAAGTTATCCATTCTGTACCCTATTTAGCTCAATCAGCTAAATTTCTGATGTCTGCTTGGGACCCTTATGTGGCATTGGTGATGATTGCTTCTTCCCCCCATTCAAAACATAAGGAACACAATACAAATCTCGTAGGTACGCATTGTGAGAAAGTGACTGAGTGACGTGACCAGATTGTTTCCTTCTAAACCATCACCTTAGAAGAATTACCTTAGGACTGGAGTTGTGGCTCAGTGGGAGAGCACTTGCCTGGCATGTGTGAGGCCCTGGGTTTGATCCTCAGACCACATACAAATAAATAAATAAAATAAAACATCCATTAACAATCTAAAAATATTTTGAAAAAAAAGAATTACCTTAAAAAATGTCAAAATTTTATGTCCCAAGATAAAGTTTGTAGCAATACCACATTCTAAAGTATGATACATAGTTTATACTCCTTTAGAATGGTACTTAGACAAATTTCCAACAGTTTTGACATAATATTTAACAAATAAAGAAATGGTAGTTAGCAAAAATCAAAATAATGCTTAACATGACTAGTGTGGAAAAAAACCCAAAGACACTAATGTCACAAATAAAATTGGCAGATTTTTGAAAAAAATAGTAGGACACAGTGGTTCTGAGAGGGATAAATAGGCACAATTGCATATGTTTTTGGTCTATATGTCATAGGAGGTTTTTAGAAAACAACAAGAAATATTAATAAAATTTAGATTTCAATAGTTCATTTTAGCTCTTCAATCTAATCTCCAGAAATAGTCTTATCAATTAACAGGAATTTTAAATGGGTTATACTTTCAATAGTAAATAATAATAACAATAATATAAAACTGCATAACCAAATATAAAGACTTCTTGATCATTTCCTTCTTCTTCTGAATACATATTTGTTTTTAGTTTAAAAAAAAATGCTTTTTTCTCTCTGCCCTAAATTGTGCTGTTTCTTCTACATACCTACCTCCTGGTCTCCTAATTAGCTGGAAACTCTCTGAAGGCATGTACCATTCTCTCTCTGTGGCCTTTAAGTATTTTTATCTTGTCTTCCCAAATGGTATAAACTGTCGTAAACCCCTTGATTGAGAAGCAAGGTAACTATGTACATTGTATGCAAACCATGAAAAATAATTGTGTATAATAGTATGCAGTGACTTCAACCATATTTTTAAATGTCTCTGCATAAAGAGACTACAAGGAAGTTCACTAGAGTATCCCCAATTATTGTATTTCCCTCATGGGACAGTGGATGTTGTTTTTCCTTCTTCCTTTGAATATCCAAAACTTTCCACATTCCTTTCAATATGATGCACTTTTTCCATAATAAAAATGCAAATCATTGAAGTAATTGCTGTCTTTTTCAAAAGACCACTATAAAACCACAACCTCTTGTAAGAAGAAGATGGTTTTTGGTTTCCTTCCCAACCTCTCTGAACACCCATTCTCAGCGCTCCACTATTTATATTCTTTCTCTTGTTCCCTTGCAGCCAAGCCTGCCGCTTGGTTGTGCAGCCAGCAGAGAGGTGGGAGCAGATGGGATGATGAATCTAAATGGCTGGATGAAATGAGTCCTCCTGCCTTGCTGGGAGGTGCAGACACACAGTACATTAGCTGAGTGATGTTCGTACAGCACAATGCTTGGCCTGAACTCCATTCTCCTGCTATTGACCACCGAATTCCCCTTTCTCATTCTTGAAGCCTATTGCAAGACGTGTCTGCGGCTTCTATCTAATTTTTGTCTAAAAACTTTAAACCTGGCTCTGATCACCTCAGTTCTATAGGAACCCCTGTCTTAGTAAGGGTCTTCATCACGTATATACATCATTTCCAATCTTACCCTCCTGCATCTCTTTGGTTTTGAGCTCAGAGAAGTAAGTTCTGAAGCCCACCAAGATTCTATCATTGACATCCTCCTGAGATGCTCCTTCCTCAGGGCCTGGATGCTGTGTGTGTGTGCACACCATCTCCCACATTCTGGAAGTGCTGCTCACGAGCTCTTTCTTTTCTCCTTACCCCATCCCCAAGGTCCTCTCTTGCATCTTCTCGTTGTCATTTACTTTGGGAGAGCTGACTGGGTAAGTGCAATCTGGAAGACCACAGGCTTAGCCAGGGTAACAGAGGTCCTAAGTAGAAGGAGTGAAAACACTCTGCTTTCTGACTCAGAGATTCCTGATTGCCTGCTCTGTTTTTTGATTCAATAATTCTCCATCTCTGTTAGTATATGTATAATTTTTTGTTGATTTT
Organism: Sciurus carolinensis; assembly: GCF_902686445.1. Classification (NCBI taxonomy): domain Eukaryota; kingdom Metazoa; phylum Chordata; class Mammalia; order Rodentia; family Sciuridae; genus Sciurus; species Sciurus carolinensis. The sequence goes on along the minus strand of NC_062217.1, from coordinate 16,113,294 downwards.
TTTTTTTAAATTCAGTTCATGTTTTTCCTGGGATGTGCTAATCTCTGGAAGACCTCCAAAGGTTTTTTAAAAAGCCAATAAAAGTGATATGAACTCTAATTACATCCCATTCATTGAGAATAAATGGAAAGTTAATTTAACTGCTGTTCACAATCTCTTTGACAGGTTTCCTCTAAAAAAAAAGACTATTTCTATAGTTAGCTGAGAAAACACAACAGGAGAAAAATTTTTGCTTTTGACTAAAACTCTTCCTGGAGAGTAATGTCACTAGGAAAATTTGTCCTTTTTTTTTTTTCTTTTTCTTTTCTGTCTTTTCTTTACCTTTTAACCAGGCTACTACTTTCAGGGTAAAATATCTGCAGAAAAATGGAAGTGTGATCAGAAAATAAAATGATTTCATTCAACAGATATTTACAAAAAACTATCATGCTGTCATTGATATTCAAAGAACACTAATGCCTGATCCCTAGGTGTTTATCTTCCCAACAGGGAAGGCAGGACTGTAAACTGTATAGTGCAGTAGAGTGTTTCAGGGAGCTTGCTGAGCAGGAGGGTGGAGGCACAGGAGGAGAAGGAAGATGTCTCTATGAAGACTGCCGAAGGAGGCTAGGCATGCTGTGGGATAGAAGGCTGCAGGAGCTTCATTGTACAGGATACTGTTTGGAAGACAAGGCAGAGCCACGGAGGGCTCTCCACTGATGAATTCCATGACCAGCTCTGCAGACTGTTCCTGGGCTCATCTAGTGTCAAACTGTATGTGAACACAGGCTCCTCGAGACATGTGTTCTTCAATTTGAGGCCTCACCATATGTTGGATCATGCTCTTCTGAGCTGATAAAGAGGTTGCTTAGTGGTGTCCATTTATATTTGATACCCTGCTTTGAAGACAGCAATTTGATCAACTGAATGCAGTATTTGAAGCCACAATAAATGTGTTTGGTCCTTAAGTAGATAATGAAAATGATAGGAAAAAAAAATCAATGAATGAAACCACTGTTTGGAGGCATCCTTGTTGTATTAAAATGTCAGGCGTTTGGAGTGAGCTGCATGCAGGGGAGCGACTGTTCATAAACGAGATAATGTGATAAATGGCCTTCTTCCCCCACAGCAATCAACGTTTATTTACCCTTAGCAGTTTTCTTAATTTTCTACCAGGCATACATTTCTCCTTTGAAATAGAATAATCTACTGGAAAGGAAGTTGATCAATGGGCAATTCTGAGTTGTTGTTTTTAAGTTAAAAAATCTACAAATTAGTAGGTATAAATCAGTAAGGTAGAAAACACATCTTTAATGTATGTAGCATTTGATTCAAAATCACAGACTTTGTGTATGTGTGTGTTGAGGTGTCTGTATGTGAGACAGCAAGTGAGCCCAGGATGCTTTTCTGTATTAGAGTAGTAGTTCTCAGTTTATCAAGCACCAGAATCACCAGTGGGCCTTATGAAAGAAAGCCCAGCTTGCTGAGCGCATCCCCAGTTTGTGCTTCGGCAGGTCTGGGCTGGGACCTGAGATGTGACATTTCTGTTAGATCCTGGAGATGTCAGTGATGCCCGTGTGGGAAGTACATCGTGATACTCACCATATTAGAAAGTTCTCAAACTCTTCTTCTACCAGGTAGTCACACTTCTCCTGCTGTCAGGCAGAGGAGGATCCATACAACCTGAATCTAAAATTCATCCCTCACTGGTGGATATAATATGTCTTGTCAATAGATGTAGATTTTGTTTATTTTTCATGAAAAATGAAAAATGTAGAGTGAGGAAGGATTGAAACAGTATCTAACTTACTCAGTTGTCTGTGGGGAAGATGGTGAAGCCCCAGCAGATAACTGACTTCATAAACGTCACATAGATCCTTCCTGGGGACTCCAGAACAAAATACATGTGTCTCTGGACAACAAGATCACACCATCTTTGCACTGTGCTACCTGGTTTTTGCAACTCTAATTCAAGAGTCATTTTTAAATTAATGAGTTAGAATTTAGGGTGCCTCATAAAAGTGAGACAATGGTTGGGGTGCATCTGACAAATTTTTTGCTCTGTTGGGAAGGAAAACTAGCTGCCATTTATTAAGTACCTACTAAATGTCTACTGCTAGACCTTACATGCATTGGTGCCATTTAATCTCTAACTAGCTCAGCACAGGTAATATCAGCCTCATTTTTCTGATGTGGAAACAGTCTCAGAGAGGTTGCATGACTTACTCCAAGTCATACAGCAGGGAAGAGGCATCCTGAGGACAAGTATAAATTGGAAACAATGGAGCCAGGCAATGGAGACTCAGAAGTCAGCCACCTCTCCCCAGAGGGAACTGAGAAAGGTATATGCATATGCCTGGATGAGGCAGCAGGCTCCACCCCTGTTACAGGGGTTTAAGGGAGGAACTTCGCCACTGGAATTGTGTTGCAAAGTCAGAGGCTGATCCACAGAAAGACCAGCTTGATGATCAGTGCACTGACTCTAGCCCCAGACCTGGCCTGTTCTCCTGGAGCCCGTCGGAGTAGCAGGTAGGGGTCAGGTAGTTCCAGGTGTTGGCACTACAGATGGCTACAGGCACCTATCTGGGCTTTGTCCCTGAATTTTGCTAGGTATCGAGCTGCACTTTGGTGCCTCTGTAAAAAGAACATTTTTATGTTCTGTTTTAAAACTGGAGATGATTACACCATTATGTGTTTCCTGAGAAGTTGGGCAAAAACAGTAGTTCGGTTATTCCAAAGCACTTTGGATAGGAAATAAGCTTTACTTATACTTACTATTCTGCCCATTATAATTTTTTAATCAGTCATAAAGATTGCCAGAACTTTCTTAAATAAAAAACATGAAAGTGAAATATACAAACCCATGCTTTTCATTTATGTTCTTTTGTTTTATCTTGTGATTTGGGGAGTTCACCACTACTTATTGGTCATTTTAAGATTTATCTGTTAAAATAATTTTACACTTAAATGTGTTTTTTCCTGAACAGGACCCACTCTTTGAAATCCAAAACTTTCGTCTACAAATTCTGTACTTTTGTATACACAATTACCAATCCAGGGTAAACCCTCATCTAATTGTTTCAACAATGAGAAAATGGAAGGTGAGGAGTTTATCAAAAAAGGTTTTTTTAGTAGGGATTTAAAAAAAAAAAAAAGAAATATATATATATATACACACATACAAACCTTCCCAGAAGAAAACTGGAAAGAGGGAAAGTATAGTCTAGCTCACAAATATAAGTATAGAAATACACTGTATACTCAGTAAGCTTTTAACCTGAGGTCATTTTATTAAGACAGGAGTCTACCAATCAGAGTTCAGTATGATTTTTCTTGCACAAACAAAAATAATGGCTATGATTTCTGCCTGCCTTTACCTTTTCTTCTTCTTCTTCTTCTTCTTCTTCTTCTTCTTCTTCTTCTTCTTTTTTAGTTTAATTTTGGTTTTGACACATAATGATCGTACAAAGTGAAATGAGAACTTAAAGATTCTGGTTCAGTAATAAGATCACAGATCCTTCCAAGTTCTATCCTCAGGGCTCCCCCACCGTCTGCCAATTTTGTGTCATTGTTTTAGCCTTACCAATATTTTTCAGCAACTCTATGTGACTCTGTCTTTCCAAAGAATTTAATCCTTTCTCTTTCTAAACTGATGTTTGGGGTCACTCTACAAATAACATAACCAAGTTCAGAGTCAAATGCAAGTGATTCTTTGCAAGCATGAGACTCACTACTCAGTTGTTGATGTGAATGGGGTGTTATCAGCCTCAAGTGGTCAAGGTGATATGGACAGTCTCACAGATACTTTAAAGAAAAAATGGAGAGAGTTAGTTAATCTGACAAGTTGGATATATTTATGTATGCAGATCTGTTTTTATGGAGTTCTATCTTTGGTAAAACATAATTTAGTAGAAAAAAAATATGTTCTCCTTTTTGACTGAGCTTTGGAAAAGCCAAGCTACTATTAGAATTATACCAGAGTCAAGATACTGCCCTCTACCTACACCCAAATAGTCTGCCAGAATCCTGCTAGAAACTGGACAGACAGCTACCTCTCTAGAATATCAGACTTATTCATATGGAAAATAAGAATTGAATCTTCACAAGAAACCAGCCTCCCTTTCCTATTGACTCAGTCTTATTCTGTTTGAGGGAAAATTCCAGATTCTCAGTATTTGCATTGGATCTTGGCAGTCGCCTTTATAAACCTGGTCTTGGAATAGCAGCCTAGAAGGATCCAGGAATCTATCTCTATTTATTTCAGAATAGAACTGAGAAGAGGCAAAGTCAGGAAGAAAGTTTCCAGTTTCTCTGCTTCAAGCAACATAAGTACTCTCCCTCGAAAGGCAATATGAGGCAGGATGAACACTTATAAGAAACTGAACAGGTGTGTTTGGGGCCATGAGTCACCCTCAGTACTAGAATTCTAACTTTGGAATTCTGTTTCCAAGCTCAATGGGCTTCACTCCTTATAAGTCAAGTTGATCAAACCAGAAATTACAGATTCAAATTTGTGGTACAGCTAAGCAAATGAAAACGACATGATCTGTCAGAAGGGAAGTGGCCACATAACTAGTTTTTCCAGCATAAAGTATTTATGAATTGTACTGGCATCTCAACTAAAATGATACTCCTTTAAAATCATGTTACTTATTTACAGAAGTTTTGCTCTAAGTTTTTTAGATTAATTCAAGACTAAGAATTGCTCTTAATATGAATTTATGTCTTCAACAAATGCTTACTAAACACCCACTACTGGTCTAGCATTATCCTGGGTGCTAGTTACAAGAGTGAACACAGCAGGAAAAGCCTTTATCCTCATGGAAATTTGGGTCTATAGGAAGAGAAAATCCAAAAGTAAGAAAACTTTATAGAAATACATAGACTGTTTATGTATGTCTGTCTAATAAGCTATAATATACATTATGAGATATATATATAAAACTATATATATACACACATATGTATATATATATCTGTGTGTGTATATATATATAGTTTTCAGAGAAAAACATGGTTAACTTATTTGTGCCTTACCTTGTAATACAGAATAAGAATCCCATCCATGAGGAATTCCTGGGTCCAGCCTTGACCAGGGTCTATGCCATTTAATGGGGCATATTACCTCTTCTGAGCTAAGTAATTGCTAGATCCACACTGGAAAGGAAGCCCCAGACTGTGTGAGTAGAGAAGTGATATACCAGCTAAGAGGGTGAGAAATAAATGCAAATTAATTCTCCACCCTCCCAGCAGCCACTGTTCCCACTTTCTTGTCCTCCTTCATCCCCCTGCCAGTTCTCAGAGAAAAAGGACAAATATCACAAATGCTGTTCACTTCATGTCACAGTGACCTAGAAAGGAGAATGTGCAGTAAGGCGTGGCAGTTCACTAATGATGCTGAGCCCAAAAACCAGGCAGTGACAAAAAGGACGGCAGTGTAATTGAGAGCCACTTTGAAAACCCCAGCCCGTTCCTCTTCTGCACCTCTTCCTGGGAGCTTGGGTCCCAGGGGTGGCCTGAAGCGTGACCGAAGCCTTGGGTCCTTTCCACATGGCTACTACCTTCATGTCAGGGAATAGAGGTTTTCATCACAATAAAAGGCTGTCTCAGTGGAATCAATCAGCCCAGCAGGCCTCAAGAGAGTTCTGTGGTATGAGTGGTCACTTCTTGGGACCAAAGTATTTATTAAAAACAAAGAAAACCATTTCAGTTACAAAGAAGCCAGCCTGCCATCTACAAGGTTTTTAGACAGGTGAACAGAAGGGAACAATGAGATGTTGTACTGTCCCACTCAGATCCATCTGTGGGGTTCAGGAGCATCTGTCCCTCATCCTGCAACTCCTCTGAGGAGGAGCTGCTCACTGCTGTCGCTTCCCAAGGGGACACTATATATGGGGAAGGACTTGCACTTCTCACCATCCCAGGGCTAGTGACTGACACAGGGTCAAAATCCTGTGCCATCCTGGCCTTCATTTTGAACCAGTTCTGTGCTCCAGAGCACCCCCAGTCATGAAACCCAACTGCTCCCCAACTGAGACCTCAACTCTGCTGAGTTGTTCATCTGTGCTCTGCTCTTTCCTGAACCGAGTCTCAGCCTCCACTCCTCAGCAACCTGTCCTAGGACAGGCACCCCATGCATCACCACCTACTGTACAGCCAGGGCCTCTGCTAAGCACTCTACCTGCGTGGCTCGTTTCATTCTGACTTGTTACTAGAGCCCCTTTATTGAAGGACATGAGACTCAGAGAGACAAAAGAGTTTTCCTCAAAGTCTCCCAGTCTGGTCACTTATAAATAGGGCCTGTCTGACCCCAAATGCATTCTTTCTCCCTCTCTCTCTCTCTCTCTCTCTCTCTCTCTCTGAGCATACAGTTGCTTTGTTCTCTTTCACTGAAAACAACAACAACAACAACAACAACAGTTTGCCAGTGCATAAAAAGCACCCCAAAGTTTCCTCCTCTACCCTTGCTATTAGAAGGGTCCTAATGTTTTTTGGCAAATGTTTCACTTCACATCACCCAGAAGCTTAGTCCTGTGGCTTCATCAAGAGACTCTTTCCCTAAAAACCTGGTAGAATCCAAGACACTTTGCTTACGTCAGTAAGCCAGGTGGTGAAGATGTTTTCTTCACTGTTCTTTTCTGCTGTGTGTAGGTGGTTTAATTGTGCTGAGCAGAATCTCTCTCTCTTGTGCACTAAATCAGCTAGGAGTATGGATAAGGAAGAGGAGGAGATGTGAGCTTAACAGGAGCAGAGGGCCCCTTAGCTGTTCTTTGAGGCAGGAGGAAGGCCGGTTCCTGTGTGTTTCACCTGCTCCTCAAACCTGACAGCTCACAGTGGGAGGTGAGGGCTTACCCTGACTGCTTACCTTCCCTGCCTCTGCTTATCATTTTACTGAACGTCATGAAAATCTCAAGGTGGCTGGAATTTGGGGGGAAGGTAATACAAAGTAGTAGCTTGTTTTAGTCAGCTTTTTCACTGCTGTGACCGAAAGACCCAAGAAGAACAATTTTAGAGGAGAAAAAGTTCATTCGGGGCTCTTGGTTCAGAGGTCTCAGTTGATAGAAGGCCAGCTCCATTCCTTGGGGTTTGAGGTGAGGCAGAACATCATGGCGGAAGGGTGTGGTAGAGCAATGCAGCTCAGGACATGATCAGGAAGCAGAGAGAGAGCTCTGCTCAACAAGGACAAAATATAAACCCAAAAGGCATATCCCCAGAGACCCATCTCCTGCAGCCACACCCACCTGCCTATAGTTAGTTATCACTCAGTCAATCCCTACTGGGGGATTAATACACTGATTAGGTTAAGGCTCTCATAACCCAATCATTTCACCTCTAATCCTTCTTGCATTATCTCACACATAACCTTTTGTGGGACACCTCACATCTAAACTATAACACAGATTGAGAATATAAGTAAATTAGTAAGAGATAATAAGAGTCTGAACACAAACGCCTCTAGCAATGTCAAGGAAAGAGTAAATTTTCCAGAAAAATAAAAAAATGTCAAAAGTATCCAAACTTACTAAAGTGTGCATCATTGTATGGAAATCTTTCTGTGATCTAATATGCCTTTCCATTAATTATATTCAAAAGGCAATTTTCCTTTTTCCTACAGAGACAATGTCAACATTATGATGATCTCATATGAGTTGTCTTTTGAAAATACAATGGCTTCCTCCGGGCTGCCGAGGCCTGTGATCTAATGCACACTAGGAGCCCAGTGTGCATTTCAGTTGTCATAGAGGAACACTCTTGCTGTCTCTTCTCACTGCTTGTCATTGGTTATCACATGGAAAGAGTCCTCCACTTTAAACTTGCCATAGCCAACAGGATAGACAAGCTTGCTGGGTAGTTCTTAGTTCTGCACACAGTGGAAAGCCACAACTCAGTCTTGACTTGCAGAACTGTCCCTGTGCCAGGTGGTTTGACCATACTGGTGCCTGCCTTATTTTAAACCATATTATGTACATGATTCCATTTAACATTCATTCTCTCCCCAATCTCAACCTCTCCCAGAGTCCTTCAAAGATCCCCCTAAGGGAAGTGTTGTCTTGAAAATGTCAATGTCATAAAAAAATTCTAGTGTCATCAAAACAGCCTGTTTGTTGTCCTAGATAAACAGGCTAAGGTATTGCTCCAGATGAAGAGAAACTGTGAACCCATGGCAATAAAATACTGGGCCCTGTGCTAAAGAAAATGCTACAAAGGATATGACTGGGTTAATTGCAAAGGGAGAATACCTCAGTAGGATAAAAGTATTGTAACAATGTTAAACTTACTAAGATTAGTGACTGCATTCTGGGTATGTAAGGGGCCACCTTATTCCTAGGAAATATATACTTATGCAATAAGAAATAGAAGACACAATATGTGCAACTTATTCTCAAATAGTATATGACATTTATTAGCATATAGATGTGAACATATGTATATTATTTTATGTATGTTTTCAAACGTTCTTTTCAAATAGTGTAAAAGGAATATATTGATATAAAAGTATTAATGTACATACAGCCTCTCTCACATACGGAGAAACTGCTAAAATAAATGAGGCAAAATGTTAACAATAGGCGATTCTGGATAAAGGTTGTACACTGTTCTTTGTATGATTCTTGCAACTTTTCTGTTAGCTTTTTATTATTCCCCAAAGACACAAACAAGAAAACTTCCCTTAAGATGCAACTATAAAAGATCTGATTTTATGTATGGCACATAGGAAGCCATCTCATTATTTGCGCATATATATGATATCACATTCATATTGTTGGACATGAGCATTCTACAAGAAATGAGCTGATGCTGGAAATGGAAAACCTAGATGGGCATTGCTTATTTTGAGATTAAACATAAACTTCCTTGATATTTCATGAGCACATTCTGACATTTTAAGGGAGTTTTGGCAACATGGACTTGGGGTTCAGGGATTACTGGCTTTACATGACCTGGGTTGGGTTTCATTTGGAGGCATTGGCAAGGTGTCAAATAAGTGGGGACCCAAGAAGACCTTCAGAGAGTGGAGATGACCAACTCATACTGCAGGGACTCAGCAGAGTGAGCAGTGGTTGTTAAAATGGCCACTTTTTCTTATATGTTATCATTTGGATAGAACTTAGATTAAAGCAGGCAACAAGAAACACCTTAAGTTGAAAAAAAAAAAAAAAAAGGAAAGAAAGAAACAGAAGCAATAGGAAACAAAGAAATGGAAATTTATCTTTCCATTTGTATAAATTCAGTCCTCCCAGCTCCAGCCTTTCCTGTCTCCTCTATTAATGACTGGGGCAGTGGAACTCCACACAGGGAGCTCCTTCTCAGAGTTGGAGATGTTGAATTAAGTCTCCAAGGAGAACTGGTGAAGGTAACAAATCGAGTGACCATGGAAGGCATTTGGGAACCAAACCCAGGTAATAGAAAAAGCATGCTCAATTTTTTCATATACAGAACAGAACCTTGTGTGCTAGATCCATATGAAAAACATCATCTTCTAACTTGACTGGGAAGACATCTAATTAGCACCAAAATGACATCTATCCTCCTATTCCATTTATCCTTCACGAGTCACAAGTTTACAGTTTTTATAAAAAACTTTCTTTGTAGGAAAATGCCTCATGGATCATCGACTCATTTATTTTACATAGCATTTCTTTATCCCAGCATGCTACAGTGTTTTATATAGAGGTTGCTTAAATCCACTGCTGAAATGCAGCCACCTCTGGGGTAAACAAAAATGTGTTAAGAGATAAATGGCCCCCACTACATGCTAGTTAATCTTTGGGGCAAATAATGGAACAATCTATAAAGTATGGAAGGATTTTGAGTAGTGGAACTTCGCTCTCCTGGCTGGCATTTTGCCACATGGTGAGGATAAAGCCTCTGGTCTTCTTGAAAGTGCCATGGGATCCATAATAGCCCCAAGCATTTGGCTCCTCGTTTTTATATGTCATCGGAAAGATGTAATGCCAAGAGTACAGCTGGGGTCTGGGTTTAGTGCTAGCTCCAGGGAAAGGGTACCACATAGTCAATCACTTCCCACATAAGCCAGATTCCCCCATAAAGATTAGTCAGTGTGCCAGTAAAATATGGGCTTGTGTTTCCCAGACTGTGAGGTGCTCAAGACAAGCTTGTGATGTTGAGATACGTGTGGGTGTGGCAGTATGTGTATGTACATTGCACAAGAAGAGCCTGCCTTAACCACTATGGGGTCCCAGTCAAAATCACCTCATAGGCCTGGATGATAAAGAGAGCCTGATGGGATGGTTCACAGCACCTCTGTGGGGGACTCAGTTTTCATTATCAGGGGTCAAAGCTGATTCCCAGTCCAAATTTGGGGGTCATGTCCATAGGAGAGACATTTGAGGAAGTGAGCTTCAGTATAGGACAGCAAGTTGCTGATTGCTGTGTTTCCAAACTGTGCCAGGTTAGTATGTTGACCAAGGGCACTTGTGTTATCCAAAAGTGAAGCCCTGATTCTTGGGATTATGGTGGTTTGGTCATCAGATCAGTGGGAAAACATTCTGAGGAATATGTTTGACCTCGTGAGAGTCTTCCTGTTGTGGGGGGTGCCTATTCTTCCACTCACCCGTTTTATTCAACTCTAAACCCATCATGACTTCAGTCTATTCTTTGTCACAATTAGAAAAGAAACCATAATTCGAAGGGTTTGTTAGCGGCTCTGCCACTGTTTTCTAATAGTTTGTATAGTTTCTAATGACCCGAGTGCCACACAGGAGGCCTTTGTAATGGAGCTGTGTCACCGCAGGAGCTGTGCAAAGTGAGTGTTACTTAATCACAGTCACCAAAGATGAAAAATGTAGTATTTCTTAAGGAAGCGGGTGAGGCTGTAATTTTAAAATGCCACTAATGTAATGTGGAGCGGGAGGAGGCTTCCATTTCTGGCCTCTCTTTTATCCTCTGGTTTGAATGCTTTTGGCAAAAATAAAAATTTCTAAATGGCATTTGTAATAACAGGACTTGAAGCAAAGGGAAACTTCTTGAGTGTGCTGGAGAATATGAAAGTACCAAGCATGTGGCACACCAGAAAGGGACACAGTGTTCGTTGGATTATAGGAGAAGCACCCCTATGCAAAATCACCACTACCTACTGCACTGGCCCAAATATTAAGAACAGAATTATTCACAAATGTTTATTCCAAACCAAAAGTGAGATAAAAAACATTGGTGTGACTATGATCATTTCTGTCGTCACACAATAAAGTCTTCAAATTCAGGGCCTTGACCTCTGTAATGGTTTTCAGTTGCTGACTCAAGTTTTGTCTGCATGTGGACACTCCTAGCTGCTCTTTATAGTTAGGTTGATCTATTGGCCATGTTCTGGATGTGAGTTTTAACGTGCACTCTATTCTCTGGTACATCACTTATGTATTATGCTGGGGTCCTGAATTGGCAACGGTCATAGTCATTGCGGAACTTGTGGTCTAGTGGGAAAAAGACACCGAGGATGGATGGCATGTGTTCATACTTGGTCATATGGGAAATATGGGGTAAACAGACACATATAAGGACCAGGTGCTAACCCAATTTTAGGATTGGGGAGTGTTAGATACAATTGCAAATAAAGGTAATGTGTATTTAAATATATAGGTATGCCTATGTACATGTATGTATGTATATATATATATATATATAATATAAATACATGCACATATTTATTCAGGTTGTCAGATTTAGGAAATAAAAGTATAGGATATCCAGTTAAATTTGAATTTCAGATAAATTACCAATTTTTTAGGCTAGGTATATGCTATGCGATATCCAGAACATAATTATACCAAAATAGTGTTGTTTATTGGAAATTCAAATTTAACAGAACATCCTATACTTTCCCCTGGCAACCCTAATGTGTGTGTGTGTGTGTGTGTGTGTGTGTGTGTGTATGTGTGTGTGTGTGCATATCTGAGTATATGTATGTGTGTATATGTGTGTTGTGTCTGTGTGTGTATCTCTATATTAGTTTATATACACTAAAAAGGACAATTCTAGAGAGAAGGGGTGAGAAGTAGAAAGCATATAGACATAAGACCTGTTGATGTGACCCTTAAAACCTTATTCTTTCCTTCTTTGACACTGTTTTCCCATATATGACTTTTCTGAACAGGGAGTGCTAAGTTCTACTGTCACCGTGTCCCAAAAAGGGCACCTGACCTGCAGTCCTCAGAGTTAAAACCTCCCAGGTCTCCTCAGCTTCCTTTTCTATTCCCCTAATAGTCCATTCTTAGGTGGAATGTGAATAAACCCTCTCTCTTCAGTCAACCCCTGTAAGAAGCCACTATGGGTGTAGACATTTCCTTGAGATTCCAATGACATCATTTTGATGAAAGGAGTAATTCAGTTCCACCTTGGAGAATCACAGGTGCTTACAGTTCTGAGACATACAGAAGTGTGTGTGTGATTTTCAACAATGAATTATTTTTTTCAAATCACATTCCATATCTAAACAAACAACTTTCCCTTCATAAGAGTCAGCCTATACATGTATGTCCACGTTATTGTTCTTGCTGACCTGGGGACAGCACCTTAATTCACAAATCCTCCACCTCCTCATCTCTGAAACATGCATGCTGATGTAACAGCCCATAGAAGTGTTCTGAGGATTAAGTGAGACAATGCAAAGAAAGAACTGAGTAGGAGTGAAAACTTGGTCCCTGCCACACGACTTTCATTGTCATAGGAACCTTCCACCATCTCAGAAGTCATTGCAGAATTTCTCAGAGTGCTGAGAAACATGGCAGAGTTCAAACCGTGGAACTCACTAAAGAAATGAATTTTGTAGGTGACTAAAGTTCAACTTTGGAAAAGCAAGGGGAGCCCATAGCAGCCATAGTTGAATGAAAACCTCACAGGAGTAAGTGTGGGCTTTTCTAAGACATAATCCAAAACTCAAATCCACTTCATGCTCAGAATGTTTGCTCAGGGTACCAGGAGCCTCTTGAGACTAGGAACAAATTTTTCTTCAATGCTGACATATTAAAATAGATATCCCCCAATGCTCTTTGTAGTCAAAAGATAGATAGCCTTTGAGACACTATGTCACTAGTGAAATAGATTTTGTCATTATCAGAGAAAAAGAGCCGAGCTGTATTCCATGCCACAATTAGCTAGAATAACCCTTTGAATTTTTTTACATTAGGGTTTGGAGCACAAGAACATAAGAGAGAGGATTTTTTTTTTCCTGACCAAGCATGGATTTTAAAAAATAAATAAATTTTATTTTGACTGCAGACAAATGGGCTGTACAATTAGTTTTCAAAGCCAGCTGCATTTTGAAAATCAACCATTCAAGTGTATGCTGTATAAAGATGTTATATTATACCTTTACTTCTTGTTCACTGTCATTTATCTGTGACTTCTGAGCAAGAAACCAGACTTGTAAAGGCTTTTCTATTGAAGTGTGTCCAAAAGCAACAAGAGAAAATGTCATCTTGAGACACTGGGTGGTTTTAGACACTCAACACTGACCCTTCACCTTTAAGGCTGTGTCTTGCCTCATATCTGCTTCTCCCCAGGACCACAGTAAACCTGTCAAGTCAGATTGCTGTTGGAGTTGGAACTAAGTGGAACAAGCTGAAGAATTTTACTCAAGTGATTAGTGGACTTCAAACTGCTTGTCAAAACCCCTTCTAGTTATAGCAGTTGGCTTAACCCTACCAGGTGTTTCTTAAACATGCCTTTATTTGGTTCATTTCCTATGTGTGCCTGTACCACCACAGGACTACATCTGAATGAAGAAGCAACTTCAGTTTCATGTTTGGAACATTAACCTGACTTAAATGAAAAGTAGGAAATTTATACTACTTAAAAAGGAGACATTGTTATTGACTGCCCTATGCTCATTTGTTGTGACTTTAGACACGTGTGTGATGAGATGTCTGGTAAATGATAGAATTTCCATATCTCTGATGGGATCAAAATAATTATGAGCTTATACTATTCTATAACTAATGATGTAGAGATTTGGGGGTTTAAACATTTTTATATCACTCCCTTTGGGTCCCAAAAGTATGAATCTACAGAGAGAAAAGAAATTGCTAATGATATTACTAGGACTGTAGGGAAGATGGAATGGGACGAAGGAGTAGAGATTTGGGGCCAGTTCCATAAAATACTGTCACCTTGGTACCTCTGATATCCCACCACTACTGAGGATCTTACACCCTCCAGACCTCAGTCAAAACCACCAATTTTGGTTTTTCCTCTTTTTTCTGCTAAATGTCATCAAGTTCTCAACTTAGGGTGACTTGATAACAATATTAGGCTTCTAGAGCTTCCATAATAAAATATCTCAGATTACATGGTATAAACAACAGAAATTTGTTTTCTTACAATTCTGGAAGACAGAAGCCCGAGATCAAGGTGGATTCTGTTTTTAGAGAGTGTTCTCCTCCTGACTCTCAGACAACTGACCTCTTACTGTGTCCTTGCAAGATCTTTGGTGTTTTCTCTTATATGTGCACCAGCCCTATTGGGTTAGGGTCCCACCCTGAAAACCCCATTTAACCTTAAATACCTCCCTAAAGGCCCTATCTCCAAATACTCACATTTAGAGCCTAGGGCTTCAACATATGAGTCATTAGATCCTTGATTCAATCCATAACCAACCTAAGAATAAAACAGAGCATCTGTTTTTGAAAAATTACTATTATGTACCCTTTACTCACCCTTGATAAATATACAGTTATAATCAAAATATTGAGTAGAATATTTTAACAAGGAATAGGAAATCTAGCCATAGTATAGGAAAGGCCCTATCCCTGAAGAACAAGTATTTATAGCTGATGTGAGGCATTTTTAACGTTGACCTGTTTCTAGAGTTTTGCTTTTTACGTAGATGACTATGCAGAGAAAATAATGTTTTTAGTTTAATTGTACCCTATAAAACACTAATCATTGTTCTATGGCATGGGATCTAGCACTGGTCAAATTCTATTTCCCAGAATATGATAAATATAAACAGCTGCTTCATCGGTTAAGTACTGTTTTTTTCTAGCACCATGGTTAAGAAAGAATCCCATTCTAGATTTAACAGCTTAGACTCACAATCTGTAATGGTAGTCACTGGTCATATAGAATGAAAAGGTGATGGATTGAAAGGTGAGGAGAAGCAGATCAAGTCCTGCTGCTGGACTGAGGAGCAGGTGAAAGACCCCATTCAGCCTTTCTGACCCTTACTTTCCCTTTTTATTGGGCTAAATGATCTTTAAGGGTCATTATGGAAATAGCATTCTTTCATTCTAAGACATAGAGTAGGATAATGACTTGGTAACATTAGGGAACAGATATCACTTGGGGAAAAAGTAATGGAAATAAGCTAAAAATTCAAGTGATCTGAAAGGGAAACAATCTTTGGATTATAGGATTTGGGACAAACCTCCCACATAAAATCTTATAAGCTAGATCTTGGAGACATTGTGTATAAAGAAAAACCCAAGGCTGAGTCCATCCTGGCAGAGGAAATGAACTTGGTGACCCCAGGTAGCCTTTTCTTCCATCCCTAATTGCAATGCGAGCGTCTTTGGCAGACGCCTTCAGGAAAGAGTGCCATCGAGCCGCCTTCTGAACAGCACACCATAGCACGCTTTTCATAGGAGGTTTCACTCTCTCACTGTGTCAAGTTGCACAGATTAAGTGTAAGGCCACGGTGATACTGTGATTGTTTGTTCAACCCCCTGCTGGAGCTGGGATTCACACCCCCGAAGCTGTGGTACTTGAGTGAATTCAGATGAAATCTTTGTTCTCACTCTGTCCTCTGGCACAGCTGCCTTAAAAACCACCAACCAACAGATGGAGGACTTCTCCAGATAATGGTCCACAGGAAATTACTTTCCTACATCAAAAGGGTAGTAGATTCAACCCACCGGAAGAAGTTGAGGGCAGTGACATGTTAGGCTGGCACAGTAATCTCATTGTGATATGCTGGCTACATTAGGCCTTTGAGGACAAGTGCATTGGCAATATCCTCATCTGTCTCAGTGAGAAGCTTCATCAGCTAACACATTAGTCGAAATCTGCCAGGGATAAGGTGCCTTCAGTCATTATTATTGGATCAGCTCAGTGTGGAATTACATGGCAGGTTGATAAGAGGAAGCTGAGGGTTCAGATCCTCTCTCTCTGATTCAGTCACACAATCCCCATGAGCTTCGGTTTCCTCATCTGTAAATTTGGAACATATGACCCCTGCCACAGAATGATGGTGAAGTTTCCTGGAGGCACGGTGGCATGATGCCTTGTGTGAATCCTGTTAGACCACAAGTTAGCTGGATGACTGTGCTGTGATTTCCTTATCTGTAAAATGGGGATGATAAAAAGGATTATTTTTATTTAGGTTTTGAGAATTAAAGTGCTCAGTTCATGGCAAGCACTCAGTATATACTACCTCTTTTTGGTCTGCAGAATGTACCTATACCTAGTAGTTGCTCAGTAAATTTTCCCTTCCTCCTCCTTTTTTCTTCTCCAATTTCCCTCCTTGAGCACACACAAGAACTGGAAGATGAAGTTTCTGTTAAGAATGTCCTACCTGTTTCCAGGAGTCTTCCTCAGAACCTCAGAACACACCTTAGGAAATACTCTCTAAGAACTGTAATATCCAGGAGAGCTAACCTATAGGAAAAGAACTTCCAAAGTAGTATTTTTGTTTTTTAATCTGGATTGAATTTGGGGCATATTACCACTAAGTTACATCCCCAGTCCTTTTCTTCCCCCTGGGTCAGGGTCTTGCTAAATTACCCAGGTTGGCCTCAAACTTGCAGTACTTAATGCCTCAGCCTCCTGAGTCACTGAGCTTACAAGTGAGTGCCACCACACCCGGCTAGTAGTACTTTAAATATATAAACTTGCCAAACTCAATGGCTTTGGGCAAATCCCTTACTCTCTCTGTTCTTTACAGGCTACACTGTAAAATGAGGAATTGGATTATATTATATCTGGAATCTCTTTCAACCACAGTAACACATGAGTCTGTCATTATCGCTGGGTACCAATATGTGCCCAAGGCCATTAACTCGCTGGTAAAAATATAGCACTGGGACCAAAGTTAGGATCACATTGTAAGCCCAGCCAAATGACTCATATTCGTAAACTCTGGGTCCTGCATGGAACAGATGAGGATATGTAACAATGGATTATTTTTAAACATGTTGGCAACTCAAGAGTCTCTATTCTACCAACCATGGGTGTGTAGCTTCATTTTCAACATATGTAGGAGAGTAAATCCACATATTATTGAGCAGACGGTGTTAAGAGAAGATGTTTGGAATGATCCTTTCTGTGTTCTTAATATTTGGCTCAACTTGGGGAAGTCTATTTAGTGGTATTTTATTCCAAGTAACACTGCAGTGATAGAGAATAGAAAGACCTAAGCAACATGGCAGGAGGGCAAGAGAGAGACTTTAAGTAGAGGATATGACAGTTTACAGGCTTGGAAAAAATTAACACAACAGAGTTGGCAGATTTGAGAGTGTCCTAGAGAGTTTTTTTTTTTCTTTTGCCTAGATTCTGGAGATTATTTGCATTGACTGGCATTGAAGAATAAGGTGAAATGGTTTTGGAGGTATTTATTATGTAAATGACAAGTGCCAAAATCATCTCCATGACCCCATTTGGTCTAAAGCTTCTGGTGGAGGTGCTGGAGGAGAGTTGGGGCCACAGGAGATGAACAGGGCCTGGAGAAACCTGGGAACTGCTGATGGCAGGAAAGAGTGCAAGAAGCAGCAGCACCTGACAATTGACTGATTCTATTACAGGACCTAACAAAGTGATTAACATCACATAAATTAAGGTGCTCCTCGGAAAAGTGCGACATTATCAAGGGCTGTCAGTGAGGGTGCATTAAGTTAGCATAGAGAAATAGGCCCCTCATGGCTCACTTCCTCAGGCAAGGTGTTCTGGCTCTGGGCTTAGCGATCAGGTACAATTTGATCCCCAGGCTGCACACAGGACAGAGATATCAAGAAGTCAGGGGTCTGACAGTGATGCATTAGGCCATGGGATGCTGAGGCTGATTATGATGCAGGTGACAGAAATGAATTACCTCCTGAATATGCTGAAATGGGCACTGCAGGAGGAGACAGCCAGAGCTCTCAGGATGTCAGCAATGAAAAACAGGAAGTCAACTCCTGACCGTATGTGCCTGACATCAGGATGCTTCATGTTGGAGGGCACTTTCCAGTCCTGGCCACTGTTTTGCAGAAAATAAACACAACTACAACAAAATCTTAGTATCCTTGGGAGAGACAACATATGTACTGCCTCTTCTCACTTTTCAGATCCTATTATGTATTAATATGATAAACTTACCAAATGTATTTCCTGATCACCGTCTTACTTGCATTTGGAAGCATGTAAGAAATATCAACTGTCAATGCAATCATGATCAGAATGGCAAGATGACAAAGACTAAAGAGGGCAAAACTCTGGCACTCCAGTGAATAGTGGGCTCTAAAGCAGTTAAAAATAGTTTCACCACTCCCCTGACACTTATATATTGCTGTGTGGCTCTAGGTGTTTTCAAATTAATTAATGTCCTCTCCTTATTCCTCCTTTGGATTGTAAATTCCTTCAAAACAGGGACTGTCACTTAAAATTATTGGTCAATTCTGGGTGTTTCCACCTCATGGTCCTTTGCATACTTTGGCACACCAAGAGCTCAGTGAAATAATATTAACTTCACTAAATGAAAAGATATGCCAGTTTTCTCAGGTGCAGGAGAAGGCCTGGGTTGCATAGACAAGACAATGACCATGAGAAAGACCGGCCTCCATTACAAGGGGTGAGGGGACAGAGTCAACTGCTCTGTTACTCTTCAAAGGATGGTGTTGAGGAAGGCGAAGTAACCCAGCCCCAGAGTAAGTGAGAGGAAGAGCTGGCAAGGCTGTAAGGGAGAGCCCCAGAGGAAGGTCTCTGAGAACTTGGGTCCCTTTCTAATACCAACAGACATCAAAATAGGACTTTCCATGACAGGTAGAAGATAATGCTGTTTTCAACACCTTACAGGAGGATAGCATTTTTAAAACTCACCAAATTCCTTGATCAGACAGCCTCAGGTTATTTTTTGTGAGCTCTTACCATTTCAAATGCCCTGAATATGATAGATTAAGTGGATTTTGTACATGTATAAATATAGGGCTCATTTCAAAGTCTATGTGTATAGTACTGCAATTTATTTTGTTTTCTTTTATAAAAAACAAATTCAGTTTTACTATGCCCTGTTTCTTCTATAAAATAAAAGAAAATAACAATGAGCATTCAAAAGAGAAGTGTGTATGCACAATGATTGTGAGTACAATCTCTGAAAGGATGCATTTATATTGGTTTTGGAAAGAAATGAGAAGCTTTACACAATTACATTATCCCAAATTATTACTTCCTGTTTTTTTTTTCCCAGACTTTGTAAAAAATAAATGATGTGTCATTTTTAATCTCCTTTGTCCTTAGATTCACCATAATAAATATTAAGGTAGTACATTTATTATAGTGCTTTTCACTTGAAAGACAACACCCATTAATTCTAAACCTTGTGCTCACAGTTGCTTCAACACAGCATTAGAATATTGCTGTCTCAATTCTAAATTATTTTTATGCAGAGTAGATCAGGACTAGGTAGGCTACCACCACAATCACTTTCAATCTCAGGACTGCTACTTTTCTTTACTTCTGGAAAATTCTCAACTGCTACCTCCTTAATTTTTTCTCTGCTATCATCTCCATTTTCCTTCTGGGAATACTACCAAATGCATATTGGAGCTCCTCAAAGCACACTCTGTGTCTTCTAATATTCTTTTATATTTTTTGACCACTTATTTTTTCCTTTTAAAATATTTTTTTTCTGTCACTGCTCTTTTTGGAACCAAAAAAGGAGTATATGAATGTGAATCCACTCGACCCTTTTCATAAGGGTCTCCGCAAAACTACTGTGTTTATCTGCAGCATGCATTCAAACATACAACTCAGAATGTATATCAAATAAATTTACATTGACCAAGGCACTGAAGAAAACAATTGCTTTAGGTTTTCTTTTTTTTTTTTTCCCTAAAATGGAGTCAGTTTAAGTAACATCTCAAATATAAAAGAAGACAGGAAAACAAGAGGTAAAATCCAGACAAATCCTTCTCTATACAAAATTCCAGCCTTCCATAATACATAAATACTTTGAGCTGATAAACAAAAGGTTAGCTACTCCGTTTAAACCAAAAACAAATATGTATGAAAATGTACCTAAATCCTCCAAGAATCAGGGCAGTGCCTGATTCTGCAGAATGTGTATTCCGCACAATGAGAAACAAATATATTCTCCCAATTTTGGTGCTTTAAGGTGTGACTCCTTTAGAATGCCAGCTAAAAGCCTGCAAAAATGCAGCAACAGAACACATAACCCAATAAACCATTTCTCTGTATGCCACATACTTAAATAATCCACTTTGAAGTGGGGTTGGATCTTTGGTAATAAAAGCACAGAGATTTTTCTCTCATCACTACTGTAATTAGTTCAGGCTTACCTTTATTTAGAGCACTGTGGAATATCACTATCACCTGTAATAGTTACAGAATACTTTCCATAGACTCAGATCTATAAAAAGCTTAAGGTTTGTGATTTATTTTTCAATACGAATTCAGGCAATTTATTCAAAGCTATTAGCTCAGTTTTGAGAGTCTTGTTCCTTTTCTTAGCTGGTTGAATCACATGAGCAGTTTGGGAGAGAGAAGGTTTTATAAATTCTGTCAACTAGAATAAATGATGTTCTAGTTTTATACCCTCTACTTGTGTAATGTAAACCCCATCAGGTCTCACACAAGCCAGTCTGTCCCATCTGGCTCTATATTCTCAATTCGTATATTCAGTGAACATTTCTTTTATGAATATTAATTTGTTATAAAATATTTCTCTCAATTTATGAAGTACAACATGATATAATAAACCAAAGACCCAAAAGTAAGTAAATCAAAGTTTCAACCCTGACATAGTTTCAGTTCAATATCCTCAACTCTGAGTCAGGTATAACAATCTTTTTTTGCGAGAGGAATGAAATATTTAGTCACCATGAATAATACAAAGACAAGTCTAATGTCATATGAAAACATTCTATTGTGCTACCCGTATCTGTTACCTGTAAAACTGTGTGCTCTTTTATCTGCGTTTCTTTTTCTCTTTCAAGCTTCCCTTTGGTTCTATAATTTGACCAACATAGTTTCTTCGTCACTGCTAATCAGATTCCAACAAACAGGAGTACTGAAAAGTCAAGGGACGTGGGGCTGGACTCTAGGTCCCCAGGTATGTGTTCTCATATTTGTGAACATCTGGCCCATCTCAACATAGCAAATCTCGAATGGTTACTCTGCTCCTTGCCTGTTTTTGCATCCAATAGCAATGTTAGTCAATTTAGTACTTGTCTACTTATTTGATGTCCATCTTGTGTAAGAAAATAAGAAACTGAAAGATAGAACTGCCTGTTTGTTGAGTAAGCTTTCCTGCATCCAACTAAAGCAGGTAAGGAATCCTAGAATATTTTCCAAGCTCCCTTTCCTTTTCTTGCCAAAGCATAACTAACAGCCTGGCAAAATCTGTGTCCTGCAGCACACACAGATGCACCTGGACACATTTTAATCTACTTCACAAGGAATTCATGACTGTTCTTTCAGACAGCATCTACTCAGTTTCCTCTTACATTTGCCATTTAGCTTTCTGTGCTTTGTGACTTCCTTTTGCTCTCTGAGACCAGGGATAATGAAGTCATTGAAATGCTAACAGAATTTCAGGTCCCTAAGTGAAAAGACTAAGAGTTGTATGTAGTCCTGGTTCTCACTGGGGGTGACTTTGACCCCAGGGTCATCTCCATTACCCGGAGACCTCACTCACCATCTGATGATCAGGTTTGGGGGGTGGGGGTTGCTGCTGACTTCTACTAGTTAGAGACCAGAAATGCTACTGAACACCCAAGACAGAGAACAGAACAAAGAATTATCTTGCCCCCAGATTTCATAGCGTTACTTAAGGACCTCTTATAATCTGAGTCTCAAGCTTCTTAAGGCTCCCTAGGAACTTGTATTTCTAAAATAAGGGAAAACAAATCCTAGAAATAGAAAAGGCTGATCAGGAAAATGAGGCTCGGACATGCTTTTTTACAAGAGGAAATAGAATTTCTCATTCGTTCTTCTTTTGTTCTTGTCTGTATTGCTTTCTCTCTCTCTCATCTCTCTCTCTCTCACATTTGATATGAAAAATGTGTTCCACATTCACACTACATGCTGTAGAACAAATTATTTAATAACAGGAAAGCAGTCATCTTTAGCAGTGTTCCTTTAATTTTCTAGTAAGTTTATTTTTATTTTCCGTAATTTTTTTTTTTATTTTTCGTAATTCATGATATTTGATATGTCAAGGTCTTGCGAATCCTGTACAGACTGCCCATTCCAGGCCCAGCTAATTCCTAAAGATAACAAGCGATTTGCCTGGGAGCATGCCATTAGTAGGTGAATCAACCGAACCAGAGCCTGTCTCCACCAAATTCTCACCTGCCATGTTAGAATTCTCCTATCCTAAATCATTTCAGGACCAGGCACAGAGACACTCCTAGAATCCAGAGCCCTAAGAAATTATCCAAATTATCTAATCCTAAAATTGCTTAGCATACCTTCCATAATTTGCCCATTCTTTTCCAAAAAAACCACAATAAAGGTGATTTTTAAAATTTTTTATTTGTTCTTCTTAAACATGACAGTAGAATGTATTTTGACATGTCATACATACATGGAGTTTAATTCCCATTTTTGTGGTTGTACATGATACGGAGTTACACTGGTTGTGTATCCATCTATGAACATAGGAATGTTATATCTGATTCATTCCGTCTTGCCCATTCCCATACCCCTCCCTTCCCCCACTCTCCCTTGTCCCCTCTAACCCCTTCCCGGGCCTATTGTGAGTCAGCATCCGCATATCAGAGAGAACATTTGGCCTTCAGTTTTTTGGGATTGGCTTTACAATAAAGTTTCTCGCCCATGCTGTCTCCTTACCCCTTCTCCCTTCCATGTGGCCCTGAGCATCACCATGTGGCCCTGCATGGTGGCAGTGCCTTGTTTCTAGGGATCTATAAGAATATACTACTTCTTTAACGGCAATTATTTTCTTGTCCATAATTCCAGCCATTTCTGATTAAAACAAATCCTGGTTATATTTTAAAGCAGTTAATAACTTTGGAGATTAAAATGAGAGGAAATCTTTTAAAAATAATTTTACTTGTATACACAATACCTTTATTTATTAATTTTTATGAGGTTCTGAAGGTCAAACTCAGTGCCTCACATGTGCTAGAAAAGTGCTCTACCACTGAGCCACAACACCAGCTCCAAAATGAGAGGAAATCTTTTAACATTCACATATTTCTAATCCTCCCTGCAGCCCTATGAAGTAAAGGTAATCATTCACATTTTATAAGCAAAGAAACTGAGGTTCATAAACTATTGGGTTACTTGTCTCAGGGTATATAACTGGCAAATGATTCAAAGTTCAGATTGTTGGACTCCCAGATATAGTCAGCTCCTTATGGGATTATGACAAATGACATTTGGCATACTTAGAAGGCAATACATATGGCCTCAAAAGAATAGAGCCTATGTGCTCCCTAATTAAATATTGTGAATTTTCTAGAATAAGTACTCTTTCTTCTGCTCGGGAGATGACCATCCACCATGCATAGTTACAGAATGCCTGTTGTAGAAGTGTTTCTGATAGCAGAGAAAGAACACAAGACTGAGAATTTGTTGGGGTGAGTTGGAGTTCCCATTTACCCAGCCATCTCCTGTGCTCCTGGGCGCTTCCACATGCTGTTCTGTGGTTTATCATTTGAATGATCACATCTGAGTCCAACTGTCTCTATCTCTGTGACCTGAGGTATTAGGAAACATGAATTTATGACCTGTCTTTCCAACTCACAGACATTAGTAAGCTTTTGCATGTTGCATTGTTTTCTCTGGCCAGTAATCTGAAGATATTAATTGAATGAATTTCATCATTCAGTAAGTATTTATTGAGAAACTTCTTTTTCCAGGTTAACTAGCATGAGAAAGACATAATTTCTTCCTAGACAAATAAATTTAGTTATTTTCATGAAAGACTGTGATGCACTTTTTATTAAATGTGACTTTGAGTAAATTATTTAAAATCGTGAAACCTCAGCTTCCTCATCTCTGAAATGGACACAGTAGGTACCACCTCAGAGTATTGCTGGACAGCTAAGTAAGATAATGGATTTAAAGAGGCCCTTGGCATATCAATTAGCTCTTATTGCAGGGAACAGAAAGAGGAATGACTGACTGCCAAAATTACATAGGAAAAGCTTTTGAAAAGAGATATTTGACATACATCTTAAAAAATGAATAGAAATTCAAGATGGGAAAGAGTCCCACCCAGGAAGAACTGCGTCTCAAAGCATGGGAGGTGGCTGGACAGAGACCAGAGCACAGGTTTTCTTTCCCTTGTTCTGCTTTTTCTCAGTTAAGAAGTTACTTTTGGTTGCTTTTAATTAGGGTAATATTTTTACAAAGAAGTAATATGTATCATTTGTACTTAATTTGTATGTTGTTGGTACATTGGCATATCACAATGTGATATTTTATTTTCCCCTTCTGCATGCTATGCTTGTCGGATATCCCAAGACAAATGAATTTCTTTAGTTTTCCCTGCTCTCTGCAAATGACGTTTTCTTAATCTCATTTGTTCTCTTCCTTCTCAAGAAGGAAGAAAAAGCAATCCTAGGACTCCTATTGGGCCGTAATATACGCTCTGGTGTCATGGCGGCCCCACTGTTTGGTGTGGTTGTTGGAATGAGCATTGGTTAGGCAGCCTTTCTAACAGTTCCCTGGAGCTATTTGTGGAAAAGCTTATGTAATAAATACATAATTATGAACTTGTTAAAAGAGACATTATTTACTCATTTGTCCAACGCGGCTCCTTTCAGTCTACCCCGTAAGTAAATCTATATTTAGTCAGTGTCATATCGATCTGCAACCAGAGTCCTCTTTAATGTTCCTACAGAAATACACCATTTAAAAAAAAAAAAAAAAAAAAAAACCTTGATAAGAAAATTCACTGCAGGGTTCATCTCATTTGAAAACAGTGAAAGAAAAAAAAATAGTGCCTTGTATTCCATTGTCATGTCTTGCTTTAAAATAATTCCAGAAAAAATGAACTCTATTTAATAGCCCGTTTTGATAGTAACATTATACAGAATCTCAAGTTTTTATAAATATGGTGCATTTTATGAAATTGAGTATTAGGAAAATTTATAACACAAGACTATATGATTGTTGGATCTATGTGGCCTATGTTCATTTTACTTTTTTCTGTTTTTCTCATGTTTACAATTTTTGATAACAAGTTTTATCAAAAACTTTTGATAAAAAGTTTCACATTTTAAACTGGTTCCTCAACACTGCCTATAATTTATTTAAATACTAGAGAATTTAAGATACAGAACACATCATATCTACATGGAACTACCAGAGGACAGGAGGCAGAAGTCACAGTAAACTCAAATTTGTTTAGAACATTAGAGTTGTGCGCTTTGAGAGGAGAAATTATTTCGTGACCACCATTAGTACAAAGCCAAGTTTTTATCTTTGTGTGTAAAGTCATGCTGAGAAATTACTTTAGTAATTAGAGAAAATAAAAACATTACGAATAAGCTTTTATTTATTTGGTACTTCAACTCTAGATACCTTAGCCTATGTGGAAATCTCCAACTACAAACAGGCATAAAACAAATCCTGTATTATAGAGTGTTGTACAGTTCATTACTGTTTTATTCACAGTGTGAGAAATTTCTAAGGGAGTACGTGAGCTTGCGCTTATAAATCAGAAAGCTTCAGTTAGTTTGTTGACTCTAGGAAGAACCCACTTTCAATTGGTGTGTGAGTGTGGGTTTATTGTCTCTGAAACAGATGATATCAGTACAGACCCTGAGTGTGGTGAAAATATGAACGATGGCCACTTGCCTTTCTATCTTGTACAGATATTAAAACTATCATTTGGCTCTTGGGTTTGGTTGGAAGGCGTGGGGAGGGAGAGTCGGCTCTTTTCTGCATAGCCTGGAAATATTAGTAACCCTGCTGCCTCTGTGCCCCAAATGATACTGTAGTTTCCTGAAATAACAAGTGAATCATTGGGAAAAGCTTATTCATACAGCAAGAAACTGATTAGACTGTTTATTAGACATAATAGCCAAGATTAAGCACATGAAGAATCAGGAACTACTGACTTCTCAACCTTGAATTCCTTCAAAATGACTCACCAATACCAGAACTTAAAGAAAAAGTTCAGTTGCCTTTTACCTCATTGCCTTAGAGGCAAGAGTTATTTTTGACAATATAAGTAATAAAAATTAAGTCTACTTAAGGAGTATATTTATGTTTGGAGTGGGAGGGTAACAGGAGTCATTTGCAGGGAACAGGTTGAAGAGAAGAAGCCCAGTGTGCTAATGACAGCCCCTGGGCCTGCTTAGGCACCACCCTGAGCATCAATAACCAGTCCAAGTAATTGACATCGTTACCAATTTACAGACGAGGGAACTGAACACCAGAAAGTTTAAATGACTTGTCCAAAGTTAAAGAGTTAGTAACTAGTGGAGCCAGTATTCTTCTTAAGGCTTTGGCTTAAAGACCAGAAGCTCAGTATCAGTCATTTTCATGGCCCTATTATATAAAAACAGAGCTCTCGCAAAAGCCTATGCAATTTCCAGGGAGCAATTTACAAAGGGGAGAAGAGTCTAGCCCACCATGACACATCATTCTGCATGACACTGGATGTGTGAGAAAACTGTCAATATGTTTTTTTCTATTTTACACCTAATAGATGTGCACAAAGTCTTGGTTAAGGGGGGCTAATTAACCATGTCTTGAAGTGAACGTTAAATTCTCCCCTAAACACACCTGTCGTCTCCAAAATCAATGAGGACCTTATTAACACCCTCTTTTATATCCAATTTGGTAACCTGGGAAAATAGGTTCTGCCTCTTGACAAGACACTGTAGGAAACCCATTTTCCTATTTAAAGAACATTAACATTCAATGCCACAGACTTGTTAGTCTCACACAGAGATGGACCAACAAATCGGCCTCTCCCCATCTCCCCTTTTTAATATCTCAGGCTTTATTTCAAACAAGTCGTAATTTCTTTTCTTTTATCAATATGTAGGCATCACTGGGCCTTTTGGAAGTAGTTGCTGACAGACAAAGTAATCAACTCCAAGTCCAGAGCGCTTTAGTCTTTGGTGAACTGTTCATGGTATGAGAACCTAGGAGAGTCGCTTCTGCCTTTATAGCTCATGCATTCCCAGGCTGGGGTCTGTATGTGCTACTTGTCACACACCAATATTATCATTGCTGATTATGTGAAGTCATTGGGTTTCCCAGATCTTTTAGGTACCAGCTGAAGGATATGAAATCACTGGAGACATGTAGCACATAGAATTATTAGGCACCTAAAACTGTTTAAAGGCACAAGGAAAAATAATATTGTTCTATTTGCACTTAACTATTCAAAATGCATGTGCCACTTATCACCCATATTATCTTACCTCACACGATGGTGTCAGGAAAATTTATATGAAGCCCTTAACTTATCATAAGCTAGCACATTTGGAGGAAGTACATACTGATGGCTTGGTATACAGTCTCAATGAGTGTTCAGGTACACCTGATAAAATATGTGCTGTCATTGTCTCCATTTGTGAGGTGGGGAAATCATGGCACAGAATTATTATCATTTAGGTCAAAGTTCAGACATTAAGTGCTGAGTCAGAGTTTAAGTCTGTGCCCTTAAATTCCTTTTTTCTAACTTAAGGTTTTGTTCTCTAGAAGAATGCACAATAACTAAGTCAGTACAATAACAAAAATAACAGTTTTTATAAGTATGACCATTCTCAATTAGGCAATATGAACAATGTCTTATAAATTATTAAAGAAAACATCAGTTAGCTTTTGTTGCACAATGAAGTATCCCAAACTAAGTGGTTTAATGAAAAGCTAGACATTTACTTAGTCATGATCTTGTAGGTCATCTCTTCCGGCTGGAATCAGCTGGCACTTTTTCTGGTCTCCCTTGGGCTCTCTCAGGCTTCTGTGGTTAGCACTTGGGATGGCAGAGGGCTAACTGGTCTAGGATGGTCTCATCTGCCATGACACGTCCCTGTTCCCCATAGAGGCTTAGTCAAGGCAAATTCACCTGGCAGAAGCAAGGTTAGATTCAGCAGATGCTACACAAGTGTCTTAAGATCTGTGTTTAGAATTCAATGATATCACTCCGGCTATTTTCTATGACTAAAGCAAGTTATAGGACTATCCTAGGCTCCAGAGGCAAGAAACTGCATTGCATGGGGTGCATGCCCGTAATCAGCTACTCTGGAAGGTTAAATCAGGAGGATCACAAGTTTGTCACCAGCAGCAGCTTAGTAAGATCCTATTTTAAAAAAAGAAAGAACTGGGGATGTAGTTCAATGGTAGAGTGCCCCTGGGTTCCATCCCGGTACTTCCAAAAAAAAGAGAAAGTCTAGAAATAGCCTTTATTTCTTGATAGGACATGCTACAAATTGCAAGAAATATAATACATGAAAGAACAAAAGCCATTTTTGTCACAATGAATACTCACAAACTCATACTCAACCTTACCTGTTAAATATTTTTAAAGAATGATATGGCAATATACATTTTATGAATATCTATTTTGTTCTGTTCACAGGGGTTAGGACAGTTCATTAAGTATTCTTTTACTGCATGCAGATCTATTATCCAAAAAGCCAAAAGTATTGTCAGCCTCTCAGGATTTGAGTTTGGGACTGAAGTTTATCAAACTGTGATTAAAGATAATCCTGAAATAATAGTTATTTCATATTTGATTTACATTTCTCCATAAGGTTACCTCAGGCATTATCACTGTGAAACCAAATGTAATAGAATTTCAGGTTTTCTATTCCAAATGGCTTGTGACTTTTGGGAGAATTCCCCTGCACAAGTACATTCTCTTACCTCGGAACGTTCCTTCTTCTGTGAGTTTGTCCTAATTGGGCCAGTCACTGTATTAACATTAATTAGCAAATTCATCTTTCAGTTTCTCTCCCATGGGGGACAGATTCAGTCAGGGTTGGGTAGGTAGGGAATTTAATTAATCTATCAACAAGCTGAATCTCTCATATTCTCTCTCTCTCTCTTTCTCTCTCATTCTCTTTTGCAGTGAATATTAAAAGTTTTATTCGAACTGACTTACCAAAAGAGGTTTTTTTTGTTTTTTTTTTTTTATTTTTATTTTTTTCTCCTCTAGGGTGTGGAGGACAGTCCCACAGGAAAATCTCTTTTTTTTTTTTTTTTTAATTGTTCTTTTTGGGTATACATGACAGTAGAGCATTTTGATATATTATACCAGAGTTTTTTACTAGGAAGACAAAGAACCAAGCTATGATGCTCTCCCCAAAGCACTATACATCATAAAATACAGCATCCATATTCCTTTTCCTTTTGGGTAATTTTCAAGTAGGCCCCCCTTACTTTTCTGAATTGAAATTGTGGGGTGGATTCCCAAGACCTGACCTTCCTATTCAGGGCCAGCACTGTTTTATAGTAAATGCATCAGAATTTGGATACATAAGCTCCTAGTGCTTGTGGCTTAAGGCTTACCTCAGATGCAATTAATGCTTGCATTCTTTATGTGCCCTATGCCAGTCTTGTTTGCCTAAGGAATTTATTGAAATAGATACATTTAATCAAACTCTTTTCAGTACTTAGGCAAAGATGCAATAAGGTGTGACATTCTATTTAAAGAAGTTTTTCTGGATAATAATTTTTTTTTTCTCCAATCTGGTTCCCTGTCTTGAAGATGTGTAGAATTTCAGAGTAAAGACTATCTGTCAAACATTCCTTCAACTTCTGCTTCTACAGTTGCACACATGCTTGCTCGTGCACATACACACACACACACACACACACACACCCAGGCAGACACACACAGAACAACCTGAACTTCCAAAGTTTCCTTCCATGATGCTGATGAAAAGTTTCCAAAGCATGAATTGTTATGCAAAGTAAGCAAACCGGGCCTGAGGATGTGAGTGGTGTTTCAGGATGATCAAATTCAGTTCTCCTCTCCACTCCTAAGGAGATGCGATTTTTTTTTCTTATGAAAATGAAGGGCTCAGAATTTTCTCAACATAACCACAATCATCTGCTTCCATGAATTGTGGGAGATGATTTCATCATGAGCTTTGTCTGTCCGGGTTTCCCAGTTCACGTAACTGCAGCCAACTGACTCATCCTAAAATAATCACTTCCTCGTGTATAATTTTTCTTCATGCTGTATAAATGTGCAGTACACATATAGGGCACCATAAATTAAATGGGAAGGCAGCACTCTGTCATTGTTCACTGACTGGCATAAAAGCATGGGTTTATGATGAGAAACTGCAAATCCTGACATATGTCCTCATACATTTGATATTGAATATGCCCTGACATATTCACGTCAAGGGATCCAAGCCTCAGGGAAGAACTCCTAGGCCCTCAGTTACAAGACCAACCAAGACCAAATGTATTACATTGAATGACATTGAAAGGATCATCTAGTCTCAAGAATTGTAGTCTCTTTTTTATGAAAAAGCATTCATTGAGCAAATCTTAAATTTTCATATTAATTTTATAGAAAAGCATTTATTGAATAAATAATTTTACATTATGTTTTCATGCAAACATTTAATTTATATTTTGCTTCTAAACCTAGACTTGGCCAGAAAAACATCAAAAGGAAAGAAGCTAGATTTAATTTCACTAGTAATAAGATTTAAAACAACCATGAGTATTTCTATAATAATCCAAAAGACATTACTACATTGTTGTGAGACTGTTTGTTGTGTATGTTTTTAAGTAAACTTTTCATATTAATTCCTATTATTTGTCAAGAAGAGAATAAAACAGATGTAAGATATGAACCTGTCGTAAGAATAAAAGAGGGTCAAGTATCTCCCAAACATATCTTAACCCATCTTAGAAGGGCTGTTTTCTTTTTAATTCCTGCACTTTGTTCTTCCCCATACCCATTTTTCTTTAAGCAAGCCAAGGAGTCTACTGTTCTGTTCTCTTCTAATGTCTAGATTTCTCCTCACTATCAGATAGAAATAATATGCAGTTACCCCCACTAAAGACAGATAAATTTATTATCCCCATATGCACAGGAGACTTTGAAAGAATGTTACTTGAAGTCATGAACATCAGGTCTTGCTGGGTTTTGTGTTGTTTCTTTTGTTTCTTTATTTTACCATAAAGTCCATAGAAGAAAATACTTCATTTCCTGAAAAGTACTCTTATAAATAGCAGGGGCTAGTATGAATTTTGAAAAGTTGACCCCATTCTTACCTATCTGTCTCTTGCCTTAATTTTAAGCAAATCAGATAGATGAGAAAATGGTGTGTGAGGCTTAATACGACACACGGACTTCCAGCAGGTGTTCAGGTCCCTCTGTTGTCAGGAGACAGCCTTATCTGGCCTTGGAAAGGTGCCTGACCCCCCTCCTCAGCCTCTCTTCTGCTGTCTGGTGTCTACAGCCAGCTCATTCTCACACAGTGGTCAGACACCTGGCTTTAAAGGGCCCCGCCCATAAGCTGATGGAGTCTGCTATCATAACATCCCAGCCCAACTATACTATGGACTTTAACAAAGAGAAAGGCAAGAATGTTTCAGGACTTCTTAGTTACAGTTAAGGGTATCTCCAGTAGACAGTGGCACCTCTAGGGATTCAGCTTTATGCAGAAGCCAAAGACCTTGGATTTGAAGTGAGAAGATGGGGTCTCAATCCAGCAAGGTCAGAGGACTTAAACTTACTCTGCATCTATGTACCTTGCAGGGCTTCTGGGTTAATCAGCTTTTCAGTTCTGTGAGCAGAATGCCCAACAAAAACATCCTGGAGGAGAAGTTTATTTTGACTTACAGTTTGAGAAGATTAGTCTGTGGTTTGCCAAGTTCATTGCTCTGGGCCCAAGGTAAAGCAGCACATCATGGCAGAAGGATGTAGTAGCGGGGAAGCTGCTCACCTCATGGTGACCAGAAAGCAGAGAGGGGGAAGTGGGAAGGGGACACAGAGAAGATGCATCCTTCCAAGACATGCCCCCAGTGACCTACCTCCTCTAGGCAGGCCCCATCAGGCTACAGTTACCAGTCAGTCCATTGAAACTAGAATGAACTGATTAAGTTCTAGCTCTCACAGACAAATCATTTTACCTCTAAATATGCCTGCATTAACATAGCAGCTTTTGGGGGACACATCATAGCCAACCATAAAGGTTCCTGTGCATGTCAAAGTTAATGAATATGAAAATCACCCCTCAGTGATCACTGTGGTGCACACCTGTAATCCCAGCCTGTCGGAAGGCTGAGGCAGAAGAATTGTACATTGGAGGGCAGCCTGGGCAATTTATCAAGACCCCCATCTCAAAATAAAATTTTAAAAGGGCTGGGGTTGTAGCTCAGTTGTACAGCATTTATTTAACATGTAACATGAGGTCACAATCAGTACTGCAATAAAAATAAAATAAAATCACCCCTTACTGAGAATGGGCTACTACTGTCACCTCTTATAAATTCATATTCAAGCTTGAATTTTTCTATTGAAAGCAGCATTCAGCATTTATGCACAGTGATGAGACTGAATAACTAATAGAGATTTTGCCTGGGGAAGCCAAGCAATCCCAATGGAAGCGTAGGCTGGAAAATAGCCAAAACTGTATCTTCTTAGTATAATCTGCACCAATGTTCTTATGAACATGGACAGACTCTTATTTTCAGAAATGTCCAAAACTTACACCTCTTTATGAGCCTTAAATCAATGACGTCAGGCCTATTTGTATGGAAATCAAAGCATTCTCAGATGTGTCTTCCTTTATCAATGTTGTCTCTTCATACCCCTCTTCAAAATGGGAAGAGAAAAAGAGGAAGGAAAAAGACAATAATGAATGAGAATCTGAGCGCTAACTGCAGCCACTGTGAACCCAGAGGTTCACCTTTCTTTGACAGGCGTGGCAACATCAGCAGCCCATGAAGCCATAGTGACATTTGGGTTACAGGGTGCTCCACAGCCCTATTAGTTTATTCTGTCTCATTGTTGTGCAAGGATGCTGAACACTGCATTTAATGAAAAGTTCAAGTCCAATTATGAAAAATGTTATCCAACAAAACAAGAACATCTCTATCCTGTGTAATATTTTAAAAGAAAGATAAACAGATTGTTGCAGTAGTTAGAAACATGGGCTTCTGCATCACGCAGTCACTGGTTCTAACGTTCACTCTGCCATTAGCTTACTGTCCATCCCAGGATTTTCTCATCTGTATAATGGCATAAAAGTGGTGTCATGAAGGGTACAGAAAGTACTTGTCAGTGTCAGGTATAATAACACTTCACAAATCTGAGCAATACCAGCGGTCACTATTTAAATACAGTGTGGTATTTCTTTCCACTCTGAAATCGAAACACAAGCATGTGATAATGGCTCTATATTGAATTTTGAGTCTGATTTGGAACATGAAGTACAATAAAATTCTCTTATTTCAGGCTGCTGAGAATCCTGAAACTCTTGCTTCTTAAGTGGGTCTCCAGTGAACTAAAATTGCTTGATAAGATCAAAGCAACCCTTCAAACTACCAGAGTCTTTTTCCTCCTCTAAAATGGAAGAAGTTAGGCATTTCCAGCAAGACAGCACAACTGCTAGATAATTTAAAAGATAGGCGGTTGGTTCTGCTCCTTAAGTTCATACAAACCAAAATCAGACTTGGATTCTCGTTGTACCTAATGCCCACCTTGGATAAATCATGGAGAAGCAGCTGCTTGAGGCTAAATCTTTCATGAGGTGGAAGAGATGAAGGTGACAGAATTTGTTTGGGGCCATCAAGACAAGATTTTCTTTGACAAAGACGTGTAGAATCCCAACGCACCATGTTATATGTTATTCTACATCCACAGTCCTCGCCTCTAAGATGAGCTCAAATCCTCTTGTTAAACTGTTTTGTACAGGGTTTGCAACTCTTTCTCTCTGATGTGGGCCTTGCAAAAATTTTGTCCTTTTTGTGACCCTCCAGTGCCCCTAGGCTCCCACACCTGCTGCGGCCCTTAGTAACAATGCAGCTTGGCATAATTCTACATTTAGAAGCTCCAGTGCCAGAGGCAAAGAATTTTCCTGAGAGACCTTTGGTACCCCAGCCTTTATAGCAGTGGCTCTCAAACTTTAATTTGCATAAGAATTACTTGGGGGAATGCTTTCAAATTGCCCAACTCAGTGGTTTTGGGGTAGATTTTTGTACTTAATTTTTTTTTAAGCATCACAGCTTATTCTGATGCAGGTGGTCCTTCTGGAAGACATCTGGAGAAATACTCTAGTATTAGAAAATCCTATGTATGAAATATGTGATCATAAAAACGTATATGTAGAAGATAGATAGCTCCTTAGCCTGAATCGATTCACGTATGCTATCATGTATCAGAAGCATAACTGGGTTTGTGTGTCTTTAACTTCCTTTTCTTGATATGTTTGGGAGTATATGCTTCTTGATATATTACAGAGCAACAAACTCCACAGAGACAATAATAATAGCAAGCCCTTTGAAGGAGTCTACTGCTTTTCAAGCAAGAGCTAGAGGCCTTATAGAGAAAGTAAAAGGTTAGGCCTTAGAGAATGAATTATTGTATTCACTAGTTATCTGACCCTGAGTCACTATTTTCTCACTTGTAAAATGGAAATAAGGAACTAGTAGCTATCAAGGGCCTATGCCCTGGCACATCTCAGGTACTCAGTGCTGGTTCCCTCCTGTCTCTGGAGGGCAGGGTAGCGGAAGTAAGGACAGGTGCTGCATCTGTGCAGTCGCTAGGACTCTACCACCCAGCTTTTCCCCAGCACCCTGCGTTTGGCAGGCTTAGAAATGTTTCGGTCATGTGACTCCTTCATGCTATCTAAACTGACTTTTTCCCCAAATACTGGACATTAGAATATAAGTCCAGGTGCAAATGGAAGACATGCTGAGCCAGTGTTCATTATAATTGAATCTTCTACCCATGAGGCAGAGCCTTAGAAGAAGTGTTCAATCACATGGACAGGAAGGTGGCTTTCGATCCCATTCTGGAGGTGAAGAATGGAGACTAATCTAACCTAAGCTCAGAACACCCCCTCTTCCCTGGACGCAGAGCCACAGAAACTCTGCCACACTCTTGCTGTGTCCCAACTCCTTTTCCCTCCAAACTCCGTGAAGACCACCACCTCCATCTCTAAAAGCCCAGCTTATTCCGGTGTTCTATGTTGCTTCCTAAGTTAAGAGCTTAGATAACGGATCTGAAGAGGCAGAACCACAATTCTGTTGAGGGAGTTTAAGGTTTGAAAGTATGTTCCTGTTCACAGAAAACAGAACTGCTGCTGTATCGCTATAGACAGCAAAGGAAACAGACAGAACCCATCTAGTTTTTTCAGAAAGACTCCATATTAGTTCAGAAGGGTTACCATAATAAGTACCATGAACTGAGGAACTGAAACAACAGAAACGTAGTCTTAGAGTTCTGGAAGCTAGAGGTCTGGGGTCAAGATGTTGGCAAGATCACGCTCCCTCTGAAAGCACTGGGGAGGGTCTGTTCTAGACCTCATGCCTAGCTCTCCTCGGCTGATGGCAGCCTAATTCCATTGGCATTCTCCCTGTGTGGAGCACTGTGTCCAGATTTTCCTCTCAATATCACACTAGTCATCGTGGTTTAGATGCTCACCCTAATCCAGTGTGATCTCATCTTAACTATCTTCATAATGACCCTGTTTTCCATTAAGGTCTCATTCTAAGGTATTGGGGGTGAGGACTTCAAAAACCATAAATGGGGCAGAGGGAATAATTCAACCCAAAGCAGATGCTTCTGAACAAATTTATAAGGCTATCTGGTAGGTCGCAAAATCGTGTGCTACACGAAGACAAGATTATTTCAGCCAAAAATATTTCTTAAAACTAGTATTATCTGGTGGCTGTCATTTCCATAGGCATTTTTCTGTGTGAGTCCCATGGAAACGTCTTGTTTTTAGAAGATCTAGATCCATAAAAAGCTGAAAAACTTAACCTGGTCATATAATATTCACCTTCTCAATGGTCTCGACTTTGTGTAAGGATTTCCCCCTTAATATTTTCCCAAAAATAAAACAACTATTTTTAAAAATCAATTAAAAGTCTGTCAGTCTTTTAATGTAGTGAATAAGCCAATGAAATGAATGATATTGTCTTAACTAAAATCACCAAAAGTTACCTTGAAACCATGAGGAGGAAAAAGAGTATCTCCAACTCAAGTTTTTTGTTTTGTTTTTGTTTTTGTTTTCATGAAAACTGACATTTAAATTAGAAATCACTTGAGTGGCTAGACCTGAAATCTAATGGGTATGATCAGCCTGCTCACATAAACGTGCAGCAGAGTGATTGTTTTGCAATTTTATTTTTAAACTGATTTTATAGGACATGAGCATGTTTGAGTCCCCCTGTTTATATTCACTGAAAGTTTCTGCAAGTCTGTTGTTAAATTCAGTTTATTTTTGTATTAAAAAAATTAAGTTTTTTTGGTGCATACTAATAGTCCTTAACAAGATTTCATGATTAACAAGAGCAAAGCTTTTACAGTGAAGCTTGAAGGCACAAGTTTCAATTGGATAATAGTCAAGGGTATGATTAAAAACTTGTTCATCTGCATTAATTAAACAGCCATTGAATATCATTATTTTATATTGAAAACTAATAGTACATTCTGTTCAATCAGAAGCAATCTAAATTAGAAATCAAGAATCTCTGCTTCTTGACCATGTGTTTTCTTTATCTAGTGATAGGGTTTGTTTTTTGTTTGTTTTTTCAATCATGTCTTTCTGCCCAGTTCTAGGTACTTAATTTTTCCGTATCTGGATTTTTGTCACAAACAAAATGGGAATATTCTCAGTCATTCCCAAGATTAATGAAAAAATTAAGGACTTGTAGACAACATCAAGGGCAAGGTTGGCATAAAGCAGAGTCTCATTCCCTTTTCAGATCATATACGCTCTTACCAAAATAGGTCGAAAGAGAACAGATAACATGCAGACGTTTACAGAAGTTTGGGGTTGCAAATCAGCGAACCAATCCCAGATCTCTAAGGCAGGGGACCCTCTGGATTATACCCTTTTTGGAGAAAGGGTTCAAGAAGCAGAGCTCAGGAAGAGTATTCTTTAATCTCTTCAGAACATGCCTCTAAATATGCATTAGGGAAGCTGGATACAGAGAAGCAGCCTGTAATCCTAGCAGTTCAGGAGGCTGAGGCAGGAGGATCACAAGTTCAAAGCTAGCCTCAGCAACAATGAGGTTGTAAGCAACTCAGTAAAACCCTGTCTCTAAATAAAATACAAAAGAGGGCTGGGGACATCGCTTAGTGGTTGAGTGCCCCTGACTTCAATCCTTGGTACTGGGGAGAAAAAAAAAAAGATGCATTAGGGAATGGCTGGACTGGCCACATTTTAAGTCAGTTTAAATTTTTAGACAGCCCTCGATGGGTTTTGGTCTTTATTCTTCTTTCCCTGCCTCCATTTGCTAAGATTAGTATGATCCTCAGTATTGGAAATGCCAGTCCCATGGTCAGAATCTTTCAGAAAAGTCTAATAGAGAGAGTCAGGGAAATTCCAGATGAATGGCTTACTGTGCCTGCATTATATATATATATATATCCAACAGATATGA
This sequence comes from Sciurus carolinensis, assembly GCF_902686445.1. Classification (NCBI taxonomy): domain Eukaryota; kingdom Metazoa; phylum Chordata; class Mammalia; order Rodentia; family Sciuridae; genus Sciurus; species Sciurus carolinensis. The sequence goes on along the minus strand of NC_062217.1, from coordinate 16,075,572 downwards.
CGAAATGATCTGAAACCAAGAAATATCTAATAGAGAGAGATCCCAAATAAGATATATGTCAAATAGTTCTTCATGTCATTTGCTTCTTATTTCTGTCTGAACCTTCCAGTTCCTCCTGAACTCAGGCTCAGTGATCCATTCTCCACCTGCGCTAACCTGCATTCTGACCATGGTTTTGTTGTAACAATGCTCCGTCTTCTCAGTTACTATCACTGACCCTGAGTTTTGCCCAAGCTAAAGCTCTTCTATCAAATGAAGATACAGTTCCTCTAACTGGTCAGCTGTCCTTCATTAAGTACACAAGGAAACCCTTTACATGGAATAAATTTCACTTCATCTTCACGAATATAGTCATATGTCCTTTTTTCTCATTTGTGTTGTAATTCCAAAATCCTATTTTTAAAAAGCAGCACAAACCAACATAAAATGTCTTTCTTTTTTCTTTTTATAATGGAAGGGGAAGAAGTATGTATGTGTGTGACCCTGGATGCCTGGTTGCCTTTGACTCTCTGTTCCTATGGTATCATGTAACTGTCAAACAAGCTGAAAGAATATTCTCTTTTATTTAAAAAGTATAAATGCCCATGCTAATTGGGTAAAATTTCTACCTGATGACGAGATGAATCAGAGAAACAGAATGAAACAGACTTTTCTGGAGGTTATTATATCCCATGAAACTGACTTTTTCAATTAATTCACACACTAGACCCATTACTGTAAGTTTGACATTGTTCTGCTTATTTCTCAGAACCAAACATTTGAGTCTCACAATAGATAACTTGAGCAAGGTCACACGACTGTCAGCTCCACAAGATGGAACCTTGCATTTGAAACCCAATTTGGGGGGTGCCACCTTGAATTTTTTCCATCCTGCCAAGATGTTTCCTCCTCCCTGTGTGGCTCTACGATGATAGTAGTGCACCCCGCTTTCCTTAACTGCCTCCTGGACAGTGTGCCCCTCAAACATGACCATCTCATTCTTCACCACCCTTAAAGCAGTTCTTGTTGTCACCATTTTCACATGAGGAAACGCAGGCTCGAAAATCTTGGGTACTTGGCCAAGCTGAAAAGTAACAGAACCAAGATGCAAACCCCCAAACAGCTGATCCTCATGATTCGTGGATTCTCTATTTGCAAATTTACATCCTTGTTAAAATTCACTTGGAAACCTAGCCTCTATTGCAGAACATTTCCAGTCATTCACAGTTACATGCAGAGAGGCAAAAATTCAGCCCCCAACATACGTGGTCTCGGTGGAGGTGGACAGGGCTACGCTCTGCCTTCTTATTTCTGCTCTCACACTGTCACGAGCATCCTTTGTGCAATCTATTTAATGCCAGTTTTTGCTTTTTTTGTGCCTTTGCAGTAATATCACTGGTAAAAGTGGCCCTCAAGCACTGAGCTGAGGTGCTATCTAGTGTTTCTTGGCGTAAGAAGGACGCCAAGTTCCCGGAGAAGATATTTGTGTTAGTTAAGCTTCATTGAGTATGAATCATAGTGCTTCTGGCTATGAGTTCAATAAGAATGAATCAAATATATGTATAGAGAGAGATTTTATGTATATATTAGCATATATACTTAGATATGTACAGTCTTTAAGCCTTTTACTTAAAAACTGTATGTGTGCGTAAGTATGTATGTGCATTTATGTGTGTATTTTTTGAGGTGCTGGGATTTAACCCACAGCCTCACTCATGCCAGGCAAGTGCTGTACCACTGAGCCATAAATTCATCCCCACATGTCTATATTGGATATCTACCAAATATAAACACACAGAAAACTAGGCTGTTTTGATTTGTTGGTAAAAATATTATAACCCCTGGAACCTAAACATGTATTTAACTCTGGGACCAATGTATTGTTCAGTATCCACTAATTCAGAGTTTACAGCAATCTTATGGGACTTACTACCACAAATACCAAGAATCAACTGTATTTGTGTTTCCAGTGCCCGAATTCCTTTAATACCCACCTCCTGACCCTCCACACGTCCTGTGAATTTATAATATCCCATCTTGTGTGATGCACCTTCATTTTTAATTTATATTTAAATTTCCCACAACTGACATATTCCCTGTCCCAACCCTCTGAATAACCCACCACTCATTCAAACAGGACAGCACACTGTCACCCTGCAGTTTTGCTGAGATGGCCAATAGTTTCTCCCATCATTATGAGAAAAATACAACAGCAACAGTAAAGCAAACTCATCAAATATTTACCCAAATTGATTTAGCTTAGAGCAAGTTAATATACATAAATAATTTGTAGTTAGTGGGAATCAGATTCTGAAATGAAGATGCAAAGAGTGGATCTAAAAGAAGCTCTGGGGGTGCTTTTGTGGGCCTCTCCATCTAGTTATTGAATTCACACTTGGGTCTAGAGAAACAGATATGTGTCCATGGTGGTCTCATCTTGCTGCATAATGGTTCCTAAACCTCACCATGAACCTTCTGGAATTTACCCCTTACTCTGAAGGAGATCATGTCTCCTTTAGAAATTTTTCCTCTGAGAAAAACAAATCATTAGCAAGAATGAGGCATTCAGTGTTAGAAAGGGTATTAAAGAAGTAGAAACCCTTGGTGATTGTACCATCCATGATTCCGAGACCCTGTATTTGCTAGTCTGCTGATACACTGGCTTTTCTCCAGCCTATGTGGAAAAACAGGAGATGCAGTGAGCTGGGAGCCCAAGGACATGGTCTCAAGCCCAGTTTTACAACACACTGATTGAACCACGCAAGTCATTGTACCTTTCAGAATCAAACCTACCTCATCTGTAAAATGATGGAATTATCTTCCTGTCCACTTCTAAAGATGGTAGTAATTCAAGTAGATCCTAATGGTACACTGTGTAGAGGATTTGTGGTTAACAAAGCCATTATTCACCCTATCGTCTCATGTGATGCTCGCATCCACATTGTCAGTTAAGTATAATTATAATTATTACCATATTGTGAGGAAATCCTCCTGAAAAAATGTACTACATAAATTCTTGCACTGTAAAAAATCAGAGTTCTGAATGAGAGCAAGAAAAAAAAGATTGTTAATATGTGCAATCCTTACTTCACATGAAGGGAAAATAATGCAATAAAGGAATTAGAACAAGTAATGCTTTTGCCTGCTTTAAATTAAATAGCTTATTGTATAAGGTGCCAAGCCAAGAAGAGTAGGCACCCTGATTCCAGGATTTATTCTAATTGACACCAAGTGCCACTATGGGGACCTAGGTTGATGGGTGAAGAAAGAATTATTTCTGTAACACCCATAAAAGTGCCGCCCACTCTATAATGTGTTCTCTTCTTTTAAAAATTTTGTTATTTAGTCTGGATAGGTTAGGGTGATGTAGCAGTAACAAAAAACCCCAAGATCTTGGCAGTACATCAGAAAAAAAAAAAAAAAAGGCCTATTTTTCACTCAAGCTATGCATCCATCCCATGTTGGATCTTGTTCACCTGCATCTCTTGTCACTCCAGAACTCAGGCTGCTGATGTCTACACCATCATGAATGTTCCCAATTGCCAAAGTAGGGAAAAAAACAAAATAAATAAATAAATAAAGCCCAGGAAGAACTCAGATAAATAAATAAAGGGTCTGGACTAGATTGTACACACATCTTTTTACTCCCAACTACCTCCTCAGTAGCCCAAGTAGAAGGAGCCAGGAAACACAATGCAATAATATGCCTGAAAATAGGGAGAACCAGGAATATTTTGCGGGTAGCACATATTCAGATGTGCGTCCTAGGAGCATTCTCTGACTGTAGGCTCTTTGTTCCATGGGACAGGGTGCCAAAAAAGCAAAATGGAATGCAGAACCAAGGGGAAGATGATTCTGCTTCTAATGACTGTGCATTTATATTTATGGTGTAAACATTTAGGACTGACTTGCCTTTTAGGGATTGCAACTTTATCAGTTGCACAGTGCTACGAAAAATGATGAAGTTGCTTGTGGTTTTGTGACACTGGAAATATTATCACTATATTTTTCACTGATAAAAGTAAGTGTGCATATGATTTTGCATTAACTATGTCAAGAAATATGAAATTTTACAAAGAAGAAAATGTTTTATCATAGTGAGGGCATCATTCAAAAAACAACTATTTGTAGAAAAAATTGCCTTTACATTAGATTTTTTTTGTGTGTGTCTTTAAAATGTTAGACTTAAACTAGAATAAGGCAGGAGAATTGTACTGTAGTCATAATGTCAGAACAGGGTAGACTGTTTCCCAGGAGGTGAAAATATCCCAGAGTGAAACATCAGGAAGATGAAGAAGCTTTTATTTTCACCCCACATGTACATGTAGGCAAAGGACTGTTCTCCACTCCTGGAAAGATTGATGGCTTGAAGCCATCCCGTGCTCAAGTGGGGTTTGTAGAATACCCTCTCCAACACACGTGCATTCTCTTTGGTTTAAAAAGAAAAGTCTAGACAGATGAGTTTAAAATGAGATTTTCAAAATGCTGTTAACAAGTTTGGGAGGAATAACCAGGCAGATATAAATGCTGGCTATGGGGGTTACTTACACATAATGTGCTGAAAATGAGAAATATTTCCAGAATCATTTCCCTGCTGTATTGCTGGAATGCTAAAGTCTAAATATGGTAATGTGAAACACTATCATATCTTGTGGGAACCAAAATATACTTTATGTTACAATCCAACAGAGGAAAAGTATTTTGGCAGTTGGATGAAAATCTGGAAGAATGAAGATTCATGCTGACATCAGTCAGAATTATGCTCATGAAAAGATTCATCCTAAACACAAACGTATTTGGTGTCATGTTACTTAACAAACATTTAATTACTCCTTTCATTAACTTCTCCCAATTGTTTCTAAGTATCATTTGCCTTTAGTGGAATAATTTTATTTTTATGATCTCAGAAAGGCAGGATGGGGAATAATTACATCAGGTGTAAGTTGGATCTGTAGGTGTTTATTTTCTAACACACGCAAAACCTTGGAAGGCCCCGATTATCAAGGGCTATTTAATAGAGGAATATTATGGGACTATTTATTGGCAATTGTCTCAGTCTTGGCATCCACCCTTATTTTTTTTAATTCCCACATTGCAGTTGCTGTATTAAGCATAATAACCACTTGAAACATGTAGCTTGACTAGGAAAGAAACTACAAAAGCCAAGGAGGATTTTAATTACCAACTCCACTTTAGCAAAATTGTCGGCAACAGGCCCGTGGGTGCGCAAGTATTTCCGTTCAGGTAGAGTGGCGCATGAGAAACACTTGCAGTTGGATAATCTTTCCCCTGCTCAGTAGCACAAAGTTAAAAGGATGGCCTCATTGACTTCCAAACAACCAGGCCCTGCATAATTTTGCAATTCCACTACCACGTGAGAAGCAGAGATAGAAAGAGTGGTGGGATAATCCAGGCTAAAGACATGAATAAAAAGAGCTGACAGTAGCTCATGGACAGAGCAGCGAGACCCCTTCAACCCAACTCACTTGAGACCAGCCCTTTACAGAGAAGGCCTTCTGGCATCTGTATCAGAATACGTGTGGCGACAGCTACTCTATGATCTTTGGTGTGAGATGGACGATGCCAAGGTCTCTAGATAGTAAGCTTGAAAGTGCTCTCTCCCTTCCCTTCCTTATCTGCAGAGAAAGAATCTGAAGCTGGTCTCATTTTCTATGTGAGGAAATCAGTGCCATAATTGTCCAGGTCCTTCTCCAAGTCACACGAACTGGGTGGAGTGGTTGCCCAGACAGGACTTTCCTGTGACCTCCCAACTCTCTACGCAAAACAATGGAGGCAGAGCCGATCTAACTAAGTGTGAGACCTCTGTCCACCATTGCTGGTGTTAGGATGGTGGACTTGGTTGCTGGTCAGGAAGTCCTATCCTTGATTCCAGAAAGCATATGTGCCAGAGAGACTCTTTCTCCTCACACTCCAACATTCCTCGAGTGACACCTGGATCATCAAACCTTGCGTTGTTTTTTATCATCCAGTCCCTGTGATCCTCTTAGCACAGTAGGGGACTGTTGTTCTCAGTAGCTGGGCATCCCTGAGCTAGCTGCTTACATGCTCTGGATCTAAATCACAGACCCATCTCAGAGGCCTGCTGACAAAATTACAGATTATTTATCTAAAAATGCCCATCATGGAGCACAGAATATAAATGCAGAGATGATAATATATGAAAGCTATTACTTTTACATTATTACCATTGTTCTCAGATGACAGTAAGGTTGTTACCTTTTAGGGATGCACTCTGTGCTGGACATTGTAATAGCAAATTCCATCCAATCTCTACAACGGTGCAGTGAGGGAGACATTATTTCCCCATCTTTCAGATCACAAATCCATGCCTGTAGAGACAGGCATGAAGATCCTCCTAAACATTTCTGGCAATAAGGTATGACAAATGTTTTTAAAAGAACGTATAGAAACTTAGCCATGTCTCTCTAGCTGTTGTCAGAACCATAGCTGAATTGGTAACTGCTGTGCCCCTAGAGCCCAGAAAAAAGTTCGGTGTATACTAGGTGTTCAGTAAATTGTCACTGTTCAAAGAGTGAATGACAAATATTGCCAAGTTCATGTCATTACATGGACCCAGCAGACAATCCGAGGGACCCTTGGACTGGTGGAAATCAATCACAGGAATTGTTCATAGAGACTGTTCACCACTGTAGAGCCAAGGAGAATCCAACCGTAAAGGGACAGGATATATTACTAGGAAGAAAATTAAAAGTAATCACCCCAGCCGCTGGCCTTGGAGGCATTGTTTCTGAAGGAGCAAGCCCAGAGCTTTTGGCAGTGCATGACATTGCTGCTCTGATAAACCCCAAGAGTAAGGAGGCATCAGAAATAAATTCATATTCTGATTAATTTTCTATAGAAAGTTTTTTGTCCACCAACAAGATACAAAGGGCAACTTAATAGGCATGGGGTTATTAAAAATTAATACTAAATGCTGTTATCAGAGGGTTTGCTTATTTTACTGTTATTAAAAATGCACACAGATTGGGTGAAGCATTTTCAGCCTGAAACAGATCTCAGAAAATGGTTTTCCTATCATTCTAGTGAAGCTGAGCAGAGGGATAGTAAGTGATCTTTTCCTGTGATCAGTTTTTCCTAATCATAGGGTCAGAAAAATAAATGTTGGAGGAAATAGTATATTTTATTGAATAAAGCAAAATAGAAACAAAGCAAACTATGAACACGAAAAAATACATATCTGGTATATATTTACCATGACTCTTTCCATAAATGACCTTTTGTCTTAATAAAAGAAAGGTTTCAGAATTTTTTTTGATCTAATCTAAATTACTATGTAGGAAAAATTTCAGATGACCAAGTGGCAACTTGGTCTATTTTCAACTAATAAGAGCTGGCCTCGATATGATAGCAAGACAGGAGAAGCTTTAACAGTGGTGTATAAAGAATCATTTAAAAACAACATCAGAGAATGTGTTTTCTAAGAAAGCAAAATGCTCCGTGGCAGACATATTTCTTTACCAAGATGTAGCATTGGCTTGTTTATAATCTGCTTCTCGTGGACTGACTAACCCATTCATTCCTAAAAATACTCCTTTCATGAAACTCTGTTTAGCTTACTTCTCACTTTAAATTTAAACAGGAACCAAAAGTACTCCAAGCTGTTTGCTTTCTCCAGTCTCATTTTTTCAGGGAAGGAGCAGGAGAGTACATTGCAAGGCTGGAGCACACTCACACACCCGAGCACACACACCAGGGTGTGCACTGGTCTCTGCCACCCACACGCTGGCACTGGCAGGAACGTTCACAGACCCTGCTTTGAGAAAGTGTTTGCTTAGATCTTTATACAACTTTTCAAAAGAGTGGAAATCTACATTTTTGCTCACAGAAATTGCCCTTGTTCAGTTTGTTTTCGTCAAGGAACGTTGAGGTCAGTACTTTGTCTCGAAACGGGTACTGCTAAAGCTGTAACTTTCCTATTTTCTACTTATTTGATCATTTCAAAGCAAGTATGAAAACCTTATGGTTTTTATTCAACCACAATACATTTTTTAAAATTCTGTAATGGCTCATAAATTTGCATTAATGATCACCTGCTCCAGAAACCTCGGAAACAGGAGACTGGAAGGACATCCGTGCATTTTATGTGTCTTGGGCACCTGACTCTGGGCCAGGCAGGGAAGCTTTGGCAAAATAGTAAGGACGCGCTGACTGGCTGGTTGTTACGAATCTTGGTCAAAAGAGTGGCTGGGTCAAGCGCTAGTATGTGTAACTAGGAGATTTAATTATGGTCAATGTAAATACCACATTTTAAATCCTACAGGAATTCACTGTAGCTCAGGTTTTATGACTCTTTTTTTTTTTTTAATATGACCAGGAAATAAAGAAATGACTTACATAGGAGGTCAGACTGGCCTAATTTGTCTTTCCTTTCAAAGGTCTGTAAGATAGAAAAAAGCCCCACAATTTATCCAGTCACTATCATCTTAAAAACTGGTAGAGAAACAAAAATATGAGAAACCATGGGACATTCATGAAAAGCTGACTGTATAAAGGAGTCTTTTCTGGACATAGAGAATTCTTTACAAAGTCCAGCACTAGTATGCCACTTTTCAAACAGACCTAGGAGGGGCTGAAAACTGGGAGCCATTAATCTTACTGTCAATCAAAGGCTTGCTTTATAAAATAAATCGTCAACTTCTACTTCGCCTCTTTTGTATGCTCACCTTCTTATATGCCAGTAGGAGCAGAGGACAGATATTTTAGAGCAAGCAGAAGCATTGGCATTCCAAGGATGAGAGAGGGTCAAGGCCAGGGTCATCTGTGGCTTTTGTGTGGTTGTTTATGGCAGGAACTTGCCAGATAGGGAACATGACCCACATAAACTTACTTAGTCACATTTCGTTCCCTGCAACCCTAGGAGATGAATGTGACATTAATTTCACCAATGGGGAAACTGAGGCTCAGACAGGTAGTTCAAAGGCAAATAGTAAGTGGCAAAGCCAGTATTAAACTTTAGTCCAAAAGCCCTGCCGTTTATCCTTCTGAAGCACCATGGATACTGAAGGAAGGCAGGCTGTGAACCCAGAAGTCCCCAGGTCTACAGGTGTTGCTAAGTGTAATTTTGTTGTTTCCATTGTATGGACACCAGGGTATTAACAGGTTCTGAGTTCTCACAGAGTCAGACATCAGGCACCAGCCAGCCATGGGAGAGGCTGCTTTTCCACCTCTAATACTCAAGCGAAAAATTAGTTTCTGTCATTGAAAATATGTATTGTTGGAGGAGAAGGGGCTTTTCTTTCTGTTTGCCTGTTTTTTTCATTTCTCTGAAGTACCAGTGACATTATTCTAATGAGATCCAAGTATTTCTAAAAGCAGATGATTTTTAAAAAATGTTTAATTTGTTTTAATTAGTTATACATGACAGTAGAATGTACTCGGATACATCATATATAATAGAGTATAATTTCTCATTCTTCTGGTTGTCCATGATGTAGAATCCTACCAGTCTTTAGTTATATATGTACATAGGATAATAATATCTGATTCATTCTACTATTGTTCCTATCCCCAGACCCTCTCCCCTCCCTTCATCCCCTCTACCTAATCTAAAGTAACTCTATTCTTCCCTAGCCCCCCCTCCATTGTGAATTAACATCCGCATATCAGAGAAAACATTCAGCTTTTGGTCTTGGGAGATTGGCTTATTTCGCTTAGCATGATATTCTCTAGTTCCATCCATTTACCGGCAAATGCCATAATTTCATTCTTCTTTAAGGCTGAGTAATATTCCATCATTTTATGTATATATGTATATATATAAAATATGGTGGTGTATATATATATATAAAATATGGTGGTGTGTGTGTGTGTATATATATAGATATATATATATATCTATATATATACCACCATATATATATAAAATCACATTTTTCTTATATTTGTTGATTGACTGTATATTTTCTTCTGTGAAATGTCTGCTCAGTTCCTTAGCCCATTTGTTGATTGTGTTATTTGTTTTTGATGTTAAGTTTCTTGAGTTCTTTATATATCCTGGAGATTAATGCTCTATCTGAGGTGCATGTGATAAAGATTTTTCTCCCATTCTATAGGCTCTCTCTTTACATTATTATTTCCTTTGCTGAGAAGAAGCTTTTTAGTTTGAATGCATCCCATTTATTGATTCTTGATTTTACTTCTTGCACTTTGAGAGTCTTGTTAAAGAAGTCAGATCCTAACCCAGCATGGTGAAGATTTGGGCCTACTCTTTATTCTATTAGGTGCAGGGTCTCTGGTCTAGTGCCTAAGTCTTTGAACAACTTCAAGTTGAGTTTTGTGCAGGGTGAGAGATAAGGGGTTAATTTCATTTTGTCGCACGTGAATTTCCAGTTTTCCCAGGACCATTTGTTGAATAGGCTATCTTTCCTCCATGAATGTTTTTAAAAACAAATAATTTTTATCTTATCATTTGAATATGTCAAAGAAGTTAGATCTCTTGGAAGAACTTGATCTCTTCAAGCTTGTTTTATGGACCATGGAATCCAAACTGGCATTGATCTAGTAACTCTTTGGTTCAGATATTTCAGAAAAGTTTCTCTCCCTCCCTGGAAATTAACAGGATATCCACCAGAGGTACTATAATTACAGATCCTGGGGACAAACATCTCTGTGTCTTAAAATGCAACACACACTACAGCATAGGTATGGTCCGAAGGATATGGTGCTGAGTAAAATAAACCAATCATAAGAAGACAATAATACAAGAGGTGTCTAAAGCAGTCAAGCTCATTGAAACAGAGTGGAATGGTAGTTGTCAGGAGCTGCAAAGAGAGGGACTGGGGAGTGTTCAATGGATACAGCATTTCAGTCACACAAGGTAGAAACTTCTAGAGATCTGCTGTACAACAATGTGCATATAGTTACCAGTGTTCTACTTCACATGCAAAATTGCTAAGAGGCAAACTTTATGTTATGTACTTTTTTTAGCACAATAAATTTTTAAAAAGTAAAAGACAGCATGACAAACCCTGAAACCATCTGGGCACACCTTCTTAGACCCTATTAACTGGAGATCACTTGTGAGCTGTCACACACAAGACTCCCTCCTTCCTGTTTCCAAGACCAGTTGGAACGCACACATCAGGCAGCAGGAGCCAAGGAAGGTGTTCCCAGCAGTCTCTGTGAGGACCTCCCCGTTCACTAGGACATCTCCGAACTCTGTCTTCTGAGAAGACAAAGGACTGCTGGTGTTGCTGGGACCTCCCTCCCCACTTGCCGCCATGTTACACCAGGGCTGATGGAGCCCTAAGGCTCTGGGAGAACCTCAGTAAGCATCGTTGCCTGGGCTTCAGGGACACACTGATGAGAAGTGCTCATTTCTGTCAGAAATTCTGATTAGCGCATGCGCAGAGTTCACGTGGACATTTCCTGATTATTCTCTACCCTACACCAAAATGTTTCCTGGGACACCAACCCTGAAAATCTGGTTGGCGTATTTAAGTTCCCTGAAAAATTTCCTTCAGCAACTTAACCTCTTAGAGATTTGTTGAAAATCTATGCTTGTCCTTCAACTCCTTGACTATAGTGGATTCCTTAGGGGAAAGCAGTTATGATGGTACATGATATATGAAAATTGGAGGGCTGTTCAATTAACCAGGATTTGAGGTGCTAAGATCAGAGATCCAGTGAGAATCCTAGAGCTAGAAGACTCCTTTGAGGTCACTTTATCCAGTGTCTTCACAAAGCAGGTGAGGAAACCAAAAACCTAAAGGCTCATTTTATTAACAGCAACTGAAGACAGGAATCAGTTTTGCCAAAGTGTTTGTGCTAGCTCAACTATGGTAACCCTTGTCTGTTCTTATTAGACTATTAGTTTGGCTTAAAATTGTTCTTGGTTCCTGTTTATGGGCAAGTTTAATAACTGCTACCTATAGTAATAAGAGATATAATAAAATTGATCTTTTTATTTCCTCTGAGGATCTTAGAATGTGTTATCATTAATTAAAGAATCCTTTGAGTTCCTATATTAGATAAATATTATTAACCCCATTTATAAAGGAAATGAAATTCTGACCGATTAGGTGACGGAGCAGCTCTGTACCCTGTGTTAATGGTTACAGTAGACATTCTATAAACTTGCAATAAGCAGGAACATTGGGATTCCTGTGGCCAAGTATTTTAGTCCTTATACTAAAATAAACTCAAGAAGCTGATGTAGAGCTATGGCTATGTACAAGGAATGTGCAAACTAGGGAACAAAGTGTTGAGACCAGGAGGCTTCGAGGTGTGTAAGACAGCATGTATTCTCAGAGACCACATAAAACAGCTGGTAGGGACACTAAGCCAGTTGCATAAAAGGCTAAAATTTGGTAAAACCCAAGTATTAGTTGAGTTTTTGTCACTGTGACAAAATATCTGAGAAAAACAACTTAAAGGACAAAAGATTTATTTTGACTCACTGTTTCAGGGGTTTCAGTTCATGGTCTGTTGGCTCCATTGCTTTGTGCCTGAGGCAAGGCACAATACCTTGGTGAAAGGACCTGGTGGAAGAAGAAAGCCGCTCAGCTCATGGAGGCTAGAAAGCAAAAGAGAGGAAGGGAATAGGGACAGGATATTTCCAGGTAGAGTTTCTACCACACCCCAATAATGCCATTGGATTATGAATCCAGCATTAGATTGTCAGAACCCACCTCTGGACATTGCTGCACTGGGGAGTAATACTTCAACATGGGAGAAGCATTCCAGATCCAAACCATAGCCATCCATGTTCTAGAAGGAGTGCAATGAAGGTTGAAAGCAGAATATAAGCCAAGATGAAAAGATCTGGAGAAACTTGAAGATGAAGGTAACTTTAAGTTGGCTCTTTAAGGATAGAAAATATACTGGAGGTCAGAGTTTGGAACATGCTTCTGTACATTTATTCATTCTGCAAATGTTTCCTGAGCACATACTAGAGTCTTATCTGAACTCTGAAGTAGAGAAAGTGAGATGGCAGAAAAGCATGGAGACAGGTCTCCTCTAACATCCTTGCTCCCCCTAGAATATGCAGAGTAAAGCACAGAACTTTTGAGCAGCCAGAGACCTGGGAATGACTAGAGAAGAATGAAAGTCACTAAGGTTGGGTCTCGTTCATCAGCGTTTGAAGGCAGAGGGTCAAGGGTACTACTCCAAGAGATAAGTGTTCTGGAGGTTCAAAGGACAGGCAGCCAGGCCCAACAAGGTGGCAGCTGGCTTCACTGCCCTAGAGACAGGGTGAGTCGGTGCTTCATTATCAACAGTGGAAGGGGCAGGACAGAGAAGTGAGCTGAGGTGGACAATGACCCCAGAGACAGGTTTAAATGGAACCTGGCAGAATGCAGAGCACTGGAAAGAGAGTCCTGGGAAGGAAGCAATGTTTTTTAAGTGTCTGCCTGCCTACCTGCCTTCCTTCAAAAATTTACTAACGAAAGGATATGAAATATCAGTATAAATAAAACTGGAAATAAGAGACAAATCTTAACTCCTGAGGAGATGGGAGAGGGTGCTGCGGGGAAGGTTTGGGGAGCAAAATGTAGCTTAAAAAGTGGGAAGAAAGCCTTTTTCCACAGATGATGCTCTCCTATTAGCATTATTATTCATTATGCCATATTAGAGTCTGTTTGGTTAAAATAAAGATTGCTTTCACACATTTTACTGCTCTTGAGTTAGTAACATGAATACAGACCCTAAACATTTATCACACACCAGATTTCACTAGCTAACAATGCGAGTGAAAGATTTGGGAACGGATTTCAGAATGAATTCATGCCTGGATTCTTCCATCCTTTTCTCACTTAGGGACCCTTTGTGGTTGACTCGTCTCCAGTTAACTGCAGTTAAGCAAATGGCTTTCAGTTGGGCTTGATGGCAGAGCAGCATTATGAAAAATACCATGTTGGAAGCCAGGCTGTGGGCGAAGATGCTAGGGTGGCATCGAAGCTCTCTAGACTGAGGGTTCTCAGAAATAAAAGGGTTGATGGAACTATTAGAGGCTAGCAAGAAAAGGACCAGGTCCTGGGGCAAGTCCCATAACTACCAGCAGGAAGGTGAGACAGCAGGTACAAATACGTCCTCTGGATCCAAGAGCCAGATTTTCATGAAAATCTGAGAAGGAAGGCATAAATTGTTTATGCAGAACTTACACTGGCTAAGGATAAGACTGGTGGGATGATGGGAAATGGGGGGAAATAGGGGAAATTTGGGAACTGGAGAACGACAGTCCATCAGGAGAAAGACCTGCTGCTTCCAGATTGGTTGGTCATCCTGCAGTTATGCAAAAACAGAGGCAGGAGGCTGAGGTGTGTGGAGGTTAGCCCAGCAGGGGTTTGAAGTCAGGGTTTTAACTCACATTCAGGAATGTGGAACTGACTTCTCTTGCTTTTGTCCCTTAGCTGTTAACTGATCAATTTCCCTTATCTCTCCCACCCTCCGTTTTTGTAATTAAAGGTAGGATATCTCAGAATTTTTCTTTTATCACTGAAATCCCACAGCATGTCCTTGTTCCTGGCGAAGGAGAAGTCCTTTACTCTGGACCCCACACACATATTTCAACAAGGGGAACTTGAGGCTCCGGGTTTCTGTTTCTTGAGCGCCATTGTTAAGAATAATTGAGTCAAAGAATCATCTGAGAGTATCACGTTCTGGGAACCGCTTTCATTGATCTGGAGGACTGGAGGAAGGGGAGGATTTCTGAACACAAATTCTCATATCAGATATGTTTTATATCAAAATCCCAGCTATAAAAAATAGGTGCTTTACAGCCCTCTACACAGTAGAGTCGTTCTTAATGAAGCTGTTGAGTGTGAGTTATGAACTCATTCTTGTAAAGGGATAGGTTCCTGGGAATTTCTCCCCAAATTAAGAAGTTAGTAAAAACTAAAGTTAAGTGCTGCCTTGCTACTGAAAGCTAATTTTTTTTTTTTTTTTGAGAATTCTGTACAATATCTAGAAGTGAAAAGCCAAACATTTTAGGGTATTAAAGTGAGAGCGTTTGGTCCTCAGTCCCACTCAGCTTCCCTCTCGGAAGCTCAGCAGCTACTCATCTTTCGAGTGTCGTTGCTGGGGAGATGTGTTCTGTGAAGAAGGCTCCTGGGACCTCCAGACCCACTTGTTCTTCGCAGTGATGCTCACCTGCTTCAAGTAAAAACAGCACTGAGTGGAAAATCAATCCTGAAGGCTGCAAGCTAAGCTGAGCGTGCAGAGCTGACGCTAGGTGCTTGGGGGTGTCCACAGGAAGGAAGTGACCAGCTGCTAGCAGAGCTGCACGATTTTGTAAACAGCAATAACGTGGCCCTGATGGAATCACGAATTACAAAAGGCTCCCTTTTCCTGCCACCTGGAAGGGTATGGGACTTGCTTGGCTAGCTGAGAACAAGCTGGATCTCTCCTGTCACACCTCCACTGGTTCCTCTGCACGGCGCAGAAGCTGCACCAACACAGAACAGAGCCACCACCCTGGCTGCCTAGGAGCTCCCCTGTGGGAAGAAGAATGCTGTCTCCTCAGAATCAAGCACATAGTAGGTGCTGACTCTGATGATCTGAAGTGATATCATTGGTGGAATTTGACATCCCTGAGACTTGTGTACATGACCAGATGTAGATTTTTACCTCAAGGGGCCTACTTGTCTCCTTCAGAAAAATCCATATGACTTCAAGTTACAAAGAAATAAGTAGACAAGGGGTGGTGGTCAGGATTCATTTATTTATTCAAAAAAATAGTGATTTAGGACCTGTTTTTGCCAGACTTTGCTATAGAAGTTAGAGATCTGAGAACAACAACAGCAACAAATCCCTATCCTGTATTGCAGTGTTGGGAGACAGATCAAATCAAAGCAAATCAAATGGCCAGTATTTCAGATAGAGATCAGTGCAGTGGAGGGGAAAGAGCAGTGAGGGGTCAGAGTGCTCTGTAAAACAGAGCAATGGGGCCAGTTCACTATGAAATTAGAGCTGTGACTTCCATATAGTTCTGGTGGCCAGTGCACTGGAAGGTTGAAGAGAGGCTGGGATTGGAGAGCTGGCAGAGATGAGGTCATGTGGGTCTCTTAGGCTCCTGGGGAGACTTGGATTTTCCTCTGGGTGAACCGGGGAGCCCTAGGAGAGTGTATGGTGCAAAGGAAGGGACATGATCTGAGTGACATCACATTGCCACTCTTGGACTGAGAGTCTGCTCTAGCTGGGAAATGATGTCATTAATAATGATGCTGCATTTTATGGGCTGCATGTTTGTGTTCTCCCCAAATTCTTAAGTTAAAAGCCTAACATGGGATGGTATTGGGAGGTGGACCTTTGAAAGGTGAGGAAGTTTAGATGAGACCCTGAGGGTAAGTTTAGATGAGACCATCTTGCCCTGATGAGAAGTTAAAATGACTAGTGATTATTCACTGGTCATTTTAGGGCACAGAGAAAAGACAGCTGTCCACAGGCCAGGAAGAATCCGTAGTCTCTAGGACCATGAGAAGCAGCTATTTATGGTCAAAGCTGCCTCATCCGTCATGTTCTACCATGTCAGCCCAACATAAGACAGGCTGGAATCTCACCGTCGACTCTTGCTTTTTGCTCCTGTGAATCTGCATGAGAGGAGTGCAGGGCTTTGTGCCACGCCCACTTGGTCTTCCTGGAGTCCTTCCTCCGTACAACTGAGGGATGTTAAGGATCTCATCACACATTTCTTAACTTTTGTGGTCGAGGCAATCAAATATCATCTAGGAGAATTTTCAGATACCAGGCATCTGTGAGCAGAAAAAATGGTCATGGAGCAATGTCAGAGTGCAGAGATAGGGACTCCTCTTAGGTAGGCAGCAAGTTCTGCATTTTGTGTACAAGGTCAGATTTATCTATCAAAAATGGCCAAAGACTAGTTTTGCCCAGGAGCCAAAGCAGAAAACAAAGGGTTAGGTGGCCTTATTTCCACTCTGCCTGTATTAACTTTGAAACAGTAGAAGAATTAAGGCAGCAAAGTGAGCAAGTCTTTTACGACCCTTTTCAGACAGATTTGGGGTTTATCTTCACCCTTAGATCAAAAATTTTAGACAACCCACATGCAATTTCCTCACCCACAGTCTCTGCCTCCTGCATTCAGAGGAGAATTCAGATAATTCTTTTTTCTGCAGTTTTAATGTGATACACACTGAAACTGGCTCCAGTAACTAGGGATTATGATCGGTTGGATTTTTGACAAAATCGGAACCAGAAATGGTGAAATCTGGAAGGAGTTAATTGTACGTGCTCATCTTATGGGGCTGTGATTCATGTAATACAATTTCATGTGAAACAATGAGCAAGAACTCTGAAAGAGTGGTTGGACGATTTAATGGCAATATTTTATACAGACTGTTGAATCCGTAATATGGAACTTTCCAAGAAACTACATAAAATCCAGTCAGTCCATGTCATATGTCTTTATTTAACTTTGAAAGGAATCATAATCCATACTAACTAAATTTAGAGAAAAAAAAAAAGAATTGCATTTTGGAATGCCCATGCAACATTTCAAATACGTGAATTTTTAATTGTTGTAGAATTATTATCCAGTGGAATCCATTTTTATCTACAAGTGCGTGACCATCAGTAACAGAGTGCCCTCTTTGGAAAGGCCTGCCTTCCTCTCTTTGGAGGCTCCTTTATCTGATATTTCCTAATCAATTTATGTGGTTAGCACTGTTGCACTAAATTGAAAGAAAATCACCCATAAAATGAAATTAGAATGACTAATAGTATTATTTTTTAAAAAGGCACATCCCCATTTCTCAGTTTCAACATGCCCATGTCTACAAATCGAACAACCACCAATTTTTAAAATTCTGCATATCCTTAGGGGAAACTACGGACTAGCAATGAATTGCACCAAAACGAAGATGATATCTTTTGTGTACTACAACACTTCAAAATCATTGCTTCCCGAAAAAAAAAAAAAAATCACGGAGACTTTTAATATTCATAAAGACAAGAAACAGGTGTTTGAACAGAACTCCAACCACCTTTGACAGGAGCACAATGGTTCCTCTGAAAGGGTCTTCATTTCCCTGTCACTCATTGGAGCACTCAGAACATCAAAGCAGTTATCCTCCTGAGCTTTCGCTACCTTTTCCAAAGGATTGTACTTGACGTTTGTAAATTTTTTTTTTCTCAATCGTTAAACTCTGTCCTCCCCCTTTTGAAACTGCATGATTTTGTTAGCAAATCAAAGCGGGCAGAAGAATACATTAGTGCTCTCTCCTTGTGGACTCTGGGCTGACCTCATTGCTTTTTATGTCTACTGGTAGACCGCACGGACTATTTTTGATTCGTCATTTATCCTGTGCAGAGAGCGAGCTGTTCCTCTGCCTCAGAATGTTGTTTAGCCAGATAGGGATAAATAGCAAGCTGTGGCTGGATGTACATCGTACCCTCTCCAGGCAGGACAGGATGCTTTAATCTTTCTCTGCCTCAGTTTCCCTCTCACTCTGGGGGCAAAAAGAAAGAATGCTTTGCGCTTTGCCGAGGTAGGGCAGCCCCCAAACCACAGTTGATCATTTTGGGAAGGTCATCACATAGCTTTAAATACTGAATTAGGTCTGCATCATTCAAGTAAGTGACTTAGCAAACAATAGGAAGTTCCCGTCACTGGTTGGCTCCAGTGTGATCTCCAGCAAGGAATTGTTTATGGAGGGACCTTAGTGTCCTGATGGGTTAAATTAAGGACTGGGCATTCTCTCAAGGGTTCTACCCACAGCTAAATATCACAAAATAGATCACTAACTTGTCCAAATCTACGAGGAGGGGAATAGGAATGAAGTAAAGGAATGTAAACTAACCTACCGTCCCCCAAATCTTTTTTTTTTTTTTTTTTTTTTTGCGATGTTGGGGATCGAACCCAGGGCCTTGTGCTTGTAAGACAAGCACTCTACCAACTGAGCTATCTCCCCAACACCCCCCCCCCCAAATCATTCTTTAAAGTATATTCCTTGTCTTTCCTTTTTTGGAAGGGCAAAATAATAAGTGGTTTGACTTTATAAAAAATAAAGACAACATCAGACCTAGGAGTCACATCAATTTCTGTGAAAGTCAAAAATAAAGAGAATAAGAAGAGCTTCAGGATGTAGAAGCTGCTGGAAGGGTCGTCAGTGAAGTCTAAGCAGCCATGTGATTTTATTTTTTTTAATATAAATTTTTACCTTTTTGCCAAAATGACAGTAAGGCAGAATGTGGGGGTGATTGAGTAGCGTTAGTTATGAAAATGGTTAGGATCATATATACAGGAGCCTTACAAGTCATATTTTTAAAAATTATTAATAGTGAAATCAGAGTTTTGCCTCAAAATTTTTCAGCCAGCTCCCTCTTCAATTTGCTGGTGACACTGATTTTTCTGTCCTCACCTCCTGCTCTGACAGCCACATCTGCATTTGGACAGATTTGCTTCCAAATTTGGCTGAGTGATGGGGAGATTTTGAAATACTTAAGAAATTGACTTTGACTTGACATTTGAATTGGAGATGTGGTAATATAAAAATTTAAAGTAACCAACATCACAGAAACTCATGTTCCTGTTTCACTAGATTTTTTTTTTACCCTATATAACACCGCCAATGAAAAACCTTCCTTTCTTATCATTCATTTAAAATTCACTTTAAATATCACCCAGGAACCTAAATGCCAAAAATAAGTGGGAAGCAACTTCTCAAATATTACACAAAGTGACCTTCCGACAGGACCCTCCAGTCACCAGAACAATTTCCATATAGCTGCTGATATGCCCATGAGCACTTCAGGCTTTAAAAAAAGAGAGAGAGAGGTTTATAAATTATTTTGACTCAAAACCCCCAAAGTAGAAACATGCTCACACATATCGCCAGCCTGTTACTTAGAAACTAGCACCTCAGGACAGAGGGATATTGAAGTACTATTGAATCCACTTTCCTCAGCTCCCACCTGTGAATTATGGCTGGCAGCAGGGGTTTTATGATACTATTGTAAAAGTAATGTTCCTCTTAAATGGCAATTTACTAAGTTGCTGATGAAATGCATTGCAAATATGTTCGTTTCAGGGTGGTTAGGAAAATTAACCGCTGCATATTTTCCATATTGTCATATATGCCAATGTGCTGAGAGAATGAGAAGCAGCTTTCTTGGAAAGCTGTTTCAATGTAACAAGCGGCCGGTTTGTCACCTGGTTAGAACATACCGCCAAAGCTTTAGGGAAATCACCTGAGTCTGTTCTTTTAAAAGCATGTTTCTGACCTGTGTTTGACCAAATCCAAGGATGTAGAACCTGAAGATACAGAGGATTGGTTCTATATATTAGTTGGTCTTTGTCCCCAGTTCCTGGCACAGAGGTCCTAAATTCCTTGGAATTTCCTGAATGATAGGGGATGGGAATATCTTTTGTTATAACAGCTGGTTCTTGTATGAAGTTCCTAAAATCCTTGGAATTCGCTATGTGATGGCATTATCTGTTCATAACAAGCCCTTAGGCTCACACCTGAATTTATACTAATGAGATGATTTAGGGTTGGAAACTCGATAGCCTCAGGGTGGGTTAGTCACCAGAAAGACCAAATTAGTAGAAGATTAGAGACTTGGAAATTTCAGCCCCACCTACCAACTTCAGGGAATGAGGAGGAGTTTGGAGCACATGTCCAAGACCTCTTAGACAATGAAATTGATGAGTTCCCTGGTTGCCTATACTAAGTTCACTGAGACCAAAGTTTTAGGCTCAGACATTGTATCTATGTACTTCTTTGCCATGCTGTTCATGTGTATTCCTTATAATATCATTTATAATAAGTCACTAAACCTAAAAAAATAAAATTAAAAAATTAAAATAAAAAATAAAAGCATTCTTCCCTGCAACATCTCAAACCCTAAACCATTTTCCCTTAGACTCCAACTTTCTGCTTGCTTCCCTAATTTTTTTCACATGGAATGAATTCCCACACCCTGCTTCCCAGTCTAGACTAGTAAAACAGAGGGCAATGGAGCATCACTAGATCTCAGGTTACACTTTGAAAAGATCTCTCAGTTCAGACCCACTAAGACAATTATACACAAGAGGGACTCAGAGGAAAAGGCGAGCAAATGCAAGGTTGGAAACTGGTATCTCAATAAGTTGGGACTGGCTCATCCCAGACAAAGGTCCATGCTTAGTTACATGACCTTCAAGATGTCTGTTCCATTCACAGGCCATCACGTGGAGTGTTGCAGTTTAACAAGTCATTTAGACTCATTATTTCATCTGACCTTAAGGAACCTCTCTGAAAAAGGGAAAATATTAATATCTAAATTTTAGGAATGAAAAAAAGCTAAAGGAGATTAGGTGATTTGCTCAAAGTCATTCCATTGGTGAGTAGTGGAGTTAGAATTTGAACCCAATACCCTTTGCTTCAAGCCTCATGGCAACCAGGCTTTGAACAAAGTCCATGCAAATGGGAACTCTGAACTGAGCAAACTGAACAAAAATGTACAGTGTAACAGAAGTGACCTGAAGAACATTTCAAACAAAGCAGCCTTTAACAAGTTCAACACCAATGAGTGTTCTCTAAATAGTGCTATGTCAAGGTTAGAAAATGGGCTGAAGGACTAAGAAAGTGATTCACTGGTAGAGTACTTGCCTAGCATGTTCAAGGTCCTGGGTTCAAACTCTAGCACGGAAAAAAGAAGCTGAGATTCTCCCAAGAATGCTGAGGTTACATCCCAACTTAGTAGAAAAGAATGCAGTGATCAATTAGTAATGTCTGCCGTGGACACAGGAAATGGCTAGTGCCAACACAAATATTTTTGCTTCCTACACTAAAGGAGTCACCACTTTATAAAACATACTTGGATTTTATGATGAAAAGCATCGTAGACCAATAAGTCTCTGTTAATCAATGAATGCTAAACACTATTTTAGGCACTGTGGATGAACACCAAAGAGGTTAAGAAAAAGTCTTAGTCTGTATAAATAACCATCTGACCTGGAAAAATAAACAAATTTGCAGTCACCACTTAAGATTTTAATCCTTTAGTACTGATTGTAAACATTCATAAAAGGGGCAGATTACACACAAGAGGAGCTCAACTGTGTGAAAAAATGGCACATCTTTTGAAAGAAATACAAGGAATCAAATATAGTTGTGCAAAAAGTTTTTACAGAATCCCCATATTGACTAGTGTCATATTTCCTTACATTTATTTCACACCATGAGGAAATATTTTACAATGTGCAATCAGAGCCCCAAAGTGGTAAAATATTTTGAATCTTTCCTGAACCTGATTATCTAAAAATATGTCCCCATGGATATTTTTAACATTCTCTTAACTTTATAATTGTGAACCTAGTTTAATAAAAAATGGACAAGATGTAAATAATACAAGCCCACTTGGTATTCTTTGTTCTTAATAGAAGTAAAATAAAATGAAACTGCAAACTAGACTACCAAGTTTTTGAAGGTGGTCTCATTTCAACCCCTCTATAAGTAAGACCTGCTTTCTGATAATCTGGAGACAATGAAGCTGGAAGTGAGGGAGTTGAATGTAAAGCAAGATTGGCCTGAATCGACATAGATAAAGGCGAAAGATTGGTACATGAGAAGTGATTATACTATTCTCTCTACTTTTGTAAATATTTGGATTTTTTCCATTAAAAAAATGTTTTCTAAATCCCTCTTAAAGATGTGAAAACAATTTAAAGTTTCAGAGGGGATTATTTGATACTGTTGTAGTAAGAAAAGAGGAATCGATCCATGGATGTAAATTTATCATTGATTTGGTGTAGTATGCTCTTTGGATGCTATCATTTCTCATCTGTTTCCTGCTGCAAAACCCGTTGGCTATGCCTGTATCCAGGCCTGCATCACAGCTGCGAGACGTTAATCTCAGGAACACTCCCCCGTGGCTGGCCTGGCTGATGCTGTCTAGTTAGTTCCCCAGCAGGCTCCTGGCTCCTCTCCTCCTGCTCTCCTGGCACCACCAGTGACTCTGAAACTCTTGACATTCTCGAGATGGGGCTTCTGTGATGCTCCTTGGGTGGCCGCCAATGTCCAGGACTTATTTCCTCTCACTTCCCTGAATCTAAGAGGGATTAGTCACCCAGGTGTCTGGGATCAACACTCTCCTGTGACTTTCTTATATTAAACCTTGGATTTGAAACAGGAGTGTCTATCATGCTTTCTGTGAATGTGTCATTTACAGGTTCTCTGCAGAGCCCTGACTACTGGTTGCTAAATGGTTTATTAATTATGACATTTAGTAATAAGATTGTTCTGCAATTGGGTCATGCATAAAACCCTAATTTCTTGGTCCTGACTATGTCTGGTTTTTCTTAGGCTAGTCTTCATATTTATTTGGTGGTGATTAAAATAAAAGGAGACTTTATCATGTGCTGCCTACTGGTTAAGCCTCAGCTAAATTTGTAGGAAGCTGCAGAAGATAGATACTGAGATTTCAATGCTGAAATTAAGGATAAAGTAAGATATGATATAAGTTGAAGAGGATTACTTTTAGCTACTGTTCCTCCACCTCCACAAAAAAAAAAAATCTGTCTTTGAGTGTATCTTTGGTATTAATTATGGAGATAGCAAATATGTGTGTAAGATGATTGAATTTAAAGAAATAAAAAAGTGCAGACTTCCTTTTTCCCCTAGAACAGATCACAGGACTGTAAGACCAAAAGTTGTAAGTGATAGGGCAAGAGGAAGTGCTCAGCGATGAGAAGAGAAAAGCAATTCTGTCTGATTGAAGTGGGGCCGAGGGAGATGACGTGCTCTCTCGTCACCCTGAGACTAATGTTGCTGGTGAGAGACAAGCAGGACTTTGCAGGGACTGTGGCTAGAAAGGGTTACCTAGACTAAAATGAAAAGGGCAAAGCCTTCCAAGGAAATCTTCGACAAGCTTAGACTGGCATCAAGAATTGTAAGAGGTCAATGAGCTGAAGGGAATTTGACGTTCTTTCTACCTAAACTGGAAGAACTGTGACCCTATAGGATATGTAAGTGAAAGAATGCATTCTCTCTGTCCCCAGTATTCATACAACACACAGTCTCTCCAACACTTATAGGAAATTTCCTTCTGATGCTCACTAAATGACAAGGGTTACAAGGCATAAGAGGCGGGTGTCTGTGTCTCCCAGGCAGCCAGTGGGAAAAGAAGGATGTTATTTAAAATGATTGGAAGTGACTGTCTTCCTAAAATTGTACGTTGTGCCCTGTCCTCCACCACTGAGGTCATCAGAGGCAGTACCAACAGAGAGCTGCCCTGTAATGACACTGCATTTATCTCAAGCTTTTTTTTTTAATAAGAAACAAAACTATCATGATGTCAAAATAATACTCAGTGCACCCATGAGTTGAGAAAATTGCAGAATAAAGGAGGCTTTCTGCTTTTAATGTGGAAGTCTTTGTGAGCCTCCCTGTTCCCAAGATGAATCTGTGCTCTTTACTACAAACTGCTGAGTGGGTGTATTTTAGATCATAGAAAACTTCTCTTATGTGTCGAGAGAGACATGGGAGTCTTATTACATCCTGTTAGTCATTTTCACAGTCCAACCTTCACTACAAAAGAAACCTAAGATTAAATCAGGGCTGCAATGATCGCGAAACAGTCTCTTACTTTTTATGTACTGCATTTGGTCAACGTGTATCATTAATCTCTCCTTCCTGTTTGGTGGCAGTAAATGATGGAACATTTTCTCTGTTCTTTTTTCAGTTAGATTGATGTATGTACAGTCCTTGAATTTTAAAGGTCATTAATTTTCACATTAGTCTCTTAGGTTGGTAGCACACAGATTGATATATTGATGATTTGGTCTATCATTGATTCTCTATCATGGAGCACCGTGAGTCCTGAGTGGCATCTTCTTGCCAACCACGACACAGAGAGTGAAAAGGCATGAATATTTGCAGAAAAAGTAAGGAACCTCGCTTTAGTGTCCCAGTAGGAAAACCATTGTAGAATGTATTTACTTATATGCATAAAAGTGCCCTTGGCATGTTGACCTTTCTTCCTGAGCTGTGGTTAATATCTGCAGCATTCAACAATTTTTAGCTTATGACCTTCATTTGCATTGATGGTTCAGAGCAATTAAGGACTTCCTGAAGCTCTTTTCAAAATACTTCATTGAAGAAATAAGTTTCTCTAGTCATTAGGATGTAGATTTATTGGGACACCTTTGATCCCATGTTGAATTATTTGGTGTAGGTCCAAGTAACGATAAAGCTCTTAGAAATGTGATATTCCAAAGATAACCCAGCATTTTATATTCATCTACAGAATAGTTCACATGCATCTTGTTTGGGTAATTATACATTAAGAATATTTTCCATATCTAATGTACTGATCATAATAAAAACAAAGTTTGATTCACCAGAAGTAGGCGATGTCATTGACAACTTTAGAATAATTAGAAATAGCCAAAACATATGTGTAAGTTAAAAACAATGCTATACTGAGCCAGTGAATTTTTTACCAAAGGGAAAATATGCATTTTGAATCTTTTAAAAATATCATTTTGGGCCAAGAAGGTACAAAATTCTTTGCTCAAATTTTAAAATGAAATAGAGTGTAGTCAAATGGATAGTACAATAAACATAGATCTCATGCTTGTAAGATTACCATTCATCAGTAATCTTCAGAGTAACATTAGGTAAGTCATTTAAGCTGCACTGCTATCTCCTCATCTGCAAAATCATGTTCCTTTAAATCATAGTAAACACCTCTTGTGATCCAAGTCTACATATATAAATATTAGGAGACCGTGTAGAACATCTGCAAAGCATTTGAAACAGAAGTGCTATCAAAGAGTCAATATAAATTTTAATCAACTTTTGAGGAGCACAAAAGATTCCTATATCATTTAAAAATCCAGGGCTGTGCAGGGCACTGTAGTAAATGTCACAAATCAAGTCAGTAATTATTTTATTGAGCAGTTGTTGGTAGCCCAGCCATGTCCAGGCTGGGAAATAAGGAGGCAATTGGTCCTTCAGATGAAAAACTAAGACTAAGAGTTTATAGTATAGCTAGGATAATCAAAGTACTTTCTAGTAATCAAAGCTCATTTCTGTGATCAAACCAGGACATACATATTTCTCTCCTTAAAAAAAAAAAAAGGAAAAAGAAAACTTTCATTTCATTAAAAATCCTAGCCTTTTTTATAGTACCCTCAAGCCTATAAGCCATCTGAAATCCTATTTGGGGAGCAGAATCTACCTCTAAAGAAATGACATACATCATACAATCAAGCCCAAATATACCACTATGAAAAGAGGTGAGGTGACAGAAGAGAAGTGACCTGTGGAGGGTTATGAGGCTGAATGGCAAGCTGTGCCTCTGGAAATATTTCCCTTGGTTTGGGCAACACTGCAGCCTCCTCTTCTCTCTCTGGATTGCCACTCCTTTCCCTTTAAGGGACTTGATCCTTAGCCTCGTACTCTTCTACTTGCACCTTCACTCCTCTGAGAATTCACCAAACCTCATAACTCAGCTCTAGCCAGAGCAAGGGCAGGAGTGGACCAGAGAGATCAGAAGCAACAGGGACCCAGGGACTCTGCAGAGCTGGGTTGGACATGGATTGAGACCTAGGCATCACTCTGTATTGGAAGAAGAAGTGAATGACCCAGATCTGAGAGGGAAACCACTCCTGAAGCTAGTGGGTGAAGGCAGGGGAGGCTTGCTACTCCAAGTGTGGTCCATGGACTGGCAGGGCTCACATCACTTGGAACATTCCAGAAATGCAGAATCTCAGGTCTTCTTAGTATATTTTATGCTGTGATAACGGAATACCACAGTATGGGTAATTTATAGTGAGTGAAAACTGATTTGACTTCTGGTTCTGGAAGCTGGGAAGTGCAAATCCTAGGGGCCAGCACCTGGTGAGGACTGCTTGCTAAACCATCCCATGACAGAAGGTGAGAGCCTGGGAGAGGAAGTGGGGGTGGGAGGAAGGGGTTGGGTGGATGCACTCATCATTCATCAGAAACCCAGTTGCATGAAAACAAATCCACTCCCACCGTAACTGCACTGATCCCCACTAAGGAGGACTCTGCCCTCCTGACCCCATCACTTCTTAAAGTTCCCACCTCTCAGCACAGTTGACTTGGTGATTAAGTTTCCCACACATGGACTTTAGGGGACACATTCAAACCCCACACCTCCTGAACCAGAGCCTGTGAGGCCCTGGTATATGCTCATGAAAGTTTGAGAAGCATTGGGCAAAACCAAAGTGGAGAAGAATGTCAGTGAGATAAAGGAGTAGCTTGCACCTGTCATATAGTCCCTGAAGAATTTGCTACATTTGATTTGGAATCTCACACATACAACTTGAAGTTTCCATCCAACTGTGATGGCAGTCAGTTAAGGCAGCCATGAGAGAGGAAATTCTATGGAGAGTGAACTTGTTGGGAAGGTAGAGTTTCTAAGAGGCCTGTGGGGACCAGCAGGAGCAGAAGCTTCCTTAAAAAATAGTCTAGTATAGGTCAGCAAAGGGAGGAACTACCTTAGAGAAAAACCTCTCAAAGGAGAAACCAAGCCAACTTAAAAACCGAAAATAAGCCAAATGACTGGGAATACTAATCATATCTCAATAATAACCCTGAACGTTAATGGTCTAACCTCATCAATCAAAAGACATAGACTGGCAGAATGGATTAAAAATAAAGACCCAATAATATGCTGCCTGTAAGAGACTTATCTTGTAGAAAGAGACATCCACAGACTAAAGGTGAAAGAATGGGAAAAAACCTACCACGCACATGGACTCAGTAAAAAAGTGGGGGTTTCCATCCTTATATCAGATAAAGTGGACTTCAAGCCAAAGTTAGTCAGAAGGGATAAGGAAGGACATTTCATACTGCTTAAGGGAACCATAAATCAGGAAGACATAATGATAGTAAATATTTATGCCCCAAACAATGGTGCATCTCTGTACCTCAAACAAGTCCTTCTCAATTTCGGGACTCACATAGACCACAACACAATAATTCTGGGTGACTTTAACGCACCACTGTCACCACTAGATAGATCTTCCAAACAAAAACCAACCAAAGAAACCATAGAACTCAATAACACAATCAATAACATAGACTTAATAGATATATATAGAATATTCCATCCATCAACAAGTGGATTCACTTTCTTCTCAGCAGCACATGGAACCTTCTCAAAAATAGACCATATGTTATACCACAAAGCAGCCCTTAGGAAATGCAAAAAATAGAGATACTGCCTTATGTTCTATCAGATCATAATGGGCTGAGAGGAGAAATCAATGACAAAATAAAAAACAGAAATTACTCCAACACCTGGAGACTAAACAATATGCTATTGAATGAAACATGGATAACAGAAAACATCAGGGAGGAGATAAAAAAATTCTTAGAGGTCAATGAGAACAATGATACAACATATCAAAATCTCTGGGACACTATGAAAGTGGTACTAAGAGGAAAATTCATTGCATGGAGTGCATTCCAGAAAAGAATGAAAAGTCAACAACTAAATGACCTAACAGCTCAAAGCTCTAGAAAAGAACAGAATAACAGCAAAAGTAGTAGAAGACAGGAAATAATTAAAATCAGAGCTGAAATCAATGAAATTGAAACAAAAGAAACAATTCAAAAATTGACAAAACAAAAAGTTGGTTCTTTGAAAAAGTAAACAAAATAGACAAACCCTTAGCCACATTAACAAGGAGAAGGAGAGAGAAAACTCAAATTACTAAAATTCATGATGAAAAAGGAAATATCACGAAAGACACCACTGAGATACATAACATAATGAGAAGCTACTTTGAAAATCTGTATTCCAACAAAATAGAAATTACCAAAGACATTGACAAATTTCTAGAGACGTATACTCCTCCCAAACTGAACCAGGAGGACATACACAATTTAAACAGATCAATATCAAGCAATGAAATAGAAGAAGCCATTAAAAACCTACCATTCAAGAAAAGCCCAGGACCAGACAGATTCTCAGCCGAGTTCTACAAGACCTTCAAAGAAGAACTCATTCCAATACTTCTCAAAGTATTCCAGGAAATAGAAAAGGAGGGTACCCTACCAAACTCATTCAATGAAGCTAATATCACCCTCATACCCAAACCAGGAAAAGACACATCAAGGAAAGAAAATTTTAGACCAATATCCTTGATGAATATAGATGCAAAGATCCCTAACAAAATATTGGCAAACCATATCCAAAAACATATTAAGAAAATCGTGCACCACGATCAAGTGGGGTTCATCCCTGGAATGCAAGGATGGTTTAACATCTGTAAATCAATAAACATAATCCATCATGTTAATAGACTTAAGGATAAGAATCATATGGTTATTTCAATTGATGCAGAAAAAGCTTTTGACAAAATACAACACCCCTTCATGCTCAAAACACTAGAATAAATAGGGATATTAGGAACATACCTGAACATTGTAAAGGCTATTTATGCTAAGCCCATGGCCAACATCATTCATTAATGGAGAAAAACTGAAACCATTCCCTTTAAAAATGGGAACAAGACAGGGATGTCCTCTTTCACCACTTCTATTCAACATTGTCCTCGAAACTCTAGCCAGAGCAATCAGACAGACTAAAGAAATTAAAGGGATACGAATAGGAAAAGAGGAACTTAAGATGTCCCTATTTGTTGATGACATGATTCTATATTTAGAGGATCCAAAAAAACTCCTCCAGAAAACTTCTAAACCTCATCAATGAATTCAGCAAAATAGCAGGCTATAAAATCAACACACATAAATCTAAAGCATTTTTATACTCAAGAGACGAAACAGCTAAGAGGGAAATGAGGAAAACAACTCCATTTGCAATAGCCTCAAAAAGTAAAAATAAAATACTGGGGAATCAATCTAACCAAAGAGGTAAAATATCTCTACAATGAAAACTTCAAAACATTGAAGAAAAAAATTGAGGAAGACCTTAGAAGATGGAAAGATCTCCCATGTTCTTGGATAGGCAGAATTAATATTGTCAAAATGGCCCTACTACCAAAAGTGCTATACAGATTCAATGCAATTCCAATTAAAATCCCAATGATGCACCTGCCAGAAATAGAGCAAGCAATCATGAAATTCATCTGGAAGAATAAGAAACCCAGAATAGCTAAAGCAATCCTTAACAGGAAGAATGAAACAGGGGATATCGCAATACCAGAACTTCAACTATACTACAAAGCAATAGTAACAAAAACGGCATGGTATTGGCACCAAAATAGACAGGAAGATCAATGGTACAGAATAGAGGACACAGACACAAACCCAAATAAATACAATTTTCTCATACTAGACAAAGGTGCCAAAACTATGCAATGGAGAAAAGATAGCCTCTTCAACAAATGGTGCTGGGAAAACTGGAAATCCATATGCAACAGAATGAAACTAAACCCCTATCTCTCACCCTGCACAAAAATCAACTCACAATGGATCAAGGACCTTGAAATCAGACCAGAGACCCTGCATCTTATAGAAGAAAAAGTAGGTCCAAATCTTCAACTTGTTGACTTAGGATCAGACTTCCTTAACAGGACTCCCATAGCACAAGAAATAAAAGCAATAGTCAATAACTGGGATAGATTCAAACTAAAAAGCTTTCTCTCAGCAAAGGAAACTGTCAGCAATGCGAAGAGAGAGCCTACAGAGTGGGAGAAAATCTTTGCCAATCATACTTCAGATAGAGCACTAATTTCCAGAATATATAAAGAACTGAAAAACTCTACACCAAGAATACAAATAACCCAATCAACAATGGGCTAAGGATATGAACAGATGCTTCACAGAAGAAGGTCTACAAGCAATCAACAAACATATGAAAAAATGTTCATCTTTAGTAATAAGAGAAATGCAAATCAAAACTACACTAAGATTCCATCTCACCCCAATTAGAATGGCGATTATCAAGAATACAAGCAACAATAGGTATTGGCGAGGATGTGGGGAAAAAGGTACACTCATATATTGCTGATGGGGCTGCAAATTAGTGCAGCCACTCTGGAAAGCAGTGTGGAGATTCCTTAGAAAACTTGGAATGGACCCACCATTTGACCCAGCTATCCCACTCCCTGGCCTATACCCAAAGGACTTAAAATCAGCATACTACAGAGATACAGCCACATCAATGTTCATAGCTGCTCAATTCACAATAGCCAGATTGTGGAACCAACCTAGATGTCCTTCAATTGATGAATGGATAAAGAAACTGTGGTGTATATATATATATATACAATGGAATATTACTCAGCTATAAAGAATAATAAAATTATGACGTTTGCAGGCAAATGGATGAAATTGGAGAATATCATGCTAAGTGAGATAAACCAATCTGATAAGCGGATGATGACACATAATGGGCAGTGGGAGGGGGGCAAGAATGGAGGAAGGAGGGACTCTCTAGAGGGAAAAGAGGGATGAGAGGGGTGGGGGGAAGGAAAAAACATAACAGAATGAATCAAACATCCTTACCCTATGTAAATTTATGATTACGCAAATGGTATGCTGTTACTCCATGTACAAACAGAAACAACATGTATCCCATTTGTTTACAATAAAATAAATTTTAAAAAATAAGAAAAATATATAAAAAAATAGACTAGGAGAGACCAAGGAGGACTTTGAAAAACAACTAGAGTGTCAGTGTTTTTCCTGGATGCATTGGGTTTATTAAGGAGGAAATATAGTGAAGCAGTGATTTACAAAGAAGTATCCTGCCAGGAGAGCAGTAACAGATAAACAGCAGGGAGATCAGGCAGGCGGGTCCACATATATCTTTCTCTTTGGTCCCTGTACTTGTACCAATGACATCCCTGTGTGTTCCTTTCCTCCCATCTCCATCATCGGCATCCTTCAAGGTCCTGCTCAGGCACCGTGTTCTCAGGAAAGCCTCTCCTAGCAACGTTGAACTCATCAGTACTGCTGTGAAGTCCTCTGGTCCTTAGGGTTATTCCATAGGATTATTCTCAAGGGTCTTAGAGTAGAAGCCTGTGGATTGGAAAGGTCCTTGGTAGGGTGGTGCATCCTCTTTTCCACCTTCAAAGCCTTCCAGTGACAGGGATCTTGATGATTTACCAAGCAATCCATTACAGGTGGGTGAGCTGGAATTGTTAAGAAAGTTCTTCCTTATATTTAGCTGAGTTTCTTTCTTCCTGTGTGTCAATCACACATTAAGAAGCACAGGGATGGCACAGCAACCTGCCTTTCATCTGTTTCTCTTTCTCAGATTCTGTTGAGTCTGCAAGTTAAAAGTGTTGTAGGCTTTTTTTTTTTTTTTTTTTTTATCCTGATGTGAAAGAAGTCAAGTATTCTCCTGGCTAGCAGAGCTCATTTAAACAGCTTTCCTTTTGACATGGAGCTAGCCTGAGAGTTCAGGTAGGCCCTTAACTGGTGTGTTCTCTTTTTAGTTCAAATTCAGTTAGATTAGTTTATGGTTTTGCAGTTTCCATACCATCTGCCCCCAACCAGAGTTTGGAGGGAGAATATCAGGGTAGCCTCAATGTCAATTATCAACACATAATGTAGGAGATCAGATACAGGCAAAAGCCACTTTAGAGGCAAAACTTCCCCGGGCCAAAAGCACATAGAACAAGGAGCTGTCTATGCCTCAGTCAATGTCATTTTCATATGTAAAGAACAGCAGCTCTGTCAATCTACAGGCAGGCTTGGATAGCTTTGATCTTCCACGGAATGAGATTCTCCAGGGCACCTGTTAACGTAGCTGTACTTGGCTCTAGTCTGTTCAAGGACAAGGCAGCAGATCAAGGACTTTCCCTGGTCCTGTGCCATATCAGCCCTCTTTTAGAAATAGTTGAACCTGACCCACAACAAAGATTCCTAGCAGACCTCCTACTCTCCCCCTCTACCTTACTCATCACCAAACAGCCTTGAGGAATACACCAAACTTAGTCCTCAGATCTGCAAGCTAAGGACACACAGACCTTGTGCCCAGTGACTTGACTTGACCAAGGCAGGACCACCTTTGAGACCAACCAGCTGGGTTCTCCTTGGGACAAATGTTTCTCTCTATTGCCTGCAGAGTCCTTCTAGTGTACCAACGTTTCCAAATCACAGGTAATAGTCCCATCTAATTAACTCCCATTTATTGAGTGGTAGTAGGCACACTAATGCTGCACAGTCATTTATTTCATTTCATCACTACAATAACCTTGGCAAGAAAGTGTATTATCCCCATTTTTCATATTGAGAAACTTGGGAGAAACAGGATACAATCGTCTATCCAGAGACACGCGCAGAGTGATAGGTTGTGACTTAAACTTATCCATGAATGTAACCACTGTGTTCTCTTCCTTAGCATTAAATGCATGTGTTAAGTAAAAAATAAACATTGCCTAAGGCAGAGAATCCCAATTTGTTCAAGATATTGCAAAGAATGTGAAAGTTAATACTTTCTAGAAAGGTATAAATATGTTAAACTTCTATAAAAGAGGGAAAGATTTAAAATTTTGTGCACCAAGATTAACATTAGAGACCACATACACAGCCACAACTATTTTTAGACCATTTTGTTGACAGTTAAACACAATGTTTGATAAACATTTATTTTTCTAGGACATGTCTTGATGCCAACAAGTAATGATTGATGCAGGTGAACCCCCAAAAGACTGGCTGCATTTATCTGACCAATGAACGACCCCCCTGGGTAGACAAACATTTGGTTGAAACCAGAAACAATTGGCATATATTTCTTGGGATTTGTTAAAATGTGCTCTTTGGGCACAGTTACTGTTTTACTTGTCAGGTGAAATAAATTTAAGTGAAGTATAAGAATTCAAGGTTGAAAGGCCAAGTGCTACCTTAAATAAAATAATCTACACTAAAAAGAGAGTCTATTTGGGTTTTGATCAATGGAGAAGTATGTCAAGATTTAACTATGATGTCATCTTTTCTGTTTAGTATCTTCTACTGTCTCCCGCATATCCAGATTGGGGCATATTCCTCTTGCTTCTTTGTCTGTAGTGTTGACTTTATTCATGTGGAAGGATTTTCCTTCATTTAGGAAACATTTATGGATGGCCCGCTTGGTGCCAAAGATGACAAAAGACTGGGGAGTCAACGTGCACTGGTCTGCGCCCATTAGGATGCTTTCAGGTGCAGTCATAATTCCATTAGAGCGGTCAAGGAGATGGGTCCAGAGTGACATCAAGACTGATAATGTCAGAGCCCTGGGATGTCATACAAGACTCAGGCTCTTCCATCTTTCTATGCTGATGTCCTCTGGCTTATCACCCTCTTGGCTGAAGCATGATTTCTGGATAGAACAAGGGATGGCCTGGAAACCTTGTCCAGAAGCCCCTAATAAATGACCCGTCATGTCTCATTGATCAGACAGCTAGAAATCTGTCCCTAAACCAATCACCAGCAAGGGAATGAGAGTCCATGTAGGGCTTAGACCAATCAGAAGGCATCTGAACCCGGATGGATTTGGTCACTAGAACAAATAAGGATTCCATTTACACAAAATCATGTGGAAAATGACTCTTGAGATGGCTAGCCTCCAGGGTAATGGCATGTCAGGATCTGCTATTAGACAGTTCTAGGCTCGGCTACTTACCTACTAGTGCTGTGTCACTTAGCACTGTTGTTTTTATTTTTTATTTTTCTTGAGACTATCTTTAATTGGACTTTTAAAAATTTACATCTTAATATGGGCACAGTGGCACAGGTCTATAATCCTAGCTACTTAGGAAACTGAGGAAGGAGGATCACAAGTTCAAGGCCAGCCTGGCAACTTAGTGAGACCCTATCTCAAAATAAAATTAAAAAGGCTGGGGGTGTAACTCAGTGGTCTAGTACTTGCCTAGCATGTGCAAGGCCCTGGGTTTAATCCCTAGGACGGCAAGACAAATTTTAAGATATTACAAAAAATTGGCCATTTTAACCATTTTTAATTGCACAACATGCTGGTATTCCAAACATTCCCACTGCTGTATAAACATAAGCATCATCCATTTCTGGAACTTTTTCCTCATCCCAAAAGAAATGCTCCCTACATCTCTCTCCCACTGGTACCTGGAAGCCACCATTCTGCTTTCCATTTCTATGAGTGCGTCTATCCTGGGGACCTCTTTGAGTGGGATCATACAATATTTGTTCTTTTGTGTCTGGCTCACCTCACCTAGCAAAATGTCCTCAAGGTTGACCCATGTTGTAGCACGTGCCAGAATTTCATCTCTTTTTATGGCTGAATAATAAGATTCTCTATATATTCTATTCTGATATTATTCTGTTTCCATTTCTTATTTTTGTACTCAAACTGTCACTGAGGTGCTGCTTTCCAATGACTTCCTCACACTGCCACTATTTTAGCTCCAGTCAAAATAGTTTGTTATCTATTCATCAGGCAGTGGGTATTCAAGTCGTTTCTACCTTGTGGTTTCTGTCATGCTCAGTGTACCTTGGTGTCTGGTATCTATGTTAGTCCTCATCTTCTTAGCACCATCTTTAACCTCAGTGGACCTCAGGAAGTAGGGGACATCACTAACCTATTACGGATGGATACATGATATAGTACCTATAAAGGTCTGAGTCTAGAGCACATGGGAGGGGCTTCAGGAATGGCAACTGCTGGAGTGGTCTCATCTTTATTGTCTGGTTTGTTGTTTTGGGATTAAAAACGTAGAAGATAAAAACATGGAAGATGGGTGCCTCATTCAGCCTGCAGCATCGGGAACATGCGAGCTCTACTTTAAGATCAGTTAAGACGGATATGTGTATCAGTTTGCTACAGCTGCCTTAACAAAGCACCACAGCTGGGCGTCTTAAACAACAGAGATGTGTCTTCTCACAGGAGGGATCAGATCAGATCAGAATGGTCTGCCCTTCAGTGGGCAGCGTGATTGTCTGCATCAAGAGAAGAAAAACTGAATGCACAGAGATGACTCGGAAGGTTATAATTATTGAGACATTGTATAATTTGGACTGGAGCTAAAATGGCAGTGTGAGGTCACCACTGGAGAGCAGCACCTTAGGATGGGTTGAGTATGAA
The DNA here is from genome assembly GCF_902686445.1 of Sciurus carolinensis. NCBI lineage: Eukaryota > Metazoa > Chordata > Mammalia > Rodentia > Sciuridae > Sciurus > Sciurus carolinensis. The sequence goes on along the minus strand of NC_062217.1, from coordinate 16,039,632 downwards.
AATAAGGAAAAGGAAAACGAGCTAGCTGATGGTTTGGGCAGCAGGCATGGGACCATTCTTGGAAAAGAGGATACCACGTGAAGAACAGAAAACATGAATCATAAGGGGTAAGAGAAGAGGGTAAAACCTACTGAGAAGGAAAATCGGGAGCAGGAAGTGATTGAATGAAATAGTGAAAGAGCAAATTACAAGAAAAGGCTGTCAGAACATGTCAGAGGTTGCGTAATTTGTGCTATGCACGATTTTGAACACCAGATTTGTATAAGCATACGCCACCAATATAAATGATTTATATGATCAATTAACTTTGTTGGTATTATTCCAGAGAAGAAAACAGAGTAACTACAGGAACAAGGTCCCCCGCAGAGGGGGAGCAAGTGGGATCCATAACCAGCTGAGAAAAATCTTGGAAGGCATTTTGACAGCCTCCATCTTCTCTATAAATTCTCCAGCAAATTCTCCAACTGAGAGGTTTCAGCTGAGAGCCCGGCACATGGTTTTTTCTCAACAGATATTTGTTTTATTCAATTATCGGTATGTGAGGACATGAGATTTGGATTAGCAAAGAACATAAGCGATCTGAAGGCAGGGCTGACTTTGGCATGCACACAGGCATCATGGTAGGGCCATGGGTCCCCACTATCCCTGGTGACACGACTCAAGATCCTGACTTCTCTAGTTCAGCCTGGGCGTGGGGAGTTCAGAAAGCCTCAGTGGTTCTCAATGTGGTCAAGATGAACCACTGGTGTAGAGGTGATTTTGAAACATACTCAGAGTACAGGAAGTTGACTTTTTAACGGACCATCAGAAGTGGTCTTGGGAAGAAGTTCTTACCTGTGAAAATGTAAAATAGGATTTCATAGCATTTTTCTCTCTCTTTGATTCCCCCAAATTATTAAATTCTTTGTGTGTGAGATAGATAAAGCAGAAGCTAAAATTATAAAGAGAGAGAAAATAACAATAAAATCTCTTATAATATACCAGACACTAGCAATTAAAATTGCCTATCTCTGTGACTAACTTTATGGCCATAGGAAGGAAACAAAATTAACTTTCATGGAATGCAAATTACAAGCCAGCCACTGGATTTGGGTCTCTCTCTCACTTTCTTTCTCTCTATCTATGTATATATATATATATATATACACACAAATATATATATATAATATTATTATGTATGTAATGATTTGGTTCTTTTGTATGTCATTTCACTTAACTTGCTGAAATCCCATTTTACAGATTTCCAAACTAAAACTTAGAAGGCAATTGTTGCATTTTTGATTGAGAGAAGGACAGAGAACTAGAGTTTCAAAAGACTCGGGAAAGAGTTGTGAAGCTCTGGGTAAGGGGAGTACAGTAGTCTCTCTCCCTTGGCAGATAAAAGTCTAAAAAAGGATTCAGGATGGAAATATGACTTCCATTGCAGATGAAAATGTTTTAAATACCATATATTTATCGAACACCTGCTGGTTGACTTTGACTCTTTATTATTCTAAAAAATGACCTTTGCCCTTTTGCACAACACTAATTCATTGAAAGTACAGACAATAGAAACTGAAAAGATTTGTGTGAAGATCATAGAGAAGGGTCTATACTCCTGTGTTTTTGTTTTCAATCAATTCTTCTTTTCTATCCCAAGAACTTGGTTAGCCAACCCACTCAGAAGCAGAGAAAATGGCTCTTTCCTGTCATTTATGCTATGGTGTCAAAATAATAAATAGTCGCAGCAGTCGCTTTGACTTGCAGCATGGGAGATGCACCTGCCCTGGGGGCATGCAGAAGTGCCATTCCAGCTTGCTATTGAGGGGTTCTGGCTCGTAGCCCAAAAAGAACCCCTACTTATCCTGGTCCCTTCACTTGAGTGGAGTTCGCGTTCGAGGAAGGATTGAACACTGTCTGAGAAGAAGCCCTGCCAGGCAGTTCTGAAATTTGCAGCCTGGCAGCAAGCTTAACAAATGCATCAGGCCATCTAGAGTAGCCTTTTGTATTAATAAAAGACACAGAAGAGGAAGGGTCGGTCACAGCCACTGACTTTGACAACACTGAGGACTGTGTCATTGGTGTAGTGTTTGTGTCACTGTCATTCGAAATTGAATCTGTGGCTGCTGCCACTATTGTTTCCCATGGCAACCTGCCACCACCCCCAAGATCTCCAGCAATAGTCACTGAGGGGTGATGGGAGGAAGACTGGCAGAGGCTGAGAGTTTGATCATAAATCTCCACATACCTTAGTTCCAGATCTCCATAAAGAGACATGGATTCCTCTTCCTGCCCCTCATTGATGTGACAAAGGATCTAACATGTTAGGTGAAATCGAGGCTTTGACCGCATTCTGTATTTGGCTAATTTATTTGATAATGGGTTGAAGTGACTCTTGCTGGGAGCAGCTGGGTTTCCATTACTGGTATTCACTTATTGGATCTCCTTGGTCTATGTGTCATCCTGGCTAAGGAAGAAGTGAATGAAGATATGGAGGGCCACAGGTCCTGGGTGGAAGTAGCCCCTTATCATCTCTGCTTAAACTCAGTCTGTGCATCTGCCATGCACACAGGGATCTGGAGGCTTCTTTCTTTCAGCATCTATTTATTGTTGAAGATATGTATCTGTTGTGTATTAGATGCTATTCTGGGCACTAGGGAATAAAGGATAAGTAATTTTCAGTACTTGGTCTTCAAGAGTTCAAAGTCTGGCAGGAGAGAGAGATTTAGAAAGAGATCATATGCCTCCTTATGCAGAAGGCAGGAAGAGACATAATCAAGATGTTGCAGGAGCCCAGAGGAAGGAGCCTCAATAGAGCAAAGTACTTCAATACCTCCGGTAACATTTAAAAAGAGGTGTTTGAAATTTATCTAGTATTTGACAACACATTACATGAGCAGAATCTTAAGGGTGGTGCATGTGAAAAAAAGGAGATCCCACTGGTTAGATAACTAGTGTAAACTATGTAAAAGTGAGGAAGGTAAAAAAGACAAGAAAGAAACAGAAAGCACCAAGTTAAGGGTTAAGAGAAGAGGGTAAAACCTGCTGAGAAGGAAAATCCAGGAGCAGGAAGTGATTGAGTGAAATAGTATGAGAACAAATTACAAAAAAAAAAAGCCGTGAGAACGTGTCAGAGGTTGCTTCATGTGTGCTGTGTGTGACTTTGTGAACTGGATCTGTAAAAGCATATGCCCTCAATATAAATGATTTATATGATCAATTTATTCTGTTCCCATTATGCCAAAGAATGCTGAAGAGCCTATCGGCTGAATTGGAAGGAAAGGTTTTAGGCAACTGTCCTCCCTCCCCCTCGCACCTCTTTTGTTTTTTTTGCATCTTTAACATTTCAGACATTATCTTTAAAGATTTTGGTATTGTGTTAGTCAGGTTTTTGTCACTATAATAAAATCCCTGACACAGGCTACTTACAGAGATTTATTTAGCTCACAGTCTTGCATGTTCAAGGCCTGCATCCACTCAGGTCTAGTCAGGCTCCTGTGGCAGATGGCAAATGGCACTGGCAGGAGCACTAAAGGGGACAAGATTACATCTCCATCCAGGAAAAAGAGCAGAGAAGTGGGTGGGGCCAGTTCAATCCTTCTGTAACAGCCCTTTCTTAAGAAACCGAGGGGTCACACAGGAACTACCTAGATCTCTCCCAGTGGCCTCAGGACATCCCACTAGGCCCCGCCTGTTAAAGGACCCACATTGCCCAATGCTGCCATACTGAAGACCAATCCTTTAACACACGAACCTGGGGGACACAGTCACCATATCCAGACCACAGGATGTGCTATTTCTCCATGGTGACTTTGCCCATTTCTGAGAACATCCAGTAATTGTCATGGGAAGTATTATGCCCCATAATTCTACTTTTTCTAAGTATGACACAGCTAAAGCTGCTGAAGCCTCCTCAAGTCCCCAAATGTACAAAAGTATGTGGCACATTCCTAACGGAAATATATGTCAAGCAGCTTTCCATTATGCATTTATGGATTAAAAAAAAAAAACAACTAGTTATGAATGTGTCACTCTTAGTAAATGAATAAACAAGGACAGGATTTTGTCTTGACGGCTTCAAATCAATGTGACTTCTGTGTCACCAGAATCAGGAAGGTTGAGCCAGTCCCATTTTACCATAAATCTGCCCCAGCCCAGCCTCTAAGCCAGGTGTGGGTCTGCAGCTGCTCACTGGACTTTTCCACTGGTGTCTGCCGTCATTGTTTCCCCTTGAAACAGCCCCTCGTGCTCCTGTGTTCCTCCTTCGGCCTCGTGTTTTTCCAGTCTCCTAGTCCTTTCTTACTGCTCTTCCTGTGATCTGATAATCCATCTCCTACTCTCCTCTGCCCCAGTCTTTCTTCTCTGCTTGACTGACTGCTGGTGATCCTAGTAGATGCCCCAACCCCAGCCCAGTTAGTTGTCTTCACACCTCTTCCTCCTGCCCCAGGCTGACTTGAATGCTCTCTCTCTGAGGTTCCGTTATTCTCAGTGCACATTTCCTGCTTAGCTTTCCTCACCCTGAATGAAAATTGCTAGTGTTGCCTGTCAGTCTTTCCACAAGTCTGCCAGCTGTTACAGGTTTCACACATCACAGGTACTCAGTAAATGGGCTCATTCCACACTTGTGTAAAGAAAATAAAAACACGTATTTAGCAATCAGTGAAGTTGGGATTCTAGAGTTCTGTTGAGTTTTTCACTGATTTTCAATGATTTAGTCATAGAAGTTAGGAGGTTAGTTACATAGACTTAACGTGTAAGTGTCGGGCCCACCCATATCTAATCCCAGTGGTACTATCATAAGCATTATGATTTTTAATGTTTTGTGGCATTCTAAATTTTCTATGGTGCATTATTAGTTAACCTTTAAAAATGAAGTGATTATTGAAATTTCCTTCCTTTTCAACAACAACTAAATAATGGAAACCAAATCCAGTCTTCCTGGGACCTTGGTGCGGGGGCAGTGACAAATTGGGGGAAATGGGGAAGAGGTTGATTGCTCAGAAAACATTAACTTGTAATCAAGTTAGAAAGCACTGAGACATTGGGTTTGGCTTCCTGAACAGTAGAAATAAAGACCAATCTGGAAGTACAGGAAATGATGGTAAATGTGTGCCACCTCAGGCAAGTTTCGAGAAACAAATACGCACTTTCTGGATGAAAAAATTTATAAACTCTTTAGACTTCCACATAATAAATATATATTGGGGGGGAGGATTGCCGTGTAATATACATGTATTAGACAGATCTTTCTACTGAGCACCAGAATGGGTTTATTCAATAAATATCCGGTATCCTTTCTCAGAATAGTCTAGTCTGAGTGTAGTTGTTAGTCTCAGGGTTCTGACCCAATTCCAGCTAAGTGATTTTATTCTGCCTGCTTACATTCCCCTACCATTGCCACTCGACACAGAATTCTTCTTCATTTCTCGTTCCTTCTGAAGTGTTACTCCATCCTGAAAAACAGCTTCATGTACCACTCTAAAGGTGACTGCTCTGCCGTGATGAGTGAGGCAATTTTGTTATGTTAAGTGCTTTGGGGAAAAGGCACTTAGAGTGCTCCTGTAGAAATGCAAGATGACATTACTCAATGAACCTTCCTTTCAGCTCTGTGCAGTGTGGCTTTTGCAGAAGGAGGAGGCCTCCCCCCACTGCAGTTTATTTATGTGATGTATTCAGAATGGACCTATTTCCTGAAGGCACCCGGGAATATGTGTGGGAGAAATACGAAAGAAACAGAAGTTAAATACAGGTGAAGTTAAACAGCTAACAGGAGAGAGGCCAGTGGGGTTGCTATATTGCAACTTCAAACCCAGATCTGAAATTCTGAATGATTAGGCAGAATGGAAAATAATTACATGAACTGTCTCCCAGCACATCTGCCAACCTGCTACAGTCTAAATTCCAAATGATGTTTTGTAGTTCCAAGAGGTACTTAGGGGAAGCAAATATGTTCTAACTACAGAATTCAGAGCTTCATAGACTTTGGAATAAAGTAGTTTTTAACAAATTTATTGAATGTGATTGCATGCAGCACTTAAGACATTCACATTTTTGGAAAGCATAGCAAACAATATAGCAAATATGCAGAGATATGATTCCTTTCTAGAATACTCTACCTTCTTCTTAAAAATTAATCCTTTTCATTGTCTTTTGGAGCCCCAAATTCACTGTTGACTTTCTTGCACAAACGCCTTACCCTGTTTTCAAGATATATGTTTACTTTGAAAAACAGTGGTATTATTGATCTTTAAATACCCAAAGGTGTCTTAAGGTTAATTCAGGTGTATTAGTGAAATAACTTGATGTGTGTTTCTAGAAACTAGGTAAGAATACAGATGGGAAGTCACTAGAAATCCACTTTTGGAGTTTGGATTCCATCATCAAAGGGCAGATATTCTGATTTTTTTCTATTTCTGTCATAAGTGAGTCAACATTTTCTTCATCCTTTTATCTTAAAAACTTTCAAAGTCACATAAAGAAAATAAGAGGGAATTTTCCAAGAGAGCATGAAGTCCTTTGACTTTGGGTGTTTTATTTGAATAACACAAGAAGACTTACCTCACTGAGGAACAAATTTGTTTCTCTACAGGGAGAGTCAATTTTATGAACCTTCTTGTAATGTTTTGATTTATTCTGGTAGCGTTTCTATGCTTTTCACATTGCCTTTTGAATACAGATATTTAAAAATAATCATTAATGTTTAGAAGCCGAGATTTGTGGTAAAAGGCACAGAAACTGGGGTCTCATCCAGGGTCAGGCACAAGCTCTGTTCTTGGCACAGGACCTCCTAAACTTGTCTCATTTTTTTCCAAAAGGGGATTCAGAATAGCATCTGCCACTTGGAATCAGGAGGATTAGATGGGGCACTGCATATTATTCTTCCTGTGGGTCCACAGGCCTTCAAGAGCTGAGCTACACATTTGCTTTTGAATTTGGATCATGACCATCTGAGGATCCTTATGTACCTATACCTAAATCTTTCATTACTGTCCACACCAGACGTCTGTGACCATCTAGCACAGTGATGCTCACAACTCGATGTTGCTCCCCTTATTTAAAAGTTCCGCTTTGTTGAACACCTTTCAGTTTCAGGATGGATTTCCCCGTGACACTGATGTCTTCCCATTGTCTTCTTAAAGTCTACCCTTTCACTCCATTTTTCTTTGCTTTAACATGCTTTTGAGAAGAAGCAGTCTTAAGAATGGAGGTCAAAGTAAAGGCCAAGTGATTTTGTGGCAGGGCCGAGATCTGGTGTCCTCCAGCCATTTCAAATGACTGCGCCAAATCAGATCCTCCAACTGCCTAAGGGCTTCCATGGGTAGCATCTGTACAGCTTCTCTTCCTCTCCATCACTCATGTCCTTCACTCTGGTATGGAACATCTCTGTCCAGTTTTGCCCCTTAACTTGGGCCTAACCCTCACATCAGCTTGCCTCCACCCACCTTCTTTTGGTTTACCAACCTGTTCATCTGCTTGACTGGCTGATCCCAACCACTCTAATAACTGACTCATGGAGTCACCTGGTTTGGGAGCTAGAAAACCTCTGAAACATCTACAAATCCAAACATTTAATTTTATAGGAGGAAATTAGTCAATTCAGGAATGTACACTTAGGCTTTTTTCTCTCTTTATGCATTTAAAACCCCTTATAACTGCATGCAGAAACAATTTGTTTTTAATTCTAAAGCATTTAGTTTAAAAATAGTCTATTTAAATGTCTGCTTTTTAAATGTAGTAAGTATATTAAATTGTGCAGAGCCATGTTTTCTCACCTTCATTTATGTCTCTGTATTAAGAATTTCATACTGCAGTGTAAGTTTGAACTTTTCTGTTTATCAATGCAAATGTGTTTACTATACTTAGTTCTTAAATGAATATATAACCATAAATATAAAGGAATCTGTCTTAAGTAGATAATCAGAACTAGGGACAGATCAAAGAGAGGAAGTACATTTTCTAGTAGTACAAAATCTGGTATGAATCTGCAGAGCCAACAATAAGACAATGATTACAGAAATTATAGTGCAGGGATGAAATGTCACAAAGAAGATGTTTTCATAGAATAAATAGAATAAGTAAGGGGATACCTAACTATGTGCTATTGCACTGAAAATGAAGGGTAAACTTTGCTTATGTAGCCTGACTCTATTGTATGCATATCAGAATTGACACCTAGAAGGAAGCACCACAGACTATTATCTCTGGGTATCTCTGTCTTGGTAGATTATGAATGATTTTCATTCTCCTCCTCTTTTTCTTTGATTTGTTTTTTCTAAATTCCGTATGGTAAACATTTAAACAGAAAATATTTGAAGATGAAAAGAAACCATGTAAGATACTTATAACTTTCTGAAAAATAAGTGAGTTACTTTTTATTTTATGATAGGTGTCAAATATTTCTTCCCCCTTCACAAGCATCTCCTAAGACCAGAATGGAGCTCCGCGTTCTCTGAATCGTTCAGGTTACTTTTCAGTGACAAATCCTGGAAGATTCAAAACACTAAAAATCAGAAAGAGACAGTGTGAGCCCTTGGTTGCAGTATGAAGGCTACTGGCCCAAGTTCCCAGGGATGTTTGTTTGATTCCACATGATAAAGGAACATGTCCCACAGCCAGAGGGCCCTGGAGCAGCGATTGCTCTGCGGACCTTGTTAAACACACGCGTGGGCATACACACACACACTCATGCTCCAGCCCCCCTACCTGAGACTCAGGGCAGAATGACAAGCCCAGGCAAGTCTCTGGTTTCTGCTCTTGCCCACCTGAGCAGGGCCCATCCTAACATTTACAACTTTGAGACTCTGAGCAACTCACTTCACCTCCAGGGTCTTAGTTCCAGGACCATTGAAGGAGATAATAGGGGCTCCTATTTCACGCTGTGTGGGGAAGATGAAATGAATCTCCATGCCCTGAAGCTATTAGAACAGTCCCAGGCCTGGAAACCTCCCTAACTCCCTCACTCTCCTCCGACAGTGTGGCTCCCCGCCTCTCCTCTCCTTCCCTTCTCCTCCCCTCCCTCGCCCTCCCTCCTCCTCTGGAAAGTGATCTCTATCTTCACATGGTATATTTTGAAGATAGCTTTAAACGAGAGGTGTAGGCACAGGAAATAACAAAAGTCCTCTTGCCATTTCCCATCTCTACTTACAGATGAAGTCGCCACCTCCTAAAATGAGTTTTTTCTCTTTTTTTTGACAATCCAGTTTCCTTCTTTGGGCCTAGTGACCCCATGGTACAGGACATACTGCCCTCTTTTTTCATTTTCCTTTTGGTTCACATGGCACTGAGCAACAAAATAATAAAAAATATCTATTTTTTAATAATACCAGTGCACACACGAGGAGGAGGAAAGGGCCCCCGTTGCTTACTGAATTACCCACTAATCACTCTGTTTGCACTCAGCGGGGAATACTGACAACACACCTGACTTTTCATTTATTTATTTTTTATTGGTTCTGGGAGAGGTTTGCGATTCATTCCATGTAGGTTGCAAGCCTTCGTACTACAGGAACAAATGGTCTCTGGGGTGATTTGCTTTATTAACTTTTAGGGCAAAGGAAGGAGAAATAGAAGAATTGCCTAACTGTAATATGCTGGCGAAAAGTTTAGACGGCTGTACTTCAGTGACACTTTGAAATGTTTTAACTAGTCCTTTTTCCTAATGTGCGATGCACTGATGTTGGAGAAGGAGTCCAGTGGAGGGGAAAGACAGCTGGCCAAAAGGCAAGAGGATCCGGCAAGGATCACAGCCCTGCTGCTATGCCAGGCCAGCTCCCAAGACATCTTGCTCTCCTGGGACTCGGCGTGCTCCAGAAAACAAAGGGCTTGGACTGTCTCTGTCCTCTTTCAGTAAGATTTTACGTCCTCATAAATGATGAGGAAATCAAACTTCAGGGATATCTTTGTTGAGAAGTGAAAGGAGCTCTCCTATCCATAGCAGTAGAGATGATTATTATCCGTGGGACATCATGCCTGGTGTTGCTTTTAATCCCCAAAGAGAAATAGGAAGAGTTCCTAGAAGAATAGGAGGACACCGCAGCCCACAAAAGCCAACTTCCCCCAGGTCACTGAGCCTGTGGCTGGTGACACCCCGCCTGAGACCAGGCCCACATCTCAGGATCCTCCATCTCTTCAGACTGCCTCTTAGAGACACCATAAAGATGATCCAAGCCGCTAAGAATTCCAAGTAACTCAGTGTACTAGGCGAGGTCAGGCAGAGCAAGCAGCAATGGGAGCGCCTGTGTGAGTTTGTGAAGGACAATTCAGGATCATGGCGCCCACACTGAAAGAACAGGGTCACTGAGGGAGATTAAAGAGAAGCCTACTGACATCTGAGAAAGGAGAAAAGGCTTAGATAGAACAGAAATGCTTTAAGTTTAGCATCTATGCTTTCTCTTTCTATATTCTTTTTAAAATATTGAAGCACTTGGAAATTAGTAGGTAAATAAAGGTTAGCACATTGGTGCTATTTGAGCATCTGGGCACTTAGGATACTGGATGGAGTAAATGAGACAAGGGTACCAGCCCAGGGGCTGCTGTTTCTATTGAATGAGTTACTTTTCTTCTTTTGTTTCCCTTTTTCTAAATTATAAATCAATGGGTTGATTCAAATTAGTCTACTAGATACCAAACCCCTCTAGGAGGCACAGAGGATATAAAGACAGTTCTCTCAGAAAGACCTTTGAGAACTTGTTACCCCTTAAATTTTGTGATTCATCATCAAGGCAAAGAATGATAGGTGGATGTGAATTATTTGGACATCCCAAGCTACAAATGACATAAAAACTTATTTGTATGAAGAATAAGCAATAAAAATTTAAATAAAGAGTTATACTTGGTAGTATACACTTTGATGTCCATCAAATTCATGATTTACAAGGCTTGCTCTTTGTGGCTTATCATGTAACTAAACATTTCAAAGATATAATACAGCAGTGAGATGATGCTTACATGAATATATTATATTTTTATGAAATACAATGCATCATTCTACTAAAAAGAAACTGTCTGAAAATGAGTCCTGTAGATTCTAATTTCTGCACTGTGAAAGGACAACTAGTGAATTATGTCCCCCCACAATTTGCATTTTCGTTTCCAGTGTTGGAGCAAAATAAGCCTCTTTGTTTGCACTGGTTTCAGAATTAAATTGGTTTGTATATTTGTTTTTGCCTCCTCTTCCTGAATTTGGTTTCAAAGTAAACAGTTATTTTCATTAAATTCTCTCTCCTTCTCTCTCTCGGTTTTAGATCTTCAGTTACTGTAATTATGCTGGGTGACTGTCCCTGTTTTATTTTTGAATCTGATATCTGCGTCCTGTTTTAAGTTGCATTTAATTGGTTGACTTCCATGTTCTATTGTTTACCTTACTTTGTGGTACTATGATTTCTTTAGCTAAATCTGACTCCTATCATGGTGTGATCTTTGCTCCAGGTATTTTTATTGCCCTACACTGTGCAAAGTTAGTGAAATAGGAAAAAAAAAAATAGATGATTATCAACTTGATGTTTACTGAATGTAGACAAATCACAAGCCAAAAAAAAAAAAACAAACAAAAAAAAATAACATTCATCACTGAGATTGTTTTAGAAGTTAGTGGCAAACTTGGAGTCTTGAAAACCAGCAGGAACTACCTTGTTTGGTAAAGCCAAAAATATCAGCCTTTAGGCTGAAGTGGCACGGGGTGAGGAGGGGGGATTGTTAACCTAGAAATAACCTTCGGCACAAACAAAACCTGCCACACTTTTCAATTTCAAGCTAAAAGAACTAAAAAGTTATTTCTACCTAATAAAAAAGTACAATAAGATTCCAAATTCCCACAGAAACTCTTCATCTATGTTATAACACATCAAAAGCCACTGAGGGGCCATTAATCCTGTAGGCAGCGCTTATAAAGTTTTGCAGGCATTTGCGGTTGTGTGCATGGCAGGGGAATGGGGAGGGCGTTTTAGGGCAACGGAGAGAGAGCAAAGATAGTTTTTAGTAAGTTGCTAGAAGAAAATGAAGAGAAATTTTTTAAATTCGTTATAAGTCATTTGATGAATGTTTATTGAATAACTCTCAGGATCCAAGTACAGGTGTCTCTGAGTATCCATGGGAGATTGGTTCCAGGACCCCAGGGGATTCCAAAATCCACAAGTGCTCAAGTCCCTCATGTAAAATGACATAGTTTTTACATGTAACCTACGCACATCCTCCTGTATACTTTAAATCATCTCTAGAGGACTTACAGTATCTAATGCGATGTAAATGGTATACAATAGTCGTTACACTGCCTTGTTTAGGAAATGATGAGAAGGAAAGAGTCTATATATGTTCAATAAGATGCAACGCTTTTAACATATTCTCAGTCAAAGGTTCGTTAACTCTGGGGAAGTGGAACCCACAGATGCAGAAGGTGACTGCATGGCTCCAGGGGTTGGGACTGTAGCAACGAACAAAGCAGACAAAGTCCCTGCCCTCTTGATGATGACTTAATAGTAGGGGAAATGGGACAGTAGCTAATAAACATATACTAAGGCCAAGTAATTCATCAGCAAGAAATAAAAGCAACAGGATGAGGGCAACTAGGAGGTTATAGGGTGGGAAAAGGTGGAGGCATGAAGAAATTAAGAGCAAATTGGTAGCTAGGAGGAAAGTATTCAGGAAGGACCCATGAGTGGAAATGCACATAGCAGCAGGTCAGATACAGAGATGGCCTTGGACAGAAGGCCTGTGAAGTCGTGGCATGAGGCCAAGAAAAGAGTTTTAGAGGATTCACGAAGTAGACTCTACAAAATTAGAACTCTGCGTAGTAAAACCACAGCAAATGAAGCCAAAGGACAAACAATAACTAGGGACAAATTGGTCATTTCTGTCACAACAGGGCAGGTTTCCTTAATTTTTTAAAAAAGAAAGTTCTTTTACATCAATATGAGAAAGTCAATCATCCCAATGGAAAAACAAATGGACAAAGAATATTAAGAGACAGAGAACAAAAATAAATAGCTTTTAAGTAGATTAAAGATGTCCGCCTTTACCCATAATGAGGGAATTTCAGATGAGAAACACACTGGGATGCCTATTTCTTATCCTATCAATTGGCAAAGATCTGAATATTTGATCTTAGTAACATCTAAAAGCTTGAGTCTAGAGAACCAGACTTGGCCGTGGGTTGCTGGCGGGAACCTAAGCACGTACAGCCTTTGTGGGACGAACTTGGGCGGTGACTAAAAATGTTAAATGTTCACGTCTTTGGCCTGGCAGTGTTACTTCTAAGAGCTCATCCAGGACATTCATTTGCACAGATGTTAAATGAATTATGTACAAGATACTCACTGTAGCATTATTGGTAATAGCAGGGAATCCTGGGGCCTGTTGAGGAGTGAGATATTAATTAGAAGTCAGGGGAGAGTCTTATTATGAATTCTTTTTTAAATGTGAATCCTGGGATGTTCCTGAGCAGGTAGAATGATTACAAGGTTACGTTTTTTAAAAAAAAATGTGTCTGCCACTGGTTTCCGGATGGACTGGTCATGGGGGAGAGGTGGGTAACAACTTCCATGTCATTTAGAGTTCTGACTGAGCTCTGTGGGGACAGCCTGTTTAGGGGGAAGGAGGACAGGGGTGGTGTGGGTGAGGCCTATGAGGTAGGCAGGGGCCAACATATGGAAGGCTTTCTTATGCCGAGCTCATAGACACCCTCCGTATGTCTTTAGAGGAGGGCAGTGGCCAAATCAAATTTGCATTTTTAAAAGATAGTCCTGCTGGCAATGTCAGAGAAGAGAGAAAAGCAAAGCCTGACATAATGAAAAAATGTCAGAAAGAAAAAAAATTTTTCACTGCAAAATGTGTATGGACCTTCTGCCTGTGTAAGTTCAAGTTCTCCACTTGCAAGTCTGCCCCCTTCCTGGTTACTCAGACCTTGTCTGTCCACTGTGGTTGCAGTCCTCAGTTCGCCAGGAGCTGTGCTCTCTTTCTCAAACTCTCCTGAAACACATTCCTATCCCAGATCTCACTGGGACATTTTAATTAGTTGGGTTGAATGAAAAGAAAGGATATGTACACTCCATGTACCTGTCTTCAGCAAGCCACGGTAGGCAGCAGAGTCCCTAATTATAGCCATGCCATGGGCCTTAATCAGCCGACATGTAAACACTGAAGCTGTTTTTTTTCTTTTTCTTTTAATGAATAACTGGATGCCAGTGAATGAATTTACCAGGGTGCCTTTAAATTGCTTGATTTTTATGAATTCTTTCATATGCTTCTCAGTGGGGAGAGCATGATAGTTAGGCTCAAGTCTGGGTGATGAAGAGTGGGTGAGCCCTGCTTCCAAAGAAAAGAGCAAAACTGAGCGCCATGGAATTCTCAGAAAACAATGGGGAAGATTGTGCTCGTCGATTCCATTTTTCAAGAGGAGAATATTAAGGACAGATTTAGACAATTTAATGAGAGCATTGAAGTGGAATGCTATTATCTTAGTTCAAATCTTCCTCAAATGAGGGAAATTTAAAAGAAAAAATTATATGCTTTACCTTTGTTAACTCAAAAACATTCTACACACCAGGAAGGCAGCACCATGGGCAGCTTTTGTCCCCGTCACCAATCCACAGTGATAGGGCAACGTGCCTTGGCAAATGATGAGCAGTTATTAGATTAAGTTGAAATTAATCAAATTGAATTTTCAAGGTTATCCCTCCTATAGCTACTTAGGAAAAGTTTAATAACATCTCATTTTTTTTTTAAAAAAAGCCTTTCTCATCTTGTCTTCTCTAAAACAGTTTGTAAAGACTTACCTTCTAGGTAAGACAATGGTACTCAGCTGAGTCGCTTCTGATTTTATATCTCCTAAATATGGTTTGGATCTGGAATGTCCCCCTTGTTGAAAGCATAGTCTCAGTGCAGCAAGGTTCAGAGGTGGGGCTTTTAGGCAGTGACTGGACCATGGGGCTTTGACCTTATTGGTGGATTAGCCATTTGGTGGGTTAATTAATTTGGTGATAGTTGAATGGATTACTGGGAAGTAGCACTTAGCTGTAAGAAGTAGGTCACTGGGGGTGAGCCCCTTTCTTCTCTCTCTCTCTCTGTTTCTTGGCCACTATGAACTGAACGGTTTGCTTCTACCATGAGGTTCTGCCTTACCTCAGACCCAGAGCAATGGAGCCAGCCAGCCATGGACTAAAATCTCTGCAACCAGGAGCCAATATAAATCTATCCTTCTCTAAGATGTTTTGATCAAGTATTTTGGGTCACAGCAATGAAAAGCTGACTATCATACTCCTGCTGAGGTAAATTAAAAACATGTATGATCATATAGAGTCATATTTGACATTTATATCCTAGAAGAGTGTAAACCTCCAGGAATCCCCATAGAACGAGAGCTTTCAGTTCGGAGCCATCCAAAAAGCAGAAGCCATCTAGTGCCCTGTGTTGGGAGCTTCCTTCTTCCAAACCAATGCTATACCTGTCTCATGTGCACACTGCAGGACACATATTCTTCCTAATCTGAGGCAAGCCGACATGTTTAGGTGTCTTAATTCTCTGCAAACTGAGAACACGTTTCCCTGTGTGATCCCTTCAGGGCAACATTTTAGTTTTTCTTAACCATCATGATGTTTGTAAATAGGAGTGCTGTGACATGCACAGCTGTTAATTCAGGTACCAGAGGAGGGGCAATGAGGGGATGAAGAAAAGACAAACAGACACACAAATAGAGAAAAAGCTGGGACTCAGTGGCTCACTAAAATCTTGGTAGGAAGATCGTGACCCAGAACAAGCTCAGCTCATTCATTTTATAGGTTTTATCATTAAATGAGTTATTATGAGAAAGTTTCCTCAAAACAAGCAGAACCAAGGTCATAGGTGTGAGCAGCCCAATTATGATCATCCCTTAACTTTCTATCCCCTGAGCAGCTAGTGTCTGAACCTCAGGTCAAGAACTTATAGTTTGGTGGCTGGCACAGAACCTCCTATTGAACAGAGAGTCACCATAGCAACTGGGCGATCAAGGCACCCTCACACCGAAAGTTCCCAGAAGAGGCATCGCTTCTGTCACTGGACAGCTTAAGAACCATAATTCAGTCACCACTCCCAACACAGGGGTGTACTGTAAATGCTAAATTTGTGAAATATTATTTGACAAGCAGCAATCATCTCTGCGTTCATTTAACATGCAAAATAGCACCAATTACCTTAGAGTCATCCATGTGCTTCACTGCCTCGCTCCTCACATCAATTGCTTTCCATACTTCCACTAAAATATTAAGCAAATTTGTTCCCACCTTTTCACCTACACAAAAGGTAGAGGTAACAGCTTACAAAAACTGAACATTACTGAGACCTAAAGGTGCCAGCCATTGTGCTAGTAATTTTTAAAGCACCATCTAATTTCATTGCTCATTCCATCACTATTAGATAGATATAGCCATAATCTCCATTGCATAGATGAAAACTTTATAAATTAAATAATTTTTCCCATTACCTCCCAGCCAGGCACCTGACTCCACAATCCCCTTTCCTAAGCAGAATGCGTTGGCCTAGAGGTACAGCTTTACCTGCAACCTGACTCCTTGCCTTTGGATGGACACCTCTGGAAACAGCTACTCATCCCCACCCTGTGTTAACAGAGTCAGTGACTCTCTGTGTGCACCAGTAATTCATGCTTTTTCTAATTCGTCTATATTTTCTAATTCGTCCATTTAGAAACAAAGAGGATGTACACTGTTTAAGCAAGGTAACAATCTTCTTTAAAGAGAAGCAAAAGCTGGGTGACACAGGAGATGTGTGCAGAAAGGATGTGCTGATTGCTACCTGGCAGACTGACTGTCCTCATTTAATTGGCAAGAGAGACGAGCTCCAAGAGCAGAGTTAAAAATCACATTCCAAATATTTCAAAATATAAATGGCAGAGAGATAATTAAGATTCCACAGGATGGCAGCCTCTGGGGCAAGTAATAGCCATGTAGTGTCTTAATTGGTTTCAGAGAAACTCACCAACTACTGCCTTGATGTTGCAAGATTATTTTGTTCTTTCACTGGGAAGGAAAAGGGACTGAGGTGTCCCAAGTCCTGACATATCTTAGCCACAAGGTAGACAGAGGGTTCTCCTTAGACTAGAGGAGTTTGATTGGTGAGGGACTTGTCTGGTAGTTGGGAAGCACTAGACAAGCAGTGGATCATGGAGACACTCCCAATCCGGGTGGGGCCAGAGGCCAAGGAGAAGCTGCCATTTTACTGAGGCCTTTTCTCAGATCCAGAGCTAGACAACTCTGACCCTCCTCTATGACTTCCTCACCTGGCGATAAGATGTGCCTGAACTAGATTCCTAAAGGCAGTCTGCAAACCTGACGTTTTACAGTGGACTTGCCAAATACTGATAGAGTTTTCAGAAAGCTGCTTTTCCTTTCATGTTATGCACAGTTAGAACAAAAATGAAAAGACCTGGGGTGGAAGCGATGACATCATATAGGTACATATATTTCTGATTTTTAATTTTTTTTAGATTTGTGGACACATATATGTGAGTTATTTGCAGGAGTTTATCTGATCTTCTCTCAGCTATCTTATTTTCATGAACAACTTTGTAGTAGGAAACTATAGGCCTCCCAAACCCACTATTTATGAGTGCTAGCCTTTCTCCTGTTCTTATTGATAACCTAGGTGTAACGGTAATGGGTGTATTCATGTTATTTTATGTGGATGTTATCTAGATGTTATTTTATCCGGACACAATTTTTATCTGAGCTTTTCCAGGAATTTGGATAATTTGCATATTTTTAGTTAAGGGGAATATAGAGTTTTAATTTATTTGTGTGCATTCATACTAATTAATGCTTTATCATTAATATTTTGATTAATAAGAACTTCTGAAGTTACTTTGATGATGATGATGATGATGATGATGATGATTATGGTGAGGCTGATAAAAAATTTGAAATCCCTCTTGACAAATTTTTAAGTATACAGCATAGTATTATTAACTAAATGTTTATGGCTTCATTTAATGGTGATTCTAAAGTTTTGAACTAATCCCTATTAGCTTTGAGTTTCTGAAAGGCAATCTAACTTTACTGAACTAAGTATTTTATCTACATTGTATTTTACAAAAACACACATAACCTAGACCATATAACAAACAGCTTAAATTAAGTAGCTTATTCTGACTGATGACCTAAATTAAAAGAAAAATAAATAAATGCATACTTATATGAAAAATTTATCATCTTATAGAGCTTTCTCTCTCATGTGGAATCCAGAGAGAAATAAGGAAATAAAGGGGGCCAGGGGACAAGTATCCCATGAAAAAAGAAGAGATCTGTGGAGTAGAGGAAGTGGATAGAGGGGAAGAGGAACAAGAAAAGGGAGGATCTGTGGAATGAAAATTGAGAAATTATGCTAAGTCCATATAATGAATATGTCACAGTGAATTTCACCTTTATATATATCTACAAAGCACCAATTAAAAAACAATAAATAAATAAGAGGTGGGATCGTAATGGAGTGAATGATATTCAATACATGCATGATCACATCAGAGTGAACTCAGCTATTGTGCGTAGTTACAAAGCACCAATAAAAACATTAAAAATGCACCATCCTAAATTAATTTGTGTAACAAAGCAAATAAATTGACATCAAGAATAGAAACACAAGGATAAGTAGTTTGGGTGCATGTAGCCATTTGACTGTGTTCTGTGTGGGCCATCAACAGTCACCTTTTTCCATAGCCATAGAAGCAACTCACTGTTGAAGAAAGTATCACTCTAGCACTTGCCTGTGGTTTTGGGAGTTGAACCTGCAGTCCTGGGAAGCTACAAGGCTAGTACTGTGGTCTTGGAAAGCATGGACTGGAAACACTGAAGTCACCAGAGAAACTTCCCCAATTTGTGATGCAAATTGAGCAGCTACTTGCCTTTCTTAGAGAAGGGAAGTTCTGCTAGGAAAAGAGAGTATTTTAATTTAAACAAAAAGAGAACTTTCTTGAAAATGTGTTCGCTCCTATAATTTCAAACTGCAACTCAATAGGTCCAAAAGGGTGTCCTTTTTGCCCAGACCACAACTACTTCCACATTTTCAGTTAAACGAGCATTATCACTGTACGAACTCAACCTACTCATGTTGGATGCTATATTGTAATAGACCAGTACTTGCCCTATGATGATTTATGCAATATGTATATAAATATGCAATATGTATATAAATATAAAGCATACACTTAAGCATCCCATGATTTTCAGTTCCTTTAATTTTATTTGTTGGATGACTCCATGGTGCCAATTCTTTTTCCTATGTAAGGATTTCTTGATTTTTTAATGATACATCTGTCTAGAGAAACTTGCTCATTCATCATAATTAATCTTCATCATAAAGCCTGCTGGAAAGTTTGATGATAAAGGGATTATTTTTGATAAGCACACCAAATAGATAAAAAAATCACAAAAGAAGCACACCAGCTTTCAGACAACATTTAGCTGTCCTTCAAAATCTTCAAGGAAAAATTTTTTTTAAAAAAATTTTTTTGCTTGTCTGTTATTATAAGAATTTATTTTTTCTTTCCCATTTTTCTGGTGCATTAGAGTTGATGGGATTTATTGTTATATATTCATACATGTACACAATATAACAATATAATTTGGTCGATATCACTCCCCAGCATTTCCCCCCTCCCTCAGCAGCTCCTACCCTCTGGTCCCTTTCCTCTCCTGATCTCCCTTTGATTTCCATGAGATTCCACCAGTCTACCTGTCTTTTCCTTTTTCCTCTCTAGCTTCTGCATATGACAGAAAACACATGTCTCTTAATCTTCTGAGTTTGACTTATTTCACTTAGTATAATGGATCCATCCATTTTTCCTGGAAGGAGATGACATAATTTTATTTTTCTTTATGGCTGAATAAAACTTCATTGTGTATGTATACCACATTTTCTTTATTCATTCTTCCGTTGATGGACACGTAGGCTGGTACCATACTTTGTCTATTGTCAATCATGCTGCTATAAACAGGGGTATGTGTGTATCACTGTAGTATGATGACTTTAATTCTTCAGGGTAAATACCAAGGAATGGTATTGCTGGGTCATATGGTGGTTTCAGGCCTGGTTTTTTTGAGAGCCTCCATACTGACTTCCACAGTGGTTGTACTAATTCACAGTGCCACCAACAGTGTAAAACAGTTTAAAGGAGAAATTTTTAACATTGAAATACTACAACCATCTTCTGTCCACTTTGCCAGGTAATTAGGTCATTAAGATCTGGTGAAATAGCAACTTTTGCTACAAGATCCTTCCATGACATGCAAAGATAAGTCCATTATCTGTGGAGAAATATCAGAAAATTTTTTGTGAGGACTTCTTTATGTGACCTTGTTCCTGCATGTGCTTTTCAGGCCACTTACTCCATGAGAATCATAGATAGAATGTGGGGGTGGGAAAGGGATGGAAAGGACTCCCTGATGCTCCTTGTTCAGCTATGGAAGCAGTAGTTCTCGATCATTCCAAGGGAATATGGTGGGGACTCAGTTATGAGGTGTGGCCCAAAACAGAATTACACAACTATAAAAGCTGATACTGTTTATAAGGCCTGGATCTCTTTAAAAAATGCTCACAGACAGTTCAGGGTCTTTCATATACAAAAAATAATAATAATAATCTTTCTTACCAACCTAATTCATAGCTACTTATGACTCTGAAAATTTTTTGATGTTGGACTTTGGTTGAACATGGTTGGGTATGTAATAAAATAAAATTTGGTTTCCTCACACAACTACTACAAAACAGCAAACTATAAACAGTCTTTTATATTAATAATATATTATTTTAGAAAGCAGATTATATGATATATGTATACTATATTTCATTGCATGCTTAAAATATTGATGCACAGAGAAAAAGTACATAGGGCCTATACCACACTGTTTATAGCATTATTCTGGGAAGTAGGATTACAGTGTATTTCTCTTCTTTTATGTGTTTTGTGAACATTGGATAATAAACATATATTATTTTGAAATAGAAAACAAAAAGGAAAATGTTTAAAGTTGGCTCCTAAGAGCTTCAACAATTGAAAAGCTTGAGATCTATTGAGTCTATAGGTTGAGTCTAGATTATGCTGTTTAATGGCCTCCAATGCTTTAAATTAGGTTTAAATTAATTAATTCAGCTCTTCAGTCATACTACACACAAACATTCTTCCAAAGTAACAGTGTCATTATTGCCAAAAAAAGTCTATTCCCCAGCACTGGTGGGGAGCAGGCTACCAAATGATACTGGTTACCAAGAGCAGAAGACAGACAGTTTTCAGTGGTATCAGAGTGAACTCCTGCCCCTCATCACAGACACTGAGAAACTCCTTGTCACCAGTACCTCTTATACACCACACTAACCTGTGACCTAATAAATTCAGAATTTTCCATGCCATTTAGCTAGGTAGTGACAGAGCAAAGAGGGACTCCTAATTCATAGCCCTTGCCTCCATATTGACAGCACCATCTTCTACAGAAAATTAACACTCCCAAGAAATGTTCGATTCAATTCAGTTCAGGAGGATTTCGTAGACATTTTTTAAGAGCTTACAATGAGATGTGAATCAGAATAGGCCTCAACTGTACCAAACCAAGTAAGAGAAACTGCCTTTATCCCCACCACACCAAGGGATGTTGAAGATCACTAACAGAAGGGCATGGTGGGTAGTGATAGCGCAGAGTAGGGACAGATCTGTGTTTCCTAGGAAATCCAGAAATCCTTCATATAGGTGAATACACTTGAGTTGGGTCTTGATATTTGTGTGTCCAAATTCACAGATCAGCACATCTTCGAGGTTTCCATTTTTCCCAACTCCCAAAGAAGAAAGGCCAGACCCTGTTTTGGAATGCATTTGGTTCCTGAGCCAATACTGTTTTTAATTTCGTGTGGAAGAGTTAATACATTCGGCTCTCTGCATCCGGACTGATTTTCTTAATTTTAGGCCTGGTTCCATGCATGTAAAATAAATTTTAATTCTTCAAATGAAATAAAATAAGTGATCATTTTAAGATTTAGTCAGCCCTTTTATTTTTGACTATATAAAAGTAAGAAAAAAAATGTAAGCAGTTATTCTTCAGCCAGTTGTTTTGAAAATGTTTAAATGCAGGTTAAGAACCTGAAACCCCCTGTTCTCAAATAAATCATGTACCTGTATTTCAACAGATGCAATGCTCTTGGTGGCAGAGCGACTGGAAGGGCCATTCAACATTGAGTCCGTCATGGACCCCATAGATGTCAAGATTTCTGAAGCCATTATGAACATGCAGGAGAACAGCATGCAGGTGTCTGCAAAGGTATTTGCATTAATAATGTATTTACTAATGTATGTACATAATGCAGGTGCAGTAACCTAAAAATGAAGTCACAAGATATATTGGCTGGGATTATAAATTCTAATAGGCTGCCAGCGAGCTTTTTCTGTTGAGCCACAAATTTGCTACTTCGTGAAAAGCGTGTAACAAAATGGCCTTGGGAAGGGAAGTCATTTTTTCATAGGCAGCCACTCAATCATGATGAAATGACTGAGTGCCTAAAAGTTTCAGGGAGCCCCAATGTGATTCCCTCACATTTGTGAGCAATTTGGGCAAAATGTTCTTTTTTAATGTTTGAAATGTCAACACACCTTCACCATGTTCCCTCTCTAGTAACTTCTGATTCTATCAACAGCTGTGTAGATGAGGCACAGGTCCTGGATGTTCAAGTGTAAATAATTAAACGCCCTATCTGACTTCCTTTTAAGACTAGGTAAACCATTCATTAATGAATCATCAAGAGCAAACGTTCCTTTGTATGGAGTCGAGCACACCTTACAAAGAAAAAGGTAGTGCATTTTCATAAATCATGAGACAGAGCTTCTGGGCTTGCAGCTGCAGCACACGAAACCCAGGTGCCCAGGGTTTTGTTTGTTGTGTTTGTTTTGTTGTCTGCACCAAGTTGAAGATGAGCAGGACCCTCTTTAAGCAAAACTGAGACGTTTTCAGCAGGTCTCCAACCTCATCCTTCATCCCCCGTCCTCCCATGCTGTGCCTGCACAATGCCCTTCTGTTCTCTTTCCCAGTGTCCTGTCAAGAAACAATAACCAAATCTATATCAGTCCTTTAAACCTAGTGACTGAGTGATTGCCTTTTAATTGAAAGTCATTTGCACTAAAATATGTCAGGCCAAGAGTTGCATGATTAGCTTTCTTCAATTTTTAAAATCCTTTGTGAAAGAGATTTCAAATATAATCAAGGAGGAGGGGAGAAATTGCAAAGCAGGAAGAACACCATGGAATTCCCCCTAGGTCTCCTTGGCTAAGCGTGAATCAAACTAGATTTGGGCTTTTCAGGGTAAATTTGGAGGAAGTAGGAGGAGACAGAATCTGGCCTGAGTTTCTTTCTCTCTCTGGAAGACGGATGAGCCAAGAGTTTCTCAGACCCATTTCTGCACTTGGGGTACCCAGCATGAAAAAGAACACTCCAAGTTGCCTTCAACTGTTGGGAAAATAAGCATATTTGGGGGTTTCATGAATGGTCATTTTCTTTCTTCCCTGTGGGAAGAAAAAAATGAGCAATCATCTATTTCACTCAAATCTATTGCCTAGAAACCAATTACTGTCTTTTTGAGAGGCCACATATCAGAGTGCTCAAGTAATTAGGTGCTAAGTTTGTAGACGTTCAAAATGGCTCTAAAGAAGAGGACACAACACACATGGGCAAAAGCATCCTCAGTCTGAGAGCATCTCACTCTTCTTGGAAGCAGGTGTCTATGTCCATTGGTGCATGCTCCTCCATGTTGAAGTCAAGCATTTCTTCCTCTTTTTTTTTTTCCTTTTCATCCATCCATTCAATAAATATTTATTGAGAATCCATATGTCAGGCACAGTTCAAGTGCTGGGGAGACAGGAGGGAACAAGGCACAGCTCCTACAGAAACAAGGTCATGTCCCCTGCTTTGCCTTTCTGCTGCTCCCCTTGCAGAGGTGGGATCCAAACTCCTGCCAGGTCTTGCACTGTCTGGTCCCTGCTGACCTGTGACCGTGACTTCCTGTCATTTGACACTGTGCAGTCACCTGGATTTTTCTCGGTACCTTGAAGGTTTCTTTGCCTATAATACTTTACCTGCCTGTCCCATTTCTGCAGGTCCCTCTTGTGATTCCCTGTTAGAGCAATCTCACAGTGTCTCTTATACATTGGAAACAGACAGATGTTCGGGGACTTGCTGCCTGGCATTATTCTGACTTCTCTGGTGGGGAACTTCAGGTGGTATAGGAGTCACTGATGTGTTCCTAGAACCCAGCCCAGTACGTCACACACAGAAACTCTAGGCAAATAGTTGTTGAATTAATTTATAAACAACAACAAAAAAAAGAGGAGCAGCTCTAGTGAGTGAACTCCAGTCAGCTTTTAAGAAATCAACCTTTTTCAAGAATTACCTACATTATTTTTAATTACGTTTTTAAATTGAAAAATAAAATATCTAAGTATTTATAGTATAGTGATGTTTTGAAACATCTATACAAAGTGGAATGGCTAAATCCAGCTAATTATCATATGCATTGTACTATACATACTTTTCATTTATTTTTGTGGTGAGAACACTTAAAACCTAGTCTTCCAGCAATTTTCAAGCATCAATACACTGTTGTTACGTCTAGTTCAAATCAAGCAAGCCCCTCAAAATCCTCCAAGTGTGATGGACTCTTCTAGAATGTGAATGAGATGTTTTTGTGGATTTTGTCCAACTACATTAGAATAGTATTGCTGTTAATAAAAATGTCCTTTAAGATGACACATTTCTTTGTAAGAAATGCCAAATTCAAGAAGAGGACTAATACAGGGCACACAAGGGTCTACTCACACAGGGGATATAGTAGAAAGGGTCATGAAATGATAATACAAAAAATGTCCAATGGACTAGCAACAGGAGTGTATCTGGTGTGTGTGGCACAGAGAAAAGAGAACAGGGGAGTTAAGAAGAAAGGAAAGAGGACCAGAATCTGCAGGATACTGATGAGGAAGGGCCAAAGCCAGCTTTTACTATCGTGGCAAGGTCAAGGTGGTTAGAATCTGGATCAACCCAACAGGAAACACCAGTAGGATTTTTCAGTGAATAAACACGTTTTGAAATAGGTTTTATTTCATCAGTGGAATGGGATTTTCTTTTAAGTGTAGGAATACAGGGTTTCATCTTTCATATAAGCCACATCCATAGAATCACACATGAACGGGAATCTAACATGTACATTCTAGCTAAGAAGCAGCATTTATCCTTTTTCTAAAAGGAATCCTTAGTCACTGTGGATAAAGACTCTCATCAAACTTGAAGTTCTGAATTTCCAGACTGGGGCTGGAGTATCTACCTAGAGATACTGTCCACTTCTGATAGGTGAAGTTCAGGTGAGGCCAAGAGCTGTTTCTTAATTGGGGGCAGGACATTCTGAGAGTTGGAAATCTGTTTACAAATTAAAATGACTTTTTACTCCAGGATATGATTAATACCTTTTCCTTTGAAAATCATATATTTTACTAAAGCAGTTACTGATGGAAGTCATTCCCAGAACCACTTAAGAAAGCAACAATATGTATACCAGCCAACTCATATTTGTTGAGCGCATGCTGCCAAGCAGTGTACTAAGTGCTTTTCATGGTTTACATTATATAATATCTATAACAATACTGTGATGAGATTATCTTTCCCCATAGTTTGCAGACAAAGAAATCAAAACTTAGAGAAGTAAAGTAACTTACCAAGATCCCGTGGTGCGGCAGGTATTCCAAAGCCCATCTTGCAGATCAGTACATTACAATGAGGTTGGTGTCTGCAGAGTCATTCTCATGGGAGGGTGAAGGTTAGTGAATAGTTGCTCAATAAATCAAATATTTAGACAAGGTTCCATAATCTTCAGTAAAACCTGCATGAGAAGGTACAAAAACAGGTGACAAAGGCAGGTGAACTCCAGCTGTCTCCCTACTGCTTCCCAATGTGACAAATTCTAATTATTTCTCTTATCCATCCTAATCACTCATTTCTTCCACCCTTTCGTAGAATTATTAGAGTACAAAATATAAAATCCCTTTCTTTCCTTTCTGTACCTAAAGGCAGAAGAAATACTTCAAATATGAAATCCCTTTCAACAAATGCCCTCATCATATCTAGAGGAAGGAGAACTAATCTCTTTGTACATAATTATTGAGATCATGAATTAGAGGGTTACTGACTAATGAAAAGATCTATTCTCCCCATGTATGTTCATGATTCAATCTTGTTCCAGATCCGTTTTTATAGATATTGTCAAATTCTTCTACCTCTCCTGTTTAGCAGTTGGGGTGAAATGCAATGAGATTCCTTTCCAAAAAAAAATACATGACCATACCAGATTGTATAACCAAGCTATAGTATGCATTTTTTTGATAAAATCATGGTGCTCATTTTAATTCTAGATTTGTTAACCCTTTGTGTACATCATATACATTTTTAAAGACTGAGGTCAAAAGCATATTAAAATTTTTCTTGCTTTCCTTTTGGGTAAAAAAAATCACTTCATAATGATGACAGTCATCATGGTTGAACCCCTACTATATCCATTCAACAAATACCCCACCATATGCCAGGCACAGGAACTCCAGTGGATTCCTGTGTTGGTCTATTTCTAGATGCCTTATTTACATACTTATTTGAAATCCTTACTGCATTCTTGTATAGCATTCATTTCCTCGTTTTATAGGTAAGTGGTGTTAAATTTAGGAGATTAAATAGCTAGCCTGAGGTGGCAGAGGTGGGATTTCAGCCCGCATCTGTCTGATCCAAAGAAAAAGATTTTCCCAGCATGCCTCAGTTTCCTCCTTAAATATCCACCCACCAGGACCGGATGTGCATCAGCACTGGAGGGATAGCTGTGTATGGGACGGCTGGGTGCCTGCCACACACCGTGGGGAGCCTGTGGTGAGAGGCAAGGCGTTAGGTCCTCCAACCCCAACCAGGTTATGACCTTCACCAACTGCACCGTCTTCAAAGACAGGCAAAAACCCTTATTGTTTCCCCTCCTCCTACCCCAATAAAAGTAGTTCAAAAGCTGCAAGTTTGTGGAAATTCCCCAAGGGAAAGTAGTACAAATGAGCTAAATCTCTGCCTTTGAATATCAGATAATCTCCATCCTGTCCTATCAGGGAAGATGAAACTGATCTCGCTAGATATATTTAACTATATTAGGAATAATTTCAAACCTAATCCAGGAAAAGATTGGTTTGTCAGATATAATCTAAATTAAGAAGGAAGACTTATTAAATTTCAATTGAAACTACTCATTCAATTAACACTTATTACAGATGAGGGTAGAACCCATTACAGAAGAGCAGAAAGCGCTTCAGGTACTTAATTTTCTCCAGATAATTCTTCCTGAATCTACAGCTCAAATAAAGATGAAGAAAATCTAAGAGAACAGAAGAGAGAATATAATCATTTCTGTTCTCTGGCTATTGAGTTTTAGTCTCCTCATCTGTAAAATGAGGGGCTGTTTATAAAATGACTCCCTTCCAGCACAATAGTTTTTTACAAGTATTATCCCTTGATAATTTGCTAACACCCATTCCATCAGGGATAAGTGATATCTTAATAATATCAAATAGAGAAAATCTCATCTTACAGATATGAAGGCATTGTTTAGGATTTAGTTCAAGCAAATATATTTTCATTCCAGTATCATTTATCTTTCCTTTCTTTGAGCCCGTGGACCCTTCTTAAAGCACCAAGCATATTATTCCTTGACTTATGGTTATTTTTGTACTTACATTCTCCTTAAGTAACTTAAGGAAAAGAGTAACATCGTACTCATTCAAACATTCTGCAGAAAGTCTTCCAACACATCGCTTTACTCATGGAAGAAACTGATGTTTTCCTGAGTGGAATTCGGAACATGAAATTATAGTGCCAAATACTTTAAAATGTTTTTGAAGCTAGTCTAGTGTTCTTTAGACTAGCATAGAGGTTAGGGCATATTTTGACTTCAGACAGACGTGGGATCTGGTTGCTACCACTTGTGTGACTTAAACTCAATTAACCCGCACTGCAAATGAGCACCCTAATAGAACCTGCACATAGGGTTGTTTGAGGGTACAAAGATACCGGGCATGTATGTGCTTAGCATGGGATTTTTTGAATCAAGACCACTCATAAAGGTTAAGCATCCTAATTTTCATTATTGAAAACATCTGTGATACATACAGTCTAAAGGGCATTGGTTTTGTGTCTTGCCTCATCTGAGGGAGTCTGCGGGCTTATTCTGAGCATCCAAGATCAAAAGAGCAGATTTGATAGCCACACCCCTGCATTGAATCCCATGCCTGTGTGTCATTATTTCCAATGGCAGGTTATCTCTTGGAAACTGACCTGGATAAACATCTAAGGAGAGGAGGCTCCAGAGAAGAGCAGTTGCGGATGGTTACGTCAACAACCTGATTCTAGTCTGTGCCTACACTGTTGGCCGCACCAGTACTACCACAGCAAAGATCTAGAGTAATTTTAGTGGCCTTTTCCCAATATCACATATTTACTACACCGAGGGAAAAAACAGTCTTGGTCTCTTCTTCCATATCTCTGAGAAAAAAAGCAAGTGACCATACTATTTATCAAGTTTTACATTCTATTTCTACTCAGTAGTTTTGTTTTTGAAGGAAAGAGTACATCTGAATGATGCTTGATTTGCAGGATTTCCTCTGGTTTATTCAGATTCAGAATTTATATTCTACCCATCAGTCTCACATATAACATTCCACCAAGAAATAGTCACCTTGGAACATCTTCTATTCTTTGAATTCTTCATCACTGTGCTGAAAATCAGGGTCTGTTCTATTTCTGTTTGTAACAGGACAAGATTCTTCAGAAACTAGATATGGTGGGGGGCAGATAGAAAAAAAATACTTTTTTACTATGTAAAATGAAGGTCTGAGAAAAATGCTTACAATGCATTTATAGAAAATGCATCTGAAGTAAGCTAGCTTTAACTTCCCTTCTATGTAAAAGAGATTAATTTTTTTTTTTTTTTTTTTTACTTTTTGGTGGTGGTAAAGGAAAACTCTTGATTATCTGTAACCTTTGGAGATTCATCTTAAGATTTTCTTTCACTTTAATTTCAGGGCAAAAGATGAGGAGATTTTATTTAATGTAGTCTAGTCAAGAAGAGATGATTCGAAACTCAATTTAGTTTTTAACAGTGCATTCTTAGAAACAATAGAAGGCAAATTTTCTGGTCTCCTGAAGGCCCCTTGTAAATGCTTCCTGCCTTAAAGAGGAGAGCTGCTTCTCTGGGCAGAGGGTTATTATGAGAGGGATTTCAGTGACCTCTGCCGGGTCTCACAAACGCATCCCCTTATCCCTAGCTCTTAGCACCTCCCTTCTGGGAATAGGTGATGGGACTTGTCCCTGATGGAGTTGTTGCCTCGGGAAGCCTATATTAGATATTCAAAAGAGCCACCTTGGTGGGGAAAACTTGCTAGTTGTAGTGTTTGCCAATTTTTGTGGTCAAAGAAATTGACCTCTATGGCTGATTTCCAGCTTGACATCACTGAGCTCAGAGTAACGCACCATGATATAATGCTCCTGTCTTGCAGATACAACTGACAGGAGTCACCTCAAAAGCATAGAAAACAGCAAAATAATTAGAAAGGAAAGCAGTGTTGGTATGGTACAACATAATTTTTAATACCTGCCATGTTTAACATCTGGCTTGCCAAATTCCTGAAAATCTAGCAAGTGATTTCATGAGCCAGTAAAACCTGGTTCCAGCATACCCCTGCTAGCCTAGAAAGCTTTCTCTGTCTTAGGCTGGGTGCTGTCCTCACACATCACACTCTAATTGCCTGATTTCTTGTCAGAACCCTCTTGAGAATAGGGCCATGTCCAAAGCATATTCGTAGCACTTATGTTTGGTCATAGTGACACTCAACAAATTCTCTCAGAACCAGT
Organism: Sciurus carolinensis; assembly: GCF_902686445.1. NCBI lineage: Eukaryota > Metazoa > Chordata > Mammalia > Rodentia > Sciuridae > Sciurus > Sciurus carolinensis. The sequence goes on along the minus strand of NC_062217.1, from coordinate 16,009,720 downwards.
CTGATAGAATTTACCAGTATATGTATATCCTGCAAAGTGATCTGAAAGAACTCCTTTAAACCTTATAAACAAAGTGCATATGAAACAGTCATTTAGTCAGACAGAGAGGGTTAGGATTTCTTTTCTCTGCATACCCAAAAATATGTTGTGTCCAGTTTCCTGTAACTCTTTCCTACTCACCATTTGGGAAGAAATATCCACGTGCTCTACTGTTTAAGGAATGAAAAATTTTCAAGGAAAAAAAATCTTCTCAACCCTGTGAAAAGAATTTGCTTGTGTTAAAAAAAGATTTTAAGAAGCAAACGATATATCTTATTCTGAACCAAGCTCTGTAAGCATAAGGAGTAAATTTTTGAAACCTTAAAACTGACATGGTAACTGGCTTTGAAAACTGAAGCCAATGAAAAGTGGCCAAAACTAAAACTGATGACTTGACTTGATTCGGTAGAATCCAAAATTCTCTTAATAGAATCCTGAACCCATCCAGGGACCTAGAGTTTGCCAGAGAAGTTGGCCAGGAGACCACTGTAATCAATCTTTAAGGAACGTAAGGCATGAGTCAGGGAGAAGAGAAAAGGAGAAAGAAAGAGGGGGGTGAAGGAAGACAAAGAGAAAGAAGACGAGAGATCGATCTAAGACAACAAGGTGAAAAACTGTCTTCTTAGAAGGCAATCCAAAATGAATAAAAATAAGAAAATCTATTATTTAGAATATTTGTATCACCAGTATGATGATTTTATAACTAAAAGAAAGAAGTCATTGTTAAAATGTTTTAAGTTTGTGATCAGGAAAATAATTCTTAGGATATGAGCAGAAAGCTATTAGAAATAAAAAAAAAAAGTGTGTGTGAACTTAGACTCTAGGGTACCAGTTTAATTTTATGCAGTGGTGTTAATATAGCTCTTCTTGCTACTATTTTGAATGAAATGTTTTTTCAATATTTTAAGTTATTCACATTTATATTGATATGCAAACAGTTCTTCCCTTATGAGAAAGCACCTCCCACACCCCACTCTGTGCTAAAGCAGGAGATAAGGTAGATCGAACCCTGGGGATTTAACCACTAAGTCACACTCCCCAGCCCTTTTAATTTTTTATATTGAGATAGGTTCTTGCTAAGTTGCTTAGGGTCTACATTACTGAGGCTCACTAAGGCTCACTAAGTTGCCTTGAATTCGTGATCCTCTTGCCTCAGCCTCCGGATTCACTGAAACTATAGGTATGTACCACTATGCCCTCCTATTTCCCATTTTGACCAGGTGAGAATATTAGAAAGGATGGGTTTGAAAAGAGTCCAAGTTGTTTGCCACTTCCATATAAGCAATAGCTATTGCCTGAGTTCTGAGCCCCATTACAATCATGCCCCAAATCTGTGGTTTCATTTTCTGCAGTTTTAGCTATCATGGTCAACTACTCTCCAAAAATATTACATGGAAAATGCCAGAAGTAAAGAATTGATAAGTTTTAAATTGAATACCATTCTGTGAAGCACAATGAAATTTTGTGCTTATGCACACAGTCATGCCCAGGACATGAATCATCCCTTTGCTCAGCCCAGTTTCCATACTGTATATGCTACCTGCCTGGTGGTTACATAATAACTATGTTGATTAATCAGCTGGAGTCTCAATATCACAGCACTTGTATTCAAATAACTTTTATTTTACTTAATAATTTTCCCAAAGCACTAGAGTAGTGATGCTGGAAGTTCAGATAAACCAAAGAGAAGACATGAAGTGCTTCTTTTAAGTGAAAAGGTGAAAGTTTAACATAGGTATATATGGTATAGGAAAAAATGTTTTATTTGAAGTTTAATACTATCTGCAAATTCAGATACCCACTGAAGGTCTCGGAACATAACCCCCTTAGATAAAGGAAGATTATTGTATGTTAGTACCCATGAATCTCAGCTCATCCTGGTTTGTCAAGTATAGTAACTATTATAGAATGATGAAGAAACAGGATTTCTTAGTTCTAGTTGTCATTTCTCAGTTCTAGTTCTCATTTTAAACAAAATCGTTTAAAATTTTGTCTTTTCTTTGAGCTGATATAGTAAATGGAGTAAAGTTAATGCCAAATGTTTTTTTACATGAAGACAAGATTCATTGTATTTTCTTAAAATTTTCCTCTTGTCTAAGAAAAAGTGTTCAACCTTGATTTTTGAAGAGATAATTGATTATTTGATAGAAAGTCTATAAAACACATAACACAGTTAAGTGTCTGTCATAGACACTCAATGTGAATGTATTCTCTTTTCTTCTCTACTTTCTCTTTCACATTACAGAAATTTGGATGTTAATTTTCCTTTAATAAATATTTACAAAATGGGGATATTATAACTAACAATTAACTTAAACATAATCTTTTATTCCTGAGTTTTTAAATCACATACTATGTGCCAGGAAGACGGAGAGGGGTAGGCATAAAGCTCTATATGCACACCATGCTAGATTCTGGTAAACAATGATGAACAAAATATGTAATACCCTATTCTTCATACCTCTTAAGTTATTTATGTATAATTCTACAAAATTCATAGTTTAACTTATTGTCCATCATTTTCCTATTTAATTATAGATTGCTTCTGTTAAAATAACACACTTTTATACCTCATTTTTGGTATCTTTTCTTTGCATCCTATCTTCACAACAGCCTTGAAAATTCAGGAGAACATGTTATACCAAGTGTAAGAACAAGTCATACAAGTGTAAGAAGAAGGACTGAAGCTAATACTCCACATTTTTAGACTTGTGACTATTGCTATGGTCCAAATGTATGTGTCCACCCAAAATTCATATATTGTAACCTAACCCCAAGTTATTAATATTAAGAGGCATGGCTTTTTGGAAGTAACTAAGGGGTCAGTCCCTTATGAAAGAGACCTGAGAGAGCATTTAGCACTTTAGGCTCTTGGGCCACATAAGGACACAGCAAAAAGGAGTCTTTTGAAGCAGAGAGCCCTTCACCAGACACCAAATCACTGGAGCTTTGGTCTGTCCTTCACAGCCTCCAGAAGCATAAGAAATAAATTTCTTGACTTTGTAGATGACCCATCCTAAGCTATTTTGTTCTAGCCACACAAATGGATGAGACACTTGCCCTTGACACCACAACTGTCAGTCGTGAAAAATAATGGCCACTCCTGGATAAATTATACACAGACCTGAGTCAAAAAATATGGCTTCCATTTCCTTGGGTATAAATGTGACAGACTGGAATTCCCCAAGTAGTCATCTAATAAATAGCTCAATCATTAACACTGTAAGTTAACTTACAATGTTAGACTCTAATAAGTAAAACAATACTATTACTCTTGGAATAGCAATGATTAAAGCTAGGCAGCATCAACTGTTATCTATATTTAATATGAAAGATTAGAGTTGTTTGCAAATTTCAAAATGGCACACGGAAATGGCAGCTTCTCTCCCTCCTCACCCATTATAAGAACCTGTTGAAAAGAAAGTGAGGAAATAGAACTGCTGAAAACATGGAAACTAAGACCGAGTTCATTGCTTCTCGGGTTGCCAGTAATGATTCTTGTGAGTGTATAATCAAACTCCCAAAGACAATGCAGAGATAAAGAAGACGGAGAGGGGTAGGCATAAAGCTCTATATGCACACCATGCTAGTTTCACAGAAACATTTCAAAACGCTGCTACGCTCAGGTTCTAAAGACTTATATTTGGAAACTTAAGACACAGCACTTAAACCTGTTATCACCACATCCCCTCTCCTCTCCATCCCGCCCAAACTATAAAATGTCTCTTCATTCAGCACTTGCTATCTTAATGTCAGCTTCTTTAATCTCAGGATGCCAATATACTTCTGAGACATTATCTTCATAATCCTCTTAAGAGAGAGGACTCATGAGCTAGACAGCTTCTCAAAATTCACAGGATTTTTTTTTTTTTTAGAGTCATCTAGGTAGGAAAGATAATTCCTTTGTAAATCTGCAGCATTCGTGGGCATTGTGGCTTCTGCATACTTGCTGGAGTTATCTAATTTTCCCTTTCAATATCCCTTGGAGGGAAACAGGCAGGGGGTAACACTGATTCTGTTTTTAAGGGGATACAGCTAATGATTTGTTCCACAATCAGGTGGCTTAGCCTGCAGCTCCCTCTTTTAGAAACTTCTGTTGAAAAGAGAAGATCTTTAGTGTCTAAAATGGTATTTTTTTTTCTCAATTAAAGGTGGGAGCGGGCAAGGTGGCTTCCCTAATGACTCTGAATTAATGCAGTTCTATATGAACAATTTCTGCCCCTGGCAGTCTGCAGCTACCTTTGTGGTATGTCTCAGAGATTGTCCTCTGGGATATCAGTCTAATGAGAACATCCTGGGAAAACTGGGGCCAAATAATTTTGGGAACCACACACTTAGCCTCTTCCCCTTTGAAGAGTCCACGCCTGCTGAAGCCCTTGCAAAGGTACTTAAATTGAATTTGGCCCACGGAATCTGTTGCTTAGGTAACAACTTCGAAACCCTGAAAATGATGTTTTGTGGGAAACATTTAAGAAACATCATCCCAGACATCTTTTCCTTCACATTTCTGATTCAGAAAGCAAAATATTTAGAACGTACAGGTTAGAGAATGCTACAATTAACTAATTATTATTAGGCACTCACTTTCTAGATGTCTGGTTCTGTTTTCTACCTTATCCACTGCATGTTATCATCACAGAATATCTGTATGGTAAATAATATTATTATTCCCTGTGTTAATCAACTTTCTGACACTATGACCAAAAAAACTGAGTAAAACAACTTCAAGGAGAAAAGGGCCATTTTGTCTGATGTTTTCAAAGGTTTCAGTCCATGGTCTCACGACCGCATCACTTTGGGCCTGTGGTGAGGCAGAACATCATGACAGGGAGCACGTGTCAGAGCAGAGCAGCTTACCTCATGGTGGTTGGAAGCCAAAATGGAGAGAGATTGGAAGGGATTGGGGACAAGGTATAACTTTCAAGAACATGCCCCCAGTGACCTACCCCCAAATAGGCCCCACCTTCTAAAGTTTCCACCACCTCCCAATAGCACCACCGGGTGAGAACCAATCCTTCAACATGTAATTCTTTGAGGGACATTCCAGATCTAAACAATAACATTCCTATTTGACAGAGGAGGAAACTGAGGCTAACAGAGGACCCTCAAAATATTGGCACAGCACTAAGTAATCCTCAGCTCCATCCATCTGCCACCTATCTATATACTTTCCCCGGATAGATGCAACCAGTTTCAGAACTTTAAATTCCATCTTTGGGTTAAAAGTCCAAATCTGCATCTCCAGGACTGACCTCTCGATCTACCATCTCTCATTTAATCTAAGACCTTCTCACTATTTTTCATCTATTTCCTCTCTTACTTAAATATTGGCATACTTAAACCCCTGGGCCTCCTGAATCATAAAACATTGTCTCTAACTATACCACTGCAGTAACAAACTCAGAAAAGTGAGATAGTCCCAGAGTTTCTGCATAAAAATTCCTTTTGTCACCCACCCCATGAACCCCATATTTTAAACGTACATTTTCTAGCTAACAGATTGCATGCTATCTTAGTTCATTCAAGCAGATATAGCAAAATACCATAAACAGTGACTCATAAACAACAGTTCCTCTTTTATAACCCCATCCGTGAGGACAAGTCCTAGTACCTCCCAAAGACCCCACCACCTAATCCCGTCACATTGGAGATGAGGTTTCAAAGGAGGAGTCTGGGGAGGACACAAATATACAGACCATGATTCATGAGTATTATGGTTTAGATATGTGGTGTCCCCTAAAAGCTCATGTGTGAGACAACGCAAGTAGGTTTAGAGGTGAACTGGTTGAGTTATGAGAGCCTTAACTTAACCAGTGAATTAATTCCCTGATGGAGATTAACTGGATGGTAACTGAAGGCAAGGAGGGTGCGACTGGAGGAGGTGGGTCATTGGGGGCATGCCTTTGGAGTTTATATTTTGTCATGGTGAGGAAAGCGCTCTCTTTGCTTCCTGGTGCCATGTCCCCAACTTGCTTCCCTCTGCCCCACTCTTCCGCCATAATGTTCTGCTTTACCTCAAGCCCCAAGTAATGGAGCCAGCCTTCTGTGAACTGAGACCTCTGAAACTGTGAGCCCCCAAGTAAACTTTTCCTCCTCTAATTGTTCTTGCCAGATCTTTTGGTCACAGCAACAAAAAAAGCTGACCAAAATATGTAGTAAACGTAAAAATTGTTAACTTTCCCTTTGTAGGTTATCTATGTTATGTGTTGGATATCTGTTTTTTAAAATGTATTCTCCATATGAGACAAATATGTCACCAAGCAAAAGCAGGGTAAGTTGATGTGTAGGTATATCTTGCAAACACTCTCATTAGTTTTGTAGAATTCAGAAAAAAAATACCTCCTCATCCCTCGGCTTGGAACTCCACACTAAAGAAATTTTCTTCCAACAATTCTGTTTTTCTAAGAGTATGATAGAATCTCTGTTAGGGGACCTTCAAGATAAGAAATTATTGTGACAAATTTTTATATAGGTTTCCACCAGATTATAGGTTAAGTGTTGGTTCCAAAATAATTAGAAGTCAGGTTTTCTTCTGTTTAGATCCTAGACCCAGCAGGCTCTGCAGTGAAGTGACCCTCAAAATCCATAGCCACCATAAATAATGGAAAGCTACTAGGCCAAATTAACTAATATGCTCTGTTATAATTAGCATCCTTCAAAACAAACAACAAAAAGAGGAAGGTTTTTCTGTTATGATGAAATGTTTCCCCAGAACACTAATATTCTTCCAGGTCATTCCATGTTCCTTTGATTTAGCTTTAACCCACAAAGCCAGATTCTTCCAGAAGAGTGAATTAAGAGGGTCTGTTAACTATTTCAGTGCCTGGATTCATGAAGTCTCAGTAAGGCCATTCCTACTGTTTTGCCTTGGGCTTTATATTTTTTAAAAGTCAGCTGTCATTTTCAAAGCAACCCAAAATAGCATTCTCAACAGATCCCTGGAGCTCTGGAAATGTTAATGCCCTCCATCAACAATGACCTTGCCATAGGGCGGTGATTTAGGCACTAGGGAGAAAAGAGCCCACTATCTTTATCACACGGGTTTACACCATCAACTTCAGAAATTGTGCGAGAGAATAATCAATAGCGTGTTAAAGCCAATCTCAAGGAATGCCAAGACAAAGTACTCCTGCTCTGCAAAATGCTGAGCTGAAGGAGAACTTTTGAATACGACGAAAGAGAAATTAGCTGTAGTGGCAAAGCAAAATGAATTGTGTCTCGAGATAAAATTTGTCATTGGGAATGGCACTTAAGGGCTCTCTGCGTACTTCAGTGGAATCACATAATATGCATGGTGAAAAATGCTTACTTTAAAGTTAAACAACAAGGAATTAAATGACAAAACCAGAACAAATGCATTGTAAATATACACATGTGAGTTAAGAATTTGCTCACAGAAATAGTCCAGAAAAGTTTATTTAAAAAAAAAAAAAGCTAGGAGAAAAATCACTCCCTAGGTATGAATTAGAAGAAACGAAAGTTAAACTTCATCAAGATGTCCTGAACATGTGACTCTATTTCTTGTAAATCCAGGTAAGGTATAATCTCTGGATATCAAGTATAGGGTAGAAAGCTTCTAAAGTAGTAAAAGAAATACTTGCACACTTGTCCAAATGAAGTCACGGTGGAAAAGAACCTGCATCTCAGTCCCTAAGTTCATTACAATAAGATGCTTGATTTCCCACGGCAACCCTAATTGTGACATGAACAGCTGTCAACAAAATTAGAAGAAATTGTCATTATGTGGATTCCACCCACATTTTCTTGCCCTATTTCTACAGCCTTGGCCCAGGAGAATGTTTTCAAAGCATTCTTCCGGTAGAGGTTTTTGTTATTCAGAGGGGGTCCCTCACAGTATCTGGCCATATAGTCTAGACATGAAATACATTTGTCATGATAACACAGATCCCACAGGGATGTTTACTGAATGCCAATTCATGTGTATGACAACGTCTGGGGCACAATTTGTTTAATCCTGAAATGATCCTGTGAAGTAACTATTATAATCCCCATTTTTAACACAGTCGATTCTCATTATTTGTTGTAGCAAGTCAATACAAACACTGAATTAGCAAACGCTGAACTGTTGTTCCTATGGGAAATATATAAGGTTAGGCTCCTAGGAGCCACTGGTCACAATGTTATCGTCAGCGCATTATTGCATGCTTGTTCTTTGCGTGTCTTTGTTTAAAGATACCTTATTTAATATATATGCTTGAATAACATACAATGCATGATGTTGAACTTAGGTTTGAATAAAGTTTATGGGAAACATATTTTCTCCACAAGACACATCACATTCTTTTGTTCTCAGGAGCACAATATGGTACTCAGGCCTATTCTGGGGAGTCATTTAAAAAGTGAAATCATTAAAAAAAATAAAATAAAAAGAGCACAAATATGTGATAATTGTGGTATTAGGTTGACCACAAGAAGGACGCCAACCCAGAAGGCAGAGAGCATTGCTTTGTTCAACATCAGGTGCGACAGGCAACTGAGGCAGCTCAGATTTGTTGCCCCTGCTGTTCTGTGAAAGTATTGTTGAGCACTGATTTGGAGATTATAAATAGATTTTAATGACTACCCAAATTTGCAAATTAAAAAATCTGCAAATAATGAGAAATAACTGTATATGGTAAAATTAAGAGTCATAGTGGACCAGTCTGTCTGGGTAATTCTTTCTGTCATGTTAGCGATTGTACATGTTTAAATTTCAAACTTAGAGTGTACTGGAGGTAAGAATTCCATGTAAATGACTGTACTGCACACTGCTGCGTCACTATTTTAAGAGGAAACTTTCTTGACAGTAGAATGAATCGGACATCACTTTCCTATGTTCATAGATGAATACAAGACCAGTGAAACTCTACATCTTGTACAACCCCAAGAATGAGATCCTAATTATAATAACTTATACTCATGTATGTATAATATGTCAAAATACACTGTACAGTCATGTATATCTAAAAAGAACAAATTTTAAAAAGTGAAAAATACAGGAAACTTTCTTCAGGTGGTTTTCTTTACCTTTCAATGGTTCTTTCCAGGTCTTTCAGGGATGTGGCCAGCCCAAACCTGCTCCAGCTCTCAGATCTGCCAGATCAGCTCCTGAAAACTTTAATACACGTTTTAGACCCTACAATCCTGAGGAAAGACCCACCACTGCTGCAGGCACAAGTTTGGACCGGCTGGTGAGTCCTCTCGGGTAGACATCCATTGTGGTCACTTTCAGTCACCAAGGTCATTCATTCATTCTTCTAACTAGGTTATGGGATTCCAAAACAGTTGGTTGTGAAAGTCATCTTAATCTTTTATCTGCTCCTGTTCTTAATTTGAATGTTGAAAAGTAATAGGACCTCTCTTTTAGGTAACTAATTAGATTAAGAGATCTTATAGCTATTAAATCCAATGGTGCAGTGACCAAATGTTCAACTTCATATTTCTTCTGAAATATTAATTTGAAAACTGAATTACCAATTCTTCCAGAGATATAATTATAATAGCATATGTCTTATTCATCTGCTTCAGTTCCTTTCTTAAAATGATTATTCAACTGATACAATGTTACTTTATTATGACTTCCTATATGCAAAGTTTTCTGTTTGAAAGTTCCTGCCAAGAAACCCTAAATTAATGTTGTACCCTTTTTTCTTTCTTATATGTCTTTAAAAAAGGTGGAATCCTTAGAAATAATCATTTTTTGAGTCATTTAAGAGTGTTTCAGTCACTGAATGGTATCTATCGTTAAGAGCAATTTAGTTGGAGAAAACGACCATAAACTTAGTAAACACAATTTTCTGAACGTGTTTTAAAAACCAAATTTGGCATAAAAAATTCAAAGCTCATAATTTCAAAGAAATACTGCCTGATTATTTTCAATTCAATTTCCTCAATTTATAGTACTATAAACAGTTTATATACCTGTAATTGTTAGTACTGCTAATGTTGCTTTGCCAATTATCTTGATGTAAAATTAACAGATAAAAACCTTAAGGTCATAAAGCATTTGAACCACATCTGATTGTGCCATATAAACGCAGATCTCAAGGGTTGTGGATTATGAAAATTCTTTTATTAGTTGCTATTATAAATTACTTTATGATTTGAGTTAATATCCTTCTACAGTGTAGAACTCAAAAGATTAAATTGGTTATGTTTGGCCTTGATGTAAGTACAGTTCAGCATTTCCCTCTATAAAAATATCAAATGTACTTACAACATAAAGGCTTATCCATGAAGTTTCAAAATGAAGGGGAAGGTATAGTCATTCACTGCTATTAACTTATTACTAGTATTGGCCAATAAAGTCCTCTTCATTGTAGGGTCTGGAAAAGCTATGATATTTGTAATCACTTCAGCCTTCTCCAGTACCTTGCTTACAATTTTAGGAAAAGTTTAAAATTAGTCTCCATTTTTCTTTTAAATAACTGATTAGCTCTGCCCAACAATTAGCCCATTGCTTTAAAGAATGATGGTTTTCCTTCGATTCCACGGTTTGGGATTTGCTTTACAAATTGCTTTGCATATATTTCTAACCAGAAGCACAAATGGTGATTATAGGTTTGGTCCTTTTCCTTTCATCCCCCCCATTTTAGTTGACTCTGATTTAATCATTAGGGTTAAAGCCTTTTGGTATTTTTGCAAAATCCAATATAAGAATTGGGGTACAATATAAGATGAATAAGTTTTATAGATCTGATTTACAGCATTGTGCCCACAGATAACAATACCGTATTAGTTACTTAAAAATCTGTTAAGAGGGTAGATCTTATGTTAAGTGTTCTTATCATAATAAAATCAAATTTAAAAAAAGAACTAAAACTAAGGTCCATTATGTGCTTAGTTCAAATTGCGTTGAATTTGATTAATGTAAAGGTATCTATAACAACTAGTGAATTCTTTTCCCTTTGAAACAACATAGATTACTCTTATCCCCAAGAAAAATAAACATCCACCCTTAAACTCTTAAGGAAGTAGATCAAGAAAAATATGTTTCTCAGGACAACAATATTTATGCAGTTTAGCATCATCTATGTAAAGTATCAACACTTTGGGAGTGTCACATGATGTTTAAAATCTAATCAATATGAAAATTGGAATTTGAACCTTTTATAGAGACACTTCATTGGTAATCTTCTGGAAATCCCCAAATGAAGGGGTCCTGAAAAACACTAGCAAATAGCAAACTGATCAAGGATCTTCTATTTTATTCACCCCCCCAAATATATTCTAATCAAACTTTTTATTAAACTAATTAATGATGGTTGATCATCAGACCATAAAGAAAAGCCAAGGGACCAGACTCAGTACATAGGTATCCAATTAACAAGCCAGTTTTATTCTCTGGCAACATATACTATTTACCTCCTCATAGGTGTGAGTTCAGACTATGTAAGTGAAATTTGAAGTTTTATTCACTTTTTAATTGAATTAAATCCTGATCCCTTCCCAAATTGTAAGAATTAGCAACAGCCAGCTGAAGGCCTACCTGAAGCTACTTTCCTCAGCTCCTAAGAATCAGAGGCTATTTCTACATCAAAAGAAGCTATACCAAGGTTATTCTTGAGAAACAGAAGCCAGGCCTGAAGCTAATATCAGAGTTTCCATTGGCAACCACTGGCTCCCCAAGGCCTTTCTCCCTTTAAGAGTTCGGTACAGTTCTGAAGAGTAGGAAGTGGAGTGATCCAACAATCAGATATGATCATCTTCGAGGAGCAAGCCATGGGGAACGAGCCAGATGGGTCTGTTCTCCATTACAGCCCATTTCAACTGTTTATAAACAAGGCTCGGGTTACCTACTCCTGTTTTAATTTTCCCCTGAAAAGATGTTTCCTGAATATTTATAAGAAGCATGTGTCCCAGAAAAAGAGGATAATTGGGCAAGATTTCTCTTAATTTCTCTGTTTTAGCAGATAAAATGCTTCAGAGGCCAGCATCAAAAGAATTCTCCAGTCACCTCACCCTTTTGCCAAAATGAAAATAACATAACTAAGGCTCTCGGAATGTCACTTCTTAATACCATTTAAATTAGTACCTATGGTATTGGCTGGATCTGTTGGTATCTGTTCTTATATCTATTGTTGTATAGCTATTTTTTATGTGAACTCTATTTTTGACATCTGTTTTAGAAATGATGTTCCCAATCCCAAGCTGCTGCTTAAACTTATATAAAATAATTGAAAACATTCTCTTAAAAAACACATCAATTCCATCATTTAGCCTTTTTTAATATATATAAGGAACTTGGAAATTCCTTTATATCATTAGAAACCTTTCCATTGGTTCCTTGAGAGTTACATGGCCCTAAAACATTGTCAAGGTCATCCATAGCCTTTGCCAAGCTCCCCTAAAATGATCTTTGTTATCCAAGAATGAATGAACATATTTGTATAAATTCAGCTGTGATGTAAAGTCAGCTCATCTGAAAATAACAAACTTTTTTTCACATTTTTTATTAGTGCAGTATAATTGTACATAATGGTGGAAAATATAATCTTACTGCTAACAGCTATGATTTGTTACAATGTCAACTGATCCTGTTAACAGACTGGTTCTAACATGTTCCCATGTTCCCTTCTGCCAAAACTCACCTAAGCGCCCCTCTGGCCCAGTTGAAGCTTAAAGATTTTCATTTAAATAGGCCAGAGGTCATTTTTTACACTCAAAAAGAGATTGGTTCTCTTCCCTTTCCTTAATTTTATACTCTGAATTCTCTTAAATAATTTGATGGAAAACTATGATATTATATAAAGTTCCAATTCACTGGTCACATTGAGTGCAAAAATAAATCAGAACAAGGTAGCTCGATTTTTAAGATCCAAGCATACAGAGGAGTTTTGAATTATCCTCTCCAAAAGGCAATTAGTTGTATAGCTCAGAAATTTAGAGCACAATGGCCCAGAAAGCTCCCGAACACACTCGGGTGGAGACTTTCTGTGACTTCCCTTCGGCTCTTTCATTAGAGCAAAAATGCACTTTAAATGGTGTCCCTTAGAGGAATATGTTTTAAGAAAGTAAATTTTTTAAAAAATCCAGAGTTGGAAGTTAACTAACTCATCATATCACCAATAATTTACACCCATAAAATCTCCTGTGAGTATTCCACTCCTAATGGGTATGCAGATTTCTTGAACTGCTGGTTCCAAGGGAATTTGGGGCAGGGATGGGTGGGATGCCAACTTACAAAGCTGACCTTTATACCTGTGCTGTGCTATTGTGTATAGAATAATCTCTTTTTCTTTTTCCTTTAAATGTGTTTCCTCTTGCTTCCCAGAGGACGGTGTGGAGGACAATGCAGGATAGTGTAAGCACTGGTCTTCTTATTCTTCCTCTCATGCCCATTTGTCTTTGTACAGTCATTCTGGAGTGTTCTGAGAAACTCCACCTCCACTCTCCCTTTCCAAATGCTCTGGAATGCAGAGACCAGGGCATGTGGCCAACTTGCTCAGGAGTTTCCTTTCTGCTTGGTGTTTATGGTTACAACCATTTGGGTATTCTTTCCCAGTGGCAACATTTTCAATCTAATCTTTGTGTAAGCCTAGCTCATTTGGTGGCTGATTTAAATTCTATCCCAATGTTCAGACCATTGTCGTCTGCCTGAAAAACTAGCTCTTCCCTGATAGAATATATTGCCCTTTTCTTCTTGTGCTGAGCGAATAATTACCTCTCTAATAATAAGAACAAACCAACACCAGTTCTCATGCATAAGGAGCTAATTTTTCTATTAGCTGGGACATAGAGAATTTAAGGGGTTAAGAAATAGTTGATGGTATAGGCTATTTACTCTTTCTAATTTCTACTTGAATCTACTAATTTCTTTGAGAGGAGAGAAGGAGGATTGGATGCTAATTATTTGAAAGTGTTTGTGTTAGTTAACTCTTGGGTTATCTTACTTAACCAGATTGTTGTCTGGTCTGATTTTTACAATGCCATCCCACAATAATAACACTCCTTAATAAAGACTTGTACCCTATACAGTGTGAACCCAGGAGAGAAGATGACAGTCTCCCTAGGGACACATATTTATTCATGCATCACGCCTGTGACATCATGGAGCTCATGTCTTCCTGGCCTTAAATCCAGGCAGTGCTAACAATGCAGTGTTAAAATCCCTTCTTTAAAAAATCACTTGTTTCAAAAGGAAATTATCCCCTGAGTAGTATTCCATGTGTCATTCCATATCTCTGAGCTGAGGGCAATTTGGATGAGGTAAGAAAGTTAAGAGGTAAACCTGGAAAAGGAACATTCTGGAAGGGAAGACCTTGAAAAAGAGGCAGGAGAGACAGCTGGCCCAAGGCCTCCTGATGTTAAGTGGGAGTGGGAGGACTTTTCACAGGTGAACAAGTTAAGGTTCTGTTTCTTTGTTCCAGTCGATAGCTAGAATCGCTCCAGCTCAGAGTCTGTACCTGCCCATCCCAACACACTTCCTCAAGATCTCCATATTTACAGTCGATGAGCCGGTCCAGCCTCCTTAACTGATGGTCACCTTGACCCTCCTAGTTTTCCCCAAGACTTCCTTGACTATGCTGAAATGAATGCAAATCAAACTACCCATCCCCATGTTTGCTAGACTTCCCTGCTTGGCTCCTTTATCCAGGTCAAAAGAGGAAAAAAATATTCTCCTTTGGATATGATTCCTCCAAAAATAATCACAACTTCTGAAATTCATCGATATGCTCAGTGGCAAAAAGTATGTTGGTAAAATTATTGCATATAGGTTTAAGGGCTTGCAAAATACCATCAAGATATACGTTTGTTTGTTTGTTTGTTTTATTGTTTTTAAACAAAAGAGATGAAGCAACTAACATTCTGGCATCATTTCCTGTCCAATGGCTAATAAGAGTTTCAGAGTAAAATGCTGGTCATAAAAACGTTCTTCCATGCCTATTTGGGGCCATTTGGGTGTGATTTAGGAAGTCTTGGCTGTAAGGATTTGGGAAACTGTCTATTGTTCATTTTAAATTGCCATGGCATTTCCTTGTCACCTCAAAAGAGTCTGTATCCGGTGAGCTCCACTATTTTGCATTTCAAAAGGATGTCAGGCTGTATTTAAGAAACTGCTTTATTATCGAGAGCTTCAGTCACTGTTTTTATGTGAACCTGATTATTTCCCACCTTCAGACTGTGACACAGACACACAGACACACACACATACACACCCTCCATCTTCACTTGGCCTGAACAGCAAAAAGTAAAACTTCCATAACAACAGTAAACCAGAATCTCCAGTTTAATTAGTTTTCTAAAGATAAATGGGTCAAAGCCAGATTGGCTTTCAGCCTCTGCTGCAGCTGAATAAATTATGCTCCATTCACCCCAACAAACAAATGGCTACTGCTCAGTCCACTCCAGAGTGTAAGCTGCCCAGTCTTGCCTGAACCTGCTTTATCTATTTGCTGCAAAACCCCACTGGGACACCCCAGTTTCATTTTCAATGAACCCTTGGTAATAACAACTGCAAAAATGCAGTGAGCTTTCAAAGCAGGGAGAAAATAAAAAAACTTTAAAACCAAACCACCCAACTTATTTGGTCTCGGTCTCTGCTCTTCCCCAGGCAGCATGAGCAGCATGTGGTGGCAGGGACGGTTGCCTGTCATAGGCTCCTTTCCATTAGGAGGCTTGTGGTTGATGAGGCCCAAGTGGGGAATATCATAAGACACACATATAAAGTGATGGCTTATCTCCAGGACATTCTGCTTATTCCACAGACTTGAAGGATGCACAAATCTAATTCAGTGGTATACGCTGTGGGAACCTGCATGAAATGCCTGCCCCTTCTCTGGGCTTTTCAGCTCTTACCCAATGGACAGTGGACTATTTTTACCTCCTTGGGAAGCTCTCCTTTCAGGCATATGGAAGAATAGTGAGAAGCGGAGGGTCAGAGACTCTATTTCAACTCAGACAGAGTTGTGTTTAATTGCATGGGGTTGTATACCACGGGGACAGAGAAGATAAATCACAGTTCTGACTGCAAACTTCCTGGGAGATGCTAAAGCCCATTCCACATCACTGTGTTAGGACTCATTCAGAAAAATCATACAGATCTCAACAATGAAATAAAAACATGCCACCCATTTTTAAGGGGTAAAACTTTTGCACAATTCACGTTAGGTGTAAGTGGACTGAAATCATTTGGGGAGTCATTTACCAACAAAACCATTTTCAACTCTGGGTTAAACTCTCCTTTGTCCTCATAAACATTTAAGCAAAAGCTTTGGTGAACTCCATGTCATAAAAATGAAATGTTACACTTTCAGACCCAAAATAGGGCTATTACAGATTTATATCTATTTTATGGGGTGTTGATATGCTTACTTTCTCCTTCAGACTTTTAAATTTCTTTCGGAATTCCTAAACTTCAGCTAAAACTCAAATTGACACTTCTATAGTTATCAATCAGCCAACAAATGTATTTATTGAGTTCTTCTCTGTTGCAAAGCACTTAGTAAAACCAGCTGCCACATCCCATCTCCATCACAGCACGTTCTTAGTGCTGGTGTCATCAAAAGGCAAGGGATACTGTTTGCAAAAGACATGGCTTTTCAAATCAGTTATACATGCTATGTTTCCTCCAGGGACAGTACCTCTCGTAGAGCTTCATAAACCATTAGCATACAGTAAATAGGAATTTGATTTCATATCTAGATAGCCTGCACCAAAAAAAAAAAAAAAGTAGAAAGCATATTAACGAATGAATAATCATTGACAAAATATGCAAATTGAAAGCATTAAACATCTGTAGCATCCTTGATATAGGCCATGTCTAATGGTCCATTTTCCCTTCTTAAGCTAGAACTTTCTGCCTGAATCTTGAACAAATTAAACAGAAACTTCCTTGTCAGTTATAAACTTGCCAGATGAAAAAGTCCATCTGCACCCTCGTTTGCAATGTTTCTGACCTTTATTGAGCGATGTAATTGGTGTTTTGGTGCGTTGATTATGAAAATCTGAATCGGCAAACCACAGGAAACTGCTCAAATTGTACTTTTTAAAATATTTGTTCGTGGAACACATCGGTTGACATGGACATTTTATTAAATTACTGAACAGCTTAAAGAACCCATTCCTTGTCATGGAAAATCTGTGGTCATTCTTCCTCCAAGCTGTCTGAGCCATTTGCACTACAGCTCCCACATGTGATATTCATGCTTATGAGAGATAGAGCTGAAGAAACGAGGTATTTCATAAATACTAGTTTTGATGTATTTGCTGTATAATCAATCAGCCTTTAACCTACTCTGGGGCCTATGGAATACATTTTAAAGCACTGGGAATTTGGCTATTCCCATAACATACTTGGACACTCTTTACTGCTAGCAATAAACCTCAGGCATAAACATTGTAAGGAAAACCAGACGAAAAGAAACCTGTTTGAGTAAAAAGTGACTTCCCTTCCTAAGTGTGAAAGGTAGAAAAAGATATCTGTAATACAATAATTTTATTACTTAAACTCATTCAGGGTCGTTAACGTCAAAGGCCTTGACTTCATGTATATTTTCTTATGCCCCGAAGATTAGCCAAACTATTCAAAAGTAAAGTCAGGTTGGTAGAAAATGAATGAACCAGGAGCAGAAGCAGCTCCACTCTACTTCTGGCTAACAGCTAATCTTTTGGAAGGTGGCTTTGTGTAATATGTTTAGAAGTTTTCCCAGTCTGCGTTGATCTGGTTGGGCCCGAATGGGCAAGGCTACACCTATACAAACAACCCCTAAGGGGTGCACAGTAGCACAAATTTATTTCTTGTTTTTGCCAAGTACCCACTGTGGGGTGGGTGTAGGTTATATACACATGATGTCACCCCACCTCCAGGACCTCAGGCAACAGAGCAGCCATTAGCTGGAGTTTTGCCCCGTCACAGTGCTAGGGGGAAAGGTGACTGTTACTTGTCCACTTGGAAGGGGCTCATCATACCCTTTACATCCCCACAGCTGAAGTGAGTCCCATGACCATGGCACCCTTCCTGTCCCTGTGTGTCTCACACATGTAGAAAACATGCATGTGGGTTAATGATACACTGTCCACCACAAACAGTCTGTCCAAGTCAAGAGTTTTAAATGAAAAATCTATTTCATCACACTTTCCAATTCTCAGATAAACCTTACATGAAAAAGAACAGAAAAAATGTCACTCATTCACTCAACAAATATTTATTAGCTCTGACATGAGCCAAGGATGGGTAACCAGAACACAATCACAGAGTTCACACACCTGGGCAGAGGACAGACAAAATTAACCATCATTTAAATCAGACCAGGCACAGGTGAAGATTGTCACACAATCTGACCTTTGGATGGGCCTTTGAAGGAATTAACATTAAAAAATTTTTTTAGACTCCTAGGATAAATCCAAGCCCTTATTACAAAAGGAATATCCACATGGCTTTAGTAAACCAGCATCTTCTTTCAAGTCAATGGATATTTAGAACTAGATGCCTATTAAGTCTATCTGAACTTTGAATTCAATCATAATTCTGTCAGAGTTCCGGGTAGAAGTCTTACCCCAAATTTGAAGACAATATCTCAAAGAAGGACATAAAGTCATTACCAATGAGTAGAAGAAAAGCAACCACAGAAAAACAGAATGAACAAAAAACTTCTTTTATTTCTGAGATTTAAATGTCTTTCAGATCCAGGCAATGAATATTAAAAGAGGCTTCAATGTTGCATATGGGAATGTCGCTCTTATAGGACTTCATGTCCCCTTTGCTGAGGCTTAGCAGTTTTTCTGCTCTTCTCCTTTCTGAGTCAACCTGGTTGAGCAAATCAAATTGTTCCCCCTTTGTCTCTCCTTCATACATCATCATTTAAGATTACCAAGAATTCATGTTCTGGAACCTGCCCTTGTCTTCTTTTACAATATCAGTTTATTTCTGAACAGCATTCATGAAGGAGAACACTTTTTACAGGTTAATCAGGGAAATTGCACCCACTGACAGTCACCGCAAACTTATCGATTGCAATGGAAGTCTCAGGAATGTGTGTCGCTGGCTTCTGCGTGGAATGATTTGCAAAATCCAAGAGCTTTGATTCAGTTCAAAGAAGAATTACAATACAAATTCATAAATTATTTATGTGTAATGAGGCAGGAATCCAATGACTTTGTAAGTTTTATTCTAAGGGATTTTGACCTCAGAACAGTCCCCAAAGCAGCTGGCATTCATTTCCGTGAAAAATACTCATCTCTGCACTTGAAAAGCTGAGCGTTTCCTTTGCTTACTCTTTGCAACTCCTTGAGTGTTAGAAAAAAGGGCTTGAACAGCTCTGGGAAGAAAACACAAGCTGCAAACTGTCTTAATTGATCTCCTCACATAAAATCCAAAAACCCAGAGGCTATCTTTAGTGCAAGACATGTCCACACGAAAATGTTTCCAGTTACTTGGAAAAAATCAAATCTTCTATATACAACAGACTTCAAGGGACAAGGACGATTTCATTAGGCTTTTCATGGTGAGGGTTCAAGTATAGGAATCCTCGTCCTCTCTTTTGTTAAGGCTTCTTGACAAAGTAAATAGAATCAGAAGCTCTTGATAGTATTTTCATTAAAAAAAAAAAAAAAGTTTCCCTTCTCCTTGATTTGGGGGGTGAGAAGTAAAATGAATGCTGGTGAATTTTTTTCTTTTTTCTTTGATGAAGCTGACTTTGGAAACTTTGATCAGGGTCAGACAAGGAAGGGTCTTTTTTAACTACCCTATACTCCTTGGGTCCATTACAACAAGTGGAATTGTTACACTTATTTACCAAATCATAGTTGAAGTATGCTGCTTTTGTACTAATGTCTGTGAAGCATCCCAGGTTGTTAAATTCAGGGACAGTTGGCTGTTATAAGTGAAATGTGACCAGGGAGTTCCAGGACCTCTCTTTCTCCCACATCTTACCCGATCGTAACCATTACCCTCCCACAGAGCACTCCAGGTGCTCTCTGCTTAAAGGAAGATAAAGAGAAGATAATACCATCCTTTCCAAAAATAGTCCTTGACCTATGTACTTTCTTGTTTCGGTTTTGTTTTTGTTATTTTTTTTTTTTTCTATTTGGTCTCTCAATTAGAGACAGATTTCACAGGCAGGTAGTTTAACCTGCCTCTCTCTATATTTTATGTATTTTTAATCTATATTTAGAGTTACAAATCTGTCCTCCATGTGAATTTAACCTTTCATCGTGATGTAGTAACCCCTCTGTTTTAATCAGCTTTTTCGTCACTGTGAACAGAAGACCTGACAAGAAAATTTTAGAGGAGGAAAAGTTTATTTGGGGCTCACGGTTACAGAGGTCTGAGTCCATGGATGGCCAGCTCCATTGCTCTGGGCTCAGGTGAGGCAGAAGGTGTGGCAGACAAGGAAAACAGCTCAGGACGTGACTACCAGAAAGCACAGAGAGCTCCACTACCACAGACAAAACTATACCAAAGGCACGTCCCCAGTGACCCACCTCCTCTAGCACACACTCCCTGCCAAGAGTTACCTCCCAGTTTATCAGTCACTGGATTGATCCACTGATTGTGTTACAACTCTCATCATTTGATCATGTCACCTCTGAACCTTCTTGCATCATCTCACGCATGGGCTTTGGGGGCACCACGTAGCTACACCATAACACTCGTCAAGTATTGTTTCAACCTAATTCTCTCCTTCTCTGCTCTTACATCATAACTGATAAGCGTGTTTGTCTGACTCACCATGGTCTCCAGATCTCTTAACCTTTTTTTTTGTCTCTTGCTAATATAATTTATCTATATTCTTTCCACTATATTAAACCTCTCTTCTCTTAGATGTAATTTTCCATTATTCAACCACTGAATTTTTAACTTCAATAACTTTGTTTTTCATTTCTAATATTTATTTTTTAAACATTTGTGCCTGCATTCAGTGGTATGTGGGACTCCATTTTCTTAGTTCTAAGTTCTGTTTTTGCAATTTTTAAACACATGTACTTTATACTTCATGTCTGATATTTCTATCAGTTTGTCAGTCTCATCTAGTATTTCTGCAGATTCTTGCCAAGAGTGCTTTATTTCGTTGGATGTATTGTGTTTTGTTTGTTCATGTTGTTGGGTTTTGTGAGGGTATGTATGTTGATATGCCTTGAAACTTAATCAGTAGAAAACCTTCATGGTCTAGGTTAAAGGGTATTTCTATTTCTCTCTTGCATTAAGATTTTATCTCTTGGACTCTTGGGTTATATGATGCAGTAGCAATATAGGCTCATCACCCAGCAAAGCCATTTTTAATCTCCTGTCACTTACCAACCCTACAAATCAGTTAAAACCAAAGCATAAGGCCAATTGGGGCTAGGGTAGGTCCTTAGGTCCAAAGTCAGCTTCATTACTCTGGTTTTCTCTCCTGGGTTTCCATTTTCAATTAGCTTTTGACCTTTGAAGATTTCTTATTTGCCTGCCAACTCCTGGATTCCTCTAAAATATGTTTTCTATATTTTATGTGGCGGCATTAGTTTATTCCAGCAAGAGCATCAGTTTGGGGATGCAGTTTTCTATGCCTCTCAGAAAATGTACAGAAAAAACACACAGAGATGCTCCCGGGGTAACTTCCTCTTCCAATTGCGTGTTAAAATCCTTTGACTTGGTGAAGCATCCCACCAGTTTGGAGCAGGCACAGAACAGTGACTTATTCGAGTCTGTACCTAGGGTCTTCTAGGTCGCCCTGTTTCACTGGGTCATCTGGTGAGTGGTACCCTTGGTTAGTACTCTTGCGGGGATGTGTCTAAACTTCTGGTCCAAAAGTCCACCGCCCCGTCTCAGCAGGTCTGAAGCTTCAGCCTACTGGTTCCACCCACCATGGGAACAAGGTTTCACTCCAGGACCTGTGGATTATTGCTGCTTCAAACTTCTCCAGAACTTTGCTGGATGAGTTTCTTTCACAAGCGATTTTGACTAAAAGATGTCATGTACAACCAGAGCTACTGACTTTCAGAAAGGCAAGCTCAGGCACACCCTAAGAGATCCTCCTTCGTATACTTACCAACCCAGGAGGATTGGGCAAAGAGACCAGCAAAAAGAGCAGACATCCTGGGGTCATCAAGAGCACCTTCCATGGGCAGTGGGCCTTATACCATGGCTTAATCCGTTGCCTCTGTAGAATACTAGACTCCCACTATGGCGACTACTATAATTTCAGCCTAATTCAAATAGACCTTTCATAATAGCCATGCAACCCTTAACAGCCAGGATATGTCCTGAGACACGCCCCTGTGGGTGAGTTTGGCATTGTGCAAACATCACAGAGTGCACCTACACAGACCTGGCCTCTTGATGCAATCAAGAAACTTGGAAAACAGATGTGCAAGTTTTCTTCCAGCATCGCCCAGCATCCTTTTTTATAGTAAACCTTTTTAATAAGTTAAAAAAAAAAGAAGAAAAAAGAGCACTCTAAAATAAGGATAAAAAGTATCATGTGGTAAATACGTTAACCAACAATGCAGTCATTCACTGTCACTGTGGAGTATTGTGTAGTGCACACAATTGTGACTGCTGTTTTCATACCACTGTCATGAAGGTTTGCTCGTGGCAGTCACCACAGGCATGAGAAGAATGCGTGAGCCACAGTGCTACCTGCCTACCAGGCAGCAGGAATTTTTCAGTTCCATTATAATGTTCTGGGACCACCCTCAGGTATTTGGTCTCAGTGCAGTTCCACTGTGGGTTGCAGGACCAGTTGCTCCAACAGTCCACTCAAAGTCTACCTAGGCCAAAATTCTAGAACTCCTAGACTAGTGCTGATACATGTGAAGTGACCATGGAGAGCCTGGACCCCTCCCCCTCTGTTTCTCAGACACTATGAGACGAATAGGCCTCCTTCATCATGCATTTCTGCCATGATGTGCTGTGTCACCACAGGCCCACAGTCACAGGGCCAAGTGATCCTAGACTGAGACCTTTAAAACTATGAGCCAAAATAGACCTTTCTTTCTTTTAAGTTGATTAGCTCAGGTGTTTTCTTACAGCAATGAAAAACTGACTAACAAATGTGCCTGCTTGATAGGCTGGCATGTCACACAAATGTATTTCATTTTTTAAAATTCATTCGGTTATTCATTTGTTCCCTGCCTCATACAGATGGGGCACACAGAGGAAGAGAAGGAAAAAAGTGTTTGGCCTCACAAAACCTGCTGCGGGGTCCAAATGAGAATGGTGAGACTGAGACAGAAGCCAACCCCACACAATTTAGCTGTGTTACTCCTTTATATTACTTCCCCACCCCTCCTGATCCCTGTGTGTGAGGACCCCACCCCACCCACCAGGTACACACCCCTTTCAGCTTCCACATGATATAGCAGAAATGCTGAAGCCAAGCGGAGGAGCAAATTCTGTAATGGTGAGGAATTTCTTCATCTCATCTCATTTTCTGATCTGTAAAATGTAATGATAACATAAGGCAAGGGCTGGGGCTGTAGCTCTGAGGTAGAGCGCTTGCCTCGCATGTGTGAGGCACTGGGTTCGATCCTCAGCATCACATTAAAAAAAATAATAATAAAGATATAACATAAGGCAAGGTGCTTAAAGCTCTAGGTAGGCCATTATCTGTATTATACTATGAGTGGTAGTAATGGTGATACCAATAGTAAGCTTGGCTGTTATTATTATAATCATATTAATAAGGAAGAAAAACATTTCTGTTCAATGATTAGATTTCAGTTTTTCAGTGGGACCTAGCTTTAACACTCAGCTTGTCGGTAAAACACCTCTGCCCCAGCCCTTAGTCTGTACAGAAAGTGGCCAGTTCGACTTCAGGCTTCAGCACGGCAGGTGAGCTTGAGTTCGGCCAATGGAGGACTCGTCATTGAAGACCAGAAGAGATGGCAGCCAGCAAACTCTGGCTTAGGGCACTGTTGTTGAATAAAGTTAGCAACCCTGGAGCTTCTCTCTAAGCTACAGCCCCATAGCAAGATTGCAGTGGAGAGCCCCAGCGTGCACATTGGAGACCTGATAAGAGGCTCAAGTTATACGAAAGTGTTTGGAAGGACGCTGCCAAATGAATGGAAATGGCCTGGAGGAGTGACGGGGTGCAGAGAGGTGAGGGACCGACCGCAGCTGAGAGCAGCGCCTGCCCTTGGCTCGTGGTGTCGCTGACATTCAAGCCAGACTGGGAGAAACACTGGCAGAGGTCATGAAAAGTCCAAATTAGGTGACAGAATTGGACGTGAAGGTGAACAGCATTTGAAATAGCCTCTTGTTAAAAACTCACTTGAATGTGAGCACAGGCAAGTTGCCGGCTGTAACTGAACTGTGCAATGACCAGTGCTGGCCCGGTAGATGTGACTATGGGGCGTGGCAAGAAGAAGGAGAATCTTGCAGCTGTTTTTTCCCTCCCCTTCTTGACCTCTCTCTTTTTAAAGCACAAAGCTAAGGCTTGTGGTTCAAAGATGACGAACAGAGGACCCAGACAATAGCTCAGGTTTCTTACTTCTCCTGGATTTGTGTCCACCAAATTGTCCCACCTGCCAGCCCTACAAGACTTAGCGTATCTCCTGACCAAAGCCAGATTTGCCTCACGATCTCTTCTAGCACAGTAAATACCCGCGGGATGCTCCGCAGCTGTGAAGCACTTTGGAACTGAGGGCTTCTCACACGCTGCCTCGGGTGTGAAGCCTGAAGTGGCTGGAAACGGCTGCTGGATGGTTCCCCTGAGACCCGCAGGTCTCATTTACTGGTTCACAGGGGCCCGATGCCACAGTCCATTGGCGTCTGTGGTTTCTTGACCACGGTCAAAGGTCAACCAAGAGGTGAACAGGCGTTTTGCTGGGTTTACTGCTATTCTGTCGCTTCTTTCTTGGCCTCAGTCCTTTCAATAAGATCCTCTGCTTGGAAAAAAGAGGAAAGAGAAGGTGAAGGAAGGAAGGAGGTAGAAGGAAGGAGAAAGAAGAGCAGGGAAAGGGACAGGGGACATTTTCCTGTCTGACACGAAGACTGATTCCAGGGCCCAGAGCTGGAGGAGAGTGTGGCTCCCTCTTTTGTTGCTCACACCCCAAGGGGAGCCAAGAAAGGACCTGGGTGACAGGCAGGGCAGAGGAGGGGTCCGGCTGCCATGACTACTGTGTTTCCAGAACACGAAGTCAACTCTGCTGCTAGGTTTGCTTCTCTTTTAATTGCTGTTGTCTTTTCAAAGCCTGCTGACCATGAGAATTTGGGATTCAAGGTGCTCATTTATAAGCTCTTCCTATATAATAAGAGTATCATCAGGTACATTATTTTTGGTTTGATTAGGAGCAAAGGCTATGGCTCTATTGATTTAAAACGATAAGAGGCTTTCAGCACAAGCTATTTAAAATGCTCGTGGGAGTTGTAAAAAGGACCCTCCAGGATTATTGAATTTTGGTTATTACATATTTTTGTCTTCTGTGTCCAAATTATTGAATTATCTTGAATTGGGGTCAGCTCCTTTCCAATCCTTTTGAGTCAATGTGACTCAAGCCGTTCTTTGGTTTAGCAGAAACAACAAAGCCATGTTAGGTCTTGGACTGGCTCATGCCAGCTCTCAAAACAAGACTGGTTCTTTTTTTCTGGTAAGTAGAGCAAAATGGCAATGGAGCCAGAGACTAGCTCCTTAAATGTCCCAGCCAATACCTTCCTCACATGAACGTGGATGTTTCCCTCAAGACGGTCACACAAGGAACAGAGGGGTCAGTGCTGAGCCATCGCTGCCAGTTGAAAACATCTGTTCTGCACGTGGGGACTCTCAGAGTTGGAAGAGACTTAAAGTCCATCTGGCCCAATACCATCACTTTACCAAGGAGGACACTAGAATCCAGGAAGATGAAATGACTGATCCGAAAAATCAGTCACACTGGCTTAGAGCTAAGATGTGTTTTTCGCTTCTCAACTTTCAGTCCAGTAATACGTCTGGTAATGCATTATAAAACAATGTTATACTGTTGTAACAAGCATATTTTTAATTCTGCTTTCTTCCACTAACATCAGGAGCTTTGCATGTGCATGCATTTGTGTGTGTATGTGTTCCAGAATGAATCACAAAGGGGAAAAAAGTAAACTCAGACTTATTGGATTCACAGTTCACTGTCAAGAAGATGAATTCTTTTATTTTAAGTTAGACTTTTTTTTGGTACTGGAGCTTTAACAGAAGGGTACTTTATCACTGAGCCTTATCCCCAGCACCCTCCCTCTTTTTTTTTTTTTTTTTTTTTTTTTTTTTTTGAGACAATGTCTCCTTAAGTTGCTTAGGGCCTTGTGACCTCAAAGTGCGATCCTCCTGCCTCAGCCTCCCGAGTGGCTGGTATTACAGGAGTGTGCCATTCCTCCAGGCTAAACTAGACTTCATTTTTCAGAATAATTCTAGGTTTGTGAGGAAATCCCTGCCTCCACATACACAGCCTCATATATGTCATATTTATTGATAGCAGTAAACTACGGGACAACTCTTTTCATCCAAGCTTGTTTTAAATTAATTGTTCAGGAGCATTCTATCTTACATGCTGTCATTTTCTTGTGAAAACACAGGAAAAACACTAGAAACCTTAATGAGTGGGTGAACCTCTCCTCTGCCAGTTAAGACGGTGGGTCAGGGGAGCAGAGGTGAGTGGCAAAGGAGATGTCTAAGCTCCTTTCTCGCTTGCAAATGCCCACATTTAGTGAGCAATGACAGTGAAGGCAATAGTTGGGTCCCTCCTCCTGTAGACCCAGTGTGGGGACAGGCGCATCAACTTCCAGCTCCCACTATTGTTATATCAACAGCAGTTTCCTTGAAGCAAAGCCCTGTTTGCATGGTGGCATCTACCCCACCAACACGAGATGGCAAATATTCTCAGTCTGTCTCTGAGACCCAGAGCGGGGATTTGCTACTTCTTCCCCCATGGGCTTGATTTCATGCTTAATTTGAAAAATCAGGGCCTGCTGCAGGGTCGGGCTGTTTGTGTGGCTGTAACATGGTTTTCCTGGCTGTTTGTGGCCTCAAGTTTCCCCTCCATGTCGGCAAACTGTCTGGTGCACCCGGGACCAGGCTGGGGGACTGTTGGAATCTCATGGAGATGATTGATAACGGAGCATCTCGTCACAGATGTTTTCCTCTTCTCGTCTCTTCCCCCATTCTCCTCTCCCCTCATGTTCCCCCGCTCCCACCCACTGCCCTTCCCCAAGGCTTCCTCACAGCTGTGGCTTCTCTTATGAAATTCTAGGCCACAACACCAGCAAAAAGGTATTTTCATATCACGGTTCATTTCCTGCCGTCAGAGCAGAAACAAAAGCAAAACACTAAAGATGCTGAGCCCTCAGCAGACCCTCCCCTCCCACCTCCCCTGGGCCCCCCTGCCCAAACTGCCCCTCTAACAGGAACACGAAGTGATCACATTGGCTGGAAACAGAGATTCACATGCAAGCAGACATTTCTTTTGCAAGCAGGTCTTTTTCTTTTGCAAGAGGTTCACCTGTTTGTCTCTTCACTTTATTAACAGAATGTGTGACATCAAGTAAAAAGTCTCACCACTTCTTGTCACTAGGAGTGTGAGCGCCAATGGTTTCGTGTACTTCTCCTTTTCCTGAAATAGCTCCAGTGTCGCCTTTTCTTAGGGCAGAGGAGTTCCACCAAGAGGTTTCCTACCTGTGAGAAGCAGGGTCACCTGACACACCGGCCAATGCTAAAACTGACTTCTCCACCCCAGCCTTCTTCCTTCCCCTGCCCCCTGATTTTGGTGGAGAAGAAACTAGCAGAGTTCCCTTTCCTGCTTCCTGGAGATGCGGTGTACTACAAAGCAGTTCCAGAAGGATCTGCTGCTGTTGCTAGTGAAGGCCTCCTGGCCGCTGGACCAGCATTCTGGATCCACAGGACTTGGATGGCCAACCTAAGATGCTTATTAAAATACTGATTCCTGAGGACCAACCCAGAGCCCAGTGAGTCCCCCAAGGGAAAGCAAGGCCAGCACATCTGCATCAGCAAGCTCTCCAGCGGGGCTGAGGCCCACTTCCCAGCATGCTAAGCGGACTGTTGCCCCTTGGAGCACCTGCTGCTTCCATCTTTGTGCCCCCACTGCCAGCGCGCTCAATACACATTTCTTCGAAGGACTCCTCTGTTAGGCGAGTATAGACGACTTCCTGGCTCGCTATCCCAGAATTCGGCCTAAAGAAAGTTCCCCAGCAGAGACAGAAAAAGCCAAAGGAAGACTTCCTGGCATGCTGGATTTGAGCTTTGCCAGGCTGGTGGGTCTAATGAAGGTCAACCCTACTCTTGAGTCCCTGTCCTTCATTCAGGAATGAATGCAAGGAGTAGCCGCAGCCAGCCAGCAGCATGGCTCTGACTCCTGGAAGTCTTTCTAGAAAGAGGTTCAAAAAATTTTAAACAGGGGGGCTGGGGAGATAGCTCAGTCGGTAGAGTGCTTGCCTTGTAAGCACAAGGTCCTGGGTTCGATCCCCAGCACCCAAAAAAAAAAAAATTTTTTTTAAACAGACTAACAGATACTAGGTCTGCACATTCTCCCACTGCTTATATTTTCTTTTGCAGGGAAGAGAAGATAGGCTCATTTCAGTCTGTTGCCTGTTAGTCTTGCTTCTGCCCCTGCCTGCCCAGGTGGCCTTGGACAGATGGAGGGTTGGGGGAGTTGCAGAGGCTCCAGGGTCCCTCTGGGCTTCTGTGTGAGCGTGGGACATACCGTGACCCCATCCAGCACTGACCAGCCGTCCTGAACCACACTCTGCAGCTGCTGAGAAAGTCACCAAGGGGCCCAAAGCGCAGCTGAAATGACGCTGAGGAGCTGCTTCCTACAGATGCGACAGCCCTCGAGGTTCTGTTTCCTTTTCAGAGGGTCTGGTCAATGTCTTTTAGGGAATGGTTCATATTTCTTTGTTATCCAAAAGGGAGCCAGAGAGGGATGGAATGAAAAAGTGAAGTAAGCCTTTTCAGAAGTCTCCCAAAAGAACAGAGGTGGAGAGAAGTCAGGCTGGAATTTAAGTCTCTGAAAACATTTGGCCAAACCCTGAGCTCTCCGTTCCCCTGCATGATCAACATTATGAATTTTCACGTGAACCCACAGGGTTCCCGGACCCTCCGTTCCCTGGCCCCTCATGTCCTCACCCTAAAGGATGTGGTTCCCAGTGTCCTCGGCAGCTTTTGCTTAGACTGGGAGATGTTCAGTTACTCGTCCAAAGGGAATCATGCTTCCATTTCCCCCTTGAGGAGGCACAACCCAAATGGCACAGCCACGCTCTTCAGCCCAGGGGCAGTTCCCCGTTGGCTGTAAAGAGAGAATAGATCTCAGATCTTGAGCAATTGTGGTTGAACAATCGCGCAAATGAAATTGAACTTCATGTCTCCAGATGAAAATGGATTTCCACTCAGATGTTGGATTGGTTCCTTTTCAGAGATCCAGAAAATCGTGACTTTGTCCAAAAATTTTCCCCGAAGTATTTTCTTCTTTTTCCCTTACCTGAGCACTCTGTGGGACTTGAAATCTTAGAAATTTTCCTCATTCCTATCAATATGAAACTCTCACAAGGCAGAAGGGAAGCCAAGTGTGATTCTCAGCCTCTAGGGTTCCATCATGAGGTGACTCCTCAGGGCAGAGGAAGGTGCTGCCGTTTCTGAACTTCATTATGCCTTCTGAGACACACCTGCCACGTTGCTTAGAAGAAAGATTCAGGAGGATTTTCACACAGGGGTGAGTGGCGTACCATGCTGCCTGCTCCACCTGTGTTCCTAGTACTAACGTCACTGTGCTTGCGTGAGTTTAGCACCTTCCTTCCCTCCCCTCACATCTGCTGTTATTCTGGAAGCTGTGCAACCTTTGCCTAGGTCCTACCTGCCTACTAATAATTTTTAGGATAATTTTCAAAGATCATCAGGCAAGTAAGAATTGTATCTCATTTAAATTCCTGCTTGACCCCTGGCCAGGTGACCTTGGGCAAGTCAGTTCATTTCTCTGACTCTCAAATGTAGCAATTCTCAGTCTTGATTTTATGCTAAAATTACCTGGGCACTTTAATAAATGCTAATGCATGGGCCTGTCTCCAGAGGTGGTGATCCATTTGATTTGTGGGTGACTCTACTCTTTCAAAGCAGAATTCTTAAGACTAACAACATCAGTCTCACTCGAAGACTCTCAGGCCCTCCTTCTCAGGTGTATTGCATCAGAATTTGCATTTTATCAGGAGCCCAGGTAAGTTATAGTACATCACAGGTGGAAAAGCATAGCTCTCATTCCTTACCATTGAAAGGTAGAGAATAATATTCACAATGTGCTGAGCTCTGCGTTTCAGGTCTTTCTCTGTGTAACCTGAAAAGAGCGCAGAGGAGAAATGGCATTCACAACATATGCCTGGAGTTCCTTGCCTGGCTCACAAAGCTCTGAGACCTGGTGGGTTTGTTGGAAGTGGTCATCATTCTTTGATGTGGTGAAGCTGATGCTGACATTGAAACAGCCATATAAAATGGCTCTACAAGTGTAGTGTTCTCCTTTTATCTAGAAACTGGACCTCCCTCTAATTATTTAACAAAATTTTGCCTGCTTTTGCTATCACATTTTAATTGGATCTGGGGGGTTTTTAGCCACTCTTTTTGGGTGATTGGAGGAACTGTATGAAGTAGTTTTTAGGTGGGAATGAGGTGAACCAGAAGCTATAGGAGTTGGGCTAAAGCTGGATGGGCAAGTTTGTTTGCAGGGATCAGCAAACTGTTTTTTATAAACAAAATTTTATTGAAACACAGTCCCATTTATTTGTTTCTGTGTTATCTAAGGTTGTGTTCATAGTATGATAGCAGCATTTGGTAGTCAAGATATAGATCTTTGGCCTACAAAGCCTAAAATAATATTACTTAGCTTTTCACAGATGAAGTTTGTCAATTCCTGTTTAGAGCAGCCATTAAATGAAGCAAAGGTTGAATGGTGACTGGTAGTCTGTGCTGATTTCTTTACTTGGGTCCATGGCACAGCTTATGGCTCAAGTCCCAACCAGACTGAGCAGCTGTGTGGTCATGTGAAGCCAGGCAGAGGACCTAGGACTGATTTGTCTCCCATTTGGGAACAGATAGAAGCAAAGAGACCATCAGCTTTGTACATGGAAAGCAGTGCTTTTTAAGTTGGTGGAAATATTACCAGGGCTCCTATTTAAAACATTCCCTTCATAAGCAAGTACATTTCAAAATGTTCTGGAAAGAAGCCTAGTTAGCAAACCCTGAGTTAAACCAAAAAAAAAAAAAAAAAAAAAACAAGATTTCCAGTCAAGATGGAAAAGAAGAACCAGGAAAAAAATCAAGGACTCAAACAAAGTGAAAGGTAAACTAATTGGTTGCCAGGCTTTTCCAAGCAAAAAATTGCCTTCTCAGGGAACATTTCCAGCACTTGGAATATAGACATGAAGCCAAGTTTGGATACTATCAAAAGTTCCTAAATTAAAAGCATGTGCTCTTCTGTCCTTTTTTCTCATCATGGAGCTATAGAGAAACCTAGAGTCACTTAAGATTTGACCTCTGCTGTCTGCCTGAGAATCAATAATTGCTACATATGAGGCAGGAATTTTTTGTACAATAGAACTTCCAAAGGGGGCAGACAATGGTAGGCAGAAAGAATCTCCCCAAACATGTCTTCTTGAAATGGGATACTCCTTTGACTCTTTCTGTTGGCAGAAGTTTAATTTTTTTTCTCTCATCCTTTGGGGTCTTTCTCTCCTGCTGGTTTGTTTGTATTTCTTCCAGTAGATGCTTGTGAGGTCAAGTGGTTGGTCACTAGAAGGTCTAAGGAGGCCCATGGATAGTAGCTGGGTTGATGTCTAGCAATGAGCTGTTGCCTAATCTCATCCAAATGGTGTTTCCTAAATCTGCAAATGGTGATGAATAAGTGAAAATTCCAAGTTGGACCAAAAAAAAGAAAAAAGATACTAGCAGTCTTGGGTCTAACAGATTGTTCAAATTATATTCTTGCTGTTGCATTTTGCAAGTTTTTATCAAAAAGGAAAATTAGAATCTTTGCATAATCTCTCTGTACATAGGTTTTGCTGCCAGTTTATTCTCTCTGGTATAGAACTGGCTCTGCTCTTTGCCCATCAGGATATCAAAATGCGGCTGACTCTGCTTTCAGAGCAGAACTTGAAATGTGTGGTTTACAAACATGATAGCTTCATAGATATGATGATGCTCTTGTGTCCAATCATTGCAAGCAGTAGATTATTTTTCCAAAGTTTTTTTTTTTTTTAATGTTCTGGAATTTTTTATAAACAGAATCAGTTTGGTGGTTCTGATTGAATTGACCAGTAATGAGTTTTGCTATGAGTGAATCTGATGTCAGGAGATTGCAAGAGAAGTAACAGATGTGAGGATCTCTGTTTACAAGAAAGACACTTTTCTCTTTAACCACTATATGTGAGTTATGAGAGAGGTTCACATTTTCTTTTCTCTGTATATTTACATGAAGTTTCTGGAAATCATTTTGAGGATTCTGTACATGACAAGAGTTTCCCAGGGGCCATAGATGAGGGATTTAGGGATGAAATTGGTCTATGCATCGGGGATGGGAAAGGATTCCAGGCTCTTCATATGCTTTGTGAATTAATATCTGTATGCATTACCCTCTTAATATAACACTGAACCAGGAAGTCTTGTGAGCCACGGGAGTTAGCTGTAAAATACTCAGGGCCTCCCTTCATTTTCTGCTATACCCTCTTTCTACTTTATTTTGCACTTTGAAGTTTTAGGTAAAGATAGTTTCTTCATTTACATTTTGCCTTTTTCCAGGTTTTTGCATTAGATGTATCCCTGGCCATAAATCTCACTAAAGGCCAGTGCCATGTACAGCATTGCATTGTCAACATCTGAGTGGACAGGCTCTGAACTCTAATCCTGGGATCCCGAGCGGGTCATAAAAACTGCAACCTAAGAAGTTTTGGGTCTTTCCCCCGCCCTTGTCAAAGTGGGGTAAACCCAAATTTAGAATCTGGACAGTTTCCATCTCATCCTGGCAAATCCCAAAGGGAAGCCTTGAGTTTTTTTTTTTTTTAATTCTCCTGAGAAGTGGTAGCCAATCACAAAAAATGGTTGTTAGGCATTCTGTACTTTGTAATGCACTTGGACTAATCTTCTTTAATCCTTGCAGTAACCCTAGGAGTGAGATACAAACATCTCTATTTTACTAATCAGGAGACTGAACTCCACAGAAGCAAAGGATATTCTCTGGATTTCATGACTACAAAGCAGAGGTATTATTCAAATCCAGACCCTGATTCCACATACCAGTCTCTTTCCACAGCTGTGTGTGGTGGGGACCATGAGATATGGCTGGACAGCCAGTGAAGGATCCTCTTGTGTGATGAAGGAGCCTGTGTCACTGTGAGAGGGAGGGAGGGAAGGAGTCAGGATGGTGGGAAAGGAGGATGCATTCACAGGAAGCAGAGAAGCAGAGAGAAAGGTCATTTTTTTAAAAAATGCCATCAGAACTTTGAGTCCAGTCCCTTCTAGAAGAGTCCACCCTCTTCTGGTTTCCTGCTACTCCTCACAGGGCCCTGAGTGAGATTTGGAAGGATTTGTTGGAAGTGGGAAGGGGTAGGGTATCCTCTGTTGTTTCCTCTGCATGGCTTTTATTACCTATAAAGGGCCAGACAGCCCATGTGTTAGGCTTGTAGGCCAACAGCCTGTCACAGGTCTGTCACAACTACTCAGCTCTCTCCTTGTAGGGTGAAAGCAGCCATAGACAATGCATAAACAAGTGAGTGTGGCTATGTTCCCATAGAAGTAATTTACAGAAAGCAGACAGCTGGAGACCACAGTTTGCTGGTCCCAGCCTTGGAATGATGGCTTTTACCCAGGCTGCACATTAGTCACCTGAGGAAATTGAAAAGTATTGGTGCCCTGGCCCTTCCCCACAATCACTGGATCTCTCTAAAATAGGATCTAAGTGTCTATCTATCTATCTACCTACCTACCTGCCTACCTACCTACCTATCTGTATCGATCATAAGAATGTATGTGTGTATATATACATATGTATGTATGTACATGCATGTGTATCTGTGTGTATATAAAAGCATCCTATAAAATTCTAGTATGAAAGCAGGGTGGAGGACCCATATCCTAGATTCTGAAGCAGTGATTCTCAAAGTATGGTCCCAGGAACAACAACATCAGCATTAGTGTATTAGACATCAAATTGCTAATCTCTGTCTCAGTCTCAGGGAGTGGGACCCAGAATCTGTGTGTTTAAACCAGTCTTCTAGGTGCCTCCAAAGCAAACCAAGTTTGAGAACCCCAGGTCTGGAGCCTTCAGAATAAGCATTCAGGCCCAGAGCCCTCCCCTGAATTCCCATCTTGGGTAAACCAGGCATAATATTCTAGAGCCAGCAGGATCTCGCATTAAAACTCCAGCCTCAAGACCCACATCTGCCCTTTACTGCACCTCCCTGAGCCCTGGAGTTTTTATCTATGAAAAGGGTGATATTCATAATTAGGGTGGTTTAATGGTCAAATGTATGTGGAGGCAGTTAAGACACTAGTAAGCCTGGCACCACTTTACCACCTGCTGAACTCTAATGAGGTAGAAGGATATGCAGTTATTGTGCATGGCCTTGATCCCAGGTTCTCGGTCCAGGGGGCTGCTGTGGCCCAGAGGGTTATCGCTAAGCACAATAACAGGTACTCAAGGGTAGTAACTGCCTTACCCTTACCTAAACCATAGTGTTTCTGCCCTCTGGAGGATTGCAAAGTCAAAAGAGAAGGAAGCAGGACCAGAGAGCAATACGGTATAGACAAGGGTCAGGAGGACACTGCACACCATAGAATGAGGTAGAATGAGGTCCCATACAATGTGCTAAATGGTGAATCCTCTTGGGATATTCTCCCAGGAGCCTCAGGGCCAAATGGGTGGCACACCTTGCTTCACGACACCTGTCAAGGAGGGGTAGCAGCTATAATCACAGATGTTCCAGCCAGCCTAGATAACTTCACAAATGACATGTATCATTTGTTCCTTTGACAAATTGGGATGATTTGGGGGCAAATTTACCATTTGTAGATTTGACAGCAAAGAGGGTAAATAGTTTTTGACATAAATATCCCTTAGAACCTCTTTCAGAATATCACATAATGAAGGAACCAGGAACCAGAGTGATTCTCTAGAAACATCTGGAGATGTCTGTTGGTTTATAAATGTGTGGATCTGAGCTGAACGTTTCTAAAATAAAGATCCTTTGGGATTCAATTAGCTTTTATAGGCTATAGAGTTAGTATCTGGACTTGAGGGGAAACTATGCTCAAATCAGCACCATTGGTCAAATGGCCCCCTCGTCTTCCTGTCTTGCCAAAAGGCCCCCCTCCCTTCAATACTGAAATTTCTTGTCCTTCTCTTTGGGTTCATCTGCAGCATAAATGGGGGGAATGGAAGGTCAAAGAGAGGTCTGTCAATAGAGGCCCCCCAAAATGTTATTTGGACATGTTCTTATATAGATTAGATATTAATTTTTGTTAGTATAATGCTCCAAAAGGCACTTTGCTGGTAAGTGGTGAAGAAAAGATTGAAAGAGATTAGCAGGAACCATTACCCATCAGAGTTACAGATGGAACATTTGGAGTTCACTCACTCCTAGTTTCCCCTTCTCACCTTGCTGAAATTTCCTAATCCCAAAGGATTAGTCTGAGCTGCTTTTCTCAGGGCAGCAGAACTACTTTAGTACATTGATCTGCTGAAATATAAAACAAGCAGGGTGTGAACTAGCTCGAAATATGCTCTTTTCCAGATGTTCTCCGATTCTCTCCCACACTGATTGCCCCCAAAGACCATCCTGAGTTGGCGGTTGCCAGTGATGACTCATATTTCTTTCCATGATCAAGGCAATAATTGTAAAGCCCCGTGGTCTTCCTCAAGAGCCCATGTCTGGGTCTTGTCTAGGTCACACTTAACTTCTCAGAGTGAAAGCTGCAGTCTCCCTTGGTTGGACTGCAAAGGATCTGCACATCATTGCCAGTTTTGTGATTTGTTGCTCTTCCCAGGATGGAAAACTTTCCAGAAATAGGAAGAAAGGATTGGTATATTCTCTCTAGTGACCTTCTGTGAAGGAGAGGGAATGAAATAGCTACTTTCTCTGCAATGAAAATCTGGAAAGCAAGGAAAGTAAATGTGAATGTTTCAGTGAAAGTAGAAAAAAAAATCTAAAATCCAAAACCTGAAAGGAAAAAAAATTGTGAAGCATGCATAGTATTGACATTCTAAAATCTCATTCCCTCAAGAATTAAAAAGGAAATCTAGGATGTGAATAAGTTGGGATCATAAATGCTCAAATTAATGGAGGTTCTTCTGAATGTGTTCTATGCTATCTGGTTAAATAGAGGCTTAGAGAAGCCCTACAGAGGGTGTCCTCCAAGGACTATGGAAGGGATGTAAGTGTCTACAACTTGAAAGGTGTCATCATGGGGAGGAAAGAGCTTCCACACCATGCAGAGACAAATGTGTGGCCACCTACCTCGCCATCCCTAGGACCTTAGAACCAACACATTTCCTCTGCATTTCTTCAAGGAAAAATATGGCAGTGTTCTTCATGACTTTTATCCGTGTTCACCTGGAAATCCTGACCCATACAGGAAGTGATCCAAATACCTAGGAGTCTTAATGTTCTCATCTGTAAGAGCAGTAAACACTTGATGAGGGCAGGGTGAAATGATTCTTCCAAATTCACACCTTGAGGTACATTGGCAACTTGAACCTGGCTAGGTTAGTAACAAACATAGCACATTTAATCTATGATATCCTAAAAAGCTAGTCAGCTGTGTTCTTCAAGGAACCAGACCTAAATTTGAAACTAATAGTAATGATACTAGCAGATGAGGAATAAATGGGATGAAGCACAGAAGGCCCTGAGAACCAGGCCCAATGCATAGTGAGACCTCTGTATTTTCTCCCATTTTTCTTCCTCTTCCTTTGGGATCCATCTCTCTCTTGAAGCACTTGATGCTTTCTGTGACCTTGGAGACCACATGATAAATCTGGATGAAGGTGATGTATGTGCCTTTGGGGCATTCTGCCCTAATTATTGCAGCTCTGTGCTTTTGTTTACCTCTCCTTTCTGCATGCCAATGGACTTCCTTTCATTGTAATTAAGGCATCTCATTAACAGTAATCATTTTTAAAAATAGGAATCATATTTAGATGGTAGATTCTCACTTTTGGGTCAGTGATTCGGGAGATAATCATGGCCTCTTCTGGGGACATTTTCACCTAAAAATTGCTAATCTGCCTCTGGTGTAGCTGACACCAGAGAGTTTTAGGGAACCCACAGGCAGCATTCACACAATGCAAATAAGGACAGAGGCAGACTGTGCCAAGAGTAGCATTAACCAGCTCAACTTGCTAACGCCCTCTCTGCAGAAAGCATAAACCCTCTGCTGCAGATCTTATGAAATCCAATCGGGTTTTCTGAGCAACCAAGTGTGCCATGATGACACCATTGAACCCCATCCTGGACAACAGTGTGTACTGAGGAAGCCATCATGGTAATGGCTGGCCTCTGTTGAGACCTGAAGATGTGCATTGAATGAGTATATTGGTTCATTTCATCCTTAGAACAACCTGAGTTGTGCATATGAGGAAAGGGAAGTCAGAAATTTTAGAAGTCTATAGTAAACCCATGTAAAATGCCCCAAAGAGACCCCTGCCAGGAACTGATTTCCATATCAAGTTTTTGTGAATGACAGAGCCTGAGTGCCACTGAGAAATGGCAAATGTTTTAGAAATGTGTCGGCCCTAATATTTAGCAGTTGGTCTTCCATCTTGCCATTGCCCTTAGCAGGAGCAGAGAGTGAGGCCACAGTCTCCCTTCTGGACTGAGGCATTGCTGTGACCATCAACGCAGCCACATTGGTTAGTTCAGGGCAGTGATCCTGGGCATTATTTTAGGAGTTTCCTCTCTGAATCATTCCCTTCCTAACACTTGCTGTCATCCACAGTCACACAGGGTGACTCATGACCTTGACTACTCACCTGGAGTCTCTGAAAGTCAGAGATACAACCCTGAGATTTACTGTTAAGGGGAAAATAAGTTGAATGTGAATATTTTGCCACTTAGGGTCACTGTTTTATTGGAACTCTGCAAGTAGAAATGCATGAAAAGAGATCAAAAGGGTGGAAGAGAGATGCTTCTTGTAGGTCAAAGTAGTAAAATTGAACTGAGATGCCAGGAAATATTAGTACTTTTGCCCTAAACTTTCTGAGACGAATGATCTAAGGAAACTAAAATCTGCATAATTTGTAAGTTTGCTGAAAGATATAAATGATGAGAAAATTCTCATTTCTTGATAAGGGGGTGCCCACTCAGTAGCTCATAGGCATCATACAGGTAAAGAACTGGTTAAATGGCTTCTGGGGAGGGAGGGATGAGCAATAATGTGAAGACACCTAAAACTCACAGCAAAAGTAAAATCTAGAATTTGGGGAGATGATTTGAATTGTGAAGTAATTCACACAGTACTGGAAAATAATCCACCACTGAGCCTGGAGGTTGCTTGTTAGCAGTGCAACTCCTCAGAACAACATACCAACAAATTAAGAAAAAGTATATCTCCCAATTACCAAGGAATTAGAAAGTACACAATAAAAACCCAAAGGGAGGCCATGGAGCAAAGTTGAAAAGAAATCATTCTACTCCCACAGCTGTGTTTCTGCAAATTAAAAGACCAAAATTACAGAGGCATCACACCATTGTATGACCTGTGGGGATTCCTCTTTCTTTAAAGGTTATAAAATTCCATTCATCGTGAACACCTCCAAAGACATGTATATGTTTTGATAGATACATGTGTACATGTAACACACATACACATGTGGATCGCTGTGTACGTAGAGCCAAAGAATAGCTCTGTGTAAATAAGAACTTTTACTGTGCCATTGTACTTAAATTGAACCACTGTCTAGGATTTTATCTTGTTTCAATTACAAATATTAACAGTTAAATAAACAGAGGGAAAGAAGGTCTGGTTTCTTTTCATTCATAGTGAAAAATGAGAAAAGGATTACCGAGTGTGCAAATATTTGCTACACAGGAACATCTGATACATGTCTATATAAAGGGTCTTAATACACAGCCCTGGCTAACATAACTAAATACTATTTGAAGGGATGTCTCTGGTCTCATCTCGCATCAGCCTCTGGGTGACAAAGGGGAAAATGCCTCACTGATTTATCTTCTGTTGTTACCTCTTGCTTCTTAGTAATCATTTTGTAAAATGGGGGAAATTCTTTCCAAAGGCACAGACCATCATCATTTCATGACAAAATAAACTAATAGCTATTATTTGTTAAATGTTTACTCTCTCCCAGGCCCTTCCATAACTAACAGGTTCTACAATTAACTCCAAGAGGCAGATGAGAAAACTCATCTGAAATGTCCTCAACTCAGGCTAGCGGTAGTTTTTTTGTTTTGTTTTGTTTTGGTTTTGCCTGTTATCTTGTTCCCTAATGAGGTTCTCACTAAGATGGTAAAGATCGTTATGTGTTTTGATCTTGAATGTCTCTCATAGGCTTGTGTGCTGTGGTCCTGGTCAAGCCCGTGGTACTATTGGGAGGTGGTATAACTTTGAGGAGTTAGAGCTCTACCTCTTTCATTGGGTGCATACCCTTGAAGCAGATATTGGGACCCTGACCCCTTTCTCACTCTTTGCTTCCTGGCTGCCATAAGGTGAGCAGCCTCCTACACCATGGGCTCCTGCCATGATGTACTATGCCATCAGAGGCCAAAGCAACAGGGCTAAGCAACCATGGACTAAAACTTCTGAAACTGTGAGCCAAATCAACCTTTCCTCCTTACAAGTTGTTTATCTCAGGTATTTTGTTACAGTGATGGAATGCTAACTACCACATTATGCTAAGGAATATATCATTGAAATGAATCTTTGGTTTTATGGGATTCAGTCTGATATTGTCAAACAAAATGGCAAATCATTTTTTTAAAATGCACCACATCTTTTATAATTTGCATAGATCTCAAAGAAACTTGGAAAAGAGGAAAGACTTACAGTGATATATGATTTCTCTGAGTAAGGTCTCAGCTCACAGACCTGCAATTAAGGAATTATTAATATTATAAATTAGGACTGATAATGAAAATCATTTTATACACCACATTATAAAACTGAGTTAAAGATAAATAAGTTGTCTAGGGTAGAAAATAGCTTGGAATTAATAACAAGACATAATAATTTGGGAACAGTTAAAGGAGTCCTAAAATTTCTCAAAGTAGGATTCCTAGATCAATTGTTTCAAAAACACTCAAAAGTCAAAATGTAGATACAGGGTCCCATCACAGACATTCAGAATCAAAACATGCCTTTTGAAATAAACATCCCAGATAAATCTGATAGACATTGACCTAAAATATCAGATTGCACTTTGAAGAATTTGTTTTATTCCAATAGCTAGAAATAGACTTTTTGCGGGGAGAGGAACTTTTTAAATTTGTTGCTTTTAGATATACATGACAGTAAGGAGTATTTTGACATACAATTATCGAGTGTAACCCATTACAATTTTGACTCCATTCTTGTGGTTGAACATGATGTAGAGTTAAGGTGGTTGTATATTCATATATGAGTATAATAGGAAATAGACTCTTTAAATTTTATTTATTTATTGGTACCACAGATTGTACCCAGGGATGCTTAACCACTGAAACACACCCCCAGCCCATTTATTTTTTTATTTTGAGACAGGGTCTCTAAGTTGCTCAGGGCCTCTCTAAGTTACTGAGGTTGTCTTTAGACTTATGATCCTTCTGCCTCAGCTTCCCAAGTTACTTTGATTACAGGCGTGTGCTACAGCACCTGGCTAGAAGTAGATTTTTTGGTTATTTAATATGGGTTGAACTGTCTCCCCCAAGAGATATGTCAAAATCCTAAACCCCCCACCGATGACCTTATTAGAAGCAAGGTCTTTACGGATGTAACCCTGTTGTAATGAGGTAATACCAGAGTGGAATCTAAATCCAATGACTAGTTTCCTAATTCAAAAAGGGAAATCTGGACACAATGACCCAGAGGAGACGTCACAGAGGGAACTCGTCAGCAAACATGCTGAGGATTTGCCAGCCACCACCACTAGCTGGGGAGAGGGATGGAACCGACCCTCCCTCAAAACCTCCAGAAGGAACCAACTTGGACTGCACCTTGACTTAAGACTTCGCCTCCAGAACGGTGCAAGAATAAATTTCTGTTGTTTTAAGTCACCTGGCACGATGCTTTGTTACAGCACCTGAGTCTCCAGGAGGCCCTTCTCAGTCCTGGCCTCTCTCCATGCGCTCCCCGGTCAACACTGGAAAGCAGCCATCCAGGTTTGCAGCTGATTTTTGCCTGCCACTCTCCCAGGAAAGATTTGAGGAATTTTTATTACTCACTGGATGGCCAATGTCACCCTGAAGTATGAGGTTTTTAAAAATTAAACTTGAAAACATATCTGAAAATCTCCTGCCCTGCCAGAACTGATTAAAAGTGGGCAAGGCAGTGAATGAAGTAACAGAGACACAGTCCTTGTCGTCTTTTCCAGATTACCTTTCCCCCACGTAGCAAGGAGGTGTCTGTCACTCCGGGATCATCCACTTACGGGGCAGGCCGAGTGAAGGTTATTTGGGTTTTTATTGATTCGATGGCTCTGGCATTACTCATAAGGATTTACAGCATTTAACCCACCAGGAGAAGCCGTGAACTCTAAGTGGCTTCCCCTTTGCCAGGAGAGGCTGCAGTTTCAGAAGTGACACCAGCTATGCGGTCTCCTTCGCAGCTGTCTCTAATGATAGCTTGCCACCTCAGCCTCCGCACAAAGGGACACGGCCTCTCGCTTCAGGGAGCTGATCCCTCCTTTGGCTCCCAGTCAGCACAGGTGGTTGAGCTTGCTAAGTGGGGTGATCCAGAGACAGGGAGAGGGGAAATGCGGAGCACCGCTGTTCCTTTCATCTGTCAGCATCCTCCACCACCAAAACTGGAGGGAGAAAATGAAAGTTGAAGAGCATGAAATAGGGAAAATAGAAAATTAAGGAGCGGATTTGATGACTCGTGAAGGGTTCTCACACGTGTTACCAGGGCCCCAGGACATGACCAAGGCAAGAGCTGTGTTCATTGAAGATCAAGTAAATGAATGAACATCGAGAACTTGTTTTTAAATAAAACATTATATTATCATTGTTTTAACTGAAAGTTTTCCCTCTTCAGAAGAGAATAAGGGGCGTTTTCAATTGGGGGCTCATGTTTTTTGATGGTATTCTTACAAGCAACTGAATGTGAGCCCAGGGATAAAGTGGACTTTAAGGCAACAGGGAAAGGAATCAACAATATTGATCCTGCTTTGTTTAAAATTTTGATAATTTTACTCATCACAGATTTTTTTTTGCACTTACTTTGAATTCTTTCTCAAGATTGCATGAAGACAGTATTTATCCTGCTTGATCACTGAGTTAGGGGTTTTCTTTCTCCCTCCTTCAGTTTACATGTGAAGCCAATCTTTTCTTAAAAGGAGAAATGTGAACATTCAGGATTTAATTTACAAATGAATTTTGAAGGAGAAGTTCCTCTGAACAAGGAGAGCAGCCTCCCAGATGAGCCTGAGAAAAACCAAGAACTTCCACGAAGCAGCCCTGGCCTTGCAGGGGAAC
Organism: Sciurus carolinensis; assembly: GCF_902686445.1. Lineage (NCBI taxonomy): Eukaryota > Metazoa > Chordata > Mammalia > Rodentia > Sciuridae > Sciurus > Sciurus carolinensis. The sequence goes on along the minus strand of NC_062217.1, from coordinate 15,967,122 downwards.
TGGTTTTCAGTTCACAGGTTTTTCTTTTCCCAGAATCTTGGAATTTAAAAGGTTTCTGCTCCCATTAATGCTGGTTGGCCAGTTGGTGCATACAAAAGCAACCAAAAACTTCATGGCTAGGATACTATAATTATGTTTTCGTGACTGGTCATCGTCCCAAAATGAGTCAAGACTACTTCTGCAGAGAACTTTAGACAATGCAATGAATCCCTTCCAGGAGTATCTCCAGCTCCTGAACAGAGCACTTATTGTTCACACAGTATTTTTAGGATTCAGTCACTTACAGTCTACATCTCTTAGTTAACCCTTTCCTTGTCACATGCTCTGTGGAAAACATGCAAAAGTAGATGCCTAAGGATAAGAACTTTGCTTTGAAAAGATTCTAAATAATGAAAACACATGGTACTTAGAATAGTCTGAATTAATCCATGAATTAACTATAAATTCCTTTGCTTGAGTTTTTCTCTTTGTTGCATTAAATTTGTACCCAAGGAATTACCTTCTTCAGAAAAATATAGGAGCCTAGTAGGCAATCCAAGTTGGAATGTGAACATTTAATATTATTAAGTTAGTATTTGTATTTTTACATCTATGAAAAGCAGATATATTAACTGGTGTATATTTATAGATTCTCAGACATTTGAAATAGGTAATAAAATTTACCCTGTTTCTCAATTTAGAATCTGCTCTTAATGAACTATTTCAAATCTGTCAGCCTGTAGCATCTGAGAAGACACCTGAAAGTCAATCTTTGCCATCTTTCTTAACCTAACACCAAGTATTAAGATTCTTTTTCCTACTTCTAATACATGACTGTGCTCCCTACTTTAAGAAAATTGAGATCAAAAATTCTGTTTTGCAGGGGGAAAAGAAGGCATACTTGCTTTGAAAAAGAATTTAATTTAAATAGCAAGCTCCCTCTGAGTACTTAAAATATGATTCAATTTACCGAAATGTTACTGGTGCATAACAGAGAACATCCTGTTCACCTACTGTTATTTAGGGCTCCTCAGCTCTGCACTCCAGAGAATATGCCCATTGCAAAGTTATTGTCCTTGTGTAAAAGGGACATAGTGCCATCTACGTGCTTCATGAAAATCATGTGTGTCTGAGTTTGCCAGTGTGTTGGCCAGGTCTGGCTGTGGAGGTCGAGAGGTGCAGTCTGTGAAAGCTGTCCAGATACCTTGAGATCACCCAGCTGTCGGTGCTGGCTCCTGACATGAGACAGGCTGTGTGGTGTTATTTTACTAAAGGGCGCTTTAGTGTTCTAGGGCTGGTGTAACCAAGCACCACAAACTGGGTGTCTTAACACAATGAAATGTGTTATCTCACAGCTCTGTGGGGCTAGAAGTCTAAATCAAAGTGCCAGCAAAACTCTGCTTGCTCCGAAGGCTCCAGGGGAGAATCTGTTTCATGCCTCTGTTAGTTTCTGGTGCTGCCAAACAATCCTTGACTTTTCTTGGCTTGTGGGGCAGACATTCAAATGCTTCCTCAGGTATCTTATGGCCTTCTCTCAGTGTGTCTGTCTTTCTCTCTTCTTTGTCTCCTTTTATTTTTTAATGTGTGTGTGTGTGGTGCTGGGGCTGGAGGATCCCAGGGTCCCATGCATGGTAGGCAAGCTCTCTACTGCTGAGCTAAATCCCTAGCCCTCTTCTCTTCCTATACAGACACCAATCAAATAGGATTAAGAGCCACCCTTAATACTATTCCATACTATTCCATTATGACCCCATCTGGGCTAATTACGTCAGCAAAGACCTTATTCCAGATAAACCCACATATTAAAGTTCTAGTGATAGGACTTCTGCATATCTTTTTAAGGAACACAACTCAAGCCCTAATAGGCATTTATTTATTTCTGTATTTTTAGTGTGCAAGCTGTGGGAGACAGGGGGAGTGCTGGTCATTAATCTAATCCAGTTGAATGTTGTGCATTTAACATTTTTCTGATAAAAACCAGTATCTGACTTGTAATGTCCCCCTTACGTGGGTGGGTGGTCTGCAACTTCACTTGTAACAACTACAATAAATATGTCGACCATTGGTGCAGGAACAGTGGGGAGGGAGGTTTGGGTAGAGAGGTAGGGGAACAAGAGTAGGCTAAGAATAAAGAGAAAATGGAAGAGAGCTCATCTTGGAATGGAACTAGGACATGCCAACTGTCTGGTGGTCCTCATTCTTTGTTACTCAGCCTCTTTCCCATGGCATGGTACTGAAAGGTGAACAGAGAGATGCATTCCAAGTGCATTCTTCTCTTTGAATACCTCCATAGTTTACGTTTCTTTTTGTTCGCCGCAGATGTGCTCAAAGAACTGGGAGATGATACTATGTGGGTGCGATTAGAAGAAATCCCAAACCTTGTTCTTGGGACTTTTCTGTTGATTGTGGTCTCTTGTTTTCTTTCCACACCCATAATGGCCTTTGGGATTTTCTACTGCTTTAGATTGCATTAAACTGACTGAGACCTCTAAACCCACAAGTAGGAAAGATCAAAATGAAACAGTCGGCCAGTTTTCCAATAAAACTTTTGGTGTTATATACTTTGATGGAGTATGACATTCTTGACAAATTTTTGGTCAGCATAATCTTCCTTCAGAAGTTATCCAGTCAAGCATCGTGGCTAATAATTTCACACTAATATATGAAATTAAATTTTCCTCTGAGGTAACACTTAATCCACTAATATTTTAAGAATTGCCAAGAGACACAAATTGACTTGACATAATTTAATAAAATTTTAAAACTAATTCAGGAATATGAATGAGACTATTGAAAGTAAGATTGCACCCCATTGCCCTTTTGTTCTCTTTATTCTTTATGATTAATTCAGATGTGATTGAAAAGTATCTTGCTATGAAACTCGAGTGAAGGTATTTGATTGAGGACCACAGATCATGTGAAATACATGAAGCCAAAAGAAAAAATTACAGTGTAACTACATATTAACATTATGTTTTGAAGTTTGATCAAGCTGCTTTCTTACATAACAATCATATTAGGGATGGTTTGGGGGGACCTAGATAGGCACATTATGTGGGTTCAATTGTTCACCAAACACAGGTGCTCAATTTGTGACAGGCAGGTGATGTGGAAACCACATGGACATCGCCATCTCCTGTCACCTGCCCAGTCTGTTCCAACTCTTTGTGGTCATTCTGCACTGCCAAGTGTTAGGAAGGACATTAACCCATCTCAAAGCCCAGTCTTCCTGAATTCTAACTTCCCCTCCTCATCTGTTGAGTGACCGGGTCTTCTGCAGCCTGTAAGAGTCTCAGTACTGTCTTACCCTGCTATCAGAATGTTCCCCCTGAAGGAGCACAGTAAGGGCATTGACCTTCCCCCTTTCCACTGCCCTTACCTCTTTCCCCACATAGCATGTGCCTTGACATCTATCTCTACAGCTAATGTCACATGACATCTACACATCTATATAAATAACAACTTCATATGTGTGACCTTCATTTATGTGACCCCTTCATTCATCTCCCAGCAGGGTACATCTTCTTTTAATGGAAGGTCTAGGACACACAGATGGTATTGGGGGTACCATCACAGGCAGTTCCAAGAAGCCAGAGGACACACAGAATGACCGATCTCAGGAGGATGCGGCAGACAGAGAAGAAGGGGAAGGAGTGCAAAAAATGGAAGCTTCGTGTGTGGAAGACCTCCACAACAAATGTGGCCTTCCCAGGTTGGGCAGGGATGACCCTGTTCTGAATCTCTGTTGGTGGTAGACTTTGATTTTTAAAACTAATAGGAGAATATCAAGGAGTGGAATAGCCGGGTTATGTGGTGTGGATCCATCCCTAGTGTTTTGAGGAACCCCCACACTGCTTTCCAAAGTGGTTGTATTAGTCTGCAGTCTCACCAACTGTGTATAAATGTACCTTTTTCCCCACAACCTCACCAGCATTTATTGTGGTTCTTATGATTGAGCGTTAACATTCTGACTAGAGTAAGATGAAATCTTAATGTAGTTTTAATTTGCATTTCCCTAAGTGCTTGAGATGCAGAACATTTTTTTCAAATATTTATTGACTATTTGCATTTCTTCTTTTGAAAAGTTTCTATTTAGTTCTTTTGCCCATTTATTGATTGGTTTTTTTGTTTTGTTTTGTTTTTGGTTTTTTTTTTTTTTTGGTGTTAAGTTTTGTTTTGAGTTCTTTATATATTCTGTATATTAATCCCCCACTGGAAGGGTACTGACCAAGATTTTCTCCCATTCTCTAGAGTTTCTCTTTCTGCTCTTAATCATTTCCTTTGCTGTGCAGAAGCTTTGTAGTTTAATGGTACCCCAGTTATTGATTCTTCGTTTTATTTCTTATGCTTGGGGGCCTTGTTAAGGAAGTTGGTGCCTGCATGCTGGAGTGTTGACCCTATGTAAAAGTTCTGGTCTAATTACTAAGTCTTTGATCTATTTCAGTTTGGGTTTTCTGCAGTCTGAGAGATAGGGGTCTAATTTCTTTTTTCTACATATAACTATCCGGTTTTCCCAGCACCATTTGTTAAAAAGGTTGTCTTTTCTCCAAGATATATTTTTGGCACCTTTGTCAAATATCAGATGGCTATAGGTATGTGAGTTTGTCTGTGTCTTCTACTCTGTGCCATTGGTCTTCATGTCTATTTTGATGCCAATACTGTGCTGTTTTTGTTACTCTAGCTCTGTAGTATAATTTCAGATCAGGAATTGTGTTGCCTCCTGCTTCACTCTTCTTGCTTAGTATTGTTTTGGCTATTCTGGATCTCTTATTTTTCCAAATGAATTTGAGAATTGTTCTTTTGAATTTTGTGAAGAATGTCATTGATATTTTGATGGGGAATGCATTGAATGTTTTTATTACTTTTGGTAGTATGGCCATCTTGACAATATTAATTCTGCCTATCCAAGAATATGGAATGTCTTTCTATCTTCTAAGGTCCTGTTCAATTTCTTTCTTCAGTGTTCTATGATTTTCATTATAGAGATCTTTTACCTCCTTAGTTAGATTAATTCCCAAGTATTTAATATTTTTTGAGGTTATCATGGATGGGAAGATTTTCCTGATTTCTTCCTTAGCTGAATCACTGTTGGAGTGTAGGAAAGCTCTTGATTTACAGGTATTGATCTTGTATCCTACTACTTTGCTAAACTCATTTATAAACTCTAGAAGTCTTCTGGTGGAGTTATTTGGGTCTACTAGATGTAGAATCATATAATCAGCAAACAGAGATAGTTTGATTTCTTCTTTTCTTATTTTTATCCTTTTGATTTCCATTTCTTGCCTGATCACCAGCTAATTTTCTAGGACCATGTTGAATAGGAGTGGTCAGAGTGGATAACCTTATCTGTTACTTAATTTAAGGAAATACTTTTAGTTTTTCTCCAGTTAGTATGATGTTGGCTTTGGGTTTGTCATAAATAGCCTTTATGAAGTTGGGGTAAGTTCCTTCAATCCCTAACTTCTTCAGCATTTGAATGGGTGTTAGATTATATTCAAGGCCTTTTCTGCATCTATCAATATTGTCATGTGATTTTTATCCTTAATTCTGCTTAAGTGATGAATTACATTTATTGATTTGTATATGTTGAAGCAAACTTGCAATCCTAGAATGAAACCCACTTGATCATGGTATATTATATTTTGATGTGTTTTTTAATGTAGTTTGCTAATATTTTATTAAACATTTTTTCATCTATATTCATCAGGGATATGGGTCTGTAGTGTTCTTTCCTTGATGAGTTTGTCTGGTTTTGGTATCAGGGTTATACTAGCTTCATAAAAAGTAATTGAGAGTGTTCCCTCCCTTTCTATTTCATGGAATAATTTGAGAAAGGCTGGTGTTAGTTCTTCTGTAAAGGTCTGGTAGAACTCAGCTAAGAATTCATCAGGACCTGCGCTTTTCTTTTTTGGAAGGCTTTTAATTGCTGTTTCAGTTTCATCACTAAACAGCAACACAGCCACTTCAATGTTTGTATCAGTACAACCCACAATAGCTGAACTATGGAATCAATCCAGGTACTTGTCAATAGATGAATGGATTGAGAAATTTTTATATATACATATAAAGGAGTTCTACTCTGCCAGAAAAAAAGAATGAAATTATGACATTTGTTGCTAAATGAATGGAAATGGAGAATGTCATGCTACGTGAAATTAACCAAACTCAGAAACTCAAAGTTCAAGTGTTTTCCCTCATATGTGGAAGCTAGAGTGAAATAAAGGAAAGGAGGAGGAAAGGATTGGATAACATAAAGAACTAATCAAATATAAATGAATAGATGAGCTAAAGGAGATCTAGTGGAGTAGAGGAAGGAGAAGGGGAGAGGGGAGGGAGGCTAAGAGGGAAAGGGGGAGGATCATGAACTGAAATCAATTTCCATGCATGTATGAGTTTGCCAGTATGGACCCAACTACTGTGTATAAACACAAAGCTCTAATAATAAAATATATATAAATGAAATCGACATCAAAAACTAATAATTGGGTAAGGGAAAGGAAATGTTTTAAATGAGTGAATAAACAAATGCCCAAGACATGGGGAAATTAAGTTTTCAGCTACCCTGTTCTTACTGAGCTTCGAAAAGCAAGACCGAAAAGATTTGTAAATGAAAAGGTTAGCAGCCTCCAGTCAAAGAAAAAGAAAAAAAAAAAAACTAAGAAGAGGAGAATCTGGTAAAAATAGTCATGAGAAAAAGTTTATATAGATGGCAACTTTTCCCTAAGCCCACACAAAGTACCGCCTGGGGACAGAGCACCAGAGATCCCTCTCCTCTCTCCTGCCTAATGGGAATTTCTGAAAACAAAATATGCTCAGAGTAAGTCCCCAAGAGGTGGTGATTTATAAGGCTGCCCCTGCACCATGCTGTCTCTGAAACAGACTGGTTTCCTGATGCACCAGAGCCTTTTGTGGAAAAACAGCTATGGGAAAGAACCTGAATGATGGAAGGTTCCAGAGAGAGAAGATGGCACACCTGGGGCTGTGATTGCACCTCAGATGCAGCCAACCACAACCACCCCCCCAGGAGCCCAATTCCTCACCCCTGCAGACCCAGAGGAACAGTAATCATCTTTTGCCTAGAGTCAGAGTATCTGCTAATTACCAGCCGCTCTCGAGGAATGCAAATCTGTGGCGAGGTCATGGGTCTGATCTCCCTACAGTGACCTTGACCCACCGCCCAAACTCCCTCTGTCTTGGATTTAAACAAAAATAACCAGACATGAAACAGAAAAGGGTAATTGCTGAGGGAATCGGATCCTTGTAGCATATCCTCATGAATTTCCCTGATGGGTTTGAGTCAGCAGTGGATGTCTCCGAAACATTCCAGATGATTTGAGGGAGGCAAGGGCAGACTGGTAATTAAACCACACGAGTCAGGAAGGCTAAGAAATAGAGAACAAAGGGCAAGAGAAAGAGAGGAAAGGAGACAAAGAAAGAAAGCAAAGCAAAGAGCTGGAAACCAGGGTTCTGCTCTGGCACTTTGGGGCTCCAATGATGCCTTCACCCATGTGTCATCTCCACTCCTCTGTGTTCCAGAAGCTCTTTAAAAGGTGCCTCTTGAGCAAAGCAGTGAGTTACAGGGGAAATGAGGTATGCTGGGGCCAGGCATACCTCATCCTGGAGGAGCTAGGCACCCAGAGCCGAGATGGGAGGCCGGGTGGGCTCAGGCCAGCAGGAGCAGGGTGGCGCTGCAGACCCCAGACTCATCCTCCTCCCTCCCATATGCTGTGACACCACAGGTTGGATGGTTTCTCTGCTCTGTCCTTAAAGCAGAGAATACAGACTGTAGCCCAGAGTTCCTTTGTCTTTGGGCTCCAGTTAGGCTCCACCAATGAAGGCAACCCTAGGACCCACGGGAAGAGAGTGAGGGCCCAAATATTCATTCTGGAAGTTCCTCCCCATAGGTTTGCTGCAGTCTGGCTGAGCGCCTCCACCAAAGGCTGCAGCTCCCCTCCTCTTTGCCTTTTCCCGTACTTCAGGCCTTAGGCGTGGGGTTGGCAGCTTTGCCTCCTGGCCACTAACATTGGATGGGATTCTGCGCTGCTGCTCACGCTTTCCCCACGCCCTGCTCTCACCTTTCTACCAGGTACCTTATGGAGCAATCCTCAAAAAGTCAATCTGAGTGCACCAGTGACTTGACTCAGGCCAGGGGAGATCAGTTGTGGATTGTACCCTCAGTGCTGCTTGGGAGGGCAGTCTCCACGGTGGCCGAGCTACTGGGGAATCCACCTTAGTTTAGAAATGTTTCTGTTTGTTGAAGATGGCAAATACTGGGTAACAGGAGTCTTTGGAGAAATTTGCTCAGTCCCTTCATGGCCCTGGGTTGGAGGACATGAAAGTTCTTTTCTTCTAGTCTGAAGTCAATGTAGAGTTCATGAGGAGCATTAGTGGTTCCTGCAGCACGCCAAGAGAGACCACTGATGGTAGCATGAGGGTCAAGGAGGGATCCCCTGCCCTTCTCAGTGCAAAGGAAAGGAAAAGAGGTGGTTTCAAGTCTCCAGAAAAAGGGGACAGAGATTTGCCTCTCAGACTCACCTTCTATCACACAGTGGGATCCTCTGGCCAGGCCACTCAGCCATGGAAAGGAGCTGTGCATGGCGCTAAAGCCCAGAAGGCAGAGATAAGCAGAAATCTGGCCAGCTTCTCTTTCATTGCCTGGAAACCCTTTTCATCATCTAATCCAAAACCTAATTTTTTTTGGAATTTAATGTTTAACAAATCATGAGTGTTTGATGTAACGTGAGATTGCTTTATCCTCCCTCTTCCCCAGACCCTCATGAAAATGAGATGCTTCTCCTCATTTGGGGATTTGGGAGGGAAAATAAAATAAAACAATCCAGATCTAGGTCAGCAGAAAGTCTGTTTGTTCGGTGTAACTAGGCCTCTCCACTAATTAACACATTCCTGGAAAAAAAGGAGAGAAAGGCAAGTGTGAGAAACATATATATCCCTCTCTAAATGGCACCCTTGCAGATTCCGTAAAATAGCACTTACCCCTTCGAATTGGAATAGTAATCACACATACTGAAAATTAAAATTCCAGAAAGCTTTAGTGCCGAAAATTCAGCCAGTCACCTGACAGAACTAATTACATTTCTTGGGTTGTTAACTAGTACAATCCGCACTCCATATCTGCAGGCTCCATATCCACAGATTCAACCAATCGTGAATCAAAAATATTTTTAAAAAAAATTGTGCCTGTACCAAACATGTAGAGACATTTTTTTCTTGTTACCATTCCCTAAACAACACAGTATAACAACTATTTACACAGCATTTATGCTGGATTAGATGTGTGTAGTTTGTATGCAAACACCACACCATATTGTTTAAGGAACTTGGGCATCAGGGGATTTGGGTATCGGTGAAGGGTCCTGAAACTAATCTACCTCAGATACTGAGGGATGACTATATTTATTAAATTATGGAATTAAAGCTTTTAACTCTGCCAGTCTTTCTTCAAGATTCAAAATATGTGATCACTGGGTGAATGCAGATGTGAAGAAGTAGCATAGGAAATCTTTGCAGTGATGTAAATTCTATAACTCATTGGAGGTAGCAGTTTACAGCAAGTTGTAGATGTGATAAAATCACACAGAACCATACACACATGCACATACTGTTAGTCAGCTTTTCCTCACTGTGATCAAAATACCTGACAAGGTTGACTAGAGATGGAAAAGTTCATTTGAGGCTCATGATTTCAGAGGTTCAGTCCATAGTCATCTAGCTCCATCACTCTGGGCCCAGGATGAAGAACATCATGGCCAAATGGCATGGTGGAGGAGTGCTGCTCTGTTTATGGCAGCCAGGAAGCAGAGATAAAAGAAGGGGCAGGGACCACAGAAGAGACCTTTCCAGAGCATGCCCCCACCTTCTCCAGTCATACCCCATCTACCTACAATTATCACCCAGTTAATGCACTCAAACAAGGATGGGCTGATTAGGTGGCAGCTCTCATAATCTAATTATTTCATCTCCTATATAACACAGGAGTTTTAGGGAAACCCCCACATCCAAACCGTAACATATACACAAGTAAGTGCATGTAATGTTGGTGAAATCTGAATAATCTCTGTATTACTTTTCTCAACTTTCTGTGACTCTATTACTATTTTAAAATAAAAAGCAGAAACAAAAACAAATATTATGGAGAAAGATAACCAAAGTGTCAGCTTGCTCAGTGATACCTTGCTAAGTGGTCTTCAGACATTTATTCACTGATGTCATTGATCCAACGATGCTGAAGAGAGAATACTACATCTAAGAGCAAATCCAGATGAGCATAGAATATACCTAGTTCCTTTCTTGATTGCCTGAATGTAGTGTTCTTATGATAAGATGCATGAGAGCAAATGAATTTGCACTGATGGCCACATGTGCTTTGATACCCAAAGACAATATTTTTCAGCAACATCATAGAAGTGAATATTTTCTCTCACAGATGCTTAGCTTTTGTGACATCTTGTATGGAATAACATATTCAAAAACCCATTCCTTCCTCCCAGGCTCATCTATCCAAACGTTTGCCCTCGAAGGAATGAGCCAGTTCTGATGGACTCCACATTAGTGTTTTTATGTGAGATCCCTTTTTTTTAAAATTATGAGGCTCTCTTCATAAGCCAGCCATCAACTAAAATAAATATTTATTGAGCATCTACCATGTGTTCCACACTCAGCTAACTGCCCAAAAGGTACAAAAATATACAAGATACTCTTCTTTACCCGGGGCATAAAGATGTTTTATAGAGATAATACATATACAAATGAAACAGTAAACAAAGTAAATGCATTAGATACTGATAAAATAAAGAGCTCATTTGTGTGATAGGATAATCAGAATAAATTTCTCTCTCAAGGGTGCCTTCCAGCTCCCAAACTCTGCAGTTCTACGTGCAGCACATAGAATAGCAAAGGAATTTAACGGAAGACTCTGGTCCTGGAAGGTGTGTTAGAACTATCAGCATGTCTCTAGCACAGTGCCTGGTACTCAGCAAGCTCCAGGCAAATGCTGAATGTGTAAGTCAATAAGTGCAAAATGGAAAGAAAGCAGAAGTCAGAGGCATGGGCAATACCTGGAGGCTTCAGACCCGTGAGTACTTTTCAACTAAGCCATAAAGTGGAGGCTGCAAACTCACCTGTCAACCCAGCTGCGTGGATGTGTAATGCTGACGGTCGTAGGTCACAGGGCCCAAGGCTCATGATCTTGGTCATCATGAAGACAAGGGTGGAGGTGGAGAGAATTTAAAACCCAGGAGACACCATGTTCAAACCCATATATTTCAGTTATAAAACAAGATCTAACCCTCCTGGCCCCCATTTCCATGTGGCATGATGTCTGGGGTGGGGCTCTGGCCCCTCTTTTTTGGGGGGTGTTTGGCCCAGTTGGCAGGATGATCCCTCCTCTGGGCTATCTCCCTAGTCTAGGTCAAGTGTCAAATGCCTTTTATGCTGTTCTCTTATGGAAGAGAAAGAATTCCCCTTATACAAACCATTGAAAGTGGGAAAATGAAAGAGAATTCCAGAGAGATGTACATTTCAAGGAAAATGTGAGGGAACATCTCTTGCTAAAAGGAAGGAAGAAATGAAACCATAAAATTTCTAGGCCATGACTATCCATCGAAATGTGTCTATCAGAAGAACAGAAATAATCTCGTGTTATCAACTGCTACCTTTTCCATGAGACCTTCCATGAACCTCCTTTCTAAAGTGACAACTCAGTCACCCACCTCCACACACACTTCCAGCCCTCCTCCATTTTATTTTTCATAGTAGTGTTTACCTCTGTCTAACATTATTTGTTGCTGATTTATCTTGTTTACTGATGGAATCCTCTAGAGATAAGGTAAGCTTCATGAAGGAAGGCATTTCTGTCTTGGTTCATCCCTTCTACCTGGGAAAATATCTGGGATATAATAGAATCTGAAGAAGAGTCCATTTCTCTAAATTGTTTTAGCTGTTTGGTTTCCACCTGAAAGATGATGAGTCCGTGGATAAGCAGAGGGGAAGGATATAGCTCCAAGTGGAGGAAATTACTTGCTGGAAATATTGTGGGCCAAGCTTTGAGCTGGCAGGGGGAACATGGAAAGGGAAGCAGAGCTCTGTAAGAAATCAAGTCTAACCGAAGTGGAAGATGTGTGTTATAGTTTAGTTGTGAGGTGTCCCCCAAAAACTCATGTGTGAGACAGTGCAAGAAGGTTCAGAGGAGAAATGATTGGATTGTAAGAGTCTTAACCCAATCAATTAGTCCCCTGATAGGGATTAATTGGTAACTGAAGTGGTCAGGAGTGACTGGAGGAGGTGGGAATTGGGGTGTGGCTTTGGGTATATATTTTGTATTTGGAGAGTGGAGAGCTCTCTCTCTGCTTTCTAATGATGTGAGCTGCTTCCCTCTGTCACACTCTTCCGCCATGATGCTCAGCCTCACCACGAGCCCTGAGGAATGGAGCCGGCTGTCTATGGACTGAAACCTCTGAAACTGTAAGCCTCCAAGTAAACTTTTCCTCCTCTACATTGTTTTGGTTGGGTCCTCTATTCACAGCAGCAAAAGAGCTGACTGAAACAATGTGTCATGGAATTGCCAGTTGAGAGTCTGTGATGGGCATGAACAAGATTCTGCACATCTGCCACATGTGGTCAGTCCAGAGAGCTGTCCCGCCAGCATGCCTTTCCCAACACCGTACCTCTGTGTGGGCTCTGCCACCCTCTTCAGTTCCAACTCCTGCCTCTCCATCAGATGCCCTCCCCTTTCTATCACACCAAGTTACTTTCCAAAGCCCAAGCAGACTTAATCTACAAGAGGTTTTGAACATGGAGATGCCCATCTGATTAGGAGCCCTCGCCCACCCCATTCTCCTGACACACACAGGCTCATTCCTGAAGGTCCAGCTCAAATAAGCCCCCAGTGAACATCTCCCTATACTCCCAGTAACCCTGGCAGACTCAGGACCCCTCCTCTGAACCTCTCAGCCAGCTGATGCTTCTCTGGTGATGTTGCTTGGGTCACCTTTGAGACCGGTGTGGACACTCTTATGAACAGTCCTTAATGAAAGGCACCAGCAGAACTCAGCCACCTGAATGTGCCCAGACTTGAAGATGACACTCGCGCTGGTGTACCCTCCCTGGAAATTGGTTTTCTGTTTGAGGTTATAGTGCTTGGCTGTCACCACATGTGATCATCACTGGTCCTGATTTAACCCCCAAGCACTCCCTCTTTGCTCTGGCTTTTCCATTTCCCCTCATCTTCATCAACTTTAAGCAGAAATCACTGGTTTCCTCTCTTGCAAAAACCCACTGGCACCCTTTCCACATTCAACTTCTGTCCCTTTCCACCTGATTCTCGTCAATGTTGACATCACACTGAATGTTTATACCTCAGTTTCCCCAGAGGAGAAAGCTCCCCAAAGGTAGGGACAATATCCTTCCCATCTTTGTGACCCCAATACCTAATGAAGTACCTCACACAGGGAAGGTCTTCAGTAAATATTTATTGACTGAATGTATGGACGCAGCAGCTATAAAGCCATTCCCATTGCCCTTAACGAGGAAGGACCATTCAGTTATGGCAGTAGTGCTATATATAAAAAAGTAAATAAAGAAGTAAAGATTTTTAAAAATTATTGTGAGTTATTAGTCATGAAAACCTGACTTATAACCTAAGAAGTGAAAAGATGGATGTCAAAGGCTAGATTAAATCTCATAATTAGGGTTGGGGCAATCATGTGTGAAGCCCTAGGTTCAAATCCCCAGCTCTGCAAAACATAGGTTAATAAATAAATCTTAAAATTAAAGGGTCTTTCAGAGAAAGATAAACTTAAAGTTGAGGGCTAAAAATGACCTGGGGAGACCATCTATGCTACTGCTTAACCCCGTGTGTCTCAGTTCCAGGTTTCCTGTGTATCAGAATTCTTTGGGGGTTAGGGTGCACTGGAAATGCAGATTCACAGGTCATGGTAGTCGAAGTTTGTGTCTATAGCACTTGAAGCAAGCACCTCAATATGGGTAACCCCAAGACCACCAACCCCAACCCTAATCCAGAGTGCTTATTATATTTTCCCCAAATCTTCTTTTAAATCAAATTTTAGGTAAGCCTGTCTCTATGGCTCTGTTTTCAGGAAAGACTATTTTAAAAACTCAAAGCCAAAGAGGAGATTGTCAATCTTCCTTTCTTGCACTGGGGTCACCTCTTCAGATCCAAAGAAACAAAATCAAGTTCTGGACATGAGTTTTAGTGCCTTTGAAGTTTGAGCTTCCCACTCCACCATATCAATAAAGAGGAACTCAGTGACACGTGTCATTTAGGTGCTTCCATAAGAAGCTCCTGCTTCCATTGCTCTTTGAGAACCACCTGGAAATTGGACTGATCTTTTTTTCTTTTCTTTTCTTTTTTTTTTTTTTTTGTACCAAGGATTGAACCCCAGAAGCATTTTGCCACTGAGCTACATCCCCAGCCTTATTTATTTGTTTGTTATTTGTTTGTTTGTTTTTGAGACAGGGCCTCGGTAAGTTGCTGAGATTGTCTTTGAACCTGTGATCCTCCTGCCTCAGCCTCCTGAGCCGCTGGGATTACAGGCGCAATGGGCCACCAGGCCTTGCAGACTGAGCCTCTTTTAACATGTCTGATTTGACTTGAAAAAGACAGTTGGTTTTCCACACAGAAAATAATTAGGAGAAATAAGGAGATGACAACTATTTTTTAAAAGCTATTTAATGTTCCCTTGATTACACTAAAAAAAAAAAAGAGAGAGAAAGAAGCATGTCAGAATTTGTGATTTATAGGCCACCATGGAATATCATAAAAGTTCAGAAATAGCTCCTAACCCGGAAACACAAAAACCAAATTAGAGAATCTTACAAATTCAGGTGGAAAAATCCAGAGGTTATGGCTCCAATCCTGTTAGCAGTGACTCACTCCACGGCCTTGAGACTGAGTCGTCATCAGACTGTGGCTCCCGAGTGTTGGGAATAAACGTACCTCTTCAAAGGAGGACCAGAAAGCGACCCAAGATTGAGACTCAGGTGACACGGCTGTTATCCTAATTATTTACATTCAGACTCCTTCTGCTGAGATCTCATTTGAAGTGAGGAAGGTTATTCTCTGTGCCACTGTTTAGCCACCAAATCTATTAACAGAAAGCCCCTGGCGCTTTATAGTTGGGATTCCAATGTGCTTCCAGTACTGTTTTTATAGTTATCAGCAATGAAAAGGTGATTCCTCCGAGTGCTTTGGGTTTGGTTGAATCAGATTTACCGGCTGGCCTCTCAACCTTATTCCCAAGTATAGTGTAATAGGGAAAGGCAAAGCTCTTTCATATCCCCATGGATTCCTGTGGCAAGGTGGTGAAAATTTTGTTTTCTTTACTACTTTCCATTTCATAAGAGAAATAGTCTCAAGGAGAGGATTTCTAATGCAATTTTGTTAGATACAGTCCATTAAATATGTAGGGCTGGATTTCCAACCTCTATCTGTAGCCCTAAGGGAGAACTCTCCCTTTGTCATAGAAACCCAGGGGAAGAGTCGGTCTGTGCTGTTTTATGAATTAAAAATCCAGAAGGGGAACACTCTTTCCATTTTAAAGCCAGGAGGAGATCTGGGGACTTTCACACTTGCACGCTATAGAAATGGCCTAGATTTTACAGCACTGTTGCACCTAGATAGTCTTAGTACGACCTGATATTTATTATTTCTGCTGATAATTAAGATATAAGACAGATAGATGGATGCATGCCTGCATGAACACATTTAAGGACAACATAACCCACTGTTGTGCATAACCAGCAAAGTGACTGAGCAAGCAGCATTAGGTTCTTCTTCTGTCTTTGGCCCACCTAGGGGAGAAAAGGGTTGATTTAAAATGTTGGCTTTAGGCTGGGGACATGGCTCCACGTACAGTGCTTGCACACACATGGTTGAATTGTTAGCCTTGAAAAATGTACGGTCTTATGTTTTTCTGGAGGGCTGTAATGATGAGCATTATTAGAAAAGGTCTAGAAAAATAGGAAAGGCTCTAACTTCAGTGGGGTCAGAAAGCATTGCAAAATTAGAAAATTGTCTGGAGGGTTGCTAGAATCATGGTGCTTTTCAGGAAGATCTCGGAAATTAGCTTGAACTAATAACTTGGGGAGAGTACAAAGATTTCCACAGCACAGGGCCTTTACCACTCCCCAACCCCCAGTATATTTTCCATCCTTTCCAAAATGAGCGAGATCTGCCAAGAGGCCATGGGGCTTTAGAATGCATTAACACTCCTCAGCTCACCAGCCCGCTGGAATGGTTAGCGGAAGACTGCAGGCCCTGGAGCCCCAGTGTCGGCTCCCACCCAAACCCTGCTGCTGGTACTATGTGACTAAGGCCAGGCGACATCACTCCTCACTGCCTCTGTGTCCTCATTGTCACGATTAGGCAATGAGATCCGAGTGATGGATTTAACACAGTGCCCAGCCACATGGCAAGTACTTGATGACATCCCACTAAACCAAATGTCACCACCGAACTGCGGCTGTCAGTCATCTCATCTGTAAAGTGGAAGTGCCAGTGGCGACCTTTCAACATTTCTGTGCACATTGGGGGTGATTATGTACATTCCCTCTGAGTGTCTAACGAGGTGGTGGCCATCGCTGCTGTTGCCATGACTGTTAGGAGCATCCGCCTCAGATCCTGAGTATTCATCTCAGCAAGACCCATGGAGATTGGAGCTTCCTGAAGGCAAGCGGGCCACCTCGTGGGCACACGGCCAGCGCAGGTTCATGAGGTTCAGCATTTAAAGCATTCATGCTTGATGTGATGCTCAGCAATTGCCCTGCTGAAACTCTTAATAATATTGAGTAAGTAGCCCCAAATTGTACTTTTGCACCAAGGATCACAAATTATGTAGCTGGTCCTGAAGACAAGGACTATTTCCAACTTGGTTTGGTAAGTCTTTTCCACCAGGTGTAGTTCTGTATATAGCTTAGGTTTGCATTAAATATTTGTTAAATAGAATTGACATTGTCACCAATGAATGCCAACATGAAATTCATTTATTGAAGGCCCACTCTTGAAATCAAAGCTCGGCCTGAACTTATATTCTGTGGGCAGAAGTTTGGCCAATTCCAAGGGTCAGTGATAACAATGTTTATTCCAATGGATGGGATATTTGTAGGATCTCCTTTCATAAATTCAGACAGGAAGATTGTTAAAAAATTAAACATTAAACATTAAAAAATTATTTTGGAGCAGGTAAAAAGGTACAAAACTTTAGCAAAATCACTTGGGAAAAAGTGGTTTCTCATGTTTTTAATATTGGCACAGTTAGCAACTGGCTTTAAATATCTTCTTGATCAACATAAAAAGCCATTTCAAGAGAAAGGAAATAAATTATAATACCATTAACCATCACACACTGTAGAAGTACCTATTATAAAAGAAAATCCTTTCTAAGTTTTGCCATTCTGGATCTAACCTTCTTTCACAGAAATAATCAAATACTATACTTGATTTCATTTTAGAATATTAATGGAATTGAAATAAGCTTTAAATTTTCCTTTGACTTACTAAGTTAGAAAGTCAAAGTGCTAAAAATATACTTGTTCTTCAAAATAGACTGAAATGGATAATCGTAGAAAGGATTTTTTTTTTTTTTTTTTTTTTTTTTTTTGGTTTCGTGCAAGAATGTAACTTAAAGTAAAAGATCTATTGGGAGAAATTTTAACCAATTGTAATGCAGAATCGGGCTGTGTATATAAACATATGTCTATATTCATCATGTAGCTTTACTTGTCAAAAATATCTTAAAACTTGTTCAGTCAGAGAAAGTATCAATAACATAAAATTTCACAGCCCCCTTTTAGAACTGTGGCCTTAACATTTTGTAGGGAAATAAAGCTTTGGTTAACCTTGGCTCTGGCAGACCTCATTAAAATAACAGCCTGTCAGTTTCAAGTTTAAAATAACAGGGTTGTCAGTTTTATATGCAGTGGAACAATCTACAATTTTATTCCCTGGGACAAGACTGTGTGGAGGGGTAGAAAGTGGGTAAAGATTTGACAACACTGCCATCTGGTGGCCAGAGTGAAAGTGGCTTCTAAGTAACTACAAGTGAGGCTAGATTACTTTGAAGGAAAAGTTTGGATTTCAGGCTGACTTGAGCAACCTTTTGTATCACTTTTTGACTGACTTTTGTCTTTAAAATGTATGCACTTTCTCAGAGGCAATCTTAAATTTTAAATCTCAAAATTACAATAAACTTCTGCTCTTCAGTAATCTGCATATCAGTGATTTGATACAATTAATTTTCAAGAGTGGAGCCTTACGAAAAAAAATAGGACCTGACAACATTTTTCAGATATTTTCCTGTATCAAAACTGCCACATAGGGCTGAGGTTGTGGCTCAGTGGCAGAACACTCGCCTAACACATGCAAGGCACAGGGTTCGATTCTCAGCACCACATATAAATAAATATAAATGTTCATTGCCAACTAAACAAAATATTTTTTAAAAACCTGCCATATAATTGGTGGCTTTTGACATAAGTATCTCCATGGAAATTCATCAAACCGTTTATATATCATTTGTTTACTTTTCCTGGATGATTGTTATACTTCAATAAAAAATAAACACAAGCCAAAATATCTGTCTATAGGCAGAATTTTGACAGATGTCACAAAGCTGATGGCAATGTGTTCTCATTTATATAATGGGAAGCAATTCCAGACATAGAGTAGATCCCAAACAGGCTTGTAACATAACCTTATTTCAATTTAGTTCTTTCTTAATGCACTTTGGGCTGTTAATTAGAGGGTTACAGTGAAGATAGGAAATGGTATCAGAGAAAAGAGATAAACACAAGTAATGTTGATTTGAAGTGCCACCAAATTATTCAAGAAACTCACGTGGAGATGCCGAGTTTTCTAATGTGAAACTAATAGCCTGCCTTCCATTCAAACCACAAACCCTGGCCTGGCAGCTGTGTTCATCCCTTCTCAACAGGATACTCTCCTGATGTGCCCAGGATGGATCTTAGACTGTGTTCTCAACATGGTAGCCAACAGGCATCTGTAACTATCGAGCACTGGAGATGTGCTGTTATAAAGTCAAAATCCACAGCCACTAGCCTACTGCAGCTACTGAACACTGGACATGTTCTTGGGGAGAACTGAAATGGGCTATAGGAATATAATATAAACCAGATTTCAAAGACTTGGTATAAAAATAAATAAATTATCTCATTATTTTTCACAATCATATGATGAAATCATAATATTTGGGGTATGATCTTAAAAAATGCATTATTAAAATTAACTTTGATTTACTTTCTTAATGCAACTGTTAGGAAATTTTTAATTACATACGTAGCTCACATTTGGGGCTTGTATTATATTTCCAGTGGATATCACTGCCTTAGACTTTGATTGTGTCCTTGCCCAGAATGGCCATTCTGCCATTTTTCAAGGTGGTTCCTCTCCCACTGGAGCTAAATAGGGGCATATCTGACATCTCTGCAGTTTGTAGGAGACCAAGGGCACCCATGTAGGTTATCAGATGCTTAAGATGTAAAGGTGAAAGTCAAGTACTATCGTGTCACTTGGGTCCAATCATAAGAGGAGTAAATGGCTCTCCCTGGTTGGTGCCCCATGGGGTAAATTGGATCTTTAAGGTAACCAGATGGCTCCCAGGAACAGGTAATTTACCTCACAGGGGTAAGAGCTTGATTTCCAAAAGGGAGTGCAGTTTAGTCTCCCTATGCCATCTGTCCCTGTGGTGATATTTCTACTCGTAAAGAACTTGTAGTTCCAAGTGCCCTAGCAACATATTAACGTACTAAGTTTTATTAAATCCTTAAGATGGTGTTGAAAAGAGGGGAGGTGTTTTCCTCCATGTTGAAAACCAATTTCTAGGGAGATTACTCAACTTTGCCAAAGTCACCATTTTGGCAAAGGCATTTCCATGCACTTCTGTTTCCTTCCCCTGTTGGAGGAACTTCACATCTTTGAGATTTTTCCACTCGGGGTTCCTCTGCCAAGAAAGTTCTTTCCAACTCCATAGCCTGCGGATTGCTGCTTGTCCTTCAAGGTCCATTTTAACTGCTACTTCTCCCTTGAAGCCTTCCTCCACCCCTCTCCCTTCTTTATAATAAAATATTGATGATACTCCTCACAGACACCCTACAACCATTAAACAGAGACATTTATTACGCTTATTTATATGTATGTATCTTATATGTATGATGCTTATTTATAGGTATATATCAATGAGTGGTAGGTTTGTTGAAGGTAGCAACAAATCTTACACATTCCCAGGATCTTTAAAGTGTGAATGCATTGTAGATTCTAAACAGGAATGTGTGTGTGTTTGTATGTGTGCAGGTGTGCAAATGTGTCTATTTTGATGAACTGACGACCCAAAAATAGGCCCTAAGCAACCATTTTTCCATAAAATATTCAGGTTTACAAGGAAAATGTCCCTTCCAATAGCAATCGATTTATTTTGTAAGTAAGGGCATGTAGAATTTACATTTCATTCACAATTTAATTTGGAGGTCCTGAAATTAAAATCTGCCTATTCTTCTTCATTCATTCTTTCATTGACTATCTATGAAGTACTACTATAACCAGGCACTGTGCTAAGAGGTGGGGCACACATATCCTGATATATAGTGAACACAAAGGACAGCAGCTGTATCCCAGTACCCTCTGCTGGCAGGGAGGGAAGACCCACAAGCATAATGAATGGAAATCTGGGTTTTTTGTTTTGTTTTGTTTTATTTTTTGTGGTGCTGGGGATTTGAACCCAGGGCCTTGTGCATGCAAGGCATGCTCTCTACCAACTAAACTATTGAATGGGGAAATCTTTGTGGCAGGAAAGACCAAAGGAATCATGAGAATGTATCCTCTGCGGAAAGGCCCTATTGGCTCTGGGTGTCAAGGTAGGAACCCTAGAAGAAAGATGGTCAGGTTGAGACCCACAGAGCATGCTCCTCTTTCCTACTGTATAGTCTCCATGTTTGAATTAGAGTTCAGAGGCGAGCTGAGGGCCTGTGAGCTACATTCCTGGGTGTGTTTATTAGCCTTTCACTCTGTTCTTCCTAGAAAGCCCTTAAGCCAAAATCACTAGCGACTAAACTCAAACCAATTTCCAGCTCAACCCATGAAGAAAAAAGTAGGACATCATGTTACAGCATAACTGTAACCCCACAATGCCAAAGTAGCACGAATCACGTAGCACTCAGTACCTTGCCTACAAAGTTAAGTAAAAATCAAATCACATATGCCAAAAAAAGATTTATCGGCTTCTTATTGCCTATTGCACAAAAGACTTAGGACAACCCATCTCTACCCTAAATGGTTTTAGTATTTAGATAAATCTGCTCTCTGTCTACCATTTGCTGAATATTTCTCTATAATGCATCTAAACTACCTTTCCGATGTGTGTTCCACCACTCAGTTGAGCGAAAAGATGTTTCCTGTTTCTTGTTAAACATCAAATATCTGTATGGCTTCAGAGAAAGAAACCAGAATCCACATCTCTACCCCAGCTTTGGGGTGGGAAAATAATTACATGCTGAATTCTAAAAGGCTGAAGACTGCCTGAGCTCTAGGTGAAACGCTTCTCCCTGCCTTCGCCCCTTTCTCTAATTAGCAGACATACTTGTAATGTCCTGGAATTCTTTCCTGAAGCTGAGATTTCCATATCGTGAGAGTCACTTCAGGTGGTTATGAGCTTAACAGAATCCCTGTGTTATGTCGTCAATCACAGGGAGAAGGGCAACTGAGCCTGTTTGGATTCTGTGGGTGTCATCGAAGCCCCTGTGAAGGGATGTACAAAGTAATATTGGGCAAAGAATGGGATTTTTTTCAGGAAAAAACAAGCATTCAGAACATCTAGCTCTTTTTTTTTTTTTTTTCCACATTGGCAAAATTAGACTCTAAACTTTCCCTAGCAGTTTTCTAAATTAGAGCTAATTTCTAGGCTAATGTCGTCAAGAAGGGTCAATCCACACTACGACCGCGATCCTGTTGGCTACATCAAGAAATAGAAGAAAGATGTCTTTCAAACCGTGAAGAAATTTCCAAACTTTCCATTCTATTATGATGATGGAATAGACGATGGTGGGAGCAGAGGTCAGTTTTTAAATATCCAAACTGCTTCCAAGTGTCTTACGTTACTACTCGGACGCTGAGTCTGTTCCCCTCATCCGAGGCTACACTTGAGATCTCTGCCCAGCTTGCTGAAAAGTGCTTCTAATAACCTCGTTGAGAATCAGCATTTGTCACAAGTTGTGCCCCAGATGACAGCAGCTCCTCCAGAATGTCTCTGTCTACACAGCCAAAACAATGCCAAGGAAATGCCGGAGCCCAAGGTCAGCCGCCAAGAACAACAGAGCCCGTCTCCACGGAGAAAAGCAGAGGCTGTACCCGCCCACCACCAACAGTGAATCAAAGGGGGTGGCAGAGACTGAGCCCTTCCAGCCATAGTTCAGGAAGGAACTGAGAAGACCAAGACATAGAGTTGGAGCCTCAGTCTCATTGCCAATCATAGGAAGAGGGACAAGATGATGGCCATAGCAACCCCCAGAACTGCCCAGAGAGGAGAAGTGACTTGCTGTCAGCCAAGTGGCCAGTGCCAAGTCCTCTCTCATTAGACATCATTGATAGGCAGCATAGAAAACTCTTAATGGAGTCTAGGTGAGTCTGCCAAGAACATTCCAGAAGCTTTGGACCACGGGAGTTCTGTTGAACTTCAAAATTCCATTCCAGCAATAAAATCAGTCCTCAAAGTCATTCATATCTTGTAGTCTTGAGAAGTAAATAGCACTGTAATTGAAATGCCCACTGTGCAAAGAAATTCTTTGATTTCATATGGATTTCCACAGAACAAATGACTTTCTTTTTCTCTTCTCTATTGAATTCAATAAATGTTAGTTCAGAATCAAACTGTGTCCTCTCTCAATGATTTGTGCAACACTTACTGACTAACTTGTCTAAAATGGAACACCCTACAAAATGTGGCATAGCCAGAATATTAGGTGTAAATACAAAGCATTGAAAGTTTGTTGTTATTGTTTCCTTAAAACCTGATGCAAAAATCTGACCAGAACAGCATAGGAAGATATCGCTTATGTATTCCATATTTATTTCCCCTTGGGACCAGTGTTTTGCCAGAAAGGGACCCCATCTGTCTTTTCAGGGCATGCCTTTCATGGAGTGGGATCCTCTAGCCAAGAAATTCCAACCTGAAGCCAGAGGGGGCTGATTCAGACTCTTCAAATTTTTCATCCAATTCCCAATCCCCTAAGAAACTCAACAAAACTAAGCATTGTCTTTTTGAAACTTCAAAGATTCTCTTACTTCCTGCTGGGTTTTTTAATCCCCCTTTGTTTTTCCTGCAAAATGCGTGAGAGTTTGTCTCCTTGGGGTGTCATGTTAAAAGTGCCATGCCATGGGGGAAATGTATGTGGCATGGGAACAGACTAGAAGGTGCTATTGAATTCCCTGGGAATGTCTGATGCAGCCCAGAATGTGAGCTGGTTTTAGGTTGCACAGTGGCTCGAGGACTCTGTGGAATGCCGGGTGTATTATGTGGGCAAAATCTGCTTCGGTTCACCGACAGACTGGATTCAATAGAACCCTGCTGCTGTCCCCAGACAGACTTAGAAGCTTCCTGAAAGAAAACACGTTACAAGCGATTTCTCCACCCAGTGTTACAGAACTTACCCAAACATTACACCGTAGACAGGGACAGTCTGAGACGTGAAGAATAACACCAAAGAGTTTCACAAACTCACAGTAAAGAGGAAGCTGGTTTTGTGTGAGCCGAGTGCTAAAAGCCATTTTCAGAAGACATGGATTTCAGTCTAGGCTTCCCCATAAGTGAAGCAAGAAGACTGAGCCCATGATGTCTCTGGTTTCCTCAATGTCAGATGGCATTAGTTAGCTCTACTTCCTCCAAGGATATTAGGGAGGTTGTATTTATAGATATTTGGGCATGTCAGAGAAATTAGTATTCTCTCTGAGTCTTCAAGAGTCTAAATACTGTGCTCCAGACTGTACGGGTTCTCGAGCAAGTGGGAGGCTCTGTCCAGGTCCATCCACAGGCCCCGCTTGACCCCTAAAGCAGCACACGGGACTTGAATCCTGACGCAAGCTCACGGCGAGTGACTTGGTGCTACAAAACAAGGTCATTCTTCTCCAGAGTGAGGTTGGGCAAGCTCTCTGTCTCCAAAGCTGGTTTATTAAACTCTTAGGATGCAAAACTGGTTTTATGCATCACGAATTTCCCTTAACTTGACCAAGTAAAGTGGCATCATCTATGAGGTAAAAGCCAGGCCGCCTTCTTTTCTTCAAACAGATTGTTTTCCAAAGCTAACAAATGACCTTCAGACTATAAAATATTCACATTGTTTTTTTTTTCCTGTAGTATGTATTATTTAATGTGTAGCCCTTTAAATATTAATCATCTTTTTTTTTTCTTAAAGATTTGGTATATATTATTTACATCCGGTTACATTATGTTTTTATAGAGATGAAGTAGGCAGGTTGGAATT
The DNA here is from genome assembly GCF_902686445.1 of Sciurus carolinensis. Taxonomy (NCBI): domain Eukaryota; kingdom Metazoa; phylum Chordata; class Mammalia; order Rodentia; family Sciuridae; genus Sciurus; species Sciurus carolinensis. The sequence continues at coordinate 15,942,621 of NC_062217.1, read as the reverse complement.
TTTCTGAAGTCAGAGCAAACAGGGGATGGGGGCCAGGTGCACACAACAGGTACCCAGGGAAGAAAGTTCTGGTCCAGAGACAGTTGAGGTAGGACAGCAGATGGGCCTTTCACAGTGACTGCTCAGGGACACTCCAGAGGAAGCAAAGCATCCGGAGAAACAGACTTTGGGCCTCAGGTGATTGGATAGACAGCCATGGGCAATTCTCTTGAAGGAGAAAGTCCAATATGTCTTTTCAAATAATCCACATGGGAAACAAAGATAATAACAGAACTAAAAAACACCCTGAGTAAGATTTAAACAGGTCACTTGCTTGGAAGACCAAAGGGAAGGTGCTGGAAGTCTTTGTAAGCCTTGTAAAGACTGTGTAAGATGGGATTCGCTTCATTTCGGGTTAGATTGTCATGTATCTCCCCAACACTAAGATTGCCTCTGAGGTCTCTGAGGCGCTTCCTTCATATCTGTGTAAATGACACCTGGAATGACATTTGGGTGACAGGAACCCAGAATCCTAATTAGGGGATGGGAGACATCACCTGAGATCCCTCCTGCTGCAGGGTGGCCAGGTCAAGGAAATACACCTTTTTTCTAATGGCCTGACTGAATTTACCCATGTCTTCCTTATTCTCCAAAGGAAAGTCCAGACGGCGTAGCTGGCAGAAAATCGATAATTTTTGAAATCTTCCTTCCCTTAGCAGATAATTGGCAATGCTGTTCATGTAAGTATTCATTCAACAAATATTTATTAAGCATCTGCTACACACAAAGCACTGTTTGCTGAGTCTTGGGCGGTGGAGCACATACCCCCCAGGAGTCAGAACGTGCAGCTGTTCCTCAGAGCAGCAGCTAAAAGCAACGGCTTCTACCCACATCAACCCATCCTGTTCTTGGAGGTGAAAACTTGGGAAGACATGAGGCACATTTTGTTTTGAATCCCTCTGGACAGGATTACTAATTACCCTGCTTCCTAATCATTCCCATGACAGACTTTAGCAGTCACAAAGAGCAAATATCATCATAAAGCTTTACTTGCTTAGAAGGGAATATGGTGTTTCCCAGAAAGGAAATGTCCAGACAAATTGATACAGTACGCCCATAACTCTGTGCTTCCCCACAAATGGAAGATGTTCTCATATCTGTTCACCCCACCAGGCGCCGCGATAGGAACTCTTTGAGGGCAGCAGCTACATGCTAATTGTCTTTGTATTTCGAGTCTAGTGTGAACCTGACTTATAAAAGATGTATATGAGCAACGAAAACCTTTTTCTTATTCAACCAACGTATTGGAACTTTTCCTAAATTGTATTACACTTCCTTGTCTCGTTAAACTGATTTCACTACAAGTTACTGAATTTTTGCTTATTAAGTCGTTGACTCAAAATATATTGTATGATTCCCTATACACCTCTATCAGCAACATATTCAGGATCACAGACACCCAGGATACTTATAATTATTTATGCATGAATTATGTATTAGCACTGCTGAACTAATACATTGTGTACCTTGTGAAGTTCATGCAAAATAGAGACTTTTGAAGAATGAGATTAAGATAAAACAAAGAATCGTTATTATTTTTACTTTGTAACATCACTGGTGTATCAAGAACAAGCTAGAAGAATTTTTGAATGCTTTCAGTAACAAGAAATAATAAGTGTTTGAGGAGACAGGTGTGCTTACCCTGATTTCAACATGACATCTATCAAGATATCAAGACAACACATGTACTCCATAAATACGTTCAATTACAATGTGTCAATTAAATTAATAAAAAAATCTTTAAATGAGTAAGAGAAATACACTAGTCTCCCCTCCACGTGTGCGCGCGCACACACACACACACACACACACACACATACATATGCCATCCATGATTTTCCCTGTTGCACTTTCAGTTGCCTAGAATCAAACATGATTCCAAAATATTACAAGGAAAGTTCCAGAAATAAACATTTCAAACGTTTCAATTGCATATTTTTCTGCATAGCATGATGAAATCTCTTGCTGTCCTCTCCACCCCACCCAGGACATGAATCTTGCCTTTGTCCAGCATGTCCACTCTATACACACCACCTCACCCGCATTGTAAAGGCTGCGTGATCCAGGATGACCCGGAGGGAGCAGGATTCAGCCTGCTGCACCCTCGGGAGGTCAGTGGCACCCTGAAGCTGTCACAGTGCCTCTGTCATTCACCTCCTTTCATCCCACCCTGGAGTATTACACCATCTCACGTTACCCAAGAAGAAAGGTGAACTCACTACAACAGGATATCCTGAGATGGAGATAACTTAAGTTTACCTATCTTAAATTACAGCATATTTGTTATGATTTTTCCATTTTATTATTAGTTATTGTTGCTAATCTTCTACGGGGCCTAACTTATAAATTGAACTTTACTTGGACATGTATGTATAGGAAAAGACATGGTCCATATAGGGTTCTTCGCTAACCCCGGTTTCAGGCATTCACAGGGGTCCTGGGGCTGGGGGGCTCCTGTGTTCTGCCTGACATTTCATGCTTCACTTGTACTCGCCTTGTTTGAAATGAAAGGAATCAAATGTTTTCTTCAAAAGTCATTTTCCATTGAATGAGTTAGTTAAAACTAGGTAATCTAATCTATAACCACATTTAACTACGTATATGCGATAGCAGCAGCAAGCTAATGGAAGTGGGCATGTGGAAGTCTTTCTCTTCCCGTAGGATAACTGAGAAATGGCCATCACCATATGGACTGACTGAAACATCCATCTCTCAATGAAATATTAATAAAGCTTAATTCCTCCTGTGTTCTTATAGTTTAGAAATAGAAATAGCAGTTCTAGTGTTTTCATCCTGAGTCACACTGAATCACTCGCACATCCCCAGAGAGGCACACCCAACCTCACCACCAGCCCAGCAGTCAAACTCTGAAGACCAGGGCTATAACCAACGACATTATTAAGCCTAGTAGTTAAGAGTGTCAATTTTCAAGTCTATATTTGAATTTTTTTTTAATTTATTTTTATTGTAAACAAATGGGACACATGTTGTTTCTCTGTACACGGAGTAAAGGCATACCATTTGTGTAATCATACATTTACATAGGATAATGTTGTTTGATTCGATTAGAATCTTATTTCACCATTTACTAGATGCGTGACAAGTTTTTGAGCCTCCCTAAGCCCGTTTCTCAGTTGCATGTAGGGTATAACGACAATATTTCAACGCAGAGGTGTGGAGATTGACTGAGTGTCCTGGTTCACTGACAGCTCATGGTTAGCCCCACTACTGTAGGTCAACAGTGGCCCTATGCCTTCCACTGATCCAGTTAGGCTCTGAGCCACATGCCTCGACAAGGATATCTTATTTCCTTCTCAGCTTCATTATTTTTAACTTTTTCAAACAATACCGAAATGGCTAAGAAATAAGTAAACGAACATCCAAGACATGATGACATTCTGTCCCTAGATATCTCATTATGAATCTCCTAAAAGTAATGACAATCTCCCACATGACCACAACATCAAGGTCATGCTTAAGAAAATTAACAGTAATTCAGCAGTGTCGACTGCTATCTGTTCTATATTCCGAATCTTCTGTTTGTTTCAAAACTCATAGCTGTGAGCCTGCCTCCAAATCCAGGATTCTGTGAAGGTCTTACATTTGGCATTTGGTTGTTATGTTTTTAGTTTATTTTCACCTGAACAGTCTTCCTGCCTCTATTGATTTATTTACTTAGGCTCTTTTGAAGAATCAAGCCAGTTGTCTTATGTAATGTCTCTTTCATTGGTGTGTCTGATCATTTATTTAGGATGTTACTTGATTTGTTTCTCTATCCCTAATATTTCCTGTAAACTGGAAAGGAAGTAAGAAATTCGATGAGATTCAAGTAAAGTATTTGGCATGATTATTTTTTATGTGAGGCTGTGAGATAAGAGTGCTTAGTTGGTCTTTGACTATGCTCATCTCTGTTTTTAGCAGTCACTCTGCCTTGTCACCTTCTTCTTCTTTGTCTAAGTGTACAGGGTATAGGATTAGGTACAGTGTGTAGGATTATGTCTTCCCAGAGAGTGTTTTCATGGACCTTTCCCTTGGAATTTAAACTGAGAATATATCTCTACTGAAGTCAGTTATTGAAATTGTCTGAAATCAGAATAAACTCCACATAAATCCTAAATGAGGACTCAGGTTTTCCCTGTGAACCCCAACAGTATATATTTGGATCAGATTCAATAACATAGGTGAAAAATTTTAACACTTAAATCTTACTAACATTAGTAATACCACATCATTGCTCATGTATGATTGGACTAATAGGAAATAGCATTAGCAAGTACACTTGAGAGTTACTTCATCCTAGAAAGGTTCATTTGGGAAGCAGACAAAAAACATTATTACAAATTTTGTATTTGATCCTGTTTGTCTCCATTGCATTTGTGTCCTTAATGAATTAGGGCTCATTGTCATTGTTACCAACATAGTTGTACCAAGAGTACTGACTAACCTAAAACTCAGCTCCCAGTCGTGTGCACTTAAATTCCCAGGAAAACCAAACAAAACTCAGATCTGGAGCTACAGTGAAGCAGTGACATATATTATGCAGAAATAAAAAAAAAAAAAGTAAAATGAGAAAATATCCCTAACAATGCAAGGATCAAAAAACTTTCCTGATACTGAAAATAACCTGCAATCATTCAGACATACTTGGGAATCAAAGGCATGTTCTATTGCGGTGGCTAATAGCGTCCATTTGTTCAGCTGTCTGCCTCCGCATCACAGTCTGGAGGTGAATTGGCCAGTTTCCCTGCAGAATGTTAAAACAGCATTTACATTTCTCACTGCTCCTTTGCTGTTATCAATTGCACAGCTACCAAAATGCCAGAGCGAACATGCCCTGACTCTAAAATGTGCTGCAGTGAACAATCACGGAAGACCACTCTCCTCTCCTCACGAGGGACTCCCCACATGGCCAGGTATGGCTCCCCGTCTGCTTCCGGCCCTTTTGGAATGAAAAACACACGTTACTGTGATCCCCAGCTATTTAGTGTCAGTGATATTGTCTACGACCTTATAACAGAAGGGGACAATTAAACCCATGGTCTCAGTTGACATTTATTAAGCACCTACTGTGTGCTGGGACATGTGACGAACAGGTTCCAGTTGACTTGCCAGTTTCAGCACTGAAAATTTAGCAGCTAGAATTCCCCACGTCCCAGACAAACTGGGATGGTTGGTTGCTCGACCCTTTGCTAGGCACTGAGTACAAGACAAATTCCAACCTTAATCTCTACTATCAAAAGTGCCAACCTAAGAAAGAATTGGCAAAGTAAGGAAACCATCAATTTGGAGAGGCAGGTACCTGGATTCGTCAGCAGGGCCCCATGCAGTGCAGGAAGTTGAGTAGATCTAGCTGGGTGCCAGAGGATGCATCTTGAAGGAGACAATGCCCCAGCTTGATTGAAAGAATGAGCAGCACAACAGTCACGTGGAATTTTACACTATGGAAAGAGGAGATGCCTGCGGACAGACAGCAGGCAGTCGCATTCTGTCTCAGAGTCTCAATATCTGTGTCACTGGTTTAGATCTCACAGCATGAAGGTGGGACTTTTAATGTGGAATAAGCAAAAAGGAGAATGTTCATTTTTATTGGCTCTATTATGATACAGAATAAAACTGACCATATTTCAATCCCAAAGTTGGTGACTGTTTTCTGAACAACATACAAACCTGTAATACCTATTTTTCCCCCAGGGGTTTAGGTTAAAAAGAGTGAAAATGAGTGGCTTGGGGTGGTGGCCCTTATTAGAGGTTAGAGACCCCAAAGTAGACACCATGAAGAACAAATAAAATGCAAGCGTTTTTTTTTTTTTTATTGTAAACAAATGGGATACATGTAGTTTCTCTGTTTGTACATGGAGTAAAGGCATACCATTTGTGTAATCATAAATTTACATAGGGTAATGCTGTTTGATTCATTCTGTTATTTTTTTCCCTTCCCCCCACCCCTCCCACCCCTCTTTTCCCTCTATACAGTCCTTCCTTCCTCCATTCTTGCCCCCCTCCCTAACCCTAACCCTAAACCTAACCCTAACACTAACCCCTCCTACCCCCCATTATGTGTCATCATCCACTTATCAGTGAGATCATTTGTCCTTTGGATTTTTGAGATTGGCTTATCTCACTTAGCATGATATTCTCGAATTTCATCCATTTGCCTGCAAATGCCATAATTTTATCATTCTTTATGGCTGAGTAATATTCATATATATATATGAATATACATATACATATCACAGTTTCTTTATCCATTCATTAATTGAAGGACATCTAGGTTGGTTCCACAATCTGGCTATTGTGAAGTGAGCAACTATGAACATTGATGTGGCTGTATCTCTGTACTATGCTGATTTTAAGTCCTTTGGGTACAGGCCAAGGAGTGGGATAGCTGGGTCAAATGGTGGGTCCATTCCAAGTTTTCTAAGGAATCTCCACACTGCTTTCCAGAGTGGCCACACTAATTTGCAACCCCACCATCAATGTATGAATGTACCTTTGCCCCAGAGTCTCACCAATACCTGTTGTTGCTTGTCTTCTTGATAATCGCCATTCTAATTGGGGTGAGATGGAATCTTAGGGTAGTTTTGATTTGCATTTCTCTTATTACTAGAGATGTTGAACATTTTTTCATATGTTTGTTGATTGCTTATAGATCTTCTGTGAAGTGTCTGTTCATTTTCTTAGCCCATTTGTTGATTGGGTTATTTGTATTCTTGATGTAGAGTTTTTTGAGTTCTTTATATATTCTGGAAATTAGTGCTCTATCTGAAGTATGAGTGGCAAAGATTTTCTCCCACTCTGTAGGCTCTCTCTTCACATTATTGATAGTTTCCTTGATGAGAGAAAGCTTTTTAGTTTGAATCTATCCCAGTTGTTGATTCTTGCTTTTATTTCTTGTGCTATGGGAGTCCTGTTAAGGAAGTCTGATCCTAAACTGACATGTCGAAGATTTGGACCTACTTTTTCTTCTGTAAGATGAAGGGTCTCTGGTCTGATTCCGAGGTCCTTGATCCATTTTGAGTTGAGTTTTGTGTAGGGTGAGAGATAGGGGTTTACTTTGATTCTGTTGCATATGGATTTCCAGTTTTCCCAGCACCATTTGTTGAAGAGGCTATCTTTTCTCCATTGCATATTTTTGGCACCTTTGTCTAGTATGAGAAAATTGTATTTATTTGGGTTTGTGTCTGTGTCCTCTATTCTGTACCATTGATCTACCTGCATATTTTGGTACCAATACCATGCCATTTTTGTTACTATTGCTTTGTAGTAGAGTTGAAGATCTGGTATTGCGATACCCACTGCTTCGCTCTTTCTACTAAGGATTGCTTTAGCTATTCTGGGTTTCTTATTCTTCCAGATAAATTTCATAATTGCTTGCTCTATTTCTGTCAGGTACATCATTGGGATTTTAATTGGAATTGCATTGAATCTGTATAGTACTTTAGGTAGTATGGCCATTTTGACAATATTAATTCTGCCTATCCAAGAACATGGGAGATTCTTCCATCTTCTAAGATTTTCTTTAATTTCTTTCTTTAGTGTTCTTTAGTTCTTTTTTTTTTTTTTTTTTTTTATTTATTTATTTTTTTTACGTTTACATAGGGTAATGATGTTTATTATATTTTTCCCCTCCCCCCACCCCTCCTACCCCTCCCACCCCTCCCACCCCTCTTTTCCCTCTACACAGTCCTTCTTTCCTTCATTCTTACTGCTCTCCTTAGCCTAACTCTAAACCTAACCCTAAACCTAATGCTAGCCCCTCCCACCCCCCATTATATGTCCTCATCCGCTTATCAGCGAGATCATTTGTCCTTTAGTTTTTTGAGATTGGCTTATCTCACTTAGCATGATATTCTCCAATTTCGACCATTTGCCTACAAATGCCATAATTTTATCATTCTTCATTGCGGAGTAATATTCCATTGTATAAATATGCCACAGTTTCTTTATCCATTCATCAACTGAAGGGCATCTAGGTTGGTTCCACAATCTGGCTATGGTGAATTGAGCAGCAATGAACATTGATGTGGCTGTATCTCTGTAGTATGCTGATTTAAGTCCTTTGGGTATAGGCCAAGGAGTGGGATAGCTGGGTCAAATGGTGTTTCCATTCCAAGCTTTCAGAGGAATCTCCACACTGCTTTCCAGAGTGGTTGCACTAATTTGCAACCCCACCAGCAATGTATGAGTGTTCCTTTTTCACCACATCCTCGCCAACACCTATTGTTGCTTGTATTCTTGATAATCGCCATTCTAATTGGGGTGAGATGAAATCTTAGGGTGGTTTTGATTTGCATTTCCCTTATTACTAGGGATGTTGAACATTTTTTCATATATCTGGTGATTACTTGTACATCTTCTTCTGTGAAGTGTCTGTTCATTTCCTTAGCCCATTTGTTGATTGGATTATTTGTATTCTTCGTGTAGAGTTTTTTGAGTTCTTTATAGATTCTGGAAATTAGCGCTCTATCTGAGGTATGGTTGGCAAAGATATTCTCCACTCTGTAGGCTCTCTCTTCACATTTCTGATAGTTTCCTTTGCTGAGAGAAAGCTTTTTAGTTTGAATCTATCCCAGTTGTTTATTCTTGCTTTTATTTCTTGTGCTATGGGAGTCCTGTTAAGGAAATCTGATCCTGAGCCAACAAGTTGAAGATTTGGACCTACTTTTTCTTCTATAAGATGCAGGGTCTCTGGTCTGATTCCGAGGTCCTTGATCCATTTTGAGTTGAGTTTTGTGTAGGGTGAGAGATAGGGGTTTACTTTAGTTCTTATTGTAGAGGTCTTTCACCTCTTTTGTGAGATTGATTCCCAAGTTTTTTTTTTTTTTTGATGCTATTGTGAATGGGGTAGTTTTCCTAACTTCTCTTTCTGAAGATTCATCACTTATGTATAAAAATAATGCAAGCATTTTTTAAAAACATTTTCAGTTTGGAAAGAAATTCAAACTTACTAAAACTTGCATTTTAAGACTAAATTGCATTATGGACTCTTCATCTAGATCAATCAATTATTAAAAATTTGCCCCATTTACTTTCTCTCTCTTGTCTCTACATATATGTATTTATTATTATTGAACTATTACAAAGCAAGTTGTGAAAATCATGCCCTTTTAATTCTAAATACTCCTGCATGTATCTCCCAAGAACACCACATTTTCCTATATTACCCAGTGTGATCTCAGAGTTGGGAAATTTAACAAATAACAATATTATTATCTGAGAGTCTGTATACAGACTTTGCCTTCTATCTCAGTAATGTCTGCGATGGCCATCATTTTTTGATGTGGTATTCCAATCCAGGACTGGGTGCCACATTTGGACATCATGACTCTTGTTCTTGAAAGAGCTCTTTCTTCAGTCCTTCTTTTGTCCTTTGTGACTGGCATTTTGGAATAGAGGCTGGCTGTTCTTTACAGTGACCCTCAGTCTGGGTTTGTCTAATGTGTCCTTATGATTAGATCCATATGAATTTTGGCTGCCTAAGAGATGTCTTTCTTGGCACACCACATCAGGAAGTACAGAATATCAATTTGTCCCATTATTTTGATCACCTGGTGAAGGTGGAGCCTGCCAAGTTTTTGCACTGTAAAATCACCAGTTTTCCCTTTGCAATTAATATGTAATCTGTGGGAGGTGCTTTGGAATTGTGTAAATATGCTCATCAAGTGTTTACCCAGTTATTTGCATCTGTATGAGTTTTCTAGGGATACCCTAACAGTACCACAAACTGGGTGACTTGAAATGACAGAAATTTATTGTCTAACAGTTCTGAGGGACAGCAAGAATACCAATTTGTGGGACATAATTCAACCTATAACTGGTGTCTTGCATCCCTCCAAGGACTTTGCCAGTATTTTCCCAGACAGAACAGGAAATCAGGATTCTGGCTGCCTGAACCTAGATGTTCACTATGGAACCCAAATGGCATTGATTCCTGTCCCTGCTTTCCACAAGTCAGTACTGAGCCTGAAATCACCCAAGACGTCTATACTGAGATCCTTCTGCTGTCCATCTTCAGGGCTGTGCACTGCACACTCACTGGTATTTAGAATGACTTTCTCTTTCGTGCCAGAGACTGTGAAATGGGTTTAGTTTGCTGCTCACCATGCAAGAGCAGGTTCCCTGAGTCTGTCAGCACACTAGAACAGAGGTTACCAGCAGCTGAATTCTTGACAGTATTTATTTCTTGCAGAAACAAGTAGTCCATTGGGAAAGGTGGTTTGTCTCTTGGCACGTTGTTTTGGAGCATGTATCTGACATCCAGGCAAATGAATTCTAAAGCTTATACTTAAGATGTTTGCAACAGGGACTCTGGGCAGGGGTGAGGGACCTGAAGCTGGGTGAGATGCTTCCCAAGTTCCCTATTCAAAGGATGGAAGGTCAGAAAAGAGGGGAAACAAGAGTCAGTTACCAGAGAACTCTGTGCCAGGAGTGGAAGGAAGGCGGGTGGGGCACTTTCCCTGGCAATGAACCCTGTGGCTTGAGGCGTTTTTCTCTTCAAAATGCTAGTTCTGTGACCTTCACCTGCATTACATCCTTGGGTCCGGAACGGGTGAAGCCTGAGAAGGACATTCACTGGCTTTCCTTGGTTTCTCGATCAGGTCACAGACATAAAAGAGAAATTGAAGCTCTCTAAAAAGGTCTGGTCGGCATTACCCTACGCCATCTGCAAGGACGAGCGCGTGACGGCGGGCACTTCCAACGAGGAGGAGTGCTGGAACGGCCACAGCAAAGCCAGGTGAGGCGACAGGGCTCGACTGCGGCAGGCACGCCCCGCCCTGGACGGCTCCTGCCACAACTCTGAAGACCTGTTTACGCAAAAAGCAACGGAGGGCGGAGGGACACTGTCACTCAGCGACAGCTGTTGAGAATGACAGGTTTGATGGGCATGTGGGAGCACTTGCTCTCAAGGTGCCATTAAGCTTGGAATCCTTGCTCTGGATGCCTCGCCTCGCCTCAGGATAAGGACAGAGGATGGTGACAGGTGCCAGGTTACACATAACCTGAGATCCCAAAGAGCCCTTTTGTGTTCACTTAATGACTTTAAGATAGCAGAGCTATTTTTATCCATAAATTTACAGGGCCATTTTTACTCCCCCCCCCCCCCGCCCCAGGAGTTAAACAGGAAATGAAATTCAGCTTTAATTTTTATTTATTTATTTTTTTTAATTTTCACCCTTGGAGAAAAATTAATTCAAGTGTTTATTGAAAAGGTTTTTAAAAAATGGCTGAAGGATAACTAGGGAAAAGATTTAATAGACCCCATGTCTTGGGGAGTTCCCTCCAAAGCTTCCCCGGCACCTCCTGATAAGAGATGGTTGCTTTCATCTTCCTGCTCTGCTGACTTTGCTATGGCCACTTCATAAGGAATTGCTGAATTCATTGATTCAACTCAGAAATGAGCTTGGCCTGGGTCCTCATGGGGTGGAGAAGTTGGATGGGGGAACTGGCTAGACAAAGGAGAGGGCTCTGCCAGAGCCCCATCGTGGGGGCTGCAGGTGGGTGAAGCAGCTGGTAAGTTGTACTCAGGAAATCTTGGGGGGTGGAACAGCAGGTGCAGAAGCTAAGAGAGGACTCTATCCTGGGCAGTTTCAAATGTTAGAAGCCACTGGGATGCTAAGGGAACAAGAAGGTACATGTGGGAGAATCCGCAGAAGGTAAGCAGGAGTCAAGGAAGACGACAGCAGGCGTTACTTCCTACACTGCCGCGTGGTGCTTTCTAGCATTTATTGGTAATGGTGTTATTAACCCTCCAGGAAGAGCTTAGTTTACAAAGTGAAACCACAACACCTATAGAAAGAGCTATAACCATTTCAGGCTGCCCAAAATCTCACTATCCAAATCTTGGATCACAGGAGTACAGAAGGAAATTTTCAATATTAAGAACATGCCATTTGAAAATATTAAGTATTACAGTGTCTGGCCTTTTAAGGAGACCTTTGGCCAGCAAATCCAGCTGTGCATGCGTGGCTCTGAATGTGTCTTTCCCCAGTGGCTGTACAGAAGGGCCGGAAAGGATAAACAGGTGGCCTGATGAACAAGATGCTGGATTTTTCCAGCTGCTCTGTTGCCCCTCTGTGTTTACCTTTCAGCCCTGGCTAAAATGAAGCCTGTGTTTTGAACTGCATTCACACAAATAGTCATGCAGGTTGCTGGATCTTAGCACATTCGTGATTTCTTACAAAAGGAAATAAGAGGAATGGTCATGATTGTGAGTAGTGGGAGTTACTAAATACCACTGAGAGAATGAACGGGAACAAAAGACCATTGAAGAAGAGTTACAGGAGATCAGGATGATTAGCCAAGCTCCAGGTAAATGACTAGGCTATGTGCAACCTATTAAAAGGGCAGAGGCTGGGCACCTCCCACAATCCGCCCAGTATGTTTTTGATGGCAGTGCCTTACCTCTTAAACAAACAGCCACTAAACACCCCCATCCCAGTTTAAGGGAGCAAATTAAATGGATCTTTAGCTCTAGAAAAGACTGAGTGGGTCTACATCATTCATTCAGTTCCTCAGTCCATCAGCAATATTATGAAGTGAGACACCACAGATTATAAGATTCAGGTACTAGAAAATGGTAGTGGGGTTGGTACATGAAAAAGCACAGCAACTAGAGAGAGAACAGCGGTCCAGGAGTTTCAACACCATACCACTGAATTGCAGGAGGCCATATAGGTGGAGAAACACTTGAATCAAGAACTGCATTTGAATTTTATCCTGTGACCAACAGAAAGCGTTCGAGGATTTTATACAGTGGAGGAAATGACCAAAGTTTAATGCAATAAAGTCACTTGCAGAAATATTCCAGAATTTAACCCAACACAGTGTGCAATAAGTATATTATTTTAAAAGATGAGGCTGCCAATATTTGTGGCTCAAATTGTGTTCCCATTGAAAAATTACAATTTCATGCTTCCTTTTAGTTTCTATTTTTATTCTTCTGCTGGAAGGAAGTCTTAATATTACAACTTTATTTTAACTAGCAGAGTAAATAGATAACAAATAAGGATGTTGAATTAAATTTAACTGAAGTTTTCTTCTCATGCAAATATTAATTGATCTAGAAGCACAGGAGATAAGTTTTTCAATGAAAGAAATTGTACTGAACTATAATGAAAGTTGAAGTCCATCTGATTATGAAAGGTTAATCAATAGGTACTAAGTTACAGTTAGAGAGGAGAAATAGGCTTGCATATGCTCTTGCCCAAGAGGGTGACTATAAATACTGAAAAGGTATTATGTTTCAAAAAAGCTAGAAGAAAGGATTTTGAATGCTTTCACCACAAAGAAATGATAAACATTTGAGGAGATAGATATTTTACCCTGATTTGAACATTATGCAATGTATATGTACCAAAACATCACATGGAACCCTATAAGGAATGCACAACTGTTATGCATCAATTAAAAACTAATAGCAAATAATCCATTGTAATGCAGATCATTACATTTCCCCCTACTTTTGAAGTATAGAGTTTGAAATGATAGACATGTTTAAATGTTTATGAATAGTTGTAAAACAAAGAAAAATGAAGAAAGGAATAAAAGAAATAGAAACTTTTTAAAAAAATCTATCAGCACATGTTAATGGATATGGGACAGGGTTGCCTGTAAGGACTGATGGGGTGTCATGTCTGGAGTTTATACACCAAAGCCTGAGTGCTGAGGTCAATCTCCCGTGACCCAGACTGTCTCCCTGTCTTTATGTTTCATCTTCCAGACTCTCAGGCACATTCTCCATTTGTACCCACTGCTATAGCCCTGTCATTCTAAGTATTTGATCAGTCTTGTCTTCCATCACCCATATTTTTCCTGATTATTTTCTGCATCCTCCTCCCTAGCTCCATCCCATACTTCCTTGATTCAGAAACATGCCTATTACAGATGTTAAGGTTCCTAAAATCAAAATGACTCCTACAGTGGATATATCCATTTACTCCAGTGATCATCTTATCTTTCCCAAAAAGCTATGATTAAATTAATGGTGCCTCTTGAAATTGAGGATGACTTAAAACAGAACAAGAAACACACAGATGTGGTGTGGCTGAAACCATAGGGTGGCTGAAAATAGTTTGTAAATTCTAGAACAATGTTGCTCAAACTTTGGGGTACAGGCTCAACTCTTGGAAATCTTGCTTAAGATGCAGATTCTGATTCAGTAAGTATTTTTCTGTTGCAAGATGAAGTTGTGTCCCCTTAAAATTCTTACGTTGAAATCCTAACCCCCCAGTGTGATGGTATTTGGAAAATGGGTATTTTGGGGGGTTATCAGGTTATGAGAATGAAAGCCTTTTCTATGGAATTAATGCCTTTATAAAAAGAGTCAAGAGAGAAATGATATCTCCTCTCCTCTCTGCCCTGAAGACAGAATAAGAAGGTTGCCATCTGCCAAAACCAGGAAGAAACGATACTAGACATGGAATCCCCCAACCCCTTAAATCTTGACTGCCCCAAGCCCCCAGAACCACGAGAAATAAAGAGGGTGGCGTTTACATCCAGTCCATGGTATTTTTGTGATAGAAGCCTGAACTAATACAGTAAATTGGGGGTGGAACCTGAGTAATAATCTGCATTTCCAACAAACTCCCAGGTGATGCACTTATTGCTGGTCCAGGGACCACACTTTGAGTAACAAGGCTCTAAGGCAGAGTTGCCAGAACTGGCACTTTAAAATACTGGATGATAAATGGGACACACTTATAAAGAAGAAGAAGGAGGAGGAGCAGCAGGAGGAGGAGGAGGAGGAGGGGGAGAAGGAGGAGGAGGGGAGGAGGAAGGGGAGGAGAAGGAGGAGGACCCATTGTGCATATGAAATTCAGATTTAACTGCAGCCCTGTGTTTCATCTGGTAGCGCTACTCCCAGCTCCTATCAACATGTAAGATATTCCCTTTCTCAGTTTCCACACAAGCCTCAAAAAGCATGTCAGAATTTTCCGATTTCCCTTTGCCTTCACAGATACTCTTGATGTCTTCTTTGGACTTCTCATATTAAAAACAACAGCAATATAGGCAGGAGGGTCACATACTTCAGTTATATGTCACCCACTAGGTAGAGGCAAGGTTGACATCATCTTGACTGAAAATTGCTTAGGTTTCACAAATGCATGAAGAGAATTTAAGTTGGAAATATAGCAGAACTTCACAATGCAGGGTATAGGCCATACAAACCTCTGGTCTCAAATGGTAACATGTGATGCCTGGCAAGAATAACTATTTTGATTCCTAAGTCCTTTGTCAGTACTTGATTCAACGAGTACCTTAGTCCGCTCTAGATGCTATAACAAAAATACCATAGATATACAGACTTAAAACACAGGAAATTCACTTCCCACAGTTCCGGAGACTAGGAAGTTTAAGATCAGGGTACCAGCAAGGTTGGGTGCTGGTGAAGGACCTCTTCCTGAACATCCTTTAGATGGCCACCTTCTTCCCCTATCCTCACAAAGTGGAAAGAGAGAGCTCCTTTCCCTTCCTCTTCTAAAGGCACTAATCCCATCACAGGGCCTCCAAACTCGTGACCTCACCCAACGCTAATATCTTCCAAAGGTCTATCAAATACCACCCTGCTGGAGATTCAGTATTTACCACATGGATCTTGGGGCATGCAAACATTTATTTTGTAGCAGTTGGGACTCAGAATCACACCCCACTTATCAGAAGAGTTAACTCAGGATTTTCTCAGAATTCACAGCAGCATCCATCACCTGAGAAAGGCAGTTTAGGATGCATCTTCAGTAACTAGCAGGAAAGTAAGTTTGCAGATGTAACTTCTACGTCTCCCATTTTCCACTGACCTAAGCAACATCTTAAGGGGAAATGGGAGAAGACACAGGAGCACTCTGACTCAACCCAGACAAATAGGAACTGAAAGGAAGCTAGTAAATTACAGAGGAAAATCAATAATAATCTAGAAGGCCAAAGGGGAAAAAATTAAAGACTCGTGGTGCAGGTTACAAATCTAGGCCTCCTAAAGTTCCTGGGTGAACCTGGAGACCCTAGGAGGACATTTGCAGCCATCAGTCATGCCTGGGAAGGGCGTTCTGGGCAGCCGATGACCGGAATGAGCTGTCTGTTTGGGAGCTAGAGAAGAATGATTAGATACGAGGCAGGAAAGCACAGGCTTAGAAGGAAATAAAACTTGTATATGGTCAGCAGCTACAGGTTAGAACTCTGCCAGGGAGTAGCAGAGGAAAGCACTGAGTATCAATGACAGTCACATAGGCTCTTTCCTCTTTACTCATAGACAGATTCTTGCTGTTTCCGGACATGCCATATGAACTACAGCATCTATAGCTTCCTTTAGGATTGTCTTCTCTTCATCAGGACTCTTTTTCTAAACTCATAGGGATTAAAAAGGAAAGGAGAATATGGGAGATACCAGGCCGGAAGAATGCAAACCCGTCTGGGAGGGATGCCCCATAGACACCTAGGTTATCTGAAAGGACGTAAATTAGCGGAGGGTCCTCAAGGTCTTTGAGCCAATCATTTCCAGGCTCCTCCCTCTCCCCCATGAAACTGGCAAAATGACTTTATGATTTTGCTTCCTGCAAGCCAGTGTTTAGCTGTCAGTGTGTCCTTTCCTTCAAATACCTTCTGGGAGGAGGCGATCAAGGAGCTGGCTGAGAGACAGGATTAATTGGACCCATTGGAGATGTGGCTTTTGTAGGGAGCCTCTGCTGTATTTTTAGGTACCTGATCCTCACAGAAATAGTGTGTCCCCAAGGAAATCCTTCCTGAGGCCAAGAAGTACACACAGTAAATTGTAAGATGTAGGAAAAGCAGAGAAATCTAGAAAATAGATCAGTCACTCTCACCAGCCACTGTGTGGACAGACTAACCAAGGAAAATAGCAAGTTCTGACTGGATAAGTCAGAGCAGATGGAAGGAAGGCGAAATGATGCATGGCGATGAGAAATCTGTCAAGACAGTGACTCGGCAGGTCTGGCAGGACAATATTGTTTTAGTCTGATGGCACAGTATGTCTCAAAGCACTCTAGCTGTATTTTAAACTGAAAAATATTCAATGCATGCCCAGCCAGGCAAACACATTGGGAAGGTGGGAATTCTGTCTAAGAAAAGAACTGGCGACTGTCAAACCTGGCATTCCAAAATGCTTACTTCCCTTCCCCTGATATCTGGGGAGGGAAGGATCCATGGAATCTTCCTGACTGTCCAGGGTGGGGAGAACTTGCATGACCCTCCTGAAGTGGTAAAAGATGTTGGACGCAGTGGTCTGCAAACAGGAGGAGGGGAGCCTGCGGCTGGTCCACAGCTAGGCACCCCTGGAAACTGGCTCACGGGTCTTTTTTTTGTCTGCTCTGTAGTTTGCTGACTTTGGTTCTACCAAGAAACGATGGGTTTGGGGAACTCCTGCCAACAAGTTAAGCAGCCAAGTCAAAGAATTTAGCTTCTGCTCACTGCAGCCACCACAGAGCTGTGTGTTCCACAGCAGGGTCCCCAGGACATTTCCTGCCTCCCATGCTCCAGCTGGAAAATAGCCGCCACAGATTATTCTTCTGTACATGAATTCAGGCTTTAAAACCCCGGATGCTACTGCTGTCAGCCACTCCTAAGGACCCAATTTGAGATTGAAGGGAGCCACATTAACCACTTTTTAATTTGCATAAGCATACATTAGATTGGCATAGTGAAGAATAAAATTAAGTGGCTTGGTGACTTGCCTGTGGTCGCACTGTCCAGAGATCTGTCCTAAAGAGATCTCAGGTGTCCCAGGTCACAGTTGATGAGCCTTTGACCACACCTTGGTGTCACAGCTCCTGGACTACCTAGCTTCACAGTCTTCCAGAATTTCTAAAGCCATTTAAAGCAAAAGGTCACAGTGTGCTCTGAGTGATACCACTTTCCAGCCAGGAAAACTGGAAAGGGGGAGAAAGTAATCTATATCGAGAACTTTTCAAAAGTTATACTTAACTCTTAGGTTTTTAAAAAATCATGGTAAAGTACACCAAACATAAAATTTACCATTTTAACTACTTTCAGTGGCACAAGTTCAGTGGCAGTAAGTACATTCACATGTGCAGCTCTCACCTCCTCCACCCACACAGCCTTGTCCCCTTCCCACACCAAACTTTGTACCCAGTGAACATGAACTTCCCACCTTCTGCCCGAGGCCCTGGCACTCACAGGTTTACTCTCTGTCTCTACGAATCTGACTGTTCTCATAGAGGCAGAATCATGTAATATTTGTCTTTTTGAGCCTGGTTTACTTCACTTAACCTAACATCCTCAAGACTTATCCATGCCATACCACACATGAGTGTTTCCTTCCTTTTTAAGGCTGAATAATAGTCCCACTGTATGTAAATACCACATTTCCATTGTGTCCATTCATCCATCAAGGAACCCGTGGGATGTTGGCACTTTTTGGCTATTATGAGTAATTCCACTGTGACCAGAGGTGTCCAAGCATCTGCTCCAGTCCTTTCTTCCAGGACTCTCAGGCGGAGTCACTCCCTCATAGGGCAGCTCTATTTTCGGTATGTAGAGGAACCGGCATGCTGGTTGCCACAGAGGCTGCGCCATTTTACATTCCCAGCACCTGTGTGCCAGGTTCTGGTTTCTCCACGTCCTGGGCAACACTTGGGCTTTTCTGTCTGCTGTTTTAAATAGTAACCATCCTAATGTATGTGAAGTGTAAAAATGAGATTTTAAGTAGACTTCTGAAAGAGGTCACGGATGCCATAAGGCTCGCAATCCTTTATTTGAGATCCTTGAGACCATATGTGTTTCCAGAATTCAGAATTTTTTAGATTTTAGAAGATGACCACAGTGAATAGGCTGTATATTATGTAATATTCCTAGTGGAGTTTGGACCTACAATCCACAAACACATTAATATTTCTGTAGCAAAATATATTAATATTGCAGTAAGTGGGATAAATAAGGGCTATCATTAGCCTCATTTCAGATTTGATGAAGTTTTGCTAACAGGTGGATTGTAAAAAAAAAAAAAAAAAAAAAAAAAAAAAACTGCTTATTTGCATTATATCTTCTGAAATTAGGAAGAATCTTAAACCTGCTGAAGATGAATGAATATGTAACTTAGACCAAGAAATCGACCAACAAACAGGGTTGAAACTGCTTCCACCTCACTCTGCTGATTGTGCTCAGGTGCATTTCAGGCACCTGAAAACAAACCTAAACCAACACCTAGGCACAAGAGCCTCAGTCCCCACTTGGACTCATGTCAACCCCACTGGGCACCTTCTAGAGCCTCCCATCTCAGACTTGTACCTCCCAAATCTTGAAGGGGTGTGTCTCTTTCCCTCCAAATGCAGCTCTTTTTAACAGAACAACTGCCAGCATAGGAGAAAGAAATCAGAAAAATCACCCCCTTCCAAATAGCCTCAAAAAATAAATAAATAAAACACCTTGGAATTAATCTAACCAAGGAGTGAAAGATCTGTACTATGAAAACTATAGAACACTGAAAAAAGAAATCGAAGAGGACCTCAGAAATGGGAAGACCTTCCATGTTCCTGGATAGGTAGAATGAATACAGCCAAATGACCATACTACCCAAAGTAATATAAACATTCACTGTACTTCCTATCAAAATGCCAATGATTGTCTTCACAGAACTATAAAAAATAGTTTTAAAATTCGAATGGTAGAAATAAGAGACCCAGAATGACCAAAGCAATTCTGCGCAAGAAAAGTGATGCAGGGGACATCACAATACCTGACTTGGAATTATACTACAGAGCAGCAGTAACAAAAACAGCATGGTATTGACATCAAAACAGATGTGAAGACCAATGGAACAGAATAGATGACACAGTGACAAACTCACTTACTTTCAGCCATCTGATACTTGACAAAGTTGCCAAAAATATATTTTGAAGAAAAGACAGCCTTATTAATAAATGATGCTGGGAAAACTGGATAACTATACTTAAAAAAATGAAATTAGATCCTATCTCTCACCCTGCACAAAATTCAAACCAAAATGGATCCAAGACAGGAATTAGACCAGAAATCTTGCAATTGCAGAAAAAAAATATGGTCTATACTCCATGATATAGATACAGGTACTGACTTCTTCAACAAGACCCCTAAAGCTCAAGAAATAAAATCAAGAATCAACAAGTGGGATATCATCAAACTAAAAACCTTCTGCACAGCAAAGGAAATGATTAAGAGTGTGAAGAGAGAGCCTACAGAACTGGAGAAAATCTTTGCCAGCTACACCTCTGATAGAGGACTAATATCCAGAATATATAAAGAACTCAAAAAACTCAATGCCAAGAAAAAAAAAAAAACCCAAATAGTCCAATCAATAAATAGGCAAAAGAACTAAATAGAAACTTCTCAAAAAAAGAAACACAAATGGCCACAAAATATAAGAAAAAATATTCAGCATCTCTAGCACTTAGGGAATGCAAATCAAAACTACACTAAGATTATATCTCACTCCAGACAGAATGACAATGATCAAGAACATGACTAATAGTAAATGCTGGCTAGGATGTGGGGGAAAAGATAACACTGTGCATTGTTGGTGGGGTTGCACATTAGTGCAATCATTCTGGAAAAGCAGCATGGAGATTCCTCAAAAAACTCAGAATGAAACCACCATAAGACCCAGCTATCCCACTCCTCAGTATTTATCCAAAATAACTAAAACAACATACTACAGTGATACAGCCATGACAATGTTTATAACAGCACAGCTCACCATAGTCAAATTGTGGAATCAACCCAGATGCCTGTCAATAGATGAGTGGATTAAGAATGTGTGGTCTACATGCACCATGGAGTTTTTCTCAGCCATAAAAAGGAATGAAATAATGGCATTTGCTGGTAAATGGATGGAAAGGAAGAAAATCATGCTAAGCAAAATGAGCCAAACTCAGATCGAATGTTTTCTCTCATATGTGGAAGCTAGGACAAAATAAGGGAAAGAGGAAATGGGGGAGGGGATAGGATATCATAAAGATACAGGAAAGATCAGTGGAGTACATATAGGTGAACAAGAGAGGCAGGAAGGGAAGGGGAAAGATAAATGGAAGGGATTTAACAAAATCATGCTATATTCCTATATAATGATACCAAAGGAAACTTCACCTTTTTGTATATGTAGAAGAAAGGAAGTTCAGTAGAGCAGAGGAGAGAGAAGAGTGAGAGGGAGGAGGGGAGGAAAAGGAGGAGAATGGAGCTTGAAATCATGTATGATTTTGTCTAAATGAACCCAGTTTGTGTGATTATATGTTGTAATAAAAAAAAAAAAAAAAGGCAGAACAACTGCAGCATGAATATGCTGATGAGAGGTGCTGACTGCTGACGAGTCGATATGCCTGTCCTCCCGCGCCCACCTTCATATGTCAACAGGTCTTTCTGGAAGCACTGGCTCAACCATAAGGAGTTGTTGTCAGTGATGATAATGGCAGGTGGAGTGAGTGACCAGTGGAAAACTTCTGCAGGAACTAGTGTGCCTAATGTCTCTCAGGTGACAGAAGCTGTCAACTCTGCCATTGAGGGTCCTGGCACAGAGCCTGCAGCCACCTGCAAGATTGAAATATGTCAGTCCCCATGTTAAGTTCTTACAGGACTCTTCCTAATCAGCTATCGTATTTGGATGTGATCAGAGAATCCTACTTAAACAATATGAAATTAAGTGTGAAGAAAAGTAATTCTGCAAAATTGTCAAAGAGTGAGTTTCTAGCCATGCTCTTGTAAACAGAAGCCAATCAAAATGAGGAGACTGTGCTTGGCTGTTCTTGGATGCCACCCATTTGCCACATGGTAGCATGAAGCATTAGCAGATGATGCCCCTTTTCAAGTTTCTGCAATTTTTTGTTTCTGGGTTCTCCCCGTCCCAAGGAAACATGCATCCAGCCTTGGAGCCTGGGCTATTCGTACCAAGATTCCCCTTCTATGTCTCCCAGAGATGCCACCGTACAAGAAATACGATGCTGTCATATCAAAGAGCTGAGCAGTAGCTAATCAGAGGAAGAAGCTTGGGGGCTCAATGATGGGTCTACTCCTGCAAGATACGAACTTTATACAAAGAAACCATACCTGGGGGCAGCAGATGAATGAGCTCATGAGACTCCGGTGCTGAGCTGGGCTTTCATATACCCTTGCAGCTGCACAATGGACATCCACGGATTCCAGTTAGCCCAGGGACCTACCTCTGGTGTGACAAAATGGCCATTTTCATTTTCAGCTACTTTAGGTTAAAGTTTTGCATTGTCTTTAAAGTCACCTTTGAAGACACCAAATGGAGAAAAGGTCCTGGAGGGCCCGGTGCATTGTTACTTGTTTTTATGGTGAGTGATTGCGCATCAGTAGGCACAGTTAGAGACTAGGTTTCCCTGGCAGTCTCTTATTGTTCCTGGATGTTCAGACTCCCAGGGGCAGAATTCCCATGCAAGGGATTGCAGTGAGCTGCTGATAAATGAGGCTTGGCTTGCCGAGCTGTGCACACAGCATCTGAGAGACAAAACCTGCCTCTAACTCAACCGAGGTACAGCTGCCGGAACCAGGGTCAGAATGTAGAGGAGTAACACATCAGCCATCACCTTACAACTCTCCCAAATCTTGTATCCACAGTGGATGGTCTGCACTTGCCACTATTATTCCAAGGGTCTTTGATAAAGAGGTAGAATTCCTGGAGCCTGGCACATATAATTGCATGTCAATAATAATTGATCCAATGTCACACACTAGAAGTTATACCAGGAGGACAATCTCAGAATCCAACAAGATTTTTTTTATACCAGATATATTAAAAGTCACAACAGAAGTTATGCTTTATTGCAAAAAATAAAGAGTTATGGGTCCATGGCTTTTTAAAATTTCTATTAGGGCATTTTTTTTTAGGGCAATAATAGTTGAAACTTCATAGAAAAGAATTTACAGTGCATTCTGTGTGTTTTACTATTCATTATTTAGTGAACATTGTAAAATCAATTTTGTTCAAGATATGGATGAAAATATAGAGCTTTCTCAGGTCACCTCTGATTTAAAATGGATAAAGCAATTCATACACAAGTATGTCATGCACAAGATTCAATACCTGAAAAATGGCTTAAGTATCAAAGTTTCTCTTTCAAAGGCTGAAGGACAGAGCCACCAGGGGTTGTTATATTGTTGTGTCTATTTTTGTATATTTTGAAATCTTCTAAAATGAAAACATTATCAAAAAGAAAGGAAAAGGATGCCCCTTTTGGTGACAGGTACCCTGCAGGTGCATGGCTTTGTGACCTAGAACTGAGGCTGGATTTCAGCACTGACTCATTCCCTCAGCTCAGAGAGGTGACTATACAATGCACAGAATGCCCAATTGAACTTTGCAACTCTACAGAATGGTGAGAAGATTCCTGAAAGCTGAAAATGTCTTAAGAGAAAGTAAGGATCAGTCTGGGTCTTTAAGGGTATTTGGGACTTAAATGGGAAAGTGAATCACAGACCAAAACAACAACCAATCAACCAACCAACAAACCCCGTGGAACAGTGTTTGCTTGGGAAAAAAAAAAAAAAAAGGTGCCTTGTTCTTTGCTCTCATACCACAGTCAACACAGACTTCTGACATCAGATGTGTGGGAATTTCTCCCCAAATCAAATGAGCAATTGATTCTGCAGCAGATACTCAAGGATTGAACCCAGGGGTGCTTAACCACTGAGTCACATCCCCAGCCCTTTTTATTTTTTTATTTTGAGGAAGGGTCTTACTGAGCTGCTGAGGGCCTTGCTAAATTGCTGAGGCTGACTTTGAACTTGCGATCCTCCTGCCTCAACCTCCCAAACCTCTGGGATTACAGGCATGCACCACTGTGCCTGGTCCCAATTCAGTTCTGACATTACTGCTGAGGGCTCAGTCCCCAAGACTGCTCCCAAGATTGCTTGTGGTGCCAGTCACAAGTCCCAGATTGTTTACCCATGCTTCTGACAGACTGGCTATAAATCGGGTTCCCACAACCCTGCCTCGGTTTTGATCAATTTTGACATATAAGGGAGGGGCATGCAGCATCCATGCCCTCTCAGGGCATGTTGCCATCCAGGAACTGCCCTGTCTTCTGCTATCCAGATGCTCTCTGAAGCCTGTCCCTTTAGGTTTTTCTGGAACCTTCATTGCATGGACATGGTTGCTAACAGCCTGATGGGGAAACCCAGCAAGGCCTGTCTACCTCAGCATTTCTCTTGCCCTCTCTGTGCAGCATTCCTCCCTCCAGAGGATGGGGCACAACCCTCCTGGAGTTAGGGGGCTCTATAGGATAAGATAGGTTGAAGGAGTTCTTTACCACCAGTTCCAAGGAAAATGTGAAATGGAGGGAAGATTAGAGCTTCTATAATCTTCCTTGGAGAAGAGAAATTCTAATTTCCATGGTCTGTGGGGAAAGAGTCCTGAGTAGGGAAACAGGAATGAAGACCAAATATATAGTTCACCATATTATAGACGAGCTAGCAAAAATGGACTCGAGGAGTAGATTCTGTAAGACGAGAGGATCCTTTGGAGGGGGTATCACAGCATAAGAAAGCAGGACTGGGCAGAGATGACTGAGATGACTGAGCTATAAAGTGTGAATTGTAGTTTATGATCTGCCAGATGAAACGCAGCAATGGTTGGGCACATGGGCTTTTGGCCTAGACTGCATTTAAATCATGGCTTTGCCATCGATTAGGCTGCACATGTGCTTATCTTCCCTAAGCCTCAGTTTTCTGTTTCATAAAAGGGGATGAAATGATACTGATCTCCTAGGTGGGCTGCTGGACTGGATTTAAAACTGCCTGGAAAGTGCAGGGCACACGGCCTGACATTTCATAGGTGCTCACTGGGCATCAGCCACTGTCCTCAGAGGTTTTTAAACAGAACAGAGGACAAAAGTGATATTTTAGGAAGATGAATCAGACAGCATGTGCAGGGTGTACCAGAAAGAAAGAAAGGGGCAAGGAAGTCAGTCTGAAGCAGCTGTAGCCATCTACACTCAAAAAAGGACACAGGAAATAGCAACAAAGAAGCAGGTAGGAGAAGCTTCCTGAGACAAGAGGAAGAGGACTGGACAATTGGCAGGTGAGCGTGAGGAGGTAGAGAGGGCTGTGAGCAGATCTCTAGCCTCTGCTGTGTAAATGCGCCTCCACAGCTTTAGGCAGCTGATGCTGAAGGACTGACAACTTAGACATCCTATTACAAGTTAAAGAAATACTGAACTCAGAACTGTTAGATATTACCCTTTTGTTTTACCAGACATTGGAAAATCCCCCAAATTAGACCCAAAATTTTATTACAAAATAAAAACCATAATAGACACCTCCAACATGCCAGCAACCACTGGTTAATCCAATAATGCCTACTCCCCTAATTTTTTTAATATCCAGAAGGTTCTTCAGATTAAAATCTAAGAGTCCCTTCTTTGGGATAAAGCCTCCTCCTACAAGAGAACTCTCCCAGATCATGTGTCATGTGTAAATCTAGTTCTAACAACAAAAGTTAACAACTAAGGAAGCTATCAAGTCCTTGACTGATCTAAGCAACTTTTTTTGTATGGAGAGAAAAAGACTTTGTTAATTTTAAGAAATGATGTCTCTAAGTTCCCCAATTTAGTACTTATTTGTAGGCAAACCTACCTAAGAATTCACTGCCACTTAAAAAACCACCATATGACCCAGCTATACCACTCTTAGGTATTTATCCTAAAGAATTAAAGTCATCATACTACAGTGATACATGCACAGCATGTTTATAGCAGCACACTTCACAAAGTCAAACTGTGGAAGCAGCCTAGGTGTCCATCAGCAGATGAATGGATAAAGAAAATGTGGCATATATACACAATGGAGTTTTATTCAGTCATAAAGAAAAAAAAATTATGTCATTTGCAGGAAAACAGATGGAACTAGAGACCACCATGTTAAGCAAAATAGTCAGACTCAGAAGGTCAAGGGTCATATGTTTCCTCTCATTTGCAGAAGCTGAAAGGAAAAAGGAAAAGGAAGGTGGGGGAAGATCTCATGAAAATCAAACAGAGGTCAACAGAGGGAAAGGACCAAGTGGTGGGAGGTAGGGTGGCAGGGGAGAGTGCTGGGGAGTGATATTGGTCAAATTATATAATTATATTGTGTGCATGAACAGATATGTAACAACAAATCTTATCAATATATACAACTATAATGCATCAAGAAAAAAATGTGGGGAAAACAAAAAACAAGTCGGAAGTCATTTTAGCTACATCTCCCTCTGTAAAAATTTATTTTTGCTGTTGGGCAAAATTTTTCCAGGAACTAAGTCCAGTGCCAAGTGGTTTGGCTCCCTGTTCAAGACAGTGTGGCAGAGTCCGGATCTGAGTCCTGCTACCTCACCCCAATTTGTTTCTCCCTCTGCCTTGCAGATACTTGCCTGAGATCATGAATGATGGACTGACCAACCAGATCAACAACCCCGAGGTGGATGTGGACATCACACGGCCTGACACCTTCATCAGACAGCAGATCATGGCTCTCCGTGTGATGACCAACAAATTGAAGAATGCCTACAATGGCAATGATGTCAACTTCCAGGATACCAGTAAGAAAATCTTTACCAGTACAGTCACTTCCAGAGTGACAAATGGCCATAGCAGATGACACATAGTTTTTCTTTAAGAGCAACGTGCACGTGTTATGATGTCTCATTTTTCCCCTCAAACTGTTGGGTCCACAAAACTTAGGGTAATACTAAAATCACAACTGATCTTAACAAATAGTTTCAGTAGTTACATGTAACCACACCAAAGTGAAAATTGAGTTTCATCTACCAGTTGATCCATTAGTGATAAAATAGCAAACTAATATTCTTACTTTTGCCTTTCTACATCTGCATTTATAGCTGCCCCAAACTCACCACTTGTAAACTGGTGTCGTGAACACAGTGCAGATGGTCCTGACATATGACAGTTCTACTTATGATTCTTTGAGTTTACCATGGTGCAAGAGCCATACACATTCAATAGAAACTGTCCTTCAAATTTTGAATTTGGATCTTTTTCCAGATTAGCAATACACAGTATGACGTCCTTACCATTCGGGCAGAGACAGTAAGCTGCAACTCCCAGTCCGCCAGGAGATTATGAAAGGAAACAGCTGATCCTGTAGAGTGATGTGCTGTTCAGCTGAGATGTCAGGCAGGTTTGGTGTGCTCAGTGCATTTCTGACTTAACACTATTTTCGGCTTAAGAATTTGTTTATGGGGATGTGACTTCATCCTAAGTCGAGCAGCAGCTGGACCTCTTGAGTCTTAGGGTTCTTCTTCTATAGAATGGAAGCATTCCTGCCTAAGGAGCTGTTGGGACCCTCCCTCAAGGTGACTTATAAGGAGCTAAGACAGTGCCTGGTGGGTAGTGAGGGAATTCAACTGAATTAATTTCCTCTTTCAGGTTGTGCACGCATGCACAAACCACAGATGCTTATATCTGAAATATTGAGAGAAATCAGAAAATTCTGGTGCGATATTGTATGTTACTATTTTATTAAGGATCATGAAAGCATGAGAAGTGATTTGAAGGACTAGCAAGCGAGCATGGACATGAAACGAACCATATTTGTGTTTGTCTAAGTGGTTTCAAAAGGCATGACTACAAAGACAGATATTTTCTTTTGCTTTTTTGTTTTTTTTGTTGTGTTGGTTTCCTCTTAAGTGTGAATCCTTATGAAGAGAGTTCCTGGGAAAAGAATTCTGGAGCTAAGATATGAAGTTGCCAGTGATTCTGTAATTTGGTCACGGAAGCAAAAGACAATGCCCGTGTGCTTGAATTAATGAGACAGAAAGAAGCAAGTTACAGAGAGAAGACATTAAGTCACCTAAGTCTTTGCCACCATCCTACCTACCCATCCCCTGAAGAACATTCTTAGTGCATTATTCCATTTTAAAGAACTCAAAAATTAATTTTCTAAGCACAGGATAATTACCATCTGATGGACATCACTGCTATAGAAGTTTTTAGAATCATCCCCTTATCCTCTCTCTTCTTAACCAAACCTTCCCCATCCTTTTCAGAACATTAGACCCAGTTTTAGCCTTTGTTGCTTCTGCCTTGCTCATTACTTAGCCTCATTTTTCTCATTTTATCCATTCTATCTCCTCCAGGTAATAAAATGCTTTCTTACCTGCAGAGTAACTATTGGAATGAATAATTCAAGATTCATAAGAATTAGTCAATGTTGACCTTATTGCTTCTCTCTACTTTCTGACCTAAAGAGGTCACGTACGTGTCAATCTGCAAAGCTCAGGGAATGTCCAGGTGGCAGAGACCTTGCTCCATCTCCTCGCAAAAGAAAATAAAAACCAACAGCAGTTAAGAGTATCCCTTGGCTCTAACCCAAGCACCAAATTTGATCCTCTCTTTTAGAATAGTGCCTGTAATATAAAACCTTTCCGCATCTCACAGCCATAATCATCCACATTTCTTGTGACATTTTTTAAGTTGCCCACCCCTCGCCCTAATACCACATTCATGATTCCTTTTCAGAAAGAGATGGAGCCATTATTTTTCCCAACTGGAACCTCTTGTCATTATTTGCTTCTCACATTTTTAATATTCCAAGTCACTCTAATAATATCTTCGTAAAGGTTATATTACTTCTTGTTCATGATACCTACATTCAGAACAAGTCCCTTAGCAATTCTAATGTCTCTGAATTTAATTAATGGATATCTTCCCCCTTGTAAAGGCCATTAAAGATAAAGCAGAGAAAATGTTATGAACATAGTATAGTGTATTCAAGAGATCTTATCTGATATTTAGACGTCCCATTTGAAAAATAATAACATACTGCTGAGTTGTGTCTTTCTCACTCACAGGGACATTAGAAGAGTTCCTCTACTACCATGGCTTCGCTTAAGTAGCATCAGCAGCCAAGATGGCGCCAGTCTCGGCTCAAGGCACATTTCATGTCAACAGGGAGGAACTTAGATCACTGAGTCAGAAGGGGAAGAGTAAAGTCGTTACAGTAAAGCTTACAGTTTTCTAAATCCTTCCAAGGATGTTTTCTCACTTATTCCTCATGATGATTCTGTAAAATAGCTATTATTGATTTTATTTTTGCAGGTGAAAAACATAGCCTCAGCATGGTTATTCAGCTCATCCTACTTTGTTTAAATTTAGTAATGGCAGCCTCGATTTTGCTGTAGGAACCATAGTTTTTCCACCAGGCATCCCTGAGAGTGGTGGGCTCAACGCCCTGTTGAATTGCACAGTTGTCTTCACACACACACTCTTCAAGTCGTGCGCTGTCACCCCTGTGTGTTAAGATAAAGAAACTGAGTCAACTGCTTGAGGCACATTTCCCCATTCAACAAGTATTTACCAAGCATCTGCTTTATGCCAGGAACCATTAATAGCCATGGAAATTCAGGAGTGAACGGCATGTACAAAGTTTCATTACTCCTACGTTCTATATGTCCTCATGAGGAGATCAGCAGTAAACAACTAAACAGGCAAATAAATAATACAATCTCTGATAGTGATAGGTACTGTCACAAAGCTGACGTAGTAGTGGAAGATTGGTTTCAGGTCCCCCTTTAGACACCAAAATCCACAGATGCTCATGTCTCCTATATAAAATGACTTAGTATTTGCATATAACCTACACACATCCTCCTAAATGCTTTCAGTCACCTCTAGATTACCTCTAACACCTAATACAATGTAAGTTCTGTGTAAATGGTTGTTACACTGTATTGTTTAGGGAATCATGACAAGGTACATGATCAACGCAAACACAACCATCATAGGACTAACTACATCGTACCCAGTACCGGGAGAGACTGAGGGTCTGAAATCCAGCAGGGGATCCTGGCACACCACTCCATTTATGTGGACTCAACTCCATGTGCAGCAAATTCAAGTTTTGCTTTCTTAATTAAATGTGTAAACAAAGGAAATGTATTTCTCACAGTTCTAGAGGCTGGGAAGTCCCAGGTCCAAGGGCCAGCAGGTTTGCAGTCCAGGGCAAGTCCTATCTTTGCTTCTCAGGTGGCACCTTGTTACCGTGCCCTCCAGAGGGAATGAACTCTAGCCACACATGGCAGGAGGGCAAAAGGGAGGCAGGCAACTCCCTTGTACCTCCATCATTAATCACCTCCAAGTTTTACTGTTCAGAACTTTCTGGAATTATTCTTGATCCACAGTTGGTTGATTATATAGAGGCAGAACCCTCAGATGCAGAGGGCTGACTGTGACCAATGGAACCTGGTCTGGGGCCAGATCTGAGAGACAGGGTTTATCACGAAGAAGGCACCAAGCAGCGAGGCCTGGGAATAGAGTGGGTCAAGAAGCCTGGAGAGCAGAGGAGGGAGACACCACCCTGGGGCCACAAGCTGTGTGGGCTCCGGAGCTCTGGTTTCAAGCAGGGAACGCCAGACTTTCTCCGTAAAGGACCAGTTAGTAGATATGTGTTATGGCTTTGAGGGCCATCAGTCCCTGTCACAGCCACTCGACTTTGCCCTGTGACAGTGCAGCTGGAGATAACGGGGATGTGAACAGGTGGGGCTGCCTTCCCATCAGACTTCGTAAATGGATGCTGAAGTCTGAATTTCATGTGGTCTTCTTACACGTCACAAAACATTACTCTTGACTTTTTTTTCCCAAGCACTTAAAATTATAAAAACTGTTCTTAGGTTGTAGGCCATAGAGAAACAGGCAACAGGTCGGAGCTGGTCAAGCCCTAGTGCAGAGGGAGGCTCTGGGTAAGAAAGGGCCCATCCTTGCCCTCGGGAGGAGAGCACGGATGGGGAAAAGAAGCTGAAGTAATCCTAAGATCTCCATTCCCAGCTCTTTGCTGTCGCTCCTCCAGTTTCCTACTCACAGGGCTTGTTTTCCTTCTCTGTGCTTTCCTTTAAAATGCTTGGGAGGCTGAGGAAGGAGGACTGCAAGTTCAAAGCCAGCCTCAGCAACTTATCAAGGCACTAAGCAACTCAGTGAGACCCTGTCTCTGAAAAAGTGTATGGAAGGGCTGGGGATGTGACGGAGTGCTAAGTGCCCCTGGGTTCAGTCCCCAGTACCAAAAACAAAACAAAACAAAAAATCCTTTACAAAATTCCTTTAAAGGCATAGTATCTGCTGAGAACAATAGCTCTGGTGTAAGAAAAGAGCACAGAGTGAGTGAAATTTCTTAGTATGATTTAAATACTGGCCAGAGGAAGATATGTCTTTCTGATGCCAAACCTGGTAGGGAAGACTTATAACTCTGGATATCAATTAATGTTGTGTTTCAGCACCCATTTCTATGCAGTCCACCTGTCCATCACAAAGCTGCCCATACACCTGCACCCCGGGGACCCCACCGATGGGAGAGTTCCTGCCCCGCCATGCCGGATCTGTTGTGCTCTCTGCCTCCCTTTCTTCTGGCGTGTGGCCTAACTTTCTTTTTCAATCTTTCCACACCAGGTGATGAATCCAGCGGCTCAGGGAGTGGCAGTGGGTGCATGGATGATGTGTGTCCCACCGAGTTTGAGTTTGTCACCACGGAGGCCCCTGCAGTTGACCCTGACAGGAGAGAAGAGGACTCTTCTGCAGCCCAGCTTGGCCACTCCCTGCTCTCATGGTCACTGGTCTGCATGGTCTTGGCACTGCAGAGACTGTGCAGATAATCCTGGGTTTTGGTCAGATGAAACTGCATTTTAGCTAACTGAGTGGCCAACTCCCCTCTTTTCTTACACTCTTGGACAATGGACCATGCCACAAAAACTTACCGTTTTCTATGAGAAGAGAGCAGTACTGAGATCTGCCTCCCTTTTTTGTTTTCCCAAAGAGTACCGGGTGCCAGATGAACTGCTTCCTCTTTTCAGCTATCTGTGGGGACTTTGTTTATTCCAGAGAGAATTCTTACTCAAATCTTTCGTACCAGGAGATTTTCTTACCTTCATTTGCTTTTATGCTGCAGAAGTAAAGGAATCTCACGTTGTGAGTTTTTTTCCCCATTTAAAAAATTAAAAGGTAGGAAGAAAATAATTTTCCTTTTCTAAAATCAGGCCAAACCCCAAGACAACTGCATTTTCAACAAAGAAGCAATGAGAGAACAAAATAAAGGAACTGTAATGCTATAGGTTCTGCATTGACAGTCAACTCCTAAGCTTTTCTGTAACAATTCAGGTTTACAAAATGCTTATGGGGAGAAAGCTTGAAATCTTTAAAAATGTAGTAAAAACACACTGTTGTCTTGGAGGTGCCGTCTTGCACTCTAACCACAAATGCCAAATTGATTTGGAGGTACTGATATTAAATTTAGAATTCCATCTTTAATATGAGAACAAAACTTACTCCAACTCAGCACCTCTCTCTCAACCTGCCCAACTTCAACTTCAGTAACAGCAACATTTTTCTTAACCATCTCAATGTCTGTCCATTGTATCCAATTGGCACAGATTTTTCCTTCATCTTCAGTTACAAGTGTACACCCCCATCAAATCATCCCCCCTCCAACGTCTCAAGTGAAAATCATCTTCGGTGATACAATCTCTGCTTTTGCCACAGGTTTGACATGAATTTAGATGTTTCCGCCCTGTGTTCATTACCGTCCTGAAATAAGATTTTGTTTTTTGTTTGTTTGTTTGTTTTACTGAATTGATAAACAGTTAGATCCATAGATAAGTTTTCATTTTTGACTATTTGCTTTGTGTCAATTGGTTTCTGCATCACAAGGGCATTCTCTTACAAAATAACTCACAACAACAAAAAATTTCCAGACAAAAAAGAAACTATATATATAGTATTGACATGGAGATTTCTTTCACTTTTTTAGTCTTAGTATGATCATCTATTTTTATATCTATATATATATAAATCACAGATTTTAACTTCTTAATTCCAAGCTCAGGGTTGACACACCTTTGTAAAAAAAAAAAAAAATGTTTTGTCAACCAGCTCTTCTTGTTTTGTGCTGCTCAGAGAAGGGATCCCTCAATGACCTGTGAGCACCAAGAATCAAGAAAGAGAACTTTTTACGTATCTAACTGTCCATCTATTAAAAGTTTGCCAGGGCACATCCTTTCCGTGTGAGCCTGCTTTGTCCCCAGTGCTCCAGACTGTGCTGAGCTCCTGGGACAAGCCATGGGTGTGCAGACGTTACTGGTAAGGGAAACCGTGTGTGTAAAGAATGTTATTCACAAAAAAACACATTGCTTTCATGTGCAACACCTTCGGCCTAGGATTCCTGCTTGGCACTTGGATGAATGACCTAAGCTCAAGAGTTTAGAGTCACAGGTTGCCCTGTTTGCCAAGTATGCCAAAGTCAGGCCCCATGTTCCCCCTGGCAGAGAGAAGCAAAACAAACCAAACCGGGGCTTTATGAAGACTGTTGGCTGTCCATGTGTTTCTTGGTTTTTACGATGCATCTGGAATAGGGAAAAGTAATATGTCAAGATCCCATAGTATGCCAGTTGCATTTTAACTAACTCATTGACAGTATTGACACGTAAACAGTATTTTTTGATCTCTGTTCTCATCAAACTTAAAATTAGTTATTGATTTAGTCATCACATTTAAGTAGAACACATGCGGCACAAGAGTATTAAGTATATTTGAGCACTTTTGCAAAACACAAAGTATTTACAAGCTTCTGTTGCCACTATATGCCTAACAAAATATGAAATGTAGGAATCTGAGAGACTTTGTGGCATCTTTCCTTTAAATCTTGGTGAAATTAACACTAAATCTAATTCAGCATTACACACTTCTGGAAAGCCATCCATTTCACGGCCAACCTTCAGCTCCCTGTCACCAGTTACACATACCACATCTCTGGGAAGGACCAATTGTGTATTTACTCATTTCATTGTGTGTTCAGAAATCGGAACTGGTTTTCTCCAATAATAAAGGTGCAATACAAAATTCAATCAACCTTGATTTTTCCAGAATATTTGAGTAATAACTTGTTTTTATGGCTTTAAACTCCAAGTCTTTCTTTTCAAAATATTTCTGCATTAGCTTCTATGAAATAGATCAGGATGTCTTGTTTTTCCCTGTGCTTTCTCGCCCAACCAGTTTTGTGCATGTGTTTGAATACACATTATATGAATGAATGTGAACCTATGTTCTATACGCACTAAACACACAGATAATATATAAATGCCTGCTTCATTTGTTTCAACATCTTCATTATCAATGTTATTCCTATTGATGAGATATAGTGATGCTTATGAGCCAGGCAGAGAACTGAAATGACTCTCAGTTAATGATGTCACAGTTTAAGTCACCGTGCATGGATGTGGGTAAAATATTACGGAACTGCACTTCCTGGTTTTGATCATCGTGCTACTATGTCATGTGCTTTTCAGACTCATTGAACCTGAGAATTTTCTTCAGTCCCTAAGGGATCTAGCTTAATCTAGGTATCCCTTTCCAGTAAGCATTTTGGAATCCCCCTCCCAAATGAATTTTTCTTGTTTCAGCGCAGTGATAGGGGATGCGATGATGCTCCATTATCTTTCATGGCCTGCCTTCTTTTGTTCTGACATCCCCTCAATCCTGTAATCACATCATAACTTCTGTTATGAGTAGAGAGGAATGGGCTCGCTGTAATCGGACACTAGAAATTGGTGGGTGATGCTCATAACTGCAAACACTTAGCTTATCGAAGTGCCTCTATTTACATGTTCTTTAGTTATAATATGTATTTTTCTAACAGAAATACACGTCTGTAATTGATGTATATTATACTTTATATGTTACAACAAAAGCTAAACGGAGGCTAAAGTCTTTAGCAGAGAAGAATGAATTGCAAATTTGCCATCAAGAGCTCTGCTTGTGGTTCTGTATTGAAGGGCAGCATGACAGTCTCCTGTCATTTTAATGAAGGTCAAGCTGGCACTTTGATTATAGCCATCACAGAATGTTAGCACTAGAAATCTTACTCCCTTATAGTGATTTGCCCAGATGGATAAGTAACTCACATCACCTTGCTTCAAATGTAAGGGACAGAAAATCCTATTTTGTCTACACTGAGAAACACTATTATTCATTAATAAGCAGTAGTAATTCAAAAAGTAACATTCGTCAAATCACATTGGAAATATTATTGGATGCAGAACCCTGATATTTAATTTATATTCCCTGCTGCAGACATTAGCCTACTCTCATTCTTTTGCCATTACATACATGTTTTGGCTATGGACCAAACACCAACTAAAGTCACCAACGAAAGTCCCCGAGGAGGAGTTAAACAGCAAATTCCTGAGTTGTGATTCTTTCATTACTTCTTTGCAAAGCTAATTATCATGTGGTTTGGTTAAAGATAGAAATGTTCAAAAATGCAAGTTTTGACTTCTCCAAAACTTGCAAAAATTCAAACTCATTTTCATTGACTTACAGTCACTAACAGATCTGACTTTTAATTAAAAAGAAGAAAAAAAGAAGAAGGAGAAAAAACAGCTTAGCTTTGCCAACAGAAGAGTAAAGGAGACTATAACTTATAAATTTGTAATGTGTTCCTCCTCGGTGGAGACATTAGCCAGTGTTTAGTCTTAGGCCAACTTAATACAAATAGAGTATTGATTTGTACGCATTCTAGAGACTTGCTATATCATGGTTTGCTACGGCACAGACTCAGCTTGGCATGGGAACATTTGGAGCTTCATTGAAAGTTGAGTAGTTACTGGAATCTTTGACATTGCCTTGCAAAGAGCTATTTCCATGAGAAAACACCCAAGGACAGCATAGTAGTGAGGTCTCTGTGTGCATATACGGAATATATGTGCAGGATAAATGTGTGCGCCAATCAAACCTAAAATTTTATGTGACTGTCAAATGACTATTATTTGGGTTAAGATTTTTCATTTCTGATTTGGATAGAAAATTGCTATTAATCTTGTATTAAAATAGTTTTTAAAAATCTACCAGGTCTCTTTTTGCATTTTTCTTAATTATCATCATAGTTTAAATCTCAGAGCTTTGGAATGTTTTTGTTTGATGCCCTTTTAGAAGTTTCAATATTAAAAAGCAAAAACAGTGCCACTCACCAAATTATGTACCACATTTGAAATTGGAAACTTTCAGAACTTTGGAACATTCAGAGTATCCCAAATGTGTATAGAACTCTAATTTCTCTTCTTCTGTATTGGTTTCTTCTTGAAGAACAACTTTAATGGCTCAGAACTGATGTCAATACTATATAAATGAGAACAGAAAAATAAGATTATATGCGAAAGGGCTACCAATCTCCAAATTTAACAAATTGCATTGATTTTTGCATTTTGAAATGTTCCATGCTCTCAGGCATGCTAAATATTGCATAACCTACTAAAGATTCATTTAACAAACATTTATTGAACTCCTCCTCTCTGCCAGCCCTACTCTGGTGCTACATCACTGGTTACCAGAAGCCCCCAGTTGAAAATTATTCATTCCCTAATGCAGTTAACCATGATTATTACACATGCATCATTTATTTCAAGAATGCTCTCTACATAAAGGAACCCATATAAATAAAGTTATCAAGAATGAGGCATTCAGCTGAGAGGAATACTGAAATTTAACTTGCATTATTGCCATCCTGGTTTTTATTGAAAAAAAAAAGTGATTTTTACAGGACAATGAAGGAACTTTAGTTTAATTCCACCTACAAAATCAGAATATAGCAAATTTGATTTGAAAATAAACTTAAACCAATTTATTGGGAAGGAAACATATCCCAATGATTTTGGAAAAAAATAAACCACAGACCCTTTTTATCTGGGATTGACTTTTTAAAATTTCCTCTTTGAATACATGGGCTGGGGTAATAGTTAAAATACATACACAAGTAAGTGTATCAAAATGACACTGATTATAAAAACACCAATTCATAAAATAGTGGCAATTAGTGGTGGAGTATTGTTTTATATCTCAAGAGCTATTTGAACAGAATTCACAATTGATGTGGTGCCAGTCTGTTTCCATTACACAACACGTTTACCTGCTGGGAAAAAAACATATGGCCGAATATATTTTGTCTGCTTGAAAATGGAACAGAGGGAAGCCAGAAGGAACTAGATGCCGGCCTTTGCGGTCTACCTGAGGGGCTCACGCTCTGCACACCTTGAAGCAGAAAGCAAGGAAAGGGAAAAGGGAAATTGTATCCTCTGAGCACTCAGGTTTGGAGAGAAACAGTTCTATTTACGAACTGGATTCAAGAATGCAGAATATTTACCTTGAATAATGTCCCCTGTCCAGTGAAAATAAGCACCTGTGGATTTTTAAAATTAAAAAAGGTTGAGCTGGGCAATTACGTTCTTTAAACAGATGCAAACCGTTATCATAAGGCAGACACCGGGCACATATCTGGGTGCAAGGGCAGGATACCAAGACTTCTGCTCCCAGACAACTTACTCCTCGTTGGCAGTAGCAGAAGAGACAGCCCAGAGGTAATCAGTGAACTGGTGACTAGAAAAGGGGCCGTGCCAGGAGGGGATAAATCAGGGAGTGGGCAGTGTCTAGGAAGGGGGCTGTCCTTAGATCAGTGGTCCCGGAGGATCTCCTCAAAGGATAACCTTTGAACTCTAGCCTAATAATAGGAAAGGAGACAGCCATGAGCAGGCCTGGGGATAAAGGTCTCAGCCCAGGAATGGACTTCTGAATTGCAGCGGGTCTGGAGACTAGTCAGTGAGTTGTCCCTGGTGTGAGAGAAATGAGCTAAACAGGCAGCCATGTTAAGCTTAAGGACTGAACCCCTTAGCCTCTGGTGAGGCCCAAGGCCTAACAGACACACGTCTGCCCACAACCCCGCTGGTAGTACTGACTGACATTTTAAAATATGTTTTAATTAGGAACTATGCCAAGATCTTTATGGACTTCATTCTTAAAAAGCTCTAGGAGATAAGAATAATAACACTTGTTTTATAATAAATAAAATGAGATATAGTAAGATTAATTAACTTGTCCAGTCACACAAAGGAGACCTTGCTATGAGCCCAGCTCTGTAGCAACTGGGCAGAAAAATGAAGGTATATGAAAACAATTTTATCTTTTTAATTACAAACTCAATTGAATTATCGGAAAGTGCTCTGAGAATTGGCAGCGAGTATGCAAACCAGCGACAAGAATGAGAGCAGGAATCCATATTTTTTGTTTGTACAGAAGATGTACATTTAAATTTTATTTCTGAAGTATAATATCATTTTGTTGCTTTCTGTCTTAATTTTTTTTTAAATCCTAAGTAAATAAACTACCAGTTCTGGATTCTTGCCTAATCTTGACCTTTTAGTTGCTGCCAACCAAAGTGTGATGGCTAGGACAGGGACACATGTCAAATCTGCCTTGTTGACACCATATTCACAGGAAGCAAGTGGCCCTAGCGCTTACTTAACCCACCCCCCATGACTCTTCCCATATACCAGCCCTGTCTATGGTTCATTTACCTGTTACAATGGTCAAGTTGAACCCAAATGAAAACCAAAATAATTCAAAAATGAGTCAATTCAAACAGTGTGGCTTCTTTGTTGGCTAAATTGCGAAAGCATCAAAATAGCCCAGCCACGTCCTGGTGATGGTTTCCTTGGCTCAAATAAAGACTGAACTGTGGAGACGATGGGGCTCTTCCTCTTCGTGAAGTTCCTTTCATCCTTCATCTCCACCTCTTCTGCTAAAAGGCAGTGTTGCTGCCTTCCCGCCCAGAGAGAATCAGGGTTGCTGACTGTGGGTTGTGTCCTTCAAGTTGGGGAAAGGTCTGTCTACAAAATTCTGTTGATTCCTTTCTTGACATGACATCTCTGTGTTTGCATAAAGCATTTCCCCCCAAAGGTAGCTTTTAATTCATTTTTCTTTCACAATCGGGGCCGCTCTTCCATGGAGTAGGCAGGAGCTACTATCCTTGTTGCACAAATCTGAGAAGCTGCACAAGCCAAGATCTCACCTTGTCTTGGTCTAGCCTTTCCCTTCTTTTTTTTTTAATCCCTTGACCCTGGCCCATCCAAATCCTCAGGATTCAAATATAAATCATTCTGATTCCTATTAACCTCTTATCAGTTTGTGAAACCAACCCGGCAATGCAGCCACAGGAACCCAGGCACCAGTTCTCCAAGCCGAATCTGGTAGAATGACATTCCATCAGTCTTCTGATTCAGCTCTAGTTCTGAATCACAGATTGCGAATTATCATATACTGAGTTTCTGAATGTGAGAAATGAGTTCGTCCAAGGTATAGTAAGCCAAGATGTTTCACACCAAGAGCACAATTAAAAACTTGTTAGTGACACCGAGTAATTTTACTGGTTTTTGTTTAACCACTGAATTTGAATTAGCATGTAGAGGCTATTTTTATGTCACTAAACATGCCTGGGTTCTGTACGTGTGTTTGTTTCTGAACATAATGGTCTTTATTTAAGGGAAAAGTGTACATCAGGTAGTGTATTTTGGGACAGAAAGCATAAGCCAGGAGAACTGAGCAAGCAACTGGCTCTCTGAGGAAAACCTAAGATGGTTCGCCATTCCTGAAATCCCTCATCCCCTGGAGCAGGGCTATGATGTTCCCTCTCCTGGTGTCTTAGGAGCAGGGAGGGAGGGGTGTGGGATGGACCAAGAGGAGGTAAAAAGAAGAAAAGGAAATGAATGAAATCTAGTACTATCGAACCCCAAGATAAGTTACCTCTATTTAACTGACCACCATTAAAGTCT
Organism: Sciurus carolinensis; assembly: GCF_902686445.1. Taxonomy (NCBI): domain Eukaryota; kingdom Metazoa; phylum Chordata; class Mammalia; order Rodentia; family Sciuridae; genus Sciurus; species Sciurus carolinensis. The sequence goes on along the minus strand of NC_062217.1, from coordinate 15,902,999 downwards.
CCTCTCAATGATAATATAAAATAATGGTAATTAATGAAAAATATAAAACCAAATCATGGGAAACTATGGTACATTGAGTGAATATTCTTCTCCACTCACCAGTTAGAAATCACAAGTCCCTATGTCCCAGATTGTCTGACACAGCCCCAGTGATGTTGGATGTCCCAGTATAATTTCCATCAACAGCATCGCTTTCATTCTCCACAATGTCCCTGGTTTGAATGATACACAATATGGTTACCTTAGGTATAATGATGGCTATTCACAGATCAATTTACATTCAAAGGTATATGACACCTTAGAATTTTTCAAGACACCCACCCAGCTGGAAGAAGTCCTAGGTAATGCTATTCGTTCCTGCACTTCCCTATTTAAATCTGCCTACTTGTATTGAAAAACATCTGGAATCAAAATCAGAATCAAGAATCCAAAAACAATCACGACATCACTGAGTACCCTCTCTACTCTCAACTCAAAATGCCCAGTTCTAAACACCAGCCTACTTTCATCTCAAAACAGATCACACTTGCAACGTGACCCCAGGTGATTGACCTCTTCTGGTGTTCAACCATTTTGCTGGACACACCAGTGGAAAAACCACTGACAATTGGTGTTGTTCCAGAAGTTGTATTTTCGTTCCATTTGCTGCTGCAGAGAGATGTAATTGAGGCTCATTTTCTCCATTTGCCAATCTTAGCAGTCCCAGAAACAACTATAAGCATTGTCTTTGTTTTTTTGAGTCACACGTGTGATTAATTTCTTGCCCCTGTTGCTGAGTTGGCCAGCTACTCCAGATGTCTCCTCTGCCCTGCCCTAGCCCACAGGACCTGGGACTTTCACATCAATTGGTATCAATCATTTTCTATGCACTAAATGTAACCCCCACCCTTTCTCTTCCACTCAGAAGAGCAGACTGAAACTCAAGAAAGTAAAGGGTATGAGGTTATCATCCAGCTAATGATGAATCCACTCCAACTTATAGAAAGTCATTCACAGATTCTACTCCATTTTTTTTTCTCTTTTTGGTGGGGGGAATTGAATCCAAGGGTGCTTAACCACGGAGCCACATCTCCAGCCCTTTTCTATATTTTATTTAGAAAAGCAGTCTCTCTGAGTTGCTTAGGGCCTTGCTAAGTTGCTGAGGCTGGCTTTGAACTTTCAATCATCCTGCCCTAGCCTCCAGAGTCACCAGCAACAAAAGGAATGTGCCACCATTCCCGACTCAGTTAAGCAATACTTTCTACTCAATGCCCACACTGGAGTCGTAAAAACCCTTGTGATGCTCCACTTGTCACCTGGGATGATGTGTTCCAAAGAGAATAAAGTATTGTATAAAAAGTGCCACCACCTAAAACTTAAAAGCTTTCTCTCAGCAAAGGAAACTATCAGCAATGTGAAGAGAGAGCCTACAGAGTGGGAGAATATCTTTGCCAACCATACCTCAGATAGAGCGCTAATTTCCAGAATCTATAAAGAACTCAAAAAACTCTACACGAAGAATACAAATAATCCAATCAACAAATGGGCTAAGGAAATGAACAGACACTTCACAGAAGAAGATGTACAAGTAATCAACAGATATATGAAAAAATGTTCAACATCCCTAGTAATAAGGGAAATGCAAATCAAAACTACCCTAAGATTTCATCTCACCCCAATTAGAATGGCGATTATCAAGAATACAAGCAACAATAGGTGTTGGCGAGGATGTGGTGAAAAAGGAACACTCATACATTGCTGGTGGGGTTGCAAATTAGTGCAGCCACTCTGGAAAGCAGTGTGGAGATTCCTCAGAAAGCTTGGAATGGAAACACCATTTGACCCAGCTATCCCACTCCTTGGCCTATACCCAAAGGACTTAAAATCAGCATACTACAGAGATACAGCCACATCAATGTTCATTGCTGCTCAATTCACCATAGCCAGATTGTGGAACCAACCTAGATGCCCTTCAGTTGATGAATGGATAAAGAAACTGTGGCATATTTATACAATGGAATATTACTCCGCAATGAAGAATGATAAAATTATGGCATTTGTAGGCAAATGGTCGAAATTGGAGAATATCATGCTAAGTGAGATAAGCCAATCTCAAAAAACTAAAGGACGAATGATCTTGCTGATAAGCGGATGAGGACATATAATGGGGGGTGGGAGGGGCTAGCATTAGGTTTAGGGTTAGGTTTAGAGTTAGGCTAAGGACAGCGGCAAGAATGAAGGAAAGAAGGACTGTGTAGAGGGAAAAGAGGGGTGGGAGGGGTGGGGGGAGGGGAAAAATAAAATAAACATCATTACCCTATGTAAATGTAAAAAAATAAAAAATAAAAAATAAAAATAAATAAAAAATAAAAAAAAAAAGTGCCACCACCTACCCAACACATAAAAACAAAAACCTCTTAGATTGATGGCCAGTGTCAGGAAGGATTTTGCCCTTTGACTCAGTCATCCAGCCCTTCATAGGATGCTTCAGGCTTCCTTTTGCAAGATTACCTATTCCTCAAGCTATCCTTTAAGTATCAGTTGGGCACAAATGTGTGCACTTGCATTGTCTCCAGAGGAGTGATGAAAGTTCCTACTAGAATTTGGAATATTATACAAGACCCATAAATCTAGCCAGAGGTTGCAATTCAATTCATGCATGTATTGCTTAGAGCCCTGCACTATGACTGTTTGGGAAGACACATAATTGATCAAAACACCCTCTCTGCTCAAGAAGAAAATATAACACCTGCTAAAGATTAGAATAAAAGCAACGCCAATAATAACTAACTTGGGGACTGTGCAAAGCCCTTGCCGTATATTAACTCATCTTATTCTAAAAACAGGACATTCTAAAAAAAAAAAATAACAGCTACTAATGTTGTTCTAATTAGATAAGGAAACCAACTAAGGGTCAGTTAAGTTAAATGACTCACCCGAGATTCCACATAGCTAGAAATTAGCAGGTAGAAAGATGGCAGCATGTCCAGAGCTGGAAGCAAAGCAGTCCACTGTGTGGCAACACAGCGAAGGAGGAGCCTTCCTTCTGGAAATATGGGTCTGGTGTGGGTTCCATGGGAGGCAGAGAACAGGACAAAGAGTCAGTGGTCATCCCATGTCCATGCATGCTTTAACACTGCCAGGGTGTTAAAAATTGTGTCTCCTGCCCAAGTCCTGGGACCTGGGAGGGTACACAAAGTCTTAGACATCCACGGATAACTATTTCACATGGGTTAGAATAATTGATCTAGTGGAAACCTGGTTTTAACCTCACTCCCTAGACCCTAAAGAAACAAGCAAGTCAAAATACTGACCGGCAGAGTTCATGCCCCGTCTCAAGGTCCTGATGATGTAAGGCCAGCCACAGTGGCTTTGTGCTGACTGCTGAGTTCCCCTGACCTCTCCACTGCATTATAGCTTTAGAACCACATCCCGGTTTACCATCCTGATCCAGAGTGTTGCCAGAAAACACCTCCCCACCACAGGCCCTGCTCCAGGCCTGTGGGGCTGGGGAAGAAGCAGAGGGCGAGGGGAGGTCTGATGTTTCGGAGACGGAGAGGACAGTGCTTGACGTTTCCTCCACCCACATGCTCAGCCTGCACCGCTGCCCCGGTCCTCCCTCCACTTGGCCCTAAGCCTTTATTAACCCAGTATGGAATATGGCAATTTCCTAAGCCACGGCCATTACAGTAAATACCATTGCTCCCCGTAAGGCTCCTTGGAGCTGCTGTGTTCCTCGTGCTAGTTTAGCTCATGATATTCCGTGCCAGATATTTTAGAGACAGTGTTCAGAAATCACCAAGCAGCTAGACTGTGACATGCGCTGTTTCCCATCCCTCAGGGCAGAAGTCAGACTGCAGGGATGTTGTGTTTTGTATTTGCTTTACATTCATTATGTGCTTCTTGCTGAGCCGGCCTTTCCCACAAATATTGAAGACTGAGCTGACTAATGAGTCTCTATTAACACCAACTCACGTTGGCGATTATGGGTCTTCAGAAAGTCCTTAATAAATACTATTAAAAGATTTTGCTTTACAGCGATGGCAATCATGCCAGATGTGATATTGTGTCATGAGACAAAGGCAGTCTTGAAAAGCTTTCAAGGTAACATTTAAAAAGTAATCCTTTATTAGGTTGCCTAGCAAGATGCCCTATAAGCACTTAAAACACAAAAGAGGTGTGAGTTCGGACAAAGAAAGCGTTACCAGATGGAGACAGTAATTACCCTGTCCCCAAACTCGATGGTATTTACCTTGCCTTTCGCCTCCAAAGTTGACAATACAATATCTGGCTTTCCGACCGGAGCGCTCTGTTTCATTTTTCCTGCTGGTACACACGTATTAATGAATGGGGGCTTTTATTAACAGCAGTGTTAAGACAAGAGTATTTCAGTCATGCTGTTACTCCTACTGCCTGATATAGATCATAAAGGACAAGAATAAAATTTAATTTGCAATAACTCTTTGGAGTCAGAGTAATAGTTACCCAGGAGTTCTTTGTCAGAGCATCTTGGCTTTTCATTAAATAGTCAGTCACTAAATTCTTTTCAACTCTGGCAGAAGCAGCCAGGGAACACTTGGGAGCTCTATAAAAAGGCATTCTCCTAATCTTCAAATCGTTGGAAAGACTCTTTAGCATCTGTTAAAATATTTTTTCCCTCTTAATCTGCTTGAAACTAATAGGGAGAAAATTCCGAAATGTTTCTTAATTAAGCAGTAAGAAATGGCGAAGGGTCTGTGCCGACTCCCACGTTGTGAAGCATGAAAAGGGAAAAGAATGGAGAGTTTCTGAATCCTCAGGTTTCTGATTTTCCTGTGAATGCATCTTCTTGCTATTTATTATTTCTTATTTCAAAACAGTCAGATCCAAATGCAGAAAAGTTCAAACTCCAGGGAGAATCAAGACTGTGAGAAAGGCAGGAAAACCCAGCAAAGCCCCTCGGTCTTGGAGAGGGGAGGAAGGAGAATCGTGGGACAGCGCCAGGGCAAAGGGCTCCTGCTTCTGCTCTGTTATCAAGGACGCAGAGGCTTCTTGGGGTGGCCCAGAGAACTGCCTCCTTGATGGCTGGCGCAGGCGACTCAATTGTGAGAACTGCAAGGTGAGAGGTGAGAGGCAACCTGAAAGGTGAGCCAGAGCAGGCGCCAGCTCAACCTGAAGGAATTTCTGTGCAGCTCCAAAGTATTCACTCAACACACAACTGGTAAAGAAAACAGGTCTGAGAGCAGGAATCCCCTTCCCTGGAACCAGTTTGCAACCCTCCCTTTTAAAACCATAAAAACAGGTGCCTAAACCCTCAACCTACTTCCTAATCCACATTTCAGTTACAAAATCCTACAAAATCCTAACCAGCAAATCCTGGGACCTTAGCAGGCGAGCCTCTCAATTAAAACATGCTCTCTAATGAACCTGGAAAATTTTCCTGCCATGTTTATTCAAATGCGAGCTCAGCAGTAGGAATGAACCCTGGAACAGTCTTTTACACTGTTTGTAAACACTTTTCTCTTCTGTGACACATGCACTCAGGCCTTGGCCTAATTTTACTCAAGAGGGTAGGGGGGAAGTTTTCCCCCTCTCACGTATGCCTTTGAGAATATGAGCTGAGGATATGGCTGTTGGTAGAATGCTTGCCTTGCAAGGCCTTGGGTTCAATCCCCAGCACCACAAAAAAAAGAATTATGTGTCCTGCCACCTGCTCCCTTCACGTCCTTTATCTTCTTTGTATTTTTTTCTCTTAACACAGTCAGTTCTCATTATTTACAGATCCTGTATTTACAAATTCAACTGCGTGCTCAAATTTATTGGTAACCCCCAAATCAATACTCTTGGTGCCTTCAGTCAGTCATTCGCAGACGCGGGGAGGCTGGGAGCAGGGGAAGTCCTGGCCAGTTCCACCAGGGATGCCTACCTTGTCCCTGGAGCTCTCAGGTCACCCTGTCGTCACAGTCTACTGGCTGCCTTTTTTTTCACATTTTCAGGCTTTTTGGTGGTGATTTTGTTGTTTAAATGCCCCCCAAGTAGGGTGCTGAGTGCTGTCTGGAGTTCCTAAGGTCAGGAGTCTGCCCTGTGTCTCACATGTCAGATAAGCTTTGCTCAGGCATGTTACAGTGTTCTTGGCAGTGAGTTCAATGTCAAATGAATCAACTCTATATGTATTTTGAGTTGACTTTAAATAGAAACACGCATAGAACAAACTTCTATGCCAATCAGTTGATGAAAATATTACAGTCAGACACTTGCAGGTCCCTAGCTCTGTATTTCCCCGGGAGACAAGGATTCGGTATTTACCAACTCAGTCTTCCCCCGTGACTTTACAAAGCTACCATGAACGATGGGAATCAACTCTATCATCAAAGTTGTTCGCTTCATGTCTTCCCCATTCAGCAGGCTCTGACAAACTGATGACATTAGCAGGGTCTTGAGGTCAGATCACGTCCCTTCTAGAGGAGGTGGCTTCTCTAGTCTCCTCATTAGCTTCTTAGATTAAAGGTTTTGTCAAATGTCTTTTGAACTCAACCACAGTGGGACCTCTCTGAGGTAATGTTTCCCAACCTTGCCCTCCATGTATGTGGCTGAGACTGCTGAGCCCAGAGGAGCCAGCCTGGGACTTTCCACCAGCTGTGGCCCTGCCCACAAGCCTAAAGACTGAGAAAATCAGTATCTTGGGCTGCCTGTACCCTGCTCTAAGGAATTAGAGGGAGTGCAATGAGCTTTCATAAGGAATATTCCAGAGCCTTCATCTAGATTTTTGTTGCTGTAAGGACCCAACATATATATAAATGCCTTTTGAATAGAGGGAATTCCACTCCTACTTCTGTCTCGTCAGTACCCCAGCAAGCACAGTGACATCACTCATAGGCCCACTGAAAGGAAAGAGAAAGGGAAAAATACAGGCAAACGGGTCTGAAAATAGAAACCATTCACCTGTCTTCCATGGGCTGCCTCCCACTGTGTCCTAGCGGGAGTCTTCAAAATTGGCTACTTAGGGCTGTTCTGAGTAAATAAATGAATAAACATTTGTATGAATTCTATTGTCCACCTTTATCTTAGGCACTGCCAGTTTTAAATGAAAGTATGAGAGCATTTAACTCAGGAAATAATTGAGAGGACACCACCTGCATCCTCGGGCACAGATGTGCCCACGTGATTGTCCTCACCAGAACAATGAAAACGCTGCCCACAGCCGGCTCCTGGTTTTCATTTTACTTCTTGATACACATTCTACCAATGTTTCCTACCTTCAGGTTACGGATGAGTAAGGACTGAAAGGATGGAAAAGGAAGTATGGGCTGCTCTATCTTCCCCTTTCCCCCCGTGTCACCATTTTCAGGGTAAGTGGTTGATAAATGAGGAAGTTACCCAAGTAAGAAGAGAAGCAGCAAGGTCACCTGGTCATTTGTGTACCTAGAACGCCATTGCTGTCTTTCTGCATAGGAGGCAAATTCTCACTCAGAAAAAAGCAAGGCCTGCTAAGCACCAGCAACCCTGTTGACTAAGCCATGCATGTGACATGCTTACTGGTACTCACTTGTGACATGCTTACTGGTACTCACTTCGAGTCTCACCAAACCCCCCCATGCATCACTGGAATTTTGTGCACACGGGGCATTGCAAGTGCTACACATGACAGAGGTGACAAGGAACATACATACATATTCATTGTCCCATCAGATTACATACAAAACACAAGTTCAAAGAAAATCATCAAGAATCAGGACAGTGACAGTAGAGCATTAGTAGTATGGGGTGCCTCTGAGCAAGGGACCCTTTGTGACTTACATTAGTCAGTTTCATATTATTAAAACAAAATACCTGAGGCAATTAACTTACAAAGAGAACAGATTTATTTAGCTCACAGTTTGGATATTCAAATCCAAAATTGGGCTGCCCCATGGGTTTGACCTTTGATGAGGGTACTAGGTAGCAATTGCATGAGTGCATTTTGGAGCAAACACTCACATCTCAAGCCAGAAAGCCAAGAGAGAGGGGGATCAGAGTCCCACAATCCCCTTCAAGGTCCCCAGTGACCTAATGTCCTCCCATTAGGTTCTACCATCTTCCAGTAGTGCCTCCTGGGCCAATGGGTCTCTGGGGACACATCCACATTCAAACCACAGTACAACAGTACAGAGTAAATACATGAAGCTGCCCTGGCACAAAACCCAGGCTGGGCCCTAGAGCTGGAACCCATGTGTGGCTCCTCTAACTATTGATGGAAAACACTCCCTAACCCAGATACAGAAGTCATGAAACTAAGGCCCCAGTTACTGGAAAATAATGAGCAACTAAAATGGTGAATGTGGTCATTCAGCCTAGGCAGTTGCCAGTTATCCAAAAGAAAGTTCTGGAACTTAACTTAAAGCTAACTGAGCAAATTACAGGAAGTTTCTTTAAATTGCATTGAGGTCTAGGAGTGTAGCTCAGTGGTAGATCCCTTGCCTAACCTGCATGAGGCCTGGGATTTCATCCCTAGCACTAAAAAATGAAAAAGAAAGAAATCTTGAGTGCTTTTTGAAAGAGATGAACATCAGCAGGTTTTTCAAAATCAACGGTGCCTACAGGGAATGATTTGAAGAAAAGAGGGAATCTCCAGAGTCTGAAGTAGAAAACTCTTCAAAGCACGTAGACTGAAGAGGGGGCACGGAGGTAAACAGACCAAGAGAAGGTAACAGGAAGAGAGCCTGTTTTAGAAGCAGCCACATGAGTAGCTTTGAGAAGCAGGGAGGGTGGAAGAAGTCTTGCGAGGTGCTGCTATTTGAACTCTGTCAGTGAGAACGAGTTTAAACTTCAGAAAATGAGAGGAAGCAGACTCCAGAAACTGAATGCAGGTAGTGAGGGAAGAAGAACCGAAAGGGAGGCTGATGCTGGTAGAAGGCTCTGAGGAGTGGATGAAAGGAGGAGAGAGAAGCCAGAGGCCAGGACTGGTTATTAATTGATTGCTGGCTTTGCAGATTTGATTGTCAATCGAAAATCATTTGTGCATCTTTTATCTAAAATGGATTGTGACGCACAGATGTGGATTGTGAAGGACAGACTCTCAGATATCTCAGGTGACCCCTATGGTCCCTGGTTTCATGCCCCTGTGCCCACCTCTGCTCTCCAGCAGGTGGCACCTGTGACTTGCTTCTAACCAATAGAAAGCTCCAATGGTAAAGGGAAGCACATGATTATTTATAGAAATTACATTAAGCAAGACAGCAATACCTGTATTACTGAAAATTTCTCTCCCTTGTGGGCTTGAAGCAAGCCAGAAGCCATGTTGGAAAGCCCAGGTAGGAGGAAGCTTCAGGCAGTATCAAGATACAGCCAGCAGGAAACAGTCCCTCAGTTGGAGGCCAAGAGGATCTGAAAGCTGCCAATGACCACGTGGGCTGGGAAAGCAGATCCTTCCCGTGTCCAGCCTCGGGTGAGACCCCAGCCCCCACCAAGACCTTCATCACAGCTTGGTGAGACCCTGAGCAGGGAACCGGGCTCAGCTGGGCCTGAACTGCAGATCCACAAGAACTATGAGATAATAAATGTGTTGCTTTAAGCCTCCACGTTTTTGCTCATTTGTAATGCAGTGTATATAACTCATACATGTGAACAGAACTTTATAAAGTTGAACTTGACTTTTGGGTCATTTCATTTTCCTCCTGATTTTATATTTTCTTCAAATTCTGCTTTCTTTTGCTTGCAAGGGTAACAAAGTCCTAACTCAAGAGTGTAGTAAGAACCTGCTGTGACATCTTTTCTTAATGCTCACAACATAATCATCGTATTTTTTCTGTGTTTTAAAAAAGAAAAACAGTATGGTGTGGAGGGGAAGGCAAGAGTCGTGTTAAATCTTTGCAGGGACAAAAATGGCGACCACTCACACCGTGTCAAAAGTATTTAAGTTGCATATGATCTCTATTCCTTGGGTAAATTGTTTCTGTCCTCACATGAGGACAAATGAAATTCTCACACTCTTAAAACAGGGGAGGAAAAATTTTGTTTGTTTGTTTAAAAATATAAATTATGTGCTAAACAGGAGAATCTGTTCTGTGTTCAAAGGTAATATCAGGGGTCATCTAAAACTCAGGGGCCCACAGAGTTCATTTTTTATTTCATTCTTTTTCCTCTATGCCTTGAAGCCCAGGTTAGTTTACTATTATTCCTTTTTGAAATCACTGTCATCTTCCCACTTTCTGAACACCAAACCAGACAAACAACAAATAAAAAGCTTTACTCCATCTTTGTGGATTTTTTGGTTCACAATAAATTATCAAACCAGGGCCGAAGACACTGCCCCAGGTTGCTGTGTTCCCTCCTCGATGATGTAATAGCTGGCATGACCAACTGCACGCCACACACAGAAACTCCTCTACAACCGAGTGTGTGTGCTTTCCTGGAGGCTCTGTTGCTAATTATAAAAGCCAAAGTATTCTTCAGTTTCATTTGGCCACTAAGAAACAGAGCTAGATGCGGTGTCCAAATGTAACTGGATTATGTCAGGGATAAGGGATTATCAATTCTTCCATTCCTTCTGCCTCACTTTTGTATTTGTTAAGCATCCTCATGCACATAGCCTAACTCAATCCTTGCAACTTGCAATAATAGAAACTTGAGGTTCAGAGAGCATATATAATTTCTTCCAGGTTAAAACTAACAAAGGTTAGTAAAGAAACTTAGACAACCTTCTGCTTCCCAGTTCAGGGTCCCTTCTTTTACTGCATATTGTTTCTCCTTTTGAACTTGAGGGTGTCTTGAAGATTGATTACTTAATCTCAATTTCCCAATTTTACAGATGGGAAAAATGAGCTCAGAGAGGTCAACTTGGCTACCCAAGATCATTCTAACAGCAAACAAAAACTTGCACTTAGATCTTCCCAGTCCAGTCTCTGGGTCCAGTCTACTGTCTACTGCCCTCTCGTGGTTTAATTCTTCCCCTCTTCCTGAATTCTAGGGCCATGTTGCTGATTCCTTCATCTCTAAGTTTGGTGATCGACTCCTGCAAATGATTCCCAGACTACCATACTAGTTCCAGCTCTGAATTTCTTCCCATGTGCCAATTTGTGCCTGTAATTCCTGTAGGTCATTAATTCAAATGATCAAAACTGTTATTATTTATTCAGTCAGTTATTCAACCAATATTTACTAAGAGACTTCTTTGTTCCAAACACTGTTCTGGGCATTGGAAATAAAAAACATTGTGTCTTCATGAAGGTTATACCATGTTTTTTCCATCTCCCATCTCAAAGGGATCTTGCTCAATTGCCAGTCTGGCCTTGAACTTGTAATCCTCCTGACTCAGCCTCCCAAGTAACTGGGTACCACCACTTTTCAAAATTCACACCATAGGATAATGAGAATTAAAAGCAAGAGTAAATTAAGAAATTACTAGTGTTCTTTTTTAGGAGTAGAAATCAGACAGGGTCACATAAGCCCCAGGTGATTTGGAGTAATTTAAGAAGGGGAAAACTAAGAAAAAGATTATAGATTTCTTACTAAGGAACAAGTGGGTCACATAGCAAATAATAGGAAAAAAGGAGATACGATCATTTCTGGACCCCAAGATTACAATCTCAGTTGTGCCTGTTACTTTTTGGAAAAAGGTTTTTTAATTAGGGTTAGGAATTCGACTTCCAGGTGTTGAGTTAATAACAGCAATGACTAGTAAAATGATCTAATTATATCTGCCTTTGATTTTTTAACTTTTGTTTGGCAAAGAGGGAGAAAATGCAGTTTACTTTGCTTAGATTTAACAGATTAAATAAATAGATGTTATTTTGATGATTTCTCACAGAATGAAAAAAAAAGTTCAGATTGGGGTTGTAGATTAAAATTAGCCTCAGCCAAATACCATGGGCGTGAAAGCAGTCATTTTAATTCTAGTGATGATAAATAACCAAAGAAGTTGGAGATAAAAAGTCTACCAATAAATATAAATTTCCAGAGAGTTTAAGAAAAACTAAAATTCTTAACTACTGTTTACATTGCTTTGACCAAAAGTCCTGACAAGAACAATGTAGAGGAGGAAAAGTTTATTTTGGCTCACAGTTTCAGAGGTTTAATCCATGGTGGGCCGACTCCATAGCTCTGAACCTGAGGTGAGGCAGAACATCAGGGCGGAAGGGCATGGTGGAGAAAAACAGCTCAGGACATGGCAACCAGGAAACAGAGAGACAGGGCTCACTCACCAGGGACAAAATATGAACCCCAAAGGCACATACCCAGTGATCTATCTCCTCCAGGTACACCCTACCTACCTACAATTACTGCCCAGTTAATCCATCAGTGACTAAACTCACTGATTAGGTTCCAACTCTCGTAATCTGATCATTTCACCAGTATACATTCTTGCATCATCTCACACATGAGTTTTGGGGGGACGCTTTATATCTAAACCATAACAGCTACACTTTACCATTTTGATGTAATTGCTGATGATGTATTTTCAGGATTTTGTGTTGTATTTCCTACTCTTTTCCTTTATAATTAAACCCACAGTTAACCAGCTTACAATCCACTGAGGCTGAATTTCCCCCACTTGAGTTCCATTTTTGTTCTAAATATAATAAGTTCATGACATTTATCATTGGAATTAACCCCTCTTTTTTTGTTTTTTGGGTATTTGGTTTGTGTTTGCTCCATTTTTTATTCAATTTTCTAAAATTTTGAAGAATAAACATGAAAGTAAATATTCAAATGTGTGCACAAATACTGCAGGAAGGGAGAAACCTCGGGTTCTGTGGAAGCAGGGGCTGTGTGGCAGGCAGGTGGTGCCCAGTGCATTGGGTTCAATGATAAAACCCAACATGCAACCTGTAAGGCAGCCTGAGTGTGTCAGTGCATGATTTCTGGAAGAATTTGTTCTTCTACAACACTCAGATGTGTGAAAGACAGCAGACAAAATAAGCAAAGACAAATACACAACCCCTGGAAGGTGAACATTGTAGATCAAAGTTTGCAAGTATCTGGGCACATGGCTAAGCAGAGAGGGGACTCTCTGCTTCCTATGGGTGAGGTGGAGGCTAGTCAACCCTTTCCCTCCCTGTCCCAAATGCTTTCTGTTGCTCTGCCACCCCAAACTGAAGCCAAGAGAAACAAACCAAGAAAAAAAAGGGCAAGCTCAGAGTATCCAAGGTGTGTCTGTGTTAAATGCATCCTGAGCTCAACATTGAAGTTCTTCATCTTTGACAAAGAACTGGAAACCGGGAACCTTTTCTCTGACTTCACTAGCAGGAAAAAATATAATTGGTAATGAAGCAGAAGCACCATGTCAGTTGCTTAAAGTTCACTCACATTTAACATTTCACACACCATTTACATTCCAGTTCTCTCACCACCAAGTGAAAAAGGTAATGGTGCCCTTTGGGGCTTAGCAGGATGGTTGGCTCTCCTTGAAGCAGGTCTCTGTCTCTCTCTTCCTCTCACCTGGCATCCTAGGTGACTCCACCTGGGCAGCAAGAAATCACACAGGTCCTTCCACCACAAATAGAGAAATGAGCTCGGATCCTGCAGCAGACCCCATGTTCAAGTTCTAGAGCCAGGACTTCCTGTCTTGATGATGGAATTTAACCTTCAGTGTTGCTACACACTCCAATACCCCCAAAAGATTTGACCAATGATATCAACCTTCACTGAGCAACTTCTCTTTTCCAGGCTATTACAGGATGCATTCTGTTCCCTCAAACTCCTATGTCAAAGTGCTTCAGGCTGTAACCACATTTGGAGACAGGGCCTTGTAAAGACGTGATTGACAATGAGGCCATTGGGGTGAACCTTAATCCACTCTGACTGGAGCCCTTATAAGAGGAAATTTGCACACAAAGACACAGCAGGGATGCAGACACACGTGCACACATGCTCACCTACACACATACACAAGGGAAAGATGGGGAGGGGGCAGCAGCAGGGTGGGAATCTGCTAACCCAGGAGAAATGAACCGGCTCGCAGTGCCTGCATCTTGCATTTCCAGTTTCCCAACAGTGAGAAAATACATTTCTGCTGTTTACACGACCAGGTCTAATACGCAGGCACCGTTCCGAAGAAGCTACATATATTAACTCGATTTATTCTAACAACTTGTGTGTGTATATGTGTGTGTGTTTGTGTTAACAAGGAGGGCATTATTAATATCCTTTTGCAGATAAGGAAATTAAAGCCTAGAGCAGTTAAAAAAAAAAAAGAGTTTGGGAAAGATTACATGGTAAATAAGCAATTGAGCTAGAATTTAATTGCTGGTACTGGTCTGCCTCCAGAGGCCACAGGCTGAACCACTGCACACTATTGTGCCTGTATATTCTGAGGAATTCTTCACTGTGTGTTAAGGCATCACTTTCTCTCTTCATGTGCTTAAAAAAAAAAAAAAAAAAGAAAAAGAAAGAAAGAAAAAGAAAAATTTCTTTTTATTTATTTAAAGTCAGGGTTTATGGCATTTGGAAATAATAAGTAAATAAATAAATGAGCAAGCAAGTCAGTACCACTCTTCCTCCCCGTCTTCCTTATTTATCTTATCTATTTATTTATTTTTGGTACTGGAGATTGAACCCAGTACTCATTCCCTCTCTCAAGCAGACAAAATGGCTGCTGTGACATCAGAGTGCACATCTTCGCACACACATGACTCAGAGGCGAGACCATGGCTTTTGGATTTTATTTCCCAGAATCCTCAGCAAAGAACCCATTCCTTGGCTTTCTGTTTCACATTCACAACCTAATCACCATGACCAAGGGTACAAAGCAGAGTAATTGGTTTAAGACAATTGTTTCCACCCAAATCCAAGAACTGAGGGTCTCTGGATGGAGGTGGGGGAAGGTTCCCGCACCTTGCTAGAGGTTGCCTGTGGGGGGAGAGGGAATGGGGAGTTAGCATCTAACGGGCATGGAGTTCCTATTTGGGATGATAAAGATCTGGAAACGGGTGGTGGTGCTGGTTGTAGGACCTTGTGACTGTACTGAATGCCACGAAATTGCACACGGTGTTGAATGTCAAATTTTATGTTATAGTTATTTTACCACAAAAAAGTAATTAAAAAGTAAAAGAAAAAAATCTCCAATTGTATTTTGGCAGCTGAAGCCTGTTGGTATCTCGCCCCCTGAAGTGCCCCTTGCTGTCGAAGGCACCCTCAGGAGTCCTTCGTGACCTCTGAGCAGTGTCAGGGCCCTTGAGCAGGGAAAGCAACCAGACAAATGTCATCCGGGAGAATTACGTCCACAGCGTGTTGAACACTCACTTGTGCCTGGGCTCAGGAAACGTGGCGTTACTCATGGGAGCTGAAGACGCTTATCTTCGACTTCCAGAGATTTCACACAGGGAAATGATTAATCAGGTGATCGAATCACTTTTTGGTGGTTTGATTGGAGGAAAAAGTACTGAGTAGCTTACCTGGTATTTTCTACTGGCATTTCAGGAGCGAAGGAGTTGGGGGACGGTGGAGAGGCTGACAGATACAACACGAAGTGCCAGCCGCACCTAGAAGAGTCAGCCTTCTCCTGTGACCGTGCTGCGTGGCACATACCCAGCAGCCTCAGCAAACCTGGAGGGCACCGGGGGTGTACTTTCCCGACAGCTACAACAAAGGCCAGCAGATTGCTCTGTGATAAAAGCCACTCAATTGCATCTTCTCTCCAGCAAGGGGAAAACCAAGTCCAAGGCAGCCATCTAGCTGCAAGGCGAGCTCATGGTAATTGGATGTTCTGAGTGGGTGTTGTCTAAAAACAGTGAATTTACGTCCTTTATGCCCAGTGTCGACCTCAGGACGATTTTTATCATGCCTGCTTTTGTGCGGCTAAGCTGGAAAATGTGGACTGTGACAGTCAAGCAGAAAAGGAACAAATTTGCATGTTACTGGGTTGTAAGAGACCTTTGATTGTTGGAAAGGCCTGATAATGCTGTCAAAAGCCTGGCAGCCTGAGCGGCACCCGAATTGCACAAGATCTTCCCTCAGTGTGGCTGACAGCAAAGGATGCAGTCAGCAGAGGATCAAAGAGTTGAGAATATCTCAAGTAAAAATGCTAAAAACACAAGGCGGTCTGCATCTTGATAAGAGGGCATCACCGAGGAGAGAAATGCACAGAAAGAAACAGAGTGACCTTGAGTCTACAAACTGTCACACACCTCAGAATCGTGAGATGCAGAAGGAAAGAAAATGTGGAGCTCACATACGAGTTTTGGAGCTAGCAAAGGCGAGAGTTGCGTGCTGAAAAAAGAGTCACCAACTACGCAGATCACAGATCACAGATCATATGGATTAAGATTGAGATTACAGTGTGGCACAGTGGCACACACCTGTTATCCCAGTGACTTGGGAGGCTGAGGCAGGAGAATCGCAAGTTCAAAGCCAGCCTCAGCAACTTAGTGAGGCCCTGAGCAACTTAGCAAGATCCTGTCTCAAAATAAAACATAAAAAGGGCTGAGGATGTGGTTCAGTGGTTGAATGCCCCTGAGTTCAATCCCTGGTACCAAAAAGAAAAAGAAAAAGAAAAAAAAAGATAAAGATTATATTTCTGTTTTCAAGACTAGTCATTCACTTGTATAAATAGTCAAGGGACAATACACCAACCTGTAGGTTTTAGCAAGCATGGCTCCTTGGGAGACTTTTGGAATACAAAGATATTTTTTAAGAAGAAAAAAACTGCCAATAATCAAGATGAAGCTTACCACTTAAAAAAGTAGATAAAAATATTATAAATGAAACTTAAAATAGAAATGTCAATAATAAATTTGCTTCTTCTCAAATTGAGTCTTCAGTAAAATATATCCCATAATTCCGTATGTAGCAATAGGGAGGAAGTCAGTGATTCTTCTGGAGGGAACAGTGCATCTATAGTCAGCCCAGTGTTTTGAATTTGACCCCCACACACACACTTTCTCCACTTACGCAAAATTTCTCAGAATTTAGCAAGTAAATGATCTGCCCCTAGGTTTCCTCTTTAATCTTTACCCATAAATATGTCCTAGAAGGGAAAACTTTACAAAAACTAGATAGGGGCCATGCTCTCTTTATCATTCAAATCCCTTTTTCAGTCACCTAACCTAAACTCACAGTGAGCACCCAATAAATATTTGTTTTTGCTACCATTGTGACAATAATCCAGATTTGAAAAGTGATTTTTCCTTAGTGAAGAACATTTTCTGATAATACTGCATACTCACACCAAACTGAATTCAGTTATGGATTAATTAGTTACATATATACAGCATTTCCAATTCACTGATTCAGTATTTGTTCTAAAAACTTCTCGAAAATTTTGCTTCTCAATAAGTTTTTAGAAAAGACATTTTCCAAATTTCTGGCTACAATACGGTCATATAACTAATAGTTAAATACATTATACATTGTGTGTATTTGCCAAGAATAAAAGAGCTTTGCCCTGCAGATTGAAAGTTTACCCCAACTTTCATGACTTTCTGCAAACATTTAGATTTCAAGATAGATGACAAATGAAGTTCTGAGAGCCTGCATTGGAAATTTCTTCGGTCTTAATACTTTCTTCATCTGTTCTGATTTCTAAATTTAGGGCAAATTTTCCAATCTTCCCCCACTCCTATTTGGTCAGTCAATGAACCATTGGGGAAGAGAGCAGTAACTTTACTACGTCATGCAATTTTCCAATCAAACACAAGAGGGCAGGTTTTGCTTTATGGTAAACCTAATTTCATCTGCTAGTAATCAAGATGGTCATTGTGCTAATTGCAAATTCAGAAACACTCAATAACATATGAAGTGAATGAGTACTCATGTTGGATAACTTTGTCAATGAAATTATTATTTTAATAAAGAAGGCCACGCAGAAACCTTTCTCTTTAGTATTACTTAAAATACAGAGAACAATTACACTTCAGAGCCACTGTGATAGTTTCAGTGTATGTTCATAAACTGCCATGGGGGCAGAGAAGGGCTAAAAGAAGAAGACTGACTCAAATGGATGTGGTAGAGAACACAAGTGGGGTAGAGCTTTCTACCAGAAAGGTGTCGTTTTGGTGAAAATACACACAGCCTACAGATCTTGAATGGGCACTTTATATTTTCATCTGATTCATTTTGTTTCAGGAAACTTTAACACATTCCATTGCTTACAATTTTCTACTGTGTCATTTTCAAGATTTCTGTAAACTACCTGCCAAAACATAATTAAATTCACAGAGGTTATTTTCAGCTTGAACTGCTGTTACAGCTGAAGTTCAAGTACACTTGGCCCTCCACATCTGTGGGTTACACTTCAGCAGATTCCCTAAGGATGAAAACTATTTGGGGAAAAATTGCATTTATATAGAACATGCAGACTCCTTTTTCTTATTGTCATCATTCCCTAAACAATACAGTGTAATAACTATTTCTGTAGCATTTACATTGGACATGCCACTGTAAGTAACCCAGAGATGATTTCAAGTATACAGGAGGATGCGAACACTATGCCACTTTATATAGGACTTGAGTATGCTCAGATTTGAGTGTCATGGTGGGAAAGGTCCTAGAACCAATCCCCCACACATACCCAGGGAGAACTGTCCTGAGGGTTTTTGGAATCAAGTTTTTCAAAGTGATGCTGCTTGGGTCCATCAGTGTGAGAGAGGCACTGGCTTGCCTCAGTAAATGATTGGCCCATTAGCACCCTTCACTGAAGGACATCAGACAATGGAGGGCCCGAAGGTGGCATGGGGAGAAGTTAGTGAGAATCTTGATGTTCTATCCTGTTCCCTCTCAATGGAGAAATGAAGGCCTGCTAATGGTGGGAAGAGGATGCATCTAGAGAGAAAATGTGGCCGAAGTGTCCCCTTGAGTTAGGTTGCATGGAGGGAAAGGCCACCCAATGTAGGTACCACTCAAAATCTGAAGGATAGGTTGTGGTTAATTTCATAGCTGGGAAATAAGACTCCACTCTCATATTTCTTACCCAGTACATGTTAAAACGTATACTAGAGGCCCTAAATGGAAAGTTCTATTTTGTGATTTGTTCATGTGTTCAGTCATTCATTTAAAAATACTTAGAGTACTCAGGATGCACAAGGCAGTGTAGAAATAGGAAGACTTAAACCTTGGGGTTTGCCATTGCATTGGGGAAGATGATTACCTGTCGCAGGGCAGGGGGAGGCAACTCTTATGCACCCCGTACCAATTAGCTGCCAACGTTTTCTGAGTACTTAAGACAAGTACTTTGAAACAAAGCCAGTGGAGCTGTACAGTGAGGTGTGCCACCTGACCTCCAAGTTCAAGTGGAGATGTGGAAGTGAACACTGCACAACTCTTACCCACCGGCCCTACCTTCCTTTCTCTGGAGGTCTCCAACAGATCAGTTGACCTCAAAGGCTCACCTGGAGGATCAGCAGTGAGCTGCTCCTGCCCCCATCCTCCCTCATCAGTGACTTGAAGTAGCTGCCCACCCCAGGATCAGTCATTCATTCTACCAGGGGGATTTTGAATGACACTCCTCACCTGGGAAAGTCTGCAGTCTCCTTTTCTACCTGTTCAGTTGACATCCAGGAAACAGTCATTGCTTAGAAACTCACCCAAGAAGCAGCATATCAGTTTTGAAACTAATTTTCAGAAGTGAAGTCATTATTTTCTATTTTCTATGTATATGTATTTCAAAATACATATGTTGAAAAGATGGGAATCAATTAAAATTTAAAGATTAAAATAAAAAATAACCCCCAAACAACAAACAATAATCTTCAAAACAGCATTTATTTTTATTTTCTCTTCAATAAGTTTTCTAATACTTGTCAGCATGAGTTTAAAATTATTCATTAAAAGTTTTATAATTAGCAATGCTAAATCTTAAGCAAGATACAAATAAATGTCAGCATTTTAGATTTAGAAGAGAATTGAATTCATGAAGGAAAGCTGTTTCATTTCCCTTCTGAATATCAGTTTTATAAAAGCATTTCTATTAAAATCAAAATTCACATACATACAATTTTTCTAATATTCAGGATATAAGCATATAAAGTGATCTGTTCATTTTCTTCAAGGTTGAATATTTTTCTCCATCATTGAGAAGTATAGTCCCGCAATGCCCAGTGACATTTTCTGAGTTTATTTGCATAATATTCAATATAAGTAAATTCCAACTTTTTATTCTGTAAGTTGATCCTAACTTTAGAGTCATTAGAAGGCATTCTTCACTGATTTACTGTAAGATTAGAATATGTTAGAATATTTTATTCCTTTTATATGAACTACAAAATTAGGAAATTATTTCTTTCAGGAAGACTTTATAAAACATAATATTTATAGAAAGTTGCACACATTATAGATAAAAGCAGCTAAGTATAAATGATTACTATTTATCTCTACCTCAGACAGATTTTACTTTAACTGAATCTTAGAAAATATGATGTATGAAAATTCTGATATACCTTCAAGATAAGCTAGAGATGGTTATTTGCTTTATAGAATTATTCATACTAGTTCATCTGTAAAAATGTGATTTCCCCTGGTGTTTTTAACATGTAATTGATTCACATATAACTTTTCGAGAACATATCTACCATGTACAATTACATCTTAATTTTAACATATTTCTCTTTTTGTTTAAAAGCAGGAGGTAAAAATGTGTTCCCCAACAACCCTGAGTCAAGCATAAACTTTCCAGAAAGGACCACATGAATGATAGCAAAATGGCCATGTTTTCCATGAACAATTTTCATGGCAGAAATTGAGATCTATGCATGTGGCACTGTGAATAAAAACCCCAAGCAGGGCTTCAACCCAGGAAGGACACCAGGTTATATGGGTTGTTATTGCTGAGCCTACTCTCAGATACAACTGAAACTTTATAAAAGTCACCTTCAAATTCAGTACCAACTGGGTATTGTCCATATCTCTGGTTTTAGCAGTCCACTCCAAAGTAAAATGCTGGTTCTTTGAATTTTGTCCCCTTTGCCCCCCATAGGCAGAAGGTAGCTCCAGAGTCCTCTTAAGATCCATTCTTTAAGTACATCCATTCCAGCAGAGGGGCAAAAAGCCAACAAAAGAGTCACGCTATAGAACTTCAGTCCCACTCCTGATGAGGTATGGACACCAGAAGCAAATAAAATTTGCTCTGAAATCTCAATAACCATTAACTTCTCAGAAGTGGGGAACATCATGACAAGTCTGAACATCATAGCAAAAAGGGCCTCATTCTTATTTCTCATGATCTGATAATTACTTAGGAGAATATAATCACTTAATTCTGAATTGTTATCTTTTAAACAGATGGTTTGCTTCTGAATGATAAGACTTCATTGATTAGTATTCATGAGTTACTATCAGTACAGCGCAACATTAATGATTCTAAAGTCAACTCTTAAAAATAAGCCTAATGCATTACATGTGAATAATTTTTCATTGGAAGCTACTTAGCAAAGGAATTGGTTCAGGATCAGCAAAAGGAGACCTTGGAGTCATGGGACACTAATCAAATTGTCTCACACTTAGGACCATAACCTCGTCAGCCTACTCTGGTCAGCCTTCCCTGGAAAGAGTGATTCCACCCTTGTAGGTTTAGAACAGGATATTAATTAACAAGGAAGCATTATAATTTTATTCCCTTACCTGTTTATTTATCACTATAGCATCGAAGTTTATCCAGCTACAGAATCTTCTAATAGGTCTACTGTTAAGAACTGCACATTTTAAAAGATATTTTCCTAGTTGTAGATGGATACAATACCTTTATTTTATTTATATGTGGTGCTGAGGATCAAACCCAGTGCCCACATATGCAAGATGAGCACTCTACCTCTGAGTCACAACCCCAGCTCAAGAACTGCACATTTTTAATAAATTTTGTAAAGTCTAATTTATAAAGAAAACTGACTTAATCATTTATTCATTCTCCATCCTATGTGGAAAATGAGGTCTATTTTCATCTTTAACACTGGAAAGGAAAAGACAGAGAAAGAAAAAAAAAAAAAAAAAAGGAAGCCCAAGGAAGACAGACAGAAGGGCATCTAAAACACCCTTGGAGCTAAAAGGGACCTTGGAGATTCGTCCTGGTGCCCTGCTATGCTGTGGATATGACTGGACTGTCCCCCAAGGCTTCATGTTGACATGTAATCCCTATTGTGAGGCCTTAGGAGAGTGGAACAATTCAAGTGTTTGAATTGTTTAGAAGTGGAGCCCGTGGGAAGCAATTAGAATTAGATGTGATCACAATGGTGCCCCGTGATTGGGTACTGGAGACTTTATAAAAGGAGGGCAAGAGAATATGTAGACACATTCACACTGGTGTGTTCCTTGTCTCTTGCCATGTGATGCTCTGCACTGCCCGGAGACTCCATCAACAATATGGCCATCACCAAATATAGCCCCTGAATCTTACACCTAGAGAACTGTAAGCCAAAATAAACCTCTTTTCTCTATAAAGTTAGCCAGCCTCCGGTATTTCAGTATAATAATGAAAATCTAATTGATACACACTTCTCACTTCCATGCCAAAGACACTTGGGCTGAGCAATATGGGACTACAGTCTTTACACTGCAAATTTAAATGAATCCACTTAATGGCTTCATTTGTTTATTTTTTTGGTGCTTTCCATTTGGGGAATTCTTGTCAGATAACACAAACTGTCAACTCTACCTCAATTTGATGATAGAGATAGGACCCAAGTACTTTAGCTTGGGTTTGTTAAATAAAGCAAACCAGAACCTATAGCTAAGCATCTTCTGTGTTTGGGATGATATCACTATAGGAGAAGCTAAGCCAGAGATCTTCAATTAAAGAACAGTGAAGGCTTGTCTCATTACTGTCAATAATGAGAATGTCAGAATGTCAACCCTTCTCTAGGATGTAGTCTGAGCATCTTAAGATCCTTCTGTGTATCTCCTGTTACTTAGATGAGTCTCCATCAGAGGTGTGTATCCTTTCCGAAGCCTTCGGTATTGAAGGTACACCAACAGCACAAAAAGACCCGCCACAGCCAGCAGCATCCCTGTCACCACAAAGAGGGTTGTGCTCCAACCTGGAGTTTCTGCCACTGAAATTGAAGCAGAAGAGAAAGTTTCACAATCAGGATTTCCATTCACTGAATACTCTTAGACAAGAGAAGAATAAACTTGTTTGCCTATCACATGCATTTTCATTGATAAAGCAAAACTACCCTGTAGAATGCAATTTATCTTTTTTTCTTCACAAATTGTTGATCATGTCCACAATTGCTTTCTCCAGGAAGTTGGAAATGGCACCCCATTATTCAAATACAACTTACCACATTTTAAAATTTTGTTAACAATAAGTGCTTTTGTGGAGATAAACCTTCTAAGGAAGTATATGACTATTTTGTAAGTTAGAAACTCATTTGTGAAAATGCATGCTAAAATGGTATCGGGGGAGTTATAACCTCTAAATATACAACCATCAGGTAGGAATATCTGCTTTGTCTCTGCCTTTTTTATAGATGATAAATGTGAAAGGGATCAGACTGGTTCTTAAAACAAGAGGCATTCAATAGTGCAAGTAGATAGAGCTGTAGCTCATTTAAATAGTTGTAAATAAAATCTGAATGTTCCGGATACTAAATCTAATCCTGTACTCACTTATATTGTGGAAGCACTCTTCCACAATATGAGTGATTTCATTTTTAATATATTTAGAACTATTTGTCATTTCTTTAAAAAATTATCCTCCCCATGATCGGCTCTTCTAAAAATTCAGTCTCTTTGAATTGGCTTGTTCTATACCTTACATTCATCTAAATATAATATTATCCTTCTAGTTCTTTTCTTTCCCACAGAGGCCATGGCCCATCCTGACCAGATTTCTCCATCATCGTCATCATCATTAGTAGTAGTATTCCTCTCCTCCTCTTTTCTTTTTTTTTTCTTTCTTTCTTTTTTTTTTTTTTAACTGAGAATTGAACCTAGGGTCCCTGAACCACTGAGCCATATCCCCAGACCTTTTTCTCAGCTTAATTTTGAGACGGGATCTCACAAAGTCCTTAGGGCCTTGCCAAATTGTTGAGGTTGGTCTCAAACTTGCAATCCTCCTGCCTCAGCCTCCTGAGTTACAGGAATTAAAGGTGTGCACCACCACACTCAGCCAGTTACATCTTCTTAGAACAGATTTTTATTCTGCCTTTTCTTTATTAAGGCACTCCCAACGATTGCCTTTTAGTATTGTCCAAATCCTCTACCTACCTTTTTTAATGATTTATTTATTTTTTATTTGTTCTAATTAGTTATACATGACAGCAAAATGCATTTCAACTCATTGTACATTTATTTTTTTAATTGTGGTGGAATACACATACAATTTTTTACCATGTTAACCACTTTTGAATCGAGTTCATTGGCATTAAGGACATTTTACATTGTTGTGTGGCCATTATCTTCATTGCCATTAACTGTCCACAGAACTCTCTCATCTTGCAAAACTGAAATGTTGCATCCATTAAATAGTAACTCCCTATTCATCCCTCCCCAACCTCTGAAAACCACCAGTCTTCTGTCTCTATGAATTTGACTGTTTTATATTCTCATATAAGTGGAATCATGTAATATTTGTCCTATTATGTCTAGCTTATTTCTCATTGCTTAATGTGTTCCAGGTTTATTCTTGTTGTAGCACATAACAGAATTTTCCTCCTTTAAAAGGCTGAATAATTTTCCATTGTATTTATATAGCATGGTTTGTTTATCCATTCATCAACTGATGGGCACTTAGGTTGCTTCTACCTTTGGTTATGGAGAATAATAATCTTAGGAACATGAATGTACAAATATCTCTTTGAGACACTTGTTTTGATTTTTTTGGATATATACCAACAAGTGCAATTACTAGCTCATATGGTAATTCTACATTTAGTTTTCTGAGGAATTCCCCATTGGGGCTATGCTATGCTGTTTTATATTCCCATTGGCAATGCACAAGAGATCCAATTTCTCCACATCCTTGCCAACACTTGCTATATCCTGATTTTTTAATAATAGCCACCCTACTGGGTATGAGATGGTATCTCACTGGGGTTCTGCCTGGCTCATGAGGGCCTCTGTAATCAGCTGTCTTATAGGTCAGGCCTTAATTCACAGTAATCCTCTGCCCAGGCCCTCCACTACAACCAGGTGTCGAGGTGAAAGGAACTTTCTTCCACTCTCTGAAGGTTTGATAATTTGAGTTTATAAAACAAACTAACAATGGACAGATTAACAAGTGAAGCAGCATAAAAACATGAACATATACGTACAAGGGAGTCGCAGGTGGCATGAAGCTAAGAGAAAGGCCATCTTGATGCCCACATACCCTCTTTGCAGAAGGAAGGGAACTGGGGCTGTAGCCAACTTTGGTGGAAAGAGCAAATGATTTTAAGAGAGATTAATTCTCCCAAAGAACAGACAGTAATCTGGGACAAAGTTCACCAGGCTCTGAATGTGATGTCACCTCTAGTCTTTGTTCTGCAAGTTCATCTTCTGGAGGACCTGGCCTTCAGGTGGAATGGGGAATTTCAGAGAAAGTCCTTCCTGAACTTTGGGAGGAAAAGGAGTGTGAGATGCAGGGAGGGGGTGGGGAAAGGCCAGAGAGACCTCTGTTCTCCTTTAGTTCAAAACTCGCAAAGCCCAGGTGTCTCACTTCGAGGGATGCTTTTCTGAGCCCAAACAGAAAACACAGCCCTCTGCCTAGACCACACTTGCTTTTCCCTGTTTGTTCCCCTCCTTCTTCAGTCTGAAACATGCTCTCACCTTCCTCTGTCTATCTACTAGTCCTTCAAACCTAGTTCAAGACGCACCTCCTTCGAGAAGGTATACTCCAGTCCCTCAACCCAAAATACGCCTCCCTGGAACAGACCCCTTGGGCATGAGGGTGACTTCAAATGAAGGCAATTAAGATTTAGCAGATGCAGAAAGAAGCTTTCCAAGGGCCTGCACAGACCTTGCTCAGACAAGCCCTCCTCTTCTGGTAGTTTCCTCCATACATTTACCTTCCTACAGAGTGCCATTTTTGGAAGCCCAAACCCCTTTATCCTTTGTCTTTCTCATCTCCACAACTGCCTGTCCTTTGTACAAAACAGTATGTAAGCTCTCAGGTCTATCTACTTCTTCGGCTCTTCACTTCCTTTCAACTAAGCCTCCCAGGTCACATCAAAACTAGCATCAAATTAAATACATATGCCTCTTCTCCTGTTGACCTTCCTTCTGTCATTCTCATTTGCTGGGCACCTCTCAGTGAACCTAAGAGCTAGCAAGGAAAACATATTTTTAGTCCCCTACTGTTTATAGTTAAATCTGCCCAGGCGGAATTGTAGTTGTCATTGTCAAAACAGTAAGTGAACATGAATTTGTATCTTCTGATGAGTTAGCACATTATGGGTATATTTTAGTCTCAGATAATACCTGTTAATCAATTGTCACCAGAGGATATAGAAACAGGTCAGAAAGCACATTCCGAATTCTCAAGTAATATTTTGTTTCTCCCCAGGGCAAAGACAAAGAAATTGAAAAGACACATCCTCAGTTACTCAGAGTTACTTCAGATCGGTAAGAAGAATAAGTAGATGCAGAGCTAGGTGAAAAAACTGGGGACAGATTCTAGTGCCTGAAAGACTGAGGTCACAGAGAGACAGAGGGGAGCTCAGAAATCATCTTGATTTCTGTGTAGACTGAGATTTTGGGAAGATGAAATGGACACAAATGGGGGAGAGTGACCAGCAGATGGTTGTTGTGGGGGACTTCTTTACAAATTCAGATATTTTTGTGGTGGTTGTTTCTTATCTTTCCTTTCTCAAACTTTCCTAAGATTCTTAAAATGGCATGTGAAGCCATATTAAGGTCTGGGCAAGAAGAAAATAGTATTTCCCTGTATCTGCTGAGTAAAATATCCTCCCATTTGGAACTGAATGAGATGAGTCAATAAAAGATCTACAATTTAAAACCATGACTCAGAAAAACATTAACTTATAAACATCACATAGAGCCCCCAGCAGCCCAATCTGGGGGCAGGCCAATGTCAACCGTCATAAAACTACCCCTGCAGGGGGCACAGTGCAGGCAGGTGAAAATGACTGATCCAGTTACAAAGTAACATATGTGTGTAAAAGATCCACACAACAGTCTGTCTACATTCAAAAGTGTGATGATGATTACTCATTGTTAAGCTTTTGCATTCGTTTTGGTCTTTTAAAATACTGCCTGATATTACTACTTACAACAATTACTGAACTTGGGCCTCCCTTTGAATTTTGTGCTCCAGGCAAATCCCATACTCCTCTCACCATAATCCCAGCCCCACCTTCAAGCAAGGATCTCTATGTCCTGCTAGTCCTGGTCACATGTGGCTAGTTCATTTAGACTTTATTGGTTGGACATTTGAAACAACTATAGAGCCGTTTTCGATTAATTTGATTAATTCTGATAGAATTGTCAAATAGGGTGGGGGTGTCAATAGTTCCTCTGTGAAATAAGGTCTCTTAATAACTTTCAGTTCCCTAGAACAACAGGGTGCCAACTAGTGCCTTTCTGATGTTTAATTGGTAGTTTAACGACTCATCTTGTTAAATGCATATATTTCAGAAAATAGCCAATAAACTTAACTAGACCTGAATGCTTCAATTAAAGGTCTTGGTTTACATTAAAAAGAAAGAAAGAAAGTAAGCGCCTTTAGAAGTTGAATGAATCACCCGTGTAGAAGCTGTATTAGTTACCTGGCAGATCAATGGCGTAACTGTAGCCAAGTTGTTCTGCAGTTAAAAAGAGTTCCTCGTTAGTGACGGGAGGGAAGAAAGGAACCAAGTTATACATCCGATTGTGGCCAATGGGTGCCATCTCCCAAGGCCAGGCATCCACAGAAGGGTTGTATCTTCTCATCCACTCATCAAAGATGGCATCAGTAAAGGAGTGGAGGACCTGCAAGAGACAGCACAGCATGGCGTTTAATGTTGAAGGGCCCATTCCAACCAACTCACCAGACTGGAGCTACTGTGTGCCCAATTGATCCTTGGCGACATACACACTGGCATTTTTTCTTGAGTTTTCAGGGATGTGTGGACATCTCTCTCCAAACAAGATTGTAAACCCTTTGTCAAGTGAACAAATGAAAGCTCATGTTACAGATTTAACATTGTTTTGTGAATATTTGAGACCTTCATCATGGGTGTGTTGATTATTAATTTCAGAAAAAAATACAGCAAGTATGATGAGATCTATACTCTAGTAGATATTCAGATGTTTGGTTTAATAGAAAAGAGGAACAGTGACAATATTATAGTATTGTACTATAAACAAAGAGTAAAAAAAAAAAAACAAAGAAACAAAGAAACAAAACTCCAAGTTTTTTAAAAGAATTTTTAAATTTGCCTCATTAGGAACACCCTTCTATCTATTCATTTTATAAACCACTCACTTGAATTCTTGGTGCTATGGAAGCATTAGAAAATCAAAAGATGTTGTAATGCACATAGCGCTCATTTTTATTTTCTCAGAGAAGCTGTTAAAGTCCTTTTCAAATACAGCAATAATTACATGTTTTAAAATATTAACAGCAAAATTTCCATTTGTACAGCCCTGATTTTACAACAGGATATAAATGCAAGACTTTGTACTTAGCAGTTAGAGTTCTTTCATTCCTAGACTGCAAATTCATGGAGTTCAGGAATGATGGCTGCTTCTCTTTCCTCCTGTGCCCCGGGATTGACACCCCAGGGCCACCATAGAAGTTCAACAGTTCTGAGGCAGCCATGCTGTGAGGAAACCTAAACCAACCAACCCACATGAAAGACCCCATTTAGAAGCCCTGAGATTTCAAGAAAAGGGAAAATGATTGGCTAGTTCACAGCTGCTGTAACACCTGCTACCACCTGAGAGACCCAGAGGCCAGAAATGTCTGGCCAAGCCCTTCCCAAATCTGTCCACAGAAATCATGAGAAATGGAATGATTCTTGATGATTCGAGCCACTAAGCATTGTGGTGACTTCTTATGCAGCAATAAGTGGTTAACCAGAACTATGGGGAAAGGCCTGGATACAGTCTCAGGCTCCAGCTTACTATAGCATGTTTAGGGGAAGGTTTCCAGTTCCCCAAGGAGAGGACATGACGCTGCTCCAGTCCTCTAGGAATCAAAACCAAAGTGGAAATTCAGAGGTGATCACTTAAGTCATATGGTAGATACAGACACAGGTGCACATGAAAACTCCAAGTTTGAACTTAAGGTAGAAGGCATACATAAGAAGGTAGGTCAGTAGTCTTTCTAAATGAGAGAATTCCTAATGGTAATTTTTTTTAAACGTAATCAAACTTGTTATTTTTTGGAAATATTTATTTATCCTTCCTTTGCTGTACCAAGAATTTGAAGCAGTATATAACCAGAAGGTAGCTTTCAGATTTCCCTAAATAAGCCATATGTAATATGTAGGTAACAGTTAAACAACACCCAGGCATCTACTTAGCTGGCTAAGTTCTTTTACTGGGAATAGTTTAGTGAGACATGAGAAATTGTCTCCTGTCTAGACTGAAAGTAGGTGACCTCTCCAATTCATATGCTGAAATCCTAACCTCCAATGTAATGGTAGGGCCTCAGAAAGGTAAAGATTATAAAGATGGAGTCCTTGTAAATGGGATTAGGGCCCTTATAAAAGAGACCCCAGAGAGTTTCTTCTTGCTTCCAGTGATGTGAGGACACAGCAAGAAGAGGGTCCTCGCCACACATGGAGTCTGCTGGACTTCCCAGCCTCCAGAACTTCAGAACAACAAATGAACATTTGTTGTTGAAGTTACCCTGTCTATGGTATTTTTGTTATAGCAGCCTGAGTTGACTAAGACACAATTATAGGTGGAAAAGACATTTGAACATTAACAGTGTTTTCTAGGCAGAACTCAGCAAGATGGTTTATTTGCCATTTTGCTCTAAATTTCTCTATCCTTCCCCATCTCCCCTATCATTGAACCCTGAAAAGAATATAAAGTATTTTTCCAGCATTTTGAAGGAGTTACATGTGCAACCCTCACTTCTGCCTAGATTTATATGGTAGCATAGAATCCAAATATACATAAGCATGCATGAAGTGTATACAACATACATTATACACAAGATCATGCATGTGAAGAAAAATAGCAAGAGGGCTAGAAATTCAGGTATCAATCCCTTAAGAAAGAAAGCCTTTATAGATTAAACCCTGAATAGACACAAACAGAAGTCTGCAGAGTTCTGCTGTGAGTGTGTTGACCAGTTCAATATACATCATAAGCAGGTTGAGAAGACAGAAGCAAGGTGATGTGAGAAGAGAGCCTACCTGGAGACAGAATTGTCCCAAGTCACACTTGACCACGGAATCATCAAAAATTTTAGAAAGGATCAGTGCTAGAACCATCTTAGATTTGATTATGAGCTGTGTTTTGCCACCTTGTTCACACTTTATTTCATCAATAATGAAGTGTATATAATGCATCCCTGAGCACAGGTGTAGATCTTCTCAGTAGATTAGGAGTGAGGAAGATTATAAAACCTAGAATCGGAAAGAACATCTTCATATGCCATTTAGCGCCTGCCAAATTAAAAAACAAAAAACACCCCCCCAGACTGAGCCCACAAAAATCCCAAACAGGGGGTCACCATCCTCTCTGATACCTCAGCTCTTCTAGAACTCACCAAGGTGTTGTGCTGCTCAGCAGACAGCGACTGCATGTCTGTTACTTTAAGACTGCATAACAAATAAGTAAATAAAGCGTTTAAGAAACATAAATAGATATAATAAAACCAGTGGCCTCATCTTTTCAAAAGCCATGAAAAATTATTCAGATCTACCCTTCACCAATTAGTGTTAATTCTGATTAACATGATCTAACAGGACTAAATTATCCCAGCTATAATGAAAGCAATTGTGAAGGGATCAAGTTAAGAATTGTTTAAACTGACAAGAGGCAAAATTGCTGTTATAAGGCTGGGAATGGGGAAACGCATGAGCAGGAAACTTCTTACCGTCTCTGCTCAGCCGCCTACTGGGTGGGGTGTGCCTGAGCACATTTCTTAGCCTCTCTGGATTCTCTTTTCCCCATATTTGAAACAAGCAGAGCAGTTTGCCACACACAGCTTTGTGAAGTTGGGAGATTAAATTTACATGACACCTAGCCTGGGGCTGTCACAGAATAAATGCTTAGTAACATATTTAATATTCTCCTACAAAAACACTGGAAAGGGGTTGCTGGGATTGAACCCAGGGTCTCACACATACTAAACACACACTCTACCACCACCGATACCCCCAGCCCCTAACAGAAATCCACTGAGCGTCTACTGAGCGCCATGAACATCTCTAGAGGTCGGCTATGGAGTCGATGATCACGCTCACTTCTCCAAAACTAATGAAATGTAGAAAATACATCTTCATATGACCAGATTATTAGGTTTTCCAGGAAATAAAATATCTAAAGAGATTGTCATATTTTTTTTTTACTTACATAGAGAACAAACCATTTCCACTAATTCTGACTCTATTGAATACCTTTTTTTGTTTTTCTTTTTCCAGAAGTCCTGATCCTGCATAAGCAGCCAGACCACAGGAAAGGAAATGCAAACAACTTCACACGGATAAAAGGATGCTGAACTTCACATAGAATGCAGATTACAATTCACAGAAGTACCTCTTCACTTATCAGATTGCCAAAGATGAAAAGCTAGGATAACGAAGAACAAAGACCCTGGGAGAGTGAGGCAGCTGGACGCTGATGGATGGGTGTTCAGAGGGACTGTCCTTTGACTCCTGGAGGCAATTCTACAACACCCAGTCAGTACCAGGCGTACTTAATTGCCCCTCAACCCGGGAACTCCTTTATCTTACAGGTCCAAGGTTATTTGTTGGAGGATTGTTGGTAAAGCAAAAAAAAAAAAAAAAAAAAAAAAAAATCAGAAACCACTAAATTCAAGCTACAGTTTGGACGTGGCTTGTCCCCACCCAAACTCATGCTGACACCGAATTCCCTGCATATAAGGATGCTGGGGGGATGGGACTTTAAGAGGTAATTAGGTTGTGAGAGATCCACCCTCATGAGTGAACCGTGCTTTCCTCACGGCAGTGAGTTCATTCTTGCTCTAGGGGGACTGGATTGTTTACTGTGAATGTGTGTGTGTGTGTGTGTGTGTGTTTCCCTCAGCTCTCTTCCACACATACTTCTTTCACACCTGCCAACTTGCCTTCCACTTTCCGCCATGAGTTGACTCTGTATGAGGCCCTCATCAAAAGCCGAGCAGATGTCAGTGCCATGTTCTTAGATCTCCAGAACTGTGCACTAAATAAATTTCTTTCCTGTATAACTTACCAAGCCTCAGGTATTTTGTTATAGCAATACAAAACGGACTAAGACCGTGCCTATCAATAGGGTCTAGTTAAAAATTTCAGGATAGCCAGGCATGGTGGTGCATGTCTGTAATTCTAGCAGCTTGGGAGGCTGAGGCAGGAGAATCTTGAGTTTAAAGCCAGCCTCAGCAAAAGTGAGGCGCTAATCAACTCAGTGAGACCCTGACTCTAAATAAACTACAAAATAGGGCTGGAGAAATGACTCAGTGGTTGAGTGTCCCTGAGTTCAATTCGCAGTACCCCCCACAAAAAGTTGTTTTGTTTTGATTTGTTTTGTTTTGTTTTGTTTTGTTTTTCAGGATAAATCCATACAATAGAATGCCATGCAGCCAGGGGAAAAAAGGAATAAGAAAATGCTTCATGAACTGTTACAGTGATCTAAAATTATAAATAAATAAGTCAGAAAGGCACAGAAATGTCTACGTTATGTTCCACTTAAATAAATATGTAAACCTATTTGCTTCTATACATTAATATGTCTGGAAGATTAGAGAAAAATGATTATGGGTGGCTGGAAGATAGTAGTGATACAAGGACTTCATTTTTGGAATTCTTGTGCGGATTATCTATTTAAAATTTTTGAGATAAAAAAATTTAGGGAGGGTTGGAAGTGTATCTCAGTGATGGAAGGCTTGCTTAGCATGCCTGAGGGTCTGGATTCAGTCCTCAGCACCAAAATTAAATAAAATTAAATAAAGTAATTCAGAATACTATACAACAACCTTAAATTAAATAAACTAAAGGAAGATAGGATAGTATGTGTAATGTATATATTATAACTATAACTGTATAAAACGAGAAAATAAGCAGAAATTGAGATGAATTATGGACTTTTAAAAACTTTTTAAATCAACTTTTCTGGAATTACTAATAATATAAAAGTCATTAACATACTCAAAATAAAAATTTGACATGAAACAATAATATTCTAATTTGAAAGCTGTCAAATTATGATTTTTGTTATTTGAAGAAACGTAGATCCCTTTTTATATTCTTCACTCTTGAGAATAAAGCAATATACTTCTTTTTAAAAAATTTCAGCTAAACTCATACTAACTCAGAAGTATTTTAGGCTTGTTATGAGAACTTTTAATTGTCCTATATTGTAGCCTAGGACAGTAGAATCAGAAGTGGCCTTACAGGGTTAACTTAGGGAAGTCTATTAGGTATTTGTTTTTAGAAATTTATTTTCTCTTGCTTTATATTTCTGAATGAATGAATCTATCTTACCCAACTGATCATTATTGCTATGAAATAAAAATGGTAATAAGACTGTATGACTTAGTCCATGTAGAATTTCAGTGTATAAACTAGAAAACAAATACATGAGTTTTTTAGTGAGTATTAACTACTAAATGGTTCCTTCCAGACTCTGAGACATGGAAAGAACTTAGAACTCACCAAATGATCTCACTAAAAAGGATAATGGTGATGAGATGCCACCACAATTCTGGCAGAATGACTGCTACCAAAAAGACAGACGATAATAAGAACCAGTGAGGACATGGGGAACCCTTACATACTCTTGGTGTAAAATTAGTGACACCATTATGGAAAACAGTATGGAGGTTCCTCAGAAAATTAAAAATAAAACTACCATGTGATCTAACCCACTTGGGTATATATCCAAAGGAAATAAGAGCAGTATGACAGAGAGAAATCTGCACTCTCATGTTAATTACAGCACTATTCACAGTAACCAAAAGAAAATGGAATCTATGTGAGTATCCAGCAGATGAATAAATAAGAAAAACGTGGTACATACACATAATGGAATACTATCGCATTATTAAAAAGACATTTTTTTTTTGTCATTTGCAACAGCACAGATGAACCTGAAGGACGGTATGTTAAGTGAAATAAGCCAATGTGAAAAGACAAATACCTCACGATTGCATCCAAATGGACTTTTAAGAACAGCATCTTGAGGAATTGCGAAGAATATTACTCACCTCTAACATAGTTTTCTTTTTGGCAGTTAAAATATTTAAATATACAATCTATTGGTTTCCTTTATTTTTTCTTTTCTGAATTACATCTAAATTTAATATTGAAGGCAGCACAACTTAGCATTCCTGAGGCTTAATCTTGTTTTCCATGATAACGTGTGCATTTCTTCCAATTATCTTAAAAATTATTAGAATTTCTGAGATTGGTTCAGAGCTTTTCCTGTATTCTGATGCTCTGCCATCTTTTACTCATTATTATGATCATACACAACTTTGTAATTCCCTGCTTGAAGATATTTCAGGAAAAAATCATTTTAATAAATGTCATATGCAATATATTTGCATGAATTGCCTCATGAATTTGAAATTCCAGAAGCTCTAACTCTGTAAACTGACATGCTTTAACCTAAGTCTTAATATGCAAAACATAATTTAAGGCTGAATTGGCTTCTAAATAAAACTGTTTGTAAATAGCCTAAAGTAAGGGGTGTCTTCCCAGAACCAGTGTCATTATTCCTTCAGAGTCTTCAAAGAAAGTCTGTGGCTTTTGGTTTATTTATATGTATATGATAGCATATTACCAAAGAAAACACAATTTTAAGTATCAAAGATATTAAAAGTAATGAAGACCAACACGATTAAACATCTAATATCTTTGAACTACATGCAGTCATGGGATTACTTACCCATAAAGTTTTAATATGGGTTTTCCCCTCAAGCAGGAAAAGAGTAATGCTAAAGAGATAGTCCTGGGAGCTGGGGTTATGGCTTAGTGGTAGAGCGCTTGCCTAGAATGTGTGAGGCACTGGGTTCCATCCTCAGCACCACATAAAAATAAATGAATAAAATATAAGGTCTATCAACTCTAAAAAAAAAATTTAAGAAAAAAAGAAATAGTCCTACTGCACAGAAAGGGCATTGATTCCCCAGAATAGGGGGTGGCAAACTAAAGCCTGGGGTCATTATGTTAAATGAAGTACTCCAAGCACAGAAAAATACCATATGGGCCCACCACCTGTTTTTCTAAATAAAGTTTTATTGGAACACCACACTTGTTTGCTTATGCATCGTCCACGGCTGCTCTCATACTACAGTTGCAGAGCTGAGGAGTGGCAACAGGGATCATCTGGCCCCCAAAGGCAAGGATATTTGCTGTCTGGCCACTTGCAGAAAAATATTGCCCTCCCCTGTGCACCTAGTAGGCTTCCTCCAAAGAAGGAGATAGCAGTCCTAGAGAGGTGGGGAGGCTGAAAACCAAGTTACTAGCACTACCATTATTTCCTGTAGTAGGAGAGAAAGGTTTGGGGTGTCATTCTCAATTTGTCAGAGGATTCATGGTTCCATTGATAATATTTTGGAATACTGAATGAGAAGTATTATGATATTTCCTTTAAGTGTAAGGATCATGTGGACAAATTATGTAGTTGAAAATGTAAGTTTTAATAAAATACGTATTGTGAGACATATAGTTAGATAAATAGCAGAGAAGGCAGGCACCAAAATGCTTGGCGTAAGCTAGAGGCTGAGACGGTAGCCAGGAACGGGATCTGAAGATCAGGTCAGAACCCTTGGACAGGCAGGTGTGAAGATGGACAAGGCGGCTGTGGAGCCCTCCCAGAGAAGCCCCCGCCTGGTGGCAGGTGGGACCAACAGGCCACACCTCTGACACCCCTTCATTTATTGCTACCGCAGAAGCTGAGTGGGGAAACATTTGCGAGAAGGCAGAACCAGTTCTACCAACTGCTTCCATGTCAGGATTTCCTGAATCTCACCGGGGAACCCCAGAAAGCTGCTCAGACCCAAGACTCCATTCTTCCTGCCACCAGCAAGCTTAGTCATTAGAAACTGCACTTTTACTCTCCTTAATATCTCCTCTTTTTGTACCCTGGGTTCAATAAAAAGAATAAATCACCTCTGAAATACCTCTCACTTTGTGCTTGTCAGTCAACTGCCTCAGGGTACAACTGTCTGCTGTGGAGAACAAGATAAGGAACTCTAATTAAGGTTTGGAAAAGCAAACCCAACTCATAGTTCTCATTCCTTCCCACTGACGACCATAAAACACATTATTATTTTTATGATAACATTTGTATTGTCCTTGACAGTTTCTGGAGCATCATCATATTATCCTAATCTACAAGAGTTGCTTTAATAAGTACAACACTTTTTATCACCACAAAATCAGGTCATGTGACCAACACTGCAGAGGGGCAAGCAGCAGCTCCACATTGTTCAGTGACATTCCTAAGACTGCACAAGTTAGAACTAAAGAAAACCAGATTGGCTCATAACCCCATGTTCTTTTTACTATATTGTGTAGCCTCCCAAGTTATCCAGAAAAACAAACTGCTAGAACCTGATAGTTTGAGGATGTGTTGTGCTATAGACCGAATGGTTCCCCCAAATTTATATGTTGAAGCCCGAACCACCAAAAATGTGCCTGTGTTTGGAGACGAGGCCAATATGGAAGTAACCAAGGATAACTAGGGTCACAGGGGTGAGGCCCTGTTGTGATAGGATTACTGTCTTTATAAGAAGAGACACTGCAAAGCTCACTCCTTCTCTCTCCATCATATGAGGTCACAGTCAGAAAGCCCAGGAAGCCTTCGCCAAAATCGCATCAGTCAGCACCCTGATCCTAGATCCCTGAATCTCCAGAATGGTGGAGAGTTGTTTAAGCTCTCTAGTCTATGGTATTTTATTAGCACACCTGAGAGGACTAAGACACATTACTAAGATTCAAGTTGAGGTGAGATAAATTCTGGAAGGAAAAATAGGGTTTGGGGCCATAGTACAATATAAATTCAGAAAACTGGTAAAGTTAGGTGCAGTGGCATATACCCATAATCCCAGTGACTTGGGAGGCTGAGGCAGGAGGATCGCCGCAAGTTTGAGGCCAGCATCAGCAACCTAGTACAAACTGTCTTAAAATTAACAAATATAAAGGGGTGGGATATAGCCCAGTGGTAAAATATGCCTGGTTCAGTCCCTACTACCCAAACAAAACAAAACAAAAAGGACAACAGGTGAAATTTCTTCTTGCAACTGCTCCCAAGCTGTCTAAGACATGTAAAGCAAAAAACAATGTTAAACTAGATTATGGTGAGATAAATGTATGTAAAGCAGAGCCATTGTTGGGGTTCAGTGGCTGAAACATGATGGTTATGTTATATAAATCTCCTAAGCCAAATTTAGTGAACTGTACCTGAGAGGATAAAAGTAGCCCCCAACATCTAGGAGTGGACCTGCTACTGTCACCCAGGCCTGGATGTCCTCCTGTCAGACATAAATAATTCCATAGAGCACTAGACACCGCACTCTGTGATGGGTCAGGACAAAAAACATCAACTCCATAGCCACGTCTAAACCCGGACAAAATGTGAACATGGTCCAAGCCACAAAACACCTAACATTACCTTCCTGGCCACTGCTTTACTAATAACCTGAGCCTAGTCTGTCCTCCCTGTGCAGAAGAATTATTGAGGTCTCCAATCATGGAATTACCCCTGCTTCCTGCCATCATCCGATCCAAAGCAAAACTCTTTACCTCTGCCCCCAAATCGCCTAACACATGCCCAAGTCCCATCAGTCCTTTCTAACACCTCCTGCCTGAGACTCTCCACCATCTTCCATTCTCTCCACAAAAGGAGTAATAAAGCCACTGTGCTCAACCACAGTAGTGAAAAACAGAGGCTCCATCCATGCCAAGCCTCCCAAGATGCCTGAAACCAAAGAGAGTAATAAACCCCATACACAGTGTTCTTTCCTATGCATATACAACTATGGTAAAGTTTAACTTCTAAATGAGGCACAGTAGAAGATTAGCAACAATTAACAATAGAGCAAGCATAACAACAGAAAGAAAGGTCATATGAATGTGGCCTCTCAAAGTATCTTGTACTGTACTCACCCTTCTTTCAAACCATGGTTGACCATGACTAACTAACCCACTGGCAAGGGGCTCACGTATAGCTCCCAGAAGTCTTCGGCTACAGGACATTGACTAGCCAGCAGCTAAATAATGTGCCCTGACTGGCATTCCCTAATTTTGTCTGTCTCGGGAGAACCCATTGGTGAACGTGTCTTAAGGACAAATAAAGCTTGGAATCCTAAAATTTACAGTCCCATTGTCAAGTTTCACTAATTTTTTTTTTCTTTTTGTTTTACAGGGAGGCAGAAATCAGACTTTCAGATGCATCAAGTGAGTTTACCACCCCTTGGATGTTAAGGAACCATGAAGTCCCTCCATGGTTAATGGCAAATCTCTCTACTGGTTGTCTTGCAACTCAGAGGCAGAAGCCAATAAACAAAGGAAGTAGCACCAACTGTGAGCTTCTGTGGGATTCCCATTATTGAAGGCGTTCATTCGTTTGTCATGTTCATCCACCCCGCACCCCGTCTCCATTTTCCTTCCCTCAAGTTACCAGAAACTGTCTTTCCTACAGGTAACTAACTCATTGAAGGTTAACTCATTTAGCCAAGAAAAGCCCATTTATGATTATGTTAATTTAAGAGTTTGCTCAATTATGATATCATTAATTTATGAACTTATCTCTGGACTGTAAACTTCTGTCCAAGATCATCTAAAAGCTACCCAACCCAGAAGCATGAGGTTCTGATTAGGGGCTTCAAATACCAGTTCGCCAGCCCAATGGTGTGGGTTATTATAAGCATATGTCACCTTTTTTCCCACAGAGGATGAAATCCCACCAAACCTATTATTGAATAATAAGTAAGCCTGACATGTTCTCTATAAACTTCTCAGTCTTGGAACATACCACAAAAACAGGATCATTGGCAGCTGAATGTGGCAGAGCACTTGTCCCATTCAGGAAGGAGTGGACCAAATTGTGAAGGCTTGCCACTTGAGAGTCCAGCGTCCCATCTGCTTTATCAAATCCTTCCAGGGCATTCCTGAGAGAAACCAGCATGTCAGCGATAACAGGCAAAGATGGAGAAAGGCCTCTTTTCATAGTTTCCAGCCTAGAAGGTCATCTTCTAATCCAGGATTAGGTGGGCATATGAGAGGCTCTGTCAAGGCTACTTGAGACAGCCTGCTGGTGATGTTAATCTTCCATAAGGGAATGGAACTCCTAATCCACACTACTTCTGCACCTGCTCAGTTAAATGTTATCTGCATACTCCATGACAATTATTTACCTTCATACCTGTCTCTCATGCTCTGAAGGACAGGGTCTGAGTGTTCCCCTGTATTTTTATAGCCAGAGCCCAGTATTCTGTCCAGGATGGTGTATGACTAATAAATGATTTTAGACTAATGTCTAATCTTGTATATTCATATTTCTCAACTAAACAGACCTTCATCTTGACTGTAATATATATATACATAAGATCCTAAATATATCCCAGCATTCCCATGTCTTTCTTTTTGCCTAAGGAAAGCATGTCTCAGGAAATTCTAATCGTCCTTACCCAAACTCAGTGATCCTCAAATCTAAGCACACCTGGGAATCACTGGAGAGAAAAGGCATAATTCATCTCCCGCTTCTAGAGTTTCTGATTCAGCTGGTGTAGGCTGGGTCTCAACAATTTGCATTTCTCACCAATTTCCAAGTGCTACCACATTTTGGGGACCATACCCCTAACTCCAATCCATAGAAATGCAAACTCATTTAATAGCATTTTGTCGTAATCAAAAACTAATGCCTGCTCCTTTTCAAAGCAACATTAAATGCCACCCTTTACCTACCTTTGGCACTACTCCGAGGGCTGTATCCAACTCTAGCGCACTTTGAGCCCCGCTACACTTAGCACAGCTTCTGCACTTCAGTTGGACCTTCCCAGCCCTTGGCCCCATCCAAGTTGTACAGTTTCCATGAAGTTAAGAGAGAGAGAATCTAGTTTTGCAGAAGACCATAAATACATCCACCACCCCTTTGGCAAGGCCCATCCCTCTTCACTAAAATCCTATTTCTATACCTATTTCTCATAATTCTTAAAGTCTTTTTAGGTGGGAGAAAAGTAATAGCTGGTCTTCACATTTGAGCATTGGAATGCCATTGCTGGGCTGTAATTTGAGCTGAACTGAGCACTCAGACCCCAATATTAAGGTCTGTGGCTGATAAATTTCTAATGTGAACATTAAAGAAAAAAAAGAAAGAAAGAAAAGAAAAATAAGGAGCATGGGCATTTTAAAAGCACTGTATTTAATAAGATGCCATGGTTCCAAAGACTATACCTAGATCTAGAGAGAAATTAGACATAAAAAGGTGCTTTTAGAGAGTTGAGTTTGAAAAGAAGAAACCACACAGTTGGCTCCATTGTGTGGATGATAGCGGTTCCTCAACTTCCTCTTATTAAGCCCCTCTCTATTACTCACTTTGGAGAAGTATCCAAAGACCTGGATTTCCTTCCAGGCCACCTCAACTACAAGCTGAAAATCTAAAAGTGTTGTAAAAGAGCTTGAATACCAACCTGAAGCTGAAGGTGGAGTTCTGGAAGAAAGGAGGGTTGTCAAACTTGGGGAGAGACAGACAATCTTGTACATTTTTTAAGGTGGGCAGTTTCTCACTATTTCTTCCCACCTGGTTTCTTCTCAGCAAACCTTCATAGGTTCCATTACACAGGGTAACCTGGCGGTTGTAGTCATCCAGGCTAAGATTTAGAAGATTAAAAATAATATATTTTAACTCATGGATCATGGTCATGGTTATGATAAAATTTTATTACTTGCTAAAAATACTATCCCTGTAAATAACTATGCATCAAGAAGCTAAAGAATGTAGATGCACAAAATATGAATACAAGGATAATATGATAATAATTATTGTTCCATTGAAAAGACAGTGATAGACAAGTAAGATGGCAACTCCTATGAGGGGCATCTTGCTCTGGGGCAGTGTAGTTGAGATCAGGTCGAGCCACATTACACTGAGCCAAGCCAGTTCTAGTGGACATGACTAGGTAAGCTAGGAGACCATTTTAGGCAAACAGAGGAGCTCAGCACAAAAGCAGAGGAAACTATACAAAGGAAAGGTTAATCAAAAAATTATTTTAATGTTAAAGGAGATGGAAATGTTAACCACCTCAATTTGATCATTATGGACTATATACATGTATCAAATTATCACACTGTACCTCATAATTTGTACAATTAAAGTAATAATTAACAGTTTTAAAAGAATAAGCACCATCTTAGGAAACACGTGAAGGGTACAGGGTGTCAATGGTTACATGATAAGCAGGGAGCTTGCAAGATCCTATGAAACACATTCTGCAGGCCAGTGGTGGCCTGGAATTCCACCATCAGAAC
Source organism: Sciurus carolinensis (assembly GCF_902686445.1). Taxonomy (NCBI): domain Eukaryota; kingdom Metazoa; phylum Chordata; class Mammalia; order Rodentia; family Sciuridae; genus Sciurus; species Sciurus carolinensis. The sequence continues at coordinate 15,861,567 of NC_062217.1, read as the reverse complement.
ACCCATTGAGAGTGTTTTAAAAATGTGACTGTGTGAGGTGTTTTGTTTTTTAGTTTTAGATGAACACAATACCTTCATTTTATTTATTTATTTTTATGTGGTGTGGAGGATCGAACCCGGTGCCTCCCATGTGAGTTATAAAGGGTAAGGGGATGGCATCTGACATGCAAAAATGGAATGAGCACACACACAAGGATGGAAGCAGCCAGAACCCAAACGCTAGGCAAAAGGCCTCCAAATCAGCATTTCCCAATGTGTGTCACAGGAAGATGGGCTGTGAAATAAGAGTCTTGGGGGCAGATCAATTGAAGTTCCTCTTGAAGAATAATAGTACATTTATCCAGGGACAGCTCAGAGATGTTCTAAAATAAAAAAAAAAAAAAAAAACTCCTAAATTCAGCATTCTCTAAACATGTGATCACAATCACCTCTTGACACATCTTGTATTGCTATCCCAAGAGACTAGGAGAAAGGGCACTTGATGGAATTAAGAAGTTCATAGGAAAACCACACAGGTTATTCCACTTGCTGTGCAGCCCTGAGCCTGTCCTTCTGCAGGATGTGTGTGGGATGGGAGGACGGGGGTCCCTGGTGGGGCCCGGGCCCCTCAGAACACAGACTTGTCTAGGCTCTGTTGCTGGCCATGGGTGTGCCCAGGCACAGTCTAAAAGTCTAAAGATGGCGAGGCAGAGCAGTGGAGTTAAAAACATGGGAGTTGGGAGAGAAAAAATGAATATAGGCAGGCAGAGGAGCCTCTTCAAGAATAGTTTTCTGAGATACAATTGTCCCCCCTTATCTGTGGTTTTGTTTTCCATAGATTCAGTTACCTGTGGTCAACTCCAATCTGAAAATATAACTATGATGCCGCGAGGAATTAAGATATTCTGAAAGAACACACTCGCATAACTTTTATTACAGTATCATTATACTTGTTCTACTTTATTGCTACTTATTGTTAATCTCTTACTGTGCCTAGTTTATAAACCTTACCATAAGAATGTCTGTCTAGGAAAGAAGCATGGTGTATATAGGATTTAGTACTAGTCAAGGTTTCAGGTGTCCCCTGACTGTCACGTCCCCGCCAAAGGTCAGACAACGCTATTGTGCCTAGAGAGAGAAACGAGTTTACGGAGTTTTTGAGGAAAGAATGCTTCCTGGACTGCAGGTCACTTACCTGCATATATGGTTGTAGGGGTTCACAGGACATTCTCTCTGGGCCCATGCTCCTGTCCCTCTCAACTGCGTCTTGTGATCCAGCCACACCAGGCTGCTTCCACAGACTTTTCTAGCTTCACACATGATGTTCCTTCCTCCTAGGACATACCTGCATCCTCTCCCTCCCCTACACCTGACTGAGGTCTGTGCTGCCTTCAATCTCAGAATGATCATCTCCACCCCTTGGGGACTTGTCCTGACTCTCTTCCTGGCTTTGCAGGTGCACCCGTTATAGTACTTCTCAGACTGAATGGCAATTCAGCTACAAGAAGTCTATCTTTCTAAATACACACATACCTTAAGAAGGGAGGTGGTCCCTCATTCATCTTGCATTCCCAGCAGTATCGCCTCATCTAGAACATGACCTGCTCTTAGCAAAGGCTGACTGAATGCAAGAACTGCTCCTAATTTTAGAATAGTTTATGGCCAAGCATATTCAGTTCACAAGTGTGATTTTGGTACATGTATTTTTTTTTTTTAACTGAAGACTTAAGAATTCTAAAAATTCCACCTTTCATGCGAAAATTATTTTCAGAAACATAAATAGAACCCTATGTACAGAATACATAGAAACAGAAAACTAACCAGGCATAGTGGCTCATGCCTGTAATCCCAGGGACTCAGGAGGATCACAAGTTCAAGGCCAGCCTCAGCAACTTAGTGAGACTCTGAGCGACTTGGCAAGACCCTGTCTCAAAAATAAAAAGGACTGGGGATGTGATTCAATGGATTAAGCACCCCAGGGTTCAATCCCTGTTACCAAAAAAAGAAAGAAAGAAAAAGAAATCTAAAGAAAAATCCATCTCTCAGCCATAGGAGACAGGTTTGGGTCTCCACTGCAGTACACATGCTATTACCTGTCACAGACAATTTCCCAGTTGGAGAATCTTGAGTTCTCACTGATCAGAGTCGGATCATCTTGTCTTGCTGCCCCTAGCAGCTGGTCTGTGCACACGTCACACTCACTCTTGCCGGTGGCAAAATTCCAGTAGGGCAAAGCAAAGGATGCATTACCAGTGAGTCGCTAAAAGCAAAAACCAGGCCAAGTGGTTTAATTTACACTTCAGAGGCAATAGGAAGGTATATAAGGCAAAGACTGGCACATGTCCTGACCAAATGCCTTGTGAGATTAAAGGTACTGATGAATGAATAAAGAAATACATTAATGCAATATTGTTTAGCCTTAATAAAAAAGCAAACACCGCCATTGGTAACCATGTAAATGAACATAGAGTACATTATGCTAAGTGAAGTAAGCCAGACACAGACTGAATGTAAGAAAGAAAAATTCTGCATGATCTCACTTAGATATGAATTCTTAAAAAAAAAAAAAATCGAATACATAGAAATAGTAAACTGATGATTACCAGGAGTGGGGCAGGGGAAGGGAGAAGGGAAGATGCAGGACAAAAGGTACAAAGTTGCAATTATGCAGGACTAATCAATCTAGAGGTCTAATGTACAACAAGAGGACTGTGCCTCACAATATTGTACTGTATACTTGCAATTTGCCTAGAGACATTTTAGATACTCTTAACATACACTAAAAAGAAAGTTAGCCATATGAGATCCTGAATATGTTAATTTTCTTGACTGTAGTTATCACTTCACCATGGATACCAAGACAAGCACGTCAAAACACAATGTTGTACAGTACTAATTAAATATATATGTATACATACTATATATATATATATATATATATATATATATATTCTAATTAAAAGTATCAAGCACATAAGTTTTGACCAACCTGCAAATCTCTTTCCAGCCACAACAAATGGTACCGGTGCCAGGTAACGAAGGCGGGCCCTTGGTGTGAGAAATCTATGGCCTTATACGGGTGCCCTGGTCCTAAAACAATTGGGAAATATATTAGAGATCGCAGAATAGGATATTTAAAAGGTTAACCCTTACCTGGGACATGCCTATACAGAGTAAGTCCATGATATTTTAGAAAAAAAAAGTGATTTTTCCAAATAAATACAATTTTCTCATACTAGACAAAGGTGCCAAAAATATGCAATGGAGAAAAGATAGCCTCTTCAACAAATGATGCTGGGAAAACTGGAAATCCATATGCAACAGAATGAAACTAAACCCCTATCTCTCACCGTGCACAAAAATCAACTCAAATAGATTAAGGTCCTCGGAATCAGACCAGAGACCCTGCATTTATAGAATAAAAAGTAGGTTCAAATCTTCAACATGTCGGCTTAGGATCAGACTTCCTCAACAGGACTCCCATAGTGCAAGAAATAAAAGCAAGAATCAATAACTGGGATAGATTCAAACTAAAAAGCTTTCTCTCAACAAAGGAAACTCTCAGCAATGTGAAGAAAGAGCCTACAGAGTGGGAGAAAATCTTTGCCACTCATACTTCAGATAGAGCACTAATCTCCAGAATATATAAAGAACTCAAAAAACTCTACACTAAGAATACAAATAACCCAATCAACAAATGGGCTAAGGAAATGAGCAGACACTTCACAGAAGAAGATCTACAATCAACAGATATAAGAAAAAATGTTCAACATCTCTAGTAATAAGAGAAATGCAAATCGAAACCAGCCTAAGATTCCATCTCACCCCAATTAGAATGGCGATTATCAAGAATACAAGCAACAATAGGTGTTGGCAAGGATGTGGGGAAAAAGGTACACTCAAACATTGCTGGTGGGGCTGCAAATTAGTGCAGTCATTCTGGAAAGCAGTGTGGAGATTCCTTAGAAAACTTGGAATGGAACCACCATTTGACCCAGCTATCCCACTCCTTGGCCTATACCCAAAGGACTTAAAATCAGCATACTACAGAGATGCAGCCACATCGATGTTCACAGCTGCTCAATTCACAATAGCCAGACTGTGGAACCAACTTAGATGCCCTTCAATTGATGAATGGATAAAGAAATTGTGGTATATATATACAATGGAATATTACTCAACCATAAAGAATAATAAAACTATGGTATTTGCAGGCTAATGGATGAAATTGGAGAATATCATGCTAAGTGAGATAAGCCAATCTCAAAAATCCAAAGGACGAATGATCTCGCTGATCAGTGGATGATGATACACAGTTGGGGGTGGGAAGGAGGTAAGAATGAAGGAAAGAGGAACTGTGTAGAGGGAAAAGAGGGGTGGGAGGGGTGGGGGGGTGGGGGGGAAGGAAAACATAACGGAATGAATCAAACACTATTATCCTATGTAAAAGTATGACTACACAAATGGTATGCCTTTACTTCATGTATAAACAAAGAAAACGTATATATCCCATTTGTGTACAATAAAAATCAATTTTAAAAAATAAAATAAAATAAAGCCTGGAAAAAGACATGGAAAAAAAAGTGGTTTTTATGTCTTGAAAAGTAACAGTAGCAATAGTGACAAAAGAATTTCAGAAGCAACTAGCATTTTTAAGATAAAATCCCCTCCATCTCCTAAGAGTCTGATTTTTAAGCAGAAAGTCAGGAAGTTCAAGTAACTCTCAGCATCAAGAGCTCCATTACACAATAGCAATTCATTAAGAAGAAAGAGAGTATCCAAAGTGTAGACCATTAGAACCAAAATGGAATATATTTTTTAAAAGACATTTTCTAGCCCATTCCTTGCAAATGCATAAATTGATAAGGGAGGAATTAATTAATAATATAGCAACTTGAACCACACTGAGTCCTAATGCAGCTTTTATATAACCAAAGAGAACTTAGGTGGATTCAGCCCTGTCCATCAATCTGCTACAACAGCCAGCTGACAAGCATGGTTGCTGAGACCAGAAGAGAGAAAACTACATTCAAACCAATTTGGCTGGCCACTGGAACTGCCAATTGTAGTGAAACGCTTTGGGCAATTTAATGCCTTCCTGGCTGCCTGTTTCATCCTTCTTCCCTCTTTCATAACAGCTTTTGATGGTTATGTAGAAACTTTAGCTAGCTTTAGTTCTTTTTCAAAGTACCTATAATAACTTCAGAGAGCTGAACAGACATGAATATAAATTTAATTCCTAGATCTGACCAGAAACTAAAGTTTTCTTTTCCTCTTGAGAGACTACCCTCTCATAAAGCAAAAATCCCTCAGAGTGATGACAGGAAAACTATAAAGGTTGATAGCCAGAAAAGCCACCTTACCTATCAATAAAGAAAGACAGATGCCTACCTGAGAGGCACGTCTTAACAAGACTCATACCAAAAGCAAACTGCTATCGCTGCCATTGGTTGCAAAGTTACAAAGTCTCTTTTCTTTCCTTCCTTCCTTCTTTCTTTCTTTCTTTTCTTTCTTTCTTTTTATAGTGTTTTCATCTACAGCAAAGTTTCAAGTCCCCCAAAAGTAATGATAAGGGCATATGGAAGACAAGAAATAAGTTAGAGTGGAAAATACCAAGGAAGAATTGTACCATTTCAAGTGAGTTCAATGTGTCTATTCACCCTGACCCCAATGAGGGAACCCCAAAATGGGGTCAGTTGCAGGTATAGCCAAGTGTGTAAAGCTGCCATGAGAAAAATCTAGAATGGATTCACTCTCCTGGAACAAACTGATAGCTTCTCTCAACTGATAAAGAACTGAGGACAAAGCTGCACCTATTTGGTTAATGGAGTTCACAGCAGACAATCTTCCATTCCAACTCCTATTCAGATCCACATTTTAGGACGTGGACCAGCCCTTGAGATTTCTCAAGTAGCATTTTCATTTCATGTTTTCTCAAGCATCCAACGTAAGCATGGTCTGCAAGGCCAAGCAGAAAGAACTCTACATTGTTGTGCCTCAGCGTATATTTTTCCTTGACAATACAACTCCAAAAAGCCTGGGCATTCCTAGCACAGCCTGGGAACCATGAGTGACGATATAACTCAAAGTCTAAAGACCCTGGAGGTTAAAGCACTGCCCATCTCCCACAGAAGAACTTAAGTTCTGCACAAAGGAGCGTCATGTGCTTTGGCACTTGTTCAGTTAATTCCTCTAATTGGAAGAAAAGGTCAGAGAGGGCTTCCATACCCAGATTTGTAATATTTTTTTGGAATGTAAAGGAACTTGCCTCCACTTCACCAACTCATGCCTTTGAAGATTAAGGGCTTCATGGAGAACAGCTTAGACTTTGAACCAAACATAAACTAGAGGAGAGAACATTTGAAATGTCTGCAGCCAACGCACAGGAAGAAACTGCTGCCTTCTGCCTTCAGGTAGTGTTTGGCGATTCTGTGACTTTCATAAACTTAGCCCTCCCTTGAGGTTGCTGTCTTGTTAATTAACTTGTGTCAAAAGACTCCCTATCCCATCTCCCCACCAAACACACACCTATAATAAACCTTAAGCTAAGGGGAAAACCCACCTAATAATGTATCTCTAACAGAATAATAATGGAGCCATACGAAAAAATCATAAATGCTGCAATTGGCGATCTGCGGCTCAGTTCCATTGGGTCCAAGGAGGCCCAGCCAGTGCTGGGTGGTGATCACATAGTCAGGGTGGGTCCTCCTCTTGGCAAGGTCTAAGGCTCCCAGGAACTGCTCCCTCTCCTGAGGGGTCAAGGAGTGGATGTTCTGCCGAACAACTGGTGGCTTCTTCTGATTGCAGTTGGGGCCGGTCCAGCCGAACTTGCAGTCTCCACAGTTATAGCCAGCAAAGTTTCCTAGTATGCAAAAGGGGAAGATGAAAAAAAAAACAGGTTATGCAGTTTGGAAGGAACTTCTGAATTGGGGTCTTAAAGTAGAATGGAAGAGAACATAAAGGTCCTTAGAAAGGGGTAAAGACGAGTCAACGTGTATGTGTGTGCGTGCACACAGACACACGCATGGAAGACCGGGTGAAGCCCAGGGGCCAGCAAGCCAAGGACGGAGGCCTCAGGAGAAACCAACCCGCTGCTGACACCTTGATCTTGGCCTTCCAGCTTCAATAAATGTGAGGAAATAAAGCCAAAAACAAGTAATAGTCAATTGACTTTCCTTAGTCTTCTCTCAAAACCCAAGTGAACTGAACACTAGAAAGTTCCCTAGAAATATTTCCAGCAAAGAAACAAGATATGAAATGCATGAGCTCTGTTACAGGCTGAACTGTGTCCCCTCAAAATGCACAAGTACTGATCCCTAGTACCTCAGCCTGTGACAGGACTTAGAGTTCTGGTTCTTAAAGAGGTAATCAAGGACTGGGGATGGAGCTCAGGCAAGTGTTTGCCTAGCAAGTTCAAGGCTTTGGGCTCAATCCCAAGCACCACACAAAATAAAAATAAGAAAAGAAAAGAAAATTAATAAGTAATTAAGGCAAAATTGGGTCATTGGAGCAGGCCCTAATTCAACATGACTCGTGTCCCTATAAGAAGAGATAAGGCCTCTGCGCACAGAGGAAAGACCAGGCGAAGAGGACAGTCATCTGTGAACTAAGGAGAGAGGCCTCGGGAGAAACCGGCCCTGCGGGCATCTCGGGCTTGGCCTCCTGCCTCCAGAACTGGGAGAAAATAGTTTCTGCTGATGAAGCTCCACACCCCCAACCCCCGTGCCCCCGTCATGGTACTCGGCCTCGCAGCCCCCGCAAACCGATGCCCCTGCGCGGCCGCCTCTTGCCTACCCCAGGACAGTCTAACCTATCTTCACCGATTCATGCATGCAGGGTGCATACATTGGAAAGGTCCCTCTGACGTCCTCCGGGCCTCAGGAGGTCCTCGCTGCGCCCGCCGGCCGCCTGGCACACGCCCCGGGGCTGGCACCGAGCCGCCGCGCAGTGATTCTGAGAGCGCAGACAATGCACACCGAGCACAGGGGACCCCAGAGAAAGAACGAGACAAGCTGACCGCCAGGGGTTCGGTGAACCCTGACATTTAAGACGCGGGTGGTTTCTCAAGGGAGCCAGGGTTCAGACTGAATCCAGGGTGGCTGGCAGCGGGTCAGGGTGGGCAGCGGGCCTGAGGTGGGGAGGTGCCCTGCGCCCCTCCTGCTGCAGGATCCCGAGTGTACCGAGCTCCAGCAGGTGGCCGAGGGGCGCCTCCTCCGGTTACGGTGCCTTAGCTTGCCTTTGGTCTTTTGTCCCCCTTCTTCGCCTTGTTGATGACGGCTTGGGCATGGGCATCCCCGCCTTCCTTGGGTGGTGATGCTAGAGAGCAGATTTAACCACTGTGGGCGGAAAAGGCCCAAACAAGGGAGGCTGCTCATCTCCCCAGAGGTTAAAGGGCCGAAGCGAGGCATTTGACCTGGGGACTATCCCACTTGCACGCACCCTCGGCCTCCACCACGGGCCTCCAGACCCGCTTACTTGCCTCTCCCTGTCCCAGAAATGCTTTTCCCTGACCTGCTAACTTCCTCCCTGCCTTGGCTACCAGCCGACCCCTGAAGTTTCACGGTGGGTCCTCAATACTGTCCTCCCCCTACCCCTCCCTCTCCCTTTCCCTTTCCCCCTTCTTCTCCCCCTCTTTTCTTTAATCCTGACACTGAACCCGGGAGCCTCACACCTGCTAGCCAAGCAAATGCCCCTGTATGGTCCTTTGAAGGAAACAACAGCGCGAACACAAAATCATTAGAGTTTGAACCCTGCAAAGAAAATGCACAAGGCTTCCCTTTTTATTAACCCAATCGATTTTTTGGATGGAAAAGAAAATTTCATTAAAAATACAATAGGTAGGGAGAATTAAGTATAATAATAGTTGGTTATTGCATACAAAATATTCTGTTACATACAAAATGTTCTACCTACTCTTAGATAAGTCTGTTTTCTGTGTTTTCCTGTTTCAGAATCCTGTACAAACGTAAGTAAAAATACTTAAAAAGAAAAAAAAATTTTTTTTCCAGGTTGAAAAGAATGGTTTTTAATAGTTTGAGTTAAATGCTGAAATGTTTGTTGATGCCTGGAATAAGGCTATTAAATACATGATATTTACTTACCAAGTATTTATCTTAGTTTTTTGAGGGGGGAGGTGCCATGGATTGAACTCAGGGGCACTTGACCACTGAGCCACATCCCCAACCCTATTTTGCATTTTATTTAGAGACAGGGTCTCACTGAGTTATTTAGCACCTCACTTTTGCTGAGGTTGACTTTGAGGCTCCCAATCTTCCTGCCTCAGCCTCCCCAGCCACTGGGATTCCAGGTGCGTGCCACCAGGCCCCACTTAGCAAGTGTTTATGGAGCAGCTACTACAATACCATTTGCTTTTCAGGATGCTTCCGGCTTTTATGGAATTGGAATCTATTCATTTTCACCCGGGCTTTCTTACTGAAATTCTACAATCTCTATTTTAGAAACAAATTTGATTGAACCTACTCTGGCAGATTTTTCAGAAACAAGAAATTTTTCCACAACTGACTGATGAAAATTCTGTGTCTGAAGAATATTAATTATCCAGAGGAGAATTCAGTCAAACTTCCAGCTGACTTCCTAGAGTAGGCTTAGATGACTGGTGATAAATGTGCAGTCACCACTCCACAATCTGAGAGTCATTCCTTGCTGCAAAATGCTAAGAAACTTGGTGACATTGATGTGTCACTGATGGCACAAACATACCAATGTGGACAGATGTGGACAGTGGAGTGGAGGATGCAGGGACCTTGGAGGGGCAGAGTGTATATGTCTTCTCTGTTCAGTTTTGCTTTAAATCTAAAACTGCTCTAAAAACCTTTTTTAAATGTTAAGAAATAACACACTGAAGTTTTATAATGGTGAATTCAAAAACACCTATATATAAAGGTGTGAAAATTGTTTTTGAATCTTGGGGTCACATAGTTGAAATTGAGTAATTTGTAATATGGTGAATTTTGCAGCTATTCACTTTCTTTATCATGATTGCTCTTGGTTGGTAGAAACAAAATTATCAATAACTAATTGATTACTTATTCAACAAATAATTTCCTGACCATCCACTACTTGGGGAGAGGTCAAAACCAGACATCCCTTGATAGTCAGGGAGCCTGTGCCCTGGGGTGGATACGGCACAGGGCATAGGGGCGATCCTGGCAGTTTTGATCACCTTTACATTGAACCTGAAACTGTTCTAAAAGTAAAGTCTTTAAAAAAAGAAAAAGAAAGAAAGAAAACTCTCAACATGCCTTCCTCTGCGCTCCTATAACTTTTTGTACTTTGATTCAGGCAAGTTGGCAACTTTGAACTTACCCTCTCAGAGCCTGCCCATCAGGTAAGAGATCTATCTCACCCAGCTCTTCTGAAAACCAAGCACGTTAATACGGAGCCCACAGCTTGGAGCCTGGTATAGAGTAAGTTCCATCTTAAGGGTAGCATCACTAGTAGTATTAGATGCCACTTGTCAAATAGCATAGCAAGTTTTTGTTTCTGTATCTGTCTCGCTTACCACTACACCGTGCACAACTTAAGAATCATGGGATTCTACATCATGTGTAGCCAGAAAAGTGAGAAATGATACTCCATTATATATGCTGCTTCAAAGTGTATTCTACTGTCATGGGTAACTAATTATAACAAAAATAAATAAATAAAACAAGAGATGGCCAGTCCTGGCAAAGATGTGTCCCCGGTTGGGGTGTGTGTTCTCACTGCCACGCCCCACTCCATTTTCAGAAGCATCAGTGAATAACTGAAGGACTATGGTTATATTCAGCCCAGATTTCTTCTACATTTGCCTTAATACAGGCAATTGAGAAGTAAAGAAAAGTTATTTTTTGTATGGGGCTAGTTCTTGTGTATCATCTCTGGATCAATAAACATCAAAAGATCATCATATGGGGAAAATTTGGTGTTGTAACGATGCTTTCTTCATGGTAACCTTTGATCTAATGCAGTTTTTCCTAGAATTGTGTACTGTTTATTAAGCACCCTTTACTTCCTGTTGTCGCTTATTGAAAAAAGAGACTCATGTCTCTGTGTGTTGGTTGGGCCCCTGGGGAAGGAATCAGTGAAAAGCTGAATACAAGGCTTCGCCACCGGGGATACAAATACAGATGAGGCACGAAGCTGCTGCCTAATGAAAATGAAGAAGGTTCTGTGCCGGGTCAGGCATCCCTGAGGCCTGTGGGAAAAGTGAAATGGGAAGAAAGCAAGCTCCCGGATGACGAAAGACTTCGCCAGGAGCTGCTTCACCACCGTGGTGAACAGCTACCCGCTTCAGTACCAACAAGAAGGCGTTCTCTGGCTCTGAGCTCGCCTGTGACCCAGGAATGTACTCAATTTAAAAAAATCCTTTTCAGCATGTCTCGGAGAAGAAACACCCGCGCTCGGCAGCCAGGTCCCTTTCGTTTTTGAGCTTACAGATCTGGCCTGAAGAACTTGTCAAGATGCTGCAGTTGAGGGGCTGGGGATGTAGCTCAGTGGGTAGCTTGCTTGCCTTGCAAGCATAAGGCCCTGGGTTCAATCCCCAGCACCGCCAAAAAAAAAAAAAAAAAAAAAAAAAAGGTACCCAACTCAACCGGCAAGTGTAACGACAGGGAAACCCAGCCCAGGAAACATTTGCTTCTTTCCTTAGATTTCCTCAGAGACTCTTACATCAATTTAACATGATTTATTTTCTTCCCTTAAGCCACCAGTAGTTAAAAAAAAAAAAAGGTGGTGGAGCATTTTAGAAAGATTGTGTTATCTTACTGGGAAATGGGGGGGGGGTGAGGATGGATGATACCAATCTATTTACCATTGAGTATGTCCTTGAGCAAAAATTAAATTTAAAGAGTTAAAGTCATCTGCCTACTTAGGATTGGAATAAAGAGAGAGAACATCTGAACCCCACACGTTCCTACACGCACCGCATCAGCTCGACCTCAGAAAGCTATTAGGCTAAATAGGCTTAACGACCACCGATTAGTGAATTTACAAGGAACCCTAAATAGCCTATTCCTTTTAATTAGAGATTCTATTATTTTAATAACAATACTTTATACTTACCTAGGTCCTTTCATCTACAGAGCTCAAAAAGATTTTACAACTGCGGTTTCATCATTATCCCCATTTCAGGGATTGGAAAATGGAGGCACTTAGTCACTTGTACAAACAAGAAATGCTCAGCCAACTGCTCCAAAACTATTTGGTACCCAAGCTTTTCAAAAGCCCAGAGACACAGCTGCAACTGACATGCTCTCATAAATGCTAACTGGCAAGCAAGCCTTATAAGGTGAATGGCTAATGCCAAAGTTTTCTGAAATTCGGATCTTCCTGACAATTAAGTTTGGTAATTATGTTTTGTTATAATTCATCCCTACAGAGAATAGTGAAGTTCTTCTCTAAGGGGAATTTGAGCATAGAATTTAGGGTTTCTTTTTTTTTTTTTTATCTCAGAGTTTGTGTTTGTTTTTACATATGTGATTCTATTTTGACCAGCTTTATGCTTGTGGAAACTATGGAATATTTATTTTTCCAGTGAATTAACAAAATTCAAGAACAGCAATGGAAGCTAACTTATTAGCTAACTGCCAAAAGCTGATCAGCATTTCTTCCTTAGGAACTTTTGGAGGATGCTAGGAGAATCTCAGGGACTCCATTTGCAAAGGAATAAGTCTACCAGAAGGGAAAGTCTTTGGGAAGCTCAAGATCAGGTTTAACGTCTAAAGACTCCCTGCAAACCATGCAAAAACTACCCTAGAAAGCAAGCAGCTCACTCCACACAACTGGCAGACATATGTCTTGCTTTGGGACACTTGACTCATCACAGAATGGTAATTACTGAACACACAGAGCTACTTTTCAGCTCAATCTCTAAGGACTTAGTGTGGTGCCCTAAGACTCAAAGAAAAAGTCCATCTAGCCAACATAACTAAGCCCATTCAATGTTGGTATGCAAACAGAATGGAATATTATTCAGCCTTGAAAAGGAAGAAATGCCAGCATTTGCAATAACAGGGGTAGACCTGGAAGACATTGTGATAAGTGAAATGAACCAGTCACAGGAAGACAAATACTGCATGATTCCTCCTAGTGAAGCATCAGAAGTGGTCAAAGGTACAGAAGTAGACAATGAATGGTAGTTATCAGGGAGTGGGAGAGGGGTCGCTGGGGGGCTGCTGTTCAATGAATATCAAGTTGCAAAAACACAAAATGAGAAGTACCAAAGCTCTGTTGCACAGCACTGTGCCTGTAGTTAAGAGGTACTGTCACTTTCACATGTGCTACCAGGGAAGCACCTGTGTTTTCTTACAAAGGCAAAAAGTTAAGAGGCAGAAGGAAAATTTGGAGGTAAGAAATATGTTTGTTACCTTGATTGTGGTGACACTAACATGGATATACATATGTCTAAACTCACCAACTTGTATATGTGTGCAACGTTCTGCCTGCCAGTTCTACCTCACTAAAGCTGGGAATAAAGGAAGAGTCTAATAAAATTAAATTTATAGATACAGCAAATCTTGTTATTTAAGAAAACAAAACATGAACTTAGTATGGAAAGAGTGACAGTCCTGAGTGAGTCAAGAACAAGTAAACCACGGAGAAGAGGCGAGCCAGAGCATGCGGGTGGGGTACTGGGGCAGCCAGGGCCTTAACAGTGGCTGGGAACGGAGACCACACACCCTGAGGAGGCTCTGTTCCTTCAATGGACCTGTGCACGTGTGATGTCCTTGCAGCCCGGACTTACAGCCTAGACTTATTTCTGTCTCATCATCGTTTGGAGAAGGGGATCCCTTTTGTTCTGAAAGTAGGTCACTGTGACCATATGTTCCTGCCACTTCCAGAGGAATATGTATAAGCACTCTCTCGGCAAAGGGAAGTTGTAGTTACCCCTTCCATGATGCATGCTCTATTCTCTCCACCTCCACCTTGTAAAAGTAAATTTGCTAGTCAGGTCACAAATATGAGGGAGAAATTGATAAGAAGGGTTTACAATGATATCTGACTTACTAAATAAAGTCTTCTGCCCCAGGATTCCAAAAAATGGAGATTCCCAACTTTTTAAAAAGTTGTGGCACTTGGTCATATAATAGTATAGAAGTATTTTGGGGATTTGGACAAAGACATTTCTAAATCCACATCACAGCTACCCTCCCTTAGTAATTCCTCTTCAGACCTTTTTGTAGCTTGGTTATTCTGCTATGTTCCAGCCTCATGTGAGAATAGAAGTATAAAGTATTTTCAAAAGGAAAACATCAGATGAAGCCGGCCACCAAAGCACAGTATCCAGGGACTTGGCTGGATTTTGTATTTCAAATGCCCTGCCAGCCTTCCAACTGTGCGTGGATGCTGGAGGCTGGAGGGATGGACAACTGAAGAGGACTTGAGAAGGCCCAGAAGAGCCAGAGGAAAGAGCAACGTGGAGATTCCAAAGAAACAGGTGGAAGAGAGACCAGCGTCTAAAGGACACTGAAGCAAATTTGATAACTTCCAGTTCAAATCCCAACAAGAGTGGGAAAAAAGCCACTGTCACCCACTAACAGCCCTCCTCCCCCTGGTCACTGAGGAAGGCATCTTGCTGCATCTCCCCCGTGTTGGCAAAGTCACAGCCCAGTCAAAGCTGTGATGAGAAAGATGCGGCCTGTCTGAGAGCTGTTCACATCTTGAGAAACGCTGAGGCCAGGCGAACACCTGCCTTCCACACTTGCCCCTGCAAATGCCGAGCTGCACCCACCCCTTGTCTGCATGTGCAGACCCGTTTCAGGAGAGGGCACTGGATCCATCCTGAAAGGACTTGTCCTGAGTTTCAAAGCCGACTCTCCAGCTCTTTAGCTTCCCCTTCCAACAAACAAGCCAAAGGTATGTTGGCGTGCACTCAAAACCAGGCTTGGCCCATGTAATATTTATTTAGTTTCCACAACTGGAAGTACTGGAGGATGCGATATAACCAAGACTTACTGAACACGCCTGCTACCAGGAACATATGGGTCTCCTCCCGGAGCCTGGCCTAACAGTCTGTGGCAACTGTCTCATCTCTTCCAGAGAAGGGGCTCCTTTGGCCACTGAGACCCTTTCCACCAGGCTCTGAGTGTGGCCCAGATCTGCCCAGAGGGGCCTCACCTGTGCACTTGCAGGTCCGGTTGAAGAACTTCCTTGGCCACTGCTCACGATCATCCTGGTTTCGAAGGACATAGGGGCCACTCCAGGGCCTGGTGTCAGCTTGCACCTCTGCACACTGCCCGCGGCCCTCCTGCAAGCCACAGATGTTGGCAGGCTCGGCGCCCAGTGCTGGGCAGCACTCCTTGTTCACCAGGTTGTCCAAGGTCATGCAGGCCCGGGGAAACTGGGCCCAGGCTCCAGGCAGGATTCTGCAGGCCAGGCAACCGAACAGAAGCCCCCACGGCACAGGGCTCATGGCTGAGACCTGGGGGGACCCGGCACACTCCTCCTATCAAGCCTGTCTCCTCCTTCCACTCTTGAATCCTCGAGCAGCCACTTGTCAAGTCTTTTTCTTTTTTGGTATTTATTGTTTTTGCATCCTATTCCTCTCCTCTTAAAAAAAAAAAATCCACAAAAATCAGAAGCTACGTGTGTGCTGTGTGTACGTGCACATGCACATGCTATTTTATGATTCAAACAACTAACACAATTTTAATTTCATTAGAAGCGCCTCTAAGAGCCCAATTTAATGAGGGTAGCACTTCTCACCATCCTTCCCCCGTTAAATCAAGCTTTGTCTAATTGAGTTAATTTACAGAGCGCCCCAGTCATCCTACTTATTATGCTGGTATTTCTAAGCCTCCCTCTTTCCTCCTTAGTCCTTGACTTTAATTGCCTTGAACTCAGTTCAAAAGCCAAACACCGTGCTGCCTTTATTCTTTCTGGCCCGCCAAGCCACGGGGCCTGGTGGGGTTTGTGTAAGGGCTGGGAGAAGCCATCATTAGGGGGATTAGTATTAGAGAAATCCTCATCGTTAGCACATGACCCAAAGTGCACAATGAAGGAGATAAAGTTTCTGGCTTGGTTTCAGGAGGGCAAAACCATCCTCTTTATTGGACCCATGTGCTCCAGCCAAGCTTGTGACCTCAGACTTCCCAGGGAGTCAATAGATGTAGTGAGCTCTTCGTCAAAGGCTCTTTGCAGACAAGCATGCATTGCTAACTACATTGCCCTCATGACTGCTCATGATGTGCAAGAGAGATCGCCACGGGAGGTCACACAACTTCGAAAATAAAGAAATATTTATTTAGGGCTGGTGTACAAGGCGTTGCTTTGTTTCACAATGACGAATTCCCTTCCTTCCAAATAATAACTTGTTCTTCTCCTGTTCAGAGCATCTATGAAGCAGACTTTTAAAAAAAATTACGTGACGTATCACACTGCAGAAATCCATGATGGCCATTATCTGATCACAAGGAAGGCAAGGGGAGAATTTGGAGTGAAGGCTTGCAAGTGAATCTGTTGATTTATATTAAATCTAGGCATTATCAAGCTTCAGTCTAGAAAGCCCCTCCCCAGAGCTGCTGGGGGCAGCCAGGGGAGCACCAGAGGAGCAAAGGTGGCCACTTGTCAGAGCATCTGTGGATTCCTTCATGGAGAAACAGGACTGTCTTAGTGCCATAGGATCTGTACCGACCGACCGCTGATGTGACACTGATTCAATGTTCATAAGACAGAAAGAGAACTGAGGTTAAATTTCAGAGCAAATTCTGAAGGTAGAAAAAAAAACAGATACAGGTATTCCCACCACCTGAATCTCCATGTCCCTTCCCCTTGATATTAAGTTGTTGTGACTAATTTAAATGGCAGTTCTCACTTCAGGCTCAGTGGCAATGCCTGTCTGCACCTCAGTCCCAAGGAATCGTACTCTGAGCATGTTTATACGTTCGGTATCTTTATACATTCTCTAGGCGACCCTACTCTGTAGCCAGAGCTTCGAGCCACTGAGTGAGAATGAAGTTCAGCTCCGAAGCCTTGCAGGACTTCAGTTAAGACACCGGCTGCTTAGTCTCCTCAGACTCCTATAACAGATGTTCACAAACTGTGTGGCTTAAACCACAGAAATTTGTTTTCCCACAATTCTGGAGCCAGAAGTCTGCCATCCAGGTGTTGGCAAGGACTGGTGTGTGTCAGCAAACCCGCAATCCCTCCAGCATCCTTGCCCCTTCCAGCTTTGTGGCTGCCGACGGGTGTCAGCTTCTCTGGCTTGAGTCTGCAGCAGTCTAATCACAGGGCAGTCTGTGTCTCTCTTCTGTGTCTGTGTCTTACAAGGGCACTTGTCACTGGACTTAAGTCCCACTCCCATAATCCAGGATGATCTCATCTTAAGAATCTTAACTCAATTACATCTGCAAAGAAGACTCTTTCCAAATAGCACTACATTCACAGATTCTGGGACATGGACAAGTCCTTTGAGGCACCACCATCCAACCCACGATGGCAGGGCTGGTAAGAGTTTGAATGATACTAGAATCATAACCTCTCAAAGTTGGAAGGGCATTTTGGATCTCGTTCTGACTGCTGCTTCATGCCAGCACTGTAACATTAGGAATTTTATTTTATGCTGTGTGAAACTCTGGAGTTCCATAAATGTTAGAATCAAATTTCTTGGATACTGACTGATGAAGGCAACATCATCACATCAGGATGCCTCCCACCCTTTAAGGTCAGGTCCTGGGATCTCTTTTCTTTCATTATGATACATGCTAGATCACTCAGTTCATCTGAGGCTTTAAATGCAGGCTGTTGTGACTCCCCAGAACTGCATCTCTAACCTAACCTCTGATGTGAACCCCAGATTTGTATATCCAACTTCCTATTTGACCCCCCTTTTCCTCTAGACATCTCTCACTTAGAATGTTCAAAGCAGGACTTTTATTTCTCCTTCTGTTTGTCCTCCATTGGTCTTCTCCATCTTAGTAGACCTTTGAATCATCACAACCCTTGAATCGTTGATTCTTATCTTATTCCATTCCCCGCATATGCTTTCCAATGTATTTATGGTAAGATCCAGTGTTCTTTACATGAATTACTCAAGTGTGATCTGTGGATCCATGAATAGCATGTTACTGGTCTGCATCAAGTACAATGAGCACCAAAAGTGAGAGCCAGCCTTTAGAAATTTCCATAGCAATTAGTGTCACACACTGAAGCACATGCTCAGTAGTCTTATTAAACAGGGTAGAGGCCAGCTGGAAGGGGTTGTCAAATTTGCACAATGATGATCATGTGGTATGCACTGCAGACTGGTCATGTGCATTTGGATCGCATGTTGGTCTGTGACTGAAAATTGTTTTTTAAAAATTTCTTACCATGCACAGTTGGAGATCTGACGTAATAGATCCTCCATGATCTGCCCCTCACCTTCCTATCTTCCTTCTATCCTGCAATGGCAGAATAGTGTGATCGCTTTGTTACTCAGATAGGTCCCATTTGTTTCTACCTTGACCTTTGTACTGCTGTTGCCTGTGCCTGGAATATTCTTGCTCAGAATCCTCCTTGTCATTCAGGTTTCGGCTCCTGAGCAAAGTCTTCCCTTACTGCTGATTTAAACACATCCTCACCCAACCACCTCCTTTCTTCCACATTGCATTGTGTTTTTTTTTTTTTTTTTGTAGCAATTATTTTTTATTATGCTGATCTTACAGATGAGGAAACGGAGACTGCAAGACTTTAGTTAACAAACTTAGAATGGTTTACCTGACTCCAAAGTCATAATCGTTTCACCATGCAGCATTACCTGGTTCATAGTCTCTGGCGAAGTCACCGCAATGCCTCAAAATAAGAAACTGAGGTAAACTTAGAATATTCTTTATATCCTACTTTATGCAATGTTCAGTGCTAAACTTGCTTCCTTGCCTTCTGTGATCTCATTTAAATTACAAGGAACTACTTAAATGCTTCTAATTTAAATGAATTGTTTTAATATAACTGCAGAGCCCTAGGCAGATCCAAATATTACTAAGAAATCCTCATTTTGATAGAGGAGATTAATGGTACTTGAGAGAGAGTTGGGTCTCTACTAGCCTGGCATTGACTGATTACCTTTGGATATCAAGCCATCAGCCTTTATTAAGGGTGAGAAACTGTGTTGAAGCCTGTAAGGTATTTTTTTATGTCATCTATACACCTTACAGTGGACAGGTTTCTCTCAGGGCTCAGTATCCAGAAAAGCTGCTCGTCCTCATAGCAACCAGCTTGTCCTGAGCACTCAGGGTCTGTCAGTCATGAGTTTCTTTCTTTGCCTTGGCCACTTACGAGGTGTAGTGCCAGATCAGCAGCCCCCACATCATGCAACCGATTTATGCAGTATTTAGTTTGATATTTTTCCTCCCTTGGGTTCCTGGGTTCTGGGATTCTTATTTTATCATTTTGCAAATTTATGTATTTCTCCAGCTGTCTCAAATCCTTTGAGAAATGAGGCAGAGTGAGGCACACAGTATCTCTATGTAAATCTAAACATAATAAACACCCAACCAAGTCATTGTTTGTAAGCAAGACATGATTTAGAAAAGAATTCAATGAGAATCCCTGAGAAATTGATGTACGTAATCACAGATCTAACGACGTAAGCCAAGAAGATCCCAGATCACAGGTGTGGTTGCAATTAAGCATTGCCTTATTTACAAGAGGGAGACTGCTGGGAATTGAATAGTAGAATCCAAGAGGAGGTAATTCGGGGTGTATTGAGACTATTTGTTGCCAAGAAAAGCCATAAAATCAAGGTCTATTATAAAGGATTCTGAAAACCAGTAAAGAAAGTCAGCTGTGTATCACGGAGCTAAATAAACTGAGTACAAACATACCCCTTTAGCTATTCCTTTTATCCTCTCTTTTAAAAATTGAGGCAAGACTAAGTGTTTAAAAAAAACAAACAAACATGTCCTGCATCTTTTCACTTTGCATTTCAGCACCTAGTACCATCTTGCCCATAGGAAGGACTCAATGCATGTTGATGGAAACGAATTGAATTAGGTACTTTGGAGAATTGAGAGTGGAGGATGCAGGTTGGGCATGCAAAACTTTGGAGCTAGGATGACAGCCCCTGCCTTCCCTACATTCAAAAGAAGAAATGGCTCAAAACCCGGTGAGCTATTGAATCGGATGGTAAATGTCTTAGGGCCGTTGCTAAGATTAATATGAGAAAGCATACGCATCTTTCTTCTGCTTGTCAGCAAGTCGCCTGCTCTTTTCTCCCATGCCTCCGAATGTGAAAATCCTCCCCATTTTTTAGCCCCCTGCTGGACTCTGTCGAATGCTTTTTGATCTATTCTCTGCTGCCACATCATGGGGAAATGAGATTATTTTTTCCCTGTGTCCAAATTGTTTTCTAAATGCTGGGCGTCTGTCCTGATAAGCTTTTGCTTTCTACATCTAAGAGCTTTTCTTTTCCCGGTGGTGTGAATTGTTCTTCAGAGGAATTAAGGGTTAGGAATGGCTGTGTGGTATCTGTTTTGTCAATCGAAGGCATTTTTTGCCTTCTGCATGCATGTTTGGATAGTCAATCCTTATGACGATGTGTATACATCAAACACACCTTTTAATTTCCGATTTTGCAACACTCATCTTCGTATTCACCTCAGTTCTGTGTTAAGCATACCTCCAATGCCCCTTTTATCATTTTGGTTTTATCCTTCATCCTGGTACATGGGTATCCAGTTTGGATTTTTGTTATGTGTCTCCCTACAATTTAATGACTGACTTAGGTAAGTAATAAACCTACTCCTCCTTTAGAAAACAGATCTGTGGGAGGGAATAACTCTCCTTTCCACCCACTTCTGATCAAACCCAGCACATGCCACCTACATATTTGCAAGAGACTATGCCCGTCTCTAGACAACTTTGGTACTAACATAGATGCCAGGGCTTCCTAGTACATAATTAAGATTATTCAGTGCTGAGAGTGTGGCTCAGGAGGTTGAAGCAGGAGAATTGCAAGTTCAAAGCCAGCCTCAGCAACTTGGAGAGACCCTAAGCAACTCAGTGAGACCCTGTCTCTAAGTGAAATATATAAAAAGGACTGGGATGTTGCTCAGTGGTTAAGCGCCTCTGGGTTCAATCCCCAATACCGGGAAAAAAAAAATTGTACAGGGTCTAGAAGTTGCTCTATAATGTATGTCAAGGGAGAACACAGGGCACATGACCCTGATATCACTATGCTAATGCCAACATTTACTGGAACAGAGATGGGATGGGGAGCATGTCTGTGTCTGTCTGTCTGTTGGTGCCTGTCTTTATGTGTAAAAGTATAGAAGAAACACAAGAAGTTTGTCGTGTGGCTGTCCCTGGGAAAAGGGCTTAAAGAGCTGGGGACAAGAAAGGAAGGAAAACTTATTTTCATCCCACTCGTTTGTACTTTTTGGCTTTGAACCATGTTCATAAAGAACTTACTCAAACAAGTAATTCATAAAAAATTTTAAGTTAAAAAACATTTAGGATGATGAGCATTTGTGAGGACAACATTACATGAATAGAGGAACTTAATGTAAGTGTTAAAAGAGTCTATTCCAATCAAAACCCCAGGATAAGGACAAACATCCTAAAGTTTATAAGAAGAGACAAATGACCTTGGGCCAAACTCATCCTCAGTTTCTTCATTTGCAAACCCCAGAGAATAATATCTGCTTAATAAAGCTTAATGGTGGGGCTGGGGTGGTGGCTCAGTGATGGAGCGCTTGCTTGGCATGTGTGAGACCCTGGGTTTGATCCTCAGCACTGCATATAAATACATAACTTAAATAAAACTTCATTGACAACAAAAAAAGCTTAATGATAAGGATTAAATATGGCACCTTATGTGCTGCCTAGCAGAGCATGGGGCACAGTGAAACAGCACTGGCACCCAGCGAGCAGTGACTGTATTGCCATGTAATACTCTATTAAAACTACTGTCATCCTCAGATTCCTGCACTGCCAAACCACTTCCTGACCCATTTTGTCATATGGAAAACAATTACCTTCTCGGCAATAGCCCATACTGCCTTTTAGTTCAATGGACAACCAGAAAGTGTGGAAATCCTACTAGCACACCAAAAACTCCTCCCTACTGAGAAAACTGAATTCTACACACACACACACACACACACACACACACACACACACATTTATATACATATACACAGCTAATTCTAGAATCTAATTTTAAATATAAAAACTTTTTATAATACTTTTCTTCTGGAAACTAAATCATTATTGCTAACTCTAGCATAAAGAAAATATTCCTGCCCATAACATGGTATCTCTCCACAGAAATGAAAGTAACTCTTCTTTCTCAGAATCTGCTGAATTAATTAAATGACATTATGTTTACAAGTATGCTATTTTGTTAGGCTTTAAAATTAGGAATCTCCACTAGTAATTTTAACAAGTATATGTGAGGACCAAGTTTAAATAAGTCACAGAGACTATGAGTAAATCAGATATGTGACCAATCATTAATTTCAAGGCCTGACAAAAATGAATTCTATCATTAAAAAAAGGAAAAAAATTCTTCAAAAATTTCTTGATCTGAATCTGATGCTTTTAAACCAAGCTCATTATTTTATAACTGCTGTCAGAAAGCATCTAACCATGGTGTCTGTCTGACATTCTCTTTGATAATGATTGCTTATTTAATCTCATCTACATTAATTTGGCTACTTTAAGTGGAGTGTGCACACACACATGTACCCACACACACACAAAATCAAAAAGAACAACTCTAAACTTTCAATTCATCTTATAAGCTGTAGAAAAGAAATACGTCCTTACCAATCATGGCAGATAGCTGCTTAGTAAATGCAAATGTTGCTGTTATGAAATTTTCATTTCTAAAATGTGTTCTAGTAAAGAAGAAAAACAAACTGAAAAGGAGTACAAACCAAACCAAGATAATTTTTAGAGGTTTTGTTTTAACTTCATTTATAAAGTTTATAGTCATGTCATATTTTTATAGTCATACAATTAATTGAATTTATGAAAGTCCACTGTGTATCTCATGGAGATGGATTTCATCATGAGAACTGAAGGTTCAAAGGTCAGATCAGAACATAGAGGAGTGCACTCATCATGGAGGGGAAATCATCATCTTGCAGAAATATTTAGTCCTCACTGAAAACCAGAGTGAATGTGAAACTGTTGGTCAGCAAGTAAAGTCATGGTACACATGGGGACTGGGGATCACAGAGGGTAAAGAGTTAAAGAGTAAAGCAAAATACCTACATTTTTAAAATAAATAAATCTCCCTGCATGTCTTCACTCTCCACTGAGAAGGGATGGTGTATTAGTTTACTGGGACTACCACAGCAAC
The DNA here is from genome assembly GCF_902686445.1 of Sciurus carolinensis. Classification (NCBI taxonomy): domain Eukaryota; kingdom Metazoa; phylum Chordata; class Mammalia; order Rodentia; family Sciuridae; genus Sciurus; species Sciurus carolinensis. The sequence continues at coordinate 15,838,304 of NC_062217.1, read as the reverse complement.
GCACCACGCAGAGTAGCTTGAAGGATAATAATTTATCGTCTCACAGTTCTGGAGGCTACAAGCCCAAGATAAAAAGTTGGCAAGGCCAGGCTCCTTCCAACGTGCTGGGGAAGGTTATGTTCCAGCCTCTCCCCAAGCTTCTGCTGGTTCCTTGGCTTGGGGAATCTTCACATGGCATTTTTCCTGTATTTGCAGATCTGTATCCAATTTTCTCTTTCATAAGACACAAGGGGGGGGGGATCATCTAGGAGACCATCCTACTCCAGAATTGCCTCATCTTAACTAATTACATCCACAACAATACTATTTCCAAAAAGATCACATTCTGAGGTACTGGAGGTTTGGACTTTGACATATAATTTTGAGGGGGCACAATTCAGCTTATAATGAATGGTAAGTAGTGGAAATGGGCATCAAAACTCATAGACTCATTCTCTTCACAACCGTGTCACTCACAACACATCTGCAAACTTTTGGGTTTAGAAAGGGAGTTGGTATGGGCCACATCGATGAAGAAGAGAAACTGAGGAGACCCAGAGAAGAAAGTCTTAGCTGCCTTCTAATGACTCAAGGAATTCTGCTAATCTCATTGAAATTCCAAACGGTGAAGGGCAATCTACTTCTGTGAAGGTTAGCATTCTTCAGTCAGGACCAGGAGCCCCAAGTCAGCATTCTTCAGTTAGTACTATGCATGTTCTCTTCGAGCCATACCATCTCAAGAAGAAGCTAAAGATCATTTAGACCAGCACTCTTAGTTCAGAAAACCAAGGCCCATTCAACTTACTGGAGACCACAGAGCTAGTTAGTGATGGAGCCTCAATCTCCATCAGTCAGCCAACCAGGGATGAGTAAAATTTGAACATCTCTTTCTTGATATAGATGCTATTTTTCCTTCTCACCTTTGACTCAAGTATCTCATGTATGAAAGTCCCTCTTAACTACTCTTTCTGCCAACTCAGTTATTAGGTGTGGGCAGATAATAAGTGCTCAATAACTTGTACATTAGAACAGGGAAGCAGTATGCCTTTAAGGATAAACTCTTCACCTGAAATGTCCAGGTGGACTATGGATTTGCTTTCCCCTTGATCTCTGCAGAAAGGTCCAGAGAGATCCTTTGCTTACTTCTGAGCTGGAGGTGGGTTGGGTTCTTTCTAACTGAACCTTCCCTTTCTTCTTTCCTAGATTCTTCCTTTGAACTAAACTCATTAGAGTCTCCTCATGTGGCAGCTGTTCTTCTTGCAGGAGATATGGACACCTCCTGGTCCTCCAGGGCAGCATGGTTGGTGGCGGCTGGGGACTGCCTTCACCTCCTGTTGCCCTATCAGGGTCCTTTAAGACTGTGCATTCCGAGTCACTTTCAGGAATATTCCTTTCAACAGTCTTCCTCCCATGCCTACAAGCAACTCTAAATGTTCATAGGTTAAGTTTTTCTGCTCACAGGTCCATCATCATAATTTCATGTTTAGAAGTCATTTCTTCACATTACATGTTTGAGTAAATGATCCAGATTTAAGGTAACTGCCAAGTAACCCTTTAAGGCAATGTTCAGTATTTTAAGATCTAAAGAAATATCTCTTCCAATGAGACCTTTATTAAAGTAGGAGAGAAAGAGAGGATGTTTCAGAAACCAGTCAAGAAAGGGACAGCCACCTATTTTATTCGAAGGATGGTGATCAGCTGAAGCTGTCTTCTCTTTGTTTTTCTAGGTACTAAAATTTCTGGGATATGTGTTATGGCACTATACTTTTTGCAAGATGTTACCATCAAAAGAAACTGAGTGGGGGTCACCTACAGTCTCTCTGTAGTATTCTTACTCTGTAGTACTTCTCACAACTGTATGTTAATCTATAATTATCACAAAATGAAAGGTTAACTTTAAAATTTTTCCATAATAACAGAGTCAACACCCTCATTGGAGAACTTCAGTCCCCAATGCATTGAGTCCCCACAGACCTTTCCTTGTTCTTATAGTTCACTGATGGGAACACCCATATAACCAGGCAGAATGACACTTGTCATTGGATTGATTCTTCATCCTAGAAAACCAAAAGCAGTTTCTCCTTGTCTTTCAAAGTCTACTTCCTAGTTGAAGTTGTAAGCCTCCCTTGACCCCTTCCAATCAGTTCCTGACATGAGTAACTGATTAACCGTAGTTATCTTTCCAACAAAAGAAGACTGTTTCGTTCCTCTTTATATCCAACAACTAACAGTGCCTAGAACCTAGCAACTGAATAATTAATGTTTACTGGAGGAAAAAGTGAACAGATGATGAACAATGACGACAGTTATTTTAGGGATCAAGTTAGCTGGGGATGGGAATTTATTCCAAATAACATGCTGATTTCTTCCAAATCAAAAGCTGAATCCAGGGTTTAACATAATTTTTCACATCATTTCTGATAACAAGGAACACATTCATTTTAGAAGTTTGAAAAATACAGAGAAATAGAAGAAATTTTAAATTACACATAATCTCACTATTGAAAAATTGTTCTAATTTATCTTTTGGTATTTCCCATGCCAGATGAATAGAATCATTCACTCCTTCAATAGATTTTTTAAAAATGAACTTGGAATTATAATACAGTTGTGTATCACTTATTGGACATGCTTGAAATCAAAAGGGTTTCAGATTTCTGGATTTTTTTAGATTTAGGAATATTTGCATATGCACAAAGAGATGTCTTGGGGATGAAACTTAAGTCTACACAATTTATCTTATACACCTTATACACAATACTTGAAGATAATTTTATACGTTTTTAAATACTTTTGTACATGAAACAAAATTTCTTGGAGTGAAATTTTCTACTTTTCGGTATCTTGTCAGCACTCAGGAAGTTTTAGTTTTGGAGAACTTTAGATTTCAGATTTCCAGATTAGGAATACTCCTCATGTATACACATTTTTTATAATCTACTTTTAACTAACCATTTAATTATATACTTAAAATGCATTTTTATAATTTGCAACAAAATACAGAGCAAAGAAAATCTACAACCTGCACTCAATGGAAACCATGGCATTCATAGAAACACACCATCAGAGAGGCGGCAGCATCCACAGGTGCCTCATGCTGGGAAGGTTCCTTGTATCAAACTGTGAAAACTCTTCATGTCTGTACTCAGGAGAGTGGACACTTTTTGCATCTTTACACCGGAAAAAATAACACTTTGGGCTGCTTTCAGAACTAGTATACTTTATAAAGGGGTATTTGATAACAGAACAACTCTCTGACTCTGTATCATTAGTTACCATCCCAAGGAGACTTACCAGCTTCTCCAAGTTTATATAATCCAGGGGAAATGCTTATACTGAGTGAAAGAGGCCAGACAAAAAGAATATATACCATATATATCATATGAGTCCACTAATAAAAAATTCTCAAAAATGCAAATTAATCTCAGGTGACAGAAAGCAGGCAAGCGTTTGCCTGGGAAAAGGGTGGCAGGCAAGCCTGTGAGCAGTGTGGTAGGTGAATTCTTTGTCTTGATTGTGGTGATGGTTTAATTGGTATAACCTTACAAGAACAGTCACCAAGTTGTAGACACAACATGTGCAATTTATTGTATATCAATTTGGGGGACACAAAGGAGCTAGAAGCAACCCAAGCTATTCTTTACTAGACAAGTAAATAAACTGGTACATTCCTCCAATGGAATATTATGTTGGGATGAAAAGAAAGAAGCTAAAAAGGTGTGAGATGGCATGGAGGGATTTAAATGTATATTGTGAAGCAAAAGAAGCCAGTTTGAAAAGACTAGATACAATATGATTCCAATGACATCCTGGAAAAGTCAAAACCGTGGAGACAGTAGAGACCAGTGGGTGCTGGGGGGCTGGTGGGAAGGAGCGGGGTGAGGGGAAGGGAAGGGTGGGTAGGCAGAGCAGGGGGGTGGTTTAGGGCAATGAAACTATTCTAAAAGAATGCAAACCACATATCATCAGAGTTTACATTTTAGTGGGTTTGGCAGCACCGGTCAAAATGTAAGATGCTAAAATATAAAGAGAAGCTAAGAATAGAACACAAGTCCTTTATGGAAGAAGTCATGGCACTTATAGTACAGTCTTTCAGTTAAGAGTTCATTGTTACCCACTGTAACTCTATAAATCACTCCACAATTGTAAAGGACAGAGGATATTATAAGGGAGACGAGACAAGGCTTAGCTGCATAAACCTTTCTGGAGTAGTGAGTTTAACATATTTCAATTATGAGGACTTTATTTTAAATCTGGTTATAAATAATTTAACATGGCACCATCTCAGAATTCGTGCAAAGATTACCCTGCAGGACCTAGGGAAGTGCACATTACGTGTGTTGTATAAAAGACAGTCTAGGCTGGCCCTTCCCAGAAAGGAGCTTTGTACCTGCAGGCCTCCTCCAGTCACTGCCAAGGGGCGCTTCTCTCTGCCGTTCTCATACCCTGTTCACTCTGCCGTCAACATTCACTTATCTTCAGTGACACGCTGTTTGTTACCCAACTCACACTTCTGACCTCATTCTGAACCCTGTACTTTACAATCCAGATTAATCAACTCACAGCTTAAAAGGAACTTTCTATACAGGTTGTTTTTGGAACAGATTCTGGCAAGTTACCAACATTTCCACCCATCTCAGAGACTTCACAATGGCATGTTGATTTTCTTCAAATTTGGGCTGATGGTAAGGGACATAATTTGGATGTGCTAAGGCAGAGAAACATGAGGTGTGGAGGAGAGAAGATATTTATGTGGGGTGTATTTTAGGCTCAATATGCTGAGCTTTCCCTTTTAACTGCTAAAGCTCCAAGATTGCAAAATTTATGAATATCTGGTTGACAATTATTTATACAGAACCAAAGTCCTACAGTTAAGTCAGGGGAAAGGTAGGGAACTCTATAGGCTTCTTTCTCAGGATTCAGAAGAGTTTTGTCCTGTTTTGATCACCATTTGACTTTCTTGCCAGTTATTCACTTAACAAACACATACTGAGGGTCGGCTATGTGCCAGGTACTGTGTGAAGTCTGAGGACAGACAAAAGCACACACACCCTACAAATGTGAGATGGCAAAATCCTAAAGGAAAGGCACCTGGGAAAGTTCCATGGGAACCCAGAGAAGAAGGTATCAATCTCCCTACGTTTTCCATTCCGCTCTTCTTGTGTCTGTCTCCTATTTGTGGCATATTTGTTTAACTTGAAATGGTCTGTCAAAGGTGAATATTAAGCCAGGTTAGTTGAGGGGAAAATACTTATTTACCATTCCCCACTACAAGCAGACATCATAAGCTACATTGATAAAATCTTAGAATCAAAGCATCATTCAGGAATTCTTATTGAGTTTTTCCATACCCCATCAGCTGAATTCCTTGATCTATACGATACAAAGTACAACATTTTCTTCTGCGAAGAACTAAGGACTTGGTCTTTTATCTTTTTTTTCTTTTTTCTTTTTTCTTTTTTTTGTCTTTTTTGGAACTGAGGGTCGAACCCAGGGTTTTGTGAATGCAAGGCAGACGTTTTGCCACTGAGCTACATCCCAGCCCCGGGGGACTTGGTCTTTTTAATGTGTGTCTTGCAGCTTTATTTCTAAGACTGTCAAGTAACACACTGTTGTTTTGAGGGTGGTGTCCCTATATCATGAAGCGCGGGGCTCTTGGAGTCCTTGCTAAGCAATGCATAGCTCTTTGCTAGTGACACTCTTTTCCTGTATATTGTTAGTCATGTGATTTCTACACACAGATTGTTTTCTTGAGCATGTTGGGGTGGCACTTCTAGTCTTTCAGTTTGTGATATTGAAGTTGTTCGTTCTTATTTCCATGGGGAAAAGTACAATTATTGAGGGACCCCCGTAAAATAGTTAACCCTGAGATTGCAGATTGCTTTCCATCTCTTCGCTTTCCTCAATTTGGTGAGATTCCATATGGCTTCCCTGTGGCACCCTGAAGCAAACACAGCTTCCTTCAGAAACAGTGTCCACTCTTCCATAATCCACTCCTGCCACAGGAAACCCTGTGTTTCACATAAACATCCACAAGCCTCAGAAGCAGATCTGTGCATTGTGCAGACCGAGGGGCACTGACCTGTAGGGTCACTGCGGGAACCAGGACCAGAACCAGGGGAGATGCACATCTCGGTGCTGCTGCTGTCCTTACCCGAGGACTGGGCCTCCTTTGAGACCCACAAGGAATGTGTGGAGAATGGAACCAACTGTGTCTCATAAGTGCTCTTCAGTCTAACTTTGGGAAATCTTTCTCTTGCCACTCTGTCTTGTCTCTAACATTTTCGTTTTACCGTGGGGAGGACAGAGACCAACTTTGCCCACTGAACTGTCATATCCCTCACTTCCTGTCCCAGCCAGACTTCTTGACAGAGTGGGCTACACTCCCAGCCTCCACTTCTCTTTCCATTCACTCCTTAACCTACTGCCTCTGGACTCAGGCCTCCCTCCTCAACACGCCACGGCCAGAGGCTGACGCATTCATTGTGATTGAATGCAGAGGACTTGGCCACCCTTACTTTGCAGTTTCTCGACCCTTCTCACCTTTCTTAATAATGCACCCCTCCCTGGGCCCTGGGTACCTGGTCTCCTGCCTTCCCCTTCTGTTTTAATATTCCTCAGTCATCTCTATAGTCTTTCTCATCTACCAACACTTCACTGCATCTCCTTTCCTCTCCTCACTGTGCTTTCACCTGAATTTGAGTCCCCAACCCATCTCTGCTCTTGCAGGCCAATTATCCAACTTCTAACTACTGTGAACCTGTCACTCCAAAGACCAGTTTCTTCAAACCCCCACTGCCATAGTGATCCAGTGAGACCTCCCAAAGTCAGGCTTGTAGGAAGAAAAATCTCAGCCTAATTAATGAAAAGATTAATTTATAAAATACTCTTAAAGAACACTGAAGTGGGTCAGATAATGTCCACCAAATAAATACACCCAAGTCTCAAGCCCTGGGACCTGTGAATGTGACCTTATTTGGAAACAGGGTCTTTACAGATGTAGTTGAGGATCTTGAGATGATGGATATGGGGTGGGCCTAAACCCGATAACTAGTGTCCTTCAATAAGAAAAACAGAGGGACATGGGAAGAAGATAAAGTGAAGATAGGTAGGAAATGAAGTGATGCTGCCACAAGTCAATGGAAACCTGGAGCCACCACAAACTGGAAGAAAGGAGGAGAAATTCTCCCTGGAGTCTCTGGAGGCCCTACCTGCACCTTGACTTCAGGCTTCTGAACTCCACACTTCAAGAGAAAACATTCCTATTGTTTTAAACCATGCAGTGGATGGTAATTTGCTACAGCAGTCCTAGGAAATGAATACAGATACAATCCATTATTCTCTTTTTAAAAATTGCTCATATAATTATCAAGCAGAGGCCCTGGCTTTGAAAACAATTAGAGTTATTGATGAACAACCTGTTTGTTGTTTACCTGTAAAATAAAAGCTGTTGATTGTGCATAAGTGAGGTAAATATTATCTTTCTCTCCTGGTAACGGTCTTTGCTTGGTGAGCTCATTTATCAAAGTCAAGGATAAAATAAACATTAGTCCATCCTCATCCAAAGCCAAATTTACAAGATGGGAAATTAATAAGATGCTGCTGCAAAATGGCACAATCCTTACTATTTTACAGAATGTGACACTTGTGTTTGGCACATGAGATGTAATTAATCTTTAGCTAAAATCATGTGTTCCAAATTTATGCTATTTTCAGAATGCTTCAAAATGTTTGGAAAGCTGCACACTGCTTCTATTTGCTTCTTAAGGTGAGCTCAGGAACTTGACAGCAGGGAGATTCTTGCTGTCTGTGAGTGCAGATAGAGCTTCTCAATCAATGCAGAGCCCAGCCTTGGCAGAGCTGGGGCTTGGCTTTTGATCCAGCAAGGTACTTGTTCCCGGCATTCAGTAGGCAGGAGCTAGAATGATCCCAGCCAAAATGCCCAAAAGCACCCCAGTGGAAAACACCGCTAAGGATTTCCATTGTGACATTTGTAACATGCCCACGTGATACCATTTGCCACTAGGTGATTGAAAAATAACCCAAAGCGACTTGAATTGAACTCTCTTTATGTCTGAGGTACTTTATGCATAAGTCCCTTATACCTTGTTTTCACTGGACTGTGCGTGTTCATATGAACATCTTTCTGGAGTCTCTGTGTTATATCAGACTAGGGAAGACATTTCATTCATTCCAGCACAGTGTTAGGAACAGAGTGTGTTTTCAATTAGGTTTGATGAGTGAATGAAAGTGTGGTCAGCCAAGAAGTTTAGAAAATGTTCCTAAAAAAGACTTATCCCTTTTGTTGCAAAAAATATTCTTTATTATCCTGTGGGCTCTGGTTTAATCTTGCTGAGAGAACACAGGATTTGTTATTCTGGCCTAGGGTTCCTAACTTAGGTTCTACCATTATCCTAGTAGATCTCAGATTCTTCATCTGGAAGGTGAGAGGAGTTAGGTTTTAAGCTGCATTATTCTAAGGTCTCCTTTAGTTTTGAAAATGGTGATAATAGTACATCAAGATTAGACATCATAATCCTATTGTCAAGTGTAATCAATTTTTGAATTATCCGTTAATCCTCTAACAGCAGTTATAATCTTATTCAATATCAGAACCTAGATTTGGTCAAACATCCATCTGTGGAAGCTGCTTTACAGACAAGTGCAAGTACCTAACTCAAGAACGTGAGCTACATGATCATGTGCATCTTGGTTTCTATGGCAGCGTATTTTTCTTGTTGGTTGTAGGAAGAAAGGGAGGATGGCAAGGTCTGTTCTGTGTAATAAATAGAAAGAATGGACATGACAAAGAGTGGAAGAAGAGATGTCATGGTGGGATGTCACTTTGTGATTTTTGCATAAAAGACTATGGTTTCTAGTTGCTACCTGACTCTTTATTGGCTTCTGGGGTTGAACCAATTTAATGAGACAAGCTGACTTGTGGAAGAGACCCATGTGGCAAGAAATTGAGAGCAGAATTCAATTATCAAGCAACAAGGAACAAAGGCCCTCAGTCCAGCAGCCTACAAGGAACCAAATCTTGCCAACAATCAGGTGAGCTTGGAAGCAAACCCTTTCCAGTTGAGTCTTAAGATTATACAGCCCTGAGTTGAGGAGATAGCTCAATTGGTAGGGTGCTTGTGTTGCAAGCACAAATCCCTGGGTTTGATCCCCAATACTGCAAAAAAAAGATTATACAACCTGTCAACCTGACTACTGACTGTTAGACCCTGACGTAGAGAACTCAGCTAAACCATACTTGGATTCCTCACTCACAGACACTGGAGATCATGAATGTGTGGTGTTTTAAGCTGCTAGATGTGGGGGTGCTTTATTACACAGCAATAGATAACTAATACACTTGGTACTAAAGAAATTCACATGCCATCTGTTATCTGCCACCACAGAGCCTAAACGCAAGTGACTGCCTTTTGTCTCCCTTCTGGTGTTTACTTCACAGATTAAAACTCCATCTGGTCACCTAGCATCCAAATCTTTATTTCCAAATTCCATTCTCCATTAAAACAAACTAGGGCTCTTGAGGAAATAGTTGATTCCAGGGTTAGAAACAAAGGGAAGAACCTACAACATTTTGTGGTGCTAGAGAGTAAGGAAATGCTCCCCAAAATGATGGGACAAGTCGAAAGGACAAAGGAACCAACTTGAGGGAAACCCCAGTGGTCAAATCTGAAACAATTTGAGCAAGAAAATAAATAAAGATAGTCAAGGATTATAACCCATCAGAATAAAGTAACTAATTATGAGTCCGTACTGCTATTAAGAAATAACTAAATAGATAAGTAAGGGGGAGATCAGAGACTCCAGAATTTAATTAATAAACACATCATGCAAATAGAAAATAACCATTAGACAAACTCCACAGTTATCATTGTTGTATGATGAAAGAGTGTTTTTGCATAGTTCCAAAATATTTTCTTAGAAGATACTTACTAATTATAAAAGGGGAAATCATTTCTAAAAAGTGGGAAAAAACCTGCAAGATACTACCTTGAGCAAGTGATTAAATTTAACATAACCAGTGATAACACAGAACATATCAACATCATGTACCTCCTGATATCATGCACTAAGAGGGGCGGAGTATCATTTTGGTAGTTAGTGGTTTTTCAAAAATGCTTAACTTCCATCTTATGAAAAAAATGAAAAAGACATCCAATACACCTTGAGTGTTTCACTATGATCTTAGTGCCTGGGACTCTCTGGGTCTTGGTTTCTTTACCTAGAAAAAAGTGGGCGTCAGACTGCCAGCATTCTTAAAAAGAGTCAAAGTCATGGAAGAAAAAGAAAGATGAAGAACTGCAAGAATCAGAGGAGACTATGGAAACATGGAAACACCAGGTCATCTGGGATCAGAAGAGGGATATTGAGGGAAAAGTGGTAAAACTCAGGCAAGCTCTCCAGATTAGTTTATATCATTGTATTGGTATTAATTCTTAGCTATGATCATGTAGAATGTTAACTTAAGTGGAAGCTGGGAGTGAAGAGTAGATAGGAAGTCTCTTTACATTTTTTGCTGCTATTTTGCAAGTCTAGTATTCTAAGAATGGAATCCTGGTGGCCTTTGAACTTCACATTTCCTTTGATGTTAGCTACAAAAAAGTCTCTAATAGAGATCTACCAACCCATATCCAAGGACACACTGCTTTTGAACAACAGGTGGAGTTTGCATCTCTGCCATATTCACTATTTTTATTTAAACATCTTTAAAACATTAACTCAGTTGTAATTAATCCCTTCTAATTTACAGTTAAAAGTCTGCAAGTTTTAGTCTCTCACATGATAAATGAAGGAATTGCTCATCTGAATCATAAGCAAAGAATAAATGGGCTCATCAAGGGACCTACTGTTCTTCAGTCACATTTTAATGTTTTCACATGACAGTCAAACCTCTCTTATCTACAAATATGTCCATGACATACATAACATACTGCAATTCATGATATTAAGAAAAAGTGATTACTGCTAATTATTATGTGTTTTCTTGGTGGTAGAAACTGTCTATTGTTGCCCTAATAACTACATAATAATAACTACAAAGTTATTCTTACTACACACCTGGCACCAAGAAGACCACTTTATGGATTATTTATTTTATTCCTTCAATAGCCCTATGAAGAGATGAGCCAGCAAAAGTATTACCTAGTAATATCTGGCTTCAAAGAAAGAGCTGGGTGGGTTCCACTGAGCTCTGGGTAAGGTCTGTACTGAACAAGTGACCAAGTTGTCACAGCCATGTCCACTATTGATTCATTCAATTCTATTTATGTCTTTCAAATCAGTTCTTTCAGCATTGAGGGAAGGAGGTGGGAATGGAAAGAAGGAGGGAGAAGGAGAAAGAAGGAAAGAAATACCTCAAATTATATGAAGAATTTTGATGTTGTTTCAAAAATGGAAGTTTGACGTGTTTTAAATTGATGTTATGGTTTGGATGTGAGGTGTCCCCATAAACCTCACACGTGAGACAATGCAAGAAGATTCCAGAAGAAATGATTGGGTTACTACAGCCTTAACTCAATCAGTGAATTAATCACCTGATGGGATTACTTGAGTGGTAACTGAAGGCTGGCGGGGTGTGGCTGAAGGAGTTGGGACATTGGGGGCATGGTTTTGGGATATATATTTTGTATCTGGCTAGTAGAGACCTCTCTTTCTCACTGCTTTCTGATCATCATGTGAGCTTCTTCCCTCTGCCATGCACTTCCACCATGATATCCTGCCTCACCTCAAGCACCTGGCCCTAAGGAATGGAGCCTGCTGTCTATGGATTGAGACCTCTGAAAGCATGAGTCCTCAAATAAACTTTTCTTCCTCTACAGTCACAGCAGTGAAAAAACTGAATAAGATAATTTCAAAATGGAGGAGAAAGACACAAGAGAAACAGGAAGACTTTCTTCCCAACGAGAAGGGCTATTTGAAGGGTGGGACTTAGAATTGTGTGTTTTGAGAAGGAAGACTGGAGACCACCAGGTGAAAGTTCAACTACTATTAAGAAACACTTTCTAATCAGGTAGCCCAATTATGGAGTGGCTGCCTCAGAGTTGAGGAGTTTCTGGTCCCCAGAGTGCTTCAGAGGATACTGGAAGACCAGCTCTTTGAGAAGAAGGATCAAGGCTTGGGATGAGTACTTCAATGAGGTGACCTTGAAAGTCCCTTCTAGCTAGGACTGTCTATGAGGACTTCTTAGCTTCTGCTTTTCACTGTATTGACCCTTCTGAGATGGCTCCTTTCTACTCTTGAAAACTGACTGGGGTAATAATGTCTGTCTCATTCCACCATTCTTCCTACCCCTACACCTGCTTCCCTCTGCCTACCCTACGTGTATGATTACACAGCAGGTGTGAGTGCACATGTGCAGCCAGAGAAATAAGTTGTGCTCCATTTGTGTACAATGTGTCAAAATGCATTCAACTGGCATGTATAACTAATTAAAAACAAATTTTTAAAAAAATTTAAAAATCAGTGAAGAACTTTAAGGTGCTACTTAAAAGCATTTTGAAAATAGGCATAATCTTAATTATTATATATATTTATTTATGTTCAAACTATTTCAAGAAAGAAAACATGAGACAACTTATTGTTTGGAAAATGTAAAAATTAAATGATTAATACAGAAAATAAAACTGGGGATTTGGGATAAGAGGGATTTGGGAATAAGAAGCTGACTTACACAACTGGTAGAGTTCTATCAAAGTCTTTCAGTGCCAAATGAGACCTATATGAGCTCTAAAATTTGGAAGACTTACCTTTCTGAAATTTTCTCCCTGAAGATCCTGGCCAGTCCTTACCTATAAGTGAGAGGCCATGCAGCGTCGTGGGTAATATAACTCCAGAGATTATCTAAGTATAAATCCCCCTCTCCTGGATGTGGTGGGATCATTGGTGCTGTTCACCTAAATATTTCTGGAAATTTTCTCCTGCGTGGTAGACTTAGACACACACACACACACACACAGAGGTGTGGCCATGTGATTCACTCTGGGTAGTGAAATGAAAAGTAAAATCAGTGCATGATTTTGAACATAGTCTCAAAATGAGATTGATACAGATCACAGCCCCCAACAAGTATGATGGATGTGAACCATTGGTAAGTAATAAACTGTTACATCAGTATAACTTAGCCTACCCTGACTGATATTCAGGTTCTGAACCAGTTGTTTAACTCTAACCTTAGACTTCTCGTCCATGAAATGGAATGGTATTCATCTTGTAGGACTACTGTGAGAATCCAGTGAGAGAATTCATTCATTCAACTTACCCTGTGCCTAGCTTCTAAGGAAATGCTCAAAAAATGTTATCTTTACATCACAACCTCCACTGGTCAGGAACCTTGTGCCTGGCATATAGTAGGTACTCAATAACAATTTGTTGAAAAAGTAAATTTAGTTGTTCTTGAGAAGAACATCTCATGCTAGTGCCAACCCAAAAATATTCAGTGTAACCTCACTGGTGGCAGCTTCCTCCTTAAAAGTCCCCTTGGCTTTCATAGAAACCACTCTTGACTGGTTTCCTCCTGGTTCTCTGAGCTCTCTTTGGTCTCTTTTCCATTTCTCCTTTCTACCCCCTTGCCATAAAGACATTCTCCAGATTTAGGTCTCTGACTCTTTATATTAGAATCACTGGGTGGCTTTGGAAAGTCCTAATGCCTGGGTCCTACTGGAAAGTTCTTCAGATGGCCTTGGGCTAGCCCATTCTCCCCACTTTCTTGCACATACTTCTTAGTTATAACTGTAGAATGTGCTGGAAGTAGAATATCACAAGATGAGAAGGAACTGCCTAGAGTAGCCTGGGCTTTATTCCTGTCCCTCCTACAGAATATAACATCTACTGGTAGGAAGAAACTGCCTGGGACACACTGAGCTTTATTCCTCTCTCCTCTGGAATCAGGATGTCCTTCAAAGCTCTGCCCTGTAAGCCACACTAGTCCTAAGTTATATACCCCAGGGAGGGCTGCCTTTCAGAATCCCCCAGCTATGGTGCAAGTGCCAAGTTGCTTATTTACAGTCTAATTCCATCAGCCCTGGGCAGCTTTCCTGAGCCTTGGGGCATCAAGTCACATTGGATCTGAGGCTTTTTTGTCCTCTTCTACCTATCTATAAGTAACAAATCTACTTTGCATAACTTGCTGTATGTAAGTTGTGAGTTGTATTCTCTCTCTCCAAACTCAGACAAACAAGTAACCATGCACAGTGAACCAAAACAGGAACCCAGGCTGCAGTGGGCATATGTGTATGGACTTCTGTTTCTGAGGGTTGGCATAATGATGATCTTGGCTCTTCTTCACACAGAGGCACTCTCTCTTGAATAGGTAATCTGCATACCTTCTTTGCAGGCCTTACTCACAGGAATCCTGATATGATTGGACCAGAGTTCATCCTCAGCATCAGGATAGTCAAAGGTTTTCCAGTGTAGCCAAAGTGGAGAAGCATTGTTGTGCACCTGCTCTGTCCAGCACAGTGACCACTGGTCACGTGCAGTCATTCTGCACTAGCATTGTGGTGAGTCCAGATCAAGATGTACTGAAGTGTAAAATACCTACCCAACTGACCTGCTTGCAAAGACTAGTATGAAGAAAAGCATGTGGACTAACTTGTTCGTGACACATATTCAGCACATGTTCAAATAATGATATTTTTAATATATTGAGTTAAATAATGTATTATAAAACCTAAGCACAGATAGCCTTTACAATGTTGAGGAATGTTCCTACTCTCCCTATTTTTTCTAGTGTTTTGAGCATGAAGGGGAACTGTATTTTATCAAATGCTTTTTCTGCATCTATCAAAATAACCATGTGATTCTTGACTTTAAGTCTGTTGATATGGTGAATTACATTTATTGATTTCTGGATGTTGAACCAACCTTGCATCCCTGGGATAAAACCCACTGGATCATAGTGCACTATCTCATTAATGTTTTTGTATGCAATTTGCTAAAATTTTGTCAAGAATTTTTGCATCTATGTTCATTAGGTTTATTGGTCTGAAATTTTCTTTCCTCGATGTATCTCTGTCTGGTTTAGGTATCAGGGTGATATTAGTTTCATGGAATGAGTTTGGAAGGGTTTGCTCCTCTTCTATTTCATGGAATACTTTGAGGAATATTGTAATGAGCTCTTCTTTAAAGGTTTTGTAGGACTCGGCTAAGAATCCATCTGGTCCTGGACTTTTCTTTGTTGGTAGACTTTTGTTGACTTCTTCTATTTCATTGCTTGAAATTGATCTATTTAAATTATTTATGTTCTCCTGATTCAGTTTATGTATGTCTCTAGAAATCTGTTGATGTCTTTGAGATTTTCTATTTTGTTGGAGTATAGATTTTCAAAATAGCTTCTAATTATGTTTTGTATTTCAATAGTGTCTGTCATGATATTTCCTTTTTCATCCCAAATTTTAGTAATTTGAGTTTTTCTTCTCCTTCTCTTTGTTAATGTGGATAAGGGTTTATCAATTTTGTTTATTTTTTCAAAGAGCCAACTTTTTATTTTGTCAATTTTTTCAATTGTTTCTTTTGTTTCAATTTTATTGATTTCAGCTCTGATTTTAACTATTTACTGTCTAATACTGCTTTTGGTATTGATCTGTTCTTCTTTTTCTAGGGTTTTGAGCACCTTATAGAAGAAAAAGTTGGTCCAAATCTTCATCATGACTTAATCCTTAATCTTTAACAGGACTTCCAAAGCACAAGAAGTAAAAGCAGGAATCAATAATTGGGGTAGATTCAAACTAAAAAGCTTTTTTCTCAGCAAAGGAAACTATCAACAATGTGAAGAGAGAGCCTACAGAGTGAGAGAAAATCTTTGCCACACATACTTCAGATAGAGCACTAATCTCCAGAATTTATAAAGGACTCAAAAACTTTACACCAAGAATACAAATAACCCAATCAACAAATGGGCTAAGGAAATGAATAGACACTTCACAGAAGATCTACAAGCAATCAACAAACATATGGAAAAATGTTCAACATCTCTAGTAATAAGAGAAATGCAAATCAAAACTACCCTAAGATTCCATCTCACCCCAATTAGAATGGTGATTATCAAGAACACGAGCAACAATAGGTGTTGGCGAGGATGTGGGGGAAAAGGTACACTCATACATTGCTGATGGGGCTGCAAATTAGTGCAGCCACTCTGGAAAGCAGTGTGGAGATTCCTTAGAAAACTTGGAATGGAATCACCAATTGACCCAACTATCCCACTCCTTGGCCTATACCCAAAGGACTTAAAATCAGCATACTACATAGATGCAGCCACAACAATGTTTATAGCTGCTCCCTTCACAATAGCCAGATTGTGGAACCAACCTACATGCCCTTCGATAAATGAATGGATAAAGAAAACTGTGATATGTATACACAATGGACTATTACTTAGCCATAAAGAAGAATAAAATTATGGTATTTACAGGCAAATGGATAAAGTTGGAGAATGTCATGCTAAGTGAGATAAGCCAATGCCAAAAAAACAAAGGACAAATGATCTTGCTGATAAGTGGATGATGGTACATAATGGGGGGTGGGAGGGAGGCAAGAATGGAGGAAGGATGGATTTTATAGAGGAAAAACAGGGGTGGGGGAAGGAAAAATAACAGAATGAGTCAAACATCATTGCCCTATGTAAATGTATGATTACACAAATGGTATGCCTCTACTTCTTGTACAACCAGAGAAACAAGTTGTACCCCATTTGTTTACAATGAATCAAAATAAATAATTATTTTTTAAAAACTAAGTTTCCCCATTTATTTGTACTTTTTAAAATGCATTTGTTAAAAAACTATATGGCCTCTGTGGCTTATATTATGTTCCTACTAGCTGGAGCTGCTCCCATACTCCCAGAGTGATCCCATCCTGCTCATGACTTTTCCCACTCATATACTGATAACCTTTGGATAGTGTTTCTTTGACACCTACTTCTTTTTTGAACTCCAGGTTCATGAGTCCGAACTAAATATAGTATCTTCACAAATTTTTTTCCTACTCCAGTTGTCTGTGTAGGACCAACATCAACTGGTTCACAAATAAAAGCCTTCAAATACTTCCTCTTCTCCAAACCCATTTGCCTTCATAAATCTCTCTCATAACCCGCCCCAGCTGCTCTCTGTTTACACTGTTTCTATCCCCACCTTCTGTTAATAGCCTCCCTATCCCCTCTGTAATCTATTGCAGAGGAATGCAGATCTCTGCTTAAAATCCTTTCCTCACTCCCAATGGCCTTGAGGATAAGTGCCCACTTGTCTATCAGGCCATGACCGAATGCTTCCCTGTTGCTGCCCGCAGCAACAATTGCACAGGTATTTATTGGAGGGGCCTGGAAATAAACTATTTTTCCTATATTCACTAATTTATAGAGGAAGAGAGACTTTGAGAGAAAGATAGGCTTTGCTTAGAGGAAGAGAAACTTTGCTTATCAGGAAGAGAGACTTTGCTTAGAGGAAGAGAAACTTTGCTGAGAAAGTTTTAGAGAAAGAGAGGCTTCTACGCTTATCAGAGATCTATTTCTTCTTAAAGTTCTGCTGCTTCTTGAAGGTGCGTCCTGCATCCTGTGAACTAAAGGTGCGTGCTAGGAGTATGTGCTAAAAGTGTACTGCTTCTCTCTGCTCACTGCTGCCCCTACTCGCTGCTTCTTTTCTTCTTGCCACTTTTCTCTGCCTACTGCTGCTCCTTACTGTCACGTCCCTGCCCACTGCCCACTTATATTCCCTCCAGGAGGCGGAGGGTGGGGCCATGCCAGTTGCAATCAGGCGAGGAGCCAGCTGCCCCATCACAGCAAGGGTCAAAACGAGCAGGCCCGGACTGGGGAAATAGCTCAGCTGGTAGAGTGCTTGCCTCGCAAGCACAAGGCCCTGAGTTCGATCCCCAGTACTGCAAAAAAAAAAAAAAAAAAAAAAAAAAAACGAGCAGGCCCAAGCAGGCGCACTCGGGAACACCTGTGCACACGTTGTGCGAGTTGGACTTAACTGAATACGGCCAGTGATAAATCACCTGAGTGCGCTTATTTTATTAACCTCCTCACTGCCGATGTGATCAGGCGACGTTCTGGCTGGCACAACCCCCAACACTTCCCTACCTCTCCCCGTCCCTACCTGGGAACTGCCCAGGCTCTCTTGGGACTAAGGATCTTTGCCACACTGTGCTCCCTGCCTGTTCCACCACGTCCATGTGATTCCTTTATTCAGAGCTCCCAGGTTCCTCCCTGTGAAGCCTTCCCCAACCAGGCAACCCCTCAGTCTGTATGGGTCCACCCCCAAACTCTCATAGCCTCCTATGTCCCGTCCATCGCCCACCTCAAGGCCCAGCATTGTCCCTGTCTTGTTCCTTTGTCTACTTTTCCCATCAGACTGTGAGTCTGGTGAAGGCAGCACCGTTCCTGACCTCTCTTTGTCTCCCCAGTGCCCCACCCAGTGCCAGATACATAGAAGTAGCTGCAAACAAAATCCTAAAATAACAAGAGGGATGGAGTAATTACCATGTCAGAAACTGCACTCTACTTCACAGGTATTGCCTCTTAATATTAACTTTATAAACATTTCCTAAAATAACAACATTAAAGCAGGGGCCCAGACTGTGCTAAAATAACATGTAATACACTAAGGAGCATGTTCTCTAATCTAAAGGAATTGGAAATAGCATCAAATAACAGTAATAGTTTATGATTCTTCCAAATGATACTACCACACAAAAAAGGACACCATTCAAAAGATTTCAAACTCATTGAAGAAAGTGTTGCTCTTGGCATCTAAAAATAAAAACATATCAATAGGGATTCTAATTATTATGAACAGTTGAGAAACCAGAAGTGAGAAAAGGATGCAAATTATTCTGTGAAACCAAAACTTTCCATATAGTATGGCTTCATTCACCAAAATGCTGTATTGACACGGGATACTCCACCCAATCTCACATAATCCATGTCGACTTATCAGTTCAAAAATCTATGTGATTTTTATAATATGAAATGTGTGCAAGTCAACTTTTCATATACACGTCATATGAGTATAGACATACACACACAGAGTAACAGCAAATATACACACGTTGGTACACATATATACACACATATTTCACATGTGCATATATGTGAAAATAAGCAGGAACTATAAAAGAAACTCATGAGATATTAAGACAATAAAGCCAAGTTAAGTAACCCAGCCCACTAGAACTCCAGGATAGGAAGAGACCAGCATGGATCACTATAACCCCGTGCCCCTTCTTTGCAGGGAATATGATTTGAAGAGGAAATGCGGGAGGTCAGATGTACAGAAGACAGAAAGAAGGGCTTTCCAGACACAGAAAACAGCACGAACAAAATCCAGGAAGAGGCCACAAGATGTTCAGGAAACACATTTCTCTGTTAAGCTGACGTCTTACCCAGGTCTTTAAAAACAACAAACAGCTGGTTTTTTCATTTCTTCTGATTCATGTCTGGGCTCCTGTGTCACTTGTGGAAGAATGTGCCCCACGGGTGCAAGTCCTGCCCAAGGTAGAAGCCATGCGCTTCTACCATTTCAATCCTGAAAAAGTAAATAAATAAACAGGAAGAAACCAGACATGACGACAGTTTGAAGGTTGCCTGATAGAGGAAGAGGAGGTGGAAAAAAATAAATTGTATGACAAACTTGGGGTGCTCATACCAAACCTTCCATACAGGAGGGGTCCATGGGACTCAACACGTTTGAGTTCAAGCCAAATTTCTGAACCACATCTTCTTGTTCCCCTTTGTTATGGTTTAAATATAAGACATCCCCCAAAAGCTCATGTGTGAGTCAAAAGGGTTTAGAGGTGAAATAATTGGGTTATGAAAGCCTTAACCTAATCAGTGTGTTAATCCACTAATGAATTAACTGGATGGTAACTGAAGGCAGATAGGGTGTGGCTGGAGGAGCGGGGTCATTGGGGCCTGTCTTTGGTTTACATTCTGTCCTTGTTGAGCAGAGCTTTCTTTCTCTGCTTCCTAGTGCCGTGTTCCCAGCTGCTTTTCTCCCTCACATTTCCACCATGATGTTCTGTCGCAGCTCGGGCCCTGAGGAATGGAGTCAGCTGTCTATGGACTGAGACCTCTGAAACCAAGAGCTCCCAAATAAACTTTTCCTCCTCTAATTGTTCTTGTTAGGTCTTTTGGTCACAGCAGCAGCCGCAAGTTGACTAAAACACCCTTCCTTCCTCAGAGATTGGGGTGACATTGCAAAGTTGGGAAGTCAGCAAAGTTAGTGGCTGGTGCCCTAAGTCTGCGAGTTGAGACATGTCGGCCTAGCAACCAGAAATTTCTGTGTTCAGGGGCTGCAACAGCACAGGATGAGGTATGAGACCCAGACTTCAGGGCAGCCTTGAAGAAGGCTATGTTAAAGGATAAATAGGAGTGGACCAGGCAGAACAGGGAGGACCTGAGCAAAGGGAAGGGCATGCAGGATGGCCAGATGAGGACACTTGGACCTTAGATATGGCTGGACCGCATATGGGGTAAGAAGAGACCCAGGAATATTATAGGTATTATAGATGGCCTTCTATGGCAGACAAAGGAGACTGGAAGTTGAACTGTGTGAGGAGCTTGTAGGATTTTAGGATAGGATGTAACGTCATTTAGAAAGGTTAATCTGGTGACGAGGTAAAAAAAAGAAATTGAGTTTGGTATAGACTGAGTGTGCCCACCCCATCCCATACCCCACCTAAATTTCTTTGTTGGAGTCCTATAAACCCCCTTGTGACAGCATTAGGAGGTGGAACTTTTAGGAGCTAGCTAGGTCATAAGGATGGAGTCCTCAAGAATGGGAATCGTGCCCCTACAAAAGGGGGCTCTCTCACCCTCTTTTGCCCATGTGAAGACACTTCAAGAGGACATGATTCATGCCAAGAGTCCTTGACACTTTTCTTTCCTCATTCCCTTGGCAATCCGTCACCAATTCCTGTTGATTTCACTGTCTAGAGGTTTCTCAAAACCATTTACACTTCCCCGCTTTTTACCAATGCCTTGTTCAACTCACCATCTTCAGTTGCCTGAACTGAAGCAAAAGCCTCTGCACAGATCTCTGCCTCCACTCTTGATCCCCTTCATTTGGTTCATTACTCATGGCAGGAGTTATTATTTAAAATACAAGTTTGATTGTTTTAGATCTCTGCTTAAAACTGAATATCCAAATAGATTCCAGTTCCTGATCATATAAATTTCCAAATCCCGAGCATGGACTCCAGTCCCCCAGGATCTGGCCTCTTTCCCTCTCTCCAGTCTCATTTTGATTCATACTTCTCTCCAATCCCCTCAAGCTTCACTCCGCTGCCTTTATTTCAATGCTTAGATTATACCAGTTCTTTCCAGCTTCAGGGTCTTTGCCCATGCTCTTCTACTTGGATGAAATGTTCTTTCTCTCTGTCCCCACCAACACCCTCTGTCCCAGCCTGATATTTCTTCTTTATCTTTTAAATTCCAGCATAAATGTCATCTTGTCAGGAAACCTTTCATGAGGTCAGCTGTGTTAATACTATACTCCTCAAACCCCTGCCTCAACTGAAGATGTCTTTTTTCTAATTTGCACAAAGGTGCAGTAGGGGCTGGTGGTTGACTTGATTCACATCTCAAAGAGGCACTTGGTGATTTTGGTGATGCCCAAAGACAACCAGCTAGGAGAGAAACCAAGAAAAAGCCCACCATTAGAGTTCGTTGATCTGCTATGGAGCAACTCAACAGTTAACTCAGAAGGTGAACAGAAGAGATCTAAATACACAGTGAGTTTTGAGATGGCAATTAAGGACATCTAATGGAAACTTTAAATGGTTCCCATCTGACTTTAAGATGTCTCTCTGAGGTCCAGAAGGGTCAAACAGAGCCTCAGAACATGAATCTTGCTATTTAACATTCCCAACAATCTCTGTATTAACCCCTCACTAGCTTTCAGATATTGTGTCATCTGCTGCAAAATTAAAATTAGAATCAATACAATGAATACTCAGTATGCAAAACAATTGAAGTCTCCATTTCAGCATGAAGTTTCATTTAAACTGCAGGAATAAAAAGAAAAGACAACCCTTTGTTCTCTTCATTTCACAATCCTGCAAATGGCCTCTTAGCTAAAATAGCTCCTCTAATCTTTAAGTTTTAATTAGCTGCCCACAATTCATAAAATATCAGGAATTAAAATGCTGATACCTCATTCTCCTGAGAAACGGCACACAATTAACCTCTTTTTTCTGGTCAAAGGAAGAAATTGAGAAAGGGTAATGACAAAATTAATCTATTCTGGTGGCAAGGCCTGCCACAGGGCTGGGAACAGCATCCAACCCTGCGTCAAAGAGAAGGCGGTCGCCAGTGCGTGGAGACGCTGCACATCAACTGTGCCTGTTGTATTCACGGGCAGCTATATCACATATAGTGGGCCCCAGATATCTTATGAAAATGTTAAATGATTCCCTGGAACAATCAACCTAACCCACCGTTTTTCCCCTCTCTGAAACCAAGTATATACAGAGACTTTGAATAGCATCAAAAGACCTGACTTTCTGCTGAGGTGGCAAAGAGATTTAAACATAGGTTCTCAGTGAAGAACCAAGGAACATCTGGTTAATGGTTAGGATACAGGCAGTGGATCCATCTGCCTGATCTCAAACCCGGATAGACAACTCACAAGTTGTGTGATCTACAGCAAGTTGTTTAACCTCCCTGAGTTTATGCAATGAACCTCTAAAATAGGGACAAAAACCCATGTTGTGCAGATAGAGCAGAGAATGCTGGTGGTGTGCCTGGCTTCGTACCTAGCATTTTGTGAGGTGTTAAGTTAGCTACTATGGTGGTTTGAATGTATGCCCCAAATTGATGTGTTGGAAATCAGATCTCCAATGCAACAAGGCTGGGAGGCGGGACCTGAAGGGAGGTGTTTAGGTCATAAAGGCTGCACCTTCATGAGCCTCAACAGGGCTTAAGGCTGCAAGTTCACCCTCTTGGCTCTCTCAACATCTCTTTGCCTTTCCACCATGTGATGCTCTCCACTGCAGGATGATGTGGTAAGATGGCCCTTGCCAGAGACCAGAACCCCAGTCTTGAATTCCCAGCATCCAAAAACATTTCTATTCATTATAAATTCTTAGGTTTTATTATTGCAGCACAAAATGGACCAAGACAGCTACCATTATTATCAGTAGAGGAACCCAAATATCTTTAAAGAGTTCAAAGAGAGAAAAAATACGATTTCATGTTAAAGAACCCTTTGGTAATTATAATTGCTTTTTTTTTTTTTTCTTTTTTGTCAGGAGAAAGGTAATGGCTTCATTGAGATGTCATTCACATACCATGCAATTCACTCAAAGCATACACTTCAATGATTTTTATTATACTCAGAGTTGTGCTACCAACACCACATCAATTTTAGAAAATTTTCATTACTGCAAAAAGAAACTGTACCCATTAGCTATCATTTCCCAATCCTTCCATTCCTCCAGCCCTAAGCAATCACTAATCTACTTTCTGTCTCTGTAGATTTACCTGTTCTGGGCATTCAGAAAAATGTGGGGTTTTGTGACTTGCTTCTTTCACTTAGCCAATGTCTTCAAGATTCACACATGTTGCACATATATCAGGACTTCATTCCTTTTATGGCTGAATAATATTCTCTTGTTTAGAAATACTACATTTCACCTCTCCACAGCTCTTCTTTGTTGATCATTTTAAATCCAAAGCTAAGTAGGAAAAGAATAATCACATGTGGTACCAATTGTCATTTGTTTGGAGCTGTTTTCTTAGTACATGAGTGATTTCATAGTCAGTTCACAACAATCCTAAGTTGCAGGTGTTTTACACTTTAGAGATGATGCCAAAGATGTTAGAAGTCAGTGAAAATTGCATAGCTAGGTGGTTACCTGTAGACCTGGAACTCAAACTTGGACCTTCTGAGTTGAGTCCCTGTGTTTCCTAATACAGGTGTGCTGTAGTGACCACCACCATGTCCACAGGTCGGGTGTGGAGATCTGTGGGATTAGGGTGCACTTTTTGTGTCTGGAGGAAGCTGAGAGTAGATATGAGCTCCATGACCTCCATTTGCCAGCAAAATGTGGTCACCAGGAACTATGTAGCCCGTGGAAAGGAACCCTGACCTGAGGGGATTCCAACCTCAGAGTGAATGTATCACAACTTCTAATGGGGATGATTTACTTCTTGGCGGAGCAAAGGCTTTCCTTTGTTAAATCTTCTATCTTTATATATCCTCTTGGCTAAATCCCTGTGTGAGGCTTGACAACTGCGCCATTTCTAAGCAGCACAATCAGAGAGACTTTTCCCTGGTTAATGGGGGAGAAACAGTTCCTTCTGTATTTGAATCCCTAGTTAAGCCCCTAAAACTTGGCTGCAAATGTGTACAGCAGTGTGCTCCCTCCTATGATTTCAATGTCCTTGCACCCTTAGCTGAGGAGAAAAGATCCAAAATTATTATACTTTCAAGGTTTTACCATTTTGCATTATCTTTTGAAAGCAAAATAGTTTGCTAACGGTAACCGTTCATATATCCAAATCTAGGGTGTAAAGCATACAGACAAAATCTGGAAACCACATTGGGAATGGAAGAAGAAGAGGGCAAAGGGTTCTGCATTCCCCTGTGGATTTAAATTCAGCAAGATGAGTTGATATCTCCCTCTTTATATCAGGACAAGACAAGTCCTTCCAGACTGCTCCATACAGGAAAGACACTCTGCTGCTGAATCAAACCCACTGGGACTGGGATATGGATGATTGGCATCTGTAACAAGAATTCCCAGTAGCTCCCCTTCTCTCAGAGCCCAGCACCAATCTCCACGGGCTGTGGCGACTTGTGAAAGGCTGAATAGTAAGAGCATTGCCCCAGGCATGACAGGGCTGCCAGCAGTCAGCTGTGTGCACTACCTGCTGTCTGCTCAGGATGGGGAGGTTGTGGGCCCCGGAGAACCTAAGCCAGGCAAGCCTCAGTCATCACCACCGGTCTGCCAGCTCTTAGCAGTGTGAGGGAATCCTAGGCCCTCACTGGAACCACTTTGCCACTGGCTTTGGTACCCTTCCAACAGGAGGACTCAGAGTCCCACGTGAGGAGGTGACAGTGTGTAAGCAGAGCCTGTGTTAAGATGCTGGCTGCTTTGTGACTGCCAGGGTGAAAAAATAAATGTGTTGTATTTAGAGCTCATGTGTGACTCTCTTGCTTTCTTCCCCCAGAAATAATAGGATCCTCTCTTGGTCCGGCCTCAGGGGCTGTTTCTACAGAATGCCAGAACTGTGGCAGGGCCCATGAGATCAAACAGGAAATGAGGGAAGCTAGCAGAACACAGGTCTAGTTGTGGTGCCTGGGGATCTGAGATTTGTTTGTGAAAACATGTGAAACACCCCCAGGCAGGTGAGTGTGGCATGCGTTCTGGTGGCTGAGGTCCTCAGAAAATAGTTGGGGCAAAAGCCCTTCCCAGTACCATGACCCCGTCTGCACTCTCATGGGTATGGTATACTTCACACAAGCAGTAATAATATATTTATTTTAAATGGCATAGCCCAGCTGAGGTTGCCATCTTTAAGGGAAAACGCCTCCTGCCTCCCCACAGAGGTCTTCAACGGGTGTGCTTGGGAGGTTTCCTTTGAAGATTATAACTGAAGTCAACCCAGCTCCTCGCCAAGCATCACCAAGAGGATGGAGATAGCCAAACCCCCAACTCAATGAAAGAGTTGTCTATGCTTCTGAAATGGTCTCAAGAACCAGCTCAGAAACCAGTAAACAACCCCAAAGTTCCAGATCTAGAAAAACTGAGCCCTATATTTAAGGTCCAATGGACAAAGGATTTGTCCAGAAACATGGCAGAAACCAGGGGCCAATGGTTGACACAATCTAAGATCCAGGGTGTCAGATCCAATCTAAGATTCCAAGTGTCTAAAGGCCTGGACCTAATTATTTAGCATGGACATTGGACAGAATATTTTTCTGGGAACTACTGGGGCCTGTGGTGTCCAGCAGCTGCTTTTCAAAGGAGACCTCCCAAGAACACCTGCTGAAGACCAACACCTGCGCACATAGCACTTCTACAAGAATAACTGAGTTAATAATTGGTGGATTAAGTAAAATGTTTCCATGTACACGTTTCTATTTGTGTTGGGTTGTTCGGTTTCTTTATATCTCTCTGAACACAAAACTTTCATTTAGTTCTTAATCTCTCAGTTATATCTGAAAGCTTTTCAAAACACTATTTAGAAAGTTCTTTGAACTCTACTTTTAAACATAGGAGTCAAAACATCTTAAGTAACTTGAAAAATGGAGAGAATTCTGTTGTTTCATTAAGACATTTATTGACTGTCAACCATATAATGTATGGCTATGATCCTGGTTTGCAGGTTTACAACCTAAATTAACCTGGGTTGGTGCCCTGGCAGATCATGGTCCCCAAAATGCCCCAACTTGTCTTCTGCTAGAGCAAGACAATCCCATGATCTTGAGGCTCAGCCTCTCAGTCACAAAAGTCCCCTCTTTATTACTAAAGCATGCACAACGAAGTATTCCTTCCTGAGGTCAAAAGCACCTCTGGGGAAAGTAACTTGAGGTCAATAAGGAAGAGAGCACACCTCCAAAACGGAGTGTAAACATGGGTCAGGATCACAGGACTAGTGCATACTGGACAGCAAGCACTCAGGGGTCAAGGTGGGGAGGTTTCAATGCGAGCTCCAACTACAGTACAGGTTTCATGAGGACGCAAAACTTGAAAGAACCTGAAAGATGGGTATGAATGGAGACACAAAATAAGAACAAATGGGCATCCGCTTATATTTTTCACCAATTTGATATAAGAAGATTCTTAAAAAAAATAGTGTTTCTATGTTTCAGCACACCTGGATTTTACTCCTGCACAGGCCAGTGCTGAGCCCACAACTGATCAGCCCTTCCTTTTGTACAATAAACAAACCAAATTTTCCTGAATTAATTGTTCCTGGAAAAAGAGATCAGAGGATTGGAATTTAAGTACAACTTATCGATTTAAGATTAAATTCCTTCACATTATCTTCAGAACTTGATTCAAACGGAGTTGCTATTGGTTGAGATTACAGATGAATACAAAATCTGGTTAAAAAGCTAAGCACAGGTTTAAAATAGGTGGGGGGAGGGAAACAAAAAAAAGGAAGTAGATGTTTCAGTGTGAGAATATGTAGAAGGAAATGAGAGGGAGGGGGGTATGAAAAATGGTGGAATGAGACAGACATCATTACCCTATGGACATGTATGATTACACGAATGGCATGAATCTACATTGTGCACAACCATGGAAACAAAATTATGTACCCCATTTGTGTACAATGAATCAAAATGCAATCTGTAAAAAATTAAAAGCTAAATAAAAATAATAGTAAAAAAGAAGTAATGAACATCTTTAGAAAAATGCTTTACAACAGTGTGCATAGTAAAGATGGTGTTCGTGTATATATATATATATATATATATATATATATACAAAGATTACATCAGAAGCCAATAACAAAGGTTATTTCTGCATAAGAGAACTTAGGCACAGAGATGAAAAGGACACCATTTTTTTTTCATTTTATACCCTCTTTTTCAGTTTAATTGCTCACCATATGCTTCGCTTAATAATTCTAAAAAAGGAAATGTAAAATGGACATTTTGACAATATTAATTCTGCCTATCCAAGAGCCTGGTAGGTCTTTCCAGATTCTAAGGCCTTCATTTGATTTATTTCTTCAGTGCTCTATAATTTGCAATGTAGCAGGTTTTCATCTCCTTGGTTAGATTTATTCCCAAGTGGATTTTGTTGTTTTTGTTGTTGATGTGGAGGCTATTGTGAATGGAACTGTTTTTCTGACTTCTTTCTCAGCAGATTCATTATTGAAATATAGGAATGTTATTGGGTTTTGTATGCTGATCTTGTGTGCTGCCACTTTGCTGATTTTATTATGATTTCTAGATTTCTTTTGGTGGAGTATTTGGGATCTTCCAAGAATAAAATCATGTCATCAGCAAACAGAGATAATTGTAGAGATTCAATGCTACTCCCATCAAAATACCAATGACAATCTTCATGGAACTAGAAAAAGCAATCCTAAAATTTATATGGAAGAATAAGAGACCCAAAATAGCCAAAACAATATTAAGTAAGATAGCAATGTAAGAGGCATCACAATACCTGACCTCAAATTATACTACAGAACTACAGTAATGAAAACAGCATGGCAGAGGCATCAAACAGACGTGAAGACCAATGGAATAGAAGACACAGAGACAAACTCACATAGTCATCTGAGCCTTCACAAAGATGCCAAAAACACACTGGAGAAAAGATAGCATTTTTAACAAATAGTGCTGGGAAAATTGGGATATCCACATGTAGAAAAATGAAACTAGACACCTATCTGACCCTGCACAAAAATCAGCTCAAAGCTGATCAAAGACCTAGAAATTAGAAAAGCAACACTGCATTTGCTCAACAGACCAACATATTGGTGCAGGCACTTATTTCCTTAATAAAACATCTAAAGTCCAAGAAATAAAACCAAAAAATCAAATGGGATGATTTCTAATTAAAATGCTCTGCACAGGAAAAAAAAATTAAGAGCATGACAAGAGAACCTACAGGATGACAGGAAATGATTGCCCTTTGCCAGAATATACAGAGAACTAAAAAATTCACACTAAAATCAAAACAAAATCCCCAAAATCCCACTAAATAAATGGGCAAATGAACTAAACAGACACTTCTCAAAAGAAAAAATATAAATGGCTAACAAATATCTGAAAAAATGGTCAACATCCTTAGCAATCAGGGAAATGTAAATCAAAACTACGCTAAAATTGCATCTCCCTCTAGTTAGATTAGCAATCATAAAAATACAAATAATAAGCCAGGCATGGTGGTGCACATCTATAATCCCAGTAACTTGGGAGTCTGAGACAGGAGAATGGCAAGTTCGAGGCCAGCCTCAGCAACTTAGTGAGACCCTATCTCAAAATTTAAAAAAATAAATAAAAGGGACTACAGATGTAGCTCATGGTAAAGTACCCCTGGGTTAAATCCTCGGTGCCAAGCTAATAATAATAATAATAATAATAATAATAAATACTGGTAAGGATGTGAGGAAACAGGTACAACAAATTGTTGCTGGGACTGCAAATTAGTACAACCACTGTAGAAAGCAGTATAGAGTCTGCAAAATGACTCCATCATATGACCCAACTACCCCACTCCTTGGTATTTAACCAAAAAACCAAAATCAGCATATTATAGTGATATATGCATACCAGTGTTTATAGCAGCACAATTCATAATTGCCAAGCTATGGAACCAGCCTAGGTTTCCATTAATAGACAATTAGATACGAAAATGTGATATACATACAAAATGGAGTTTTACTCAACCATAAAGAAGAATGAAATTATGTCATTTGCTGAATGGAACTAGAGAACATCATGCTGAGGGAAATAAGCCAGACACACAGAAAGTCAAGAGTCAAATGTTTCCTCTTGTATGTAGAAGCTACAGAGAAACAACGAATTTAACCACTGGGTCAAGGAGAAGGGGGTAGGACCTCATGAAAACAGAAGGGAGGTCAGTGTGGAGTAGAGGAAGGGGAGACCAAGGGGAAAATAGGAGGTAAGGCAATGGGGAGAAACAAGGTGAAATTAACCAGACTCTGCCATGTGCAGGTATTGCCCATCACAATGAATTCCACTTTTAGGTGTAACTATAATACATCAATTAAAAAATAAGTTAAAACTTGTACACCTTAAATATTTATAATTTTTATTTGTCAATTATCTTAATGTAGTTGGGAGGGAAAGTCACACAAAGGAATAAAAGTATAGAAATTATGTTGGAGAAAATGAATAAATGATATAGAATAATGACTATGACCTATTTTTAATCAAAAAAAGTTTTTAAAATAGCATGTGCATATGATCTGCTTATTACATAATAATAAATACATTTTTAAACACAGGAAAATATGCACATACTCTAAAGTTGTAACTGTTTTTCTCTGGGTTGTGAGTAATAATTTTTTTTTTACTTTTTATTTGTTGTACTTCATATATTATCTAAAACAAAAATTTGTATTTTATGAAAAGAATTATTAAGATGCATAGTGTGTATGTATGTGTAAATATATGACTATTTAATTAATTCCTTCTAGGTATTTATCCAGAATAAATTATCAGAGGTACTGAGAATTATCTGGCTTTACTGATTTTTTATGATATTATTCATAATAAACAAAATTTGAATACATAATTAATCTAGTAATTTGTTCCAAAACTGTTTGTAATACCTATTTTATGGAATGCTATACAGTCATTAAAATTTATATTCTTCTATAATTTCATGGCTTTGGGAAAATCCTGAAAAACCATAAATGAGAATAATAAGTTCAAAAATAGGACAAATTTAAAATATTTTTTGAATTTTCAACACTTAAGTGTGAGACTAGACTCTCTGAATTGAGAGAGAAAGATGAAAGAAGGTAGAATGTGAGGAAGACGAGGAGAAATATGAAGTGGATGCTCTGCCCTGGGTACCAAGGGTTAGAAAGTAACCCTCTGTTCATAGGCCCAGGTGTGGGAAAGACTTCCCTGGGACTGGTCCCCACTTGAGAGACCACCTGGAGAGCAGAGTCAACAGCACACAGTATTTGTGAAAAGAAGAAATATCGTGAGAGGATTCGAATTTCAAAGAGAACCACAGAAACGTGGAGGAAGGGCTCTACCTATCCTGCACACAGCCATGGCAGCTGAAGAGAGCCCAGAGGTAGGACTCTGGATTTCAGGAAAACCCTGCCCCTTCCTTTGCCTTCACATGGTAAAAGTCCATACCTGTATCAAAGACCAATTCCTGCCTGATTTTATGGCGTACTGTTTTCCCATCAGATGTCCTCCCAGGTAATCATAAGATGATACACAAAAGACACTAGCAACAGGTATGTCTCCCCTTTACTATGAAACAGTGTGCGTTACTACACAGATTTTGAATATTGCCAGGTCTCCAAACCGACCAAGAATTCTTAGGGCTTCTTTTACTCCCTCCCTCCCTCCCTTCCTTTCTTCTTTCCTTTCTACTGGCAAAGGGGGTGCTTTACTACTGATCTACATCCCTAAACTCTTTTTTAATTTTTTAGAGAGAGGTTCTCCCTACATTGTTCAGGGTCTCGCTAAATTGCTCAACTGGCCTTGAACTTGTGATCCTCCTGCCTCAGCCTCCTGAGTCACTGCAATTACAGGCATGAGCCACTGTGCCTGATGGCATTCTATCTTTAAATGCCTACTCTTTACGGAAGGTCACCAACTATTATGGGATAGCACTGTTTTGTTTTGTTTTTAATTTAAATCTGAACTCTCACACATACTGCTTCCTGCCTCATGCATTCAATTCCCCTAGTTTTCATTTGCCTGAATTGCAGATCCCAGATCTTTACTTTTCTACTACTGAGGTCATATTTAAGCAGATATTTGGTGTTGAGACCAGTTCTGGAAAAATATCCTGAGCAGAATAAAGAGTAATTCAGTTGCATGGAAGTTTAACAAGGGAGTCCAGCTTTTGAAAGATGAGTTTAAACACACAACAAAAACAGGAACTTCTGAAATAAGCCAAAAAATCAAAGCACGCCTACATCTACATACAGATGAGCAATGTTACCACATTGACAGTACTTCTGGTGGGAAAACAGCAATTTTTGTCACCGCATTTTCTCTATAATGATCATCATTTATCTTAAATACTGAATATGGATAGAATTCTCTAATACAGAAGCAATCTTTACAGGAAAAACTTACGGCTTCATTTTTTTATGGGGACCCTAACCAGTCAGAGAGATGCTATGGGAGGGTTTCTGTTGGTAAACCTCAGATGCAACATGCCTTTCTGTCTTACTTTTTGTGCTTTTGTGCCTCAACAGGGTGCATGATTGTGATGTGCATGCTAACTCACCATAGCGCCAGGAAAAGACGCCAGATTTGCTTCTTGGCATTTAGCCACACGTCGCTAACTACAGGGATATGTTTTAGGAATATGTTGTTGCATGATTTCATCATTGTGCAAACATCATAGAGTTGGTGTAAATCAACTACGATGGCGATAGTGTCACTAAGGCCCACTTTGACACAGGTAGTCCATGGCTGACCAAAGTGTTGTTACAGAGGATACGGCGGTTCTTAGTGCTAAAACAGAACGAGATAAAAGGATTCATCTCCGTGAGCCTATTGTGCCATCTCTGCCCCCACTGTCCACACACTGTGCCATCCCATCTCTTTCTTCCCAAACTATCAGTAGCAATAACCACAAAAGAACCGCAAAGATTTTTCAAAAGTGCCCAAAGTTGGCTAGCTGTCCTCTTAAACACATTCAGATCTATTCAGTGGCAATTTTACTCATTTACCTCATCTTGCATAGACACTTTTCCATCAGAAAATTAGATCAAATGTCCTGTCACCGCAGCCAAGTAGTTTCCGCCTTCATCTAACAAAAATCTCTCCCACTTTCATCTAAGTTCATTTCTTCTTGCAGTATCTCCCTGGAAGTTACCTACTCCTGAAAAATAATTTGAAGACAGTCAAGTTTATCATTAGCTTCTTTTTTCTTGGTAAATCTACTTCATGCCCATTTATTGTTATTCTTAAAAAATGAATCTCCTCTTCCTTAATCATGCTTTTATTTCTTGTTAACCCTCTTAAGGCTGAGTTAATCAAACCTGAACAAAATGCTCTCCATGGATCTTGCTTAAGCAGTGTATAAAAGAACTACGACTTCATGTTCATGGCTCATACTTCATTTTAATACATCTCAGAATTATGCTGGCTTTTCACAACAGCACTTGCATGTAGCATGTTATCTCTAAATTTATATTCAACTCTGCATCCTACCTGGTATGGTTATGGATAAGGATAATGGGATTATGTATGGAAAGTCATCAGAGTTCCTGGCACATAGAGAGCACCCCAAAAACGGCACCTATCATTATTCTTGATACTTTGGACTTGGGATATATGGGAGGACAGGACTTTTTCAAAATGTATTGTAAGATATATTTCAGTAGAGCAGAGTAAACTACCTCTGAGTCCTGAATTAAGACCACTCATTATATGAAAATTGAAATTCATGCAACTAATATGACTTGGTGCTTGGGAATGAGGAGCCCGGCCCTTACTCAGGCTGTCCTGCATCATTCCCCAGGCCACCGGCTGTCCCTCTCCCAAATGTTAAGACTTTAGCAACCGGCACCTGAAACTATACCTCCCAGATCACCATTTGAGGGCTGGAGTTGTAGCTCAGTGGTAGAGCCTCGCCTAGCATGTGTGAGGTTTGATTCTCAGCACTGCATATAAATAAATAAATTAAATACAGGTCCACCAGATCACCAGGTGGATAAGCAAGCAGCCAGAAAGGAGGTAATCCACCAGTGCCAGATATTAAGGATGATGGTACAGGATTCATATATTCCTGGAATCTTTATTATTATTTTCAGTTGTCGATGGACTATTTATTTATTTGTTTATGTATATGTGGTGCTAAGAATCAAACCCAGTGCCCATACATGCTAGGCAAGCACTCTACCACTGAGCCACAACCCCAACCCTATTCTTGGGATCTGAGGCAGGTTCAAGTGGTAGTTGTATTTCTGGCTACGGTTTCCATATCAAACAAATCTGAGATATGACAAATATTATAGCATGAAGGTTAATGACTCTAAACTACGATCCATTTAAAAGAGTAAAACTGTGATCCGAGGCTAATAAAAAGGGAATTAATGTATGTACACATTATTACATGGAGGGTTTCAATGAATTATTAAATGCTTATCTAGTTCTACTGTGTGTAACAATTATAATGGCTTCACTATATCATAACTCTGGCTTAAAGTGAATAAAGTACCCAGAATGACAAAGAAAGAAACATTTACTTAGAGATATGCTTATATGTTGCCTTAGAAACATTTAGATGTTTCATCATTCTTTAGATGAGCCAGAAGTCCCAGGTTTCTTTCTAAAAAAAGCTTTGCAGGGAAATTTAAGGAGATGCCTCCCCACTTCAACCCTGGATAAACTGACCAAAGCAAGCGGAAGCAGCACTACTTTCCTGCTGACAAACAAGCTGGGCTGAGCATTAGCACCTATAAATGTTTAATGACAGCAGTCTTCTTTCCATTGAAAGCATGTCTTTTCTAAGAGCTGACTCTACACTTGCCCCTTCACAGCTTCCTTAGTTATAAAGCACTATGGCAGAGCTGCATGGCATTGGTAGGGCTCCCAGGGAACATTTGATGTTCTGTATCAAAGGTTCCTATGAGTGCTAAAGGGTTCTTGTCACATGCACCTGAAGAATGAAGTGCACAGATGACAAAAGGTGAGAATTCAGTAGCAGATTTATTAAAAGCCAGTAAGGAAAGCACCTACAGCCTGGGAGGGGTCCCAAAGAGGATAATTGGTGGCTCTCTGGGGGGGGGCTCGTGGATCTTTATATTGTTTTGATGAGGAATTAACCTTTATTAGAAAGTACCTTTTGATTGTTCTCTTTTTCTGACTCAATTGAAAATGTGCATTCTTAATTTCTTATTCCCATAAAAGGATGGTCCAATGTGTTTATTAACCAGTCTGTCCTGTACTTGTTCCTTAAAAGAAAAGAATTGCTTGGGTTTGAAACAACTCTCTGGGGTTGACTCTTAGGGTTGTCCAGGAAACCTGGGGCAACAAAAATTTATGGGCATCCAAGAGTGAGTGGGGCCTTCCAGTAAGACAGTCAAAATCAAACAAAAAGACAAGCCTTAGTCTAGGGTTTTAATCTGGGGTGGTGGGACCCCATTCTCCAAGGTCCCCATTTCTGCCTATCTCCTGCTTCAGTTCCATCTATTTTGGTCCTAACTCCCAAGAAGTGACAACGTTTGATATCTCAGAGAAGGTCACACCACAGGGAAAGATAAAAATTATCAGATTAATTTTTAGATATTACCTCTTCATAAAATATGTACTGAGAGACCAAGTATAGAAAAGGACAATGATCAGACTATTAAAAAGTCTATAAAAATAGAATTCTAGCACAATCTGGAGCAGCCTGCTCATGCCTTATCTACAATAACCAGTCCTAGAAGTCAGCCTGCTAAGAGTCAGACTTGCAGGGAGCCATGTTATTATCTCCAATAGTAATTTAGGAGGCTAAAAAATATTCCTTCAACAATTGGCCCCAAATGGCCAGAACTAGACTAATAACCCACAGCTTTCCTAATTTCTGTTCCCACTTCCAATTTAGGACCAGTCAGAAAGAGTCAAATAAGCTCCTCTAACCAATCTTAGAGGCTGCCCTGCTTCTACTTAGCTGCCTCAGTTTCCCCAGGCCAAGAGCCTCCTATAGCTGCCCCTTTTATACCTGTGTCTCCCACTCTCTTGCCCACCCTTGAGTGTCTGCAAAATTCAAGAGATGGTGGTGACCCCCATGCTATGCACCCTCTGAATCAGCAGCCTTTGCTTTTCTCTTGCTTTTGTTGGTCTTCCTTTATTTTGTCTCCGTGTGTGTAAGGCTCCCTACCTGCTTCTGATTATTCATTCCTCCCTGTCACACTGCCTTAAAAATCCCTTCGCATCCACTTTTCCAGTGGAGGCCTGCCTAAACCACCTGCCTTCATCCCTCCTCAGACTTCTAATGACAACAATTCTCTCCTAAACGCCAGTCAAGCTTCTCCACCAGGCCCCAACCTTAGTCTATTAAAACTACCCACTCTCAGAACAAATGATTTTGTCCACCACTTTCCTCCTACATGAAAAGACTGAAACAAACACTAATGTAGTTTCTAACCCTCAAGGCCAAATCCCTAGGATGACTCTAACCCCTTAGAATGCCAGGAAACCCAAGGTTGCTGGGGGGAAAAAAATCGATCCAACATCTGAGCTAGGCCCCTGATCACTTTCTCAGAGCTTTTACTAAAAAAAGGGCTTCCAATCTTAAATCCTTCCTCTGTCCCTTTGAGATGTACATATATCTGCACTGCTCAGAAAATGTCTTTCTCAAGGACCTGAAAGCCATTCCTTTGAAATGTATCCTCCACAAGGATAAGGGCCTATCTCTCTGGGTCTCTGTGGGAGGATTGAATCCTAACCTCAATAATTACCATCTAACAGACACAGCTGGCCTAATCAGCATTTACAGTGACCAACCCTTTGAAATTTTTTACTTCCCTGATTGCCTAAGTTTCCCCTAGTCCTTCCCCCTAATCCTTCATTCTCTCTTTAAAAGACGCTGTCACCTCTACAAATGGAAGTTCAGTTCATGCCAGACCCTCTTCTTTACTGCAATTATTATTACTTACATAATTATTATTGTTACTGATTAAAATCTGTCCTTACAGATTAACTAGTGTCTGGCTTTGTTTATTTTTGACAAAACCAGGTGCATCCCCCCAACCTGCCCCCAGAATACCAGTAGCTAGTCCCTGGTCTTAGTTTCCTAGTCAGGGTGCTTAGGCCTATTTGGTTGTCTGAAAGGAACAGTCCCTCTCATCCTTAGCTCCCGCATAGTTAGACCCCTAATAACTAGTTGTATCCAGTTAATTTTTTCCATATTTAAGAAATCTCTCTAGGTGAGGACCTAGTCAAGACTCACTCCTCCACAGAACCCTCTCTGATTAACCAAGGCTTTTAGTCCTCTTATACAACTACCTTCATGTTTAGGCACACAGTCCTTAACTTCCCATCCCTACAACTAATCACATATGGTATCATTCAGGAGGTAGCAGATGTTAGATGCCAGAAGTGTATTATGTTCTGTTATGGTTTGAATCTAAGAATGTCCCCCAACAAACTCGTGTTCATCAATGCAGCAATGTTTAGAGGCAAAAAGATTGAATTATGAGAGCTGTATCTCACCAGTGGATTAATCCACTTGATGGATTAATCATTTGAATGGATTACTCTATGGCAACTGTAGGCAGGTGGAGTGGGGTTGCAGGATGTAGGTTACTGGGGGTGTGCACCTGGGGACTATAACTCGTCCCAGTTATTCACACACTTTCACTGTTTCCTAGCTATGATGAGGTGAGCAGTTTTCCTCTGCTACACCCTTCTGCCATGATGCTTCTAGTCATGGATAGAATCTCTGAAATCATAAGCCAAATAAACCTTTCCTCTTCTAAGCTGTTCTTGTCACGTATTTTGGTCACAATACGAAAAGCTGATTAACACAGGGTTAATCCTTGCAATTCCTAAGTAATTGTTAGGTGTAAAATGAGGATGATGACGACAGCTACTGCATAGGCTGGTAATGACAAGCAAAATATGTCCCTCACATAGTTGGAGGTCAGTAGTTAGTGTCCAGTTAGTGAAGGAATGAATGACGGAGAGCACATGGTACTTCATAAATCTAAGTTGCCTTTTGCTTTCAAAATGGCAAAACAGAAAGTAAGCCAGGTCCAATGTTTATCTCATAAGTGATTGTCTTTCATCTACGTCTGCTGACTCACCACCCACTAACCTCACTAGTTCGTTTTCTAAGTGATTCCAATAGATTGAAATTTCCTCTTCCTTTAATTCAAATCTGCATCCCTGTAATTTCTACCCCTGCACCCTGGCTCAGTTCAGGATGAACTTTTTATGTTTTAACAACATAAAATCAGGCGCCAGGCTTCCATTTCTTTACTTCTCAACACCTGGTTTGGCCTTGGGGTGGGCTCCTATCAGTTGGGGAAGCTGATGCCCTCCTGTACCCTCCCTGCTTCCCACACAATATTAAAGCTAAAATACTAAAAATAAATAAATAAATAAGTGCGTCCAAGTTTTACATCACAATTGTCGAGCAAACAGAAATGCTAGTAGAGAAAGGAAAGTGTGAATCAGTGGATCTCAAACTTAAGCTACATGAGACCCCCCCTAGTGAACTGGTGTGAACAACTAATGTTGGGCACAGTTTTAGTGTGCCTCGGACGGAGCCCGAATCTCACATTTCTAACTAGTTTCCAGGCTGCTACTAGTCTGGGTACCAACTTTTAAGATCCACCGGTCCAGACTCTAAATACAGTTGCGCGGTTTAAAAGGTTAGGGGCTGTAGAGCTGCCACTCCTTTACCACTGGACAAAAAAACGTGGTCGCGCCACCCGAGCCAGAGCTCCGGGCCCCCCAACCAGAATGGCTCCCTCCCTGGGCAATGCCAGAGGGGCCATCTGCGTGCGCCGGAGGGTTTCGCTGTTCCTTCAAAGGCGGAGGCCTGCCGGGAATGGAATGAACTTGGGGACTGAGTTGTCCCGCTCGCCCCCCAGACCGCGCAGTCGTTCGCTGCTGGAGCCTCCGTCCTCGCACCCGCCCGGCTGCCCCGTCCCGTCGACCCCGCGCGTGCCCGAGGCGGGGGCGGGGCGGCGGCGGCGCGCGCCGGGACCGGGACGTCGGGGTCTCCCGGGCGCCGGGCGGCCCCTGGGCGCCGGGGCTCCTCACCGCGCACGCGCGCCAGCGCCTCGGACGCCCGCGCGGAAGGGCCCGGAAGTGACCATGCGGAGCCGCTGCGGTTCCTCCTGGCTGGGAATCGCGGTGCCGTTTCTCGCACACCCTCTCGGCCAGCGCTTTAGTAGCTGGAACGAATACTCCAGGACACTCTGGACGTGAGAGTCTTCTGGAATTTGAGTCCCTTCCGATTAAAACCAAAAACCTGGCTGCCGAAACCCGGGATCGAACCAGGGACCTTTAGATCTTCAGTCTAACGCTCTCCCAACTGAGCTATTTCGGCGCCTTTTTTGCAGGCCTTTGGCTAAGCTATTACTGAGCACTCCACGCCCAACTGTCGCACTTGCTCTTTCTCATAAGCACTTAGAAAGTTCCGCTTTTATTCTTTGTCCTGTTCAACGGTCACCGTTTTCCCGCCCGTCGTTCCCCAGCCAGGATTAGATGCGACAACCTCAGCGCCTGCAGCCCCGGCAAGGGCAGTGAAGGCGGCGGCGCGGCGGGTTCCTGGGACACCCGATCTGGGGGTCCGTAGGGACCAGAATTCCCAGCTACACATTCCTCACCGTGCGGGAAAGTTCCAGGGCCCCACCGACGAGCAGTGTTGGTGCAAAAACTATTATCTGGAGTGGATGGGGCCTTGGAGGCAAGAATGATCCGCCGGCCTCCGGTGAGGAGTTTGCACACTCCTGTGCACCGGGGTGCTGGAATGCCCACCAAACCATCCCTTTGCGTGGAGCCTGCTTGGCAAAAGCTAGGCCAGCTCGTGAAGGACGAGTGCTCAATGTCAATGCTGCTTCTTAACACAAGTCGCAGATATTCCTCAAGTACCCCACTACGTGCCAGGCTAGGACATTCTGCAGTTCCCAACATCCTATTGTTATGTTCTGTTTTTCATCCTCTCCAATTAAATTGGATTTATCTCAAAGCAAGGATCTTTCACGTTACCGCCCTTTTAACTTGCTCATTAGAGCTTTGCAATAAAGTGGAAGCTTCGCAACCAATTTGGATGAATGGATGGATGGATTCAAAGGGGAAAGAAAAAGAAAGAAGTGTCTGAGTCTCTGTTGTTACCACCAATTCTCCTCCCCTTCTGCAAAAGTCTCTTTCTGAGCTCCTTGGTTGTGCCATATCCAAACACAAAGAGCCTGAGATTTAGAAGTCAGTGGCTAAAAGAGGAGAGACCCAAGAGAACTTAGAGCTGGAGAAGTTCAGAGAGAGGTTTAGGGGGCGTAAAGTTGAAGAAGTCTGGAGTAGACGCCTTAGTGAGCACGGTACATTTAAAAGGAGGCAGGAAAAGAGAACTTTTACAGATTTTCTTGCATAGTCACAATGTCCCTTTCACATTCTGAAAATACTGCAGGAAAGACTTGAATTATTTTCAGCGACTCTTTGGGTTACCAGTTGGCAGCTCTTTACTGTTAACTGCCTGCCTGGATTGAATCATGCTGTAGCTGAGCTTCTTAAATTTTACAAGTCTTGTCTTTAGATTAACATCTAATCTAAGAATGCTGTCCTGAAAATATGCATGTATGAGATGGAGGGGCCCAGTAATACACGTGGGATCCACGACATTGTGTTAGTGTTACCCTTTCTTGCTCTGCTAGTCACCCAAGCAAACGGTAGCTTCACATGTTGTCACCTGGAAAATCAAACCCTGGGTGACTAAGAAAGTGGCAGGTAAGTTTTGATGTGATTTGGGGTGGGGACAGGAGAAAGAAAAAGTGCAGGGTCTGAGGGTAAATGGAGGACAGGAGTAAGACATGAAGAAGAAAGAGTGTGACCAATAACATTGTGTTTTACAGTTTAATAAGATCCTGTGGCAAATTATGAGACAATGGAAACTACATCACAACAGGGATCATATGTTGAGTAAAGGCTGATTTCAGAGTGTAAGGTTGTGATGCGTGTAATGGGTAAGCTGGGTACCCACCATGTTCTGGTTTTCCCAGGACACTCTTTATTGCATGGAGTGTCCCAGAATCCCACTACAGTAGTACCATTTCCCCATCAAAAGTTTAAAATGTCCTGGAATGACCAGAAAATAAATAGTATAATAGCTGATTTATAAACACTGTGAAAAAGAACTTCAGTTTGGTATTACATAATGAATTACACAAGTTTTATGATGAGTTCAAAGATTTTTTTAATACCAAGCAAATATTTGCTATTGCTATTTTACAAAGGAAACTGAAAGTTTCTGAGACTTAGCACTATGGTTCCTGTATTAGCCAACTTTCCATTACTGTAACAAATACCTGAGATAAATAAACTTGATAAGATAAAAGGTTTATTTTGGGAGACAGTGTTGGAAGTTTCAGTTCATAGTTGGTGGACTCCTTGCTTTGGGAGTGGCAGTGCATCATGGAGGAGCACAGGAGGAGGAAGCCCATTTACCTTCTCTCAGAATGAAGAGGTGGGGTTTCACTATTCCCTTCAAGGGTAGGCTCCTAATGAGCAGAAGACCTCCCTCTGGGCCCTGCCTCTTATAGGTCTATCACCCCCCAATAGCTCCATTTGGGAGAACAAGCACATGGGCAGTTTCTTTTTTTTTTCTTTTTCTTTTTTTTTTATTGTAAACAAATGGGATACATGTTGTTTCTTTGTTTGTACATGGAGTAAAGGCATACCATTTGTGTAATCATACATTTACATAGGGTAATGTTGTTTGATTCATTCTGTTATTTTTTTCCTCCCCCCCCACCCCTCCCACCCCTCTTTTCCCTCTATACACTCCTTCCTTCCTCCATTCTTGCCACCCTCCTTAACCCTAACCCTAAATCTAACCTTAACCCTAACGCTAACCCCTCCCACCCCCATTATATGTCATCATCCGCTTATCAGCGAGATCATTTGTCCTTTGGTTTTTTGAGATTGGCTTATCTCACTTAGCATGATATTCTCCAATTTCATCCATTTGCCTACAAATGCCATAATTTTATCATTCTGTATGGCGGAGTAATATTCCATTGTATATATATGCCACAGTTTCTTTTGAAGGACATCTAGGTTGGTTCCACAATCTGGCTATGGTGAATTGAGCAGCAATGAACGTTGATGTGACTGTATCTCTGTAGTATGCTGATTTTAAATCCTTTGGGTATAGGCCGAGGAGTGGGATAGCTGGGTCAAATGGTGGTTCCATTCCAAGCAGTTTCAAACTATAGCAGTTCCCAAACTACCTTGCCATGCGCCCTGGGCTGCTGCAGTGAATCCACAGGGATTCTGCAGAACACCTAACATTTTTGAAGGAGACAGTCATATTGGACATACTGGGGACCCTGCAAAGTTTCAGGCAGTTGAAATCTTCCGCAGTAGATCACTCTACATTTCTTTCAGGGATGCCATTTCTTTGCAAAGCTAGACTGTCTAGTCTCATGATAAAAAGCAAGTGCCCATGAAAATCAATGAATGGGATATAGGAAATTCAGGTCGAGGTATTCAGTCTTCTTCCTTGAGAAATTGTGAAGCTGGCCTGAGAAGCTTTGTACCCAAGGTGCACACACATCCCAATGATAAGTAATTGTGGTTAAGAATTAAATGAAAATACAACATTTCTTTCAATTTATAATTTTTTTCAAGAGGCTACATAGCTGTGGGACATAAATGCTTATTGGTTGGACCCAAGTACTTAATAAAAGGAAGTGTTGGGTATTTCTTTTGACCTGGGGACATTGGAAAAAACATACCAAGATACTAAGAACATTGTGAGCAGAGAAAGTTTGTGAATGAAAATTGTTACTTAGTTAGAAAACTTGACTTTACTTGGTTGCAGAGGCAAGAAGAACTATTAGAACGTCTATGGAGACCAAGTGCCATGTGCCAAGTGAAGCAAAAATGTGATCATGTGCACACATGTCATAGTAAGAAGGGTCAGATGATAAAGAAGTTGGCATTCAAAA
The DNA here is from genome assembly GCF_902686445.1 of Sciurus carolinensis. Taxonomy (NCBI): domain Eukaryota; kingdom Metazoa; phylum Chordata; class Mammalia; order Rodentia; family Sciuridae; genus Sciurus; species Sciurus carolinensis. The sequence continues at coordinate 15,796,012 of NC_062217.1, read as the reverse complement.
ACAGGGTTAAGGATGTAGAAGAAGACTCCAGGTTGGAAAGAAACTCATAGGCTGCAGTCCTGTCTTCCCAATTAGCCCAAGGATTCTGGCCAGTTCCAGTCTAATTACCTATGATAACTATGAAAACTATGAGAACTAACTAAGCAGATCTAATAAAAGTAAAGAGTATATTGTACATGGTTAAAACATCTGATAAACTTTTGAACTGTTGTCGAGTGATTATCCATCCTTAATTTTGCTCCTGAGACCCCACAGCATATATACACACATACACACAGAGCACTTATTTTTATTTGCCTCTGATATTAACCAATATTTCTCAAAAAGGTTAAAAATATGATGTGGGTATGTGAAAAGGACAAAGAGCCAGTTTGAATGGCTCCTGTTGGCTCAAACTGGGACTTTCTGAACATCACAATAAACAAGGAGAATAAACGGAGTAAGTAAAATGAGTCTCAACCCATGAGCACAAGTGCAGTATCTAGGCAGGGAGTGATTCTACTTGTCCCTGAGTTGTGCCAAGTGATCTATGTGGAGGGAGTGGTGGCTCTGGAAATCATTATTTTCCAAGCACCAGGAAAGATTGATTTGTCCAAGAATTATCAGTGGATGTTAAGTCTGGGGTAGGAAGTTTTATGAGGCCATCAGTGCACAGTTTCAAGATGTCTCTCCATAACTTGCTTAATAATTACAAAGGGGAGCCAGGTTTGGTGGCACACAGCTGATCCCAGTGGCTTAGAGGCTGAGGCAGGAGGATTGCAAGTTCAAAGCCAGCCTCGACATTTTAGCCAAGCCCTAAGCAATTTAGTGGAACCCTGTCTCAAAATTCAAAAATAAAAAGGACCAAGGATATGGCTCAGTGGTTAAGCACCCCTGAGTTCAATCCCTGGTACCAAACAAACAAACTATAAGGTGGGAATAGCAGCTATACAGTGGAGAAACTGCACAAGCCTTGATCTGATCATCAGAATTAACATCACCATCGAAGGGGCATTCAAATAGCATGATCCCCCTAATGCAATGCCCTAAAAAGAACACCACACACTTAGAGAGTATCCAACCAGGGAAGCAAAAGATGAACTCAATCAGAAGGTAACAAAACTCAAATAAAGGTCATTTTAGTAAATAAGCAGCCTGTATTCATCAAAAAGTATTAAGATCATGAAAGCAAAGCTGAGGACCTGCCCCTATGCAAGGAGGCTAAAGAGATGGCGGGTCAGCCCATTGCAATGTTTCATCCTATACTGACTTCACTCCCAAGGGGAAATGTCTTTAAGGATGTTATTGGGCCAATTGGTGAAACTGGAACATGAGTTGTAGATCAGATAAATATTATATCACTGTTCAGTTGCATGAAGTTGGCAACCACAAGCAGGAAAATATATTTGTTTTTAGGAAATACACGTGATAATTATTCAAGGATAATTATCTCACAAATGGTTCAAAAAATAAATGTGTGCATATTATGTGTAAATACATACCCAGAGAGGAAATATGAAAAAATAAATAGGGACAATATTAAAGTTGGCAAATCTGGGTAAAATCTGTATGGAACTTCTTTTCTCTGTGCCATCTTGTAATTTTTCTGAGAATTTGAAACTCAGATTTTTTTAATACAAATATTTTTTTCTTTCTCCTGAAGTCAAGACTGTTTCAGTTAGAGCTTGAAGAAAACTTGGACTTATTTAGCCTGATCCAAAAATTTTACATATTAGGAAACTGAGGCCCAGAAACATTCTAAGTAACTTGCTGCAATTTATTGTATTAGCTTGCTTGAGCTGCCATAACAAAATATCATAGACTGGGTGCCTTACACACATCAGAAGTGAAGTTTTTCACAGTTCAGAGGTTGGGAAGTCTAAGATCAAGAGCTAGCTGATTGGGTTTCTAGGGAGAACTCTCTTCCTGACTTACCAACAATGCCTTCTCTTTCCATGCATGTGTGTGCACACAGAGAAAGCTACCTCCTCTTATAAGGCCATCATTCCTATTGGATTAGGATCCCACTTTTACCACCTCTTTAACCTTAATTACCTCCTAAAACCCTATCTCTAAAAATAATCACATTGAGGGTTAGGGCTTCAACTATGCATTGTGGGTGTGGGGGACACAATTCAGTCTGTAGTAGCTACACAATTTGCTACACAACTGACTGCTCACCCATAAAACATACTCTTCACCTTACATCAAATTCTCTTCCTTTTTTTTTTTTTTTTTTTTAATAAAGCAGACTCTGTTTCAATTGATAATTGGCATGAGAATCTAACTCTCAAATTGGAATCTAGGGCTGGGGCCCAGCCTTCTTTTATAGATGCTTTTTTATGTGCATGACTATGCATTTTGAAGTTTGCTGCATGTAGAAAACAATACCTTTGCTTGATGGATGCAAAATGATTTCTCCAAAGTTATATATTAAAGTTGTGACTTATGGGAAAAGTATTATAAAAAAGTTAATAGACTGCAAATATCATCAGTGTGCTGAATTGATCCACAAGAAGTTAATTTATTTAAAGTCATTAAACCACAAGTCGATGAAGACCTTATTGTTTTTTATTTTTGTTGAATCACATGCATCAATATAAAGCCTCTGGGTATACTTACCAAGCCAGAAACAATTAAGTAAATTATACTCAAGAACAACTTACCAAGCTTTTTTAATGTTCTAATCCAATCCTCCCACATCCATCTACCAAACACCTAACCAACCATGTGGATTTTGCACAATGCCCTAAAGGCCAGAAAACTTGGATTCCAGAACTTAAATTTGAGAGACTCAGTGCTCTTTAAATACTGCTTAGTTTAATTGCTTGTCTCTCCCTTTTGATGAAGTGGGCCAGACTCCCAACTGTATTCCTCCCAACTGTCCCCATCTCCCCATCTGCCCACCCTCAGCCACTGATTAAGTCCTCATTATTCACCCAAAGAAATCAGATGAAATAAACAATATAGGAGTGTCCTAAATCCCTTGATTTTTTAAAAAATGGAAGAAACCATAATTAAATCAGTTTTTTTTTTTCTTTTGTCCCAATAAAGTGCACAAGATTGTATTCACTTGTCACAGAGCTGGGACCTTCTGAGAAACTGAGGCAATGCAAAGACCTCCCTTCATACCCCGATTCTTGTGACCAAGTCAGAAATTTTCAAATGTGTCACTCAGAGTAATAGGCATGAGTTTATTGAAGGGAGGGGATTCTCTGAGGGAGAGAGTGGGTTCTCTCAGAGAGGAGAGGGACAATGTGCTTCTCCTGCACTCCAATTTTATTGGGAATCCCAGAGAAGTTTCCAGAGAGTTGCTCCCAGGTCCGCCTCTTGACTTTGGACTGACAGCAAGATGTCAGACTTTCAAGTACCCACTGCCATGGCAATTCTAGGTCACCTTGGCCCATGCTGACCAGTTCTAATTGGATTCTTAACCATACATTCTTACAGCTTCTATTGCTAGCAGAAATCATTCTTATTTCTCTGAGTTTCCAAATCTGGTCACAAAAGTCTCCTGGGCTCCTTCCATTGACATCATCTCAGACCTGCATTTCTCCTGCAGATAACAGGTAGTTGCAGAGCTTTGCGCAAATTGCTTCTTGAAAAAAAAAAAAAAAAAAAAAAAAAAAAAAAAAGCTTGTGTGGGCCTGTTTTATGGAATTATTCTCTTCACCTTGTTAACCTTGTGTTCCACTATGGCTAAAAAAAAAAAAAAAAAAAAAAAAAAAAAAAAAAACCTTGTGTTCACACCATTTACATTTGTCTGTCCCTTAACACATTGACCATTGACATTGAAGCTCAGAAAAGGAAGGTGCCTCACATTCCTTGACTTGTAGGGGTCTCGCAACCCTAAAATGGTCTAAAAATTACTTAAAACTAAAGACATCTGAGATGCAGACGTCTCGGCTTTCCTTGTAAAGGCACAGCCTTCCAAGAAGGAAGCTGTCCTAAGTCTCCTCTCTGGGGAGCTTACAGCAAGAAAGGAGACTAATAGCAGCTGGATAAGAAATTGCATAAGCCAAATTGTAGTACTTTTCATTTATGCACCTAAAAACTGTTTGTCTCTCTTCCACTCTCCTCATTAAGTTGGTGCACAAACTTTTGTCCCTAACTGTTTAGCCATTCTCTTCATTTGAATGATCCTATATGCATGTGAATCACAATTTTCTCCATTAATCCATCTATTGTAAGTTAATTTGCAAGCCCCCCCCCTACTGTACCCTAAATTAGTAGGAGGAAAGTTCTCCTCCCAATACTTTCCACTGCTTTCATTTTCTTCTCCAGTTCTATCTTTTTGTATCCCTACCCCCAACTCCATCTCCTCCCATTAGACAAAGCTTACACCCCCTTGCACCTGGACTCAGAATGTAAAATTTGTTATAAAAAAACAGAGATAAGTCAGCTCTTCTCTACCCTTCCTCCCTGCCCTTGCACACAGTCCGAGTGTATCAAGGGGATGTCAGTGGATGGGTGGGACAGGTGAAAACAAGGAAGAGCAAACCTGTGCTGCTTCCTGTGGTCAGGATTTTTGCAGGAATGCAGGGTGAGGCAGGAGCCTCACCAGACAGACTCACTTTCCTTCTGTGGTTGGAGAGGTCAGGGCACAGGTCCAGAGCTTTCCCAGACTAGGGGGACAGAAAGCAGGGCTCTAACCTCAGATTCCCCCCTCAGCATTCCAACCCTGTCCCAACATTAACAATTGGAAAAGTTAGCTTAGATTTTTCCCAGTCACAGAAAGTTGCATACAGTTCCAAAGGGAATCAAGCTGCAGCCCAGCCCCATCATTCTGTTTTTCCCAAGGATGATGCAATATCTGATCCTTTCCTGACAGGCAGGTAGGACTCCATCACACCACAGACAAAAGCCCCTCTTCTGACAACACATTCTGCCCTGATGGCAATAATTGTCTAGATAATGGAATAAAGATCAATGTTTCAATCTGAGAATAATGGATACTTTCTTGCTTGTTCCATAAGGAATACAAGAAGCAAAATCAAAGTGCTATTCTTTACCTCACTAAGAAATATATCCTGGCATTCAATCATATTGGTGCTAGAGTAATATTTACAAAATAGAACAAAGCTTAGATCATCTGAGACAGGGCCTCTACTCCAGGTGTGAATCCATGGAAGCCCAGAGAGATGAATGATTCCCAGGGACACACAGTTTTGGGGGACAGAGGTAGGACTAGAACGTAGGTTTCAGGTCCCAGTTCAAAGCTGCTATGCTGCACCATGCCTGGAATACAGGTTTGTTTAGATCTATGATCAATATATATTTTGGGAATAGAATTAGTCCTCTATAGCAGAGGGTTCAATTTCCTTGAATTCAAGCAAACACAGATTGAAAAAATTTTAAAAAGTATGTCTATGCTGAACACATACATTTTTTCTTGCCATTTGTCCATAAATGTTGCAGTAGGACAACTATTTACACGGCATTTACATTGTATCATAAATAATCTAGAGATGATTTAAAGTATACAATGTGTATCAGCTACAGTTAATACAACATTGTGTATCAGGGACCTGAGTAGCCTTATGTCCTTGGAGGTCCTGGAATCAATCCCCCTCAGACAGCAGTTGTCATGACCTTACTCAGTACTCAAGTTTTGCTACTTACACTAAACTGGCAAAGTCCCTGAGCCCCTAAAGAACTTTTATGCCAACTTTGCTCTGAGAATCTTGAGGTCTAATTGCTTCCAAATAAAAGTCTAGCCCCAGAAAAGGGCCTGCTAAGAATGATTTATATGTCAGTGTAAATAGAAGTCCTTCCACGTGACTCCGTGAGCCTCTGGATGGATTGTGTATAATACACACAACCCTGTGAAGAACTCTCTGGGGACTGGGCTTGTGGCTCCGTGGTAGCATGCTCGCCCCGCACGTGTGAGGCCCTGGTTTGGATCCTCAGCACCACATAAAAATAAAATAAAAGATAATGTGTCCATCTACAACTAAAAAAAAGTATATTAAAAAAAAAAAAGAACCCTCTGAAGGGTTCTTGTTGAAAATGTTTGACCTGAAGCCACTCAAGACCTAATTTCCAGTTTGTAAGAAATCTAGAAAATGGAGAAATGAGATTGATGACACCACGAAGAAATGACCAGATACACCCAGAATATGACATTCTCTAAGATAGCTGGCCTCCCGTCTTCAAAAGGTGGAGGATGGGTTGGGAGGGTGGCTTGGTGGTAGAGTGCTTGCCTAGCACGTGTGAAGCCCTAGGTCCCATCCCAGGCACAGCAAAACTTAAAAATAAATAGTCAAGTCACGGAAAAAACTAAAACATCAAAAAGATGGAAAGATAGCTTTTATATTTAATTGACCAAAAAGACATCACCAACAGTAATGTTTGGATCATTACTGGATACTGTGTGAGAAAAACAACAACAAATACGGGGAGAGCTGAACACATGTACGGAATAGTAGGAAATGACTCAATTTCTTATGTATGAAATGATGTGGTCATTATTTATACTATTGTTTTGCTGAAGTATTTTGAATTCAACTGTCATAACTAACACTTTCAAATCACTCTCTTGCATATAGAGATAAAAGTCATTAGAGCAAAATGTCAACATTGTTGTATCCAGGTGGAAACTATATCTCTCAGTTTTCCCTGTATGTTTCAAATTTGTCATAACAAAATTTGAAGAGAGAGGCAGGTATGATGGTTCATACCTGTAGTCCAAGCTACAGGGTAGGCTGAGGCAGGGTTTCAAGTTTGAGTCTAGCCTGGGCAAATTAGCAAGATCAAAAGTTTTTAAAAAAAAATTTTTTTTAAGAATTTTTAAAAAATTCTTTTTAAAGGGCTGAGCATAGAGATAAAGCACTTGCCTAGTACATGCAAGGCCCTCGGTTCAATCCCCAGCACTACCAAAAACATTTATTTGAAAAAATATAAATATTAAAATATTAGTCTATCTTACAGATCCTAGAAATTTCTGAAATTTTAAAAAATATTTTGAATTATAGATGAACACAATACCTTTATTTTATCTGTTTATTTTTTATGTGGTGCCGAGACTTGAACCCAGTGCCTCACATGAGCTAGGCAAGTGCTCTATCACTGAGCTACAACCATAGCCCCCCAAATTTCTGAATTTTAATACTACTTTTCATTAAAGACTGAAGAACACTGTTTCTTATTAATGGGATTTTAGGCATAGGAAGGTAACCAGGGATACATTTTGCAAGAGAGGCCTTTCCCCAAATACACAATCAGCCTTAGTAGCCTCTTTGTGCATTTATTGCTAAGATTTGGTTATGTACACACAAAGCCGTATTTTTTAAATCATCAGATCAGAATATATAGTCTGACAAAAAAATTTTCTGTCTTGTTTTTACTTTGAAAGTCTTACAAAAGCATAAAAAATGTATACATAGCTTTTTATTTAGTATAAAATTAATCATCTTTCTTGAAAAATACAATTTATTGAAATATACAGTTTCAAGGATTTGGAACCAGAGTTTCCATATCTTGTAGTCAACTCCAATGTGATTTATAGTGAAATCTTTAACTTTACAAGGTCAACTTAATAATCTATTATGACATATGCTGACTATAAAAATGCCTTGTCTTTTATTCTTAACTTTTAATTTCCTTTTTGAATCAAGCTTTCAGTTTTGACCTTCACAATTACTAAGGGAAATCAGATTGCAGTAATTAGAATATTGCAGTAACATCATCTAAAACTATGGTTTGATTAATCCATTAACTTAGGCAACCACAATCCCAACTCCTGAGAATTTTCAACGGATTTAATTTTAGCTGTGCAGTACACTATTCTTTTTTATGACAACTGAAATATTTGGGGAGTAAGTCAGAGGTAGTATACTTATTTAGAATGTTACAAGGGCAATAGGAAAATTTGCAGAAGATTAATTTAAGGGAATATACATTTCACTAGAATTTTCATTTGATATGTAATAACCAAAGAGCTCAAATGAATATTTTGCTGTGGAGGGTATTTTTTTCTGGGCAAAGAAAAATTGCTTTGTATTTTCATCCAATTTTATTTTTTTAAAATGTGGACGAAACTCCAGAGTCAATGATTCAAGTTTATATTTTTTTCTAGAAATAGGTTTCTCAAGGGCTTATTTAATATTTATTTAATATCTATTATTTTTATTCAGCATTTAATCTGTAAATGTGTTTTCCCTCTTCTTACACCTCAGATATATTTCTCACAACCATCTTCATTAAGAGAGCAATGTTTTCATTCCAAATCAATAGATGAGGGACTAAGCAAAGTGCAGAAGTGTTATCACACATTGATTTGGAGGGCTGTCCAGTATTTTAGAGTCGAAGAAACCAAGAATTAAAATTGTTTTTTGGGCTCCTCCAAATTGACTTAAGTCAAGATGATGAAAGGAGCTTCCTGCTTTCAAAATTTAGGAAAGAAAGGTGGCTATGTTGGTTGAAAAGAATGTCTTCTGTCATTGGGGAAAAACCTTTTTAAAATTGTGGAGAGGTGGCGCATGCCTGTAATCCCAGCGGCTGGGGAGGCTGAGACAGGAGGATTGTGAGTTCAAAGTCAGTCTCAGCAAAAGTGAGGTGTTAAGCAACTCAGTAAGACCCTGTCTCTAAATAAAATACAAAATAGGGCAGGGATGTGGCTCTGTGGTCAAGTGGCCCTGAGTTCAATCCCTAGTACAAAAAAAAAAAAAAAAAAAAAAAAAAAAAAAAAAAATTGTCAATTAGAACACAGCAAGTTTAGCTACAAACACAGCAGTATTAGAAATACTTGAAATTGAATCACCATTTGACCCAGGTATCCAACCCCTCAGCCTATACCCAAAGGACTTAAAATCAGCATACTATAGTGATATAGCCACATCGATGCTTGTAGTAGCTCAATTCACAATAGCTAAATTGTGGAACCAACCTAGATGTCCTTCAATATATGAATGGGATGAAGAAACTGTGGTATGTATACACAATGGAATATTACTCACAATGGAATAGCCTTAAAGAATAAAATTATGGCATTTGCAGGTAAATGGATGGAGTTGGAGAATATCATGCTAAGTGAGATAAGCCAATCCCAAAAAACAAAAGGCCAAACATTTTCTCTGATAAGTGGATGCCGATACATAATGGGGAGCGGGTAAGGGAAGAATGGAGGAACTTTGAATTGGGCAGAGGGGAATAAGGGAGGGGAGGGAGCGGAGGGGAGGGAAAGATGGTGGAATGAGACGGACATCATCACCCTATGTATATGTATGATTACACAAATGGTGTGAGTCTACATCATGTACAACCAGGGAAATGAAAAGTTGCACTCCATTTGTGTACAATGAATCTAAATGCATTCTGCTGTCATATATAACTAAATAGAACAACAAAAAAAAAGAAATACAATTAAAAGTAAGAAAGACTCAAATAAGAATTACTCAAAAGTTTCTACAAAAAAAAAACCCCAAAGGGAGGAGTAAAGAACAGTCTTTCTAAATAATAATAACAAACAAATAGGAATACATAAAATCAGAAGCAAGCACAAGACTTGCTAAACTGGTTGATCTCTTTCATGAAATGAAAGGTTTAAGGAAAAAAGTGAGTTTTGGGTACACAGTGGCGTGTAGAAAAGCCAAGTCCTCTGCCTGTGGTGGGGTTAGTGGGGAAGATGAGTTTATTAGGAGATAGGACAGGGAGAGAGAGGCAGAGAGAAACCTAGACAGACAACAACAAAGACCCTGCTCCTTCACAAACCTACATATGAATGAGCATGCTGAGCATGCAGACCCAGGGATGCAGAGAATTACACTCCCAAGTCTAGGAGGGCAAACAAATTATAAGCACACAAATCATATGAGTCAAATGTGGTTAACACAGATGGTAGAACCTCAACATCTGCAGGTGAGGTCAAGTAGTATTTAAACTGTTATCTGTTGCTGTTACAAAATGCCTGAGTCTGGACAACTTATAAGGAAGAGATTTATTTAGCTCACAGTTATAGAGGTTAAAAGTCCAAGAGAGGGTAACTGTGTTGTTTGGACCTTTGTTAAGGGGTTTGTGACCCTTGTCATCGCAATGGCAGGAGTGTATGCAGATCATATAGTGAGACAAAAAGTCAGAGAGGGGATTCAGGGACCACTTTCAGGAGCTTACTCTTTTTATAACAACTATTATGGGAACCAACCAGATTATCAGGAATTACATTAGTTATTTCTAAGAGCAGTGCACCTAATTACCAAACTGCCTCCTACTAGGTCCTATCTCTTAAAAGTTTCCACTCTTGGGTGTTGATAACCATTTAATTCTCAATTATACACATCTATATCTTAACCCTTGTCCACCAGATTGAGCTTGATTCATATAATTGACTATTTGCTAGGTACCTCCCTTAGATGCCCCATAGACCCCTAAAACTAACCACCTTCCAAAGCTCAGCATCTTCTAAACTTACCATTCTCCACTCTTTCCAATTCAACATTCAAAATTTTAAAATACCACCCAGGTCAAGAAACATCATCTCCACGAACCATCAATCAACAAGTTTTTTAATCTAAAAGTTCTCACATCTGTCCCCAGCTCTATCCCTGTTTGTAGTGTTGTGCTTTAGGCCTTATCATTGCTAGCTTGATTTACTGCAACAACTTCATAAGTTGGATCCCTGCAGGAGTTCAATCTTTTCTTCCTTAAATTCATCTTCCATACTGTTCCCAGAATAAGCTATCGAAATATAATTCTGCAGTCAATAAAAATGGCAAAAGTTCTCATAACATGTAAAAATGTTCATGATGTATTGCTAAGGGGAAAAAAGCAGGTTCCAAAACAGTATGTCCACAATGATCCCACATTTGGTTTTTAAAAATGTGCACATGTGCACCAAAAAATGAACTGGAATACACCAAAATAATCAGAGATTACCTTCCAGTGGTACATTAAGGATGACTGTTAGTCAGCAGTCAGCTTTCTGTCATTAACCAAAATACCTGACAAAAACACCTTAAGAGGAAGAAAGACTTATTTTGGGTCATGATTTTAAAGGTCCACTCCACAGTCAGCTGGCTCCATTGCTTTGGGCCTGAGGTGAGGCTGGACATAATGGCCAAAGGGTGTAGCAGAGGAAAGCTGCTCAGCTCATGGCAAAGAGAGAGGCAGGAAGGAGTCAGAGACAAGATTTGGTCCCCAGGGGGTTCCCCCCAATGACGACTTCCTTCAACCATGCCCACCTGCCTCTAGTTACCATCCAGGAATCCTTTCAAATTATAAGTCCATCAAATGGTCAGGTTAGAGCCCTCATGACTCACTCCCAGAGGTCCCTCCTCTGGACATTACAGCATTAGGGCCATCTCTTCAACACATGAAATCTGAGGGACATTAGAGATCCAAACCATTACGATGGCTTTCTGGTTTTTATTTAATTTTCCAAGATTTCTGCAAAAAGCACATGTTAATTAGAAAACAGATAAATCCACAAATCTGACAATGTCCATTTCTTCCTTAAAATCCAGAATCAGCACCTCACTGGCAAGATTAGCATCCTACCACTACAATCCCCTCTAGCGTTTTCTCCCCATCTCACACAGCAGAGCAGAGGCTCTCAAACATTATGGCTCATCTCAATTACTAGGCCCTACCTCCCGAGGTTCTGATTGTCAGTCTAAGGTGCGGTCCAAGAATTTGCCTTCCTAATTAGTTCCCTGGTGATGGAGGTGACTGGTTTGGGAACACATTCTTTACAATTATTAACATGGTTAAAATGTACATATTGTAAAATTGCCCTTGTATCCACTTTTAAGTATATAATTCAGTGGCATTAAATACATTTCATAACATTGTATGAACATTGCCATTATCCACTTCCAGAACTTTTTCATTTTCCCAAACAAAACCTCTGTATACATTAAGCAAAACCCCTTCTCTCCCTCTCTGAGGCTTAGTAAACCTCTGTCATATTCTTTGTCTCTATGCATTTGCCCTCTCTAGGTAGCTCATCTATGAGGAATCATACCGTATTGCTCTTTGGCTCTGGCTTATGAATAATGTCCTTGCTCAAGGTTCATCCATGTTTTTCATGTATAAGAATTCCCCATTTTGAATAATGTTCCCTCTGTTTGTACATAACTGCATTTTATTTATCCATTCTATCTATCCATGGACACTTGTGTGTTCCCACCTTGTGGCCGTTGTGAGTGACGATGTTATTATAACATAACGATGTTATAACCCCTGGTGTGCATGTATAGTTGGGTCCCTGCTTTCAGTTCTTTTGGATATAGACCTATGAGTCAAACTGCAAGATGATGTGGTAACTCAATTGGATTTTTGGGGAACCACAACATATGATTTTCCATGGTGGCTACATCACTTGACCATCACCAACAATGCACTGGGATTCTAATTTCTTAATGTCCTCATCAACACTTAATTTTTTTTAATGACAGCCATCCTTATGGGTGTGAAGTGTTATACTTTCAATTTGCATTTCCCTAATGACCTGGGGACACATTTTGAGAATGACTGCTAGATACTGAGGATCTGCCATTGCCTCAACAGTATTATTTACCACTTGATGTTTTCACTCTGCTCTTCCCTCTGCCTAGACTCGCCCTCTGCTTCCTCTTCTAACTCCCTTCCATCCTTTAAGATCCACTTTAAATGTCATCTCCAGAAATCCTTCTGGGAACCTCTAGATTAGGCTACTCAACCTCATAGAAACCAGAGAGGCTCAGGACAGGGCATGGGAGGTACTCAAATGGGAGGTGCTGGCAGGAGAGATGGGGGAGAGTAAGGTATTGGACTAAAAGGCAATGGTTTGGTTGAAAATCTGTACTGAGAGCGATTAAATCCCAAGATCCACTTCTCTACTACAAACAGGTGGCAATTATAAAGGATTTCCTTGGAGAAAGAGCTTGCCACTCCACTGCCAAGAATGCAGTTGGCTGACAGCCTCACCCTGCCATGCCTCTGGATTAGCACCTCGGCTGCTGCTGAGCTCACTTAGCCATGAATGATCCAGGAGCCTGGCCATTTCTGCCCGGTAGGGAAACTCTCCAATAAGTGAGCTGGCTCCGGGGCTCCCTGTTGGGTTAGCTGACATCCTGTCAGACCTGCAACAGCTGGAGGCTGTCTCTACCAGTCCTTCTTCCTCTCCCTTCTCTTTACAGCTGTTAGATCTGTTATGCTGCCTCAAGATTTCTCCCACCCATTAAACATTCTCCCTCCCTGTTAAGAAACCGCTTGTGCCTTTAACTCTGTCTCAGTCCCTTCTTTTCAGAGGATCCAAATGACACAGTTGGTTCCAAGACTGATACAGCAAGGCAGTTGGTAAGACAGATTTGGAACTGAAACACTCCCTGCCTGGCTGTTCAAGAGTACCATCCTGTGTATGAGGTACAAATAGTCCCACATGCAAGGCAGCCACCTGATCGCTAAAACTTTCAAGTATAGTGACTAAGGAGGATGTCCCATAGAGGGGACCATACTGCCAAGGCTGGTGCAGTAATTTGGGCTTTTGAAAAGGTCAGGGGAACAGGTCACACAAGGGTAATGGCATTGATTGGTCTTTAATAAGTTGTACTGGTACCTACAGAAGGGAAAGGAAGAGAAGGTAAAGGAAAAGCTGAGTATAATTAACAAACAAGTGACAACTAAATGAGTACCTTATCACCTGAGGTACAGAGAAGACAAAGTCCAAGACCAAACTCAGGACTTACTAGTTAAAAAACTTCAGTTAAAATCTTTAAAGGCATCCATCCAAATACTTCCATGCACATATCAGGGTCCTGGGTTTTCAATCAGTGCCCTGACCTTAGCTTAACAGCCTTGCCTCTACTGGCCACTCCCCTGGCCAAAATAGTAAATCAAAAACAAAATGCATATTCCAGATGGTGAGGATGAGGTCACCCTTGATGATGTCAAGGATGCAGAGGTGGGTCCTCATCACATCTCTATTTAACTCATAAATCTGGTCCCTGCTGAAACCGGGTATCCTGGAGAACAATTGCAGACAACCGCAAGCTGAATCAAGCAGCAACTCTCATGGTGGCTGTGATGCCCATGTAGCATCTTCCTAGTGGGGGTACATGGTATTCAATCACTGATTTGGTGAATGTGTACATTTCCAGCTTGATCACAAAAGATAAGGAGACAGATGCACTCAGTTACACCTAAGGACTGTATGAACTAGTTCTGTTCTCCTGGGAGACTTGATCTTCTGAACGTCCTGTAGAGTGTCACATGGATCTATCACATTGATGGCATCAGGCAGGATTAAGGGGAGGTGGAGAGCACACTCATGCATTGATAATTCACTTTCGACCTGATGATGATTCAGGGGTTTGCCACTTCAGTAAAGTTTTGGGGAGTCTGATGATCCGGGTATGCCAGGGCACACGCTCCAAAGTAAAAGTCAGATGGCTGTTTCTTACATCCTCTTCCACAAAGAAGGAAGTGGTACCTTGTAGGCTTCTTGTGGTTCAAGCAACAGCACATTCCACATAGAGGGAAATTGCTCGAGCCATATGACCAGTGATCCAAGGTGGCCAGCTTTGAAATCTGTATTCTTGATAATCAGAGGATCAATCAGCTTCCTCTCCCTTTCCCAACCTGGTGTCCAGTCAGTTATTTTCAAGTCATCTTATGGTCTTTAGGACAGAGTGATTAAACATACATAATCAAGCATTTTTTAAAAATTCCTCTAGAGCAAAATAAAAATATACATTACTTAAAAATGTCTCATTCTACATTAAATACATTAAAATACTGATTTTATAAATAAAATAATTATAAACAGTAAGTACATGATAAAATTTCCCTGATACAGGTTATATATGGGTTAACAACTGATTTTGAAAATACAAAAATTTTACATCCTTTTTTAAAAAGCATTTTACTTAATTTTACAAAATTATCCAAAGTTAAAAAGTGCTAGATATGCTTCCATTTTGTTCCATTTTTAAAGCGATTATAGCACAATATCATATCTTGAGAAAAAGCTGAATTATAGCACAATACTCTCCTACTTTGCCTATAAATGAGAACTTGGAAGACTTTCTAGGCACTGGCAAAGGCTGGGAAGCCAAATGAGTTCCAAGTCAGTCAAGGCTGCCATCCACCTACTGCTGCTACCTGACTTTGTTCTCAGAACCAGGAGCCTCCCTCCTGGCCCACCCCTAGATAGTCTATGCCTACTATTTCCTAATTTCCAGGAGTTGTTTTCTGAGAGGATTCTGATAATTAAATCCTGTGCCAATCAAAACTCTTCCAAAGACCGAGGCACTCTGCATTTGAATTTGATACAAAAAGTGATGAATCTAATTCCAAATGAAAAGAGGACACTTCATTTGGTCACTTGATTTCATACCACTTGTTGAGGTAGGATAATTTTCTTCTTCTCTGAAAACTACGCCGAGTATATAAATGCTGACTATACAGGAAAGGGTTCTAGGGCCTTTTCTGCATTCTTCCAGTTGTGAAAATTCTCTCTGTACCACTCAACTGATGGAAAAACAAAAGACAAAATTAAAAAGTGAAAAACTAAACATTAATTAATGTTTACTGAATTCCTGCTGCATAAGTTTTGCTCATCAGCTGAGCAGCAAAGGCTGTACGTTAACAAAGCTGATTTCGAACTTAACAATGAAGTTAGAAGACATTCTATTGGCTGAAAATTTGAGAATTTAAAATTAACCCTTTTCTCTTTAACTTAAAAAGTCCTATAATACTGGGCTGGCTGACAGCAATTGTTTAAGACATTTTAATTTTAAGGAATTTGAGGTAAGGGGGAAAAGTCATTTGGTCTTACAAGTTATTTTATAAAAACGTGTAATCTCTGTTCCTACAAATATGGTAATACTGCATCAGAGGCAGAGTGAGATGATGTTGAATGTTCTTTTACTAATATATGAAATTATTTCATGCCATACTATCAAAAGAAGCATTTTTAGTTAAAAGACATCTAATAGTTTAAAGGTTTCTTTGATTTTGCTTTGTAATATTCAATCCAAGTTTATTATATTTCAAGTTTTTTTTTTTTTTTTTTTTTTTTTTTAAACTGGGGATGGACCCCAGAGGCTCTCTACCATGACTTATATCCCCAAACCTTTATATTTATGTTGAGGCTGGATCTTGTGAAGTCATCCAGGCTGGCCTGGAACCTGCTATCCTCCTGTCTCAGCCTCTGAAGGAGCTAGTGTTATAGATGTGCACCACCATGCTTAGCTATATTCAAGTTCTTTTTTCTTTGTTATTTAAAAAATTTTTGATTTGTTCTTTTTAGCTGTTCATGACAGTAGAATGTATTTTGACATATTGTACATACATGGAGTATAATTCCCATTCTTGTGGTTGTACCTGATATGGCGTTGCACTGGTCATGTGTTTATTATATATGAATATAGGATCAAGTTCTTAGTCAAGCCTTTTTTCTATATTTGGATAGATCTTTTCTCATGAGTACATTTCTAAATAGAACTTTTTAACACAGATTTTCTATTTATTTCAATAGATTTTTCTGCATATACTGAATTTGTTTTTGTTTCAATATAAAATGACTCAAGATACTCAAGGATTATAACTATTTATATTACATGAAATCTAACATGATACTGACCCAAAGATGGATGATTACTTAACACACCACTAAGAAAGGGAAAGAAAGCTGCAATAATAATTATAAGACATCAGCAATTATAAAACAAATAGATATCATGGATATAAAGAAAGTAAAAAAAGTGTGTACCTCACAACCAATTAAATAGGTATTTGATTAATGCTGATAAGATAAAGAAAGACTCATAAGTTAATCTATGAACTTCAAAATGTTTAGGAAACGGTGTTGTTAGAAGTATATTAAACACTACAATTGGAAAAGTGCTAGTAATTCATCACAATATTCTGTTGAATTTGTATGGTGTTCTAAAAATGCATTACTTTTACTTTTTCTGAATTGCCCCCAGAATATCAAGTCATAACATACTTGTTTTCTTTATTCCTTCATTCCAAGGCACTTTAGGTTTCCATCCTAATCCATGAATTTTTTCTGACTTCATTGGATACCTCATATCATTGGTAGGTCTTAGTAAACAAAAGAGATTTAAAATAACACTGTAAACACTGTAGCTATATATTTACAAATTTAAATGCTAAGAAATATAATGTGTTTTCATGCATCTTTACCATAATAAAAGTTTAAAATAATTCCCTCTAATGATGTGCTTATTGTAAAAAATTTATTTAAAAAAAAAAAAAAAAACATAATCCCCAACACTTAACCCTCTCTGTGGTTTATCCTTTTTGTGATTTATTTCAGCCACAATTTAATTCTAGTGCCTGGCACACAGAAGGAATTTAAGAAAAGTGTGATGAATAAAAAAATAACTGCATATAACTTAAGGTTCTTAAGTGCCAGGCCCTGATCCAAGTATTTTATATACATAATTAACCTTAAAATACCATCATAAGTAAGATCTTATTATCCCTATTTCACAATGAAGGACACCTCAGACTTGGAAAGGGTTGATAACTTTCTTGTCACATAGCTAGTAACAGTACTGTGCCTAATCTATATGACACTTAAAATTAGGAAAAAAAAATTTTTTTACCAGAAAATTAAAAACAGATAGTTTTTGGTTAAGCCCATATCATTTATAATTTTATAAGTACCTAAAATTTCACAACCTTTCCCCAATGTTTTAACTTGTTACTCACCTATCATTAACATAATCAACCCAATTTTCCATTTCAGACTCTGAATTGGTTTCTTTGATCTGTCAAAATGGAGAAGGCTTTAGAGTCAAATTATACAATGAGACTAGAGAATAACAATGGTATTTAATAGTTGATTAAAAGACAAGAAAAACAATTGCCTCAAAGCAGGGAAAACAGGAAAAATACTTTTTATACCTTATATATGTTTCCTATACTTCATAACCTAAATTTTACCTGAAGCTCAAAAATAATACACATTATATAAACCATGGGAGAAAATGAATTTTCTTGACCTTTGGTTACTTCCTAGTTCCTCTTTCTACTAAATCCTGATTTATAATTGATGACTCTCTATATATATGTATATTCATATGCATAGATATTTTACGTATCATTGTTTTTTGGTTCTGGGATACACAGTCTGCATTTACAAAATTGAGTTGTCTTACAATTAGGACATGTACATTTAATGAAATATCTTTTTCCAAAAAAAAAATGTTACTAAATGAATGATAGAACTTCAAGTGAAGACACATACGGGATACAAAATTATGAATTTCATTTTCCATTTGCTCATTTTATAATTAAATCAACTGTAAACTACTGCTACTGACTAAATTAGTGATTAGTTACAGTTGTGCAAACACTGTCTTTTTACAAAAGATACGTACCAGTTGTATTAGTTCTTTGGCAAGCTGGACAACTGACATTTCAAAATTGGTTCCAATGTTGTAAATTTCACCTGGTTTTCCCTTTTTGAGGACAGTAAGAAAGGCTTCTACTACATCAGTAGCATAAAGGAAATTTCTTGTTTGAAGCCCTGATCCATGAATGCAGCTAAACAGATTAAATGAAGCAGAATCATGAAGTGTAAAAAAATAAGCTCTCCCAAACCAGGATGAAACAACAACTGGGTACAAATACAGAGAAGACAATTCCCACAGAGATCCTAGAAATCTGTTACTGAAAACACAAAATCTTAATAGCTTTTTAAATTTTTTTTTTTTTTTTTTTTGCGGAGCTGGGGATCGAACCCAGGGCCTTGTGCTTGCAAGGCAAGCACTCTATCGACTGAGATATCTCCCCAGCCCAGCTTTTTAAAATTTTAACCTTAGTTCTTCAATAATGTCCAAAGCACCTGAGATTACTCAGTAAAAAAAAAAAAGGCAGTAAACATGGATACCTGATATTTGTCAATTTTACACTACAAGTTCATTTTGAAGAAATATCTATAGTTCTATATAAATTAATCCTCTGAAAAAGTAATATTATGTTAGATACCAAATTTTAATGCTATAACTCGAAGTTCTATAAGTCATTTAAAAACTGAAATTATTTTAGTAAATTATGAAGATGAATTACAGTTTATAATTATTCAAAAAACTACCACACTAAATGAAGAAGGGATTCTTAAATTTGGCAGGACATTCAATTCTACAGCCTCCAACTCTAAGACTATGATTTTCAGGAGAGACTGTTACCAAATACTATCAACATATTGGAAAAGCTTACAGATACAAAGGTAAACAACATACCATTTCCTGTTGTGTTGCAGTAAAGATATAAATTTTGGAATGACCTAAAAGAATATTTAAATATCATTTTAAATGATGGATGTTCATTTATTAATATAAATCTGAACTCATAAGATTAAAAATTATTATTAGAAAAATATATACATTGATAAATTTGAGTTCTTTTTAACCAGGAACTCATGAAAGAAGCCTAAAATACTCAATAAGTGAAAGAACTCCAAGATACCTTGCTATTTCATAAAAACCAGTTCCATGAAGATAAAATGAAAAACTCAGAAAGTCTTCATAGACAGTTTTCTGTCATCTCAAAGTTCACTTCTGTGTTGACTCCCCAAGAGCAGGAATTGAATCTTATCACTTTACATGTAAGCACTCACTCAATAAGTGCTTGTGGAATTTACAAAAAGTCAATTCCAGTGCCCTTGAACTCAAAGAAATGTTAAATGTGGCAAGCAAGAAATTACTAAATATATACTAAACTTGCTAAGGATAATCCAAAAATTAAGCAATATGAATAGGAAGACCAGCACACCATGATATGGCCCTTTTTTCTGGGCAAATAGATCAAAACAACCAGGGTGGAAGTGAGAAAACCCAGAATCCAAATTTAGGCAGGCAGGCAGGCAACAGTTACCTAAAAACAGGCTGAATGATACAGAACCAACTGCACAGGGATTCCCAGCCACTTAACTACATTTCTTTATTCACTACTTTATTATTTTCTGGAAGACATTGAGGCATATCACAGTCAAACTGAGTTGGGAGCTGAGCATGGTGGTGCACACTTGTGCTCACAGCTGCCCAGAAGACTGAGGCGGAAGAATGGATGGCATGTTTGAGGCCAGCCTGGGGCACTCAGTGAGATTCTGTCTCAAAATCAAAAACAGAAAGGTCTGAGGATGTAGCTCAGAGGGTTCAATACCCAGTTCTGGAAAGGAAAAATAAAATAAAATAAAAAAGAGCTGGGGCACAGTTAACCTGACGATATAATCCAAATTTACCTATAAGCTTCTGTGTCAATAATTAGCTTTCGACTTTCCTACATCCTGACATAATGATGTGACTGCAAACTGGGAGCATTAACTGCAGCGTGGTGGAGGGGAAACTGTTGTAGTGCTTTAGAGTCCCAGGAAGTACAAGGCATTTTCACGTACATCACCTTACTGGATCCTTCAAAACCCTGAGCATTTTCATTATCCCTCAATTGAAAGACAATGCTCAAAGAGCCTTAGGTCATGGCAGCTGGTGAGTATCAAGATGATACTTAAACTCAAGTCTTCAAACTCTAAGTCAGAGGAGATCTGCCTAATGCTGAAGCCTGTACAGAATAATCATGTATAATTACAGCATAAATTTTTTGGACAAATAACTGATGAGAAGTTATTTGAAATACTGAGAAATTACAATCACCAAACCACCATGAATTCAGAATAAAATTACCTTTTCTGGATATTGATGAGGTCCATAAACATTACTGCTTCTTGTGATGACAACTGGAAACTTAAAAAGAGTATTCAACATGAAGGCAATTATAACAGTGATTATTTGAAAGCTACACAGAATTTTAAAATAATTCCACACATCCTGAAGACAGAGCAAAGACACTCTTTCTAACATATGGTTCCTAGAAAGGCAGGAGAGGTTCAGAAAAGAGCAGAGGGTCCAAAAGGAGGACAAGGGCATGTCTCCTCGTTGAGACAAGGGAGAATAGGCATAAATGGATGTGGGTTTGTAATTCTGCTGGCAGAATATTGAGGACTCTTCCATCTGACCATTGCAAGGACCACCTCTAGGACTCGAAGCTTAGATAAGTGGTAACCAAGCTGGCTTTCTCCACTGTATCAACCCTTTAGAGCTACCACAAGTGGGAAAAGGACCAATGCTACCAAAACACAAAAGGCAGGAGGATCTTGAATGCCTTTCTGATCTAGTCCCTAACAACTCAAAGATCAGTGCGAAGCCAAATGTAGGGGCAAGGGAGGCCTATCTCCTGTGAGAAGCCAAGAGTGCTGAATCACACAGAGAGAAGCACACAGCAGGAAAGAGAATCTCTCCTCCCTCTCTCTGTATTCCTCTACTCATGGGCTTCCAACAGAGCCCTTTATTATACCTGTAACACTACCTATTACTGAAATAAGAAAAAACATATATTCAAATTATTCCTTTAATAATCAATGAACTGAACAAGGAGTTAAGTCGCATCTTGGCACACAATATAAAAATCAATTATCTTATGTTCCTTAGTATGTAAGATTTCTCAAGCTGTCTTCTACTCTAAAAATAAAATGCTGCTAGAGTTGAGTTGGAATTTTAACACTTAGATCCAACATAAAGCAGTACAAGAGTTTCTACAATCAGTTCTTACCTTGTATCGTTCCCAGTAAGACTGTACAAAACACTCAGCAGCTGCTTTGGATGATGCGTAGGGATTCGTAGGTTGTTTGGGTGATGATTCATCAAATTCCTAATGTTAAAAGATGTACTTAAGAGAATAAGTATTATACATACTTTCTAAGTAGAAAACATATTACAAACTTGAAATGTTAACTACATTTTAAAAAAACATTTCTTGACCCTATATATCTGGAATCTTTCCAGGCATCCATAGTAACTTCTTTAATGGTCACAAAAACCCCATAAGGCAGGCAGAGAGAAGAGCAAGTACCAAGACTCTAAGACAGAACTGTGTCCAAAGGACTTGCAGGAAGGCTAATGTGCAGGAAGAGAAATGGGAGATGAGCTCAGAGAGCTGGATGGAGGGCAGGGTACCCTGAACCCTGGAAAGTCACTGTGAAAACACTGACAGATTTTGAAGAGAATACTGCCATGACCTGACTTCTATTTTAAGAATCATCCTGGCTACTGTGCCAGATCTGATACAGAGTGGAAAGGGTATCAGAAGGAAGAAGTTTAGGTGATAAAAACTGCAGAGAGTTGAAAGTGGTCACTTTTCAGAGAACTAGGGATCCAAAAGTGGTCAGGGTCTCCTTTTTGTCAACTAGAGGTCTTTTTAAATTTGGATTTTTTTTTCAATATGTATGTGTTTTGATAAAATTAAAAATATATATATTAAAAAAATAAAATGAGTTCCCTATCAACACTGATTATAAGGAATAGAGCTTTCTGCCCATGGTTGCCACCAAGGAACCACTGTTAAGTCTCTCTTCTCACTGAAGCCATGTCACCGTCTCCTGGAGATCACGGGAGGCCTGTACTTTTGAAACAACCTATGGGAGTTGGAGGAGCCATTCTGAACAATGTGGAACACTCAGACCGTGTGGTAATGAGACATAGACATGACACACTCCAGGGGCTTTGGGTTTGTTTGTCACTGACACCTCTGTGGAGGAGGTGGGTGCAGCCATGAATGTGAGGCTATCCAAAGAGATGGGATTGTGAACCCAAAGGGCTATCTCAAGAGAATATTCTCCAAGGTCAGGTGCCCATGTGACTATGGAATAGATCTCTGTGGGCAGCATTATAAAAGACACTGAAGAACATCGCCTAAGAGATATGTGGGAAAACTGAAGCAACCGAAATCAGGACTGACGGAGGCAACAGCTAGAAAAAGGGCTTTGCTTTGATAACCTCTGACAGCCACGACTGTGGGTCAGTCTGTCACTGAGAAACACCATCCTAGGAATGGGCAGTGTGAGGGGAGGAAATCTGTTTGGAAATGAGAGATGGCTAGTGCTTCATTCAGCCAAAGAGGATGAAGTGGATCTGAAAACTCTGGTGGTGGCCATGGAGGTCATTTTGGAGGTAGTAACAACTCTGGTCATGGAAGAAACCATGGTGGTCATGGTGAATTTCATGCCAGCCATAGTGGTGGCAAATATGGTGGCAGTGGTGAGGTCTACATGGATCTGGTAAGACAAAAGCAATTCTGGAGGTGGTGGGAACTACAATGATTTTGGCAAATGCAACAATCAATCTTCAAATTTGGGATCCAAGAAGAGCGGTCTCCCAGACACTTTTAATCTGTGGACCTGTGGGGCAGCATCAGCCAGCTGCTAGTTTCTACTCTCTGGCAGGGCTTTGAACTTGTGCTGTGACAGACACATTTAATATTATCACCCATTGTAGTGGTCAATACTTTGTCAAACCATGAAACCAAGATGGCCATTAGGTTTCAATTCCTGCCAAGAAATAAAGCTTAGTAGAAGAGAGTGAGAGGAGTGACAGGGAAGCTACAGGTCACAGCGGACTTGTGAACTCAGTAAGCACAGTGCTGACAGGGCCTCGTTGCTAGAGATATGTCTTAGATAATCCTCATTTATCGGGGGCAGGGGGATCTTTTGAGGACTGTATTTTTGACTACTTGTATAACAGGTTATTTTAGTTTCTGTTCTATAGAAAATGTGAAGCATTCCAACCCAAGGTTTTAATGTAGTTTTTTTTTTTTTTTTTTTGTACCCACGCTGACTGCTAAATGTAATAGTTTGAATAAGTGTCTCTTTTTGTAAATGTCTCTTTTATACACGTGCTGTGTGTAAAGTTAGTCTACTTTGAAACTATCTTGGTAACCCTCCCAAACAATGTGAAGTAAGAATTTCTTTGGGGTGATGCTAGATTCCATTTGAAATTTATTTACAATCTGCCTGGTGGAGAAGTCACTGCCTCTAGAAATCTTGGTGTAGTTGAACTGATAGTTACTGTTGGGACATTCTGAAGTTCACCAGTGTCAGGGTCACCCAAGCAAAGTCAGAGAATGATTTGGTGGTAAAAATGATTGTTGGCACATCCTATGCAATACATTTAAATTAAATAATGGTACTAAATATATGATATGTGGGAACGAAGCTTTTGTCTCATCCATTATAATGTATAATCAACGAATAATTTAAATCTCTTGAAAAAAATGACAACTGTAGGAATTTGGGACTGGAAGAGATTTGGACGTTCCCTACCCACTACCCTGATAATGTTGAATGCTTCTATCACAATGCAAGTTCAGAGCTCTGCCAAAGAGTAGAAACCTGTAGCTTGCTGATGCTGCCTCACAGGTCTACAGATTAGAAGCATCTGGGAGACCTTTTAAGTAGACAAGCACCAGTAAGAAATTCAATTAACATAAAAATAGGCTTACTTGATAGGAAAACTGCAGTTTTTACTGGGTCAAGGCTACGTGGGTCTTAAAAGGTTTATAGGTCAACAACAGTAGTTATTTGGAGATTAAAACTGTAGAAATATGGGGAACTTCATTTTTTCTACATAATTTCATGTTACCTGCAGTTTTCCTTTAAATATGGCACAAGAACACACAACCATCCTAAGCATTAACTGTACAAAGACAGATCTTTAAAACAGTTAACAGTTAATATCCAATAATGTTACTTGTACCTATTCTTTTGAGATTTCCCTTTGGTACCTTCTTAATTTCAGTGCCTCTGTACCTAGTAGCATAGATATTTGTTTATCAATAGGACTGTATGTTCCCCAAAAAATGAGAGAAAAGAAAAAAAATATAAATTGGAGAATGGAGTCACCTTTTGTGCAAAACAGTATAATATTTAGGAATGATAAAAAAATAGATTCCACTTTCTACAATAATTTCACACTTGCCCCTGGATACTCCACTGTACTTTGCCGACTGGCAGAGAATGGCACATAGGAGTCTGCTGCAGCCTAGCACACTCATGCTTCGATCTGTCTCTTCTGAAGCCATCTTGATAAACTTACATGTTTATAAGGTTGAGACAAAAAAAGTTAGATCTGCTGCTCTCTTGTGATCTCTCAGGCAGATTATGAATAAAACTGTATGGAGACTAGGCTGTTTGCCACTTGGGGTGGCATTTGATTTGACCAGAAGAGACCATGGCACGAAATTCTGGACAGTGAGGATGAGAAGAGCACAGGAGAGGTTTAATAAGATGGATCTGCATCATGTTACATGGAAAACCGGTGATGTGTATATTTTCTAAGACAAACTGAGAAAAGGTAAACTTATTTACCTTATCAAGACTGCCTCCATATACTTCATCTGTGCTGACATAAATAAACTTCTCCACTCTGGCTTCATGAGCAGCACTTACCAAAACGTGAGTGCCATAAACATTAACATATGTAAACTCAAAGGCCCGGACAAATGACAGATCTAAAAGAAGAGAAAAGAGACTAGAACAATTTCACCCCAGGACAAAACAAACACCAAAAAATGAATTCCTGTTTTAAGAGAGGACTATTCCCTTCTCTTCGCTCATCATAATTAAATAGTTTTGGAAATGACATACACATGCATTGATATTTATGATTTTTGTACATGTACATTATACAGTACATGTACATTTCTTAGAACCTAGAAATTAATGTGTGCTAAATTTTCAAAAAACTGTTTTGTCCCCAAAAAGAAGAAAATACAAAATGATGCATCTAAATTTAAAGTGTTTTCAAAATTCTAAAAAATTTTGAAACTTCCAGTTTCTGTCATTTGAGAGCTGTGCTTTTTCAGAGCAACCTGTTACTGATAAAAACAATAAATGTGATCCTGTAAAAATTCTTTCATGGTCAAACACCACCTCACCCCCTGCCAAAAAAACACAAAAACTAGACTAGTAACAAAATAAAAAGACATATGACAAGCCTCGAAAAATCTCTGAACTTATTAGAGACAAAACACTAATATATTCAACCTATAAATAACTTGGGGAACTAAATAAGAACAATCCTACAGTAAAATGGACAGGCAACAGTTTAGATATAAAAATATACATAGTCCTTAAGCTTATGAAGCTCAACCTCATTTATAAGGAAAACCCAAGTTCCAAACTCAGAGATGCTATTTATAACTTATCATAATGGCAAAAAATAAAAAAAACTGACAAAACGTTTTGTTGGTGAGACTCTGTGGGGCAGGGGCGGGGGTTACTCTTGCACACTGGGAGTGAGTATGGAAAATGTTAACAACCCTAAGGAAGGAAATTTGGCAATATCTAAACAAATTAACATGCATATATCCCCTAATCCAAAGATATGGACTGAAACTGTTGCCTAAAATTTATAGTGACACCTAACCTCCCTACGCCCTGCCTATATTTCAGAATGTGAGCATTTTTGGAGTTAGGGCCCTTAAAGAGGTGATTAAGTTAAAATGAGGCCTTGAAGGTGAACCCCAGTCCAATCTACCTAGTGCCAAGGAATCTGGACCTTAAAAGAGATGCCAGGGATGCACACAGAAGAAAGGTCCTGTGAGCACAAGAGTAAATGCAACAGAGCTGAAAGCCCAAGAGGTGGCCTCCGAGGAAATCAACCCCACCAACACCCTGACCTTGGACTCCCAGCCCCCAGAAAAATAAATGCTTTAAGCCCTTAGTCTGTTCTGGCAATTCTAGAAGATTAATGTCCCCAGCAATTCAACTTCTAGGCATCCCTTCCCAGGATCAATTAAAAATATACAAAAAGACACAAGAACAAAACCATCTACTCTAGCACTATTGAAAATAGTGGAAAATACACTTAACCATTGTACATATAGACTGATATCCTAGATACACTGTCAAATAAAAAAAGTGAGAGGGAGAAAGCTATATGTTGGAGATTACCATTTCTCCAAGAGAGGCACAAAATACCAATTCTTTTAAAAGAAAGTATAAACTAAAATTAAAGTATATAAAGTGGTCTATGGGGGAAAACACAGAAGAAATGTTGGGGCCAAAGACTTCTAAATGTACTTTACATGGTAGATTTGACTTTGGAAATATTTTATATTTTTCATCACTGAAAAACAATAAAAAAAGGAAAAAAATTCTAAAATTCAAAAGCAAAATGGAAGATATGAATCAAACAATGAATTTACTTATTATATAGCCAAGCAGAGGAACTATTTTGAGTAACTTTAAAACAAAATAATTTGTATACCTAGTGGGAAGCTACTGAAGGACAAAATGAAACAAAACAAACAAAAAAACCCAGGTTGTTGTAGACAATGTTGCTGTTGTTATTCTTATATTCTTGTATTGTGGGATTTAAAAAATGACAAACAAATGAAGTGCTACATGGCTGCACTCCCAGAGACTCTGGAGCTGAGGCAGGAGGATCGCAAGTTTAAAGACAACTTCAGCAACTTAACAAGAGCCTGTCTCAAAATACAAAATAAAAATGGCCTGGGGATGCAGCTCAGTAGTAAAGCATCCCTGGGTTCCTTTTACCAAGAAAAGGAAAAAAGAAAAGAAAATGAGAAATTATGATGGTACTACTGAGGACCAAAATATTCAGGAAAAGGGAAAGGAAAAACAAGACCCATGGAGTTAAATAACAACTTTGAATCAGGCATCTTAGTTGTGAACTCATGATGTACTTAACCTTAAATAATAGGCAAATAAGTAAATATTCCTTAGCTCCGTTCACAGAAACAACGTTCAATCAGCAGCAGTGAGCATGCCTGGTGCCCAGTTGTGGCCTATAACTACCATTTCCCACTAAAAGGAACCACAGGTCCTTAGAAGAAGGGTTGATTTCAGATCCTGGAAGAAACCTTAAAGATAAGCCCAGAACATCCTGCTATACCAGAGAATAAGATCGCTACAAAGATTACTAGGGACCCAGGAAGCAACTCTGGCTCTCTATGGCTAGGGGTGGGTCAATCTGAATATAAACTGAAATTGATTAAAACAAAATAAGAATCAAATGTGTTCAACTCTAAGGATTCATAATGATACTAAAAGAAAGAGGATGGTAGAAAACCAAGTCAAATAAAGCTTACTAAAATAAAAAGTATCAAGCAGTTAACCTGGCTTTTCAGCATCAATTAAATCTCAAATCATCCTAATAATTTATATGGATAGCCCACTTGCATATAGATATTCCACATATAAGTGAAAAATAAATGACATCATTAGAATATTATCTTTAAACCTCTAAAAAAATGAATATTGACTATACAAAATAGTAATACTGACCAAACAAAATAATAAGAAATGAATATCTAATGGGATTGAAAAACAAAATAAGATAGACTTACAATTCTAGATTTAAAAAAAGAAAAAAAAAAAAAAAAAACTTGGGAATAACTAAATGGTGGTAAAGTGATTACCTGAGAGGAGGGCAAAGGATTTGATGAACTTTACACTTGAATAAGCTAATTACACATGTGTAATTTCTAAGGTAACCACTCAAAGAATACAATGAACATATATCTTTCACACTAGCAGAGGGAGAAAAAGAGAAAAATTTCTTAGTTAAGTCCTTAAAAAAGCAAGCAAGAGAATGACTATCAAGGACGTTCAAATTAATTAAAATAAAAACCATGATCCAAATATATATTGTTTATCAGAAATGCAGCTAAGCCATAAAGTCAGAGAAAGGGTTGAAAAAAGAGACTGGAAAAAGACATGTTATGTATAACTACAATGCCCTAATTAAAAAAAAAAAAAAAAAAAAAAAAAAACCCTACACAAGAAGGTGACACAGTCATATCAACGTCAAATAAAATGGACTTCGAAATGTACATATCACCTAGGAAAATGACTGCATAAAGGTAAATGGCTCAACCACCCAAAATGATTACTAATTCTCATTTTTCATTTTGAAACATCTCTTTCAATGAGAAAAAGGTAAACCACCAAATTAAAAAAATGGACAGATTTCAACAGCATTTCACAGAAGAAATTCAAATTACCAAAACACATAAAAAGTACTCAAATTTACTAGCAATCAGGGAAAATGCAAATTTAAAACATAATAAAAGACTAGTCACACATTGCTGAGATTGGAAATAATGAAAAATCTGACAAAACTAAGCTTTGGTGAGATCTAGAGCAATAGGAAGTCACATATTACTGGAGGAATAGAAATTAATATACTCTGAAAAATAGTTTGACATTATTTTTAGGTTAAAACAGACAAATCTGATGATCCTAATTATGTATCAGAGAATGTGTACTTATGTGTACCATGATACATGCATAAGAATGCTCATGGTAGTACAGTTCAAAATTGTCCAAAAGCACACAACAACCCAAATGTCCATCAAGAGTGAAATATCTATGTAAACTGTGCAAATTCTTAATTAGAATATTATACGGCTCTGAAAACAAACTGAACCTACACCCAAATGTGCAGATGAATCTAAATGGATTTTGTAAAAGACAAGAAATATCTATATATCACCTTATGTGTTTTTTAAATAAAATTTTAAAAGCTAAAACTTATAATGCTTAGGGATAATAATATAAACAGCAGAACTATAGAGAAAAGCAAAGGAAATAACAACTTATATCAGGCAGTAGGCAGTTGCAGTGCATTACCAAAGAGGATTTGACAACAGTCTGATTTTTGTTTAGGTGATGGCTACATTATCATTATTTATTTTACTTCTAAATTCTTTTGAATATATGTTGTATCATACTGTAAAAATGTCAGAAAATTATTAGAAAATATCTTGAATGCACAAAACAGTACAGAAAACAATATAATGTTCATCTGTGTGCCCTCCACCCAACATAAGAAAAATAACATGAACAAAACAGTTGAAGGCCCATTTTCTCACTCCTACCTTTCATAAGTAATCACTAGTTTGAATTTGGTTTGACTCTATTCAGGGTTACATTTCAACTCATACTAATCAAAGTGATCTAAAAAGTGCCAAGGATATCAATGATACACTTGTTTTTCTGGTGCAGCAAGTATACCCTCTTTCAAAGATGTGTATTAGGTAACCAGTTTTATTTGTGATCTTTGGATTTAAGCTAATTAGCCACAAGAGGAAAAAGAAATGCCAATCACAACTATAGCATAAAACAATGCTTACCTACATGTGTTTGTGCAGCAAAATGTAGTACTATATCTATTTTCTCTGTTTCAAAAAGCAGCTTCACAAAGTGAGAATCACAAATGTCACCCTATATGAGAAAGCAAACATGAAAACGCTAGGTTTCTTTGAGCACTGTCATCACCAAAACCATTTCCTGCTACAACACGCCCCATCTCCCACTTCCCAGTTTGATAGAGAATATCGAACATTCAACCACATGATCAGACGAGTAGAATAACGATGTATTTCTCCAGCATCATAGAATGTAATATATTCAATTCAAAACATTTTTGCAAATAAGTATAAAACAATATTTATTTGAGCACCAACTACTTCTACAGTTTTTTCATTACACTCTTGCCAACCTAAGATTACCATATGAAGGAAAAGAGCATTAAAAACTTTGAAAGAACCATTACTGAAATATATTTAAAGTAAGGGTAACAGCTGATATGAACATTGGAAAACAATTTTACCACAATTAAGTAAAATTATGGCTTAATTCTTCTAAAAATACATATTCTCAACAAACCTTTAGTAATGGAAAAAAAAAACACTTTTACATAGAACAGAATTATGAACTGATTGCTCAGTATATTCATTAAGTTTTGTGGTTAAAAGAGAGTTTTTAAAATCACTTTGTAAGAAAAGAACATAAAATCGCACATAGTTTCATTTGAAAGTAACATTTCCCCTTGCAAATAAGTGGACTGGCTCTGGTTTATACTTGGGACTTGTTTAAGAGTGGTGAGTTAAGAACCAGCCTTCCAGAGACGATGTGCCTTTGTGGGGAGAGACTATCCCATGTGCTTCATGGTGTGGCTAGCCCTTCATGGGGACACCATACTTCACAGCAACCACTTTGAATCCCAGGTAGGCCCCATTAAACAGGCTAGTGAGGACCTAAAATTCAAAACCATATAAATTCATCCAGCTACTTGTAGATTTGCCAAAGTACCAAAACTCACATGCAACTTTTTATGTGGAATTCTAAACATAGAATTCTTTAGAGCAAGCGGTACTTCTGGAATTTAACTATCTGATCTTTTAAAAGGCCTTTAGTAGGTGTGCCTGCCAAGTCCCAGACACACGAGTTTGTAAGTAGGAAGCTATTATAATTTCTGTATGACTAAAGAGACACAGTACAATAATTATAAGAAGACTTCCATACCTGTATGAATTTGTAGTTTTGTTTGTTAGAAATGGTTTCAAGATTCTTTAAGCTTGCACAGTAATCCAGCTTAAAAACAGAGAGGATGGCCAGGGGCAACACAAAAAGTGATAATTAGCTTTTCCTATAAAATACCAATTTATTTTTAAAACTACAGATGTTAATGACTGTAAAACAAGAACATGTTCTCTTCAAGTGTGTTTGGTCTGTACTTTTACACATAAGCTTCTGGCATATGTGGATTGATTGTGGTGCTACAGAACCAAACTTTATGCATGCTAGGCAAGCACTCTACAGCTAAGCTATATCCCCATCCCAGCTTCTGACATGTTAAACAAACAAACAACAACAAAAAAAGTAATTTTGATACCTTTTCAAAATACCAGACTCCAAAACAAGTCTTTTTATAAATGTGTACTTTAAAATATGTTCCTGCCCAAATTTGCCTGTGGCCACTGGTGTTTAAAAATGTTTACTATTCCTGACAGAAAAGTAACTAGTGATTAAAAATAATGATGCCTGTTTTATACATATTACAATTCATTATACCTAGTCCTGAGTTAACTGTTGCTAAATCAGTATACAGATAAGAGAAAAAAAAAAAAATTCCTGTTCACTAGTAAGGCAGGCAAAAATTCCTAAGAGTTAAAGGTTATTCTTTGCCTGTACATCTTTACTATTAAGTTTTAGGAAATTAAGGTAACCATCTTCTGTCCAGACTCAAAAAGTTCATGATTTCCAACCATGGCTTTCAGATTCTTTAGGGAAACTCTAATTATTACTGCAGAATTCTCAACAAAACCAAATTAATTTAACTGAATTTTATTTTAAAAAATAAACATATAATTTTCCAGGTGATGACAATTATAAAACCAAATAGTTAAATAAATAATGGACTTAATTAAACAAAAGCATGTAAACACCAAGAAAAAAACTGCTAGTCACATTTTACTAAATACTGAATTTAGAAAAGGTGAAGAATTTTTTTCTGGTAAAAATACTGCACTTAAGGGCTGAGAATGTGGCTCAGTGGTAGAACACTTGTCTAGCATGTGCAGGGTCCTTGGGTTTGATCCTCGGTACTGCAAAAACAAAAAACAAACAACAACAACAAAAAACTACACTTAAAACTTTGACTTTATGGCTTAGCATAATAAGTGAAAGTTTCCAGAGATCCTACATAGGATTAATATAGCATGAGCACATAATCATACAGACCCCCAAGTGACTAAAAAGACTACATAAAAAAAGGAACAGGATTCTGGTACTTTAAAAAAATGTAATTAAATTGAAATGTAATTTCAGTGCATGAAGCTCATTTTATGAAACTCACCTTGTCCAGATTTATGATCATATAATTTGGATAATTTTCTACTAAAGAGACAATCACATGTGATGCACTATAAGAAAAAAAAGAACATCTTGTGAGTGGAAAATTTTAACCCCTTATACCTAAAATATTTTCTTATGCTGTTTAGTAGTATGAAAATAATCAAAGATAACTTTGTTTTCAAGAAAACAGAAATAACACAACACCAAATATACACACGTGCACACTTTTCACCAACATCTATAAACTAACTTATTCTCCCCTTATACTATGTAGAATAGAGAATTTAGTGTTTCTGGATATAAAGGAAAAAACCAGTTCAACAAATTCTACTGTCCATGCGTTGTTTTGAGGGTGAAAGTAACGCTGGATGAAAGACACAATGGTGCTACTCAGAGCGACTACACTGAAACTATAATGTGCCTGTTCGGGAACTGCAGATGTAATGACATAAAAATTAAATCAGCGTGAGCAGTCATTTGTCAAGTTTACAGCAACTTCTGCAATTGTTGTCTCTTGAAACAAGAGACAGAATCCTCAAGGGGGCCCCTGACCAAATCTAGGTTTCCCAGGCTAATAATAGTTGAAACCAACCCTGTTGGCCCCTGGGCTTCAGAGGGCCCTGCAGTAGAACTTGAGGCATATTCGACTTTTAATACTTAAGACGTTGGGCCCCCTGGAGCAAGGGCAAGCGTTGACCAGGCCATGAAGTCAGAATGTGCACCAGGAAGCCATTCACAGCATTTTCCAGGTCACACCATCCTGGGCCAGCACTCACACAAGTGCCGTCCTTTATGTTCATACTCTTCTCATAGGTGAAACTTGCCTGCCTACTACTCTCCACCAAGTTACCATCGGATTAGAAGGGATGATTAATGTGCTAATGGGCAATAAACAAGAACCAATCCCCACAATTCCTCTTCTTCCACTAGACACTGAGTTCCTTGAGGGTAGGAGAGTTTCCTGTTCATTACTCTTGCATTCATCCATTCAACTATCACTGAAGACCTTCATAAAATGGGGCCAGGTATTCTTCCAGGTGCTTAGTGATCTGCAGGCTCTGCCCTCATGGAGTTTACATTCTAGAATGGGATGCAGACAATAAGCAAGGACATACAAATATGCAATATAATATCGGGCAGGGATAAGTATATTAGTTGGGAAAGGAGTTATTTTAGATAGGTGGTCAGGCAAGAACTTTTTTGAGGAGGTGATATTCAAGGAAAAACCCTAATTGAGTGGTGCAGGCACGGAAGTAAAGAAGCAAGTGCAAAATGCTTCAAGACAGAAGGGGGCACCAGCCTGGTGTGCTCCAAGAACCATAAGAGGGTAAGCGTGCCAGAAATAGAAAAGCAACAGATCAGGTTGGAAAAGTAGGGGTTGGGCAAACGAGTCTTGTAGGAGTTTGAATTTTAAACTGCTGGAGTGAAATTCTATGCACTAACATGACCTGATTTAGTCAAACTACCGACCTCTGTGCGAGGAACAGACTGTAAGAGAGTAAGAGCAGAAGCAGTATGACCAATCAGGAGACTACAACAGCAGTCTAGGCAAAAGGCGGGGAGGGTACTGAGGACTAGGGTGGAAGGCGGAGAGTGAGAGGTGGTCACATCGAGGACATACTTTGGAATTACAGAGAAAGGACTTGATCAAAGGTAGGTATCAGAAAAAGGCAACAATCATCTAAGTGCAGTTCAGCAGCAACCAAGGATGTTTAGAAGTCTGAAGAATAAATAAATTCTATCATAATCCCCAAATCGTTTTGGGGGTGCTTACACGTAAAGGCCTGTGCATCGTGGTGGTGCAGGGTGGGGTCAGGCTGGGGGTGGGCGTGGGAAGCAGTGGGCGACCGCTTAACTAACTTGTGCACACGGCAGGGAGTGACAGGTAGGAGCGGAGAAAGTACCACAGTACTCTTGCTTTGGGAAGGAGGCGTTTTAAAGAAGTCTTCAAAGGAACACGTCTTCGCAGGCCAGGGAGAGAGGAAAGGTTGGATGGTCCCGGAGGTGCATTAGGACCCTTCCCACTTGAGACCCCCCACCGAGGTGGACCCACAATGCCAAGGGCAAGCGGAGTCGCAGGAAAAGGTTGGGGCTTCCGGGGAGAAACTGGCGGCGCTGTTACCTACATGAAACCAGCACCCCCGGTCACCAGGACCCGCTTCGCAAAGCTGCCGGGCGCACCCAGGGGTTCCGCCCGGCCCTCCGCCGACATCGCCCAGCTCAGCAGTGCCTCGCACCGTAAAGCGCCAGGTCTGAAGGCCAGAGGAAAGTATCACCGCGACTTTTTGCGACACACTTCGCTCCCCTGACACGTTACGGGGAAGTCGGCGCAGCTTCCGGAGGGAGGCGCGGCTGCGCGGCACCAGCGCGCAGGCGCGGGTCCACTCCGCCAAAGCCCGACCTGCTGCGAATAATTGAGGGAGCTGGGACCGGGGGTCTGTCTGGAACGCCTTCTAGGCAGGCGTCACCAGCCTGGGTTAGGCTTTACTTAAAACACCGAAGTTCGGGGCTTTGAACGAATGCCTTCTGTTCCGTCTTCACTTCTCCCATCTCCAGAGACTACGCAGCAGTTAAGCCGAGAACTCTGTAGAGTTCTTATTGCAGTGTGGAAATTGGAGGTTGCAATTCCAAATTCACTTTTTTGTCGTTATCATTGATATTACAGATAGAAGGCTACTTGCCGTCATGATAAAGATGTTCCCTAGGCCTTACTCTTAGGTATTATCCTAATCTCCCCCTTGCTCACTCCTCTCCAGCCTCCGGGTCCTTGCTCTTGAGTTGGCCTGGCAGTTTACTTAACCTGACCTGGATGCACTTTCCTCCCATCCGTGCCTAGTTTTTGCTGCTTTAGTTCTTAACTCGAATGTCATCCTATTAGAGTCTTTCCCTGGCCACCCCAATTAAAATAGCACTCTCTACTCTAGCCTTACAGAACCACCTTGCCCATTCTTTTATTTTATAGCACTCAACACATACTTTGATGAATTATTCGTTGCTACCTCTCCATGAGGGTAGGGCCTTTTTGTTTACTGCGACAATTCCAAATCTCTAGGACCAGGCCTGACATAGAATAAACAATTAGTAAATACTGTCAAACAAAATATCTTTTTTTTTTCACATAGTATTTTAGCAAAGGCAAATAGAAAAAAATACCCACCATCTATGGAAGTATTATTTGCTACAAACTTTTTTTTTGATGGCAAAGAGATAATATAAATGAAAATCTAAAATGTACATAGTTTGTTCCCCCCAAATTTCATGATGTATAATACAGATAATTGTTCATTGCTATATTGTTTAATGAACAATCTGTGCGTAAGATTACCTAACTTTTTAAATACAATTAGGCTGATTTTAAAAAGAATGTACTACAATGGAATACAGACCAAAATATATTGAAGTGAATACTTACATTCTTTTTCTGACCAAAATCCGTTGCCCTTCATGATTTCCACAAGTTAATCCACCCACAAAAGATGGGGATCTTAGACCAATTGAAGCCTGTCCTTGGGATGTCAAATCGGACTAAAGTTCAAGAACAGTTTGGTAGTTCATGAATTCTGAGGGCCTACAAATTTTGGACTCATTAGTGGTCATATTCTTTCAAATGAACTGAGGTACCAAAAAGCCTGTCTTCAGTGGGAGAGAAAAAACAGTTGATCAAGAAGGGAAGAAAGTCAAGAGACAAGAGAAGTCCCCCAGCATTCAATGCCCAGGTTTGGCTTCTCCTTTGGTGCCAGTTTTATCCCTGTCCTTGACTTAAAAAGTAACAGCATTAAAAGGCACATTGGACAAATTAAATTTAGCAGAATGTATGTGAACAGAGAATGACTCATGAGTTGGGCAGCACTCAGAAGAAGGAAAGGTTCAGCAACATGGGCAGGAAGTGTTTATAGAAGGAGAAGGAAGTGACATTCAGAAAAGGCTTAATTGTTTACATTTCCAATTTTGCCTTATCAGGACTTGGTATGACAATGCATTTGCCAGATGTGACCATAGCCTCTGATCAGTTGGCAGCCTGTGATTGGCTGAATCTCTCCTGCTATAATTGGCTGAGACTCAGCTACTTGTTAGAATATATTTCTGCTTAAATTGCTGTTTGTTTATATACTAAATTAAGTTGCAGTTCTCTATGTATTAAAGTATTGAAGGTAACTTCAAGTCTAATTTAATTTAATTCAACACCATACTATTTGTAATGACTGGTCTGAAAGAATCCACCCCAAACTACTAACAAGGGTAAACTTTGAGTATTGGATATGGGTGGGAAAAGGAGGAAATAGAAACTTTAATTTTTAATTTTGCTGTAGATTTTTCTAAGCTGTATGAATATCTTTTATAATAAAGAGCTAGTGCAATTTTTAAAATACCCAAATATTAATACCTCAAGTTTGTTCTTGGTCAGCCAGAGATACTGAAAATGCTGGGTATACTATAGTAGATGTTGCCCTGGTTTCTTTTTCTAAATTGTGAGGTGTGTTGTGAGAACTTGCTTATATGTTTTTAAAATTTGTTGTGGAATGAGAATAATTTATGTACACTTATTCCATGAAATAATTTTGAGTTCCTACTTTCATTAAGACAGGAATAGTCTCTGACCCACTGGACCTAAAAACATAGTGAGGGATTCAGAAAAATCAAAAGCCATATACAATACAGTGTAGTAAGTGCCCTGATAAGGAAGTAAGGATTTCAGGTCCAGGGGCATCTAACACAGACTTAGGAGTTTGAGAAAGGCTTCCTAAAGTGTAGGGGTACGGGAGATATAGTAGGGACAAGAAGGTGACATAGGGTTGAGTGGTAGGGTAAGCAGAAGTATTCCAGCCAGAGGGATTTGCAAATGACAAAGACCTACAGGGGGGAACTTGGGGTGTTTATGGACTGGCAGTGATAAGGATGGAGAGTAGTAGAGAGATGGAAATTTGAAAGACTACAGAGCCATATCCTAGAGTCTGGGCTGTGTACTAAAGAGACTTTGAAGGAAAGTGATGCAATCATATTGTTTCCTAAAGTTTTCTGTGTTTCTCAGATAGAGGTGGACCGTAGGAAGGACCGCCTGGAGGAAGGTCCCCTGCCCATAGGCTGCTGCTTCCTACTATCACCAGAAGAAATTTGCAATTGAATTGATGGGATGCCAAGAAGTGATGAGAGTAGTCGCTCCATTTCTCAGCCGTCTGGCTTGCTGGGTGATGATATAATTCAAGACAGGGAACCTAGGAATGAAAAATCAGTTGGGTGCCAGAACTCATGTCTTATATTTTGGACATGTAAGTGTCTTTAAAACATTAAAGCGGATATGTTCAGTAAGATATATTGGCATGGAGGAGAAAAAGAAAATGGTAGGGAATCTCCCTTTCTTGACCGGATTGGCCCTCTCGGGTTTTTCAGCGATTTCCTAATCCTACAAACCGCTCCAAGGTGCCACCGACCTGTGCCAGCGCGCACGCATGCGCATTGACACCACGCGCTGGGCCAACGAGGGCGAAAGCTTTCCGTAACCCGAAGCAACATCCTCCTAAATTCTCCATAAAAAAAGGCGGGAACTAGCCAAAGCCTGGGGAGTGATGGGACGCATGGATCTGCACGCCCTGCCCACTTCTGCCTCTGATTGGTGAATATGCTGGGCTCGTGGCGGAAAGCTCGCCTCATTGGCTGTTGGTCTCCCGAGGGGTGGGCCCGCTGCACTGGCCCCACCCATCCTCCCGCTGCCGACGTGGGGCTGACGGCCGCAGGCGGTTAGGGCCCCGGGTGCGGGTGCCGATCGGGAGGCGGGGATGGGGGGGTTGCGGCTGCTGGCAGTGGCCCTGACGTGCTGCTGGTGGCCGCCGGGCAGCCAGGGTAAGACCCTACGGGGCAGCTTCAGCAGCGCCGCGGCCAGAGACGCTCAGGGCCAGAGCATCGGCCACTTCGAGTTCCACGGTAGGTCCCGGGGGCGGGGAGAGGGATGGAGGCGCGCGGGCCGCCCCTCCAGCAGGGCCCGCGGGGCCTCTTCTCCCCGCCTCCGGGGTAGGCCCAGGGCGGGCGGCGCCCAGCCCCTCCCCGCCACGTCGGGCCAACCCGGCCACTTCGCCCGCCTTACCTGCACTTCGGCGTCGCCGCAGCCCTGCCCCCTCCGCAACCTTCCGGGATCGTGGGATGCGTTGGCAGCCCACAG
Organism: Sciurus carolinensis; assembly: GCF_902686445.1. Taxonomy (NCBI): domain Eukaryota; kingdom Metazoa; phylum Chordata; class Mammalia; order Rodentia; family Sciuridae; genus Sciurus; species Sciurus carolinensis. The sequence goes on along the minus strand of NC_062217.1, from coordinate 15,757,433 downwards.
TTGCTGCGTCCCAAGCCCGACTGCAGCCTCTGGCGAGTAGAGGTTGTGTTCTGCACCTGAAAGCCGGGGTCCACTGCCCCAGCCCGCCCCGAGCAAACGATACGCAGATGACTGGTCGGCTGCATCTTTTTGAGATCCTTCCCCCGAACAAGCATCGTTTGTCCATTCCCGACTCGCCTGATTACATTCATTGGGTCACTATTTAAGGGTGAATGTAAGCCCAGGAACTTGGATTTCTTTTTTCTTTTCTTTTTTTTTTTTTTCTTTCTTCTTTTTTAAGACCAGTGTGGTAAAACCTCTCGGAGCAGAGCGATTGTGATCTAGTTGACATTACTGCCAGAACAGTTTGGTTATTTGGGTGATTTACTATGGATCCTAGGGCCTAGAAAAAAATTGATGGAAATTGCATAGTGTGTAGGGTCCTGGAAATTTCACCGTTGATATTCTCTTTGACCCATCTGAAATCAGAGTTGCTTTTGATTGGTACAGTCTGGTATCCCGCAAAAATCAGCGATCATTCCTTCAATGAATCAATTTGCAATTCACTTTAATTTTTGTTTCGTTTACTTTTACCATCAAAATAGCAGCGCTTTTCTTGATACTCTTAATTTGGCTAGTACTGTTATTTCAAATAATTTGTTCTTGGGGAACTTAGGATCTTTAGTTTAAATAACCTTTAGTTGCATTAAAAGAGAACTATGGGGATCAGAATATTGGCCAAAAAAGGATTCTTAGGAAGAAGATAATAGAAATGAAAAGCACTTTTGGTGTGGAAAAGGAATATAAAGTCCTGAGAAACTAAAGAATCGGTGGCATAAAGGCAGGGGAACACAAATGGTGTGAATCTACATCGTGTACAACCACAGAAATGAAAAGTTATACCCCATTTTGTACAGTGAATCAAAATGCAGTCTGTAAAAATAAAGATAAATAAAAATTTTTTTTAAAAAAAAGCAGGGGAACCTGGTTTTTTAAAAATCTGATTTTTAATATAGCTGACAAAAGAAAAAATCCAATATGAATAGATACCTTCGGTGAATAAAGAAGAAACCCTTTAAACAGTTTTATTTTTATTTTGTCAGATTTTCAGTTTCTTAACTCACTGTAACAATACTTTGTTGACAGTGATAGTAATATCACTGTAATAAATGGCACAATCTGGACAGTACTGAAAAATCTAGACTGTGTGGATGCTGTACCAGCAGACTTAGAAGACAACCTAATAGTTTTTAATAAGTTTATGATAATTACCTGGTACACATGGAGGAGAAACATGCTAAATCTAGATTTCTCAAGACAGATTGGAGATAGTGTTCCAAATACATTTTCTGTTTCTCTCATTATACATATATAATATATAATTATATTCTCATATATTTAGTTATTACCAATTTTTTGTGAATTACACTTCAGTAAAATAATACTAAAAATATACTGAAATAATAACCTATAACTCAGATTGCAATCTAAGGTGTTAACAGGGTTTTAGAGTCACTTTTATGACTTGACAATTTATATGTAACCAATTTATTCAAGAGACTTAAGACATTTATTGTGTATACTATACACAAATTTATTATCAAAATATAATAATCAAGATACTATATTATCAAAATGATAAATCTAGTAACAAAAGTTAAAAAAAAAAAAAAGAATGCAAGATTTTAAAGTGAAAAGCAGTCTCCTGCTTTACCTCTCCTCACCCAGTGTCCCCCTACTTTTTGCCATTTCTGTTCTGGGTCTTAACTGTTCTATGTTAATTACTTAACCTATGTTGTTCTGAAAGTTTTTTTGTAAAAATCTCATGCAAAATTTTGTCTTAGGTGTAAAATATGTACCTCAAACTACATTTCTTTAAACTTCCTTGCTATTTCCTATGCTTATTTTTTACATTAAAAATAAATTGAAATATTAAACCCATGTTAAAACAAAAGAAACTTTGGCAGGAAATTTCTATAGATTATGAACAGTGTAAAAGGTGTGTAGTGATTGTAAAGTGAGGCAGAAATTATATTACAGTGAATGTCCAAATACCCCAGATATTATTGTTTACTTAGTGAAATGTTATCATTCATCAGATGAATTATAAGCACACTTCACACTTTAATCTCTTGCATCTGAATGGAATGTTCATTCTATTGTGATCTACCTTGTTAAGAGTTAAGAATTGTTTTTGAAATACATGTGTTTTTAAATATTAAAAATTGTGTTTAAGTAATAGGTATTGAATTGTCCTACCATCTCAGTTCTATATAAGACCAAACGAGTTGATCATTTTTGTTTTAATGTTAAGGTGATCATGCTCTTCTGTGTGTCAGAATCAACAACATAGCAGTAGCTATTGGAAAAGAAGCTAAACTCTACCTGTTCCAAGCCCAGGAATGGCTAAAACTGCAGGAAAGCAGTCATGGTTATAGTTGTAGTGAAAAATTATCCAGAGCTCAGTTGACAAGTGAGTATTTCCTTTTTTCTTTGACCATTAGATATGGTTTTTTCCTTTGTATGTTGAAGTATATCATGGTACATATGTACATACCAATATATTTCATGTTTGCCTATATCACAATGTGATAACACTTTGGTACATTTTAAGCTGAATTTTAAGGAAAATAACGTTTTCTTGTTTAAAATGTATACCTCCTCTTTCTGCCTTTATCATTCAAATTTTTTAAAAATCCAGATAATTTATAAAGGATTCCTTTCCTTCATTCAAACTCTTTACTTTGGCATAATTTATGGTAATGAGACAAATGTATTTTTACCCAGCGTCAGCATGGAAGCAATGATAGCATTTTTTGAATGCATATTATCTGTCAGCACACTGACATGTATGTTAGTTATTAATAAAACTTATTAGCCCAACTGATGCTGTTTTATGTCATTGACTTAGTCATATGGTGACAAAATACTTAACTTTGGGATATATTAGCACCACATCATTGTAAACCTCTGGGTTTGCCTCCGGATAGGCTTAATTTTCCTCTCATCCATTTTCATCAACATTGTCTCATGTATTATGATAGCCATCCAGACCAAGTGCATAGCTTTTATAATTTAGAAACGAAGCACATGTGCCATTCTACCCATTTTACCCCTTGGGAGTTAACTGACTGTAGAAAACATGAGAAATTTGAAGCATCCATGAGAAAAAGTAGGAATTGCCTTTTTCCCTCTTTATCCCCCTATCATTCTGTGATTCATCTGGAATGTGGTGGCTCTTCTTTTTACCTAGGCAAGTAAAACATTCCCCTTTCTAAACATCCATTCCTAGTAGCTATCTGGTTCCCTCATAAGGCAGCCAATCAGGACAGGGATAAAAGTACAGGGCCCCAGTCTTTGCCATCCATTGCAGCAATGCCATAGTCCTTTGCCTGTGCTGTTGAAATTGCCTCCCACCTGGCCAGTCCATAGCCATATTGGATCCACTTCTGTAACCAGAGTGATCTTTCTAAACACCAGATTTGAACCTGATACCTTCAGTTCCTTACCACTTTTTGTTTTTGGCACCTCAAAGACTTTTTCCTTTCTCTAGTAAAAAATTATTATCTTCCAGGAAGAGGACAAGGAGCCAAATTGAGCATATATGATCCTTAAAATTGAGGAGTATATTATCTTGGAGTTTTGTTGAATTGTGTTATTAACCATTTGCATTCCCTTATGCTAATAGCTTATTTATTACCCTGTCCATTTTGTATTATTTTGCTTTTTATTATCACTTTGGAGGAATTCTTCATGTATTTTGGACACTAATCTGAATAGATTTTTTCCTAGTCTCTAATTGTTTGTCTGCCTATAATTTTAAATTGGTTAATTTCAAATATGGTTAAATTTAGCATTCTGTATTAAACATTCTGGTTTATGCTTTTTAGATCTGTTTAAAATTTTTTTTCCTTATAAACTAAGCTATTAAAGGTTTTTTCGTACAGTTTTTTAACCGCCTAAGAGCAAAACAAACTTTATTAAGCAGTTTAAATCTCTGAGCTATAAGAACATCAATTTATTTTCTTGTTATCGTGTGGTTAGTATTATACCATATACTACATACTCTTAAAAATATCATTTTCATATTCCATCATTCTCTGACCTTCTGTACACAGGGAGAAAGTATGGGGCAATAAGAAATCCACTGCACTGGGAATCACTGCTGGTGACTTATAACAAGGACTTGTTTTGAGCCTCACTTTACTTACCTGTTCCACAAACAAATTGGACTGTTTGTAGGCTCTTGACCATCCTAAAATGCTGCAATTCTAAAGGTTACTCTGGGATAGAGTTATATGTAGGACTATAACCTATTGAAGTCTTTTGCTGTTGTATCTTATTTTCTTTTTCCCTATTCTGTAGAGTGCAAAAGTATTCTTTCCAATTATGGAACAGAAGATATCAGGAAACAGGAATTTTAGAACTTTAAAAATTGTTTTGTTAATATTAGGGCCTGAAATAAATTAAGTACTTAATATAGATAGATAATAGATACATAGATATAGATATATTTCATCAGTTCTTTTCCCAATAACAAAATCCAACTCTTGAGAAAATATGTCTTGAACTTTTATATGTTAGTTCTCATATTTGTAGTATATTATTATTTAGGTGCTTAAGTACATTGAAACAAAATGTATATTCTTAAATTTATGACCCTGTAGTAATACCACATACTTAAAAATAATTATTTGTAGGAATTGAATTTCCTGGCTATTAAGATGACTTTTAGGAATTAGTAGCCTTTCACCTGTTTGGTAATGAACTCATTAATGATGCCCAACTCCTATGCACTGTGAAGAGATTAGTAGATTTGAACAATCTCATGTTACTGAATGTTTCTTGATTCTTTCAGATTAACTTTCAGAAGTTAATTTTCAGTCTTCCTTTGTCCTCAAATATCATATTTCTTTCTTTTTTTTCTTATGTGTGTATGTGAACGTGGTGGTAGGGATCAAATTCAGGGCCTTGTACTTGCAAGGCAAGTGCCCTACACTGAGTTGTGCCTCCAGGCCAGATTTTTTTTTTTAAATGATAAAAACTATTTTGATGGTTTTAAAAACAAGCAAACAAAGCACTTAAAAGCACTGAAAAAGGTGAGTTTTTGTTTCTATCTAAAAGAAATCTCATGAAATTCAGGATAATTTGCTATTAGATTACAGGAGCTAAATATATGTAAAACATTTTGATATTGTTTTTTACATCTTATATATATAATTCTTTTTGTATATTTGGTGTATTAAAATTCTTTAAATGTATTAACATTTTATTCTGTGTATTTTGGTTAATAATATTCATTTCCTTTTTAATATGATTGGGAAATTAGCCATTCAACACCATTCTCCGCATTTCAGTTTTTGTTAATATTTGAGGTACTAATTACACCAACCTAAAATGTGCGTGCTGTGCTATAGTCTTTTGTCTCACAAACAATGGACATACAATTTTGTCAAGAGGCTCACTTCCCAGGCTTACTGAAAAAGACAAAAACTAAAGGCCAGTATCACTTTATGAAGCATATTTTTGTCTCCACATAATTTAAAATGAAACATCAAAAAGTATATTGATGAAAATATAATAATGAATTTTTGTATTGTCTTATCTAAGAGAAACAGTGCAAGTGATAGAACAGCAACACAGCAGAACCTTTATAATGAGGTCCAGATTATGTAATTGCATCCCTCACATTTAAACAGTCTCATTTCTGAACTATCGATTGACTGTATTTTTATTAAAGGTCTTCAAAAATTTAACAGAAAATAGAGTCTTAGCTACATTTTTCTAGTAACTGTATAGTAAAAAAAAAAAAAAAAAAGTAATATAAAGTCTGCTAATTTATATTAACCAAAAAAGCAATGTTATGTTGTTGTGAGTCAGATCCTCTTATTCATTTTAACTAATAATGAGTATAAAGTCCAGGTCCTCAAAATTTGCATCTTGACTAGGTACATCGGTATTTCACTCATAAAAACACCCTATATGTAACATTTCCTCAATTTTCTATTAGGAAAAATTTCCAAGGTACAGAACAGTTCAAAGTAAAGTATGACCAGAAATGTGATCTGTGCTTTAAGAATACTCTACTTTGTATAAAACCACATATCTTAATATAGAATTTTTTATGTGTCTCCTTTGTCCTCAGAAGAACTCTGAGCTAGATAGGGCAGGTATCTTTATTATACTGTTGAAAAAGAAAATTTATAAAAATATAATTTATTTGCTGAATCACAAAGCCAAGACTTGCTCTGCGAACTCTACTGTTTGGCAAGGTATCTGGAGTTTGAGACACTACTTTCCCACAGCTTCACAGTAGCATTATTCAGTACCTCTTAGGGCAGATCATTGTTTTAGATCTGGAAGAGATCATAGATATTATTTTGTACCTCTCGAAAGAGGGTGCTGTTAGCATTTTAGGGAGGAACAGTTCTTTGTTGTGACTTTACCTGGCTTACATGAGATTTAGCACAGCTTCCCTCCAAGTTCTTCACAGGTATTGTGACAACAGAATTGTCGCTACACATTTTCAAAATGCCCTAGAGGAAAGCAGGATTACCCTAGTTTGAGAATCCTTATTAGTATACTTGTTTTAAAGAAAGAAGGAAAATCAATTTATTGAGCAACCACTGTGACAAATACCATGCTGGGTGACTCATATAACTTAGCCCTTGCATCAGCTCTTTGCTATAGGTATTATCTTCATCTTACAAATGAAGAAAGTGAGTGTTAAATTGTATATGTAACTTGCTCAAGGTCATCTGAAGCCAGAATTCAAATACAGATCTGTTTAATGCCAATTTTTATGAGTTTTCCCTGGTATGTCATATTACCTTGTATGGACCTGAACCAGTGTAACTTTCATCTCATCTTCTGTAATTTCTGTTTTTTACTTTAAGTGGCTTTGGGGTTTTGTTTGTTTGTTTGTTTTGGTTTGGTTTGGATTTTTTGGTTGTTGTCGTTATTGTTGTTTTGTTTGGTTTGGTGTTTGCTGGGAATCAAACCTAGGGCCTAAGAAGCACTTTGTCTTGGAGCTCCAGCCCAGTACTACTATTAAGAATGACCAGTCAGAAAAATATGCCCAGTACTACTATTAAGAATGACCAGTCAGAAAAATATTTTGGAAAAATTTTTTGAAAAACTACTTGTCAGGCATAATTTTTAAGATATAAGGATTTTCTAAGTTGAATGCTCCATTTAAAATTTATCTGAAGTAACTTAAAAATGTCAAATGTCATAGTGATTGTTGCACAGCATTGTGAATGTGCCTAGTGTCATAGACTGTTCTCTTAAAAGTGGTTAAAATGATAAATGGTGTGGTGTATCTTTTTTTTTAACCACAGTAAGTTCAGTTTCAGTGAAATCATTCTCATTTGTGATATTTCATGTATTTTAATAGTGATTTCTTTGTATAAAATGCATCATTTTAATCTGCTTTAAAATTTACACACCTTATTCCAGTATTACACCTGGGCTTGTGTTTCTGAGGTGAAAAAAAAAAAAAAAAAAAAAGGATTCTAACCCCTAGATTGATTATATGACTGGAAAAGTGAGCACATTTAAGAGTTTTGCTTTGAAAGGTACTATTTTCTTTCTCTTTAAAGTGACAATGAACCAGACTGAACATAATCTGACAGTGTCCCAGATTCCATCTCCACAAACATGGCACGTCTTTTATGCAGACAAGTATACATGCCGAGATGACAAGGAGAATTCTCAGGTGGAAGACATCCCCTTTGAAATGGTGTTACTAAACCCAGATGCTGAAGGAAATCCATTTGACCATTTTAGTGCTAGAGAATCTGGTAAGAAAACCTATTTAAATATATCCTAAATACAAAAAAGAACATATGCAAAATACCTTCATGTTGTGTTTTTAGAATATTAAAAATTTAAAGCAATCTGTGTGTTCAACATTAGGGAAATGGCTGAATGAATTTTCTGATAACATTTTGATAGCTATAATATTAAGTTTAAAAGGCAGAACACTAAATTTTATATTGCATGACTTCAAGTGTATTTAAAAATGCAGAGAATAAAACAAAAATCACAAAAATAAAATTGCTTATTTTGAATGGTAGAGATGAGTAGGGTTTAGTCTGCTCTGTATGGTCTACATCTTTTTGTTTTGTTTTATGATATCCTAGCATTATTTTTATAAACAAAAATGTTAAGAAAGCACTCTAAATTGATATTTCAGAGGTTGAACTTAGAAACAATTACTCTGTAAGGCTATCCCTTCACTAGGTTTGAACAGATTTAGGGACTGCCTTTAGTGGTACGTAGGAATTGTAAAGTTTTCTGGAGTCAGATTTACTTCCATAAGACTCATTTCATCAAATTTTAGGTGACTCTGCCCTACTGAAATGAGATTCCTAGCCCTAACAGAAATTAAGGGCTTCTTGTGATTTCAATAAACATAATATGAAGTATAATAGACTTGTTGGTTAACATGTTGGAGTACAGATTTACATAGGCCATCTGTCAAAGAAAAGTGTTCAGGGTTTACCTCTTTGTGAGTTATTTGCCCACTTGAAAAAGTCAATCAACTTAGAGAAGAATTTAATTCCATTGCATCTCATTGACCATGAAGAGTATGGGTGGAGGGTGGGACAAAAATGAGGCCATGTTAGACTTAACCTATTGTTTAGTTCAAAGTGTAGGTTTGCCACAACTAGAAAAGCAAGTAAAAAAGCATGTGTAATAGACAGTAGGTCACAAATAAATGTATAAAGGATGAATATATATAGTTTTATAATATTGGTTTGAAAAATTTTGTAGAGAGATGGGGAATGCTAATGTTTTAAAGTAGTTTTAAAAGTTCTTTCTGTGAGGGAAATGAGTCAAAGCTACTCATGTCGTTTTTGAATGCAGATGAACTTAAAGGTTAGATTTCACTAATGATAACCTTAGACCAGTGTGGATCATTATTGAACACTAGTCTGACCATTTATTTTATCTTTATAAAAGATGTTGACATTTATTTTCCATATTTTGAAAAGGCATTGATGAAATCCAGATCTGATATCTTGGATGAATGACTGGACTAAATGACTTTTAAGATCCCTTTTAACAGGCACCTTGAAAAATGGAAGGGAGATCAATGGAGTAGAGAAGGGGGTTGAAAGGGAGCTGGGAGGGAAGGGAAAGGGAAGGAATAGAAGAATGATTTGACCAAATTATGCTGTGTGCATGTGTGAATGTACCATGGTGAATTCCACCTTTATGTATACCTATAAAGTACCAATGTATAAGAACAATAAATAGACGGTGAGGGGCGGGATAAGGCCAGTGGAGTAGAGGAGGGGATGGGAGGAAAGAGGTATAGAGACTGAAATGGAACAAATTATATTTCATGCATGCGTGATTATGTCAAAATGAACCCCACTATTATGTATAGCTATAATGCACTAATAAAAACATTTTTAAAAAATGGATTGTTGCCTGGAGTTGAGAGTAGGATCAAGAGTTACTGCAAACAGGTACCAGGAACTTTTTGGAAGCAATGGAAATGTTTTAAAACTAAATTGTAGGCTGGAAATATAGCTTAGTGATTGAACACTTGCCTAGCATATTCAAGGTCCTGAGTTCAATCCCCAGTACTGCCAAAAGATAAAACAAAACCAAAAAACTGAATTGTGGTTGTTGCGCAACTGTATAAATATACCAAAATTATCATATACTAACCTTGAGTGCATTTCATGATATACGTCAGTTTTGCCTCCTTAGTAAAGCTGTTCTAAAAAACCAAGGGAAAGAAAGATCACTTTAACTGTATGACTTCATTATTTCTTGTGACACCAATTTTTAGGGCCAGGCAGGGCTTACCAGTAAGTAACGCTCTGCTCTAATCATTTACATGCCAATCCTACTGCCTCTAGTGGAGTCCAGATGCGCTGTCCTTTCCCCGACTGCCTTCCAGGTAGACCTTTGGCTCGAGAGGTTGTCTTATTTATTGTGTGGCTCCCTGGGATTTGAGAATCATGATATGCTTTTTCTTGTTTCCTTTTCTAGGCCCCCATTTCTGGTCTCTTCCCTCATCCCAATTTCACATCTGAACTTAATGCATTCACATCTCTGCCCTGTGCTGTTCTCAGGTCACTAAATGCCACCCATACCTACCTGCCTGGTCCTGAACCTTGTGCATATCTTCTAGTGTTTTCCTTAACATCCTGAGTCGTGGCTAACCTTTTAGGATTTACATTGTGCTTTGCTTCTTAGTTCTGACTCATTCTAATTTAACTTTTCCTGATTTTTGTCACTGGTGTTGATTTGATTCTCACTCTGATATCTTAAAGTTCTTTCTTATTCTAAAATGGGGAAAGTTATATTGGTTATGTAGCTGACAATGTTTAAATAAGGAGAAAAATCTCACTGTAATGTGTATTTTCATTAAGCATGAGATTCTGTGCAGGATTGATTATTCAAAAATGCCAGAAGTACCCAAAAGTACTCAGCCTTAATTTTGACTACTTTAATTCCTAAAGATCATGTCATTGTATTGATTAAAATGCCTGCAGTTCTTTGTCATTCTACATTCAAGTCCAAAGTGTTGGTTCTAAACCTATCACTGTGTTTATAGCTAGAGAAGCTTTTTTTAAAAAATCCACATTTACAGCCGGATGGATTTGGTTTGGAGGGGATGCTAGGCATTGGTTCAGAGCTCTGCAGTTGATTCTGTTGTCAGGACCACTGACCTAAAAGTCTATACTCCACATTGTTTTGTTGGTGTTTTTTAAAGTAAAGGCTTAAGATGGATTCTTTTTATTCAGTACCCTCAGGTATTTGTTTCCAGGAAATAATCTCCAATTAGCTCATTTCAGAAACGTTTGCTAGCTTATCTCATTATCTGCTCCAAGTAAGGAGAATTGATTTGCTATGTTTTTTGTTTTTTTTTTTTTTAAACTAAGAATTGCTATTACTGAATGTCTGGGAGGTTTGAATTAGAATAACCTGCTTCTGATTGCTGCAATTAATGTTACATGTTAACATGGTTAAATTTTATAATCTGTTTTCTTTCAAATCTATTAGAGTATTTTACATCTAACAGACTTTGGTTAATCCTCTATTCCATAGGGTAGGTCTGATTTTACAAAATGAACTGAGGCAAATTTGATGCCACTGGACAGAGTACCAAATAGGATCTTAATGTTTTAAGGTAGAATAAAATGAAATCCTTTTGTAAAAAGATTAAAATCCTTGTTAATTGTATTTGTGCTCTTGTTAGAAACAAAAAGAAGCCCCGAGGAAGCCAAGAGCATTATTACCTAAAGCAGACTGGTTTTCATTGGAATATTACAGGCTCTCACATCTGCCATCTCACTGTATTTAATTTTAGCATATATGTTTATGCTTTTCTGTTTTCCCTTTTTCCCTCCATGTTCCAAATGATAATGGGTCGGATCTTAATGTTGCCAGTAATATGTTTTAATGTTTTTAGCTTAAAGTAATAGAAAACTCTAAGGCAAGTGGTATAATTATTTCAAACAAGAAGAGGTTCCAAGGCTTCTCCAGAGTGGATTATTTAGTGTCTGTCTATCCTATTATCCTCTGACTGTCAGCTTTTCTTTAGGCTGGCTCCCTAGAGTTCAGTGTTAGCTACAGCAGTTCTGGGCATCCCATCTAGGTATTGGCAATTTGGATATCTCTTTTTAAGAACAAGGGAATCTTTCCCAGAAGCTCCCATCACATTTCATTGGCCAGAATTAGGTCACATATCTTTGCTGTTTAGCATTATAAGAGAAATGTTAGTTATGATATCAGAAAGATGGTATGGGTAAACAGATCTGTCAGAGGGGTTAGGTTTACCTCCTGCTGGCAAGGGATTGGAATTTCTGATTGCTTTTGGGGCACATGAGGGAGGGTATACATTGGGACCACGACAGCAAGGATGGTGGACAGGCAGGCAGATCTGCTGCAGTGCTGCCCCATGGTTCAGGGTCTCTGCTTTTCTTACCTCCTCTGCTCTCCCCTCAGCTGGGACTGAAGTTATTGAAGCTATTCACTTAAGTTTTCTTCCTACTTAATTTTGCCAGTTCTTTCTTTAAGCTTGCCTTATAACCTACACATTTTCTTACAACCTGTGTCACCAGGCTTACGTTTTCATTTAAGAATGTGTTTCTTCCTTAGTGTATGTTGTTTTAAGTAAGACACTTAACACTTAGTATTCACCTATTTTAAAATTAGATTTTCATTTCAGTGTGAACGAATAGATTCTTTTGGTCTTGTGAAGCCTGGTGGCATAACAAAAGTAAAACTGGTTACTGAACAGGAAAAAAATCAGACTTTTGGGGGGGTTGATTTATTTTTAAAATACAGTGCTTTATAGATATACACTTTGATACATTTATGTATGTACATAGCATATTTCGGTCTGTTTCATTCCAGGGTTCCTCTCTTCCTACCCTCCTTCACCTCTGTCTTCTTCCTCCACTCCACTGATCTCCTTTCCTTTTTCGTGGGATCCTTCTGCCCCGCAGGTTTTTTCCTTATTTTGCTTGAGATTCTGTAAAGTACCAACTTAAAAAAACAATAAATAAATAGAGGGAACACCAATAGGTAGAGGAAGGGGAACAGCAGGAAGGAGGAAGAGAAAAGAGGAAGTAATGGGGACTAAAATAGAGCAAATTATATCCTATGCATGTATGATTATGTCAAAATGAACCCTTATGTAAAACTATAATGTACTACTTAAAAATATTAAAATTTTTAAAAACAGAGTAGACACACCCTTTTATCTTTAAAGTGTCTCATGAATGGGCTTAAGGAAAGAATCATTTATCTAAAATTTAGTGAACAAAGTATAGGGCAAATATTTTAGTTTGATTCCTTTACTATATTATTTCTGTGAAATAATTTGCTTTGTTGGCTATAATGTTGGCCCTTTCTGAGAGACACATTTAACATTGAATAATCCTAGGATATTTTTTTGCTGGTGATAGATGTCTTATTTTTAAAAGTACCTCCTCCCACATTATTCTGATTTCTTAGTCTGAGGGTTTTCTTTTCATAGTAAATTCATAACCTACGGGAGCCTGAAACTTTATCCTGTAATGGATGTTCTATAAACTATTATAAATAAAATCTTAAATAGAATGCTTTAATTCTTTAATACAAAGAAGGAAAGATAAAAACTAAGATCCAAGACACAGGATAGCAAAAGGAATTTTACTGACCCACAGCTGTTACAATATGGTTAGCATTTGTATTTTGTATTGTTCCAGTACTACAATAACCTGAGGATTATGGTCCCATTATTTCTAAAGCTGCAGTGCTTTTCTGTGTAAGGAATTTAAAAAGAAAGTATGCCCCTTCTGTTATTTGATCTTCTCTTCCTGAAGTCAACATACTTTTTCACCTGCTCTAGAAAGTGACTGTTATTACTTATATAGGTAGAGCAGGGGAGACACCCAGTGGCTGAAGAACTTCTTGCTGCTTTTTTTTTCTCCTACCCATGCCCCCAAAATGATTGAGGTTGAACTATTTGTCTTTTTTTTTCTTTTATTTGTATCTTCTACATTACTTTTCCAAAATTATTTTCCACATAATGTAAATGTTCTTTTTCTGCTCATTAACTGGAGTTTACCCCGAGGGAAATTGGAGCAGGCTCAGTGTTCACAATCAGAAGGGGAGCGGGTGCAATTTAGACTCTTCATCACAGATTGTGGAGATGGCTTTATTCACAGCTGCTGTCATGACATTCTCGAATTAGTTAGGATGTAAACGTCCTATATTAGGGACTATCTTGAGTGTGACCAAGTACTGTTGGCCATCTGTATCCACAGGTTCTATTTCCATGAATAAACAGATCAAATATATTGGGGGGAAAATCGCACTGAACATGTGCAGACTTTTTTCTTGTCAATATTCACTAAACAATACAACATAGCACCTAGTGACATAGAATTCACATTGTATTAGGTATTATAAGTAATCTAGAGATGATTTGGAATATATAAGAGGATGTGCCTAGCTTTTATGCAAATACCATACCATGTTATATGAGGGACTCCATGTATGTTGGTATCCCAGTGGTATCCTGGAACCAGTCCTTTTTGAATACTGAGGGATGACTGTAAATGTACGCAATAAACCTCATTATTATAAAAAATGTTCTAAAATTTCTGAAAGATGAATACTCAGGGAAAGATTCCAAGTATCCCAGAAAGGTAGTGTTTATCATGAGGTTACATGAAGACTATGGAGAAGAGCTGCTTCTGGGAACTAGAGGTCACTGTAATGACTGGCAACATTTTAATATTAGCATCTGCACATTCTTACTTTGTTCTTGTCTTTGCCAACCAGTGCTCTCTGCTCATAATTTCTGCTCACTCAAAACTTTTATTTCATTATAGCCTCGTTTGACTCATCTGGCCTGTCCCAACATCAACTCTTTTATGGCCTACTTCATTTCCATATTTCATTGTTTGAATTTCCAAAGAATATGATTGACCTAACTTGCCTTTGAGAATAAAGTTATGTTGTTGGCAACTTGGATTGGTGGCCAGTTATTTGGTATCACAGTTCCAGTTAAATGTAGAGTCAAGTCACTTGATCTCCATAGGATTTCCTCTTTGGCAAGACCTGCAGAAAGTTTACCTTTGGATATGACATGTGTTTATCCAAATGGAAATTCAAGGTAATGGAGCATTCCAGAGCTATGTTTCTTACATGTTGATTCAGAATCACCCTAGGGCTTACTAAAACACAAAGTGCTGGGTTCCACCTTCAGCAATTCTGATTCAGTACATCTGAGGTGGGGCCCAAGGTTTTTCATTTCCAACAAGTTCTCTGGTGATGCTGCTGGCCCAGCGACCACACTTTGAGAAGCATCGTCAAAGTATAGCAAACTGTTAGTGACTGAATAGATCTATTTCTTAAACTTCTTACAAAAGAATCCACATTTAGGGTAAAAGTTTTATCTAACTGAATATTGAAATCTTTGTTTTCATTTGCTGTTTTCAAACAAAAGTGTGATTTTTATGGTGAATCTTTGGGCTTCCTTTATGCTGGTTTTTTTAATAGATTGACTGTAAGTAGTTAGTTTAATCTAGTTTTTTATAGTTAAAACTTTGTCCTAAAGTAAAAAATTGGTTTTTAAATAATTTCCCTCTTTATTTCCTTACAAAAATAAATGCTTATGACTCCAATTTAAAAAGTCTAGAAGTATATTGACAGGAAAACTTGAAAGCAGCCCAACACTGCACTGGCTTTGTTTTACTGAAGCAAACTCCCTTTCTTCTCTTCACAGGGTTACATGAGTTCTTTTTCCTACTAGTCCTAGTGTACTTTGTGATTGCTTGCATTTATGCTCAATCATTGTGGCAGGCTATTAAGAAAGGAGGACCCATGCACATGATTTTAAAGGTTCTGACAACTGCATTGCTGTTACAAGCTGGTTCAGCTTTAGCTAATTACATTCATTTCTCCAGGTAACTCAAAACCACTAAAACTGTGTTCATCATTACGTCTAATTAATCCTAATTAGTCCACCACAATTATGCTTGCTTTGATTATGAATACTTTTTTTCACACTTGTAATTTACACTAATACGTTCCTCTTCAATTCCTCAGGTACTCCAAAGATGGAATAGGGGTACCTTTTATGGGAAGTTTGGCAGAATGTGAGTATTGTTCTGAGCACTTTTTTTATTTTTTTAAGATAAACTTGCAATCTGCTTGTTCATTTTCCTTTTTCAAAAATTATTTTGGTCTGGGGGAAAAGCTCAGTGTCAGAGCACTTGCCTAGCAGGTGTGAGGCCTTGGATTTAATCCCCAGCATTACAAAAACCACATAAATACATAATTTTTTAATCATAATACAATTTTTATGTCCAGTGTTGGTTAGAACTCAGCTTGACTGAAAACAGGGTTACAGAATTCTCATATATCCTCTCTAGTTTCTTCTTCTTAATAACAAGTAATATGTGTAACTCTTCATTGTTTTGAGAGCATATGGATTTATATAGTCTCTGGTTTTATCCTCACTAAAAAGTAGATATGCTTATCCCTATTTTGCAGATGAAGAATCTGGACTCAGTGACATGAAGCACATTTCCACATGTCAGTCAGCTATTGAGCAGTAGAGGTCATACTCAACTGGTTTTCTGACCCCAAAGCTGAAGGTTTTTTCCCTACTGTAATTCCATTTTCTGTTATACCAACTTTTCTTCTGTTTCTGACATTAGGCCACATATGCATCTGTAATTGAGCTGACCTCACATCTTTGTTCTTTTATTTATATGAGAAACTCTTATGAAGTAATTTTTCAATTAAGCATGATAGGAAAAAATATTTAAAAGGTCCTGTAATTATGACATTTTAGAGAACTTCAAAGGGACATTAAGTTATATGCCACTCAATACTGGAAAACAGATTTGCTCTACAAAGCAGGTTTTCAATGTGAAACTCCTTTCATATTTGGATTTACTTCTAGGATTTACTTTTTATATTTCCACATGTTTCTTCTAGTCTCATTACTGTTCTAGAGGTGTCTTGTGATAATTGCCATTAATCATCTTTGGATCCAGTCATCCAGATCTTGCCACCTGTTTCAAAATTCTGAAACTTGAAGACCCTTTCATTCTCCTTGTGAGGGGGATATTTTCAGGGCACCTCCTGTACAGGAACAGGAGGAGCTTATCCTTTCTAAATGTCTAGAGCTCTGGCTTCTCCCTTTTGGAAATCTTTTGGATGTTTAATGGAATTGTAGATTGTTAATGTTAGACAGAACCTTAGAAATAATTCAGCTTATGCATTTTAGATGAAGAAATTAACATTCAAAGGGGCAAAGCACACAGAGCGAATTAATGGTAAAGTCATTACTGAAATGAAAGACTGATGAATATTTGTGAATGTCTGCTAATATAGTACAGTGTTTTAGGCTGTCTGGCATTTTTATGGAAGACTAAGAAAAAAGTATCATTTTAGAATTACAATAAATTGATGTTGCTAATTTTTGGTAGTTCTTATAGCAGAAGATTTGGTTAAAGTAATTAAAATTCAAGACAGAATGGAGTTTTTGTGTGATCTGTGTATTGTTTATGAAATTAGTTATTTTTCAACAACAAATGAGCTGTGTTCTACCTATCCACTTATAGTATATCCATCTGTGTATTACTTAGTACATAAAGAAATAAGCCAGAAAATTAGGGGGGGTTTCCAGGTATTTGTTTTTGCTACTTAGCAGCTTATGTATTATTTCCTGCTTAATAATAGCTTTCTTTCACATTTTCTATTGCATGGTAAGTACACTGAATGAGTGAATCAATTCCTACATAAGCTACTTAGCAGCTTATGTAGGAATATTCCTTTAGCCAACTTCTTTATATAATTAACTGTGTGTTTGTGAAAGGTTTAATAAAATTAATTGGTATCATAGTGATTTTAAAAATATATGATGAAAGAAAAGTGTGCTTGATCTGATAGGCCATGACATTTTATAGTATTCAAATGTAATGGCAATTCATTATCAGAATTCATTACCACAGATACATTAGTATAAATGTAGAGTAGCCAGTTTTAATTTAGATGTCAGGAGAAAATCTGTCAAAATATATTTGAAAAGGTGTATCAGTAATAGAGTTTTAGCTTTCAGTTTTCAAATATGAGCATTATATACTAGAGCTAGTTTTCTCTGTTTCTTCAAGAATATCCTTACATAAAAGAAATAAAAGTTATGAATATCAGTGTTATGGGGGACACTTTGTTAAATTATGATCACAAATTTATTCCAAAATGCACATCAGAATACACCACTATGAAAAATTGTGGCCCTTTAAAAATCAATCACTACTAGTTTATAAAATAAATATGCGTGGAACTTGAAGCATCTATAGATTTTTGTTTCCCTAGAGTGCTGAACTGAATACAGGAGATTTTGTTACTGTTTTTTAAAGTAGCAGGCTTCCCCTGCAGTTCAAGTGATGGCCACGTGGTGGCACATCGCACTAATTAACCAAGCTTTCCATTTGTCTTCGGGACTTTGAAACTAAAACTGACATAATTGGATGTCACAGTGACTGTGTACTTTATTGTCATAGTGTTTCTTACTAATAATTTTAGGAAATGCTATTCATAAAACAGTTCAGTCATCAAAAAGATTAACAAATCAGAATTAAAGATATTAATTTTCCACATTGCACAAATTATATTATAAATTTGATTATTTTGATTAGGATTATGTGGTTATAAAAGCTTAGAAAAATGAGAAACATGAATGTATTTAAGGTTCAACTTAATAGAGGTATTATATGGACATATATATAAATATATAAATATTTAAAATATATATATGTATATATATATTTTAAAGTAGTATTGCCACTTTTAATGTTTTTATGAACATTATGAATTGTTTGGAAATGTTGTAATACTTTAGAATTACTATACATGAATATCTCTTATTGAATTTCCTTAGCTACTCTTTAAAAAAATGCCTGTGCTTTTGTGACTCACAAAACAAAACGAATGGTAATCTTACCTGAACACAAAAAGCGTACCAAATTCTATGTATTATGAAAACTTGGTTGACTTCGACTTTCATTTCCCTTTAGTTTTTGACATTGCTTCCCAAATTCACATGTTATACCTACTTCTGAGTCTATGCATGGGTTGGACGATAGTCAGAATGAAGAAGTCTCAGAGCAGACCTCTCCAGTGGGATTCTACCCCTGCATCCACTGGCATTGCAGTGTTCATTGTCATAACGCAGGTGAGTAGTGAGTGCTGAGACTCAGTTTTACGCTTTACAATATTTAGAAATGCAAATTTCAGAATTGAAATTTGGAACCCATGAGGAATTTGTATCATTTCGAAGTATGGATTTAAAGATCAAATAATTCGTTAACCTTGCAGGTGCTAATATATATAGATTTGTGTGATTTAATTGTGACTTACCTGAATTTGAGCATCCTACCAGCCTTTTTAAAGGGTATTTACTTAATAACAACTTTCTTTCATATTTTCCATTACATGGTAAGTATTGAACATTTAACGAGTGAATCAATGAATTTGAGATTTCATCCATTGGCAAGGATCTTTACAGTTGGTTACTTTATACATAAAAATACTCAAGTTACTATAGGAGATTAATTAAAAGGCCAAATATGAAATAAGATAGAATATTTTGTTATTTGTTTCCAAGAAGAAATCTGGTCTGATGTTGAGGACATAGGTTTTGAGGACTTTCAGTAAGGTGATATGGGTATTCTATACCCTTTTTAAATTTTTTCCTTTTCCTCTATAGTGGTAGCATTGACATTATTCTAGGATATCCGTATACCTGTGTGCATTGGATTTATAAAAATTAGGAAGAAAGGTATGAACAAAAATTTACACTGAGTCTGTGACCAGCAGTAGCCACAGATAATAATGAATATGTATGTGGGCTCTGTAAAGGACATTATGATGTAAGTTTTAATGCATTAAATAAATCGAAAATTCGCTAATGAATGATAGAGCCAGTGCTGTATTCATCTTTTTCCATAGTATTTATGTAATACAGTGGGTGCTGAGTGACGTAGGAGTATTGAATTTACATGATTGATTTGAGAAAGATTATTTCCCAGAGGGTGATATTTAAAAAGTAGATAGTGCCAGGAAGGGGCCTATCGAGAATGAATTCAATTGGAAGTGATTAAAATAAGGGGAAGACCAACTTAATGTTTTCGATCCAGGATATATGGAGAATATTATTAATTTCATTTAAATTCTTATTTCTAAATTCATAGCTCTGTTAAAAATTCAGTTTTCATTATTTTGGTATAATTTTAATTCATTACATAGACAAATACAAACTGAAAATTAAGATTTTGACACTACACTAGAGTTTAAGTGCACATTTATGAAGAATGCATTAGATATAGCTCTGATCTTCAATAGCCATACAAAGGTTGATGAGACAGGCAACCAAAGACTACATATATACATAATTATACAGATTACATACCAGCATGTGGATATGAAAATAGGGAGTTCAAATATGTAAAAATGTGAAACATGAGAAATAGTAATTTTATAATAGTACTTCTGTGTTGTAAAATTTAAGTTTAGAAATGTGGTTAAGAAATCAGAGAGGCATAATCTGATGAAAGGAATAACACTTTCAGTAAGAGCAAAATTTAAACTCCTTAAGAAAATTTCACATGGGCAGGATGACAGCATTCACCTACTAAGAGTATTAGCAGGACTGAAATTAGGGTATAGGGTGTGAGAATGAGGAAAGGAAAAGGTTGCTGATAAACCCATAAAATCTAAGAACTGAATTTCATTATGAGTTTTTATCTAAACTCTTCGCAAGTCACTAAAGACTCAATTCTGAGAGCTGAATTGACAAATAAATGAAGCCCAAAGGTATGTTTGATGCTAAAAATATAGTAATTTAAGCAGTTGATATTTGGTAAGGATGGAGAAAGTATGGACACTGATTTTTACTGAATGGCAGTGAACAGAACATCACAATGAGAACTTGCTGGGCTTTTTGCTGTTGAAATAACAATATGGGAGAAAAGGTCAACAGACAGAATAAGGATGTGTAACAGTGTCCTGAGCGCTTATGGTGAATATTAAAGTTGTGTTTCTTTTACCTACAGAGGTTACCTTGAAAAGGAGTGAAGTCTGAAATCAACAGTTCTGACTTGTTAATTTCTGGATTACAAAAGATTCTGAGACATTTGAAAGTGACCTTGAGATTGTAGACTGGAATGCAGAATACTTTGATTTCTAATGATGATATTGAATAAGGGGTTGGATTTAGAAGAAAGTTTACATTTATTCTCTTAACCTTTTCAGTATATTTCTGTCCTTAGAGATGTCATATCTGAATCGTGATAGCATTAGTTTTTTTTGTTGTTGTTGTTTTTTATTTGTTTTGTTTTGTTTTAAACTGGGTCTCACTTGATAAAAAAAAACCCTTTTCTCTAACTTAAGGTTATTAGGGCAAGAAAAAAACTATGCCTGTACTTACTAATTGACAACCTTTATAATCTGATAAATCTTCGCATCCCTTAGGAATGTTTAAGGGAAAGTTTGCAAAAGTCGAAAAAAAAAATTTAGGAGGGTATCATTTTTTTATTCTCTAAATGTAATTTTTAAATTTTTAAAATTTTTTTGCAGAGTATTTTACTACTTTGGGAACAGTTTGAAGATACTAGTCATCACAGCTACCATTCACACCACAACTTGGCAGGGATTCTCCTAATCATTTTAAGAATTTGCCTAGCATTGTCTTTAGGATGTGGACTGTATCAGATCATCACAGTGGAGAGAAGCACACTCAAAAGAGAGTTCTACATCACATTTGCCAAAGTATGAGCTGGGGTAGAAAGTGACTTCTTCTGATTATAAATGTTGTTCTGGTTTCTGTGGGAAGTTAATAAAATCCACATGCTAACTTCTGTTTACTTACTACGCACTAGGCACTACTGTAAGCCCTTTATTTGCATCACTCATTTAATTCTCACAACCATAATGCGTTGGGCATTATTATCCCAATTTTAGAGAAACTATGGAATAGTATTTTTCACATAATCTTTGTCAGCTTTGCCTGGATCATAGTTTCCTTTTATCAATAGGGATTTTGCATTTTCTCTGTGGTAACAGAATATTTTTTAAAATGTTTAATAATATTCTAACTTATTATTCTAATTAGAATACAGTTTATAACTTTTCAACAGTTTATTGATTGAACTGTTTCTTTCAGAATTATTCACTGTTTTATAACATACTTGAGGAGCTAT
The DNA here is from genome assembly GCF_902686445.1 of Sciurus carolinensis. NCBI lineage: Eukaryota > Metazoa > Chordata > Mammalia > Rodentia > Sciuridae > Sciurus > Sciurus carolinensis. Next base: position 15,735,720 of record NC_062217.1, on the reverse strand, counting down.
CCTGCAGATGAAGCCAGTAGGCTGAGTACCTATTGTGCTTCAGCCACTTCATCCACATAAGATCATGTCCACTTTATTCCCCCTTTCTATGTCCTTCTTAGGCCTGAGAGATAAAAAAAAAAAAAAAAAAAAAAAAAAAAAAAACCAAAAACTTGATTCTTCCTATACCGTTAGTCAAAGGAAAGATCATCAAGAGAAGGGTTGAAGCAGTAACTCACAGAAGCCTCCTTTCCTAGAAATTTTATTTTTCTATCAGGTTGAAAGAATCTGCATCCCTTCCTCTTGGGTACAGATCCAGCCTGGCCCTGCAGCATTCTGAGGTAGCCATACAAGAGGACCAAATCCCTCCCTATTTCTGGTGTTGAACTTTGCAAAACTGCTGGGTGGCCCTAGAACCCAACTTCAGGCTCTTGAGTACCAAAAAGGCAAGAAAATGCCATTTTGCTTTTGAATTTTTCACAGGAGCAGGTTGGATATTGTTTGGTAAGCTAGTATATATTTGAGATATTTGGGCCCTTTTTTTGTTCAAAACAGTATTAAATATTTTTCTTTGAACTTAAATAAAAATTATTTTTATTTTTTAATTTAACTTTTTGTATAGGATCAACATCTAAAAATGTTCAGAGTAGCAAAAAGTATTTCTTACCTTGCTCCCATCTACTCAGTTACCATAATCTCCTCATGTCATTACTGATATTAGTTCCTAATTTATCCTCCCAAGAATTTAATTTTTTCCTATATATGGTTTCCTCCATTTTCATTCATGTAAAAACATACTAAAGACTTTTTTCCCACATATTTTTAACCTCAATCTTCAGTGTACCCTATAATAGCTATACATTAACTTATTTGTTTCAAATTTAATTTTTGGAGAAGTTGCTATGCTAAAATAGTTCAAGGAAAAACAGAAAAAAATACTTGGAAAGTATAATGTAAGCAGTTTTCCATTCTTAAGTGCCCAGTTGCCCTTCCTTCATACTACCCCCAAATTGGTAACCACTATTAATCATTTTTTCCATGTATATTTTACAGAGTTTCTTTGTGTATCTACATTCAGATATGAATGTGCATTTTTATTTTTTTGTCTTTTTACAGAAATATATTTTTACCTTGCTTTTCTCAATTATTTTGTTTCTTATATTAATGTATTTATAATATCAAAATTTGTATATGTAATACATTTATGAATAGGTTATAAATACTCTTAAAAAACACATATTTGGTTGAAACTGTATTAAAATGACAGCAACAGTAAATTTTTTCTACTTTTTATTGCAAGCTCTATTCTAAAGGCTTGAGGCCAATCAGCAAATCAGTGCTAGTAACAATGTTTTTGTCTGGTACATTCTATAAATAAAGACAAAGCTGTACTTACTTGACTTATTATTCATTTGTTTCAGGGATGTATCTTGTGGTTTTTATGCCATCCTGGTCTTATGTGCATTTCTATCCTTTTCAGTGACTACCAAAGAGATAAGGTAAGTAATATAATGAAAATAGTCTTTTTAAATGAAAATATGATCTTTTTGGAAAAATATTAAAGTAGGAAGAACCTGTTCATTCTGAAGTTTCTTAAGTTCTTTTAAAACTTTGAAACGAAATATTGAACTGGTAATTATATATATTAGTTTAAAATATAAAAGAATTTTTAGAAGTTATGGTTTGTAAGCAAAGTGATGGAAATATCTTTTCTTGTTCTTAATTTAGCCTATTTAGAATAATGTTTTATACATTAAGTTATACACACATATGTGTATATATATGTAGATATATATATGTACACACACATAATTACATTTTATTTATTTATATATATAAATAAATATTCATCTTGAATATATATATATATATATATATATATATATATATATATATATATATATATATATCTCCTGGCTGGTGCTGGGCATTGAACCCAGGGCCTTGTGCATGCTAAGCTAGAGGTTTACCCTGAACTACATCCCCAGCCACACGGTGTACAATTTATAACACATCTTTGTTAAGAAAAAGATTAAATTTTTTGCTCCATAATGGTAAAAATCATGATAGACTTGTAAAAATCAGTCTAGTTTCTCTAACAGACTGCAGGCTGGAGTGCCATGCTCAAGTATGCTGAGTCTTGATTGTGTGGATTCCTCCCCTCTTGGGCGAACGGCTCCGTCATTTCAAAGTGGAGTTCTGCCAGGAGCCCTTTACAAAGCAGTGCACTATGTGCTTGAATGCACAAATGTTTATTGAGCCTGAGGTATTCACAAAGGGTAAATAAGTAGGAAGGTAGTATATAGAAATAGGGAAGTGACTTGAGAATCGCTGAAAGGGCTTTTAGAGCACTCTGGCATTTGGTAGTGGCATGCTTAATTCCTATTACTAAATTAGCCAGGAACCTGATTTTTCTTGTGAGTTACTAAACTCCTGTCTATAGTGTGCATGCCCTTAGAGAATGTTTTAGCAAGTTATTCTTTTGTGTCTTATTTTGGCATCTGTAAACTGTTAAAGGAATTTTACCCTTGAACAATTCCAGTTTATAACATAGTCATATTTTTCTGTTGAAAATTTCTTTGATAAAATGTACACATGGTAAAGATGAAGGATAGAGTACTGAATATAAAAAGTATATATGGGTTCATGAAAAATTGAATATGGTTTTTCTGTTTTCCGCTTGCAGTAAAAGCATTCCCTTTCTTTTCTTTTCAGGTTATTACAATAGGTGTTATCCTTTGCCAGTCTGTTTCCATGGTTATTCTCTATAGACTTTTTTTATCCCACAGTCTATACTGGGAAGTCTCTTCTCTTTCCTCAGTAACACTACCACTGACCATATCATCTGGACACAAAAGTCACCTTCATTTCTGATACTTGATTTTTGTTGAAAGACAGTGAATTGGTTAAAGGAGTGCAATAAGGATCCAAATACAGTGACTCTTTTTTCATACATTTGGTATGAAAAATTGAACTTTGAAACCAGAGCATGTTATTTATATAACTGCATTTAAGCAGTACCAAAACTCAAAAAAGGTAATAAGTAAAATGTTTTGAAAGAAACTTAAACAATAAACTTTCAAGAAAGAGTGTTGTTACAAGGTGATTGAGCAATTTCCATAAATGTGAAAAAGAACTATATGATACTTTGGTAAAATATTTGCCACTTATAATGCCTAATATCTATAATAACTCAGGTTTGATAGTGTTTAAAAAAGTAATCATTTAAAGGATTACTTGTATATAGATATCTAAAGTAGTTCAGTTATGAAATCAGTATAATACGCTGATTGAAAAACTTCATTTTTATGCTTTAAAGAAAATGCATTTCATATTAGAGTTTAAAGAATTTGAAAATGAAATTACTTCAAGAAATGAATATAAAATATGTTCAGCTACATAAATAAGGTTTTGTTGACTTGTAGGTGGGTTTGTTTGCCAATTTTTTCTTCCATTTTTGGCTCTAGTTCAGGTTTAGCTTGATTAGCAAAGGATTTTTGACAAATTTATGAAAAAGAAAACCTAGACACTTTACATGGATTGTAAGGACAAAGGATTTTAAAATTTGAGCACTTAGGTAAAGGGACAGAAAGGTTTATGTGTCTGAAAAGAAAGAAGGAAAAGGTACTATGTGATATGGTACTAAAATTTTAATCCTGATATAATTCATTTCTCTTACATTGAATCCCCAATCGTAATTAAGCCATATACCCAGATTAAATTAACAGAAGCATTTCACATAAATGTTGGTTTCAGTCATCAACTACCCATGAATTCTTGCCCAAGGATACTTAATCAGGATTAAATTTTCTATGAATAATTGAAAAACAAAATACTCACTGGGTTTGTTATAATCCGTGTTGGCACTGGATTCTAAGTAGTTGCCATCTTGAATCCTTTGTAATAAAGCCATATTTGTGTGTGTGTGTGTGTGTGTGTATGTATGTCTGTGTGTAATGTGAGACAGAGAGAGAGAGAGATGCCCTTCTGTTGAGTATGCTAGTTTAAAAATACTTTATAAAGTGCCTGATTAAAGATTTGCTAGATGGTTGTCAATGCCTGCTGTATAAAGTGAATATTCCCATTCATAGTAACTGACTGGAACTTATTCTGTTGTTGTTTGTTATGTTGCTCAGGCCTTTTTATTTTACCTCTGGTTATTTAAAAATTATTTTTATCTTCTTATTACATTTTTAAGTAAGAAACGGTGCAATTATTTGATAATTAAACTTATAAACTAGTTAAAATGATGTAACTCAACTTAAGGATATCTGTGGCTTTGTGTTTTCCCCTGGCACACAGTCTCACTGGAAATGAATACTACTCTACTATATTCTAAAGCAAAATATTTGTGTGTGTGTGTGTGTGTGTGTGTGACTAGCAGAATGCACAGTAACAAAGTTCAGCCCACTGATTTAAATCATCTCCCTGACAGTTCTTTGTATATGGTTTAATAAATGAGTGCTACAGGTTAAGACTAGAAAGTCTGAAGGATGTTTTAGGTTTATAGGATCTGCTGAGTGGTCATAACTTTTTCTTTTATCATATCACTAATAACACCAGTTAAGTCTCCTATGTTCAACTGAGTCACAGTTCATTAAGCTCAAAAGATACAGAAATCTTTTCATACAATTTGTGAAATTGCAACAATGGGAAGGGAATAATCATTTGTTGTTTTACACAAAGAACGCAGTAACTGTAGTCAACATGTGAAATGTATTACTATGCTTGTGTTTATTTAACAAGTTTTTCACTTTTTTTTTTTTAAGTGTAGCTGAAATTGCAGATAATTTATTTTGTTATTTGAAAGCCATTGTTACATGAAGGAAAACAGTTTTAATAAATGTATAAAACTGTCCTTGGTTAGTAATCAGGGATAAGATTTATGGTTTGTAAGTTATGACACAGCATCCCCTTTTTCTTTCTGAATATTTACATGGAGATTCTTCACTGCAGATTACAGGAAGAGAAGCATATAGTGCAAACCCTAATGAAAGATAAAAATTTTGTCCTTTTCTTTCTCTGTCAGATAAATCCTTTCTTATCCACTTGTACATTTTTTTCTTAGGATAAATGTTCTGTTTCTTCCTCTTTTGGGAAGCATTTTTTTTCCTTATTGACATGTATAATAATAATAGTGCCTGCTGTGCATCAGGCATTTAACCCTCATTATCACTAAGTCCTCCTGCAATAACCAAGCTCCCAATTAACTGAGTAGGAGACAATGATTCTCAAAGATCACCCATCCATTGAGTTTTTCTACTCTACCCTCATGATTTAATGAGCATGTATTAGGTGCATATGGTTGTAATGAGAATGGTCATCTGTGTTAATTTTACTATTGGTGTGAACATTAAATCCTCTTCCAAATCATTGTGCTGAAATCTGAAATGAGCTTGAATGCCTAGAAGAACTCAGTGTACTTCAGTATTTGAACATGGCTTTCAACTAGACTGTATTGCTAGCAAGGGGAGTTAATCCAGGCAGAAGAACTTACTTAAGGGAAATTTTTCATGATCTCAAGTAAAGTAAACCAAGTCTCATGAATGTAGAAGTGATACAAGTCTAAGGTCAACTCCAGAAAGACTAGAATCTGTACATCAACATGAATATGAACCCCTTCAACAGGTTTCCCTTGGGAGACTGCACATTCTCTGGAAATGACCTGTGAAACACTGTTTTACATAGCTTCTGTGGTGTCAAATCATTGAGGATCTTGTTTTTGTTTTGAGGATTGACCTGCCTGTTAGGAACATCCAATTGGACAGAGGTTAGATCTGAAAGGTTAATGCCATTTTATCTTCCAACATGGATTTTTGAGGTCTGAAAACCAGTGTGGAAGCCCTATCGTTTGAACCCTTGTAGTGGCTTGCTGAGTAATGATCCTGTCTTCACACAGGGGCAGCCGTCTGCATAGCACCGAGAGCATCGTGCACACTGTGCTCTAGGGGTGCAGTGAGGCCTGGAGGTGTGGGAAGACAGCCCTGCCACTGTAGCCTTTCTCTTCAATGCAGCCAAAATAGTCTCTTAAAAACACATCAGCCATATGATAGGCATCCAGGAATTCTTTGTGCTAATCTTATAGCTTTTTTGTAAGTTTGAAATTATTTCAAAATAAAAAGTTGAAAAAATAATGAAATCAGATCCAACTACTACAACCCTGATAACTCTATTGGCCTCTCGTTGCACTTAGAAAAAAGAAGTCCCCATGCATTACCATGTTCTGCAAGACTCCATAGGTTCTACTTAGTCCCTACCTCTATATAGGATCTTATTAATGTGTACCATTCTTCCTTCTACGATACCCCAACCTCATTGTTCTTCATCAAAAAGTACCCAGTTTATATCCCTAAACTGGCACTAGCCATTTCCTCTGCCTAGGATATTCTCTTCCAAATCATTGTTGCATGACCAGATCCTCATCCTTCAAATGCTCTGCACAAATGTCTTTTCAGACACCTCAGACCATCTGTGGTAGATTTATATGGTGCCAATTAAGTTCCCCAGAGTTTTCATCCCCATATAACTCTAAGAATAGCCTACGAAAAACATTTGATAGAAGATTTAGAAGGCAAAAGTAAAGGAGCAGTCGGGTCCAGACTGTCATTAGAAGGTCCAGGCGAGGCACTAGGCACCACTGCAGCTCACCTACATTGCTGCTTACCCACATTGTTGGCTCATCTTCTTGGCCTATGGGACAATAGCCAGGAGCACAGCTTCCTGCTGGATCATCTCCTTAAGACTGTGATTCCTGGGCCAGGTGTGGATTACTCTGTGACAGAAAGTATCAGCTTCTACAAAACAATACGGTGCTTAAGTTTGGACAATTAAAGGAAGTGAGATTGGTGTGAGTTCCAGTTCATCCTTGTAAGTTCCATTCAGTCCCCATGGGTTTTACTCTTCCTAGAAGGTTCCTGGCTTCTCCCATTTTACATCATCTTTCCTTCCCAAATGCCAGACAAGGAGAAACAGCTTCCTAAAATCCCTATAAGAAGTGCCTTGTTTTAAATTTTAAAGGTGTGTATTACATCCTAATGGTTCTAATCAGACCCTGATACCATTGTATCTAATGATGAACTCTGATCATAATTATTCTCACATTTTCCTCATTTTTCTTTGTTGTACTCAATTGCTTTATCTTCTTTGTTGTCTCTCTTCAATTAAAATATGAATTCTAAGGGAGTTTTTCCATTGTTTTGTTCATCACTGTATGTCTAATTCCTACCTAGAGCAGCCCCTACACACCAGGTGCTCAAAGTTTTTTGATTTTGGTTTTTGGTTTTTGGTTTTTTGAGTGAATGAAAAAAGCAATCCTGAAAAAGTTCCAGATGTATTTATAATGTGGCATTAGTTAAATAATGAAAATGTCCATGGTGACTTTAGTAATGCTCAACCTGTTTTCCATTGAATCATATGGAACTTGGAAATGTGTAAGTCCTAAGTAGCTAAGTACTTGTAAAGTCTCAACTGTAAAACTCTCCAGTTATGAGAGGATGGCACAGTTGTCACAGGGGGTTTCCATTTATCCTCCATAATACTCCATGGACCATTGTGTCTGGTTTCTTTGCCCATCACAACTGGAAGCACCAATTTAAAAGAGAAGTTTTTTAGTCAGCTAGAGGAAGGAATATTGACAGAAGTTGGAGGTCGCTGGAAGAAAACAGGAAACTAAAAATGACAATAGCATCACAGCATTTAGTGTGGGTAAAAACAGCCCTGTGTCTCCCAGTAAACTCAGACCATTTTCATAGAACTCCATTATGTTGTATATATTACATTATCAGTTCTCTGTTACTGGACTTTGTTGTTTTCAGTCTTTTGCTGTTATCAGTAAGGCTAACGTTAAGACTATGTAATCAATTTGCCAAGCCTTCCTCCAACCTGGTTCCCAGGTCTAAACTCTTGAAATTTTCTGGGTTATTGAAGTGTCTCTCATTCATGGTGGGTCCTGATAGTTAACTAGTAAGATGAGACACAGGATGAGGTTAACCACACCAGAAATACCAACCATCTGATAGGAGGTTTGGGGCACTGAGTCACATGATCACAGCCCAACACCTAGGAAGTGGGGAGAGACTGGAGATTGAGTTGACCCTTACAGCCAGTGATTCAATTAACCCTGCCTATGTAATGGAATCCTAGTAGAAACAACAGTCCAACTCTGGTGAGTTTCCATGCTCGTTTGGCAATACTCTGCATAGTCATTCATCAATGTGCTAGGAAGGTAACATGTCTCGGAAGATAAACGTTGTGTTTGGGATCCTCCAGACCTTATCCAATGCATGTCTTCTCTCTTCAGCTATTTTGATTTGTACTCTTTTCCTGAAATAAACTATAATTGCATGTATAGCACTTTCCTGAGTTCTGTTGATAGGTAACAGACATGATCAGGGAACACAGGGGTTAAGGGGATAATTCTGTAAACTAGGTTTCTGGTCTGACTCCCACATGCTTTCTTTCTAAAAGCAATTCACCTGCAGCCTGGCTTAAGTCAATAGGATATTTTACATTCCTCAGCAAACAACCTGTTTTCTACAGGAGAAATGCAGGCTCAGAAGGCTCCTCTCATTCAATAAGAAGACAAATCACTCTGAAGTGGGGGACTTTTGTAACCTTTACACAGACCAGATTCCAGAACTCAGGGAAGTAGGATCATTAGCACCAAAGCCCTCTAATGGTAAAATCTATAAGAAAAAATTCTAATTAGAACCCATCGATGTGGGCCAAAGTGACCCAGAGTCGACTTGGATCTTTAGCATGTCATTATAATAGTAAAATTTCTCTTCCATCTGGTAAGACCATATGTAGTGGGGACACAGAAATCTGATGTAATACTGCTGTCAGCCAAAAATCTAAAGGTGGACTTGACTGGGACTCTCTAGAAACTTCCCTGGGACCCCTAATAAAACTGGAGGGCACGAGGGGTGCACCATCCCTCTGAGTGTCCCTCCTCCCTTTTCGCTTTTTCCTGTCCCTTCTAATAAACTCATACCTCCTACTATATACGATGATCTAAAAACTTCCTGGTGTGATCACATGAAGTATGAGAGAGGACATCCATGGTCACTTTGGTGCCATGGATGCTCTTGCTTTATAACACTGAGTTGTTCTAGTGAATTATTAAACCTGAGGGGTTTTGGGAGTTTCACACATGTAGCTAATTGGTCAGAAGTGAGGATGGCCCTGGGAATGCCCAGAATAGCTGCTGGTGTCTGAAGGGAGGACAGTCATGGAGAACTAAGCTGATGTTCGCTTTAACTTCAGGAAGCTGGTATGGAAACCATTGCAAATATCCTCGTGCAGCATAGGTTGCCAGTATGATAAATAATAACATTTCATTGTAGTTCTAATTGACATTTAGTAATTTATTTTTTAAACCATTTTCTTTTTAGTTATCTCTCTTCATGTCCTCTGCCCACTCTTGTTGAGCTGGTTATATTTTTCTTACCTGTTTATTGAAGCTCTTTATAAAAGAAATTGGTCACTTGTGGTATGAATTTGAAATGTGTTTTCCATTGTTCTTTCTACTTTGTTGATGATGTTTTTCTGTTGGGACTAATGACACATTAACTAACTCGGGCTGACTCCTTACTCCCTGGCGGGTGAGCAAGATCAAGTCCTCAAAGGTGGTTTCAATAGTTAATGACAATAAATCCGACCACCATCAGGGATTGGTTAACAGCAGTTCCGCGAATGTGATCAGCTCGTGCTTGCCATATAGTCCAATGGGACTCTCGCCTGCGTGAACCCCCCCTGCCTTGCTGACCTTTAAGCTGATTGGTTCCCGCCTAGCCCCCACCCTACATAAAAGCTGTGTGATTTCCTCAATAAACGAGTTCCTGCTGTGACTGGTCTCCCTGATGCTTCTGATCGTCCTCCGCCCGGAGCGGGCAGTTAGTCAGCCCTACCTATCCCCGTCTGACGTTGTTGGGGAGTGTCCCCTTCCCTTGTCGCTGGTCAAGAAGAGCAAGGAGGCTTAAGACCCTGACATTTTTCCTTGTAGAATTTTTTTAATATAGGTGAAATTATCTGTTTTTTTCCCCTAATTTCTATATTCTACCTGTCTCACAAATAGAAAAGCCTTACTTACCAAACAGCATCTGCAATCTACCTTTTTGAGATTATGATTAAATCACTCATTTTCTTCTAGTAGATTTATGGTTTTATTTTATATGTTTAAATTTTTTTCCACCTGGAATTTTCCCATAAAATATGAATTAGAGATCATATTTTTCACATTACATATTGTTATTCATATTTTCTTCACTGATTTGATTACTTTTAAGACTGTCCAGTAAGCCATTGATTCATGCTCTAGTACCATAGTGTTTCAATTATTATAGTTTTAAAATGGGCTTTACTCTATGGTTGGTACAATTTCCTGTAAGTGCTCTTCTTTTACATAAGTTTTCTAGTCATTCTTGATAGCTTTTTCATATGAACTTTGGAATTAATTTTTTTCTGATTTTCAAAAGAAAAAATTCTTGTTGGTATTTTTAGGGCAATGAATTAAATTTCCATATTAATTTAAGGAGATTTGGTCTTCTTAACATGGTGGGTTTTAAGCATCCCGTTGGCTCATTGACCAAACATATCGTCAGCTGTCTGAAAGTGTGGAGGTTCTCATAGGGATCCAAGAAACCAATAGGAAATACCTATTTCTTTAATGTAATTATGTGTTTGTGAGTCATCTTTTAAAGACTTCTTTTTATGGATTTGTGCATTTCTTGATGCCCCTTTATATTTTAATGTTTTATTTCATTATATTTTGCATATGATTGTCTTACACATGAAGACTATTGATTTCTATATCCTAGTTTGCTCCCAATCACCTAAATTCTCCTAATAACTTTAAGACATTTTTAGTTGGTTCTCTTGTCTTTTCTAGGTAAACAATTATGTCCTCTTCAAATAATGATCATTTTTGTCTTCTTTCCATTTTATATCTCTCACTTTTGCTCCTTATTCCTGGTATCTCCATAACTACATTAAGTAGTTTTGATAAGTGTACACAGTGGTAAGATTTCTACATTTCACATGTAGTAGTTCCAAGTAGACTAAAAAGTTAATTATGTATACTACAATCCGTAGATCAGCAACTAAACAAACAAAAAAGCTATGCAACTAGAGATTGGCAAAACTGCAATAGGAAAATCAAAATATAATAATAAAAAAATCAAAATACCACCCTCAAAAAGAGGAAGGTGGAAATGAATTAAAACAAGACAAAATTTAATAAAAACAAAGACAAGGAGAAAATAATGAAAGAGTAGACCTAAATCTAAACACAACTATATTAAATGTAAATGTTATAAACACACTAATTAAAAGGTTTTTTAAATTTTTACAGACTGCATTTTGATTCATTGTACACAATTGGTGCACATCATTTCATTTCTATGGTTGTGCACGATGTAGGTTCATACCATTCCCAATTATATGCTAAGCACGCGTGCGCGCACACTCACGCATACTTCAAATATAATGTAGGTAAAATGATGGGGAAAGATATAGCCATGTGTCTTAGTCTGCTCAGGTTACTATAGCAAAATACCTTAGAATAGTAATTTATAAACACCAAAAATTTATTACAATTCTGGAGGATGGGAAGTCCAAGATAAAGGAATCAGCATATTCAGTATCAAATGAGGGCTTGCTCTCTGCTTCAGAGATGGTGCCTTCTTACTGCATCATGACAGAAGGGGTGAGGTTAGGTTGCTCGGGTCTATTTTAAAAGGGCACTAATCCAATTTTTAAGGGCTTAACCCTCATGATCACCTGCAAAGACCACACCTCCCAACACTATAAATACAGCTGGGAATCAGGCTCCAACATATGATTTGGGCAGGGGGCCACCAACATTTAGAGCATAGCATCATGCAAACAATAATCAAATGAAAGTTGAAATGGCTATATTGATATCAAAGTAGACTTCAGAGTAACAAAAGTTGCCATCAATAAAAGATAAAAGGGTCATCAATTTACCAAGATGTTAATAATGTTAAATGTACACACCAAACATGCAGTAAAAAAAAATGACAGAACTGAAAGAGAAATAGACAAAGCCATAATTATAATTGGAGACATCAATACTCTTCTCTCAGTAACTGGTAGAACTTAAAGACTGCAAATCAGCTAGAATATAGAACAAATGAACAGCATTATCAGTCAACTGGGTATTTTGACATTTGTAGATCACTCAACCTGTAGCAGGAAAATACACATTCTGTTCAGGTGTACACGAATCATTATCAAGACAAACCATATCCCAGGTCATAAACCATGCAAATCTAGAATTAAAATCATACCAAAATATGCACTCTGGTCATAATCAGTAGACTGGAAAATCTACACACACTTGAGAACCAAGTGTTTGAGAATCAAATGTTGAGAATACTTAAAAATTATCCATGACTTGACCTGGTTATATGGCACACATCTGTAATCCAGCTACTCAGGAGGCTGAGGCAGGAGGATTCTGTGAGCCCTGGAGTGGGAGGCCAGCCTGAGCAACATAGTGAGACCCTTTCTCAAAAAGCATTCATGGCTTAACAAATATAATTTGAATGGACCAAAAATGAAAATAGAGCATATCAAAATTTGTGTTGGTGGGGAGAGCAGCTAAAGTATTTCTTAGGAGGACATTTATAGCATTAAATACTTAAAGGAGATCTTGAATCAATAAGCTTCCAACTTAAGGAAATAACAAAAGTGAAAACTCAAAGGCAAGCAGGGGAAAAGTAATGATAAAAATAAGGGCATATATTAATGAACTTAATCACAGAAAAGCCATAGTAAGATCAATGAAAACAAAAGCTGGTTCTTTGAAAATATCAATAAAATTTATAAACCTTTAGCAAGATTGACATAGGAAAAAAGGGAAAATACAAACTACTGATATTGAGATTTACAATCGCAATTTACAATTTACAATTGCAATACCAAACTCTGCAGAATATTGAAAAAAAGGTGGGGGAGGGAAGTAAAATTCTTCTACTATGTATACATGTCAATTTAGGTGAAATAATTGATTTCCTAAAATCTCTATGTCCAGAATCTGAAGGGGCTGAGATTTTACCCTACTTATAAACTGAAAAATTGCTATCTTTGGATGTGTCCCCTGAATTCATGTGTTAGAGACTTGATCCCCAATGAAGCAAGATTAAGAGCAGGGGGCCGTGTAAGAGAGAACCAGGCCACCAGGGAAGAACCTCCTCAAGGGATTAATGCCAATATCTCGAAAGTGTTTGTTTTAAAATCAAGTCTGCCCTCATCCACATCCAAGAATAGAATATGACTTTTCTTCTTTTGTTCTATTCATTGAGTAGTCATAAATTTCTTGATGTTGAATGTATCATTCAATGCATTTTTGGAAGTTTTACCATATCAAACTGAGAAAATTTAAACAACTCTGGGGATACTTAATAGACTATAAACTTTAGCAACTGGAGAATGAGAATATTTAAATTCACTCCTTGAGAAATTCTGTTGAAAGACTCACTTGTGTTTGCTCTGAAAGGTGTATTTAAAATCAGTTGTATTATTTTGAAGTTTTGCTTGATACATCACTTCTATTTCAGGTGCTTTCGAGTATGGCTAGTGAGGAATAAGTTACTGAAATTTTTCATGATTAGAAGATATCATAATGTACTGGAAAGAACATGGATTTCGTGGCAAGACAGAACTGATTTCAAAACCAGGCCCTGCCAGTGTTCAGTGACGTCCCCATCTGTAATCTGGTTCAGAGCAAACACATTCTTTGCATACAGAGTGCTATGGGATAATATTAGGAATAAAAAAGGAGATGGGAATCACAGGGCTATTTGCAGGATAGATGGAGGCCCAATCTAAGAGATGGGTTCTAATATTACTACATCAGGATTGTGGGAGAGAGAGATGACAGATGGCATCTGTGCCTACTCAGTGCAATTAATGCTTCTTATTTATAGACCTGAGGGTTGTGTGTAAAATTTTCAGTGAACCTCAGGTTATTTCTAATCTCTCCATTCATGGAGATAATATTTAAATGCCCCTGAGATGAAATGTTTGTTTTAAATAATCATACATATGTGGTTAGAACAGAAAGTAGGTGTGATTGGAATATGTTCAAGATTCTAATTCACACATGACTGCATTCCAACTCACTCCCACACAAAGAAACTTACATCTCTTGCCTAGCTTGTGAGCCTTACAGATCTTTCAGAAGATTAGTTTTTAAGACTATCCAGAAGTCAATATTTATAGAAGTTGTTTTTTGTTTTTTGGTTTTTTTTTTTTTTTTTTTTTTTTGAATCAAGAGAGGTGGATTTTTTTAAGTCAAAAATGGTTTTTCTTAGAAACACCACAAAATCCTATAATTTATGTTCCTCTCCAAATTAGCAAACTGATATCTAGTAAAGACGTTGAGTTTGTGGAAATAAATGATATTTCATATTTGTTACAATTTTTTCAAACTAATAATCTTTTTAAGCCCTATAAATTTTACTTCTGATGATTCCTCATAATATGTAGATGGTTCATAAAGTTAGCCTGAGAATTCAAGATAGAAAACGCTCCTGATGTAAGAAGGTCTGACTTTAAACACAGAGTAAAAATTGCAGATTATGGCTCTCATCCATATTTAGAGGTCTTTATGACTCACCTTTTTAAAATATAAATTCCCTTCAGAAAGCAACCTTTCCCTGCCTGTTCTTCCCCTTCCAGGAACCCATCTCTCAGATCTGGCCACGCCTCACTCTATCCAGTGAGACCCTTTCCCTAGGCTAAAAGAATCACTGTTTGCTCCCAAACAGATGTTTTCCCCCAGGGCTCTTAAGTCTGGAAGGCAACATTCCCTGCCCTTCCTTGTCTTCTTTTTCACATGTATACTTTTTATCAATGTTGTTTTGGTGTTCCTAGTTCTTGATGATGTACCACTGTCAGCTCAAGCTCATGCTGAGTTTCCACAGCTGTGACATGTCTAAACTGCATTATCTTGAAAATGTTGGCTCTAGTGAAAACTAGAAAGGAGCCAAATTACTAAAACAAAACATTTCAAAGGGTTCCTATGGATACCTCCTGAAACCAGGAAGTATACACCGGGTTGAGTTGACTCATTCAGCCAGTAATAGCCTCTTCTACATGGCCGCATCATTGTGTACACACGGCGTAATACACGCTTGAGGAGAATTTGAGCATCTGATGATTGCAATCACATCACTAAGGGTGTGCCTTTTTGCCTATAAAATCCCTTCTTAAACGGATTATTGTGTTTGAAGTGATTTATTACAATCTTTAGAGATAAAATATGAATACTGTACAAGGGGGTGTGGAAACCAAGGTAGGAAATTGTGTGTTTTATGTAGAGGGGTAATCAGAAAATAATGAGTATGCATTCTAATAAGGGTAAAGTCACTAGAGCAGATTGAAAAGACTTCCTTTTATTGCAAGCTGAACCTGTGCAGAGCTGGACTCCAGCAGTAATAAAGTGAGGCTATGTTTCTTTGCATCTGATTTTATGAGATCTTTATGTGTCAGAGTGACTTTCCTCCTTATGTATTCATGTTTTAGTTTTAATATATTTGCTTTGAGTTTGATTTTTTTTAAATGAAGTAAAGCTTACAGACATGAATGTAAACACCGAGGGAAGGGGCAGGGCAGGAGTCGGGAGAGAGAAATACATCCTGAAGTGAAGATCAGCTTATTTTTCATTTAAAAAGGAAATGCTTTTTATCTCCATATATATAGTGACTTATTTTTCTGGGCGGTTTGCCTATACTTGGCCTTTTCCATTAGTTCTTCATCTTTTCCTTTATACTCTCTAAGAGCTCTGTCTATAATGCATATTGGAAATATTTGCCATACTTTATGACTTGCTTTTCAGTTTTGTATGTGTATATGTAAACACACATTTTGACATTCAGAAATTTTAAAATTTTTATGTTGTCAAGTATATGAATATTTTCCTTCAGAGTTTCTACCTTTGGCTTTCTTTAGTACTCAAAGATTGCATCTACATTTATATTTTTTTCTCACTAATTCTGTGGTTTTGATTAATTTTGGTTACAATTCTTTAATCTATGTGAAATTTATTTTGAAATCAAACAATAGTTCTCATCCAGATGCATGCATTAAAATCATATAAGAAAAATAAATTGTGCCTAAATTCTATCCCAGACTAATTCATTGAGAATCTCTGAGGATGGGGTCTGACCATTATATTTTTTTCAGAATTGCTGCAGGTAATTTGTGATAACAGAGTCAAGAACTTCTGTGTAAAGATTCAGGCAAGAATCCAACATTTGCTTTTTCAAAATTATTCTCATCCATGTTATAAAGATGTTTTTGAAGAATATTTACTGGTATGAAACTAGTCATCAAAAAATGAGCATAAGTGTCATTGTGAATATAAACTAAATATGCCAGTACTAACTCCAATTGTATATACTATACATAGGACTAAATAAACACTGAAAAATTTTTTCTCATTTATCCTTTTCTGCATTTTCCAAATTCTTTACAAGAACCATGTAATACTCTTTTTAATGAGAAAAAAATTAATTGCAAAATAATGTTAATTTTTTAAAAACAAAGATTAATTTCTAGTCATTTTTAAAAATACATAGAATAATACTTGAAGTACCTATATTATTAGAGTAAGTTTGTAGCTTGCAAAGGTGGCTTACTAGATGAAAACACATACTTGCATATGTAGGTTTTACTATGTTTGTTGCTTACGTTTTTATAAATAGATAAGCATTATTTTTAAAATACTTACTCTATATACATATTGATTTAAACTGTAGCTGATTTTAACTTTATTTGACTTCTCTATTTTAATTTTAGCTTATCTCAGAGTAAAATAAGGTTTTGAGAAGGTTGGTTGAAGGAACCTATGTATTTCAGCATTTGATTTCTTTGGTGGATGGGGAAACTGTTTTAGTCAGCTTTTTTGCTGCTGTGACTACAAGATCTGAACAGAACAATTTTAGAGGAGAAAAAGTTTATTTGGGGGCTCATGGTTTCAAAGGTCTCAGTCCACAGACAGAGGCTCCATTCCTTGGGGCTCAAGGTGAGGCAGAACATTTTGGCAGAAGAGTGTGGTGGAGAGAAGCATCTCACATGAGAATCAGTAAGCAGAGAGAAACTTCACTCACCAGACACAAATATATACCCCATAGCCACACTCCCAGCGAACCACTTTCTCCAGCCACACCCCACCTGCCTCCAGTTACCACTCAGTTAATCCTATCAGGGATTAATTCACTGATTAGGTTAAGGCTATAACCCAATCACTTCTCCTCCAAACTTCTTGCATTGTCTCACACGTGAGCTTTTGGGGGACACTACATCTAAATCATAACAAAAACGATAGTGGCCAGTGTGATTTTATCTTAGTTTTCTTTGCACACTACTCATTTTGCATAAGGAAAGCAATTTCATAATAAGATCTTGCATTCATATGGAACTCCTATGGACATGGAGACTAAGAACTTAAGACAGCATTTAGACCATTGTCCTCTTTTCTATTGATTAAACTTTTCCAAAGCTGTTTATTTCACCTGAATCTTACAAAAGTCCTGTATTGGGCAGACAGAATTTTATTATATTTAGTTGTCTGTAAGATTCCATTGCTGTTAAGACTCACCATTAACTTTACTAAGAAAGAAAAAGTACTACTGATCAAATAATGACAGAGTGCTTTCCAAACATTTGCCTTTAGATGCATCCAATTTCAGAGATTTTAAAATTTGAAAAATACATGTATCTTAGAGTCCATGAAACATAGACATATTCTCTTCAACTGATAGTACAGAAATATTGTCGCCGTCCAGCAGGACATAAGGAGCACACTCTTTTTCTTGAGCGGGGGAAAAAAGGGAGCTTTATTAGGAAGAACACTGACTTATATCTTGTAGACAAACCAATAGGATGTCTGTTGTCAGGGGGAAGAAAGCCTGAACTCATCTGCATTGGTGGTTGGTACAATAGTCTGTCCCGCATGGACAATATATTTAGCTTCCTATTTACATCAAGAGACAAACTCCACACCCGCTGGCAAAGTGCTAGCCGCCATCTTTGTAGAGAATAATGTGGTGCAACCCTGGGTGTTGCCCACCACATCTCCCCCTTTTTGTTTATAAAAGAGACCGTGTCTGTCTTAGGTTGTCCATGACAGAGCAACATCCTTACCCGTCATCGGAAAATGAAGCTTATATCTTCATTCCCTGTCTTAGGTTGGTATGAGCTCGTCACGAATCTTACCCATCTCTGACTACCAGTCTAGCCTAGTCAAACTTGGGGGGAGGTTCCCACATCAATGGCAAGCAGAGCTTGGCGAAATATAGCTGTCTCCTTGAATTGGCGCCTATGTAATTTGCATAAACACCAGATACATAGAATGGATATAACACATAACAGGCCACGTAGGGATAAGAATTCAAATCAATTGTTTCCCCACTGAACAACAGACTGGAAGAAGGAGGCTAATTGTAGTACTGAGGCAACCTCCACTCGGGTACTATTAATGGCAAATATTTGAGATCTCAAGACACATGTGAGGTTGTCAAATTGAGAGTTCCAGGTTCCATTAATATGTTTAGACAGACTTTTGGACATATTAGCTGCCAAACTTAGGTTCTGATATACTACAGAAGTTACACACATGGCTGATAGATAATGTATACACCCCACAGACATTATATGAGTAATTACATCCAATTGTTCTTATACTAGGTCCACTCTGTGGTTGACAAGTAGAATTCCAGCTCGTAATCATTGATTGATCTCTGATTGAGTGTTCAGTGCTGTAGCAGTAGCTTCTGATAAGCTAGTTAACAGTTTCTGCCATAGGAATCACAGTAGCTAGGGCAGCAGCAGCAGTTGCAGTAGCAGCTGAAACAGCGATTGCACAGTGACCACAGCAGTTATGCTGAAATCTCTTTTTGGTCTTAGTAAAACAGTCAATTCCTCTTCCTGGATTTGTACCAGCAAAGGAAGGTATGTAGGGATGTGCATTATGATGGCCAAAGGGAAGATGGTTGCATTCTAGCATTCTGAAAGAAAACAATATTTCTTTTGACAGGTAAGATGACTACCATTGGTGGAGGCATTGGATGCAAGAAACCTTAAAGGAGGTCTAACACATACAGGTGTAGGGGAGAAACTAACATTTGGTGAACACTCTCTAATTTGAATTCTCATTTCAAAGGTTTCTGACCTGTTTTGGCTGTAAGAGCAGTTGGCTAAAATTCCTCCAAAAATCATAGACATAGCTGATATATCAGTGCACACACTCATTGTGCTACATAAGAGTCAAGCATCAAAGGGATCAGGGATAATAACCTGTGTAGGGTTTTGTTTTGTAAAGTTATAGCCTGAAAATGTAGCATTTGGTAAGTAACAAAATTAGGAGTGAAGGTAAATGACTTTGATTTGTCAAAATATACAGGTTTAGTTTTAGACTGACAACCTGTCCACTCAGATGCCCAGTGTGGCTGCATAGGTACAGAGGCATTTCCTTTGGGATGAAGCAAAGGGACTGTTCCCTGGAGAATGGTAACATTGCCTACATTAGATGTGATTAAATGGTAGAAATTTTCCTAGTGTTTGATTGCTTAGAAGAATGCAATCGAGAGGGTCGAGTGAGAAGTTAGACCTGAGGTGAAAGCAGAGAGAACCTGCTAAGTCGTAGGAGCCATTTGGGAAGGGTGCTAGCTAAGTCAGGAGAAAAGGGTACAGTAGGTAAACCTAATGTGGAATTAGTGGTAAGAATAGGAGGATATAGATTGGAAGAGTTAGTAAGGGGCAAAGGGCAAGGCCACGCCTTTACTATCCCCCATAGGTAACGCACGGCTCCTCCATTAACATGGTGAGGGATCATCAACAACAGCAGTTGGAGGAACTTTCACATCTTCTTGTTGTTCTTGGTTTTCTATTGAGGAAACCTTGACCAATCTTTCAGGGCAGCCAAATTGGCGATTGTGCGTCCTGCGGGAAAACACAAACAGATCCTCGGGTCCAGATTAATACCAGATCCGGGCCTTTCCATTGTCCCCATAGAATGTCCTTCCAGAGCACTTGAGGTAGATGTTTTTTTATTAGGCTCTGAATGACGGTCAGCAGCCAATCGGCCCTCAGAATCAAGATTTAAAAAATTTAAAATGAACAAGGCAACAGATAATTTGTCTTTTGGGGATCTGTATGATGCCCCTATTCCCCCTTTTTGTTTATAAAGCATGTTTTTAAGTGTTAAATGGGCACGCTCAACAATGCTTTGTCCAGTAGGATTATAGGGAATTCCTGTGACATGTTGAATACCAAAGGTGGAACAAAATTGTTTAAAGGCCTGGGACGTATATCCAGGACCATTATCTGTTTTAATTTGTTTGGGGACCCCTAGGATGGAGAAAGAGTATAAACAGTGTGTTATTACATCTTTGGTTTTTTCTCCAGTGTGAGCAGAGGCCATAATAAATCCTGAAAAGGTATCTATTGACACATTAATGAATTGTAGTTTTCTAAATTCTTAATAATGAGTTACATCCATTTGCCAAATATGATTGGGCTGAAGCCCTTTTGGATTTATTACTAACGAGGGGTTAGGAATAAGTGTAACACATTTAGCACAAGACTTGACTATGCCCCGAGCTGTTGCCTTAGTAATTTTATAGCGTGTACGTAGAGTAGAAGCATTTACGTGAAATTTGGAATGAAAAGTTTTTGCATTTTCAAGCGTATTAAAGATGTGGTGGCCGTGTCTGTTAAATCATTGTGTAAACTTAGAGGGCCTGGAAGGCCAGTATGAGCCCGAACATACCCAATAAAAAAAGGGCTTTTTCTATCCCAAATAAGTTTTTGTAAAGATTGTAAATACTTAGTGATGGTGGAAGTGAGGGAGAGCAGACCAGTTAATTCTAAATTTTGAATAGCATTAACAACGTATTTGCTATCAGAGAATAGGTTAAAAGGCTCATGGTGGGTTTTGAATACTTCTAAAGCTACTAATAGTTCTGTTTGCTGTGCAGAGAGAGTATTAAACAGCAATGTTTCTGTAACATTATTTATAGTAATAGCACCCGTACCAATCTTTGATCCATCAGTAAATATAAGGGTAGCTCCTATAATAGGTTCTTTTCTGGTGACTTTGGGGGGTAAATGCAGCTTGTACTCAATAGGACATAACTGCCTCTTTTAACTGTTTCACTAATTTTATATCTAATATTTGATGATATCTCTGATTGTTTTGATCTTCAAATACTGGGAATATTGGGAACACTGATCAAGATTCTACATCAGCTCACTGTCTGGGGGCTGCCCCTATGCAGCAAGTACATGCGCCCCTACAACTTGGAAAAGAGTGGTGACCTGGATTATACGCCGGAGGGCGCGGCATGGTAGGGACTAAATGCCACTGAGAGAACCTCTTTTCTAGCTCTGTCTCAGATAGCTCCTGTTCTTCAGAGTCACATCCCTGTTCTGAGTCTGAATATCTGCTTTTTCTTTCAAAAACTCGACTTGATTGTTCTTCTTTTACATTTTCTAATATCTCTTCCCCTTCTCTTAGCTGATCTTGAAATTTTGGTTTTTTGGAAGTCATACAGGAACGAACTAATGTCCATATAGACAAAGTACCAAGAGGGAGAGGCGTTTTTTCATTTTGTTTACGGAGGTCCTTTCCCAAATGCTCCCACTGAGGGACAGTAAGGAGCCCTTCTAAGAACCAAGGACAGCCTTCGTCTATAGTTTTAAGGAACGTCCGCGCAGTTTTAGAATTTAACGGAGTTCCATTTTCTTTTAACAAGGCCTTAAGAGAACCTTCCATGCGAATCCGTGAAGTTTCTGATCCCATGGCTATAGCTTAATATGGCCTCTCTAATCGCCACAACAACAACAAACAGTAACTAAGCAAATAAAAGCAGTAGAAATATTAACACAACTAACACCTTAAACACATTCATTTACTATAAGACGTCCTTTGCTGTCTCTTGGGACAGCCTTCTGTTAAGTTCCCTCACTAGGGGAGCCTTCCGTTAGTACCTTAAGGCCACTGTTTCCTCGAATAGGGAAACCTGCTAGTTAACTACGCTAGCGAAACTGTCTTTCTCACTTACCCTGGTGCTGATAACACCAAGGTTGCGGGGTTCGAGCCCCATACGGGCCACCAAATGTCGCCGTCCAGCAGGACATAAGGAGCACACACTTTTTCTTGAGCGGGGAAAAAAAAGGAGTTTTATTAGGAAGAACACCGACTTATATCTTGTAGACAAACCAATAGGATGTCTGTTGTCAGGGGGAAGTAAGCCTGAACTCATCTGCATTGGTGGTTGGTACAATAGCCTGTCCTGTGTGGCCAATATATTTAGTTGCCTGTTTACATCAAGAGACAAACTCCACACCCGCTGGCAAAGTGCTAGCCGCCATCTTTGTAGAGAATAATGTGGCGCAACCCTGCGTGTTGCCCACCACAAATGTGAGACAATTTTCTTGTCTTACATATCCAGGATTTGAATCTTAATATCCAGATGGTTCTACACCAAACAAAGCATAAGTGTTATAGCTGAGATTAGCAAAAAAGGTTTTATATGAGCATTTGTTAGAAGGTCAACCTGAGAAGTCTTAAAGGCCAAATGTCCTAGCCATATAAGTGACACTCTGAATGATCTGTGTTTGTTCTGACCCGTCACATGTTCTTATAGCAGTGAGAATGCTATACAACCTTTCTGACTAGGGAAATTACACAGGCACCTCATTTGGCCAGACTGCCAGGGTGCATGAGGTGAAGTGAAATGTTTTGTCTTAAACATTTGACTACTGAGATCAGAGCAAGACTGGCAGTCAAGTATTAAAATCTTAGATCTAAAAGGAATCTTAGAAATTCTCTAAAAACAATTGCTTCTCGGCTGGGGCTGTAGCTCAGAGCACTTGCCTCACATGTGTGAGGCACAGGGTTCGATCCTCTGCACCACATTAAAAAAATGAATAAATAAAGATATTGTGTCCATCTACAACTAAAAAAAATATTTTTTTAAAATAGCTTCTGCAGATAAGAAATCTAAAGTCTCCAGGGATAAATAATTAGCTACAGGCCACATGGTTACATTGAGGCAGAACCCAACCAGAATCCAAGCCCTCGGGTGCAATCTAATGAGGATTTTCCATTTTTTCATACTCTTGGTATTCAGGGATATGATGAAGATTGTGATTATTAAGTACACAGTAATTGGTAACTATGTGCTTATTTTGGCATTTTTTTTTTAATGTTTACTTCACCAACTTTGGGAAAAGCCTAAAGAAACTAGCAGTGACAACTTACTCATCACTTTGAGAAGTCAAGGCAGTGGCCAAGTATGTATTATTTAGTGTAATCCTTTCAACAGCCTTGAGAGTAAATGAGTTCAAGTAGAGTAGATTAAGTAATTCACCCAGTGCTACATGGTTAAGTGACAGAACGGAGAATGTGTCAGATTCTAAAGCTTGCCATTGCTATATTCTACTTCCTTCTCTTGATTGAAGCAAAATTCAGGTGAAGTGCCTTGTGCTGCATGAGACAGATATCTGGAGCCTTTCAGGTTTTTAAGATACTTTGACAGATTTGCCAGAACACTGCTGGACCCTCTGGGCGGGGAGGCACTGGTCGGGAGGAATCTTCTGCGATGCCATTGTGCTGTATTTGGGGGTGGAGAGGAGTGCAGTCACACCTCCCAAGTCTCCATGTGGCTGATTTTCTTGGTAGCACAGCCTCTTTCTCAGCAACTAAATTATCACTCATTTTTATTAGGTATTGTACTTTTCTGAAGGAATGTTAAAGAAAATAAGGAAAGTTAAAGAAAATAAGAATCTTGTTTTACAATTAGTTATTTTTTAAGTTGTATATTTCTTCATCTTATCCTTAGCAAGTTTAATTTTTTCTCATTTTTTTTATCCTTTGCAAACATAACCCTAAATTCCACCAAAGGGTGTTGATCTTGGCTATAAAAATAGATGTGACATTAATAAGAGCTAAAAATAGTACATAGCATTAGAATGTAACTCACCGCAATGTTTTTTCAAAACAAAAAAAATTTTAATTCTAAAATTTGAGTCATGAGTCTTGTTCACATTCATTCCTGAATGATTTTATGTATAAATGTCATCTTAGGATATAAAACTGCTGGTCTGCATGAACAGAGTTGGCAGGACGTTAGGACAGAGAGATTGTGCTGGTTATTGTTTCCTTGACCCAAAGAAATCATTGTTTGCTTAATAAAATTGACTTTTTTCAAATATTATATTTATTAGAATTGGATGGTATATAATTTGAAAGATGCGGCCAAAATAATCTTGGGGAAAAAAGAACAAAATAGTTTCACATGATTTGATTTTATAACTTACTACAAAGCTACAATAATAAGGATGAGATGGCTTTAATGTAAAGACAAACAGATCAATGGAATAGAATACAGAGCCTAGAAATTAACCCCCACTTACATAGTCAATTGGTTTACAACAAAAATGCCAAGACAATTAAATGAGGAAGTTTTTTCAGCAGATGGTACTAGAAAGACCAGGCAAATATGTGGAAAGACAGCAAATCTTGACTTCTATTACCTATAACAGTAAAAAGAACTTTTTTTTAATTTGAAAAGAATGATAGACCTAAAACCTAAAAGCTAAAATTACATCCTTCTTGAAAATTTTGTGATCTTTGGGTAGGCAAAAAATTTAAGACACAAAAAACACTAAGCATCAGAGAAGATGGATAAAATAGGTTTCATCAAAGTTAAAAGTTTATTCAAAAGACACCATGAAGAAAATGAATGGTACGTTGCAGATTGGTATAAAATATTCACAGTACATGCATCCATAAGAGAATTTTAACCAGACTAAATAAATTCTACAAATAAGCAAGAAAAAAGCATAACCCAATTTATGAAAAGGGGCACCAATCTCAAACTGACACTAACAAAATGTGATATCAGTAAGCACATAGAAAGGTGCTCAACACCACTAGCTACCAAGGAAATACAAATCAAAACCACATACTACTTCACACCCTCTGGACTGGCCTAAAATAGTAAAGCTGAGTTTCCAACTGTCAAGAATATGCAGGAATTCAAAACTCAAATACATTGCTATTGGGAGGACGAAACAAAATGACGACTTTGGAAAACTTAGTCTCAGCTTCTACTAGAGTTAAACATGCATCCCAGGACCCAGCAATTCTATTCTTAGGCCTTTAGCTAAGGGGAAAAATCCCTATGGATCCACAAAACACTTGATTTGAGTAATTGTTCATACACACTTTATTCCTAATAGTCAAAACTTAGGAACAACCTAGATATGCATAAACAGGAGAATGAATAAGCAAATGGTAGTATATTCATGAAAGAAATATTCCCCAATAATAAAAGGGAATGAACTATTCATATATTCAACAACATGAATGAATCACTAAAACATTATATGAGGGTTGGATTTTTTTATTTGTTCTAATTAGTTATACATAACACTAGAATGTGTTTTGACACATCATATAAGTGGACTATAACTTCCTCTGGTTGTACATGGTGTAGAATCACACCAGTCATGTAGTCATGTGTGCACATACATGTAGTCATGTATGTAATAATGCTGGATTGATTCTACTAAACTCCCTACCCCATAACCCCTCCCCTCCTTTCCCTCCCCTCTGGGGAGTTAGGGTACTAGGGTTGAATCTTTTTCTCATGTGCAGAAGCTAGAGAGAAAAAAAGAAATTACGAAAAGGGATTCCATGAAAACAGAAGGGTGATCAGTAGAGTAGAAACCAGGGGACCAAGGGAAGGAGGAGGAGGGGAGGGAACGGGGAAGAACTGGGGAATGGAGTTAACCAAATCATACAGTGTGCGCATCTGAAGACATCATGATTCACCCAATTTTATATAAACCTATAATGCACCAATTAAAAAATATAAATCAATCAAATAGGAAACCAGAGGAAGGGGATGGAGAGAGGACGTACTGAGGAATGAAATGAAGCAAACTCTTATGTGCATTTTTGAATATGTCAAAATGAACTCCTCTGTTATGTATAATTATAATGTAATTATTAATTTTAAAACACTGTTAAGCAAAGGAAGTCATGTATTAATGTGAAAGTGTATGCCTAACTTCATGTGAAGTTTTAGAACAGGCAGATTTAATCTAGAATGATAGAAATATGAACAGTGAGAACTGATTAGCAGGGAAAAGAGGGAACTCTCTGGGATGCCAGAAATATTGTCATTGTGATTGGATACTCATTACATGGATGTATGCATTTATCAAAATCACCAAACTGTATGCTTAAGGTCCCTGCATTTTATTCTATGTAAATTTTATCTAGATTGTTTTAGAGATGCCATTGTAATTGCAGCTATGATGGGAGGTAGCGAAGTTCCTTCACATAAGTAAGGGCATAACTAAGGAGACACAGGTGTAGGAGCAAAGCTCACATTGCACTATGGTTGAATATGAACAAGTAATAGAGCGAATTTTCCTCTATATGACAAGAAAGTACTGGAAATGTGGTACTTAGCCACAGGGCTCAACCCCTGTTGGGATGTTAGATTCTGTTGGATTTTAGTATTTTGAGAGGACTATGGATATGTCGAAGAGGAAGATAAAGCTAAAAACATGTGGAGTAGGTCCTATAAGGAAATGTGGAAGGTGGGATAGTGTTTTAGTCAGCTTTTTTGCTGCTATGACTAAAAGATCTGTAGGGGAGGAAAGGTTTAGTTGGGAGCTCACGTTGTCAGAGGTCTCAGTCCACAGACAGTCAGCTCCATTCCGTGGGGCCCGAGGTGAGGCAAGACATCATGGTGGAAGAGTGCGGCAGAAGGAGGTGGATCACATGATGATCAGGAAGCACAGAGAGAGAGACTCCACTCACCAGATATAAATATAGACCCCAAAGTCAGGCCTTCAATGTCCACCTCCTCCAGCCACACCCCACCTGCCTACAGTCACCAATCTGTTAATCCTGTCAGGGGATTAATTCACTGATTGGGGTGAGGCTCTCACAACCCAGTCATGTCCCCTCTGAACCCTCTCACATTGACTCACACGTGAGGTTTTGGGGGGCACCTCACATTCAAACCATAACAGATAGTTGTAAGGATCAAAAGAAAGGACAATGGGAGACAACGGGATTTCCTAAGAATAAGCACATGAATGAGGGGAGGGTATGAAATGGAGGAAATAGCTCTTTGGTGTGTCACAGCTGACAGAATTATTTGCAATAATTCAAAACTCCAGGGAGAGTGATTTAGTTGGACTTTTGGAAAGCATTTAGTGATGTCAAATGCCTTCCTGCTGAAGGTCAGGCACAGGAGGCTTACGAATTCCGTGATGCTGGTGCTGCCTAGAAGTGCGGGAAAGCCCTCACAGCCCTGAGCCCCCAAAGCAGGGCATCTGGAAGTGTGGGTGAGCAGTTGAAGGAGGACCTGGGTCAGGACACACCCCTATTCAACTTGGCTCTCATCAACCATGGAAGGAAGGAAGGTGCTTGTTAGCTTTTTAAGAATTATTAGTCCCGCCAGACCTTAAACTCTATAGAGCAATAGTAACAAAAACGGCATGGTATTGGCACCAAAATAGACGGGTAGACCAATGGTACAGGATAGAAGACACAGAGACATATCCACATAAGTACAGTTATCTCATACTAGACAAAGGTGTCAGAAACTTACAATGGAGAAAAGATAGCCTCTTCAACAAATGGTGCTGGCAAAACTGGAAATCCATATGCAGTAAAATGAAATTAAACCTCTATCTCCCACCCTGTACGAAACTCAACTCAAAATGGATCAAGGATCTAGGAATTAGACCTGAGACCCTTCACCAAATAGAAGAAAAAGTAGACTCATATCTCCATCATGTTGACTTAAGACCAGACTTCTTTAGCAAGACCCCCCATAGCACAAGAAATAAAAGCAGGAATCAATATACACAAATTGGGTACAACTTTGTGTTTGGGATAGATTCAAACTAAAAAGCTTTTTCTCAGCAAAAGAAACAATCAATAATGTGAAAAGAGAGCCTACAGAGTGGGAGAAAATCTTTTCCACACACACTTCACACAGCACTAATCTCCAAAGTTTATAAAGAACTTAAAAAACTTTACACCAAAAATACAAAGAACCCAATCAATAAATGGGCAGACGCTTCACAGAAGAAGATATACAGGTGTTCAACAAATATATGAAAAAGTGCTCATCATCTCTAATAATTAGAGAAATGCAAATTAAAACCACCCTAAGATTTCATCTAACCAATTAGAATGGCTATTATCAAGAACAAAAGCAATAACAAGTGTTGGCGTGGATGTAGGGAAAAAGGCACACTCATACCTTGCTGGAAGAGTTGCAAATTGGTGCAGCCACTCTGAAAAGCAGTATGGAGATTCCTCAGAAAACTTGGAATGGACCCACCATTTGACCCAGCTATCTCACTCCTTGGTTTATACCCAAAGGACTTAAAATCAGCATACTACAGTGATGCAGCCACATCAATGTTCATAGTTGCTCAATTCACAATAGCTAGATTGTGGAACCAATTTAGATGCCCTATAATTGATGAATGGATAAAGGAGCTGTGGTATATATACACAATGGAATATTACTCAACCATAAAGAAGAATAAAATTATGGCACTTGCTCATACATGGATGAAGTTGGAAAATACCATGCTAAGTGAAATAGGCCAAACCCAAAAAACCAAAGACCAAATGTTTTCTCTGATAAGTGGATGACAATACATAATGAGGAGGGGGTGGCAGTGGGGGAAGAGAAGAATGAAGGAACTTTGGATGGTGTAGAGGAAAATGGGTCGGGAGGGGTGGGGAAAGGAAAGATAGTAGAATGAGACAGACAGTATTACCCTATGTATATGTATGATTACGTGAATGGTGTGAATCTACGTTGTGTACAACCATAGAAATGAAAAGTTGTACCCCATTTGTGTATAATGAATCAAAATGCAGTCTGTAAAAATAAAAAAAAAATTAAATGAAAAAGAGAATTATTAGTCCCAACTTTCGATTTTCAGGGCTCAAGTTCAGCGTTAGTTCCTCTAGTTAGAGCTCTCTGTTCAGTCCTTGCCTTACCATACTGCCCCAAATTTCCCATTTTCTTCCTCTACACAGTGAGTTCTTTGAGGACAGGATTATGTTTTATCACTACCTCATAATTTAGCAGTAGACTTAGCACATAATAGGCACTCAATAAAAACTTGTTGAATGAAGTTTGTTTTCAGCAACAATGATCTCCTAATGACCATGTGCGTCTCTGGCTAAAAGTAGTTATTTTTTTAAAAGTTAGAAAATCATTGTTTTCATATATCACATTGTAAAACAAATACATAGAAAAACCAGAGGAATTTAATGGAGGAATAATTAGAAATTATAATCAAGAAAAGAATATTGCAAACAAAAAAAAAAAAACCAAAAAAATCTATGTCCATCAGCCAGATACAACTGTACTTCTAATACATTTTTTAACATTAACTGTACTGTTAATACATTTTAAAATATTCTTCCAAAATTTCCTCCTTAAGGTTAAATATAAAATAAATATCACATGCACATTAAATAGGATAGTATTATAATACTCTTTCATCACAGTCAGGATATGTTAACTCGGGGACCAGTTAAAATACCTGAATTCTGTTCTGTGTGCACGTACCACAACTTAATTAACAAACGCCCTGGACATTCAGGTCTGATATTTAGATTATCCCTGTTTCTCACTGTCATAAACAAGACTTAAGTCTTTATTTCTTAAAGATTTACTAAAGCAAGCAGACTTTTTGACTTTTTTCATCAAAGGAGAAAGTAGTGTATACAGAAATGTATCTTCAGTAAAAGTTCTGCCAGGCTGGAGCAGTCACGCTTCATTGTCAGGGAGTTTGCATCATGACAGCAAAGAAAGCAAAAGGAGAGGAAGCACCCGGGTCCATGCCATGGGTCTTTCCCCTCTGCAGGTGAAGTTCTTTCTCCCTCTGTCCTTCCTTCTTCCTCCCCTCCCTCTCTTCCTTCCTCCCTCCCTCCTCCTCCTCCTCCTTCTTCCTCCCCTCCCTCCCTTCCTTCCTTCCTTCTTCCTCCTCCTTCTTCCTCCCCTCCCTCCCTTCCTTCCTTCCTTCCTCCCTCCCTCCCCTCTCTTCTCCTCCTTCCTTCCTGGGAAGGGAACCCAGGATCTGTCACATGCTAAGTAAGTGCTACATCCCAACCTCTGAAGTCCCACACTTCTTATCTAGTACTGGAATTTTATTCCATGACCAAACTAATTGCCTTCCTTTCCGGTGTATTCAATTCCTAATAGCATAGATTGATCACCTTCCTGCTTTGGGTCTTGTGTTGTAGTTTCCTTCTTGCTCGTGGTGTTTCTGGGTCTGTCTGTATCAGCGGTGTTAGTTTATGATCCCTACTCGGGGTGTCTTGTAGACTTGCCTGACTTGTCGTCCGACGCCAAGCTTACTGGAAGTTTCATGTCTGATTCGGTTACAGTAGGAGTGTCCCTGTGTCTTCTTCCGTTGAGGTTTTACTGCCTGCTATGTGCCAAGCAGTCGTAGAGTGAAGATGCAAAGCATGAAGATGCAGATGGAGCCTCTGTCTTCAGGCAGCTCTCTCGGGAAGCAAAGTCTCGAGTCCAGTAGTGGCGTTGCGTCGCGTGTCCAAGACCGCAGGGAAAGCACCTGCAGGCTTCAGCGGGCAGGGAGGGGACGGGGAGATGAAGGGGGAGGTGAAAAAATTAGGACTTTGGAGAACGGGTGCTGCAGTTTCCCAGGTGGCCCAGGAATGAAGGGTATTCCATGGGAAGTGGAAGCCTGTGATGCTCAGAGGTCTGAACAGGCACGTGTGGGGAAACCTGGCCGTTTTGTAAGGCCAGGGAGCAGGGCAGGCGGCGGAGAGTACCAGGAGAGAGGGCAAGATGGCCAGCGCCAGCTCCTAAAGTGCCTTGAGTATCAGACAGAGGAAAAGAGTTCGATCCAGCAGGATCTGAGGAGCAGTGTGCCATGGAGAGTTTCCTGCCTCCGATTCAAATATTGGTTGCTGAGGTTCGAGTCTACAGTCGGAACCTATCCCAGAAATCCAGCTGGGAAGTAAACAGACCCGAGAAAAATGGGGCAGGAACGGTGTGTTTTGGAAGTACAGTTGACCTTGAGCAACGGTCATGGCAAAAGAGTGGGTAAGAATGATTCCTGCCTTGTTTTGAGATTCTGCACTGATAATGTACTCGTTTTCTCTTGTTGTTTAACCGATTACCACATACGTGGTGATGGTTTTAAGCAGCACACAGTGGTGATGTCACAGTTCCCATGGGTTGAGTGTCCTCTGCCCATCATCTCACAACTCAGGTGTGGAGCTGAAGTCCTCTTGTAGGTGTGCTTGTTGGCAGCATTTACTTCCTTCTGGTCATAAGACAGGTCCCTCCTCACCTGCTGCTTCTCAGTCATGGGCCACACTTAGCTCCCAGGGTGCTCCCAGACCCTTGCCTGGGTCCCTCTCACAGGTCCTCTTTCAGTGCAGTGGTTTATTTCAGTGGCATTAGGAGAATCTCTCTGACCTCTGGATCTTCTTTTAAAATTTCATTTGATGTGACCAAGCCCACCCAGGCTCAGCTCCCTTTTGATTAACTCAAGATCGAACAATTGGGGACTTCATTTACATCTGCAAAATCCCTTCACCTTGCCAGGTAGTATAACAATCACCAGTGTGCCATCCCATCATATTCACAGGTCATATTCACAGTGACCCCAAACTTAAGAGTATGGGGTCACTGGGAGACACCTCAGAATTCTGCCTACCATGTATAATGTGTCATGAATTGAAACAGAAAATACAAGAAGAGGGACAATTTCATGGGGGTTATATATTAAGTTTAATTTTGGAGGTACTGAGTTGGCAATGCCTACGTCATGTAGGTGAAATGTACGTACCTGGTGACTTCTACATAGCATCTATGGGCTGTCCACATGGCAGCAAAATACTACAAAACATCTTCCCAATTGTACTCACCCAACCGAACAGAAGCAGTAACTGAATGAATAACAAAAGCATCTTAAATTTCTTTGCATCATTGCAATCTTAATGTAAAATGTTCCATTTTGTGTGTTTTAATCTTACTCATAGTTTTCTATGTATGTTTACCACACATGTCCTGATATAATATAAAATTTTTTCCCATTGTATGCTTGCTTCTAAGTGATGTGTGAGACATTTCCGTGGAGGTGTACACACTATTTTTAAAAAACATATTTCATCATATATTTATTTTCCCAATGCATTCTTGATTCTCAGACTTCAGGACAGAAGCTAAACACATTCTGTCATGTGTTTTGAATTCTAAGAAGAAGCAGTAAAGGAGGTTTGTGGGATACCTGATGTCATATAGTGGACATCCATGAATATTGTCATATTTTGCATTCACAGTATGTGGGCTGGTGTCTCACAGGAAGAGTCTGGGTTCCAGCCGCACAGTTGCCCCACAGAGGT
The DNA here is from genome assembly GCF_902686445.1 of Sciurus carolinensis. NCBI lineage: Eukaryota > Metazoa > Chordata > Mammalia > Rodentia > Sciuridae > Sciurus > Sciurus carolinensis. The sequence goes on along the minus strand of NC_062217.1, from coordinate 15,703,271 downwards.
TAAGACAGGTGCCAGCTGAGAGCAGGCACTGCCAGAGGCCTTTCGGGCACCCTTCAGCTGCAGAACCACATCAAACAAGATGGTGGATGGCTTCATCGGCAGCCTGTTTGAATCGTGTCTTCACACGTGTTCTGAAGAATTTGTTTAGGTCTACTAATGAATATTTCATCCCAGCTGGAGAAAGCACCCAAGGGAACACTGTCCAGACAACCCCTCCATGAACTCATTCACCCTTGGAGTTCAAGTGTGTGGGCATCTGGGAAGGACAGGGCTGCTCGTTGGACAGCACAGTCTCCTCTCACAGACAGCTTTGCTGTTGGTGTTTGTCTTTCCTTGCCATGCGAAACACCCTGCAGTCTAAGACTATATAGTACCTACATGAGACAGTAAATTAGACCAATATTTATTTACTAAACATCTAATTTTAGGATTTAAAAAAAACATCCCTCTTAAAGGTATTTATTAGGCTAAAACTTTACATGGAATATAAAATTAAAAGGTTCACAACTAAGTATGTTTTGCTGTGTTGTATGATGATCTTAATTTATGAGTTAAAAAAAATCTTTGAAGTGTATCAGCCCTTACATGTTCACAAGATCTGGAGGATCAGGCCCTTCATTTGCATTTTTGTATTTTCTTTAGCTCAAAATAGATTTGATTAAAAAACAAAATTTGGCACAAGATTAATCCAAAATCGGATTTTATTGCTTCTGTTATTTTAAAAAAACAATGTTATGCTTTGAGGTGTGATTAGCTCGTGAGTACAGCAGCTACTTTTCAGATATGTCTCATTTCATTTTCTTTTGTGTTCAACCATTGGATTCCACATTTTTGCAATGGTGTGTTGGAAGTATATGGTTTAATCTTTTTTCCTTGCATCTATCAAGAAACAAAATTTAGCACCGTTTTCTTTTGCCAGATTGCAACAAATGAGTCTTCAGAGTCACTAGGCGTGAGGTGTAACATATTACAAAACAGGTTTGCCTAAAAGTATTTCCAGTAGATACCAGAATTGTAAGACATATTATAAAATAGGTTTGCCTAAAATATTTCCAGTAGATACCAGAATTGTAAGAAGTTTACAGTTATGGTTGAAATGCTAGAATAGAGTTGCCCAAACCAGTCTTAGGACCAGATTTTGCTGTATTAGACATCTGTGTAAGTAGAGATGATGGAGGAAATCAGTTCACTTCCTGTGCAGGGTCATCTATTTCGAACATTGTCCTTTTTCTTAGAGTCTATTTTGTTGGAAGAGTGAGATCAGAATGATTGTTGCTTAGTTTTCCATAAATGACTAGTTTGATTTTTCCTTTGATGACTTTTGATTTTGAATTGTTCGTTTTGTTTTCAATAACATTATGGTCAGATTCAATATGTCTTGAGCACAAGCTGCAAATTTAAAAAGGCTCAACACTGGCAGGTGAACCAGGCCCTTAGATTTATGATATAAGTTGTGATGTGTCTCAAAGACCAGTCGTTTACACCTGTAGTAAGTAGTGAACTCATTATCTGAACAAGCTGTGGCAGGCATACATAGGCATTGGGTATATCTGTGAATAATATACATGCCTAACTCTCTACATACTCATCCTTCACTTCTTGATATGTGTGTGCACATGCATATATGTGTGTATGTTTATGCATGAGAAATAAAAAGTAAGGTGGTCCATTTTTTGGAATATGGTATTTAGCCTTAATTGGATACAACTGTAGCCATTTTAAATATAGCCCTTCCTGTTGAGCACCCCAATTTTAAAATTAACCAATCACATAGATTGTAACCTGAGCTCCTCCAATCAGGACAAAGGGCTGTGCGGTATTAGGGAGAAAGGTAAGCAGAAAGCCTGCCCTGGCGCGATTGCTAGCCAGGTTCTGAAGCTCATCCACCTGGCAGGAGTAAATGCCTTGCCCACCCACTTTGGAGCACATTTGATTTCTTGATTTCTTGCAGCACCTTGGTATTTCTAACACGTACATTCACACGTGTAGATGTATGCCTACATGTACGAATCTGATAAAGCACAAGTATGTAGAGACAGGAGTGTGTGATTTTAAAATCACAGCATGGGCACATGGTGGGAAGACCATGCATGGGCAAAGCCTTTACAAATCAAGGATGCCTGCAGCTCCATCAGTTATCTTTGGACAAGATATTTGACTTCCTAGGTCTTCTCTGAAGGGAGAAGTAACAAGGGCCCACTTAGAAATGTACTCTTCCAAGCGTTTAATCCTAAACTTGATTTGGTCCTAACTCCCCACTAACCTGCTAGGTAGGGTTGGTTACAGGATTTCTCTTACTGAAGAGGAACTGAAAGGGTCGACCCATCTTCCTAAATGGTGATGCCATCGCCAGACTGTCTTACAAGACTGGTTTTTAAATGCAAGACAATCATTACTCTGACTGAGTATCACATGTTTTGTATGTGTTTGTGAAAGAGAACATCTCTGTGTGAGTATCCAAAAGTTATTTTTGGGTTTCAAACCTCCAACTGGAAAATATTACCATTTCCAGCATTACATATCACTTACCTTACTAGAAGAGAAATAGAATGTCCTAATAACATTTTGAACCAGTTAGATATAAAATATTGCTATTTAAATTTTTCTTTAGGAGAAGAATGATACCTTTAAGATCATTTTCTTGTGATATGTATATACACAATGGTATATTATTCAGCCATACAGAAGAATGGAATTTTGGCATTTGCTGGTAAAGGGATGGAAATGGAAAACATCATGCTAAGCCGGACCCAGAAAGTCAAGGGCTGAATGTCTTCTCTGATAGGCAGAAGCTAGACAAAATGAGGTGGGGCGGGGGCACGGAAGGAAAAGGAAATATGAGGGGACAAATTCCATGAAAACAGAAGAGAGGTAAGTGAAGTAGAAGAAGGGGGATTGATGGGGAGGGAGAAGGGACAGGAAAAGGGAGAAACTGGAATGAATCTGACCAAATTTCCTATGTACACATATGAATATATCATAGTGAATCTCACCTTTATGTGTACCACAAAGCACTAATTAAAAAAAAGCTAAATAAATAGAAGAAAGATAAGTAGAGCAGAGGAACGGGAACAGGGAATGGAGAAGGGAAGGAAAAGGAGAAATTCTGGGGACTGAATTAGAGCACATTATATTTATGCTTGTATAATTATGTTAAAATGAGCCCTCATATTGTGTACATCTAAATTTAACTAATAAAAATGCAAAAGATCATTTCCTTTGAGTTAGTTTAGTTAGAACAATAAAACCAACTGAGACATTATTGCCAACTAAATTGACTAATGAGAAAAAGTGATCAATAATTAAAGGCAAGTTTTTTCAATCACATTTTAAATGCTTTGAGAACTTCTATTTGCAATGTGGAAAAGAGAGCTACAAATGGAATACAGGTGAGATTAGGTAAACCTCTCACCCTAAACTCCACCCGGAAGTGTGGTTATCAACTCTTGACTAGTTTGCTTGTAATGTGTCCCCCTTCCTATTGCTGACTGCAAAGAAACAAACAATGGCGACTAGCTGTGAGCATCTCCAGCACACAGTATGCCCACTGCATCTGCCACTTCTCACTCAGGAGGAACCAGGGCCCCTGGAAAAAACACCTCTGATTCCAGGTTGGGAGCAGCAGGTATTCAAGATTAAGCTAGAGCATCTTGTCAAACCAAAAGCAAAGCAAACGATAACAGAGTGCTGGGATCTTTTCTGATGGACTCAGGAGCCAACTAGGAAAGATTCCTAATAGCAAAGATGCAACACCTTGGAAATAAGAATAGTAACTGCAGTGGGTTGAAATCCAGCAAACCTGATTAAATGTATCCCTTCATAATGATACCAAAAAACTGGTCACTGTTGAAGGAAAACAATCCATGATTTTGAAAATGGGCGGGGTGGGGGAAATCAAACATTTACCCTGCCTTTCCTGTATAAACTATTAGTAGACTAGGAAATGTTTCTCTTTATAAGTATTATAGCTAGTAAATGAGGAAGAGATGGGCCACAGGTTGTCACCATTTTGCTCCAAATCACAAATGAATCAGGCATTAAGCACCAATGCCTGCTAACATCACACACACACACACACACACACACACACACACAATTGTGTGCCTCCTGATAGGAAGACACAACTACTCAAAGTTGATCCATCAAAGAACACAACATAAATTGGACCAAGTCTCTAGCTCCATCAGTCCATCTACTAGAAAACCAGAGGACAAAGGAACAGATAAACTTACCACAGGACAGTCATCAAAACGTGGGATGCGAGAAACTCTACAGGAGAGAAGAACCTAGTTTCCTCAACAACAACAACAACAACAAAAAATTGCAAAGGAAATAAAAGATGGATAAAGGTTACCGAAAACAACAACAGAGACTTAATAGACATATCAACTGGACCAAAAGCCATGACCTTTTTGAATCCTGCTTTAAAAAAATCTGTATAAACAACTTTTGACATACAAAAGGCATTTGAATTCTAGATATTTTAGATAGGAATTTTGTGGCTTTAAAAAAGTGTAATAACGGTATTGTGGATTCCTTAAGGGTCACTTTTTAGAGGTATATATTGAAATAGTTGTGGGTGGATATTATTCTGAATAACATCAGTCATATCAATATCATGAATATCATGAAATGATAATAGTACATGAATATTTGCCCCAATTTACATGGGAGAGGGGTAGTAGTTGGAGATATGGATAGGGATTACCACTGGTCAAGGGTTGTTATTGCTGGCTAATGGATACATGTGATTTAGTTTATTAGTCTGTCTACCATTGTATATTCTAAATTATCCACATTCATTTTAAAAATACATTAAGTGACTAAAAAAGTGAGAGCATTTTTCCTTTCAAAGAAAGCAAGCAATAAACAGGTTTTCAGGAAGCACAAAGAAATACTGAAGTTCACATATTTTGTCTTTTCTTTTTTCACTCCTGAAGCTATGGGCTAAAAGCACTTATACCTTTTATCATGTCACATTTTATAAATACATCTTACTCCTCCACAACATATTGTCTGTCTTGTGGTTTCAAGCTTTGTATACATGGTGTCAACCTGGATGTGACTTTTTCAGTCACATTAAGATTTATTCTGCAGTTGCATGTCTACAATTCTTTCATTTTTCACCACTATACAGTATTTCATCATGTGACTGTATTACAACTGTCAATCAACCAGCTGCTGTCAATCAACTTTGTGCACATTTAAAATAAATTTTCTAACATACACTGAGGGAGCAGGACTAAACACAATACAAATGTTCAACTTCACAAGATGCTCCCTAATTCTTTTCTGAAGTGATTTACCAAATTATACTCCAACCAGCAGTTTGTAAAGATTTCCTTTGCTTTGTAATTATTCTTCACATTTTTAGGGGATGTTACTGGGGATTGAACCCAGGGGTGCTTTACCACTAAGCCAAATCTCCAGTCCTTTTTATTTTTTATTTTGAGACCGTTTCGCTGAGTTGCTTAGGGTCTTCCTAAGTCGCTGAAGCTGGTCTTGAACTTGTGATCCTCTGCCTCAGCCTCCTGAGTCACTGGGATCATAGGCATGCACCACCAAGCCTTGCTACTCCTCACATTTTTCTATTAAAAAATGGAAATAGCTGAGAACAACAAATACTTTGTATAGTTAGACTTTTCTCAGTAGACATTAATACAAGTATCTTTTAAGAATTTTTTCAGAACCGCTCCAGGATAGCTTCACCTGGGTGATCTTATCATTTTGTTTTTAGGTGCGTTGTTTTTTCTTCCTAAATAGGTAAAAACCATGTGCGGCCTGGGATGTGCAACTAGTTATCTCTGCCTCCCCAGTACCTGTTCTCCATCCTGGAAATGGCACCTCGGTTTCCCTCTAGAGAGATGATTCCTAGTGTTTCCTCCATCCATGCAGTTTCTCAGTCCAGCCCTCTGCCCCTCCCCAGAGTTGCACATGGTCCAGCTCTGGCTGTACCTGGCACGGGTCAAGGGGGACATACTGCTTAGGTTGTGTCTTAGGTCAGCCCAACGGGACACAATTTTGTAACTTCTCCTGGAAATAGGAAACTGAAGTTTCGTTTCATTTTTTATTCTGGGGCTTCTGAACTAATTGAATGTATGCTTAGAGGTGCTGAAGGTCATCAGGCAGCTGCATGAATTAGACTTGAGTGAGTGAATCTCACAAAAAAAAAGAACTCAATGGGGGAAGAGGCCAATTTCTGGATCAAGCTGGAGAATTTAGGAGGCAGCTAAATCCCCCTGGCTTTTCATTCACATAAACTAATAAGTACGTCTGTCCATCCCCAACCCATGCTGACCTATTCAAGAAGTAGTTATCACCTCTCATGCTAGGGTTCAAGGTTCAGCAATGAACATGTTCCATGACTACGAGCTTTGATTTTTATGTGAATGATCATGGTATTGGAAAATTACAGTTTTAGCCTCTATTGATGTATGATACACTTAAATAAATGAACAATGTTCAAACTTCCTCTGAAGAATTTGGTAAGAATGTTTGCTCAATATGTTAAGAACATTATACCAGTGCTCTTCTGTTTTGCTACTCTGTACTCAGAGATATTCTCTATTTTGGAATGACTAACTCTATCATCTAATGAAAAAGATAACATGACTTCAGGGGGGAAATTTCTCAAGCTTCTAAAACTGCAATATACAGTTCAGGGAGGTAGAATGAAGAGGCATGGGTGCATATCCTAAGAAGATTCTGAACTAAGCGCTCACACCTAGGTGAAATTACAAAGGAGAAAGGCAGGTGTAGTTCCTGATTTTGCAAGACCCAAATCTCATATAATCGTGGAGCATCCTCCTTAAGAGGACAAATGCAGAAGTAGATGTAAGGACTTAGAAGTGGCTTGTGCAAGCAAGGACCCCGAAGTTTCTGACTCATGAGCCTGGTGGTGAATCTGCCACTGCAGAAGAGGTACATGTAGGTGTCAAACCCTAAGATGTGACTTAAAGAAGAGTGGACAGGTTTAACTAACTAGGGTGGGAACTGAAAGCTAGCATATAGAGGAAGGTAATAACTGGATAACTAAATGTTCGATTGAGAGGATCAGTCCTTTTAAGACACCTGAAAGCTAAGGAGATTAAGTTTCATGATGAAGCAGCTGGGAACTAGAACAGACTTCTGAGAAGAAAGTTGCATGATTAAGTAAATATTTCTTGCCGCTGGGTTTAAGATACATTAATAAATAAATAAAAGGAGGCACTAGGGCTCCTGGAGATATTTCAAGCAAGAAATGGTGATTTTATGGACTGGGATGGAGACTACAAAAACTGAAAGGAAGAAAATGAAGCCAAGTCCTAGTGATATTAAAGAGTCTAAACATTTAGAAGAACTGGACTTAAAAGTCTGCAAGCTTTCAAGGCTGTAGTGCAAAGAGGTTAGCAATGGATTCAATTTTATGTTACTTCTCCCTAACATCATAAGCTTCTTGGGGGTCAGGGTTGAGGACTTTAGGATAATTTTGCAATTTTTTTGGAGGTGCACATTTAGGAAATACCTAACGTTCATCTTCTCTCATATTCCAATAATATAAAAAAAAATCTGGATACTGTTCTCATCTGAGCTATCAAGGAGACAAAATTGTAGCCTCTTCCAGGTTAACTACTCCAGAAGAGGAACATGGCTGGGAACATGGCCACGGGAGAGGAAGCTTGCTCTCAGGGGAACAGGATCTCTCCTGGTCTCCATATTCTCCACTTGAAATGCATAGGTGGTTTCAGCTCTGACGCAGCCTACCTTGGGTGCAGGCCTGGGCTTGGGAGGATTCAGAGGGCGATGCTGGACAGTTCATCTCACCTGTACCCCCTGAGGGAAACAGCCCTACCCACCCTTTGTGTGGAAAAGAAAGGATTACACACTGGAATGGGAATGATGGTCAGGCATTTTCTTAGTGGTTACACTTGAAAAACATATAGAGTTTTTCAATCATTTAAAGGTAATTCTATCCTAAAGGATTGAAATAATCCAGTTTGGGCCAAATCTTCCTGAAAGAAAGGCATAGACCGTTTCTATGATTTACTCTTTTTGCCTTCCAAAACCCAAATCCACCACCAGAAATATTGAAAAGATGGAGTGCATCACACCCCCCTCTATTCAGGGATTTCGGGGACAGAGTGTGAGCACTGGAAACCCAGTTTATTAGTCTTAAGAAAACCCCCGAGATAGAAAGCTGGCTCAATAGGAGGTGTTAGTCTGCTGGCTCCAGGAGCAACGGACACTGTCTGGGATCAGGAAGGAGGAAGCCTCTGCTCAATTCTAAATGGTCTGACTTTGGCTTTATCTGCACTTTCTTTGCAATGAACCTATAAACAAACCAAGTGGGCAGTTTGGGAAAGGATTGTTCATAAATCACCGTTAACAGGAATCAGACCACTAGGGGGGATTGTTAAGCCATTTTGTGTGAAAAGAATGACTCTTAACTTTTGAAAATGACTGGAGTCTTGTTATTTTAAATCGTCATTAGTCAACTTTAAGCAGGCGCCAACACACCAGAACTGGAATTCAATCTCCGTAAGCAAATGCCTATCTCCACCTGAAGCGATCAAATGCCTGTAAACATCCCTTTCTTGTTTTAATTGCGAAAGGATTAATGTGGGCTTTGAAGTAATAGCGGCTCCCACTACCTGCTTCCAGAGGCGGCTGGTCCCACAGCATCATGGCAGGTGCAGCCTAGAAGCTGGTCCTGCCCTTACCATGTAGCGGGCGCTATATTTGCAGAGTCCAATGTGTGTTCAGTCCGGAATTAGTCAACTTTGTTATCTAAATTCTCCCAAACCCAAAGCCTAACAAGAAAATAGCAAAGAGTAATTGCCCCACAACGATTACGCAAGGACGTTGATCAGAGGGGCATGCGACAGGCCAGACTAAATGAAGATTTTTTTTTTCTCAGACAAAGAGGCAAAATTCTAGATGCAAAAACATGAGAGGAGGCTGAAATGCACTCGGGGGGATGGTTGAGACAAAGTACCAGTGATTTTAGAACAGCTTCTCCAGACAGTGAGACATCTTGCCTGTACTGTGTTAATCATTGTTTTCAAATCAGTAAGTAGAAGTCAGCGCCCCAGCTTGATAGCAGTGCAGAGGCTCCGTCTGGGATGCAGGGGTGGACAGTGTGCTTGGAAAAGGGAAGGGACTGGGGACACATCCAAGAGGCTCACGATTGTTTCAGTCATTAAACACCGATATTTAATTTGAGCTTAGTAATCCAGGGCACTATTATTTGGGCCCAAGGAAAAGGGGGGGGTCAAAAAGAAAGAAAGAAAATTAAATAAGTCTAATAAAAGCAAGGAGGGGCCAGCTGCTTTGGGCAAAGCAGGGCAATAAAAGGAATCTTTATAACTGCCGGATGGTGCAATAGGCTTTCTTCCCTCCCCGTCAAGCAGAATGTCAAATTCTGTCCCCCTTTTTTTCCCTCTTAAAGCATGCTAAAAGGAAAATTCTTCACAGAATCTTAAAGAACTTTTTTTGACACAACAGCTGCAAAATCTATTTTCTAAACAAAGATTTATACATATTTATATGAGCTTAATCCAGATTTTTTTTTAATAAATCATCCTCAGAACTGCAGAGGTAAACTATATGTAAATACCTCAAGTAATAGGCTTGTAGTGCAAATCACATCATTTTATCTTCAATTTTGCATTCGTTTTTCTGGCTTAAAGGTGCATCAGAGATATGCATTTTAGCATATTCAGAACACGGGGCGTGAAATTAAATGTTTGACAGAGTGAGAAAAATATACAGACTTTGGAGATGCCTTAAAAATAGTAATTTATGCAGATCTAGAGGAGTGAAATCATTTGCAATGGAGTGACCCTCTCTCCAGGAATTTTGTGCTCAGTGTTCTTCCCTAATCTCCCGCTGTATCTTCATTTTTCATTGAACTAGCCAGTTTTCTGCGAAGCCGTCTTGTAGATAAGGGGAGTGCTAAAGAAGAAGAAAGAGGACGCTCGGTGGGTCCGTTTCCATTGCACTTTTACCCAAGGCAATGGGCAGAATTTAACGGATTCCTTCCAACATATGTTTTTGCCAGATAAGTAAACAGTGTGTGTCGGAAATGAAAAAGCATTTGCAATTTAATGACATTACAGCTCTCAGCTTAGGCTGGCGTGCTGCGAGGCGAAAAGCAGAAAAAGAGAGGAGAGTAGAAAGAGAAAAAGAACAAAGTTCATCTTCCCTTTTGTGCATTTTTATCAAGGAAAATATTACTTCTTTCCCCCTCTTGTTCTCTTTTTCTTTTTCGTCTTTTGGCTTTTTTGTCTCACTCATTTACATTTTTTTTCTTTTCTGCCTTTCTGTCCTCTGTTCACTTTTACCTTTTTCTTACATTGCCACTGACTCGTTTCTTTTTTCTCTCTATTGTGTCTCCTTATTCATCTATTTGGGCCATTCAGTTTTACCTTATAAGAAGCTGTTTATCCCACAATGTATCTTTTTTTCTGTGTTGTACTCCTAGTGCTATAGCTCATAGTCAACAGGATTGTCAGAAGGATTATAACGTTTCATTTCAAAGCCCTACAAATCTGCTCTCTTGCTTTCCGTCCCTGCTCCTGTTTCCTCTGATACCTGTCATTTTATTTCACATTCATCTCAGTCTTTAGTTTCACCTGCAGACATAGCAGCATGCTGATGTCTAACCACTGATGCTCACTGTCTTTGCATTGCATGTTGGCGCTGCAAGGTTCTAGAAATGTAACCTTGGTACGGCAGAACCATTCTCTCAGACCCTTGGTTGGGTTCAGTTTGGTGTGGATGATGAAACTGTCAATGGGTTGGTCCTTTCCTCCACCTGATGACTGGGACAGGGTGTCATGTAGTTGATGCTTGTGGGCCATCTTGCATCAGAAAATGAGCCCCAGGTATTGCCTCCACGTTGGCTGCTACTCTTCCTATTAAATATTGTTCTCTAGTGATTATTGAAACTCGTGTCTATTTGAATTTTGTGATTGTGTACTTGAGTGTTCCTGTGTTCTCAGTGTATGAACCAGATGATGTGGAAGTGTACACTTTGTGAGTGTGAGTTGCAAATACAGGCATACAGAGAGATGTGACTGTCTTCTGGTATTGATTTTACCTTGAATTCCAGAAATAAAAGTTGAATGGAAACCAATGTTCTCCCCATTGAGGTCCATAGCATTTTATTTCTAGGGTTAATATGACCACTACTTTTAGGGGTAGGATTAAGAGTTTCCCCAGATCTCCCTCTCATGACACACTACAGTTTGGTGGCTAAGAAAACCCCCTTAGGAGCAAGGAATGTCTCCAAGTCCCTTTCGCTGCCTTGGAGACATTCAGTCTGTCAACCTAAGCAGTTCCTAAAGAAACAACTTTTACATGAAGATTAGGATGCACTGTTGCCTCTTTATTTTTGCAAAACAAGTTAACATATTTTCATTATTGTTATCACGAGCATTTGAATATTAGCATTTCAGATTTTTAACATAAATTCCATTCCAAGAATGCACTTGAAAGTTACTTGTTAGATCCTAAGGTTAACCTGCAGGTTGAGCATAATTGAAAGAACCATAATCAAATTGCAAGTCCTATCACAGAAGTACTGCACAGACTTTAAAAAGATGCTTAAATAAAATGCTCTTGTCTAAAGACATGTGCATGTTTTCACCATAAAATTACATCTTCCACATCTTCCAGATCCGGCACTTGGTAAGTAAAAAGAAAATCTATTTGGACATAAGGATGTAAAGTAGCTGGAGGTGGTAATTTAATCAACCAAGGATATATTTCAATGTTTTTCTGGTCTTCTAGGCATTAGCACTTTAAATTCATTATGTCGGTTTGACAGATATATGCAGCCTTAAGGATCTAAAAATGAAATCCTAGAAGTATAGCCTGCTAGAGGATATATATTGAACTTAAGAGATTAAAATGGTATAACCATTGCAACAGAATGGAACATATCGCATTTCTCATTTTTCCCCCACTAAGCATGAGTATTTTGCAGATGTAAAATACAGCCTTCTCTAATTATAAAACCTGGCTCAAGAGCCAGAGCTTTCTAACTTTTATTACTGATGAAGTGGATATTAGAAAGAAAATGTTGGCTTCATATAGAGTCTGAAGATGAAGAAGTCTTCCATTTGGGATTTTCTGTATTAATAATTTATTAAGGAAAATAGTACGAGTAGTTATATGCAGCCTACTGTAAGAGGCAAGTGTGGTGCCTGCTCTTTCTATTTAAGGCAAATAACAAAAGAGCCAAATTACAAAGCAGGTCTTAACGTAACTGGGACGTTAAATCTACTGTATCATTATGCCAATTTAGTAACGTTAATGATCTGTAATATTAATTCATCATCCTGAAAAATGGGGAAGAGTTGCCATAATTAACTGTATTAAGCCACAATTAAAAAGTCATCCAAGCTGTTGTAAAGATCCCCATGATGATAAGCGTGTTTGTTATATTACAGACCTTTCTGACCATGTACATTTTGTATATAAGACTTTGTTACAGACAGCAGCTCACTCCGAATTCAGATATGTCAAAAGAGCAGCCACCCACGGAGCAGAGGCACCAACTAGACGCCTTATCAGCCATTTCCATCACCGACTGCGGGTTAACACTTTCTTCCAGGGAGAATCAGCTTTGAAAAAGGTACAACCTTTTAGCATATCTACTTTAATTCCTCACAGAGAAGCAAAAACAGGCTGTCTAGTGAAATTCCCATATGTCGGACAGACTATCTACTCCCCTAAGATTAGGGTCATCTTCGAAAGTTACATTTCGAAGTGCACAAAATGAACATTTTGATGTTGTAGAATGGAGATCCCATAACGTCTAAGCCTAAACCCAAGTTGCCTCTCCCCAGATGTCTGATAAGCTCTTAATTCCCCTCCCTACCTATTTGAAGTCTCTATTGTGAATGGGAGTCTTTAGATCACAGACAATGTCAGCAGAGGAGATAATGGGGCCACGCAAGGGCTGAGATGCAGCCAAGATGACAACCCCTCTAATGTTCCAGGCCAGAGGACTCCCTTTGTCTTTGATGGGATGGATCAGCTGGTGATAAAGGACAATTTCCTTTTTCACTCAGAGATACGATAAGCCCCAAATTTCTTTACATCAACTGTCATTATCCTTGCCACTAATGATCATGAGTTCTTCCTCCCTAAAACAACATTTATACGCTGCTATTTCTATGACTAACCACCCCAGAATGCATCTATAATCAGTGAGAGCCATTGCTATGGTAAACTGAGTGACTGAGGAAGAGAGGTGGTGACTTGTACACATGCAGACCTGAAATTAGCTTATGACAACTGAAAAAGAAAGCACAGTCACCAGCTTCTCTTAATAGGGTGCTAAGGGGTTTATATTTGCAGGGATTCGTAAAGGACGCCTCTGTCCAATGGGGTGGCCCGTCTTTTGGTTGCTGAGCCTAAGCGCAATTGCAACTTCAGAACACACCTGACCTTGTGCTGCTTAGCACGTGCTCAAGATTTCCACTGAGGAGAAGCTGCAGCGAGTTCCTCAGCATTCTCTTCCCACACCATGTGCCTTCCTATCAACGCAAGGCCTGTTCTTTTGGAAGAAGACACGTGCACTCAGTGCTCTGATCCCTATAGTGCGCCTTGAGCCAGAAAAGCCTCAACTAAAACGAGCACACTAATTAGTGACAGGGGAAAATCACTTGGTGCCCTCAGCCATGCTGATGAGAGTGACAGGAGATTGTCCATTCCAACAGGGACTCTTTCACCACTGCAACCAAGAGACCTGACAAGAACAACTGGAGGAAGAAAAGTTTATTTGGGGGCTCACGGTTTCAGAGGTCTCTGTCCATAGAAGGCTGGCTCCATTCCTTAGGGCTCAAGGTGAGGCAGAACATCATGGCAGAAGGTTGTGGTGGTAGGACACAGCTGGGAACATGCACCATGAAGAAGAGAGAGAGAGCGCGCTCTCCTCACCAGGACAAAATATAAACCCCAAAGGCATGCCCCCAGGAACCCACCTCCTCCAGCCACACCCCTGCTTAAAGTTACCCCCAAGTTAATCCCTATCAGGGAATTAATGCACTGATTAAGTTAAACGTTTTACACCAATCATTTCATCTCTAAACTTTCTTGCATTGTCTCACATATGAGTTTTGGGGGGACATCTAATCTAAACTATAATAGGGACCAATGACTTGTTCTCAGAAAACAACAACAACAACAACAAAAAACCCTTCTGTTCAGGAAGCCAGTTTCAACATTAGCCAAAGAATCATTTCCCTCTGGGAACGCTGGAAGCATCATCACTGTTGCCCAAAGAGGAGCCCCTTTAAATGTGGCACTGCACAGGGAACTGGCTGTCGCTGCTCTCATAGGAGAGGACTCCAAAAAAAATCCCTTCTTCTAGTGCACATTGCCAGAGGAACACAGGCCCTCACATGACTTCGTGATCGCTCAAAGACGTCTACCAAACCTCAGTTACCTTCTCTCCCACCCATCGGGAGCAATGACTGTTACAAAGCTTATGGACTTTTGTCAGCATGATGTGTGTCAGTAGGAAGGTAAGACAACAGTTTTCTAGTCAAGTTTATGAAGTTCCCAGCATGAGGCTGGCTACAGTTGGAAGAGAGAGGGACTTGACAAGTCATCTGTAGATGTACCTGGGTCCAGCTCAGTCCTGTGTGTTTTGAAGACACACTCAAGGACTCAAAGGGAGTCAGATTTGTGATCTTTTCTGATGCTCTCAAGACACTTTTCAATCTCTGTGAGTTGTGATTCTTGTGCAATCACACTGAAGAAGTAGCTCAGCTAATGACTGCTATTAGTGCCTTCACATTCATTCACAAGAAAACACCAAGTGTCACAATGCTCCTTGGTAGGAATCTTGCTCTGAGAAGACAAAACTCAGTCCCTCAACCCCACCATTAGGCATTTGTGAGTCATTCTGGTGACAGTGGCTCATGTCCCACACTATTTAGAATGGCTCTTCCTCTATGTGTAGACAGATACTTGTCAATGTGTTCATGTGCCTTTTAGTTCACATCTGCCATTGACCCTTCCACACAAACCACCTTCCTCAAAGGCAAAGTCCTTGGCTCATATTTCCTTTGTAGTACTGTTCAGACAGGGACACCCCACGTGCTCCAGGGAATGGAGAGGAAGTTATTCAGAGGAAAGAGGAGCACTGCCAAGTAAGAGATGTTCCAAGGTTTTCCATTTAGTATAATCAGTGGTAATTTCTATGAACCCCATAATACCGCTGTGTCAAGGCTAAAATCAAATCGTTTGGTGGATACCTTTTAAGTCAATGGAACACCAGCGTGAAGACAACATGGAGCATGGTGTAAACACACGGAGGAAGCCCTGGAGATCTTACCCTGGAGCATTAGAAAGAGTTTCTTCTTCCCCATCTCAGGCACACAAGAATGCAGCACAGCAGGTCCTCAGTGTTCCGTGGTCCCTGGTGACTGACGCAGGTCTGGGAAGGAACTTAGGGACCATTTTCCAACTCTTACGAGGATAATAAGACCAACACAAGTTGATTATCTGCCCAAAGACACTGGCAACCTGAGGAACCAGGATAGGAAGACAGAGCTCCTATCTCCTGCTAAACCTTATGGTCCTTTGCACTGCATATCTAGGTGACCCATCTTTATAAGGAATCTTCCTTTCCTGGGATTGTCTAGATTATGATGCTTTTGGACTCAAACATAGACTCCTCACTATCAAAACTGAGGTTAAGAAAATCATACTTGTTTAGCATATTTCCTGTTCTCCTCTTCCTCCCCCCTTCCTCCCCCTCCTCCTCCTCTCCTTTTTAACCAGGAGGCAAGTTGGTTAGGGGTTAAATTGTGTCGCTCCAAAAGATATTGAAGAACTGATCCCTACTACCTACAAATGTAACCTGATTTGGAAATAGGGCCTTTGCAGATGATCAAGTTAAGATGAGATCACTAGGGTGAGCCCTAACACCATAACTGTGTCCTTAAAAAAGAGGGAATTTAGACACAGACACGTGGAGAGAGAAGAAGATGTAAAACGACACAGGGAGAATGCCACATAAAGACGGAGAATTAGGCTGCTCATTTGTAAGCCAAGGGACAGCAGTGATCACCAGCAAACCACCAAGAGCCAGGGGAGAAGCAGTGAGCAGACTTCCTCAGCCCTCAGAGGGAGTTAACCCTGCCAACACCTCGATTTCAGACTGCCGGCCTCCAGAACGGTGGGCCAATATACTTCTGTGGTTGAAGCCACTTGGTTTGTGGTTCTCTGTTTCAGCAGCCATAGGAAAATGTACCTCCAAGAGGAATATGGAATGCAGATTTGCTTTTGTGAGTTACTTCATATATGTTGTCGTTTGTTGAGGACTGTCTTTAGGTCAAAGGATTAAATGTATTTGGAGAAGGTACCTTCGATGACTTTAAAAGGCAATGAGGAAAGATAGTGGACTGAGACAGACATCATTACCCTACAGACATGTATGATTACACAAATGGTGTGAGTCTACATCGTGTACAACCATAGAAATGAAAAGTTGTACCCCATTTGTGTATAATAAATCAAAATGCAGTCTGTAAAATAAAAAAAAAGAATAATGAGAGGACAATACTAAATATTTACATAATCTAACAGGATGTTCACATGTGCTTTTGCTAATGAGGTAAATCAGGAGCAGAACAAATATTCTGACTGGCTACTTACAGGACAATTTCATGCAATATCTAATCCTAGATTAAATCCAATACTCAAGGGAAAAAGTGTGCTTTCTATCAAGGGTCACCAGGTCAACATATGACGCTGCAATATCGATGTCAAAGTATTGGCCTGTGTTAAATTATTGAGGTTAAAAACTGTATTATGCTTTTTCAAGAGACTATGCTTATTGTTATGAAATACACATGGAAGTACTGAGGGGTATAGAGCCATGAAGTGATTCAGAAAAATTATATGTGGATATATATGTATGTGGATATATATTATATATTATTATATTAAATAATAAATTATTCTATAATACAAAAAAAAAAGCTATAAGGTTTGTTACCATTAGTTTGTACCAATTTCAACTCTGTGCTTCAGGAATTCTTTGAATTTCCAGTATTATTTTATTTCTTTTTCTAAATATGATTTAATAAATACCCTTAGAATTTGTCCTTGTTTTTTACTTTTATCTAAGTAGACTCTCAGTGAATGAGTTTTTTAGTTAACTAGTAAGTTCCTAGTTAGCCTTCTTTTGGAAAGTGCTAGAAAATACGTCACGGGGCACAGAATAGGAGCTTTATAAATATTCAATGAAAAAAATTACAGAAGAGAAGAGGCACACACATATCTAAATAACACGCCAGATTTCCTAACAGCTGGAGTTAATTCATTCTATTTAAGAAGTTTGCTCTTTTTCTATTATTTTCTATATCATTCCAGGGTTGGAATGAAAGATCTTGTGTGTATGCAATCTTGGGGATTGAACCTGGAATCGCTCTACCACTGAGCTACATCCCCATGTCTTTTCATTTTTTATTTTAAGACAGGGTCTCTCTAAGTTGCCCAGGTTGGCCTCAAACTTTTCATCCTCCTGCCTCTGCCTCCCAGGTACCTGGGATTACAAGCACACACCACAATGACTGGCTTGTGATATTATTTAGTTGTTTATTAACAAAAAGCTACCAGCTAAATGTCCTGAATAAACCTGATACTTGTACATACTTTTGGGAGGGTTAGAGAAAGAGATGGGTTATATAATTATATGATTTCTAACACCAGGTAGAAAATTATACAACAGAAGCTAGGATGTTTACTTGACTCAAAGATCTGAAAAGATTAAATTATATGTGCTACTCGGCGAGGTTTATGTGAGACTACCTGAGGGAGCTGAAACAGACAGCTTTCTATAGCAAGAGTCAAGCCAAAGTCCTCCGTGGGGCCCCTCTGCCTGCCAGCACATGTAATTCCTCAGAAAGCATGTGGCTTAGTCCATTCGGGATACAATAGACAGGTTGACTTCAAAAACAGGAATTTATATCCCACAGTTCCCAAGGTCAAGGTCAAGGTGTTGGGCCCTGTGGTGCCTGGTGAGAGCCGCTTCCTGGTTTGCAGATGGCCGTCCTCTCACCTGGTGAGGGAGGGATGATCTGTCTCCTGTCTAAGGTCTCTTATTAGAAGGGCACTAATTCCGTTCATGAGGGTAGAACTCTCATGATCTAACTCCTTTCCAAAGGCCCCATCTGCAAACACCATCACATTGAGGATTTGGGGCTCCAACATCTGAGTTTCAGGGGACACAAGTATCCAGTTCATAGGAGCATTTTCCAGGACCCAACATGTACACTGACCATCCAGGCCAGTGAAGATCCACAAGCCACAAGGAAAGCAGAGATCAAACATGTATAGACTTTATATATTCTTAAATCCTTGTTTAAAGTTATCTTTCAAGACAATTAGCACCTCTTGCAGGAGTTTAGAGTTCTTACATTTGCTGAGAATATTTCTCAGATTTTTATATTAATCGGAAAGCTATCATATTAAATTGGAATTTGCCTCTGACCATTGTGCTACACAATTTTGCTTTAAGTACAAAGGTCTGAAGGAGGGACACCAACAAGCCACACTGTAACCTTGGCCTCCTGGACCTCTACCCTCAACTCACCCACTTCCCTTTTCCATCACTACATGCTAGCTGCTTCATGCCCTCCAAAGTGGCGGGCCTGGCCCCCCTCAGAACCTTCCCAGTGGCCTCTGGCTCAGCTATCCACCTGAGATTGCCTATCTAATATAGGATGCCCCATTTAAGTCCAATTTCAGAGAAGTCGTCTCAAATATCATAAATTTATACTAAGAAAACATGGATTGCTTACTTCCTCCTACCTCACTGGTTACTTGACTGTTACTTCATTCTTCAGGTCACTTAAAGGTCACTTCCTCACACAGATCTCTCAGAAGACCCATTCTGAGGTGGATTATTCTCTTATTCTTCAGACGACACCACTGTTTTCCACCTCGCTCACATTGATTTATAACTTTATTTTTTGTTTTTGTGTTTGTTTGACTCAAGTCTGTCTTCTCTATGAAGACAGGGATCATGTCTCTTGTTTGCTGTTAAAATATTCAGTTTGGCACTTACTAGATAATATATATTTGTTCACTGACTGGATGGATGAATGAATGAATGAAGCAGGGAAAGTCTTACTGAGAAAAATTCCATATCTCACTTTTTCTAGCTAATTTATTTGATGGAAAAGCTAATGAGTTAAATAGACTTCAGAGAAAAATAAGATTCCACAGGAGGTTAAAGGAATTTTCACAGACTATGCTGAGATAGTGTTAGGTTACCTTAGATCATGCAGTACCTATATAGTAGATGTTTAAAGAATTATAGATTAACCATACATAGCTCCGTCTAACTTAATAGATCTGCTGTTTGGATCTGTTGCTTCTATTCTAAGGTAAAATCCTGAACAGAAAGCTTATTAGCTCCAATTCAGTTGTTAAAAATGGTCAAATTAAACCAAACAGCAGTTCCATCCATTAAATGTTAGAATGAGCTCCAAATAATGCGTTCACATGAACATATGAACCCATCTAGCATTTATTAATATATGTATTATCATAACATACAGTCATCTAGAACAGGAAATTGTTACACTATGTCATGAAGAAGCTAAGTTCTCCCCAGCTATCAAGATTCAAACAACCAAATGCAATCAAAATTTGTACTTTCAGAGAAAATAACTTCAGAATAATCTATCTACAAAACCACAGGTTTTATCTGCTTATAGTGCTAGCAAAATGAAGTAAGACCCCAGTGTCAAATTCTGACTAACTTGTGGGGTTTTCTTTTTCTACTAAAGTGATCCATTACTAATTGTAGGATCACAGTGTTGCTCTAAGAACAATGGTAGGACAGGTGTTTAGCATTGGGTCAACTCGAAGATGACAGCTGATCAACAGATTACATGGTGTACTTACCTGAGGTTAGTTTACTGGAGAATGATTTAATTTCACCTCTTTTCAGCTTTTAGTCATGTGACTAGAGTTATATACTGCATATTATTCAACAGTTGCAATCATACATAATTTCTCTTTTATTAAAATTAATACCAAAACCAACAGTCTCTCCCCTTAGTCCACTCTTACATATAGGATAATTGCCTTGTTCTTGGTTCTATCTTATTTCATTGCATTTAAATAAGTTCACAAATTTACATGGTCAATGGTAGAGATGTGTATAGCTAAAATCTCCAAACATCCTCATTTTAACTTGTTATTTTTTATTTTTTAGGTGTCAGTTCCTATTCTATGTAATACTTTAAGGGAATGTAACTTAGGAAAAATCGTGAACATATGTCATTGAAGAATTGTTGAAGTTATTTATTTGCCATTTTCTACAGTTCTAATCATATGTACATGATAGAAGATGGTCTTATATTTGGTATTAGGCAAACCAGCTCATGTTATTAAGGTAAGATTATGTTAAGGTCATAATTTGTGTTCAAATTTTTGTGCAAAAATCCCAAATCTATGCTTTCATCTTCTGTAATCATATTTCAGTGTGGCAGAAATGCAATATTTTCCCCAATATTCATCCAAATGTAAATTGCAGTGAAATATGGTGGTGATGGTGTGACTTTCATTCACTGAAGAGCTGGCTAAAAGTTCAAAACAACTTGAAAAACATTGCATCCACTTACATAGTAAAAGCTGTCAAGTTTGCTGTGTATTGTTTTATTTCCATTCAATGGAACCAGTTTTGGAGATTCCAGAGTCTTGTAGCTAACCATAACATAATTGGTGGACAGAAAAAAATTCAACCACAAATAAAGACTAAAAAGTCTTCAAGACTACCTGATAGTTTCCCCCATTTTTAATCAGACAATTTGACGTTTTATAAAATAAACTTAGATCAAATGATCATATTTTCTGAGGTGTGCCAGAAAGGAATGTGGTGGTCTGCCACTCCCAAACACAATAATGGTGGCAGAGTATCACAGGAATGTCAATATCACCCAGGCCGACGGCTTCTGGGTTCCCATCTTTGTCATAACAATAGCCACATTGGACACAGGATTCCACACATCTCTTCTCCACAAATGGCAGAAAATAAATGGAAGTCTTCTTCCAGCCGTCGTGGCAACCTGAAAGACATGTTCTTTGAGATTTGTTTTGTAACTTGTGACACCTTTTTCTTTTTTAGTTAGTACACTGAAGGATCAAACTAGGTAAAGTCCTTGTTGAGCTTGCCGTAGGAAGTTGAGTGTCATTGGCTTAAATGTTGTTTTCTAATTGGGTAGCTGAGATGTCTACCTATGTTTAATGTAAGAAACTCAGAAGGTGTGTGTGTGTGGTGTTGGGAGAGAGAAAGAGGAACATTCTGTGTGTACCTGTCTACAGTTAAGAGACATGTACTTTTATTAGGAGAAAAGTCTTCAATTTCATGGAAAGAAGCCATTCTTTTTTTCAAATTAGCAAATAAATTTAATGTGACTGGTTATCATCATCATCATCATCATCATCATCATTATTTTCGGTATTGGAGATTGAATCCAGGGTCTCACACGCTCTACCACTGAGGTACATTCCCAGTCCTTTTAATTCTTTGAGACAAGATCAAGTTAAGTTACACGGGTTGGCTTTGAACCTGTGCTCCTCCAGCCTCAGCTGGGATTACCAGGATGTGTCATTGGTGGCTGGCTGGTGATACTAGTTTTGCTGAAACTAAATAGTTGCTTTCAACATGAATATACGCTGGCATCTCTTTTTTTAATTAAGTTTATTTTATTAGTAATACATTCGTAGGGTTCAAAACAAACACTATGTAGCACATAATAAAAGTCCGCATTTTGTCCCTTTCCATTCTCTTCCCAACTCCTCTCCTCTGCCTCTTTAATTTTCTTTAATTTCTTTAATTTGAATTTAATTTGAAGATCTTCTGTATATCGAAAAAACAATGTATCAAACTTTTGAAAATACACATGATTGAAAAGAAATCTGCACCATATTGTCAATAATACAAAGAGTTGGTCAAATCTTTGAATTTCTTAATTCTCAATTCATTTGGTCTGCTCTACTCTTCTGACTGCAAAGCAGAACTCTTTGTTAAAATATTTAAAACTATAGGACTGTCAGTGTGAGGTGCAAGTAATTATTTTCCAAGGGAAAGTGAAAGGAATGGAGTTGGTGGTGTTTAGGTTGGAAAGTGTTGAAGGAGACTTCCTCACTAGGTGGCGCTCGAGGGCCTAGAGGTCATGGAGTGAGTTGCCCGGGTGGGCAGAAGCACCGATCACCAATGAGCGCCCGGTAACTATGGAGACACCCAAGATCACACTCTGAAGAATGATTGTTCTACTCATATTTCTGCTCTGCGCTGGAGATGACCTTCCAAGGGGGGTGAAATTGTTGCAGTTGCCTCATTACTCTGGGAGATGTTACATAAGGTTTGTGTCCAGGCAAGAAAGCATTCTGGGAACTGTTGCTCCCACCTGGGGGAAACCCTGGGAAAGTTGAATTGTGTATAAAGTTACCTATCCCACACAGAACGATTTGGAAGATGTCCCCGTCCTTCCTCTGAGGACATTAACAGCCATTCAATCGCAAAAAGCTTTTAAATTGCTTTGGCGAATTTTTCTTGGGTATTGACTTGGCCTCTCTGTTCTGAAGCTTTATCCATT
This sequence comes from Sciurus carolinensis, assembly GCF_902686445.1. Lineage (NCBI taxonomy): Eukaryota > Metazoa > Chordata > Mammalia > Rodentia > Sciuridae > Sciurus > Sciurus carolinensis. The sequence goes on along the minus strand of NC_062217.1, from coordinate 15,680,655 downwards.
CTGACTCTTCCACCCCATGTGGTGAACATTACAGGTATGCTTAGATAACCTAGGCGTCTTTTTCTTGCTTTTCAGTTGAACTCAGGGACACTCAACCACTGAGCTACCTCCCCAGTCCTATTTTGTGTTGTATTTAGAGACAGGGTCTCACTGAGTTGCTTAGTGCCTCACTTTTGCTGAGACTGGTTTTTAACTCTCCTCCCAAGCCGCTGGGATTACAGGCGTGCACCACCCCACCCCGCTCAGTTCAGCTGTTTTTTTACACCACTAAGGCCTCTTCAGGACATGTCACTTATATTCCAATCAGAAGTAAAATTCAAAACAGAATTGGCAGAGTCCTCTGAAGCTTCCTGGTGCCCAGTGTATGTGCCTCAGTCCAGTATGGTCCAGCGTAAGTGCAAAGAGGGCAGAGCAACACCCGGGTGATCACTTCAGTGGAAATGGTAACCTAGGCAGTAGCACAACTGCACCTTCCACCTCTCTGCCATTCTACAGCTGGGTACTAGGCTATCCCACAGTCCTCCTGGGTGTAGGGTTGTACAGTCTTACCCTGCAAACAGTTTCCCATAGCATTTCTCCTTTAATTATATTTCTTTGGGGGTGGCTAAATTTAACTGAGCACCTATTCACACCCAGAAAATTCCCTTTATAATCAGGCATGCCAGTTACCCTTACAGGTTGTCCCAAATGAAAGGATCACAAGGGACAACTACAGCAGTCATTTCCTTTGGCCATCAAACTCCAAACCCCTTATAATCAAATCGTAGCCTCCTTGTTACTTGGGGATGATGGCAGGCAAAGTGTGGTCATGTGTTGATAAACAAAAGGGAAATGTAAAGATATATGTGGAGCATTTTCTGATCTGGAGACACATGTAGTCTATAGAGGCAGAGAACACAAGTACTTCAAAGTGAAATAATGACTCATGGCAGACTATGATAAAGGGCATTGAGCGTTCTGGGATCTCTGAGGAGGACACAGTTACCTAGGGACAAAGCTGCACAAAAGGCAGAAGGACTTGATGGGGACCTCAAAGGAGCTGGAGGAGCTGTCCCAGGTGGATGAATGGTGTGGCTAGTCTGGTCTTGGTGGAATCTGCACAAACGGTGGAAACTAGTGGGCAATAAGCTGGAAATGTGGATTGAGGCCAGATAGTGGAAGGAAACTAAGGCGCTTGGACTTTATCCTGGTGGTAATGAAGAGATAATGAAGATTTTTAATTAAGGGTTTGGCGTGATTAAATGGTGTTTTAGGGAGATTACTGTGGCAGCAGTGAATTGGAGGGAGAGAAACAAGTAAGCGATTAGTTAGGATGCTATTAGAATTATCCAGGCTTGAAGCAGCAGGGGTCTGGGGCGATGGGAACAGAAAGGAAGGGTGGGGTGGGAGAGATAGAGCGAGGGAATGCCTGGTCAGCCTTGGTGTCTCACAGCTGCGTGGGACCAAAGAGAAGAGGGTGGTGGTGAGTGCTGGTGACACCCAGAGAGGGGATTGGGGAGGGGAGCCTTTGTGGGGGAAGGGAGATGGAGCAATGAGCTGACTGGGCTTTGGGGTGACTATAGGCAGGCAAGTTCAGATGTCCAGCAGACGCGTGGACATGCAAGAGTGTATCAGTGGAGTTTCTCTCTTATGAGGACATGTATAGGCTTGCACAGGGACTCAACTGCTGTGAACAGGACTTAACAATACTTGCAACCAGATGACAAGACATGGTAGTTATAATTCCTATAACAGACATGGATCCTGCTCTTGGGACCCGCCCCCCAAAATTTATTTCTTAGATTAAAAAATATTCTCCCTTAGATTTTCACATGAGAGCTCATTTGTCTCACCTCTTTAGTTAGAGGGACCTGACCTCTCTCTTGTAAAAGTCGCCCTGACTCCTTTCCTCAGAGGGGATTGAAATTCAGTGACTAAGGAATTTTGATAGGATATATTTTAGGATATGTCCCTACATACCAACAGGAAAGAAGAATTCAGGTCATTTGAAGAATATTTTAAACTTTTGGAAAATAGCTTTTTGATAAATCACCCAAATATTTCAAAAGAATATATTTTTTTCAAAAGAATATTTTTTTTCAAAAGAATATTTTTTTCAAAAGAATATTTTTAAAAGCCAAATTCCCCAGATAACATTTCCAAATGTTTAAATGTCTTCCTTTAGGGAGGCTCAGCCTCAGTGTCTAATTCAGTTCAATTACAGACCCATTTCCTTGTTGATATGGTGGAGACTGTATTGTCCACATAGAGCTCTGTAACTGCCACATGACTCTGGATAAATGGTACAATAGTCCTCATAATCCTCGTAAGGACCTTTGTTTAATTTTGTCATGAAATTTAAAAGGAAGAGAGGTTTTCGGATTTCATTTATCAGGAAGGTACACCCTTCTAGCAAAAGGAACCAGCAAAAGGGGGCACGTGCATCCTCTAGTGTGTGTGCATACAGGTGGCACATGGCCACTTGGAATTCCACCAGCCTAAATGTCAACTGGCACAGCCCTTCAAAAGGTAGGGCATTATGGATCAAAATGAGACTGTGGTTGAAATAAAACAGCTTTGGACTTCACCCTTCGGTGTGTATGCTCAGTTGCCAAAAACTCCCCCATGTGACTCAAATCTTAATGAGCACTTAATGAGTTTTGCTATAAAATTCAGGGAACTAAAGAAGTTAGACAAATGAGCTCTCATGTGAAAATCTAAGGAAAAATATTTTTTAATCTAAGAAATAAATTCTGGGGGGGGCGGGTCCCAAGAGCAGGATCCATGTCTGTCATAGGAATTATAACTACCAAGTCTTGTCATCTGGTTGCAAGTATTGTTAAGTCCTGTTCACTGCAGTTGAGTCCCTGTGCAAGCCTATACATGTCCTCATAAGAGAGAAACTCCACTGACTACTCTGGAGGCCTTTGTCAGCTCCTTGAGCCATTTCTAGCTGGACAAGGAAGGTGGTCATGTGATCCCCCCCCCCACCAGAGGAATAGCTTCTAAAATCTAAGCTCAATTCACCAAGACCCCCAGGAAACCTGGACATGGGTACTGAGATTTCTTGGACATCCCTAGAAGAATCTGCTCCTCTCCCTGCCCCAACCCCTCCTCACTGAAGAAGCATCTGAATTTAGCAAATATTCATGATTCTCAATCCCATGCATTCCATTTAACTCATTAACAAAAAAATCTCACTAAGAATTGCATTTTATTTGTGATCAAGATTTTTTTCATTAAGTCATCAAGAAGTTGACAAAACAACCCAGCCAGACTGGATCAGGTTGGGGAAGAATGTCTTCCTCCTTCACTTCTCATAAGATAACAAGTTATCAGGAGTAAATACAGAGTAGTGGAGTTAGGTGAGCATTGAGGGCCCTTCCAATCCTAAGATCTGTTCCTTTGATTAAGATTAATCACATTTGCACATTGTGCTCTGTTCTTTGGTTCTGTCACTCAGCTAAAATATTGCCTTTGACCTCCCCAGCAATGACCTCAGATCTTGATTTGAGAAACCCTAAGTAAATAACTGCAGAATCCTTCAGATTCAAATAGAGGGAAACACACTCATTCACACATATTTTACTTTTTGATGTAAATTGCAAATTGATTCAATTGATTGCAGATTTTCTGATGTACCTAAGATTTAACTTTCCCCATATTTAAATAATAACTTTAAATTTATGGTATTAAGGCACTTACACCTGTGTATGTTACAGTTTCTTAATAAGCATTTCTAACCAACATATAAGAAGATATTATGCAAAGAAATCTAACCTTGATCATTTCACACTTATCAAGGTTGATAGTTGGGTACCAAAGTTGATAGTTGGGTCTTAGTTTTCCCTCAGTTAAAAAAAAAAAAGGTCAAAAAATAATCTTTTTCTAGTCGTTCTTGGTTGAAAGCAAATTCTGAATTTCTCTTTTATGAATATGTTGCCCTTTATTATGTGTCAGAAATAGAAATGGTAGAGGGCTGGTCTGTGATTGTGATATATGACTTCACTGCTCTTTCTACTAACTGTTGAATTATTATCATTTCACAAAAATTACATCTGAAAGGGAGGAATGTGATTTTAAATCTCATGATTCCCAATGAATAACCTTTGAGAAAGTGATGAGTAATTTCTCCCAGACCTTGGAAATGCTCAATTCCAAGGATCCATAACCCTCTGTTCTTCCTCTCCTGCCGTCGCACATGGAACGGAAGGCTCAAGAATGTCTACAGTCCTTGACAGCGTCTCACTTCACTAGGTTTCAGGAAAAGGTGGGGTGGGGAAAAACCAGAAAGTTACTCTGGGGGAAGAACAGTGTGGAGTGGGGCGAAGGCACTACTGGATGCTTAAATGACCAAAGTGGATTCCCCAGGGGTGCCTCTATGCACTAATTGCATTAGTGCCCCTCCTCAGGCAAACTTAACTTCAGGAAGTGACTTAGGCACTGAGGAGAATGGGCCACGATATTTCATCAACTGCAGTAAAAACAAATTACCTCAGATTCAGGAACCCTGAGACCACATTTTTTAATCTTTTTCAAGAAGCGCTGCTTGAAGGGGCAGGAAATCACTTTCGTGGGGAACCGTGGTGGCAGAGGCCATAGCAGGCTCCTCACTCCACTTAGCCCACCTTGTGAGGGGACCTCGTAAGTGCCAGTTGGCATCCCTGCTCACAGCTGAGGCTGACTTATGCGACTGCTATGTGCTGGGCATTCTGTGCTTTGCTTCTGGTCCAAGTGAAGACAAGGCTGCCTTCAGTGTCTGCTCAGAGTTCCTGGGGAGGCTTCGGGAGCAGTTTGGCCAAAGTCAGTCACAGGCTTGACTGAAGACAGGTTCTACTAGGACATGGGGGAGTTCAAGTGGCTCTGGGAATCCACTTCATTCCACCTTCATGGACCCCACTGAGTTGGTTTTTTTCCTCCTTGTGTGCGGAGACAGAAGTCACCCTGTATCCTCCTTTCTCTTGTCCCTGGTCTTTAATTGTCCCCAGCTCTGTGCCCAGTGGGTGGAGGAGTGCAGAAGGCTGTGGTGGTTCAGCTCGTGGGCTCTGGAGACCCCTGCCTGGCTTCCAGCCCTGGCTCTTACACCTGTGCTTGCACCTCCTGGGACTTAACTCTCTGGCTCCATTTTCCCAGCTGTAAAACAGGGATTCAGTCATTCATTTTCACCACTGTTTAGTGAATGCATGAGGTGCAGGGGTGACTGCAGCAGGTAGACCCTCTGCTCTCGTGGAATCTCCGAGATTCCACAGTCAGGAGGGGCAACATGGATCAGGCAGCAGGAAGCGCAGTGAAGAGAAACAGGTCAATGTAGTGGCGTGACAAAGCAGGTGCTTAGCAAAGGCCCTCTGGAGAGGTAGCCAGAGGACAAGGAGTCAGCCATGGAAGAGATCCTGGAGCAGAGCATTCCTAGGCATTCTAGGCGGGAGAAAAGCAAGTACCAAACCTGGGGCAGAATGAGCTTCATGTGTTCAAGTCAGAGAAGCCGGTGTGACTGGAGCATGGCGGCCGGGAGGAGAGGGGATGAGGTGGGCCAGGGAGGGAGGCGGTGCTGGTTGGGCCATGGCTTTTGTTCTGAGTATAATGAAAGCCATGCAACCTTTCCAGCAGGGGATGATGTTATCTGACCTGCGTCCATGCAGAGCGGAAGCAGAGATAGGACTTCAGAGAGGTCACAGTGACCTAGGTACCGGGTACTGGAGCAGGAGAGAAGCAGACGTGGATGTGCACGGGGAGGGGTGGGGGGAGGTCAGGAGGACTTGTTGTTGGATTTGGATGTGGGAATTAAAAGAACAGATGACTCCTAGGACATTGTCTTGAACAACTTGGTATTGTAGAGGATAATAGTAGCATTTACATAAAACATGTCCATGTCAAGCAGAGGTCAAGGTCAAGGTGGAGGATGAATCAAGGTTTCTGCTTTGGACATGATGCTTGAGATGAATATTACATGGGAAGTAAAGAGAGATGCCAGGCACAGCCTTGGGTAGGTGAGACTGGATTCTGGGGCTGGTGGTTTACGAACTGAAGGAATTTGAGTGGCATGTAAAGCCCTTGGCTTGGGTGAGGTCAGCTGGACAGGAGATACAGAAAGAAAAAGTGAGAAGAGGCAACAGAGATTGAGATTGGGGAGGAGAAGCAGCCACAGAGACTGAGAAGGGCAGATGGAGAGGCAGGAAGGGAAACAGGGACATGGTGGCCCCCAAACCAGGAGAAGAGCTTCAGGAAGGAGGGAGGAGTTCATTGTGTAAAATGCCACAGGTTTGAGCAGCCCAAGGACTGAGAACTAATGCTGCATGGATTTGCCCCCTTGAGGTCTTTGATGATCCTGAGGCAACATCAGGGTGGTGAGGATGAAGCTGGCTTGAAAGGAGCTCAAGCATACTACAGAGATACAACCACATCAATGTTTATAGCTGCTCACTTCACAATAGCCAGATTGTGGAACCAACCCAGATGTCCTTCAATTGATGAATGGATAAAGAAACTGTGGTATATATATACAATGGAATATTACTCAGCCATAAAGAATGATAAAATTATGGCATTTTCAGGCAAATGGATGAAATTGGAGAATATCATGCTAAGTGAGATAAGCCAATCTCAAAAAACCAAAGGACAAATGATCTCACTGATAAGCGGATGATGACACATAATGGGGGGTGGGAAGGGGGCAAGAATGGAGGAAGGAAGGAATATATAGAGGGAAAAGAGGGGTGGGAGAGGTGGGGGAAGGGAAAAAATAACAGAATGAATCAAACAACATTACCCTATGTAAATTTATGATTACACAAATGGTATGCCTTTATTCCATGTACAAACAGAGAAACAACATGTATCCCATTTGTTTACAGTTAAAAAAAAAAAAAAAAAAAGAGGAGCCCAAGCAGAGGAAGACTCAGGTTTTGTGAGACCTGGCATGGCTACAATTTGGGGATACTCTTCAGGAAAAATAATACAGAATTAACACAGATTTTGGTGTGAATGTAGATATCTAGTTCTAATGAGAAAGGAAATCATGAATAAAGTACAAATTTTAAAAATCTGAAAAATTACGTGTATAATAAAATAAAGAAAAATAACAATGTTTTATGAATTATCTTCCAGATGTAACTCTGTATTTTTCTTACTTTTTGTATATATAACCTTTGATCCCTTCTTCCCATGACAATAATTTTATCATGCTTCCTGTTTAAAGAAAGCTAAAATAATTTGTCTTTCCACTAGCGTGAACATTAGAAATTTTTGTTTTTATTATTGATCATTCTGTAAAGTTGAATGCAGTGGCCCACGCCTATAATCCCAGAGACTCTGGAGGTTGAAGCTGAAGGATATCAAGTTCAAGACCAGCTTGGGCAATTTAACGAGGCCCTGTCTCAACATAAAATTAAAAGGACTGGGGATGTGGCTCAGAGGTACAGCACCCCTGGGTTCAACCCCAGTACCAAAAAAAAGAAATCGTTTTAACTTCACAGTATGTTTGATAATTTTAGGTAAATTTTTAGGTGGTAGACAAATTTGAGAGAACTTGTAACAAGTTTCTTTCATAAAAAAGCACCAAGAATGCAAATGCAGGGTATTTCCAATATCCTGGGGTAGTAATTAATCTTAAATCACTTTTGAATTGATTACCCTAATTAAGTAGTTGAGGTCTTCATTATAACATGTATTATAAGTTGGGATGCATAAAACATGTGATTTCATATATAGTATTATCTTATTTGTAGAACACATTTATGCCCCACAAATACAGAAATTCTAAAAAATTCTACTTACAGATAGTATGCTTATAATCATTTTGTTTCATTATCAAACTGAGAACTTACATTTAGACAAAGTGATGATAAGAACAGACTGCTAAAACTCTCCTAACTACATGGAAAAAATTCCAGTCTAACTTTTGACTTTGTATATCTAAACTTGTTACACAGTATTATGATAGTCTATCTATTACATCACTGCTCAAGTTAGAAGTGTGAGAAACGCCTTCTACTCAGATGGGTAACATTTGCTTTATTCCCAAGTGACAGCAGCAAACCAAGTAAATGTTTTTTACTAAAGGCAAATGAAATATACCCTAACTTAGCCAGATCTCCAACGTGCCCTCACTCCAATGCCATCTGACACATGGTGTGACAGGAGGGAAGAGACCATAGTCTCAACCAGCTGTGGTTAAAATATCTTACTTTTACCTGTTTTGTAAAAACACACACGATTCTGTGAACCCATTGCCAGTCACTGTTCCGTCCCTCCCAGGACCTTGGAAGTGTTCCTGCATGAAAGGAGTCATAAAGGTCAGTGGCCTCCTATTAAATCTGCCCCTGGGTTCAGGAGTGGGTGGGGAGTTTGGACAGAAAGGCAGCAAATTAAAACTAGCTCTTAAGAGGGATTCCAAGTTTAGTTGTATGGGCTGTGCATCAAACGACTCCTGGAGGAACAGCTTAGATTGTACATGATATGCACAGTCACCTGGAGCAACTCTTTGTAACTGGAGGCAGAAAAATGGGACATTAGCTCTAGGACATGTGCTCAAAGGCAAATTTTGTTTAGGAGAGAAAGGTATTTAAGATGTTTGACAACTTGAATGACATGAGTATTGACAAACCAAATTGGACACTCAGTCAAAAGAATAAACACTGGGTCTTAGGTCACATTATTTTGAACTGGTTGATTCCAGACCTGGTTTGGGGCATGAGTCACTACAGTGTTTCAGTATATTCAGAAATAAAGCAATGAATGAGAAACCAATGATGAGTTAGTGGAGAGAATAAGGTTGAGTCAAAGTCTTTGGGAAAACAAGAGGGGATGGGATCTGGGGGTAAGTGAAAATGTTGGCCTTGAATAACTGCAAATTGAATAATTTTCTCCTTTATCACAGGAGCAAATGGGACTCAGGGCTGGCTGCATCCAGGGAAGAGGTGGGCCACCTGGGCAGCTAACTTTGGGATTATTCAAAGCATCCAGCCCCCAGGGTTACTGCATCCAGGCTCCTTGTCTTAGAATCCAAAAGCTTATATTAGGGAGTATGCAGTATTTCAAGTGACTGATCGCTTCACTGATATGATGGTTTATTTTATGTGTCAACTTGGCGAGGTTACAGTACTCAGTTATTTAACCAAACATGAACTGAGGTATTGTTGTGGATGCATTTTGTAGATGTGATGAACAGCTATAAGCATTTGGCTTTGAGTAAAGGAGATGACCCTCCATAATGTGGATAGGCCTCCTCCAATCATCCAAAGGCCTCAGGAGCAAACACTGACATTTCCCAGGTGAAAAGACACTCTGCTTTAAGTCGGCAGCATCAATTACTACCCAAGTCTCCACCTGCTAGCCTGCGCAACTTGCCACACTGCAATCATGTGAGCCAATTCCTTAAAATAAACCTCTCTCTATATGTATGTGTCTATATACATTTGCACACACCTTTATACATATATAAATAAATATCCATATTTCATATATATGAATTTATAGATGGCTAGAGTTTTCATTGCATTAAGAAGTGCAATGTCAATATTACTTGCTAGTAGAAGTATAGAGATCTGAACTTTTCCCTAATACCACTTGGAAGCTTCCCTGGAGAAGCCGAGCCAGTATGGTTTAGCCAAAGACTGAAATATACTAAAAATCAAAGATAGGAAAAGTCCTCTTTGGTGTCCTATTGCACCAGGATTTCTCAAGCTTCCATTACTGACATTTGGAACAGGTAGCACTTCTTCCCCCCTTTCAGCTGGAAGCTGCCTTTGCATTGCAGGATGTGAAGCAGTCTCCCTAGCCATATCGACCAGATTCCAGGAAACTATCAAAAATGTCTTCAGACTTTGCCCAATGTTCCCTGGGAGGTAAACGTCCCAGTTGAATGTTACTATGCTACACTCAGTGTGTGTGGTTCTTGGATTGAGCTTTTTCTGCTGTGAATTTGTGGTCCATAACTATTTGCATTTATCCCAGGGTGCTTTTGGGTTAGACTCTTATCTCTATGAGAAGTTATGCAGTGACGAAGACCTCAGGTCACCTCCTAGCACCCCAGTTCCTGTGTCTGCAGCCGGAGCCTTCTGCACACTGAAAAACTCAATTCTTGGGAGACAGATCCTTGCAGGGCCCATTCATCCATAGGTCCTGACCAGAGAGGAGGGCTGGAATGTGGAAGCCCTCAGCTAAGGGGTTACTAGGGCTAAGAAGGAACTTGTGAAAGTTGAAGTGATTTCCGATTCAAATGCCTAAAGTATTGTTTTAGGCAGAAAGTACATCTAACAAACCTATCACTGCAAGATGGTGTAGACTGAATATAAAATTAATATTAAGAATGGTTTAATAGGTGTATTATTAATATTAAGACAAGGAGGATGATGTGAATATTTGGGGGAAGTATTTGTAAAGGCAATTAAATGCAAATAAAATACTGCAGTAAGAAACTGTTCAACACTCACTAAAATGGGTGGAATCAAGGAAATTGAGAATAAGAAGTACTGGCAAGGAGATGAAGAAACTGGAATCTTCATATATTGTTGGTAGATATATGGTACAGCTACTGTGGAAATCAACAGGCAGTTCTTGAAAAGGTCAGTCGTAGGATTACCATATGACCCAGCAATTTCACTCCCAGGTATATGTCCAAGACAACCAAAAACATATTAACAAAAAACTTGTGCACAAATGTTCACAGCATTATTCAAATAGCCAAAAAGTGGAAACAACCTAAATGTCCATCACCTGATGAATGAGAACACAAGATGTGATACATTCATAAAATACACTATTATTCAATCATAAAAGTAGTACATGCTATAACATTGAGGGACCTTAAAATCATTTTGCTAAGTGGAAAAAAAAAGACACAAAAGACATGTTTTGTATGATTTCACTTTGATGAAATGTACAGAATAGGCAAATCCATAGAAATAGAAAGTAGATTAATGGTAGTCAGGGACCAGAGGTTGGGAGGAGGAGAGAATTGAGATGGCAAATAAAGGCAGGGGTTCTTTTCAAAGTGATTGAAATATTCTGGAATCAGTAGTAATGGTTGCACAATTCCTTGAGTATGCGAAGAACTAAACTTTAGTAATTTACTAAATACTACGCCTTCAAATGGTGAATTTTATGTTATGTGAATTATATCTCAATTTTTAAAAATTGAGGCAATAACAGAATTGGAATTAGAAAGTTCCTTGGAAATCATGTCGTCCAAACTTCAAGGTTTGTAGCTGAGAAAACTTGAGGGTATTGTCCAAGAAATCACCTTTAAAACAAGTTTGAAGTGAATTTTTATTTTATTTAGAATCCACAGATTGAGAAGGACAGCTAACTTTAAAAGCAGGGTGATCCCCAGAACAAGGTGATAAAGGAACATTTGTAGATTCACCCTTTAAACAAACAGCTATTTATTGAGGATCTACTATGTACCAGACATCTTTCTAGGAGCTGAGGGAACATCAGGAACTAAACAGACCCCCAAAAGCCCTACCTCCACAGAACTTAAACTCTAGGCAAGCTGTTCTTAGCACATTTAAAAAGCTGTGTGGTCAACTAGTGCACATTTAGAAATCGAATCCAGTTTTCCCATGAAAAGTTTGAATGAACTGAGCACTTTCACCTTGAGAAAGAGAAGATTGAGAGAGAGAACATGATAACTACCCTCGAAAGCTGTTTGGAAGGGACAGCCATTTCATTCCCCACTGCTCCCCAGAGCAGAGCTCACATTAAAGGGAAAAAGTTACAGAGAGGTAGGTTTGCGCTCCCATGAAAGCAAGTGGGGAGAAAGCACCCACTCCGCAGCGGGCATTGGTGGGCAGTGTCTCCCTGTTCTTAGCCCATGTGGTCTTCACAATATCCCTACAAGGTGCAACGATTAGTCTTATTTTCAAAGAAAAGGAAATGGAGGCTTAGCAAGTTTACATAACTACCCCAATATCATCACACAGCCACTCAGTGGCCTTGGTGACAGGCCTTACCCTGGCTGGCTCCACGCTCCTGCCATTGCAGCAAGTACTGTCTCTCCAACACCAGTGCTTCCTACTGGAAGGGAGGGCAGCCTGCTTGGGTGTAAAGGTGGACTGGCCACCCAAAGCTCTTCTGCAAAATACTTCCTTTGACACTTCCCAGCATGCTTTCCCACTGTACTCTCTTATCTGGCTCACCAGCAATCTAGGAGGAGGCTTAAAGAGGTTAAATGAAAGTAGTAATAATCCATAGACTGCATGGGTCAGATGAGATGATGTATGCGTGCAGAAACCAGTAAGTACAGTCACGTGGGCATTATGCAGCAAATATTCCCTGAGAACCTGCTCTCTGCCAGAACAAGGTGATAAAGGAACATTTGTATATTCACCCTTTAAACAAACAGCTGTTTACTGAGGGTCTACTATGTACCAGACATCTTTCTAGGGATGGAAGCTCACAGCGTTGAATGAGGAAGAGAGAGCACTCTGTAAGATGTAAGGACCCAGTCCCTCCCATCTGCAAACCCACAGTTCCCCTATGTAAGACAAGCTCTCTCCTCATTTTATACTCAGGTTTTCAATCAACCAGCAAAAATTTTGTGGGTCTATTCTGAGTAAAGTGGGTAAGTCACTTGAGGTAGGGGCAGAAGAGGAACAAGTAGAGAGATCAGTTTGGGAGCCTGTGGCAGACAGAATGGTCCCCCTTAAAAAGTCTACTCCCTAGTCCCTCGAATTTGTGCGTATGTTACACACCATGACAAAAGGGGTTTTGCAGATGTAGTTAAATTTATGGGAAAATAAAGTGACTGTCCTGGATTGTTGAAATAGGTCCAACTTAAACATGGGGAACCTTTAAAAGCAGAGCATTTTCTCTGGCTGAAATCAGAGAAATGTGGCAGAGGAAGTCCAAGAGCCATAAAGCATGAGATGATTGTAAGCACAAGAAGTTCTCCATTGCTGGCTTTGGACAGGTCTTCATGGCAGGGAATATGTGTAACCTCTAAGAGCCAAGAGCAGCTCTCCACTAAACTGGGTGGAAAATAAGGACTTCAATCCCACAACCTTGTGGAACTGAATCCTACCAACGACTTAAAAAGCCTCCAGACCAGCTGGCCCTTGCCTTCAGCTTGGAGATGCTGAGCAGAGGACCTAGCCACACCCTAATCCAGACTTCCCACCTGCAGAGCTATGAGCTACAAATGGGTGTCATTTAATCCACTACACTTATAGGAACTTACTCAGCAGTGATAGAAAACTAATAAAATCATGGAAAGAGTGAGTTTAGACAGAGTAGGAGAGGACAGAGGGCTGAAGTCTGGATACCCCAATGTTTAAAGCTAGTGAAAAGAAGAGAAATAGGAAAAGGGGACTAGGAAAGAGTGACAAGCTCATAGGAGAATGCCAAGAGTCAGTGGGGAACTGGAGGTCAATTGAAGAGTGTTTCCAGGAGAGAGAAATTGTCAAAGATTGCTCATAGATCAGGCAGGAGGCTGCCATTGTATAGATAAGAAGACCAAAGTCCCAAGGGGGCCTGCGACTCATCCAAAGTAACATCAATGGAAATTTGCAGAACTCGATCTTCTGGCTTTTGACTCTGTTCTCTTTCCTTCACAACATACGACCTTCACCAATATAATTTTTTAAATTAAATTGAATTGAGGTCAGAAGCAAGACATTGGCTTCTGTTTATGTATTTGCCAAGATAAATACACAAAAGTTGACTGCTGCATTAAAACTTGATCAAGGGCTGAGTGTGTATCTTACTGGACACCCCTCTCTCAGGTCTGAGCAGTTGTCAATCCTGGATTCCAGAATCATCAGGGGAGTATTTTCAAAGTAGAGATGTCTGAGTACTCGTCTTAGGAAATTCTAATTCAGTAGATCTTCAGAGATGCTTCAGTGTCTGCAATGGTTTAAAAGCTGAAATTGATTCTGCTGCTTTGCAGGGGTAATAAATAAATAAATAAATAAATAAATAAATAAATAAATAAAATAAAATAAAATCCCAGAACATTTCTTGTAGTCTGAAGTTTGGGGAAGAAGGAACATTATCTGATTGAAGAAGCTCTGTCTCTACCTAGCTTCGATTATTATTTTTTTTGAGACTGACTGAATTCTGTTTTATCGAAAATAGAAGGGAGTAGGAATTAATTGTCATGGGGGAGTTTTCTGTTCCCCCCTTATATAGATGGGTGCCCTCCTGTTTGCAAGTGTCAGCATCTCGATATTGTAAAATAAGTAAGTGATTTCTTAGGCCTCTAAGAGAAATAGGTTTAAGGTTCATCAACCTCTTTTCTGTTTCTTGGCACATACGTACACTCTATTTCCCAGCATTTCTTGTCCTTAGGTTGGTGTGTTGGCCAGTAGAAAATGGACTACAGTAAAGCCTACCGTTTCCAGGCTTGGCCATGAAACAAGCCACAAGAGCCATGGGTTAACACTGCTCGTCAATCAGGTGAAAGCAGAGAATCCAGAAAATTCCACGATGGCCCAGTACCAAACTGGAAGAAGTCTAGATCCTGAGTCACTATATAAAGAAGAGCCACATCCTGCCTTAGACTGTGACAGGCATGAGAAACAAACTTTCATGTGTTGAGCCACTGAGATTTGGGGGTTATCTGTTATGCAGTTCACATTAATTATCCAAACTAATACATGTTCTTCTTATATTGTGTTTTCAATGATAGTCTTCTTTTGCTTCTTTATATGTCCAACAAAATACGGACAAGAAAGACAAGCTATGAGTCCAGAAGATTTACAACCTAATCAAGCTTCAAATGCCAAGATTTAGGCTTCTTTGCAGTGGATCTTGCCTTCAGATTGGAATTTACTAAAGAGTACGATCACAAGAGAACAGAAAGCTTGGGGTGACTCAAGTTAGAATGTTTTCAATTGTCTGCAGGTCCAGAAGGTGCCAGAAGATCTATACCACAGAGGAGAGCAAATTATTGCAAGTATTTATTGATGGCCAGAGTCTGGAGGAAAGAAGAGAGGCAAGTGAGACACCTCTACTATTCACACAACTGTGCAGCTGCAGAACAGATATAGAATTTCTAAAAGCATCTAAGACAGTAGTTGCCTGATTGAAGAACAAAATCAACAGCAAAAATACCCTGGAAAAACAGAAGGGCATCAAAAGTTGGGTGAGGTGGGAGGTCTAGAAAAAAAATTAGAGAAAATAAAATCTGAGCAGATTTTTGAAAGCCCTGTGGGACTTTGAAGGAGGGGAAGAATGTCAGGAAATTTTCAACACACATTCTCGAAGGGGAGTATTTTAGTGGGATGTGTGCATAAAGATGCATGAATGTACATATGCATATGGAGATTTGATTGGGAAGATGAAAGGAAAAGTCAAGATTCCAGTTTGTTGCTGCTGCCTCCTTTCTCATCCTTTTTTAAAAAATATATATATTTTTTTAGTTTGTCAATGGACCTTTATTTAGTTAAGTAATTTATTTATTTATTTATATCCAGTGCTAAGGATCCAACCCAGGGCATCACACATGCCTGGCAGGCACTCTACCACCGAGCCACAACCCCAGGACCTCCTTTCTCCTCCTTGCTAAGCACAAGCACTGATAATGCGTTGCAAAAGTACGTCTTCAAATCCTATGGCATTGGTCATGGGCCTTCCAGAACCCCTCAGCAGCAATGAACTTGCTGTGAATTCAGAGCAGATGGACAGGTTTTTAAACCAAAGCCTGAGTTGAAAAGGTGGGGTTGCCAGTATCCCAAGTTCTTCCCAAATCTGACTGAACCTGCAAAGCAATGTAAAGTTTTTTCAATTATAGAAAGTAAAGGGACAACTGGTTAGGTCAGGGGTGGCTGAGCTACATTTCCTTCCAGAGTATAGGTGTCCTGAAAAAAGGAGCATGGTTGATAATTTCTTGGTTGTTTTTGTTTTTGTTGTTGTTTTTGGTACTGGGGATTGAACCCAGGTGCACTTAACCACTGAGCCACATCACCAGACTATTTTATTTTTTATTTTGAGACAGGGTCTTGCTAAGTTGCTTAGGGACTTGCTAATTTGCTGAAACTGGCTTTGGGTCTGCAATCCTCCTACCTCAGCCTCCAGAAATGCTGGGATTATAGGTGTGAGTAATGTTTTCCTTTAAGACTGAGGATGTTTAACACAAAATCTATTGGGGCAATACAGAGCAGATAATTCTAGCTCTCCATCTTCTGGGCACATAGAAATATTGTGTTTCTGGGCCCTCTTTGGACCTTACTTAGGTCAATGACATGTAAGCAGAAGTGAGTAACTTTAAGAGCTGGCCTATGACTGTCCTGTATTCGCTGGGCTGGTAGAGAAATGGAATCTCTGCCAGCCAGGATAAACATGGCCCTGCTAACTCACATTGGAGGGGGAAAAACTTCTGTTGTATTAAATCACTGAGAGTTGAGGCTTGTGTTTTCTTGCAGCTTCCCCTTGCTCATAGTGACTGATAAACCTATACTGTCAGTTACAAAGATATGTGATTGACAGAGTTCCTATGGAAACTGTTACACCAATGTCAGAAGACAACTGCAGCTTGTTTGAAGATGGGAGACTATTGCTTAAATTCCTACTTTATTGATAAGACTTGAGAGGTCAGAGAGAAGTGGAGAATAGCAGGAAAGGAGTATAACAAGGGAGTAGAAAAACCCAGAGAGTGTGGTTGCCTCACAGCTGGGGCAAGTTTCCAAGAGGAGAGTGATCATCTCCATCAAAAGTGCTAACCAATCAGGTTAGGTGAGAACTGACCACTAGACTTAGTGACAACCCCATAGGGACTAGATCTGAGCAGGCGCTGGTGGAATGGTGTCGGGGAAGATCAAACTGTAACTGGGGAATAGGAGAGAGGAGGAAACAGGAAACAGAGGTAGAGAATATAGATATCTTATGGTTTGAACCTGGAATGTCCCCCCTAAAGTTCATGGATTGAAAGCATGGCCCCCAGTGCAGCAAGCTTTGGAGGTAGGGTTTTTAAGCAATGGAGGTTCTGACCTCATCATTAAATTGATCCCTTGATAGCTGAATGGACCACTGGGAGGTGGGACTTAGTAAGTCACTGGGAGAATGCTCTGAAAGGGTTTATTTTGTCCCCACACTCTTCCTCTCTTTCTCTTTCTCTGCCTTCTGACTATTATGAGCTAAGCAGCTTTCCCCTGCCATGCCTTTCTGCCATGTTTCCCAGCAGCTGAGCAGGGACTGAGACCTGTGAAACTGGGAACCAAAACAAATCTTTCCACCTCTAAGTTGTTATTGTCAGGTGTTTTGGTTATAATAACAAAAAGCTGACTAACAGCTATATTGGTTTTTTTATGGAATTCATTATAAAGGAGAACAGAGAAGTAGAGTAGCTAGAGGGCAAGGTCAAGGTCAAAAAATTTTTTTCTTTTTATAGAGAGAGAATAGGATTTAAAAACTACTGACAAAAATGAGTCAATCAAAATTTTGATGTTGCAGGAGAAAAGGAGGAGATTTTTTGAAGTCCTTGAGTACATCACAGGGCACATTACTTATCTGTTGCTGGGTAACAACTCATTCCAAAACTTACTGACTTGAAAGAATAAACATTGATGATCTCATGGCTTTACTGGACCTAGGCACCCAGGGGCCTTGTTGTTGAGAGTCTGTGGTTGATTCAGGGGCGCAGTCATTTCAAGGCTGGACTGAGTGAGGACATCCGTGTTACTCACTCTACTGTTGGCAGGTCTCAGGTCCTGCTGACCTTTGAACAAAGACATAAGTTTCTTCCCTATGGACCTCCCCATATAGAGGTTCACAAAATGGTAGCTGTTTCAGAGTAAGAGTTGAAAGGGAGACATGGGATGGGAAGGGATCATAACTTCTGGGAATTGGCATCACTTTGTCATATTCTATCTGTTGAAAGTGACTCACTAGGTCCAACCCACACTCAAGCAGAGGTGTTTACACAAAGGTACGAGAACAGGAGGCTGAGATCTTTGGACATCATCATAGAGGCTGCCTACAAGAGAGGGGATGGGATCCAGTGTACAAGTGGAGAGAGTGATCCCTGCTGGGAGCAGGTATTGCTCATCAGTACCACACTTGTGGGTACAAAGAGGCCAGGAAGTGGATGGCTGCATGGTTAGAAATGAGGGTATTTGCTCATTAGCACCAAGTATCCTCGAGTAGGACAGGAGATGACATTAGGATCGGGGCTTATATTCCTTTGTATCCTCTACCATATCCTTCAGCAGAGTCAGAAGGATCTGATATCCATCACACTGGGCTTTCAAACCTTGCATTACACTAGGTTTACTAGTATTTCGACTTATGTGACTAAGAAAAATGTCAGAAATCTACAAGGATCTCTAGCCAGAAGAAGGAAAGTGAGAGAAGATGAGGCTGGACTACAGGTGAATCTGTCTGAGGACTCCCCACACCACTGGGTCTTCATGTCTGATTTTCTCCCCTTTCTCAAAAGTTACATTAAGCCAGAAGTCTTTGACTTTCAACATTTGTGGCTAAAAGGAAATAGAATTTATGATGGTTTCCTTTGTTAAAGCAGAAAAGTGAATACACTCTCTGACCCACAACCATCTCCTCTTGCAGGGTCCCATCTTACAGACCCATCTGCCTGGGGTCAGGTGTGTCTTCAACTTGGAGAACTGAAGCCCACCAGACACAGTCAATTGTCAACAGCTTCTGTTTTGATTTTCAAAGAGACCAGGGAGAATCTTACTGTCAGTCAGGTTGAGGAAGGGCACTTCTTCCAATAATCTGACCTTATGATAGTGGGGGTAAAGAGGTCAGCCTCTGTGGGGAGCAGTGGGTTTGGGAAAGCCACCCCACCCTATGCCCCACTTACTTGCCAGGACATGGGTAAAGTCCTCTCTGGAAGATTAAAGCTGGGAAATGGCTTCCAAGGGGCACCATTCACCAGGGTGCATTGAGAATGATGCCTCTTAGTCTGGTACCCAGAAAGTCTCACCTGGCACAAACTGAAGCTCAGGAGCAGCAGTTATTGTTAGGGACTCACCCACATCTGCAAAGGACTGAGTTCTCAGGCCTTGGTATTATAGAGAGGACATTTCTCCCACATGAGTTCAATCAACTATGCCTCCTATCTTTTAGTCCAGGACCCCAAGTGTTTTCACCCCTCTCCTGGTCACCTTATGAGACTGCATTTCCCAGCAGGAAGCTCCCCTTAGGCAACAGAACCACCTGGAATTCTCCAGACCTCCTCCCTGGCCTTCCCTATGCTCTGAGAACGGTCAGCCTCTCTTCTTGCAAAGAGGAGAGCTCCCAACCTGGGACTACAGAGGCCTCTGCATTCAACAAAAGTGATCAGAATTTATCAGGGAAGGCAGTCCAGAACTTAGATTGACAGGAGCGGGTAGCTGTCCCAACTCCACACTGTTTCCCAGAGAACACTTGGAGAAAGGCTTGAGGTTTGCCACCAGGTCAGAATTTGGTCTCGAACTCATTCTCAAAATTTAAGCAAGACGACAAATCCCGCTTCTTATCTCATGGGCTGAATTAAGGGGACAAGTGCCCAGCAAAAACAAAACAAACAAAAACTCCAGGCGGCACGCTGGCCCTGGGTAAGAGCTCATCCAACCCAACAACCAGCGCGTGATAAACGTTTTGCGAAGCGCTTTGCAACTCTTCAGCGCTGCTCTGCAACCCACAGGGGCACTGCCCTGGGCGCACGTGGCTGGGGATGCTGAGATGATGATCCGCTTCTGCTTAGACTCAGGTCCTACAGCGGGTGGGACGTGGGGCGTTGGCGTTTCTGCAGCAGCGGGAGTTTGAAGGTTTGCAGCAGGCCTAAAGGCGGGTGGAGGCCTGAATCTAACCTTCCCGGAGAGCCTGCGCCACCCGCACGCCAACCCTTTGCCTCCTGACGGTGACTCAGAGCTGAGATGGGGCGACCGACACCTGCTACAGCCCTGGTAGTCCCCTACTGCGTGTAGGGGACGTGGAGGCCGTGGACAGGGGCTGATGGGAAAGCTGCCGAGGCCTACACGGATACTTAACTTTGCCACATCTTGTAGGTTCCAAAAGACGAAGATGCTGTGTTTACAGGGAGACTGAGTCATAAGGGCGACTTTCCAAGCAGGAGAAGGCAAGAGGACTTTGGAAGTGTAGTGGGTGGGTGATTATGCCCGTGACCTCCAGGGCCCTCAGACATCAGAAAACACACGCCTTGGAAGAGTCCCTTCCCTGGAATCCACCAGTTCAATGTCTGTTTTTCTGGAAGATGGGTCACGACCTCCGCCGGCGCAGAACCTCAGAACATGTTCAGGGTCGCCTAGTTTTACGCAGCAACTCATCTTGGGTAATCTGTGTCCAAAACTTGGAGAGTGGGGAGAAGCCCCGCGGCCTGATTCTCAAGTCTGTATTTCTGTCACAGAAGTCTAGGCACTTTCTAAAAAGAAAGGAAATGGTATCCAAAGACCCGGAGCGGGTGTGAGCGGATCGGTGCCACTCGCCATGCGCAGAGGTGTGTGTTCCGAGTGTGGGGCGCACGGGGATTCAGCGGTGGCTCAGTCGGACTTCAGTGCGGCGAGATCGGGAAAGAGGCTTGGCCTCGCCTGGTTCCCGAGTCCCTGCGAGGCTAAGGGAGCGGGTGGGAGCTGCTGCCGCGGTCTCATGTTTATTCATGCGGCCTTAAACAGCCCGGTTCCAAATATATTAATCAACTGTTCCAACTACTTATTCAGGTCTAAGTCTTTCTTTCTTTCTTTTTTCCTGGAGAAAACCTAGTCCCCGAAAAGGAAGAACATCAATCCCGGCTCTACAAGCTCAAGGAACCAGGCAGTTGGCGCCTTTGTCCCACCAGCCCCTCCCACGCAGCCAGAAGTTGGAAATTGGGCGGTGCTGCGAAGGAGGACCGGGCAATAATCAAAGGCTCACCACTGGAGCTGGGAACAAACTCCCAGGTGATGCTAAAGGTCTCCCAGGGACGGATTCGGCTTCCTGGAAAGTAGAGTCTTTTCACTGGCACCGAAGTCCCTAGTAAAGGCCTGTCAGAATTCTGAGTTATTTTTCTTAAAAATGTGCCCATGAATCAGATGAGTTTCAGGCTTCCCAAAATTTGTTTTGCAGTGTGTTTGCAGGGATTAAATTCGTGGAACAGAGGCTGGCCCCAATTTCAGAGATCCTCTTTCCTAAGTGGCCCCAGCCGGGTGGTGGGGGTTCCCTGGCAAAGGGGTGGGGAGGCCTTCAGGATACTCCCTCAGTTTCACCATCCCTTTCCACGCGGATCCTTCAGCATCCCGCGTGACCATCGCCTCCCACTCTCCCGTAACCCAGCCGGGACAGTCTCTACTCTCAGGACTGGAGGGGTCTGAATTGGGCAGGACGCGGCGCGGGAGGGTCTGGAGGGCTGAGGTCCTCCACCTTCTGCGGTTTGGTGGTCCAGCTGCTCCTCCGACCTGGGCGGCGCCTTCCCAGGTGAACCCGGAGCAGTGTCAGTTAGTACTGCTGCAGTTCTATTCTCTATCTCCTTCTGGTTCTGATTCTTTGCTTTTCTTCTATACCCTCCTGTCCATCCGTTTCGCCCCGCACCCACTTTGCCTATGCAGTCCTGAAGAAGTTCTCCCGATCCTTTCCCAGGTTCTACGTGCCTCCTCTCCTTCCTCTTCCCGGAGCAGGTCTATACAGGCAAAATGAGGCCATCCA